>NW_024066081.1:40000-2862465 GCF_014898465.1 Botrytis porri | reverse complement strand
TTTAATATCTCACTCCGTGATAGATTTATTTTATAGCTTAGCTTCTTTTTCCTCTTCATAGTTTACAACATCATTCAAGACTATCCGATTTTATAGTTTTCTAGCTTTACTTTGTAATAGAGTAAATTACATAATGCATTATAGCTTGTCGAATAGGTTTCCCGAATGGCTTGCTTAAGTATTGAAGCTTGTGGTTGCAATTTGTTTCCCGAAGTCTGTATCTACAGTCAGATTTCTGAACTGCTTTAAAGGCACAGATTTCTGAATAGTTTCAAGACCATCGGAAGTCTGTTTTTACAGTACGGTCCTCGTTGCTTTCTGAGGAAGGTGATTTCCGATTCTGATTTCCGATCCCGCTCCTTCCTAGCAGAGGCGATTCTGATTCACGAGGACATGAAGTTCAAAAGGAGAAAGAGTGTTAAGGGAACATGTGATCAGAGGCTAAAGAGGCTAAGGAGGAGGGAACAGATAGAGATTTCTACAACAATTTAACTCTTCTCTTTTCAATATCAACAAAACTATTCGATCCCTACATCTTTCCAGCTTCACTCTTTGTTAACCTAGTTCATACAAACAGACATTTTATAAGTATTTTCCTTTCTGTTTTATAATTATAGATTCTAAGAATACATTATGTCCTGCTCGTGTAGTTCTTTCAAGGCAAATTGTCACAATATTCAACTCTTATATTTTCAAACTAGGAAACACCTCATCCCTTCTTAAATAATGAATTACTATTATCTGAATTTATATAAACATTTCTACTTTAGATCGTGAGCATATAGTAATTTAGATGTGTAGTACGTTACTGGAAGATCTGAAATCTGTAGATAATCAAGCAAAGTCTCGCACTACGTGAGCGAATACGTCGGTGTAGTATAGTATACTTAACTAGTGAGGATTCAAGATTATGTTGTTTTTGGGCTACTCTTTGGATGTAAGATATTTCCATTCACCCCCTAGGCTCCTGTTATGGCTTGCCAATCAAACCTACTCGGGAGCTCAAAATTCCGAATATATATGGCAAATCATTAGATTTTCCCATCTTCCTGGCCGGGCAGACAAACTCCGGGAGCAGTAGACTAACCCCGTTGGCATCTAGCACTTATAAAACTGATCCTTGCCGAATCCCAACTCTCCAAGGATTCCTTGACTCACATTGCGCTCGCCCAGAAGCGACGCTTCCATCGCCGACGGCCCGCATACAAATACTTTCTCATGCACATTCGAGGCTTTCGACAACGCGTCCTTGATCAGTTCTTTCGTGACTCGACCTTTAAGAAAGACCGAGTCTAGACCGAGGTGAGTAATGGTGTAGCCGACGCTGAAGCGGTCCGGGTATGTCTTTGCAATCTCGTCAAATTCGGAGCGGAAGAGGGCGTCCTCATCGGTGTTGATGCCGAACAGAAGGGTTACTTTGATCTTTTCCAAGGGATTGGAAAAGATGCCCTTCAGGAGTTGAGCCATGAGGGTAATACCTCTACTTATAATGTTAGGGCTGTGCTGGATAGGGCTGAATCGCATGTCCGAGTGCTTACGCCCCACCAGCAATCATAACAATGTGATTGAATTCATTCTGCTTCCACTTGTACCCGCCGAGAATTGCGAGAACAAACAACGAACCTCCTGGTTTGAGGGAATGGATGTGCTGGCTTGCTTGGCCTCTTGGGTAACGCTTGATTACCAGATCTACATAGCCAGGTGCATCTAAGATTTCCCGTTAGTTAGATTTTCTGATCGGACGGAGACAGCAGCGTACTTAGATCGCTGATGGGTATGTAAGGTCTAACTACCGGACATCATTGGCCAGCCTGAAAAGAGAGTCGAGCCAGTATTGCTATATCACGATAGAAACGACGGTGACTTGTGGACTTGATCGGAGCCAATAGTGGCGTTTCAGAAAGAAAAGAGCCGCATGATAATACGTACAGGTTTTGTGAGGGTTTAAAGAGAGGCTGCAAGTTCATGTGTCAGCAAGATACTAGACTGATTCTGGGTGGGTTCTTGAAGCATACAAATTAAGGATAAGCCGCTGACTAAATCTTCAGTAGGCAAGCTGAACCTAAAACGACTCGAGTCGTGGTTTAATTTCTCCATGCTGTGTAGCTGCAACGAAGTGAAAGCTGGACCTCCACTGAAGGTCTTTGGCGGCGACTGCTGATTACTCGTGCCTTGTTCGGGTTTTTTGTCTTAAATCGAGTAGTAGGTGAAGGCTCCAATTGTGGTGGCCATGGCCGCAGGGACCAATGGAGATTGATGGCTGCGTAGCACAGTGTTCGCTGGTCTTGTGAAGATTTTGTTCAACATATTTTTAGTGGAGTAATGAGTGACTAGAGTGGTGATGTGAGGGTGTATTTTAGTCAAAGTTTATATTATGTGTGGATGAATGGTCGAATGATCTTGGGTTTCAACAAGCTGAGCTTCCGGCGATGTGAGGATTGGAAAGGGAGGGGTTTTTTTTATATACATATATATATACCGGTAGTATATAGGCATGCCATCAGTAGAGCCATCACACGATTTCGCTAACCTGAGCCGGTCTTTCGGACTTGGAACCCGGGTGGAATCCGCGTATGTCTCATGACTTTTCGGCGAAGAAAAAGAAAATTTATGGCCAAACGGAGTATGAATGTATCGTCGTGTCATAGCAACAAACATGACGAAGGCACGTAGAATGACAGATATTGCGTGTGCATTGCATATAGAGCCTGAAACAAGATAGCAAAGACAGCTTGTAGCTAAGCGCGCTCGAAGGCGAGAGAGCATACTTCTCTTCCCCTTTCGCGAGCACGATAATCTTTGTTATCATGCTTTTAAGATATTTTCAGCCCCATAGTTTCGTCACTGGTACTGTCGTCCCATTTTAGTCTCACGACATATTAACGGACACGGTAAACTCTTATATTGACGCTGCGCGTCATTTCTGTTTGTGTATATGCTCTGGCTATCGACCGATACTAGCCTGATGGTTCGAGGTTCCCCAGTTTCCCGTCGATATATTTACGAGACGTTTTTATCGAGTTAATCTGCACTATGTTTCTGCAGCACTCCGGCACGAATGTCCTCTAGGTTACCCAAGAGGCTTTTTTCTTAAAAGAAAGAAAAAAAGAAAAAGAAGAAAAGAAAAACGTGGCTCCGAACGAATGCTCTCGTAAGGAGTGTTATGCTATGCAAAAGCTCTGTCAGGGCTATTCTCAACTTTGAACCCGAGGGAGGAGACCAGCTGCTGTGACCGGTCCTTGCGAACAAGTGAGCTCTGTAGGGGATAACAAATAGAAATAGGAAGACGCACCACTATCGCTCTGGTGCGCTCTACCTAGACCACGCCAGTCGCGAGCCGGAATTATGGGTGGTAGATGGGTCATTCGCGAGTATATTCGCTAGGATAGGTTCTTGGCTATTGTGGTAACTATCCCGGGCGAGAGTGAGCACGTTGGATGCCAGAGTGAGGTCGATGCGGCCGCATTGGAGGATAGATTTGAGCGGAAGTGGTAGGCAGTGATGGATAACTCGACCCAAGTGACAGTTGCCAGATACCAGTCCGCACTTCTCCGGCCAGGCCTGAAAAATTAAAATTGACTGCTAGAGCAAAAACCTCAGTACGACATTGAACAGAGATAATTATATGGCTCAGCTAGTTTTTTATTCAACGAATCTCTATTTTGGATAACAATTGTGGTAAATTCGAGAATGTTATAAGTGAATGACTGAAGCTGATAGCTACCTGATCTCGTCTTGTATATCCGTGATATCTCCATCTTCATGTGTGTATATCCATATACCAAAGTATTGTACCCTCTTAAGCTATTTAGTCTACTCTTCTATCCCGTCTGCTGAACAGCCGTGGGCTGGGAGGTCATGACCACTACATTCAAAGGTCCATAAGATTTCAACCCCATTTTCACTGTCAATAGTCACCGGAGTAGATGTTTAGGGTTATAATTTCTCCAACGATACTGATGCTGTCGAGTTGAGGAGAAGGAGGAAGCTATAACAATGCTTGAATAGGTAATGTATATGGATGAGAATTGAGGATACATAGATGTACCACTACACCTGTCTGGCCGCTATACTTGAGCATTCCACTAGCATATATATTATCATACTATATCCTAATAGACTACTATATAATACTAGAAAGTACAATATAACCTCTAAGGTCCTTTGATCATACAGTTATCTTATAACATCCATTGTAGCATCCTTTAGCGACAACTGATATAAACATACTACTCAAAAAGCTTCTACTCACAGTACAAAATTTCAAAAGCCGATGAAGATGGACCCTTTCTTTTTGATTTCACAAGTATAACATCTAGATTCTCATGAAACCGATAAGCGCGATACTTTGCCTTAGAAAGAACTGCGAGAGCGGGGTACAATTTATCCTTGATCTACTTGACCGTATTCGGCCTAGCATATCGCCCATCTCCCCCTCCGCTTTTTATGTTTATGTAATGATCCACGTGATAATATCACGTGAAATATCCAATCTCGATTTTCATTATTCAGAATTAAGAGACTGTTTTGAGTCAGATTTATTCCTATTATCGAGTTGTGATTGGGTTGTCGATTCTAATGCAAAATATTGATTATTAATTTAAACATGATTTATTGAAGTTACTCAAAATTATCTCTTCGATTTAGTTTGTGGGGTAGACTACGCTCAATACGGTTAAGTAGATGTAAGTTATAGGTAGTAGTTTCAGATACATACAATGAACAAACAAAGTCCCTTCTTCACGTGATACGGTTCTTAACACAACAAATTTGACCAAGTGGGTTCTGCAGAAGTACAGCCCCTGGTTTGGAATGCATAAACCACGGCTTGATTTTCCCATACAAATTCTGGTGAGGAAACGAAGTACAATGTTGTACTTTGAACTCATATGAGTTAGAAACCGAACACACTGTGATCAGTCTCATGCCGCGGACGGACTACACCTTATGTTCACCACGCAAAAAAGCCCCGATGACACCGGAAATCGGTACTTGGGCCCCCCCGGTACTAGTCCGCTCTCCATTTTGTGTGGAGAGAAGTGCGTTACCGCCTGATAGTTCGGGCGTGGGCCACTGCCGGCCTCCAGTTGGGAAAATGTTATGCTTCGGACTTCGGACTCTGTTGAAATAGTAGTAGCACTACAAGCGGGATGTGAGTAGAGTATTAAATCAATTATTTCAGCAGTAAACTTTCTCTGTCCCCAATTAGGATATATGTTCTATCTACTACATCAATGTCGACAATGCTGCCTTCAAATATGTCTCTGCCCTTTGACAATATCACAGCAATAGTCGTTGTGGCCGCCGCAATCTCTACTGTGAGTGGAGACCCTCCCCCCCCTTATCCACTGCGGCCAAACACCCTTGATGGTTTTAGTTATCATATTCTCACACACAGCTAGATTATACTTTACAATGTGTTCACTAATCCCTTGTCTCGATTACCGGGTCCTTGGTATACGAAATGGACCTCGGGTGTCCTAGAGTATAACAATATCAAAGGAAAGAGAACTTTGTATGTTCACGACCTCCACTGCAAGTATGGTAAGTCTTCATTCATCTAAGCCATTATACGACTTCAGCCATTCGTATTCGTTGCTCATTTATGCAGGTTCGATTGTTAGAGTTAGCCCGACTGAAGTCCACGTTTCCGATATCGCAGCCACAAAGAAGATTCATAATGTCAAGAGTTCCTTCATAAAGTCGCCTTGGTATAGGTCGTTTACACCTTCAGATGTCTTGAATGTGTTCAATACTAGCGATATTGAACTTCATCGACATCTCCGACGCCTACTTTCATCGCCTATGTCGGAATCATCGCTTAAACATGTAGAAGTGTTCATTCGTCGGAATGTAGACCTCGCAGTGAAAGGTATCACTGAGGAAATGTCACAACGAGGTGCAGCGGATGTTTTTAAGTGGTGGATGTTCATGGCAACAGATGTGATTGGAGAACTCAGCTTTGGCGAATCCTTCAAGATGCTGGAGTCTGGCAAGGTAAGTGCTGGTCCTTTCTCACACGCATGTTCGTGAATCTAGAGGTCTTGGTTCTGAACAAAAGTCGCAGAAAAACCAATACATTCTGGATATCGAAACAACTGGGCTTGCCGGAGGCATTCGAGGCACCTTCCCATTTATGGTGAAGGTATCCAAAGTGATCCCAATACCTGTCTTCAAGGCAGCAGCTGCATCTGCAAAGCGGCTACGACAATACGGGGAACAGTCGATTGAGCGATCGAAAAGAGTGGCTGCAGAGTCAGAATCTTGTCCCATGCTTCTTAAGAAGCTTTTTCGCAGAGATGAAAACGGGCTGTCTGAGAAGGACATTGTAGATAACGCAATGGCGTTCATCATCGCCGGCAGCGATACGACAGCCAACACTATGACGTACCTGACCTGGGCTGTTTGTAAACATCCTCAAGTGAGAGACGAATTGGTGGAGGAGCTCCGTTCTCTCGCGCCAGACTTCACTGAACAAGATCTCCGTGGCTTGACGTGCCTGAACAATGTTATCAAAGAAACTTTGCGATTATACTGCGCCGCACCGTCCGCCTTGCCCCGCCTAGTGCCAGCAGAGGGTGTTGAGTTTCTTGGTCATCGAATACCAGGAGGAACAACTGTATCCACCCAGGCCTACACCTTGCATCGCATACCGGAAATTTTCCCGAATCCCGAATCCTTCGAGCCTCGTAGATGGACGAATCCTTCAAAGGAGATGAAAGATGCTTATATGGCTTTCGGTGGTGGATCACGAGGTTAGTTTTGACACTATTGATTGTCCTGATACAGAGTCAAAGTGCTAATACTTTAATATAGTCTGCTTAGGACAGCACCTTGCTGAAATCGAACTTCGCCTGGCCACTGCAATTTTCTTCCGCGCACTTCCTTATGCTAAAGTGTCCACGCTGGATGATATGAAGGATGAAGATATGGACCCTCATATATTCTTCCTATTGTCACCAAAAGGTAAAAGGTGCTTGATCTCCAGAGAATGAAGTTGAAAGTTACCTTGTGAATCAGTAATCTTAGCGATGATTCAATTGTTGTGACCCGGGTTACATGGCAACTTAGCTTTCGATTACATTTTCCATTTTATAAATTCCAATTATATAGCCAATCAAAATTGTTCCACTTGTTACTTGTTCGAGTGCTTGAACTTGGGTTGTTCTCGTGGAATTCGAACTCAATCAGATTGTTATTGGTCATGGGTGATATTTTGAAATCCTCTCATTATTATTTACAGTACTTCATACTGATATAAAAGTTCCAGGCATATGATTATTTGTATCAAATCAATAATTGCTTCGCGGAACCCTATTAATCAATAATAATATCTTTATTAGATGAGACAGAGACAGAGACAGAGACAGAGACAGAGACAGAGAACGAGAACGAGAACGAAAACGAAAACAATCAGAAAAATAGATTCTTCCAGATATTAATGTGAACTAAAACGTTACTTGATGCAAGCCAAAAAAAAAGAGCCATCATTCTTGTAATCCATTTTTCTGCCCGGCCCCCGGGTCAACAGGGAGCAGTAGTACTAAAGATCTCACCAAGTCACGTCGGGAATCATCCGGGCTTGAAGGGGCGGTGTTTACCCACTCGCCGCGTTCTCCTCCGAACATTCGGCTTGCAAAAGGGCGAAGCGATCAGCATGCCATACTCGGTGAGTGAAGTGATGCAACCTCTCGAATCTATCATAATCGGCTCTCATAAACCGCCGACTAAATCTCACGGGGACGATTCGCTTTCCCCGACGAGGAACTACTGTAGTCGGCCGCTTATGAGCAGCGGACCATTAGCCAAACACAAATACCCTCGTGTTTCGCTGGGCTTTGGCTTTGTTGATGAGTACGACTTTCTCCGTCTCGGTCTAGATGCTACAGTACGTACAAAGTCTTTTTTTCAACGAATTCGCGCCCCCGATAAACGTGCACAAAATCTCACCTAAATTCTAATAATCTATAGGTATATAATTTCCCTCTCATTCTATTGAGACATGCAGATATATATACATAAATATACATCTTCAAATCCCTCTACTAGTACCTCATCCTCAAAAGTACATTAAAGTTAACTAGTTACTCATGAAGAATTTCCTCTCATCTCATATCCATCCATCTACATTCAAATCATACATTAAAAATCCAATTCCTCATCAACATAACCATGAAAATACTTTCCGTCTCTTTCCCCCTTCTCCCTTCCCATCTCATCTAAAAATCCAATCAATTATCCACCCTCTAAATAAAAAAAATTCACTCCGTAATCTATAAACCGCTATAAATACGCCCCAAATTTTATGCAAGAAACGAACGATTTTTGGTATCTAATAGCCATCAATGACAACCAAGAACATGTATATATGTACTATGTGCAAAATATTGTGGTATCGAAAAAAGTGATGCAACGCGATGTAAACCAATGCAATACTCAACGACGATTGAAGTTGAAGTATCTCGACTATTTGTATTGTCAGTAAATGTTTTTTTTTGAGAAGGTGAGAAAGAAAAAAGGGGTAACTCACAGCCAAGAAAAGAATAATCAAATTGCTTCCAATGAATGCCAAAAAGATACCCAAATCTCTCCATCTATTGCTAAAGTCCAATGCGAGTGGTTCGTAGAATTGTTCCCCATATTTATAGGCACAGTATTCACAGGCACTTGTCGCGTTGTTGACAATATATCCGAAACCTCCTCGTGAAAAGTAATTTTCCATGTACTTCCCGCATGTTTGACCTGCAGGAGCGGTGAAGTGATTTAGTTCTGAAGAAGTACATTTCACTTCTCGACCTTGGAGTTCGGTGACGACCATTCCACCAATGAGACGAGTGAAAGGATCGAGTTGGTAGAGCCATGCACGCCAGAACTTGGGAATTTGAGGCTTGGGAATGGTGACACCGCAGAAGAGAGCAAAGGTAATGATAAGGAAGGGGTTGACAAGGGCGGAGATATATGGAGAAGGGGTGAGAGCTGCGACCATTTGACCGAGGGTTACGGAAAAGAGTTCTGTGATGAGAATCATGAAGAATTGGTAACCGGCACGACTAGACGATGTCTGGAAACCAGGCATATAGTAAAGCGGAAGGAAGAAACCAACAGCGCAAAGAATGGAGTAAGGCATCTCAGCTACGACCAAAGATGATGCGAAGGCAAATTGACTGTACATCTTCGCAGAAGCTTCTCGGTAGTAGATCATACGAGATAAAGCGTATTTAGGTTCGACTTGAGCGAGAATGAGTGAGGGAAGAACGGTGACCTGGAAGATGACGAATACACGATATTGCAATGAAGACTTTGAATCATCGAGATTCAAATAAGCAAGACCAGTGATAACGGCGACGATGACGTGGTTGAAGAGACGAGTGAAACCGTAATTGGGAGATCTCCAGAAAGCCAAGTTGGTACGTGCTTGGACGATTCTCAATTGATGCAATAAAGGCGTGGCAAATTCTCTCTCGTCATCGTGGGTAGTTCCGCCAACCTCAGCGAGACGTTGTGTTTTCATTTGAGAAATACGATCCTTGATATTGGCAAGTTCAGGCGAGTCAGCAAAAATATCAGCCCAGTCACGATCTCCAATTCTGGCGGCTTGACCGGCACCAACAGCATCAAGCATCCACTCGGCAGGGTTAGCATCAGAAGGACAGTCAGCTCCGTGCCGGTGGAAGTAATCGAGGAGTACGTGAGCATCTTTTCCGATGTCACCAAAATAAACACATCTTCCTCCGCGTTGAAGAAGAAGCAATCGATCGAAGTTCTCGAATAATGCTGCGTTAGGTTGATGGATAGTACAGAGAATAGCCTGTCCAGCGTTTGCTAATTTCTTCAAGAAACGAACGATGTTGAAAGCACTTTGAGAGTCAAGACCCGAAGTAGGTTCATCCAAGAAAAGTAACAATTCAGGCTTGGCAGCCAATTCGACTCCGATAGTGACACGTTTTCGTTGTTCGACAGCAAGACCATTTTCAGGATCTCCAATAATGGCATCGGCCATATCTTCCATCTCAAGGAGACTAAGAATTTCCTCAACGTAGGCGTACTTTTCGGCTTGTGGAACGTGGAATGGTTGACGGAGATCGGCAGAGAATCGAAGTGCTTCACGGACAGTCGCAGTACCCTCGTGGACATCAAGTTGTTCGGCGTATGAAGTTCCTCTTTGGAAAGAGTTACCTGGCTTAATACCATCGACAAGGACATCACCAGAGATAACACCAATGTTCTTTCTTGAGGCCAAAACATCCAAGAGGGTTGTTTTTCCAGCACCTGAGGCTCCCATGAGTGCAGTCAATTCACCTGGTCGAACGTAACCGTAAATGTTGTTCAAAAGACGTAATTCTCCAGCTGGAGTTGGGACATCATAATTCAATCCTTCCCAAGTCAAGACAGCCTTTGAGCTGATGTTAATTTCCGAGCCTTCTCCGTCACTCTTTGTGGCACGACGTTGATCGCGCTTGACAGCCAATGCATTGTTGAGCTCCTCGCGTTCCTTGTTTGGCTTCTGATAAACTTTTGCAGCGTTTCCGCCGGCACCGAAAGACACCAACTCACCGAGGGTTGCATTTGTGAACAGGAAGCCGGCGATCAAAACGATGATGATACCGAAGTTTCTCCATAGTTCAGAAGGCTTGTAGGCAAATCCATGAGTGATATAGTCGCCACCAGAAACAATGTCTGATCCAGCAACACTGCCGGGCAGGGTACAAACTTGGTGCTGGAGGTTATCGTAACCTGGACCAGATGGCACAAGATAGGCACCAGTACAGGTCAAATTAAGACGGCTAAACTCGTTCTCCAGCAAAGCGGAAAATCCAAGACCCAGAGCATTAATCCAGTAAATCCATCTGATCCAGACCTTTTCACTTTGATATTGAATGAGATAACCGGATGTGATGACGAAAAAGGTAATAATCGTAGCGGCAAACTTGATCGCGTAATCAAAATCAGGGCAGAGACACCCGACTGTTCTAAAAAAGAGTGTCATGGCCAAGTAACCACTGAGAACGATAATGTAGAATGTGAAGAATGCACCAGCGTCTCTTACCAATCCGCACATGAAGTACACGATGATGGAGAAAATCAAAATCTGAGCGGCAGCGAAAGCAGTATCGACGATAATCTGAGCGATCCAGAGTGCGGATGGACGATGAAACGTGTACGACCTGTGCTTGTTCACAATAGGTCTGCCCATCATGGTAGATGCCAATTCTGAGAATGCTTGGAAAGCATTGAACAATAACGAAATGAAGAGTAAACCACCTCTGGTGAATGCTCCAGCAGAAGTCTTTGGCAAGTTAAGCCACACGGTACCCAATACAATAGCGACAGTAGTACTAGTAATCCAACCGACAATCAAAGAAAATTTGTCTTGCCACTTGATCAAATATTGTCTTTGCATCAAAGCCCAGATCTGCATGTAGTAAGGAATAGAATACACAGAAGATTTTGAAGCCCCCTTGCGTTTGCTATCAGCTATTGCAACCTCGAAGTCGTCATGGATTTGCTTGTCTGTGGCAACTTGTCTTTTATAAGCATCCATTTCCTCGCTCAAGCGAGTAGAGATCTTGGATTCCAAGAAAGCTTGGGCCAATGTCTCGGGACTATGTGGAGAGTCTGCAGCAGAGCGACCAGTTGCATACTCGCGCTCGAACTCATCGGTGCAACCTGTTAAGAAATCAGGTGTAGTTTGACGGGGCTTCTCCTTGAAGCCAAGACCTTCGAAATAGGCTCTAGCTTCAGATGTTGGTCCAAAGTAGACTTCTCTTCCGTTGTCAATAACCAAGACTTTGTCGAATTGCTTGTAGATGTTCTCACTTGCTTGATACAATGAAACAAAAGTTGTAGTCTTGTAGATGTTGGTCATAACACGAAGAGATTTCGCATAATCGAGGGCAGTCGAAGCGTCAAGTCCTCTTGTACTGTTATCCCAAGCGCATACAGTACCACTTGTGATCATCATTTCTGCAATGGACACACGCTTTCTCTCTCCACCAGATACACCTCTAACGAAGGCGTTTCCCACAATGGTGTTCCGGGTGTGACTGATGTTGAACATTCGAAGAAGCGTATCAATTACTTTTTCCTTGAAGTCGGCCTTCGACATTCCATGTGGGCGCTTTCCTGGCGTTTTGGTGTCGAGAGCGAAACCTAAGGTTTGGCCGACAGTAAGGGTTGGGTGATGAATATCGTCCTCTTGATTGTAGACAGCTTCTCCCCTGTATTTCTTCGAGAATTCTTCAGCGGTGAAAGGGCCATAAAGTATCTCACTAAATGACATTGTGAGCAAGTGTCTAATCATTTTTCAAAAGGAAAAAAAATTTGCATGTCGCAGTGAAATGCAATATGCAAAGCTTGGGAAATAAGGAAAAGAACACTCTTACCCATCAACACCATTGTATCCAAATCTTTGGTTTGCAATCACCTTCAAGAAAGTGGTGCAACCAGATCCAGGTCTTCCAAGCACAAGAACCATCTCTCCAGGTTTCATTACACCCCTGAAGTCTTGCAAAATCTTTGTTTCTCTGCCTTTCTTGCCTACACCAAATATATTCATTGCAGTCTCGACGACATTGAAGAAACTAACAAATGCATCTGGGAATGTCCTGACAAAATTCGATACACCTCCCGTTCCGCGAACGGTAAGTCCATCCCACACCACTCCGATATGTTTCGAACGAATGCCAGAATCTTCTTCTGCCTGTCTGTTACCTCGGAGGGTATTCTCCAAGTTGAATTGCTCCTCCTCGGCTTCGGCTTCGGACATGGAATCTGCTGACTTCTCCACGTCCTTCTCGTCGCCAGTCTTGGTCCTCGATCGTGCTCTGGATAATGCCTTGCTCTTGGTACTGATACCCGACAGCTCTCGCTGAAGTTGTGCAAACTCGGACTCGGCAGCTCTCACATCGATCCCCTGATTGGTACTGACGAAACCATTAGGGTTGGCGTTCCGTACATTCTCTCGTTGAATTTCGGCGTCTTCAATCGATGCGCGAGCAGTATTGGTGGTTGCGCTTAGAGACGGCGTCTCCTCCCTGTCTTTCTCCATGGTGGTGTGTATCAATGGTAAGGCTGGCTAAAATGCGTGTGATGTAACAAATGTGTGTAATCAAAATGATAATCACTGAGCCAAACAGTGAGTGTGATGTCCGCGTATGGACGAGATGTGAGGGAAGAGAAACAATTAGCAGTATTTAGAGATAGGTATAAATAATGTTGAAGGTTTTAAGGTTCAAAAATCTCGCAGGGACCTTCTTCATATATCTTAGGAACCTAACAGCAAAAGACTCGAGTCCCACTCGGAATTAATATCAGATTGTCAAGGTATCGATTAGCATTTTTCTGCATGGAAGGTTGAGGGCGCGTCCGCCGTGGCTAAGGATGAAATCCTTGTCGATCTCCTGCAATCTCATCTTGCCTTGCCCCCTTGGTGGGTGGATACAGAGTATGGAGGGGGGACCGTATATGCACGCGCGTGTGGAGTACTCTGTAGGAAAGTACCCCGGGCGGCGGGAAGGAGTCAATTTGCTCTCACCTGCGTAGAAGCATATTACTTACTGTACCCCAAGTTGACAAGCCACTGATGTCAGGATGAGAATCGGTCTGCTGTAGATTGGTGTCGTCGCGCCTCAGCATCTTGGGGTAGGTATTGGTAATGCCCCAATGCTCCAACGGTCGAACGCATACATAATTGACTTTCTTTGTATGCATCGATGTGACATTGTGAGTAGATGCGAGTCGATAGGAGTCGATAGGAGTCATGGACGGAGTGACGGTAAGTTGTGTTGCACGAGATACCTAGGGTAGCTGGAGCTACTAGATAGCTCCAGGATAGTTTAAGTTTAGTATGGAGGTGGAAGTGGGAAAGCAATGATCATCGCTAGCTTCCTGGGTCATATTAATCATACAGAGGAGGAGCGAGAGATAAAGATGCGCCACTTTTATCTCGATTGGGAGCGGTGGGAGAAGTTTTTGCTTGTTCCGGAACCCAATGTTTGCCGGTTCTGGTGGGGATTGGGAGTGTTTGACTCCGGGTTCCGATTAAAGCGGCGTGTATTTGATTTTGCCGGTAACTTTGAAGTTCGTACTTGCGGCAGTGGGTGGAATACGACCTAACCAATTGAAGTTTAGCCATGCGACCCATAATTGCTGGGAAGACCGTTGAGACAGCTCGATTAGTCAGCATGTCTCAACACCTTCACAGTAATGACTCGAAGCTGGAGTTAAGGACCTTGTTTTCTCGGAAATAGGACAACCGTCGAATGTCCGCTATGGATCCGCTATGGATCCGCTATGGATCCGCCACGATGAAGAATGGAGAAATATCCCTGACATCTGTCAATGTCACCCATACAGAGAAGGAAATTCGATCAAAGTTCCAATTGCGAGGTTATGAATTGCTGCACATTATCTACTGAGTTGATGCCTATCTCCCGTAGAACTCCTCTAGCTAGCTGGGCGCCTGGTAATTCATTGAGGGTTTGCTGCATCGGATGGCTTTGCAGCTATTGGTATTGATAACATAACCGTAGTAGCATTGTTCATTGCCAAGTCTATCTTAACAGACTGCCGGGTGGTAACAATCACTCCTTGAGTCCTTGAGTCCTTGAGTCCTTGACATATTGATGTCAGATGCATACCGCAACTGAAGCTTGGACATGGTAGCCAGCCGCCCGAAGATCTCCTAATCTGATTGTCTGAAGCCGAAGAAACTCGGTTTCCGCATTGCCAAGATGTTTCGTTGCCCATGTTTCGTTGCTTGTGTTTCGTACAATCTATTATTTGTCCACACCGTATTTGGCAGCTCGAGCCTCACGAACCTCACACGGTAGACGGTACGCGGTACACGGTACACCATCCATCGCAAGGGCTAGGCTAGCTTCCATTGTACCCCCTTCCGTCTCTGACTTTTTCGATACGGGTTGGGGTTGGAAAAGGAGTTCCCTCTCTCTAACCTCTGTTGGTGCATCAGGCGGATTTACGGAGTGAAAAAGGAACAAGTTGACATAATCCATAATCATTTATGGATCCCCAAGATTACCAATCTCACCATGGAGATTATCTTTATCAGCGATCTGATATCTGTGGAGAGATATCTCCACCGCATTGGTGGCTCGAAATATCCAAGAGCTTGCGAATTCCCACCCTTTTTATCAACAGAATCTCAACTGATTGATATATATGCGAAGGTGTTGAATCACTTGGATTGATTACTAACATCAACATCTTTATCGATAAAAGAAGCCTTGCCCCCCTCTATCAATCGGTGTTGTGAACAGCTTCACAATTTGCACTTGCGAGAACTTGGAAGTCTGCATCAAATCGGACTTGACATGAAAAGACGATGAAAAGAAACACCTTTCTTAGGATTCATCCAAATGTCACAATTGTCACGATCATTCGCGATCGACCAAAAATCGCTGGATTATATATATATCTATATATATCCAAAAAGCAAAGAGATTGTTGAAGCAATTTGTTTCAGTCATCTCAAAGTCGCAATGCTTCATTCTCCAACAGAATATTATAGGAAAGAGAACATTTTGACAAATAAGATATTGACATACCTTGATCTTCCATCTCAAATGTACACCCAAGCATTTCGAATTGTAGGTTATATCTCATTTTCAACTTTGTTGGAGCACAAACCTCCATATTTGAATATCGATGCAAAAGTTGCGGGATAATTTCAATGTCCTTGGGATAATCCATAAGTCCCGAGATAATCGCATGGAGAACATTTATTGTAGATCGCATATCTCAATACTCAAACTTTTGGTGAGGAGGTTCTCCATGGGCGGTGAATCTTTTTTACCTGGCATATCATTTTTGTGTGCTAGGCACATAAATTACTGCGCACACCATCATTTTCTCCACGGCCATTGTCGTATCATCTTCCTGTGTATAAAATGGATCATTTCGAGAGTTTTGCTTCGAAAGAAATGATCTCTCATGGGTATGATTCGAAGATGTTGCTACCATATGCACGATCCTGATTGACGCCACTACGCTTGATACTAAGCAAACGCTGGCCAATGTCTATTTGATCGTCGGATTCGTTTTCCCGTCTCTAGAACTCCAAGTGGCTTTACTAAAAGCAATTGGTCTGAATTGACCATCACAACGCACAACGTGGAGCAATGTAACATAAAGAATCCTACTGGAGTGATGCGCAAAGATCTTTTTTTCAAGTTCAACAGGAGGACCAGCTGGAGGATTGAATAAAAGCAAGCCTGGACTTGAATCTTCCACAAAGACAATCAGGGAAGAAACCACAGAGCTAGGCTTCAGAAAACACAACACAAAGCTATATTCTCATCCTTCCTACACCAAAAGCAGTATTCTCGATCCCTTAAGGGATACCCGCATATATCTCACTCCGCTGTCAACGCCCTAACGGACACCAACTTATTTGCCACGCCTTTCACAGACACAAACCGCTCGGTGTGCCAACTCAGTTTCAAATCCTTTGATTCATCCATAGCTTTGATATTTCAAATTTGCGCATGCATGGAAAACTTGAAAATCCGGAAGACATCCGATATACGTACTTGTACGACACGGGGATCGAACTTCTATTGCAATCGAGGATGTGAGTACATAGTTATACACAACTATAGCCAGCAAAACGTGATCTGCAGCTCGCGTGCATGGAAATTGCATGGTGGGTATGGCGATGCAAAGTAAGTACTCGACGGCGTGTCCGGTAGGGATCTATGTCCTCGGATCAGTAGTTGGGTTTTCAATAGGTACCTGGTGAATGAACGAACGGGTAGAACCTATAATCACGGGATTTGTTGACCGCCGAATTGGGGTGGTACGAGATTCCCTCCCGAGATGGTATGATGGAGTCGAAGAGAAATTACCGATTGCGTTTTGTCACTTCTATACCTGCCTAGGTAGGTACTCAATATTTTCCTGTACAGTATTGCAATTTGCAAGTTGCAAATCGGAAGAAATGTGTACTTCATTCGTTGGAGAGGAGAGGGATTTAGGATTTTTCATAAAATTATCTCAGGAATATAGTATACCTCTTTGAATTTCTCAAAGCTTGAAAATACACTTTCTGTACGACTTCACTTGCCACTCCTGGGTAGAAATCAGTCCACCCCAATATGAGGTACCAAGTACGCATCGTATCGTATCGTATCGTATCGTGTTGTGTTGTGTTGTGACTCGTGTCACAAAACTTGATAAGGGTGTTACATTACATTAGGTCCATGGACCTTGTATATAGGTATGTAATGTAGTACGGCCGATTGTACTATGTACTCCATATGTACATTCATCTATCCATCCTTTCTTTCGGCGCGCGACCCACTTCTTACTTCTTACTATTCATGATTGATATTTGAAGATTTCACGGTGAAATTATTTTTGCATTGTGGGTGGAGAGGGTGAGGAAGGGGTTTGTTTCTCGTCTCGAGATGTCTCCAGGTTGTGAATAAAGTGTTTCGATGGAGATTCTCACATGGGATTCTTTTTGTCTCGCTAGTGGGAATCGCGTGTAAAAATCAAATTGCTAGGTTATCAGATTGTTAAAATATCAAAATATCAAAATATCAATGCACAAACTCAAAATTATCGTAGGTACCTAGTAAATACATACTCAGTCAGTACCTACTACCCCAACACAATCCATCTGTACATCTGTACCACCTCTCTATGTAACCGAAATGACAGGCGGGAAATGCATCACCTTTCAAAGAACTTCCTAATCGAATAATAAATTCTCTTCAAATCAAATACTAAAATCTGAAAAGGCACAATGAAAATTCGAGTTTTCTTTCGTTCAAAATCAGAACTGTATATATTTAATACAATATGAAAAAGAGATTCGAATCATCGAAATCCTTCTGAATGGTACTCGGCTTCCCCCTTGTATCTCGGTTACGTAGAGCCCCTCTCCCCTTCTCGTCCCACACTCCCTCATTCGTGGTTCGTCAATATCCCCACGCATGCGTAACGCACATGAAAAGTATATGTGATACGTGTACGATATATCCCTTCTCTTCTGGTAGAGTCTAGGTCTAGGTCTTGTAACTTCGTCATCATTACTGCTTTGTATGCATTGTCTGTGGGTGTGGATGTAGGCTGCATGGTTCGCATTGTAGAAACGTTGTTGTAGGGATTGGGTATGAGTATTGAGATTTGAGACGCGAGATGGAGATGCGAGATTCGAGATTCGAGATTTGGAAGCTGGGGTTTGGGCTCGGGCTTGTGGTATGGAATGGGATGGGATGGGGTAGAGTAGTATAGGATTTACACTGAGAAAAAGCTTATTCGCTTGTTCGTGAAGGAACCGAGACTGGGATGGGGAATGGGGAATAAGATTGGGGTGCAAACTCCACACATACTGGGCTAGATTATGATACTGATACTGATACTGATTAGGTGGTTAGGTTAGGTTACCTTGATTCCTCTACAATTCCTATTTCTATTCCTCTTATACTTCCTAATAAGGATCAGGGGAGAGGGGGATCAAGGCAGGGAAGAGGAGAAAGGAGTTTGAGTTAGGTTAGGTTACGTAGGTAGGTAGGTAGGTAGGTAGTCTTAGCAAGGATTTAGCAAGGATTTAGCAAGAAGTTGGAAAATTGATATGGTAGGTATGTGGTGTGTGTAACATACTCAGAGGGATTTATTTATTGATTAATTTATTTCCCCACGGGGAGATCACCGGATTGTGGATTCTCAAGAGAATGAGAATGTATCCTGTTTTCATTTTGGAATACTGGTACTTGGACTTGATTTTTTGTGGTTCGAATATTTATATTTGCATTTGTATTTGTATCTTGTGTTATCACACGACACAAGATATCGACTCGTCTTCTTTTTCAATTTCTTCTTCTTTCTTTTCTTCTTCTTTTCCCTATTCCATTCCTTTACATACACTTACATCCTCATATCTACATACTCCTCCCTCTCCCCTTCTTCCCCCCCCCATCTCCCACACCAACAAAATAACCTTCCCGATCTTACAAACCAACAAAACATTCCCTCCCTCGAAAAAAGATGGCCGATCTACAAATCCACGCCAATCTCGCCATCGCCGCACCCGCCATCCTCATCCCCATCTGTACCGCCACAGTCGCATTGCGAGTGTACGCTCGTCATATAAAGAAAGTTGGGTTGGGCGCAGATGATTATCTGATTATGGGGGCGTTGGTATGTATTCCCTACCTTGGTGGATGTGGGTGTGCAGATGTGGATGTTTGAATTGAATTGGGGGGTTGAGCTGGGATTGGGAGATTGAGAGGGCGTGAGATGGATGAGTGGAATGCGGGATTGGGAGGGAAAGAGGCTGATAATGTGCTGTTTGTAGATTTTTGTGATTGGGATGGGGGTTGCTATTATTGCTGGTGAGAACATGATTTTCTTTTGTTCTTGTTTTGGGGGAGGAGGGGAATTGGGGATTGGGGATTAGGGATTGGGATTGGAGAATTGGGATAGAGGATACAAGAACTAATTTGTATTCCTATTGAAAGAGGTCGGACTCAAACAGCTTGGATATCCTGCATCGGCGCCATCGACTCGGATTGGGAAACCAGATTCAAATATCGTACGTCTAGTCATTCCTTCATTTCCCTCCCCATCCCCAATTCCCAATTCCCAATTCCCAATTCCCTCATTCTCATTCTCATTCTCACCCTCTCCCACTAGGCCTTCTGGCCCGGCGAGCTCCTCCAAATCCCCGCTCTCGGCTTCGTCAAACTCTCCCTCATCCTCTTCTACCGGCGCGTCTTCACCCGCAACGCCGCTCCCCGCTTCAACATCGTCACTTGGTTTATGATCCTCATCATCATCATCTGGACGCTCTCTTTCTTCTTCTCTATCCTTTTTATCTGTGGCACGGATTTTTCTGCCTATTGGACGAGTACTATTGTGGAGAAAGCACATTGTGTCGATACGGATATGTTGCATAATGCGTTTGCGATTAGTGACGTGGTGACGGATTTTGTGATTATCAGTTTGCCGGTTCCGATGGTATGTGTGTTTTTTGAGTTTTGAGTTTTGAGTTTTGGGCTTCTTGGGAAGGGAGAGGGAAAGGAGTCTCCCCTGAATAAGAAGCGATGCGTGAGAACGTGAAGCGTGCATCTATTTTCACTTTTCACTCTTCACTCCAATTTTCTTCACACACATTTCATTTTCTAAATCACTTCCACAGCGGCCGATTTCTCCGGACAAACAAAAGTTTTGTTGCACGTCTGAATAATTAATTATCGTGAATTTGTTCAATTGAATTTTGCAATTGAATGCGACACACTTACTAGCAGTTTGGCGCATTCTCGTCGCAATCCACGAATTGTTTTGATTTCCTTTCGTCTCTTCTCACTAATAATCTAGTCTCAATTTACTGACTACCTATATAGATCTTCGGATTACATCTTACTGTTGCTCGAAAAATAGGTATACTAGCCATCTTCTCCTTGGGAGCGCTGTAAGTTGAACTTCTACCTGCATTAGCACGCTCTTCCCACTTAAACAGATCCGACTGACAATAAAACCCCAAAGCACAATCGCGGCATCAATCGTTCGAATGATAGTATTCATCCAAGCCACCGCCGTGAACTACGACCCCCACGCTGATTTCGAATGTAAACTTCCCGTCCTTTCTTCTCCCTCTCTTCGCCAAACCCAGACTAACCCTCCCCCCAGTCATCTGCACCTCCGGCCTCTACTGGTCCCTCATCGAATCCAGCCTCGGCGTCATCGCCGCCTGTCTCCCCGCGCAATACGGACTCCTCAACACCCCCGGCGTGCAATCACTGGTCGCCTCCGTCCAATCCGCTATCTCCCTGCGTTCCATACGTTCCACCTCGCAACATCCTAGTCAGTGCGACGCACATGATTCGCAGCGCAATGTATATGGTAATATGGATACGAAGATGGAACCCTGGAACGCGGCCCATGGAAGCGAGACGCAGAATATTGTTGCGCATGCGGAGGGACCGGCAAGGTATGAGAGGGAGGGGGGGGTGGAGGAAGGAGGGTTGAGGGGGAAGAGGGGGATTGTGGTGACGAATAGTTTTGAGAGTAGGGAGGGGTTGGCGTAGGGTTGGGTTGGGGTGGGTGGAGATTTTAGGATGGAGAGATTGGATTGGGGATTAGAGGTTGGGTGTTGAAGCGATCTAATTTGGGTGGCTTGAGTTAAGTTGGAAGTGCGACTTTCGCGCTAGGATATTCGTGTTGCGATTAAGAGAAGGAGAAAATTGTTGTTGTTTTGATGCGAGAATGTACTGTATGGTTATTTTTCGAATAGACCATTGATGTTTGATTCCTGTTTTTCTCAGTATGAAAGAAAGGAATTCGGTATGTAAGCTATCTGACAATCCGAAAATTATTGTCAATCTGAAGTTCATTAGACTTTGAATTTTCGAATAGCCTTCGTAATGTTTGTAAATTGATTACTTGGCAGGTTCGATAATCTGAACGATACCATCGTCATTTGACTTCTACATTCACAAACCTCTCATTATCCATTTTTAGTATGAACTACCCAACACGCTCAACGGAAAAGATCTCACACTGGAAAGTATTGTAAAAAACATCGCTTATTGTTACTTCGCTAAGATCAAGAAGAGTTGGACCCACTTCATCCTCAATATTCTCTCACATCCCCCAATGTCATTATTCCTCAAGGCCAGCCTCGAAAATCGGACCAGCATCCATTGTGAAATAGAGAGAGCAGTCCAGGTACCCCTAGGTTTCTTATCTAAATCTCTATCTCCTCATCACCATTTCCCTCAACATACAACCTTTTCACCAAAATTCTCATTCTCCTCTCTGCTTCCTCAACTTCCATCGTCTCTTCTTCCTTCGTATCTTTCTTTTCATCCACATTATCCAAGTTCACATCCTTTTTCTCTTGACTGCAGTCCTTCTCTCCTTGTCCCACGCTGCTTCGCACCTCCTGGCCAACACTTGTTTTCTCCTCTATAGATTCATCCTGACTACTTGACATGAACCTCTCCGAAAGGTCAATATCCTGAACCTTAAGCACAACAACCCATTCTACCTTCTCTGCCTCCAACCACCACTCAATCTTCTTTCCCTCTCTCCACCACCCTTTCCCTTTGAAATCTTTTACCTTTTTCCACCACTTTCTCCTACCGAATTCCATGACCCTCTTCATCTTCAAACTCTCCTCTAAACCCATAATCCTCGGACCATCAAAAAGTCCACTTGGCTCTCTCGCCTCAATCGCTTCGACCGTGTATCTTCGCATGATATCATCAGTATAAAAAACATCATGACCCCCTCCACACAGATGGAAAAGTGTTTTTTTCCGCTTTCTCTCCCAGCCTAGTGATAATATCCCTCAAACAACCCTCTCATATTCGTCCCTCCACATCTTCTCCTGCTTTGATTTCCATCCTCATGCCACATCCATTCATTTTTCTCCTTGTTACATCTTGAAATCTCTGTCTGATTCCCAAAATCTCGGCGGGATGTAATATATCAGACGATGATGACCATTCCTTCATAATGTATTCTGGTCTGCCTGGCCAGAGCTTGAGGTCGCACCAAAGCCATGTCCACCAATTTTGCTCTTTATGGGCAGGTACATGGTGGAGAGTCCATGTCTCGTAGTGGATTTTGTTTCCCGTATTCTTTTCCGGGTTGGTTGAAGTTGTATCATTTACTGCAGTTTTTACGGAGGCAAGGGAAGGTGTGTATTGAGGTGGTGCTTTGGAATGAGGATGATGAGGAGCGATAGGTTTATCGTTGGTCTCTCCCGTCCTGTCGACGAGTTTCTCATCGCATTCCTTCGCTGGTGTTTCATGCCCTTTTCCTGGAACAACAATCAAGGCAAGATATTGTTGATAGCCAATCGGATCAAGACGTTCATATGTCTTTTCCAACTCACTGACTAGATCTGGTGAGATGTATAAAACAGACGGTCTTGGGTAAAATGGATAATTTTCTCTACAAGTCTTGTTTCCGGGCCTACAGGAGGTTCATTCCAGAACATGCAAGTATGAAAGTGAAAATAGACATACCCAAAAGCTTTCAAACATCGTACCCCTTTAACGAGCACCAGGCATAAGTCGCACATGCTATCCAGATTCTCGGAAAATCCTTCTATCTGAATTGGGAGTCTGATCATCTTCCATGGTTCTAACCAATGCCACCACATTCTTGCCGCAACTTACCACGGCCTTGAATTCTCCGACCAATGGCTCCCAGACTTCCTTGTTGAATGTTGTTTCTTCTGATTCCAAAAGGTTTATGATTATAATCATAAGACTCAAACTTTCAAACAAACCCAAGAATTGCTCTCGCTCATCTGGCAAGTTGACCTAAAGAAACCTCGCCGCAAGAGTGCCGATAACTTTTACCAGCTCGTGAAGAAATGTAGATACAGAAGTATTGGATGGAGAGATTTGGAAAGGACTTGTCGGAGAAGAAGATAAATCGCCATTGTTTGCCATTGCTGCAGAGGAAGGCAAATGGCCAGAGTCTGACGAAACTACTTCGTCAGAAGAGGAAGCCACACTTATGACCTATTGATTCCAGATATTTTGGCTTCAACTATCAAGTATAGTATCGTTATTTCGTGATGATACCCTGATATTCCGTCGCCAAAGAACAAAACAACTCCAGAAACCCAGAAACCCAGAAACTAAGATCCTCTTAACCTTCCTTCCACACACACCAGCTAAGAAAGCACGCTAGAGAATCATGCCATCAAAAATGGCAGGATTCAAAAATCATGTAACAAACAAACAGTGAATACACCTAACAGAGTGCCTCGGCAGATTACCTCTACAACTAACAAGAATCACAGATCCACCTGGGCACTAACACATATACCATTAAAATAAGGCTGAGCAAGACCCATCTCAACCATTGCCCCACATATGATCCTTATAACACGCTTACCCCCGAAGGATCTTGACTAGGATTTGAAGTTAGAATGGTAGCGATGAATTTATATTTCTTCATTGTTAATACATTAATTCGTCTTAGAAAAGAGGGTAGGATATTTCCAGCTTATTGATTGCCACTACTGAAATATATAAAACACGGGAACTGACTGGCATGTATATATCATTTGAATATTGATGACCACGAATGGGTAATTTCCAAGTCCCAACTTTGGGAGGAGACATAAATTTCGGCGAAATCAGTCACAGTTAGATTCAGAGGCGGGAAATTAATGAGTTTCTCGTCCATAACGCTGAAAAGTAATGTATTTTTCGCTAAACCTAACAAGTACACCGCTAATGGCTATAATTCCATCAAATGCATTACCTATAGCCCATTTTTATCTACCATGCTTTCCATTAATTTCTATCAACCCCCATTCTAATTGCAGTATGTATCAATCATTTAGTAGGCTCCAAGGCCTGCCACCCCCCAATATCATCGTTATCGCCCAACAAGTCAAGTGGTCTTTTCGGCAACTCTGGCTTTGCCCCTTCATCGTCCAGCTTTCTTCCAGGTCTTCGAGGTTGTGGTGGCGGGGGTGGTTCCAAACTGCTTTTATCTATACCAGAAGTAGCTCTCCGAGTAGGCGGCGAGAAATCTCTATATGCACCAGGCATAGGTGGCGGATCTTTCGATCTTGGAGCCAACGAAGAAGTTGAGAGGGTAGGTGAAACGGAAGTAGATGCTAAATGTACAGGTTTTCTT
Source organism: Botrytis porri (assembly GCF_014898465.1). Taxonomy (NCBI): domain Eukaryota; kingdom Fungi; phylum Ascomycota; class Leotiomycetes; order Helotiales; family Sclerotiniaceae; genus Botrytis; species Botrytis porri. The sequence continues at coordinate 2,837,829 of NW_024066081.1, read as the reverse complement.
GGAAGAGGCGGTGCTTTCTTGTACGATGAGCGTGTTGTTTCGGTGGATGCGCGGCGTGTAAGTTGAGGTGGGGGGAGGACTGGTTTTGCTATTGTGGTCGGGGTCGGAGTCGAGAGTTTGCTCGCTACTAGCTGTGGTGGAGGAAGTACTGCTTTTGCAGACAGAGTTGGAGTTGAGGAATTACCCTTTATTGGATTTCCAAGTCTGCCTTGGGAACTAGGGAGAGAAGAAGAATCAAAAGGAGGCGGAAGCTTTCGTAGTACACTGCCATTTCTTACCACAGGTGCCGGTGGAAGAGACATTCTCTGTGAACTATTCCGTGAAGACATGCCAGGTCTTGAAACCTTGACCCAGTCAGGTTCATCGCTCACACTCCACGGGTTGCTCGGTCTCCTTGGATTTGGTATCACGTCCTTTGAATTGCTCGGCGGTTGGACTTGGCTCTTCGCAAGCTTCCCTCCGTCAAGCCACCATTTTCTCTCACTCGAGCTTGCAGGTGGTAAACCAGGCTCTAGGCTCTCGAATCCAATCAAGTCCTCGTCGTCAGTTCCATCCAATTTTGAACTAGCTGTTGCGCCGCCAATCTCCTCTCTCCTCCTATTGTAAATGCTTCTACTGAGAGAATCACGGATAGCGTCGTCTATGACACTCACAGTGCACTGGAAATTTGCATATACAGGTCTGTGGTCGGAAAACCGTAGGGGCGCGGTGTTGTAATTAATTTGACGTAAATTGCTACCTTTCCGTAGGATTCGATCGGTCCATGCCGGAATTCTGGCCTTTTCACTAGTATCGTATGTATCGGTACCAATGTCAAATTTATATGTTGGCATAAAAGTGATCCTGGACTCGGAATAGTATTGAAATGTTAGACCAGCTACCATTTGGAGGTTTAACTATGCTGCTGTTAGCGGGCTTCCAGTTTGTTCTGAGCGGCGGAACTCACCTGATCATTTTCGTATAAAGTCTCCAAGTCGCCCATTTTTATGAGTTGCTTCACCTAAAAGCATGTCAGAATCAATGTCGAGCTTGTAGAAAAGTTTACTCACCCGCTCAGGTCCAAGTCCTATCCGATAATTGAAGTCGCCCATCCAAATAACCGTATCTGTAATAGTATTAGTGGACAATTCTTTACAATCATTTGGATCAACTTTCCATGATCATCTATGCCCCGGTTTCTTTGAAACCTCAATCCTTTGTGGATGGTGTGATAATCCTTATTACGGTCTGCATAGTTACTAAACCCAGCAGCTAGATGTGCAGTCACAAAGCAAATCTGAGTATTTGCATAATCCATGCGGATTGAAACAGCGCCTTTGTTGCCAGCCATCCCAGACATTCCAGTCTTCTTGACGCTGCCTTCAACGTTCTTGATATTTGGCAAAACTGAAGCTTTAACGAATACACATAGGGCAGCTCCCACAAGCTGACCACTTCGTAGCAGCACGTAGTGATCTTGACCAGCTGCACGAGCATGTCTGTTTAAAGTCTTTCGCACGGCTTTTTCCCATGCTTGTTTTATTGTTGGATCACTATTCATAATTTGCTGGGGGCTCAATTCCACTATTTCTTGGAAGCCGACCACTACTATTTCAGGATGCTGCTGTGATTTTTCGAGCTCAGGACATAACCACAAAGCCAAGTCTTCTTCTATACCAGATGTGCGCCCATTAAGATTGAAACTTCCAGCCCATCTAAAGCGTCAAATTAGCATATGGTGCGACAATCAAAAGGATAGTAGACTTACATGTTTATCACCTCAGAAGATTGGAACTCCGAGCTACGTTTGTTTAGCTCAGCCGTCACGTAGTCATTAATGGGATCGAACAAATGCACAGGCACTTGTCCCACAAGTCTGCCCAAGAGTACATCAATAGTGTTTTGTCGTCCCTTGTCCACAAAATTGTTCATGTATAACCGGGTAGCACTCTTTCGTGCATCGGCGAATACACCGGAGAGAGTCTGCTTATTAAATCTCGTGTACGATGATTTGAGAGCTCCTGTACCTGCATATATTCGTGAAAGAGCATCGCCATTATCAGCCCACATTGTTGAGTGACGCATCCAAAACTCGGAAGTGCCTCTAGCCCCCCTATGCAAAAGAAACGACTCTACTGCCATTTGAGATATGATAGTTTGAATAAGATTCGTCCTGTCCAAGCAGTCGAGGCAGTTGGTTCTAAATACGCCTTCTTGTTGTAATACGACCACTGTTCTTCGGGGTTGGTTCTCAGGAACATCTTCCGTGTCATCAATTTCTTCAGACAGATAATATGCAAAGCCATCTGCTGAGTTCTCAATTATACTTCGAATCATGCTAGCTGCCTGGTAACCTTGAGGTCCCTTCGTCTCGGCGTGAAAATCATATTCTGTGACCCTCAACAATTGATGATCTTTGGCGTTCTCTTCTGTTTTGTTCAATGACGAATGATTAATTCCATATTGATAACAAGCAGTAATTTCAGCTTCAGCTGGTTTGGTTTCACTGAGCAGATTGACCACATGAACTGCGCCGTAGTTACGCTCCAATTCCTCAAAGTGTTTGTCAAAAGCTGGCTGAGTACCCTGAGGAGATCTAGTTACAGTAACCTTTTGTTGGCCTGGAAGTAAACCAGGTGCCTGCTCGAAAAATATCGGGGCACTTCCTCTTATTTGGGCATATGAAAAGCATATGCCAGCTGGTTTTTCGTCTGCTTGTTCTGAAGAATATTTTACATTGGCAGAGGGGCTCCAGTAAACTGTTTCTGATTCGACGAAGTTTGCGACATTTCCATCATCATCAATTCCTCGAGCATTAAACCTTGTGCCGGCTCGTTTACACGATAATCGGGATATTAATGTAAGAGACGAGGGGAGGCCTGATCTTGAGGTTCGTAAAGGATCTGAAGCAGGAGGTATAGTATTCGTCTGAACATGACCGCGAATCGCAGATATAAGAATACCAGATTTGTCCAAGGCGTCTCTTTCACGCACCACAAGGCGAGATCGGAATTTTCCCAGGGAACCAATCATATATGAATTCCATAGGAAAGAGTCGTCGAAACTCTCAACATCGTTTGCTGTTGCATCTGTAGATCTGCAATGTATAAGAGTTTGACATCGTGGGTATGTAAACTTTGCTTACCGGTCTTGCAATCGATTCGTAAGGTCGAAATTTGTGCTATAATAGAAGGTTCCATCTGCCAATAGCCTCTGCAGCTCAGCACATGGGTGCTCCACGATTGGGTCCCGTCGACTCAAATTTTGGCCATATGTGTTCTCCGCGTTGTAATTATAGGGATCCAAATCGTTCATAAAAGTGTTGTCGTACTCCGCATTGTTCAAGCAATGGAATTCTACCCCTATAATCTTTTCAACGGTTTCTCTAGGCCTCACCTGTGCCACTATAGTCCTTGCTGTTATTACGCAAAGGAAGATATCATTGCTGACGGTAATTAACCCAAGTGTACCATGGACTGGCATAAGACTCAACGTCCGGTAATCGCTGAGATCAACCGACGAGACATCTGCGAACTCTACCATGCACTTGGGAGCTGTAACTCCGTCGGCAGATGCACGCGGATGTACTGGATGAATGGGATTGGGCAATCCATTGCCCAAAGATTCATTCGTAGAAGGACTATGGCGGAAAATAAGAGTGTGGGTAGGCGTCACAAGGGCAATTGAGCGATGGGGATATTCGCGGAGAAGAACGCGAATAGACATAATTGAAAGCTGATGAATGAAATTGGTTCAAGTACTAATACTGAGTAGCATTTTGATATCTGGCGATATCATGAAATCATTGCTGTTTGGATGTACGATACACCAAGAACGACTCTCTCGGAGATCTTAATAATGAAGCTTTGGCTTGTGCTCAGCAGCAATTGCCCATTAATTAAAATCTTGCATGCCCGAGAAATCGTGTGATTATGTAATTGCTTCTACTACATGGTGATCACGTGAGACAGAGTTGGAAATTCCACTTGACCGTTTCGTTGTTTCTTCGACACTTTCAAAAGTCCTCATTGCCAGAGCTGTTGCTCCAGCACCTTTTCAAGAATGGATCAAGGAATGGTAACTTATAAGAGGATCAAACTGGGTTGGTTCTCTTGGAAACAAATCCAGGCTTGAGGCTGTGGTGCTAGCAGTGCTATATCTCAGAAAACCTAAAACTCGCCTTCGCCACAACTTACCTACACTACCTGAAAGACTTGAAAAGTTGAGTTACATGGCTCACGGACATGTTATAGAATTTGTATCCACGTGCATGAGTGTAGTACTCAAAGCTGGGTTCTTTGCAATTTGTACGAGCTGTGATGTCCGAGAGTTTGGAATTCACCGAGTCTTGTGGTCGGGCTGAAGTTAATACCGATCCATTGACAATGAGCTCTTCAAGCCACCTGATGAGCCAAGCAAGTTAAGCTTTTTGTTTTGCCAATAGCTATGCTACCTTTTCTGTACCGCGCCCTTCATGTCCAACTCCGCACTCTTTCACCATCAACATCAAATAAAGCAAAGTGTTCCTAAGGCAGACAAATTAGCCCTGCTGTAATGCCGTCGCCCACTCTTCTAAACGGAGCTGCAAGATCGTCAATTTCCTTCGGAGATCTTTGTGGGCTTGTGCTTTGAAACAATTCGTGGGGGGTGCATGTTGGGGAAAATGAAATAAACGTCCCTGCTTGTCCAATCCAAACGGTGGCTGAAGTTGTATATATACGAACTCTCCATGTCAGTGGTATCGAGGCTCGGAAAGAAAGCAACATTGATTCCACAATACGAGCATGTTGAGACGGAAAGGGAGAAACTTCACGTATTGTAACATATAGTACAACATTGTTGGTATCCTCGTCGCAGGTCAGAGATTTGATTTGAACTTGATATCCGTAAGCCATTGACAAGTCCCAGCCACGACTTCCTCGGAATCCCTCATGCCGAACTTTTCATTAGGCATTCATGTAGTACTGAAATAATAACCCATTATCATACTACCATTGTGCTAGAAGAGGTCTGCTTTCTGAGATGTGTACATCCATCACTACCGGTATAACAATCGAATTCTTGATCTCTGATTGTGTAAGAAATATACATAATGGAAGAGGCGTTTTGGCGCCTAGTGTTACCGCTACAGTGCTGACACTTGCTGACGACGTAGGAATGTTGTCTGAAGATTGATGCAATATTATCTTTGGTGGTGCTAGGCATTTTCTGCACGTCTCTTTAATGGGAATGAATGAAGAATGTCTAAATGGAAACCGGAGAACCTTATGAATATGCCAAGATATTGAAGAAAATTATTGAAATTATATGAGCGATACCCTCATTGACGTAATGCATCGTGAATAACATCTACTTAGATAGATTGAGGAATTTAGTGAAACTCATGGAGTGGTTGACAGAATGACAAAGTCACAAAGTCTTGAAGGTTCGTAAAAGTGGCAAGGAGATTATGAGTTTCTTTAGGAGCCTACTCCGTTCGGCTGTACCCCTTCATTTTGTGATGCTCGTATTTTCGAACATCTTTCGTTGTAAAATCAGAATAATTTTTTCCTTGAGTGACGATTAATTTTCTTCAATACTAGATATGAGCTCATACATATCAGTATACGAATAGTCAATCCATTCGATTTCATTGAACAATCAGTATATATTCTTGCTTCGGAGAATTCAGTACGTGAAGCCTTAAATCTAGAACAGGAGAAAGTATCAATTGTGGTGGAGAATTTATTTGCTGGGTGCACCGATGATGGTGTGACCTAGCAAATCATAACTCTTTGAGTTAAGGGCTAATTCCAAAAAGATCGTTCTAGATGTCTTACTATGATGTACTTGGGTAAGGGATTAACATGATGCAAACAAACTACTCGCGGCACTTTGATAAAATAATTGGCCAATCAAAACAGGATTTTCAATCCTTCAACTTTTTCATTTGGAGCTGAAAATAGACCGTTATTGGTCTTATTGTAATCCGCGGTTGAAAAGTGCAAAGTCTTTCGTTTCACACTGAATTCGACATCGTGTATTGGTCTTTAGGAGCGAATTATGTGAACAGGCAATGAACAATGGGAGTAAGGCGACGAACCAGTATACATTCATGCATGAGTAGGGAATGATGACGACTTCTTGACAAGACTCAAGAGTGAGACGCAGCGAGTTGATCAAACGGAGAAGGGTCGGATATCGGATATTCATACTCCGTATATGTCGTACAGAGCAGCCTATTGGGGTAATATGAAGCTTTATATTTTCATCTTAAAGCTAATCGCGGAGAACAAAAGTCGATCTCATACTACCGATCCCGATAATCTAGATACTGTTCAATGTACCTGAGCTACGACCGTTGACATCGGAGCTACTGCTTTTGATGTGGATTCTCACACTAATACTTACTTGATACCTACTTATTACTACTTCGTACTTTCTCTACAGTGTACGGATATCGGCACCAGTTAGTATTTTGGGAATATCAAACACTTAAGAATCAAACTACTAACTTATGGAGAACATTTTCGATCTTGAATTAGTCATCATGGTCTTTACGCAAGGAGTAAGTAAAGATCTTCTCCAGGCTTGCTTATCCAGTGACTACCCGCTCCACGCCGCTCCACAAAATTTCGAATTAGACCCGGCTAGATCTTTCCTAAAGAATCCCTAGACCAAGAAGCGTATCTCGATTCTCCAAGCACAGCTCCTAGAACTTCACCTTAATCACTTGCTACCCGCACTACCCTGAGTTTTCACTATCCTCACGACCTATGGTAATAGGCTTACTATTTACACTATTCATACTGTTTCTCGGCTCACTCACTCCTCTTACTACTTTCACTCTAGATTTCACTGCTCTGAAGTCTGAGCCTTGTAAATTCATTCCTATTTTCTTTTCAATTCTCATTATTGTTGATTTCCAGAGTATATCATTTAGACTTATACCGTTTTTACCTTCCATATCACGGCAAGAGTATCGCATGTCTGCCCTCAACCTAAGTCAAACTCCCCGCCAATGGTTATTTTGATGTCGAAACTCTATGCTCTGGAAATCAATTCAATGCTTTTTGATCAACAGTGTCCACTACGACAGGCCCCAGTGCGGTAACTGCCAGTAATCCGACCGAGACTCATCCAGTCCATTTACCAGTTTCAATGTTTGTTTAAACTTTTTGCATCCAGACTCTCCAGCCCTCTAGACCCTCTATTCGCTCGCTCGTCCCAAGTACAAGCTCTCCCCCCTCATCCATCATCAGAATTCTAGTTAGAATATTTCTAACCTTCTGTCATTGAGCAGGAGTCTAGAATCAGTTCGCGCATAATTCCATACTTCTAATTACCGGGGTTTCCATACCGTCAATTAACTTGTCACTTGCTCATCCATTATTTTCTCGTCGATCAACAGAGAAAGCCCCACTATTGGATGTGGTGCCAATCTCATACGAGTACTTTGGCAACTTTGTGCTCTTTCGAAAACATACCTCTTACCAAGTCCATTGTGTGTTGTCGACAACGACTTTCGGTTCGACCATTTGGCTAAGGCAGGCAACTTGCGAGTGTCCTGACTAAATGCTTGATGCACTCATACCCACACCTGAACAACATAGTGGAATGCCAGAACCACGTTTTCATCGTGAGCGTTCTGAAGGAAAGCCATACGCTTCGAGAATATACAGACCCCAACGTCAAAGGGTTAGACAATTTCCTACCAGGCCCCTGGTAAAAGATCGGGTCCTCAAGAGGACGGGGGAGGAAATGACGGGTGTAATGGAATCGAGGACACAAGCACCACACGATCTTATTGACAGACAAACATTGTGTTTGCCGAATTTCTCCGAGGATTCCATACTGCATAGTGGAGATGAAGGCTTTACAGATATATTGAGTCGATACTTCCCTGCGGCGGAGAGTAACGCTTCGGAACGCCTGGTAAAATTGAAGTCTCAGCTTCGTAAGGCTGACACCTATGACTTCTGGAGAGTACTGATGCAGGAAATGTGCGATATAACAGGAGCTCAATGCGGATTGGTTGCTAAACGAATGTTGGTGGATGATCAGGACACCGCTGTCGAACTTCCGGAACTTGGGGAAGAAGGCTCATGTTTAATGGGTGTTGCTTTCTACACCAAAAATGGGGATGAGGAACCTAACCTTGAAAGAGATTATAAATATACAGCCTTTGGTACACCTTGCGCTTATATGAAGTACGATAAAGTGGTCATTGTACCCGAGAGAATGAAGGAGGTAACACCCAACAATCCAAACATCATGCCGTGGGGCCAATCGGAGGCCTTCGTTGGTGTGCCATTAACTATGGAAGACAAATCATTTGCACACTTTGCATTGATATGGTCTGAGGACGGTGCAAAAAGAAGGAAGCTCAGTTGGACCTTCATAGAAATGTTCATGCATTCTCTTGAAGACTTAATTCTTCAACGTATAGTAGAGGGCCGAGGCTTTGCTAAAGATGGTAACCTTCCGGAGTGCGCTGCAGAAAAGATCATACCTCTTTCTGCTATCACCGCTTCACAGTCACTAAAGCCATATGCTCGAAGCCTATCGCACGAGTTAAGGACGCCTATGCAGGGAGTTGTTGGAATGCTTGATATCATGTATTCAACCGTACTTGATGCTATCGCAAATCAACAGAATGAGCGGGCTCGAGCTGTTTTTGCTGATCTTAAGGCTAATATTGAGATCGTGCAAGGTAAATGAACCCCATCTTTAAGGTTACTTTATCTGATACTCATCTTACACAGAAAGCTCTAGAAGGGCGATAGAAGCAGCCGATAATGTTGTCCACGCATACGATCTCAATATGCAGATGCCTGATGTTCCCTTAACGCCTGAAGATGACGGAACAAAATCTTTTGCACCAATGCAAAATCATTCTCCACCAACCGATGGACAATTACGAGAGGCATTTTCATCTCCAAATCTAAAGAAGAGAAATCGATCCGAAGACCTCGAGCTCAATATAGGATCTCCTCCGAAGCGTATGTTCACTTTGCCAGAGGGAGAAATATCACAGCATTTACTTGATGTCGATTCCGCCATACTTTCCACGGCATGCTCCAGCCCCGACATGCCCATTCGATCCACAAACACCACGACTTCGGAGATAGAGATGAAGTCAAACGAGTTTCCTTTTGATTCAAATCCCAGCCCACTTACATCTCCAGCTTCCATGACTCCAGGCCATCAACGCGTTATTACCCGCGAGTTTATGCGAAACCTTATTAGTGATTCCCTTAAGACCGATTATCCAACTAGCGAGCACCATACCACGACTGAATATGGCGAGATAATTGAACTAAAAACACAAGGTTCAAGGGGCGAAATGCAAGAATGCTCGATCGAATTGGTGATCCAACCTGATGTTCCCGAGGCTATTCTTACTGAAGAGCAGCATTTGCAATTCTCAATCTCAAAAATCATCGACAATGCAATCAAATTTACTGATGGGGGTAGTATTACAATAACGGTCAAACTCAACAACACCGGGCATATGATTGAGATATGGGTAGTTGATACAGGATGCGGTATCACAGAGGAATCAAGATCTCGTTTATTCCAACCTCATTTCCAACAAAATGCATCAATCAGTCGTGCGAAAGATGGACTAGGACTCAGCCTGTTCAACGCGAAAGCTCATGTGAGGAAGAACCTTGGTGGCGATGTTACACTGGAAAGATCTGCAACTGAAGGTCCGTTGAAAGGATCGGAATTTTTGATACGTCTCCCAATCTCAACACTGGATATGAAAAGGGCTGTGACTCCACTCGTGGGCTCGTCACCTAGTCATCCTCGAATTACTCGGGATGCTGTTATATCGCCTTACGCAACAGCTTCAGCGAAGACTGCACGCCGACGAGCAACTCCCAACGCCAATCTTGCCAAAGACTATCCCCTAAACTTTCTCGTTGCAGAAGACAACGTAATCAATCGAAAATTCGCTTTTACAGCTCTCAGTAGACTCGGCTATACCGAAGATAACATTACGCTTGCATTTGATGGAGCAGATGCCGTTCGTTCTTACCAAGCCTCGTTGTCAAAACCATCTGGTCGATATGATATTATATTAATGGATATATGGATGCCGAACATGGATGGTTACGAAGCTACAAAAGAAATTACCAAATTGGCGGAAGCCCATGGAGAGACTGCGACTATTGTCGCGGTTACAGCCGATATCACAGACGATTGTTCAATGAGGGCGAAGGAAGCGGGCATGCAAAGTTTCTTAGCGAAACCGTATAGAGTTATTGATATGGAGAAACTCATCATTGGTAATTTTCAACAAGGGTTCTGCTGTTCAGAATCATGAGCATTTATTTTTTCTCTTCTTTTTATGTATTTTGCATTGCGGTTTTAGGATTCGGACGACTCAGCGGGCTACGGGTTTATGGCGTATAGTAAATGTCAAAATATTAGGGTTCTTGGGACACGAAAATTGGCTGGGCATAGGAGCATTCATCAGGGCATCATGGCGTTTTCAGATGTCTAAATGGACCTTGAAGGAGTTATTTTTATGATCAGGATAGGAGTTTAGATTGGTTATGAGACAAGGTCATTTATTACAGGAATAGGGAACAGGTACATGCGAGGTTTATGTATGAATTAATGGGTGGGAAAATATCTGGGAGAATAGGGCCATGACAATAGTGCTATTAATTACATAGGAATTATCGGATTAGAGCTACTGTTACTCCTGGGTGAGTATTCGCTCCTCATATATCGAATATATTATTATCTATCTACCTGTCTGTCTGTCTGTGCGTCTAAAGTAGACAATGAAAATAGATATAATCGTTGATGATAATCTAATAACAATTAGTCTGAACAATAAGATAATGAATAATAATAGCGTGAGAATGAAGCCATTGAATTAAGTAGGGGATATAATGCTAGCCCTTGACTGTTTTGAAGAAAATCCGGGGAAATCCAACATTCGCTAGAACTCCACTAGCTTGGAACAATGACGCTACAATCATCAACAAATATATACCACAAGACCAACTCTGCGACATTCAAAGACTTTCAACACCGCCTTTCCCTTTTGTCCTAACATTTATTAGTATTTCATACCCTTCTTACAAACAATTCATCAAATTCGAACATGTAATATACCCAACACAAGATGCGCTTTCTTAGCATCAGTACCACAACAACCATTACCCTCTGGCAGTTAGCCTTATCTGCCTTCGCCCATCCAGCGCCCAGCCCTTCGCAAGACTCCTTGACGCACGACCAGAATATAATATCGCTGCCTCTCTTCCATTCTCTAGAAGAACTCGCCCGCCTAGTCGACATCTCCTACTGCGTTGGCACAAGCGGTATTTCAAAGCCTTTCAATTGTGCCAGTCGCTGTGATGAATTTCTGGGTTACGAGTTGGTAGATACATTCAATACTGGGGTGGCGAAAAGCGATAGCTCTGGATATATTGTATTGGATCACGGATTGCGGGATGAGGGAAAGGGCAGGATAATTGTGGCCTTTAGAGGTACTTATTCTATTGCGAATACAATTGCAGATTTGAGTACGGTGCCGCAAGAATACATACCTTATCCTGAGGACCCCGATGAGACTGGAACTCCAGATACCTCTACTGAGACTGCCGAAACATATACTGTACAACGTTTTCTCGACCACATTCCTCGATCTTGGCCTTTCAGGTGGAAACAGACATTGAAATCAACACCATCAAATCAAAAGTTGGGAGGAACAATTGAAAAGTGTACGAATTGCACGGTTCATACAGGCTTCTATACTTCATGGATCAATACTCGCCAGTACATCCTACCTCATCTCAACGTGCTGAGACAAAAACATCCAGAATATCAGCTGCATTTGGTAGGGCACTCACTTGGTGGGGCGATTGCCGCTCTTGCTGCACTGGAACTCGAAGGGAATGGATGGGGAGCAATAATTACGACTTTTGGTGAGCCGATGATTGGAAACCACGGACTCATGGACTTCATTGATGGAGTCTTTGGACTGGATAGAGGAGGTCACAACGACATGGACAGGAGGTATAGAAGAGTGACGCATGTAGGAGATCCAGTCCCTCTTCTCCCTCTGAAGGAATGGGGATATAGAAGCCACGCTGGCGAAATATACATAGAGAAAGGGAGCTTGCAACCTGAAGCTCAAGACATTCATCTTTGTTACGGTGACGAGGACAATAACTGTATTACGGGTAGTGATGGGGATGGCTTGTGGTTTCAAGGGGAAGACATATCCTCCATAATCCCTGTGGATTTTCTGGACGAAATACGGACTTTAAATTGGGATAAAGGAGAGGCTGATGCCAAAGCAGGAGCAGAGGGAGAAATGGAGAGGATCCAAGAGCGATGGCCCAAGCTTCCTATTCCAACGAGATACAAACTCTGGCAGCTATTCTTCGCACATAGAGATTACTTTTGGAGGCTGGGAGTTTGTTTGCCAGGAGGAGATCCGTTGGATTGGAGAAGACCACATTACAACCTCACGGAAACGGGGGGTGACACAGGCAGAGAGGAGCTATGATGATGATGTACGATATCGCCTAATGGCTTCTACGAGTCGTGAGTAGCTGCATGATACCAAGCTACAGATTCAAATTGTAAGAAAATGATGCGTTGCTTCTTCTAGATGTTGGAGTTCATGGTGTACTATAGTTGGACAACAAAACCTCAAAACATGTGCATATGAGCGGCTGGGATTGGAGTTGAATGCATGTTTTTATCCTCATTACTTTAACATAATGCGAAGAGTCATTATTCAGAACAAGTGCTCACCGGTGTCAGAATCGCTTACGAATCGATGGAGATAATATGTTTCCCCTGGTCTTATAGAAGATAGTGTCCTATACATGACCCAATGAGTATTTTTCTGTTTATCTCATCCCACTTAACCCCACGAATCTTCTAGCATTTTATTCCATGTATCTTGCATGTATCAATGTACTATCTTCACTCTCGCCATAACTATTCATACTCATCTAATTTATCCTCACTCTCATTTCAACTATTCATACTCCATGAATTCAATGACGAGTCTGTCTCCCCAATCCCCACTGTGTGAGAATTGGTTGGGCATATCCAGCCAGCCCCATACCTCGCTATCACATCTCACCCAAAAGCAAACCCGCATTTTGACATGCATGCAGTGCCTAGTAAGCAAGATCTATGCAAGATATCTCCGCGCCGTTTAGATCGATCTAATCTACGAGATCAAGGCCGGTCTGATGTATCCTTACTTTTTCTTTTCCATTTTGGGAACATAAATCTGCAAAAAGAAAACACACACAATATCACAATCTAGAAACGGCAAGCTGATTTCTCCGATCTTCTATCATTTTTGAGCGAAAGTTGAGCGATCCATGCAAGATAAGAATAATTGGCCGAGGGGATAATATTTTTGCTTTTTTTCTTGCAACGCTATGTAATGTGTTATCCATTCTGTTGGGTCTGAGCATAGCATAATAGTATCGGGCGCAAATCGCGAATCGCGATTAATATCTTTTTTCGCATCTTGCATGTTTTCGTATTCGGGTCTAGGGCTTACTAGGTAGGGCTGGGGTGGGGTGGGGGTCTTGGTAAGTTTGAGATCGACATGAACCCTTGTCGGATCTGAACGGTGCCGTGAAATTTCCCGAGCCGCATTTCATCGCAGCTGAACTTGTGGAGATGGTGGGATGGATGGAGGGATGGATGGAGGGATGGAGGGATGCAAGATTTTTCGGCCATTACTTGCTTGGTTTGATGAGATGGATGCATAGATGCAGGATGGATGGATGGTTCCGGTGGTGTGGCCCTTGGTGTTTATTTGCGATTGGTTTGAAGAGCATATGCGTGTGAAGCCTTGGGGTTACGTGGTTTCGGTATTAGGTTGTTAGTTTTCCATTTTTCGCTTATGGGAATGATGGGCTTGTGATTCTTGAGTAATTGGTGGAATAAATGGTGATTTTTACGTCCGTTGCGTGCCTGGATACAGTAGGAAAGGAATACTGGCAAGTGGAGAAGTGTTTTGGTTAGACTGCAGGTGCGATGAAAATCAGCGGATACAAAGATGGATATTCTGACTAGAGCTAGCAGCTCCAGTTTACATGTACGGTTTCAATATTTCAAGTAAGCTGAAAGCAGCAGGAAAGCTGTCGCACGGTGTAGAAGTGGTTACATTGGAGGTAGATGTGAATAGTCAGTGTCTGAATTTATACTGGTTTCAGGAAGACATTTTAATTCTTACATGGGACGAAAGTGGACAGATATCTAAAACTAACATCAATCACCAAGTCATTCTGCTCACTGTTAAAGAGGGTTACTATGATGGTAATGACATTGACTACCTCCGGAGAAGAAATTTTCACGTCAGTCAGAGTTTTCGTTCATCTAAGAACGGATGTACATAGCTATTCTAGTATTATATTACAAAAGAGGAGTTTGGAGATAGAGCCTGTTTTATAAGTCAACGAGTACCTGAAGGTCATTGACTCAAGTAAACTGTAACTACAAAATAGAGAGTCCAAATCATTCCACATCAATGGTTGACAAACAGTATCTCACTTAATACAGAAACAAAATATCTATTTCGAACTCAAAAATCAACACAGACTTTACATCATAGCATCATCAACTCCTAATAACACTTTCACGAGTCATGCAGCTCCGTAGAGATATCCATCTATACAGAATAAGCAACTAGTAGAATACACATCATTATCATTAATGCTTAAATAACCCCATCACTGTTTCAAAGACTAGAGACAATAGCGGTAAACTTTTTCCAAAAGGATCCTTCACTTCTGGTTCTTTTGATGACTTCTGCGGTTCTGGCCAAAGAGTAGGCTGTGGCAATAGCCGAGCTGGTAGGTAAATGTATTGCTAATTTACAAAGTGCTGGCCCCTGGGAGCATGTGTAGTTGTCACTTTGACACCAACAGGTAGAGATATTGATTCGGATTGTTTTGTTGTGATACCAAATCCTATCTTATGTACGCACTTGGGGTCTCTGTTGTTGGTGCTCACCTAGGCGATTTCGATATGTTGAATTGTGGATCCGGAAATGTCATAGAAGGAAGTCGGTCGGGACCTTGGCAATGCATCTTCATTTGTTGCTGAGAGGAAAAAGCTGAAGTTTATATTATTGTAGGTGTACGGACGCTTTCATTGTAGTAAGTATTGAGTTGGGACTTTGGAATCAAGAGAGAAATATCTCTTGTCGATTAATGCTAGCTATTGTACATTACATGAAGGACAACGAATCCTTTCAGCCTATGATAGTTTTCTGTTGTTGTTGTTGTTGTTGTTGATGGGATTCTGCACTTGTGGGCGGGGTGTTGTCCTTTCTGTTCTCCAACACTTGGGGCTCATCAGTGTTTAAAGTCATTCGGGCGCAACTTGCAAGGGACGCATTGTATCTATACGAAGCAGCGGTCATGAATGTGCTAGAAAGAATGGGTGAATTGTTGGATGATATGTCATGATTTTCCTGCAGCTAGTATTCATAGATGCTTCGCTCCCATCATTCCAGAATGCGCTACCTTTGAAGGCAACTTCCCTAGTGGGATTAGATCGCATGCAGCAAACTACATGAGGAGAGGCTACGTCGTATCTTGCAACAAGCAAATAGTCCAACACTACATCACAGAACAGTGCTCTGGGAGTTTGAATACTGCGATTATATGTTCCATTTGTCACTCAATCGCCGTGGACTAGATTATAGCCAGTGGTGACTCTGTAAAAGACAAGTTGATAGCTTTTCTATTCTTTGTCTTGTTCTCGGAGTACATCAAACCGTACTATGAGGTTGAGGTGGCTCTAGAAGCGCCGCTGAGCATTTATTTGATGGTTCAAAAGTGTGGATGGATTGCGAAAATTGGAACATGATTCTTTGCTAAGGGCATGGTCATTAAGCTACTCGATGAGATGAGATGAGTTGATTGCCGATATACCAACAGCCAGCTGACAGTCAGATACTTCTGACTTCTGGATTGGATGGAAAGAATCAGACGGTGTGAAGTATTGAGTTCATTTTGAGTATTGAATGAGGTATTCACAATTATTGAGTGTTTAAGTACCGTCCAGTAATCCGGATATAGGACAATCTAGCTGAATGTTCTGCAGAGCAATAAATTGAAATAGCTTTTATTCGTTCTATGATAGTTCACAATTCTTTTGTTGGACGACATAGAATCACGCCCTACTAGGTGATGTCTTGGAGATCAAAATTCCTCCTTGACCTCTCAATTTCACGCTTCCGCTGAATCATAACGGGATACAAAAGTACGTGAAGGGTGGAAATGTTCCGACTTCCTTACTGATACTTCGACCGTAGCCGAGGACTCGACCTGCTTGACGTGTAATTTAATGTCATCACAAATATCGAGAGAGAACCTGGAAGTAAAGTTTATATAATCGACGATCTATAGATTCAAAAAGTTCCCTAGAGTTGACACAAACTCAGAAATTGGGATAGATATTGTCCCAGTTGCAAGGGTTGCTAGATCAGAGCCTACCGCTTTGTTACCACTAGATGATGAAATGAAATTGATTATATTTCAGTCAATCAGGTCTGAAAAACATGAACTATGCTTCTCGATAGAAGGTAGGAATTTTCAGCGAGACTAAAGTAGCACAGTGAAACGAGGGTTCCCGGAATGTAGACATTCTCTTGCTATTCAATCACATATTACGTCCAGTTCTCTTTGTTTGAAGAATCTACAACTTCGCCTTCTCTTTGGTCTGGGTAAACTCAACCTTGTTGATGCAACTGCCTACACCTTCTAGGCCAACTTCAACCACATCACCATCCTTCAACCATACCTGTGGGTTTCTCCCCATTCCTACACCTTGTGGACTAAATTTTTATCAACATTATTCCCCTCTTAAGATCACAGCATAGGAATGAAGCAAAATGCAGAAACAACTCACGTTCCAGTAAAGATCAAATCACCAGGTAGCAATGTAGTTCCCTGACTCAAAAACGCAATCGTTTTGGCCACGCCAAAAATCATATCCTTCGTACTGCTTTCTTGTACTGTTATCCCATTCAATTTCGTAAAGATCGTAAGATTTTGCGGATCTTTGATTAATTGACTGGAGACAATGCCCGGTCCGTAAGGAGCCCATCCATCGAATCCCTTTCCGAGCGCCCATTGACCACCTCCGCGTTGAATCTGCCATTCCCGATGCGATACATCGTCACCTATAGCATAACCGAGAACATAATCTAAGGCTTTCGATTCTGGGACATCGGAGCAGGATTTCCCAATGACAGCAACAAGTTCGCATTCGTAGTCAAGACCCGTGCCTTCTTGAGCCATTGCATGAATGGGAATGGGATCGGTAGGACCGGAAAGAGATGTGATGGGTTTGTACTTCCAAATGTCAATCGCCAACGAGATCTAGGATGAAGGGAGATAGAGATCCATGGACTTACAAACAGAATTGGAAATTTCGGAATTGGCATATTTGACTGTAACCACCCAATTTAGCATAAAAGTCCTACCTTAATCATTCGCTTCAATATCCATAGCCAAAACTACCTACCTCCTTCGCGTGCTGCTCATAGTTCAATCCCAAACACCTCACAGTCTTAACATCCTCGTTTGCTAAAGGCGCAAGTAAGAGCCGAATATCTTGTATCTGATCTGTAACCTCATGTTTCCCGAATATTTCGCCCGTGATTACTTTGGCCTGGGTAGCTTTCGCGATATCTGAGACTCCTTTGGGTAGAATCGCATCTCCATAGTATGTGCGGCCGTTCTTGGCTAGGAAGCGAACAAGTCGCTAGAGTAACGTGTTAGTACTGTATAATTATCCAGGGCGCGCGAGTGTAGAGTATAATCAGACTCACGGAGAATGAAGGGGTCGACATCGTGTTGCAATTGAATGATAGTGAAGCGAATTGAAGCAAATGAAGGCATTTGAGCTGGGAGGCTCGCAATGACGATAAGATAGCAATAGATTAGGAATCTCCGTAGTCGCTCAAGCACCGAGGTTAATTCGCTTCCCCACCCTGTTCTAGAGCTCATTGCCTGTGCGGTTGCGCCCTCTCCAATATATTCAAATTGAACTGGGCTATTAATTCTTCACATATCACTCATCTTGGATTACAATATCGAAGGTTCATTATTCATCGTTCCAATCTAGACCTTTTTAAGATCAGAATCTCAACATCTCTGCACAAAGCATGTAGTGTTTGGACGATAGTAAGAGTTTGGGCCCTTAGGTGTTCCCACGTAACCAGAGCTTGAGCATTTTAACGACCCGTTCACTGGAGAAAATGCCAAGCTACACATATCAATACATATCAATCATTGAGAAGAGGAAGGATATATTATATTATAAAGTTTTAGGGGAACCCAGTCCGGTTAACAAATTCATACTACATTCGCAACATCCCTCACCACCTGGACTTGCGATGTAACGGTAATTCCCCTCGCATCTCTTGATGACCTCGTCCCGTCATCACTCTCTATACTTCCCTCACCATCACGACTTCCCCCCGTGCTCTGGAAATAGCTTTTCTTGTTCGTCAGCTCGACCTCGTCTGATTCCTCAATGCGAAAGTGCGACTGCTGCTTGAGAAATTTTGGCGTCTGGCTCAGATTTATATGGTGCGAGCCCTGTTGACTGGTCCCGGTATTGGAGCCCTTGTTGCGAATACCGCGGAAGAGAGGCGCATATGTTGGTAGACAGGCGCCGATGATTGCGACCGAAGGCTCTAAGCTGGACCATCCGAAAGCGGGGCCAAGGATGAATGATATGTCGACTGCGGTGGTCAGAAGTGTGAGGTAGTAGATGCGTACTATACTGGCGACACAGACACTAGACGGGTTAGCAGGGGCGGAGAAATGCTGGAGAGTAGGTACTTACAAACTACCAAGCAACATTATACCCGCGACGGAGAACTTCTTGCGTTTGTTCATGTGGAGTCTTAAAATCCGAGGAATCGGGACAATCAAGATGATAACATCATTGACCATGTTAACAATTCCAAAGATCAGAAAGAACATCAAAGTATTAATGCACTTTCCTTCTTTCGCGCCGGCATATTGCATCCAGAAGAAATTCAATGGACGACAGGCGGCTGCCATTACAATCCACATAATAATGGGGTACGCGCAGGTGAAGGATGTCGCAACCCAGTACATTATGGTAAAGATGCGATTAAAAACTAGCATGTCGCCTTCGCCTGTGTAGAACAATCGCCGGTAGAGGAGCAAAATACTGATCTTAGTTGATGTTACGGATGCGGCGTAAACCCATGGCTCGGCAAATACAACCTATGTATCTATGTTAGAATGAGAACATAACGCTTGACGATGAAGACTCAATGTGTGGCGTCACATCGTCAAAACGTACCTTTAGCAACACCATGAGCCGCGGCAATGTCGTCGACCACACATGTGTACCCGATCCATATGCTCCAGCTTTTCGAGTAGAAAACGTCAGTCTAAATTCTCAGGTAAAGCTGAAATATCGCTGCGAAGCTTGGGAGTACCAACCAATAAGTGTTGTAGCCACGAGAGCACAAGTGCAGATCTATCAAAGGCTTACGTTAGAAGCTGTGTATTCATTCTCTTACCCAGAGTAGAGGAGCTATCGTGAAAGATGCAGAAGGAAGTCATCGCGATCAGAGAAAGAGCTGAACTTACGAGTCCCAAGACAACAAACCAGTCATCGATAGCCAAGCTATTTGCTCCACGCATAGTTCGGACATAAAAACGCAAGCATACTGCTGCAGCTGCTATTCCGAGCACCACACAAGACACAATGTCATATGCCGCCGTCACACTTTCATTCAGATCAACACCAGCAGCAGGCGGCCCGAAAACGAGTTGGATGGAGGGATCAACTCCCGACATAATTGTATATCTTGATTTGACCAACAATTAATGTAAAAGTCAGTGTTCCCCCATAAAGCGATTTCAACATAGAAGTTGGCGCTCCCATTTGACCGGAATTCCTGCGATGGTTATATGCAGGTGGAGGTCCCGCTGATCATTTCCCAGAGACTCGTGGTGAAAATTCTCACCTCTAGGCTTACCTGATATGTAAGGATTTGTATTTTGAGCAGATGCAATTTTGACAGGATTGCCATCGGTAGTTGTGCTTGTGCTGACAACGTCTCAAACTTCTACCAGCTGCTGATGCAATCTCCCACCCTTGATCAGAGATCGTTAGAAGGATTGGGCCCACACTACAGCGAGCGTCTTCTTCTGAATGGCCTCATCCCTTGGCTTTGCCCCAATTTACTCAATCGATCCAGGGTTGTGCGCGAAAAGTCCGCAGCGTGCGATTCGTACCCGCCAACGATAGTTTCACAATTAATCCATGATACCTGCAGTGATCTTGGGCAGCTAGGTCGATTTGTTTCTTGGTAAGATGTGCTCGAGACATGTTTTATGTTTGACAATTCTCTATATATTGTTATTTGTGTTGATATTTATGTTGACCCTTAAAATATTATCCAACACAACTATAAGCGACTGGCGGTGAAACTACGGGGCAGCGAGATTAACCGATAGACTATCCCACAATGGAACTAGTCTAGTTACGGAGTTTTCTCTTTCTCCAACGGAGCTCCACACTTCCCTCCTTTTAGACTTTCCATGGCTGACGCAAGAAATAATAATCACCAAATATGAATTTGTCAACACAAACACAGGTCAACGCTATCAGTCATCCCAGCAATTGCGATACTATCCGGTGAAAAATTATGGATTTGAGTTTCCCACTATTCCCTACAAAGGAGCAATTTCTTGAACTCTCTCGAGATCCTGCATCAGCTGTCAAAATGCAGATAGGAAGTCGATCCGTGCTTGTATACCCCTGGACAATCTTTGCTACATCAAACCTTATCCAATTTCACTTGCTTGATCTATATTCAATTACGGAGTATCTCTACTATATCCCCAATTTCTGTTCAAGAAAGGGAACGTGGCGGAAACCCTATTCTCATTCCGCCACTGATCCATTGACGATCAATCAGGCAATAGCTCCTGTTTGGTATTTTCCACAGTCTATTCCATCACCAATGACATTTACCATGTCTCACGCAAGTTGTGGGGGCCGGTTAGCATCCAAATTAGGACACTCAAGAGATTTAGTGCGCCGATAGTTCGTCTCGGTAATATCCCAATGAAGTGCATGAAGAAATTAGATGTGGATAGGCTTCATCATTCATATCCGTCTCGACGTCGGGAGGTGGATCGACGGGCACACTAAAGTGCCATTATTTCAGTGAATTAGAGGGGTTTGATAGGAACGTTTTTGTGTGCAGTACAGGTTGTTGCGCGGAATCTGCGCCTGTTTGACGTCCCGATTGATCTGCAGTGCAGGATTGTTGATCTAGACGTTGCAATATGGATTATCGGAGATACCGCGATGATAGTCTAATTAGAAACAATCGAGTGCGGTCGCTGGAACTCTGTAAATAACAGCACGTTCTTCCTCTTTTTCGTCGTTTATCGTCTATTGAAGTCTCTATTCAGAAATTTTCTCCCAAAAACAACTCTTACATAGCAACAAGCACTCGCCATGGACGCAGCATCTAAAGCACCGCCTCTTCTCGCGTCCGAACTTATAGGACCCAAGGGATGGATCCGGAATATGATGTGCCTCGAGTTGGCAGCAGACTACGACGCTGAGAATATCTCATCAATGCTGCGAACAGCATGGAGTAGTTTCAAAGAGCGAACGCCAATGGTCGGTGTTGAGGCCGTGCCCGCGGACCCCGATGTGAAGCCTGCTGGGCAGCTAAAGTTACAACCTTATCGCGATGGCGAGATTGAAGATTTCATCGTCAAGGATCACCGTAACGATAACACAGCACCTTCATTTAGTCAGTTGAAGGATCAGGGATTTCCCAATGCAGCCATGGACGATGAAAAATTGTGTATGCGTGGCCGAGTTGGGGAATGGCCTCAATTTGGCGTCGATCGCCTAGCAACTCAAATGATGCAAGCCAACTTGATCAAGGGTGGATTACTGCTCAATCACTTGTGCTTCCATTCATACGCCGACGGACTATCCATGTGGAAATTGGCCGAGCTCTTCGCTGAAGATTTACGCCGAGCACAGGGGTTGACTATTGAGAGGCCAGTTAAGATTCAAATTGCGGACAGAGCCAAAATTCTGCAGAGCACCGGAGAACACGTGTGCGCCAATTTTGCAGAGGAGCACACAGAATTCATTCATCTACCTTTTACTCCTCCTGGACTCCCCGAGGCTCTAACGAAAGGAGATAGCCATGCTCATGTATATCGATTTAAACCAGAAGCCATCCGAGCGCTCAAAGAAGAGTGCTCACCAGCAAAGATATCATCTAGTCTCAAAGACAAGATTCCACAAGAACAGCTACCAAAATTTGTCTCCACCAATGACGTCCTATCTGCACTGATCTGGAAATCCATCCAGACTGCCGAACACGCGGATCATTCAGCCCTCGATCCCAGTAAGCTCTCGATAGGAATGGTCGCCTTGGACGCACGACGCCGCGTTCACGTGCCCATACATCCACACACACTCGGTAATATCATCGGATTCACCACTGCAGTTCTACCAATTTCTCAATTGGTTTCTAAGGATACTCCGCTTGCTGATATCGCATGCTTGGTACGACAAGGCGTTAATAAGTGTGGAAGCACTTACTACGATGAAATGGCGCACTACGTAGAGCGCGCAGACGACGTAAACAGAATTGCTGGCACGGCATTCCTTGACATGCCTGGTAGCAATGTCCTATTCAGCAACTGGAGCGACTTTGACTTCTACAGTATCGAATGGGGTCCTGCATTTGGTGATCGCATCAAGTCTTTGCGATTCCCCGCCGGTGGTGTCTGTGCCGGCTTCCAGGTGATTTTGCCATCTCCTGCGGATGCGCCCAAGGGAACTATGGAGGTGCTTGTTAGTGCGTCAAACCAAGCATGGCCACGATTGTTGAGCGATGAGACTCTCCATCGCTTTGCTCATAATGCTACGAAAGTACCATTCCAATGAGGCTGGATATAGGTATATCTAAAGGATCCTAATGCTTGAGATAATACAGTAAGCTGCTAGCTACCTGTAGTTAGTATGCTATGCTTATTTAGTAATCAGAATTTACACTTATTAATTGTATACATCTCACCCACATTGTGCAAGGAGTTGAAATTTCAAGGGTCTGCAGCGGCGCTAAGAGTGACAGTTTGACAGCGCCGAAAAGTTATTCCGCAGGGGTAACTTGCTCCACCACAATGTGACAGGGCTAGGGATACGGCCGTATGGCCTATGCACTGCGTGTGTCCTATGTAGGAACTGCTCATCCGAAAACTCTAGAACTTCATTTGAACGTGCTCCTTGAACTGCCTATTCCACTGTCATCCTGCTCGTATGCTACTATTTATAAGTCCGAAAAAGACGTTATTTTGCGTCTTTAGACACCCCGTTGACCTCCCAGCTTCGTATTATCCTAGCTTCAATAAGCAGTGCCGAGATATCCAAAAGAATAGAATAGAACGACTCATGTAACCTTAACCACGCTCCGGGGATAATCATGTAAGACGTTATAGCAGGGATTCAGGAAGGACCAGAGCGCCAGCCGGTGTACGAAGCATACCCTACTAGGAACACTGAGGCCGTTTCAACTTTCCACGTTGCCACAGGGAGATCTTTTTATCCCATCAACACAATTCGTGCCGAATGTAACTGCTGGGGAAAATACTGACAAGAATGGTCAAGATCTGCAGTCGATAGATAAAGAAACCTGGCACCGCGAAAGCCCCTGATCATCATGTCCAGAATGTAATTGTCAGCATGTGTCATGTCACAGTTAAAGACTTAATGTTTTCCGTCTTCACACTATTTATTGATGGTGCGTCATTTGGTCAGGGGAATGCCCCTATATAGGTGCAGGTGTTTGAAGATAAAAGAAAAGCCTCAGTCCAGGCTGATGAAAATTAGACATGATCATCAGCAGAAGTGGACATGGGAAGCTATTCGCATTTTGAAAGTCTAGACAACAACATTTCTTAAAATGCTTGCTTGCTGAAAAAAGCACGGTAGCAAACTCACCCCAAAAAGTTAAACGTGACTGTGTTGTCAAATCATTCCCCACATTTTCATATGTCTTCACAATTCTGAAGCTAGCAGGGGGAAAAGTGGAATTGCGATAACAACGACAAACTCAAACTCAAAAGCAAAAGCAAAAAGTCTATTGTTGCTTTCCGTTCCAAAATTCGAGACAAGCCACAGGATCGTTCATTTAAGCAAAATGGCAGAAGCACAGCGTCCATTCAAGGTGCTTATTGCAGGCGGTTCAGTAGCAGGTCTCTCGCTAGCCAATGCACTCGAGCGCGCTGGAATCGATTTCGAATTATTCGAGAAACGGGAAGTGGCACCACAACTCGGACAGTCTATCCTGCTACTTCCTTGCACCATTCTGGTTCACGAACAGTTAGGCATAGACAAACCGACTCATGAGGCTGGAATTCCGATCGGGATTCGCGAGCACTGGGATCACGAGGGCAATCTATTTTGCTCTTCAGATGAATTAATCCGTCTCCAGGAGGTGTAAGTGGACATTCGTCTCAGCTTTCGTTCACTGCGAGCAAAAAACGAATGTAAGTCAGCTGATCCTATTAAAGCCAAAAACGACCTGTGTATTTCATAGACCGCAGGATATATCTCCAGAACCTATACAATGGTCTCAATGAATCCTCAAAACCAAAAATCCATGAACATGAAGGCTTGGAGTCATTTACTGAGCACGAAAATGGAGTCACTCTGAGGACCGACAAAGGCAATGTCATTGAAGGCAGCATTATAGTGGGTGCCGACGGTGTGCACAGTCATGTGCGCCAGCAGACAGCGAAGCTGCTCAAGACGATTGATCCCCAAAGTTCCGAGATCATGGCTGCGGGATTCGATAATCGATTCCGGATTCTGACATGCACGTCACGGAACTACTTTATTGATGACCCAAAGAAGCAGTTCTTAGAGAACGGTATTGTTACTAACTCCTATTTCCCGGAGCATGGCGTAGGAGGTTTAGCTGTGGCTGGAATGGATGGAAAGATATTCTGGGCTATTTATATTGCGAACGATAAGCAGATGCCTTATCCCAGCCCGCGATATGGACAGGTTAGTTTGTATTCTATGAACATAACTCAAGAATATTCCAGAAGTGCTAATGATACTCGTGCTAGGCCGATATGGACGAAGCTATCAAGAAATGGGGACATCTTCGCCCCACTCCCGCTTTTACTTTTAACGATCTATGGGCCAATCTCGTTGGCTCCACCATGGTACCAATGGAAGAAGGTGTCTTAGCCACAAAGTGGCATTCGGGCGGGAGAACCGTTCTCGTGGGTGATGCCGTCCACAAAGCAGCATCGAATCTCGGGCTGGGCGGAAACCTCTGCGTCGATGACGTGTGCTGTCTAGTCAACGGTCTACACAGCCTTCTCGAAAGTAACAAGACACCAAGCACATCTGAAATCGTCAAAGTCTTTGAGAACTATGAGCGAGCGGAGCGACCTCGTGCTAATTTCGTTTGCAAGGCCTCGGGGGTGTACGCTGGGTTCGAAACTATGAGTAGGTGGTACTCTAAATTGTTTCAGTTAATCTTTCCATGGATTCCCTCGACTATTAAGATGCGCATCTTTTCTAGGTTTGATAGTAGTGCACCTATTTTGGACTTTTTACCCGTCCCCGCGCCCCGTGTTTAAATTGGATGCTGCCTTCCAAATTCGATAAGACATCTTTAGAGTTTAGAATCCCATAATAGATAATCAAAATCATTTCCCAGAAATCTCATCATGAACTTCGCCTAACGATCGATATGTTGAACAACCAATCGAAAGGTTAAATACATAAACAGCAGGGCTTTTGGCGTAGAATTGAATTGCCAGTCATGCGATTTGACTTTTGCGTCTATTAAACTACTGGTCCTAGCATGGGTCAATTATCAGCATCTTTCACTCCTATTTCTCAAACATTGAGATCCAAGTCTAGTCAAGGAACAGCCTGGAACCAGTACCGGTACTCTTATTTTACTGTGTCCCACTCGCGCGATTAGGCCAGGGAGCCCGCCAGGTCTCCACCAAACAGTCCTTCAGCCGCCTCACAATTCGATGATCATCGTCATCCTGAGGTACATTCCCCAATTGATCTCCCAATTCCCAGCTCTGGAGCTTTCGATAAGTCAACGGCAATTGCAACGCATAATCCAACCAATTCACTATTATTTCACTCACGAATGTTCTGTATAGCTATCCAAGCCATTCACCAAGAAGGAGAATGATGAATTTCTTCCAGTCCTAACACACACTCCAAAAGGTACTGTACTGTTTTTTCAACGGCCACATTCAAATCCAGGAGGATCTGCCCGTTCCCTTGGCTCCAAGTGCACACCTCCGAAAACTATTTCTCCCTCAATTCAGGACAAAATGCAATGGACATAGGAGCATAGTTTACAAAGCTCTATATTTACGATAGAAACCCAGATCGAGAGAACCCGCGGCAAGTTTTCATTGAATAAAAATAAACGAGCACCCTCAAGTATTGGCCATCGGCTATGGCGTGGATAGCAAGTAATCGATAATTTCCCTGGAATGCTTGGGGATACGAGGCTTCTTTTCTCAAAGAATTGTAGACATCATAAAATGAGCCTCACCCAAGTGCGACATATCATAATTCAGGGAGATCTCTGGCCTCGAAAGTAGGAATGCCCTAGATCTATCCTTTGAAATTTCCGTTCGCCCCCTTCATTTAACCAGATTACTCTGGTTTGGGTTTCTTGAGTTGCAACAAAAGCCTTCGAGACAGGAAAGATGCAATATTGCCGAAGGAGGAGAAAAACGCTCGGAAGTCGAGCATATATCCTGATAAGTACGAACTTCAAGAGAACAAGTGTAGGGCACAGCACAATCGAACACCATGAAAAGCATTCATCTACAGTAGTGTTCGCTTGAACCAAATGGACTATTCTCGTGTAGAGTATCTTTCCAGTGAAGCGTAGAGTAAAAGGAGTGATGGATATCTTGGAACTACCTAGATCACAATGGCACGCTGCAGAGTATTATAAGTGATTTCAGTACTCTTCCGACAAGCCATGTGGGACGCAATGGGAGCCCTCCGGTGGTGAGGAATGAACTCAACCCTAGATAAGAATCAATCGTTGCGGATTGAGTAGGAGGTATCAATCCATTTGAAAGATACAAATTGAATTGAAACTTTCCACCATGGCAATATATCCATCTATCAAATCTAACGGTTCAAATTGATGATATTGCTCAGACTGAGTTGAAATACTGACACAATCCAGCTTGAATGCTTATCTAATCCCCACCTAGAGCTGGTGAGCCACCAGAGTTCACCCCCCTGCAACATTTAATGTCGGCGCATCATCTATTATTTTCTCACTTTGTCTGAACATCTTCACCCATAAACATTTTATGTATAGCGAAGCAAAACAATGGCGAGGCTATCAGGACTTCAAAGAGATGTTCTCGCGCTTTACAGAAAGTGCTTGAGAGAAAGTAGAAAGAAGCCGGCTGTAAGTAGGATTTCCTAGAAGAAATTGAAAACAAGTTGTTGATCAGATGAAGGAGGCAAGAAAGCATTTTGAAGCATATGCGAGGTACGTTGATGGTTCATGCCTTCCTTGTGCGAATATTGCTAATTTTTCTGGTACTTCCAGGCTGGAGTTCAAAAAGAGTATAACTTTAGACAAGAAGGATTTCAATACGATTGAGTACCTTCTGCGGAAAGGTCAGCGACAGGTTGACATGTATTCTTCGCCTGGTATCAAAGATATTCGATGAGCAAAACCACATGGACAATGAGGATGTCTTGCTTTGGAAGCCGGCAGATCGGGGATGAAGCTTTGGCTGGAAAGGGCAGGCGCATTGCATATCGATGAGATTCTTTAATTACTCAGTTCCATCAATCTCGAAACCTCACATTTCCTAAAATATGCATTCTTCACGAATTTATCCTTATAGCCAATAATGGTCAATTTCAAAATACATTGGAAGGGCTGTCCTCATCGAACGTTCCCACGAATAGATAATACCTCGAATCGTCCTCAACCCAATTTCACTCGTTGTACTTCACACGCCAATAAAGGTACCTGTGAAATACACAATTGTCGGGCGCTAGAGCAGGCTCGAAGAAAAGAAAGGATTGAGGCTCGTAATCGAAGATCGAGAAGTTTAAAGACTTCTATTGTTACTCGCTCCCAGCGACGTGCTTCGAAGCAAGTTAGACGAGAAGTTTTTGGATGGGAATCATCAAGTGCGAAAATTACTAGGCAGGACCAGGAGAGTGATACTGTACTTCCACTTGTCGAAAGTGCCGTTGAATCAAGTCCAACTTATCACCCTGATAAAACTACCGACGAAACTCTTATCCATTCTGTAGACGGTGCTGGTTGTTCAACTTTCAATAAAATCAAAGCTTCCATTACGAACAAGAATATCATATCTCAAACTGGAACTCGAAACAACTCTACACAATTGACTGGTCTTGATCAGATTCGACGCTATCAAGCCAATCCTGGAAATTCTGCACCACAAGAGAGTTGCACTAACAATACCAGGAGCTTGTATAGGAAGTATAATCCATCCACACGTACTAGTTTTGTCTCTCCAGCTAGAAGTAAAGCTTTCTTGGCTGCATCTACACTCGCGAGTCTTTACGAAGAACAAGGTTCTAATCATCAGAACGTTATTCAGTCGTCAGGAGTATCTATATCAGGCGATCCTTCCAAGAAAGATATATCGAGAAATAATACAGCATTAATTGGAGCATCTAGGCTTGCAACCCTTGCTCAAGGGAAATCTTTCTCTTCCTCTGTTCATTCTATTGTGCAGAGTATTGCATCCCATCCTTCTTCTCGTAGTCCCAGTCAAAGGCGAGCGTTGAAACGCTTCACCCGCGATCTTGAATTGTATCTTCAAATCGCTAAGCAGGTCCCTAAACAAACGCCCATTTCATCTGGCCCATCAACTAGCTTTTCCACGCAAACTATACAGACTATCCAAGAATTCAAACCGTATCACGCCGAATTTCAAGCTGCTGGGTTGGCGGTGACATCATCGGAACAACGAAACAAGTCAGTTCAAGGCGTTCAATCATACGGGCGCAGAAATACTTCCCCGAAAGTCCAGTCCCTGCTCTCTGATCACAGAAGCCCTGTGATAGCAGACTTTAAAACCGAACGGAGAAGCCCTCTTCTTGCTATCGAAGAGCCACTACAAGACAGTCTACCAGCAAACGAAATGGGAATAAAGGGTTCAAACGTATTGACCAAAAAATCGATACCTGATCGTGCGAAAGCACAAAAAGAGTTGTCGACAATGAGTGTTGCGTCAGAGGAAACCGTCATTGAGTGGACACCGGCATATGAGCGGGTGGATACAGCCAACCAAATAGAGTCTCAACCATGTTGCGATTTAGCACCCCCTAGACCAGCGTCACCTGCAAAGTCAAATCGCCCGGACTCTGCTATCTCACCTCAACATGGGACCCCTCCCGCCAAGAGGTCTCTACCTTGGCTTCGTAAGCCCTCAGTCACAGCTGAGCCTGCTTCTGAATCCGACACTGCTATAAGAGATAGCAGATTGAGCAAGTTGGCTGGAGACGCTGCTGCATCGCCCCCATACTCGGAGTTTACGAGTCAGCCTGACTCACAATCTTCTTCTATAGTATTGCATCTCGATACTCCTCCAGAGCACAAACATTGTGTTCCAGATCAGATTCCGAGGGCCTCTACTAGTACCATGTCCTCTGCATCTCCCATGCCACCAACTACGACCCCCTATGCGCAGTCATTTGTCGGCCCTGGCGAAGGTGATAATATTGGGGTCGCAGATTTTGCCAACCCAGAACAACTTGCCAACCAAAGTCGTTCTATGCTTACCAATGGGGAAATTATAGCACAAAAGGATCCACCTCCGCTGAAAACCCATGCCACTCAAACAAGTGCTGCTCCATCATTCATTACCCGAGCTCCACATTTCACTACTCAAATTCCTGTTACTGTTCAAAGCCAGCAACGTCGAGGTCTTATTCTCAAATCGTCTCTGATCAACCAAACACAAAGACGACAGTTACCCCAAGTAACAAAAACTGCTGGCACTGATCTTGCATCTTTACATCAAATTTCGCGCGCTGCTTCTACTTTGGCATTCCCTCATGCTCCTTCATCCCCAGTTCACTGTACCCAGTGTAATGTAGTATTGAATACCAACTCTGACTCAAAACTACGTTCAAATACGGGATCTGCTCCGGGGCCATCCCTTGGGGTTGATGCAAATTCAAAGAGGAAGAATATGCGAATATGTGAGAGTCCCGAGACAATACATTGTGAAGGGTGTAGTCTACCTGTGGCCAATTCAGATAAGAATATTAAAACGACTGCAAGTCAATATCCCAGGCAGCACGTAGAACGAGATTTCCCTTTACATGAATATGACGATACGAGAACCATGGGTATTGGTTCTAAGGGGAAGCAAAGAGAACCAGATGTATCGGCGGATGAAGGATACTTTGTTCGCCAATCGAATGTTCGTAAAAGTGGAGGAAAACTGACATCTGTCTCGGAACAAACACCAACGCCACTCCCTGACCCGACTACAAGAAAGTCGACAGCAGATCAAGTATCGCCATCACAAGCAAGCGCTACCTCTATACCAATGCCCATTCAAGCTGGTCAGTCAAGTCAATCAACAAGGCCTAGCTACGTACAAGGCCAAGTACTTTCTTATGCAAGGTTACCTGACATTCCTGTATTGTTAGAAATCAGTCCCAAGCTATCAGTGTCTGAATCTGTAGGGGATTTACAGAATCAACTCTCCTCGTTAGAAAAACATACCAAGCAGGAAAAAGATACAAAGAAATTGTTCAAGGGATTGAGGGTTGCTACTGCAGCAGCTTGTGAAGAGGGAGTCGATAAGTTCATTGAAGAAATTACAGGTTACAAGGTTCGAAAATTGCTTACGGATATCAGTGCCTTGGATGGACTTGGTGTGAATACATTGGCGCATGTTGCGAGACAGACGGCTCAGAAAAGAAGAGGAGATCTTAGGAGGTTGCAGATGACTCAGATCACCAAAGAAGAGGCTAGAGAAAGAAATTTTGAAAGAGGGCTTGGATTTGGTGACGGTGACGGTGATAGTGAATCGTGGAAAAATAGCTCAGAGGAGGTGGCTAGAATGAGGAGAAAGGGGCAGGGAAGAGGAAAGTTACCAAGAAGTCAATCTGGAGAGTTCAGGCGTAAGCAAAATAGTAGTTTGGAAAGGGAAAGACCTTCTAGGGATAGAGCATTAGGATTGGTGGCGGGAGATCAAGGAGTTAGGCTAAGGGAAGAGGCGGAAGCTGCTTTTGATGAAGTTAGTGCGAGAGAAGATTAGTAGTGAAGCTTCAACGGCTGAGTGGTCTGCTGTATTGTAGGTGCT
Organism: Botrytis porri; assembly: GCF_014898465.1. Lineage (NCBI taxonomy): Eukaryota > Fungi > Ascomycota > Leotiomycetes > Helotiales > Sclerotiniaceae > Botrytis > Botrytis porri. The sequence continues at coordinate 2,806,435 of NW_024066081.1, read as the reverse complement.
CTACCTATGTATACCTATGGAATGGACACACGGTATGAATTATGCGACTGAATCTCACGCGTATCATGAACTACCTACTGCAGAATCAAGTTATAGTGACGAGTTGATATCAGCTTGAGGTTTTGAGTTCGTAGAAAAAATGGGGAGCTAATCATTAGAGGTGTAAAGAACGATTGAAGACTTCATAAGTGTTGTTAGACGAATAGATTAAGAGTACAACAGGAAATCGAATGACTGGATCAAAATGCCCAGGTAGTTGTCAAAGAACTCACATAAGCGCCTTTGTAAGATTACTTCCCTTGAACACAGCTTGTTTGACGCGCTAGCTAATTGTAATATATGGAGTATTGGCATACTAATCATTGTTATTATTCTACTGTGATCGGGTAAAAACTTGATATATCCTAGATTCTAGTTGCAAATGTTGTGAGAAAATTTCCACGACTGTGAGATGAGAATTCCTGGATCATCGAGCCTGAGAGGAATATATATATCTTCTCAATTTGTAAAGTTTGTGATAGATATCTATAGGAAAGAAATGGGGGTTAGTGTTTGTAGTGATTAGGAGCGTCGTCGCATGTTGGGAATTTTTTGTTCGTGAATAGTGTCAGACTCTATTTCCTGCATGTGAATCAAGTATTGACAGTTGGTATCCTTCCTTCCTGGCTTCGTAAGCTGAGATCCAAAGCACTGAGAATATCTGCCAGAAATCTTGCTCCTAGTGGTTATAGCATTGCTAAAAGAATTGAACTTGTAAACTCTCAGAGAGAAAATCGCAATTTGGACAAGGGAAGAAGGAAGTCGCGGAATTTATCCGGCCCGGCGTTGAATACTCATAGAACCGTATCTATTGGCGACGCAATTGAGCGATGAGCTGAGATTACAACGTTTAGGATTAAGCACCCTTTGGTCCTAATTACAACAAACTTTTGTTGGTTGGAATAGAGTGCTTAATCATTAGTAATTTCGGGACGTTATCGTAACTTTGTGAGTCTTCCGTTGAAAGAGCGCCAAATTGATTATTCGTATTTGTTGTAAGATTTAATTATTCATCACCGCCATGATTCTCGACTAGGAGGTATCATGACTCGAAAAATGGGGGTTATTATGATGCTTTGACATTTAGACATTGAAATTCCATCTCTCGATAAAACGAATTGCGAAGACAATCAGCTCGCACTTGCGATGTTGATGAGAATCCAACTGTAGATATAAGTTGTCCAATACCGATCTCAAATGCAGTAACCTTATTAAGCGCTGAAATTGTAGATATACAGAGTAGAAGAGCTGTGGGAGGTAAGCAGATGAGCTGTCAAATGAGCGTGAATAGGTAATGAATGGCATGCTAAGACAGCTTTAAGAACCATCAAGCCTTCCTAAGTGAGGTCCTAAGCATCTTCTCGCTTCTTTCGCGCCGCCCCTTCATTTCAATTGCGAGTCCAGTGAACAACCGATGCGATTCAAGTGCGGTATATAAACAAATTCCCAAACTCGTATTTCAAACACTCCTGTCAAAATCCCCCTTTGCCAAGAAGCAAAAGAAGAAAAAGAATTCCCGATCATCAGATATTGGATAAGCTTAATTTTCAGCAGCAGAAACTCGATTGCTCTCGAGTACTCCGTAAAACTCAGGGTGTTCACGGTCACTTTTCGGACGAGACTTGGGGAACTCAAATCGAGCTCAGGCCGAATCTTGTTACCGGAGTGAAACCGTTTTGCGCACAGTTGTCACTTGTCACCCTGAACCTGAAGAGATAAAGAGGCTGTAAGGAGTGGCTCAGGGAGGTCCACCCTTATCAGGTTTCCACCGCGTGATATCGTATTGTTGACGGATTTTGAAAAGCCCCCGAGACATACCGAGGACTAATTGGTACGGTTAGCGAGGTCATGTGGGATGATGGAAATGCTGAGAACAAAATTGATTGATACGAGAGCGGATACTTCTCGTTTTTGCGATTGAATATTGGTTGCTGGCTAAGAAAGGAAAGGGATGCGATGGTTGGCCTGCCAGGACCGAACGATGAAGAGCAACAGGTAACCGTGGGCACTTCAACCAACATGTGTACCTTGGCATATTGCTCTCGCTGTTGAAAGAGAATGATACAATAGTCCACTATAATCATGATGATGGGCTGTAGATCAATAGCGCTCAGTGGGAATAGCGAAAGAAAAATCTGGCAGACAACCAACATTTTAAAGTTTAGCACAATTTATGTCAGTATCGTCAACAGTTTACGTCTTATAACACGAAAGCCATTCGAAAATGGAGTCTTAAATACAGAAAGAAGCGTAACACCGCTCTATCGTGCATATGATATATATGAATGTGGGATACAAATATATTGTATTGTCCGTAGAACGGTAGGACAGAAGATAGTCGTTGTCTTTCAATCCAATTCTCGGTACCGATGATGATTCGTATCGTAGAGGGATCCAAATTACGGCAAGTACGGCAGTGAACAATGACCAAGACATTATTGACCCAATTTTCGATTTATCTTTCTCTCCTTCTCTCCTTCTCTCCTTCTCTCCTTCTCTCCTTCTCTCCTTCTCTCCTTCTCTCCATCTATCTCTCTCGCTCGCTCTGTGAAAAAAAGAGGTGGCACAGCCAGGACCAATTCTTCCAATTCCAAAAATAATTTAATTTTTTTCTTTCCCCTTTCTAGCTTCTTTGCAGTACCGTATGATGTGCTCAGCCGCCGTCGTTAAGCCTTTGACTACCAATATCTAGGTAGACAGTAATACGAACTAAGTCAATCTGGACATACCGGACTAATTAAATCCGCTGTGTTCCTGAGATCCTTCTTTATAGATACTACTATATCGTACTTCTTTAGATCTCCACTAGGAACTACCTTGGCTCTAGGGTCTAGTGGATCACATCAAAATCTGCAGCCCAACTTCCAAGAAGTCGTGGCATTTTGCTAGAAACCATAAAACCGACCTTCTGTTTCACTAGACGGCCACCAGAAAGCATAACGAATGCTGAGTGGCTGAACAAGCCAAGCTAAAACACATTGCTTGAAGGGTCTTTAGTCATCTAATCTTCCCACAGGATCAAACCAAATATCATTTCGTATGCTTTAGAAATGGGATGGAGTATGCATACCAACCGGTACTAGGCACTCTCCACCTTGACTGTTAGTTCATTATCTCAACTGCCCGTGACACGAGAAACAAAGTCAATAAATATATGGATCCCATATGGAAACAATATCGTAATTCTGAAGAGAGAAAAAAAAGCGCCACTTTTTCTGGAGCAACAAAACACGAAGGGGAATAACATAACGTACGTGCTCATCCGTCGCCCCATCATTGATACGGTCGATCATGTATCCCTAGGTATCGCCAGTGTTTTCATTTGACATTGTGAGGAGGAACTCCGTACCTGCATCATCATCAACAAATAAAGCAGCACACCCCCCACAATAAGTAATCCACCCTCCATTTAAATCAATTTAGCACTTTACGATGCATCTTAAAATGGATTTGGTGTCTCTCCCAAGGCGACGCATACGATAATGTTATTTACTTGCCCTGAATGATTTAGTTCGGAATGACATGGCATTAGCCTCCCTAACGCCTCCCCTGCCTCCTTTCATGACAATGCTAAAAACTCTCGCTTAACCAATCAGAAGAAGGAAGGAACTTCTGATACAAGGTTTGTTTGACCACGCCCCCGCCCCTCGTTTGCTTACAGCGACAAGGCTGTGTTCGGAATTCGAGTTTGACACCATGGACCATTGACCATGACCAGCCCACACGAGCGTGTGGGAGAGGAAGAAGTGTAAAAATGCAGGAAAAGGAATTTATTGAAATAGATCACATCCCCAAGATTAGTTTGTGTTTCCTGCCCGCCTTGTACCTCGTCCCCATATTATCTTGTGAATACTTCTTGATCTCACATCCCCTCCTCCCAAAGAATTTTCTGGAAATTCCTCTCCACATCTTGGCATCGAGTTGATTCTCTATATTTCATCATCCTTCTTCCTGAAAAGTGGTTCTTCATATCGAACGGTTCATCTTTCGTTTGGACGCTCGCTTTCATATATCTCGACTCCCTCACATTCGCTTTGCGTCTTTACATCGTTTCGTACTTGAAGTCCGGTACTTGTACACTTGTACTCTAATCAGCTTTTATCCTCACACATCACACACATATCACACATTTCAAAATGCGTTCCTCAACAATATCAGCCTCTGCTGTGGTTCTCCTTTCAGGACTCGCCAGTGCACAAACATTCACTGATTGCAACCCAACCACAAAGTGTAAGTTGGATGACGACGCATGACTTGCAACTAAAACTAACACATACACAGCATGTCCTGCAGACCCAGCCATTGGAGGCCTTCAAGTGACCGACTTTACCGCTGGAAAGAGTAGCAACTGGGAAGTCGAAGAAGGAACCACCATGACATATGACGGCACCCTCGGTGCCCAATTCGTCATCAGCACCGCAACCAATGCACCTACCATCAAAAACATTGGATACATCATGTTTGGCCGTATCGAAACATGGGTGAGAGCATCCGCCGGAACAGGTATCGTCAGTAGTTTTATTCTCGAATCCGACGATCTCGACGAGATCGATTGGGAATGGCTCGGATCCAACAACGCCGCAGCGGAGAACAATTTTTTCGGAAAGGGAAACACAACAACCTATGACCGTGCCCAATACCCAGCCGTCGCAACCCCCATCGACACCTTCCACAACTACACCATCGACTGGACCGCCGAGTCCACCGTCTGGTACATCGACGGCGTCGCCGTGCGCACGCTCCTCTACAACGACGCGCAAACCCTCGGCGGAAAAAACTACCCCCAAACCCCCATGTTAGTCAAGATGGGAAGCTGGATCGGCTGTGCCAGCGAAGCCGCCGTAACCGATCCCGCCACCGCAGGAACCTGTTCCTGGGCCGGCGGAGCCGTCGATCTCACAAAAGGTCCTTTCACCATGTACGTTAAGAACGTCACGATTCAAGACTATGGATGTGCCACCGAATACACCTACGGTGATATGACCGGTGATTACAAATCCATCAAAACTACCGGTGGATGCAGCGCAAACGGATTATCCTCGTTAGCATCTTCATCAGGAAGCTCATCCTCATCTTCCTCTGCATCAGGAAGCTCCTCATCCACCGCCACCAAATCCTCAAGCGGCAGCTCATCCCTCAGCACCGTAACCGGTACCTCGAGTGGTATTGCCGTCGGCACCGCAACCGGTACCGCGACTCTTTCCGCTGGTGTAAAAGCCACCGCGGCCGCCGTCTCAGGAAGCACAACTGGTTCTTCCACACTCGCCCAAGTAACCACTACTTCCGATGCCAACTCGCTCAAGAAACCCAAGCATGAATACGGTATGCTTGATCTTGGGGTTATGGTTTTGGGTCTCGGATTGGGTTATCTTGTTATGTGATGAGATGATTCTTTCCGAGTGGATGAGTGCGAAAGGAAGAGAAGTGTACAGTACGAATTAGATGTATGATTCTCCTCCTGATATATTATTAGGCGTGAATGGATTTTGTTTCTTGCGGGGCAGGCGATGTTATTTTATCACTTTCAGCATGCATGCATGTATAGGTTATGATGGACAGTTTTCTGTCGATGATGATATACCCACATGAAGATTTTGGGGGATGTTTGATGTTCAGTTCAGCATGGTTTAGAGAAGAAAAGATAGATGAGTGAAAGAAGTTTAGCATAGTATTGCATTGCATATGGACATTGCATCATGGAAGAATGGATGGATGGGAGTTATTTGACACAAGGATTTATACCATTCAGCGTGCGTTTACGTTTGTTTATTTACTTATTGGATGCATTATATTGCAGTTTAATGATTGATCGATTGATAGAGGAGAGGAATAAAAGATTCATGAATTTATAGACAAACATCTATTCTATTATGCATACGTTTTTATTGAAATACTTGATGTAATATTCTAACGCTGAAACAATATTATTCTTATAACTCATTTATGCTAGCAATAAGTATGCTATATTCAGATTACGAAAGAAATAACGAATAGAGATTGGATTCATCAACATCTCACTCCATCTCATCAAATCCGACACGATCCTTCGTAATTCTAAATCTCAAATCTCATCCCACCTCATCTCATTTCAAATCCCTCCAGCCACAAATCCCATCCTTCCAAGTCCTTCCAAGTTCTAATCCAAGAGTTGCTCGCCGTCGAGCAACCCCCTCATTTTAAGCTCCCCCATAATCTAATGCACTAAATCATCACATTACATCTCATCCAACCACCTCTCTATCCCTCTTTCTATTCACCATCTCCAACCTATCCCCGTCCTCATCCGAATTTCGCGTTTTCTCTCCCTACCTATCCCTAACGTCCCCCCCTCATTCACCATCCCCTATCCATCATCCATCAAAACCCACCCATCCCCCATTCAAACTAAAACCCACTAAACTACTTCCACCAAACCATTTCCACTTCCAAACCCCCACCCACAAACGCCTGCAAATCTAACCAAATCCTCACATCACACAGTGATAAAAGTATGATTACCAACCTACATCCCGCACTATCCCCCATCCGTCTAACTTCCCCAAACAACACAATCAACCTAATCGAACGTCGTATACAAACCGCGCGTTCTCAACATCTAGTACTTACCTCATACTTACTACCTCCTCCCGACAATTAAAAAATCTCGTCCTAATATCCCTAACTCTCTCCTCTCTACTAATCTATTCCCTTATCCTCCCTGTAAAGACATATACAGCATGTATCCCGTCCCTGCTTCCCATCCACATCACCCAAAAGAATAGCCAGGCATAAACCCCATTCTCACTATGATCACATCAAAAACCTCATGTGAATCTAAAATTTGGTATCATTATATACGTCATCTACTTATCAAGTTGGGTGTAATATCATACGAGAAGCCTGGTACTTTACTGGTCCAGCCATTATCTTCCTCCTCCACCCCTAAAGTTCACCAGGCTACACCAATTGTTCTCTTCTTTCCCATCCCATTCCATCCCATCCAACTGCCCCGAAAGTCATCCTTGAGACCTTTCGGGTACCCAGTCTGCCATCATCCAATGATATATATTCATCCATTCATCCTTCCCACGTAACTCCCATCATAAATATTTTACCCCCCTTCCCCATCCATCCATCAAACTCTCTAGTCTAAAGTCACTGCCAACTCCTGATTCCCAATTTTCGCAAAAGCCAAACCCTCGCACGCTAAAATTAGATACGATCAAATGAAATGTCTTGAATCATGCTTAAAAAGAAAAACGTTCAAAAGTAGAAAAAAAGTTGGCATTGAGACCAGACCAATATTTGGATCCAATACAAAATATAATATAGAAAAAAAAGTATGGGTATAACCTCCTCGCCTTCCTCTGATATGCCAATCGAACTGGTTCGATGCTCGTGTGGTTGTGAAGTGATAATGGTATGTAGAAGATGACATTGTTCATTTCCTTGGGGCCGCTCGCGTGGATGCAAGGTAATATACAAAAAGTCAAAAGGGTATTGAAAATTTGCTTGCTAATGCTGCACCTGAAAAATTCGAAGACGAAATCAGTATCGTCGTTATTATGATTACAGTCGTGTTTTATGTATGTTCTTGTTGATGATTATAGATACGTCCAAGGCACCTGTACGAAGTCGTGTATAGTTCGTTGATTCAATCAACGATATCTGTCTAATCGAAGAATGATTCTTCGTCGACTAAACCTATAACCCTTTCGTCAACATATGTTATCGGTAGAGATTAAAATAATTCCTTACGAGGATCATTCTCTTTCAATCTATTGGTAGATTTCTTCTGTCCCAACCCCATGCCCATATTGAACATGCTACTTTCTCTCCTCTTCGATTTAGAGGCCCCGTATTGCTGGTCATGGGAAGAAGCTCCTAGTGTATTGCCTCGACTACCATACTCAGGACCAGTCATTGCGTTAAACCCAGCAAACCCTGGGCCTTGCTGACCAAAAGATTGCTGGTTGAAGGATGGTGTTGGGAGATCCTGCTGAAACTTTTGGCGTCGAGGAGAGCGGATATCTTCCGGAGACAGAGCGGGAGCGGTGACTGTTACCTCCACAGGTCGACGTTCCTGGTCGTTGGGATCATTTTCGAAGATACCATCATATTGTTGCAAGAAAAGCGCAAAAACGGGAGCTGGAATATTGAGAGTTGGCGAGAAGACAATCCCAACATTTCGCACAGTCATCTTATTTACATCTGAATGATTGATGATATTAATAAGGAAACCGGCCAGATATCTGAGCAGAATGTTATTTGCTCGTGGTAGCCTGTGGACCAAACCATTGAGAGCGCTGATCTTCTCGTTCACGTCGTGAAGCTCTGTGACTGCAATAAACTCGAGATGAAGTTCACGGGTCAATATGGTGGTTGGCAACTCTCTCAAGTATAGCTTCAATAGAGAGGCAACAGCATGAATGTCATAGTACTGATCGTCAGTAACTAGGTTCACATCTCCCTCGACATTAAAGCGTTCCCGAAGTTGTCTGATGACAACGTTGGATCCGCTCAATCTGAAAATTCCTTCCTCGCCTGCAGCATTCTTTGCATCTAAGTATTCAATGCATCGATAAATGACTGCTGGAAGCTCAACTTGAACATCAGCTGGATGATTGTATCTTACAGCTTCAGTTAATGGAGTTCCAAAAACTGGTCTAATTGGACCATGCTGATCGTAGGCCATCTGTGACAAATTATGATTTGACATGTTGATCGGTAAGTCTGGTAAATCTACCGATGGTCTTGGTTTTGAGCCAAATCCGAAAAAGCTACGCTTCTTCTGTTTGATTTTTTCGTCTGGGAGCGATGACCCCAGTTTATTTCCCCATGAACCAGCATCCTGAATAGGGTGGGCGTTCTTTGGAGCTGAAATAGATTTCATGGATTGAGATTGTGGGAATGACATGGCATCTCTGTCGTGTCCATGACTTGGGGGCGACGGTGTGTCTGAATTCTTCAATTTCGAGCCGTGTGGTGCAGCGCCTTGCTTTGCCATATCGTAGCCAATAGCACGCAGATCATTGTTCTCGCCCAGCTTCCCTTGAGAGCTCCCCTTTCTCCTTCCATGGGGATGAGAGTTACTTGAGCCAGAGCGAGCATGACTTGGGCGACGATGCTCATCCTCATCTTTGTAGTCAACGTATCTAAGAAGAGCCTCGACCCATTCATCGCGTTCCTTATCGCTCTCAGCACACAAAACATGTCTCATAAGGCTAGAAGAATCTTTTCTCTTCGGCTCCAAAATCAAAAATGCATGTCGATATTGATTGTCAACATCATCACCCTCCCCTCGGGAAGATGGTGGGGCATCAGTCTGCTGAGATTGTTTTCCAATTTGAGCACCTTGAAGTTTGATGGTTCCTAGATGTGGTCCGCCAGGCGACTCGTAATATTTGAACACTGGGCCGTCCAACACAAAGAATCGTGCTTTCCAACCTCCAAAGTTTTTGCCTTTCTTGGTCAAGTAGCCATTCTTTAAAGGTCTGCCACCTGGCCCAGTCTTCACAGGACTTTCGGAACCCGTATCACTACTTGGCGTCAGGTCATCCGCGTGTGGCTCCATTGTATTTGAGGACAAGTATCGACAGATCTCCAACGCAGAATTAGTATCCAGCTCCGTATTGAGGAGCTCATCAAGATAATGATCTAGTGCCGCACGTCTAGCATCTATCTTAGCTGGAGAATGGCCACTGAAGAGATATTTATCCGGCGTTCTGGCTGTAAATGTAAGGCACTGTTTCAAGATTTGGTCTAAATGCACCAATGACGCCGAATCTTTCTCAACTCTCCATAGTTCCTTGCCATCCGATCGTGCGAATACTGCAAGAGTGAAAACAGGATCAGTCTCTAGATTGGCTGGAAACATCAGACTAGCTCTTGAAGGCTTTAAACGTGACGAAGCCACCTTCACATCTATTGAAGGTAAAGCATTTGGGGGAAGAAGCAGATCTGGGTATTCCTCGGTAACAAGTCCTTTATAAATCACGTTTCCGGAGTGACTGGAAGACGGAGAGTCACTTGGTCGCCTCCCTGGAACACTTTCGTTGACTAGAGTTTCCTCGGATCTCTTAGTGATTACCAGTGGTTGCGGGGAGACAAGAACTAAAGGTTCCGCACGGGGTGCATGAGGGGAAGAAATTGACATTGGAGTACCGGGAGGAAGGGGAATTGGCTGTCGTGGAGCTCGTGGTGACAATGGTATGGCAGCTGGGAAAGCACCCATTCCTCGAGGAGACAATGGAGGTGAAGCCATCGATGACTGAGATGAGTTGTGCCTTGAGGACATACCCATTGGTCTTGGGCTTTGTGGTAAACCAGGACTCATCATTGGAGGAGACATCATCCCTGTCTTTGGAGGAGGTGATCTTGATGCACTCAACATACCCGCCAAGGAACCAGTACTCTCATCTGGTGGTGAAAGAGCCCGCAAATGAGCATCCGGCGGTGAGATTGGAACGGTTTGTCGCGGGCTTAGAGGCATTGCTGGTATCACTTCCTTTGGTGTGGTTGATGCCGATTTCGAAGTTCCTTTAACGCTACCCTTTGAACTTTTCTTCGAAAGGCTCCTCGCCTCAGCATCTCGTGCCGCTGCAATCTCTCGCACTCTATCATCCTCTTCTCTTGTCTTCCGTCGACCTCTATCAGGGAACGATGGGATCTCGTCAACCTCCAATATATCATCATAGTCAGAATCAGACTCTTCTTTCGTCTCCGAAGCCTGTCGTAAATGCGTACTCGGCCCAGTCTTTTTGCCAAGATTGAGTGGCGCCGGTGGAGCTTTCCTCGGCGGTGGAAATTTGGGAGATCCACGATCGACCTTTGGCAATGATTCCATGACCGCCATCGAAGGGCCTTGTGATGACATAGGCGGAGGGAGCGGTGCCGTCGGTGGTGGTCCCCGTGGAGAATCCAAAGGTAGATTCCGTGAAGGTGGCACGGTTGCATTATATGGCATGTCACTGGACACCGCTTGGTTCTTCCTTTGAAGTTGAGATGCCTCAAATCCCAAGGGTGGAGAATCAGGATTGTATTGTTGAAAAGCGTGCTTAGTAGGCGAGGGCATCTTCTCCTCGGGATCCACCATGTTAGATAGTCCCGGCGTTGCTGGTGCTGGAGGGGTAATTGGATACGGCGCTAAGGCACAATCCATGGGCGAATGTTGCGCTGGAGATCCATTCTTTGACCCATCGGAGTTCAAATGTCCGTCGATACTTTTCTGGACTGAGATCTCAGCGATCCTTGATTCTGAAGTCATCTCCCCCGACTCCGAAGTTGGACCTTGTGTCGAATCTACAGGTGATGGATTCGCATTCTGTGTGAGATTCTCCTTCAGCTTTTTCCTGTACCGCTCCTTGTCCTTTAGGGCTCGCTCAAGGTCCTTGTTTAAGCCCAAAATCATAGCCCTCTGTTTATCTACCAAACGCCATAATTGTGAATTCTGTGCGGTTTGTGATTGCTTTTCTTTGATTAAGTATTGTATAGCGGCCTCCGGTGATCCCGCTGCTTGAATGAGTTGTGCAACGTCAAATTGTGGACTCAAGCTTTTAGAGTCCAGCGAGTTTTTGTATGAATGTCCGCTGCTTGATATCGAGGAGATGGCAGAATCAATTGAAGAAGTTCGAGGTGGTTGTCGACCCATTTCGATACGATGTGCAGGTGTCGTTGATGCCATCGCAGGTGGTTTATCGGTAGGTGAGGTTGAACCTACGTTTGCCAGGATAGGAGTTGAGACGCTTCGTATCGGGGCATTCGAAGTCGTTTCCTGCAGTGGTCGGCCGTACCTATTAGGAGTGAGTTAATTGATCAGACAAATGAAGCTAAGAAGTACCTCAAATTGGCTGGTATCTGCGGTGGTTTGGCAGTATGTTCAGAAGTATAGAAGTTCTTCTCCGTCGCTAATAAATCATCAAGGCGCTCTTTTGGCGATCGAGGCTCCTGCAGAGAACTCTGGCTTGCTTTCGTACTTATGAAAGGATATTGATCGCTAGAACCTTTCACAGAAAATGTGGTTCTTGTCGGAGTGACACTGCTCGAAGGTGATGTAGGAGTGGTACTGGTTTGTAACGGACTAGGAACAGCCTTGCGCAGGGAACTAGAACAAGTATGTGAGTGCCCGTCACGAGAAGTGGCTCAATATCGGAGGGAAGTGTATGTAGCTTACCTATTGCGCGTTTCCAAGACAGGCGAAGCGTTATTTGGTAAGTGAGAAAGGTGAGTGCGACCAGTTGTGGGGCTTTCTTGTGGCAGATGATGAAGCTGCGTATCAGAAGGCCTTTCGCCCATCTCTTGCGAGAGCTGTGACATCGCCAGGTACGCTCGTCGGCTGCTGACACTCCTCAAGCTCGCTATGCATTCACACGCCCAACTGTTTTGGAGTCGGAAATCCGAATTGAGCAGTAATTGGTCGCAGAGGTTTAGGACAAGGAAGAAGAGTGGCGCCTGTCGCTATCAGAGTTTCGAAATGATTTGAGCGAGCCGATTGACGTCGCACATTTAGTAGAAACCGTTCAAAGCAATGGAATGGTGTACAAATAGGAAACTTGAGACCAGGGTGATGATGTATCGAGTTGGGTCCGGGCGCGCGGGAGATATTTCTATTAGAGGATTTAACAAATACGTATTGACCTATTGACCTATTGGCCTATTGATGTCCTTTTGGGATTATATGGCAATTTGCGAATTGGTGAATGGTGAGCTGTAAGTGGTAGATGAGATTGACGAAGTGGATGATGTCGATATTGGGTATCTAGATAGGTAGAGAGGTATGTACAGAAAGAAATGGTAGGAAGGAATACGACATTAGAAAATTAAATCCATATAGAAGTTATTAGTTGCATTCATTCATTTTCGTCGTTGACATTCATATCAATCATATGACTCTTCACGTCAGCGAGATCCAGGCCAATGAGTAGAAAAAGAGATTAATGGCTATGATGTGATGAGATGGGAATAGTTTCTATGAATAGTAGATACAAATGTAGGCAGGTAAGTAGGTAGGTAGATGGATAGATGGATAGATGTAGATGGGTATAGGTGTAGGTGTAGATGTAATGTAGATGTATATACGATGTCGTATGCAAGGAGGCAAGGTAGAAAATACCGAGTAGATGACTGGATATTTATTAGGCGATGAAAAGTAAAGTTCCATCTGAGTCTTCTGATTGGAAGATACGCCAAATTGGTGGGTCTTGATCGTATATTTCCTTGACATTATTGATGCCTTAGGCTGTTGCCCATCATTCTAAGAGGTATGGATCATTACCTAGGTACCTACCTACCTATCTAGACGTATATAAAAGCTCTTCAACTTCATTCCATTCAGCTTATTTCAATTAACTTGAATCGAAAAAGAAAAAGAAAAGAAAAAGTAGGTAGCGAGGTCAGCGTATGAACAGAGTACATATAACCTTAGAATAAGCTGAGAGAGGCCTCTTATATTAGTATAATTAGTTTGAATTTGTTTTGTCTTTAGCTCTCTCTCTCTGTACCTGGACCTGGCAGTCTGGGCACCTGGGTAGTACTGAAGCTTATTTTGAAGTGAAGAATGAAGTTTGAATGGCTCAAGTGGCTCACATGGCTTTTGAATGGTTGATTCGTTTTGAATGGATTCGAAGATTCTATGAACCTATATTGTTATGAAAAGTAGTACTATATGTTATATTGCCTATAGACTAGCTAATTTCTAGTAACGTAACGTATGGGGAACTCGGACATATGGGGAACTCGGACACTTTTAGCCCATCACCAACTTGAAACCGCAATAACTTTTATTATGCATACCCAATCACCTTCTACATCTGCTCAAATTGAAGAGAAGCTTCAAAAGGCTATAATTTCACTTCAATTGAAAGAATTTAAATCAATTAGAAAGGCTGCAGAGCATTTTGAAGTCCCTAAGTCTACCCTAGCTGATAGGCTGGCTGGGAAGAAAACACGTTCCCAAACCCACGAAATGGCTCAAATTCTTTCAAACGCAGAAGAAAATACTCTTGTACGATGGATTTCACGACTTAACATCACTGGATTCCCTGCTACACCTATGTTGGTGAAGGAAATGGCCGACGAAATTCGTCTTCGACGCGTTCGGGTCGCATCATCTCGAAATCCTACCTCGACAGAAATTCCACCTATAGGCCACGAATGGATCTATAGATTCCAAAAACGACATCCAGAACTTAAAACATACTATTCATGTCAATTAGAGTCTAATCGGACTAAAGAAGCAACTCCGGAGAATATTCAGGCTTGGTTTGACACGTTTCGCACGCGTCTCATTAAGCGAAAGTATGAATTAGATGATATGTATAATATGGATGAAACCGGATTTGGAGTTGGAAGTACTCAAAGTACGCGCATTATAGTCGATTCTACTCAGAAATCGAATTGGAAAGTTACAGCTGGCAAGCAAGAATGGATAACTGCATTTGAATGTGTCAATGCAGCTGGAAATGCTCTATCACCTATGGTCATTTTCAAGGCTCAGAATACGAATTCTGCATGGATTCCAAAGGACACACCTCAAAGCTGGCAGTTCTCTACTATTACAAATGGATGGACCTCAAATAGCCATGGATTAGAATGGTTAAAAAGGGTTTTCGAACCAGAATCCAAGAAAGTGTCAGGTGACCGACCTCGACTTTTGATCATGGATGGCCATTCAAGCCATATTACAGATAGCTTTATTGCTTTCTGTATAGATAATGATATTGATTTACTTATATTACCTCCTCATTGCTCTCACTTGCTTCAGCCACTTGATATTGCGGTGTATGGGCCAATGAAACGATATCATGCTTTAGAGGTCGATCGATATTCTCGAGCTGGTGTAAAGCGAATCCAAAGAGCTGAATGGGTAGAACTCTTTCAAAATATTAGAAAAAAAGCATTGAATTCTTCTAATATTAAAGCTGGCCGGAGAGGAGCTGGTTTAGTACCTTTTGCCCCACGAAAAGTACTCGATTCATTACCATTTAACTCCTCCCAGCAACCTTCTACTCCACAAATGAGAACCCCCAATCAAGACCTAGACTTGTCTATATTCAGGAGTTCTCCTTCAGATGGAACAGAACTAAGGCAAGCAAATCAGATCTTTAATACAGCTCTAGCAAGCAGTGGTTCTCCTGCATCGCCAACTCGTCGATATGCCAAGAGAATGACTAGGCTTGTAGAATCTCAAAATGCTGAGATAGCCCTACTTCGGAAACAGCTCTCTGATGCTCAGGAGGTAATTGAGACTCGAAAGAAAAGAACTAAAGGCAAAAGAGTCAAATTACAAGGTCAATTTGTCTTTAGTACTAAGGAAGTATTGAAAATGGTACGTGAGGCGGAGGAAAAACCGAAGGAGAAAAAGCCACGAGGACGGCCACGCAAACGCCCAATTGAAGAATCAGAAGAAGAGATTGAAGAAGAAGAGCTAGAGAATAGTTCAAGTGATTCGGAATTGGAATTGGAGGATTGTGTGGCTCGTAGAACAAGATCGCGTGTAGAATAATTGAAAAAGTGTCCGAGTTCCCCATATGTCCGAGTTCCCCATACGTTACGTTATCTAATATACAGTACCTAATCCTTAAATACCACCACTTTTGATACCATTACTCCGTAGACCCCAATTCCAATACCCCTTCATCAATTCGGCTATTGTCCACTGAGTACTGTAAGTCTATAGAAATGCTTTACCCGACTGCGACACAAACACCAAGTACTAATAATACACCTACTAAATACTCAACATCACCAATGCAATATACAAAGTGATCGAAGAAGAGTATCACTACTCACACTGTGAATCAAAAGCAACTCCAACTTCTCACTACCCCCCAAAATAATTTCTTCAATACTTAATAATATGCAATGCAGCAGGAGGAACTTGGTGCAGGTACCCAGTACATATCACAATACATGCACATGCAGGTCTTATCAACAGAAACCAATCCACTCTTGAATTCTCTGAACTGGGGGCCTGGCTTTACAGAAGGAAAGAATAGGTCAGGAAGATTGAATCTATTGAATTATTGAAACCTTATTTTTTTCTTCCCTTTCCAGATTATATGTACCAATTTCGCGTTTCGTTATTAATTAGTCGTCATATTGATATGACTGACATACATCACTTCATTACTCTCCCCCCTCTCTCTCCCTTTCCCCTCTCTCCCAAGTTCTAATTGTCCCTCCATCCCCTCCTCCATTTACCCCTCAGATCTTATCAAATCTCAAATAAACTCCAAGCCTCAAGTTCACAGCGTCTTCTGCAACCCGTGTCACCCCTTCCAAGCACAGACATACGGTCAGTCAGGCTGGGGGGGAATAAATCAGAAAACCTCCCTCTTCCCCATTTGTCAAAGAAGGATCTGAATAACAAAATAGTTTCACAAATTGAGTCATGATGATATACTCCGTAAAAAATATCACATTCGTATTTGGGAACGAGGGTCAATGCTTCGGTACTTGAGAGAGCCTGAGTTCTCACCTGGGTATTATCTACTCTGTAGATCAAAAATGACATATTCATTGATATGTTCGTTACTAAAAAGACATCCTGTCACCTAGCCGTGGATTCCGGAGACAAATTCATGCAAAGGAACTTCAATGATGATTATGCCTACACAATGCATTTATCCACGATAAATATCCTTTTCCCATATGGTAACAATGCTACCCACAGCGTCTGTAGATACGACTCCGAAACATGAGAAACAAACCCCAAGTTTTATTTTCCGCCACAAGGAAAGATCACTGACAATTTAGCCTCATGCTACTGGATGGAGTATTGTCAAAATGAAGTCAATAGTTCCTCAACACAGCGCGAATCTATAATAGCTCTTTAGAATTCTAACCCCCAAGTTCCAACACTTGGTATGTGTTCACACCCCCTTTACCAAAGCCAAAATCCATCGTTGAGATCTCTCGAATCAATCAACGTTGTGAATGTATTGATATGAGACCAGAATCCCATAGCCATCCCAAAATCCCTTTATCGCCAATTGATAGGCGACTTTACACTATCGAACCCCCAAGGCTTAAGTCTGGTAGGTAGTTAGTTGCATATAAAACCCAGTTCATCTGCACGCCTTCCTTCAATCCACCATAAAGTAGGGGTCTCGGGGGTATGATCGACGGACGGCAAGCCAAGCACAACCACCCCAGAGACACTGAAGTAATCTGAGCAAAAGCAGTGTGATTCACAAATTACTGGTAACGTGAACCAATTCGTCGATGCAAAAGGAGGGGATGGTGCCATGAATTACCTAGGTAGGTACGAGTAGAGAAAGTTAAAAACCTTTCCTACCACACCAATTCATTTCCACACACAACGATTTGGCGTATCGTCCCCTGAATGACGCTTTGAAACATGGGTGGAGAGTTAGGTTCAGGAAGATATGTTGTTAATCATGGCGTGATGCGGAGACACCGTTCAAGACGTAGGCGATCAATGCTTCTAAGGACGTCGTAGTATGTAAGACTTACATATATAGTAGGTACATATACTACGACATATATAGTAGTAGTAAATTCTTATTATTAATCGATTCAGTCTATCTATAGCTAAGCTACGCTGACTATGTAATATATATATTATGTAAAAATGATATTCAACATGCATGAAGAGAGTAGTTAAGCATACTCGCATACTGCAATCTATTTTTTTTACAATTTCAACGGCAGTGCCGTGACTACACATTGCAGATGTATCTACCATCATCTATTGGTCGACGGCAATTGAAATCCAGGCTGGCTATGCCAATCTTATCACATATGAAACATTATCAATCACATTTCACATCTTCCCCCATCTCCATTGACTATCCTCTTGTCAATCATCCACATATCACTCACTCACTCACTCACTGCACTCTAAATTTCCCAGCGGTTAACACCCACACCAAAACACCCAATCAAATCCCACAACTCACACCCTCAAATAAATTGCCTTTCAGCTAAACCTCAAGTGAGGCTCAAAACAAGGTCCCATGATGAAGAATACTAGGTATTACATTTCCATTTCACACGTCCTAGTCAATCGAATGAATCCAGTGGTACATATGGGGTCGGTCTTCTTCGTCGCCATATTGTGTCTTGTCAAGAAAGCCAAGATGGGACAGGGAAAATTCTTCATGAATATCTAAATTTTCATTTCTTCCTTGCTTTGCTTTGATAACTACCTACGTACCTACCTACTCAACCAATATCATTCCTAGATCCTATTCATCGACTCAGATTCTGGAATCTCTACAACGTTGTTTCGTTTCGAAGGTGTTCGGCACGGGGCTTCAGATTTCATCCTTGCCTGCCCACCCTACCTACCTAATGTACACGACCGTGAAATAATCCTCGAGATATCTACGCTGCTCGATTTCTCCGACTTTATGATTTTTTCTCCATAACCAATTACTCTTACTATTTAATCTCGCCTTCGTCATCTCACCCATACTCATCACTCTCATCTGAACAGCATCCAGTGAGCATTCAATGACACTTCACAAACAACTCCGAACCAGAATCCGCTTGTATATAAGGCCCTACTACATTGCATCTTCCTCGTGTTCGTACTTTCTCCTATTAATATAGGTAACCTCACCTCATGGGCAAAGAGAGAGCCAAGAAACATTCTACTTCCGCTAATAACCATCCAATTATTATGCTTCCCAAATCATGAATCGCAGCGCAGTGTCGTGGTATCCACGGTGTCTATTAATCTCCACCGAGCTGCTTAACCAAAAAGAAAGGAAAATGCCGTACCACGAGACACACACACATACATGTGTAGAACCTCAAAGCTCCTGTTCCATATCCATCTCCATTCCACTAACCAATCGAATTATCAACTCCTTTTAATTCTCGCCATACCATCCCCTACTCCATGCATATCATATTACCATATCAACTCAACCCCGAGTCCATGGTAACACCGCTACAATATCTTGTATCATGCATGTAAATAATCTCTATTCAAACATACCTAGTGCAGTCCTAGCATCCATTGATGTAAACATAAATACAAATCTCTAATTCGCCACATTAGACAAACCAACATATCCAATTTATCATGATGGACTACTCTGCGTCTACTCCCTCTCACACTTGTGTCTCAATAATAACCCAAAGATACAAGATACAAGATACGTAAAAAATCACACAAGTAAACTCAATCACAACATAATATAACACGCATCCATCTCAAATCCAAATCCATCTCCCAAAACAAGTTACAAACATAAATCAACCTTACTTGCATCCTCGAAATAGGTAACATACACCAGCCACACCACAATACTATCCTCGGGATTTCTCCGTGTCCCTTTCTCCTCGTCACACATCATACATCCTCGTTGATACACGATCAACCCTAGGGTTTGGATGGATTTTTACATCTAGGTAGTCTTACATATAATGTACATATCCGCCCATTCCAATTCCATACCCAACTCACCTCCTATCAACTCCCTCTCCTAAGTCTCATACCCAAATACACATCACACCACTCACCAATCACCACATCCTCACTCTAAATCTCACTCAGTACCTACCGACGGGATGGCGCGTTCAATATCGGTTAGCTACTCCCTCGCTACCTACCCCCTGGCTATTTTTCTCCCCCCTACTGATCTATCTAGCAAATACAGGCATCTCATTTCCTCCCATCCCAATCCAGACTTCCAAAATCGACTTCGAATATCCCATCTCCTCACCTCTTCAATCCCATCCATCATCCCACAAATCTACAAATCCACTCGAGGTTCTCACACCCACTCATTCCTCTCCTCATTCATCTCGTTGACATACCTAGACATATGTACAAGTAATATTCCCTATACCTACCTACCTACCTAAATATATATAAAATCACACAATATATAATTCCTAAGATTAGAAAACACGAAAAAACTAAGGAAAGATTTTCTTGGAAAAACTTATTAATCTTTATTATATTCGAATTAAAATATCAATTTCTATTTTTTCTTGAAATTGCTGAATTAATATCTATCTGGGTTGGGGAGATATTGTTATTAGTATTGAAAAGGAGGATTTAATGTGTTTATATTAGAACTATTAATATCGATATTATCAATAATAGATTTATTATATTGAATATAATTAATAGAAAAGATTAAATTATAGATTTCTATAATAATTTAAGTTTTTTAATACTTAAAGATCTTATAGGGGGATTTTAATTATAAAAAAGAAGATTTTTGAATATAAGAAAATAAAAATGAAAACTTTTTAAAAAACTTTACTTTTTTTAAGAAATATTTTATAAAAAATATATTAATATAATATCTGATATCCTATTAATATACTTATAACTACTTTATATAATAAAAAGAAAAGTCAAATCTTCCGAAAAACCTTTATAATATATTAATTCAGATATATAGTATTTTATATTAGTATACAATATTATTACAAAATATCAATTTCAATACCACCTTATATAACAAACAATATACTATCAACTATAAATAAAAAAATAATAATCCTTTAATATAAAGTATATATTATTAAAGCAATAGTATTTCGATATTATTATATTTATTATTTCGATTTTATTCAATTATCTAGTCCTATAATATAGTTTTATCCCCTATATTAATAGAATAGTTTAATAAACCTTAATATATTATATCCTATATCAATAAAGTAATTCAATAAAAGAAAAGAAAATAGGAAATATTAGATTTTAAAAAGAAATTATATACTATCAATATACTATAGGAGAATATGAATATAAGGCTTATAAATAATGAATTAAAGGTTATAATAAAATTCCTAAAAAACTTAAAGTATTAAAAAATAAAAACAATTTTTCAAAAGGAATATAACATTATAATTAATTATAGCTTTTATAATATTTTGAAAGAAATTGAATAAAAAGAGAAGGATTATTATAATAAAATAAAAAGTATAAAGTTTTTATAAATATATTAAAGGATTTAATAAGGGAAAGGTTTTTAAATATAATAGATCTACAATATAGACAACTTGAAGAACTTGAAAGGATTACTCAGAAGGTTACCTGTAAATCTTAATAAGGAAATTTGAAAGAGAATAGGTTTTTATTTCTTTTTCCCATCTACTTTATTCAATTAGAAACCATATATATATAGACGCATTATATGATCTTAGTATAGCTAGATAGACCGAATCGATTATGAATTTACTACTACTATAATTCCCATTGATATCTACACATGCCACCCATTCCAGCATCGACAACCCTCTTAAAAAGTACAAGCATAATTCTTTTATTCATCTACCTACTACCTACTATCTACTATTTACTATCTACTACTTATTATTTAGTATCTATTATCTATTACTTATTATTTGTTATTTATTATTTACTATTTATTACTAATCATTTACTATTTATTACTAATTATTTATTACTTATTACCTACTATTTATTATCTATTACCTACTATTTACTATCTATTATCTCCTACCTACTACAAAACCATATCTGCTATATACCTAACTATATAATCTAACTAGAATTTCCATTCCCCTCCCCCAAAAACTATCCACACCCAGAAACTCACGCCACAAAACCCAAAACCAGAGATGAAACATTCCAAGATCATCAAATCATAAGGAAGTGACCGGTCAACTTTCCTTCCCTTCCCTTCCTTGAAATACACCAATCTCCGAGTAATTCTATACATGCCTACATACCTACATACCTAGCTATATATCGAAATAAATCTGCCGCCCCATAGGACATAAAATTCAAAACATCGTAAACTACCTCTTAATAAAAAGATGAGATTCATACATTTATATATCTATCATTCAGCGGGGGTTGATTGAATATATATATATATATATTATATAAATATATTATATAAATATATTATATAAATATATTATATAAATATATTATATAAATATATAAAAATGGGTATGCATATGCAAATCTACAAAAAAATTCCCCAGCATTCCCACTTTGGGAACACGCGAGGAGGATAGCATGTCCTAACCTGGTGAGATGAGGATGGGGCTCAAGGATACGCATGGTAATCACACAAGCAATGCTATAATCTCAAGTTTTATTAGAAGTAACAAAGACCTCGCTGAATATGAAGTGTGGAGACATGAATTTCTTTGGATGGATAATGAGATGTAAAGTAACTTCACAACCTTTTTCCAACCCTAAATTGACCTGTGAATGCATGGAACATATATCTAACATTTGTATAATTCTTCAAGCTACGCTATGCTACAATATACCAATCCCATCTCCATCCACTCGGATTTATTAGAACCACCCCAGGAAAGTCCTGGGGCATAATCACTAACAATACTTATCAAATCATCATTAATCTATAACTCATGAAAGATGTGTCGTAAACCCAGCCAAGCCCTAGCCAGAAACCCCCCAAGATGCTAGCCGCTATGCTAAAAAGCAATTCGAACCCAAGCTCCTGGAACTCCAAACCTATCCCTATACACATGCATTTAAAGCCGTGGTTGAAAGTAAAGAGATGAAAGAAAATCCTCAAGAAATCAATACCGCGTTTCAAGTTGGCATGGGATTTATTCCACTACCACCGCCACCACCACTACTTCTACCATACTGAGCCATTATTGATCCCTTCGGCGCAGTGTTGGGTTTTCTGTTGCTCGCAGGTGCTCGCTTCTTTGTAACACCACTGCTTGACCCTGCCCTACTTGACGTCGAACCACCACTTTTTCGCCTGCTGTTAAATCGAGGTTTTGACTTGTAATCATTAGAGCCTTTTTGATATGATTTTTTAGATGATTCAGCTTGTGTTGGTTGAGTCCTTGGAACTTGGGCTGCCATCTCCATTCGCTCATTGAATGCTTGCACTGCTGGATCGACTTGAAAGTACGGGGACGGCCCTTCTGGATGGGCTCCGTATTCATCTTCCATTCCACTCTCCTCGTCTTCGCTCACCAAGTTTACTATTAGATGGTTCTTATCTGTCTTGAAATGTGGATCCATCATCTCGTTATAATGCAATCTTTTCTCCTCTAATAACTTCAAAAATCGCTTGCCATACGAAGCTACATTATTTTCGTCGATTCCAGGTATTTGTGACATCAGAGTAGTATTTGTCGTCCAGCGAATTGCCATCCGTCTGAACTCAAACTCTGTGAAATAGGGCTTTCTGTGATTGTTCTTGTTCCTAAGAGCTTCTTCCAGCATCTTGGCATCCCGAACGAAAGCAATCACGACTTCTTTATGTATTGGATCTAGCATCTTCATTTCCTCATCGACCGTGATTGGTGGCCCAATGCGACTAGTTTGTCTAACGCCGCGCATTGTTCTACTGCTTCCCCTCGTCGGCTCGAAGTAATCCTCCTCCTCTGAGCTTTCAACACTGTCGGAAGCAGGAGGGTCGTGCTGTGGGTAGGTGCTTGGATGAAAATCGGCATCACTTATATCCTCATCTTCAACGTGCCGTTCTTTACCCTTTCTACTATAGCGGCTTTGACTTTGAGTTATTGGCGAGGTAAGTAATGTAGACGGTGGCGGTGCTTGCTTTTTGGCTTTGCTTTTTGTGCTTTTACGTGAAGCTGCGGCTGGCGACGTCGATATTCTAGTTTGCAAGGGAAGTCTTAAGTTTTTAGACATGTATTGCCTATGTTTTGGACCAAGCTAGAGGACTGATTAGTGTTTGCACATTGCAGAAGGAACTTTCTCTTACAAAAACAAAGTCATTATGAAATCCACCCCTGTTCTTAATGGCACGGAACTGCAGACCTCCAAACTGGATGAGTTTCTCAATGAGTCGTTCAATCTCCGTCTTCCCCATGTCTTTTAGTGAGCCAAACTCATCAAGTTCGTGATGGTTTTCGGATTTAATCTTTGCTAATGCCTTGCCTTCCAACACAGCTGAAAAATGGCCAATGGCAAAATTGCCCTGAACTTTACCAACCAGACTGATTACTTTCCGGGCCTCGCTACTAAAATCGCGTTCTTCGTAAGTGTCATTGGAATTGCATGTATCACAATTACCACAATCTTCCCTCTTGAAAGTCTCACCAAAGTACCGCAGTAGCTGTACTCGGCGACAATCAATGCGATTGTCACAAAATCGTACCATAGCTTCCAACATTTGACGCTGCTCGTTTTTGACATCTGGCCCACCTTCTCCTTTCTCAATCATCTTTTTATAGATTTGACTATCTTGAAACCCGTAGTAGAGGAAACACGCAGCCGGTTTGCCATCTCGGCCAGCTCGACCAGTTTCCTGGTAATAGCCTTCCAAAGTTTTGGGAAGGCAATAGTGGATGACAAACCTCACATTTTGTTTGTCAATGCCCATACCAAAGGCAATCGTTGCAACCACGACTTGGATACTTCCTATTTGCCACTTGTGTTGGGTATCTTTCTTTTCTTCGGGCGTCATATGAGCATGGAAATGATGTGCTTTGATCCCTTGCTCCCGTAACTTTTTAGCCACCTCTTCGCAATTGTCACGAGAGAGGCAGTATATAATTCCGCTCTGGTTTTTGTAGTCGACAGAAAGCATTTTGGTTATCTCGCTAAACATTGCCGCCGTCGACCCTTTGCCTGTTTTACGTCGAACCTCGTAGTAAATATTAGGTCGATTGAAACTTTGTTTTAATTGCTCACAATTTTGCATCCCAAGGTTGTGAATCACATCCTTCTTTACTCTTTCTGTTGCAGTGGCAGTCAATGCAATAAATGGCACACCGGGATATCTCTCGCGAAGCTCGTGAAGATTTTTATAGTCTGGTCGGAAGTCGTGACCCCATTGGCTCACACAATGAGCCTCGTCTATAACAATGCGAGCAAGTCGTTTCTTGGCATAGAGATCATCCAATCTTGACTGGATAGCATTGCTTTTGCTAATCATCTCTGGGGTGACGTATAGCAACTCGACAAATTGTTCTGGCTTCCTTTCATTTAAGCCATTGAACAATTGTTGTCTTGTCTCTGGAGTTGATTCACTATTGAACAGATATGCCTGAATGCGAAGTTTGTGGAGGTGATCTACCTGATCATGCATAAGTGCCAAAAGAGGAGAAACCACAATTGTAACGCCCTTCGTTTTGCCCGATTGTACAATTGCAGGCAATTGATAACATAGAGATTTTCCGCCACCAGTTGGCATCAATATGAATGCATCACGCCCAGCTAGGGTAGCATTGATTGCTTCCAGCTGGTTATGTCGAAAGCCTTTTAAGCGAAAACGATCCTTTAGTGCCTTTTTGACATCATTAGACCACGCATAACTATACATATCTGTCCGTGAAGAGTCCACAACTGAATACATATCTTTCGGTCTGTCTGACTTCAGGCTACCACGCTTTGAACTTCTCGATGGGTCTCGTGATGCGTCTTGAAATGATGCGTTGAGGGATGATTTCATTGAAGATGGCTTGAAAGAGTTACTTTGCTCAACTTGATGTGTCAAATTAAGAATAGCTTCATCGTCATCATCATCGAAATCCCCATACTCTTCCTCTGCCTCCGCCAAATTCTCCTCAA
This sequence comes from Botrytis porri, assembly GCF_014898465.1. Taxonomy (NCBI): domain Eukaryota; kingdom Fungi; phylum Ascomycota; class Leotiomycetes; order Helotiales; family Sclerotiniaceae; genus Botrytis; species Botrytis porri. The sequence continues at coordinate 2,780,925 of NW_024066081.1, read as the reverse complement.
ATTGCTCGTTATCTACTTTAGTCCCCTTCGTAAAATCCTCCTCGTCTTCAAGCAGCATGAGAAAGTCATCGTCAGCACCGTAGTCTGTCGGCGAAGGTTCTCTATAAAAATCCGGCCTTTTGACGGAATTATCAGGCCTTGAGTAGTTAATGGCAGAAATCATTGATCTGACAGGCGACATATTTCTCATAGAAGATGGTGGAGCATAACGAGACACTTGTTCCCTCGACCTGCCAGGATTCTGATATTTAGATGGTGTGCGCTCTTGCGTAGAGCATCTCGTTGCGCCTGATGATTGATGCGAAAGAGATGGAATCTGGGTCTGTAGAACGACTTGTCCACCTGCACCCGCACTCGAAGTATGGGTAGAAAGCGGAGTCCTTGTAGACTGGATAGCCCCGAAACCGTAGTTCATTGCGCCAGAAGCATCTAGTAAACGCCAACATTCTTTCTTCTTCTCCAAAAGTTCACTGGTCAGCACCTCAGACTCTCCATTATCTTCGCCTTGGATATATAAACTGTGTAAGGCAGCAGTTGTTTTTGAAGCGAGATCCTGCAGTCCTTGCAAATTTTCCGCCAGAGCTTCGAAGGCCTTTTTCTGGTCCAGCATAGATTTTCGCTCGGCTACTATTTCCGCCGGAGGATGCTCACCATCCTCAAGATAGACTTGAAGTGCCTCAAAATTTTGATTGAGAAGATTGTCGAGGTGTTCCTGAAAAAGCGTAAGTGCCGATGGATTCTTCAGATACAAGCTCACAATTCTTTTTTCTTCGAAGCCCAAAGACATTGCTGAGGCCTGACTCGAATCTCGTTGAGGTAAAGTCTGTGAAGCCATATACTTTGTAGGAGAATCCCGTTGGAAAGGAGATGGCTCGTTCTCCTGGCAGAATGATGCATTTTGTGATATCGGATGTAGTGGGCTAGTAAATCTCTTCTTGGCGGGAGTTACTTCACTGTTCTCGTGCATTTGAATTTTGGGTGCTGCATGATTGTCTGGCGTACTATGGATTCCTTCCGATATTTTTATCGATGGTGGGCAAGGCGAGCAGCTTACTCTTGCCTCGACCTCTGACGGAATGTCGTCGTCTTCAGAGTCAAAAATTTCGTTCTTAAGCCTACGAAATTTCAGGGGTGACGGGGTTCTCGTTGCTCGCTGTTCACGACCTCTAATAGCAGGAGACGCTTGTACTTGAACTGGCGAAACATGTCGCACATAAAGAGGTGTAACACGTTTCTGAGAACTGATCGTGGGAACAGGGGTCGGTCCTCGTGTTGGTCTTCTGTCCATAACAATGTCCTCCGAATTTTGCCGGCTTCGAATCTTAGATTTCGCACGTTCGCCTCGAGAAATAATGTCTCCGACCATATCAACCTCTTCCAATAAACCCAGATCAGGGTATTCTTCTACTGTTTTGCGTGGGACAATTGTTCGTTGAGAGTCGGGAAGGGTATCTCGAAATGATGGCCCTGGCATTTCTAGTTCGTCGATGTCCATAAAGAAATCGTGTTGCTCGTCTTGCAGTTCTGTTGCGTGTACTGGTACTTTTTTAGATTTTCGGGGAGACTGTAACATAGATAATTCCTCACTCTTCCGTTTCTTCGCCCGCTTCAAAGGTTCCGGTCTGGATGCTGACCTCTCATCCCACAAAGTAACAGAAGCATCTTCAAAGGCTTCCACTGTGCTAGATGAATTTACGATAGGAGCTCCAATCAGATCGTCCCCGGTCAGATCTATTGATTCCACATTGGCAAAATTGACTCTGTTTCTCGGCAACGGAGCTGGGCGAGGTGTTAGACCTCTCGGTTCTCTTGTAGATATGGGTCTGGAAGGAGTACCTAATGGAATCAGTTTATGAACCAAACTGGATCGCCTTCATTTACATACCATTTTCATTACATTGTAGCTTATAGCTTCTTGTAAGGGAGGAGCTGGCCGTGGAGGAAGGGGTTCCAAGTTGTTGATTTTGACTTATGAGACTTGGCCTAGTCGTCTTTCGCGCAGATGTGAGTTTTCCCATTTCCGGATCTGCCAATTCATCCCCAGGCACTGGTGTAGATTGTGTTATCGAAGTAAGTATACGAGGACGTGGTGGGTGTGAATTCGCCACAACATTGGAGATTTCCTCGACTCGGCGATTTCGAATCGGAGCAATTGGTGTGTTTCTTACTTCGTGTGCGATACCTTCCCCTTCGAAACCCTCTAAATTCGCGAATCCTGGTTCAATCGTATCTGCAAATGTAGCAATTTGGACTCCAGCGGGGATAGTGACTTTGTTTTGAATCAACCAAGAAATATGACTTTGAAGATTATGTCGAGTCATGAGGAGTGAATATAGTACTGTGTTTTTCGTGGATCCATTGGTATCTGATGTCAATTCCGCTTTGGAAAGTCGATGAGGATTATAACATTGTTAGGTGCAACAGTAGATAGGCAATATGTTGATGTTTTGCGATATCGCGATAACAAACGCGAATTGTCGCGTCATTTAGCGTCATCATGTGACACCCCGCAAATAGCTTAATTATGGCTGGAATTCAATTTTTTGTCATTCGTGCCATCAAATCACTGGTTAAAGGGTACCGCCCGGCAGCGTCTTTTGCAGATAAGTTTTTGCTTTTTTTTACGGCAGTGGTGTTACCAGTCATATGGGATAATCTCAATAGAAGCCTATCAGCGACTCGGATTTCGTTTGCATCGACTTGGACTTTACCAGCAGTCGGGATCTCGCAATGCCACTTGATGCGTAACGGGTACTTGCGTCCATTGTACTTTCTTGATGCAATAAAGAACAAACGGATATCATGATGTGGCGGCTCCGTAACTTATCATGCTTAACAGGACCGAAGGAGAGGTTTTAACTATGGATACGCAATGCTACAAGGCAGTTTCCACCAACAATCTTCGTACTAAATGAATATCATAAGCAATCCGTCACTCCTGAGGATGATACAATACCAAATTCTCCATTCAGTGATGGCACATTGCGGGCACATTATGAGTTCAGCTCAGCCAGTATCAAGTGATCTGCCAAGATCACTTAAGCCTCCCAACGATATCAAAACTATCACCGCTCTTTGTGTAGACCGGTCCATCTCATCAGTAATATCAGTGGCCACCTAAGGAACTTCACGGGAAGTTGCAGAGTGTACCCGGTCCGAGTTTGAGATCAAATCACTTGACTTCTATGACTATATGTAAGGTATGCATTAGACGGTGCATGTATGCGACAAACAGAGGCCTTCGCCTCTACAATTGCCCAGTACTGGATGAAGCATGCTTGGAGATCGAACTAGTGTTGTGTCTCAAGTATTTCAATATTTGTATTCCTGGACGATTTTTTTCTCTCTCAAACTCCGTCCTATTCTCAACGTCTGTTTCTTACTGTCTATTTAAGTGCTCGTTTACGAGATATATCGAGGAAGTTCCTCATGCACGCAAGATTGTTGCAATGCACAATATCTCAGGTATATGAAACATTTTTTGAACTATGGATTTATGTTCCCTGGGAATGTATAAGCTGAATTTCCCAGCCACATTCTTCTTCGGGCGCCCGCAAGTATCAATATATACGCCGCATTCTTTCGCACATTCACCACAAAATTAAATGAACCAAGAATTTTATCATGCACGTATTGAATCTTTGATTCCCTCATCAATCCTGCGTATCCGAAATAATAATTGTTCATGGAATAGTATGCCAGGCCATCAACATGCCGATATCTCGCCCAAAAAGACAACACATTTAATATTGTTTGAGCTTTTCCTATGTCAGTACCACCCAACAAGCAAGACATGAGCTTTGATAGAGTTTAAGTACATTCAAAACTTGATCTAAATCGATGTACCGGTCTCGATATCATTTTACAATCGCCCGTAGTATGTAGTCTTTTTGGTGCGCTCAGCGAGATCACCTTGACCTCCAACCTCCAACCTTCAACCCATCTCCACACTTCCATCATCTCCCGATAACATAGCCTCACATATGAATATACAAAGTGTCATAGACTCTTCCAATCCAAATCAACCGCAGTGCAAAAACACCCAAAAACCCCTTATCAAGCCAAGATCCCCCAAGCTCTCCCCAAGCATTCACAGCGCCGCGCCAACATCCCCAAGCACCAAAATCTATCCATCGATTCTCCACATAGTATCAGTCTCCTCTCCCAACTGCCCATCTATGCTACACATACATCTCACTTTCCCCACGATCCCCTTATCGCACCCATCACCACGTTCCAAATTCCCAATTCCCAATTCCCATCCCCAATCCCCAAATCCCAAGCAACAAATCCCCGAGTCCGTGCGCACACCACCCATCCGGCCCAACCCGCCCTGCATCCCTCTCACTGATAAGCATGCATGCACACATACCACACACCACCCTCAGCATTCCCTTATCTCTCCTCTCCCTTCTTCTTCTCATTCCCAACTCCTTATCTCCACATCCCCTATCCCACATGCCATATCCCTGTTCACATCCTTCCCTTCCATTCCCTGCCTCCCCTCTTCCTTCCATGCATGCCTCATTCTCCGTCCCACGCACCCCAAACTCCCACCGGAGATTTAGTCCTGCTGGGTACGTACGATGTGAGAGATCACTTGCATCATATGCAGAGCAGCGCGGGTGTGATGAATCATGGATGGGATTGTGATTGTGATTGTGATGTCATGATGGGGAAACATGTTAAAACTGACGTCAACCATTCAAGGTGTTGAAGTCGCTGCTATTTCTGGATTTCGAATTTCCCCAACTTCTTCTCCAAAGGTGCGAGAAGCGAGACAAGTTCAATGGGTAGTATAAGATCCCGCGAGACTAGCCTTTAAGCAGCATTATAGAATAGATGGATGGTAGATATCGGTAGCTCGTTGAATAGATCTTTGTACCCCCCTCACACGCCTGGTAATCCATGTATTTCCGGTTCTAGAACAGGTCTATTCAAAATGTATACGGTTTTCACATGATCCTGTTCTCGAGTTCACATTCATTTATAGCTTTGGAATTTTCATACACCAAATAGTATGTAGTCTGTTAAATTGATAGTATATTCACCTTCTCTCCTCCTCATTCACCAATAGTTACTTGCATCCCTCTTACATCCATTCTATATACAATAAATCTTCTTTCAAGTTTCCATCCCGTCCACGCGAATATTTTTGGAATCAAATAATCCCACCCACCAAACCATATGGAGTACATATTTTCCTTGCCCCGGTCCACCCCTCAACCCAAAACATAAACGTGAAAAAGAAAATAGATATCTCATAACCAAGTTTCCCGCACTCAACTCCTCACAATATAGCAATTGTGTCGTATCCAAAGAATTCCAAAAAAAAAAAACCCTCCCAATATTATTTATTCTGCGTCAAGAGCCCTTTCAATTATTTTGTGCCGCTCTCGCCATAGCAGCCTTCTCCTTATCTGTAGCCGCAATTCCGTGTCTGTCACCCATAATCGTATTGTGAGCATTTCCCGCTCTTGTATCTGCTTCGCTTCCACTGTTTCTTCCGCTCCCCGGCGCATGTCCCGTAATCATATCCGAATGTCCGGTTATCATGTCCGAGTGTTCTGGAATACCATGACGATCCTCGGGGTTCACGTTACTTTCCACATTTTCTGGTTCATCTTTTGCGGGTGTCCAGGCAAGGTAGTCACGTCTTACCTCAACGTAATCGTATGCGAATTCGCCAAGTTGATCGTCGTCCATACCAAGGAGTTCAGCTTCTTCTGAGGCGCGGAGATGGAGACCGGGGATGTAGTTAATGATAATAGCGAGGAGGGCGGAAACGACGAAGGAATAGGCGGTACAGGCGACAATATAGGCAACTTGGATATAGAGTTGTTTGTAATTGTGATTGAGCCAGCCGCCAGTAATGACCCCGGTGTTGACACCGTCAAGACCGATTATGTAGTCTGCAGCAAACAAAGCGTTGAAAATTAGTCCGACAACACCGGCCATGCCGTGCTCAGCTAACACATCCATGGAGTCGTCAATGCGGATCCAGAACTTGATTTTGGTGCTGTAATTGCAGACGATACCGGTGACAATGCCGAGAATGACGGAGGCCCAAGGAGGAATGAATCCGGATGTGGGTGTAGCGGCTACGAGACCAGAGATGCAGCCTGAACACCAACCTACCATGGACCTAATTTCTATCAGCATGAAGAATTTCAGAATGGATGAAAGAATACTGACCATTTTCTTGCGAGTCTCCAATCCAACAAACACCAGGTAATACTTCCAAACATAGCTGCCAAACACGAGTTCCAACAAGCCATGACAGCTCTCAAATTGGCTCCAAAAGCACTTCCTCCGTTGAATCCTAACCATCCGAACCACAGTAAAATGGTACCCAAGGTAATCAATGACACGTTATGTGGTCTGAAATTCAACATCATCTTCTCTTGTCTCTTGCCCAAGACCATCGAATATGCAAGCGCAGACATACCCGAAACGATTTCAACTGGTCCACCACCCGCGTAATCGAGAACCCCATATTTGAATCCCCAACCGTTGACATTCCATACCCAACATGCGACTGGACAGTACACGATAGTAGCCCAGAAGAATATGAATACCATCATAGGAACCAAACGACCTCTTTCAGCGACAGCTCCTACGACAATTGCGGCAGTTGTTGCGCAGAATTGTAACTAATCCCAATCATTAGCCATCCGTATCACCCTCTCCTGCAAACCCTAGACCCAAAACCACATACCTGATAAAAACTGTACAACAACTCAGGAATCAGAGGACTTCCAGGACTTGGCGTGCCCAGGGTATTCATCAAACCGAAATGTTTCAAATTTCCAATATACCCATTCGTAGCCGTTGAACTAAAAGCCAGAGAATAACCCCAGAAATACCATTGGAAGACTATTATAGAAAAGGCACCCATACAGGCCCAGATCATCGAGAGCGCAGACTTTCGACGTGCGAGACCAGAGTATAGAAAGCCCAGACCGGGGGGCATTAGCAGAACCATACATGATGCTACGATGATAAAGGCTTGATCGCCCGGATCGAACCATTGATTTAAATTTACGACGGCTAATTTGAGAATTGAATATTAGTTTATGTTTTTGCGTTGTGAAGGGGTTTAGAATTGAGGATGTTGAATTCATCGAGATAAGAGAGGCATCCGGAATGTGTAAATTGTGGAGGTACAATTTGGTAACCTTACTCGAAGATTCGAAGAAAGAGATGGAAACATACCACTATCACCACCATTGGCTCCAGTACCATTATAATTTGCAGGAGCTCCAACGTAGCCATAATTTGGGTAATATTCGGTGCTCGACATGGTTATTAGGTTTCGAAATTTCCTTCAATTGCCCTCCTGTCGGCCTTTTCTTCCCTCGAGATTCGTTTTGTGTCGAGGTTTTGGGCAGGAAATGCCTCTAGAATGACGTGGACTTCGTTTTTCGCTGGACCAGGATAGATGTTGGTGCTTTCGGAAAAGTAGGAGAAGACAATAGATATTCGAATTATAAAGGAGTTGGTTTGGTTACAACTGAGAAAGAATTGGTGGTTTGGACGGTTTGGATGGTTTTACGACTATTGATGTTGTCTCGCAACCTAATCCGGTGATAATTGAGAGGTAGATTGATAGCAGAGTTGAGTGCCAAGAATATCCTTGATACTAGCTATGTAAATGATGAATAAGAAAGACTGGACAAAGTTGCTAAACAATCAAACAATCCCAAATCCAAAAGATTAGATATATTAATCTCGAATGTTGGAATCAGGGAAAAAGAGCTAGCAATCGGGACTGTTCTTTCCTTTAGTACTTTTCAACTATAAGATGGTGGAGCTCTTCCGCTTTTATAATACGGAACATGGGAATTCTAGTCCGCATGGCAAGTGGTAGCTATAAAACCTTATAATTATGATATCCACATACACTCACACCTACGGATGAGGAACGCCTTGGACAAGCATCTTCAGAGAAATCACAAATACCAAGCCATGCATCCATGCTATGGATATGGAGGGATATGTACCAAGAGATCGGATAATTCTACCAACTTTACTCAAAGATCGAGCATCCATCCATCCATCCATCCATCCATCCATTCAATATTGCTTACAGTAGCGACCTAGGCACTCTGACCCAAAGGGTTCTATCTGTCGGTTGTTCCGTCTGGCACAATATATCTGAACGGTAGTTTCATAACAAGCGATTCGTTCAAACATGCCAATCACATCCAAATATTGATCAGCTCACAGGGAAGACCATTTTTCATTCTTCACGCGAGTTCGGACGACGTCTACGAGTCTATAAGCAACAGTACATTGTACTAGGCAGATCTTTTAGATCGACGGGCCGAGAGTTTACCCAGTTTAGTTTCTCACTCCATACCCATGTCTCTGGATTCGATGTGGGATGTTCGTGTGAGAGGTGGACTCATTTATCCCATGCGCGGCTTGAAGCACAATGAAAAAGTACTCGGGAAAATTAACGGCTCCAGATTCGAACTTGGTACTATGGGCCAAGAGATATGAAGGTCGCGAGACATGTAGATGTTTGTGACACAAATGACATCTGAAGATATCATATCACTTATTATTGGTCAACAATAGTATTTGTATCTTGATCCCCCAAATACCAAAATGTAAGCCAGTCAATGCATAGTTTCTGATTAGATCTTTGAGCAAATCGAATCATGCCGTGCCCGAAATCGCAATTGTCAGGCAGCATATGATACGAAGATACACATCCCACGGTTATGGCTGAAAGTCTAATCAATACTTGAGGCTTACATGTTTCATCAAGAAAGAGAAATGAGGCTATTGCGATTCTATTTGCAATTCCATCTAAGATGGTACTTTTAGATCCCCCAACACACGTGAATTATTCGCAAGTTATCATCTTCACATTCTACATCTTCACGGAGATTGGTAGTAATTTTCTCGACCACATTAATCCTCTACCTTCCGATATCACCCATTTATAGAAATCACAGAAATCACAGGAATTGGAGATCCACGACTTCTCAACCTTCAATTATGGGGTACATACCCAGGTATCCTTGACGAGCATAGCCCATAATGACGGACGAGAATCGAATACTTTAGTAAAGGAGCTATGTATTCATGCGGGTTGTAGGGATATCTCCGAAAAGTAGGTAAGCACGCTCGAGACAAGGCGCGAATGACAGAGACATGTATTTGGTTTGAGTTTTGGTGGCTGATTATCTGGTTTGATATGATCTGATGATAATTGCATTGACTGGTTCACCATGTTTGAGAGATAGGTTGATATCAGAGCCCAATATCATATTTCAAAGTCTGAGTCCCGCGTGAGTATTAAGAGTGACTTGTTCTCTTTTCTCTCTTTTTCTACTTCATCAAAGGATTCCATCTCAGCTGATCAATCATACAAAAGAATTCAATATCCAGAACAATCTTCCCCCGATTTCGCTGCTCACCCACACTCTCACATCCTTTCCTCTCCCCAATTTGTCGTCAACATGCTTGTCTGCTGCTTGTCTGCCCCCCGCGTGTGGCGCCTGCAATAAAGGTACCCTATGTGCCTATCCTGCTACTTGGTAACTCTGTGGCTTCTGGTATTTGCATAGAATGGTATGCTCATGGACATCAAAATTTTCGTTGTACTTCTTAAGGCTTTTTCCCTTGCTGTTTTTTTGGTCTCAATATAGCGATGATGTATCATTGTGTGAGTATCTTTTACTTGCCCCTTCATCTTCGCCTATTTTCGATTTCTATGCGTCAACTGGCAAGTTACCAACTCTGCGGCAAACAATCAGTCAATTTGCCCAGATTCACCATACATAGCTCAGTTTCAAGCTGAAATTACATCTTCTCTCATCATGACGTACTCCTCTTCTATTATCTCCTCTCCTAACACATCAAACAATCCCCCTAATCTCTCAAAATCTCCCCTTTGACCTCTCGAAATTATCAACAGATAATCAATAAACCTCTTATCTTTTGCTTCCTAACCTGAAAACATCTAGCTTCCACCCCTGGAACTCATTAGCCTTATCGTCGTTGAAACCGTCCAATAAAATTACGCTTGACAAAAAGCCTTGACATCTCTTTCAACCTATCACATGTGTGGATGTCTTTATCGTTCCTGTTATCTTTAAACTCAAGATTGATTAAGAATTAGCTCGCTCGGCTCGCTCGATGGGTCATGACAAGCTCCGCTTTTCGGCAGCACATATTTAGATTAGACGGGGGGCGTTCCTGTACGTTCTAGAAAAATACTTAAAGCGAAGAAGTAAGCGAGGAGATGGGTGGAGTGAATTTGTATGTATGGGGGGTCAATGCTTCTGGTTACCTTTTTTTCTCACACGAGCCGGGTTCTCCCGACGTTAGTTTAATATTGTTATACTAATGAAAGGGAGGCATAAGTTTCGTACATATTTCGCTTTCGAATACCTTAACGGATTTCACCCCTACTGTTTCTATTCATATATCTTAATGCGGCTGGAATATTGGTAAGCATAAGAGAGCTTTCTTGGGATAGTTTCATGGGTGTTGCTTGCTGGACAGGACCCCCACGCATCTGGGTGTAGGTGAGGCTGTCCTGAAGAGAATGCGAAGTTGGGGATCAAAATCCTTGTACTGCATCAATGGATGAAATGAATTCTGGAAGGAAGGCTTCCAAACCGTAGGAAAATCGAGAGGTCAAAGGGGAACTCGAAGTATCGATGACCTCCTGGATCTTCGCGTCACTCGTCGACCATTTTCCTATTCTTCTCGAAAAGTTCGGATTAATATCATTCATCATGCTTCATGACCTCCTTTCATTTGTCCTGCCCTCACTTCGTTTGAGTGCAACTCATGCAAGTGCCTCTTATCATTCCATCCAAGTTGCAGACTCCATTGTTTCCTAGATAAATATTAAGGACTCTGCTCTCATTTTCTCTTAATCTGGCTCTTGTTCTTCGCGAGGTTTCTTATCCTATTTTTCTATTCAAGCTCCCATAGAATAATGCATATCACTCGATTGCTTCTTTCTCATCTCATCTGCTCTACTGGAAATGCGATTCCTTGAGGCTAGGAGTAGTTGGATTTGAAAAATTGGTGTACTTCCAATCTGAATCTCTCATAGGCTTACTAGCAAATTGAAGCTAAGCTGCCTACTCTGAAAGAAATTTATCTCGGATCTCGAGTTGCATTTCACAAGGGTCAAGATCTCCATTCAGAATGAGCTGCTTGCGTTAAAACATTGCCGAAGTTTGTCTATTCATCACAGGCTGATCGATAGACGAATCTAGTTGCTCGTGTTGTGGGAGGGTGATTATTCTGAAAACCTCGAGGAATATTGATAAGGGAAGAGAAAAGCGAGGCTAGGTCGAAAATTGCAGTCTGCAGCACTTGACTCACCGTAGTTATTCATTCTTTGCAGTTACATGTGAGACTGTATGCTACTAGCTAAGTACGTTACCATATGAACGTTACCAGTTCATGGTGAGATTTCTTTATCCTTGAAAAATGGCTCTCTGCTCTGTGGAAATAGTACTGTACCGGAATGGACACGGTAAGTCAGTGGGCATGCGTGTCTAAGCACTTCACACCGCCCATGTAACTCGAATTGTCTGTAGTGTCCAGTGATAGATTATTGAAGGTGAGGTAAATGATAGCACTGATATCGATCTGGAAACATTTTCTTGTTGGGAATACTTTAGAAAGGGGTGTTTTTAGAGTTCAAAGAAGAGACATCGAAGGCAAGGGTACAGGTTGCTCAGCATATACCCAAACCAGTAATTTCTATGTACCGTCCTTCAATCTCGAAACCTGGCCAATAAAAGCTGCTTCAAAACAATAACTTTAAATCATATCGACTAGCATATGGTGAGGTTTCACAGTGCTGACTAATAAATATATGCACGCTGCCCAGGTAGCATCAACGACGTACGACCTTAGACTCAACCCCTCATTTATTTTTGGCGGAGCGATACATTCTCATATAGGTAGGACAATTGTTTGGATTTGTCAGCCTTTCACATATTGTTCAATTCTATCCAAGGGAGATCGAAGAATGGTCGATGTATATTGGCTCAACAAGCTGATGGCTTTCAGGATACGTTGGTGTGGTAATACTGTGTAGTCAGTCGCTCGCTAGACGTACATATCGGTATTGCGCAGCTGGTGTCATAATTCGAACATTCTCGTTGAGAGATAGCATAGACTATACTGAAGACTCCGTCACGATTTATCACCTCCTTCACTGAATATCACATCTCAATTATATCAACTACTATGTACGATTCCATGTCACTTCTCATAAGATAGTTCTTGTTGACAGTGTTTCCAATATTCCGCACTGCAGTCTAGTTGAAGATTCCGAGTTTGAAAGTTTGAGAACAGCATTAACAGATTTGTTGTTTTCACTATCTGGAAATAATCTCGACGTTTGAAGCTCCCTTAACAACTACAACTATTCAAACAACTCCTCAACATGACGTCTAATCCCACCTCCACAATTCCCATTATCGACTTTGCTCCCTTTCTACATCCCACCTCTCCAACATCTCGTCTCGAAACTGCAAAAGCCCTCGTCAATGCTTGTCGTCATTTCGGTTTTGTATACATCATGAATCATGATGTCCCCTCCTCATTGCTCGAAGAAGCTTTTGCAATGACGAAACAACTGTTCGACCTTTCACACGAGGCAAAAATGCAAGCGCCGCATCCACCCGGTCCAAGCGTTCATAGAGGATACTCGTATCCGGGGTTGGAGAAGGTATACCAGGTCATTAGTGACAACGCTGAGTTAGGAGAGAAGATGAGAGGGGTGAAGGATTGTAAAGTAAGTTTGTAGGATTGTTCGAAAGGCTATCTTATTTTCCGATTTTACCATATCGCAAGTTTCAACCCTGAAAGACGCTCACCTAAATCCGCTGTGATTAAGGTGGACTAACAACATCCTCACAGGAAAGTTATGAAATCGGCTCCGAACAAAATGCCTCTCAACCAAATATTTGGCTCCCCGAATCCACACTCCCAGATTTTCACTCCTTCATGCAATTCTTCTACCACCGTCTGTCCACCACCGCTAAAACGATACTCCTAGCCCTCGGCACAGGACTAGAGCTTCACAACCCCTCCTTACTTGCAGATTTCCATTCCGGGCATACCAATCAACTACGACTCCTCCACTATCCTCCCATCCCCGCCTCTGAAATCGAAACCGGACTTGCAGTAAGACTACCAGCCCACACCGATTTTGGAAGTATCACCATGGTATTTCAAGACGAGTGCGGAGGATTGGAAATCGAGCATCCGAAGAAACCTGGTGAATTCATCAGAGCGGATCCGGTTCAGAATGCTATCGTGATGAATATAGGTGATCTACTTATGAGATGGACTAATGGTATTTCATTCCTTTTTCATTTTTCTCTCCATTACCTAGACTCTTATCGTATGATCTATAAATACCAACATATTAACGCATACAGATGATCTCAAATCCTCACTCCATCGCGTACAACTCCCCCACTCAACCTCTCGCTACACAATCACCCAGGAAGGAGTAAGAATGACACAAGCGCGTTATTCCATTCCATATTTCTGCGGACCGGATACGGATAAATCTATAGAAGTTTTCAAGGAATGTGTATTGGAGGGAGAGAAGAAGAAGTACGAACCAATTGTGGTTGGAGAATATTTCAAAATGAGAAGCGCGTTGGCGTATCAGAGTTAGGTTGAGTTATGAGGATTCTGAGTGAGAGGTCAAGAGGTAATGGGGAGATGGTTGTGCGAGTTGTGACTTTCTGTGGTTGGAAAGTGTTGATCGATTGGTGTTGTTGCTTGACAAAATATGAGACAGAAATATTGAAGTTGCTTGTTTTGCCACCGTCAGTTAATCTTGGGAACAAAGCTATACGAAATCGAGTGATCGATGCTTGCAAGTTTTACAAGTACATTCTTTCTCTTCCTAATCAATCCCGAATGGATCCCCAGACTTGGTCATACTTGAATTGAATGTGTTGATTTGCATTGACAGTATCCATAAGAAGCTTCAGATACAGCTTTATCATCTCTAATACATGCACCACTCTGCCTCTCAGCATTTGGGCTGTCATACTTGAAGTAACGCGGTCTGGTCCTAGAGACTCGAGATATCGTCTTATCAGATCAACGATAGACGCCCGCCAGATGGTCTGCATTACACGCTGATAGAGTATATCTTTCCGCAGAATTGAGATCATATCAGAAACGCTCTGCTCGGTCTTCCAATGCTCAGCTGGATGTGGTCGCACTATGCTGAGTTTCCAACCATAATTGTCTTTAGTTTCAACAGAGAGATTGCGATATATTTCACTTGAGTATGCATTCAAACGTGAGATATTTGGAACGCAGGCTTCAGAGTGGGCTCAAAAATTTAGTTTTGCATTCACCCGATCGCATTGTTGTCTATCTGTTCTAGCTAGAGGCTAGGTACAGCTCAATTATCTATCAGCAGCAGAGATGAATACAAGGTCAGCATAAGATTATGATGTTCGCTTCTTGGGTCGAAACATCGGCTCCTCGCGTCGATGTAGGCTTCTTTTAACTGGTAAGCATTTCGAGTTCTCCTTTCCTATCTAAGTCTGGAGATCCTTCGCTTATGGTGTCGCCATCTGGCTTCTTGAGATCCATATGATAAAGTATCCACAACTTGAGTGACGACAAAAGCTACCCGATGATTGAACTGTAGCGTCTGGTCTGGCTGCCTTCAGAATGCGTCGCCTTGTAGCATCAACGTTTCGGTCGACTGCATGAGTTGCTAGAGTGCTTGATTGACCTGTTCCCCTCGAAATGCCACATAGAAACTACTTCTTTTTGATAATGAAATCAGGAAGGAATGAAAAGATGGAAAGATAATCTAGCTTACGATTCAGAGCAACGAGAATTCATTCCGACGCCAGCTATGGAGCGTTAACATCCGCAGTTAATACAAATCTCTACCCATGACAAACACAAACAAAACATAGAGTTTGAAAATCGGGACAACTAAAATGTTTTCAGCTATACGTAACGCTCTCCATCTTCTATCCACAACCACCTCAAAATCTCCAACAGATTTTCTATTCCACATCTACTCCTAAATCTACCCAACAAACACGATGCATCCATCACCACACCATCCACCGCCCAACCAATCGCCATCGTCACACCATCCTGCACCTTCCCGCCGCATACTTACATACACCCATGCACCCACCTTCCCCATCGATCAAACTGTTGCATATCGTACAATCTGGAACATTTTGACTATTGCAAGACTAGCATTTATCGAGTGAGTTTATCCATCCAATCACAGATCTCTGAGAGATGGAATACAAACGCTCGAGATTTAAATTTCTCGCTTGAGGATTATTGGAGAATCTGATAGGTCTTGAGTGTTGGTGTCTCGTTTGATAGATTGATGCATTTGATAAAACACATGTGTGCGTATATGGATTTCGCTATAAACATATGGATCAAAAAAGCCACGGCGGTCGAAGGCGAAGATCAGATGTGCAACAAATGGGGTTGGAGGAGGTTTTTGGACGGGTTCAAGCGATGAGATGTGCAACAATTGGTTTTGATCAGATTGGTGTGATGAGAAGCGGAGGTATGCAGGAGAGTGTGATCATGTGAGTGTTCTATCATGTGAGGAGGTGTGAGTGTGACCTTTTCGATCCGATGTTTGGCAGTATGTTGATGGTACAATTTGGCGTATTGTAATAAGCCGTCTAGCGATGGTAAGATGAATTGACTCGATTTCTATACGCCTTGAAATGTTTTTAGTCTTACGTTTCTTTGTGTTTCGGGGCATGTTATACAATATTATCAATATGGCTACCAGTAACCTGCTCACTTACATTGCAGAACCTTATATATGTCAATTGTTTGTTTTGATATCCACAGGAGATGAAGACTTCCTTGCTATATATGGATTATCAGAGATCCACGAGTGCCATCTAAGACGCAAGCAACGTACACTAGCTGGCAAACTGATATGTGAACCTGATAAGCAGTCAGTGCGGTGTGATAAGAGTCACTAGGAGTCTTTTGCTCATAAAGATGCAACCATTTATCGTATGTTGTGTTTTGTTTCCAGGCAGTTTTGAATGAAACGCGTTTGTTTTTACAAGTGTCAATAAGGCGTTGATTCATATACTCATTACGAGACCTTCAAACAACAAGAAAGTCTCGTTTCCATCGAACTATGGAGAAAGCGTGGTTTGTATCTTTCCAATCAAGCTAAGCTTTATGGTTGGGTTCGGAAAATGTTTGTCCTTGCATCAAAACTTGAGGCAATGAAGAAGCGACACTCTGTAGTGACAGTTGACAGATGATTTCCATCCATAGTTCGAAAAGCTTCCTATGACAAAGCAAGGACTCAAGTTGATGCTTCTTTCAACTAGACGCTTTTAGAGATGTGTTCCCTCACCAACTTCCAAGTGTATGGCCCATTACCGAAGGTGTGCTTCCGATAATCAACTCACAAACGAAGCTTTAATAAGAAGAGTGAGCACACAGTTGCACATTCTCCATACCTGAAGCGATGGACAACGGTATGAAATCGTTCTTGAGATTTGAGAGATCAATAACATTTGATAGTTAAAGGAATCAAACGACTCAAGCGCATACGAGTGGCCTTCTCAACGACAACAATTGTTGTCGCTACTAAATACTGCCATCAATAGAATACGAACTTTCAAACTCCTCCAGGTATTCTGTAGGGAATATTCATCCCATATGCTTCTTGATCCATGTCCTCAATTACTCAATCTCATTTATTACAATTCACCACTCCATTATCCCCATCACAATATCTCGACCGAATGTCTCTAGCACACAAAAGTGCACAAGTGATCCAGACATCCCCCAGAATCCCTCTCTCATCACAATAGTCCAGCGTATTTCCAGTATCCACGCAACGTCAGATAATTATATCCTCACACAAGCGTGCATTAGAGACAAATCTAGAGACCCGCATGTTCACGCCTTAACATCAACATATACAGATGTACCTCAAGCAGACCATTCCGATACCCTTGATCTAGCTCTCCACCAACCTGCCATGTCACAATCTCCAACTAGCCTTTTGTAACGTTACAGCTGTCAACGCAAGTAATGAATGGCATGCCAGTTACCATTCTTCACAGAACCCAAAATTCTAGAAGCACACTATACTCTAGCAAGCTGCAACCCAATATCCCCTTCCATCCAGACTCACTCCAACTCCAAAATCGTCACCTCCTCGTATGATGAATACACCAATCCCCAGTGGCGTACACTACAGTACATACCTATACGAAAAAACACGCTTCTCGTCTCCAGGATTTTCACGTACCTACTCACACCTACCCTACCCAACCCAACGCCTCACTCCCCCGCCCCGCCCCAAACACGAACTCGCCAGCGAAAGATCTTTTCGCTCTCAAATCCCCATTCACGAAACACGATTTCCAACGCGCTTAATAATCAGGAGGAATGACTTAGCTCACAACTTCCATGCACAGTCATCCCATCGCATCACGTAAAAAATGTGCGTGCGTGCGTCCAGATTTTCCATGCGCATTTCGTATGTCGCTCTAGGCGAGCGTGGCGAGCACCATTCTCACACACATACATTTTTCAGCTGTTGAAAAAAGCTGCCAAGCCTTACCCGAAAAATCCACATTGGAATCTGGATGACATCCGGACGATCCCCGCTGCAGATATACGAAGAGGGTGGTATCTTCATTGGCCGTGACCGCATTCTAGCCATTTAGGCTGTTGCGCTGGAGAATTTTCGATCTTCGTGTTGTCAATGTACCCCTCTGTCATCATCTCCACTTACAGACTAACGATATCGTATTCATGGATTTGGTGAATTGGGAACTACAAATGTACTACTAATAGTCGTCTACTTTCCCATTGCTAATCCAATATCACAACCTTCGTTTGACTAAAGGAACAATCAATCTCACCCAAACACTCAAAGTCATCAAAATGTTAACAAGATTTACCGCCCCCCTGGTTTTCCTCTTCCTAGGCACAGCAATCTGCACGCCCCTCACCCCCCATCTCCAAACTCGTCAATCCGTCACCCCACCCCCAGAATGCGACGTCATACCTGCCTGGGAGGTGACAAATTTCATCTGGTTTAATTCCACGCATAATTTAGATTGTGTGAACCAGGTGAACGTTCGTAAGTACTCATTTCCTCCTCATGTTTATACCACTCCCCAAATCCATCTCTATAAAAACCCCAGCTAAAAATCTCTCCAGCCAACGTGTGTGTCAATTCTACCTCCGACGGCCTCGTAGGCTGTGACGGCAACCTCGGTCCCTGCGATGAATGCGGCATAAACGGCTGTTATACCGGTCTTCCCCTGCAACCCGCTGGTTTCGGCCCTCCGGACGATGTAAAAATCGGTATCAACAATCCTGGCGAATACACTCGATGTGAGCAGACTAATCCAGCTGGATTTCGTCGCTACGACGTCGGCAATGGCGTTGTCTTCTGTGCAGGAGTAGCGTATCGAGTTACCTTTATCGGTGATAGCAATCCCCATAGTGACGGTTCGCCAAACATAGGAACGATTTATTATGAGCCAAATCATCAGTGGGCTTGTACGAATGGAAGTGTTATTCAGGGGTATGGAACTTTAGAGTTTGAAATGGATTGCTCATATGATTCGGGAAATAATGCAACTTGTGTTATCCCTGAGGGGGATAATCTTGTCATTCCTCTTTTATCTTATACAATCAGTTAGATCATTAGCTTTATGGATTGATTTTTCCAATAGAAGGAAAAGAGTCAATATCGTGTCGGATTTATAATCTAGAGATTGTCAATCCACCCCGCGTTAGCCTCCAAAAATGCTTTTGTGTTCGCGAGAGGTAATCATCGGATATCAAAATCGGGCTTGGAATAGATGAATATAAATTTCTTCCTATCTCCCCTTTAAATTAATATCTATACCTTTTCACAGCAAATGCCATATACCTAAAGGTCAAAAATCTGTCTAATATCTCTCATGGTATCATCTGGATTCTTCACACTGTGACCAATTGTCCTTGGATCTTCATAAATCTCGTAATCGTTTCCACCCTTGTATGTCTTATCTCCAAAGAAATGAATGGTAGTATATTCAATACCGCCTGGGCGCTTTGCGTCATTCTCAAGATGTTGGAGACAGTATGTCTTGTCCCAGCCAGTAGGGAAGACATCGAAAGAAATTTGACCACCGATTGAGTATCTGCATCGCAAGTTATTAGTCTAGCCCATCATTAATTTTCCATGCGATCAAAAAAACTCACGTCAAGTCCAGACCAGTGAACTTTTCCTTCAAGGCCTCGATGAATTTCTCTCTGATATGATGTTCCTTATCATAGACCTCATACTCATTTCTCTCCACAACGCTCGCATTTCTACCAATTGGGCTGACATTGATCATGCCATTTCTGAACTCGATGAATGTTCCTCTCTTCACTGGAATATCCAAATCCGCAACATAATGCAAGATAAATCTGACCAGCTCCTTGTATTGAGACTCCCCAATCCATTTGATGAAGCTGTTCGATTGAAGGGGAACACCGCTCTTGAAAGCTGTGAGACCGTTTTCGGCGAAGCAAAAATCAAAGATGGAGGTAACGGGAATCTCAGCAGTGCCGAGTTGTTCTTGTTGCTTGGCCATGTCGCTGCCACCTACATAACCGATGGCGCATTTTTGACGGAGAGCGGCAAGGAGATTGAGCATCTCTGCAGAGGCAGACTACAGTTTTGATTGTTAGTTGAGGCATAGTGAAAGGCGTTGAGAAGTTGGGAGCAACATACTAGCCGCGCCGGAGAGAGAGTTCCATCAACATCGAAAAGACAGATGGTGTTTTTGATGGGTCGCTCTGCGAGAGGGGGGAAACTGGCAATTACGGCGTCTGTCATTTTGAAATATTTTGTTAGAAGGTAAAATTAAAAAACGAACGAGAAGTTAAATTGGAAGGAAGTGAAGGATTGAGTTTGGAAAGTTGACACTTTGGCGGTCTGGCTGTTTTACTAGAAGGGGGATTGAGGGGCATAGTCTGACAGGGATATAAGCTGATTAAGATATTGATCTAGCGAGAACCCTTGACTCCACTACTCGAGTATCATTATCATTTACTATTGTTTGATCTACACGAGTAGACGATCTCGAAATATCTAAAGGTCATAGTTTAATTGTACACATATTAAAGAAGTCTTGTGAATACATTCTCTGAAGCTCAAGATTTCGTTTCCTGAATACGATATAGTGCCAAAGACAATCCCTATTAGACTATCATCCCCATCCAGTGATCCAGTCAATCTCTCTACAGACATCAATAAATGCTCCTCTCAATATGCTTCTTAAAAGGCCATGATTTCATTTCGACTACAGCTGGCTAGTACTTGATTCATGACGTTAGAAGCAAACATACACAAAAGTGTATTCCATAGGACAGTGTGATTCAGCTACCCAGTAAAATATTGCTTCCCAACTACTCCCTCTTTATATGCTACAAAATCAACGAACAAGGCAGTCCAACAAATATACATCAAAATTGCAATTGTCACGAGAGTATCTCATTAACTGCACCGCGTTTCTGATACCTCTCTTGCATATTGCAAATCGCATGCCGATCCAATCCTTCCTCTTTCTCGTTATCTGCCAAACTCTAAACTTGGTATAATAACAGGGCCATATTTAGTAGGTGGGCTAAATCCTCCATCCCCTTGCACCACAAAATCAACGGCCAGACTCAGCTTTGCCAACCCAGCATTTCCACTGTGCATACTTCCATTTGCACTCATGCCGCCCATCATTGAATCTGGGTCGAAAGCAACAAACGCTACGTAATTTCTCCTTCCCATTAACTTCTTCATATCTCGTGGACCCCCATTGGTGTCCGTCTGGAATATCTCCATCATGTCTTCTTTGGTATCGCTGACTTGGTTGGTTGTTTTGACACCATTTTGAGGAACGTAAAGTGGTTTGTTGTTGTGAAGCATCTTGAGAACATATGATGGAGGCGGAGCGGCGACAACTGCAGATGCGATAATCTGATACATGGTTTTGTGGTTAGAGGGGTGAGAAGGATCGTGGACAAGTCCTGCACCGCAACAATTTACGTCTAGGAATGAGTCAGCAGTTTGTACTTCTGTAATAGATGCATAGATAACTTACCGCCAGATAGGAATGTCATTCTAATACCCTTCTGATGAGCAATTCCTTGCAAAGTCCGTATTAAATATGTTCGTTCCAAATCTTTACTCTCATGTGTCCACATATCTCTCAACTCATCCGCAATATCAATATCACCAAATGTATTAAGTACACCTCCCATCAAACCCGACTTGCCAACTGCCTTCTTAACATGGGAAAAGCCAGTTGCCACGGCTTCTTTACCTCCCACAACTCCAGCCACGGAACTTGTAACTTTTCCGAGTAAATTATAAGTACTGTTCACAGCTTTCTTACCCGTGGCCATGGTATGTGCAAGACTTTCTACAGCTTCAAGTCGTGGATATACCACAGGAACTGATATCATCCATATGCAGTGTTGTACACTGGGAGGTAGAGTGGCTACTTTAGGGAAAATGCCTTGGTAGGTAGGACCAGCGAGAACTTGGCGTTGAGTACGTTCTGATCGACAATCTGGGCCTATCACAACGACGGAAGGTCCTAGATATTTGACAAAATGCCAACCAGCTCCAGTAATTGTGAACAGATCGATATCAGTGCTAACATTTCGAAGAATATCAACGGTGGTGTGGTGCTGAAAGAGGAGATACATCTCAATACCAATACGACCAATGTTTTTGAACATGTTGGAATTTTGCATGTAATCTGGATAAGAGCCATAACCATCAAAACTAAAGGTGTTAGCGTCAGTAAAAGTGAAGAAATACAGTGTCGAAAGCTTACATGTCATGATCGTCAATCTGTAATATGTGAGGAATTTGAGCAAATGCCTCCCTTAAGTATGGTTGGTCAAAATGACTAGTATAGTAATGAAAGTAAGCATGTGAGACGTCCTCCTCATGTCTTGCTGTCCATGCTGCACTTCTTCGGTTTTCTTTGCCGCTCATAGCAAGCCATTGCTTCAGCAGAGGAACTTCCTTCCATAGTCTGTCACCATAGATTTGATCGCCTAAGCCCAACTGCACGTGGAAACCGCCACATTCAACGTTCTTCTGCAAAATGTCTTTCCACATAAAACCAATACCGCCAAGCTTTGAACGTTCGTTGACGGTAGTATTCATAGCAAAATCATTGCCAGAATGCGCAATAAATCTCCAGTTTGTCTCGAAACGTCCGGCCACCAGAAACTCATATCGCGTGCAACCCAAATGCGAAGTTATAGCATAGGTCCACTTATCACCTGGACCTTCTCCCATCTTCAAATCTACATCATAGCGATAGAAAACCCATCTTTGATGTGTGTATATTGGGTTGGGTTTGAGTTGCCTGGGGTTTGGCGACAGATCGACACTTTGATGAATATGGATAGTTGGTGGTTGTGGAGCATCTGTCACGAGCATAATTGTACCCAGCCATACACCATTCTCCATATCCATATTCACGTAACGTAAATAAGGTCCGAAATACACGCCATTTGTGGGAGCTACTTTATACATGTCAACCCCTGCGGTGGGAGGCGGCCCCGAGAATCCTGCAGTAGTTGGCGTACCTGACGCCATACTCATAATACTCTCCGCATAGCCCGGGGTGTGTGGAGGAAATCCTGGTGAGCCAATAAAACCAGGCGAGGCCATTCCTTGAAAGCCAGGAGATGCAAGAGATTGTTTGTTGAACATACTCAAACCCGGGGACGCCATGGGGTTTCCATATCCAGCATAGGTGGATTGCACTGGTGAAAGCGGAACATCATTCAATGGAGTAGGGCCCTTGGGAAATTCCCATTGAGTGGCTTGAGTGGGGAGATGAATGTAATAATATTGACCAGAGTTCTGGTCGAGATGAGCAATCCAGCCCTCTGGGAGCGGTGGTGGAGATGACGGACCAGCGCCTTGAAAAGGAGAAATATTGACAGGTTGAGCTGATGGGCCAGCTTCAGTAGGCTGCTGTTGGTGTGGGATTTGTTCCTGTCGCGGCTCGTTTGCAAATGCAGGGTGGTCAGGATTATTTGCTGGCGTTGCTAATGGCGGTGCGATATTTGGTTTTGGTGTAGTGTCTATGGCAGCAGGTGGATTGGTACGCTGTTGTTTCTCAGCTGGGTACACTTGTGAATTATTGGCTCCAGGAGTCACACTAGAATAAGCTGGCGGCGGCTCTTCAGCAGACATTTGCATGCGCTGAAAGTCTTGTTCCAGAGTGTTAGCTGGTGGTGCCGAACCTTGTCTTTGGGGCCGAGTGACAGCGGGCGGAGGTGACGATGGAGTGATTTCATTCAAGCCTTGATATACTCTAGGTGGACCATGCGGGGCATTCTCCGGAGACTCTGTTGGAGTCCAAGGTCTAGCGGGAGGCGATTGTGGCATTTGTGGAACAGGAGGCGGCGCATATTGATTAGCTCGCTGAGCAGCAGCAGCATTTTGCGCCTGTAAACTACTTAAAGTTGCAGCACCTGCAATTCCAGATGCAGCATATCGCGCCTCAATACCACCACCTCCAAGATCGCTTGGTGGATCGATAGGAGTTTCTGGAGGAGGTGGGGATCCCCTATTTGCTCTAGTAGTAGAAGTTGAAGCCGTGGAAGCGAATCTATTCATATCATTTCTTGGGGTTGGTGAAAGTATTGAAGGCACCGCATTAGAAGAGGTGGGTTTAGGAATAGGAGGAGGATAATAGTGTCTATTACCCTCCGAGTACGCACTTGCGCCAGACGAAGGAATTGGTTCCTTTGGAGGTATTCTGCCAAACATTCCTTCTCTATCAGGGGAGCTTATTTCTGGGGAAGCAGGCAAGGGCTGTGGTACATTTCCTCTTCTTTCCGATAGCCCTGGGCCAGTCTTCTCTATAGGACTTGTGAATCGTGGTGCTGTATCATACGCATTCTGCCTGCTATTTCCTCCAGGTATTCTATATTCTTGATCGCTCAGCTGTATCCTTTGTGGAGCCTTTCCTCGGTCGTCAGGATAAGGAGGGTTTGGTTTCTTCTGAAACAGTTCGTCATCGTCATCATCGGGATACGGTAAAGGGTTTGCGGAGCTCGAGGCACCTGGTGGCAAGGGGAATGTGTGCTTGTTTGCAGGAGGTGGAGATGCAAATCGACTAGAAGAGCTGGATTCCGCTCGATGTCTGGGTGGACTTGTCGGCTTTACAATTCTCAAAGGTTCTATGGTGACAGTAGGACTATCGCAACCGTCGCCAGGACGTTGCATAAATAGCTCATCGCCGGGTTTCCCAGTGCGCCGAGCCATCTTGTACAGATTACAAGCGCTCCGCTAGATCAACTTGCGAATAGGGTGGTAGATTCTTCTTAATATGAGTCCTTCTTTCAATAATCTGCTGAACAGATGGCTGAAATAGAGCCAAGCTCTGTGCCGGCGAGGCGGGGGAAAGTTGCGTCAGGTAAGTATCAAAGCTTACAGCGGCCACGAAAAAGGCCTGTAGGGCAGAAATAGATAAACGATAAGAAAGCCTGTAAGAAGGAAGACCCAGCGACCTGTTGGTAAACTTCTTCACGGCGTGAAATACGAAACGGGAAAAGTTCTGGGATACAAATCCGTGTAGAGACAAGAATGAAGAGAAAGAGCTTACGAGTTAAGAAATCAAACTTGGAGAACAAGTTTAACAGGTTAGAAGATGGTATTTGACTGAAATGAGTGAACCTGAACGAATAACGAATAGGAAGAGCAGGACAGTCAAACTCGCATACACAGCTTTTATCCTGAAGCCAGTAATCGTGAAGGGTAAGGCAAATACCCTGGCACGAAAGATGGGCGGCTACGAAGCCTGATGGGGTGAGGTGGGATACCTCGAGGATACCTCCAGGATACCTACCGGTACCTATCCCATCGAAGCTTTGTGCATTGATTATATTGGATGTGAGTAAAAAGAAGTCTTCTTGGTATTGATATTGATATTGACATTGGTTCTTGTTGTGTGTTTGCGTGTTTGTGATCTAGACGATCATAGATGCGAATCAGTCAGTTTGCCAGAGTCGATTAAAAGTTTGCCCGTCTAATGTGTTTGCTTGCTGCCCAAACGAATTCATTACCTAGCAGTAACCACCTACCTACTCAGTAGATGATACTAATGCCAAGAATCAACTTTCTTCATTCGTTTTGATCCCGAGTCCCGAATCTTTCCCGTGATCTGTATTGCAGGTACGAAGATAGGTGTGTCATTTCTGTCTAGTGTCTAGCGACACCTCTGTCTACCTACCTAGGTATCCTCAACTACCTACAGAGTAATAAGTAGACAATGTGGCTATCTTCACTTCCTACGGCAGGAATGCCACTCAATATACCCACGTGATAGAATTTCTAACATTGATGTTCCATCGGTCTAGAGTAGTATGCAATTCCTAAAATAGCATATGAAATATTGATTTCCAAAGATCTGTAGGGACATCACACTTATCACATATTGGAGCACGTCTAGCTTGGTCTACATATCTTTAAATATCTTTGGCAACCAAAAGTATGCAAGTAACAAATACTCTGTCCAAGTGATTCAAGTCATTTTAATATGTTATATCAAAGCATCGTGAGAAGTTCTCCAGTCGAATCGCAATAGCTTACAGCCAGATTTTGACAGTGAAGATTGAATGATAGTCCTATTATAACCCAATAAAGAGGCCTAAATCCAACTAAAATCTAATAATCTGCATGTGCATTATCGTCTACCGGTATTCCATACAGTATACATGCTCAAATGCACAACTTGCATCACCTCCTCACATATTCTCGTGCCATGTGCATAGACTAGACTTTGCCCGTTGCCGTACCATTGCTCTGCTACACCGAAATCATGAAATTCAGGGGTTGTTAGTACGCGTAAAATCCACTATACGCGAACGCGTCGACGCGATCTTTTACATATCAATATCCGACCCATGGAATTTTACAATTTACTCATCATTACAACTTCCTCAATTCTCTCAACTCCAAGTAAAACTCTTCGTGATTAATAAGAAAGAACACACTTGAATTGAGTTAGAGAGAGATATCGACACCTTCAATTATGCCTTCTGTTTTAGGAAAAAGAACCCGTAGCACAAGAGCAATAGCAGGTACGAAGGATCATTTCGCAGACATCTAAATAACAATCTAACCTTTATTCTACAGAGTTCAAAGTACCATCAACGCGTGCAAAACGACAAGCAAAAACAGAAATATACAATGATGAGAATGAAAATCCTTTCATTACTCGCAAGAGGCGCGATGAGGTCGCCGATTCCGATGACGATTGTATGGACATTGATGAATTGTCGGAATCTATACCTGTCAAGTCCTCGCCTGCGAAACATGGACTCGCGAGCAGAAAGATTGCATTACCAAAAAAAACATTGATAGAAGAAGCATCTAAAACGGTCCAAATCCCTACTCCTCAAACGCCTCGACATCGGGATGCGCTCTCCAAGAAAGTACAAGTCACCCCTCGACATCGTGTCACTGTTACTGGAAAGTCAATGACTCCTAGAACTCCAAGAACTCCTGTAACACCCAGTGGATCAATTGCGACTGTATATACTCAAGCTCGACAGATGTTCACACGGAGCTCAGAACCTGGACGACTTGTTGGAAGAGAGACTGAAAAGGGCGAGTTGAAAACTTTTGTACAAAATTGTGTCGACACAACAAGTGGAGGATGTATATATGTTAGCGGCCCTCCCGGAACTGGAAAGAGTGCTATGATCAACGAAGTTACGACGGAATATGAACAATCGACCACATTACACAAGACATATGTTAACTGTATGAGCATGAAAACCTCAAAGGATTTGTATGGTATACTGCTGGAGTCTTACTGTGGTGAGGAAGTGGTTTTGGACGGCGATGAAGAGAAGACTTTGCAGGATATGTTTGTTTCGAGGAAAAAGACGAAGGATGTCTACCTCATCACGCTGGACGAAATCGATCACATCCTCACCTTGGACCTGGAGATATTATACAAGCTGTTCGAATGGTCTTTACAGAAGTCATCGCGCCTGATTCTTATCGGAATTGCAAACGCATTGGATCTTACGGATCGTTTCTTACCAAGACTAAAGGCCCGGAATCTACAACCACAATTACTACCTTTTCTTCCATACACCGCATTACAGATCAAGACTGTCATCATGACACGCCTCAAGTCACTTGTTCCCGCAGATAGTGCGACTCCAAATTACGTACCATTTCTCCACCCAGCAGCCATTGAACTTTGCTCCCGAAAAGTAGCAAGCCAAACGGGAGATTTACGCAAAGCCTTCGACATTTGCCGAAGAGCAATCGATTTAATCGAGACCGAAACCAAGCAAAAGCACGAACAAGAACTCAAAGACAAGATTCTCCTCGATAGCCCTTCCAAACGAATTCTAGAAGACAACATCAATCTCTCCTCCATGACAAACACCCCCAGCAGAAATATCTTCCGTCCACGAACCCTAGCTCAATCCCTCGCAACCCTCACTGTGGAAACTGCCCCCCGTGCCAGTATCCAACACGTGAACAAGATCACCGCATCTACTTTCGGAAATGGCTCAACCCAACGTCTCAAAACCCTCAACCTCCAACAAAAAGCCGCTCTCTGCGCTCTCCTCGCCCTCGAATCACGCAATCGCTCTCAATCCTCCAATCTCCTCGCTACACCATCGAAATCCCATAACCTAGCCCCAACCATCAAACAATTGTATAACACATACAACATGCTCTGTACTCGAGACGCCATCTTACATCCTTTAACGAGCACGGAATTCCGAGATGTGGTTGGAAGTCTCGAGACGCTATCATTAGTCGCGCCGGTCGATGGAAGAAATGGTTCGTTTGTGTTGAATGGGGGAGTGAGAGCGAGAGGTAGACCCGGACGATTTGGTTTCGGTGTGGGAGTGGGAGATGAGAAGAGAGTGGCGAGTTGTGTTGGGGAGAAAGAGGTTGCGGCTGCGGTGGAGGGATTGGGCGCTGGGATTTTGAAAAGTATTTTGAATGGAGAGGGGTTGGATTAGTGGGTTTTGGTGCGGATTTGGGGTTTTTTGCATAGCGTTGCGTTACGTGGTTTGAGCGCCTTTTTTGGAAGATATGGTCTGATGAGGCATTTATTTGGAGTTGGTTGTTTCTTGTACTGTTGCATTGTTGCATAGGATGGGTCATGACGAAAATCACGCGGGGTTCGTGCATTATGGGTATGGGTATACGAGAGTAGTAGGATAGATGGATACTACTTGTTTGTATAGGTATAGATAGAAATAGGGTTACACATTCAATGAATAATTATATTATAATAAATTGTAGTCTAAGTTAGAGTTCCAAAATCATTGTGAGGGTCATTTTTGAGTGGTGATGGGTGATATTTTGTGATGGGCAAACGCATAGAATCCTGCTCTCACATCGATTGCAGAACACTCAATATAAATCCATTTCCTGGATATAATTTAAGCTTTGTAATTATCATTTCATATCATCCTCATGAACGAGTACTTTCAACTCTCAATTCATATTCCTCATAACCTCATTATCATTACCTAGCCCTCCCCCTCCCCCTCCCCTATCTCATTTCCCCCTCTCACTCCATCACTCACCCCCTCCTACTTTTCCCCCTGCTCCCCAGCCACCGCCTGCGTCCCCGCACCCAATCTCTTCCTACTCACGACCCTCAATCCCGCTCCCACCAAAACCAACGCCTCAAGACCCAACACCACCGCTAACGTAACCATTGCGCCAATTACCCCCGCTACCGCTTTCGACATTCCTCCATTTCCATTACTATTTCCCGAGGAGCCGGAGCCCGAGCCCGAGCTTGAAGACGATGAAGCGGTAGAAGACGCGCAATCTCCTGTTGATTCTCCGCATGCGGTACACCAGGCATCTTGATCTCCGATGGCGAATTTGTTCATTTCGTCTACGAAAGTGGTGTAAGGGAGAGTGAGTTCTGATTGGTTGAAGAGAGGGTAGGAATGGAGAGGGTTTTCGGAGGCGGTGCCGTTGGAGAAGTAGAAGCGGACGGAGATGTCGGAGGGAGAGGGGTAGGAGGTATTGGAGACGGTGGCGTTGGTGAGGAGTTCGAAGGTCATGGAGGAGGCGTAGTCGACGATGCCGGTGAAGTTTGGGGAGAGGGTGGAGAGTCCGGAAAGGCCGAAGAAGGAGAGGAAGGAGGCGTAGGCGCCGAATTGGATGGAGACGGGGACGGCGGATTTTCCGGTGATGGTGGTGTTGAGTTGTTGGAGACTGGCGTGTGTTAGTTGATTCGGTTAGGTTGTGGTGGGTTTGGAGATGATAGAGTAATAATCGTGTTGATTTGAGAATGACGGATGTGCACTTTCATCTGATGATCTTGAGTGAGGTATGATGAACTAAGAACTTACATCTGAGCTGCCAATGTAGATCCTGCAATTGCACGAATGGTATCCGAAGCATTATATGCGAGGTTGAACTCGTGAGTGTTGGCTAGGGCTAGCAATTGAGCCTGTGTCTCATCCGTGAGAAGATCCTCGGAAGGAATAGACGAATTGTGTATGGTAGAGACGTGAATGTAGTCATAAACTATATCTGTTAGCAATACACAAAGCATACTGGGGCAATTAGATCTTACTTGTGTATGCATTCTTGAAAGTATCCGTGCTGGAATTGAAAGTGGTGTTGATTACAGGGAGAAGGCTCTGATAAAAGCTCTTGGTTGAATTGAGTAGACTCGCATATTCTTCCGAATAGAAGTAGTTATTAGAGCTGGTAACAGCCATTCCACAACCACTGGAACCTTGAAGCCAGGACGAACTCTCGGAATTGGCACTGCTAGATGCTGTGGCAACAGCATTGACAGGAATGAGTTGAAAACCACCTAGCGGAGCTTCAACACTTGTACCATTGGCAAGTGTTTGACTTCCCAATGTTGCGCCAACAGGTGGGTATAAACCTTGAAGAAATCCGGCTGCAGAATTCTGAAGGACATTATCGACTGGTGCTTGAACATTCAATTGAGAGACCTTGGCTATGTCCGAACTGATTTTGTAAAGAGGAGAGGAGGCGTTGGAATCGATATATCTATTTCGATAATAATTACCCGAAGCATAAACTTGAGCATAACCAAGATCTGTCAAAGATGTGGGAGCATAGGATTTTGTAGTACGATCTCCATGACGATGGAAGATATAAACACCCAAAACCGTTTCTGATGTAGATTCTTGAGCTTGAATCAAGGGCAGAAGTGCAGAAATAAAAAGAGCTTGCTTGGCCAACATCTTGAAGGTTCAATCACACAGGGTGACTATTACACTGACAAGTCACGCTCGAAACAGATGTTAATAATGCTTCAAAAGAAAAGCAGAGAGATTGAAAATATGAGTGACTGCTGGACTAACACCATGTATATATTTACTACATATCTGCACGTAGTCGGCCATATGCATCCGTCAGACCTTCCTTATCTTTCAACCACATCTACTCGCAGATGTCTGTGTTATACCGGAGATGCATGGATATTTTGGCAATCATAAAGCTACAGAGCAACCAGAAGGTGTGGTTAATATCCTCATTCCCATTAGTCTCCCGAGGTGATGAACCAATCATTTCCAATATCTATCGTTTGGTTTTGGAGGGGTATCAGCGAAAGATCCACTCCCACTTTTCCCCTCACTAGAAATTATTAGCTCTTCACCTACTCGATTTATCAACTATCAGATCTTTCTGATTATCACATTCCATTCGAGACTAGATGGAAAAACTTACTCAAATAAGCCCGGGACAAATACTACTGTCCAAATATCGTGTACAAGAAAACGAAGATTTGAGATTTGTCAACAGAACAGGAAAATTATATCACACGGAGCCCGCCTACGCCTTTTGTTGACAAGCGGGGCGTCGGATTATTTGAATGCCTCCGTAGTTCTAGATTTATCCCATCTTTCTATCCACAAGGCCTCGGCCAAACAAGGCAATGATAGCTTGGAGCTTTTGAATAGTTCCCGTTACCTTATATAAAGCTTTGAAATCGCGCCGATTGGTTGCGGATACAAGCTTTTAGGAAAGGAACTACTCGCGTTAGGCAATGTCCGATATACAGCGATCTAATTTGATGGCTGATTTATGTAATTATTCTATATGACCAAGAAAGAGCATCGCGCAGCTCGCTGAAGTATTATAACATGTTCCCAGTAAATCAATGGATATCCTCCCTCACTATGATTTGTTTAACGCCGAAATCACATGGTATCTCTCGCACATAAACTCTCTTATGATAGAAACTCCCAGTCCACCCGCATTACCATAAACTCCCTGTAGTCGAACTAACATATTGTCTTGTATACTCGTTTCCACTTGGGCCATCCGGCCTTTTCTGCTCGTTCCTCTGCTATTAAGGCTGGTAAGTCTAGACCGCGCATTCCGGTCTTTAGATCCATATCCTTGGATCTCATCACAGAAGTTCTATACCAAAATTTGTATCCCACATAGAATACAATTACGATGGGTGCGGCCAGATATGCTAGGAAGAAGCTTTCACATTGCTCGAGTGCCGTCATTTGCTGATAGCCTGTAGGCCATGCCCCAGTCCAAAATTGTGCGATAAGAATCAGGACATTGAATAAAAATCCAATCCACGAGCCGATGACGCCTGGCTGCGAACGAAAAGCTAACTCGTCCAGGCTATGACCCTGTAATCCCCAAGCCCGTCGAAAACGGATATGGGCAAGGCAAATAGATCCCCAAGTAAATATTGAGGAAAGTCCAGACAGTGCTAGCATCCAATCCAGAACTATGGCCTGAGCACCGGAATCCGCTGCATAGGCAAGGAACCCAAGAGCCGATGATACACCAATAGCTACAATAGGACGTCCTTTACGATCAACATAGGCCAAAATCTTAGGAGCTTGCCCCTGATCTGCTAATGCCGCAAGAGTCCGAGAAGATCCGAATATTGACGAGTTGCCCACAGATAGTACAGCAATAAGGATGACTGCATTCATCACAGAAGGAAGTACCGTAATTCCAGCGTTTTGAATAGAAATAACGAAGGGACTTGCAGCGGTATTCGCATTTCCAGCAGCAAGCAATCTTTGGTCGGTATAGGGGACGAGAAGTCCAACGAGAGTAAGCGAGACAATATAGAAAAGAGTGATACGCCAGAATACTTGCTTCACGGCCTTTGGCAATGACTTTCTGGGGTTCTGAGTTTCAGCGGCAGCAAGCCCCACCAATTCAGTGCCAGCAAAAGCAAATGCTGCAGTGACAAAAACACTACACATGCCTTTGAATCCGTTGTTGAATGCGCCCGGATCACTCCACAACGTACCAGCTACATAACCTTCTTCAAGGCTACCGCCGCAGTTGAGGATTATGGCCAAAAGTCTATTGATAAAATCAGCTCTTTTTTCTGTTGAAACATCCATGAATTCTCCGAAAAAGCGTAAAGAAAAAATGATGGCCAGAACGTAGATCGAATATAACGACGGTTAGACTTACATATATCCTATAATAGCCACAACTTTGACGATAGCAAAGAAAAATTCCGCTTCTCCATACCCTTTCACTCCAAACATATTTATGCCAATAATTGTGAAGAGAAATACTGTGACAAATATAGCGTGATCGTATCGCTGTTGTATATCCCAAAAGTCGATTGTGATAGATGCCGCAATAATTTCTAATGGAAGAACCACAAGCCATTGCATTGCATAATTCTGTTTGCTAGGAGTTAGTATTTTATGCTAGTCTCCATATTATCTGTGGGTTCTCATACCCATCCCATAGCAAATCCCCAAGCCTGTAAAACACGCAATTAATTAATGTCTTTCCCGTTATATCAATGGATGAACTTGCCGGATCCAAGAATCGAGTCGAGTAGGCCGAAAATGACCCTGAAACGGGAAACAGAACGGCCATTTCACCCAAGGCATGCACCGTACAATATAGCATGAGCCCGATGAGTGTAAAGCATATAATAAGTGATGCAGGTCCACCAGTTGCGAGAGATTTGCCCGATGCAACGAAAAGTCCGGTACCTGTCCATAAGACGACTCAGTAACAGCCCCTTAAATCACTCGGCGCGTCAAGCAACTAACCTATTGAACCTCCAATCGCGATCATTTGCAGATGCCTCCCTTTCAATCTTCGTGCAAGAGGAGAATTGGCCGTTGCTTGCGCGGCCATTTCGGCATGGAATACTCTCCCATTTGCGCCTACCACACCCGCCGGGGTCATAGTAAGACTTGGATCTCTTCGAAAGCTGTCTACAAAGCGACGCCCCATTCCATATTTTATTTGACTTATTTCTTCGTAGCTTGGTTCACCGCGTCCGCTACTATGGTCCGGAGTTGTGGATTGGTCTTTATCGGGGTAAACCGAACCCTTTTCAATATCGTTCATCCTGAAACTATTCATCTTGATGATTTCGAGTTTTGATGTGTATGTAGTCTAGGAGATGTCGACAGCCTATATTAGGAATGATGCTCGTCGATCTAGATCTACCGCACCAAGATTGCCGGTGAGGCTGAGTTGTCTCGAATAATCAAGAGAGTAACTGTTGTAGCTCTCAGCCGGTTGGCTAGAGCTCAAAGGTTGTGCAAGTGATAATGTATGGCATATTTTCCAATAATTTCCAACATCGTGTTTCATGCTGTGAGTATGAAAGTTGGTTAAGAGAGTTTGTGGAGGAAGAAGATGAAGTTGTGAGCCCGGAAGGCACAGCTATCTCGGAGAGTAAAAGGCTTATCTTTTGCATGAGATTGCTCGAAGTGATTAGACGTGATTGGACGTGATGAGCTTGATTTGGGGTATGGGGGCGCTAGGGCTTGTGGAGCTATCATGGTAGTGGGATGAACTTCATCAATTGCAAGCTGATTGCCACAAACATGCCGAAGAAAGCAGAAGAAAGAAAAGCATCAACGAACATCAAACGCTTCAAAATGGCACATGGCATACGGCATTCTATTGATGTATCACCATCGTTGCCAAGTAGGTAAAATAGGGGTACAATATCTCAACTTCTGGGCAACGCTTGGTGTTCGACCTGTAAAACTATTGGTACAACGACGGCCCCGTCAGCTGGACGGTGGATATGGGTTGTCACACATCCCGCTCTCCATCCTCGATATAGTCCATAGAGGTTGGGGCTGAAAACCATGGAATTGTTGACTTTGAGAGTCTTTCTTGCGTCTAGAAGTTCGACGCTTAAATAATTTTTATTTATTTGAAAACTTCCGATTCGATCAGCCAGCTGTCAAAGTTGCATCAGTGAAGTGCCGGCCACATGTCTGTGTATTATTTAAGTTTGAGATTTAAATTTGAGAGATTAATCTTCTGTGCTTTGGTATTGCGCTACTTACGGAGTAGAGCAATGGCTCGCAATTTTTTCCTTGAGTAGTAAATTGATTATCAGAGGCAATAACGTTTTCAATTGTAGACCTTTATATGGAGGATGTGAAATGTTCAATTCAAGGTGCAATGCAATGTATTCGTTGTAAACCATTGGAATGCAACTAGACAGAATGTTTCGTCGCAAAAACAATAATGGTATCTATATTTAGATTGTTCAAATCCGCAAGTAATAATAAGAAAGGCATACAAAAGCCTATATCTAGATGCGATAAAAATACAACGAATTTACATAGTCATCATCCATTATATAGGTACAATTTTGCTTTTTTAACTTCATGTCGCACCACTTTTCAACTCCTGAACTTCGACTTCCTTTACTTCGGGCTCTTTCTTTGGTTCTGGTAAGATCTTTCCGTCTGGCCCCCTGGGCTTTCTCTTCCATCCAGTCGACAACAATGGGCCCATCTTGAATCGTGGGAAGGCATGCGCTTCCGTGTTAATAACTATTTGGTCTAAGGGGAGAAGATCATTTGGCGAGAAAAGAAGATAAAAATATTTCAAAGTTTCCGCCTTTATAAAGTCAGCAAATTTTCAATGGCAAGCGGATATAGGGTGTACTTACAAGCCAGAAACTCTCCATGTTATCCTTGGTTTGCGCAGGTAGAACATTGGCATTAGAGAGACTCGTGAATCCACCACCTTCGCCAACAGCTGTGTGGTTCATGAAGGACCTAAACATTTCCCATCCCCATTCTCTGTACATCTCCTCTCCTGTGATACGCCACATATAGAACAATGTCTCGATAGTTTCCGGCCTCTGGAGATTGTGGTTATCGTTGTTCTTTATAATGAAGTCCTTGCGCCACTCTTGATTCTCCGGATCATCAAAATCTGTAGGCGCTTGATGTGGTGCATCTTCTGGCAATGGTGGATCATCAATGTTGAAATGTGTGATTTCAGGGGCAAGCCCGGTTGCCATCACCTTGTACATTCCCCAGCAAGTGTGCGTCAATTCTCTTGCTAATTTCATCTCTTCATCCTTCTTCGCGCTCCAGCTTGGTAGCTTACGTGCTTCAGCCTCCGTAATGCCACCAGTAGCACCTAGAGCAATTGTTCCACCCATAAAGCATACCAAATGATCCATCTTTGGCGAAAGAGAGCCACCCAGACCCTCAGGTCGCTCAGCAACAACAGTAAATTTTGAAGGGCTAGAGTATGTAATGAGATGCTTCCGAACTCCCTTCAGTGCCTCGTCCCATAATTCTTCATAGATAGGCTCTTCTTTTGAAGTTTGAAGATATTGCTTGATCAAATATTCGTAATATGAATCGCCACGGCTGCCAAGACGAATATTGCTTCCACGGAAGTTTCCAGTGTTGGCGTATATGTAGATTGGCAAGAGTCCATCCTCCATGCCATTATCATCAATAACCTTCATCACCTTCTCAGCCTTTTCCCAGTATTCAGTCTCTCCAGTAAGTTTGGTAAGATATTTCAGTTCCAACTGTAACGTTGCTGCCTCTGCTGTGGATGAGGCCCCACCGTCATCATGAGATGGAACACCTTTGGTGGTCTTGAGATTAACGCTGGCGAATGGTATTCCAGAGGGAGATTCAAAGGCGCCAAGCAAACGATCAGCTAAATCCCTTGACTTTTCCAGATATAAATCCTCCCCTGAAGCTCCTTCATCATCCTCGGCCAATGGAGCTAAGTGTGGATACTCGGTGGAGAGATAATGGGCGGATAGAAGACCTCCAAGCATGCGAATTGTAGTTTCGAACGTGTTGACTTCTTGATCTTGGTCGTAGTCCAGTGAAGTTGTAATCCATTCCCTTGCATGCTGCACCCTGCTCGTCAAATTCATCAATATCATTGTATCCAAAGCGTCCACAATTATCCAGCCCATTCCTTTCGGTGTCATTTGCTTCCCATGTTTTGAAATTGGATGAAACTCGTCATAGCCCCATGCATATCGCTCATACGCATCCCAACTTAAAGTAAAAGCTTCCTTGACCCTTTCCCTTCGATCTAGCCAGTCGATTGAGTTAGGTGCCTTTTCTGGCCGCTGTAGCCATGTCCATCTGTCCGTCGATTTCTTTTTCGTCTCGTCACTGGATCTAAAGAACCCTAGAAAGTATAGCACACAAAACACAAATGCGATGGACCCAAATATGATGCGCCGCCGTTTGTAAAGAGGTTGTGCTCTCCTGGAGGAGGCATATGAATACGGCTTGTCTTTGTACATCGGCAGATCCCTATTTTCTCCAAGAAGGTTTCCAACTCGATCTTGTATGCCGCTAATTACTCCTCCACTCGTATGTGCCGTCGATGATCTCGCGGTCATGCCAGAGGCTGCCCAAGCTTTGTTTTCCAAATTGCGCTGAGGATCTGTAAAAGAGGGGACGTTTTTTGGTATAGAAAAAGTGGACATCTCTTCGACAGCTTGCTTCCCAGACTCATAAGCTTGCTCGCCTGCTTCTTTGACTCTCTGAGTGATATTTGAAGCAGCTTGTGTCGCAGTGCCTCGAAGGATGTTGAATGCTGGAGAGCGGCGTAGATTGAAGGGGTCGCGACTGTTCATGGAAACTTCAAAATCATTTCATTACTAGAAGGCGCGACTATAAGCAAACACTAAGATACAAAAAACTTAAAATATTTGAAGGTTATTATTAGGTGTCATTTCGAAATGAGGAGGCTTAAGAGTTATGAATTCTACTCTGTAGAGAACAGTACACGTAAGGCGTACTTACCGAGCCTTGGAAGCAATTACAGGCTTTATTTACAGCCTTATATTGTACCCCGGTGTGTCCTACCTGTTAGATTGGCATCTCCAAGTTCATCTTGAACCATCAAATCTGTTCAATACTTCTGATTGACGTTGGAAATGGAGATTTGTGTCTATACCCAGTATGTTTGGGCAACCATCATCGGAAATTTGTGTAGGCTCTGATAAATCTACGAAGAGTAATTCGGGAGCATACCTGGCGACAGATATCTGGGGAGCTTCAGTGGGTAGATACCGAAAAGCAAAGCTACCCCTGACCACTGTTTTAAACTGGGGTAACTAATGAGAATAGCTAGAATCACCAGTGACCAGAGCTTATAAGTTCGTCTACCGAGCCAGCGAGCCTAGCACTGTAGCTGGTAGGTATCTGACCGTTCCGAAGGATGAGCTACAAAAGATACAATGTTATAAATTATCACAACTAAAAATTTCTACTATGGAATCTGCAAAAGCTACAGCGTGAATTTATTTTCAAATTAACACTTGAAGAGAGTTCTTCTGGACGGGATTTACTCGGGATTCAATAAATATTTATGAACCACCTACATACAGAAAGCACAGCAGACACGGGTCTTACACCAATATTAATTTGTGGGTTGAATATTTTGACCCTCTAGCCAGTGCTAAGCCAGTCATGATGGCAACACATCGCCATGAGTATCGTCAGTGGCCATTTCTTACGGAAGAAGAGTTTGAGCTCGCCTGCGCGTTTCTTGATCGAAGATATTGTCGAGCATCATTAGGGCCCGCAAGGAAGAACCTCAAGCTGTCCATGGGACGTACAGCAACTACTGGGTCATGCTATATTGAAATCATTCGATTGATTCATCCACCACAAGATGATGATGATCTATTACTTGCTCTTCGCAATTTGAGTAGTGGTTATGCTCCAAGTTCTGCTCCGAGTCAAGAGGTGGATATGATGGATGAGGATGAAGACGACGTTAGTGACTCTCTTCATTTCTGTTGATACTACATGAAGGTTTAGACTTATTGACATGGTATAGGAGGTACTGCGTATAAACAAGTCTTCGACACTGGGGAGTGATGCCATCTCCCGATACAGTCTATATTCTCACCAGCCTTACGTTACTTATGAGATTCACCTACATCCCACTTATAGAATACCGACTTTGTGGTTTACGCTTCACGAGTTACCAAATGATGAGCCTGCGTTTGACATAAATACTGTTTATCGACATCTCGTACCAGAAGAGTACAAGAGTGAACTTCGAGCAATGGGAGTTATGGGTGGAATTTCCGCTGCTGTAAGTCGCTAATTTTGCTACGAAAATACATCCTAACTAGGTTTTAGCCGCACCCCATCACAGATGTACCGGCATTCTTCATTCATCCATGTCAAACCAGAGAGGCAATGGAGAAATTCGACTGCCCGGCAAGTAATTATTTGATGGTATGGCTTGGCTTGATAGGTGGTTGTGTGGGGCTATGGATGCCTCATGAAATAGCTCAGGAAGACCTGTAGAAAAGAGCTTTTGACGTTCTGTTTCCTCAAAGAGTTTCGTCTCCACTGAGCATATAATACATGGATCCAGGATATCACATAGATATTGAAGCTTCATGTTTGCTCTGTGGACATGCACCGACAAAACCAATCACACGATTGAAACATTACCAGCTAGGTATGTATACTTGTGTTGCATCGGAAATACAAAATGGTTCACACGCCATATCTGACATGTCATTAGAGGTCGATGTACTTCATATGCGAATTGTATAGGAGCCGTGGCCCTTTAGATCAATTTTAGTCGATAACCGTGTGACCAATGCCAATACGCCTCTAACCAATCCCCAACGCCTTTTCAATGCAATATCATCAGTCGCTAATCATCATCACTGTCCTCCTCCATTGCAACATCTCCTTCACTATCTTCTTCCTCCTCTTCATCCCGACGTCTTTTTTGTCCAGCAACACTTGCACTTGGGCTTGTTGCATCTTCCATAGCGTGATCAGAAGCAGGAGCTGGAACCTGGAGAGTTGATGGCGGTGGTGGGGGAGGTAAATTGCTCGTAGTGGTAGCTGCGGAAGGCGGCGCATTGAAAATGCTTTGCTGCAATTCTGTGGCCACGACTGAAGCCGCTGCTGCAGACGGCATACGGAAAGTACCGTCCAGCTTGGCAATGGTGTCTGACTTTGATTTGGCATATTGGATATTCTAGTAAGGTGATTGTCAGCCCTTAATCATTTCAAGTAGACGAGCAATAGAATTGTAGGATTCCCAACTAACCATTTCACGTCCAAGAAACTCAAATCCTTGTAATGCTCTCATAGCCTGAGTCGCGGTCTGGATATCTCTATACACCACATGTGCTTGACCCCTCATCTTCATTGACTTAAGAGCTATGACATCGAGGACTGGACCGTAAGTCGAGCATAATGTGTAGAGCTCTCTTCGTAAATCATCTTTCTGAATCTTCGACGAAGGTAAATTGGTAATGTAAAGGGTTTGATTAGGAGGGAATGATTTCCTCACTGGGACAGGTTTTACTGCGGTACTCATTCTGTCGTTACTCGAAAAACAGTCGCGTCTTGAATTTGGGGTGCTTCCAGCATATATCAATATAGATATAAATTTCGAGAGTCTGCCTTTCGCAGCCTTGCGCTAGCTTAAAGTGGTTAGTAATCCGACGTGTAGGGAGTACCCGCCCCACGTTCAAGCAAGCATCTCTCGTCCATGCGGTAATGCCAACATAAGTACATATTTACAGTGATAGTAGAGAGCTCCTCCTATCAAGAAGCAACAAAATGCCTGGTCCAGAAGTTCATCACCTTTTCCATCATCCTATTGCGGATCACTCGTTCTCTGCCGATAGACAGACATTGGCTGTAGCACGCGACACCAGTGTCGAGCTCTACGGACGAGACGGTAAGGGATTCAAGCTCAAGGACGAATTGAAAGGTCATGACAAGACCGTCACCAGTGTTGATATAGCTCCTAACAGTGGCAGAATTGTAACATGCTCCCAAGGTTTGTACCCATATCTTTCCGGTTTAAATTTAACAACTCTGATAATATTGGGCCAGACCGCAATGCTTTGGTTTGGGAACCATCTCCCACTGGCTATAAACCTACTCTCGTCCTTCTCCGAATCAATCGTGCGGCCACATTTGTTCGATGGTCCCCCTCCGAAACGAAGTTCGCCGTTGGATCCGGTGCAAGGGTGATTGCTATCTGTTACTTTGAAGAGGAGAACGACTGGTGGGTTTCGAAACACATCAAGAAGCCTATCCGTAGCACCATCACAACTGTCGCATGGCACCCAAATTCCGTTCTCCTAGCTGCCGGTTCTACCGATGCCCATGCGAGAGTATTTTCGAGTTTCATTAAGGGAGTTGATGCTAGGCCAGAACCTGGAGTCTGGGGAGAACGTCTGCCGTTCAACACCGTCTGCGGAGAGTATCTCAACAATTCTGCTGGATGGGTTCACGCAGTATCGTTCTCACCGAGCGGAAATGCTTTGGCCTTTGCTGCGCACGACAGCAGCATCACAGTGGTATACCCCAATGGCGCAGACCAACCTCCAAAGGCTGTTGTCAGTGTCAGCACACAGCTTCTCCCCTTTATGAGTTTGATTTGGAATGGCGAAGCCGAGATCATTGCGGCAGGCTATGACTGTGAGGCATTCCGATTTGGTGGTAGCGAAGGAGGCTGGCAACTCACTGGTTCCCTGGAATCAAAAGGGGGCCCGGTCAAGGATGTTGGAGAGGAGAGTGCTTTCAATATGTTCAAGCAAATGGACTTGAAAGGAAAAGTCAAGGATGATACACAATTGACAACTGTGCATCAAAACACCATTAGCACTATCCGCGTCTATGAAGGTTCGGAAAGTGGTGTCAGTAAATTCACTAGTAAGTGCTCTTTTAATCAATATCTTTAAAGGAGAAACTAATTGTTTTTAGCGAGTGGTGTTGATGGAAGAATTGTTATTTGGAACGCTTAGAATAGAGTTGAATAGAAGCACTGACGAGTTTCGCAACTTTGTGTACAAAGCCCCAGCATGCAACGCGGTGGCTCTTTGCCGTTCCTTACTTTCCATGCAGAATATAATATATTACAAGACCTATTTCAATTATCCCAGAGAACAGTCCAGCTAAGTATAATTCCTTCGAGAATCACACCATGTTTCGTTGTAATTGTTGCCCTTAGAGAAACCAGACCTTATCTCTCTCATACCCTCCTTTGAAAATTTGACAATATTCATTGCCACCTTCCATTCGTACCATCTCTGCCCTGGTGAAAATTTCTCTACGTCATGGATTTTAACAACGATGAGAGATCTAAAGTTTTTTATCCTTTTGAGATTAATTTATTACGTCACTCCCGGAGTTTTGGAGGGATTGAAAACGGGATCAATAATCCTATGCACCTATCTAATCAAGCAATTCCTCATCCTCCTCTTGCGTCTGGCAGTCAGATGGCTTCGGTGATGGGAAATCCTAGCGCTGAGAGAGGTAAGCTCTTCCAAGGCGAAAGTAGGGCGTCTTTTGGGTATGTATTGCAGGAACCCCCTCCAGCCATTGAGGCGACGATTGATCCTGATCCGGATTGTCTGATGACCACACCTGTCTCGAGCCGACAAAACTCTCAGGCCCTACTAGACGCGGGTTACTGTCGATGCCAAGGAAGTTCTCGTACAACTGACATCCACGCTGGACATTCACGTGCCCTGCCTCTACGCCATGTTTCTGGCAGTTGTCTTCCCACTATTGCTATGATGCTAAATAACTCACCATCAGACTGGGCCCCCATACATACCATGGCGACTTACACAGCGTCTAAATCAACACTGGACGATAGGATGTCCATTTCGAATGCCTCAGATAGTACAATTGTTGCACCTGTATCAATTCCCGAGCAGCGCTACTTCCTCTTGAATACCCTCTATCAAATATGCCTAGATGCTACCACCACTTACATTCGTGCTCTCCCAAATGCCTCTTATATCGGTCTCAGATACGAACGAACTCGTTCGTATGCCCATCGATATCATCCATACCGTGGTAAAGGACGAGAAAGATCATACAATGATGACCATTCCAAGACTCTCATGGACAATATCGAAGTAATCAGTACATTTCTATGGAGAAAGGCCAGAAGAGATCAGATGGCACCTCATCGAGCGGAATCGGATGCGGCCATGGATATGCACAATCTTTATAAATGG
The DNA here is from genome assembly GCF_014898465.1 of Botrytis porri. Taxonomy (NCBI): domain Eukaryota; kingdom Fungi; phylum Ascomycota; class Leotiomycetes; order Helotiales; family Sclerotiniaceae; genus Botrytis; species Botrytis porri. Next base: position 2,738,584 of record NW_024066081.1, on the reverse strand, counting down.
GGAGAAAGCTTGGTCGAGGGTATAGAAGAAAGAGCCAGGACTGAGGGAGCGCGAACTGCAGTATTGAATGCGGCTTTGGCAATGTGTGAGTGGTTGAGGATTGCGGAAGCTTGCACTTTATGTAAAGAGATTGAAGGGGAGCTGAGAGGTCTTGCAAATTTAGAAGTGGAACGCGCGAGTGAGAAAGAGGGCGAGGATGGTGATATTCTCTAAAGATTGTGTAACTCGGAATTCGATGGGAGTTCAGCTAGGTATGTCCTATGCGATTTATCAATATTGAACGCAGATAGCACATGATATTCTCGTCCAATTGAATCCAGTCCAGGAACCCAATTGAGCACTTGAAAACACACAATTGACATTATGTTAACATATGATCTTAATGTAACCTGTAACACAGAACGTCGAGATGATGGAACATGATAACCTTATAGCAGTGCGCCTCAATATAACGCAATGCAGCTGTGACCTATTCCTATATCTAAGAAGCCCTTCTTGAGCGGGAAGCCATTTGGTGATCGAAAGAACTGAAAGCCAGTACCCGTTGGTCTGGTGGTCTCAGTGAAGTAAACATCAATCAATTCCTTTGTATGGACATAAGAAGGACTACACAGATCACGGGTCTCAGATCTAATCTAATCTTATCTTAGATCTACCTAGGCCCATATGACCGAAACAACCCCGAGCGAGGGGATATGCACATAAATTTCGCCATACTGAGTTCCCCGCAGATTGATTATAAATGAAAGCTATGAGGAGTGCTATGGGGCGTTTTCTATCCCCCATACGCCCTCCGTGAATTCGCAGTGATATTAACTTTAAGACATCTACATACCTATCTTTACACTCATCAAAGGAGCAATTTTCACAAAATGGCAACCATCAAGTCAGTGGCAGTCATCGGCGCTGGACCAGCTGGCGCAATTGCGCTCGATGCTCTGGCTCAGGAGCAAGCATTTGATGAGATCCGGCTCTTTGAGAGAAGAGAGAAAGCTGGAGGGTGCTGGTGAGTACGAAAAGTCTGAAAGGTTAAGACATTGGAACAATCACTTATGTTCACCTCGCAGGCTCGGAGATCCAAAAGATCACGTCCAACAAATCCCAGACTTTGAAAAACTTGCTTCTCGCAGACCAGACGAGACTCTTCTCATTCCATCCGAACTTCCTACCACGCTTCCGCACAACACCCAATATAGATTTTCTGATACCTCGATATATCCTACGTTGGAAACAAATATAGATGCTTTCGCCATGTCTTTCTCTCAAGAACCGTTTCCGGAAACAAGATCGGCGGTCAATATTAAGAGACATGGCGAAAACTCGCCGTTTCGCCATTGGAAGGTGGTGGAAAAATATGTTCAAGATTTGGTGGATCGGAAAGGATACCCGGATCTCATATCGTACAATACTACTGTGGAGCTTGTTCATAAAGACTCACAGACATCGAAATGGATTTTGACGTTGCGCAAACCCCTTGACAATGGAATTGAAGATAGATGGTGGACGGAATCTTTCGATGCAGTGGTTGTAGCAGCAGGACACTACAGTGTCCCGTTCATTCCTTCAACCCCAGGTCTTTCTACCTTTGCCCAGAACTTTCCTGGAAAGGTCCTTCATTCGAAAGCTTGGCGTGACCCAGAAACATATCGTGGGAAGCGTGTAGTAGTCGTTGGCGCCAGCATCTCTGGTCCTGATATTTCTTATGCTCTTGCTGATTATGTTGAACGACCTCTTCACTCTGTTGTCCGAGGCAAATACCATCCTTATTTTTTTGACTACGCTTTCCAGCATCCTCATATTCTCCGACGCCCGCCGATATCCCACATAACTTCGGATCCCAATACAGATGAGCGAACAATTCATTTTGAGGATGGGTCTAAATTAGAGAAAGTAGACTACATTATTTTTGGAACTGGATATTCCTGGACTCTTCCTTTCATTCCTAATCTCGATTCTACAATACGCAATAATCGTCTTCCAAATCTGTATCAACACATATTTTGGCGCAAAGACCCTACATTAACTTTCGTTGGTGCTATAGCCGCAGGATTTACATTTAAGGCATTTGAATGGCAAGCCGTACTTGTAGCACGATTTTTAGCCGGATGCATCACTCTTCCTTCAGCTGAAGAGCAGAAGAAGTGGGAAGAAGATAGAATCGCAGTAAAAGGGGATGGAGTACCCTTCACAGCTATCTATCCCGATTTTGAAGAGTATTTTGAGACCATCAGGGAAATGGCAGGTGAGCCAAAGGATGGTAAAGGTAGAAGTTTACCGAAATTTGAGAAGTGGTGGAGAGAAGGGTTTGACAATGGACATTTGAAAAGAATAGATATGTGGAAAAGGGGGAACGAAGAAGCGAGACGTAGAATCGAGAAAGAGAACCAGGAAAGTGTAGTATCACCAGAATCTCGAGTCAGCAATCTGTAATTATCTGTATGGTTCCTTGAATATATTGAGAATTACGGTTTAGTGAAAGGTTCTCCGATGTTATTAATACATGGGTATGAGTTGTACCCAACTCAATTCGTTGCAGTAGTTCTAGAAGAGCAGAAGTGATTATTGCTGTGCTCTCAGACGATCCGTACTTAACTTTGCTCTTCCGGTATCTCCTCCAACCTCTCCATCTCCAACTTTTCCCTTTCCAACCTCTCCCTCTCCGCTTTCTCCTTCTTCTTTTGTAACAGTTTCAGTGCAGTTTCTGGGACAAGGATAGGTTCGCAGACATCAACCCATATGTCCTCTATGCGGTTCGAGGTTTGCTCTTTAACCCCACGTTTTTTGTAGTACGGATACCTTTCCGTGAGACGCTGCACAAGTTCTCTCACGTCGATAGTTTGCATAGCATGTAGATTCCTGACAAGGTGCCAACCCTTTTTGTCTCCGCCAAATCTAAAGTAGCTAGGCCAGGCATCATCGCCGCTGACATCAATGTCGAAGTCCTTGATTTTATCAACTTTTTCTGGTTTTAGATTCCACTTCCATAGATGCGGGCCGTTGCAGAGCCTATGAAGTACCGCTTGTGCGTGATAACTTGGAAAAAGGGTGCCATTGATTTTATAGAGAGGCGCTGCCGTCCTGACAATCTCGCGAGTTAGAATCCTTAACTTCATTCTGAATTTTCTGAGGTTGGGACTATGGAAAATCATCGAAAATGTAGACATAACAAAAAAGAAGGCCTGGCTGGAAGAGATGTCATATTCGATAGCCATACTCTGTATGAGGAAAAAGTGGCGTTGGATTTTAAAACAAAATCTGAACAGGACCATCTGTTCAAGGAATCTAAAAGTCTTCGTCTTGTATAAAAGGGAGCTGCCCTCAATTTCAAGATATGCCTGTCGACAAATCATAAAGAGATTGAAAATTTGGGCTCGAAAGCTAGGGTGTGCTTGATCGACGAACTTTTGGCGAGAGCAGGCTCGTTTTTGTGCGTAGAATTTCTTGCTACCACGTGGAGGGATTCGGCCCTCAAACACATGCCGGTCTCGATTAAATTGCGGTTGCGAAATCGCTACTGTGATAGGTTCGCGGCCGCCAGCTGCAACTGTCAGTATGTATTTGCCCGCATCTTTTGAGATACTGGGAAAAGAGGATTCTACATACGAAGATTGAGAATACAAAATTCCCAGATGATTAAACGCACTTCTGGCTGGAGATCGAGGAGTAAACACGCTTCTTTCTGAGGACGAATAGAATTCGCCCAATTTTGAGACTGGAAATGATTAGACTCCTTCAAAACGAGAAATTTGGCTGGAGGGCTTGGACTCATTTACTTTCACATCGGTACGCTCATTCACGAGTCTGCAGTGTTTCTTTTGCACTTTCAAGGTTTGTTTCGCCTGGAACACCATCAGCTTCAAATGAGTGAGTAAAGGCTTCTCACTAGGAACTCACTGCTGCAGCGTTGAAACCTTTCGCCATTAAATGGCCTTTCAAAGAAGCTCCTGGCATGATTTTCTTGTGGCTCTTCCCCTTACGTCTTTGAAAATTTCCTCTCCCCATGGTTGGTAATCGATAGTTGATAATTGGAGGGATGATATGGATAAACTGTTTTCCTTTTGAAATACAGGAATATTAGTTGTAGAAGGAAGATATAAAGGGTTTATTTAGAATTTTACTTCAGGAAAGTGCGAACAGCTCCGCTGCTTGAATGTTATTTCTATGATAAAACTTTGAGTTACCCGTCAGTTATTCAATAGACTATGGTTGTTCGATACCTTTTCACATGTATCACTACTGCATCATATGCCTAAATTACCCATTTCACATCATCTTGGTCTCCAAGACAGAGGCAAGTAATCGTTCTGCCTCGAATCAAACTTCCGTCTACGAATCATTGATGGCCTCGGGAACAGAGTCTAAGCGGATTAACATCACAATTAACACTCACAAGCGGCGGTGGAACTGAAAGTTTCAGCGACTTCGTTCCTTCTTTTCTCTTCTCTCTCCTTTACTTTTCTCCAAGGTATCCAGGGGAAGAAGTCAGTTCAATCAAAAATGCGCTGGGACTTCAGATTTTTTTTCTTTTTGAAGCCAAAGCAAGTGACGTTAGAGTGCATGGATTTCGATATCGAGAGATTGCCCAGAAATCTGACTACTGTTCTACCTGAGGACTCATTAATACAGGCCATGACCGTCCACCATGATAGTAGTAGCATCAATAGCAGTATTCATGACAACTAGCATCGACTCCAGATATGGTGTTGTAGAGATCTTATCTAATGAAGTGTGCAAGCCAGTCAAGAAAGCACGCCACGCAATATGCCTTTTTCTCTTCAACAATTTCATCGTTATATATATCACTCACTGCTTCGCTACTAGAGAATAAATAGGCTTTCTTAAATTGCTACGGAGTGATATCAAAGCAAAGATTGTCAACCAACTAATAGAACTTGAGAAACGGAACTTGCATACCGCAATTCTCCTCCAATCCGTTATACCATAAGTTTCGTTTCATATTTCGAACCTACGATTCTCCCACTTGACGAGGAACTTTAGGTTGCTGGAATTGTAACACCATATTAAAGATCTTCGTAGAGTATAAATGTTCCAAATGATCAGGAAAATTCCGATCATCGCATTACCCCAAAAATTTCGAATCCCTCAAAGCACCAGAATATCCAATTCCCATTCCCATCGCTATCTTATCCAGTGTTCCCAACATACCTAGACCTCGCATCCGGAAGCCTAACTTCGCCTCCCCCCTCAATAGCCCACTGCCTCTGCCTTCTCTGCCGTCCTTCCCTTTCCCTAAACATCACACGCTGTCTCTGCGCCTGGAGCGTATACCAATAAAGCCAACTCTGCAACGGACCCCACCCATGATAAAACTCCGCCCAAACCCTCGTCGCGGAAACTCCCGGCCATCCTCTCTCAGCAAACATCCGCGGCCAATCCCTCGTATCGAAAAATCGCCGATCACGATGGTCTGGCGCATCTAAAACCCAGTGAAATTCAGCCCACATGCGGTTTTGCAACGGTGTTCCGTCGGTCCATCGACCGGCTTTCTTTTCCTGACTTCGTCGCTTGGCTCGCCAGGTGGCGCTCATGATTTGTATGATTCGATGGCGGGCTTTGTGTCTCTTGAGAATAGCTTCTTCAATTTGGGTTTGTTCCATATCGTCTGCTTTCGCAGCCATTTTCTCAACGACATCGATTTTTCGCTTCAATTTGCCGTATTCTGCGTCAATCTCATTTGCAGCCCATACCTTTACCCCATCCCAAATCTGACAATTCTTGATATGGACCTCCTCCCTAAACCCTCTACCCTTCAAATCATAAAAAATCCGTTTTCTCTGCGCCCACCAAGCCCCTGGTATTCTCTTCTGTCCGCATCCAGCCATCCTCTCTTTCTCCGCATCCACGCCCTCGAACACCCTCTCAAAAACACCCTCTGCCAACCCTCCATCAACAACAATCGAATCCACCTGTTCACCCCACGAAAACTTCAAAAGCTGCTCTTGCAACTGAACCACCTCCAAAATCTTCTTATTCGGTTTCTGCCACGGATGAAAATTATCATGCCACTGTTCTCCCTGAACTCGTGCGCGATTCCATCCTGCATTCAAATCCAGATGTGGATAAGGATTGAATTGTTCATCGCGGCGACACTTGGCCATAAACCCAGCCATCCCATACCATTCCCTCAAGCTCTCTTTCACCGTTCGGGGGTGCAAGTGAATTTTAGATGGGAGTGGTGTTCTGGATGCGAATGACTCGGCGAGACGGCGGGAGTCTGGTTGCCCATATTTGCGCGGTGTGATTGGGGGTGATCGTACGCATTTCAAGTATGTTTGTTGATTGAGATCTCGGTTGAAGAAGGCTGGCGGTGGTGCGGGAAGTTTAGGACAAATGTCGGGATACTTCTCGTAGAGTGCGCGGAGTTCAATACGGCTTGTTGGACTGACGATTATTGGAGTTGCTGAAGTAGTGGTCAGACTGGTGGCAGTTTTACCTTGATTGCAGATTTTTCCTTTGTAACTTGGGTGCTGAAGACTACTGATTTCTGGCGCAGTAGTGCTATCAGAGGCTTGCATTTGGTGAACAGTTTTAGAGACGACTGCAGTCTGAGCTGTATTTTCCACTTTCAGATTTGAATTTGTGCTTGTGGATGTGGAGCTGGATTCTGAGCTGGAACTAGATCTGGAGCTGGGCGATGAAGGTTCTGGTGTCAGCATGAATGGCTTTGTGTTGACCGTCAGAGGGTCAACTTCATCATCATCATCAACAGCCTTGTGCTCTGCAATTGCACAAATGCCAGTTCTTTTCCCATTAACATTATGAAAACCTGGACCAGATTTGTCAGCTATCCCTTTCAACTTGAGTCTGTCGTTAGAGATAGAAATAGAAGTATAAAAAAGCTGAGCAAAGTCAACATCAATGTAAGAATCAAGAGCCTGAAATCCTTGTATTGGTGTCTGTGTAGCAGAAATTTGTTCCATTGAAAGTGCGATTTTCTGTTGTCTTCAAGAACGTAGAGGCTGTTCTATTAACTTGAAGCTGGTTGAGGATTCAAAAGGTTATTATGTGGTTGTTGAGCTGGAGAAACTGGCACGGGGCCAGAGAGAAATTGGGAGCAAATTTAAGAAGTACACACCAAATGCAGTGAATCAAAGATGACTAACAAAGTCCTATTGTAATGTCAATAGAATTTGATACATCAATTGAGAGCAATAATATGTGTCTGAAGGTGATCAGGTGATAGTATATGTTTTGATACAACTCGAAGGGTTGTGCTCGCTTAAATTGAGTGGACAGGGGATTCCTCATCATGACTTCCAAGGTGTTAAGTGACAATGTATGAGCTAGCGATTTAGTCTCCGACAAGTTTGATTGCACATATTTTGAAAAAGAGAAGAGTCGAAAAGTTTAGGACAAGCCCAGCAGACTGCCAGATCTTTAAAATAAAATTGTTTCAATTAATTGAACATTTTTGGATCTTCCAAATGTTAGTGGAACCCACAATAGTTGACCATACACCACCACACCACAATGTTACACCAATTTTATTACATTTTCCAAAAATTGACCAATACCCAACCAACCAAGCTCCAGTAAGACCCCTTATCGTCATTCATTTCTCGTATCGCTGACCCCGTAAAGCCCTGATTATCGCCAATTTCCCTGACTCAATGATAGAAGCCCTTGTATACAATCGACATCATCCTTCTTGCTCGGGCTCACCGGAGCTTGCATAAAATTTTGAACATCATCATCGGGAGCTTTGGTATTCTTTGTACTAGCTTCTGCATCCTCATAAACCTGGGGCTCAGAATGCGCGCTCTTTCTTCGCTTATTTCTGTTGACGTCAAAGTCTGCGTGAGTAGGGATGCTAGGATTGTCTTGAAGGATTCCTTTCGCTTCTTTGTCACTCTCCTTTTGGATATGAGCAGGCCGCCGGCGTGGGTTTACGCCACTTTGAGACGGGACCCAATTCTCCTTGTCCGAGTCTCCTGATGGAGATCTCATCAACGGATCTTTATCATTAATAGGCTCTCTGGCTTTCTTGATACTACTCTGCATCCTCGCAGCACTTGACGATGCGCGCCCCAATTTAGGTCTCTTCCCTTGCAGATTCGGTCGAGATAGTGTGTTTCGTTTACTAGGATTGGGGTTTAAAGCACTGCTGCTAGTCGAGCGGATAAGACTAATAGCTGCGATTGCTGAACCACTGGACTCATTTTCCGCCTGAGTGGTGAGTTCGTCACGAGCCTCTCCTTCGGCACAAAATTCCCAAGTCCGTGCATCACGCGAGCGGCCACTCCGTAAACGAGGCATGTAAGGGCCATTAAAGGATGAAGATCCGAGAGGCAGGGCACTATGGCTGCGATATAAGCTTCGCATTCGCTTTAGTGGAATGACGCTAGACAATGAAGATGTTGGCCGTTCGGCATGTGGGCGGGGAGGGGTGATTTCTCCTTCGACTAACTCTGCTCTACCATCAAGGCCAGTTGAAAGACGCACTCGAGATGTAGCAGATGGAGTAGTATCTGTTGTGATTCTTTCAGGGCAAGACGATGGGAAGATTGGTCGAGAACTGGAGATATTTTGTCAGTAGCTCATTCGCGATGGAGGATTTAGAATTAGGATTGCATACATGGTGGGAGTTGTGAACATGGCACTGTGAGCAGCAACAGGGGTTGAGAATGGGTTCACGTTATTCCAACGATTGGCCAGGTATCCAGGTGTAGCGGAAAATGATTGAGATAGGGATTCCGAAACCGATTGAGAGCGAGTTTCCTTGCTGGGTGTCTCCGAGACTAAAGAATTGAGTTCGGTCTTTACCGGAAGCTTTTGAGTACCTTCCGCAACTTTCTCTAAAGATTTGATTGTAGATGTTATTTCGGGTGCTAACAGCTCAACGTCCTGTGAAATTCGAGATTCGTCCTGATTATCAAGTGTTCTTAAAGCCTCGTTTGGCAGTGATGATTCGGCTTGCTCATCTGTTTCCTGGCTGCTACTATAGTTGACTATAGATGCAGGATCAGAAGACAAGGGATTCAGACCAAGACCAAAGGCTGCAATTTCATGTGGAAGAAGTGGACGCGACTTTCTTCGATTGATTTGGCGACGATTTTGGAACCATATCTATGGGAAGTGACTAGTCAGTCGGGACGCGTCTTGTAATATAGTACAATAGAACTCGGCGGTAGCCATACCTGAACTTCCTTCTCGTTCAATCTAACACTTTTGACTATTTCTGCACGCGCTGCTTTGTTCGGTTTGGGGTTTTCCTTGTACTGGGCTTCGAGAAATGCTTGGTCTTCGGGGCTACAGAAATCAACTCATCAGCACACCATACTTCGTATAATATATAACATTTTGTATGGAAACAGAAAGTTCAAGCCAAAAGTGTCGAAAAAAAAGGCCTGCAAAATACAGATAAAAGACATAATCCTGCATACCTGGTGCGTTTCCTTTTCTGCTTCCCACCCTCCAATTTCCCTTCATTATCAGGGGCCTCTTCCTTGAGGGGAACAAATGCAGCAACGTCCTGTGAGGAATTGGCGGGCTCTAAATCTCCGTTGTTGTCTGAGTAATTCGGGCGTTCCTTCTCTACTTCAGGTAGGCTCCGGGGGCCAGACCCAGAATCAAGTTGAGGGATATGTTCAGGGAGAGTTAGTGAGGGAGAGCGGGGTGGAGGTATCGGGGGTAGAGTCGCGTCGTCCATATTAATGATTATTCATACCAAATGAATATGTAATTGAAGGATGTGTTATAGAATATAAATTCTCAATAACAAAAATTCCAATTCCCGTGTGGATAAACTGAATTGGGAGGGATGAGGAATGAGAGGAGGAAGATTTGTATGCATGAGTTGAGGTCGACGCGTTTGGGGAACCGCGACGCAAGCGAGAATCTAAAGAATCCAAGGAATTTCCACATCTACCCCGGAACAGATAATGTTATCATCACGAAGTATGACCAATTAATTTAAATGTTTTATGCAGTTCAAATTCAATTGATCAGAACTTTGAAGGTTTGTCAATATTTCACAATCAATTTTCATAGTTCAATAAAGTCTTGATAATACATCTATATTTGCTACATGACGAACGATTGATCGTCAACACGTGACCTGCATGCACTTTCCGATCCAGGACAGGGATTCTTAGTGGTAAATATACTCTTAAACAGGAATACTTTTCCGTCTTTACCAGTTGGGTAATCCATCTGGTAGAGCTGCTGCTGTACTAGATCCTGATGTAGATGACGGTAAGGCAACAAAAGCTTCAGTGTGAGTAGCTGAAGCGGTACCCGGACTTGAATAGTTACTGGCAACCCTTGCCTTTCCTTCCGCGATGTCGAGGTCAAGTAACGTTCGTCTGAAGAACTCCAAACTTGCTACTGGCTGGTAGTATGGTACTTCATGACCTTTTCGTAAGAGTCAGTCAGTGAATCAAATCTTGATCATATTTAAGTGTAGGGAGATATGACATACCTGCTTCATAGATTCTCAAGAAACTGAAGTTTCCATACTGTCTTACTTCTCCGTACTCTGTTCCATCGACGATGAATGGAGCATATCCTGCGGCCGCAAACTCAGCGCTGTGAGTATACTTTGCGGCCAAGGAAATGGCTTCTCCTCCAAACCACTATTTGTTCGTGTTAGTTTAGGTTCTTGTAACGAATCAACTATCTGGGCATAAACTTGCATTGCAAATATAATCTGCATCACCATAAAATAGTGATACTCTAACGTCGTTTGCCAGTAAATATTCTATATCTTCCAAGAAAGTGGGATAGACAAAATCTCCAGTCTGTTGGAATGCGTAGTAAACTTCCTCATTGGCGTCCTCGCTATAATTCAGGTTTACTCCTAGAGCATTTTGTGTAGAGGCCAAGTTGAGGTAATCAAGAAAGTATGTTGGTGGAGTTGGATCATCTGAAAATGTGGTTAGCTCAACTTCATGTCAATGTAATCTTTGAATCGTATGGAGAAGAAATTGAGGAGCGTATCAAAATGGGCGAACGGACCATATGGATGTCTGATGTCATAGGCTCCCCGCCCTCCATACGTATAGTAGACCCCTTCCACTGTGTCTCTGCAGAGGTTCTCGGCTTCAGTGCAGATTGCTTGATCTGCAGCGGATGTCAAGTTTGTTGCTCTGCAAAGACCTATCTGGTCAAGGCAGCCATTGCCCATATTCAAAGCAAACTTTGCAAAGTTGTAGACTATTGTAGTCAGTATAGTCAACGAATGTTTGGTAGTGGTTTGAATACCTGTGTCGTTATAAGCCTTGATGCCATATGAGTTATTCACCGCAAATTCGGGATAACTATCAGTTACATGATTAGTAGATCTTCGATGCACACACAAACATTGGTGACATGACTTACAAGGGTGCCTGGATATATTCGTCGATGATTCCATTACCAACACCAAGGGTGTTAAATTCTAGTTGGATACCTGCAATAGTGCCGTTTGCAATTTCCTGATTTCTGTCGTAGAAGTACTTGTAAAAAGCTGGACCATAGTGACCCCCATAACTTTCTGTCCATAGATTAAATTCCTTTTTCGTGGTGAGGTTGACAGCTGGGTCGAGTTGGGGCAAGCCGCCAAGAAACCCTTGCCTGTGAAACATTAGGACGATGAAAATATTACAACTGTTATAGAAGACTGAAGATAACAGAGATGAGAGATCCCAAAAATTGAAACATGAGCAGCCAGTCTCTATGTCTTCAGCAGAGAAAAAAGTGTTTCTTACAGAACGTGCCAAGCGGCTACAGCCGACAAATCTGTCGTGTCGAGGGCTGTCGCATTGATGATAGGATATCTTCCTTGCGCTCCAGCAAATGAAGAATTCTCATAAACACCGGTGACTGTTTCCCAAGTTAGTACGTCTTCATGAACGATTTGTCGAGCTACTTACATGGATTCAAACTTCCTTCGCCTTCAGAACCATACGAAAAGCCAACGCCCAGAGGTTGAGAAAGGAACAGTAAGTTCGAATACTCGCTAAACGAATAAGGGTTTAATTCGGTAGTGAGGTTTGCTGTAACATTACAAGGCCCCAATTCTGGCAAGGTCAGCTAGTTTCCAATGGGTGTTCCATGGTGGTACATGCCTTGAAAGAGACCAATCATAGAATCAGAACCGGGTCCACCATTAAGCCATAAAGTGACTGGTGCATTTGCAGGATCGTTTCGAGCTTCAAAAAACCAGAAGAAGGTATGTGAGTTGCTAAGAAAGTTTAGCATCTTGGGACTACAATACTTCAAATGTCAGGCTTCAAGAAGAACGTACGCATCAAGGTCGATGTATCCCGAGTACGAGTTCACACCAGGTGTAGTTTCACACACGCCTTCTTTTCCAGGCTCCTTGTAACGAATTGTTATGTTTTGAGGTGTAACCAGAGTCTTTACCCCAGTTGCATTTGCTGGGACGCCTCGGCCTGCCAGACTAGCTTGTACATTCCTCTGGGTGATTTTGGCACCGTTCACCACTGTGAACAATGCTAATCCTGCTGTGATTGGGGAAATCATTGTTCATACAAAGGAGTATATTCAACGAAGATATCATCATCATGTTCCATGAACAGACTTGGGTGTACAATACTTATAGGTACACGAAAACACCTCAACATCGCAAATCTTAACGTCCTTCCTGATGTGTTTTAGCTCATTATCACTATGCAAAACGCCTGCATCAACTCCACTGAATGAGCAACATTCAGACCTTGTCATATTTCAAGCAGGAGTTAAATCGAGTTCGGAATACGAGGAATAGTAGCCGCCTCATCCTATTGCAGATCGAGTGACGATTGTACTTCAAGGATAATCTAGGAATCTTGCTGGAACTGCATTGCGTAGGATAGGGTTTGTAGATAAGACAAATGAATAACAACCTTTTTTTTTCGGTAGACGCTACCTGGAACACACGGAGAAATCGGCTCGGAAACTATTCATTGGGCAATTATGTTCAACAAACTTGTTAGCCTTCGCTCAACCTGGTATAATGTTATACACGATAAGAAGTGGTGCGGGGTTTGTTGGCTGGGGTATCTAAGTGCAATATCCGTGGATTTCTCATATCGGAGAAGCATCTCTGTTGGGAACTGCATCTCATACAGGGATACAACTGGCGAAAACAGCGAAGAGTATATCGTCATATCCTTTAAGGTCAACTCGGTACCAAAAATCGATGACAAGCAAGTAAAAAGCATGAGGGTTAGGTAGTAATAAGAGCTTAGAGATCGAGATCCGAGCTTCCTTCTATGGCTTAGTAGTTAAGTCTGACCGCTGATATGGAAAGTATCTTGTCTGGAAATTGGCAAATGATAAGATATGCTGACAATACATGTCTGGGAGGCTGGGTAATACTTAAAAAAAATTCAATTTCCCGGTCGTATCCAATCACAATTTAACCACTTTTTTTCGTTATGGCCTTACAAGCCCTTGAGTTCATAAAGTTGTCTATCAAAAGAACTAATGGCTTTTTGCTCTAGCTACATAAGCTGCCAATGGCAGTGATATCTCGAGAATTAATTCTATCTCAAGATGTTCGTCGCTCATAAAATTCCCAATCCATCCCTCCCAGCATACCCCTTGGCCTGTGATGTCCCTGCTCCGAGTAAACGAGAGAGCGTCATCTGCCTCTATGCGCAAAACCGATCGACAGGAGAAATGCAAATACCACCGAGAGAAAAAGAACTATCTAAGATGCTGCTGATTGATCGAAGGTCCTCTGGACATTATTGCGGTCGATTTACAAATCGTTGTCATCCTCATCTGGAAGTGGCATAGCAGCGGCGTCTTCCATCTCCTTGTGGTATACCTTCAGGAGCTCCTCATCGACTTGTGCAGTTGGTGGTGCCAATGCTGGTGCAGCAACGAATTCCTGATACATATTAGTCACATTACTTTGGAAATTATGGAAATAGTTGTGTCCGTACCAAAGTTGGGTTACCAACGAGCTTGCGGGCCAACCACAAGAAAGGCTTCTCGAAGTTGTAGTTGGATTTAGCCGAAATGTCGTAGTATTGGAGATTCTTCTTTCTGTGGAAGGTGATGGTCTTTGCCTTTACTTTACGTTCCTTGACATCGACCTTGTTTCCGGTAAGAACAATAGGAATGTTTTCGCAAACACGAACCAAATCACCTATCCGGAGAATTAGTTTTGAGACCATTCCAACACGAGATTTTGAAGGAGCTTACGATGCCAGTTGGGAACGTTTTTGTATGTGATACGGGAAGTAACATCGAACATGATGATACCGCATTGGCCATTGATGTAATATCCATCACGGAGACCTCCGAACTTCTCTTGTCCAGCAGTATCCCAGACGTCGAATTGGATGTTTCCCAAGTTCTGCGAGTGTTAGTCAACCTTGCCTTGGGCCAAGGTGGGGAATTCGCAACATACGGTAGTAAATCCAAGGGGGTGAACTTCGACACCGAGAGTGGCGATATATTTCTTCTCGAACTCACCAGTCAAATGGCGCTTGACGAAGGTAGTCTATTTGATGATTAGCCTTTGATCCAAGATGCTACGACGCCTCTATCGTTGGAATGAAGGCGCAAATTTCGCGACAATGATATCCAACTCAACAACTAGACAACGACGAGAGCGATATGATCATCCGTAAGTTCGACTGTCTTACCTTGCCAGTTCCTCCATCACCGACAAGCACGAGCTTGAAGGTTGGTGTTGTTGGTGCAGCAGAAGTCTCCGCCATGATTTCTTGATGCTTTCGGTAGGTAGAAATTTAGGTAAACAGATCTGGCACGGGTCGATACTGTTGATCAAATAGTCAGCGCAAATGTAAATTTGTTGATGCGAGAATGAATTTGATGACTAGAAGAGTTGTAGAGGAGGAGGGGTACCTGTTATCGTTGAAAATTCGTCGTGGACGTGGTGGAGTATGATTTGGTCTCCAAGGATGTGAGAATGTTTTGATTGCTACAAGACCAAAACTTTAGTGAGAAGAAAGCGGTGGGCGGACTTTATGTAAGCGAAAAATGTATTTTTGATAGAAGTCACGTTATTATTCTGTCATTCATTCACCGTCAACCAATGTCAAAATCTTGGAACAGTGGAATTAAGTGGAATGAAATTTTTGAATGTTTGAATGCAGTTTGTGAATTATCACATTAAATTGTTTTGTTTCGAAATTGTTATTTGAGTTCATCTGATTCGAAGCCTCTAGGCAGTATTACGAGCCCTCTTGGTATGTAGATGATATCAAAAGTTTCATTGTTCGGCTTTGTTCACTTGTACGCCTACCAGGTATCAAGATAGTAACAAGCATACGTTTTATGACAGTATTTTCAGGAAGCTACCGAGAAGCTACTGGTCATCCGCCTTAATTATCAGATGTAAGATCATCTCGTCGTTTCTATCCCAGGCTATCTAGCTTGACCTTGATACACAGAAAGTATTGCTGGTAGCTACTAACATTGTACTGAATCTAACGATGCCCAAAATAACCTTATGTGTTGGCATGGAAAAAATTGGGCCAAACTATTCCACCAGAACCCAAACGCCACAATATTGTAAGAGTAATCAATTTTAATTTACAATGGCAGAATGTGGCAGCCCAAAAGCCCTCTGCCTCCCCAGTTTCTTCGTGGTGTCAAACTTAATTGTAGCTCTTGGCGTCCCAAATCTCTTGAAACCTTTACCATAACCTCGCGCTATTGTAAAAGTATAAATTAGTAAGATTTCGAGCATTTAATCATGATATAGAACACATACACCCTCGTTTCCTTGTACACATTCTCCTACCCTTTTCAAGCCATCATGGTTCGCATGATTGACATAACCAAAATTTCTGATTGTGTCACCAGCTTTTAGGCCAGCATCGTCCGCAGGGCTTCCCGCTGCAACACTATTGACCTTTGCGAATGGTAGATCCAAAGGTGCTGGCTCATCGAAAGAAGGTACGATTCTACTGGCCTGAGCTTCGTCGACAACAGGCTCCTCTGTGTTTGGATTTTCGGCAAGTCTCGCAAAATGTTCGTGGATATGCTTCTCAATGACGCTCATAAGAGCTTTGTGGTCGTTTTTGAGATAAATTATCCGTGACCTGGTAGTTCTAACTTTGGGGAAGGAATTAGCTCATATCATACATACTTTCATGAAAGTAGAATGCTTACTTTGTGCAACGTCTAAATCTGCTCTAGGGAAACCATCAGGAGTCAAAAGTCTTGTATTCATGTCCACACCATGCTGATATACATTAGCAGAAGCTCATAAAATTTGAAGTATAACCTGCCGAGTCAAGAACACCACTCAGAGCTTTGATTTCAGCTTCTATACTGTCTTTCTTTCCCTGAAGTTGAGAAAATGTTAGGCCATCAGTTTGCATTCCATTTGTGGCTCCTGGTCTAGATGTAGGGCCAGAGGGAATCGTAGGGGCATGTAGATTTTCCATGTTTAAAGGTAATCCCATCTCAGGCTGTGCTGCTGCTTGATATTCTCTAAGATAGTGAGATCATTCGTTCAGTTCAGCCTTGTGAATTATATCAGACCAGGCTGCGATGATAGACGCAATGCATTGAACTTATGTAAAAATGGCGGGGTAAACCAATGTAGAGCTCCGACGATGACTAATCTCTCGTTCCACAATCCTGCATTCACTCCCAGTTGACCAACTTCAGTTCCTGAGTATCTTCATGAGGCTGTTGAATCACAAGTGCGATTTGGTTCTGTAAGTGTACTTAGACAGAACGGTGTGGAGATAAATTCATAAGACATTTTCTTCCTTCCAAACGTGTTATATATTGATGAAGTGCACCATTGACACAAAGATGGCAATTTGCTAGTGGAAGTTTTCTTGTAATGAAGAAGGAATGAGAAGTTTGCAATGCCAGAGTTGATTCATAGTACACCGGGGACGAAAAGTGTATCCATTATGAAAGTCTAGAGACATATCATACCTCTATATACCTCTCTTCTCCTGTCGTTCTTGCCCGTTCATTCAGCCATTGGTTGTATATGGGTGTTCTGCGCATCTCAAGGCCAAGAAGCCTAAAGAATAGTAATTCATTTTCATATCGTTGTGGTAATTGTACGCCAACGAGAATTAGTGCTTCCCTCTAACATGATAGTAAATGCCAGCATTTGATAATCAAAGCGGTTATAGATTAGCAGCATCACCTTGATACCGTGGAATATAATCTCAACATCCAGGTAGTGATATTAGCGGAGTAAAACAATGCATTATGACACTCGAAATCTTTGGTATCCACGTGAACTTTTTTTTCTTTGTAAGGTCCGCATATTCCTTCTCTCACAATTCCCCTCTTTACTCTGCTAATACATCTTTTAGCTTTGGAGGGGAGTTGAAACAGTTGTTAGGGTTGTCTGGTGATATACTGGTGGCTGACGTGCGAGCGTTGCATTGAAAGTTCTATAAGAAGGATGAGGCATTGCCATGGTGATTATTAGATAAGGATCGTAACAAAGCAACATAAAGAGAATGCTCTATCGATCCCTTATCCTATTTGTGCGTGAATCTTATTTGCAAGAGTTTATGCTTGATTTCTAAGGAGCAGTGGGATGCTTAGCTTCTGCATATATAACCCTTGTGAGGTGGTATATGTAGATGAAAACGTTGCGACAACTCCCTGTGTAAACCACATCGCGAGGCTTCACCGCAGATGCATACCCAGCGTTATTATTTGTGACTCACAACAAGAAATCGGAATAAACAAATGAGTCGTATGACCGAAGTGCCCTTTCATTCTTCAAGTATAAGTAGATGCAAGGTAACGTACAGCAGGTGTCTTATTATTTATAAAGCCACCAATACCAATCACTTACTGCAAGCCAGTGATGGCTGATGGCTGATGACTGTCAGCATCGATAGCAAAGGGTCTCTGGAGCTGTGTTTCGAGGGATACGTTGACAGCCTATAGATATGATTTGCGGACAAATCTAGCAGCGGTAGTCGAAACCTGTAGTCCGTTGAATTTGCCGAATGCGACTGCTTCTCGAGAGCCTTTTGAGTGTAGTTGATGACCTTTGTTAATTTCTCTGCAGTTTCTACCTCTTCTAGTTAGTAAATCAAAGACTTGGAAAGAAGTGTCTGGAGTTCGGCAGGCGCCGATCCAGGAGATCAGGTGAATGGCTCTTATAAAATTGGCCCAAGCTAAGGGACGATTTTGCATGATCATAAAAGAGTTTGCGCATGCAAAGAGTAGGATCGAGAGATCCAGCGGAGGTCATCATTTCCATCTCAAAGAAGCTATTCCATGTTGGTAAGTGAAGGGAGAGTAAAGCCAGAACATATTTTTGTCGTCAGGGTCCATACTCCTCTTTTCAAATACCCAACTTCATTGCTTGAACAGAGTCGATAAGAACTTACAAAAGCTATTTTTTGGAAGTTATATACATAGTTCTTGTTTGTGTTGTGATTCTGATTATGATAAAGTGATACATAAAGAACCTACATGGGATTATAACAACACTCCTAGTTAGTGATTGTTAATTTGCGACAAAACTGAACATGAAAGTTTAGTAGTGGGCCATTGTTTCTGTTTATGTTTTGATTCTCAATTTTGGTTTGTATTGTATCACTCGGCCGATGGGTTGTTGTGGTTAGCTTTTTTTTCTTTCCTTGTAGACTCAACTTACATTTGAGATTACCCCTTCGCGTAAATTCACACCAGAACAAACAAACACACTTCGAACCTTCCCAACTTGACTTCTACCCAAAGAGTTGCTCTTTCTCCGAATTTAATTGTGATATTAGAATTGATTTCTTCAGTTGATCTTCTTGTGCTCTTCAACTTTACATTGGCAAACCCTTCTTGGTCCATTGGAACGATTTTGTATCTACATTTTTGCTCCACTTGCTCCCTTTGCTTTTGCTCCTTTTTGATTCAATCTTGATTCAATTTTGATTCAATTTTACTCCTCTCTTTTAAGAAATATTATGGAAACTTCTGACCAGGAAAATAAAGCTCTTGACGCATCAATCGAATCCGTTTCCGTCATCAAAAAAGTTGATACCTTGGCCAAGAAAATTACATCTCTCCGCGGATCTACAAATATCGGCACCTCAAAGTACATCAAAGATAAATTTGGTGAGGAAGTCCCAGCTCTTGGACAGAAGTGGTGGTCAAATAGTTTAGCTGATCCTCCCGCGAAAGGCGTCCACGAAGCAAGACATTTTCCAGAAAATTGCATCACCTTTGACACCAAATATACCATCAACTACTACAACGAAGAAGGTGTACCAATCGAAAGCCCTATTGAAGAAGCCATCGAGGAACCTATTCGAGTAAAGAAATTAATGTGGAACAGAGAAAGAGTCTCTGAGCCCGCTGATACTGTTCCCGCCAGCGATCTAGCGATCAATCCCCGAGAGCTTATCGAAATGGAATCAGATACCTTAAAACACCCAAAACAGTCCGCCAACAACGATCACTTTAACGATAATTCTGAAGTTGATCCTGCACCCATCCAAAATCAATTTGCAGACGAGCCTACTACAATGCCAGTCATCAACCATCAAGAGAAATATGCAACTAGTGGCAGCTACGATATCAATTCCGAAATCGGTCACTCAGCTTTTGAAAATCAACGCGCGGGAGAGTCTTTCACTGCAATGCCAGTTTCTCACGATCGGGAGAAATCTGCGATTGAAAACAGTTTCGGAAACAAAATCTCTAATACTATGAGGAACTTGGCTGCTAAAGGACTACAGGTGGTCAATGATTTAGATGAGAAAGCTGCTGCTCGCGCTCAATTTTTCGATGACATAGACGATCAATATACAGATGACCACATTGCAGCAATGACTGCCACCAGGCGCCATGACAAGTCTTCCACTAGTAGCAGTCTGGGAAGCAGAGTCTCTAGCACCATGCGCAACCTGGCTGAAGTTGGATTACAAGTCATTCACGATCTAGATGAGAAAGCCGCTCGTCACGCTAGATTCTCTTTGGACAGTCCAATTCCAATGGAACCAAAGCCAGTAGTTACGAATCAAGCAAATCCTTTCGAAAAGTTTCTACTCACCATCAAGCGACGAGGTGGACATAGGAAGACAACCAGCTGTGACATGCCTAGAAACAGAATTGAAGGAGATTTGTTTGAATCACCAATCGCCTCACAGAGACCTGGACACAGAAAGTCTCTATCGGGCAGCTCCTATGGTTTTGTGAATAACATGAAAAGTGTTGGAACCAGTCTTGCAAGCTTTAGCATTGCACCACGTTCAAGAACAGGCATGTCATCTCGCCATCAACGAACTGACTACAGCAGTAGAGCATCCTATGCTGTAAGTAATCTTCTTCCGGTCTTCAACTTGGTACACGACTAATATTCTCCAATAGGGAAGAGCGTCTGAAGATAACGGAAATTGCTTATCACGGGCATTTATCCTCGACAAGGAGGTAATTAAGCGCATGGAACAACGTCAAGGTGTTATTGAGGAAATTCTATCCACCGAGAAGGCATACCTTGATGATATTCAAGCTCTCATACGTGTATGTTGCAATGAATCCTTTCCACTCCACTCTTTACTGATCCTTAGCTAGGTCTTCGAAGGTCTCCTGATCACCATTCCCATCCTCTCACAAAGCTTACGCAAGTCCATTGTTATTACTCTCAAGGACATCTGGAACCACAATAACGAACTCTATAACGAACTCGTCACAGTTGTGGCTAATACAAATAAGTCTTCCGGTGTAGGAGTGGTTAATCCACCGAGCCACCCTCCAGTCAAGGGACACAAGAGATGGCAAAGTCTAGGCGAAGCACCTGCTTCGAATCCTACCGAAAGCCGTGGTCGACACATTGGTGATCCGAAGGTTGCGGGAGAGATTGCAAAGGTCTTTTGTGGAAAGGTTCGGAAATCATACTATTGTTCATGGCACAAATGCTAACACGTTATAAGCAGATCCCGGGATTGTTCTTGTATGAATCTTATGGAATCATGCATAGTGAGGTTATGAAGCAGATCCATACATCGTACAGAACTACGGATGAGTGGAAAGATTTCAATCAAGCCATTCGATCAACTGAGGAAATGATCATCTCTACTGATAATCGAGAGAATGGCTCCCGCAAAGGAAGACATTTTGATGATTACTTCATTAAGGTAAGTGAAAGATTTCATTTGAATCAGCGAATGCTAACAGTATTCAAAGCCTATCCATCGTATCGCTAGATACGAAGTTTTGTTTGGTCGTCTCCTAGAACAAAGTCCCGTCTGCGATTGTCCAGAATCCTCTACCACCGTTGAGACTGCGCTTTTCCGACTCAAAGAAGTTCACAAGACGATGAATTCCGCCGCAGGAAATCATCAAAAAGCAACTGCGATGTCAAGAACATGGCTATTGCAAGATCGTCTACTATTTACAAGCCAGGCAAGTCTTCGAATTTCAATAAACTGCCTTCTCCTGCTAACATTACCCAGCCGGAAAGTAGATCTCGTGATAAGGTTCGTGTGCTTGAGCAGAATCATTTGTGTGGTGTGCTTCATGTTTGTTGGCAGACGCAAGACACGGTTGCAGGTCGTAATATTACTGGACAGTACCTCGTAGCTCTCATGTACGAGAAATTCTTCGTTCTTGCTCAGCCTTCTGGAACGCAAGATGAGATTTATGCTATTCAGGCTTGTATTCCGATTAGTGAACTCACTGTTGAGGATGTTGATAACGGTAAAGGTATTAGCTATTCTTCTCGCTTGGTTTCTCCGAGCTCCATTGCTCTGCACAGAAATTCTGACATGGAATACCTAGGCTTACAATGTCACACGGCGCCCCATTCCTGGAAGATTGTATTCGAGCACATCTCTCAACTCTTCGAAATGATAGTCAGCGCATGCTCTGCAAAGGAAGAATTGGAGTGGAAGAGCCGTTTGATCGATCGTTCTGGCAAGCAATGCAATAGCACTGTTCAGCAAGAAATGACAGCATCATTGTCACTTGATATCAAGCCGATGGGAACGGTCTACGGAAAGCCAGGTAGGTCTCACATACTTCTGGTACTTTTACGTTCTTTGGGCTAATCGATTCTGAAACAGGTACTGTTGCTCGACGCAACTCTATACACAGAGCCACAACAATGAAAGGTCAAACCACCATTCCTCTTAGCGTTATTGTGAGAAACACTTGCGCCACAGTCGAACCATCTCTCTCAAGCTCCGCTTCCCAGCTCTCGATCAACAGATCCCATTCTCTAGCTGGTCCACATCGCCCTACAATCCTCGCTCCATCCCGCACCGAGCGCGTCCGTCTCGAAACCCTTCTCGCCGACGTCTGGACCCGCGACATCATCCCTTACCCCGGCATGGGCTCCCGACCCCACCGCGAACACACCGTCCGAGCATCCGCAAGCTCTATGATGCGCAAGATTAGCCACGCGAGTATCTCCAGCATCACCAAGCGCTCGGGTAGTATCGCCAGTCTTCACAAGAGCACAGAAGATCACACGGCCACCGAGCTGGATAGTCTCCGACCCATGGTTCTCAATCGCCAAGCTCGTCTCAGCTCTAGCGATAGTATGCCATTGCCCGAAGATGAATACTCTATGTGCCAGGATACAAGCGCTGGAAGACATAGCTCACGACTTGCTGTGATTATCGATGAGAAGGAGGGTAGTACTGGTACGGGAGCTGCTCGCTCTGCAACTGCCAGTCCAATCATGGCGCGTCTAGCGAGTTTCAGGAGCAAGAAGAGCTCGGGATCGTTAGATGATTCGTTGAATTCGAAGCGTTCTTCTGCTTCGAAATCTCCGTCTGGAAAGAGTTCGTTGGCTTTACCGATTGTTACGGCTGCGCATGGAGAGGAGGTGAGAAAGGAGAATGTGTTGCATTCGTCGATGATGGTTGATAATAGTAGTGGTAGAGAGGAAGCGGCAGGAGATTTGTTGCAGGCGCAGCAGAGAAAGGGGAGAAATAGAGCTATGTTGATGGAGGGATTTAAGAATCTTTTCCGTTAGATTGAGGGATTGGGGTAACACAGTGACTTGTATTAGGTAATTCATAGGTAGTTAACGTTTGTTTATAGGAAATATTAGGAATGATTTGATATTTGTCGGCCGCAGTGAGGTGATTGTGAAGAGAATTTATGAGAAATCAATCGTCTGGATCGTGATCTTGGGACGAGTAATGATTTGTTTGTTGCTCTAGTTCAGTATTTACATATTGCTATGAGCTTAGGACAAAGCCTGCAAAGATTCTCAGATATTTCTTTCCGCTATGGATTAAGGTGGTGCCTCAATATTCTCTTGATATGTGAGATTATAGGATATCATGATCCTCCAAATCATAAATATTTAGGGTATACTAACTGTAAAGTCTGAGATGATAAAATGTAAAGTTGATTTCCATCTGATACTGTGAAATTAGACTCCATGAATTTACATATCGCCCATACAATAATAGCTAGCTACTTACTCCGACATATTTCTTAGAGTAATCTCAGCTAAGAGTTTGAGCTGACCTGCATTACTCTCAGATTCAAAACGAGACATCGAAGTGATTTCTCCTCGGGACATTGCATTTATCAAATGCAGCAACCTAGTCACACTCAATCATCGACAGAATATCCACTGGAGTTCCGAGACGAATAGCTGAAGTTTTGCACAGGAATATAGATGACCTTTGACTGTATGCAATCCACTTTTATTTCACCTCATCCGCTTGCCTCACGAAATCGCTGATCCGAGCGAGATCACAGTTACAACCACCCAGCCTCCCGACTCGGAATTATTGAGAGTTCCAAAAGTATGCTGGCAGGTTTTTGGCGTCCAGTGAGTTTAGACACTCTCACACTCGGGTCACCAGGGAACCTACTGGAAGTGGTTCGCCTATCAGCATAGGTATATTATTATGGGCTCTTTTTAACTTCATCTACCATATATGGTATATAGAGGCAACGGTATTGACGGATAGGAGTACTCCCAGATGACTTGTGTCGGTGCCAACCGGGAGATATTCATCCGCTTTATTGCTCATTCAAGCTTTCATCTTTCACCATCTTGCTCGCGACCTGTATACTTCTTCTCTCGCATCTCAATGCACATGCTCAATATCACAATTCACCCAAACTCAATTCTCTAGCTCATCAGCGCTTGGATGACTGCCCGCTGCTTGAACGAGCCCAGGAAAAAATGAATAGCATCAAAGATATCTGCAATAGCGCGGCAAGGGAATTTTGCAAGGAAATAATGACCGAGGGAAGCGTCGAAGTGATCCAAAATTTACTGGATGCCAAAGCAAAGACAGCCGAGGAAACTGTTTACATGATTCGAATTGTAGAACAACGACGAGAATAATACGGAGGAGAATACGGAGAAGGAAAGCGGGAAATTTTGCATGCATACTCCATTCTTCAGAACCATTAATGTTGTTTGTCCAAGGTTTATTGCTCGACAGAAATCAAGACGCCAGGCTTCTCAAGGAGAATCTATAGGTAGGACATCAGCACTTGCTTCGTCGAGTAACACTTGTCTAGATTATTCCCACACGTCACCACCCGGAGTCGAAAAACAGCAAACATTCAACGGTCTGCATGACATTGGGCAGGAACCCAACACATTACCAGATCATCCGTGGGCATTCAAAAAGCCAGACACCAATCCAAGCACAACAATCGATGATGAGCATCATCATAATTTGCTACCAGTATCTACTTCTTCATCACAAGATCAGACGTATTTAGGAATGCCTGCAACTATGGCCGGCGCAGATGACCAGGCTTTCCAAGGTGTCAGTCAATATGGCATTTTTTGATGGTCTGGTGAGAGGGACACCCGAGATGGATAGCATCTGGGATTGGGTAGGGAAGTGATGAAAGGATAGCTATTGATATAATGTACAATGTGTCTGTCTACATTGCCATGCGAATCCGATTTATGAAGAAACTAGGAAGGATGCCACAGTTTGAAATACTGGCGAGCTTTTACAGGCTCTTCTTTCGATGAAGATGAATTAGTAATTGTCGATTCAGCAACTGCTAATCGCTAGAGGCCGAATAGTAAGCAGTCTCGAGGTAGTGTGTACTTCGTAGTGTAGTATGAGAGTAAAGATAAATGTTGAAAACTTTATTCCAGCTCTCTCCCCATAGATCGATTACTGCACTTATTGACCATTCTAATGACATTGCGAGAAGAGGCATTTATATGGTGGATATTCATTGGCAGGTTCATTTTGGCATCTTTTAACGTTTCCGAACATTCCGGATGGAACTTCTCTTGACCCCACCCACCCTACCTACTCAATTCAAAGCGCAACATCCTCGTCGTCAAACTCAAAACAGAATGTCCAATGTCCATACGATCGATACGATCTCCAAAACTCCAACTCCGAACTCCGAACCGAGCACCAATACGATCAATACGACCGAGACGATAGTATGTATATATGGGGTTTAGTCTGGCCAGACAGCATATATGCTATCTACGATTCTACAGAGTACTCATAAACTGGGGAACCGCTTACCTGGATTTTCGACGGGACAGGGCTAGTTTTCTCATTCCAGGTCTGAAGGTCTCACATTCCCCTTAAGACTTGGCTTGGACCCCATCCATCTCAGCTTGCTTTTGTTTGGAATTACGACTGCGCCTTGTAGGTGGAGGATTCGCATGAAATATGCTTACTCCGCATACCTCCTACTCCTTCCGAGGTAAGTAACCACCTACTTTGTACTGACTATCTAGCTGATGAGTGAGCTGGTATTGTTTATCGGATCCTCTTCCAAGGCCAAAGGATATTGTAAGGATATTATGCCAACCGAAGCGCTGAGCTTTCTTAACAAAGAGAGTTTAGACTATGATCGTGCTAAAGCGGACTTGTCGAACTCCCGGGAGAAGCCACAATTAGTGGCTGGCTTTGGAGATTGATTTTGGATTGATCATCATGTGTGTGTTTGTGTTCCTCTATTTGAAGCTTCTCACTACTTCGCATTTCGTATCTCGCATTTCGTATATTTCGCATTCCAATACTTAGCGCGTACGTAGAGACAGGAGAGGACATTGGTCTTACCTTGGGTCTTACCTTGCTGTCCCCCCATTCTCATACCAAGGCTGTGAAAGGTATATGTATATACATGAGTGGACCGGTACAGCTGTACATGCACCAGACATCTAATACATACATCTAATATCATACCAACGACCAGTTTGCTACAGTGTTTCGCAAGGTTGAGGCTGAGGTCTCATCAGAAGGAATCTGGTCAAACAATACAAGAGCTAACTTACCGATCTCTTTTATATTACCGATACCCTAACGACCTGATTACATGGACGAGCAACTACCTACTACTCATCTCGTCTCAAACCATTTCTTCACCCGATATACTTTTTCTTTCTCAAATTCTCTAAAACGAATCAAAACGGAAACTACCAATTAGTCGCAAAATTTGCGTACATTAGTTGCCTTTTGACTCCCTGTAGATCTCCCGTACTAACGTTTAGGCCGAAAAAAGCGTGGACCTGCGTCATACGAACATATAAACTGGCCGAGCCTCCTTCTTTAGCTTTGCCGTTTCCGTTTGAGTCCTTTGATTTAAAACATCATCTTTTCCAACAAGCACGGGAAAGACGGCGAGAACGAGAGGCGAGAAAGAGAGAGAAAAAGTTTTGCATTGAATTTTTTAACTATATAATATCTCTTCTTAAATTTCTTTCTCATCTTTGCTTTCTCTGAAATATTTTACCTACCGACCGACTTACCGGTAACACAAGACAGTCAAGTCAATATGAAAGGGTTCGGAGCGATAGTTGCTTCGGTTGCGTTGTCTTCCACAATATGTGACGGTAATTATTCCGTCAAGAAAGTTCTAGTACCAAGCTTATTAACTCATTTTTAGCTCGTCAATTGGTTTTACCTCGAGATGCATCTCCCAAGGTTATCGCTGCCGAAGTATTAGCTGCGCCTATGTATGCTATCAAGCGTGCGTTGCCGGATTCACCAACAGGAAGTTACACACCAGGAGCAGTAGATTGTCCTGATACGAGACCAACAGTCAGAAAAGCCAGTGAATTGTCTGCCAATGAAACATCATGGCTAGAATTACGAAGAAATAATACTATTCAGCCCATGATAACTTTCCTCGAAAGGATGAACATTTCTGGATTCGATGCAGCTAAATATATAAATAGCGTCTCCGGCAATGCATCTACGTTACCAAATATCGGTATAGCAATTTCTGGAGGAGGTTACCGTGCAATGTTGAATGGCGCTGGATTCGTCGCTGCTGCCGATAATCGAACAGCCAACTCAACAAACACGGGCCAAATTGGAGGTCTTTTACAAGCTACAACCTACCTTGCAGGTCTTTCTGGTGGTGGATGGCTGGTGGGATCACTCTATACCAACAACTTTAGTAGTGTCGAAGCTTTACGAGATAGTTCTGATGTGTGGAACTTTCAAAACTCGATCTTCGAAGGACCTAACAATGATGGTATTCAGATTTTGAGTACTGCTGATTACTATAGTACCATTAGGGACGAGGTTTCCAGAAAAGCAGATGCTCCTCTCAATTTCAACACCTCGGTCACCGATTATTGGGGACGCGCATTATCGTTTCAATTGGTCAATGCTTCAGATGGTGGACCAGCTTATACATTTTCGTCAATTGCACTACAGGAAGAGTTCGCCAATGGCCAAATTCCCATGCCTTTCCTCGTCGCTGACGGTCGTTCGCCAAACACCGAGATTATATCACTGAATTCGACAGTCTACGAATTCAATCCGTTTGAGCTTGGTTCATGGGATGCTACGACATATGGATTTGCACCCCTTCGTTATATTGGTTCGAATTTCACCGCTGGTTCTATCCCTGACGGTCAACAGTGTGTTCGTGGTTTTGATCAAGTCGGTTACGTGATGGGTACTTCGTCTTCGCTTTTCAACCAATTTTTAATTCAAGCAAATCAAAGTTCCCTTCCAAGTTTTGTCACCGACGCTTTCACTACCATTCTCGACAAGATCGGATTCACCAACAACGATATTGCGCAATATCAGCCTAACCCCTTTTACGGATTCAACAACCAAACCAATCGCGATGCTCAAACCACTCAATTAGATTTGGTCGATGGTGGTGAGGATGGCCAAAACATCCCTCTCTATCCTCTCATCCAACCTATCCGTGGAGTAGATGTAATCTTCGCCATCGATTCATCCGCCGACACCACCTACTTCTGGCCCAACGGAACATCCCTCGTCGCAACCCACGAGCGATCCCAAAACGAAACCATCGCAAACGGAACCGCATTCCCCTCGATTCCCGGCCAAAACACCTTCGTCAACCTCGGACTCAACAAACGCCCCAGTTTCTTCGGTTGCGATCCCTCCAATTCCACTGGCCCAACTCCCTTGATCGTCTACATCCCCAACGCACCTTACATCTACCAATCCAACGTCTCGACTTTCGACCCCTCCTACAACGCCACAGAACGCAATCTCATCATCGAAAATGGCTACAATGTCGCTACTATGGGTAACTCCACTATTGATCCCGAGTGGCCTACCTGCGTTGCCTGCGCCGTTATCTCCCGCTCGCTTTATAAGACCAAAACTACCGTTCCCGATGCATGCACGGCTTGTTTCAATAGATACTGTTGGAATGGTACGTTGGATACGAGCGATGTGGAATACAATCCTAAGTATATCGTTGGAGAAGTTTCTGCTTCTTCGGATGCGGCAACTCTGGGTGGAAACAAATTCACGAGTATCGTTGTTGCGGTTGCTGCTGCTGCATTGGTTGTTTGGGCTTAATATCATGTGATGTGATATGATATGTTATGTTATGTTATGATGTGAGAAGGAAATAAATATACTATTCTATATACAACGAGTAGAAAAATATCGCGAAAATGCATAAGGACAAAATCTCGGATTTGGGATGGGGCTGGAGCTTTTTATGTATGGTTGTATATAAATATAACGGCTTTCTAATGAGGGATGAGGGGGTACGATTCAATTTTCTTGCATTTGCATTGTATTAAGGATAGAAGGGGGGGGGTTAAGTCGGATGGTTAGTTAGTTATTTGGGGGGTGGGGGACTTTTTTATATATACATTTCTGGATATTAATCGCGGAGATGATGATGATGAGCGGATTATACTATACTATACCTTTTTTTTGGATGTAACGAATGTCGAATGATCGCGTGTATGTATTCATGTATAATTTCAGAAATGGATTGTGTAACTTATGTTGAGATTAGATACTAGAAAGCTTGGAAACTTAACTAGACTCGGTGTATTGGTTACTACTTGTGACGCCATACTTTCATTGCATTCACTCATTCAAATATAACATTAATGGTTACGAGATACTTACTCACTTAACTCACTCGCTCACTTAACTCCGTATGTATTGGTGAAAAAGGGACGGGCTTAAAGTTGACTTGTAGAATAATTGAGGATATGGGGGTAAGGAGGTTGGGTGGGCTGGGTTGATATTTGATGGATGTGTAGGTATGGATGTGTAGGTATATGTAGGTATATATAACTTAAATATATATATATATATATAAAAATCAAAATCAAAATCAAAATCAAAATCGAAATCAAAATCAAATAAGAAGTTAACAAATGAAATACCATATAATTATAAACTACTCATACATTTCCTCACCTGATTCACATCCCCATTCTACATCCACATCCTTATTCATATCCATATCCATATCCCGCACTCCATATTCTCCTCAAGATATATATACCGATCTTAGAATCCCCTCTTTCCCTCACTTCCCTATTGCCTCCCCCTTATGCTCTAGATTTAAGTTTCATTTATATTTATTCATACCACCCGAGTGGAAATGAAGTTCCTATTTCTTCTCTCTTTTTTTCTCTTTCTTTCTTTCTCTTTCTTTCTCTTTCGCTTTCTTTCTTTTATACAAAAACTACTTTCCAAACCTCATAACTCATTCCTCGACTACATTCAGGAATAGGAATCAGGAGTCAGAGTTGCAAGAGCGATTTACTTATAAGAAGATGAACTTTGAAGGTCTCAGCAATGAACAGATGGAGGAAGGAGGAAGGAGGAAGGAGGAAGGGGATTGTGGAGGTGAGGTTATCGTATGATGTGATAATGAAGTGAGAGAGGAAAGGAGAAAAGAAGGGAAAAGAAGAGAGTAGAGGAGGGCAGAGGAGACTCCTAGAAGAGATTGGGAGGTTATTCGGTCTGAGGTGAAGAAGAAGAGGGCAGAGAGCTACGGGTACAAAAAGTCGTCATTGGTAAGTCCTAGTTTAGTTTCTACTTCCTACTTTCTACTTGCCCACTTTGAGGGAGCGAGGATGGGAGGAGAGGATGGGTTACACGAGGGGGATAGATTTGAAATCTCGAAGCGAAATACCCCCCCCCCCCCCCTTCTTCTCAGAAACCTTCCCATTCAACCCGGTAACCCATCTAAATCTAAGCATCTAAATCCAAGCATCCAAAACCAACCAACCCCTACAAATCATTCAATTCCCATCTCCATTCCAATTTCTCTCCCAACAAAGCTAAAATAGATGACTAACCAATCAACCAACTAACTGACTGATCAACCAGCCAGCCAGCCAGCCTTCAGAGCACAACATCGATAAATCTCTCGCTGGATATGAGCTTGTGGTTGTGTTATAACCAAGGAGTCAGTCACTTATCAAGGCTTCAAACTTCAAATACACCGGATTGGTATACGATGCATATCTGGACAGCCTGTGAGTAGGTGGGTAGATAAGGATAAGTAGAAAAAATATCTTCAACCCTTACCATTTTCTCTCCTTGTCTCACACACACAATGAAAAGGACCTCAGCTTTAGCGAAAATCTGATGAAGGCTCCACCGAGGAGAAAGAAAAAACTCAAAGCAACTCACCATTAGTGTCAAAAGTACGTGAAGTTCAAAAGCACATAAATCACAACCTCATCCCCAACATTTCAATGTGCATCATGATTCTCATTTATTCTTATCTCCGTACATACATCGAACCTTTCACACCCACTTGACTTCCTCTCTTCAAATACCCCCCTTCACCCTCACACCATACATATCCATCATCATAATCACTAGCATTCAATATCCCCCACCCTTCCATCAAACCATCTACCAAATTCTCATCAATGCATGATTTTCCATCGCCAAAAAAAAGTAGTAATAGTAGCAAACACTGCCAGTTCGCACAGGAACGAGTGTCATGAAAGTAATTTGATTTGAACCCTCAGAGAGATTTCTCGAATGGGTGAAATAAAACAAGGCAATTCCATGCAACCAAACAAAGATACTTCCCCCCAAATTTATTTGACGAAACGTGGTTTATTCCCTTTCCCCAAAAACGCCCTTCGCCATTCTGAAAATAGGTTCGGATGAGATAATCGAAAAGAACAAGTACTCGCAGTTGGTGGTATCTACGAAAAAGGAAATGGAAATAACGGCAGAGCTTTTCTGTGCCCATCAATCCATGCATATATCATCAAACTTCGACCAAGATCACACTAGCTGCTATGCGCACGCATTAGAAGCTACAGAACTGCTTAGTACAGGCTCTGTGGAATTTAGAATGTGAATCAGCAAGTGCTTACCCTCGCAAGTGGATCCTCAGCATCTGCCGTTACAAGTGAAGGACTCTCCACACTTCCATGATTTATAGGGCCAGTGGTCGTGTATGCACGAGGCTCGATAGCCGGTCTCATGTGGGCTGGTGTGGGACTCGATGCAGGATGTTGTGTACCGCGCGTACCATTTTGCGAGTTGGGGCTCTCTTCATTAGCGGATTGCCTAACCTCCCTACCCTTCTCGAGCAATGCACCCCCAAGAGTTGCACATTTCAAGATTGTCTGAATAAGATGATTTTGTTTCAGAGGCTTCGAAAGATATTCATCCATTTGGGCTTGAATACATTTTTCACGATCACCCAACATAGCGTGTGCTGTAAGTGCGATAATGGGCGTCCTTTGCGTTCCAAGACTTCGTTCGTACTCCCTAATCTTAGCGGTTGCTTCAAATCCTCCCTAAAATAATGTTAGTCATCTCCAGTGTTATATTGTGATTGCGCATTGCACTTACCATAATTGGCATTTGAACGTCCATGAGGATAACATCGTATCGTTTCTCCTTGATAGCATCTAGTGCTTCTTGACCATTGCCAACGACAGTAACGACGTGATGATACTTTTCTAGAATCTTCACTGCCAAACGTTGATTGACAATGTTATCTTCGGCCAGGAGAATGTCGAAGGATTTTGTGTTGTCCGCCAATGAAGGTGCAGCTCGATTTTCCAAGGCAGGAATCATACCATTGCCAAGATCGATTGTTAAACATGGAGTGGTCATGTAAGAAGTGATACCAAGATCCAAAGCAGACTTCAAGCTGACATGGACAACAGGAGCCAAGAGAACAATTGGGATATACTTGAACTCATCGATTGATCGCAGTTTTCGAGCGGACTCAATTGAGTCCACAACAATCACATCATAAGTTGAAGCAATCTTCTCCTTGGTTCTTCCATTGCCGAGAAGAATGGTGTGCTGCTCAGAGTCGACAACAACGGGTACCAAACCAAGTTGTGTAAGCATAGTGATTATTTCTTTGCCATGACCAGTCTGTCCTTTGTCGATAAACAAAACATTGTGGCCTTGATATGGCTTGAGTTGTTTCTGAATGAAGCTGATATCTGAGGTTGCGAGACGGACTGTACATGTGAAGTAGAATGAACTGCCTTTTCCGTACTGACTCTTGACCCAAACATCCCCACGCATGAGATTTACAAGTCTCTTCGAAATTGATAAACCTAAACCAGTACCTCCGAATTTTCTCGTCATAGATCCATCTGCTTGTTGGAAAGTGTCGAAAATCAAATTGAGTTTATCAGCTTGAATACCGATACCAGTGTCAGAAACGCAGAACTCGACTGCATACTCATTTGGCGCACAATGATCTTGCTCGGCCTTCTGAATCGTCAAAGAAACCTCACCATGCTCTGTGAACTTGATAGCGTTTCCAACCAAGTTGAGAATAATTTGTCGAAGACGGAACGAATCACCAACCACGTGATCTGGAACTGAGCTATCTACGCGGTAAGTGAGATCTAAGAATTTCTCATTTGCCTTGACAGCAAGAGTCTTCAGTGCGTTGAAGACGGTTCCTCTAAGGGTGTAAGGAATCTCCTCCATGATCATGCGATTTGCTTCGATCTTTGACAAATCAAGAATATCATCAATGATGGTCAATAAACTGTTGGCCAAGTTGTGAACAATATTGAGCATTTCTCGTTGATATTGAGTAAGATCGGTGTCGAGTGTCAACTGAGTCATACCAATGATACCGTTCATCTATCACCAAGGTTAGCGAACAAGTATATTCATTAGATTAAGGAGAATAAAAGATTGGGCAAAGGGGTCAGTGATGAACAAAATAAGCCTGCCACGTAGAGCATTTCAATGTTCAAGCTAATACAAATAATTGAAAATGCACCCAAGCGTAATGCAAAAACAAGAGCAGGGAATGGAGTTGTACTAACAGGTGTTCGAATCTCGTGAGACATATTGGCCAAGAATTCAGACTTCGTTCTGTTGGCGAATTCGGCAGCTTCCCTAGCCAAGGTGTTTCTTTGAATACTGTCCCTCAAATTGTACACCATCTGGTTGATCTTTCGTTTCAACTCATCCATCTCTCCAGATGCCTCAACAGTGATCAATTTTGTGAAGTCGCCATCGGTTGCGGCGTTAGTAATATCACCAAAGGCGCGCACTTGAGTTGTCAAGTTGTTAGCCATGGTATTGACATCCGTTGTGATCTCTTTCCAACGGCCGCCAATCCCGGCAACGTCAGCTTGACCGCCCATCTTGCCATCCACACCCACATCTTTGGCGACTCTTTGCACTTCATTGGAGAAGATACTCAATCTGTCTACCATGTTATTTATGGTTTCCTTTAGTATGAGTATTTCACCCGCAGCTGCAACCTCAATCTTCTGACTCATGTCTCCGTTGGCAATAGCTTGTGTAACAGTCGAGATACCTCGTACTTGAGTAGTCAAGTTTCTGGCCATGGTGTTCACATTTTCGGTGAGGTCTTTCCATTTTCCTTCGACGTTATCAACTTGCGCTTGCCCACCAAGAGTTCCATCAGTTCCGACCTCCCTGGCGACTTTGCTAACCTCAAAAGCGAATGTGCCAAGTCTGTCCACCATGGTGTTGATGGTATCTTTCAGCGAAGCGATTTCTCCCTGAACTTCCACTTCAATCTTCTTGGTCAAATCTCCTCTGGCGACAGCGGTGGTAACCTTTGCGATCTCTCGTACTTGTGTCGTAAGATTCATGGCCATACCGTTCACATTTTCGGTGAGGTCTCTCCAAGTGC
This sequence comes from Botrytis porri, assembly GCF_014898465.1. Taxonomy (NCBI): domain Eukaryota; kingdom Fungi; phylum Ascomycota; class Leotiomycetes; order Helotiales; family Sclerotiniaceae; genus Botrytis; species Botrytis porri. The sequence continues at coordinate 2,704,330 of NW_024066081.1, read as the reverse complement.
CTTCAACATCATGCACTGTTGCTTGCCCACCCAGTCTACCTTCGGTACCGACCTCCCTAGCAATCTTCGTGACTTCTCGCGCAAATTGTTGTAATTGGTCCACCATGGAATTTATAGTCTCCTTCAACTGCTTGATTTCACCCTTACACTCTGCTTGAACCTTTTGAGTCAGATCTCCCTTTGCGACAGCTGTTGTGACAATTGCTATGTCGCGTACTTGTGTGGTGAGGTTATTGGCCATAGCGTTGACATTCACTATCAATGTGTTCCACATGCCCTGGACGCCTTCGATTTCTGCTTGGCCGCCAAGAATACCTTCAGTTCCTACATCTCTTGCTACGCGGGTGACCTCGGCAGCGAACGTTCTCAGTTGATCCACCATGGTATTGATCGTTTGTTGCAGTTGGAGTATCTCACCCTGAGCTGGTCTCTCAATCTTTTGTGTGAGATCTCCATGAGCTACAGCAGTAGTGACTGAAGCAATTTCTCGGACTTGATCGGTGAGATTTTGTGCCATAACGTTGACTGTAAATAATTAGAAAGTCCGCCCATATACTTCAGATAAGACCCTCAAAGTGGTAAAATACATACCATTGTCAGTCAACTCCTTCCATGTACCATCAACACCAGAAATCTTGGCTTGTCCGCCAAGAATACCTTCTGTTCCGACCTCTCTAGCTACACGAGAAACCTCACTAGAGAATATCTGAAGCTGATCCATCATTGTATTGATAACCTAGAAAAGAGTTAGAGATGGTGGAGGGGAAAAACTCTGACATGATATGCTTACCCGCTTGAAAGTTGTAATCTCAGGGTCCATCTCCACGGAGTGGATTTGTACTTTCTTACTGAGATCACCTCTAGCTACAGCTGTGACAATCTCTCCTATTTCTCGTAAAGCTTTTTGGAAAGCCTCGTTGGCTTGTTGATGCTTCTTCAGTTCTCTTTCGAGAGCTGCTACGCGTTCGACCTCGAGAACATTAAGTGCTTGTTCTTGTCTCTGCTTCTGCTCAAACAGTTGAGCGTGTACACCGGCCAACTCAGACTTTTGACTATCGAGTTGTTTCGATTGATCGTCGACATGTTCGCGGAGTGCTTCGAGTTCTTCATCACTTAATTTTGTAAATTTAGGAGGTCTTTCACCGCCGGTGGGGGCTTCTCTAGCGGCAAGCAACGAATTTACAAGTTGTTGTCGGGAGGTAGTACTACTCTTCGAGGCTCGGGATGGAGCACCAGTGAGTACATCTGCGAAAGCAGATGGAGCACCTAATTCATTCGGCGTATCTGGTAGGGATTGATTATTGACTGTGATGGCCTTTGCTTCCAATCTTTGGACTCTTGATACCAGAGCGGCAAGTTCTCGTTCGAGGGCAAGCTTCTCTGCTGTATCTGCACCCGGTAACCTAATCCCTTTGTTGCCGTAAACATTTGTTTGTGGAAGATCGAGACTCGATAATGCGAGAGTTTGCAGGATCGCAGTAGTATGTGCTATTGTAGAATCCCCCATTTTGGTCTCTGTATATGCAGCCAGGCTGCTAAGTCGTAACAAAGAATTTTCCGTCTACCATGAAGTCAAAAATGTCAGTTACCCGCTTCGACGGTGTCGGATTTTTCGATCGGTAAAATGTAATACGAGGTAGTGGTGTCAAGGAGTGGACGAGCTGCAATTTTGTCAGGTTGAGATGAATGGGTGGGTTGGTGAGTGGGTGAGTCGAAGAAGACTTCACGACTGCATGTCGCTCTTAAATTGAGGGAAAAGGGGAAGAAGTATTGCAGTGATTGCGAGTAAAATAGGAATTACCTCGACTCTTTTGAAGATGTGTGAAGTGGATGTCTTTTCTCTAGTAGAAAGTCCAACGACTTGTCTCCCTTGTCAGGTCGACAACTTTTGATCTCCACTACGAAGCGATAATGCCGATTTCCGATTGGAAGGAATTTTAAAACAGGACCGACCCTGATAAAATAGGTGGAAAGGGAATGAACGGGGTGATAAGGGAAAAAAAAAAGGTTGATGATAGATAAATTATTATAATACAGAAAAGATTTAAGTTTCGAGGAGAGAAAGTTGGAAAGGGTAATGTGAGGGTTGAGAAGCGAAGTGTGTGAAGTGAAGTGAAGTGTGTGAAGTGAAGTGTGAGTGAGGTGTGAGTGAGGTGTGAGTGAGTGTGACTTGGTTGTATTCCGGACCCGAGAGAGTGAGTGTACTAGGTAGGTCGTTTTTGGTGCAGATGGATACAGTGAAAGAGGGGAGAGAGGGGGTGGAAGTAGCAGTTGTTATTGTCGTCTCCGAGGATTGAAATTCTTTCGCTCTCTTTTATGTTTTCGTGTGGTGCTGTGTGAAGCAAGAGAGAAGAGTGGTTTCTCTACTTACACAGTATGCATAATTGGATGTTGTCGGTGGGGAGGGAATTGTACGGAGTGTGAAGATCTAATATTTGTACCTAATCAAAGATACGTCTACCTAGGTATGTCGGTCGGTAGGTAGAGAGGAGGTAGAAGAAGCTTCTCTCCCCCTTCGATATTGTATGGTACTGGCGCTGGAACTGGAACTGGTATTGATTTGCTTGTGCTGACTGAGTGTATGGTCTGATATGGGATGGTATACTTCGTAGTGTAGTATAGTGTGTGATGGCAAATTGAGTTTCGGGTTCTTTGGATTGGGATCTCTTCCTTCCAGGGTTCCCCCAATTTCACTTCACTTATCTGACTTGAATCACAGGCAGGGGCTTAGCGGTTCAGCAGTTTATCGCTTATTTCCATAGGGACCAAACCTTCCGCAAGGTGACTTTGATATACACGGAATACACCTGGGCAATGCTAACTAACTAACCTATAATTCACAACTCATTTACAATCCACTACCGACATATATACTAATTCATCTAATTCATCCAATTCATCCAATTCATCTAATACAAGATTCATTATCAATAGCAGAAGGTGGAACAGAGAAAGCAAAGAGAAAGAGAAAAGGACAATCTTAGAGAAAAGAAAAAAAAAGAATAAAGAAAAAGAGATATAACTAGTTATTCCATTCTATAAATATACTTATCAAACAATACCTAATCATATCCGTCTTCCCTTCTCTTAGCTATCATTCCCAAGTACACACCGGCTTCTCGACTTCTTCTCCGCTTCGAAAACCTATCATTATCAGACCTATCATGGACGAAACGTCAAATTCAACCTTTTCGACGAGCAAGGGATAAAAAGAAAGGTAAGAATCCTGAATGGCTTGTGTGTCCCAGGGATACATTTGCCAATCCATACCCAAGTAGGTGAACGTGCGAATCGTATCCCATCTCACATTCTTCCCATCTGACCACGACAACACCTTTATATTGGAGGAAATGATCTCTTCTTCTATCCAATGACCCTTCCTTCTAACTGCTGCTCGCCTCAACATGCAGATGCAGTACTCGGCTGTATCGTTAGCACACTTCAGTCCTATCTTGCCCAAGTTAAAGTGGAATATACTTCAATCATCATATCACGAGTCTTTGAAAGCATCACGAGTGAGATCGATTTGACACTGACGACTGAGGCTTTTATTTGTTGTACTCCGTACTTCGTATCGCAAAGTCTTGGATAACGGTTCCTTGTGCTTAATGTTCATCAATCATCCCTCCATCCCGTCTACTTCATCCTTCCCTTCCTGAGGCTTCCTTGCCAACACGTTGGGTCCCTGGCATGATTCGAACAACGCAGCCAATCTTAGAAACGGTATAATCTGGGGATAAACCTGGAGAGCGTAAGAAGTCAGACCATTCGATATATTCCGACTCAAGACCAGAGGCCTCCATCGTCTACCGAAGGGAAGGAGCCATTAATCTCTTGAACCCTTACAAGCCTCGATATGTCAATTTGTCAAATCAAAAACTGTGTCACCGGAATGGCAGGAATCACAGAATTGAAACGTTTCAGATTACAGATCATTCAAGTAGATCTCTGCGCCCGATCTTCCTCTTCCGCTTCCATCAGACCAAGATTTACGACCACTGGTGGACCAACAGGGCCTTGTGTAATCAAACTTGGGTGTCAGTTTCGAGAAGGGATCGACACCAGTTGCATGCATTAACTTAATTCTTATTGCCTGAAAAAGCGAACCTACCTAAGCATCCACCCAACTAGCTGATGGGACGTTGTTCGGTTAGTGCTTCCCATTTTCTTTTCAATACACCGCTGCTTCAATCACCACCAAACGTGTACGATGACACGGAAGCACGAAGAAGCCCTCGAGCCCCTCCAATTCCTTTTTCCCATCTCGAAAAGCGGCCTTCGAAATGTGAAGCACCAATAGTTCATCTTTTGCTTAACTCCGGGGATTGTGCAATCTGCATGCGCAAATGGCATGAGTGGGAACTATCTACGGACGTACCGGTTGTGATTGGCATTGACTGGCATGGTCATCAACTCAACCCCCTTATCAAAATCCATGCGGAGGCTGTGTACTCCATCGTATCACACGCATTTTTGTTCAAAGGCTCAAGAATCCGTTACCGTTACTAATAAGATATTCTGAGATACCCTACTAAACCTTTCTTCTTTCGTTTCGTTCAACCCCATCAATAGCTTCTTCATACACGGCAAAACCGAGGCCAATAAAGCAAAAGAAACCGCATGAAAGAGCCGCTTCATGCTCCATGAGCCTCATTCAAAGAAGCTCCAGTTTTCATACTTCCTTTTCTTGGCTTTTATGACGCCCTGAGCGGATCTAAATTCAATTTCTTTATAAAAATTTGATACCAAAATTTTTACCAAAATTTTTGTACAAATCACAAGTGAGTCAGTGACAAAGAAAGTCTTTCATTCTTCCCCTTCCCTATCTTATGTCCATTTTCTCAAAAGGATTCTCCAAACCCATCCCTCAAAATCCGAAAACCAACAAACAAAAGCACTCCAAACCCCCGAAAACCTTTTCCCGTCGGAAAATGCGAGTCAATTCTCTTTTTTCCCGTCCCAAAATCTCAGGGTCCTAAAATCCTTGGTGCAGTGGACCCTTTATTTCCCTATTTTAGCACCGACCTGCCATGCTTGCCACGCTTGCCCAGCGTCCTAAATACTTACAAAGTACATACTATACCCTAATCAGCACAAACTCTCTGGCACATCTCCATAAATAAGGCTCGGCTACGAGTCGGCCGGTGCTTCGGATCTTTTGCAGCGTATGAAGGACATACGAAAGAAGATGTGTGTTTTGTACGAGATCTACCGATATATAGCACCTCTCCATTTGTTTCTCTCATCAGGTGCGGTGCGGGCTCTTTGACCTGCTGGTTAGGTACTTATTGTATGACTGTCCCGTCGTATGCTGGTATATAAAAATTTGCATTTATCAGGAGGGATAGAAAGCCTGAGAGACGTTGGCTTCTCTTATGAAATATCTGATAGTTTTATATTATATATATCGAAAAGCTATAATATTATTTATAGTCCTACAGTATAGTACTAGGGCACAGCTGTTCGTCGAACACCAAAACCGCATTAAAACTCATATAATTGATTAATATAATTTTTAATAATAATATAGTTTATAGATAATAAATTTTATATCAATGTGTTTAATTTTCATTAAATACTAACAAAAATAAAATCGTTTATTTTTAGGATTTTTACTGACTATAAATTCTATATAGAAACTCAATATAAATTCGAAATATTGAGATTTATTAGTAAAATAAGTGAAAATCAAGAACTTTTTTTAAAATTAATTTAATCTTATAAGTAGTAATATTCCTATAATCTTAAAGTATAAATAAATATTAAAACTGAATTCTTTAATATATAATAAAAAATTTAAGAAAATTTTAATTCATTATAATCATTTTGAGTATGTTTTTTCTATTATGATAAATAGTAAATTGACTGTTTTTGGTGTGATTTTTATGTTCGATGAGCAGCTGTACATGGTTACTAAATTATCAACCACACCACCTCCCCTTTCCATCTCTATCTCCATCTCCATCTCATCCTCACCCTCCATCTCATAGCCCACACACACACCATATCTTCAACACTCCAAACTCCATCCTCCAGCCCAACGAACACATCCCCATGCCAGCCCAATAACGACCCTACATCTATCTCTTTCTACCTCCCCACCACAGGTCCCTTCCCTTGCCATCGCATACCATCCCATACCACAACATCCCATACCACAACATCCCATACCACAACATCCCATACCACAACATACCATACCACAACATCCCATACCACACCACACCACACTCGAGCAATTCCACAAATCCCACAAATATCACCCACCTACCTACCTACCTACCTACCTACCCGAGCTACCCACCACCCTTCCTCCCTCCCTCCCTCCCAGTTCCAAAAAATCACAACACAACAGCCCTATCCAACTATCCAATTATCCAATTATCCAAATCTACTGGCTACACTCCCCTCTCCCCCTCGTTCCTCCCTCCCCCACACCACCCAAAAATCCCAGTAGCTACTACCGGATGTAATACACATCCCAGTATCCATCCCAGCATCGCATTCTCCCTTCTCCATTTTACTTTTCGCCTCTTTGCGTGTCCAATGTTGAATGTTCCAATGTGCATCGATTTGACAAACCCATCATCCGAATGCCGATATTGAGGAATCTGAAATGATGAATCCGATTTCAGAGAATGAGAAAACGAATATTCCAAACCCAAAATAAATGGAGATAGGGTTAGATTCGAAATCAAAAAAAAGGGGAATTCAGAATTAGAGTTGGAAAGGTAGAGAGATATTGAATAGCATAGCATAGAAGAGCATAGCAAAGTAAAGTATAACCATAGTCTTCTTTTGTATATGTAGAAATGTATTCTGATCCCGATTCTGAGAGGTAAAATTATTTATATATTTATATACCTACCTACCCACCTACTTCCCTAAACACCCCCCTCCCTGCCTCCCTGCCCCATTATGATCCCTCTCCTCTCCTTCTCCACCCAGCCGCAAAACACACAATCATTTCCAAGTCACGGATTTTCAGAATCGATATCTCAATATTTCTACATGCCTAACCTACATACATATTTACATAAAGCCACCTCGCCTTCCTTTCACTCTCACCCTCGCCTCATTGCCCCCCTCCACCTCAGTCCAATCCAGCCAACCCAAACCAAACCCAAACCAAAGAAGCAAAGCAACCACCACAACTCAAACTCAACCCCTAGCAGCCATAAATCCATCAATCAACCTACACACAAATTCCCCCTTTGCGAGATCTTCAAATATTCATCTCAATAATTAGTTCCGTATCTACCCCTATTGTTTTTCCCGAACATCTTTCCACACACCTTCCATATTCTGCTCAAATCCCCAAAGTAATAAAACAAATCTCACCAAACCCCACCGAAACCTCAGAGAAAAGGAATAAAGATTATCTAAATCCCAAAACAAATATGCCAGTGGTATCTCTCAGTCAAAAGAATAACGCCTATCATCTTATCCCGCCTCCTGTCATAGACTCATAATTACTTCGCGTCATGCAAAGATCCCATCTTTCTCACCATTGAAAAGAGCCAACCTCCCTTATCTTCGAGGTAGGTTATTTGCTCCAAATCTTGGTCCACCTCCACTTGCCAAACTTTGTCTCACAATCATTTCGGCTGCTGCAGCTGCGGCCAATCTCTCCTTCTGCCTACTTCTATCCCTCAAATAAGCCGTTGCCTCCGGTCTCATCCTGAGAATTCTCAAAATCATATCATCACTCGGATCTGCCTGCGCCTGTTTCCTCTTCTCTTCCTTGGCCTTTTTCATGGTTCCCAAGTTTCTGCTTAACATGATACTCTTACTCCTGCGCATTGAAGTCGACCCCATGAGACCTCCAAAAGAAGCACCGAGAGTTGCAGGAGCCGAAAGACGATTACGTTGTTGTTGAGCACGTTGAGCGGTTGCAGTGGCCATTCTTTCCGAGGTGCGAATGAGGTTATCGGTGCTGTCAAAGTAGAAGAAATTCAGTGTAGCGAGTTCGTGATATTTAGGGGACTTGAGTACATCAGCGGGCACTCCCATTGCTTCGCCAGTTTGCTCGTCCCGGGCATGGAAAAATTCGAATAGAAGTTCAAGCCATTTGAAAACAATGTCCATTTCTTGTTGTGTGAGAGGTCTTTGAGTAGATGGCTTGTCTGAGAGAGGTGGAACTAGGAGACTCTCGAGTGCGATGAGAACCTCCTTCCATAGTCGAGTCATTACCATAATCATGGATGCATCTGTTAGAGTCTGCTTCATAATGGCGAAATTCTCGTCGAAGTAATTGAACAGTGGCTTTAAAGCATTCTCGACGTCTTGGGGGGTCAAGGTTGGAGCTATTGATTGCCTGTTCTTCCAGAGACTAGTTACAGATGCTACTGAAATACCTCGAGATAGTAAGCCCCTTAGGGCTTCATGCGAGAGACTACTATTAATATATTGCGAAAGCTATGATCGTTAGTCTATGGGATGGAGTCGCAGAATTTTTGATAAACTTAGACGTACCTTATCCGTGATCTTACGCGTCATATCTCTTTCAGTTCTCTTTAGCAACCGGAATGCCTTTCCAAAATAGAATTGGATATCATCACGTTCACCCTCCATACTGACACGCAACAATAAACGACCTTGAGTATCAAGGTTAAGCCAGTACTCACGAGGCATATAGTCGCTGAAGTGAGCTGGATCCAATTTCAAAGAAGTTCTTCCAACATAATCATGGTCACCAAATGTATCCCAGTCCCAAATTGTCGCAATAATGTTCAATGCACCTTGGACTGTTATATCCACGGACTCATCCCACCGGGGATTGAGACTTCTCATTACGACTCGAGTCTTGGCTAAGCGCTTTTGATATTCGTCGCCGAGAACGACATATGGATCGCTGGTGCCGTTTGGATCACAAGACTTGAGATCCTCGCCCTCCACGATCTTGATGGTAAATACATATTTCGCAGTTCTTCTCTTTTTCTCTACCGGTGGTGCGTTTTTGGCAAGAAGCTCTGCACATGCATCGACGTTGATTATTTTCTCAAGTGCATCAAGTTGCTGCACGGCATATTCGATATTGTTGAGTTTAACAAATGACTGTAATTGCATTAGACATGGCATTCTACATTTGTATATATTGAACTTACTTCAGGGTAGAATTGGAAAGGTTCTATCTTCTCCTTGTTGTTCCAAGCCTCTTTAGCCAGTTGCATCCATTTCTCCTGTTTTGTTTGTGATGCAGCCGCTACTTGCGCGGGAGATAGTCTGTCCATCTCTTTCGAGAACTTTTGCTCGATGACTTCGCAATATCTCGCCAATCCAATGCCAAAGGATTTCGACAGAGCTGTCATGAATTTGGCGTGCTGGATCGTGTCGGCCCAATTGAGTTGGAAGATCTGATCAGCCATTTGATTGAAAAGACGGAACACATCAATGATAGACACACTATGACGTTCATCATCTGATGGGACTTGGTCAGGATTATCCGAGCGAACCTGAAATTGATCTTGTTTGATAGCTTGGTCAACAAGATCTACTGTTTTCGCATCGGCACTGCGGATCCAGCGCCAAACAAAGTCAGCAAGCAAATCCTCTATATTGAAAGCAAAGGATCTACTAGGCAGAACTTTGTGATGAATACCGCGGATCTCCACAAGCTCCTTATATAGATCAAACCCATCTTGTAGAGGGACTTCGCTTTCGTTGGTATGTGCTACGTGCAAGATTCTCTGGATCAAATCATTCGCATCATCCTCAAAGCTAGGAAACATTGTCTCGACAAGGATTGTTAGAGGATTGACACCCATGATTTCGGGATTTTTCCGATATCTTTTCTGAATCCGCTCACATAATTTTACGACAGATTTCCCCAATTGAACGACATGGAAAAATTCCCACTCCTCTTGATTTTGAGGAACCTCTGCTTCAAGATATTCCCTATACACTTCTGCCGCTTTAGATTTAAGACCCTCAATCAACTGTTCGACATAAGTATCATAGCCACCAGGGCTTGTTGAGAATAAGGGATCGCTTTTGATATGGGTCTCTAAGATGAGCAGGACTGGGCCAGGAGAAGGTGGCTTAGCTTCATAGCAATGTTGCAGAAGATCATATAGATCACGGAGAAGTGCGTCATGTAGACTTGTCAAAGTTTGACGGTATAAAGCAAAATCATGTATCGTCCATTCACTTTGATCGAAAGAAGACAGACTTGCAGAATGTGTATGCGTATTTGCACGTTTCGTTTCCAAAGGCGATGGTGGGTTCTTGATAAACTCAAAGGCGCTATCAAGCTCATCAAGCCCAATCTCCTGATCTAAGAATTTTTGGCTTGCAACATCCAAGAACAAAACGAGCCTTGAGATTTGTGGAATTCTCCAGCGAATACACAATTCGGTCAACAACTCTAGAGACTGTTTGCTGAGAGGCTGAGAATCGGCGCCATCAGCTTGAGCATGGATCTGATCATAAGTCATGGCATAAGTCAAGATAGTTCGATAGTATGCTCGTGTATCTGTCGGTATAAATGTATATGTGGACTCTTCCAGAAATATCTTTGAGGGTTCATCGTCCTCCAGGGACAATGAAGACATATCTGCAGGTTGTTCGAAATTGTAGCCAGAGCCTCCATCTATGGGGCTTGTTATAGCTATAGATTTAGCTAAGTCTGCATATGCTTGATCCTCAGCACCTGAGGTGGTCATGGAAAGTGGTGGGAGTGGTGGGAGAGCTCTATTCTTGCCGGAGGCCTTGACAAGATCTGGTCTAGCTTGAAGTATCTCAGAAATCATGGCCGAAAGTTCTGGTATTTCTGACCTCTTCCATGTCTGGTATCCCTCATCAACGTCAAAATCCTCGCTTCGTAGAGTTCGTTTGGTGTTTGCATTCAAGCAATGCTGGTAAGATTTCAGATCACTGAGAGCTGCGGACTCCGTCCAAATACTTTTATTTAAGTCAATGTCTGTTTGAACTTCCGAATTACTCATACCAAATATTCTTCCAACAACTTGCGCCATAGGCATATCTTTAACATCGTAGCTCACTGGTGCAGTCACTTCAATGGAATGCCCACCGCCAGGAGCAGTGGAAGAGTTGACATATAGATCTTGCGAATTCGTCAATAGCTTATTCTCCAAGGTTGAGAGACGACTCATCAGCTCGGGTCGATCTTTGTCTTTGTCAAGATCCTTGAGAGTTGCACTAATCAGTCTCACGAACAGAGCCACATGGCGATCCACAAGACTTTTCCACGATTCATCATCCGCCGCTTTGCCCTTCTGTAAAGATTTAGTGGTATTGGAATAGAATATCAGAACCAAGTCTTCAACACGTCTCTCTTTGTCCATACGCTTTCGAAATCCTGGTTCAGTAAGAGCTGTATAGGCCTCTGCGAAGGTTCTTTTGACAGCCGGTTCTCTGTATTCCGGGCGCCTCTCAGTCCCTGTCAAGACTCCTTGCAAGCGCTTCTCTAACTGCGACATAAATCCATGGGGGAATTTGGTTTTTGTATCCTTCATAAGAGAAAAATCCTGCATCAGCTCTCCTATCATGACACTCTTCCTCGAAATAATCTTTCTCTCTGCGGGGATGTACTGTTTGGTCTTTCGTCGAGGTTGGAGGAGGTGGTGCAGATATGCAACCCTGAGGGCGAATGTGTATGCATCGGTATAACCAATAGCTTTCGGTCGTGATCGTGAACTATTTCGAGATATGGACATGCGCTCACTATTTGCAAGACTGTTCACCCGACGGTTGGGTCGAGCTCGAGAGGCGGACGACATCTTGTCCCCTTGAAGAGCAGTTATGCGACAGGTAGACAGAGGAAAAGGGAGGTTTGAGGGGGAGGATACCAAGTCTTCGTTCAATGTCCTTAAAACCCAGATTTATCTTTTCCCAATGTTTAGGTATGCGATTTCAGATTGTAGAACTCTCTGATGGTGTATGATGGTTGTAAGAACATTAATTTATCTTGACAATGAAATGCGATATAGATTCAAACAGGCACAGGACGAAAGGAGTAGTGAGGTGTTGAGGTAACTTTTTTTTATGGTAGATGCCAGGGAGAGGCGTAAGAGGAACGGTAGGCCAAATGCCAGCCAGCCAGCCTCATGAAAATGGGGAGGATTCAGGACTGACGATTAGGAGAGAACCTCAAGCTCCAGGGGTCGCTAATCTGGGAATCTATATTTCCAGGGTGTCAGATGGTCTTTCTTTAAATTGATCTGATGAGTGTGCGTGGTGGTCGCGCTGCTTATGTTTTGGAGGGACAAGACAAGCTCGAGCGAGACAAGTACATGTAGGAGTTCTAGGTTTGTTTCTTGGAAGTGGTGTGTGCACATGTGCCAACCCGGAATTTGATGTTGGTGTGTGTGTGTTATGCTGTAGCAGTGAGAGTAGGTATCAATATATATCAAAGGAGCTTTGGATTGGAAATGAAGGGATTGAAAGAGAGTCAGAATCGGATGATGTTTTGTTATTCAATTTCCCCCCTACATTGATTGATATTAAAAAAACAAATACTGAAACTTCGTATCTTTGTATTATCATGTCTTTTCTATGCCTACCAACCTGGTAGGCTCTCTATCTATCGGATGGATCCTTATCCCTTTCTTATGCTTATGGGAATCTCCAGCTTCTAATTATGAGGTATAATCTGGTCTACAATCTAAAACGTTTATAAAACAGAACGGAGCACCTACCGAGTACGGGTATCAATATATCAATATATCAATGTAAAGTGAAGTGTGAAGATGGTTCTGCCGCGATAAACACCTTTATCATTACTATATGCCCAGGTAGGTAGGTATTCACCAGATAGAACTCTGTAGTGTCCAGGTCCCGAGCACGTGCATCTAACATTGCCTTTCGAGGTACATACAGTACTAGTTAGTAAGAAGGGAGATAGTGATGCCTGAAAATCATCCATTAGGCATTCATACTAGTGGCACATACGCTTGATGCCGCAATTGGCTGTATCCATTGACCTCCCAAGCACCTACCTACTCCATAAGGTTCATTCATTGTACCGCCATTCATCTATATACGAACTTCAACCACCTAATAATACTACCTACTGAAACAATCAATCATTTCCCTCTCGTCTCCCAAAGACAAAAACTATCAACGGAGAACAATGGTTTGATCGCAGAGACTCATCCCATTATATGATCAATTTACATGTCATCCAAGTATGCTGGTTGCTCATACGAGGGGAAAGTACTACCTACTACCATCACCGTGAACGATTCTATATACAATCCACCTACTCAGATTCCAACACCGTAACGCAATGACAGCCCACGTTCCTCCTCCTGATCCCCAACTCGATGACATGGTATCACAATCCGATGAATCTTCCCCTTCGTGTCCAAAGACTTCCGCCGCTGCACAATCATTTGATAGTTCCTTGTTACCTGACATTATTGCTTCCGGTAGTGCAATGGCTACACCAACATCCCCCGGAAAGGCTGACGAGGCTATGGTCGATGCGAGGACTACCATTGCCAGCCTACTACCAAAGGATAAAGAACAAGAATGGTCTGCTGTGGTGGAGAAGAGGAACGGCCCTCTTCGATTATTGGATCTGCCCATGGATGTTCTCAAAGAAATTGTGAAGGAGGTAGACTATTGATTCACCTTTCAGCCACCTTGTTCAAAGCTGATGGAATATTTAGGTTACTCATACCAATGACTTAACATCTCTTGCCCTCACCCATTCTGCTCTGCATAATTTGGCAATACCCTATATATATTCGCGATTTGATATCGTCTGGCCCGATGCTCATGCTACGTCTGACCCGAGGACCGGAGTCGATGCGCTTACATATGGACTTTCTACTCTCTGCATGGGCAATGCCTTCACGAATCCAAATCCAGCGCAATCTTTTGTTTGTAAGCATTGCGGGACAGATAATTCCATAGAATGCAGCCATGAGGCCAAATCAGAGCCCTCTAGCATCCCTAGGCGTGTCGGTAATGAATATCCACAGTTTACCAGAAAGTTTTCCCTTGGAAACGGACCTACCGACTGGGTACAGGAATACCTGATAACTAAAGAAAGTGGCAAGATGTTAGGCACGCTTGTTGCGTTGGCCGTGGCTAGAATGATAAATCTGGAAACATTTGTTTGGGATATGCCAACAGGGGTGTTGAGAGACGTTTGGCTTGCTCTATCCTCATTACAATACAAGAGTCCAAAGCAAGAATGTCGGCTAGAACGTGTCTGGGTCAGGTGGCATGATAATGCCGAAGCCATTCATATGTCTACAACGCAAACCCCAGGCTCGCCATCCATTACTACGAACCAAATGTTGGCTGGGAAGACAATGACTTCGATAGGCTGGTTATTACCATCCGGTTCTTCAATGATTCCGTCACCTCCCGTGCAAACCATGGCGTATTCACAAAGCCGTGTCGAGTATCCTACACTTAGCGTACTTCCTCCATTACAGAGCTTGTCTGTGTTGGACATTGACGAACTGGATTATCTAGACGAGATGAGTGTCTTGATAGAGCGTTCAAAGGATAAACTTCGGGAACTTCGTGTCGGTATCTCTGCGAAGGCCACCCACCGCGATTTTGCTCTTCCATGGGACGGGCCTGAGCTCCAACAAGTTGATCACGAAGCGAAGTGGCCCGGTGCCAGTAAGATTGGCGAGCGAAGATTGGGTGGGGTACTAGGCACCATTCTGGGTCGCATCTTCGATATCCGGAACAAACGAAAGATAAAAAGTGAGAAGACAAAGGGTCCAAAACTTGGTTCTTTCATGGCAAATAGCCAGGTGCAAACCCAACAAAGTAGCATCGACGCTGCGGAAAATGTACTCCCCGAAATAGCCGGGAATGATTATATGGAGCCAAGCTGGAGCGACAAAGATATTCCAATAGCGTCAGGTGGACTGAATCCAGAGGGTGTAGAATTCAATATCGAAGCAGAGCTCATTCCAGAAATTGTTGATCCAGGCCATGAAAATTTACTGTCGAGCACTCTATTATCGCCTCACTCTGACATGGATTCGCTTACTGCGCTGATATCCGAACATCAATTTGCATCGGATAACGATACTACAGTCAATGACATACTACAACCACCTGTGCCTTCCGATATTCCTGCAGAACCTCCTTTGCGACGTTCCCAATCATCCAATAGAAAACAAGCACATTTTTCGGAAATTTTCCCAGCTGGTAGAGACAGACTTGAGGGTAAACTCCGTCTACAGACATTGGAATTGGAGAGAGTTCCTCTATCTGTTTATGTACTGCATAGAGCTTTCGATTGGTCAGTTCTGACCAATTTGACTATTCTCGACTGTCCACACCACGATAAGCTTTGGTCTATACTCAAAAAGCATTTCGCGCCTTCGCCATTAGGCAATCATACATCGACAAAGCAAAGCACACCAATGCTATATCATCTAAATCTTAAAAAGATTCATACTGACGCAGCATCTCCTTCGCTAATATCATTTTTGAAAGAAACATTGGCGCCAAATACTTTGGAAACACTATTCATGCAAGATAGAAAACGAGCACCAAACTCGTTGGTGACAATCGTAAGCTCAATATACGTGTGATTATTTAGTAGAGTGCTGACGCGAACTTAGGAATCCATTTATCGGGGGCCACTCAAGAGACATCGTGCTAGTCTTAAAAAGCTCTTATTGGATAGCTCCGAAAGACCTCCAAGGAATGTGAATAGTTCAGTCGAATCCTCCAAATGGAAAGCCTGGATGCCCAACCGTGATGTCTTGAATTTCATCATTAGTGGCCGTATGAGCAATCTCCGCGAATTAAGTATTGCAATTGACTATAAAGACTGGGTAAGTGTTCCGAGAATAGCCCTTTGACGTACATTTCGAACCTCGTCAATATGAAATCACTGCATCGTTATTGCAATATCTAATAATGGCTAGCACCACTTTCTTCAACGCCTCCCTCAAGTACCCCATCTTCGCTCTCTCAGTGTTCCTTTCATCGCCGACCACATCACACCCGCATTCGATCCCAAAGAACTCGCTCACCAGATTCTCGACGTGATATTCCTCCGCCCAGAAGTCGAGCTTTGCTACGTAGGCATATCACATAAATGTTTCGAGATACTCGAAAATCGCCCCCATGAGGAACCATTACTTTCTTCACATGATCCCCACACATCAGCTGCAAATGGCGGACCTGTAACCGATGATGAAGAGGAGGAGGATGACGATGGGAGTGAGGATGATGATGATGATGATGAAGGGGATGAAGAGGAAGACGATAATGGGACGGCTATTGCTCCTATTGATCCAGATGAAACAGAGGATGAGTTATCGGATGGTGATGAACATGACGACGGTGAGAGCGACGAAGACAGCTGGGATGGGGCGAGTGATTGTGGTGGTAAGGGGAGGGTGAGGCTGAGGTTAAGAGAAATTTTATTTTATGATGATAAAGTTGCTATATTTAAAGCAAGGCATGGTAGACTTTAAAGGCGTGCGCGGGTTGCGAGGAGTATCATATAATAACTCAGGAGAGTATGAAAATAGGGATAGGATAGGTCTTTTCATGGGGTTTTATGGGGCAATAGGGAACGTTGATACGATATAATACGGAGAGGCGAACACTTGATACACGTTTCTCTTTTTCCTTTGTATGGGAGGACATCACTTCAAAAGCTAAAGTGCAAGGAATTATAGGATGGGAAGGATGGATGCTTTTTGCGCGGAGTATATTATGTGAACCGGCATGCATGGTTGCATGGAGGGATGGCTATTCACTCAATTATATCAGGAGATACCGGACAACTCGACGAATCCAGGGATGGTAGGGCGAATGAAATATATTTTGTATTTTGAAATTCTTTTTGCTTTGAAAACATAGCGAAGGGCGATGCTTGAGCTTTGGCGAAAAACATCTATACTCTTGACGCGGCGTGAAATGAATATCATTGTTTTTGGAGAAGTGGAAGAAAGACATGTGTTCACATCGACTTCGATCTTTGTTTTGAACGACATTCCAATTTGGAGGCAGATCACGTTGGTGGGCTAGCTGCATAGTAAGAAAGATATCAAAGTTAATATTTTTCTTTGGTATATTTCTACTTTTTCTTCCGTCAATATTTCCTGTCAAACCTGCTGGTATATACTTTCCCTGCCGAAAACTCAAACACATCATACTAAAAACTAAAAAGAAAAGACCAGTCCAAGAAAAAAGGTAAAGAAAGAAGCCCATCTCATCTCCCTCCAACCTGTCCCTTCGGAATAGGTTTCACCCACGACACTGCTACATTAACCGCAATCGTAAAAACGCCAATAATCCAAAAACACTTCGCATAATCCTTCCCCTCGTAGCGGAAGATAATCGCAAATACAATTCCTCCCAAATTTCCACACGCGCCGACGACGCCACTAATGATTCCATTGGCGAATGGATGGATGTGGGGCACGAGCGAAAAATTCGCCCCGTTGCCTGCTTCGAGGAAAAGTCCCATGCCTGCTACGAGTCCAAACATCGTGGAGTGGCTATGTGAATCCGTGAGTCCGATGGCGATCAAAAAGGCGCCGGTGAAAATGGCAAGAGTGTGCAGCCAAATTTTCTTCGCCCATACGTTTCCTGTTTTGCGGTAGAGCAGATCGGAGAGGATGCCGCCGAGAGGACGGAACGCAATGTTGAGGAGACCGAACATGGCGGCCCAGCGACCGGTTCCGGCTTCGCCTAGCTTGGGGAAATTTTTGAGATAGTAGGAGCCGAGGATGGAGTTGATGGCGAGCTCGGCGCCGAAGGAACAGAAGTAGCAGGCGGCGACGAGGAGGGTTTGTGGAGTGAGGATTACGTTGAGGGCTTCTTTGAAAGAGGGCTTTTGGATTACTTCGCCGCGGGCGATGGTGAGCATTTCTTGGGGAGGAAGGGGAGCTTCGTGGTTGTAGGGTTCTGCAGTGCTGTACTTGGCGGATGCGATTTGGGCTTCTTCTTCGAGACGTTTTTCGTTGCCGAATGTAGAGTTGGAGGATGAGACGGGATCGGTGGGCGAATGGATAGTATCAGGCTTGCGGTCAGTGATTGAGCCGGGTACGGATACTATATTTTCTGAGGGGCTGTGGATGCCGTGGGCTCGGAGGTTTTGTTGGACGGCGAGGTGTCTGTCTGACCATTTGCCAGTTGGGGTGTTAGGGCAGAGGATGAGCATCGATATGGCCGTTATGGTTATGAGAATGAAGGGGACGATGAAGGATACTCTCCAAGCGACGTGGGCACTGAGTCCTTGGTTTAGTATCAGAGAGTCGACAATGGCTGGCATGACGAAATAAGTTATTCCTCCTCCACTGTGTGGGCAGATGTTAGTATGCGATAGTTGCTAAGTAAGATACTTTATATGTCAAGGTAGTCACTTACGAATTCCCCCAACCACCAGTCAAGGAGTTGGCTGTACCAACAATGTTCTTGTCGAAAAACCCAGTGGACCATACTTGACATGGAACAAATGAGCCACCGAGTATACCGACAAAGAATCGAAGGACCATAAGACCGGTTGCAGACGTCACGGTGCCGGCAAGAGCAGTTGGAATAGCTCCAAGTAGTAAGCATCCTGCAAACGTAACTTTGGGGCCGAAATGATCACAACATGGTCCTGCGACTAATCGGACGAGGAGTCTGTAGGGGGAGTGTTAGTATTCTGAATAGATGCTGTACATGCAGTTCATTATACATACGTCGCTACAAGAGCAATAATATTGGAATTTGCAATCTCATTCTGAGTGAGATGAAGATCTTTCTTGATCGTGAGAGATAGCTAGGACAGGTCAGAAAGCGAAGAGCAACAAGCAACAGGATTAGATCATACCAATGGAGGAAAGGCATACCTGATACAAGCATTAGTATGATGTGAGGTCAATAAATAAAGGGGGAGTTGGATGACTAACCAGGACCAAAAGGCAATCAAGAAGCCCCACCAAGAAAAGAAGAACACTCTGCCGTATTTGTTGAAAGGATTAAGGACGGGAATTGATCGGGCTTTCCCATTGACTGGGTTAATCTCTGGCGCTTGCCAGAGTGTTTGGATTTTGAACATGGCACCGCTGGTATGAAATCCGAGATGAGAAAAGGCTGGTCAATTGAGACTCGCGCTGTCTAGATTGTTTCTGAACACGACTGATTTTTGAATTTTCAACTCTAGTAAATACAGATTGTTATAAATTGCTGATCATCTGAATACGGAAATCGAGCGTATATATAAATTATGAAATGATATAGCCTGAGATGATAGATAAGTGACGCTCGCCCACTGGTAGTTGAAGCATCTCCGGCAGAGCAATCTTTGGTTGAATCTATAGGGCGAGTTAATCATGCCATGGATTGCTTCCTTGCGCAGATCACAGGTCGACCAGAAGTTTGGCGCGGGTACGGAACGCCTCGTCTGTGCTTGAGAGATAAGCTGCGTGGCGGGTGCTGTATAGGTGAACCGAATCTAGGACACTACACTACAGCTTGGGAGTTTGGGCGCCAATATCTGGTGGCGGTCAAATTATCGAGATGTGTATCTTGAGGCTGGGAATTCAGAGATCTCCGGGGTGGTGGTCTGGAATGGGAGATCTATTTTTGCGAGGTCGGGTTCGGGGTCGAGAACATACTTGGGGTTTGTTTATACACGGTTGATATGATTGAATATGCAATACTGTAACAAGAGATTCTCTCACGGGTAAACCGTGAGATATTGAGGTACAATATTGGGAACTCCTTAGCTCAAACTTGGATTGGGGATTATTCCCAACATTGATGTAAATCTATAGCTGAAAGCAATACTCGAGAAAGCAATACCGTGAAATAGATGGCATCTTTGCATCCCTACTGCCAAACATGGTGTTTTTGCTTCCCCGAGTATGTATCCTAGTGCCCTGGGGTTATCTTGATAGAGGGTAATCACAGGCACCGTCATAGATGAAGTATCGCACCCCTGATTTGAATATGTATGGACACTCATTAAGAGAAAGTCGGCGCAAGCAAACCTTAAATTCAGCATAGCCAATAACGCTGGCTACAATCTAACCAGTCGGTGTCATCACCAACCAAAGACTGGTTGGAGGCTGCTCTCCAGGTCCTTCAGGGTAGAGAACAGCATGAATGAGGAAGTCGTGTCGTCACGTCGTCGCTTCTTATCTTTGACGAGGCTTAGCGAAGCCGAGAACGGGAATAGACCCACCTTGTAGATAAGGATTGTGGGGGGAAATTTCGAGATTAAAAGGAAAAACGAAATGGAGGAGATTGTCGATTCTGCTCCGGTGATATATATGTATCTTCCTTCTCCGCGGCCATTCGTCTGGAATTTCTCGCTGTCACATTTTTCTATTTCGATGTACGGCTGAGAAATACCTTCTTAGCTACCTAGTGTTTCGTGCGAGTCCCCGTTCCCGTTCGCTAGTAACCATACACACTACCTACTCGAGTAGAAAAGATGTGTTTATCAGACTAGGTATGGAAAATTGGTGGCAACAATAGATTATAGCATATTCAATAATTGTTTCTCGAGAGACATTATTGTAGAGTTATGTATGGGTTCAATTATCATTCTTCAATCAAGTCCTGGCCGCGGAGATGATCATTTCGTTGTCGTGATATCTATCCCCAGGATCCATCGTCTTTATAGTAGGTTTCATATCATATCTGTAGGTAGATAAGTAGATAAGTCCCCCACGGTAGTGTTATCTTTCATATCTTTGATATCTCTGATATGCCTTCTGGCAATACACCAATCAATCATCGTCCTTCGTGTTGCTCTGCCGTCTTATAACAAACCTTTTGTTGGACGCCAGGTACAAGCGGGTTTTCAACAATATAATTATACTCTGTTTAGCCTCTGAGAAGCAAAAGCTTAACTCACGAGCTGGTAATGCTCTCAGCTTGATAAGAGCTTCTGATGAGTAAGAAACATGATGAAACCTAGATAGAATAATTTATTACGGCAATTCGCACAAAAGCCTGTGGTTCGTTAATTAGGTATGAAACGAGTGTATTTGTTAACGTTCGTCTCGCTAGGAGCCTTCTGTTCCATTGCATCTCCTCCAGCTATTCTAGACATTGCATTGCATCTCTGTACGACAAATTAGATCACTGAGATGCGAGAGAAGTGTACTCGAAAATAGTGATCAATTAGATCTGACTTTGGTGTGAGGCCTAAGATTCGGCAAAAAAAACAGGCACGCCACCTCGTTCCTTCATTGTTTGACCCGATATGATTATACGGTCTCTCGCCTGCTTGTTTTTCTCGCAACCTGTTCTCGGTGTCCAAGAAGCGAATTCGAAGCTTTTCAAACTCTGCTTGCTCTTTATGCCAGTTGGGTTTCTGACTTTGTGATTCGCACAAAGATAGTGTCCGCGAAGACACAGTCATGATAAATTGAGAGTGTCGAGCTTTTCAAAAGGTCTTCTTGTCGATCCATGATACTGCGCAAAGCTTTCTTGCTTCGATTCGATTAATGGGAAGTCAACTGTCAAAACTAAGTTTTGGTTAGATTCAGAGTACTTAAATAGGAGATCGCATATCTGTCTCCATTTAATCTCATCACTTTAAAATACTAGCCGATGTTTCTTCTCAGATTGGATTATAAATGTTGTTTCGGTTTATCTTTTTGCTCTTTTGTACACCCTTGTTCTCCTCTTGCGCGTCCTGCTCCTGGCGGTCGAGGGGTAAACGAGTCAGTTTTGTACTGTTGATAATCATTCGACCTATCTTCATAACTCAGCGGGCAAGAAGAATAGAGTGAGTTGGTCTAAGAAGGGAGAGGTAACAACAAATAATTGGTATATTAGATGCTGCGATGTTTCTGTAATTCTGACTCAACTTTCATCAGATTGATTGATGTAAACCCTCCGTATATTATTTCAGCCTTTATCATTTCGGTCTTGATCAAATTGGAAACTATAGCATTTCTAAATACTAAAGGCAATTGAGCAAGTGCTTTTCGGCATTTTGAAGATTGTCCCCATGTGCCTTCCATGCCATTTCCTTTTCGTTGATATCTTTTTTTATTCAAAAAAAAAGACCTCCCACTATTCCTTTATATCCGCCTTCAGAAATTAACACTTGTTATTACTCTTCAGAGACATTTGCGATAGTCCTCTCCTTCCTGAAAGCCAAGACATGTTAGGAGGGAATACTAGAACACTAGTTTAAAATGCGAGCGGAATAGAAAAGATGGGAAAATTCTTGTCAATGTTTGATGGGAGAGAAAGGTTTTCTTTTAGTTATCTGTCAGAATTAACTGTTTTTGCTGATCATTTGACAAGTTGGGAATGCGGAGGCTGAGAAGAGGGGTGTGACTTGTCAATGTTGTTTCAAAGTTGGAGCAGCACACCAAGGACAGTTCAAGCCACGCCATCACTTGAGTATCTCATGGCACGCTTTGACTATTCCGAGGCTCCTCATAGAATGGGCCCATATCAAAATTATGCTTTATCTGATATGAAGTCAAATGACTCGCTTCCAGCCACGCTTTCTATGTGTGATTCAACTCATAAAATGGCTCTCTAGATCTGAAGTACTTCAAATTCTGGATATATACCGCATGGAATTGTGAAAGCTGATGACTATGGTGCAATAAACCGGTATCAATCAAACTGTATTAGAGTCCCAGCACAGCAGGCGCATTACTCTTGCGTGAACTTTCCAAAACATTAAAACTGACTCCTTGAGCCGATTTTTGTGGGTTCATAAATGGCTATGTACCGCTGCTTTGATGAACTCTGTTCAGAGCCCTGATTGCTTATGATGGTGTGTACCATTGAGAACTCAGAACTCAGAAGATAATCGTCTTGATGTACCTGCGCCTCTGGTGCTTTTGAACTCTGCACGGAAGAACAGCAGACATACAGGTCGTCGAATCAGATGAGGACGAAACAAGATGAAAATTCATACTAGGGAAGGGAACGAAAAAAATCAAAATGGAAGAGGATAAGTGCGCATGGTCTACTAGAAAAAGGGGAAGGGGGTTCCGTAAGAAGTCAAGCCTCTGCAAGTCATATATCAATTGGCTCTGATAATTGTCCCACAAAGCAGCATATCTTCTGTCTTATACATAGAAGTCTTGCAGAGAGCTGTTAGCTCGGACTGGTTAGGTGTTCAGAAGAAATGAATCAGAGTATTGAGGATAGGAGCATAAGCAAGCATCATGGAGTTTATTCAATTTACATTTTGAATTTAGCTAGAATTTTGAACTCCAAGAAGTAAGATTAGATCTTTCACCGCATATTCCGAACTAGTCGAATACTAGAAGCGGTCACATTCGCGATGATGCGCCAATACTTTTCGCTTTCGTTCCGACGCTGAAGCAAGTTGTAGACTGCATGTTCCGACTTCCCCTAGGGAAATACGCTGTCTGATACTCCGGGACGAACACATTTGACGAAATTATCAGATGCGACGCAATCAAGAGAGATGTACGTGAAGAATGTCGGCGAGCCCGAGTACAAAATACAAATCGAGTATTGACATGCAGAAAAATGGACCGAATGGGAACTTCACCGTCATGCCATGCAGGATGTAGTCAATCGTCTCAAGAATCAGGACTTCCAAGGTTTGAGACGTTGCACATGCATTGCAACATTATCCAGCATTCATTAATGCACTAGTTGCGGCACAATAGATCCGCACCTTTATCTATCGGTGTTCTATTTGCCCCTCAGTACGCATTTCCAAAAGTCCAGGGGGTCGTTAGTACACCTAGTCGTCGTGAGTTGAAGGGGATTCTCACGATGAACGACAGGTTTCTAAGACCGGGTAAAGTCCCTCAGAGTAGTCTTATTTTAATTGGGTTTTATAGGTTAGCTCTGACAAATCAAATATGGGTCTCGTAATTAGCCATTTCTATCTATTGGTTCGGGTTTCATAAGATATAATCTCCATCTAAAATGCGGGACAAAATATAGAATTTCTAGAACTGATCGCGTCGAAACCTTGTCAATATGCCTTGTAACTGTTACCTTATCACCTTGTCAACATTCTCAACTTGTTTTGGACTCAATATCACAACGGAGTATTCATAGGTACGTGATCTCATGTATTACTGACACGTTATTTTTGTATCAGCAGGTTCCTATTTCATCCAGGGAAGAGAGGCAAACCCATGCAACTCGAGGCTGAAGGATTACATTGTACGGTGCCATCCCATTTACGGCAATCCAGAAACAGAAAAAGCCAAGTGTAGATGGAGAAATCAAATTGTGAGATCTGAACAGATATACGAAGAGAATCATTTTGGCGTAAGATGGGAATTCTAATACACGCATTCTCATACACAGTACAAAGTTTGCTTAAGTTTGCTGACATACCTACCATTTCATTTCATCTCATCTCACCGCAGAACCGGATTTGATTATAAGGGTCGACTCCATATAAAATGAAGGACACATGGTTGTAGTACAGCACGTCGGATCTTACACACTCGGCCGGTACAGTTCAATATTAATGAATATTCAGCTTTTATCTGAAAGTTGACCTCGGTCACTCAGTGATATCAGTTGCTTTAGCGTAAAAGATGGAGTCAATTGTCCAAGTGGCCTTCTTTACTCCCAAAATATCCCCCAAATGAGAATCGTGACAATAATCTGGCAACCTAGTCGAATTATTTGTCCTTTTCTCCTCTTGTCGCACAGCATATTCTGCACACTTGTTACCTTCAACCTGTCATCGTATTCCGAAAAATAGGATATGAAACACCATCTTTCTCAATCTCTTAAGCAAACCATCTTACTCGTTGATAGTTCAAACTACATACAATCCATCGCTCCGCACTTGCATATCCGTCAAGATTCGGATGCACTACAGTAC
Source organism: Botrytis porri (assembly GCF_014898465.1). Taxonomy (NCBI): domain Eukaryota; kingdom Fungi; phylum Ascomycota; class Leotiomycetes; order Helotiales; family Sclerotiniaceae; genus Botrytis; species Botrytis porri. The sequence continues at coordinate 2,679,573 of NW_024066081.1, read as the reverse complement.
AAAGAGAACATGAGATTTTAATCCCTTCTCCCCTTCCCTCTTTGCATCTGCATAACTTTCTCCACGTTGTGCTGCAACCTCAATCTGCAATGCAACACAGTAAGACAAACGAGCCAACCAAGACTTACCGGCCCCCAATCCCAGATCAGCACATGTACTTGGCCCTTCCCTTTTGGCCTTCTCTGTATGGTTTCCCTCGGCAAGGAAGACACCTTGTACGCATGGCAAACCGGGATCCTCGCAACTCCCCTGGCCTCCCAAAATCTCACCGTGGCCACATCAAGCCAGGACTGCTAGAGGAAACGCTGCAGGAATTCCACATGCCATGCCTGTTTAATATGCAGACGCATGGGTGCGCGCATGATGTATGTATATGCAGCATTTAATTTGGTGTAGCGCATGTGAGCAAATTGAACGTCGTTCTCTACGCCGCCCAGCCTGCCCTTCTGCGTTTCAGGAGTATGTAAAACGTGCTGTATCTGATGCTGCACCCACCTGATCTGAAGTGCCTAGGAGATGCAGAGGCGTTGTTACGAGCAGAACTCGCCCAGCTGTCTGTTGCTATTTGTGACGGGGCTGTGTGATGATTTGGGGAAATTATGTACACGATGGAAACACATTTTCTTGAAACAGCAACGATAACAAATGCGACGGACAATTAATGAACTTCTCGTCCATCTGGAATTACCAAGCCCAATTTGATGTGAGTGAAATCTGATTATTCAAGCTGTGTAGGTATTACACACAAACAAACCACACTGCATATTAGTCAGAGGCGTAATGTTCTGGTGTGTGTAGTGTCGCACATCAAACCAAGGGGCCATCTTTTCTCATTCTTACCTCCCCCCAACCCCCAACCGAAACCAATGAAAGCCGTCGTGTCTCCCCCCAAGAACTGTAAAGTAAGAATTTAACAATCACAAAGGACACACCGACTGATCATCCAGCTTACAATATAATAACTATAGCATTGCCAAAGAAAACGCCTCGTCGCCACAGGCTGCAATCAGAGTCAACTCCCCTTTCCACAACCTGTCTACCGCACGTTTTGGACCCCGAGTAGTACTCACGAACCTGACTCGTCACTGCTAACTTGACGCCTTCTTACATTTCCGCTCGACTTCGACTGCAAGAGTCATCTCCAGCATTCATTATCTCGTCACTTGTTTCTTACCCTCCTCTCCAATTGTCTCCTTGATTCGTGGGTTCGTGAGCTAGAGTCGATTGATAGAAAGTCCGGCAATAATCATTTAATCAATCAGTCAATGCCTTCTCCATGTATAAGTCGAACAATCAGCCCGAGCGAGATATTAAGTAAAGGAGACTAGGTAAGCATGAAAATTGAATTTGTATTCCACATTTCCATAACTCGGTATTAGTACATACAAATACACCAAAAACATTGCCCATTCAGTCTTAATAATTTGATATCTTGATTCTTTTTCTTGATTTCAAATTCATAATACATTTAATCCATATACACAATGTATACCTAGTATAATGATCCCATGATTGATTCCAAACAAAACGATTGACAATGCCTCTTTAATAGCTTTTAAGGAAAAGTTGGGGGTATAACATTGCAGATTGCAGTTGACAACAAGACCAGACCAGAAAAGGCAGTACAAAGTAAAAAACAAACAAACAAAAAATGATTTTTTATCGCTCTCCAAAAAAAAAAAAAAGACTCGCTATAGCCAGATAAATAAAAGTGCCTGAACGAGTGTGGAGAAATGAAGTAGATGACCATATACACAAAAACCGAAAAATAACTTTCTCCAGCCAAAACAAAAAACCTAACCAAACCCCCAATAAATAGATGCGACGAGTGGCAGCTCCAATTTTAACTCCTTTCTTATTCCAAAGACTTGAATACGATAATGGTGATGAGTGTGACGATGAAATTGTGAGATGACCCTGTACCCGATATTCTTACAATTCATTCATTCTTTCTCATAGCCCATTTGTCTCGTCTCATCTCGTCTTACCTCGTACGGTCGCATATAATGTCCAATTCATGTACATGATGAAAAAGAGCAGCCCCCAAATAAATCAAACCCACGCCGAGTGTTGCACAGCCCCTGAAAATGAAACGCACCGCTGCGTCGAATAGAAAGAAAAACCAGTAGAGCAATGCTAGCTTAAGAATTTCTTCTCTGCTTACATTTCTCATGTGCCATATGGCCATTTCTAGCAGTAGTTCTCGTGAACTCGGCGCCACAGTTGGGGCATGAAGATTTACTCGCTACGCCTGATTTTTCACGTTGGTGACGTAAAAGATTGGAGAAGGTACTGAATTGACGACCATTACAGCCATGGTCCCAGCACTGGGGCTTGGGTCGCGATTGCACTACGCGAACGTGATCGCGAGGCTCGAGGGGTGATGGTTGAGATATCGAGGAGAGGGGAGTCAAAGGAGAAAGTGAGTGTGTGTGTGGTACATAGATACTGCCGAGGCTAGATTGGTCGGAAGCAGATGAGAGGGAATGTGGTCTAGGACTAGGAATTGTTAATTAGATAATTCGGACTGAAAATTCATTTTTGTGGAAATTACATACGCGTATGAAGGAAGGGTGCCTTCAGGGCCCCCCATTGAGTATGGTGCTGAATACGCTGAGATTGATGTATAATCATTTGGGCCCATTGTGAAAACTGGCCCATACATATCTGAAGATGTGGTATCGGTCACAGATACTTGTGGCGAGTATGGTGCGAGGTAAGATGGACTGGGGAGGCCGTGATTAGAAGGACCTTGTGATAAGAGTGGAGTTGGAGCAAGCGAATTAGGGTTTGAATAGTGATCTGGGAGAGTTCGTGGTAACATGTCTGGTGTGGTTCTGTTTGATGCGTATGGATTGCTCAGAGATCTCTCCCTTCTTTGTCTCGTTTTCGTTTCTCTCCTTGCATGATCGCGCTGACGCTTCAGTTCCCTCTGTTCAGCCGTGAGACTTGCTCGTGGTGGACTATCTGAAATGGCTCGTGCGTATATTGGTGTTGGCTTAAGCTCGTTATATGGTGATAGTTGTCCAGGACTCATATGTGGACTCATATGTGGGCTCATATGTGGGCTCAAATCATGTTGTTGGATGAATTGTTCATTCATCTCAAATTCTGCTCTAGTTAGTCCTAATACTTTCAGAAGATCTTTGAATACATACGAGGCCAAGTGTATGATGGTCGTGCACCGGCATCAAACCGTGGGTCATAGTGCTGCATACCAAGAGTAGACATAGTTGCTGGAAGTGAATTTGAATGAGTAGGAAGTTTATATTCAAGGTGTTCAATGCCAGGAAACGTTTGCCCTGGATGGATGCGTAATTCAAGTGAGTTGCCTGATTGAGCTTCTGAATTCGTGATACGGGACCAGTCTGTGTCAACTTCACTCTTATTGAGGATCGGAAATGGTGTGTATTGCTGAGGGCCTGGTGACGATAGACCAGTGGCAGTTGAAGATTCAGATTTTTGTTGAAGGAATGTGGGCGTCGGTGAACTAATGAGCGTGGTAGCTGTTGTAGCTGAGGCTGCTGCTGCTGCTGAGTCTGATGAAGATATACCAACTTGATGGTTTGAAGAAGTGGCGGGGTCAGTCTCAATAAGAAGACCTTGAAATTGCGTTGTAGTTGATGACAGGTGACTGTCTGTTCGGGACCTGAACTGACGTGAGTCTCTGTGCTCCACATACGATGAATCCATCTGTGCAGGGGATAAGAAGGCTGTGACTAGTAATGGCGGCACATACAGATAGCTTTGAAGAGATGAGACACTCGAAATAGACTGACGTTACTTTCGGATCTGGGGAGATTATAAACTCGGCTTTGATGAGGAATAATAGACGTTGTGATGTACCTATTTTGGTTCTATTCGAGGGATTCCAGGAGGCACTTAAATCAAGGTCTTCGCCTCAAGTTATCCAAGGGGAGTAAGGCTCTAAAGTACCTAAAGCATGAAGTGGAAGGCGCTCTAGCGCTGCTCCCATCAGCATGTGATTGGTCAGATTGGGGATATGTTCAAAGGATTCTGAACCCTGTCAAACATGGTTGCCCCTCGACCTGAGAGCGACTTGTGTGAAGAGATGGGGGAAAACAAAACAGGCGCCAGAGCGACACACCCGCACTTTGGGTTCATCTGGGCACGTCAACGATTAAGAAAAATTAGCGCGACCGTAGGGCTTTCTAAGGAAAGGGACGAGGCACACCATAAAAAAGTTAAACCAGGAGCACAGGAGATTTTCCCCTCTCAATCATGGGCTACGCCGCTCATCACGGACCCCATTGAGACCATTCAAAGGGCCCATAATATGTGAGCTAGCCAGATTTAATTAATGGTAATTCTAATTGAACAACCATCCAGCGTCTGAGTGATTTTTTCTTTGGTGCATTGGAGTGGGATCTGTAATGAAGCAACTTTCGGTAATGAAAAAACTAGGTAAACGTAAAGTGTCCGCCTAGATTCTAATTTGATCGTCGTTACTTTGAGGTTACCGTCTGATTGGCATGCTGAAGAGACATTCCCAAACTTGCGGGTAATTTGTAACACAACACTTTTAGCCTAATTCGTGGGAGATCTGACAGTTGTTATTATGTGGTAGTAGTAGCAGACCAGCACCATGGTTGACGTTTTATAAGCTAGCCTTGAAAAGATCGAAAATATGCGAGCAGTTATTCTCCATTGAGTAGTATTTATCAGACGTAGTATATTGTAGCTTTGACGAAGGAAGTGCAATTTGACCAACGTAAAGAGATATTGCGCGCGCTTACACAACATGTCAATGCTCCGATATGATTTCATATACCGTCAATGTCATCTTGTCATGAACCGCAAGCTTGACAATTTAGAAGAGGCTTGCCTTGTACTGTGACCAGGCAAAACAATAATCTTAGTGTAGGCAGGCAGGCAAGAAAAGGGATCAAAAGAAAGTTCCATAATGGTGCATGCCCAAATGAACGGGAACAGACTAAAACTGCCAACAATGGTAAGTTGCAGATCAACCGCATAAAAATTGGATGCTAACCTTACAATCACAAAGTTCCGATAGATGGAAACAACTCTTTTGGTTCTTTAGTTGCTTGACCCCTTGATCCCTACTCCATCTCAACTATCCCTACCATCTCAACTTTCTCCTGCCAGACCCACGTTTTTTGAGTGAATTAGCCAGGGATTATGTGCATGGCACCGCTGCTGCATCAGTCTGATAAACACAAGCATGTCTAACTCCGCTGTCTCCATATAAAACGTACTTTAAATTTCATTCGTGACAGAAGAACAATCAAGAAAGCAGACTACACCTGGTTGAAATCTTCGGTATCTCCATACCAACAAGTTAGGCGCGCTAAAAATAACGATCTCGTTCATTTCAAGCTTGTCCCCCCCATCTCTCAAGTAATGAGCTGTTCTCATTTCAATACCTAGGTAGCCGAGGCTCTCAAGCGGCAAAATCATTTCATACCTAGGTGTGTCTTAATTCTGTTTGCATCACCATTATCGTATATCTATTTTCTGCGCGGGATGTCATGTTTTGACGAAGAACACGAGCAAAATACAGTCAGTACTTCGCTGACGTAGCACTGTTTGGTAGTCTTTGTGTAATTCAAATGGTATAAAAATGGTATATGTAATCTTAATTTTGTGAGATGTGCACTTCTGATTTCAGCAGCCCAGCGCAGCCTCGCTGAGAATATCTTTTGTAATTTTGGCTTGATTAAATTTCCATCAGAGGTAGCATAGATTGTTGATTTGTTCAACGCGCGAAGAACTTCATGTCCACCGCGTTACAGGTTCGCTTAACAATGGTAGGGGCTGATAAAATCTACAACGCTATGATGTATCAGTATTAGGTTATGTCACTTATGTGATATACTCGCAGGGCTAATATCTAAAATCTCGTTGCCTTGTGGAAAAGATCTATACTTGGTAATATGTGGATTTCATGAGTTCCACTCTCACTGAATAATACAACATCTATATTATCATACTCAACGTTCACACTACCTTTCGGTGGGTCGTGTCGTGCGATCGTAAGAGCTACCAAAACATGCCCATCTTGAATCTCGCATCGATATCGCTCACAGACTTACTAGCCCTCCTTTCTACCAATCGTCGTTCGGTGAGGTGATTATCCAATGCGAATTCCACCTCGGCCTCGTTTATACCAGGTATCGATATCATCAAAATCTTATTGCTTCGTCTGGACCTAATCAATTTCGACGAGTATCACCTGCATGTGGCTACAGTATTGTAATTTAGAATCTTCGAAGCGATACGGCAATATGGGGCAAAGTTCATGGACTGATCATTATCAGCACACTTGGAACATGGCACCATGATTACATTCATACAGTATGTGGAGTTTGAAACATGGTTCTCGAGGCAGCGTCGGTGAATACTCGAAGGTGGGAGAATTTCTCAAAATAGAACCAACTGAAGACGAACCCGAGATCCGGAATCGAGGAATCCCATTCTTGAATGAATTGTCCGTCGCTGGAAATGCGGCATTGTACTTTCGGGCCTCGACTCACCGCGGCTCTGTACGATTAGCTATTGTCGACTGTCCAAGGAGGAAAGAGGCTCAAAGGATCATTTAAGATATGACTGATGATTTCAAACTTCACCATACTTCCATTTTCGATTGTTTCAAGATCCAAATTTGGAAGGTGCTAGTTCATTGTAATCACTATACTTCTATCTTGGGTATAGTTATACGGAAGATACAATATGGATTTGGACACCGTGTTTGTCCCGCCCGTCCAACAATGCTCCACGCAGTACATGGTAAATTATGGAAAGAGAGGCATTACGCCACCTTGACCTAGAGATCTCATCAAATCTACATGCTGAACCAACCTACCGCACGACTCACAAATCACCCGCTGTCCCCAATGCATCATCACGAATCCCATCACGAATATCATCACCAAAACAAGTTCTTTCATTCAATGGTTCAAGAAGGGATATCCCATGGTCGTTTCGATTTCATCATGACACTTAAAATAAACACAAAACAACAACACCGCTACCTGACCTGGCTACAATAGTATCTGCAGCCCTGGCCTGTTCCAACCCGCATACCTGCAGCTAGCCAAGATAGAACACTTCCAGAATCCCCCCTCCCCCCCCCCATGATTACCTCATTTCGATTTTCGTGACAAGTTCCAATTTGATCGTTGGCAGCGTTGCATTCTCACATTCTAAGTGCTTACCTGCTTTAACTGCTTGTAACCTCGTCATGTGGGCAAATAGACTCAAGTATATGTACCTCTTCGAGTATGATTGTATGAGGAATACCTTGTCCTTAGGTATCTTAGTATTGTGCAAACGAGCCACTGCTGAATGGTTAATGCTGATTTCTAAAAAAGGTGATATTCAAATTGCTTGACCAGCTTTCCGACCTCTGCTTATGTGATGATGGCTGCATGTTCCACCACCATACATTCTGACATTACATCGTCTCTAGAATGTCTCAAAACCTTTACAAGAAAAGTGACCATCATTTCATCTCTAAGTAATTATTAGTAATTAAGGTAAGAATAGTATAAGTGACGCCGTCAAAAGAGCAAATTACTATCATGCCCGACCCCATCGATCACGATATCTTTCACGTACGAAATCAAGCAGATTTACGAATATAACCTCAGCGAATTTAATAACGATTCAATATTAACACGAGTTTGATAGGATAATGGCGTAAAAGCGAAAGCAAAACCCCGTAGACTCGCAAAAATACCAAATCGGCATTATCTTCAACAATTGGGTAATAAAACAACCTCATACCTAAATCATTGTATTTCACTCTTTCCAATCGCTTTTTTTCCATCTTCAGTCATTCCGGGGCCCAGGAGATCTCACAATCTCAATCTCCTGGGCCTAGTTCCATGCCCAGCACATGTCAAACAAAATATACTTCCTATCTTGGAGATCAACGAGATAAGCTGGTTTAATATCTTCAAACCCATGCCCATGTGGCATATGTAAACCAACAGACCTTATTTGATCAGCGTCCCCCATTCTAACGGAACAAAGTATCCACACACACACACCTTTACACCTTCTCGAAGCGAACAGAGAACATATCCATGCTGGTACGTGACGCCTACATCGAGCATAGTCTGCGATGGGTCTCAGCTGAACAGTCAGTCTTACTGGACATTGTATATGTAATACTTCATGAACACTGCAAGTGTGCGGCGGGGAATTGTCTGAAACGATCAAGGAACCCATGAAATTGTGGCAAGCACAAGGGAATGTTCTACGAGACTCGATGCAACAAACCGGCATTCCCGGATTGTTTTGATATCAACGTTGAAGCAGCATCTCGACGATAACGGAACTCAATCGGTGATATGGATCTCTGATCATCATGAATCATGATCGCTTGCACCACGAGCTTCGCAAGGGTTCCCCGTCCCCGAAGGTAGGATGCGATGAGGATTCGGTACACGCCGTAAGGTGGTCATGGTGGCTTATCTAACCTATTTCCCCTCTGTCCTATGAGTCGAAACGGCGCTTCCGCTAGACAATCTCAAGGCAATACAGCCAGCCAATCTGAAGAATCAATTATATCATTGTACTTGTGCATCTATCTACAACAACCTCCCTGCCTCGTAACAAAATCCACAGCCAATATACAGGTTCCAATGAATGAAAAACTCCGTAAGCCAACCTTCATTGCAAACACTTTACAAAATGCAACACCATACAAGGTAGTGTGTCATAAATGATCTACCTAGAGGGGTTGATGTTGTGTTGGTTTGATCGACAGAAGGTGGGGATCCAAAGGCCGGGTGGGCTAAGCCATGAGGTTTCTTAAAATAGTTTTATATCTCTGCGAGCTTGTAAAACCCTTGAGAGGCGCTTCAATCGCGATTGGAATTCCAAAGTAATCTCTCGAGTCGCCAAAAAACCGGAAGGTTAATTCTCGACTCTCAAGTCCAAGGAGAAAAACATAATCATAGGGAAACTTCCTTCCGATCCGCATGAATCAGATGGTTGTGGGCAACTCCTGACTGGCCATAGCTGCAGGAAGGAGCCACGTGGGAGCATATGATGCTGTCGCCATACTTCAATCAAAAAAAATCATTCACTCGTGAATTATATTTGCTTGAGAAAAGAAAAGAGAAGGTTGTCCAAGCAAAGTCGTTTCAAAACTTTATACCTCTTGCTCTATTCAGTCTTTCCGGGCGAAGAACTGAAGAGCAAAGACAAGTGCATTTGATTCGTTTCGATCCAAAGCATCGGTTCTACACTCCTGGGCCTCCAAGTAAGTAGGTACTAGGTATGTGGTCGCACTTTCTTCATACGTTGCTTTGGCATGAGTAAAAACTGTCAAGCACGATGCAGGGCAACTGTAACTCAGTGAGTGATCTGGCAATGGTGGCAGTTGATGGAAACCTCATCTTCACATCTCTTAACCCTAAGAAACTTCTCAGCACATTCGACTTTTTCACAATCTCTGGTATTGTTTCGCACATTGAAAGCTGCGAATGATAAGATGGCTTCTTCAGCTTTGCCCGACATAAGTGAGAAGGTCATGGACTCTGCATATTCGAATACACCAAACGGCCTAGAAGAGAATATGGATGCTCGTTATCGTCCCTATGTTCAAAGCGGATTTGGAGGCATTATCGCTTCGCCTTACGTTGCTGGGGCCGCCGTTTTGAGCACGGTTGGCGGACTTCTGTTCGGTACGTATATAATCTGGCCCTTTGATTGTTGGCTTTTGTTACAGACAATTAAATGTTCTAACTTATTTGCATATTCTACCTTGTTTGAATGCTCTAACATATTTTAATATTCTAACTTCATTCAGGGTATGACCAAGGCGTAGTCTCCGTCGTTCTTGTCATGGACAGCTTCGTTCTGGACTTTCCTCGTATAGGCCCCCATTCTAGCGGATTTTGGAAGGGTATTTTGACGGCTATGATCGAGCTTGGGGCATTCTTCGGTGCTTTGAATCAGGGTTGGATTGCGGACAGATACTCGAGGAAATACTCTATAATAATCGCTGTGATCATATTCCTCTTTGGCAGCATTTTACAAACTGTGGCTGTCAACTTCAACATGCTCATTGTTGCCAGACTAGTGGGAGGCATCGGTATTGGGATGCTATCAATGGTTACGCCCATGTATATCTCGGAAATCGCTCCACCGGAGATTCGTGGTGTATTACTCGTCATGGGCAAGTATTTAATTGTCCCAATACAATTCACACAATCAAAGTGCTAACTAGTCATGCAGAGGAGCTTTCGATTGTTGTAGGTATCGTCGTCGCTTTCTGGATAACCTTCGGCACAAGATATCTAGGTGGCGAGTGGGGCTGGCGCCTTCCTTTCTTTATACAAATCGTTCCTGCCTTATTCTTGGGGGCTGGGGTGTACTTCCTTCCTTTTTCGCCAAGATGGCTTTCTTCTAAAGGTCGCGATGAGGAGGCTCTAAAAGTCCTTTCGACGCTGAGACAATTGCCCGATACTGATCCAAGGATTCAGGAAGAAGCACGTCATATACGTGACGAAGCGTCGCATATTCGAGAAATTCACCTACAAAAACACGAAAAACTTATGAATTCATCAATAAAGCTCGAGCTAGCTTTGTGGAGAGATTGCTTTGCGTCGGATTCTATTAAACGTACACACGTTGGTATACTTATGATGTTCTTCCAACAATTCGTCGGTATAAATGCCTTAATTTACTATTCTCCCACTCTGTTTGCTAGAATGGGCCTGGGGTCGGAAATGCAACTTATAATGTCGGGCGTTCTAAATATTTGCCAGTAAGCCCTTCCTTTCCTAACCATTTAAACCTTCATATTGTTTGGGAACAATGGAACACCCCCTGAAGCTAGTATGCCTGAAGCTAGTATGCTAACCGAGCATAGGCTTGTTGGTGTAGTCTCTAGTCTGTTTACGATGGATCGATATGGAAGAAGGCCCTTATTGATGATAGGCTCGCTTTTTATGACTATTAGCCATGTTATGATAGCCATAATGGTCTGTCTGTTTTCCTATAACTGGCACGCCCACCAAGCAGCTGCCTGGGTTAGTGTAGCATTTCTGCTCTTCTATATGGTGGCCTTTGGAGCATCCTGGGGTCCTGTTCCTTGGGCAATGCCATCAGAGATCTTCCGAAGCGATCTTCGTGCAAAAGGCGTCGCTCTAAGCACCTGCTCTAATTGGCTGTAAGTCTGACTAGCGAAGGTAGCCCTTGAGACGGCTTTCATTTACTAAATCAATTAGGAACAATTTCATCATTGGTCTGATCACGCCGCCGCTAGTAGTATATACGAATTGGGGAGCATATGTTTTTTTCGGGGGTTTTTGTGCGCTATCTGGTATATGGACATGGCTTTACGTGCCAGAAACAAAGGGATGCAGACTAGAAGACATGAACGCCCTCTTCAACCAATTGAATGTCCGAATTTCACTCAAACAATAGGGAGGGTGCTAAGGGGAATATACTGAATTGTTGGGCAAATAGTATTGTGGCTAATAATCAGCTTTAGAATTCGAACAATGGAAGATCAATTTGCTGTGTATAGGTATATGATTCTAAAATCATGACTTCAAAGTGACTCCAGGGTAACTATAGAATGTATGATCTAAATCTAGACATTCAGAAGAATGATATTTTGGTACTGGCCAGGCAAGAATTGGGATCTGAGAGCAAGAATAGAATTCGAACAATTAGAAGATTGATCTGAAGTAGACATTAGGCTGAATGAAGCTTCATGAAATGATGGCTCGCTGGTATCTGGAAAGCAATTTTCTTACTCTAATTCGTTTTTGTAAGAAAAGCCAACACTCAGAAAGGTTGATTTGCGGAGTAGCTGACTAGAGGTAAACATGATAACTTGCCAGTGCCTGAAACCCAGCTTTATGCCAATCAAGTATATGGCTGGATGAGCGTATAGCTGTCTAATTGCTATACCTAGCTGAACTTAACACTTCGTAGGCGAGGTTGAAATTCCATCAATTCGCTGTGATTGGCCTATATTTTAGGTCTGTGCACCAGCCAAAAAACCACTCTACGCGTTTTCTCGACACCGCGTCGCAGCCTCAAAAAGTCAAACAATCAACTTTGCAATCCAGAATATTCCTTCCACAAATAACGCTCTTATAAGCTTCTAACGCTCATATCTTTGCATTTGCAGACTTCAATACCGTCAAGAGTATGTTACAATTTTAGTATTCTATTCTCCGACATCACAATACTAACTATGTACTAGTGTTAGAAGCCCGCCTCGAACAAGCAGACCTCCTCAAGAAGGTAAGAAGGGAAAAGAATCATTAATCTCCTTTCTTGTGCTGATGGTATAATTTAGGTTGTCGACGCCATCAAAGATCTCGTTCAAGACTGCAACTTCGACTGCAATGATTCAGGAATTGCGCTCCAAGCTATGGATAACTCGCACGTTGCGCTCGTATCGATGATGCTAAAGGCTGAAGGATTTTCTCCTTACCGATGTGACCGTAATGTCGCCCTTGGTGTCAATCTCACTTCTCTCACAAAGGTTCTGCGAGCTGCACAAAACGAGGATATTCTCACCATCAAGGCCGAGGATGCACCAGATGTTTTGAACTTGGTATTTGAGAGCAGTGAAAGCGATCGATTGAGCGAATATGATTTAAAGTTGATGGATATCGATCAAGAACATTTGGGTATCCCTGATACAGAATATGCGGCAGTCATCAACATGCCAAGTTCGGAGTTTAAGAGAATCTGTGTCGATCTTATGGCTTTGTCCGAGTCTGGTATGTCTCAGTGTCCCCGTTTCTCTCTCCCTTTCAAAATGAGAAGTTGTACTAATCCTTTGCCAATTAGTGTCAATTGAGGCTTCAAAAGATGGTGTTAAGTTCTCCTGTGCTGGTGACATTGGCAATGGTGCTGTCACCCTTCGCAGCCATAGCAATATGGACAAGCCAGATCTCAACGTCGATATCGAGCTTACCGAACCGGTCTCCTTGACCTTCTCCCTCAAATACTTGGTCAACTTCTGCAAGGCTGCTGGTTTGTCTAAGTCTGTCAAACTTTGCTTATCCAATGAGGTTCCTCTCTTGGTGGAATACCAGCTTGCCGGAAGCAGTTACTTGAGATTTTACTTGGCACCAAAGGTATGTTTACATGTATCACCTAGTGTTCAGATCTAGAGAAGCTAACAGTTTATTCCAGATTGGTGATGACGAGTAGGTATGGTTGTCGAAAAAGATTAATGAACAATGATATCAAAGTTTACAGCATATTCGATATGGCGCGTGGGTTGGTTTATGGATATGGACAATGGTCGTGGTAAATTGTGCCATGAATGATTTTGCTGCTCGGTACATGGCATGCGATGAAGCAATTGGTTGATTTTTCTCTATAGAATCTGTTACAAAACAAAAACAAGATACCTTCGGAGAACAATTTTTCTTAAAACATTTTTGTCATCTCCTGTATGCACACATAAATTTGCTGGTCTTCATGCATGTTCCTGGATTGAGGATAGCGCGGGGCAAACCTGATGCCCCCACTATCCATATTGTCAGCATGAAATCTGGAGCAAGATAAGATTAATGTTTTCCCTTCGTTGAAGAATAACAAAACGTTCTTCAGCAATGAGCTTTTAGGATACAAAATTTGTATCCGAAGTTTTGTTGTTCTCTTTGAGACACTTTGGTCTGCAATTAAAACTCCCCTTGCCAGCCCTTTTCCAGCGGTTCCGGCGCATTTCGATCCGATATCTCACATCAACCCCCCTCTTCTTCACGAAGCAACATCTCCGCCAAACAAGTAAGATGTCTGAAGATTTCCCCGTGCCAGATACACGAGTTCTTGCCGTAGCCAGTCATGTAGGAAGGCCACCCTTACACGACTTTTGCTGAACTAACGTTGTCTGCTCAAGGTTGTTTACGGGTGAGTCCCATGAGTCACAAATTCTCTCTACATTCTATATGCAAGTCGACTAAATCATATAATGCTACTAAAGATATGTCGGAAATACGATGGCCACATTCGTTATGCAGTCTCTAGGATGCGAAGTCGCTGCTCTGAATACAGTACAGTTCAGTATGTTAGCCTGAATACATGCCCCATCGCAAATCGATACGAAAACTAGATGGGATTTAAGGCTGACAGGTGTATGAAAAGGCAATCATCTAGGTTATGGACAAGCCAAAGGCACACGCGCTACCGCGACCGAAATATCGGATCTCTATCAAGGACTGAAGAACTCATATCTCGACGATTTCAATATGATGCTCTCGGGTTATCTGCCTGGGGCTGCATCTGTAGAAGCTGTTGGCACAATCGCACGCGATCTGAGATTAAAAACTACAATGAGACCGGGAAGTTTCTTCTGGGTGTTGGATCCAGTTATGGGGGATAACGGGAAATTATATGTAGCGGAGGATGTGGTGCCAGCTTATAAAGCATTGATCAAAGATGCAGATTTGATTCTACCAAATCAATTTGAGGTTGAGTAGGGTACCCATCTTTCTGTTCCCAAGAGAGTTTGAATTCTGGAAAAGATGAAGTACAAATTAGCTGACTCTCGTAGGACACTATCTGGTGTCAGAATCCAAGATATGGATACACTCAAATTGGCCATAACGACATTACACGAAGTATACAAAATCCCTCATATAATGGTTACATCCATTTCACTTCCATCTCCCGGCGCGGAGCCCCATCTTTCGGTCGTAGGCTCGACTATGACATCGACAGCCGAAGCAAGAATCTTTAGCATCAAGATACCGGCGATTGATTGTTTCTTTAGTGGAACTGGAGATATGTTTGCAGCGCTCATGTTGGTGAGATTGAAAGAGGCAGTGTGTAATGTGGAAGGACTATTGGAGAAAGATGCGTGGATCAGTGACGATGATGTTGAGGCTACGGAATTACCGCTTGCGAGAGCCACGGAGAAGGTTTTGGCTAGTATGCATGAAGTGCTTGCGAAGACAAAGATTGCGAGAGATGAGGAGATTGAGAAGTGGAAGAATGTTGTCGGTGGAAGGGCAAAGGATGAGGATTCTAAGAGAGAGGGGTTGGTTAGGTCGAAGGCGGCTGAAGTGAGACTGGTTAGGAATGTGCACTTTCTGAAGAATCCAGTAGTGAGATTTAGAGCAGAAAGTGTGTAGACCTGGGGGGAGCTACATCTTAGATATCCTGAATACATAGATGTATCATAATAGATAGCGATAGATTTCTTCATTTTGTCTATTTCTCTCCGAGCCACAGTCTCCCTTCCTTGAAGTGTGCACAGCACGGTGTATCTAATTCTCTCCACCGATCCAAACTACCCTCGAAACTTCATTATTACTTCCCATCCTCACAATCTAACCTGTGCTTCCGAAGCCACCTTCACCCCTCACACTCTCCTCCAAAACCAAAACCTCTGTAACCTCTGGTGTATAAATCCTCTCCAAAATCAATTGTGCTACACGATCGCCCTCCTTCACTTCAAAATCCTTTTCGCCGTGGTTAAAGAGGAGTACTTTAACTTGACCTCGATAATCAGCATCGATTACGCCAGCGCCAGTATCGATCATGTGTTTAGAGGCAAGTCCAGAGCGTGGGGCTATACGGCCATCTGAACAGAGGGTTAGTTAAACAAGGGGAATTGAGTGAAGATAAAGTAATACAGCGAGAGAGTGGAATAAACAGAGGGGGTAACGGGGGACAAAAATCATACAAGTTCCATCTGGCACAGCCATACTAATATCAGTATCCACCAAAACCTTTCCCTTAGCAGGCACAACTGTTTCTTTTGCAGCATAGATATCGTAACCGGCAGCGAAAGCGCTACCTCGTGTAGGGAGACGGGCGCGGGGGGAAAGTTTCTTAATGAGGAGGGGAGGAGGGGTAGATGATTTGAGGGGTGTGGGGGCAGGGGCCGAACCGTTTGTTGCCGGTGCTGGAGTTGTGGTGGGCGCGGTGCTTGGAGTGGAAGACATGATTTCTTGGAGGGACGAGGTGGCAGCGGCTGCGGGAGTGGATTTTGAAGGCGAGCTCGCGGACGAAGTCTTTTGACGTTTGGGAAGTGGTGAGGTGGGAGAATGGGGCGGAAGTGTGGACATTGAGATGGGAGGATGGGAGGGAAATTTGGTAAAGAGGGTATAGGTGAAATGGAGTGGGCGAGTGTGAGTGTGAGTGAAGATTAACGTTCGGAATTGGTGTTGGTTTTGGAAAGCGGCGGAAACAAAGTTTCGGTGAGTGGAAAAAGAAAAATATGGGGAGACGCGACGCGAGACGTGTTGGGCAGGGATTTGCATTTTTGGTTTTATCATTTTTAGTGTATGGCGGGGTGAGGTTAGAACCAATGACAAGCTTACGATCTGTGTGTGAGGTGTGTCTGTAGTGAGAAAATCATCCAATTTTATCACTACAGCATCCAGTGACACTGCTCAGGCAGGTACGATCATGCCACCTCGAGGCCTGCTCCCTTCTCATCATTCTATACGAAAGTTGCAAGTCTTTTCTTATCAAAGGACTGAAACTATGACAGTAGATGAAGATTCGTATCGTATGTTCATCGAATGCTCAGATATTCCTTCTCTTGCTGTCTTCCTAAAAAGTTATAGCTAAGATGAAGAAAAGAAGTGAATGCTGGGGATTTGGAAAGAAGGAGTACGTTGATCTAAAGCAGGTGGCTTCAAATTCAGGATGAGCACTTGCGTTCTTAAAAGGTGTTCAGGCGGCCAGGTCTAGTACGTAGTTGTGCAAGACGCTTGATGCCTTTTATCGTCGCAGGTCTATTGACCTCTTCCTGACGCTTTCTCGAATCTCCTTTCTTTTTATCTTACAGCAACTGGGTAGAATGCCGGTGCTGTTCATGGCATGGCGTCTTCTAGTAGGAACCCTTATATTTGAGTGTTGTCCATAATGTCCATTCTGTCACGAAATTCTGCATTTCAAACAAATTTCCATCTCAATGGCATTGTATTACTATCAAATTTTGATAACAAACATTATTATATCATTAAGCCAGAAACTCCAGTATGCTGCTATTCAAATTCGCTCTCATCAATTCTTCAAACCCCAAGTACTCATGGTGAATTCGTCTCCCTGCCTATCTCTTCAAGCCCACTCTCTCAAGCTCACCGCATCGCCCTTCGAGTCCCACTCCTCATCAGTTTCGTCCTGATCAGGATTCGTAGGAGTAGAACCACCATTCGTTGTCTTCTCCTTCTTTTTCGGATTTTTCAACTGGGCCTTCATCTCTTGCAAACTTAATTGAGCCACGGCGTATTCCTTGGCTACCCTCTGTTTTGCTTCTTGTGCCTCGTTTTTTATCCGGCTCTTCTCGTCTTTCCTCTTCTTTCTTTGTTCTTCTTCTACTAAAAAATTTCTCGCCGCTCTTTCTTTTGCTGATTTGTTCTCGGTCGCCTTCCTGCTTTCATAAAAAGAGAAGGTTAATGATTCATTCGTGGAGACCCTCTGGAGTTGTGGATTCTGAGCGCAAGAAGGTTTGATTCCGTTTTGAAACTTCCGAAGCTTGAAGAATAATTTTTTCGCGCCCATGGTTGCCATGTCTTTGAGTTATTCGGTTTTTTAATTGGTGGAAATTGGTGTTATAATTGATTTTGAGACGTACTATTGCATAGTATGATATCTTGTGGAATATTCATTAAGCAAGCAACCTGAGTAAATGTATGTATATTCAACGAAAGAATCGAAAAATTCTTGAGGAGAAAAAAATCCTTAAATACTCAAATGGTGCATTGCAAATGACACGTCAAAAAAAACTCAAAACCTAAAATCACGCCGCCGTGAAGCGGATCTAGCGTGTTTCACTTTATCAATAGGTGAAATTCACCCTTTCATCACCCTCTAAGTTTAGTAGTCATCATGTGATATCAAGCGATCAGCAAAATTCTCAATTTAGCTTCAAGTAGAGTAAAGGTTAAATTATTGCTTATTTTGATAGATATCACGATGAAAAAGTCTTGAGTCATGATCATGAAAAGATTTTGGTTTGCGATGGCGGCTAGAAATACTGTCATGTCTCGTACCTCGGCAGGTCCAGGAGTAGAGAATGAATCATTAAAAAGCATGCATCATTGTCGTTGTGTAAATTCTGGATTTATCAAAATGAAATTCAAACTATGTGATCTATTCTAGATGTCTCAAATCATTCGACTCGGATAATGTTCATCTACATTTCCATGATCTTTCCATTTGCTATCTTTCAAGTTCGCTAACGCTTCTCATCATTCAGACGCCCATTGTAAATTACCTCCAACCCGAATCTGGTATCAAATAATACTATGGATCTTCAGCATGCTCAACATGCTCAACATCTTCGACGCAACTATCCTGCTTCTCCTCGCTTCCATTTTCCTCACTTTATTTTTCCTCGCTCTGTTTCTCCCCATCCCATTCCTCCCCATCCCATTCCACCTTATCCCAGCCCCAATCATCCGCGTTCAAACATCCACCTTCGATCTCACGATGCGAAGATTTGACACCCGTAAGATCGTTCCCCTCCCTTGCCTCTTTAGCAATCCCTTGACATTCGTTCAAACCAATCGACCACTCAAAGATATCCTCAACCAATTTGCAAGTCTCCTTGAAGCGAGTCTTCTTCTCCCGTTGCTCCTGCTTCTCAGCCTCCTTCGCCAATCGTAGGCGTTCTTTGCAAACCGAAAGCGTAATCGATGCCTGCGATGCGGTTCTAATTAGATGGACATCTTGGAGAGAGCCAGGACGGGTTTTATCAATTGCTTTCCACAACCTGAACAGTTTCTCCTCGACACGCTGGATGAATCCCATGGTTGCTGGATCTTTGAAAACGGCGCGAGGGAGTAATACAGATAGATGCCGGCGGGGTATCGTATTTTTTTTCTCTGCTCGGCTTGTCAGAAGTATATTGCATAGTAATTCATCGCACTGCTTACCTTGAAGAGATATAGAATGTTGAGTACAGATTATAGATTACATATTACAATTATCGTCGTCTAGATACCATGATATCTGATCATGTTATATTGTATAACGATGAAAATTAAAAATTATGGGTAGTGTTTTCCGCAGCTTTAAGAAGCGAAAGACAGATGATGATGATGAAGAAGAAGAAGAAGAAGAAGAGAAGGAGGAAGAAATTACAATCAAGAAAGGAAAAAGAAGATCCAAACCACCCGCAATATCACTATTGTGCACATAGGTTTCCAAAAACACCCATTGTGCGAAAGATCAAAAACGTCTCAACATTAGAACGCGCATCAAAAAAATAAAAATTGCACCAGAATAAGTTCCAAATCCAAATCCAAATCCAAATTCGCTTCGAACTCTAGACACCTATTAGCTTTTCCCTGACACACCTAGCTCGATAAACTCTCCCATTTCGACACAATGATAACCAGAGAAGTCAAAGACAACTCCCCACATCTAACCCCATATCCCGCACTAAGCATGTCAAACCTGCATTATTGCGCCATCGTCACTACGTAAGCTTTTGGGTTTAGATATCTCTCCAGGTAAGTATAGACTCCAGAAAACCTAAAAGAAAAAATCACAGCATCGATATCACATTACCACAAACTACCACGATCAGGCGCCAGGAAAATTCCCGCATTGGGTAAAGACATGATGAGGATGAGATTCTATTACCAATAGGATATATATTGATTAGGTAGGTAGGTAGCTATTGAGAACTTGATATAATTCTATTTGCCCATCTCATCTCATCTCATCTCATCGTTCACGATGAGGAGCGCTCTGTAAAAGGCACTTAAGGTATGTATATATAGCTAAAAGTAGTGGGAGTGTGGGTATGTATGGGTATAGTACTCCTTCAAAGCCAGTGCAGCGCAGTGCGAATGAAGAGAAAAGAAGACTGCAACAAAAAACCAAAGTTGCGCAAGGAGCGCAGATGAAAAGAAAAGATGAAGAAAAAAAAAACACTACAAAATATATGCCCATAAAAACCTATATGTCCGATAGCCTCTCTCCATAAAATCCACCCTAATTATGTGCAAAAAAATAACTGGTATGTAAGAGAGAACTATCTCTTTCCCTCCCTAGCCTTAGCGTGAAAACACATGAAGATAAAAACTCATAACAAAAATCGGGTTGATTAGTCCATTACAATTAGACCTTAATAGACATCTTTCTTGGTCTTTTGAGTTCTTCCGATATTTCTTCCCTAACCATTCGACACCATTTCCAAATTACTTCTTCGAATCCTTCCCATGCATCACGGTCCTCGCTATTTACAACTCCCATGACGTCAAATTTGACATCTGCTTCCCATCTCAACTCAGCGGCCTTGACCCAGAATCGAAGGTTCTCGGCTGATCGATATGGCTTGTTGAATTCAGTGTGGAACGTAGATATTGCTCCAAATGGTCTTTTGCTTTTCTTGACTGCTGCATTATGAAGCTTCACTAATCTTAGGCCAGTTTTCATTTCCGCGAGAAATGGTGTAGGAAGCAAACTGTCATCTTTTACATCGTCTACTAATGATAGTGGTGGAAGGGTATCGGGTTCCGGATCCATGGATTTCAAGAATGCATACTCTCTTTCGATTTCCTTTCCTGCCCAACCATCGGCATGAAGCCACGTCCAACTCGCTATTAATTTTCGCTCTTCTTCCTCAAGGATTTTCTCCCGTCTAAGCATGTTACGTACGCCGTCAACCCAGTTATCCATCGTTTCTCTTTCTTCGGTGCGTATTCCATTGGCGAACCCTCGAGTAGCCATCCGTTTTAAAACCTCAAGGACAGATAATAGCTCTCCCCGAATTTCTCTTTCCGACTTGATTGCTAAGAGGCGTTCGGGATGTTCATGGGCAGTATAGTACATTTTTGCGGCACGAATAGCAAGAGTCATAATATCCAGCATGTTCATACCCTGTACTTCAAACCACCCTTTCTGCTTAGCATCGGGGGTTGCGGGATTGGCATTTTCGACTTTGGATGTGGGTAAGGGGGAGGCTGGGGGAGTTCTTGCATGCTTTGCGTCCTCTAAAGCTGCAGTAGCATTATTGAGAGCATCCACCAACGCCTGTCTAAGCTGATTCAGAGTTGGGGGAGGTGCAACGACTTTCTCGCGATGAATATAGGTACTTGCTGTCGGAGGGAGCATGTGTAAAGGATTATCGTCTTCTTCGCCGCTAAAATACTCGTCCACATCCTCATTATAGTCGTGAATAGGACTATCCGTCATCATACCGCCAAACTGTGCGGCGGAGAGCTCTGGACTGCTAGCCGTGGAAGCATATGACGAGTCCGCATCAGATCCCGAGCCAGGTACGAGGAATGACGTGTCCAAGACCGATAAATCCAGAGTCTCTCTACCATCCTTCCTCTTCTTCATTAATCGCCCACCCTTCCCGTCCAGCAGACCGGTTCGAGCGAAGTAATACTGTAAATGTGCTATGCTTCCCAAGCTCAAAACGCTCTCTCTTGATTGTGCCGACTTTGCAAAATTGGTTCCTTGTGGTCGAACGTAACCGCGTCGTTTCGGCCTTTCCTGACCTGCCATAGATGTTCTATTTCCATAACTCGCAGACGAAGATCGAGAAACCGAGCTTCCAACCGAACTTTGCTCAGACGCACGACTCATAGCACTTGATCTGCCAGAGAAGACTGAGCCTTCGGAGGCTGTCGAAACGCATCGAGCCGAATTCCCCGTTGCTCCAATAGCTGGTGAAGGCCTTCCGGTTGGAGATGGAGACCGTCTGGTGAAGGAGGGTCGCCCGGTGCATTCTTCGGCTGTCTCCATACTTGCTTGTTCTGTAATGTAAGTTTCGGGAATGTGTATTGCAAGTGTCCTCATAAATCTTGAACCCAATGTGATATTACCAGCAGACAAAGATTGTTCACTCGGTACAGCCTTGAAATCCTCAGAATCCTTTTGCCTATTCCTTTCAAGAAGAGGACTTTTCAGGTCAAAGATCTCAAAGCAACACGGTATGAATAACCTAATACTGGCCGGTACAATAGCAAGACCTTCTGAGTATCAAATAATTTCCTCGGTGTTAAGGAGAAATTGCAGGGTTCCGCGTTATGAAACAAGTGAAGTGAACTTTTTAAAATACACTGCAAGGCTGCCCAAAGCGTCCTTAATAAGCCTAGCTGGAGGTGGGTAGTGTTCAAGTGAGAGTCTGGAGGAATCGGGATTTGATTGTGCTGGTGAGATCTTACAATGTCATGTAACGAAGGTAATGTAACGAATGAAGTGAAGAGGAATGGGAATCACAAGTCGTATGTATTGAAGGAAGGAAGAGAAGATCAGAGTTAGATTGTATGGAGTTCTGGGGTTGAAGACAGTTGACTTGGATGTCTTAGTTGCTGTAATGTCTGTGGTCTGTGTTGTTCCATGAGTGAGGATGTAAGATCTTACTTACGATGTACGTACGGACGGAGCAGATGAAGAGGAATAAGAAGAAGCATCGATATCCAAATGGAAATGGAAACGGAAACACCTACCTGGTATCCATGCCCATGCCCATGCCCATGCCCGTTCATGAACATGTTGAACTTGCCACGCTGTCTAATCTGCTCGTCGGGGTAATCTTACTCAATCAATCTCCTGGAATATATAATTTCGTCTCCGGACCATGAAAATGTGCGTTCCCTTGAGAGAAAGGCTCGGAAGGATCTCCACTCTTGAGTGAAATTAGCTACCGATACCGTCGCGCATTAATTGAATATACAGTACACAAGAACGTCTTTCTGAATCTCTTACCTAATTGGCTTTTGCAGCTTGTCAATGTGTCTAGTCTCCCAGCCCTACAAACTCCCGGACCAAGAATAGTTTGGAGACGAGTAACGCGAGTAATAACACAGCGTGCAAACATGGAGGAGTGAGGAGTGACGAGTGAGGAGTGACGAGTGACGAGAGAGTGAGGAGCGTCAAAGGGCCGCACCTCGTACCATGCCTTTCCATCAACAAGGAGGGAGAGTGCATATTTTGGTATCGTGTAGGTCACGTTACCTCAAGTGGAGATGGATCATTTTGTTTTGTTTCAAATAACTAACTCAAAGAAGTGCTGGACACCTTTTGGTGAATTGAGAGCTCATGACTCATACATTGGCTAAAATTAAGAAGAGTTATTCATTGATTTGTACGGAGCAAGTAACTATTCAAACTTATTATTATTATTATCTCTCACACCAAACAATCATCGAGCCTCTCAAATGTCAATCCATACCTACTACCCCTGGAAGACTTCAAACCCCATCAAGCGCCCAAAAGCCCCCTGGAATAATCCACAGCCTATAACTTTCCCGTTTCAAAATATTCTCCCAGCAAACTAGTACCACTACCGCCCCGACGTCCGACTTCAAATCTCTCCATGCCAATCATGTTGATGTAGCTATAGATAGTTGTCCTGTTTGATCCAAAAGCATACACAATCCACAGCCGCAGGTTTGAAGTCTAATCTATGGGGACTTATCGAATGGTTTGTTGATTCCTGGATCAGAGAATGAGGTGAGTGAGACTGTAACCATGTAGGACTTCTGTTGCATGTGTTTTATTTTGGGTAACTTGTAGACGCGGGAGGGGCAATGGAAAAGTATATAAGAAAGAGGAGGTTTCTATGGAGACGATGTGTATTTCATTGATGTACACTTTTAGTAGCTTCTTTGGCAGAGTACAATAATCCGAACATCTCGAGTTCTATATTGATTGCCTGGTGCATCAACAATTTCTATATTTCCTCTTTTCTATTTTCTATTTTCTAAATCCAAAATTCGACGACTGTATCGATTTCATTTTCTATCTTCCTTTTTCCTACTTTCCCATCACAAATCAAACAATTTCAGAGTAATCCACAATGAACATGGAAATGGATACACCACTCCTCCGTCCCTCGACCTCAACCTCTACACAGACCACCTCGACTTATTCTTCCACCACCACCTCCGCCCACCGCAGCTTCAATTTCAACCGGAACAGACCCCTCTCCACATCAAATTCATACACTTCATCACACACCCTCTCATCTCATACCTCTTCTCCTCCCCGTCTTAACTCCTCAAGTACCCTCTCACGCACACGATCTCTCTGCGCGAAACTCAACACCGAAGTGCAGTTTATGAAAATGAAGTTGTCGACGCGGGGAAAGAAGGGGAAGGGGAAGGGAAGATGGGTTAGGATTGAAGGGGAGGGAGAGAGTGAGAGGAGGGTTGAGGTGGTGTGGAGGAGGGTGGATGGGGGCCAGGGGATGATTCCTTATGGGGGAGTGGGAAGGGAGAGATTGGAATGAATACTTATTTTGAGATAATGTTCAGAAGGAAATGCAGTGATTCGATGGGATGATGGGCATGAGGAGTATGATCGTAAGATCTGAGAGATTATCGAAGATATGAAAGACGCTGCGTGGTAGCTGGAAAGGTTGCTGTGACATATTGGACCGCAACCAGCGATGGAAGTCCCTTCTTCGGTAATCATGGGTTTCCTGAGTGTATCCAAGGCTCAGGAACGATGGACGCAACGACATTCATTGTTGTAAATGGGGGCAACGATGTCGATGTCATTGCTGTCAATTTCTAGGAGGTGAAGTCTGCAGGGCAACGATTTTGACAGTATCCCAGTCAGATCCAACGGCATGGAGCTGTTTGTATGGGAGAAGAAGAATCCCGATAGAAGGGAAGGTGGTGCTATTGAGCTAGTCTCGATGTGTGGTATGGAAGAGAGACGAGGCGAATTCATCATTTGCGATGACGAAGCATCACAAGAATAATTGAATTCAAACTTGCTATAGCCTCCACCCCAAGAGATCCAAAATATACACATCACAAGTCCAATGGTGGTAATACCCTTCAAACCCCCCATGTGTACTTTAGAGGCTGCCAACTGGTAGCCCGTCTCCAGCGTGATAGTTGTACCACAGATTATCCCCTATTGTGCCAGGTTCCATGTCATACTGATCATAATAATTACTAGTATGCTCCTCTGTCCAATCTCTCAAAGCATCCCAATCCTGACAAGTCTTCTCCTGCATATAGCTATTGACTCTATGGCCACTTACGTACCAAAGTGTGTAGTCCGGATTACACATGACATATTGACGAAGCGAATCGAAACAATGATAATCGTGTGCAACATTCCAATCCAGGGAGTACCGGTCTCCAACGCTCTGTAGTGAAGGCGGACCATTCGCTATTCAAATCAGCGCTTACGATCTTAGATTATCTTGCGGGTTTGAAACTCACGAGACAGTGCATAGCATGGTACGCTTCGACAAGATACACTCGATATTTCTCCGCCTCGGAGCTCTCGACGGAGTAATGAGGTATCTTTCATGTTGTGATCAAAACAGGAATTTCAAACGACTGCAGAAATGCCAGTTAAACACACCTAACCCCTCCCATACAGTCGATCTTTCGGCTTATCACGGCTTGATTCCATGAATTTCAAACCGCACCATTTTCCAACTTGCCACCAACTGTTGGACAGCTTCCAGAATTAGATATATCGGGGATATGCTGCATATAGCCTTATCACGCATGTGACAAATGAGGCCATGTGGACTATATAAAGGGGGTGGCTTCCCTCCTTGAATCTCCAGAGATGGAAATTTGTATTGAGAGCCTCTATCCTGTTGTGATACTAAATCTTTTGACTATTATTGATCCAAAAAGCATGGCTACCGCATTGTCCACAGTCCTTGTAGTCGACGACATGGAGAAAATTTCCGATCCCATCAACAGGGTTGTTCCAAGCAAGGAGTACAAGTGGTGGCCCAAAAACATCGATCACAAAATCACTCCCGAGGTAAGCTGACCTCATATCAAGAATGAAATAGTCTGAAGCTAATAGGACTCGGCAGTGTCGTAGACTCCTCGAGAAATATAGCAAGATTTCGCCGGAGGATGTTCGCCAACACATATATGACAATGTGAGTCGTCTCCTCTACACGGCGAGCATAAACATCGCCGATGCGTTTTATGGGCACTGAAACTGACCGTTGTACAGCGTGAAAAGGCATGGGCAATTCGCCCATATCCGTGCACAGGTCTGGGTCGCTTCCTTGATAATCTTCTCGCTCAGTCGCCAGCATATAAAGATATTGTTGTGCGGCTCAAGAGCGGAGACTCATCCATTGACATTGGATGCTTCCTCGGTCAAGAATTACGTCAAGTGGTGTGGGACCTGAATGGTGCGCCCACAGATCAGCTTCAGGTCGTGGACATTGTCAATCATTGGGACTTGGGCTATGATTTCTTTCGTGACAAGGATACTTTTGAAGTTGATTTCTTTGGAAGATGATATGTTGCAACCACGTGACAAGTTGAAGGCGTTGCACGGAACGATGGATGTCATTTTAGTGAACCAGATTTTCCATCAGTGGAATTTGGAGAACCACATCGAGGGGGCTACGCTGTTAGTCAAATTGTCTCGAGATCGTCCAGGGAGTTTGATATTAGCTTACCAAGTCGGCGTGCCCAAGCAACGGGGGTTACTTGGCCCCCCTGGCTCTAATTGCAGGTGCCTTCTGCAGTCCCTAGAGACTTGGAAGGAGGTGTGGGATGAAGTTGGGAAGAGAACGGGAACGCAATGGAAAACCGAATCGAGACTATTGACTTGGGAGCAGCTCGGTAATGATCCCAAGGAGATTGCATACATGGGAACAGATGTATTGATGATTGGTTTCGTTATGACTAGGGTGTAGTCTGAAATATAGCAAGGGTGGGTGTATGGATTTTGGACCTATAGCTTGTTAGAGAAAGGTATCAATTGAGAAATTGGGCGACATATGTAAATACTATCGAAGATATCTTTCAAATTGGTTGGATTGAACAAGTGGCATGCCTTGAACTTAGAGTAAGCCTGAAGAATCAAAATTCGCCTAATCCTGCGTCATGCCATAATCCTGTGACCAAATTCCTTGAATGAAATGTACTGATTATCCCACAAAAGTATTTCCAACTAACAGCGGATCCCTTCTCCTTGACTTGTGTCAATAAAGGCCGAACCCATGATATTTTTTGGACACGATGGATCCCTCCTCCAACGTACATGTATGGTGAGCAGATGATCTCCTCCATCGAAAATAAAAGGCAGAGTTCTGTAGAATGCTCTCCGCTTGGATGATTCAGAAGATGCCATATACGCGCCTGAGAAGTGTCGATGTAATGTTGTACGAAATGATATCATTTGGCTCGACCATAATGAAAACACCATGCAAGTCCATCGTCTGTATCCTTCCACATTAAGCCGGGTGTCAAACTCGAACAATTCCGAACTTCGCTCTCTTGCATTTCAGACACCCGTACTTGGGTTATCGGAGTACTTCACTTCCTCCCTGGGGACCCCTCATGCTTCTTTTCAAATAACTGTAAGCAGGTGATAGACGCATTTTTGAACCTCGAAAATGTTAAAAATGTATAATGGCTGTTCTAGACCGAGTACTCTCACAGTGATGAAATTGTAGGACCTTCGATGTGGGCTCGGATTTGGTCCTGGAAATAGTATTTCTAAACCAGGGCTTGTTCCTCCTCTCCATGTTCTTTAAGATACTATGGACCGTCGCACCATCTTTCCAGCTCCCCAAGATTTTCGTCCAGTCCTCTTCATCTAGCAAGTATAGATCCTCTCGATCATTTTCCATACTGTATGTTTTGACGATATCGTAAGCATTATAGTCCGGTCGATGGCACACCTCGACTAAGGTTCTGAATATCCATAATTCTTGGTCGGCAACGCTCCAATCATTTCTAGGAACACTGCTAGCTCTGATAGGGCATAGCGCCTTGCCGGATGCAGCCTGTAAGAGTTTGAGATAGCTGGAGTTGGATTCGGGATGGTATTCTTCATCTTGTTTACTTGCTCGACGAGAATGATTTTTATGAATTGACTCTTAGGTACCGGAACACAGCTTTTTGAAAAGGGATTTCCATGGCATGGTGACCGAAATGGGATATTCTAACGATTAGTGAGGGGAAAATATTGACATTCGTGTAAGGAGATAACGAATATTTGTATGGATAGTTTGATGTTAGGTTTGGAAAAAATAAGTTTGGGGTTGTGGCATGTAGGTGAGTGACATGTGGCATCTAGTCTTCAAATAGATGCCAACACTTATACTAAGTAGTCTATCTTTTATGATGCAGCGCCGAGCCCAAATAAGAAAGCACCGGAGCATCACTCTAGTACAGTAGTAGGTATGTATAGCTCCAGAAGAACTACAATGTGCGGGTTTCCGAATTCAATCAGATTTGAGAATTACTGGCTCGCGAAACGATTGATTGGATAGCTGATCCTTCTGGGCCTCCAATCCGGATGGATGACACAACTGTATGCCTGGTACAATCTTCATTCCAATGATATCTGAATCAGCGTCCATCGTCACAGCAATATCGACAATATCAAGGTAGTGAACTCCACCAACCCCGCGGTATGAAAGTGGCGTCTCAATATACTGAGCAGTTGAGACCCTGGAGTTTTCCCACGATATCATGATCGGCACTGACCATATAAGAAGAATTTGAGAACTACCCAGACTATTGCCACACAAGAATGGTTTCTATCGATGATTACTGGCTTGAGGAATATGTTAAAGAATTGAGGTCGAATTGACTGTCTACCTAGGATGCCATCATATTCATATCAGAGCAGACGTAGGCAGGCAGATCTTTCAGAGGATAAGATTGATCCAGATGGTGGTTTGGGATGTTCAGAAAGTTCAGGGACATGGAACGTTTCGAGAACATTTGATGGTAGAAGGGTAGAAAGGCAGAAGAAGTATATACAGTCCATGACGGATGTACAATTACCTAGGTAGGTACGTAAACAAGTTGAAGGATTCCTGCTTTTAAACGTAGATGGCGGAATCTTCACATGAGATTCCGCCATAAGAGAGGAAATTGTGACATTTTACTTGTATCTCATTCGTACTTTTCCCTATTGGATTGTTCCCCGCCTCCTTTCGTCAAGCCAATGGAAAGGAACAGACAAAGGGGGTCGTTGGTGTTGTCAAAGATTTACCTATTACTACCTATTAGCGCTTCATTTAATTGCCCAGGTGGATTCGCTTCTCGGCAGTTTGAGAGATGATTTTACTCAATCCATTTTTTTTTTTCTCTTTCTCTTTCTTTTTCTTTTTCTTTTTCTTCCCCAAGCACTGTATGACGTAGTAGATGATCCCATCCCATGTTTGTCATTCTTTCAATCCTAATTCTAAAATGCTGCTGCATGAAAACCTGCACGCCATGATCGGAAGAGGATCTTAGAGTCTGAGACAGTGAGTAGGTATCGATTTCGCTTCCAGGGGTTCAAGTCAAACACCAAGACGGCTGTACGGAATCCACGGCTCACAGCTTCTCCAATGAAGGGGTCGATGTATACGAAGGATCGTATATATAAAGTAACAGCTTCCTGATTCCCTTGTGAAATTCTTGGAAACTTGGTTTTTATTATTAATTGATTGCATGTACACCAGACAGACTTGCTTGAGGGAAGTAAGCTTAAAATTAGAACTCACCGTTGTAAAAAGAAAGAAGATCCCTGGGGAGGGAGACTAGAGCGTGAGACTAGAGCGTGAGACTACTCAGACCTCGGGAGACCTGGGAATGGTTGGTGATGGAGTTGGTCGGTAGGTAATCCATATACAAGTGCCGGTATAAAAACCAGGACCAAGTATTAGTACAACTCGACCTTTCCTTTCAGCCCTCTTCCTATCGTCCCGTCAACTTTTCCACCTTGCCAAGTGAACTACCCATCTACCCATCGAGCCAGCTATTTTCCTCATGCTATCCATCTTGGCAAAAGCTTGAATCAGTCGTTCCGGTACGAGACCCTAAATATCTTAAATAATATTAATAACATCTTAAATAATATTAACAATCTCCCTCCCACTTCCATCCGACTTCATCACAAACCCCAGTGGTACCCGTGCGCCAAACTTTCCATCGTTGACTCGCGCCCATTGTACGCATTCACCTTGTATCGACCTTGTATCGACATAATTAACCCATTTATTAATAAAAGGCTTACCTACCTAGGTCCAACCCGTTTCGGCGCCTCATCGTGTTTATTATAATCCTTTCCTTTCTCTCCCTTCAATTGGTCACTTTGAGGACATTCGATTTATTCTTCCCGTCTTTTTTACTCCCCTCCTTCCGTATCGCATTTTCTTGTCATACAAAGCTGGGCTGTCAGCTCATTTCACAACGACAATCATAAGACTCTTCTTGGCGCAATATTACGCCCTCTCTCCGCGGAATAATCTGAACTCTCCTGGAGAGTATAAATTAAGATGTCGGAAAAAGTCGATCGTCAAGCACTCGGCGACATGTCAAATGGCGTGAATCGCCCTGCGCAAGAGACTCCATCGCAAGCAGTTCCAGCGCAAGAGAGCCCAGCAGCCCAAGTAACTCCGGCGCAAAACGGTACACAACAGAATGGTGACCCAGAGAAACAACACCATGGCCAATTGCAATCAGCAAAGGAAAAAGTTACCTCGAAACAGCAGAAGTTAAAAGATAAGGCCAATCCTCCTGGCGGTTTCGATGCGACGCCAAT
The DNA here is from genome assembly GCF_014898465.1 of Botrytis porri. Taxonomy (NCBI): domain Eukaryota; kingdom Fungi; phylum Ascomycota; class Leotiomycetes; order Helotiales; family Sclerotiniaceae; genus Botrytis; species Botrytis porri. Next base: position 2,649,132 of record NW_024066081.1, on the reverse strand, counting down.
TCCCCATGCGCGAGATGGTTATACTGTACGATTTACCTTTCACAGAGCTGAGAATCTTCCTGCCTCGGATCTCAACTCTCGCTCCTCCGACCCTTTCCTTACAGCAACTTTGACATCCTCGCTATTGAAACGACATAAGGAAGATCCAGATCTTGTTTTGCGAACTCAAACGATACACAAAAATACAAATCCAGAATGGAATAAGACTTGGACGGTAGCTGGTATTCCTGGAAGTGGCTTCCGTCTGAAATGCCGTTTATATGATGAAGACCCCGCAGATCATGACGATCGACTGGGAAACGTTACAATTCATGTGGAATCATTGGGTCCAAATTGGCAGGGTTTCAAAGAGAAAGGATTTGATATCAAAAAGAGAATGGGTAGCAAGAGAGCGTATGGAGTACGAGCTTGCGCGGCTATGTTTGATAGCAATGTTCACATGGATGGTACACTATATGTCAGCGCGGAATTCTTGGGACCATCCGAGCAACCATATGGCAGAATGTATACCGTCGCGGAAACATATTTCTTCAAGCATTATTCGCCCATGATAGGAAGATTGGCTGGTACTAAAGTGCCTGGAAGTTCGTCGGGAGACAAGCCACAGACTGAGAAATACGAGTAAGCAACTCTCCTTCGTACTTAGAATTCTGACTTATTAACGAATTAGCTTCCAAGCAAATCAGATACAACTTCAAGGTCCAGTGCCCGCAGAGTTATACCATCGCTTTGTCGAATTCAAGCCTTTCGTAAAAGGAATGTTTTCTAAAGCAGGTCTACGAGGACGAGTCTTGAACAAAGCTCTTCATCACCAGCACGCCCGTGTGTATAATTTCAGTAATAGTACAGAATACGGAGTATTCAAAGCCCGATCAGAAGAAGCCGCAGTGCAATTTCTCAAAATGGTACACTTTGATGAAGGCGCAAGGATATTCACTTATGTACTCTCACTCGATGGACTTCTTCGATTTACCGAAACAGGTAAGGAGTTCGGGGTGGACCTTTTGTCAAAACATACCATGCACAGCGATGTAAATATTTATATTGCGTGTTCTGGAGAATTCTTCATTCGTCGACTCAAACACCCACGTCGATCAGCTGATGATCCCAGCCAATCTACTCACCCAATCGAAGAGCTTCCAGGAGGACCGCCCCACGATGCACCTCCCAAAGACCCCAGCCATTACGAACTGGTGATCGACAATGACAGCGGCACTTACCGACCAAAGGGCTCCCTACTTCCCCTCCTCAAGAAATTCCTCAATGAGAATCTTCCGGGTCTTCACATCGTCACGAAAGAATGCACCGACGACCATCTTACCAAGATGAAACAAGGACAACGAGAACGCAAGAAGAAGGAAGGAAAGGAAATCAACATGGTGCAGAACTCAGATGACGAGATTAGTAGTAGTGACGAGGAAGATTTGAACGATATGGTGGGCTCAGGACGCAAGAGCAAGAGGGAGAGACTGGTTGCTGGGCTCGAAGATCCAAGTCAGGCAGTCAAGGATCTGAAGAAGGATTATGTACCGGGGAAGTCGAAGGCCCCTAGGGAGGAAAATGGAAATCCTCCCGAGACAGCGTGATGAAGAGGATTGTGAATGAATAGTTTCGCTGACGGCTACGATCAAAGACGAGACCTATTTACAATACTTACATAATCGGCCACGACCGGGGCCTCTTGCAATATGGACTCATGTGAGGGTCAAGGGGGTGAAGAGCAAGAAGTTAATGGACACCACCACACTGGATGCGAGTCGACGAGTGAGATACTCCCTCACGATTACACCATACCTAACTTAATAACGCTTTTCTTTATTTTTTCCATTTACGCGAAGTCCCTTTTTTGATACCCTTTACTAGGGCCTATTTGTCCGTTCTTATTTCCATAATCATCCCATTCATTAGGCCAGGGTGGGGTAATAGGGTGAGATAATAGGGTGGGAAGAATGGAAGAGATTGAAATTACCCATGGAAGCACATGGTTTTTCTTGTATTGCTTTGCTTTGCTTTGCTTTGCTTTGTGTTGCGTGGCTTTGTGTGAAGTATAGTATAGTATAGCATAGTATAGTCTAGTTAGTATATAGTCAATGTAAATACCTTTCCGCAGTAGTTTCTAATGCTTTACACTCCTTTCCTTTACTTTACTCAAAGTTAGATCATGTTAGTTTAACATGCAATGGACCGTTATGCATGAATATCCGATGGCTTGGTTGCTATGTATATTCTGTTATGTAGATAGGTACGTATGTACATGATCATTCGCGCGAGGAAGTACAAGTATACGGGCTTTTTCACGCAGGCGGAAGCGCAAATAAACACTGTTTACCTATCAGCTGTGCATGCTACAAATGTGATGCATGTAAATAGGTAGACATGTATGACCATATAAAGAGTAACATTACTATCACTACTGATACGATTACTAATATGATTATAGATAAATAATACATTCTTCACTTTACCTACCTGGGTACCTAGTGAGTGATATCAGTAAACGAACCCCAAAAGCCAAGAACCAAGAATCAAGATGTAGCACTTCACTTCACTTCACGTTTGTGTTTATATATATCAGTATATACAAACTAACTACTCTCCAATCAACTCTGTCGTGTCATATACCATTTTCTACTATACTTCACACACACAAAGGTAGATGGGTAGGCAGGGTAGGTATGAGAATCCTCCTCGCTTATCTCACCTGCTCGATGGAATCAAACACAGAGCCATGCATAGATATCCATACAATCAATAGAGTACTTAGTAGGCATGCATGCATAGAATATAACGTAGTGTATGTGTATATGTGTATGTGTATGACACAAAGCATGGTTCCACCATCCCACATCGCATGTGTACCCATCCATCCATCCATTGAGACAAGCCCAACTAAACCTATCCACTCCAAATAACTCATGCTCCATTAATATTATTCCTCCCCTTTTCCTAACCTAACCTATCCAAATCCCGGTGTCGAGTGGCTTGCCTGCTTTCATTTCAATTCCTCAAGCGACGATGGATATCGATACCATACCGCCTGCTCACTATACATGTACAATGAAGTAAACCTCCGTGTCATTCATCATTGTGCCAACCTACCAGCCATCTGCTAGTCACCTTTCCAGCTATAATATAAGCAAGCCACCCTAAGCTAATACAAAATAAAATATTTCAGACCAAGACCACGAAAAACGCCAACAATGCTAATTCCATGGTATCCCCAAATCATCCATCATTCAGTAACATACCATGACATGTCATACCATCAAAAATTTCATGAACGTTCCTGGATGGGCGTTTTAGCTAGTCGTCCGCCAGCACTAACACGCTTCTGCAGTCTCGCCTCCCGCTCCTTGAGCTTATCCTGTGGGGTCATTGTGGTTGGTAATGCTCCCAAGGTATCGCTAGTGCCCCCTGCACGCTGTGTCTTTTGTTCGATGTATAGCGTTGCGCTCCGACTCAGAGGAAATGCGGGTAATGAGGTTGGGATCTCAGCCCCATGCTGTATGAGCATTTCTGCAATTGGGAACGGCACAATCTTTGCAGGAGGCTCGACTCGAGTGGAGGACGTAACTTGTGCTGGAGATGCTGGATCAGCAGCGGCGAGAGCCAAAAACACCGAATGGGTCCCGCGAGACTTATCCGTGACATTGGGATTTGCCTTCAGCGCCAAGGCATATATCACCTGTTGGACATCGTTCTTCTTGACGGCGGCAAGAAGGGTCTCATCCGCTGTGGCATATCGTGAGAGGGTGGATGAAATTGGTTCCACGAAGGCTCGGTCAACATACTTGGCCGTGATAAATTTTAGTCTCTGCTCGCGTGTAGCTTGTGGTGTGGGTTTTGTAGCTAGATCAAGTCTAGCTTCCCAGACCATATTAGAGACACGATTGCCAACTAATAAAAGTAACTCAACAATATCCGTGGTAAATGAATTGATATCGAGAGTTAAGGAGCGTACTTTGCTGATATGTGTCCCAAGGGAGCGGTGAATACCACTGCATTCGATACAAAGAATGATGGCTAAGTTGATCGACACCCACTCTGTTTTGATTCCAGATCCACAATCCGCACACCAGCAGTTTCCTTGATCCGTTTCTCGTAGAAGCTGTAATAATTTATCTGGGCTTTCATCAAAGCTACTACTACTCGAACGGCCATACGCAGGTCTTGCACCCACAGTCGTTCGTCTAAACACGTTATTTGTGCTAGAAATGTTAGTGTGGTTGGAAGAATGCCCGTGGTTCATCGAAGAACTCTTTCCTGTTAATATCGACCCAATATCTCTTCGGATCGAATGAGGCTCGGGCTGTGGCGCCAAGGCTGGGTAGTCTTTCATACCTCTACCCTCAACCGCGCTCTGAAGCGCATTGTTGATAGCGGAAATCCAATTCTTCATGTCGTCTTCCGATGTTGCTTGATATACTCTCTTATAATGAGGTGTTATGACCTCAAAGCAAAAACGGCGCTCAGCATCGCGAGCCTCACGAACAGATGCCATACGTAGATCTATGGGCTCCATGTGTAGGTCTAGACGCTGCTTCCAATTACTATACTCAGAGAGTTTACCGGCATCAAGTACAATCCAAAATCTATGAAAGTCAGTTAGGTTACTGCGTCAATGGCGCGTCAGACTTACTTGTGCCAAGCTTGCTTATTTAGGCCCCTTGGATCAACATGGCTACCAGGCCTGCTTAAAGCCCAGAGAAGACCCTCTTTACGCTGCGTGCCCAACTTCTCACTCGCCGTGATTTGACTGTGATCTTTTTCTTCGAGGTCGCGTATGCCACGAAACCGAGGATTTGCGCCCGGGCTTCCTACTTGTCCTCCGACTGTAGACGAGAGGCTACCAGGAGATCTAGAAAACTCCGTCATGCCGCCATTGGTGACTGTAGCAATCGTACTATTTGTGGGCACCGGTCTCAGTTGATGCCCTGTGCTATCCGATCTGTTCAGCTCAGAATCTGATGTATAGGCGCCATTTCCTGAACTCGAGGTTCCAGGTACGATGGGTTCAACTGGGACCGCAGGAACTGTCTCAGGTTCTACATATGTGATAGTACTCTTCTCGAGATTGCGCCGTTTTTCTTCACGTTCAGTCCTCTGGTATTGAAATTCTTTGTCTGCATCCTGCACTTCTGCACTCAATGCTTCTAACTGCGGAAGCATTTGTTCCACCTTCTTGGCTGCTGCGAGATAACTCCTTGTCTGAGCATCTGCATACTTAGTCAAATGCGACAAAACTTCTTGTTCTTTTCGCCCCCCATGAAGATCTTGCATGAATGAAGAATAATCAAAACGCTTCAGCTCAAAATTTCGACGTTTCGTCTGGTATTTTGTATCGCTCTCAACACGCTTTTTCTGTTTGAGCGAATCTTGACGTTGACCCAAGTATCGCGAGACATATGCATAATAATCTTTACTTTCTTCCTCGAAGTCTCGTTTCTTTGACTCCGCTTGTTTGATGTCGAGGGTATATAATTTTGCAAGTGGCTCTATAATGACTTTCTCGAGATTGAGGGCATTCTGCTTCTCATACTGTAGGATCTCCCGCGCAATCTTATCAAAGTAATGGTCCAAAGCGGGCTGAACTGCGTTTGCGTTCGAATTAGATGCTTCTCGAAGCGCTTCCATAAATCCTCCAATGGCATCGTTGCATTGCATCTGTGCAATTTGCGCTGCCTCTGCCTTTCTGAGAACCTTCTTCATCCGTGTGCGCATATTTCCAGTTTTCTGTTCCAATGCTTTCATAGTAGCTCTGAATAACGGCCCATCTTCGGTGGCGCTCATATCTTCACCCGGCCGTTGACAAGAAACATCAACCTTGGGTACCTCCGTCATTTGACTTTGAGCAACGACCAGATCGAGATTAAGGGGATTTGGCGACGGTGGTGCATCTTCGTAGGATAGTTCTTGTCCGCTCACACGAGAATCGAGGGATTGAGAAGAGGGAAGTCGCAATTTTGGGGGTGGAACAAGATGGAATGGGGGAGATGGCGAGCCTGGCATACTTAACGGTTGTGAATCTAGGTCCTTGTTAGTAGATGAGTGGGCCACATCATTTAGAGCCTTACTTGAAACCCAGAACGAGAAGCTAGCTAGAGTATTCAATCGATGCGCTCGTTGATCATATTCGAGAAACTAGAAACATATCAGAACGAGTAACATGTGCGATTCGGTCGAACATACACTACAATTATTTCTCCAACCACCCCCGCGATCCTCTGTTGGCTTTGGAGGTCTCCATTTCCAAGACCATTCGAACGATACTGATTGACTGCCTCCAGTGGAATAATCTCCAACCAATTGTACATTGGCATTCTTGTGCAAATTCGGATCGGCATGAAATTCTCGAGTGACTAGGTTCTCTACTTCTCGCGCCGTCGAGGCAGATACATATGTAAGTCCGTTTATAACTGAATCTATCAATCCGACCACGTCTTTTGCGCCATTCGCTGCAGGTAGAAACCCCTGCGATTGTCGAATGATGAATGTGAAGTTGAAGTTGAGTTCTTCTTCGTTATTGATTTTGATAAGGAAACTGGGAGCGGCGCCAGGAAGTGTTTCAGGGTCCTGCAGAATTCTAATTAGGACTTTTGGTAATACAAATGCAATGTATATGTATGTATAATCGTTACCTGGACATATTCCACCACAGCACTATCTCCAAGGTCGCGAATCGCAGATACTCTCGTTGCTGGAAAGCCGTTTGGAACAATGTTTAAGAGTGTTTTCCTTCGCTGATTGGTGATTGACAAGGACGATATAGTTACTAGTAGTGTATCATAATCAGTCCCGTCCCTCTCTCGAAATTTGATGAGCATCAATGGAAGTACTAACGGCGAGTTTGATCCCTCAAGTACAATGGCGCGCCATCATCTGGTCTGCTACTAACATTACCCATTTTCTTGTTATGTATGTACGTTCCTCACACTCTCTCGCACTCTCTTTAACACGGACAAACACACACACACTCTCTCTCTGTCTCTCAGGGTTTACCCCACTAAAGTTATCTAGTTGGGAGTTGTTGCAAAAGGTATGGCCCTTGCTCTTGACAATAATGTCGAACACTGTAAAGAAGATAATGTTTTTGGCATCTAATCCGTATAATAGTAATTAAGAACAAATGTAATAAAGAAGGGATTCAGTTGATTATTCTGGTGTATAAGGTTGATATGATATGGCACCCTAAACTCTATGGGATTGCTGGAGTCGAAAGTAAAGAGGACTACCTAGCAGCTAGACTGGGAGACTGGGAGACTGGGAGACCGGTACAGTAAGGTTCTCGCTAGACGGGGTGCTGGTCGTGGTGGTGAAAGATTAGCCTTTGCTTTAGTTCGTCTCTTATTAAAGGCAACCCTGATGTAGGTTCTGCATCTGGGTTTGTCTCTGGGTCTGTTTCAACAGTCGTTTCACTGCTGTTAACTTCATGAATGCTGAAGCCACTGTGAGGGAGGGTGGATAGATGTAAGGTATGAAGGATCAAGTAGATGAGTAAGTGTAAATAGCAGTAGTCGCAATAGTAGATGTATAAATGGAATGAGATAAATCTTACTTGTAAGCAAAGCAAGGATATCACTCCAGTTCTAGATTATTATATGTGATACAATCCCGTGCATTCTTTCCCTCTGCAGTGTCTCGTGTTACTTTTGACTCTTATTTTTCACTATTGCATTTCCTAATGACTGATACCAGCAACATTCAAATGCCTCCATGATTATTATTCACAGCCTCTTGAAGCATAAGCATAAGCATACCCATCCCATACCCACGCCCATGGATGGATGCCCTTGGTGCTCGACGCACATTATTGGGCTTGTGAATGAAACGGGGCCAGGACCAACAATCACAGGGCTGTTAACGTATTCCAAAGCGATGGAGTATAACTTGGCATTAAACGGGCCCCACGGGCTTCAAGTGCCTTTTCGGTACCTAAATGGATAGTGGAAGTAGATAGTCAGGGGGTCTCTTTTATCCAGCCAAGTTAATAATAAAAGAGTCACGATTCTTGGAGGCTGTTCCAGTTTCACTCAAGGTTTGATACGAGTAGTAATGTGTGTGATCAAAACTATATGAAGATTTGCCTTCGAGAGATGCATATTCGCGGCAAATAGATTTACTACGTACTCTGTACACTGAACGTATGTTCAATACGAGATCCTGCCCTGCTGCGGATTACCTACTACACAGGCACCTTCCATTAATAAATTTCAGTGCATGCCTAGGTAGGTGGTGCCTATACCTACATAGTACATAGTACATAGTACATAACCTAGCACTCGTAGAATAGAACAAAAAACCTCCGAAGGTACAAGCCTGTCACCCTTTTAATCGATAAGCGATAGAAGGTACATCAACCTCGGTATATCGCTCGCTATACCACGGCTCTCCTCCACCATATCCTTCATCCTTCCCTTCTCCACAAGAACTTCCCCAGGTTTCCCATATATAAAATTAGACCAAAGAATTTGATTTGCTTCGTTGATTGTTTCGTACTCCCTTTCATCAATCATTCCATACCTTATCTTGTCTCACCTAACACGTTTGTATACACGACATGACGTCCCTTCCTTCATCAAACACAGGCAGCAACTTTGCCGATGCTTCCAAGGTCCAGCAATTGACTTCGCATACTTACTCTGCAAACTTTCCCGATGTAAGAATCTTGATATATGCTACATAAATTGATTTGATGACTCCCAGCTACACAAGCATGATGGCGAATAATCTCACTCCCAATGTACAATCTCGCTACTGAATTATCATACTAATAATTGACGCAGGACTGGTGCTTTGGATCAGGTAGATAAGCATCTTACCAAGCATCCTATTTGGTTGCCCATCTACCAATGAATTCATTGTCTTACCAGGAATCTAGTTCCCCACGGCGGCTTCGTAACCGGTGTCTTTCTCCAAGTCTCTGCCCTCCATTTTCGCACCACCCTGTCAGCCCAGAACCAACCAAACCCCATCACACTTCATCTAGAGTTTTTGCGGCGCACTGAAGCTGGTTCTGCTCTCTTTACCGGTTGGTCTTTCCCATGACTTCTATTTGTCGAGAGCATTATATAAATGTATCTTTCGTTTTATAGATTGCCTTCTATGTACTAACGTTCTCTTTAGTCCAAGATACCAAACTCGGGAGGCAGACATCTGTTCTCCATGTAACCCTGTCACAAGGTGACCGCGTTGAAGTAGTTGGTTATATCACGCACTCTAATACCACGACGGAAGAAGGCGTTTCTTCTCCTCACACTCATGTTCTCCATCCAGCCCCCGTTCCTGTCTCCCTTTCTCGTAAGCATAACCGATGTTTCATCCAACGCCCTCGTCTTTGTCCCTTCCTGCTATGTCCCCTTCCTAAATCCCACCAATTAACCCTTGAGTTTTAGTCCTGAAAACTGACAGCGACCCCAACTATCACCACGAAGCCATGGCATTCCCTGACTTCCGTAAAGCTAGCAAAAAAGCCCACACTTACTTTCCTCACACCCAGCCTTCTCCCAACATCTCAGACGAATGGATCCGACTATCCACTGGCGAATTTGTAAGCACCTCACTTCTTTTATGATACAGAGCCTAAACTCTCAATCGCCTTCTCCATCCCCTTACCATATTCTCTTAACTTATACCCTAACCAAACCACAAATCTAACCCAAATTCTAACCAGTGGACTGACGAAAGTCTCGGCTACGCTTGTGACATGTTTTCGCTCCCCACCGACTTCATCTCAGCAACCAATGCCTCTTCCACCTCCTCTGAATCTAAACCCTCCGTTCCCGGCGCAAAGTACTGGTTTCCAACTCTTTGTTTAAACATAGATTTCAAGAAGTCCCTCCCATCAAATGGCGTTGAATGGCTTTTCATTCGAGTTGAACGAAAGCAGATTCGGAATGGGCGCATGGATATAGAGTTGACGGCTTGGGATGAGGAGGGAGAGTTGGTCGCTATCAGTCATCATGTTGCGCTAGTTTTGGGGAGTGAGAGGAACACGTCGGCGAGAAGTTCGAGTAAGATATAAGATACAGAAATCGAGCAGGAATTTTAAATTTGTGGGATTGGGCATAGAGTAAAAATATTTGTTACATATATTACATATAGACTCTTCAACCTAGACTTGGGAGTTATAATTAAAATAGTGTATCGCATGTCGGAAGCAGAGAGATGATGGAAATCGTATAAAGAGGTATAAAAGCAGGTATATTCTCAAAATTACGTTCAGTCGTGCTCGCTATGTCTATCCATGCTTGAATCCGACTAGTATGTATAGCAAACCTTGAAGTCAAGGAAGAACCGAAGTGCAACCTAGAAATATCAGAACAGTCATGTCATTAACCCCCCCCCAATCACTAAACCGACTCAAATTCCGACCCAGCACCATTTGCTGCCATCTATGTATCAAGGTTTCGTCGTGCATTCGTGAAGGAGCAACTTCATCGTCGGTAGGTTTAGTATATGCAGTGTGTGGGGCTCGCCAGACACTAGTAATACTTTTGTACCTGAGTAGGACCGCGTAAAATTCGATTGGGGATGTATTCTCAGTTTTGATGGTTGCTGGAGAGACTGAGTTGTGATAACCATAACTGAAGCCCTTTCACATAAAATCATCACTGCAACCCGTCAGTAATTGTTTTGTGGAAGAGGGGTTAACATAAACTTACTCTCCGAAATCATCATCGTAGGCCTGGGTATCTTTGCTCATAGTGTCCCTGCTTGCATTTAAGGTAGTCTTGGTTTTCTGTGCTTTAGACTTCTTTCCTCCCTTTTCAGCTGCCTTCTCCTCTTTCATTTTCTCGTTACTCAAAGCCGTCAGTGTACTAGCGATCTTCTTGATTTGATCACTTGGAAGATCCTTAGAGATCTGCTTAGTGAACTCTTGTAAGAAGATGATGTAATGTGCTTTCTTGACATTGTTGGTAAGAAGAGGGACAAGAGTTTCGCGGAGCTTCTCGAATTGCTGCTTGGTTCTAGGATCGAAAAGTGGGAGAGTTGTCAAATCGACAGTCGCTGCAGGGTTCTTTTCATCAATTTGCACTGCGTTCGCGGCACTTGTAGACTTGCGAGAGTTGATACCGATGTTGCCAAAAAGATCCTCGGCGTGCTTCAAATCGGATTCCTGTTCAGTTCGTCTGAGGCGTTCTCTTCTTGTAGCCTCATCCTCTTCACTGCTCTCATCACTACCTTCTGCCAGTTGTCGCGCTCTCTCCGCTTGCTTTTCAGCGACACGTTGGGCCTTTGACTTCTTGTTTGCAGCAGCCAATGCATCAGCCTTGGCCTTTCGCTCGGCTTCAACCTTTGCCTTCTCGCGCTCAACTTCAGAATCTTCGGCGGCACTCCAGGAATCTAAGACTTCATCGTCATCCTCCTCATCGTCAAACTTTCTTCGGTTCGAAACCGCAGTTTGTGCGGGTGTTGGTTCCGATGATTCCTCTCCGGAGGATTCCTCATCTATTTGGTAGAGTAGCGGTCAGTAAAGTGCTTTATTTGTGCATTTGCATGGCGGTAGATCTTCCAACCAAACTTTCAAAGTGCTCGTTATTCTATGAGACATTCCGCGTAGAACACGCCGTGGAAAAATAAAATATTTCTGCCACTTACCCCACTTGTTGGGCATTTTCAAGACTAGGTTTCCGGCGAAAAGACCTTTTTTAACGATTCTGATTTGATTATTTCGATTACTGAGCCTGGAGTCTCAAAAGCCTTGCAGTAATAGTCTTCACTACGTGTTGTGGTGGTGGAAAGGAAAATATCAAGAAAGAGGGATTTTGTAAGTTTGTCTTTAGGTTTGCGCCCGCACTTGCTAATAGTCAAGTATCCACTGTCAGTAGTTATAAGTTAGACTGATCGGAACAGGCAGTACCTGGTAATCTTGATTGGTCCCTAATTTATCAACCTTGTACAGTTACAAATGTGTTAGCTCATCAACCAATTTTGAACCTTTCCAGCTACATCCACACACTGCATGCAATAGTAACAAAACTATCTGGTTTCTTTATAGTCATGGAAACAATATGTTGCATTTATAAGGTAAAAATAACGCCGTTACAGTCACAACACTCTATACAAGTATTTTGTTCAAATTGTTTCTCATTTTTAGGTATCATTCATCATTACTCTGGCTATGGTATCGCTCATCCCGCATAACACAGTTACCTACCTAGCTTACTTTTGTCAAAGTATCTTCGGCTCATTTACAAATTGACGGCAGTTCTGAAGCTCTCTCCAGCATAAACAGCCTTATCACCGAGCTCCTCCTCGATTCTCAAGATCTGGTTCAACTTGGCCAAACGCTCAGATCTAGCTGGAGCACCAGTCTTAATTTGACCAGCACGGAGACCAACAACGATGTCGGCAATGGTGACATCCTCAGTCTCTCCGGAGCGGTGAGAAACCATAACACCCCATCCAGCAGCGAAGGAGTCCTTGGCGGCTTGGATGGACTCGGTAAGAGTACCGATTTGGTTAACCTTTAACAAGAGAGCATTGCAAGACTTGAGTTCAATGGCCTTCTTGATTCTGATTGGGTTGGTGACAGTCAAGTCATCACCGACGATTTGGAAGTCAGAAGACTTGTAGAAGTAGCTCCAGGCCTCCCAGTCATCTTCAGCGAATGGATCTTCAATGCTGACAATTGGGTACTTCTTGGCGAGGTTCTTGTATTGATCGGCAAGTTCAGCGTAGGTGATCCACTTGGTTGGGTCACTGTCTGGGTTCTTGAAGTCCAAATCGTACTTCTTAGCATCCTCCTTGTAGAACTCGCTAGAGGCAACGTCCATGGCGATGTTCATCTTTCCGGTGTAACCAGCAGCCTCGATAGACTCAGTGATGAGCTCAAGAGCCTCCTCGGCAGTTTGAATATCTGGTGCAACACCACCCTCGTCTCCGACGTTACCAGCAGATTGACCGTACTTCTTCTTGGCGAGTGACTTGAGCTTTTGGTAAACTTCAGCACCTTGTCTGAGAGCTTCGGTGAAAGATGGGGCAGCACTGCAGACTGTATTAGCGTATGATCTATTGGATGTGGAATGGGTAAGTAGTAACTTACGAAGGGACGATCATGAACTCTTGGAATGCCAAACGTCCACCAGCGTGGGAACTATGCGTTGTCAGCGGGCTAACCTACAATTCTTAGAACCACCAGATTGCTTACCCTCCGTTAAGAACGTTCATGAATGGGACAGGGAGAACGTAAGGCTTCTTGGTTCCGGCAAGATCGGAAACGTGAGCGTAAAGTGGGATACCCTATTGAGCATTAGGCAAATGAACGATTGTGAGAATGCACTGTGACTGACCTTCTCAGCAGCTCCGGCCTTGGCAACAGCCAAAGAGACACCAAGAATGGCATTGGCGCCCAACTTGCCCTTGTTTGGGGTTCCATCGAGGCTGTTCAAGAACTCATCAATCTTGGATTGATCCTTGACATCAATGTTCTCCTTGATAAGAGCTGGGCCAATGATATCATTGACGTTGGCGACAGCCTTGGTAACACCCTTTCCAGCCCACTTGTCCTTATCTCCATCACGGAGCTCAACGGCTTCGTGTTGACCTGAAGTGCCATCCGATCAGCCTTGTGGGTTTATAGTATTTGGAGCGATTTACGTACCAGTGGAAGCACCAGATGGAACAATGGCACGGTGAAGACCGGTCTCAGTGACAACGTCAACCTCGACGGTTGGGTTTCCACGAGAATCGTAGACGGAACGGGCGTGAATCTTAGTGATGGCCATTTTGACTTTCTGTTGAGGAGTTATCATTAGTATTTGAGCCTATTGATCAAATTCTACAAATGACAAAAGTGCTGGAATAAATGGCGGAGATTGAAGGAGAAAATATCAGTATGGATGAGGATGGTGGGGTGATAGCAGCAATTCGAGCTTCAGCTTATAGCTTATTTCTTATTTCTCTACTTAGTGATTCACTTTAATCAAGAGATAGATATGAAGCTTTTGATCGCAGGTAAATACCCAGATACTGACAACAGTAGAAGGGGGATGTCATCAAGATGATCTTACCTTGAATTTTATTGAGAGTTTTGGAAAAGAAGGATGTGATTGTGAGAAAGTGAAGATCAAGAAGTTGGAGTCACAGAGAAGAACGAGATCTTTTTCTACCCCTCGCCCCACCAAACGTGCCAATGCGTCGTCCCCTCCCGTACCAGCCTATAATCCCTGTCTGGCCGGAGTTACTCTTAGTAAGTGAGTTACGCCGAAGTCTTGACTGGCTCGATTGGATAACAATAAATGTATTTACAGCTACGTTTGGGCACAATTTTATGCAAATTTGGGTGGAAATGTATCAAATTGTCTATAAAGTGGAATTATGTTGAACTTGGAAGCTATCTTGGAAGCTGTTTGTTGAAAGTTTGAAACAATCCAAGTACAAGTCAGACCTACTAAACTACCTAGTATCTACTAAACTAACACCAACGATGTTTAGGAATGGCACGTCCCGTACTCATTAAATCTCAACCATTGTTGACAGACGAGAGCCGGATTGTTACTAGTACTTTCAAACCTAAAAATGGCTACGTGTGTGTCTACGGAGCAGTATCTCAAGCCAATGCCATGTCTAGATTATAGCTTTGCGATCCTTATTAGTCGTACTATATGCCTCTCCGGTAGCCGGACCCGACTTGAAGAAAGTTTCGTGAGTGATCTTGGGTCTTGGGTCTTGAGTCTTGAGTCTTGAGTCTTAAGTCTAAAAGACGAACACTGTAACTACCTACCAAGGTGACCGATATTCACTGTGATCTGCATGGGATGAAATATAGTAATGGAACATGTCCTGAGTGATCACATCATAACTTCCATCACTATCGTCACAATCAAAACCTTGAGGTTGGAAGAGGATTAAAAATATAAAAAGCCCCAGTTCATCTTATTGGTATGTGAAGGCGGAATCATAGGTATCTTCTACGAATTTTGGGTGCTTTATATCTCTAAATGCAGCACTTGATACTTACTTGCGGGTGATGTCGAGGGGCTTTGGGGGTAGATATCTGGATGATATGGCACAATTGTAGAGGAATTGAAGGCCGGACAAATGAGATACCTCGAAGTACCGTATAGGTGTCGCTTGATAGTAATAAATATATGCAGATAAACAGAGCGATGTAATGATCAACCAAGAAAATGTACTTGGTAGATATGATAGTACTAGGTTCTCATTTCTGAGGTTGAGGTTGACCTAAATACTGTATAAATCGAGCTTTGTCTTTATTGGTTCAATCGAGTACGACCTGACTAATATTTCTCTTTACCTCAGGCATTTAGATTTTGGAGCTCACTCGATCCACAGGCAACAAGAGCTTCGCATGCAACTTAGTTAAGCCATCTTGATACCTTTACTTTCATCATACACACCTTCTACGCAAATTTGAAAACAACACTCGCATTACCTCTTCGATAATTCAATCACCTCTACCTAATAAAATATTCCATAATACCACCGAATACCTTGCGACATTCGAGATGGCTAGCGACGGCGTTATGGAACGCGAACGTGCGTTGAACACATTCAGGGAAAAGTTATTGGAGTCTAGAGAATGGGAGGCAAAGCTCAAGGCTTTACGGCTAGAGATTAAGGGATTGCAGAAAGACTTCGATCATACAGAGGATAATATTAAAGCCCTACAAAGTGTTGGACAAATTATCGGCGAGGTTTTGAAACAACTTGATGATGAGAGATGTGAGTAGGCCAGCGGTAATTCAAATCCAACATTACTTACATTAGTATTCCAGTCATCGTCAAAGCATCATCTGGGCCCAGATACGTCGTCGGCTGCAGGTCAAAAGTTGATAAGTTGAAGTTGAAACAAGGAACCCGTGTAGCACTCGACATGACTACTCTCACGATTATGCGAATGTTACCTCGAGAGGTCGATCCACTTGTTTATAACATGTCCTTGGAGGATCCAGGACAGGTGAGTTTTGGTGGAATTGGTGGTCTGAATGAACAGATTAGAGAGTTACGAGAAGTTATCGAACTGCCACTCAAAAATCCGGAATTGTTCTTGCGAGTTGGTATCAAGCCTCCGAAGGGTGTTTTGTTATATGGACCTCCAGGAACAGGAAAGACATTGTTAGCAAGAGCCGTTGCCAGCAGTTTGGAGACAAACTTTTTAAAGGGTGGGAGTTTTGCTTGACATCATTTTCACAGTTATACTAATGTGCTGTAGTTGTCTCATCTGCTATCGTCGATAAGTACATTGGAGAATCTGCGCGTCTGATCAGAGAGATGTTTGGTTATGCCAAGGAACACGAGCCTTGTATTATCTTCATGGACGAAATTGATGCCATTGGTGGACGTAGATTTTCGGAGGGAACTTCGGCAGATCGTGAAATTCAGAGAACCTTGATGGAACTGTTGAATCAACTCGATGGTTTCGATTACTTGGGAAAGACAAAGATTATCATGGCTACTAACCGCCCAGATACCCTTGATCCTGCGCTTCTCAGAGCTGGTCGTCTCGACAGGAAGATTGAGATTCCTCTGCCAAATGAGGTCGGACGATTGGAAATTATGAAGATTCATGCTTCCAGCGTTGTTATGGATGGCGAGGTCGACTTTGAAAGTGTGGTAAAGATGAGTGATGGTTTAAACGGTGCTGATTTACGAAATATTGTCACAGAAGCGTATGTATTCCTTCGGCACATTACACATAAGACTTTGCTAACTTTTCTAGTGGTTTATTTGCTATCAAGGATTACAGAGATGCTGTCAACCAGGACGATTTCAATAAAGCTGTTCGTAAAGTGGCAGAATCAAAGAAATTGGAAGGCAAGCTGGAATATCAAAAACTATGATTGTTACATAGATTTCGTTTTAGCATGGCGCATCGCATAATTGAGGGATGGTTGGGCATACCGCTTGACTTTGTAAGAATACCACTTAAAAAAGAACTTCTTTAAAATTCCATGAACCTGTACAGACGGGACAGCTTGCTATGAATTAAAACTCTTTTACCTAGTTTCAATCAACCGTAGTTTGAGCGTATCCATTTATTGCCCCCACAGATCCATCTTCTATGCTCGCTTGAAAAGGGGCCTTCCTCATTAGGTTTTTAGGGTACGGTATATCCTCAACATTGGTTCCTGTGGGGTTGATTGGCGGGGAGTTTGAGGGTCAAAAATGAAATCAATGTATTGATTCGCCGAGAGAATATCTACAATTGAATAAAACCCAGATATAATTACAGTAGCCTGAAGAAGAAGCGCGAAGCACACCATTTCTCGGATCGGCAAAAAAGAAACACATCTGCCCAGCTCACAATCCTGATGGCCGATTAGAGATGCCAATTTTGCAAAAATGGCCAACAGTAATAATACCTCACACAACGTGAAGCCACTGTTTCGCAAAAGGAATGCGTGCAGGTCGCTGGCTTAGCTGGCGGTGATACGGAGTGATTTGGTAGATAGCCTAGTAACCCTAAAACAACGGGTTCTCCGGTTCTTCTTTGTTGGACTGATTCATGGTATTGAGAATTGATTAAGTTTAGATTCAGTTTAGATTCAGTTGTTGAATTCGACTGTGAAATCCTTCGTTGACATGCTATACCACTTATATGATATCGTATCGGTACTTACAACCTCTGCTTTCAGCCCCCCCCCCCCCCCTCACCCAATACACATAGCACAGAGTTCAAGATTGTACGTCATGGTGAAGCTTCAGTAGAGAAAATTTGCCTGGATAGAGTTATGCCCCCGCGACCCTAGGTACCTGATTAAGTCCCCTGTGCCTGGAGAACTTCAAATGCTGCTTTATTTAGATTAACAGGTGGGTCGATTGTGTGGCTTATACAGCTTTGGCAGAATGCTCCCCTGTTGAGCATCTTCAATAATTGGTACGTGAACGAGGAAGAAGGTGGGAAAGAAGAAGACATTGAAAAGTTTTGAGGTCAACATTGACAAGAAAAGGCGTATTGATACGGGTTCCAAGCGTGAGACTATTCGCAATTGGGTTGGTAAGGTAAGATTTCTTTTTGAAAAGTACGAGAGATCCAGCCTCAAGGGTTCTTAATCCAGTTATTCAACACGAGCATAGTAGTCACTTATTAGTATGTTTGAGATCCGCAGCAACAATCAATTGGCCCCGTATCATAGTAGCTAATGGATTCGTAGACAGTGAACACTTGTTACCGCATTTTCTTTTCGTTAACATGCTTGACAGGTTGAGAGGCAAAGGGCTGTGGGGGTGACAACGTGCACGTTTACGTTCAGACGAAGAATATCCAACCCACCATTCTTCCCTCTTACTCCCCTTAAAACCATCCACATCCCTCAACGAAAGGAAAGGAAATCATACATCCCATTTTCATTCGTTTTCTTTTAATCTACAATCATTCTTGCTTTCGATACCCTTTTCGCACATCCTACCAATATCTAGATCCCAATAGAACACATCCCCTTTACTGCAACAATGTGGTATGTATATATGCTTTGGAAATGCCTGCTATCCTTCAATTACGAGGACGTTGAAGATTTGACAATTTAACTAACTATCTGCTCAGTGGAATCTTCGGATACATTAATTACTTGGTGGAGAAGGATAGAAAGTACATTCTTGACACACTTGTGAATGGTAAGATACACAAACTGCCCCTCCTTTTGATTGAGGTGTTATTTATACCGCCATGTCCACCAACAATGTCTTTCAATATTCGCACAACTTTCATCAACTTGTTGGGATCTGCCAGTTAACAATTTACAATCTATAGGTCTTTCGCGCCTTGAATACCGTGGTTACGATTCTGCTGGTCTCGCCATCGATGGAGACAAGAAGAATGAAGTCTTTGCATTCAAGGAGGTTGGCAAAGTTGCAAAGTTAAAGGCTCTCATCGAGCAGGAGAAGCCAGATCTCACCAAGGTTTTCGATTCCCACGCCGGTATTGCACACACCAGATGGGCTACTCACGGTCCTCCATCTCGTCTTAATTGCCATCCTCACAGGTACGTAAAGCTATTGTAGGGTCCTATACATTGCTGATGTGAGATTTGCAGATCTGACCCCTCCTGGCAATTCTCGGTCGTACACAATGGTATCATCACCAATTACAAGGAGTTGAAGACCTTGTTGACATCAAAGGGCTTCAAGTTTGAGACCGAGACCGACACAGAATGCATTGCCAAGCTTGCAAAATACCTTTACGACCAACATCCAACAATTGGTTTCACAGATTTGGCAAAGGCGGTTATCAAGGAATTGCAAGGTGCTTTTGGTCTTTTGATGAAGTCAGTACACTACCCACATGAGGTTATTGCTGCACGCAAGGGTTCACCATTGGTTATTGGTGTACGAACAGAGAAGCGCATGAAGGTCGATTTTGTTGACGTCGAGTACGCTGAGGATGGACCATTACCTGCCGAGAAAGCTTCACAAAACGCCGCATTGAAGAAATCCAGCGTTGGAAATTTCCTCTCCGCCAGCAATGCTCTTGCTCCAGCAGACAAGTCCTTGTTGCACAGATCCCAATCCCGTGCCTTCATGACTGATGATGGAGCTCCAATGCCAACAGAGTTTTTCCTTTCTTCAGATCCTTCCGCTATCGTCGAGCACACTAAGAAGGTCATGTACCTTGAGGATGATGATATCGCTCACATCCATGAGGGTTCCTTGAACATCCACAGACTCACCAAGGTTGACGGCTCATCCAACGTCCGCACAATTCAAACTCTTGAGTTGGAACTTCAAGAAATCATGAAGGGCAAATTCGATCATTTCATGCAAAAGGAGATTTTCGAACAGCCAGAATCAGTTATCAACACAATGAGAGGACGTTTGGATGTCGAGAACAAGACAGTTACACTCGGTGGTTTGAGATCATACATTGCCACGATCCGACGTTGCAGAAGAATCATATTCATCGCTTGCGGTACTAGTTATCACTCTTGCATGGCGGTTCGTGGTGCTTTCGAAGAGCTGACCGAAATTCCAATTGCTGTCGAGCTCGCCTCGGATTTCCTCGATAGACAAGCACCCGTCTTCCGTGATGATACTTGTGTCTTTGTTTCTCAATCTGGAGAGACTGCCGATTCCTTGATGGCTCTACGATACTGCTTGGAGCGCGGTGCGTTGACTGTTGGTATTGTCAATGTTGTCGGTTCCTCCATCTCCCTTCTCACTCACTGTGGTGTCCACGTCAACGCCGGTCCCGAAATTGGTGTTGCTTCTACCAAGGCCTACACTTCTCAATTCATTGCTATGATCATGTTTGCTCTCTCCTTGAGTGAAGATCGTTCCTCGAAACAGAAGAGACGCGAGGATATTATGGATGGGCTTGGAAAGATCTCAGGACAAATCAAGGAGGTCTTGGAGCTCGATCAACCAATCAAGGAGCTTTGTGCCAGAACCTTCAAGGATCAAAAGAGTTTGTTGCTTTTGGGTAGAGGTAGCCAGTATTCCACAGCTTTGGAAGGTGCCCTCAAGATCAAGGAGATTTCTTACCTCCATTGCGAGGCTGTCATGTCTGGCGAACTTAAGCACGGTGTTTTGGCATTGGTTGATGAAAATTTGCCAATTATCATGATTCTTACTCGTGATGAGATTTTTGCAAAGTCTCTTAACGCCTATCAACAAGGTATGCTTACACTCTCAAATTCTTTTTATCTACACGACTAATACTAATTTTAATAGTCATTGCTCGTTCTGGCAAGCCGATTGTTATCTGCAACCCCGGAGATGAGGAATTCCAGACCAGTCAAGCCGAGAAGATTGAGATCCCAGCTACCATTGACTGCTTGCAAGGTCTCCTCAACGTTCTCCCACTCCAACTTATTTCCTACCACTTGGCTGTTGCCGGTGGTCTCAACGTAGATTTCCCAAGAAACTTGGCCAAGTCAGTTACCGTCGAGTAAATGTTTCTTCGGTATGGCATAGCTGTAAAAGGCTACTAAGCCCTATCGCTTTGGTGTTCTGCTGGACTCGGATGCATCGAAAGGAAAGGAGAGGATGGGCAAGAAGTCTAGCGACACATCCGAGTGTTGTGCTTCTTTATTTTTTTGCGTAGATATGAGACTTAGCGAATTGTGGGCACCAAAAACTCGGTTTGGCATCTTCTGATGGAGGAGTGGTATGTGCTACTGTAGTTGGCTGCTGTTGCGATGAATGCAATGGACTCTCTTTAGATATCTACTTCTGCGGAAGCGTAGTTGCAATTTGCGTAGGGAAAGCAATGGCCACACAAGCTCTCTTTTTTGATAGACAGCGAAATGAAAATACATTGTTAAAATACATGGTTTTTGGGTGCTACATGGTATGATTTGTGCTACGACAGTCTTAAATTTTTTAGCATGGATTGCAGGGTGCCTGCCACAATCTTTGTAAGTTGAGGATGTGCAGAATATAATGGAATGAATTTCATGGAATTCCTAACAAATGAACAGCTTAAAAGGTATATTAACAATATCTATTTATGACGACTAGTAGGTATGATACGTTATGTCCCCAATCAATCTTGACTTCTCCGCTGCCACAATGTAGACAGCTTCAACATGCATGCTATCCCATAATCATTAAACGGGTACGAGAGCATCAAAAATGACTTTCTGCCTGCGTACTTAGCAGTTTCTCCTACCCTACCTCACCCAACGTATGTACAAGTAGAAGAAGAATCTAGTCAGAAAAGAAGCGGGAGTGTTAAAAAAGAAAGGCATAATACAAGGTAAAACTGTGCAGGAAAAGGTTAATCCTATCATCGACGAAATCGCTTAGCCAGAATTCATTATTTGCCGTTCTTCTTTGGCGTCTTAGATTTTGGTGTCTCGGGCTTTGAAGTCTTGGATTTTGGGGTTTTTAATTCTGGCGCCTTCATCTCGTGGGATTTAACAGGAGATTCGGCTTTTGCCTCCAAATCCTCTGGATAGATGCTACCTTCGGCGTTATCGAAGAGAGTTTGGTCGCCCTTGCCACCCATCTCAATGAACTCATTTGGATCCCGCTGAGCTGCTGGGACTTGCTCATTCTTGGTTCCGTTTTGCATCGGGTCTGGTTGAGTTGAGGGCTGGTTGATACAATTAGATTTAGCATGTGGATTTTTGATGTATACCTTGACAGGTTCTTTGTCAGGGTTGATGTGGATGATCTTGGAAACCTTGACCTCATTGATGTCGCTGAGGAGTGTTCTCTCTCTCATGATCTTACGCTTGCTAAAGTCGAGACTTGCAAGTCCGCCGACCAGACCGTCTGTGCTGTCATGAACATTGAGAGTCTTCTGAGTCATCCATGGATGAGCCAAACACTCATCAACGGTATAACGCTGCTCCGGGTCGACTGTCAACATATGATCAATGAGATCCAATGCTGGATCGCCGATATTGTCCCAGTATGGGGAAGGATAGTCAAATCTACCGAGCTTGATCTGGGCTTTGAGGTCATAAGGATTGTCCCTAGAATACAATTCATCGGAAAAGGGTGGGAATCCACACAGGCATATGTATAAAACAACTCCTAGTGACCAAATATCAACTGCACGAGTGTATCTTCGATGGTTGTTGTCTTGGAGGATTTCCGGGGCTACGTAGCTTGGGGTACCACAGAGCGTTGTCGTAAAAGACGCCTCTCCAATAATCTTTGAGAGACCAAAGTCTGCAAGTTTTACATGCAAATCTTCATCTGTCATCAAAATGTTCTCTGGTTTGATATCTCTGTGTACGATACCACGTTCATGCTATAATTAATTGATTAGCTAGAATCCATGGAAAGTCATTAGGACAAGCACTCACCAAGTACTTTAAGCCTTCCAACAATTGAACGAAGACCTTTCTTGTGTCTTGTTCTGTAAGTTTACCCTTCTTGACAATCCAGTTAAATAATTCTCCTTCCGCTGCGAGCTCTAGGACGAGGTAAGTTGCGCCAGGTTCATCAAAAGTATCTTTCAAGCATAGAATGTTTGGATGACTGACGCCCATTAGTATTGCAATTTCTTGCTGCAAACCTTCAATTCTTTGTTTTTCTCCGATGCCAGGCTTTCTTGTAAAGACTTTGACGGCGAAACGTTGACCTGTAGCCTTTTCAACGCATAAGTAAACCGTTGCATAGTGGCCTGACCCCAGTTTTTCTAGAAGTAGGTATTTCTGCAAAAATTTGCTGGTTTCGCGCAGCTTCGGGTAGCGAAAGACAAATCTGACATCATCCACTACTTCTATTTCGTCTCCATCTTCGAGTTGGCGACGCTTATTTCGTCCAATGATACTCTCCTTGATGAAGGTACCATTGCTTGATAGATCCTCAACGAATGCAACGTTTAGACCTGCTTGATTCTCGGTGAAAATAAGACAATGTCTATTGGAGACTCTGATATCATCGATATTGAGATCTAGAAAGATCTTTAGTATCACTCTTTGTGTCGGATTGTCTGGACTTCACTTACCACACTCTGGATGTCGTCCGATCAAGTATCCACCGGAAGCAATGCCTTTGAATTTGGTAGCTTCATAAGCCTCTTCTTCCTTATTCAAATCTTTGCCTATACGAGGGTTTCCGAGATCACTGTCCTTGTCTGGCAACGGACAAGCATTTCTTCTCCGCAAGACAAGAAGTCTTCCATACTTGTGATTGAGAGGCATCAAGTATCCCCAAACGCCTTCCTCTTCCTCATCTTCGACCTGACTTGACAAGGTAGTCGCGTCTCTTTGTGATTGGCTCAATTCTTGAGTTTTTGCTTGCGAGTATCGAACGGGAGATGACAAAGCTTGTGAGTCCTTAAGGAAACGCTCACTTGGTTCTGGAGTTCGGTGCTGGATCTGGCTTGGTCGACCCTCTGGTGGTGTTGCAGTGCCATCTCTGAGATTATCACTAGAAGAACCTTGATTTGTAACTGGGGAAGGAAGGTGCTGCTTGTTCGAGATGGGAGTATGACCCGGTTGTGAGAGTCTCTCTGATCGGCGCGGCTTTTTGTACGATTCGCTCTCTTCGATCGTTCCTACCTAAATTGAGATTATATGTCAGCCTTTTTTGAAATTCGATAACTGTGAGGAAGGAGCTATTTCTCCTACCCTATCGCGCTTTAAACTGCCTTTGGTATTTTCTGAAGGCATCTTGACACAAATTGAAGGGCGGTTTGAGTTTTGAAGCGATTTGAGGTACTGTATTTTGAAGAAAGTGTACGAGTTGAAGGATTGAACCGAGCTGAGGCGTTGGGATTCTGCAGATCTTGCAAATGCTTTAATTGTTAATGAAAGTAATTGTACAAGTAGCAATTCAACCCGAATATCAGTTGTTGTTGTTGTTGTTGTTTTTTTTGCGAGGAGTATATTTTTTCTTTTGATTAGGGAGTCGGATTGATTGTTTGATTCATTCTTTTCGATAGGTAATCAGAAGGACTAGGTACTCCGGATCTTCTCCCTGCCATACTAGAATAAGGGCTCGGCCGCTCGGGGTAGAATGAACTAGGGACCTTTACTGCCTAAAAGCGATAGAAAAATGTGTCGATCATATATCATATCTACATACTCATACAAACCCCACCAGCGATAGAGGAGGATCTACTGGAGTACAGAGTATTCACTTGTGATAAAGAGTATACAAGTTATACATCTTATACATTTTATATTTCACATTTGGGATATCGTACTATTATGTGTGGTGAATGGGCAGTATCAAAAAGGAAATGTCCTCGAGGCAACAATCCATACCTGCGTAGCTATTTCGGATACGAAGAGGGGAAAGGAGATATCCGTGTATTGACTGACATTGGCAATGGCATTAATGGTAGTGAGTGGTATCAGGATTCGTACCAACTACACACCCACCTCGTACTCTATACAATTCCAAAACTTTTGCGATATTATCGAAAATGATCTGCGAAAACAAAATAACATAAACACCAGTAATAAGCTTCTACGCACGGACAAACGTCATCTTCATTACATATACTCGTACAAGTAGTTATAGAAATCGATTTTTCCCCATGTTGGGGTGGAACTGAGACTAATAATAATGATGAATGTGGATATAACATAAATGTATGCCATATGGCCAGTGGGGGTGGTGGACATTTAAGCCACGAGTAAGATGTTTTCGTGTGGAATTTGGATCAGCCTAGATTTCTTTCTAATTCTTCGCCCTCACTATATTGAATATCATCAAATATTCAGAGAGCCTCAATCCAAATTCTACTTTGACCCGTTTCCCTTCTTTTTGAGATTAGTCAAATACATTAAATATCTCGTGATATATATGCATGCTCGGATCTCGTGAATACACGAGAAGTAGAAACAATATCAGAAGTAATATCATGGGTCTGCTGGACTATTGTAAAACAAAGTCTCTGAGTCTCTTGTCATCTGATGACAACCAAGGCTCTCGACCCTGGGACCTTATGATGATGGAATCTCGAGTGTTCCAAGTGTCCCAAGGTCTTTCCTTTTATCGCAGACCTCCCAAGTAAAGACCTAAAGTCGTACATAGTCCTTAAGTCGATGCTTGAACCGTCTTGTTTTGGTTTTGAATGTGTCTTCATCAACAGGCCGTGAATCTCAACTCTCAAATCTTGTCTTTCTCTTGACGCCTTGCGTGTTTGACGAATTAGGCCTGCCCTTATCAAGTACCGCCATGATTCGTTCGGCGGTGCTTTTTTGTCCCTTTCCATTGATGCCACTAGTATTTGAAATCGCGCTGCGAGGGTCGCCCGAGGCTGTTGCAGGTACAAAGTCCAGAGCTTCTCTCTGGCCTCGAGCTTTCCTTTCCTCTCTATCCTTCAAGATTTTTTGTTGGCTTTTCGCGAGTTCCTCCTTATAAGCATACTCAGGAAATCCGGCCGGGTTCCATAGATCCTGAGGAAGGATTGTTGCATATTGTTCCGCTTCGTCAATATCTGCGAAGTCCATGAGCTTCTGCATCAAACTCGGATTTTTGAGCGCCGCTGACTTTGCAAGCTTTTCATTGAAATGTGTCCCTTGCTTCTTAAGTTCGAGGAAGTGCTTAAATTTCGCATTCGTACTGGCTACTGGTGAGCCTGGGGGTGAAGGGGGGATATCGTAATTAGGGACTGTCGGGAGGGTAAGATCTCGTAACAAAGCTCGATTCGCGGAGTATGGTGACTGTGGTTCTCCATCTCGTTCCCCGCTCATGGCATCCTCTAATTCTGACAAGTCAGTCGCCTCGACTGGCCCCAATTGCGGTCCCACGAGCGGAGCGTTTGGTTTTGGATTGCTTGGTAGTTCGATAGTCCGTGAGGTTTCTGTAGATGGAAGCTCTTTCGCGTGTGGCCGCACATCTTTCAAGCAGTCAGAAGTGCTGAAAATCAGAATTTCACTGTGAGTTCGCGTACCTTGTGCTGTACCATTGGTAGGTGAATTGTTGGATATTATATCTCCAGAAGTCTATAGCCTACGATGTCAGTGACACTCACAAATCTTCATCGAATTATATTAAATACTCAGCTTACGTTCGAGGAAGTCTGCGGGTTGTCAATCTGAAGTGAATCCTCCTCATCGCTGCTTCCATAATCTACTAAACCTGCCATGATTATTGTATTGCGAGTGGTTTCGAGAACAAAGTATCGTTTAGATGTACCGGCACATGAGTGATAAAATAAACATCTTGACTCTAGCTACCTACCCTACTACTAGATACCTACTGGTACTAGCTTTCCGTGCTCCAGATTGGTTCCCGGGGCTTATATCCCGACATTTGGCCTCAGGTTGCAGAAGGCGCGTCCCGAGCTCTGCCTGGAACAACGAGAGCTTAGGTTCCTCAAGCTCCAACACTATCAATAACTTTACCCCCATGAACATTTGAAGATACCACACAACACATTGTCAATCCTTCCTGTCCCAATAACCTCTTAACATCATGAACCACCTTCCACAAGCTTGGGGCCGTGTAAGCATAAATGCACTCTCAATATGAGCCAGATATTTTCATATTACTGACGCTCAAATAGCCTAGAGACGATGTTTATGGCGCCTATGATGCTTCATATCTTCAACAAAATGGACCAAATCAACACACTCAATCACCCATCGTCACTGGTACATCGGTTGTGGCGTTAAAATTTAAAGATGGTGTCGTAATCGCAGCAGATAACTTGGGTATAATCTATTACTATAAGCTCCAAATGCATCTCACTAATGATTCCAATAGCATCATATGGTTCTCTCGCACGATTCACAGATGTAAAACGTCTTCGAAAATTCGCAGATACATCAGTTGTTGGATTTGGTGGCGACGTATCAGATATGCAATACCTGGACCGACTTCTCCAGTCCCTTGATACCGAAGAAGCATACGGCGCATCGGGTCACACCCTCAATGCTCATAATCTCCACAAATATCTCTCCAAAGTTCTTTACAAGCGTCGTTCCGATTTCAATCCTCTATGGAACACTTTACTGGTTGCTGGATTGGATGAACATGATAAACCTTTCTTGGCGAGCGCCGATTTATTGGGCACCACATTCTCTTCTCCAAGTTTGGCTACTGGATTCGGTGCGCATTTGGCCCAACCGTTGTTAAGAAAGGTTGCACCAGATGAGGAGGCTGCGGCGAAGTTGACCAAAGAAGTGGCTTTAGAGGCAGTTAAGGAGAGCATGAAGGTCTTGTTCTACAGAGATGCTAGGAGTATGGACAAGTATTCGATTGCGGTTATCACAAAGGAAGGTATCGATTTGAAGGAGAATGAAGAATTGGAGAAGCAAAGTTGGGCTTTCGGTAAGATTTCAAGTATTAAACACTCCGTGATATTTTGCTAACAATCAAATAGCTGAACAAATTCGGGGATACGGGACCCAGGTCAACTAAACGAATGATTTTAATATACCTTGCGCTGTAAACTAGACAATGATGAAATGAAGCATATCAAGTTTTGAGGTTCCTTGCCTCATGGTTAACAACTACCGTCCACCCCATCTCCAAGTCATTTCCTCAGTCGTTTGATCTCACGTTATCTAAGCAACCAAGTAACATGTGCATGTCCCAGTCCCACTTAGCTTCGATACTCCATGAATGTCACCCCTACTCTTTGATTGGTCAAAGCTATCCTCGCCAAAAGTGTAGGGAGAAACCGAAGCAAGAGGATGTACTTTCTGCTTTCTTATATAAAATATGATGTTCTTATGGTAGATGATTTACTTTTTTCAAGATGCTATTATTCTTCAACTTTCTTAATTACTATACTTCTAAGAACAGAAGTTCTGTGTTCAATCAAAAAATTCTTCAAAGTGTTTAATCTAATAAACGTCTATTCGATATGGCTAAAGTCCTCGCCTCTGAAGACATCGTCTCTCCAGAATCTATCAACCAATTCCAAAAATCTTCCTCGGATGTCCCATCTCAGTCTGTAGACATTGAGAAGAACTCCCGCCTCCAAGTCCCATCTGAAACTCGAAATGGTTTCCAGGCAGATCACCAAAAAACTTCCCTTTTCAAGAGTTTAGGGTGGCTTGATCGGCTCTT
Source organism: Botrytis porri (assembly GCF_014898465.1). Classification (NCBI taxonomy): domain Eukaryota; kingdom Fungi; phylum Ascomycota; class Leotiomycetes; order Helotiales; family Sclerotiniaceae; genus Botrytis; species Botrytis porri. Next base: position 2,620,740 of record NW_024066081.1, on the reverse strand, counting down.
GGCTTTATGGATCTTTCTCGCTATGGCTATTGGTATTTTGCTGGGAAATTTTGTGCCTAACGTCGGGACTGCATTGCAAAAGGGAGAATTCGTGGGTGTCAGTGTGCCGATTGGTTCGTGCTTCTCTTTTTCATTCCTGGTCGATAGTGAAATGTAGTAACAGGGGATATTGACTTGAGCAGTTAATCTAGAGGAGAGGTTAAGGTGTATCAATTTACTCTAGATGCTAATATAACTATGGTAATATAGCTGTGTGTTTGTTAGCAATGATGTATCCGATTCTTTGCAAGGTCAAGTTCGAAACTTTACATCTTGTCTTTCAGAAAAAGGATATCTGGGTTCAGATTGGATTCAGTTTGGTCGTCAATTGGATTGTCGCCCCATTGTTAATGGTACTTAAACCTCTTCTACCTACCTTTGACCCTGTCACAACATAGCTAACGAGGTCTCATATACAGTTAGCTCTAGCATGGGCTTTCCTCCCTGACAAAGAAGAGCTTCGATCTGGTCTGATACTTGTTGGAATAGCTCGCTGCATTGCCATGGTATTTCTTCACCTTCTTTTGATTTCATGTTTACAACTCAGTCCACTAATCCGTCCTAGGTCCTAATATGGACTGGTCTAGCCGGCGGCTCAACTTCCTACTGCGCTATCCTCGTGGCCATAAACAGTCTATTGCAAATGGTTCTATTCGCTCCCCTCTCCGTGCTTTTTATCTCCGTCATTTCAGGCGCCGAAGGCCCTGCCAAATTCTCCTACTCAACCATCGCCTCCAGCGTAGCAGTCTTCCTCGGCATTCCCCTCGCAGCCGCTATCCTCACACGTTTTCTCCTCCGCCGCCTCACGTCTCCCTCTTGGTACGACACTGTATTCCTCAAATACCTCTCTCCTCTCTCTCTGCTGGGTCTCTTGGCCACTATCTTGATCCTTTTCGCAAGTCAGGGTCAACATGTTATCCAGCAGATAGTTTCGGTTGTACGAGTTGCAGCTCCTCTAATCGTCTATTTTGCAATCATCTTCTTCTTAACTTTGTTTGTGTGTGCGAGAATGGGTTTCGGATATAAGGTTGCCACGACACAAAGTTTCACGGCAGCAAGTAATAATTTCGAGTTGGCTATTGCTGTGGCGGTTGCGACGTATGGTGCGGATAGTGAACAGGCGTTGGCCGCTACGGTTGGCCCGTGTATGTACTCTGGATATGCCTTATTAAGAACATGTTCACTAATATTTTTCTGTAGTGATTGAGGTGCCAGTGTTGCTGGGTTTGGTTTATGTAGTAAGGTGGATTGGGGAGAGGAGAGGATGGAAAGATTAGAATTTGGAGTGTAGTAGAAGTTGGGTGTACGCTTAAAGTATTCAATTGAGAACATCACTTGCATTATTTAATGGGGTCAGGGGTCTTTGAGAGAATTATTAGAAAGATTGTATACTAGACCTCAAACCTTCCAAAGAATACATAATTCATGATCAGACAGTGGATAATATTGCATGCTTAGCTCCCGATAGCCCTCAGGCATCGAGAATAATAGCCAAGTATCATCATGGATAATTATTTTCACTCTTCCCATATGCAGTACATATCGTCAGAGAATTACATGTACACATGATGACCACCAATATATAGCAACACGTCAAGCACCACACCCGGCAACTCCAACGCTAAGCAATCCGTTCCAAATTCCAACAAGGGAGGACGTATGTATGATACTGGCACACTATAGATTCATTCATCGCTATCATCACTATCCACAATTCTCCGCTTGTTTCCTCTTCCCCTGATATCACCATCCCTCTTCCTCGTAAACATGTTCGGCGTCGCTTTCTTCCCACTGCTTAATACACTACTGGATGGGAAATTTACACTATTTTTAGTGACAGCATCACCTCTGACAAGATCCTCGATGGTAGGTAAGTCATCATCGCTACTGTCTTGTGTCATCGTAGGTACCGGTCTCTCAGAAGACAGATTCTTAGCTTTATCCCTCTCCACTGCCCTTCCCAACAACCCGCCTTTTCCTCTCCCCCTTTGTTTCTCATCTCCATCCCACCTCTCCATCTGTGGTGGGCTTGACGAAAAGTTGGACGTCCCTGTAAGGTTCATCTGGGTTTGGATTTGCGTGGGATCAATAAAATCAATCAGACTTCCCAGATCCGAGTCGTCACTCGCTTCTAGATCTTCCATGTCACTGGTTCTGTCAACTCTTTCACCTGGCCCTTCTTCTTCGGAATCAGGTGTTGGTTGAGGAATTTGAGAAGAGCGGAGATTTGATACCATGGCCATGGACGTGGTACTATCTTCAGAGTCGGAATTCTCGTGTTGAAGAGGGCGGTTACAACGTACTGGAACCTTTTTGGATATAGCTTTTCTAGATGCGGGTATTTTCTTAGGCGCGGGTGTGGTTTTGGTTACTTTAGAAAGCTTTAGGACTTGTGTAGGCTTTGGAGCTTTAGGATATCTAGCGAGTAGTTCCGCTTCTAATGGCATCGTTGGCATTTTACCAAGGTCAGATGGTGCTTCGTCTCCATATGGTTTGATATCACGGTTCCCAGGTGCTTGAGATCTCAAAAGCTTGCTGAATAGATCAACGCATTTTCTGGTGTATTTTCCGTGTGAAACTTTAGCTGTCATGGTTAGAGATCGTTGTGTGCTTGGCTGAGCTGTCAAATCGGGCATCTCGACCTCTTCCCAAGCACCATCTGGCACTCTTAAAAAGCGCCGATCAAGCTCTGCCAAATCCCTCTCACTTAGTAACACGGAGTCGAGTAAGGGTACTGGCGCTAGCTCATCATCATTCAGCTCACTAGGCTTTCGTTTGACGCCGAAAATTGCTGAAGCGGAGCCCGCGACACTGCCATTGAGTTTCGAGGCGTTACGAAAACCTGTCTCAACACCATCAGGCATATGAAATTTTTTGGCAGGCTTCTTCTTGGCTTTAGCACGTCGTTTCGGTTCCGGCAAAGATGGATCTTGGGTATTCTCCGGAGGAATCTCAATAAAACGTTTTTCGACCTGAGGCTTAACGTCTCTCGGAATGATACGAGCAGATAAATCGTGGCGAAAAGTGAAGCGAGAACCAGAACTAATCATTCTTTGCATCTGCTCATAATTGTCCTTCGACTTCTTGTATGAATCTTCCTCCTTCCCGCGCATGAGAAGGAGAACAATCTTACCAGCTCTCTTCCTTCCTGTACGTCCCATTCGCTGCAGCATCCTAATAGGGGATGAAGAAGAGTCATAGCAGACGATCAGGTCGACTTCTCCAATATCCAAACCCTCTTCACCGATACTAGTTGCAACTATAACATTTATGCCTCCTGCTTTGAATTTGCGAATGGTTTCAAGTTGTTTCTCCTGATTCATACCTTCTGAGCGCTTCGAGTCGCTTTGGCCCACAAAGACAGATGCTTTGATCATTGGGCCATGTTTGTTGAGTACCCGTGCTATATCTTCAGCACTATCCCGGTATTCGGTGAAGACAATTACCCGAGTGCTTGAAGGTGGCATATTGCCACGGGCCAAACCAGCGCCCGCGTCGAGAAAGTGATTCAGCACTGTATCGCACAAATGAGTGAGCTTTGGGTGGCCAATAAAGTCTTCCTTATTAATCCAACTTTGAATCCTGTCCATCATCTTTTTAAAGTCTGGATCATTAACGACTTGGTTTTTATATTTCCCACCCTTTTTGTTTCCCTCGACCTCTGCTCGAAAGTCCTTGATATTCGAAAAGAACGGCCCAATTCCATGGAAGTTGAGAATTTTTATTGCATGCCCCATACTCGTCAACACAGTAAACAAGGCATTCATCATTCCTTTGACGCCCATGTTTGCAGTCTTACCTGCACCAGATGCCATCCACGTCTTTCTAGCTGTAAGCATGCCAAACTGAGTAAGTGACATAGGATCCTTATTGTAATAGGCTTTTTGCGAGCATAACAAATTAACAAGCGGCTGAAGCGCCTTGCTAAAGAGGTCTCTAATCATAATGATTTCATCGGAAGGATCTATGAGAATCTCAGTGATATCTCGCCGATGAACGTACTCCTTAATGTCGATAGACTCTTCTGTTCGAATTTCAACCTCAGCAATTTCCAAATTATCGATTACCTCCTGAACTGCTTCCACGGTTGATCCAGGGGTGGCTGTCAAAGCAAGTACACGGAAACTCTTATTGAATCTTCGCAGAAACTCGACAACTTTAGTATATGCGTATTTGCCAGTTGCTCGATGTGCTTCGTCAACAACCAGAAGCGCGATCCTCTTAGGGTCAGCTATACCTGTCTTCAAATCATTTTCGACAGTCTGTGGCGTCATGAAAAACACTCTCTTTTCATCCCATTCTTCGGCTCTTAAAGCTGGGGTCTGATCTCCTGTCAGCATAGTCGTTGATGATCTCGGTATGCCCGCAATCTCGAAGCAAGCTTTAACTTGCTGAGACACCAAAGGTTTTGTTGGCGCCATAAAGACTATTTGTGAATTTTTCGTCCACCGAAAGAAGTTGAGCATGATGGTCGCTGCAATAAATGTCTTTCCAAGACCTGTTGGTAAAGCCACCAAGAGATTATTAAAAAGTCCCTTATGTACGATGGTGTATTGATATCGCCGTTCTGGACCTAGATTATTTGGATACACCCATGTTTTGATAGCCTCTCGGTCCAAAGAATGATGCGTCGGTGGCTCTGGTACCTTATCTACCAAATAATTATGCACTTTCTTAGCTTGTGTGGAAGATGGCGCCTGGTTTGGAGCACGTCCACCAAAGAGTGTAGTTTGACGAAGGCCATTCTGTGGTGCGACCAGTCGTTGAGAACGAACTGATTGTGTAAATTCGAATGGGGGCGATGAGTTGATCGTAATCAAACCAGTTGATATGTTTTGTTGTGGCGGGCTTGGAGAGAAAGCATCGGACGGTAGATCCTCGAGCTCTTTGGAGAAATCATAGGCGGCGGCTGGGGCGGACTGTGGAGCAGTGTTCTGTTTCTGGGCTTTGGTAGGCCGGAACACAGAAGCCAATGCTGATGTGGGCTTAGGCTCTAATTCCGGTGATGGGAGCGGTCTCGGCCTCTTATATATAGGTCCTCTAATTCTGTAAGGACTCGAATCAGGCATTCCGTCCGCTTGTGTCGCCCCCATGATGACTGCTGCCGGTACTTCTTCCGCGGCTACATGTATTCTGTATTTAGACTGCTTTTTCTCGTCTCCTTCATCATGGTCGCTAGATATAGAGCCTCGCGATCGATGTCGTTGCTGAATTGATAAATCATCATCATTGTAATCGTCGAGCTCTTGGCCTGAGCTGATTCGCCTTCGTTTTCTGCGATGAGAGGGATTGGATGGTAGAGTTTGCGACGCTTGAGTCAATGCTTCGGCTACATCCCAAACATCTTCGTCGATATCTCCATATTCATCATCCGACATCTCTGTCAAGTTTGAGGTGTTTCCTTGGGGTGTTGGATGGAGCCATAAGAAAGCTGTCGCGATTATCGAAATGGCCAAATCGCGTTCCTTATCGCAGTTGCTGATTGGGGAAAGCAAAATCACGTTAGCACGTGACGATTTACACTGAAGCGATTTTTTAACTCGGTTCTAACTGCAAGTTTCTCTTTCAATCAAAAGACTTCAACGTAAAGATACCTAAATATCAAGCTTTGTGATTCAATTTCGTTATGTGAACAATATTTAACGCCAACAATCCAATTTCAGTGCAATAGAATGATTTGAACGGAGTGCAAAATAAGGGATTTTGAGGGTTGAGTTATTTCAGATACCTGTGAATATCTACCAACAACCAACCAACATTCAAGGTTGCCACATCGGTATTCCAAGAATGGTCAATATAAATACCAACAAAGTGAGTTCTATTCTGAAAGATCTATATTCTTCGCGGTTTTGTTATGGCGCCATGTTATAGGTATCAAATCATCGGAGCCTTTTCGAGGACACAGAATAACTATGGAATCTAAACCTGAAAAGACCATCCTCGAAGCCTACATGGGCCTATACATGAGAGTATCAAGGAACCATAGCACTCTTGAAGAGCTTGTTGCAGCCTATCCATCATTGAAGGAAAAGAGCCTTTCTTGTCCCTCCGCGCTGACTGGTGAAGAGCGGCGTATATTTCTCGATTTTCCTGATGTGGATATGGAGACAGCGAATATCAGAGCGGCGACAGCTCTTTCGCGTGCGGAGTTGATTGAGAAAGCTGTTGCGGATCCGAACAGCCTCACGCAAGAAGAAACACTGCTGCTTTTAGCCAGGTTCTGGACGCCTGAGACAGATGCGGAGCGCGTGGTGATCTGGGAACTCCTTTGTGAAACGGAAGAAATAATCATGGGAGAAGAAGAAGCATCATTTGAAGCATATTGAAAACCCGCATATCTTCTCAACGAGCTAGAAGCGTTTCACGCCGGATCCAGAGAGTGGCGTGACCGGCCCACCCGCGCAAGAAAATGCAAGCCGTCGCCATGGCCGAGGCCGCCCTGCCCGATGCTCCAGAATAGATTCGCCGTCTCTATAGATAAGGAAAGGATTTGTGGGGGGTTTGTGGTTCTGTATGATGAGGCAACGCAGGAGCTGGATGCAGAAACTCTGGAAGATTTTCTGTGTTATTGGGACGGGTTCGTCAAATTTGCGCTGACGTACAGTGGCCCCAAGGGCATAATTGATGCAAAATGGCACATGATTTCGTTAATGCCGGGGTCTGCGGTTGTACCACATGCATCTGTGGCTGGAACTACTTTAGATGCAAGTGATAAAAGCACTCAATAGGATGGTGCGGTGCTTAGACGCGCCTTTCGCGAGATCCTCTAGGGCCCCCTGTAGTACGAGCAGAGAGCGGATGTCGCACCCAGAATCGTATTCGGCGGGCAACGTCGGTTTGACCACCACAAGGACGGACTTGCTTCTTCGGGTATCATCACCAATACCTTTCTGGTTTTTGATCGCATATGTATGGCCTCGGTTCTTGAATCCGGCAGATCCATCAAAAGTATGCGGATCCGTGCCTTTGAGGCCGATTACCCTGTGCCGGGAAAAACATACGCAGAAGGGTATCAGGGGTACACGTGGGTGAGACTAGACCAATTGGTGTATAACTTCTATAAGTTAAGGTCGATCAAAGCAGATAAGGTGGGTATGGATGAGATATGGCAGGCTGCACAGCAAAGCCGGAATCCTGCGTTTGTTGGTTTAGATACTAGGGAAGCAGGTAATTGGACACCGTCGGAACCGATGGGCGGCCTTTTTCCTGATAGTGTTTTGGGAAAGAGACTGTATGCTAAGAAAGAACCGTTGGAATAACCTTTGCAGAAACATGTGAGCAATTGGCAAGATATCGAAATGCAATGTGCATTTGGTTTCTCGAGCTAAGATCTCCAAGCCACGATAGAGATGATTTTGAAGATCTCCACATTGCCATTTTGTTGATCAACTACTACAAACCTCTAGAGACACCTTGATCTCATTCTCTCAACACTCTGCTCCAACTACCAATATATTCTGATATGTAGAAGTCTAATATAGCTCTTTCTTCTTAACAGCAGATACGATTTGGTTTTTAAAATTCAGTAATCAAGTAGCCTTTTCTTGTTCAATTTTAGCAGACTATATGCAACTTTCTCAAAGCGAATGATTGGAGAAAGTTACTATCGGGCTATCTCTAGCATAGAAGAAAATATCCTATGAATCTCACAATTGATAGCCACTGGTATTCTGCGACGTCTAGAGCATTAAGAGAATAGCTCAAGAATTCAAAATTGACCAGTCAATTTCGCATCACCACTTTATCCTTTCAATCAACTTACATACATACCTACAAGTCGTGAATGGCTCCATTGAATCTAAAACATACAACCAGTGTGTATCTTCTGAGGAACCTACTCGCATCCACTCGAGTCTGCTAGGCATAAAGAAGCAATATTCGAAAATATTTATGTTATAGTTTCCCACTTCCTGAAGTCCAACTATGAAATAGCGATGTGAACCTCGAAATTCATTTGAAACAAAGGTTTGTAGACCAATGTGTATTTGTAGGATCTTTTCCTTGATGAGATTGTAACATTTACCCTTGCAGGGAATGTATGTGTAAACTATCAAGCCCTAGTGTCACATCTATGGTGTCTTTTTCTGGAAAGTTGATAAGAGTACTAGTCGTTGCATTTAGGTTCTATCGTCGCACTTTGTTAACAAGCATATGGTGTTCTATGTATCTTCCCAAGTATTTGGATGAGAATGCGCCGGAGCAATAGAACTCTCCTCAAGAAGCCCGCTGCCTCCGTCCCGATTTTGCATCGGACTTTTGCACTCGACCGATAGGAGGAGTGAAAAATTCCAGCTCGTTGGATTATCCCTTTGTCTGCTCGCCTGGGCCAAAGAGCAGTAATGAGAACATTCAAATTGTTTGTCGTCATCGTCAGATTTCAATCAGTACAATCTTAGGTACATTGAAAACGCACTATTCCGTTTGTACTCCTGCTGTGAATTTGCTGGAAATGAAATTCAAATTCAATTCTCTTTATCCTCGATGCAAGACTCCGTGTCCAAGCCGTGATGATAATTCTCCGAGCCAAGGGGAGGACGTAGCTACCGGTTGAATAATTAGTGCATTAGGGATCGCGAAGGAATGCCCGGTGCTGCGCCAACATCTTATTTGAGATTTCAGCACTTTGGAAAACTGGATTTAGTGTCCTGAGGGCCATACAATCATCCAAATTGGTAGTACCGAGTACTATAAGTTCAAAATACAAACTTAAAATGGCCCCCAAACACAACATAGACTATATATATGCATGGAGGCTCTTTGCATCAGCTTGAGGATCTTGGCTTATCCTTATCCAAATATCAATGAGTGGTCGCACACCCACTCAACCACACGAGATTAAGCTTCTAGTGCATGCCTTTTCTTCCCATTGATCTCACATAAGTTTGATTTCCTCGCCGTCGGCAAAGAATGAAGCATGATAAGACCGTCGGCTTTCCGCATCATCCAGCAGTGCGGCCCGTCACACACGCTCCAACTCTTTGCTGTAAGTTGCAGGCTCCCGAAAATGTTCTCTAAAATCGGCCTCGGTATTCTCATAGGATATGTTTCACGGTTGGGAGCGACCGAGGTGCTTTTGCAGGTGATACGACGTGTGACAAGTCGTGAGAAGGCTGGTGCAGAAGACATGAGCATGGTACCATGTTACCTGGACTGCGTTTTTGGCAGGTGTGGTTTTGACATGTGCATTTTGACAAGACTATCTACCAAATCTAAAATTCCTTCCAAATGACTGCCTAAAGTCCAAATGATGGTCCAATATACAAAGAAATTACCAATCATACTGGTGATGTCTTCGAACTCTCCTATAGGAGCTTCGTTTCGGCTCTTCGAGTTGAATCATTTCTAGCTTTTGGTTTCTCTTCATCAATCCCTGCAGGTCCAGTCTCTGTAGCTGTTTCTTCTCTAGCGATATCTTCCTCGTTTGTCTCGTTGCGTATTTTATAAATGATGACCGGTGCTGCGATAACAAGTGAAACAGCAAGAAGGACCCAGCAAATCAAAAATTCATTCATCGCAGAAATGTTTGAATTGTTTATGCGGTAACTGATAGCACCACCCGCAGACTGGATACCTTTGTAGAAACCAATATAGATCGACGCCTTTCGAGTATCGCTCGTAAATTTCCCCAAGATCCTAAAATATGTCAGCTAGGATTTATCATCAAATACCAACTGATGACTCACCAATATACACAGTTCTGCCAGATAGCATTGAAAATTCCATAAGCTACGTACAAGAACATAGGTCCAAGATAATGTGCATCATCAAAGTCCATCTTCTGATCCTCAGCGGCAATTCCTGTTTGATAATAATGCCCCTTTTGCCACGTGTATCCACCTGTCCAGATTCCAAAAGTTAGAAGTACAAGTCCAGTAACAAGTCCTTTTGCCCGAACAGATCGGCTCAAACGATCGTTATCCAAGGTATGGCCCACAACTAGCGCACCTAGAATCTCTGATAGCCAGTAAAGAAAGTTGTTGAGAGCTCTGGTGCGGATATTGAATGTTTTAAGGTTGAATGTGTTGAATTGATATGGATAACACCAGTTCGAAGTGAGAAACATGGGAAATAATAGGACAATAAAATAGTCTTTGCGGATTAATTTGCAAAAATGTATTGCTTCGTTTCGCCAGTCTGTTTCCACTGTTACTGTGACGTGAACGCGAGTTCCATCCTTCCTTTTGACATTCTTGGGTTGGCACAGACAAAGAGACAATATCGCCCCAGCGAACATTAGAGCAATGATAGTAACGTATGTATTGTCGGAAGCAACATTGCCAGCGCTTGTTTGAAGCTCTTGACAAAGAGTAACCTTTGCACAAACTGTCAGATTGACTTGAGTGAAGAATGGAGTTACTCACAAGACTTCCTATTGCAGCACCACTATTATAGATAGCCCAGAACCAAGAGGTTGAGCGCCCTTTCTGATCATCAGAGGGATAAGATATTAACATAGCCCCTTGCGCTGCCCAGAAGGGCCCTGCGCATACCCCTAAAAATGCCCCCCCAAAGATCAAGAAGCCTCGATTTTCGATGTGTTTATAAGCGAGAAAGCTACCGCCGTAAACCACATATGATATGCCACCAATAAATAGTGATGCCCTGAGCCCAGCTATATTGACTATGAAGCCGGCGAAGAACCCTATAATTGCAAAACAAGCGTAAAGTGCGATATTCGACTCATTTGCCGGGCCAGGGGCCACTAATCCAGCTCCCCCAAGCCCATTGAGAGCATTGAACATACCAGGACATAGTAGACAAATGACTGCAACTATTGATAGCTGAACTGACGGTGAGGTGATTGGAGGAAGTTGTAAACAACTGAATTTGCAAGTATGATGTATCAGGGAAATTTCGCCTGACAGACATGGAGTCTCGAGGTAAGCCGAAGTGGTACTATGCTCATTGCTAGGTCTACTTGTGGTATGAGATCGCGTGATACTCATCTTTCGGAACCGATACTTTAACACGATGACGAAGAGGTTGGTGTTCTGAGGAAAGTTTAAGATGAGGAAAGAGGGCATCACTATGTTCCCATGATCTTACTATATCAAGATAGGACTTAGCAGTGATTCCCCTAGTGCCTGCCTTACATATTCAACAGGGATATTGTAAAAGTGGAGATATCAACATAACCAGTATAGCCTGTCAGTAGGCGAGTAGACGTCGTATTTCCATACGTCAATCAGACGAGAGTACAATAGCATGTATATAAAGATGAGATCAAAAACCCCATTTCTGTCATGTTGCATGTGTCTCTGCAGAATCTTTGCGGGTTACCCCAGAATAAGCGGGAGTAACGGATCGGCCGTTGAACATCACCATAGTCGCTGTTCCACTGGGAGAGCCTAGCAACTCCAGAATATGATATCGGCCCCCACTATCCGAATGTTGTGTTTTTGTGATGCTGAAAAATTACTATGTAGTTCCACTGCGAGCCAAAAACTTAAGAGAGAGAAATAGGAAGGCATAACGTGAAGCCGAATACCTGGTATAAGGGAGGGAGGGCAATGTTGAGATGTAGGGTTGAGAGACTCTTATCACGTGGTTCCCAAAATATATCTTCCTCGATTCGATGTTACATGAAATCAAGACAATCATCTCATATCATCTCATCGTTTCTTCACTCGAGATCCTACGTGAATAATGTTAGTACTCGCAACCTGATGCAGAACATTGATCTAAGGTTGGGTCCAATTCCATCTCCTCTCATTGTCCGTTCCATATACACGTGCATCTATTGATCGTTTAGATATCAGACCTTTAGTAACGCTCAAATTGATCGATATCGCTTGGTTACGGAGAGCCCAATAACTCTTTAACATTGAAACAGAAGCCAAGCAATCCTGGAGGGGGGTTCTGAAGCTGTCCTTACAGTCAGATTGGTTTTAAAATCACAGTGTACTGTACGTATAGGGTGTACGTATAGGGTATCTGCATTCTTGAGTAACGCCACTATGGAAGGTGGGTCGGGAGAGTAGTGTCGTGCTTCGAAGGAACCCAATCTGTTCTCCACAGATACCTCGCACATATCGTATATTGTACGATGCAAGTGAATTTTACAATAAAATACACATGGGTGTGTCTGGCGCTTGGCACGTGTGCAGATGTATGAAAGCCTGTCTACTCGGTCTCCATTCGCTTGCCATCATGTGGGAAGTAACACCATCTCAAGTCTCCACCTTATGGTTACTGATCGTATTCTTCGAACCATAGTTCCTAGTAATTGAATACCAAGTTTCGATACGGAAGCTCTAGATTGCTCCCGTGTGAAACCTATCTCCACCACCCCGCACCCTCCCACTTGCCCCATCATGGGAACTATGGTATCGGGTTTCTTAGCAGGTACCTGAAAATAACGTCGGCTCAAAACAAACTGTTTTGCAGATGCTAGTGATCCTTACCTCAACCCTTTATGTCATGGCACCTTCTCTTGACTCCTCATTTTTCTTGTTATTACCAATAAGAGTGTGCCGGTAAAGTAGTCTTCAATTCCCCGGCCCGCCATGTGTTTCTTTGTTAATTCTAACAAACGAGATAGTGGCTCCATACTTTACTAAATCGCGGCTTCAAATCAAGATAGTTGACATGCATCTCGTGGTGACGCGAGAATCTTGGACGCCCTTCTATCCTAGTCTCCCGCACTCTTGCGATCAAGAGTATACTAGGCCCCGATGCATTCGAAGAGCCCCTTGTAACCATTATTGTCGCCTTTATCATTCTTCATCTTATAAATTGAATTACGTTGTCCGTGTTCTAGACTTCCTTAACACCATTTCACAGATCTTGTACGCTTACTAAAATACTTGAAAACCACCCCATTAGCCCCCAATATTTTTTCGACAACCAGTAAGAAGGTTTCTCTTGTTGAAAAAATGCTTCCAGCTATCCTCATCTTGAATGACCGCTACTATCCGAGTTCCACGAACTCCCCTGCTAAGGTTGGGGCGACTGCTTTTGCGTTACAAGTAATACGAGTATTAGAGGACGCGGGGCTGTTTGGCGGCGTTATTCTCTATGATCGTCAGGATCACTTAGCGGCGCCCATTGTACAGCTTGTGACAAGAGATTCAACACCATGCGTCAAGTTGTCTTTCAACTTTGGCATGAACACTGTGCAAGTCCGATATGCCTTATGTGCCGCCACAGCTCTACTCGTGGCAAAGTTTTCAAATAGTCTACCACCAATGCTATATTATCAAACCGACACACTCCTCAGATATCATCCGAAGCGTCTACCTTATTGCGTCACCCACCACGGCCCTTTCTACAGCGATTTCACCCGCCACTTTACGGAAGGCCTTGCTGCTATAGCATATGGCTCCGAGAACAAAGCTTCTCATCTGGCAGGGACTCAAGAGGAAGGCTTGCGACATCTCAAAGCTTCTGATCGTGCCTACGTTCTACAACATTCCAACAAACAAGGCGATTATCTCATAGAGCGAGGTATTGATCCTGCCCGAATCCGAGCACTCAACCCACCGATACATTCAATGAGAATATACCACCATCATAAAACAGCCAATATCGAAGAACTTGTGTCCTTTTCATCAAGTGAAAGAAATCTTATTTTTACCGCCGTTGCTCGTCTAGATTATTTCAAGAATATAGAGCTATTAGTAGACTCAGCGGTGTCACTCCTCGACCGTGGGAAACCTGTGCGCTTATTGATAGTGGGTGGCGAAGGGACTTCAGACACAGCATCAGCGAGGTTGATAGCCCGCGTCCCACAGAAACATGTCGCTCATGTCAAGATCACTTCCAAAATTCCGAAGGATGACATGTATGCACTGTTTGATTATGTACGAACGCATGGCATATTCGTGTGTACATCACGTTATGAGACTCTTGGGATCACTCCACTTGAGGCAGCCCTGAGTGGTGTGACCACAGTGATGCCTGACTGCGACCTTGTCGAAGCTTCACGTTATTTTCCCTCAAGCTTTTGCTTCGACCCTACAGTAACCGGGCTTTCGCATGTATTAGAAGGGTTTCTTTGCAATGCGTTGGAAGATTCTGGAATGAAGCTGCAATGTTTCATTAACAGCTTGATTTCAGAGGAGAGATTTGTAGTTGACTTGCTGACGGCATGGTCCGAATTCTCACAGCTTGCCCTCAAAACTTTAGCCAGTTCAAACGGTACCGCCTACAATAAACCCACTCGACCTTTGAAGATCAGAGGTCGAAGATATTCCATGTAGCCTATTTCATGTATCTCATTCTTTCTACTTGAAAGAAATTGAAGAAGGGCTGTTTGGGCGTTTCGTTAGGGGATTGATTATAGTAAAGCACCAAAAGCAATAATGATATATGATTTTGACGCAAGCCACAATGCTGATCTTGTTTACTCTGCATTTTTCAATGTGACAAATCCCCTTTCCGAGGCTGAACCCGAATCTCGATCACTAAGCGTTATATTTGGGGACAAGCGCCATTTGAACAAAAGTTAGTACGAGCCGTTACTCCAGATATCAATTCTAGTACAAGTAAAAGCTAAGAGGAAAGCAGACTGAACGAAACCCAGATGCCTTTTGCCTGTTACCTTCCCGAATCTTGCAATAGGGATACCCGACTCGGTAGTCTGCCCAATTCGTTGGGTGATATGAGGCTATAATTGAATATAGGGATGACATCAGGAACATGCTTGAAGCTTTGTTGGACAATTAGATCAACTCCGCCATTAAGTTACTTTTGAGTTCAAATCGAGGAGGTAAACATACGTTGATACTATAAAATTGCTTAGGTAATTTCTAGTTGTTCGGATAAAAGTAATCGGATGTTTCCATTTAAAGAATCGTCTTTCATTGGCCGTAACATTCCAGGAATTCCAGTACCCACTGAAAACGCCACTAGTAGAGTGCACCCGTAGACGCGTTCCTAGCTCTATGTAATAAATTGTGTATCTGACGTTGAGGTGGAATTGTTAAACATGAAATTCTGCCCTCGTCAATGACATAGGTGAAAACTATGAAATTTATCAAGCCATCTTGGCTTTCTCACAGCGGTAAGTCTGCTTTTATTATCTACAGATTAATGCACTTAAGAATTGGCTACTTGTATCGTTCTATTGATGTCGCGTTTGGCTAACCTTTGCGCTCAATGCGCCTCGATGACTAGGAGAGCAGAAAGACCACGAAGTCTACAGTCTCCATGTATCGCCTGATGGTAAACGACTGGCGACAGCCGCTGGTGGTAAGATGGAGCATTCTAATTGCCGCATTTGCAGAGACAATTTCTAAATACTCGAAACAGATGGCCACGTTAGAATTTGGTCCACAGAGGCAATTCTCGGGGCAGCGGGGGAAAATCCACCTGCAACACCAAGGCAATTATGCCATATGAGTTATCATTCAGGCACTATACATACTGTTCGGTTCTCGCCAAACGGACGATGGCTGGCTTCTGGAGCAGACGACAAGATTATTTGTATCTATCAACTGGATACACAACCAGCAGCGCACTCTGCATCCTTTGGTACTTTTGAACTTTCTATGTTGCGGACAGACCACAAGATAAATGCTGACGAGTATTAGGAACCAATGAACCACCACCGGTAGAGAATTGGAAAATTGTTAAGCGTCTGATTGGACATGACAGCGATGTACAGGATCTTGGATGGGCTTACGATTCTTCGATAATGGTATCTGTAGGGCTGGACTCGAAGATTGTTGTTTGGTCGGGGCATACATTTGAAAAACTCAAAACTCTATCGGTCCACCAGAGTCACGTCAAAGGAATTACATTCGATCCCGCAAACAAATTTTTTGCGACTGCTAGTGATGATCGAACGATCAAGCTCTTTCGATTCACCTCACCGCCACCTAATGCTACTGCTTATGAGTGTATGAATAACTTTACTTTTGAGCACTCAATAGCGGCGCCATTTAATTCGTCACCTCTCACGACATACTTTCGACGATGTTCTTGGTCTCCGGATGGCAACCACATCGCCGCAGCAAACGCAGTCAACGGGCCTGTGAGCTCCGTTGCAATTGTGAATCGGGGGGCCTGGGATAGTGATATTAACCTAATTGGCCACGAAGGTCCGGTGGAGGTTTGCACATTTTCGCCGCGTTTGTTCAGCAAGAACGAATTCACCTCGGAAACTACGGATCAAAATGGTTATAGTACACAGCCTCTAGTTACGGTAATCGCCTGTGCTGGACAGGACAAAAGTTTAAGTATCTGGAATACCAGCAGCTCTCGGCCATTACTCATTTGCCAACAATTGGCCAGGAAGTCAATTTCTGATCTTGCTTGGTCACCAGATGGACTTTCTCTCTTCGTGGCGAGCTTAGATGGAACGATAATTGCTGCACACTTCTTGAAAGGCGAGCTAGGACATATTGCACCATTGATGGAAAATGAGAAAGCTTTGAATAAATTTGGTGGCAATCGCAAAGGCGCTGGTGTTGTTGAAGACGTGTCATCAATCCAATTGGAAGAGATAAGCAGGGCTGATGAACGTCAAAAAACAGAAGGAAAGATGAGCGCTCTCATGGGAGGCGCCGGTCCAGCAGTGGTCAATAATGGAAACTCGTCGTCAACCCCAATGACCGGGGTAATCAATGCAGCCCCAACTACGAATGGCAAGGCTGCACAACAACCAGAGACCCAACAGCCAGCACCAGCTGATCCCAATGCAGAAAGATTGGACGCTTTAAAACAACGAGTTACAATTACGAAAGAGGGGAAAAAGCGTGTAGCGCCCTTACTTGTCTCTGCGTCAAGTACAGGATTGTCATCCTTACCCCAATCTCAGCTCATGGCGTCGAGCTCCAACAATGTTCAGAATGAAGCACCAGTATCAATATTAGATCTATCCAAACCTTACGATGGACTCCCAAGAGGTGGTCTTACAGCTATGCTGCTAGGCAATAAGAGGAAAGCCATTGTTTTGGAAGGTGATGAAGAAGAGGATGATGATGAATATCCTAATAAGCGATCAGCGCCAGCTGCTGGACCCGTTCCCATAGTAATCAATGGGGTTAGTGGACTGGAGAATGCTTTACCAATACCACCGGTCAACGGCGTTGTTCCAACCCCAGAGTTCATTCGGCCAGCCGTTGTCAACCCATCTCTGTCGGTTAGTCAGGTACGCTTAGCAGTACCGAAAATTAGAAGCCACGTCGTCAGATCCCTCAATCGTGGCAACCTTGCATCAGCAAATGGTAACGTTGCTGGAGGATCTGATGAGGGTGCAAAACTATCCGAGGATGTGATATTGGAGGCCCGGAATCCCATTGTTATAGCGCCTGTACAAGTCAAAGACCCTTGCCGAATTAGCACCATCAAACGAGGTATCACACTATGGCAAGACTTTCTTCCTAGGGCTGTTATCTTAGTTACAGGTAACAAGAACTTTTGGGCGGCCGCTTGTGAAGATGGAAGTATTCACACATGGACCCCTGCGGGTCGCAGGATATTAAACGCTCTCGTGACTGAATCCCAACCAGTCATCATTGAATGCCGAGGCTGGTGGTTACTCTGCATTACTGCTGTTGGAATGTGCCATGTTTGGAACCTCAAAAGTCTCGCTTCGCCACATCCGCCTGTCTCCATGGCGCCAATTTTAGAAATTGCCATGCACTCATTGGGCACGCATACAACATTTGCTCCAGGTGTAACATCGGCCCATCTTAACTCCACTGGTCATATCATTATTACACTGAGCAATGGTGACGGTTATATGTACTCTCCTAAGATGTTCGTTTGGCAGCGATTGTCTGAAGCATGGTGGGCTGTTGGTAGTCAGTACTGGAACTCTAATGACTCCTCAATCAGTCATTTGCAATCTACAGGGGTTGGTCCCGAAAGTCGCAAAGACGGCGAGATTGATAGCTCAAACTTATCGGCAGGGATCATTCCTCACCTGGAAAGGCATACTACCGGCGAAGTGTTACTTAAAGGTAGAGCCTACCACCTCCAACGACTCATCAAAACACTACTCTCCAAAGATGGTTTCGAGGGCTTCGAATCAGGTGTCAGCATTGCTCATCTCGAAAACCGCGTTGCTGCTGCCTTGCAGCTTCAAGCTAAGGATGACTTCCGCCTCTATCTGTTCATGTATGCGAAACGTCTCGGAGCAGAGGGCCTCAAGAACAAGATTGAGGAACTCTTGCGCAGTATCCTTGGTGGAATTTTACAAGGAAAAAGCGATCTTTCCATAGCTGAAAAGGGCGAAGGATGGATGAGTGAAGATGATCAATTGTGTGGATGGGACCGGAAAGAGCTCCTGAAAGGAGTTGTACTAATATTGGGTAAGTTTCTCTTCTTCGCTCGTTTAATTATTTCAAGGTCTATATGCTAATACACCCGACAGGCAAATATCGAGATTCGCAGAGACTGACGGTACAATATGCGAGGGTGCTCGATATGGTCGACCACGAAACTATCTGAGCAACACTTTTTCCATGGATGGATGGCTTCATTGCAGCGGCGTTGTGGATGGATGATTGGGCTTTATATGAGGGGATATCGGTGTCCTTGGTCTTGGCTTGGCAATTTCGCCCGTGTGCGAATATCATGTAATCATTGATAATACCCTGTATGTGATTATGAAAAGCGTTTTGAAAATATTCTTGTTCGGGTGTTTTCTAGTGTGAATAATATGATACCGATCTTGGATATGACAGATTTGTTCGGCAACGATTTTCGACGGCGCAATAGGACCTTTTGTGACTGGTGCATTCAGGAGACCATTGGCCACCACAACTCTACCAAAAAACTCGGCACAGACTAAGTTGCGGGAGCTAGATATTAGACTCAGAACACACCGTTTTGTTGCACGCCTATATGGTTGTACAACTAAAATGGCGTGGAATTTAGTTCGATGTGGGGAGCTGGCTAGTGGCGAATGAAATACTATTATGATGGGTTACCAGCGTACTGACTGCATCGATTATTCTTCGTTTCAAGAAACCCTCTTCAAATTGCCATGAAATTCTTATACTGCATAAAGTACGTAGTCTTTCTCAAACAGTAATCGCTTTGAGATCGAATACCTCGAGGTCTAGACAGCGAAGCTATAGTCTAGAACCTATTTGTCGAATATTCGGGGGATAATAATAAATGCTTCCGAGACGAATCATAGGATAAAATCGAAGATAGATTATCAGACTTATTTTGGGGATATACTCGGATATCTACTGGACGATTCGGGTAGCACAAGGGGCTCGGGCTGTGTACGGAAATCCCACGCCGAGATGTTGGGGTTGAAATGCCGAGGTTCCGAGATCGATATTGTATATCCAGTAATTCCTCAGACTTTAGAATCAAAATTCTCATATATCAGATTCATGGTTTCGGGTTCTGTATGAAAAAGTAAGTTGAAACAGAAGACATTGCTTATTAGTGTTTAGTTATGGATATTCTGTAAAACATTTTGAATACTTTGACTTATAACGCTTGACCATGGTATATCTATTGTGACTGGTGAAAGACACAACACCTCTTTCTTGCATCTACCTGAATCCTCACTATACCATTACCAACAATGAAGGTTGAAACATATAATTGAAGATCTATGAGGATCAGCTTCGGCGAAAAGATGTGCGAAGTCTCACTACTCCATGTAGCTTGATGAACCGCTTCGGCCTGGCCTCGAAAAGATATAGATTAATATATCTCGTTGCTCAACCACAACTCACATAATAAGCACTCTCATCTGATGTAACGAAAAGGTATATCTTGCGCAACATGGGAAATACACCCCTTCAGTGGTTCCACTCGAACGTGGAAAACGATCTATACTTGTTATACACAACAACTTCAAATGTTGAATCGTCTTACCCGAGCGAAGAGATAGGCATGATATCGTTCTATATTGAAGTCTCAGGGGTGATCAATCAACCATATCGATCGAGAAATATACACAATCACGCAGCCATTGGACCAAAAATATATTGCCAGAGCCAATGCAACGTCAAGATCCGTATGTGGGCATTGTTTTATCTCTGATGCTCATAAATAATATATTTAAAACCATTCATCTGCCCAGCCCTCAATAGACACTCCAGGCTGAAAGCCCTAGCCGATAACCTGATTAAAACAGTCACTATGAACAAACAATCGCACAAGCAAAATAGTGTGATCGAGAAAGCCAGAGCAAGAGGTTGAATTATCCTGTCGTAAAAAAAAAGATGATTACAATCTCCAATCTCGTCCTACGTATGCGGAAATCCGGAATCGATCATGTAATTACTAATCCAAGAGGATGCTCCAGTTCCTTGTTGATCCATTCGTCAACTATAGTCATGCTGATCAGTAGTCTTTCCCCAAACCCTGAAGATCGCTATGGCTTTCACAAATCTTTTCTTGCAAACGGAGAAGGTGACAGATATAGACTCTCTCATGAACAGATGATGAATAAATCGTTTGTGAATAGGCGTGTTGATACTATTTACGAGCAGGTTTAGTCTTGTGCTAATTGGCTAAGCTTGTTAACGTTTTGAATTTTGAAGCATGAAGCAGCTTTTGCTGTTTTGAAGAAAGAACTTCCTCTCACTACTACCAGCGACATTTATGGCGAGACTGTTTTCCAGAGCACACTTTTCTTTGTCATAAGTACGAAATTCAGCGACTCTCTTACTTGAAGTCCGATTGTGGCCTCAAGCGCCCATCGCTTAACCATTTCAACATTAAGCTGATTGATAATTGTGGCCTTCACAGCAATCGCTACACCCTTTCTCTTGGGTTTATCCACCTCAAGCCCCCTTTCAGCATCCAAAACCAGAGACGACAACAGCTACCTTTATGCCGCTACACATTTACATTACGCTGGTGTTGCCGACATATGTTCCTGTTGTGTGCAATACTAGACGGATATTAGGATGCCCAATCCCGTCATAAATGGGACTATGGTGGTCGTTTGGGCTAGCCAACAACAAATGGGCTACATTAGACCTCAACGGAATAGCATTGAAACCCCCATTCTCCAGATAAAGGTCTTCACAGATGCTTAGAATAATCAATCATCTGCTGAAAAGTATCTCTTGGTCTTGGCCTTCCCTTGTTGTGCTTTAAAATCATCCGGGATGACTGTATGATGTACAACATGAGGTCTATAAATCGCATCTACTGGTGGCATCCTATGGATGTTTGTCAGTATACTTCTTTGATACCCATTGTGACATTCTTCCATGTGGATTGCATCTAGTTTGACCCCTCGTGCTCGATGGCCAACATCAACAACCACATTTGACCACAAAATGATAGATAGACGACACGCAGCCAGCAACAAAAATGTGAGACTAACCAATCATCCAAGCTCAAAGGGAAGTACTCATAAAGTGCTTCTTCGTTGTCTTCGGGACTACCTACACTGATCGCTTTCTTCGACCAGCCAATCTTTCCATTCAGTCCGCCATCCTTCTCAGAACTACCTCTTTGGCTTGCGCCTCTATCCCTATCTCTGTCCGGAAGACCGGATGTATTTCTAGAAGGAGTCTGAGAATTTGAAAATCCCGGGTCGTCATCAGCTAGGGATAGATCTATTGGGGCTCCAGATGACTGGGATGAAGGCTTGACATTAGTGGAATCTGTTTTCCAACGAGTTTTGGGAACAGGAGGACGATTATGAGATGAATTCCTCTTCGTACGGTGTGAAGGAGTGTGTGGCTGGTCGGGTGTTAAAGATGGTGATGAGGATGTGAGGTTAGGCCAATCAGGTAACTCTAGCGGTTGCTGAGGATAGTTAGTTCCATACTCGCCACAAAAATTCGAAAAACTTTTTCAAAGAAGGGTTAAAGATGATGTGGAGATATACCTGAACAGAATTCGGTGCGTAGAAGCGATAGGAGGATTGAGAGGTTATCGGATCAACTTTTACCATCGGTCCGGCTTCATTGCTCATAGTCCTAGATTTTGGCTCCCCCTTCTTCTCACTAATAGGCACATCTTTCCTGCTGTCAAAATTTCTCGGACTTCTTCCTCTAACGATGATTGCTCCGGATTGAATCTCTGTCAACTTAATCTGTTCCCCAGTGGCTAATGTAGCCATCAAATTAATTTGAATGACATAATGTTGCTGCAGCCCTTTCCTCCTTCCATTATTTGCCGTCGCATGTTTGAATTGCAATCGCTTCCACGCTATAGGAATGGAGACACACGTAGGATCCAGCTCCGGATTCATGCTCAAGTCCAAGGGCCATTGTGGTGGGGCTGCACCAGCTTTATCTTCAGAGGTCGTCACATTCGCTGTCTTCCATGGCACACTGATAATTTCGGTACTCTTCCCCTCAATGCTTTCTAGGGCAGATATCGTCGCAGTCAGATTATATATTGGAACATGTTGGCCTTGTTCATTTATTATTCTCGTGATGGATCTTGATAAGATAATGGTCCCAGAAATTTGAAATAGATTTCGTCGATAGCAAGTCAATTCCATTGGTCTCCCCACAGTCTCACTACCAAATACATCTTCGGCCACAAAGAACATCCCATATAATTCTGCATTCATTGCTGGCCAAGTCTGTCCATTATCATCTAAAGTCGGCACTTTCATTATCGGTGCGCCAAACCCAAGTAGTTTATTATCCGGGTCGCTAGAATTGGTATCGCCATTATTTTCTGGATTTGGGTCATCGAGCAGTGACTCGAAAGGCCCAGAGTTGTAGGAAAAAGGATCTTCAAAAGTAGTAGAAAATGCGTCAGATATTTCGTACGAGGGTGTGAATGGTAATGAGGGCATTCCTATATGAACATCGTCCCTTGTCCTTGGCCGTCAGTACATGTACTCTTCTTTCCTCGGGGATCCCTCGAGATTAAACATACAGCAACCCGTCCGCCTCGAACTTCAAATCGTGTTCGAAAGCATCCATGTTGAATTGATTACTCCTTGAGCCCGGAGCTGTTAATCGTAGAATGTTGTGAGGAGAGGTCGATGATGAAATGGTCAAAGTATCATACGCTGCCATATTCGCAACCTTATGATATGGGTTTACTCAAGAGTAGCGCTTTATACAAACAGGACGACAATGTTGTTGTTAGCATTGTAAGATCGATACTCAAGTAGTTGAGAAGAATAACTTCAACTGTCTGAGTCGCAAATGAACAATCATCAAGGATGTTAATGGTTAATAAGTTCAGATGAGTTAAGTTAAGTTGAGTTCGGGCAGGCGAGAAGCCGCAAACTTGGCCATCAGCCCAAGCAAGCGGGACATACTACTCCACAGTGCCGATAAGGACCCATAAGGGGGATAGAAATCCAAACTTTAGCTATTTAACTAAAAGCTACACATGCAAACTAGTAATTTATGACGATAAGATCTCTAGAATTTCGAAATCTTCTTTTATAATAAGAACGAACTCTAATTCTCAGAACAATCTTCTCAAATCAAGTCTAACAATATCCAGAGTCTTCAAGAGGTGCCGAATCTATATATCTGTCAAGTGTCTACTCCTTTATGCACGCCCTTAGACGTGCGGCATATCCTTGCTAAATCCATGCCAAATGTATGCCAAATCATTCAATATGTGATAACAATACCGATACCACATTGCCCCAGGCCCTACGGAGTAGGTTGTAGCTTCCTCTTCCAAATCACCTCGAATCAGACCTAACCGGACATACTAACTTATAAGTCTGTACATTTTTCCATTCGTGTTGTACATTTTGTACTGATTCCATTTCAAAGCTATCCCGTCGGCTTTAATTTCGAGTCTCTGCCAAAACTAATAACATCGGGTTCAATTGCTAAAGCTTCAATCTCCACCCTGTTGACATGGCTGACTTTGACAATTGGTAGCGAATGACAAGCAGAATGGGTCTTGATTGGTTCCGAATTCATGGTCACAAGAGCTACCTTTCCCCAGGAATATGCTTGGTCCCCAGCATTTTTGGCTTTCTTTGACTAAATAATTGCCTTCACCAGATTCAATGTGATGGATACCATTTTGCATTTTGGAGGATTTAGAGAAGGACAGTGAAAATATCACAACTAGGTCCCCATTACAGAATATGGGGATGGTCTAAATTGATCTCCACATCTCTACCATGTTCAAATTGGGGTATCGTCAGACTTCTGGAGAAGTTCTAGCCCGCACGATCAGGGCAGAAGTAATTAGTGGACTCCCGGGGAGCGCCAGTGTCTGCGACCCTAGTCAGTTGATATGTTGCAGCGCCCGTTTGAAGCGTCGGCATTGCTAAACAAGGAATTTTTTGAAGATGGAAAAGCCTTTTTTTACGTTTTTTATCCCAAGAACTGATACGGCCCACCACGCGACCTCATGAATCACTCATTTGTTTGCTCAGTCGATTCTCCAGAACTACATTTCTTAAGGGTACGTCTGGCCAATGATTCCAGGAGTTAGGAATCCGGAAGAGAAACGCTATGAATCGCGCACGAATTGTGAGCAATCGTGTTAATACGAGCATGTATGTAGTCTTCTCCTCATGCTCTAACCTTCTTAGGGAGGGCAAGCGCGTCCCATTTCCCTACCTGCTGATAAGTCGTTCCTATATCTATCTCAGCTATGCCATTACAGTTGCATTGTCTAAAATATCTCAACAAATCCAATAACATACAATGTCTGGTGGTACGCTGGTGCGGTTAGAATGGTCTCCTCGCAAAGGCATGTAACATCCAGCACAATTGCGCTGAGAGAGAGAAAACCACGTATCAGGAAGACTTTGAACATCGAGAGATAAGGTTTGCAATTTTCCTTGTCTATGCTATGACCGTAGGGTCTTCTCGTTGTTGAGTAATGGCATATTGCTTTACTAAACTAGTAAGGTTGCAAATTTGCTACTCAAACCGAATCAATTTCAACCAAACGATAAATCAACTATTATTCAGCTTAACTGGGGATCTCCTGCAATACCCTGTCGATAATTAGCCTTGAGGAGATTCGGGATATTATCATTTCCCTTTTGTTCTCGCTTATGAAATCCAATGAAGGGGGTACAATGACGCGTCTAGTGAGTAGATTAGAATAAGATATCTTTAGGCACTCTGCTCAATTAGGATTCCATACATCAATAAAGAGAACTACGGTCTTTCATACTCTTGTGTGAACTCATCGTTGACATCTTACTAGTATGTTCGTTCTATTTTCTCTGAACTCTACGCCAAAAAAATAATCGCGCAAGTTAAAAGCCAGAACCACCCCCTCTCATTCCCTTCCCGTCGTACACCCCAGCCACACTCACTGATACATCATTACATATAACTACATAGACATATAAATGTATAATAATTGAGGTCTATAACCTCCCCAAATTGTTACAAGAAAATATGAATGATATTTCATGGCATGTAGTAATTATGGTTTTAAGATAGAATAGCATAATTTGCACCTCGCACTTCCTTACGTTGGTCTTACCTTCTCATCCACCCTATACAGATGGTGTGAACAATTCATCCCGGGTTCAAAGACACAAGCAAGAAATGTAGTGTTATAAAAAAACGAATTGCTATTTGATTCAATGCATGTACATCGCATGTAGTGTCCAACCTATAACAAGCAAGCACACCAGGATATCCTCGTAAACCAAAAACCAAACGCACTTATGCAAATCCAACTATCTTGTCTCCGTCTTCGCGTTACCAAAATGTTCATGACTTCGTAAATAACCCCTGCCCGCGCTTCTTTTAAACCCGCTTCCCTCAAAAAGAAAATCGTATCAATCCTGATACCTCTCGTCCACAAACCTCGGATGAGGCAATATGTAACCGTCGTAACGTTCGCCTCTACTCTCCTCACTACTACTAACACTCGTACTTGGGCTTACCAACCCACTGCTTTCTGCTAAACCTGTCATTTCCTCATCAATACCGGTGGCAATTCTCCCATTAGTCCTACTTCCTGTCCCCTCAATTCCAAATCCAGTACCGCCTCCAAGTCCCATTCCCATTCCCATGCTTCCAAATCCACTGGGTAGACTCCCGCCTACAAATCCGAACGGGTTCCCAGGCACTCTTCTTGGGCCCCCACTTGCCTCCATCCCTTCCCCTACGCTTCCCACTCTACTCAAAGTTGGTTTCTCAGGCAACCCTTTTAATAATCCTGTACTTGTATCCAACATACCCATGGCCCATCTTGTCAGCTCGCCTCCTTTACAGCTGACTCCTAACGTCCACCTGTATTCTCCCAACCTCCTTCTATACCACTCAGCCTCTTCTCTTCCTGGCGCCGTCGCCCATAACAACGATCCAAAAGTTCCTATCAGCGCAAAGTTCGTCTTACTTGCAAAGTACCAGAACGATCTCAAATGGCTAGTCGTGAGTCGGTTGACAAAATCCATGGCGGATATTAGGCGAGTTTTGGCTGCACTGCGACAGATGTGTTGGATATAAAGATCTGGCTGGACAGGAGAGGATTGGCCTTCGATTTTAATGTGAGCATGCGAGGAGTCCGGAGGAGGCGTCAAGGAACGGATGATGCGACGATGAAGGGTGATTTCCGTCGCAAAATACGCGAGGTGCAGGAAGCCGGTGGAGGACAAGGGTAATTTAGAAGAGGTGGGAGGAGCGTCCATACGGAGACAGGCAGGTAGTGCCGAATACCAGTCTTTGAGTTTGAGCTGCACAGGCTTCGCGAGCTGAAGGACAAGGACTGTGCCTTGGGCTCCAGCATTGGCCACATTAGACATAGCAGATAGCGTGTAGAAGGTATCTAAAACTTCGGAGAGAATCAAAGAGAGAGCTATCATTTGACAGAAAAGTTGTCTGCCGCGATCGTGTTCGGCACTTTGCTCATCATTAGTCTCATCATGTTCGATATCCGGAAAATCATTCTGGGATAAGGGAAGAACAGCCCAGTTCGTAGCGAAAATATGGGACGGACGTCCATGCACTAACGATCCCCATTTATCTTGCATATATAATGCCCAAGCGAGACGTTTGCGGAGTCCGCGTTCCCACGGCGGAATTTTCCAATTTGAACAGTCGAGATGAAGACCCAATTCTTGGGAAATTGCTACAAGTTGTGCGGTTGGTGCCCATTGGTCGCCTTCTGGGGCTTGGGATAGTAGAAGTCCAGCTTGTACGGTTGATAGTTTGGGTCTATTCATGGCATCCGACAATGTCACTCTTGCTAATCTTTCCAGTTCCTTAAGGTCGGGCCTAGGCAGATGGGCAAGTTCTTCACTGTGGTCCCACCAATTGATCGCAAGAATGTATACGGCAGCCAAAAGAGGTGGAGAAAATTCTCGGTAAGATCTGTTGTACTTCTCCCAAAATACATTTTTCTGAAGGATGGGAAAGTTTGGATGGATGATACGGAAATATAAATCCAGCAGTATGGGACCGTGTGGTGCCACCAGATCTTCAATCGCATCCACATCATCAATCTGATGTTCATGGCCGGCAGTCGTATGATCCGGAAGCATTAAAAACGTATCAACATCGCTCACTTTCCTCAATGTTCCTCTCGATAACAAACTCTCATCTTGTGGATCAAAATGTGATAAATCAATGAGTGAAGGCTCGAAATCTGTAGTTGGACCAATATATTGACTGAATCGATCATGCTGTAACCCCAATGTTCGCTTTAACAAAGTTGGGCCCCCAATATTTGCCAAATCCTCGGTCAGTGAATTGGTAGCACCGGTACTAGATATGCTAGCCTCGTGGGGTCTGGACCTTTCGAAATTCCTATCAGGAGATCTGCGAACCTGTCAGCCGTAATTCGAGAACACACACATTCTCAAACTTATTTTTACATACCTTCTTTTAGCAATGGATTCTTCCTTCCCATCCGTATTCAATTTTCTCTTCCTAGGCTGTGGACTTGATAGAAAGGTGCAATCCTGAGAATGAAACTGACAAAGAACACACGTGGACTGTCCCTCATTGATCACGCATCTACTCTTTCTCCTCCTACAAGCATCACACGGCCTATCTTTTCGACTTCTCATGTTATTTCCCAGATCCATCGATGCCACACTACTCATACTCGTTGACAAACTAGAGATATCTCTGCCGTTTGATGAATCGTTGAGAGTATCGAGAATTGTGTCTAGATGAGGTTTCTTGGAAGCAATGGCAATTGGGGCAGTACGTGCTATAGAAGTTGGAGTCGACATGATGGCCACAGCGTAAGAAGATTCCAATGGAACAATATCCGCCGAGATCGTCAACGGCCAGGTTCCGTAAGTCTGTGTGAACCCGATGACCTGCTCTAGACCCTGGGGTTGGTACCGCGATACTGCAGCTGCCAGGGAAGATGGATGAGAAATGGGATTTTTGGCGTAGTTCCCTGTTCTCGGAGAAGCGCGATGGATGGCCGAGAATATGATAGCGTATAGGAAGGGTCTAGTGATGCATAAAGCTGCCTCAAAAGGGGAAGTCTAGCAAGATAGAGGGAGATATGATACTCCAAAGATGTGACTGGTTTGAAGAATGGATTATCAGATACCCTTATCGATGGGTATCTCCACTCTATTGCCTGTCAATATTTCTTGTATGCTTGAGGTCCCGTAATCCGGATATTCTTAAAAGAGCTTATCGGAGTCTGAAGTGGGAAAATTGTGGTGTCGTTCTGCACTGCGAATCTGCAAGTTCCCGGTCTGTGTTGAACGTGTAGATAAGAAAGCTTGGGTATGGTAAAGCCAACCGCATATAGAATATTTTTACTGATAATGGTAAATATTAAAAGCCTTTGATTCAATCCAGAATATTCTCCTCCCTGTATGTCCGTTAAAGTTGCTGACTAGATTCAGTGACTATCACTACTGCATGTGCCAGCTAGTGATTGAAGTAGGATGAGATGATGGATAGATTCCCACGTCATTGATGAGGAAAGGACTTCAACGGGAACGTATCAGGAGTTTCAGAAAACACTGAATGATATTGGTAAGAAGAACTTAATGAGAAGAAAGAGAGGGAGATTAGAAGCTTAGGAGATTTGGAGATATGGAGAGATGAAAGCTAGATCTGCATTTACTAGAAACAGCACTTTCGTAAGAGAAGCCCAGAATCCGGAAGATATTGGCCGAACTGTTACCAAACTAGATGGTAATAATAAGAGTAACTGAGTAAGTGAATAACTTAAATGATTAGCAGGACAAAGAGCTAGTCAATCCCGCGTTGTCAACACGTTCTCCCATGTTTTAAAGACGTAGCTTTGGCGTCCTTTTTTTCATGCTACAAGATAAGGCGAAGGGGACCAATATAAGATTTGACCGATATCTCTATCAAACAGAAATAATTATTTTTACATCAATCTACTAATCCGTACCTCGCATCTGCATTGCCGGTGCGATGGGCACATCCACATCCAACCCTAGAGGGATTTGGGTAGCGGTTAACTGTGTCGGCTTGGTAAGTTTTTGATAATTCGTCTAGTCTGCAACGTAGACAATGAACATTTTCCTGGCTGTTGGCGAACATTTTGGTCATCCATCTTGGAAAAGCTACACAGAGATTGGAAGCTTTCCGACTTCCCCTACTCGAGCAAAGCTCGTTTGAGTCGGTTTGACTCTTTCCAATGCTTACGCTTTGATCAACTTAAAGTCCCAGACATACTCAGAACATAGTTTTAATGACACCAGAATATGTATGAATATGCATCTTCAGAACCAATCAGCATATCTTATACGTAATTTTTTGAAACGCACCACCTTTCATTGGACACATGTGAGGAATTACTCAAAACTTACGGAGTTTGTAACATCCCATACATCCCATCTATTTCTCAATCTATTTATCTATTTCGACATTTCAACCACTCAACGCACGACATTTTCTTATCGTCTCTCAAACATCCTATCTCTTGGATCCTTGTTGCTGCCGACCCCTCGGCTACCCAAGTTATGATGCTATCCTAACTTTATACATATGCTAACTAATTAAGTTGCTCAGCCACTTAGCCAAGGTATAATCAAAGATATCTCTGCAGAGTGTGGTAGAGGAATAGCGGCTGTATGGGCTCCTCCATACGTGCATATCTATCCAGATCCAAGCAATGATGTTGATATCTAATGATCTAATCTAAACATGATCTTCTAACCCCACAACACACGACCCCTCTAGTGCATGATTATTGCTAAAAGAAACCTCCCAAACCCTCCAAACCCCGGTAGCTATTGGTCATACATCAGTTAAACTTCCATCCATCTGTCCAGCAGTTCCTACTCGATGCTAATTCAGCATATCGAATTGCCAATATGCGAAAAGACATCTCAGGGCCCTTTTCGTGGGTGGTTAAATCGTTATGTAATTCCGAGATTGACGCACATCCGAATTGCACTTTGAAATTGTTTTGTGTCACATAATTCGGGTGGCTTGTTTGATTGTAAAGAAAGTGGGATTATGAGGGGTTATACGATATCATATAAACTCGACAAACTGAGATCCTATTTAACTACATCTAGCCTAATATATTACCAATCTCCCCAACCGAACCTCTTGAAATTCGACATTTTTTTCACTTTTCTAAACGATTTATATATTTTTATCACATAAATCATGAAATCTGATTTTTTACAATTCTAATTGAAAAATCTTTTTAGTTTAGGTCCTATCTTTATTATTAAATACTAAAAGAACTTTTACTTATAGAGTAAAATATTGATGATAGACTTGATAATAGTTTATTGAGAATTTTCAGAATTTTCTTTTTTACTTTAGTTTGTGAGATAAGGTTTATGTACTAGGCTAAACACGATTAAATAGAATCTCAGTTTGTCGAGTTTATACGGTATTTACATTTGCAGTGAGAACAACAACACGCGTGATCGGAGTGTCTAAGGGAGTCCTGGAAAAAAGCCAAACGCCGAATGATTATTGGGGAATAAGGCGGTGAGATTCGACAAAGATTATGCTCTTTCACTGCTGTTGAACTTGCGTTACTGCATGCTGACGGTACATATTAATCTCTTACCTCATTGATTGAAAGCGAATGTCACTGACAGTCGATTTCGGAAATTGCGCATGGGAGAAAACTTCGGTTTTCGTGGAGAAAAGAGCGGTATGCTATGGTAGTGCTATCTTAGGTAAAAATTAGGCATTCAAAAGGAAAACTCAGAGGTGTATTACATGAAAGACGTGTAACATCACCAAGCTTTGTCGGCAGCCATGCTGCGTTGCTGATGGCCATTACCGCTGCCCAACTGTGGATGAATTTCTTCCGAGCAGCTGGCTTATTATACCGGAAACCTCCGGTCCGCTTTCGAGGATGAAGTGTCAACACGAAATCAAAAGGGTCTCATTCGTCGCTCCATGCTTTCAGATATCAAAGAATATCAAGAAAAGTCAACAGCGGGGCGACAAGTATTGTACCCCGCATTCGTGATTCACGCATGAACCACGATAAGCAGTCTCTTATCGTTCCACAAACACAGCATTGGAGCTTGACTCGCAGTCTTAAAGAAAACGACATCGTGAGCACTGTACATCCTTAAGGATCAAGATGAGCAGCAAGAGTTCCCCCCCCCCCACCAAAAAATAAGATGTGAGGCGACATCCAAAGGGCAACGGGGGAGGGCTATTAAATCCTTATACTGTCTCTTTACGACTCTGTCGTTTATGCACGTCATATTGTAGAATACTTGAAGCCAAGACCTATTCATCATATTGTTTGCATCAAGAAGTTCTCGAAAAGCAATCTAATTCTGCAAAGCCTCTAGCGCGCATGGTAGTTGAAACATGACGGAACGATTTGAGGAGTGGGCTTCAACGAAATTTTCGGCTACCGGGTAGGAATCATTCGATGTCTCCGGCGAGATGGTCAATTGTAAAGTAAGTGCAAAAAATCCCAGGGGTAGGATATTAATGTGAATAATCTTGTACGGATTGCTCGTATCTCGACGACAGTCTTGAGAACGAGCTCAACTCTCTCCACTCCGAATATGTTGGGATTGCCTCAATATCCTGGCCCTTCATTCCGTTGTATGAAACACAGTTAAAGGTGAAAGAGATGTGGAGTAATGGATCAAAGAATATTTCAGAAGCGCTAGTGGCCGCTCCTGCCCCTTTTCGCCATTCTTCGCTTACCCTTTCATGGATGAGATCAGTTGCATAATGGCATCTCTCCAATCTTAACAGACCAGTGTCCTTGACGTTGGGTAATCAGATTGACGTCTTCCATATCTTATTGCATACTGTGGTATATTTGATTCCGTATCCATAGACGGCAAGTAAAATCAGTACAAGTTGATCAAAATCAAGCCCTTCAGGTCAGCATTACCTCACGCGACAATCTCGAATATTCATTCGATGTGGAAGATAAACAGAGGTACCAGAAGCGATCATCTCAACAAAAGATCAAGCAAAAGTAGGGGGAGCTTCAGCACCAAAATGAAACTTCGAAAGTGTTCCTCAACTTCGTCTAGAGAAGCTATATTGATACCTATGCAAAATGAGGCTATTTGGAGAGACAAAGGATGGGATGTTAGTTGGTATTAATCCCACTCTGCAAACCTTTCAAGTGTCTTTACACCATTTTCAGGCCAATACTACATATGTACTATATTCAATATCATAGCAAAAGATCAAGGGGTGGATCAACACCATTAGAATTTGTCGGTGATGAAATGTCAACAGAGCTCTCAAAAACTCATTTTCACAAAATTTATGTTATGGAGAAGCAGCCTAATGAAGGAGTTGCGTATGTCTCGGCACTGATGTCTCTGAGATGAGCAAAACCAAGTTTGAATTTATTGTCATCGCGTCGAAGGATTTCCCATAATGTGCTTGGAGGAGAGGGCAAACGGATTATATCAAACGCGGGATTATGTTCACAGGTAGGTTTCAGAAGATCCCAAGATTTTCGATAGTTGAAATGTATGAAATCGTTTAAATCAACTCTTGTTTCACGGCCCCAGACAATGACTGGCAAGCCACCAATATAACCCATTATTGTACCATCTAACTGAAATAAAATTGGTATTATCTCTGGCCATTCTTATCACTGAATGCCATATTTCATCTAGGGTTCAACGTTCGCACTTCTCTCTGCAACCGCTCTTGCTTCCGCTTCTAGCAGTCTCCTCTCCTCCTCTGCTTTATCATCGTGAGTCTGATGGCCGGCAAAAATAGCCAGTAGCCCTAGATCGTAGAAGGCTTTAAGAATTCCCGCGGAGACAAATACAACCCAGAAAAGATTTTGTCCCGCCAACACGCCCGTGATGACTGGGCCGAGACTTTGCGCACATGTCTTAACGACATTCAAAAGTCCCATGACCGCAGTGCGTTCGTGGGAATGGACGACTGCGGCGATAAAGGCAGCACGCGGTACTCCATCCATAGATGATGTGGAGTGTCGGAGTATGAGAAATATTATTGTAAAGAGAAGGCTAGAAGGCACGGGCATCAGAGCGAGAAAGATAGTTGAGGGAAGATGAGTAAATGCCATCGTCTGTTGGAGGTACTGTGTTAGAAACAACTGCATCGTGAGAGGAATTGAAAGAGTACCTTGACATTTCCAAAACGTTTTGCTAAAGATGACGCAACTAGCATTGAGCAAGCTGATATGATACTTGTAGTGAAGAAAAGAGAGCCCAATTTCCCTTCTTCAATGCCAAACTTCTCATGGAAGAAATAAGTCACCCACGAGCTGCGTTCCTCTGATTAGCTTAACAGAGCAAGAGTAGAATGGAATCAGACTCACAGGGGTACAAGACCGGACGCAAAAGAATCAAGCCCCAGCAAGAGGCAAAGATTCAACACAATGACTCTGCTCTCCTTGCTTATATCGGGCAACTTTGAGACAAAATAACCTTTTTTCGTGGCAACCACCACTTCAGCTCCGTCGCCTAACAATGGAGCAATTTCCGGGTCCTCGACCGGCGAATATCTATCCTCAATCTCCACTGCTCGACTAAGTCCTACTGAAAGTAAAAGTTTGATGAACCCAAACAGCGCGTAGCTCCAAAATACAGCTCGATAGGTAGAGATATCAGTCCAGCCACACTCATTTCGTAAGTAATTGATGACCCAACCAGAAACAACAAATCCAAACGCCTGGCCCGCTGCTCCTATCAACGAATACCACGCATATATGTCGCTTCGATTTGATGCGGGGGTAAGTTGTGCAAGAGTGGATTCTTCGATTGCTCTGAAGGGACCTATTTCATTTCCACTATGAACGTGATATCAATACCTCCGAACGGCAAAAAATTAGGCTGTATCATACCTGGGACTGATAACTCCCAAAACGGCAGCAGCAAGTAGAACCCAATAGTTCTCACAAATCGCAAAAACAATACCGCTCCCCATCATTAGCCCTGAGCCCACCGCCAATATTGATTTCCTTCCCAGCGCATCTGCGAATAATGTAAGAACAAAGCTAATCAATGTATCTCCAACCAATGTCAAGGTCATGAAGACCCCTATCCTCGTCTTGGAGATTTGAAGTATGGACAGATATTCAACGAGAATGAGGGTGGCTGTGGCATATGCAAACATTCGGGTGAAGCGTTGAAGGCATAGAAGTTTGGTATCGAGGGGTGATTTGCAGAGAGTAATGAGGCCCACCTCGGCGATGAAATGATGGAAGTATCTCAAAGCCATCATGAATTACCTTACTTGTGCCAGTCGTAAACGAAGGTCTGGAGGTGAGCTTGAGCTTTTGAGCTTGAGATTCCGGAAACTTCATGTATCTAAATTCTGACTGCAGATCGAAGGACACAAGAAGAAGAAGAAGAAGCAACAAGAATTAGCAATGGCAATGGAAATGAAATAGAAATCAAGAGAGAATCTTTATGTCTCTAATACTTATAGCTTGAGATACAACAGAATTTCAAACGAAATCTAGCTGTAGCTATCTAATTATACCTATTAAGGAACAGGATGGGAATAAATTTTCTCTCACCAATTCGAGACTGAAGCCTGGATTTAGAGAGTTGTGAGGGGTCCATCATTGATAGCGATGTCGACATCCTAGCACCATCGTCTGATAAGGTTAAGATTGACACCCGCGAGACAACTGCAATTCATCCACGGCCGGTGAACAATTATTCCAGGCCAACATACCCATTGATAGGTAAAAACACCTCATCAATTGAGGCTAATTCACAGCATCGTGGGAAAAGGCAAGGCAGAGTTCTTGATGAGCTACTGGTCGTGCGAAAAAAAAAACAAATCGTGGTTCGTAAATCATGATGGCGGGAGCCTTGCTTCCAAATCTCCAACAAACATGGCTTGGCTTTGACATGGCCATCTTATATTTTATTCTACAAGCGTAGATTCGAGGAAGTCCTTGGCCTTGAGCATACTATCAATTATCTTCCAGTAAGGGGCGATTCTCTTTGTGAGACATAGTCCAATGCGGAAACTGCATGCCGAAGATATCTTTGTTGTGAAAATTGATATCTTCATTTGATCTCAAGTCAAAACCTGCAACATTTTGAAGCTTCAGTCATCATCATGGCACCCCAAAAAGATACTAATGTTATTCCTGCCAGAGTGAGATTAGCCCGGGCAGCAAAAGACAATCCGAAAACATCATCTGAACCTGTCCCAAAGACTACGCCCCAAAAGATTAAGAAAACTCCAGGTCGTTCAAAGAAATCCGTTCCTGAGAAGATATCCACTTCAGAGACAAGTTCGGCTCACAAAGGAAAAGTAAAAGGACGAGCAGCAACTACGGGGGAGCCCTCGAGATCTACTTCTAATGATCAAATAATACGTCAAGAAGCAACCTATCCGAATCCATTCTCCACAGAAAGCTCTCGTAAGAACACCGCAGCTTTGCTTTCTCAATGGGATTCCACCAAGTCCCCAGCTTTCAATTCACCAAGTTCGCGAAATGGGTTGGTCAATGGAACACCAAAGTCTAAGTCGCCAAGATCTGCGAGATCCAAGCATGATAGAACATGCTCGATGACAGATAAGGCGCACATTGCAATTCCCCCACCATCTTCGAAAGACAGAGGAGAGCAGACCTCTCAGCTCTTCGATGCCAACAAACAACAACGCTTGAGTTCCCTAGCGGAAGGAAAGTTCCCCGATCCGACTTACCCACGGGCGAGTATATCCACTGGAACGGAACCTTCTCCGGGGTTCAATGCCGCCATGGGGTTCAGATACTCTCCAGGATTTGGGGGACCGCATGGCTTCAACACGAGTCCAAGAAACCAATCTGTTTTTAACCTGGCGCGAAATAGTTCTATAATACCAGGAACTGGAGTTCTATCATCCTCAGGGAAAACAGCAGACCAAACTAACCCCGGTGCTGCTGCTGATACTAGCCGCAGTTTTCGTGCTGATGGAGAGGGACTTAGTATTTCATCATCTAAGAACGTACCTACAGCTCCAGCTGGAGGGTTCCCGCAATATTCCTCAGGGTTCAGCCCGCAATATCCTCAGACTATGACGCAGTATTCAGACTTTTCTTCAACAAACTGGCCCTATTCAATGGATTGGAATCAAAATAGGTTTTCAGGGCAGGTACACACAGTACCTCAATCATTAGGATCGTATGGACCGTGGTTTGGACCCGGACACCCACGAGACTTCGATTCCGAAAAGCAAGACTGGTATGCTGATTGGATGGCGTCGCAGCAAAACTTTCCTTCAATGCCAGGCTACCTTTCCAACCCGATGATGGGTTACTATCCAATGCCAGATTTTGAACATGCTACTGTAAATATTCCACACCACACGGCTTTCGGGCTGGACCAAGCTGCTCAGGATGCCACGGTGATTGACGATCCAGAACCCCAGGGTATCAGAGAAAGTAGAATGACACGGGAGAAAACCATGCTTGTACCAGGCGGAAAGATAGTCAAAACAACGACAACTGTATTTACGCCCACCGACGAAGAGAAAAATAAAGAGGGCAAACAGGTTGAACAGAATATAGAAGACAAAGTCGGTATAGTCGTAGTAGACAAAGAGGGCAATGTTGATGTCGAGTCTGGAGATTGGCTAGCGGGGTTCAACAGAATCGAAGGATGGGAGATCGAAGCTTTGCTCGGACAAAGTAAAAGGTGGCGATCTTATAAAAATCGGAATGGAGTTACGAAGAAAGTCATTACGAAGAAACTAAATCATAAAAAACATCCAGCCTCAAAGAAAGCTATTGCTCCGTCACAACAACCAGTCTTACCCCAGCTGCGTCCAAACACCCCCCAATTTACAGGATTCGCGATTCCCAAGTTTGGAACTCTCAATAACTCTATATCCAACCCCATATCACACTCTATAGACTTCATCCCCTTTGATTCGCCGCCCCTTGCCAACACAAGGTCCGCTCGATCACGAGCCACACTTGTATCAAAGCCAAAGCCTCAACCTATCAAAAAGGCAGCCTCAAAGGAAGCCCCCTCGAAAGTTAAATCCAAAACACCAATACCGATACCTAAGCTCAAAGCCGCCGCCAGCAAAGTCACCAAGCCACCCGTAACTCCAGCTCGTAGCCTACGTTCAACCGACTCCCCTTCCAAAGCGAAAACATCTGAGGTTAAACCTGCTACCAAAATCAGTCCCTCCAAATCCAAATCCTCAGCAGCAAAAGAATCCACTAAAGCTAAAGCTGCCGGCAAACAAGCCGCCGCGAAGCAGAAGAAAATGCAAAATGTCATTAACCAAGGGAAGTCTCCCAATTCTGCAGTGGATTCTATCGGCAATGGCGTCAACCTCATCAACGGCTTTACACGCAACACCGCAGAGCTACAGAAAGAAGTCCAACGTGATCAAGCTCTTGCCAGTCAAGCCGCCGAAAACCTAGAGCGATTCCGCGGAAAAGGCGCTGAGCAAGCTTCCCAGCATTTTGAGAAGCTCATAGAGAATGTTGAGAAAGGGCGCAAGGAACTGGAAAGGCGTAATAAGAAGCCCAATCCATGAAGGAATCACCGAGAGACATAGAACATGAGAAATCATACAGTTAGCCATGTGGAACGATCTGTAGAACTCTTTGACGGGTTAGCTAATATGCACAATATTGTATCTTGTGGCAATTTTTTTATTTGCCTTTCTAAAAAGATTTGGTAATGGTCGTCGCGCAAGTCCTTTTTTTGATAATATAGTTAGTATATGCATGTGAACAATTATGCTATGTCAAGTTTTATTTTAACCTGCCTGTATTTCCTAATCTACATACATTTCTCTCGAAGCCGAAAGATTCGTTTTGCCTCTGCACACTCTTTTTTTCATGTCCACATGTGTCAGATCGATGTTGATAAATCAAATTACCTACTTAAAAGATGCATGTATGTGTGCATGTATCAAGCATCTAACCTCCAGAATTTTCTGCGACAGGAAAGTTGAGCACTCTTTTCCAAGAAACAAGTTTGCTCGAAACGGATACTGATTCTGTATAGAGAGTTCAGATATTCCTCCGGCTTTTACTCTAGAACAAATACATATTATTGAAGCCAAAATCAGCTTTAGAATCATGGACAAATACGATTGCGAAAGATATAAGTGTGAAATGGAATTGAAAGGGGTTTGCCGAACCATAATGCCCAAAAAGTGAAACTTTTAGATCAAACGCAAAAATAGACTTCGAGACTATTGCTGTAAGTGTACACCAACAAGCTGTGTAGAACGATGGATGAAGATCAAACGCCTAGAACCTAGAGCCAGAGGAGACCTCATCTAAAGGCTCTTCTCTAAAGTAACCAATTCCCGGAAGCCTTCTTTCCACTTCGTTATCTCATCACTAGTAGGATGAGGTAGCGGTGCACGACCATATCCTCCATATCCCAACCAACTCTCCATACCAGCCTTAGTGCTCACAACACCTCCCTGGATAGCGGCCCAATCACCTTGAGCAACGATTTCCTGAAGTTTCTGAGCTTCCTTGATTTTTCCTTCGTGGTATAATTTGGTCATTTCGATGCAAGCCTTCGGGGCAATATTTGCTAACCCGGCGAGGATCCCATGACCACCTCCAATCAGACTTTGTAGGGTGAAATCGGCACTGCCTCCAAGAACCAAGAATGGCGGAGATGCGGGGGAATGTGGCTTGGAAGTTCTTGTGGCTGCCACGATTCGGTTCAATTTGCCAGTATTGCCACAAGTCAGCTTCACACCCACGATGTTGGGATGAGCTGATAATTTGATGATGACGTCTGATGAAAGGTCCATACTGGATACCGCTCCCGGATAGTTGTAGATCAACAATGGAATTGGGGATTGGTCCGCTACAGTCGTAAAAAACTCGATTACGGAAGCAGAGGAA
Organism: Botrytis porri; assembly: GCF_014898465.1. Classification (NCBI taxonomy): domain Eukaryota; kingdom Fungi; phylum Ascomycota; class Leotiomycetes; order Helotiales; family Sclerotiniaceae; genus Botrytis; species Botrytis porri. The sequence continues at coordinate 2,581,632 of NW_024066081.1, read as the reverse complement.
GGCAAAAATAGAGGTGCATAATACGAAGGTGGTAGAATAAGTGCGTAATCTCCTCCAGCCGCGAAGGCTTCTCGGCAATATTGCACCGTTTCTCGGACAGATTGTGCGCCACAACCGACAACGATAGGAAGATGTGGGAACCCAGCCGAAGTGAGTGCGGCACGAGTTGTTGCCGTCACAGTCTGACGTTCTGCGTGGGTGAGATTAACAGCTTCGCCGTTAGAGCCTTGAGTGGCTAGACCTGTGACTCCAGCTTTCGCGAGACGAATCGCATGACTAGAGATAGTTTCCGTATCGAGTTCTTCCGTGGTCGGGTCGAAGAAACAAACTGTGGGAACGTAAACGCCAGGAACTAGAGGTCGAGCCATGTGATCGTCGGCTTCTGTTGAGACACTACTGTATGACGAACTGTATGAGGATTCTTTCACTGAATATATGCTATTTTCGTTGCTCGAGTCTCCTAAGAGAGAGTTTATTGGAGGATGGAAAGACATTTTAAAATCTCTTGAGAACTCTCTCGCAGGTGAAGATGGATCGTTACTGTGTGGCGCCATGGTGAATATAAGGTATTCGAATTATATGTACCAAGATGTGTGCTAGAAAGAAACAACAAGGCTATGCTTTTTTGGAATGTGAGGGTTTAGTTGGATTCTATTTGAGAAGGCAAGTCTAAGACAACATTGACTCAAAGGAAGGCAAAGTTCTTGAAATGATGTTATCAAGGACCTTTGCGTGGGTAACAATTAGATATTAAATATTGCTTCCTCGGCATGTTCCTGGTGGCGTATACGAGCTACTTCTTTCGTCGCATAGTGTGGGGGGTCAAGAATACTCTAGGAGGCGGACCTCGTAGCATGGCTTGTTTTCCCTAGTCATGTTAGTAAACGGCGAAGAAAAGTAAGACCAGATACAAATGCAAGATGGGCGATTGTGAAGCGTAGGCAGATACTAGCCTTGCATAATGGTAAAGAAAACATCGTGAAATCTAAATGCTACTTTCCATGTTGACGACGGCAAGAAGTAGCAGGTGATGGGCAAGTGACGACAACTAACCCCTCAATTGCCCGACCAATTACACGCTTAGCTTAACAAAGCTGGGTCCTGATCTGGCAATTAGTAATTGATTGACTGCATCTCGATATGTGATATGCTGCACGCTCCGTTTTTGATCAATGATCATCAACGATGTTGTATTCTGAATTCAATAGAGAACGGTAGAGAAGCCTATCTTGGTGTTTTCTGCTTGCCAAGAGATGAAATGTAAGGAAAAGGGAAAGTGAAATCTCTGAACCCCGTATTCCATTGCATGTCGGGCACCGTTTGATCCTTCCTAGACAACTTCACCTCACCGCATACATGATACTTCAGGTAAAGTCGAACGTTTATCCAATAATCTGTTGCCAAATTCAATTGCTTATTTGCATCATGACCTCAAGAAACATCCACCTCTCCGAGTACGATAATGTAAGATCTTTTCAACGGGTTTGGCTGGGGGGCAATTCCTGGATCTTGATTGATGGTAAAAACAAACAAAAGTTATGAGATGGAGGCTCAGACTCAGAGCAGTCTCACTCAGCACTAACCACACTATATTCTCTAGAGCTGAACTTTTGTATTTTGCCAAAAGTTCACTCATATTGGGCTGGAGAAATCATGCCCATAGAAAAGTTTGTCTTTCTTCCAGGTGTATATGAACGTACGTAGTCTGGCCTTTCATCGAATTGTAGTCTTACTTGTCGCTGCAGAGTGAAATGTCTGCTGATACGGTATAATGACCTCGATCCCTGAAAATCGCGGGGTTCATCGACCCTGGTCGTGTAAGATGATTCCCCAGATGGCTTAGCTGGAACAAGAATCCAAGATCATGGTGTTGGTAACATGTTTGGACAGCCGTTTCTTGTCGCGATTCAGTGAAGGAGCGTGGGGGTGGAGAAGTGAAAGGAATGAATCAACCATAGTTGAGCCAACGAGAATCTGGGGTTTTCTATGATATCTTGGCACACATGACATCGACTTCCACTTTCCGTATCGAACAACCAGAACCCCGAACCCCCTTCTCCTAGGATCACGAGATATAAAAATCGAAGAGATGTATCATATTCTTGAGAGGCGAAATTACATAATGACTCGACGAGAACCAGCAACTAGGAACCCAGAGACGACATCCCCAGCGTACAATCAGACCACGCTGTCGCCTCCAGGCTTCATTAGTGTCTGCGGTGATACATGATACATAATGCATTCATCATACCAATGATTGAATGGGACCACGATGCAAGATCTTACTCTCGCTTGATCATTCAGCGCGTTATGTTCTTACCAACATATAAACCTCGGCATTCGAAATGGTCTTACCTACGAAATCGAGTCAAATCAGACCATCGTTGTGAGAAATACGACGAGAGCTTCTTAGAATAGGCAGCTCCCGTGGTATATTTTTAATGCGTTTCCCTTGAAGTACCTCTACCTGCCGAATGTGATTCGCCAAGCAACCGATGCGATAAAAACCTCTTATCACTGTTTTTTTGACATTCGAAAGCAGCGCGGATTCGAGATTTTCAGAGCCGGTAATGTAGCTATGACAATCCTTGCACATTTTCCCCATTTAGAAGCTCAAAATTGTTGTCTTCCATGATAATAAATGTACACCGGTATTGTTCGTCTACCAGAAAGGTATATGTCTAGCACACCCCTTGGCGCCCGTTTTCAGATGCGTCCGAACACAAAAGAGGTACCATGGCACGTGGACATTAACCTTCAAGTTAGCACAGTGAACACAGCTTGTAATCAACAAGCTACTCATTTTACAAAGCGAGCAGACTATGTGCTGTGTTTACAAGTGCATTCGACAGTTGTCCTACTATGGCGTCTTCTCAATCACACCAGGAAGCGGGCCTAGCATTCTCCATACTCGGCCATGGCCCCGTCGCATCGAAGATCTCTGAATATCGTGATTTTCCATAAGCTTCAGAGCTTGAGCTTTCGGCAACCAAAGAACGTTATTTTCGGCTGGTACAAATACTTGGGCATATTCTTGTCGCAACAGGTACCGATACGAGCCTTGCCCAAGCTTGCCAATAGGATGCCGTCATCTTTACGGATATGGGAAGGACACCCAGTACCCACCTGGTTCGCATAGAAATGAAGTTGTGTAATATGTATGCGCCTAGTCTCTCACTAAGCATCTAAAACTAGATTCGTGGTCCATTGCCGGCTCGGTTTATCCGGTGTGACACGCGTACTGGTCGTACCTCTCGGGCTAGATTATTCAGCCATTCTGCAATTCATCCCGTTTGTATTGGCGTGGGGAATCACTTCACATACACGAGTCACGACATCTAATTTTGGTGCCCCTGCTTGTAGTGGGGGTCATGCGCGAGTGGAAGTGATGGCTTCTTTCTCTGAGTGGCGAAAGTGATTTCCCGTCAACTTGAGTATCTGAACTCTTTTATCTTTTTCCTACCTCAATACACATGCTACCTTGTACCAGTTTGCTTGACAGTCGCGTTGAAATGAAATTTGTCTTACTGGGTAAACAGTTACCTGGATTGTACAGTAGGTAGTTACTATGGCTTCATAGCATATTGGAAGTTCGATGCCAGATTTACCCGTGGCAGAGCGTTGAGCATTTATTCCTCTGCACCTTATTTTACCAAGTTCCTACTGTACTATATAAACCCTCTCAGAGACAGTTTCTCCATCGAGAGCGCAAAGGCGGCAAACAGGCTTGTTTGTTCAGGTCAAATGCGCTCTCGTGGTGGAGTGGTAACACGCCTGGTTCGAATCGGAAAATACCCCATCGGGGGTTTCTCCTCCCGCCCCTCTCGTGGGGCGGTAAGGTTTTGCCATTCTGGAAGGCACTGTCCAATTTATTCCTTTCATTTTTGGAAGAGTAGAATCGGTGGGCGAGATTGGTGTCGTCAGCGAAGCGAGGCGACGTCAACATATATTGTGGGGCGACAAAGCGGTGGAAATAATAGGCGGTCTGCTTGCCTACGCGGAGTTGGGGTGAGAATACTGGAATAGCCAAGTGAAACAAACATGTGGTAAATAAAATGGTGAATGTGGAGACAAAGACGAATGATGATATATATACTCATCAAAAGTCCAACTTCTTTCGATGGCCTGCTTAAACACCAGAGCTGAATGGTAACTTTGGTCGATAGCTTTGAATACGCGACGACAATAGCAGACCACTCACTTACCTACTTGCTGCACGCTTTCAATATTTTTTTCTCAGATTGTTGGTGCTCCTCCATTTCCCCAAACCCTCTGACCATATACTCTCCCTAAAAAATCTTTCACTTCCTTCTGTTTCAAGCAAGCCTGCCTCATCTTCTCCAGCATATCTTGCAATGCCACCTTCGCAGGCATAATTTTGGAGACGAGGGAAAAAACTACCTCCATCTTTAGATGTCCAAGTTGAGTTTCTACATAGGAGGTCACCCGGCACTAGTATATTCCATAAAGGTGAAGTATTCGCTATTGTCATTTTCGCGCGGGATTGGAGAGAAAGACTGCAACGCATGTGACAGTGGATAAGTAAATGAAATGGCGCTTAATGAAGGGGGAGAGTGGATTATCATGGGATAAATAGGTGCTAGATGAAGATGATGGAGTGAAAGAAAATGATCTGATGCCAGGAATCTAGTTATGTGTAGAAAGGAGTACAGGTATCCCATGATGTCATGTAGAGACTGTTGGAAAATGAAGCATATTAGGTTGGATTAGGTAGATGTGGTACTGTAAAATCTCGTCAGGAATCATACGGACTAGAAAAGTTTTCTCATTTTGATTTCAGGCGATGAAACGGATTGGCTATATGGACTTGATCATCAGTAGGTGCTATTATTAGAACTCATCGCCTCATAATTCTTCAAAAGTACCTTGTACACCGAGAGAATAACCACAATCCTCATGTGATTACCCTCAAGCATCCCAAGCCTCCACTTCTTTTTCCCAGTCATCTACTGCAGAATCTTGTTCTTCTTTCTTCTTTTTCGCCGCAGTTCTGGTCCCTAGAACGGTGAAGCTGCTTTTTACACCTATCTCTGGCCTCACTGGAGCTTTGCTTCCGCTGGCTCCTTTGGCCACTTGACTCCACCCACCACCTAAATGATCATCTTCTCTCCTGACGACATTCAAACTCGAATCCACACTACAGAGAACAACTGTCGATGCTAATTGAAGTGCTTTAACCTTTTGAAAAAGGCTATGCTGCATAGCAGTTAGTGCGGAATCGACTTTCGTGTACCAAGTCTCGGGAGCTTTTCCACGAAGAACAACTTCGCCAGAAGGTAGGAAAGATACGTCGAAATTGAGGCCCGCATTTGCGAATTCAGACGAAAGGTCGGTGTGTATCTCATCAATAGTTAATCCAAACCTAGGATTCGATAATAAGAATGCATTGAACGGTTCGGCAGTAGCAACCAACCTTTTGGAAGATGCGGCTTCGACGACTGCCACTGGCTTGACTTTGACACATTGCGCTAGAGTCTTCAATGGCGCAGATACAAAGCGTGGTGTCTTAAAGATTGAAACGTGGCGATGTGGCTCTGGATCTTGACTTTCACTATCAAGACCATAGTCTTCCGCCAATGAGTGCAGAAATGCTCTCTGATGAGATGGCATGGGCTTGAATCTTAATCTCTTCTCCGATGGATCCGCTGCGAAAACGCGAAATTCGCGCTCGTAGGTTTGACAAAATTTGAGCATGTCTTTGACCATATCCAATGTTTGTTGCGAATATGGAATATGATCATCCGTGTGAGTGCTTGGGTCAATATTCAAAGCTGCGGCAAGCTTTGCATTGCGTTGAAGTTTAAGACATTCGTCATTACAATCTAGTGTCTTTTTCGAATTGCCCTCGCTGCTTTTCGATGCGAGACATTTGACCGCTTGTTTCTGATGTTGACATTGGCAGGTGATGAAGGTTTTGCCTTGGCAAGGTAGTGTTTCCTTACAGGGGTAAGGGGCATGGCAAGCGTCGGTACAGGAGTGATCGCAAACGCTTTTCTGTCTTCCGCACGGTTGATGACATGGCGAAGTCGCGTCTTCGCATTGTCCAGGACGATGGCAGAGACTTTGACAAGAATGTATACCGCACTTTAACTTCTTTCCGCATGGCAAGCCACACCTGACTTCAGTGAACCAACACGGAATGTTTTTCAAAGTCCGTTTGCCACAAATACAAGGCTTCTCTACAAGGAAGGGACACTTTGGACAAGCTTCGCCATCGAGATGGCATTGATGCTTAGTTTGTGGATGACCACAAGTTCTTGCTCTTGTACAATCACAACGGCATTCAGGTGGTTTCGTCCCGCAAGGCATTGGAGGCTGCAAAACGGTACGGCCACAAGCGCAGCTGATTTCTTCAAAGATAGCCTCACGACATGATCTACAAGGGCCCTTGTGACAAAGTTCAGCGCAAGCATGTTCACCACATTTGAGTGTACGTCCACAGACTTTGAGACAGATATGCTCAGCCTCAATATTCTCTTCTGTCGGCGGAGCATTCAAAGCACGATGCTTTCGTTTTGCAGCTTGTCGTTCACTTGCTTTCTTTTCGCCAGAACAACATCGCTCGCCGCATTCGTGCCTTCCACAGTTGAGTGTTGCTCGGCATACTCGAGGGCACTGGGGCTTCTCATCCACTCCTTGATGACACATAGTGTTTGATGTTGTCCTACCGCAGCGACATGCAATCAACACCGACTGAAAGCAAGGTCGGCACTCGCCTTCATGGCAAATACCTTGGCAGGTATGCCCGCACTTCAACGGCAATTCGCATTTCTCTTGACAGTGAGGAATATGCTGGGTGCAATCGGTCCGTGAAGTTTCAAGGAGTGTAGAAATTGGCGTTTTCCCGCAGGGACAAGTTGTGACAACGTCGGGCGACAATGGACAGTGTGCAGGCAATAGGTCTTGAGGGTGGCATCTAGTCTCACAGTAATGGTCTGGTTTACCGCAATCAAATGGTCTACGGCATTCAGAGCCACAGTCAAAAGATCCAATCCATGTCCTCGTGGCCAAACTTTCACTATCAAGCGTACTGGTTGGTGCTTGACTTTCACGCTCTTCATCGCGTTCCGAGCAAGGTAGAGTTTTTTCGACTTTACCACAATAGCATGTTGATTCGATAAGAACCTCGCAACTGCCACAGAGGCCCTCATGACAGGTGCGCTCACAGTTATGTTCTCCGCAGGGAAGTACATCGTCGCAGATTTGCCCACAAGCCCATCCGCTTTCGTACTTCGTATCTAAACATCTTCTTGAAACCGTTTCTTTGCCACAAAAGCAAGGAAGTGAAGGCCCCATATGAGCGCAAGGTGGACACGGTCCAGCATGACACATAAGATCACATGGATGAGGACAGTGTCCGATCCGCTTTTTGGAACAACTCTGCCCACAAGAATGTGGTGGTAGCCCAGCTACTGATCGTGGTTCAATCTCCTTCTCACACCAACAAGTATACGATATTGGTAAGTCTTCTTTGGGCAGGTTACAACCAGGACATCTCCATTGTCTCGGTGGTGGCAATTCTCCATTTTCAACTGCTCGTTGCTGATGTGTAGATACTTCATTCTTCGACCACCTTTTGACACATGATAAATGGAGAACCGACCAACAACTTTTACAGTTCCATATCTTAGAATTTGGTAAAACTTCGTTGGTACAAATTGCGCACTCGTACTGGCCATTTGTGATATCTTCGTGTGTTCGAGTGGCAAGATCTGCGGCTTGCGATTTCGACATTCGACGTGCGCGCGGAGCTCGAGAGGGCCCAGGTCGGGTGGCAATAGGATGCCCAGGTGTAAAAGCTGGAGCATCTCCAGCGAAGGAGCCAGCGTCAGATGTAGGATCAGTATGCGAGTTTGAGGTAAGTTGCCCTCCAAACACTCTTCCATTGGCCATGGGCTGTCCGCGACCTCCCCCTCTTCGACCGCCTCGTCCAAACCCACCTCTTCTGCCATTACCGCCTCCTCTATTGTTTGCGTTCGAATTTCGTGAATTCGACGGGGCAGGAGGATTTGAGTCTGGCAGTGGTGCCACAGAAGCCGGTCTGAGAGCTAAAGGACCATTTGGTACTTGTGTCGTTAGATTTGGAGTAGCGTTTGTGTTTGCATCTGCTGGTGCAGATCCATTGTTCCGATGGCCACCCCGTCTTGGGCGACGAGTTCGTGTTCGAGGAGGACGATTGGAGCCAGAAGTTTGAGACAATTCTGCAGTGGCCATGATATGTGAATATAACGAGCCTGTGATACAACCAGAAATTCTCAATAGTTGGTGTGCTAAAATCGATTATTGACCAGTGGCGGGGCCGTTATTTTTTTTGTTTACTGCGATGCAATACAGACAGATTTAAGAGAGCTTGCAGATACGAAACTTTCGTAAAATAATAAGCAATTGCGCCTCAAGATATATGGCGACTTCAGACAAGAAAAGGAATAAAAAGATTAAATGGTAGAAAAATAGATGAAAATGCTTTTTGCTTGCAAGATACGGAAGTCGCACTCTTGTATATAGAGGGGAATAAGGCTGATTTTATTGTGGCAATCCATGAGCTCTTTATCGACGCTAAACTTATCAACTAGCGCTCTTCTGGACTCTTCGTATAGATTTGTCAACTCCAAGACTCATACATGAGAGTTGACTCATACTCGCTCATTATCTGGAACATTGTAACATTTGCATTGCATCATTGTATGAGATGACTCTGAAGAATCGAATGTGTAAAACATCTTGATTCATGAGTCGAGACTGGGTACTACAGACTTATTGTCGCAATCTCTGATACGAGTGAAGTTGTATCAAATCTTGGAACTCAACAGCCTCGCGCTACGGCTGGTCGAGGTCTTTATTCTTAACCTTACTCGTAGGTAACTAGGCTAGCTATATGCTGACGACCACGCTTTATTGTTGGTTTTGTCGGTCATAAAAATATGTACTGTTGCTTCGTAGAGCTACATGGCACAAGTGACTTGGTCTCTCTACTGACAAAGATCTCAATGAGAACTTAGGTATTTATTCCTTCTCCAACATTCGAAGGAAGTTATCCACCATGGCGGTGCATAGGTAGATACAACATAGACGCCTGAAGAAAAAAATATCGATATAGCCTCAGTTGTGCAAAGGAATCGCACTCAGCGGTTATCTTAACATGTACATATAAGTATGATACCTACTTAAGTAGTTTCTTCTGTTGGCATTCATTTCCTACCATTTTTCTCTTCGTAATTCGACACGATGACATATAACTAATAAGCTTAGTTGACTCTTTCTTCAACATCTCACCCCTTTCGTTCTCGACTGAGCTGTCTTCTCGCCACTTCCTTATCAATCTATCAATATCCAAACACAACTCCTCACTCACATTTAAGATTCCAACTTTGAGTTGAAATCTTTCAATATGCCTCACTTTACCACTAACACAGATTACAACCTATCTAATCCCAAATCTTCCTCTTCTCTATCGTCATCTCAATCCCTCACAACCTTCTCACTCTTTCCTTTTCTCCCCCCAGAACTTCGTCATCAAATATACACCCATTGTCTCCCCTCCCCTCGCATTCTCGAACTGGAATTTTCTCCCCCCTCTCAAACATTCGTTCCTATCTACTTTTCCTATTCTAGCATTCCCGTTCTTCTCCATCTCATCTCCGAATCACGTTCTTTCGCTCTACACTACTACCAATACATCCCTTCTTTAAATCTCTGGTTTAGTCCCTTTAGGGATAGTTTATATTTTCGGATAGATGCTAGCCAAGTTTACAATCCCTACTATTCGGCCTGGGTTGAGAAGCTAGAGAATTTGTTAAGGCTGGGGGAGAATTATGATGGATGTGGATACGGGCTGCAGCGATTAAGATATTTAATCATTGGAGACGAAGCTTATTCTCACCTGACCATCTCATCCACTGTTCTCGCTTCGCTTCGTGATTTGAAGGAGATAGGGGTGGTTACGAAAGAAGAGACACTGCCTCTCTGGCCGGAAAATGAAGTCATTTTATTTTCAGATAGGAAGGCGAGACCGAGGAGGGGAAAATACCATAAAATCGACGGCCCATCCATCAATTATTCTCATGTTCGGCGGCGCTTCAAAGGTGTGCTATTGGGTAATTCAGACGGATCGTTTGTAAGGGAGGAGAAGAGGGACCCTTTTGCGGTTGGCTGGTGAAGGATTTGATCTTAATGCGCAAACCCTTCGCCGGGAATAGGTTATATTCTTTTTATCTAGTTATCTAAATTCGTTGAAATTTTCACATAATATTCATTATCGACTGCAAACTGCAAGTTTTGATTTGTGGATATACTAGATTTCCAAGCTACAACTCCAGGCTCGATTCGATCCAAATGGGTATTTTCTCGTTCTCCAATCTCCCACCAATATCCGAAATCTCGATCTGTTATCATGATACATTTCTTTTTTTCATCTCTCGTTCATTTTCATCCGGCTCTCGTGTTTGCAATATCAAGAATCAAGATATCTGTTGCTCCAACGGCTGTCAAATCATCCATGACCACGGCGATCTTCTTCTTCTCGACCATTGAACTAACAGCTACCCAGCCTTCCTCCTCCAAAGCGTTGATCGTGGGTGCTCGCTTTCCGGGGGTGATTTTGACTGCATCTGGGAGTGCTGTTCGTTGAACGTTGTACTGGCACAAGACGTATTTTTGTGCAGTGATGACACCTCGAATACGAGAGGCAATAAGATCTACCAATGCTGGATTTGAGGGTCTTTTGGATTTTACGAGAATTGCTGTACTCGAGACGACGGTATCGATAGCCTTTAATCCTGCTGCCTTCATGGTTTCACCCGATTCTAATAACTTATTAATACGAAACTTCTTGAGGTCGATCATGTTGTTCTTTTACTCACCAACCAGATCCACAATTCCATCAGCGACACCAAGAGCGCATGCAGCCTCAACACTGCCGCTGAGCTCGATGATCTTGGTCTTCAATTTGCGCCCGGATACGGCACCACCATCTGCCTCAGCTTCCAACGCTCGGAAGAATTCCTCAGATAGACTGACGAAACTGGTACCAATATTCTTTCCAATGAGATCTGATGGCTTCGCATATGGCCCCTTCTCTGGCACTTGTACTTGTAACTTACAAGCACCAAATCCCAAATCCATTATCTCCACACATCCTTCTTCCTTACCCTCTTCGACAGGGGTTGATGTTCCTGATTCTGACTTAACTCTCCTCTCGGTTTCAACTCCTGTGGCATGTTCTGCAACTGTGTCCCGTCCAGTGATACCAATATCTACTCTACCCTCACCAACGAACGTAGGAATATCGGCCGCGGGAAGAAAGACGAGCGCAATTGGTAAGTTCTTGACCAATGCTATGTCGAGTCTTGATTCTCTTCGAAACTGAATATCGGCACCTTCGAGCAAATTGAGTGCTGCTTGTAATAGTCTTCCCTCTAACGATTCAATCAGCCATCAATCTCGAATATAGGATTCGGCTCCGTTGGTGTCATGACTCACTTTTTGGTACTGCGAATAGCAATCTACCTTCTAAGCTTTTCTGATCGTTAGTGAAAGGTTCATAATCTTTAGACTCTTCGTCTTCAATGTACAACATCTTGAGAACTTTCATTGTAGCTTCCTTGAACGGTAGGAGTTGCTAGGTTCTATATGCCTAAGAATGCGAAACCGACAGCTCCAAACCGTTTAGATAGGCTTCAATGGCAAGCTCAAGAGCCAACAAGGTAAAAAAGGACAATTCTTACTGATTCACTAAATCCATTCTGTTGAGGATGAGGGTGAGGAGAGCAAGCAGTTTGTTTCTGTACAATGTGAAGATATAATCACTCCGATTGCGGGGTATTCACTTGAATCACAAGCAGAAACGGAGGATGTTGTGTTCGTAAATGGTAAGAAATGTACGGCTTGGATAATTTTAAATATATTTGAAGCAAGGAGAGTCACGATTATTGGATAATATGGCAAAGGGACAAGACTTCACTTTTATTAATATGACTCGGAGATGTTTGGCGCAAACTCCATTATTTAAAAAAAAGTCACCTAGTACTCAACTTCATCATTCTGCCCCACGTGTAACACCTGGTACTTTCGGTGGTCGGCGTCTTCTCACAAGCCACTAGTCTTAATCAATATTAGCGCGGAAATGCTTCAATTTCGACGCTAAGAATATTAACGAGAATCTCTTGCCCTAAGATTCTGCGAACAGGCAAAAAAATATCACCAAATTCACGTCGACCAGTAAGCCCCGAGTCAATTTATCAACCATATCCCAAAATCCAAGCGCATTTATCCTGTGAGTGGCTCAGGAGCTTATCTACGGTTCCAAGGTTCTAATAAAATTCAGATCGCAAAAATGGATGCATCAAAGGTCCCCGTCAAGCTCGTTAAGGTCACCCGTGTTTTGGGCAGAACCGGTATGTCAGAATTGGAGAATCTATGTTTGCGGAGTTGAAAGGAGGCAATTTTGACAAAAAACTAGGTTCCCGTGGAGGTGTTACTCAAGTCAGAGTTGAGTTCATGGACGACACCACCCGTTCCATTATCCGTAACGTCAAGGGCCCAGGTACGATATCACGATTATTTTTATTCCCCCCAGATTTTTTATTTCGGCAGAAAATACTCGAGAAAGAAATGTTAGGAAGCTAGGGAAGGTGTAGGCTAACATATCGAAATAGTCCGTGAAGACGATATCCTCTGCTTACTCGAATCTGAGCGTGAGGCTAGAAGATTGAGATAAATTGTTGGTCATAGTTATCGAATGATGGGGGCATTGGGAATTTCTTCATGCATTCAGGTGCAGGCTTTTGCTACGGCTATGGGCTGGATGTACGTTTGATGAAAATGGATGGATCAGTTCAAGGAAATACTTTCACAAAATAACACGATCGATGAATTTCCTGGTACCTTGATTCTACGACAATGTGCAAATCTTGAGAACGTGAGAGAATTATCCTTGTGGCCTCGGGGTGATCTGGAGGATTTGGATTACGGACTGCCGCAATTTCACACCGTTTTTCGAGGGACTGGAATACAATCATGAATTTGGAGAGTCTAGATTCATGGGGAAGATGGAAGTGCGACTTTTTGCATTGCTATTCACTTCTTGTTCAGCGTTCACCCCGCATTGAAGTATGGAATCCAAACACCATGATTCCAAATTTAGGTCGGGGGAATTCAAGCCAGTCCCCCTACAATCCACTTAACTTCCATATTTTCCCATTCACTTCTCCCAGTGCACCTCGAAGTCTTCCTTTGACCCAATTCATTATTCCAGACAGCAGCAACAGCTTTTTTTTTTACACAAGAATACATATTTTTTTCTCTGCTACTGCCAAATCCCATACCAAATTTCGATCTACCTATGAGTAATTCCACCTGAAAGTTCATGGCTATATGCATATTCTGATTTTCGCGGTTAAGCTATCTTTGCGACATTTTGTTGGACTTAAAGTGATGTTTGAATTTGTTGAATTGATTCAACCACTTGGATAATTCACTCTCGATCAATCAATCAACAAGTCCAAAGTCATAATATTCTATTTGGCTCATAACACAGCAACTTACAATTCGTATTTACATGCTCCTCAATATAGCCACCGTCGTCTCCTCTTCAAAGGACATACGAATCAAACCAAACAACAACCTCAACTCAACTTCGTATTTAAGTTCAAACTAAAACGAATTCCAACAAATCCACGAAAATGTCTTCCCACCCTTTTCCTCACGCTATTACACTTTCCCAATCCTCTTCTCAAGAATTTGATGGATCTCAACAACCTCGACCAGACTCTCCACCTCCACCTCCGTCACTTCCTAACACAAACTACGCAATGGTAAACCCCATACAACATTACTATTCCTCTCTTATATCTTCTCCTCAACTGGGGTCTTCGCCTCAATCAGTTGTGTACGCCCCGCTCCCATCACAACTAGAAGTACAATCGCAGGAAACGCAGACCCAACTACAAGAATCCCTCGCTCCACCCACAACATCTCCCTTCTCACGCCAAAAACAACAAGCACTTCGAAATACCACCTTACGCACTCAACCCGACTCTCAACCAGAATCCCATCATCTCCTCTCAACATCCACGTCGCCCGCTTTCCAAACCGAACATCAACAGATACTGAATACACCATACGCTCCGGAATTGAATTACAAATCCATCGCATCCTCAACTCAATACGCAGTTTCAACCCAATTCCTGGTTTCACAACTCGTCCCTTCTCTTTTCTCTTCCCCGCATCACCTACACTCCACTCTTCCTCGCCATACACATCTACATCCACTTTCGCTTCTTTTTCCACACCCTCCTCTTCCTCTTCCGGTCCTCACTCGGATTTGGATTCAGATTCAAATCTAGAAGCAGGCATTGTAGACAATAGGATAAACGAATTGTCATGGGAACAACACACTCAAGAACTTGCGGTGCAGAGGGCGCATCGCATGTGCGCTTGGTTTACGGGGGTTTTGCTTGGGGTGTTGGGGGTGGTGAGGGTCGTGCGGTGGGTGGTTTACGGATGATGGTGTAGGAGGGGTGGTGTAGGAGGGGTGGTGTAGGAGGAGGTGGAGGGGGGGAGGGAGAGGGGGGAGAGTATGTGACATATGGTATACCAAGCGAGATGTGGGGAAAGATAGTAAGTAGAGTAGAGCAGAAGAGAGCAGAACATCTCTTTTTCTCTGATATAATATACCAAGCATGATGTGAACCACGCGAACAAGAAAATGCGGGAAGGGGATCAGAGCTCCGCGCACATGCAATCAATCAAAGTCTAGAAACGACGACGCATTGATTGGGAGGGATTATCTATGTATGCATGTACAGAGAGGAAAGAGGAAAGAAAGAAAGAAACCAAAAGCGCTTTCTCACTTTCTTGTCTGTGGACGATATCGGGATGTAGATAGATAAATAGATAGATAGATGAATATAAACAGGAAGCGGAATTTGATTTGGGATATTACAAAAAATGAGGATATCATCTATCGAGATGAATGAGAAAGAGCAGTTGAGATTCGAGTTCACTGTAGAAGAATATCACACAGTTAATTATGCTATTATACGAAAATCACATACGTCTTGTTGTATATACGTACATGCAAGACAACTATTTCCATGCTATGTTTATATTGAGTTACTCTCACCACAGATTCTCAGAAGCTAGATCTGAAATACCAATTTCGGAACCATTTTCACAGAACGAAGAGATGTATTGTTTACGTTTGATTGGTTGATTGATTGATTGATCAAATGCTTGCTTGCTTGATCGATCCCACTAGTATCCCCTCATATTACCACATCCGACTTCCTACTCATCGCACATCAAGCCCACACACCACAACCATTAATGCGATATCCTGGATCCAATCAGCCAGACATATGTACCTAGAAGTACATTCAAACATCAATTCAATCCCATGCATTTAGTCCTGTTTAGCCCAGCCCTTTCGAACCCATCCCATTGCATTCCACAAATCTCGTACACTTATTTATGCCCATCCATCCATTCCGATTCCAATCCAACCTAGAAGTCAAACCCGCACGCAATGCCCTCATATACATGATTAACAGCATAAGCATAAGCATAAAATCCAGCAGATGAAAACGTAAACACGATAAATGTATGAACAAGAAGAACAAGAACAAAGACAAGAACGAGAAGAAGAATGGAAAAGGCATGAGAAAAGTACAAGTGCAAGAACAGAAACAAACAATCAACAACAAAATCTGCAATCCCAAGCATACATCTCAGAAGAAAGAAGAAAATATGGTATCACAATGCTCCTCCTCTCCTTTCTCCTTTCTGCTCCATCTCCGTTGCGCACCCGCCCTATCTGTTGCGCGCCATCTTAATGTGATACATGTTCACATAAACAAGACAATCTCTCCTCTATCATTCTTCTTCATTCTCAAACTCCTCCAGAGCTCCTTCTCCTCGTCCCCTTTTCCCAGTGCCAATCCAGCCGCAGTTCTCTCGCGATGATATCTCTTCAATGCTTTGTTCATTGAAACACCCTTCTCGCTATTGGGACCCTTGTTTACCATGCTCATGAGAAGTTCTGCGCGGGGTTTGTAGACGATCATTTGGTTTTCGCCAGGGGAAGAATCGCCAGCGCCATTGATCGGTTTGTATTCGAGCATCTTGGGTCTCTCAGAAGACTTAGTACGATGCTTGTGCTTGCGTTTCTTGGGTCGATCTTCCGAGTGCTCGCGGGAAGGCTGGCGAGTGGTGATCAAGGACATCAAATTGCTTCCGAATGTGTCATTACGAGTGCGAGCCCGGCTGGCGCGTTTGGATTCCTTGGTCTTCTTGGGTCTTGCGCTAGGCGATTCCTTCTCAGCATCGGCACCGGAATAGTCTGGCGATGGGGGAAAGACTGAAGGACGGGTTTGAAGTTTGCCAATTTCGGCGGTCAATCCTGAATGTAGAACTGGTGGCGCATCATTCATTTGAACGTCGCCTTCGCGGGATGACGTGTCAACATGCAAGCGTTTGCGCTTCTTGTCCTTCTTCTTCTCATCTTTCTTATCCTTTTTCGATTTTCCCTCATGTTCCTTGGTTGGTTTCCACTCAATCGCTTTTGGCGCTGGTGTTTCAAAAGGTCCGTTGGCCGGTACTGGTCCAGAACCCCATTCGACAAGATTGGTAAGGCCTGGACTATCTGCTGCGTTTACTCGTACGAGATCCGTGGAAGGTTTCTCCTCTACTTCGGAACTATCTGCATTATCGCTCATGGGTTCATCACGAACTTGTTGCTCAGGCTCAGAATCGTTCATAACCTCATCAGCTGCGGGGAGATCCAATCGCGACGCATTGGGTGTTGGATCCACGAGGAAATCAAATACATTGACGGGTGCTGGCGTTGAAGGGACAGCTTCTGGTACTGGGGCTGTAGCGTGTTGCGAATTGTCGTACTCATCTTGCGCATCTTCGACGTATGCGTTGTGGGCGGGTGCGGGTTGAGAAGTATTATGCGCATTATTCTTTTGATTGTTTTGTTGCTTTCCTTTCTTTCCTTTACCCTCTCCTCTGTATAGCGCACCTTGGTATTTTTGCGCCTCGCTCATACAGCTCTTAATTGTTGTTAGCAAACGATGCCCCGCGTCTAATTCATGTTTGTTTACATACCGTATGCGAGCGATATTCTAGGCCCTGAAAATGTACCATGCAATCCAGGCAAGTATATGATGCCCCGCGACATTGATTTCGATGAGGGTCGAGTTTCTTCTTCGTAAGGACGTCTCCGCAATTCTATCGATTGTTTCTTGTTAGACAAAAGCTTGTTTGAGTTACCATAGTAGATGTAGGTAGAAATGTAGGTGCAGGTGTCGGTGTTTCCATAGAGTGTTGGAGTCGTAGGGATAATAGACGTACCTCACAACTGAATGATACCATGATGATATATGCAAGTTTTCCTTTTCTTTCCCTGCAGGAGTCTCTTGGATTGTTTGAGATTTTGAAGTACTTGTAGGGAGAAATTATGAGGTAGAAGATTGACAAGAGTTTTTTCCTCTTTTCTTTTTTTTCTTCTTTTTTTCTTTTTGGCGAAGAATAGATAAGTTTGCGAGTTTGTTCTAGTATCGCGGGGGGGGTAGAAAGGAAGTAGCTAGCTTTTGGAGAATCTGAATAAAGAAACTTGAGATTGAGATGGTAATGTTGCGTAGGTAGGTATATTATGTAGGTATACTCTGTAGATAGGTATGTCAAGTGTTTGATGTGAAACTCGGGGGAGGGATGAAGAGTGTTTCTAAATCGAAATATTTCCTCTTTGGGTCAAGATGCAAGCCTCTTTTGTGCTGTTGCTTCGATATTTGACCGGGGGGAGGGAAGAGTGGAGGGGTATTTTGGGATGAGATGGTATGGGATGGTTGGTATGTAGGTAGGTAGGTAGCGGTGGTAAGAAGGAGGGTAGGAAGGTAGGAGAGTAGGAGAGTAGGAGAGTAGGAGAGTAGGAGAGTAGGAGAGTAGGAGGGTAGGAGGGTAGGTAGGTATCAGGTATTGGTTAGATATAAGTCGTGGAACGGTTGTGCAATAAATAAATATAAATAAACAAATTCGACCCTTAAAATACTTCTCCCATCTTTTTCACACTTTTTCGACCTTGGACCTTGACCCTTGCACCTTGGACCTTGGACCTTGGGATATTTTTGTGGGATTCATTCAAGGCTATGGATGCAGGTGTACAGCTCGCGCGTTAGTATTTTTGATTTTTAGGGTTGCATGAAAAAAGGTGATGGGTGTGTGAATGGAGTGAATTGAGGGAAAAAAGATGAAAAATGTTTGCTTGGAATTTAGTTACGCTTTTCTTCCTGCTTCCTTGACTGGTGGAGATGCCGCCCTTCCTGTCCTTCCCCTTCCCCTTCCTCTAGAGCGAAAGAGCGAAAGAGAGAAAGAGAGAAAGAGAGAGACTAGAATACGCCCGGAAGAATGTTCAGAACCATATCTGTACTACTGGTGTGTCCATGTATCTAAGATACCTTTGGCTTGCGACACTTGCTGAGGTACACAGTGATACCAAAGTACAGAAGTACAACAAAAAGGTCCACGATGTCTACAGTTTGTATTATTCATTGAACAATGTTCATTTGCTATTCATCCCCCCCCCAATGGCTTATATCATATTGGATTGTCATGGTAAACAACAAGGTGGAATCCGAGAAGAGGAATGTTCATTCACATTCATCACGACACGGCATGCAACATGCAACATGCAGCATTGAAAATTCTCTGGCTTTGGGCGTCAATTTCAAAGGAAGATACTTTCTGACCTTACTACCTAGGTAGGGTAGGTATCTTCATACGAGCACGAGCAAGTACTGTCATTGGGTCGCCTCATGTATCCTTATGTGATGGCCTCAATTCTTCTGCTTTGAATTCCTTACTATTGGGCACCGTATCCAAATCCAAATCTACCTTACCGGTACCTTACCTTACCTTAGACACATGAGAAGACATTCTTCATTGGATCATTGGATGGTCCCCTTATTTCGCCACATATTGGGATCCCAATAGTTGAGATCTTGCTAGGGAGGAAACGTGAGATCGGGTATTCTAGGCCATTACAGTAGCTCGATTCGATTTTTGGACCCCCATATGTGTGAGTGAGTGATTGTTGGCGAGATAATGAAGGAGACCGAGTACGCTGCCTCGCTATACACTCACCAGAGGAAAGAAAAGGCGGAATCGTGGGAACATATCCTCGATGGAGGGAGTTTGTATGAGAGAAACGAGTTTGGCTTGGAATTCAGCCCATGAATCAAATCCCACTTACTATCTCAAGACGTGTGTATCATCTGGGACAAATTCCCCTCGAGACCCCCCAAGACATGAACCACATCCATCACACCCTACTCCGTATTTCGCACTCAACTCATCACCCTTGTTGTATCCCAAACTGTGAGGCACTGAGGGTGCATCCATCTTGAAAGATTGTGGCTCAGAATGTGACTGGATAGTTGTACCACTCTGATATCGTGTACTCCCCCATTGATGCATCTTCCACCCAGATATAATCTAATCACGACAACATTACAATGGTGTATGCGAAACTGACATTTGTACGACAAACACATATGAGATATATCTATCTGATTCCAGATGTTAGTCCGCCCTATGAAAGGACAAATCGCCTGGTCCGAAATTCCTTCATAGGTCGGTCGGTCTACTCTCCGAGTTTCTCCCCCTTCATCTTGCCGTGTCCATTTTGCATTGATGATGTTGATTTGATGATTTGATGATTCTATAGCCACGATTCCCATTTACTTCATACAAGAAGTTTGCCTTTAGGTTGATACATGACCAATGTATACTTTTCATGCTATGATTAGCTGACATTTGAACTCGTGCTTACCCGACGATCGCATACATAAATTACTCGCAGGATTGCGCAACTATATGAACAAAAATCGATGTCCGAAGGTTTGAACCTGGTACTTATGATATAGGTTTGGAGGTATCCAGTTACCTTGTTTCTAATACCGTCGTTGTCTAGTCCGATGCAAGTATCACTAACTAAATGCAAGTCACCCTTATTAATATTTGAGTATCTGGATCTCCGACCGACCCCGAGGGTATGGAGCATTTGATATGTTTCTTGTGGAGTTGATGGAAGGAGACGTGAACGGATTTGCTGGTTCTTGCTGCACTCCTGGAAATTCTGAGACCACAATGGGATTTTGATTATACAAAAGTCCTCGGTACATGATAACATTTTGGCGGTCAATCATCGCTCCTTCACTCCAAAAAAGGGTCTAACGGGGGGTTCAACGGTTCATAGACATATACATACTTAGACCTTTCGAGACGATTCATTCATTATACTACTTGCTCTCTAGTTCTACTATTCTACTACTTTGACCACTTCTACCAACTCTACCTACTCTACCTACTCTACTCTAGTACCATTGCACTTTTGTTATTCATGAAACACATCAATCAATCACGAGCTTTCACTCACCCCAAACTAATAGCAAAACATCAAAACATCAAATTCTAAGAAGAGATTCAGATCCATCTACCAATTACATCAAGACTATGTGTTACTACTACTACTGACAATTTCAATTTAACTCATCATCACGATTCACAACACCTCTTCTCATTTCTATTGGAGGAAGATATTTGACCATTTTGGCTCCTTAAGAAAACGCATTCCTACCCTACCTACCACCACCACCACCACCACCACCACTACTACTACTACTATTACTCTCCCCCTTGAAATACAAAAAG
Source organism: Botrytis porri (assembly GCF_014898465.1). NCBI lineage: Eukaryota > Fungi > Ascomycota > Leotiomycetes > Helotiales > Sclerotiniaceae > Botrytis > Botrytis porri. Next base: position 2,560,902 of record NW_024066081.1, on the reverse strand, counting down.
ATGTCTACACAAGATTCATCGGGTGGAGGTTATATTGAACAGGTAACTACTGTTACCAGTTCTATCGCAGGTTACCTCAAATTCCCTGTCCTTGTGTCTTCGGTACATTTTCTTTCACACCATTCCCATCCTATTTCACTCTTGAAAGATATTTGCTGGTCAACTGGGCCACGCTTGTTTTTCTCTCATCGTACCCGTACTTACGAATAATTGCAGGGTATAACTTTTTTACTAAGTTCTCTTCTCTACTTCAAGCAAAAGTATATATTTTTTTTCTCTCTCAACTCTCTCAACCCCCCATTACCTTTTTTCCCCCTTCCTCTTCTTCCTCTTCTTCTTCTGCCATCATCGCACCATACTCCACACTCCACATCGCGCACCCATTCACAACTTCCTGACACCAGGTTACCATTCAATAAAATACTGATCAATATGTTTCCTCAACCCTCAGGTCCTTGATTTATCCAAGTTCCATCCCAAATGCGGCCCGCACCGAAGTTCCACGACCCTCACAATTCGGCATCTCGGATTTCGAGGAGTTGATGATCCCTACACCGGATGGGGAAAAGCTTTCAGCCTTTTACATTCGAGCACCGCTGACGAGGAAGAGAAAGAATGTCACCATCCTCATGTTTCACGGCAATGCCGGGAATATTGGCCATCGAATACCTATCGCGAGACGATTCATAAACATTGTAGGATGTAGTGTCTTGATGTTGGAATACCGGGGTTATGGTCTCTCTACTGGATCACCGGACGAGAAAGGTCTCATGATAGATGCTCAGACGGGTTTCGACTATCTTCGCAAAAGAGCCGAGACGAGAGATAATGATATTGTCATCTACGGTCAAAGTCTTGGGGGTGCGGTATCAATACAACTGGTAGCTAAAAATCAACACGACGAAAGATTAGTGGGTCTAGTTTTGGAAAATACTTTTCTATCCATGAGAAAGTTGATTCCATCGTACGTGTACATCCACTGCACAACTATATTCAAATACTAACACACCATAGTGTTATCCCACCGGCCAGATATCTCGCCTATCTATGCCATCAAGTCTGGCCATCAGACACATACCTACCGACCATTACCGAAGTCCCAATTCTCTTCATTAGCGGTCTCCTGGATGAGATTGTACCGTATGTCTTCCTATTTTCCTTTCTTCCTCCCACACACCATCCATCAGAATGATGACCCAATTTCCATCCACAAAACATGACCTCCCTTCTGGGACCAGATTACACAATACGAGAACTTTTTGTCTGAATAACCTCAACCCAACCCACAACAATACCGCAAAACTACTCTATCCCATACCTTTCCACTAACTCCCCTCATCACAGACCTAGCCACATGCGCCGTCTCTTCGAGATCTGCCAATCTCCCACCAAAGTATGGAAACCTCTTCCGAGCGGTGACCACAATTCGAGCGTGGTCGAGATTGGCTATTTCGAAGCCATCGCCGATTTCGTCGGTAATCTAGACACAAAACATGGTTAAAACCATACACCATAACCCCATATCAGGGAGCACGATCCCACATTCGAATCTTTCTAGCATGCATTATGTTGCGTTTCAACACAAAATTAATATAGCACTTGGCGAGGCGTTTGGTGCATTTCGGATACTCCTTTTGATCAAGCGAGACCTAGACCTTTACTTCACGTTATCTCACCTGAGATGTCCCTATGAGCGATGGATAGATCTCTATAAAAAGTTTTTCTTTTCTTAGAATGGAGAGGATTCGGTGCAAGAGTAGAGCGAACAAGATTTACATGTATTTTATTACGAGATTCTATATCATGATAGACACGGAGAGATGCAGTCAAGAACAAAAGGACCACGCGCTTCTGAGAAGCCGTCCTTGCATCGTCCTACGATTACAATCTTTCTACGTTTAATGTCCTATTGCTCATTCATGACAAGACACGCCACGCATATCAGGCACATAATCATAATCTAATCAAGTTTTGTTTTAAAAGAATTCTCATATTTTCATTTCACACCACTTTTGACATCATTCCACAGATCCCATTCCTAGAATTTGACCATTATGATTCCATTCCCTCCCCTTACTTCTCTCCTCTCCTACGCAATGCATCGATTGCACATCCGCATCTCCGCACTTCCTTGGGCGAGAAGAAGTAATAAAGAAAAAAAAACGAAAAATCAAAAAAATCCTACACATACATAATGATCCTCGGGTATCCATCCATCTTTCCATCCATTCAGTACCTTTCATCTTCCTTTGCGCTTTGCTTTTCCTTCTTCAGTAAAGAGAATAAAACGATTCATCCCCCTTCTTATCTCTCCTCTGTCCCAAACCCCAAACCAAACAAATGACAAAAAAAAAGTTTCCTATCTGAGAATAAGAAGTCAAGTCCATTTCCTCCATTCTGCCCTCCCCTCCCCCTCTCCTCAATCATTTTTCCTTCCCCTTCTCATCCCGTGTTCTGTTTACCCTCTTTCGCTTTCCTCTCCCTCTCTTCCACACTCTCATGCTCCCCTGGTATATTCAACAACTAACACTAAGAACTAACTCCAACAAACTAGAGACATCATCAACTCATGCATACAATCATGAGCGCTGCGAAAATCCCACCCAGCTATATTAACAACCCAAACCTGCAGCCTAAACATTTGGAAATTTTCAGAAAAGGAAAAAAAGGAAAAAACGCTGCACATGTGGTTCCATTCCATCCCTCATAAAGAATCGCTCCATAATAGACACTCTAAAAACAATCTCATCGACTTTAGAGATCAAAGAAAAAAGAGAAAAGAATAGAAAAAGTCAAATGAATGAATAACTGAGGCTTATCTGAACGCCCATCCCAAAATCAAGAACGCCCCTCCTTTCCATCCAGACCCGAGTTGTGTATGCCAGGAACTAGCTGTAGTCAGGCAAAACAAATAAAACGATCCAACAAAATCATGTCCTTTCATCAAGCTTGGATTTACGACACCACCCTCTTTACGCCAATAGCCCTCGTAAATTGTTGCTTTTCTGTGGAAAATTGTTTCGAAAAACGAGTACAGATGAGTGCTTCAACGCCAAATCAAGGATGCGTTGTTGCTAGTAGAATCGAAAAGAAAAGGAATAGTACACGTTGGAAGGGGCAGATGTTGGCTCATCACTCCATGGCAAGACGAGCAAAGTGCTTACTCCAGATCCAGCCAACTTGATCAGAGCCATCATCTTGATTCTTAGCCAACCAGAGCTCGCCCTTCTCACCAATGACATCAAAGATCTAAGAATAAGTTAGCTTTTGAAGAGAAATACCAGATTCAATTGTTAACTTACTTCACCGGGTGAGTAGGTTAGGTAAGGGTAACCAGCTTCAGTCTTAGTTGCTGCAATATTAAATTCGAATAAGCTTGCTGCCAGGTAGATGACATTGTACCGACTTCCATGGGCACGATCCACTGAGGAGGCTCTCGAGGATCGAACGCTATCCTCAGGGCCATCGGGTAAAGGCATTGCCGAATGGAAAATGCCTGAAAACGGTCGTTGATCGCGCAGAGGTCCATCCACCATGTATGATGCAGATGCTTGAGTAGAACTTGATTCCCTACGATGTCCCAGGTCTGTACTAATTCTTGATACGCCACCGTTATCCGAGGTAATACTACGTGATGTTGATGGTCTGGTGGAACCATAAAGACGAGGGGCATTCGCATCTGGTGTCGCAGGAGAGCCCGAGCCAGCACGAGAATGTCCTACAGAGTAAGCTGCTGGTTGATATGGAGCATGCGCTGGGAAGCCAGGACCATTTGCCATAATCGGCGAGAATGAAAATTGTCCACTATGTCGCTTTGCAAAATCTGGAGTCGGTAGACACGGAGATGTATCATGTGGAGCTGCCGAGGACAAAACTCGTGGACGAGCGGACGAATCAGATAGTCGGCCTTTTGTTTTTATCGATTCGTTGTCTTTAACACCGGTAACGGGGGTCGAATCTAATCTGTCCAAAAAGCAATCGACCTCGAGTGTACCATTGATGAGGCGAAGCTCTTGGGTTTGTGCAAGCACATACTTGTAATCCCTCTCGAATGATTGTAGAATGTGATTCTCGTCCATTGGTATTTGGTTAGCGTCCAACACAGTCTTGACCTTCTCTTGCCATATGTAGTACCAAGCTGTTTGACTAAAGATAAGTTTGGCAAGAATGGTTTGTCCTACCTGCGCCGTCAAGAATGAGAGCCGGGGCATGTCCGTCTTCAACGTTTCATTCAGAGCATCGTATTCTTTCGCTAGCAATTGAAGCTTTTCGTCAGGCTTCTTGCCGTTGCCTTTGACAGCCATCAACTTTTCATAATCTACTCGCCTTTTCGCACGTTTCTTCATGAACTCAGTAGGCCCAGAATACAAACGTATCACAGCTTCGATTGGCTCAATGACTTCCTTTCGGATCTGTCCCACCTGTTTTATATTAGTACTGATAACCTTCTAGATCATAGAAAAATGCTTACGTGGCTTTCCAAAGCAACACTCCCCATATCCCTCATAGACAGGTTAAACTGAGTCCATCGAGCTTCCATTTCTGGGTGTGAAGAAGGGCTATGTCGCATGATTATTTCCATAGCAGAAAGAAATCTAAGGAAATCGTTGACCCAAGTAGCGACCTGTCGAGTATAGTATTCAACATCACGCATGACTACTTGCAGTCGTAGGTAATCATGACCGAACTTTTCATGCAACTTGACAAACACTTCATCGTCATGGGGCCGAACCACGTTAGAAGTCAACTTCTCTGATCGTCGTCCAAATGCCTTGGCAATTCCGAGGCGGACTTCTGATTCCTTGCGTTTTCGACCAACAATCTTCCCGACGACTGAAATACGTTCCTTGAGTTTGTCAATAGTCTGCAACAAATTCAATGTTTCTCGAGCTGCAATCGAAAGAGCATTGAAATCTGGGTGATCTTCGGCTGTATGTCTCACGAGGTTGTCGATTAATAGCTGATATCGGGTGACCCGTTGGACTGGCTTAACCATCAGAGCGTCGAGATCCCAAGCAGCCGTTAAATCCTTTGCGACGTTGTTACACTCGATAAGCCATACAGTAACCGCGGGGTCCGCTGACAATATCCTCAAGCGGTCTGCTGCAAGTTCGCTATTTTTCAGGAATTCCGTGTAGACCTCTTGCATCCTCCTGAGGTGTTTGCCAAAGGTATAACCAATATAGGTCTTTCGGTCCCTTTCTTCATTGAAATCATTGAATTCTGGAGGATCTGAGCTACTGTCGGTTGGGCCCAGCGATGCAGGAGTATTTGCCGCAGTAGTCGTTGTGGATGTCGCTTTACTTTGTCTGGCGCGAGCCTTGGAAGTGTAGACAGCTGCCCCAGCTTTCTTCAGGTCATCCAGTAGAGTTGTTGAGAAAGCTATAATCTCATCTGTATTTCTGAATATGGTCTTGATATCGCCAAAATCCAATTTTGGGCATGCTTCTGCTGTACCTTTGTAAATTTCTTCAACTACATTCATGTCTTTCAGATAAGCGGACTCTGTATCAATCATTTCCTCGATAATCTTTCTCCGAGTAAAAAGACGTGCGCTTTTCTTCTTGGCAATTGCTTGCTCTTCCTCTGTAAGAGGCAGCAGGGGAGCTTTAGGGGCGGGGTAACCATTGCTTAAAGATACATCTTCCTGAGATATTTGCATGCTTGATCTAGGAGTGGAAATGGAAGGCGTAGAGAGTGAAAGCCGCGGCGAAACCAACCCATCGCTTGGGCGTCTGGATTCAGTATGTTGGCTAGTAGTGTTATGGCTGAACTGATCGGTGCCCGATTGTGGACGACTATCTTGCATAGCAGGAGGAGGGGGTGTACGAGTAGGAGGACCTAATTTAGCAAGTGCATCTTTTCGAGAAGTATGCTCTGAAACTAGTGGAGGAGTGAGGTTAGACCATACTGGGACAGTTGGAACGGTATAGATGGTGTCCGGGTCGAATCCAAGGCCAAATCCGTTGTGGGATGTCATTGGAGGTAGTTCGAGCCTAGAAGAATCCATGGAACTTGCGTCCTCGATCGGCCTAAGTGGCCCAGGAGAAGGAGGCAATTTCGGGGGCGGTGTAGGAGCTTTCTGCAGTTCAGGAAGCGAGGTTTTCGTGTTTATCCACTTCTGATTCTCGTCCTGGGAGACTGGATCATCTGTTGTGGCAACTGAGAAATCGGTCCAAGCAGAATGTCGGCTTTCACGGTGGTAGGTGTCAGATGTAAGATATAACTCGCGATTCTGGTCATAAGATGGTCCGTACAAGTCTTCTTGTTCACTCGTATTCCCGGTGTTTCCCGCGCCAATGTCATCGGAACTTTCATACTCGATATCTGTGGGAGTGTACAAATCCGGCTGTCTATCGTTCTCTAGTGGTGATAGGGACTCGGCCAGGGCGGTACGCAAAGCTGGCAATTCTAATCTGGGGCCTTCCCCGGAAAATGTATCTGATTCTAAGTATTCCTGGGATCTGTCCGTGTCTTCTTCGATTCTGATGGGAATACCTACCAGCTGCTGAGAATTTTCGTCGTATAAACCCAAACCGGTAGGCTGAGCAATGCCATGGTTGATACTCGCAGGAGCAGCTTCCTCGAAATCCATGTGATGCATCGAGTCCGAATTAAAAAATTCTGATGCCAACGTCTTCGCGCTTGGGAGCTCTGTAACAGTGGCTTTGGCTTGCTCATCATAGGTGATGACATTTGATGGACTTTCAGAGGCATCTGATGTCAAATCATGGTCAATGGACTCTGGTAATGCTTCACTAAAATCCTCCTTAGGAGTGTCTTCTATTGAAGTGGGCTCGATAGAAGTTCCTAAAGAGTCTGCTGTGATATTTGCTCGATCCTCAGGAGTCACATCGTCTACTTTGAATACTTGAGCAGGCACTGCAACTGAATCCGCAAGCTTTATAGACGGGATACGAGCAAGGCGGGCAGCTTCTGTCTGCGCTTCGTTTTCAATAAAAGTCGTGGCAGAAATATTCGAAATTGCGGACATTGGTACATCCTCTTCAACAAATGCTCCAGGCATGCCGTTAGTGACACCCAAAGTTGGCGAATCTTGATCCATTACAATCTGATGCTCAACAGGTGGCGGGGAAATTTGTGGGTCGAAGCTTGTCAAGATCTGTAATGATTCGGGCCCTAGTGAAGGCATATCTGGTATCTGATCTCCATTCGTAGAAGTGTTCGCATGTTCAGATTTGGAGCTTTCGTCACCGTTTGTGACTTGAGTACTCTCATCGTTGGCATGGTGTGTATGAGATGCTCGAATCTTCTGCTGTTCAGATTCATGAATTGACTTAGTATATGCGCGTGTAATTTGTGCCCGCCGTGCTGCATAGTTAACTGGTTCTGTAGTTATTGTCTTACGTCCTTTCGTCTCAGGAGTTCCGCCAGCTCTAGTGACTTTAATCCCAGCTCTCGTGTCATGTGGCGATGCCGATCCATCCAGTGCCTTTTGTCTTGAACTAGCGGTTGTTGCTGCAGAAACAGGTTGCCGAGGACGTGAACTTCGTAAAGGCGGGGAGTTTTTCGCGGGCGGTGCGGAAATATAAGCTTTCAAGCTACCATTGCTAGAGACTTTGTCTGGGCTACGTGTCTTGGCACGGCTGTTAGGAGGTACAGAACGAGTTGCTGATGTCATTGAGCGTCCCGCAGGACTCCATGGCCGATGTTCTCGGGGAAGCTTTCCATGGAGCGGGCGTTTGCCAGTCAGGGGGGAACTAGCACGCGTTGATGGGGAACTTGATCTATCTGATTGAGTACTCGAGCGTTTGAGTGCAACAGGAAGTCGAGATGACAGCTTTGCTGGCTGAAGTTCGGATGCACCCTCAGCTTCTACATGAGAAGAATCCAGCGCAGTGTTTGGACCTGGATCCTTGGTATTTACTGGGGATTCTGGTGATAGAAAAGAAGAGCGGTTGACATTATGCATAGTATTTACCTTGGTGTCTGCAAAGTCACTGTGGGCACGGTTGTGACCTGATCTTCGCGGCATGTTTGGTTCTACGTCACCGAGCGACGGCGTTACTCCCAAATACCAGGCTGTTGGCGAAGTTGGAGATATATCGGCATCCGTGCGCCTACGCTGCTCAGTGGAGATGGCCGAAGGTAGCCCTGATTCAGATGTCCTTCTCGTAGCCGTTGGTATACCGTAACCAGCTTCAAATGTACCTTGACCTAAAGATGAAATCTCTCCAAACAGAGGACGCTTCTCCGGCACCGCGGGTGGTGGTTGAGATGATGGCGAAAGATTGTTCATTGACTTCGAGGTTGAACTGGCTTTGGTACTTGGTGTATTCCTCGTACGCATGCTGCGGGCGGAACCCAAGGAAGTATTACTTGAATGTCGGTCCTCCGTCGCAAATCTCGGTCGTTGCATTGCTCTGGTACTGGATGAAGGCGATTTAATTCTGGTCGGTCCCGGCTCCCTCGTAGTATTACTTGCCCTTAATGACGAACTCGTAGTTATAGGTCCTGGGTTACTAGCCACGCGGGCAGTGTATGGATTCGATCGATCTCTCATATATCCGGAACTAATCCCAGCACTATCTTTTGTTCGTACCACTGATTTTCGCGGCATGGGAAGGGACTGATCATTGTTCTGATCAAAGCGCTTCAAGAGATCTTTCACGCTTGGTTTTTGTGATGCTTTTCCATATCCATTGACTAGTGGTCTGGTTGATTGCTTTTGATTGCTTTCAGTATGCGATAGATTTGAGCCGAAGGGTGGTCGCGTTGTAGTTCTTGGGGTAGAAGGAGTTTGATTCGGTGGACTGCTGGTATTACTCGGTCGCATTGTGGAGGAAGCCGGTCTTACATCTGATGTTGCAGCAATCATATCTAATAATTGATCTGGCGGGCCGTCTGTCTGTTGAGGAGGTTGATAGTCTCTGTAGAAGTCATCTGGTTCACCACCATCATCAGAAGTATTCATGTAACCATTCGTGTTGGTAGTTTGTAATTGTAGATTCGAGGTCGTAAGAAGAGGGAGTTTAGGAGGATGAAGGGGTGCCGGATCGAAGTCAAATCTTTGGGAAAAGTGAGGAGATTCGCAAGTGGTAGAAGAAGGTATTTGCCGGTGTTGTGAAGTCAAATCCGACGAGTACTGGGAACGAGATTCGGATTGCGCTGGGGAATGAGCTTCTGACTGGGGAAAAGACCTAGAATAAAAATTCTGGTCATCTTGAAATCCATCCTCCATTGTGCCTCAACATCTGTTGAAGCTCGTGCTCTAATTGTGAGCGATGGGTGATGCTGTGATTGTTTATTGATGATCCATACAATTGTGGCAGAAGTTGAATGGCCCTTGGAATACTTGTAGCTGATTCGATGGATTTGATTTGAGCAACAAACCTTATCCTTGAGCTCTGGGCGCACGAGGGAGAAAATTGAATGTATGTGGCAGTAGGTTGGACGGAAGAATCATAGGACAAGAGTTGGTTATGCTTTCAGTATAATGCGGGAGAGAGAGTTAGAGACGGTAAAAGGTAGCGTGGTTTTGTTATGCAATTGGATGCAATTGAATAGAGTGCAATCAATTATTATGGGTTAGAGGTTTACCGGTAGTAGTTGGGGGTTAGACAGCTTTAATGATTTTTCTCCACAAAGTCTGGAAAGCTGTTGCTGTTCGAGTTTTAAGAGGGTGAAAGGGTGAGAGGGTGTGTGTGTGAGAGAGAGAGAGAGAGAGAGAGACAGAAGAATTAAGTGCGAGCGGTTGTGCAATAAATGACGAAAAGGTTACTACTACCTAGTATGTATGATAACTTTGAAGTGATCTACTAGGTAGGTAGGTAATAAGTATTTCTACCCGATGATATGAAAAGGTACAAAAGCATAGTATTGGTAAAGTAATATAATGTAGTGTGGTGTAGTGTAGTGTATTGTGTATATCTTCAGCAAATGACAGTGACAAGACAATCAAATCGAAATCATCATACATATCAGCCATTGAGGCAATTTCGGTCAAATATGGTCAACTCATACCAGGTTCGGAAGAATTTACTTCATGGGACAGGTGGAAAGGCTCAAGGATAATGAATTTCACCGAGTCAAGGAAAGTTTTTTGTACAGTTTCAACTTTCATCACTACTGGGTATCTCATAAGGTACCATTCTGCCGCTGCCGTTTGTTTCGTGTTTCCCTTCCAGAGATTCCTGGCACTATATATACTGTCTGGTATTGGCTGCTACTGCTTGTACACCTTCGACTTTTGGCCTGTACTTGCATTCCAATTTTACCGTACGCACAACCATAATTTATATCTAATACTTGTGACAAACAATGTGAGTGAAGAGTGAAGGTTTTAGATTGAATGCTTTGCCATTCATGCTACTCGATTAGACACTGGATGAAGAAGCAAATGGCCTGTTTCCTTCAGCCACTCTATCTATATTGAATACCCTTGGAATCCATAACATTATCGCCTCAAACCTTGACACCGAAAGAAAAAGCAAATGTCAATATTGATATTGACTACAGGTCTCTGACTCGGTGACTAGGAGTTCACAGGTCTCTTGTGCTCCAAAGTCAAGTTTGACAATCAGTCAAGCCTGACTCTAAAATAGCATCTAGCTGTCTAGGTAGGCAAACCAGGTAAACAAACACCTAAAGAAAGAATCTGACTGTCAATGACCCTGGAAGGTTTGCTTCATCTTGGATTTGACATGGTAAAGTCTTACTCCTAAGCCAGCAGTAGCCGAGCCTGAATCAATAGGTATCATTCATTCATTCATTGATCATTATCCCTTGTTCAACAGCCACCTGGGGCCTACCTATCTACAGTCAAAAAAGCAAAGGCTTGTGTATAAAATCCAATCAGGCACTTCAATTTCATCTTCCACTTGATGTCCTTTCCATGTTTCTTGTTCTCTTGTGTTACTGGCTCGAGGCTGTTTTCCTATCAATATCACATCAAAGTCTTATCGGTTATCGATATCCTCAATTCTAGATTCAATATCAACATTCAACCAATGATAGATGGCTAAATACCTACCTAGTAGATATTTGTTAAAGGCCGTGCTTGCGGACTTTCTTTTCCTTTTTCCTTTTCTCTGTTCCGACTTTGTCTTGCTCAATATAATTGAAACAACTCCTTACTATTTCACAACCATCGATACCCCTTACTTCATACACCTATTTATAATTTGAAACTTCAATCGTATGTTGTGTTCTCGTATTCGTTGTTAAGGGAAGGGAGGAATACTCTATTATTGACTTTTGATTTTCAAAAGTCAATAATGCAATCTGATCTACAGCCTCGTAACTTTGACAAGGCTGCACAGAACTAGGAGTCTTCCAAGGTTGCTATATCGATCTTGCTTGCTTGAAGATCGACATCACGCCTATGGGTCATCATCTGGGTCATCATTGTCCATCACAGACAGCCCAACGCTAAGACAATCCATTCAGGAAATACTACCTAGTGTGCTTTACCAAAAATCAAGAATCAACAAAAGCAATTGCTTAAACATGGCTAGAAAGAGAAAGAGAAGTCATGCTGTCACAGGAACTGATGCTGATAATGGCACTGGCCTTACAGATCTCAATAAACGCCAGAAGCCCTGTAGAGATACCCACAGAAAGGATCCTCCGGTAAAGCAAACTTTACTGGCCAAATACTACCCCAGCGTCTTATGTCTTCGTGATTATTTACTATCAAAGCTTCCAGTATCCTCCAAGGTTAGGAGAAAGAAGTTGTTGTCAGCGGGCCACAAGCTTTCAACAAACATTAGAGATCAAGGAGATGATCATGAGGAGGAAGATGAAGATCATTTGTTAGGTGACTTTCTTGATCGCACATTGATAGGTGTGTCATTGAATCATGAACTTTCTCAAGAAAATAGGTTGAAAGAGTGGGTTTCTTTCTCACAGAAAGGAGACATTTCTGTATCAACCATTGCAAATTCAAGTGGTAATGATGTTTACTCTCAATCAGAGGTGGGTGTTTCTCAACGATCTTTCTTCCGGAATGTTCTTGTCTCGGACTACTAACATCTCAACAGATTGTTGATTTTGTTATTTGGTTACTATTTTCAAAATCGAAATCATCAAATGGAAGACTGCAACACTTACTTTGTCAAGGATATCGTAAAGATATCAGTTCTCATTCTGTTAATAGGGATGAAAACTTTAGGACTTCTATTCCAGGAATCAATTCAATGTATCCCAATAGTCATGTGACAGCTATGAAAGCCTGGCCATGGCCTCATGTTCTTACTCTGCTAGGCAAAGCTGGAGAACGTGTCATGTGTGATTTGATTCTTGATTGTGGTGTTTTTGTTCAAATAGAGAATGCACATGGTAGCTATTACCAACTCAGTGGTGGGTTCAAATTGTGTCCGATTTGTTCAATCTTGACTGACGACTACAAACAGGTCAGCCTTTAAGTGAACTCTCACCTGTCACAACGGACAAAATCCATGGAAAATTATCTGAGACAGACAGCCCTTCAAGAAAAAGCCAGCAACGAGCTGTCTTGCATAATCCAGCTGAAATCAATTTTGTAAGAAATCGAATGCTTTACGCAAAAGCTGCTTTGAATGCAAAGGGCGAGGTTCAATTTGGTTTAAGGCACATACGTAGGTTACCCTTGGGTTAGTGGCTTGGATTCATATTGATTGATTGTTCTGAGCAGATGTTTTGAACAGGTTTCCATGTCAAGTCAGTGATGGAAGTGGTGCCATGCTTAGTCGTCGACGACCTGAGGAAAATATCACCCAAATTCTAATGTACATATTCCCCATGCAATTCGGCCTTCACAATGTCTTTACTTCAGAAGTTGACAATCGAGAAACTGTTCAGCCATTCAAGGATTACACTTTACGTGAAGATGAAATTGATTCCATATATCCTGACGCAAAGGCCATCAAAATCCCGAAAAGACTTCGCGGAAAAGCCAGGGATCTGGTCAAAAAGTTCCAGATCCTGCACTCCAGGTGCTCATACAATAGCTTGTTAGAATATTATTGCCCGGTCAGTCTCCAAATTGAACTTCTGCATCTTCTACTAACACTTGTAGAATCGGAGGAATCAAGATCGCAGCGTAGAGGACATGAAAGCAAAGTGTTCTTCTAATTCGACGTCATTCGAAAGCCATTGTTCTAGAAAAAGCCGAGTCTCCAACACATTTTTATCGAGCGCCCCCTCAATTCCCGCCCGAAAATCAACTTTGATGGACCATGCAAGTTCTGGTGCTGATGTATCTGCTTTCTGTCATGCCGTGCTTCGAAATATCGTACCACGCGAATTCTGGGGCACTGGAGATGTGCAGGTACATAACGAGGGCATCTTCCAAAAGAATGTGGATAACTTTATTAGACTGAGACGATTTGAGGGTTTATCACTTCACGAAGTTACTCAGGGATTCAAGGTAAATTTTCTGTCATGATCGCATGTCATTTTGTTGATGTTCAATAGATTGCCGAGATTGAATGGTTGGGAGCACCAAATACCTCGAACCAAAAATTGTCACTAACTGATTTCAATAAACGACGTGAGATATTCCTTGAATTTGTATACTATTTATTTGATTCAGTTCTTATCCCATTGGTTCGTTCAAACTTTCATGTCACTGAGTCGAATATTCATCGTCAGCGACTCTTCTTCTTTCGTCATGATGTCTGGAAATCTGTGGCTGAGCCTGCTCTGGCTTCATTGAAGTTGAAAATGTTCGAGGAAGTAAAACTGGGAGAGGCTCAGCAGATACTTGGTTCGCGAGCCTTAGGCTTTAGTCAGATGCGTCTGATACCTAAGGAGACTGGCGTGCGACCAATTATGAATCTAAGGAGAAGAGCCATGCGGAAAGGTGATAAGCGTCTGCTAGGTGCCAGTATCAATAGTGTGTTAGCACCTGTTCACAATGTACTCACCCACGAGAAGGTAAGCGTCATTTACAGTCGTTTCTTTCTTGCAAAACCTAACATCTGTAGGCAAGCAATATAGGTCGCCTTGGATCAACTCTTTTCTCTGTCGGCGATTTATATCAAAAGGTCAAATCCTTCAAAGCATCTCTTAACTCACCAACAAAACCTCTCTACTTTTCCAAAGTTGATGTCCAGGCTGCATTCGACACCATTCCTCAAGCTGCAGTCATCAAGCTCATGACCACCATTCCTTCCGAATCAGAGTACAGGTTCGCGAGACATGTTGAGATCCGACCTACAGAAGCCTATGCCACCGACCCTAATGCACCAAATAAGCCCATTAGAAGATGGAAATCACACGCCAAATCCCTTCATCATCTCGACAATTTCGATGAGGATCTCGAAAACGATATAGCCATTGGCAAGAAGAACACTGTTTTTGTTGAAAATATTGTCAACCAAATCCGTGATACTGACTCTCTTCTCCAAATTCTGACTCAACACATTTCCCAAAACATGGTTAAGATTGGCAAGAAATTCTACCGTCAAAAAGAAGGAATTCCACAAGGTTCGGTCCTTTCCTCTTTACTTTGTAATTACTTCTATGCGGATCTCGAAGCCAAGCATCTATCATTTCTACAATCTGGGGAAAGTCTGCTGCTGAGATTGATTGATGATTTCTTACTTATAACACTCAATCCCGCACATGCGAAACGCTTCTTGAAAATCATGCATGATGGGATATCAGAGTACGGAGTGGGTGTGAACCCGGACAAGACACTTACCAATTTTGAGGTGATGATTAATGGTAAGAAAATAAAGAGGGTGGTGGGCGAGAAAAAGTTTCCTTATTGTGGTAATTTGGTGGATATGAAGACTTTGAATATTGCAAGGGATAGGGATAGGAGGAAAGATTTGGGTGAGTTTGTTTTGATTCGTTCTAGCTTCTCGTTAAACATATCACTATCATGGACCTTGATACTAATCGTTGAGAAGTAATACAAGATTCGCTCACAGTCGAATATTCAAGAATTCCGGGGAAGACATTCCATCGGAAAGTTCTCAGTAAGTATCATTTTCTAATCTCATTTTTCACGAAACCACAACGTCGCAACGCATGGGGATATAAGCTCGAACGAAGCGGAACCTGCCACATACGACCATAGACTGAAGAGAATTGGGCATCCCGTCCGCTCTGCCATACACAAGCTTCAGATCGGTGGATTAGTAGTTGGGTGGGTGACCACCAGCGAATCCCCACTGTTGTATGTTTTTACTTTTGCGTTTTTTTGCACTCCGGAAAAGAATCTCGATGAAACTCTGGATGTTCTTAAATGCTATCCATTTTTTTCTCCAATACCTATCTTGCATGCAGCCTTCATTTCGCACCCTGCTTCCCCGCGCTAGTTTTCGCTCTCCACTTTCATTTGAAACTTCAAATACAAAACTAACACACCCATAGATTCCCTCACCCTGCAAACCCATCCCATGTACCTCGACACTTCTCACAATTCCCTCTCTACGGTCCGAAAAAATATCTACACCTCTTACATTGAAAGTGCAACGAAAATGATGGCATATATAAAATGTTTACCTGTTGCCAAAAAACCAAAAAGTGCATTGGTGATTAAGACAGTAGAGGATTTAGTTAGATTGGGTTGGTGTTTGAGTAGACGGGGAAAGAAGGGCAGTAGTAAGGTTGGAGGGAAAGGGGGAGATTTGGATAAGGATACGAATGAGGAGGAAAGTAGCAACAAAGATCATTATGCAGGTTATAAATGCGAGGTTTCACAAAGGGAAATGAGGAGGTGGGGTTTGGGCGCTTTTCTGGAGGTAATGAGGAAGAGGCAGAGTGGGTATGCGGCGGTGGTGGAGTGGTTGGAAAGAGAGTTGGAAAAATTGTGATGAGGGAGGGGAAAGGAGGTGTTCGTGAAGAAGGGGGCAAGGGAGACTGGGCAATGCGTGTGCTAGCTCGGTGGATAACCTGTTAGACGGGAAAGGGGGAGTGGGCGACATTTGAATTGTGGAGGAATTTGTATTTATACTTGTACTTTTAGTGCATCATTACTTTTTACACATTTCGTGGAATGGATCTCATCACGTATAGATAGACGCATACCCAGAGAATCCATACATAATTTCATATGTCATATTAATTACGCTTTGAAAGATATGTGATCTTAGGATACCTACACAACCTCCTAACTCTTCTAAATCAGATTGTGGTCAAGCTTTCATTTATCCTCTTCTTAAATAGGTATATTGGTTGGGTATTAATTACTACAGTACTTGAGAGTTGATACTTCTCGCGATGTGAGATGGAGGGGGGTGAAGGGGAGAGGAGAAAGGAAAAGAGGAAACGCCCTTTCACTCTCTCTTCCTCTACCGGGAAGAAAGTCCAAGGTTATACTTAACTCCATTTTCGATATTCATATATTTATTGTTGATTTTGTTTGGCTGATGGTTAAGAAGCATACTTGTTCGTACATATCCATACAAGGGAGCAAGGAGCAGGGGAATATCGAAGAAAGTAAATCACATGAAATACCACTACAATAAGCTACACGAAATCGGAATATACAAAAAACCAAACATTATCTATTGACTTCTACATGGACTTGTATCTACATACACACGTATGAAATCGAAGGGTCAAACTTTCCCAATCTCCATTCCCATTTCAATTTCCCACCCCAACAGATTTAATCATCTATTCATTCATCTAGCATCATGCATGATTGTACCGATGTCCCCCTACTTTTCTCTTCCAGAAATTCTATATTCCGTCCCATGCCATTCACCAAATTATTGCACAATGAACAATCATCCTTACTCCTAACCCCAAAGTTCCAAATTTGCAGTCCGGTTTTCAAACTCCTTGCCAGTGGCTCCAGACTCCAAAACCCCACAAGATCAGACAAATTATACATGGTTAAAAATCTCCTCACCCTTTAGCTCATTACTCCTGCTTTTCCCACGCGTGCACCCATTTTTAATACCTTGATACCAATGTACACACAATGCGTTAAAAGTGATCAGTTCCTCCGATGCTCGTAACCAGGATGGGAGTTCGAATACTGCGCAAGAGAATGGCCGTTACCGTTACTGTGAAGGTGTGACGGATTTGGCTGATTCGCGTATGGCGCATGAGAGAGGTCATTGCCGTTGCCATTACCATTGACACGGATTGGGGCTACTACTGGGAACTGCGACGGGGCTGCTGTTGAATTTGAATATTGGGCATGCGATTGACCGTTGCCATTGCCGTTGCCATTGCTATTAATATGCGATGGAGTTGCCGATGTATTTCCATACTGCGCATGTGTAGGTATCACTCCGTATCCACCCGCGGGCCAACTTACATATGGCTGCTGTGATTGCATTCCCTGCATCGCTGTGGCGGCAATTTGTTCATCCATAGCCGGCACGCTACGATCCATGTACGACTCTATCATCGGGGCTGAGACTTGTGGATTATGAGTAAAGGCATCCGGTCCAACTTTCCAAGGAATACTGAAGTTATTCCCTAGAATTAAATCAAAGACGTTGTCAATATTGCTCTGCTGAGGATTTTCGAATTCAATGTCGATATCAGGGATTGCTTGAACATGAGACTGCATCTGCATGGCGTCGTAGTGTTGAGATTGTGCGGTAGTTACATGGTTATCGATTATACCGACAATTTGAGCAAATTGAAAAGATACCTGTGTGAGCATAGCGAATACTGGACAAAGACGAATGTTGTCCATCGCGTTCCTTATATCAACGACTGCCTTCCTGCGAGAGATGTCTTCGTCATTGTCTGGCTCATCTTTCGCTAGGAACTCCAACGCGATAACGGCCACGCTGTGATATACATAGTAAGGATCGATCCAGGTTACACCATTGAATTGGTTCAAGGTGATAAGTTGATGGATGAGTTTAAGAGCTTCTTTCGATGCAAGGCCACATTTGTAACTCAATATGTGTTCTTGTTCATCGAGATGGTTAGCGCGAACATGTTTCCCTTTTTTCCGCGCTACCTGCAGCATCGCTTTCCGTACCGCGTAAGGTCGAGTAACAAGTGACTGTACAAGATGGAACTGAAGATGAAGTAGATAAATCGCACGCGAGTGGGCACGTGAATTACCTGGAAGTCCGAGGCGAAGGTGTTGTGGTAAGCGGTCGCGCCAATCATGCAACTCCGAGAGTAATTTATCGGCCCACTCCATCCTGTGTTTCTCATCGCCTGGGGATAGAATGACGTTAGAGGGATACATCATCTTGCTGGTACGTGCCATTATCCGCGTCAAACGACACAACTCCTCGATGTATGCCATAGGTACATGTGCACTGCCATCAAGCAGATCTTCGTTGGGATATTTAATGGTGACTTCCATATCGTCGATAGAAGAAGGTCTGCCCAGTATTGTACATGAATTCTGTTCTAGTACGTAAATTGTCCACCACACACGGCGTCGAACCTCTATTTCGCCTGGATCGAGATTTTTGTTACCTCCTTCTCGGTGCATTCCAAGAGTCATGGCCATTCTTAAAACTGCACCTAGCATCGTCCAAGCTGCATTACGTTCGGACATGTTATGTAAATACATATGCAAAAGGAGTAGAGCTTGAATATTGACTAGTGTACTGGTATATTGAAGTTGGGACACTCGCGACTGTACCCATACTTTATAATTGTGAATCATTTGCAGGTACAAATCATCCTGTGGCTCGATAATTTGAGCTCCAAGTACCAGAACCATGAGAACAGAACATAGCCATCCGGGTTCGAGATCTTGTACTTGATTACCAAGTTGGCTCCACGTGCTCTCGTAGCGCTGTTCAAAAGAGCGACGTCTAAAAAGCATAAAATCTGGGTGAACGTGGTCAAAGAATGACCGAACTAAGGCATCTGCGATTTCTCGAGCAGGCAGAAGTGAAGACAGAGGCTCCTTTTCTGATGGATCTTTGCCTGGAACAAGTGGAAGCACGTGACGGCTTCTAGATACTTGAGAATCTCGTTCGAGGTCTGCTGGTCCAGGGGCGGTATGTTTTTCTTCAGCCGCTTTTGGCTCTAAACCTTTGCTCCATTTTGATGTCGCGAAATTTATCATCAACTTCATACTTGGATTGTTCGGTTCAAGAACTTGAGCATATGATCCAACCAGCGCACGAAGATTGAGCGCAAATCCAAAACTTGAAGAAGGTCCAATAAAATGGGATTGTCCCCCTGAAGGTGTGGGAACAAGTGTTTCCTGTGGCGAACTGGGCAAGGTTACGGATTTCTCTGTTGGCGTTGACTCTTCTTTCAAGGTTCGTTGGCTTCCCTCGGAATAAGCTGGTGATGACGACAATTCCTTTGGGACCCGTGCAAAAATTTCCTCCATGCGTGTATCGCCTGTAGTAAGGTTGTCTCCCGTGAAGTCAGGCAACGTTATTTTATGCTCTGCAGCAATCTCGTATAGAACGTCGATATCACTTGTATCCTTGTTGGGGAAGATTCCTTTGACCACCGCATCCAGAACGCGATATCGCATACTAAGCGTTTCGACACTTCCATAAATTCGAGTCTTCCGGGGTAAGGTGCATTTACATTGTACACTGGCTTCCACACAATTCTGGCAGGGATCCTCTCCTGTTCGCGCACAACGCACTCTACGCTGTTTGCAACGATCGCAAGAAACCAGAGTTCTTTTTCGCAGGTGATCCGCAACACGGACCTTGCCAGGCTTTCTCTTTTTGGGTCGGTCCATATTCTATGCGCAGAGAGGGGAGGGGGAAGAGTGAGATCTAGTCCCGCAAAATCCGGGATGTCAAGAGATAGAGAGTCGTATAGATTTTGATATGGTTATCAATGATTTGCGACAGTTATGATTATGAAGGATTATGAAGAATCATGGAGGTTTATGGATGAAGGTCTTGAGTACAGGAATGAAGATGTGTCAATTCATTTCGTTATGATTGTATGGCTAGACAGGAACAATACAATCACTCGGATGAAGTGCAATTAGTGTACTAGTACGTGCTAGTACTAGGTGCTAGGTGGTGTCTGAACGCGATGGACTGAGTGAATGATCTTGGATCTCGTGTGATGTGGAATCCAATGTAAACGGGGAACGATACAATATGGAATCGATATCTAGTATAAGGAGGAAGAAGTATGAGGAGTTTAGATTTGAGTAGTGGGTTAGGTGACTTGGGTACTAGTTAGGGACAAGGAGATAGTGTTATGGTAATTAGGAGAGGACGATGCAATAATCAAGGATAAGAGAGATACCTAGTAGGTTCATCATAGGTAGGTAGGTAGGTAGGTAGGTAGTGGGAAGAGGGGAGAGAAGTCGATATTGGTGCTGATGTTAATGCTGATGCTAATGCTGATGCTGACTTATCAACTTTTTTTTTCGTTAGCCTCTTCGTTTTTCCTCAATGGTTTTGGGTCGGTGCCAATGGGTGGTCATGCCATGTACAGAATAAACATGGAAAAAGTACTGGTGTGTAGAGAGAGACATACATATATATCCTTCCTACCTAGATAAAGATTCATTTACTCTAACAAGGATTTATTGCATGTTACGAGTTTGAATACGTGGGAAGATAGATAGAATAAGTCCTAGTAGGTACGGAGTAGGTAAGATTACTCTCTAGATGTACAGAGACTCCGTATGGACCAAATCAACCGTCCGTCGCGTGAGAGAAGGAAGAATGTGATAAATAGAGTTAATGATTTACCAGTAGATGTAGCGTGTGTAGGTAGGTATAGATAGGTAGGTCCCTAGTAGTATGCAGCACTCTCTATTCGTATTGATACCGGTACCCTTGAATTTGGATATGTACCAAGGGTACCTAAGTAGTACGTACGTATATCGTAGTTGGTAGTACCGGTAACTTAGGTCTTTCTCTTATTTCCAGATACTAACGATATGATATTATCATGTTGGACTTGGGCTTGGACTTGCACTTGGACCTGCTTGCACTGTAACTTGTTTGTAACTTGTCAGACCTCCTTCCTTAGTACTTGATCAACCCCCGAAAATGACCTAATCGGAACATTACCTTAGTATGAAAGTATACTGTGTAATTACTGCAGACAGATGGGTAAAGTTGGAAGTTTGCTCGGCAGACATTTAATCGGTAGATCTTAAGCTACCAGTACTTACACCAAATGCATCTCCTCCTCGCCCCCCCCCCCCAGCTGCTCATCATAGTCGATCCTTAGCATCTAATAAGTACTTAGCAGATGTCATCCATCTCAACTTGGTAGTTCTTGACGAGATGGAAGTCTTTGAAAAAGCAAATCTAATACATGATTTGTTTATCGTAGATTGAGGGGAACCCATCTCCCACAAGTCACCCATCACATGTTCAGGTAAAGCCTATGACCATTGGCCACCTCGAGTACTTAGGTATGAATAGTAGATATAAAAATAAGGAGATCTACCCGAGAAAGTGTTGGTGCATCGAGTGAGTGAGTGAACCATTCTTAGATCCATCGTTAAATAACTAGGTACCTCGGCATGATTCAGTATTGTTTGTTTGCTTGCTATTCTCACGATTCATTGGATATCAGTCCTCTCCGAATTGAATTGATTCTTTGATTCGAGGAATCTCAATGAAAATGTAACATGCCATTCACTCTTATCCATCCATTATCCGTTGACCGTTGACCATTGACCATTGACCATTGACCATTGACCATTGACCATTGACCATGATCAATCAGCCAACAGACCTCATTCCCAAGGACCTGTAGCTATCGGAAATGATCCAAAATCACACAATTCAATCACCCGAAGTCTTTATCTAGTCCAAGTCGCTGCTTTTATCAGCTGTAGGCAAGTTGCCCTTACTTGTACAATCCACCATCTCTTGGCACACTCGCACATTCAACACTTTTGTACCATCATACCCGGTATTTTGTACTCTTTCTCCATTTTTGATCCACAGAGAGTGCGTAAGATATTTTATTAGCGACCGAATCAGAGCTCCTTATGGGTCCCATAAACGCCTTCCCCCTTCTTCTTTCTGTCTTCCCTATCTAACAAGCTTTTTCGCATCCAATACAAAACTTATTAGCTGAGATTGGCACTCCGCCAACTAGGTATAAAAGAAGAAGGAGGAGGAGAAGAAGAAGAAGAAGAAGGAGGAGGAGAAGAAGAAGAAGAAGAAGAAGAAGAAGGAGAAGAAGAAGAAGAAGAAGAAGGAGAAGAAGGAGAAGAAGGAGAAGAAGGAGAAGAAGGAGAAGAAGAAGAAGAAGAAGAAAACGAAAACGAAAAAGAAAAGAGAGAAAAGCCCTAGATGTGTTGATATAATAATATCTGCTTGGGTATGTCCATCATCACATCGTTCCTCCATTCAAGTTAAAAAGAAAGACATATTACGGGTTTAGTATCCTTCTCCTACCCTTCTTCTTCTCCTTCGTCTACTTCTTCTTCCTCTTTGAACGATTGCCGTCACTATTTCTTACCTACAATATATCCCATATCGAACAATTGATTTTACTCGGTCATTCTACTTCTCACGCTGTATTCCTGTATCAAAAACCGTTGGTTCAATTCATAAGGTTATTGAGTCAATCTATCTATCAATCCACTTTTTCAATTATCTCATCTCATCCATCGATCGAGAACATTTTAATCTTTACATACATACGGAGTACAGATACACATACAGAGTACATGCTCCGTACATATCTAAACTATAAACTAATCCCAATTGATTACTCAATCCCTTGTTTCTTCTACCCTTGTCCTGCCTGCCCTGTCAAACTATTGTAACATACATTCATCATACTTACCGTTGTTCATACACATCCCCGTGCCTCATTAGTCTCACTTCACCATTCTCTCGGGTCCTCTTTTCGGATCGGATCGTTTAGAAAGAGGTATGTTGTACCGTCTTTTTGCTTTCTTGCTGTACGGAGTACACTACGTCGGTCATTCCATTGCCATCTATAAGGTCGTCGGAAGACAACATATCTCTTGGTACCTCCGCAAGGTTTATGCTCATTTGCTGTATTTCCATACGCTCATTATAAATCTATAGTAGGAGATATAATACTTGGAACGATTCCTTTATACAATATCTTCAGAAAATACACAAACATATCTTCTTCTTTATATACTCACATACACCTGTACAAGCAAGGCAGCTAATGTCCTTCCTTTTCACAGTACAACAGTGTCAACATGAGCATGTAGTTCGGAATTGGTCCTCGAAATCTTTCAAAACTTTCACACCACTCAAAACTACCTACACCCTTCTAGCCAACCAACAATCTTTTCGTGATCAAGGATAAACGTCGGCAGTTCTTGTCTTCGCATCAAAAATTCAAACATGTCATCAAGTCAACCAAATATTGACCAATTTGACTCTCATCAAAAATCTGCCCTGTGTTTGGAGGAATCTAATTCGACATCTCCAACCCCAGGAATCCAGCTTGATCAACATGGATTACCACTAGTACCCCAGCCCAGTCGCTTTAAAGACGATCCATTGGTATGTTGTAAATTTCCAATCAAGACCCGATATTGCCGGGATATCTCAAGATTCCAAATACATCCCTTCATCTCATCCATATTTCATCTAGATTTCATCCGTTCGACAAAAAAGTACAAAGTTGATGATCTACTAGAATTGGCCAACATGGCTCAAATGGGCTGTCCTGATTCAAGTTGGCTACATGGCATTCCTAGGACCTTACAATGCCGCACTCGTTAATCCAAGTCTGGTTCTCCTGAGTGATGCGCTTGATGTTAGTCCAAAAGTGGCTTCGTACAGCACAACTACGGCAATTATCATGGGTGGTGTTTCACCATTCATTTATGCGCCTTTGGCGAATATCTATGGTCGTAGACCTATCACCTTATTTGCAATAGTTTTGACTATTGTTGGAGGAGTAACATCGGCTCGTTCAAACACTTTTTCACAACTTGTGGGTACACGTGCTCTTTGTGGCTTTGGGTTCGGTGGAATGATGTCGGTGGGTACTGCTTGTGTAAATGATATGTTTTTTCTTCATCAGAGAGGTGAAGCTACTGGCGTATACTCCCTCTTTGTTACAAACGGTGCTCATGTGGCTGCGATCAGTGAGTCAAGTCACCTTGAGTTCTACGCTTTCCTCGAAAAACCAGCTAACATAATCAATTTAGTTGGCGGTTTCCTTGGGTCATCCCTAGGCTGGCAATGGGACTACTGGATTGGAGCTATCAGCACCTGCGTTTCTCTCTTTCTCGCCATATTTCTTTTCCCCGAAACTCTGTTCTCTCGCGACCCATCTTACCTCTCCACACGTACCAAAACCCGCACGTACTATGAACTTCTTTTTGACTTTCGCGGGAATTGTCTCCCTAATCGCTCACTCCAATTTTCCCACTTCTTAGAATCTTTTTACATGCTTCGCTACCCTTCCATTCTCTTTCCATTCTGGTACTACACGTGGGGATGGACTTTCATCAATGTCATGCCTGCCATCTCTATCGCCGCCATCTACACCGAATTCTATGACCTGGAGTCTGGTCCAATCGGTGCCTGTCTGGGAGTCTCACTCATGATTGGTAGTTTATTGGGAGAATTTAGCGCCGGAAAAGCAAGTGATTGTGTCATGTACCGTATGGCGAAGAAAAACGGAGACGTAAGGAAACCGGAATATAGACTTTATCTCTGTTGTTTATCGGCGGTATTCATGCCCATGGGATTGATTGTCTTTGGAGCTACAGTGGGGAAGACTCATTTCATTATTCCGCTTATTGGACTGGCACTTGGTATGTTTACGGTTTACTTGCCTTTATTTTCCTTCTTATTCCCTCGACAGCTCTCTTCGTCTGAACCCCACTTCGCTATCCTTCCCCATGAAAACCCACTTCAAACCTTCTTTTCAAACCTTATTCTCTTACTTCAACCCCACTTCTTCCTTTACCTAACCCTCACTAACATTCCTCCTCAGGTGTCTTCGGTCTTCAAATCGCTTCCACAACCCTCTATGCCTACGTCTCCGACTGCTACAAGCCCCAAACTCCCGAAACAGGGGTTCTCTTCAATCTCTCCCGCGGCCTCTCATTCGTAGTCGGATATTTCGCGTTGCCATTTGCAGATAAAGTAGGATTTACATGGGCTTGGTTTACATTCGCAGTTGTGTTGTTTGTGTTTTTTGGACCAGTCGGGGCATTGATTTGGAAGGGAGAGCAGTGGAGGATACAAGGGGGAAAACCAGAGTTTCATGGGTGGCTGTAGGGGGTTATGAGGAAGGGGAGGAAAGTTATAAGGGTTTGAGTTCATGGAATATGGATGGTTTGTGAGGCTGGGCTTGAAATCCGGCGAGATGATACCTACGTGAGGTGGAGTTGAGAATGGGGTTATGCTATGTTATGATATTGTATGATACAGTACGTCACGAGATGGAGAGGATCGCTTTTTGCTAATATTAAACTATGTTGTTAATAATGTAATGTAATATACCATTTAATAGAATTATTCAAATGCTAGGAGATAGGAATGATATTCTTCTCCTTTGATACCATAACCGGATAAGCTACCAGAACAACCTACCTCTCCTCGTCCATGAAAATCAACAAAGATTTATTGATACCCATTCTATCTTACCCATACTATCCTCTTGTATCCTACCACCCCAAAAATTAATCTCATCGCCCAACCCACGGATCGGGCTTCGCCTCCCCCGCAACTGAAAGTCGAAACGGGTTATTAGAACGCGGTATGTGGGATGTTTGGGTGGGGGTTTGACTTCTTCGTGATTGTGAATGTGCTCGTGATCGGGATTGTGAGCGTGAACCTGAACCTGAGCCTGAAGAAGAAGAAGAAGGAGGAGAAGGGGGGTGATGAGAAGAAGAATAAGAAGAAAAAGAAGAAGAATTCATACACTCAGCTTTCTTAGCTTTAAAGATGCTACGACGGATAGCCTCTTCTTGTCCGAGCTGGTACTTGAGGTCGGAGATAGGAGGTGAGACATCTTCTTTGGAATGGGCGTGTTTGGAGGAATTTGGTGGAGGGGAGTGAGAAGAAGAATAGACACGATCGGCATGCGAGATGGAGGAGCCGGGGTTGATGGATGATTTTGATATATATGATTGTGCATCGTCGTTTTCGTCATCGTGAGGGTGAAAATCGTCTTCGGACATACCGATTCCGGAGTCGTGGTCGGAGTCAGAGTACTGGTCGTGGTGGGAAGAGGGGGGAGCGTGAGAGCGAGAGCGAGAGTGAGAACGAGAGTGAGAACGAGAGTGAGAATGAGATGGAGATGAAGATTTATGTCGGGGATTGGAATTTGAATTTGTGGAAAGGGATACGGATACGGAAAAATGTTTGGGGGGTTTGGAAGAGGATTTTTGGACCCAGCTGTCCGTAATCGAGGGAGGATGGTGGGTTGTTCGGGCTCGGGAGAGACGCCGGTGGGATTCACGGTTTGAGCGGCCGAGGGAGTGTTGAGATGATAAAGAGGAGGCAAGTGAATAGGAAGATGAGGATGAAGATGAAGAGTCATCATCCCCATGCTCTCCACTCTCATTCTCTCCCGCCTTAATTATCTCCTTTGTGTACCTTGAGAGACCTCTCTTCCCATCCCTAGTCCCAAGAGTTTCCTCGTCCAGAATCGACTCGTCAGCTTCACACAATTTGCGACCCCGCTTCCAGCGTAACAACCTCTTTCGAATCCAAATTCTTATAACATCGTTCGTGAATGCTTTAAATGGACGCTCATTACCTCGCTGCAAGGTTTCAGCTAGCGCGCATGCCTTCTCCATGCGGGATTCGCCGCGAATGTAGCCGAGGTATTCGAGGTTTCTGGGGACGGAGGTTTGGATGAGAGTGGGGAGGGGGCTGGAAGAGGAGCGGAAGGAGGGAAGGGAGACAGATTGGTGGTAGAGATATTTGGGGGAGGAGGGATTAGAGGTATTCGCGTAGGGATCGAAGAGGAAGATGAGTTCGGTACTGAGGAGGGAGCTACTTGTGGAGAGACTGTAGACTTGGTATCTGGGTCTTGGGGGCATGGTTTGAGATGGGGGAGGGGTTGAGAAAGATTGATGGTGATGATGGTGATGATGATAATGATGGGAATGGATGGAATGGACGAGACAGTGATTTTAATGATGGTGTAAGAAGTCGAGAAGGAGGTTGAAGGTATGCGAACATAAATCTACAGCAACTAATTCTGTAAGTGTTCTAATGACATAGAAATGGCAACGCAAATTGATGTATAAATGTGACGATTGTAAACTCACAGAAAATGGATATTTGGGTTGAAGGAACCGTCAAAAATTGAAAGAATTAACCACCAACAAGTCAACACAAACATACAAACATATAACCAGCAAAATCCCGCATCGACAAAAGGTTATTGTTGGCGGTTCAAAAAAGGTCTCGAGACCATATCATAGCCAAATTCAACCCAATCATGATATCTTTCTTGCGGAAGAAATCATGGTCCGAAGGAAAAGTTTTTCTTTCCAGGCCGGTTGGCGGCCGGGTTTTTGGTCTATCTTTCATCATTCGTTGAAACATTACCAGTCGCGTTTGAAGTTATGTAAGACAGAATTTTTTCGAAACATTTGCCCATGATGCCTGGACCGTTTTAACATAGAGAAGACCGATAAATGCTTCTCGATGGCCCTGAGGGTTGAAGTGGTAATTGTCGATCTCGAGACGGGTTGCGAAGATTGAAATGGGAAGTGAAACTTTTTCTTCTGATTTAAAACAAGAAGAGAAGAATATGAGGTATTGAGACTCAAGACTTCATTATTGACCTGCAGTGCTTTGTTGATTGGAATTTGTTAGAGAGGAATAAGGGGTGAGGGGGCATTGGTCTCTATCTGCCGCTATGTTTGATGTGGGATACAAATTATGATATTTGACTCAAACGTAGTATGATTACCCAGAACGCAAAATGCAAGAAATTGACCAGAGAATGTGCCCTGAATCAATTACCAAAAACCTGGAGAGCAAACAAGAAATGTGAACGTGTTTTCGGCTATACATCCATATGATCGCAGTAATGTGTTTGTTCCGTTACATTGGCGACGGTAAAGTGCAGATCCCCATCGGTATGTTACATCGCATTTTTGGTTGAGGTGGTTCCAATGAATACCCTGTGATGGACGTTTGTTTTGTATTACCCTGTTCTATGGGTAATTACGAACGGAGGCTGAGCTGATATAGAGAGGCTGGCTCTAGTCGTCTCTCAATTTTCGTCTCATCTTGTATTCAAGAATTCAATAATTCTGAGCATCATGACTGATTCCTCTAAGAAGCACCCAAAAGTTACGTGCGCTAATGTTGATCAAGGTGAAGATGGTGGAGGGATTCCATGTAGCAACGTCGCCTCAAAAGCTTGCAATGGGTGCCTTCTAGTTCAATATTGCAGCAAAGATTGCCAAGTTGCACATTGGAAACCCCATAAGAAGGATTGCAAATCCCCATTTATGAAGAAATCTTGGAGACCACAGTGGGATGTGGAGAAACGACGTCCGGCATTTATTGGAGGCAACGATGATCCTGCTCTAGCTGAACAGTGGGTGACTATGGTGCAACACGGAAGAAAGAAGTATTTATGGGGTAATGTTCCTGCCATTGATATAATTCAGAGTTGTAAGAACGAAGGAAAAGATTTCCCAGAACAACTCAATCTTTTATTTGCGGGTAAGTGTCAAGTCCAGGGGAACATTGCGGACTGACAAAGTTACAGCATCTGGGGATATTAGAAACGTTGTCAAGTCTCTCGTCGAACTTCCAATTGCGTATGAAGGCAAATGTGAGCTTATAATTAACGACAAGGATTTTGACATTGTCGCCCGGAATACAATATTGCTCCTCACAGCTCTCGTATTCGACCCCATTGAAGCAGCAGACATTATGATTCATATCTGGTACTCTGCATTCATAACCGAGTCAAGTTTGCAAAAACTTCAAGAAAAAGTTCTCCCGCTGATTGAAGATGTTTGTAAAAAGGTAGCTGGCCGCCCAGGGCAATCTTTGCAATCCAAAACTTGGACATTCGGCACTCGCACCATATGTTTAGTATTACCGAAAGCTTCTTGGGATCTTCTTCCTTCATTTTTCAAAGTTCCAGATGGACTCTCGGCTAGCAAGGCACAAAAAGTAATGGTTGAAACGACATTGCCACCCTCGAGAAGAGATTATGTCGAGCGAGCATTTTATTCTCGACCACCTGCATGGCGTGTATGTGTTACTAAGTTCCGCACTGATGGAACACTTCTTCCCTTTGGACAGTCTCGCAAGGATTTCAACGTGCCAAATCCGTACATAGCTCCAAGTCTTTTGAACGTATAATTGCTAATTCAATGGCAGGACGTTGTTTCAAAGCACTGATTTCTGGCCTATGATGGATTCTGCCGACCCATTGCAAGGATGGCCTTTCGAGGCACACTATTCTAAGCTTTTATCAGCTCGGGACGATATCTATGGCAGCCTTTACTTCTATCTTCAAGACCAACTTCAAGGCTTCTGCAAGCGAATTGAGAATTTGAAGATCCGCTTCCAACTGTTTGAACTTGATGCAGTAGACCTACCAGGTATTTTGAAAGAGCGCGGCATTGCTAAAGATTACTTCGACAGAATTGAGGTGATTCTTCAACCAGTTGTTAAAGCAGTACAGGTTGCTGATAATCCTTAGGTTTCAAATATTGGAGACCGTGGCTACATTGGACCTCGAAAGCTTCTGATGACTTTCGCTCCTTACCTGAAGCGTAAATCACAGAATCCGCATGCCACACTTCTTGCTTTATTCCTCAACGCTGTCCACGAAAGTCGCACTGAAAAGGATTACATTTATAGCATGGCAACCGATTCAGCAAAATTACGTAGGTACATGCCAATTGAACGGGACATGCTTCAACCTTACAACGCAGACTTTCTGAGATGCAACGATGCACGATCTCTGTTTCAAGACCTTGACAGGCCTTTTGACAGGTTTATGAAGGATTGTTCCTTGTATGAAATCAGTAAAGTTGAAGGGTTAAGAATAAAAACCAAGAATACATTGGTTGAGAAATGGCCTTTGAAGTTGCGAAATGGGGCAAAGCAAGAGGAGTTTGATATGTTGTTGGCATCGGGACATTTGGGTTCGGAAAGGTATGTAGAATGGGAAAGTTTGATATAGGATTGGTTTGAGAAGTCTGAGAAGTCTGAGAGATGAGAGGTGGAAAGCGAAGAAAGAAAACAGCAAAGGAGGTAAGGAAAGGAAAGAAGAAGAAGAGAAGGAAGAAAGTCAGAAAGTCAGAAATAAACAAATAAATAAATAAACAACTTTTGATCAATTTGGAAGGTTCTACCCCATCAGACGCTCCTGCTTCGAAGGTCGAGTTCACTAGCGCATTTGGACTGAAGCATATACAAATAAACGACTTCACAAAAATTATTTATCACACTTCATCAATCACTACCCACAAACCATATCTATATTTGCGATATAACTTCAAATCATATTCTCATCTCAAACTTATCACAATTGAAATACACTATTATTCGAGGGGTAATTCATACTCAGATCGGCACTTTGACAGATGTTCTTTGATAACCACTCTTTGCCGCGACGGTGAGGAATGAGATTGTCGAATTTTCAATATTCTCAGCATTCAATACTTTTGGTTGCGGAAGATAAACAGTGAGCAAGGACCATTACATTCTTCCTGATCATTGGTATCATCCAAGAAGTATTCGTATCGCCGGATAATTTCGAAGGTGGACTGGAAAGCAATCCCATTCTCTTATAAGGTTTCGGCATATTCACGATCACGATTTTCAGCAAAGCCATATTTTCACTCCCATTTCATCTTTACATATAACCAAGCTAGGTACCTACTTTGAAATTGCAAAGTCGACTAAAAGTTTGTGAGAAAAATTAAGTGTTCATCACAAAAGGTCCCACACTTCCCACCAAAGAAATCCAACACATCAACAACTTTCAACCGCCGTCTATCCGACGAGAGGAGCAGAACTCTACAATGCTACCTTGCAAGTACTTTATAACTTCTACTGGGTGCGGCCGTGGTAATACTTGTCAATACAGCCATGATACAACAATCATAACAAACACGCCTGATTCAATTCTTTCGTTGACATTCAATGACGAAAACCAACCTTCTGGTCGAACCTACGTCCTATAGCAACAAAACTCATCGCTTGTAAGTTCCTTGCGAAAGGTTCTTGTCAGAAAGGTGAAGACTGTCTTTTCAGCCATGGGATTGAGCCAGCAACTCCGTCACAAAGACTATCTGCCACTCCACTCTGTAGCTTTTTCGCAAGAGGGAGATGTCAAAGGGGTGATAACTGTCCTTTCAGTCATGAGATTGCAGTGGAAGCTTTTTCAAAAACTCCTCTCCGCACAACCTGCAGTTTCTTTACTAGAGGAAAGTGTACAAAGGGAAGCGATTGCCTTTATTTACATAGCCCAATTGAGCCCGAGCACGTCGAAACAAAACTTTCAGATACGCAATATACCAAGAAAAGTCGCCCAGTTTCTTCCACCACCATGGATAAATCATTTATCGTTCTCAATGTACCATCTGCAGTCACTAAGAATTATGCATGGCTTGTCCCCTTTTCAACTTCCTAGTGTATTGAAGTTGAAACTGATCAATTATCTAGGATAATGTACCAAAAGGTATGATCTTACGCGCAATCTCTGAAGCTTTGACAATATTTAGAGACGGAGGAAAAGTACACAGAATTTCGGTCCCGTCTGATTTCACAACTATCCGAATCACCGGCTTGCCACAGGATGCCAACATTGAGTACATTGAGACAATGCTAGCTAGACTCGACCTTGGAATATCTAAAACTTGCATTCGAATTACTAGCATTGGTAATCCGCCCTCCGTTCTTGCCTATCTGCGAAATGAAGATTCCACTGTCGGCTCGGTTTTAAGCGAAGAATTGGAGTCTGGTTGGAGTAAAATTAAGATGTACTCCAAACTAAAGGCGAGCCCAGTCCCTACAAGTTTGTCTCCCGTCTCTGGATTTTCAAGTGAAGTCGACTTTCATGAAGTATTTTTGTCTTGGTATCGATCTTCTAAGATGGCCGTCCTGAAATGTGCAAATGAGGATATCGCGAATATGATATGCATCAACTTTAACGACGGTTACTACAGAGTTGTAGGCAAACATTTGGCTTGCGACTCGCCAATCATCTCTCACATCTTGACCGATCAAAAATATAGATTCCTATGTATCTTGAAGAACGTACCGGTGTTTGCAGACAAAGAGGACATCTTAGGTGCGATGGATGAGAAATACCGACCAGCTGAATTAGAAATTGGCAGACCGAGCTATGAAGCATTTGACGAAGTATCTCGTGAATATGTTGAGAAATTCTGCTCAGCCATTGGCCCCGTAGAGTCTTGGGATCCTGTTCAAGACCCGGCAGCTAAGAGAGTTAAAGTAAGGGTACGATTGCAACACGAGTCAGATGCCCGGGAGGCGATTACACAATTGAACCATAGAAATATTGAGATATTAGGAAAAGGAAAAATCATGGCTCAACAAATCATTTCGACTCGTTTTAAGGTCACCACAAAGATTTACTTGGCTGTACAATCGCAATTTGAAGAAGAAAAGAAGTTACTGATAGAGCAGCGAATTGCCATCAGAGCATACCCAAGTACTGATGTTGCGAAGAAGTTCACAACTTTAAAGATTGAAGGGGAGCCCGGAGAGAACTTTGCCAACGCCAAGAATAAGCTGGAGAAGGTATTGATCGGTACGGTGGCTCTGGTAGCGGGTAAGCCAGTTTGGGATGATTACTTCATGCAACCAATTGGATTGATGAAGATCAAGAGAGTTGCAAGCGATTATAACATTGTTATTGATCGAGACAGAGAAAGAAAACAACTTCGGCTTTACGGTTCGCCCAAAAATATCGACTGCGCTCAACACACACTTCACAAAATCATCACATCGGGAGTAGAAGGCTATGCTATTAAGCTCACTCCATGTGACTTTTCGTGGGTAGCAGGTGGCGGATTTGATCAAATCGTATCAGTTCTTGGAAAAGATGTTGCTTCAATTGATATATTGTCGAATCCGAAGAAGATATTACTTGCTGGTAATCCTAAGATCTACCACACCGCCATGGCAGTCTTAAAGTCCAGGAACGCTGCTGCTGGCAAGATTGACAAGATAAAGACAAGCGACGATAAGGACAAGTGCAGCGTTTGCTGGTGTCCTGCTGAGTGTCCAATCCGTACCAAGTGTGGCCATTTGTACTGCCTCCAATGCTTTGAGCATCTATGCTCCTTGAACACATCTGGCGACCAACATGTATCTATCAATTGTACTGCTATCAGATGCGATGTTGTTCTCTCTCTGCAAGAGATTGAGCAAAATTTACCATCCAGAAGTTTTGAGCAGGTACTTGAGGCATCGTTCACTTCGTACATTCGTCATCATCGCGATGATTTTCATTATTGTCCAACTGCAGACTGTGAACAAGTCTACCGGGTCAATATCTCCACCAAGTCCCACACTTGTGCTAGATGTCTCGTTGAGACTTGTATCCCATGCCATGCGTCTCATCAAGGCCAAACATGTGCAGACTACAAATATAAGAAACATGTTGGAGATGAAGCGCATGTCAAGGATGAAGAAAATGTTCTAATGATTTGAGCATCAAAAATGAAGATTTGGGACTTGAGAAAGGTGTTGAACAAGACTTGGTTAAGTTTGATGTTCTTAAAGTAAAACGGGGTATGGGGTTCCACGGTACTCAAATGCTCGAACGAATCCAACAGGAGCTTGGTGGATGGTAACTACTGAGCATCCGTGGGCAAGATGGTTGTTTTCCAATCTTTGAGGAAGCTTGGATATTGGCAGGCTCTCTGGGTTATCGTCAATTATCTTCTACGAACAAGGGTGAAATGCATCTACATGACAACAACGAATCGCTGTATTACAGACTGCTTAATGAATTCGAGATTATAAAAATATAAAAACTTTTCTGGGTGATTGAGATGTGTGCATGAGGTGCAATTATCTGTATGGTTTGATGTGTTGATACTAATAGACATCCAAAAAGGAGCGGGCAATGTTCTCAAAATACGAACTTCGCAACCCGGAGTCCATCCATCTATTCAATCCATCTACTTTACAGCTGAAATTAACGCACTTCACTTGCCCCCACCGCTGCCACGTTCCCGACAAGAGCTAGAGTCTCCTCTTATGTCATCTAAGTATGACGGGAAAGATTTTGTGAGGGATATCGCACGTGACACGAATGAAGAAGCTTGCTCGTACCCATGGTAATGGTATCTGCCTCGTTCTTTCTACATACACGTTTGATATAGAGTGTTTCGAACAAATAAGCCACCCCTACGATAGCTCTTACTAGCACTTGCATTTTCCGGAACCTTCAACTTCCAAACACAGTACCATTCCTTTGTCGGTTTTCAGAGATACAAGTGAATATGTTTCTTCGCAATCTTGATATCTAATCATACCACTTACCAAAGCTTCATTACTCGTTGGCATACAATCCTTTAAGCATTTTCCTTTTTTCAGCATTTCTAACACCTGTTTGTTGCATTGAGTTCGTAGCATTAGCGTTATCCCAGTTTACTAATATCTGAAGGATTCTCCTGGGTTGGCAAAGACGCTTCGATTCTTGTAGTGGCACTTTTTTTTGCTGAACGGCAACGGTAACGGCAACGTCAACGTCAAGGGTACTACGCCCGTATCTCTATATTCTCAACTGCGACAGTCAAGAGGTGTGTATGCGTGTGCTCAACGGGGATAGAATGTCTGGGGCTAACATGGACATCAAAAGATAGACAGCAGAGTTTTCTGACAATATTGAAGCAAGAGAAAAACATGGATACACGACGGTATCCAGACTTCAGAGACGCACTAAGCTATGTCGATCAAATCAAGGTACTTCATACCATACCATGTCGCATAATGTCCCAACGAAAACACATATTGACTTCAACGATTTCACTCCCCAGAACGCCTTCCAATACACGCGTCCCAGCATATACGCCGAATTTTTCAATATCCTGTACGCATGGGTGGTCCATCGGTCGACCATCACAGCGACGTTACAGTGGCTCAACCTCTTGGACGTCAATTATCTGGATATCATCTATGGATTTAAGAAATTTTTACCCGGTCGATTGGTCGGACGGTTGGTGGATCGGAGGATTTGGTATTTGGTTTTGCAGGAGTGGTTGAGGAGAAGCATGGAGGTAGAGTGGAGTGTTGAGGATTGGACGCGGATTTGGTATGGGAGGCGTGAGGGAAGGTAGATGAGATGGTAGTGGGTGTTGGAATGAGATTAGCGTATGTGTATGTTTGCCCTTGAAGTTGAAAGAGTTTCATGGATGGATAGCGGTACGGGGTGTATAGCGAATCGGCATGTTTTGAACTGAGGAATCTTGTTCGTGAAGTGATTGTGATGAGTTAATATGATGGTTCACTCGAACAATGGTATTGCATGGTAATAGAAGTATGAATTTGAATGTGTAGATCTTCAAAGTGTAAATTCTTGATTCGAACTCTTGACTACTTAACCTGGAATTTAATACAGTATCGGAAATAGTTCCTCACACGTTTTAGTATGCCGTTTATTCGCATATAGACCATTATATACATATCCGATGAATCATGAGAATACCCAGTCATACCCTTACTCGAAACATTTCAAAGCCCGCACCAAAATCATCG
This sequence comes from Botrytis porri, assembly GCF_014898465.1. Lineage (NCBI taxonomy): Eukaryota > Fungi > Ascomycota > Leotiomycetes > Helotiales > Sclerotiniaceae > Botrytis > Botrytis porri. Next base: position 2,525,377 of record NW_024066081.1, on the reverse strand, counting down.
TGTCGAGATTTTTACGGAAAGTTGGTGCATGGCGTAGTGAGATTTCCTTTTGTATCTGCATTCTCACTCCCACTCCCGCTAGTAGGTACATGAATTGATGGGACACTTTCCCATTTTTGAAATCTCTAACGAATTCATTCTTCCATTGTTCCATTTCCAATGAAAGATTGTGATAATTCCTAAGATATATGAACTGATGTATCAAGAGATATTGACATGTCCATTTTGCAGTGTCCCGTCAGTCCGTACACCCACTGGTGCTCCTAGACACACTCCCAGACTAGATACACAGGCTCTGAACTAATGTAAGCGCTAGCTCACTTACTCACAATCAATCGATCAATCAATCAGTATGGTAGATAGGTGTTTTATGGGAGGAGATACAAATAACAATCCTGAATGACTTCTGCGTCTTCATGGACAGGAAATCATGTGGATAGTAGAAAGCTACCTAGCTATATATATGAAATTCCAGATTGTTCGATTGAGGTGCAACTTGGAAGGGAGGAATTTAAATCTGAATCTAAATCTAAGATTAAAATGATTAGTATGAAGACTTTATACAGTAGAAGTAGCTATCTAATTATTGAGAAAATGATATATCTGGAATTAAGATGAGAAAATAGATAGAAGAAATGAAATGGTCGTTTAGAACAGAGAACACATCCATCCATCCATACATACCTGCAAACTTATAAAAACGAGGAGTACTTTCCCTTATAGCTACAGGTATGGTATATGTATGTATATGAGCGAAGCGCCAATTTTACCCTGCGACTAGAAATCTACTCTCCCACACCTCTTGTTTGTTATATGCAAGATAGAGCTCAAACACTGGCTAGACTTACATCAAAAACTTGAATACGACTCGCTCTCTCATCTCGTCTCATCTCCTTGAGTCGAGTCGAATATATTTGGGCGACGGCCTATTTTTCTATGTATGTGTACAAAAGTCCATCTATTTTCGATGATTTGTACAATATACAGAACGTGATAGCGCATATGATATATTCATTAATTGACACGGAGAAAATGTGTTGGTGTGTTGATGTTTATCGTTGCTGGTGTTTGTTTGAACGATCAGATGCAAGACGGCCGCGAGTGCGGATATTGATTGAGAATAACAGTTTCGCTCGTTGCACATGCGAATGAATAAGTGAAGCTTTTTCAGCTGGATTTTGATCACGATTACTCCTCACGATTTGCGCATACATACATGTGTCGGCCTTGCAACTAAAATCTATATTTTGATGGTTACTCTCTAGCTTGGCTTACCAGCGGCTAAACATGTTTTTCGACACATCATTTTGTTCATATACATGCGACACCCCTCGATCCAACCATTGTATTGCCGGTATACATGAGATGGGAATCCTTCAGGCTTTTCTTATCGACTGTTATAGTGTTGGAGTTTCTATATAATGCGGCTTCTTTTCTGTCGATGCTGATGCAATCATACTTTATCTAATTAGATCTCAGTATTCATAATATCATACTATCATTTCTTTCGTTGGAAACGGTTACTTTGTATTAGTATCATCCATCTTATGATAGCAAAAATGACCACACCTGGTTCAAGACAGAGTAGGAGAGACGCAGAACACGCAAAAACGCAAGCGAATTTGTATAGTAAAGTAAATGGCGGAAATCAACGATCTTCCTACCCATCCAGCCGACATAGCAATGGCGACAGTAGTGGCAAAAACTGGGACATACACGACAAGGTCAAAAGGGCCGCTGCACAGCTAAATCCAAGCGATTCAACAGATAACACAGGAACAGAGAGGCGTCTATATGACCGACATGCCAGGAGTCAAGAGGGAAGAAGCCACAAGACGAGTGGGACGAAAGATCAGACTGACCTTTCTGGAAGTAAAAGAAAGAAGTGATCAATAGACTCGACATGGAAAAGAAGCTTTTGAAGAGACATTTGTGATAGATGCCGACTCAAATGAAGGACAACTGCACTTGAGGATGCGCTTCATAATGTCCATTTCACTGGAAGACTTCAATAGATGCGAAGAGATGAACTTTAAAAAATGTTTAGATACAAGGCAATTACTTAATCAGCCACTCTTGTTTGACCCGACACAGGTTTAGAAAGTTATCTTCGATCTATGGGAATGTAAGATGCGAACAATCATGTTTGTGCAGAATAATCAAGCTATTGATCACTAATCATAACTTTATCATTGACTATGAAGATGATGAACTCGTGAGACACGAAAAGATCGAATGCTTCATCACCCCACACTCCGAATCACATACTGTGATTCGGATTAAACCTCGTGCAATTAGAAGGTATCAAAATATCAAGTCAGAACGAAATGTGCCGGTCGGGATTTGGGCTGTCGAAGATGATCGTTCGTATGGCTGAGAGATTTGCAGGCGCAGGAGAACAGCGACCGTAACACAAAGTGTACCATACGATATACACCAATAATTCGCCACCAAAAGTTTAACCCAGTCGATGTATTTTTAAGAATCCGAGTAATTCCCTGTGGATATGAATCAATACTGATGGACCTATATTGGTGTGGGTGCTGGGTAAAGACGGCGCGATATGAGACAGCTAACTGCTCCGCCATGACAGCTGTCCTGGTCGGCCTTCACCAATCCGTATAGCATGCCGGATTATCACGCTGGAGTAAAGAAAATGGAAGAGGCCGATAATCAGCCCAGCGCTTTACGAAACCCAATCGAGGATCTTTGAGAATTCTCTTCCAAGATTGCAATTGAATGAATCGAGGAGAAGAAGATGAAAAGATGTCACCTCAACAATATCATACGGACCATACCCGAATTGGTTCTAGTTTCTAAGCAGAAGCGACGTGCAGATGTGAAGACGTGCAGAAAAGGGAAGCCCAGTCACTGAGCCCACTTGATGTCGATATCAGCTCACGTGCTAAAAATGTACCCGAAGAGAATGAAGCAATGTCACGCTAAGAACAAGTCACATCTGCACACGCCTAATAATATTAGCTCTTTCGATATTTTTAATATCTTCAATGGCTCTTCTGAAGCCGAATCGGAGTGGATGTTGAGATGTCAGAATAAGCTCGTCGTTATCGTTATCACACAATAGTAAGCAAGCTATTGAATATATTCTCTCCCGCTGTGATCACATAGCACTTTTGAGTTTGGACCCTGGTGGAATCATTGGGTTGTAATGATTTGGGAGTCCTTGCGTACCTTGCTTTCGTCTCTTTTTGGGCTTGGATTTTGACTTGGATGCTACTTTGAGTGCATATTTTATATGGGGGTTCGATAAATATAGATGTAGGTATATGTAGGTATATGTAGGTATACCTAGGGACGGGGATAGATCATGTTCATCGCCACGAACAGTCTATGTAAAGTGAGTGAAGTGAGTGAAGTAATGTGAGTGATGTGTGAGTGAAGTGAAGTGAAGCAAAGTCATAAGTGAGGAGAAGAAAAGGCACTTTCACGGTAATTAGGTCCAATCGAACATGGATCCATGAAAATCACGGCGGGGATGGATTCAAAAAGATGACAGATCCACTTCTTACGTAAGTGACTTTGTGGGGAATCACGAATCACGGGACAGGTAACGGATGACGGAGTTCCCGATCACATATCACACCGCTATGAAGTCGACAGACGGTCAAAATTTGCATATCAATGATCAACGGTTTCGGTCGGTCGGTCGGTCGGTGGGTGAATGGTGAGTCTTATTAGTGACATCGTCAATGGATGGATATTGATAAGATAAGAAAATCGATGAAAGAGTGGAAGGGGATGAGCAAGTAATACCAGGTAGGTACTTACTTGACAAGGTTGACAAGGAAGATTCATTCAATGGACCCAAAATAGCAACAACGATCATTTTTCTTCCCATTCTACGAGGTATTATCTAGTGTTTGCGACATCAACCGTTTAGGACCCCTAGATCAAACTAACGCCCGGCCAAAATTGTCAGAGCCTCTCGTCTCACGATGGTGATTAAACGGTTATTCTCAGTGATATATATCAGATGGCAGGCTATAAAAACTTGTACGAGGCTTACGTTGATGCAGAAATACACTTTATTGGTCGTACCGTACAAAGTTGAGATGATTGAGATGATTGAGATGATTGAGATGGATTGAGATGGATTGAGATGGATTGATGAGATGAATGTGAGAAAATAAAAGACATTCAATGCGGTCATCAATCAATGATGAGACGAAACTTGAAAGCCTTTTCTCAAACGGTTTCTAGATCTTCGTCCACTTTATTTTATCCATCACATCATCTATTCGACACTTTACTGGTAAGGGCATTATCATGAAGGATAGTTGAGTTTGACTTGACAAATAAAATGGTATCTAATATGTAATATCATATATAACATCTACTAACATCCAATATCTAATAATGGTACACGACTTCGGCTGCGTAAACCTGCTCATATATGATATAATATCAATGTCACGGGATGAGATTGAAAGATACCTTTCTATTAATGGTGAATACCCAAGTATTGGTACCTCGGCAAAGTGTTTGAAATAAGAAAGTTATATATACATTTATATATACATCTACATATACATTTACATGTACACTTGTATCCAATTGAAGTATCATTCTCGTCACTTCCAAGGCGTAAAGTCGCATATGCCTAGATAGAAAAGTCCTCAATTGGTTTGACGTGTGTGTAACCTTCCTCTTTTCCCATCAAATATTTGCAATGAGCCAATCTCGACGCCGAACACCCCTCCATCGTCCCTCCTCCCATGTACGACAGATGTTGAAGAAGTGCCCTATTGGATGACCAACATACGTGAGAACGTCCCTCAGCCAATCGATCCCCTGAGTACTGAGACCGATTTGGTCCCTCAACTTTATCCTGTCAATTCAGGTAGTACCTTGCAGCATCCAAGGGTTCGAGGTGTGCTCTGTGCATAATTCCTGGCCATTCCGGGTCAGATCATACCCACCATGCATTTTGGGCGACAACTTCGCTCGAGAAAATAAGAGACGAGAGACATTTCGTATGCAATCATCCCGGAATTATGACACTGTAACTGTAACCCTGTTCACAGCCTTGGTAGATTGAAAATTTATTGCATTGAACAGTTTGGACTGCACCTCTAAGCGCCGACACCTTTGGGTAAAAGCACCCAATCATCGTCTGCTCTTCTCAACCCACACCACGTATTTTGATACAACGATCCAATGACCATCGACTTTACCCTCATGATGCTACATTTATCGGGTCGCTACGATATTCATGTGTAGCCACAATGAGATCTATTGGATCTACTTGACTATTCTAAAATGGGGAGCATCTTCATTCTCCCCCTCCCACAATCATTTTTTTTCTTCTCTCCGTTCCATCCTTGTATACATGAGTTGTCCCTCCCAATCGTGCATTTCAATCCCGTTCGGAGTGCCAGTGGCTGCAGATCCAAGATGTAGATATCATGACAACCCAAGATAGAAAAGCGTCGTACACCAAAGTAGACAATTTGAATAACGTTACTACTATAAGGTACCATTCACCGTCCACCAACCCCCCCCCGGCTCATCTCATGACACCCATTCACCTCTCTGCCCTGTTGATTCTTAAACCTCTCAACCCGCAGGTTTGGATACGATTTTTCGATATTTTTCAACGACTTACCAGAACTACCTCAAATGTTAAAACACCAAGTCGTCTCATAACGCCGAAGATCTCATAAATTCGATACCTAATTCCTCATACTTCCTCAAACCTCCATCTCCATCAGATAGATCACGGATCAGACGACGTCCGAACCTTCCAATGTCTTGATGTAACGGTTACCGGGTCCTCCTTACAACCAACTTCATCCCAGCTTTCTACGCATAATCTTCCCCCCGCCGCTCGGATGCCCGCTGTCAGAAAAGATCAGATAATCATCTCAAGGGCTCTTCCCTTCAAACCGCATCTTATTAGACATTCCGTCATCTCGACTAGGTGTCATAAGCCTGATACAAGCTACGAAGGAGACCATCATCTCCAGCCCAGTGATTACGGTCCTGGTGCCCGGGGATATAGGTAGAGGTACGCCTCGATATATCGGTACATAACGACTTTTGAGATAACAGCGCTGTGCACTCATTGTCGTCGATACCATTCCTTTCGAGTCGACGCAATTTTACTTTCGTTATTCACATTCTCCGCTGGCCCGGATACTTATTTTTTGTTATTACTATTAAGGCTTTTTATTTTAAACCGCACTCACGAATTGTACAAACGATACCCTTTTCTTATTTCCTCTACGGTCTATCTATCTCAAGACCACGTCTTTGTGACTTTCCTCACATTGTTTCGAAGACTTCTTCATTCAAGGATAGAATGGGAAGACTTATCAAGAATCACTGGGCACGTCTGATTGTCCTCACTGCCGCAATTTGTGAGTATTCACCAAGTTCAATCTCACCTATATACAAAGCTAATCAAAATACTCTAGATCAAGTAGCAGCTGCAATCGAAGGATTCTTCTGGCCCAAAATCTTCTGGGACTTTCTCACCAAGAATCTCGACGGTGCCGTCAAGCCTTTGCCCATACTACAAATCATCAATTTGGTTTTTGGACTATTCATGCTAGCTTGGGAGTGGCCACTTGGATTCCTCGTCGGCACGTCTTTCTATCGGAGCATCGAAGCTCGATTGGTGATCCTCCCTTTGACAGCTTTGGCTTCCGCATTACTATATCAAGCCACCAATCCCGCTATCTACTACACCGTTGGATTAGTAGTATATTTCTGGGCGTATAGCGAAGGAGAAGTGATAGCTGGGGTTTGGAAACTTCCGCCTCGGAGATCTACAACGGGGAAGGTTTAACGGAGGAGAAGATATGATGATGTGTTGGGTGAAGGATAGAAAAGGAAAGGAAGGAACATTGGTAGAGGGACATGGAACGGCTTGGATATATATGAATGACTACGACATCTCAATCACCCAACTGCAAGGACAGGATTGCATATTAGGGTTGGAGTTTGGAGGGACTGGGGAACATACATCGCGATCGGCGTTTAATCTTTGGGTGGGGGGTAATGTGGGATGAATGGATGGATGGAGATGGATGAGATTAGAAATGGAAATGGAGATTTTGAAGGTGGATAGGATCGATGTGGATTAGAATTGACTACGTGTGATAGTCTTTTTTTGAACTTTAGGATGTTGTCTATCATTAACAATTCACAACATCTGAAAAATTAGTTGTGTTTGCTTTGATATTGGAGAGGAGTGTATCGAGAGACAGATAAATAGACAGAAAGACAGTCTAGATAGTTAAAGATTTGTATCTTTCATACTCAATGTCAAATCGATACTCATCATTCTCATTCTCTATAATACACTTCTCGCTTGCTCGCTCGCTTTCTTTCTTTTTTCTTTTTCTAAACATTATTAATCTTACCACGTGTTTCTAAATCTATATCAAAACTCTATAAAACTCAACTTCGTCAGATGTAGAACAGGAACACCAGAATTACAATCATTTCTCACGTTACTCAGATCAAGTATCTTCTTGCGGTACACGATATCTATCCGGGTATTCCATCATCTTGCTACTAAAACGAACATCCGAATTGATGATTATTATTATTAGTCCTTGGCAGAGAATATTCTCCGGTGCGACAATAGCATACTGCTCTCGTATATAGCTAGCTAGTTAGCTATAAAGAGGTCCACTCTAGAATATCATACCATACCAGATAATAAAGTATCAAATCATCGTCTTATTCGGAATACATACATACATATATACATATATATGCATATATATCTATATACCAAAAAAACACGAAAAAACTAAGGAAAGATTTTCTTGGAAAACCCCATTAATCTTTACTATATTCAAATTAGAATATCATTCTCTACCCCCTTCCGAAATCGCCGAATTAATACCTATTCGAGTTAGAGAGATATTGTTGTTAATATTAAGAAGAGGGGTTTGATATATCTATAACGTGGTTTAACACCGAGTGCACCATATCACCGAATGCACCACTTTTACCTCAATTTGCACTCTTCAACTTCAACACACAATTTATCAATCATTTATTATACAATCAAACAGAAAAGAAGCTCAAATACTTTTAGCTATTAAAGCTATTCAAAAAGATAAGAAACTTAGCATTCGAAAGGCTACCAAGTTATATAATATAACATATACAATACTTCTCCATAAAATGAATGGTTTGCCTTCTTATATAGAAATTCGAGCAAATAGTTATAAAATGATTGATTTAGAAGAGGAGGTATTTATTCAGTATATAATTGATATGGATGATAGAGGATTCTCATCTAAATTAAGTGGTGTAGAAGATATAGCGAATTATATTCTTCAATTGCAAGGGGTAAAGGAGGTTGGAAAGCTCTAAGCTTATCAATTTGTAAAGCATTATACAAGATTAAAAACACGTTTTAGTTATGTTTATAACTTCCAAAGAGCTCTTTACAAAGATCCTAAGCTTATTGAAGACTAGTTTCGTATAATTTTGAATATACAGGCGAAATATAGTATTCTCGATTGCGATTTCTACAACTTCGACGAAACCAGCTTTATAATAGGTATGATATATCCCGAAATGGTTGTAACTAATACTGAACGAAATGGCAAAAGAAAAGCAATACAACCAGGTAATCGAGAGTGGGCGATAGCGATCATATGTGATAATAGTGAGGGGGATATTATACCTCCATTTCTAATAGTTCAAGGACAGATATGTCTTTCCAATTAGTATACCAAAACCGATTTTCCTGTGGATTGGGCTATTAAATCTACATCTAATGGATGGACGAACAATGAGATAGGGTTAGAATGATTGAAACACTTCGATAAACATACAAGAAATCGAACTAAGGGCAAATATAGAATATTAGTGCTGAATGAGTATAAGAACCACAAATCAATACCATTTCAGAACTATTACAAGGAGAATGATATTAAATATGTATATTTATCATTATATTTAAGTCATTTAACTCAACCTCTTGATATTGGATATTTTAGTACCTTAAAACGAGAATATAGTACTCAAATTGAGGGGTTTATAAAAGCACATATCCATCATATTTCAAAGGTCGAATTCTTTATAGCTTTTAAAGCTGTATATCAATGATCAATTACGAATCAGAATATAAGAACTGAATTCCAAAGAGTAGAATTAGTTCCATTTAATCCTGAAATAGTACTTTCTAAATTGAATATTCAAATCTATACACCTACTCCCCCCCCCTTTTGATTTAGATCTTTGAATCTCTCAAACATTTTAGAATCCTATAAAAGCTCTTTTTCAATCAACATTAATTAAATCTCGAATAACCCATCATCAATTAAACTCTTCTACACTTATATTCGAAATTGTATTAACTTTAGCTAAAAGTATAAAGAGATTAGCTCATAAGAATACACTTTTGAATATAAAGATTTGTACACTTCGGAAAGTAAATGAGGCATTAAGCAAGTGTCAATGTATGAAAAAAACTTAATTACATTAAGGAGGAGTACTTACTGGATAAAAGGCTCTTGATATATTATCTCAGCAAAAGGTTGATATTCAAATTCAACACAACGAACATCAAAACAAGGGCAATCCTAATAGGGAAGTATTTTCTAATAGATGCTATAATAAGTGTGGAAAATCAGGTCATAATTCAAGAACTTGTCAAAATAATATAATAGATCCTAGATTATTAGATTCTTAATAGTTTCAATTAATTGATTTAATTGTTATTGAAAAATATAAATTAGAAAGTGCAAATTGAGGTAAAAGTGATGCATTCGGTGATATGGTGCACTCGGTGTTAAACCACGTTATCGAAATCATCAATATTAATATTATTAATAATAAGCTTATTATATCGAATATAATTAATGGAAAAGATTAAACTATAGATTTCTATAATAATCCAAGCTTTTCAGTATTCGAAGGTCTTATAGGAGGGTTTTAACTATAAAGAAGAAGGTTTTTGAGTATAGGAAAATAAAGGGTGAAAACTCTTCAAAAGGGTTTGTTTTTTTTAAGAAATATTTTATAAGAAATATATTAATATAGTATTTGATATTTTATTAATATATCTATATGTTACGGGAGCTGCCTCTAGGGTCACGTGGAAGTGTCTAGAGATCTCTCGAGGTGGTTTAGACTAGACTTCAAGTAGGAATTCAATAAGGTTGTAACTGGTTGCAATTCTCGTAACTATAGTATGAAACTAATGATTGATCTTGAGCACGAAGCTCTACATTGTAATGAAACCCATTCCCTTATATAGACCTTCGTTCCTTGTTGTCCCATTGATCCCATCGTGTCCCACCAGGTGGGAGCAGTGGGATCCAGTGGGAATCTCTAATCCCGTGACTTTCTGATCAGGTGACTCGGTATGTTAGATGTCGTCGTAACACTATAATTATTTTATATAATGAAGAGAAAAGTCAGATCTTTTGAAAAACATTTATAATATATTGATTTAGATGTAATATTTTATATTAGTATATAATATTATTACAAAATATTGATTTCGATATTACCTTATATAATAGATAATATATTATTAATTATGATTGAAAAAGTAATAATTCTTCAATATAGAGTGTTGTTACGACGGCATCCAATATACCGCGTCACATGGTCAGGAAGTCACGTGATGGACCTAGAGGATCTAGGGGATCGAAGAATAAACATCTAGATCCATAGGATCCAGAGGATCCAGACAAGACAGAACTGTAGGTTCTGCAGAGCAGGAAGGTCTATATAAGAGAACAGATTTCATTACAATGTAGAGCTTCGTGCTCAAGAACAATCATTAGTTTCATTACTATAGTTACGAGAATTGCAACCAGTTACAACCTTATTGAATTCCTACTTGAAGTCTAGTCTAAACCACCTCGAGAGATCTCTAGCCACTTCCACGTGACCCTAGAGGCAGCTCCCGTAACACTTTGAGCACCCTTTCTGCTTCAAGTACCGATTCAATACCAACCGCCAGTATGGCAGCCAACAGTTCTTCCAGAAGCCAACAGGCCCCAGCAAGCAACTTCGACGATGTCGAAATGACTGATGCTCCCAAGGAGATCACCATCAACGAAACACTCAAGATTGCCTTACCAGACAAGTACCAAGGAAGTCAACAGGAACTCGACACCTTCCTATTACAACTCGAAATCTATTTTAGATTCAACCAAGACAAGTTCACCGAAAAGGAATCTAAGAGTATTTGGGCCGTGTCATACCTCAGAGGCGAGGCAGGCAAATGGATTCAGCCATACCTGCGCGACTATTTCGAGCATGACGACAGGGAACGCATGCAACCCACAAGAACCATCTTCGACAGTTTCGAAGGATTCAAGACAGAAATCCGTAGGATCTTCGGAAACTCCAATGAGTTAGAGGTAGCGGAAGAGAAGATCTTCAACCTCAAACAGACAGGATCGGCATTGAAGTATGCTACGGAGTTCCGAAGATATGCGGGGACAACTAAATGGGACAAGGTCGCCATCATGAGTCATTACCGTAAAGGACTCAAACCAGAAGTACGTTTGGAACTTGATAGGGAAGGGGAGGACGATGACTTGAACGGACTAATCAAAAGCTCCATCGATGCCGATGACCGCCTATACAGGTACAAACAAACCCAACGATCATACAAGCCTCAGACAAATCATAGGCAAGGGCGCTACCGCAAGAATGAGGGTAGACCACGTTACAGTACACAGAGTTACGGGGACCCCATGGAACTAGACGCCACGCACCACAGGAACGGGAATGATGATCCAGAGAAAAGACGAAGGCGAGAAAACAACTTATGCTTTGAATGTGGAAAAGCAGGGCACCGGGCAGCGGATTGCCGAAGTAAGAAGACAGGAGGAAAGAAAGGCAACTTCAAACCCAAGTTCGGCAAAGGCCAACTTAACGCTACCTTTGTATCCCAGGAACATCCAGCTAAGACCGAAGAAACTGAGACCTTCACCAGTGAAGAATTCCGGAAATTATTGGACGAGTTACCGCGAAACCAAGAGGGTATGAATGCAGTAGACTTGTGGGAACAGGAGTACTACCGAACCCCATCACCATCGGTAACGGAAGAATGTATTAAGGAAGAGATACCAGCAGATCACGCGATGATGAGCTGGACTGCTTGCTATGATGAATTCTGCGGAATCCATCGATCAGATAAAGAAGCAACCGGATGGTTCCCCAAGAAAAGAAAGACAAGAAACCAACAATCCAACGAAACAGACAAAAAACAAGTTACCCAGCAATTGAATGCTACAGGACAAGCAGGTCAAATATACTGCAAGGTCAAAATAAACGGACAAATACAGCAAGCCATGATAGATTCAGGGGCTACAGGAAATTTTATTGCACCAGAAGCTGCAAAGTACTTGGGAGTCCCACTCCAAAAGAAACAAAACCCCTACCAATTGCAGTTAGTTGACGGACAGCTAGCAGGATCTGATGGGAACGTTTCACAGGAGACACGACCAGTACGAATGAATATGACCCAACATTCGGAGGTTATACAGCTTGACGTTGTGCCATTGGGCCAACAACAGATCATCTTAGGAATGCCATGGTTGAAGGCACATAATCCCAGAATAGATTGGTCACAAGGAACAGTGACATTTGATCAGTGCAAGAACGGTCACGACGACACGTTCAAGGCGTCCGCGAGACGTAACACGCGCCAAGGAGAGTTGAACGCGAACAACACCGGCGACGTAGGACACCCAGTCCAGAGTCCTCCATTAAGAGCGAAGGCCAGTACACCTCCTCTACAAATGCAGAAGCCAACGACACGGCAGGAAATCGCAATCAAGGCAAAGGAGCCTATGATACCAGAACAGTACAAGAAATACGAACATGTTTTCAAAGAACCAGGGATCCATGAGGCTTTACCAGAACACAAGCCATGGGATCATGAAATAATATTGGAGGAAGGCAAGATGCCTGTGCACACCCCAATTTATTCAATGTCAGCCGATGAGCTGAAGACGCTCAGGGAATATATCGATGACAATTTGGCCAAGGGATGGATCAGGGAATCCACGTCCCAAGTGGCAAGTCCAACTATGTGGGTACCCAAGAAGGATGGTACTAAGAGACTAGTTGTGGACTACAGAAAGCTCAACACGCTTACCAAGAAGGATCGATATCCACTTCCATTAGCTACGGAATTAAGAGATCGATTAGGCGGAGCTACCATATTCACCAAGATGGACCTGCGCAACGGGTACCATTTGATCAGAATGAAGGAAGGCGAGGAATGGAAAACCGCTTTCAAAACAAGATACGGGCTATACGAGTACCAAGTTATGCCGTTCGGGCTAACTAACGCACCAGCTACTTTCATGAGACTCATGAACAATGTGTTGTCACCATACTTAGACACTTGTTGTATATGCTACTTGGACGACATCCTAGTATATTCAAACAACGAGAGCCAACACATCAAGGATGTTAGCAGCATCCTCGAAAGCTTAGCCAAGGCAGATTTGCTATGTAAACCAAGCAAATGCGAATTCCACGTCAAGGAAACAGAATTCTTAGGGTTCACCGTATCAAGCCAAGGGCTCAAGATGAGCAAGGACAAGGTTAGGGCAGTGCTCGAATGGAGGCAGCCAACCACAATCAAAGAAGTACAGTCCTTCTTGGGATTTGTCAACTTCTACAGAAGATTCATCAAGGGTTATTCAGGGATTACTACACCCTTAACCACGTTAACCAGAAAAGATCAAGGAAGCTTCGAATGGACCGCCAAGGCGCAGGAGTCATTCGAGACGCTCAAACAAGCAGTGGCCGAGGAGCCAATACTGTTGACATTTGATCCAGAAAAGCAAATCATAGTGGAGACCGACTCCTCTGATTTCGCTATAGGGGCAGTTCTGAGCCAGCCGGGCCAGAATGAGAAATAGCAACCAATCGCATTCTACTCTCGAAAACTATCACCAGCCGAATTGAACTACGAAATATATGACAAAGAATTACTGGCGATAGTCGACGCATTTAGAGAATGGCGAGTATATTTGGAAGGATCAAAATACACAGTACAGGTGTATACGGATCATGAGAACTTGGTTTACTTCACCACAACGAAGCAGTTAAACAGACGACAGGTCAGATGGTCGGAAACCATGGCCAACTACAATTTTAAGATTTCATATGTCAGAGGATCAGAAAACGCTAGAGCCGACGCTCTTAGCCGAAAACCAGGATATCAAGAAAATAAGTCGTACGAATCGTACGCTATATTCAAGAAAGAAGGCGAATCACTGGTTTACAATGCACCACAGCTTGCAGCTACTCATATATTGGAAGACAACCATCTCAGGAGTCAAATCCAATCACATTACGACAAGGATGCTACAGCTATACGCATACGCAAGACAATAGAACCAGGATTCACGATAGAAAACGAGATCATATACTTCCACGGAAAAGCATACATTCCTAGTCGAATGACTAAGGAATTCGTGACGGAACAACACGGGTTGCCGGCACATGGACATCAGGGAATCGCGAGAACATTCGCAAGATTACGGGAAATCAGTTACTTCCCACGAATGAGAACGATAGTTGAAGAAGTTGTTGGAAATTGCGATACCTGCATACGGAATAAGTCCTCTAGACACGCTCCGTATGGTCAGCTCCAGACCCCAGACATGCCTTCTCAGCCATGGAAGTCCATTACATGGGACTTTGTGGTCAAACTACCACTCTCGAAAGACCCTACTACAGGAGTTGAGTACGACGCAATACTCAACGTAGTAGACAGATTGACAAAATTTGCATACATGATACCATTCAAAGAAACATGGACTGCTGAGCAACTAGCATATGTATTCTTTAGGGTTATAGTAAGCATACATGGAGTACCAGATGAGATAATCTCGGACAGAGACAAGCTCTTTACCTCGAAATTTTGGACTACCTTATTAGCACTAATGGGTGTTAAAAGAAAACTATCAACAGCCTTTCACCCACAGACAGATGGTCAGACAGAGAGGACCAATCAGACAATGGAAGCATATCTTAGATGCTACATAAATTATCGACAGGACAATTGGGTAGAGCTATTACCTATGGCACAATTCGCATATAACACATCGGAAACGGAAACCACAAAGATTACACCAGCACGCGCGAACTTTGGGTTTAATCCTAAAGCATACCAAACACCGATATTACAGGAAGTTAATGCCGAATCAGCAATAATACAAGTCGAACAATTAAAGGATTTACAAGAGCAGCTTGCTCTTGATCTAAGATTCATATCTTCCAGAACAGCAGCGTACTACAATACGAAACGTAGTATGGAACCTACGCTTAAAGAGGGGGATAAAGTTTACTTGCTACGACGAAACATTGAAACCAAAAGACCAAGCAATAAACTCGACCACAGGAAACTAGGACCATTCAAGATTGATAAAGTAATAGGAACGGTTAACTATCGATTGAAATTACCAGACACAATGAATATTCACCCAGTATTCCACATATCCTTGCTCGAACCAGCACCACCAGGAGCGCCGAATGCGCCATTAACGGAAATCGAACCAGTCAACCCGAACGCCGTATACGATGTCGAAACAATACTAGATTGTAAATACGTCAGAGGCACGATCAAATATTTGATCAAATGGTTAGATTATCCACATACCGAAAATTCATGGGAACCAAGAACAAACCTCAACTGCCCTGAGAAGTTGGAGGCGTTCCACCAGCAATACCCGGATTTGCCCAGAAAGAAGGAGAATCCATCGAGGCAAGAAGCGAAGGGTCCAAAGAAGTATCGAAAGCAAAAGGATCGTCGCCAGAGGCAACAGTAGAGTCGGAAGCCTTTTCCTTCTCAGCACGTTCGGATTCCAGCCGTTCTTGCTCCTCAGCTTCTTCTAGCTCATCCATAGTTTTCAAACCACGACGAATTAGCTCGCTACCTCGAGCCTGAAGAAACTTACGCTGTTTTCGCAAACGCGCAAGGCGAGAGGCCGTGGCCGCCATAAGAGAAGCAGCCTTCTCTTCTTCCTCATCCAACCTTTCTTGCTCACGTATCAAACTGCGAAGATCGGCTGCGGATGGACCAGAAATATCACATTTCGCACCCCTGCGAACACATTCACTACAACGAGAAGAATTTTCCTTAAGAACAACACATGTGCGAGAGTGCGTTTCGCAATAAGTACAAGATGGCATAATATCACCTTGGAGCTCGATTAATAAAGCGAGTTCGAGACGTTCTTTATATTTCTTTGATCTTATAGGTGGCATAGTAAGAAAGGAAAGATGGCACCTAAGTTAAGTGTATTAAGGGAAACCGCTGACTATATAACGCTTGGGACAAGCGCTAAGCTAAGAAGGGGATAGTGTTACGACGGCATCCAATATACCGCGTCACATGGTCAGGAAGTCACGTGATGGACCTAGAGGATCTAGGGGATCGAAGAATAAACATCTAGATCCATAGGATCCAGAGGATCCAGACAAGACAGAACTGTAGGTTCTGCAGAGCAGGAAGGTCTATATAAGAGAACAGATTTCATTACAATGTAGAGCTTCGTGCTCAAGAACAATCATTAGTTTCATTACTATAGTTACGAGAATTGCAACCAGTTACAACCTTATTGAATTCCTACTTGAAGTCTAGTCTAAACCACCTCGAGAGATCTCTAGCCACTTCCACGTGACCCTAGAGGCAGCTCCCGTAACAAGTGTATATTATTATATCTACTATTTCGATTTTATTTAATTACTTAACCCTATAATATAATCTTGTTCTCTATATTAATAGGGTGGTCCAATAGGCCCTAATATATTATGTTTTATATTAATAGGGTAATTTGACGGAAGGAAAGGGAATAGGAGATATTAGGTTTTAAAAAGAAATTATATATTATCGACATATTATAAGAGAAGGTGGATATAAGGCTTATAAGTGATAGATTAGAGATTATAATAGGATTCCTAAAGGACTTGAAGTACTAGAGAGTGAAGATAATCTTTTAAAAGGGATATGATATTATAATTAATTATAGCTTTTATAATATTTTGAAAGGAGTTGGATAGAAAAAGGGGGATTATTATAATAGAATAGAAAGTGTAGGGTTTTTATAGATATATTAAGGGATTTAATAAAAGGAAGGGTTTTGAATATAATAGATCTATAATATAAGTAATTTAAAGAACTTGAAAGGATTGTTTAGAAGATTGTCTATAAGTTTTAATAGGGAAGTTCAAGGAGGGGTAAGTTTTTATTTCCTTTTTTCATTTAATTTATTCAATTAGAACTATATATAGGTGCATTACATAGTCTTAGTATAGCTATATAGACTGAATCGATTATGAATTTACTATTACTACTATCTATGTACCTAGGTATATATAACCAAGAAAACCCCCTTCAAAATAGATACAGACACCACGCCTCCCCTCCAACGAGAATCGAGCATGCGAGATGAGATGCGAGATAGATTTCTTGGGTGGGATCGATGTGAGACCTATCTACCTACCTATCTTACTTATTTCTCGCACGCATGAATATTAGATTGATAGGTAATAGCTTCTATACGATGTACATAGGTGATTTCTTAATCAAGATATTTAGTAGTATTAAGTTAGGTATGTATCTTTAGAATAGAAATCCATAAATGTGAATGAATCAACCTACCTACCTACCTACCTACACCCATCATCCCCCAAGCCCCTCAATTCAAATCATCGTCTGTCCAGCCCAGGCCAGCCTCTCTTCTCTAGATGGGTAGTGTAGCTGGAGGTAGGTAGGTAGGTAGTTTCATATAGCCACCTGTATCAGCTCAACTCTTCTGGTGCCATCTCATCTCATCTTATTCTGTACATGTATATAATTATATATAGGGATATATATATATATATTTGCCCCCCCTTCCACGCAATATTTCGAGAGAGACAAAAACACACAAATATCAAAGTCATCATTTATTCATCGGTTCATTTTGGTGTCCGTTCGTTCGACCGTCCGTCCATCCGGCCAGACCGACCGATTGAGAAATCGAGAAACAGATGCAGTTCCAGCCTTGCTCTTTCCTTGTTAACCGCGCGACGCTGATGCTAGGTAGGGTTTGGGGGTGGTTGAGGTTGGGGTTTATTAATAAATTGAGGTAGGTATGTTTGTTGATTAATTGGGAGGGATGAATGGATGGGTATAAATAGATACCCCTCTCCCTACCTACCCATATATCTAGGTATACCTACCTATATATATCTTCATTTCCATTTCCATTTCCATTTTCATCAAAGACATCTACCCACCTCCCTCCCTCCCCCGTAAACCTTTTTTCATTTCTCCAAATCCCATTCCCCATTTCTAGATTCTAAATTCTACACCCCCCAAATCCTCAATTTCCATGTATTTAGGTTATACCTAGGTACCTATGTAAGGACGTGCGCGCACAGCCTCTAGCCGGTACTCGCTCCCGGTGACTGAAATCCGGAGTACAGTATTATAAATACCGAATCCTTCCTATAAGGCTTAGTTTATGTGCATATTTAATTCTTTAATTAACCAATTTGATCTGATCCTTTGGGAAGTTTTGGGAGCTGGAGCTGGAGGGTCTAGGTATGGATTGCTATTGAGGGGTTTTGGGTTGGGGGGTGAATGAGGATATAGGATTTATGATGTGTATTAAATAATTAATCGTACAATCTGCCAGAAGAATCGGATTAAAACTTAAAGAGTGATGGGCTGAAGATCATGTATGTATGTATGCATATACCTAACTTATATGTATAGATATCTTGGGTGCCGGCGGAAGAGGGTGTATTGTGATTTGATGTTGTATGGTGTGTTGCGGATAATTACCAGGTAGGTCTAAGGGTAGGTATTCTATTTATGGGTTTGGGCGTAGGGAAATACATTTATTAGTGTGGAATGATTCGATGTGAGAATTTTGTCGCTAGGTATTTATTGGGATAGTCGATGACTTTATCTGTGATTTGGTAGGGGGTTTGGATTCTGGTCGTGTAAATGTGAATGGGTTGTTGCTATATTGTTGTTCTTTGAGTTGGAATGTTCCCTCGAGAGCTCGGTTGTGGTTGGGATAGTGTTGGAATTGGATAATTGATATTTTAGGTAGGAATTATCATTTACCTAGTATTAAGAATGAAGTAAAGTCCATTTGTATCACATAATGTACCTAACCAAGGATACCTAGATAGAGCAAGTTGTGAATATACCGAAGAGGCACAAGCAACATGTGCGGCGAAGAAGGCATAGAATGAAAGCGGATGAGCCAAATCCGAGCCAGAACAAAAAGTAATACAGGCAGTCAATTTGCCAGTACTATATATAAGAAGTATCACTGGCACAATTTGTTTATCACAGGTTGCGGAAAAGTGACTCCTTTAGGAGGGATAGACCTCGAGGTAGGTTCTGTGGAGGTAAGCTCGCATAGGTCTGGCGTCTAATTAGCATCAGCCATTATGTCCTATTTTTGGTATTCCTTGTACTTTTAGACCATGATCTTCCTGTATTCAGTGTTAGTTTTAATTAAGGAAAAATCTGGGAAGTCCTAAAGGTCGGGTAGTTGGCAGCAATGTAAGGAGATAAGAAGAGCTCTTTGACTATGGGAAACGCTTTCTAACAGACCATGATGCAACCCTGTGACTATACTTAGAGCTTCTAAATAGCTGGCATGTTGCTATGCGATCTTCGAATCTTTAAAATTGAAGTAGTGATGATGGAAGTCTCTGGGGCCTAATTAATAACATATTCTGGTCGTCGTGAGAGTAGAACTCGCCAAATCTAAATTCAGGGCTATAAGCTGTTGAAAAAGATATAAATACAGAGACTAGGTTAGCAGTTACAGACGGTATGCTGTTACACTGTGCAACCTATCGATAGTGTCAGGAAAAGCACAACGCTTTGTAGTCATGGTTGCAGCTTGGAGGATGCGAGTACAGAGGACGATCATGCTATCTGGATGTATGCGAATAAAGACTTGGGGGTAAGCGCGATGGTCCGCATAGGTTGCATATTAGTAGTTGTTCTCGAGATGTGTTTTGAGTTGTGCTGATACTATTCAGGTGGCCGCTTCGATGTTGACTTTGAGGCCGGTAGCGTTGACTGGATTGATTTCGACTTGTTCACATTGAATATCTACCGATGGCGAAACAATGAAAATTGCATCCTGAAGTGGAATATAAGGAGAGAGCTCTGTGATAGGCAAGCGCGAGATTTACTTGGCACTTTGTGCTCCGTTGAATGACACGTAGCATGAGCCATTGTAGAAAATATTTGCCCCAGTGTCCAATCGTCATTCTGTTTCCGTGCTTCAATGTCTTGAGGGAAAGGTTCCGATAGAGGTTCGATCTCTGGTGATAGCTACTCCCAAGTTGTACCTTCAATTTCAACAAAGTTTATCGGTATAGCGTGCGTGGCTTTCCTAACTGATGATGTTCCCTGGCTTGAATCGATATGGCCTCTGTCATACTGATGAAGGGTGATACTGATGAAGGGTGTCAAGTGTACAAATGATCACCAGTGTACAAAAATTCCAGGGGCGATTGAGTTCTGGTAATCACAAGAAACCTTGTGGCATGCTGTTTTGGTGGAACTTAGGAAGGACCTCATAGACTGCTAGGGGGCCGTCTCCTATAGGAATTTTAGTTCGATATGGGTTATCTAATGGGATAGCCACAACAAACCGCAAGACACTCTCGCTGTCCTACATCCGCCCCAGATTCCGCGGCTCCAGTTACAAGATCTTCCTAAGTCGTCTCGATATAAAGTGTTTCCCTCTTCCACTCCTCGCAGACGTACTTGATAGAGTTCACACGTACTAAACGCACGCCCATCCCAAATTCTGCTAATTTCCTGACTGCCGAAAGTCTCCGACAGGAACGCAACTGCCACCACCATCATATGTTGGGTATCACACCCTGTATGGATCTTTTATACAGGACAATCACGGCGCACTCGCTTTCCGCATTAAGTGATGTTTTAACATTCATTTCTTGACGATACGTATCCTGCTCGCGGGTGAGATAAAACTCGGTGACTGTCATCTAAGATCTGTATAAAATCGAAATCAATAGTCAGAGGCCTTCGAGATCTTCCCGGCGATCGATTATTTTGGCAAATGAACTGTTCTGAGCCGATTGAGCTTTCCCTTGTAAAGAGCAGTTCGATATGGAATTTGCGATGAAAAAGAATAAAGAAGAAATTCTAATCCTCGGAGATGCTCAGAGATTACTACTGTTCGTACATTACGATAACCACTAAGCCAAAGTGTGGTAAAGCGATTGTTCGTTGCGCTTTCATTCGTGAAAAGCATTTCTCGCATTTATAATGATCCTTCACAGCATAATCGGTATACATAACAATGGAGTTTTATCTTTTTTTCATTGAGCATCCGTAACTACTAGATATTTCACTAGTGTCTAATACCAGCTAATTAAAGAGGTAATATGATATCTCATCAAATCATATTGTTTTGTAGTGATCTTTCCATTCCTTCCTCCAAGGGTATTGATCCATATCTCCAGCAAAAATCGTGCGATGTCATGTCATAAAATGCATGCATGCAAATAGTGTCATATCGTGTCATATCCCATTCCATCCCGTTCAAACCATTCGCCAACTCCGATGTAAATACTCTAATGAGCACTCATTGCACCCATGCTATCGTTCTTGGGTCCGGTCTTCTCCATTGACTGCGGGGTAAGGTACTGTTAGTCTTTGCTATGGTAAAATGTATGCGCACACACGAATGGGTAAACATACGGAACCGTGTTGTGCCTCTCCCTTCTCGAGAATGGTCTTGATGATATCATCCTCAACCTTGGTATCGAACTCGTTCACCAATTGAGACTCTGAAGCTTCATCGTGGGAACCTTGAGCTCCGTGCCTAGAGGGTTATTATGTTAATTTGATGATCAAAGGAATAGTTCAAGGCTTTATAGATGGTGTTCTGATGTAGAAGAAGGTGTTGATGTGAAGCTGAAGCTTGACATGGAGTGTGGGGTAATGATGAGGGAAAGAGCTTACTTGTGTGTAACGAAGACCTTGAAGAGACCAACAACTTGTGCAAGAGGAATGCTCTTGTCTCCCTTCCACTTCTTGAGATCTTCCTCGGAGTCTACAAAGACAATGAAGTCCTCATCGGTCTTGGTACCCTTGTAGTGAATCTTGGTTTGGGATCCTGAAGCCTTCATGATTGCGGTTGTATTGTTGTTGAAAGAAGATGTGGTATGTAGTTAAAATAATGGTTGATGGTTGATATTCGTGAAGTTGTTTGTTTGTCTGATATTTTGGTATGAAGAAGGGAAAAGTTGTAGAAAGGGAACGCGGGCTGGTTTTGTAGCTCAATCAGATTGAGTCAATTTGTTGGCAGCTGCACTTTTCGTTCCTGGCGTGGTTTCAACCCCTCATTATTATGACGTCACATTCCAGGTTTCATTCTAACCTGTCATCTCACACGACTCCTTTTTGACCACTTGGGAGTGGGGACGACTGGGTCTCATAGTTTCATTACTTCTTTCTTATTTTTGCTTGGAATGGTGAATCGTATGGATGAGCTTATATGATTTTTAATGCGTGTCATACACTCGTCGGCGCCATCCGTTTGATTACATTGGCTTGGGATGGGATGGATGGTGGGGTCATGAATAATAAAGGGGGTGCTACGTCACTGCCAAATTAGCCATTTACGATGGATGGATGTATTTACCAAATATAGCACAATTTTCAAAGAGAATTGATTTATCTCATCGTAATTCAAATTATGATAGCAGCCTCAAGAAATAACGCGAAGTAGTCTGGTTCGTTGGCCATCTTCGCAATTAAGCCAGCGTAAGACACACGTATTTCTAGATGCTTCTCTTCACAGGTCCAACAGTGCTTCTTCGATGATTCTCCTTTCCACCGCAGGAAGTTGAGACATCCTGTGTAGAGACATCTTCCATCATGAACGATTACATATGAAAATGAGCAAATATCTTACTCGAGGAGATATTCTCGTGTCCACTGTTCGTACATGTCAGAACCAATTCAGCCCATAGGATATGCTACCGAGGAAATTCTCACAAAGTCTATGACATCCTGCGCAGATTCAGGGCTGGGTTCTGATAGCCATTCTCTTAACTGCTTTTGCCCATCCGTTGTACTAGCAGTACGAGCCAGTTCCGGGACACTGTGACAGATATCGCTGAGCACATTTCTCGTATGTTCCGTCATGGTGTTACCGACGTGGCTAAATGGCAGAAGCTCATATTGAGCATCGACTCTTTCAGAGGATGGAACGATACAAACTTGTCTCTGAAAAGGTTGCACTATTGAGAGGATTTGCGGGACGGACATTAGAGGTAGAATTGGAATCTTGAAAGTGGACATCAAGCTAAAGTTATGTTAAAAAGAGCCATGTTTCAGTTATGATTTTTGACTCCAAATACCTGATTTGAAGATTCAAAAACTCTTTTAAGCCATTGTCTTCGTTACCGTCCTTTTCCCGAAGAAGAAAAATAATACCTACATTGCGGCCTCCAGTTTGGTGATAGAGTCTCTCGATTCGGGCGGACAGATTTGCGATGGGTTGCATATCTGATGAAGAAAGCAGCAGGACCCTGAAAAGCTCCTGTTCGCCTGTTTTGCTCTGCATTGGGAGTGATATATCATGGGTGTTCAGAGTCGTTTCTATCTATATGTCAGTGTTGGAAGCCAAGGATCATTTCAAACAACCCGACCTTTCCACTTTGGCATCTTTTCCGTCAGTAAAATGGAAGGCAATGAGGCCCATTGTTGTCTCTTGCGAAGTGATGAACAGAACATCGTTATTTTGTATGGGCCGTTTTATCAGCGTCATGCGTTATTTGAATGAGAATATTCGTACTGTTGCCTCCTAGGAAAGACGAACCTTTCTTAGCGCCATATTGGGAAACAACGAGACCTACGATCTACGAATTTTAGAAAACGACATTACAATAAAAACCACCTCAAAAAAAGTAGAAAGCACATGATACTTCTTGAAAGGTTTACATTTGATGGGTTGACATATATCTGAACATCTCAACCTTCTTTCTACATCATCCGGGAGAGAATGGATGAGCTCGGCGTACTTAAAGCTCCCATTTCTCCTACTTTGTGGACTTCCCTCCCCTTATTTTTATTTCTACGTGAGAAGTATACGTCACTTGCCTCCACAGCTACAGATTCCTCAGCATCCATCTTCCTCCTTGCATCTCTACTCATGGAATAATCTACATGTAGGTGCCAGGTGCTCCCCAAACGCTTTGCTATATATAGAAGGGGTGCTCTCCACCCTCGTGCAATTGTTATGTTCTGCAATTCGACTGAAATTCACGATTTCCACATCAACTTTTTCTTTCCATTGGCACTCCGAATTTCCTCCAACATCTTTTCAAGTGCTTCTACACGCTCTTGTTGCTTCTTCTGTGCTTCCTCTAATTCTTTCTGCCGCAGATTCAATTCCTCTTCGACTTTTTGTAGCTCTGCCAGTTTTTCCGCGTTCGAATCGGGTTTTGACTGGGTTTTGATATACTCGTACATCAACAAGCTTATGGCAACCGAAAGAATAAATGTATCGCCGATAACATCAGCAAAGAGATCAACAGCTCTGGTTTCCGTCAAAGGTCTAAATCTCCGTCTCCAAACGCTAATATTTTCTTGATTGTGATGGTGTGCCTTTTTCGCAGCCTCTTCCGCCTTGGTCTGCTCTTCTGTCTTTACAGTTGGAGTCTCCGCCTTTTCCCTGGCTCTCTTTTCGGCTTGTTTGTCCCGTAGCAGGTTTACCTGAATTCTCATATTCCATTGATGCATTGCTTGTCCACCTCTAGCTGCTATCGCTCGGAATCTCTGGTGCTCATGCGCCTGTCTCTTGATCCAGTTCTTAGAAGTGTTAGCATCCATCTTTCGAAATACAATATGGTCAGTCGATACATACTGCACCATACTTGGAGATGTGCCTCACGAAGAGGGATCCTAGTTTAAATAGAGGAAGTGCGACCATTATGATTGATTAGGGATCTTAAATGAGACTTCTATACTGCAGTTGCCATTGGCATATCGAAGTAGTAAGATTGACAGTTAATGAATTGCCATTGTAATGTGAATGTAAGCTCAGCCAAATATCTATGGATTAGATCCATAAATCCACTTCGAGGCAAGATATTGGGTAAGTACCCAGCAGGTAATTGAACTTAGTCAGCCTGGTTATTTTTTTGAAGGTGCCGGAGTGGATGGTGTAAGTGTTCTACCTGCGTTAGGTAAGCAAAGGTGGAAGGTTTTGTGGCTTTGTTGCTGTATCAACCAAAAAATTCAAGCTTGTTCCCGCCCAGACCAGCAGAACCCTTTCTTCGAGGCTGTTTACAATCAATTCGCATAACTACACGAGCAAGAAAAAAGTACTTTGTTTCTACACCCATCTTTTTTGATCTTATCAGCCTCATCATATTCACTGTCTTTAATCAGTTGATAACATTGACAGTAAATTGCTAAATACCCGAGGGAGAATGTGCTCGGGCAACAATTAAACCCCAACTGTAAGTCACAATTCTGCTTTCAAAAATTATACAACATTGGTCATGGAGGAAGTGAACATCCACACATTACCTCAATATTGGACACCAAAAATCAGTGTGGTAGCATTATCAGACGCAGAAGAAGCCGCAAAAAGACAACGACCATCTTTGACTCAGATTTCCGAGTTTTCCAATAGACATGGCTCCATGTTGGGACAATATCTCTATGGTCATCCAGGATGTGAGGACAAAGGGCACTTGGAACTTCGATATCCTAAGCTCAGATGGGAAATAATACCGCTCGAAATAGAAATCATAGATATCATAGGATGCGTTCTATCTAGATTCAGCAGCTCTTCCGCCAATTGTGATCGAACGTCACCGAAAAACCAGCACGCTGTATTATTCTTTACTAACTACCGTACTATCCAGGCTTATTGTGCTCACGACGGCACCGAAGTGAAAAAGTTTCATGAAGTGATACAACTAGATCTCGAATACAGGCGCTTGCAGGCCAACGAACAATTCAACGGACAAACCTACGAACAGTTCACGAAAACAGCTTTCGAAAACATTCACCGTTGCCTCATCTGGGATCAAGAATTTCCCTGCAACGAGGAAATGGACGCGTTATCACCCAGAGATGTCAACACGAATATTTGTGCGAAAACAGCGGTGCAGAAAACAGCTCCTCCAACCAAGCTAGCAAGAGAAAAGGATCACCCTCCACCACCACCTAGTGAGGTACCGGAACCACCTTGTTCGGATCGAAAAGATGGATCTATATACAAGACCGGCCGTTGTCTTGGGAAAGGTGGATTCGCTATTTGTTACGAAGGTCAACTCAAAGGGACGAGGAAGAAGTACGCCTTGAAGATTGTCAAAAGCCACATGTCACAGAAGAAGATGGAGCAAAAGGTCAGCCCAATGGCCTTTAATAACAGTAATATCGTGAACTAAACCCGTGTGATAGTTTCAAACCGAGCTTCAAATCCATTCAAAGATGAATCATCCAAATATTGTTCGGTTCTACCGAGCCTTTTCACACGATCAATGCACTTACATAGCTATGGAACTCTGCCCTAATGGTTCGTTAATGGATATGGTCAAAAAGAGAAAGTATCTTACGGAGCCGGAAGTTCGTTTCTACACCGTCCAGATTGCTGGAGCTATCAAATATATGCATGCAAGAGGCATAATACACCGCGATCTGAAGATGGGAAACATCTTTTTGGACAAGGATATGAACGTTAAGATTGGGGATTTCGGACTCGCAGCATTACTCATGTCGAATAAGGATATGGCAGCATGCAGAAGGACAACTCTATGTGGAACACCAAATTACATTGCGCCTGAAATCTTATCCAAAAACAATGGTGGACACGATCATGCAGTTGACATATGGAGTTTGGGTATCATTATGTGAGTCAGCATTTCGTAGTTCTAAAGCGTTCTCCATAACTGACCTGATATACTTCAGTTTTGCCATGCTTACCGGAAAACCTCCATTTCAGTCTGCTACAGCCGATGAAATCTATCGGCGTGCAAAGGAAAGAGAATATACGTGGCCACAACATTTCGTCAGTGCCAATATGATCTCACCAGAGATTCAAGATTTGGTATCCACCATGTTACAGGATGCAGAAGAACGTCCACACCCAGATATCATCGTGCAACATCCATTTTTCACCTGCGGCTGGATGCCCCAAGTTGAAGAGATGAGTGCCGATTTACTAGAGGATCCTCCAAGGCCAGATCAATTCCTTTCAGTCGTTGTCAAGCCTGGCAAGCCGAATCCATACGCTCGAAGCCTCAAGAAGTTATGCATCAAATGTGAAGTTGGTCCTTGGACTCCAAAAAAGCAGTATACAAGTCTTTACAAGGAGTGTGCTTTAGAAGAGAAAGCCGGTCTTACGCCTAACGTGCCACTCGCCGAGGGTATTGTCTACCGTCCGTACTCCGAATATGTCAGAGAGCAAAACCAACAAAGTGTTGAAGAGAAAGCTGCCACTCAGATGGAGGCATCTAGTACAGTTGTGGATTCGCTCGTTTCCGATATGGCAGAGTCAAATCTTGCACCGTTAGCCAAAAAGCCCCTCTCACAAAGAACCGTTTCTCAAAGAGTTGCTAGTCAAAGCTTTGCGGCACAGCAGCGCATCAAGGATCAGCCATTAAATACCGCTTCAATCAGAGGCGCCCTTCCTCGACGACCGCTCCAAAGAGAAAACAATACTAGAGAGCCTGCCAGTAACACAACCGAGATCAAACCTCCCCGTAGTATTCTCAAGACCAAAACTATTCCATCTGTTCCACAAATCTCTTCCGAAGCTGAGGGGCGCCTTGCAGCTGATTTGGTGGACGAGTTGCAAAAGGCGGAAGAGGAACGAAAATCACAGGAACTCAAGAAAAAACAGTCTACTAAGAAGGTTGTTTCGCTATTTTCACCCCAAGAAAAATTGGAGTGGTTACCAGGTAGCAAGCCAGACCACATTCTCGAAGCCCTACAACGTCTCCAGGTGGAGTTAGACCGAGCTTTGAATAGTAGATCCATTGCAGCCACTCCGAAATCTAGGCCCACAACCCCTGCTATAGTTGTGAAGTGGGTAGATTATACCAACAAATATGGGCTTGGATATATTCTCAGTAATGGAAGTGTGGGTTGTGTCTTTAGGGAAACACCGGCTGGTTCTCCAGAAAGTGAGGATAACGTCATCGCTCCTTCTTGCATTGTTATTCGCGACGGAGAGAGGCATCTCGCGAATCGAACCAACAAATCGTACGTACACAGGCATCAGATTATTCCAATTTCTGGTCCCAATGTAGAATTTTATGAAAGCAAGGGTGAGAGGGGAATGATCCGTGGATCGGTCCCTGCCAAGACTTATAGAGTTGCTGAGAGTCCCGAGGGTCGACCCGGCAGACTCCCTCTGGGTGTAGATTCTTTTGATAATCGCAAACGAGAAAAGATTTGTCTATGGAAGAAATTTGGCAATTATATGTTTGCTTATGGTAGAGATGCTGAGTATCCTTATGAATCATGGACGGCTGGTCAGAATCCCGAGGCTACTGTCAACAGTACAGTCATCACGTTTTATCAGCGATGGGGAGATGTTGGCTGCTGGGGATTCAGTGACGGCCATTTTCAGTTTAACTTTCCCGATCATACTAAAGTTGTCCTTTCAGCGGATGGATTCTGGTGTGATTTCTATCACCTTTCTTTCGAATGTGCACGAGAGCTCACAGAGAATGGAACGCTTCCAACGACTGCCCTTGATGAGCGACAACATCTCTCCTATCCTCTGCAAACACTTCTTAACTTCATGGCCAAGCCGTCGAGGGCAGTGAAACCCACTTCACGCAAACGTCCCGATATTGATCCAATGATTCAAGGTCTTCCTCAAGCAAATGACTTTAGAAGAAAGGTTGAATTCATCAGATGTGCAGTCAAAGAGTGGGTACAAAATGGTGGTCTTGGAATCAGCGATATGGAGCCCAAGACACGTTTACGATGGATGGGACATCGTGAAATATACGACGATAAGAAGCTCAAGCATGTTTGGACTACAGTTGGAGGGCGTCGCGGAGACGAAAGACGAGTTGCATGGTATGATCCTCGCAATCCGCAGGAAGTAATTTTCGATGCCGAAGTTAATGGGGTTATGGTTGAATGATTTGGTCTTTGGCGTTTTCCAGATTACGACGAATTTCAGAATTCAGCATTAGCTGCACGGTTACGGCAATATCATAAATGATAATATCGCTGGTGCGAATCAGGAGTTCTTGGGAGTATCAATTGATATATTGAGAAATTTGGGGTCGATGGCATTCGTTGTGCAATACATGCACGGCGTTATTCATTCTCGATCATGAATAAATTTCTTATTGCTGCATTTTTTCTTGCGTCTCATTCATCCATCAAGTTCAAATACCTCTTTGCATGCATAGCATCTGGATTGGAGTTTTGCGTATATCATAAAAATTATGAAGTTTGATGAGCAAGCGGGGCTCTTGCTGGTGCTTGTCATTGGCTTTTGGCTCCCTTTTCCTATTTTTCAATTTAGCTGAGCTGATAGGTTGTTTTCTCGTCGGCTAATGGGAGGGCATTTCATTGTAGGGATGGGTACCTTCGCCCGGAGAGTACTTAAATACTAAATTAATGGCATACATAAAGCGTACTACATGATTTATCTGGTGCGATAGTGTTGATGGAATCAATGATTCCTGGTGAAATGTGATGAATTATTTGTGTTGTTTTTTTGTTCGAGAGAATTCGGGTGTATTGATTATACCAGCTTGATTGCAATCGTCGTAGTGAAGAGGTGGGCAAATGCAGTGGTTATCGCCGGTGAGGGAAATGAATTATGTTACAAAGGAAGAACACAGAAAAATTCCTCGAATAATCAAAGGGGAAAGGAATCGATGGTCGAAAATTAGAAAAGGGAATGGAAGAGGTAAGCGAATTAACAGTGCTTTTGATTGGTTATTAGGAACATCATAAAGGGCCAGATACGTCTCGATTCGACGCCTAGAAAGGGAATTAAATTGAGACGCTTATATCATGATTCTTATTTGATTATGATAAAAAAGAGGCAAAGTGGACATTGGAGAAGCATGAGGCGGGAAAGAATAATTCAGATAAAGATCGGATCTAAAAGCGTTTGAGAAAATGAAATGAACAGTGTGTCTCTTCTGTCCCCTGATGTTGTATCTATAGACTCTCTGATTTTAGTGATATGAGTGGTATCGTCCTGTCCTGCAATTAAATCCTTCTCGATCGCATAGCATCCAAATCATGAAGCTCCGCCTACCCGTTCACACCGAGAACCCCTCTCCGTTATTAATATCAAATCCCTCAAACACCCATTCCCCATCTTGGCGCATTCAAAATGAGACCCATCAAACACCCCGAAATGATACCCGTAATCGGCAACGTGATGATCCATCCCATATAAATCCATCCCACCATTCGCCAATTAATACTCTTTACATCCCCATTCACAAGTCCGACTCCAACTGTAGCTCCAACGATACATTGGGTAGTAGACACCGGCAATGCAAGCCGGGTGGCCATAATAACAGTTATAGCAGAACCGAGCTCCATGCAAAATCCCCGAGAGGGAGAATGCAGTGTTAATCGATTGCCGAGATTGCGCATGATGTTGTATCCGTATGTCCAGAGACCGATGACGAGAGCACCGGCTCCGTAACATAGAATCCATTCTGGTACAGGTGACTTGGATTGGATGGAACCGGTATGCCAGATGAAATAGATGGCGGCAAGAGGTCCAACGGCGTTGGAGACATCGTTGGCTCCGTGAGCAAAGGATGCAGTGGCGGCAGTTAGTACTTGTAAGAATGAATAGGTGTGCTCGGCCTTGTTGTCGTAGTGCGTTGCGCGGGCATGCATGGCTTCGAGATCGCCGGTAAGAATAGAGGATTTCTTCTGTTCGGCAACGACATCGACGGAAACGCCGTGGAAAAAGATTCGTTTCGCTGTGGCTAAGAATGTTTTAGGTTCATACCAGGGTTTTGCCGATGTGGTATCTTCATTTGTGATGACGGGAGTTGCTCTTGTCTCATCTCTTGTTGAAGAACCAATATCCGAAGGAGCAGGTGAAACAAATGAAATACCATGCTTTTCATCTGTATCCTCGTTTGCTTTTGATTCAACATCATCACTGGGTAGAGTCCTAACATTATCCGAGCCTTCGGCATCAAGCTCTGCGCGCGTCTTATGCCCTTTGTAATAATTCTGGATGATCTCGCGTCCAGAGGTGTTAGGAGGAACTTCTCCACGTCGAAGCAGCAATGGGCCTTGAGGAATATGCCACCAGTAAAGTTGCCAATCGTTGAGCACTAGTTTTCGGTACAGGAATGGGAGGAGGAAAATAGCAGATAGAAGAGCGCAACCTATAGCGGTACCGAAAATCACACCCACGTATTCGCCGGGTCCCCATGTTTTGACGGCTGCTGATGCGGAAGCGGCGCCTTTCCATACAATAAGCACTTTTTGACAAAGAGTTAGCTAGGTTTCCACAGGTCTCACTTATGAAAGGAACTTGGGTAATGCGACATACTGGTTAACAAGCCCGTGGTAAGTCCAAAATAGAATGGAATACTAATAAGTGCAGCGCGCACTGGATCCTTTCGTTTCATGACACCGTACTTTGTGACCAAGAAGAGGATAGCTGCAAAAGCACCAGCAATCCCTGGTGCGATAACCCAGGCTGCAAATACCTGTGATACTCCATTCCAGCCCCAGTTAACTCCATCTCCTCCTATCGCTGCAACACCTACTCCTATCACCCCTCCAATAATACTATGGCTGTGGGATTGCTTAGTGAGATGATTGATAACTTGTATAAGGATCATACTTACGTAGTGGAAACAGGAAGACCTAGCCTTGTGGCCAGAGTTAAATAAAGAGAAGAAGATACTAGAGCACATGTCATTCCCAACATCAAGACAGACGGTTCTGCCTCGAAAGCCTTAGTTGAAAGAATTTTGCCTCGGATAGTGTCTGCAACACGAGCACTGAAGATTTATAAGAATCAAAAGGGTTGGTATAGCAAGAAATTAAGACAAACTTACCCAACACCAACAGCACCACCAAATTCCATTACAGTAGCTATCATCATAGCTTGCTTCATCGTCAACGATCTGGAAGAGACGGATGTGGCGAATGAATTCGCAACATCATTTGCACCTGTTTTGGGTATCAGTAACTGGTTTAGGAGGGCTGGAAATGGGATTACGGCACCGATGTTCCAAGCATCGAGGAAAGCAAATAACATGCCAATGGCAAAAATGTAGTCAAATTGTTCGAGGACTGCCATCTTAATTTTAGATATCAAGCTCACAGAAACGAAGGTTTGACTTTTGTTGTTGTGATAGCAGCCATATCTACGGGAGTCTACAGTTATATATTCACGTCCCAGAAATCCAGAACTGATATTCAATATGCCGCATCCCAAGAACATAACGATTTTGGTCTCTTGGAAATCTCCTATTCTTCTTGGTATTCACAATCATCACTGTTGTTGTGGACCTTCCAAACTTTTCGTGTTGGTTTTTATCGATTCAACATTGTGATACGGACGAGATGGGATTGATTCCAAGAAATCCCAAGAAGTCAAGATCTTGGTATAGGAGTAGCGAGAGCCTGAGAAGCACTACACGTGGAGGTTCTTAGCGATCTCATTGGAGAGCCTCACTCCATCCTACCATTAAGTCTTTGAGGCTGTGACTACAGCGTAGGAAAGCTTTATCTAATACCTAGAATTCAAATCATTGCTTGAGAAAAAATGATTTGTGCAACAGACATGTGCGATGAACGGGGCTCTGATTGGCTGAAGTTTGAAAATTGTGGGTGATGTGGCTGAATGCCGAAGCGTTAGAAAGTGCTAAATCCTCATGACAGTCGAACGAGGAATTACAGTAGATCCCTTCCAAAGCAGTTCAGTGAGGGGTTGCGCTGTCACGCCGTCTCCCCCAATTTGTGAGGACCTTTGGATTTCTCACGTGACTCGTGACCACATGTCAGAACAGACGTAAACACTCGCAAGAACCTTGGGGAAGATGAAATGTCTATACTCCAGTCTATTTGTATTGCATGTGACAAACGCTTCATTTTGAAAATTGGGCCTCTTTCATAATGATGAAAAATCAGAGAGTGAAAGCATGACTGATTGACTGACATCCGTCGCAATTCACTTCTTCGAATACGTCGGACCTTCTTGCACACCACACACCCACTTGGGCCGCAGGCTTTATGAGATATGAGAATATGATACATCCTGCTCCTTCATATCGCGATCGGAATGTCGCGCGCAGCAAGCGATTACACGGTACCTCTGATATTCGGTGTACTCCGAGTAATTTCTCCCGGAGTGTCATGAATTGGCCTTCATGTTTTTCGTCGTCGATTCTCTCAACACTTGTTTATGACTGAAAAATGGTCATTTGCGCGCTTCATAAGCAGGAAGATATACTGATCACAGTACAGTACTGTCTCTTCTAGCTTTATTGCAATCATTGTACTTCAATTGTCTTGGGTTGCTTGATTTTATGTATCCTTGGTGTCTTGAGGTTTTTGTTCTTGAGCTTGAACTGGTTATTTTTCGCGCCTGCAGTGTACACCCCACATTTTGAGTCCGTCCGAGTGACTTCCGATAAATAGGCAGGCTCGAGGTAGGTACATGGAGAATCGTGGCCACCATCGAATGATATCAAATGAAGTCATGTAGTCATTCCTAACCACTCTTTTCAAGCAAGTGCTTTCATCCGCCTTGGTGCGACGAATCTTTTCCTTCGGCGCTTCCAGAAACGGATGTACTTTGAGTGATACTAGCACAAACAATCATTGAAATTGATAGGGCTTTTTGGATTATACAGCTCTGATCATCTGAGTTTGTAGGTCTAAAGTATCAAAATGTTCTCGTTGCATTGACTGAGTTGCAGAGATTTTCCAAGGCAACGCTCCAATATATATCTTCTGTCATTGGATTCCTATCAAGGACCTTACGATCCATCATACTTCACGATCTAGCACAATTATACACTCCATCGGTCTCTAAATTCTTACACAAGAAGTCGGAAAAATATACTACCATGCTCAAAGCACAGGAACCAAAATGCTAGAGACTTTCTAGACTGATGGTTTATATTCGAGCCGCTAAAATCTTTCCAACGGTAGTACCGTTTTTATTATTATTGACGGCAATTTATATACTCAGCAAAAACGGTGTAGCTGCAGCGCCCACAGATTATTCATGCAAAGTGTTTATTAGAATAGATGCTATGGATACAGTGCTTAGTTAGTGTTGGAATTTTATGTTCAATGTGCATATCGTGTATGCTACGCAAAGTGGAGTTGTAACTAAGATTTGACAATTTAGCATATACGGTAGGTGTACTACAGGAGTATTAGCAGTGTCATTGATGGTGTATTCATAAGAATTGGTGCAGTGGGCTTCACTCTCACATGCTCTATTCTTGACAATGGGAGCGAGCTTCAATTAGACCTATGGTAACGTAAATTTGATTGTTCCTTAGCTATCAACCAGCGTAAGGAAAGGAGAAAATGGCCGTGCGAGAAGTTTAAAATCCTTCCATGGTTTGATATGGCGTAGCGACGAGCATGATTTTCCTCGCTCCGAAAACTATTGCACATGATCTTGTGTTGAATGGCAAAATAAAAAAGCAGTGGGCATGAATGTTCTAGATGTGCAATATTGTACACTACATTGGCTCTGAGACGTAGAAGTTCGTATTGTGCTGTCAAGCGGTTTTAGTGATAAAAAGGACAAAACTTAGAAGTCTAAGTGTTCGGAAGATATCCTTTCCACATGCACAGCTTCATGAAGTTTGGAAAGGTTCATATCCGATTAGAAGAGAGCTGAGAATGGATATTCGTCGGTCTGTAT
Organism: Botrytis porri; assembly: GCF_014898465.1. Classification (NCBI taxonomy): domain Eukaryota; kingdom Fungi; phylum Ascomycota; class Leotiomycetes; order Helotiales; family Sclerotiniaceae; genus Botrytis; species Botrytis porri. Next base: position 2,490,470 of record NW_024066081.1, on the reverse strand, counting down.
TTCCGCGATGTCGTGCCAACGTGCCACAGCCTCTATCGACGGCAACTGGCATATAAGGGTGGCCGGCCTGCAGTCGTTGAATTTCTTCAAGATTCGTGATTCATTTGAGATTACGCGTTCTTCTGGCTCATGACTTGAGTAATTTTTCAGGGACATAGCACCTACTAAATTGTTATTAAGTCGACCTGTTCTTGCACACATTTTTCAAGGTTATCCGAAAAACAACATTCATTGCAAATGTAACGTTTCCGCAACACACGGAGATCTTAGACGACCGCATCGGGAGATCGGTCGAGTCCACAGTAGGTGTGAGTCAATCCATACGTGGTTGGAGACTTTTGCATGGTACACATCATTATATCCTTGGAGAACCCGAACGTACCCTTCTTTATACATTAGCACTGAAAGCTCGCATCGCCGTTGAAAGAGGTTGGCGTTTCTGACACATAATAAATCTACGAAGTCGTCATTTTGAATCATTCTCGTGTGACGAGGGCAATCCCGAGGTTCTTGTACCATTAAAGACTTTCTTTTTTGAACTAGCTATGCAATATCGTATCTATTGTTGTATTCAATTATTTCGTGTTACTCGGAGAGAGATGTAACTCGTGGGTATGGCATGTTCTAATATCCACTGCATTTATGGATATGGACGCAATCTTTTGCGACATCCGTTTGGTCGACCTTCATCCTTACGACCGAGGCTGAAGTTCCGATTTGTTTTGTATTCTGCTGTTTGCTCTGCTTGAAACTTCATATATGAATGGTTTTGTAGGTACGTATACTCTTCCTTGAGTTTATGTCGTACTATATTTACTCTAAAACTTTCACCGCAGAGCCTTCAAAGAGCGATAATGATAATCAAGCACTCGCATGTCCCCTTGGGATTGCTTGCATGTTCTATCTTCATCACCTATGGCAATGCTCAGTATTTTCCCATAACGGGGGTGACAACTGGTATCAACTCGAATACAAAGGCTCGGCCTTTCAGACAAGATATCGAAGATTTGCAGAATAACGTCCCACAATGGTAAGCTTCCTTACAATAGATGTTTTGAATACGCATCATTTTACCATTCAGTTGTTGATTTCGACGTATCAAGGTCGCTATATATTCAAGCTCTTCTTGCCATGCAAGCTGCAAACGAATACACTGATGGGCTCTCCTACTTTCAACTGGCGGGTGAGTAATCTCGAATACTATTCATATGAGCTCGATGGGCTCGAAATTCTAAGCGTGCAAAATCACCTGCAGTATTGACCTTGAGGTTTTCTGTAGGTATTCACGGTCGACCATATGTTGCTTGGGATGGCGTAAATCAAGCGATCGCGGCTCCAACCACCGGGTATTGTACACATGGTCAGACAACCCAGCTCTAGATCTAGGAATAAGTGTTAATATGCAGTATAGATTCGGTGTTGTTCACTACATGGCATCGTCCCTACCTAGCACTCTTCGAGGTAAATCTCCCTGCACTCTCACGCTGAAAGCAAATGACTCACATTTCGTCTCTAACTGTAGCAAGTTCTCGCTAGCTATGCTCAAACTATTGCAAAAACCTATATATCTACGCTTTATCCTGCCTACCAAGCTGCTGCTGATAACCTCCGCATACCTTTTTGGGACTGGGGTGCTAGCCCTAGCATGCCTAGTATCACCAATGTCGCCACTGTCTCTATCGTACTCCCCTCTGGCGCCACTGCCTATGTAAACAATCCGCTCTTCCGTTACAACTTCCAGAATAAACCACTCAATCAGCAACAATTTCCTCCTGGGGACAGTGATGGTTATATGGCACAGTACAATTGGACGGTGAGAAATCCAGATAACCTAGGTAATGGACAAAGTGATTTCAACGCTGCAAACACGAATTTGCAAAACGCAGGGTTGGGAGATCAAGTGGTAAGCTTTTTTTTTTTTGGTGACGTTTTCTTGGGCTCTGTCTCGTGAATTACATGGCGGCATAGAATCAAGAATAAGAAAGAAAGAACAGAATGCTGATGAGAGAGATGATAGTGGACAGCAATCATGAAATCGAGCAATTTCAATAGCTTTGCCACGATGGCAGTTTCGGGGGCGAGTATAGAGTCACCGCACGGCGCGGTACACGTTCTTGTGGGAGGTGCTTATGGGCATATGTCCTTTCTGAGCTATTCTGGATTTGATCCTATATTGTAAAAGCCCATCTTCTCTTTCCATTCATATTGAGATTCCCTATCTATTGAAAGTGATACACAGCGGCTGACCTGGATAGCTGGCTCCACCATGCGAACGTCGACCGGGTTCTCTCCATGTATCAAGCCATTAATCCTTCTACATTCATCACGGGCTTAATTGACTGGTATGGCACGTACACCATCGTTCCTGGGACCATCGATACAGCCTCCTCTCCTTTGAAGCCCTTTGCTATCACTAGTTCCACCTTCTACACATCGAATTCTTGCAGATCGATGTCGCAATTTGGATATAGTTATCCAGAAATTATGGATTGGAATATGACAACTGCACAAATGACAAGCTATGTAGCAGGAAGAGTAAATACATTATATAACGCCGATGGAAGCAATTCAAAGATCAAGAAGAGGAATTTTGAGAGTCGAGAACTTTCCTCAGAAAAACACAATGAAGGACCAAGCACGAACAAAACACTACGAGAATGGACCGCAGTACTCAGTGTCTCTAAATTGGATCTTCAAGGCCAGCGGTTTATTATTCGACTTTTCTTAGGCAAGATACCAGAGAATCCGGAGGAGTGGGGAAGAAGTGAAAGTTTGGTAGGGAGTCTAGTGATTTTACCTCCGCCGGGTGCTGTTTCTAATGATGCGACGAAAGCATTGGCCTATGATGAGATTGTTATCCTAAGGGAGCCTACTATTGGAGGTAGTTACAAGGGGCATGATGGAGATGGGAATGGAGAAGGGACAGAAGAATTCTTGAAAAAGAACTTGAGGTGGAGAGCACAGCTGGTGAGTTTTCTCTTTGAATATTTCTTTTTGGTGTCGAGTAATTAGGACATTCTGCTGAAAAACTTCAAGCTTGACAATACGCCATTAAATCCAACTTCTTTATCTACTCTCAAAGTTGTTGTTGGCGATGAGGTTGTGGCTATGCCGCTTGATATCACTAAAAAGCCTGTTTACGGGACGAAAACGCTACATCCTGATATCGTTGTTGGTGGGAATTAACTTGATATGGTTATGATATTATTTTATACCTTCTTTACTGGCCAGAATAACGCTATTAAACAAGTTTAAAAGGAAATTATGCGTCCATAGCAAAGAGAGTGAAGGAAATCGCGAGACGATATAGTATGACAAACAGTTCCTCTTACGATGCTTCAGCTCACCTCAAATTTCACCTACAAGCCTCAAATCTTTCGTAATCCGCGATTCAAACTCAATTTTTAAGACTTGCAACATATTACTTTTAAATAATCAAAATATATTAAATCCCCACTTCCGTATTACGTTTCATTGTTTAGATGTGCAACAAATTGCAAGGGGGAGACTTAGGCTCTTGAAGTTCCCCAGCGAGAAAAAAACGAGTCAATTCAGATATGCAACATTGAAAGATTTTGTCAGTATTGCCGACGATATGTAATTTATGATGAATCATTAGAAAAGTGGGATGGCTTTATTTATGATTCATTCTTCTTTGCACGTCCATATCCGCTTCATTTTTCCCCGTACCTCATCCGCTACACTGCGGGCCGCTTATATACATCAACCGCACTCGCGACCGACAGAAAAAACCGAACACTAAAAATTTACACCTTAATTAAAACTTTATAAATAAACAAATATTCAAGATAACCTTTTCAAATCTCTAATAGTAATTATTTATTAGCTAACAAGTTTCACCAGATAATTTAAAAGGATTTAAAATACAAAATTGAATCAACGTTCAATTTTGAAAAGATTCATTTTCAGATTTTCGCTTATTTTGTAGGTTTAGTGTTCGGTTTTTTCTGTCAGTCGCGAGCCACATCAACCACATTACCTACTAAGTAAGCTATGACGATGTCTTGTTCGTATCATACGAAATACAAAACCTTAATAGCCTTTGAATGCGTTTCAAAATCGTGCCGACAGCCGCAGCAGTATGGCTGAGTTAGCTGAGCTGATTATTCAACAGCCGGTAGACATATCGACTTTGTTCTTTCCCACGTTGCGGGGAAAAGGGGGCGGGCCGGAGTCAAGTGCTCCTTTCCGCTAGCGGGCTATCGATTTACCCCAGATTATTAGAATTGAGATAGATTCTTATATGTTATATCAATCTGAACGCAAGTATTTTATTTTCAATTCTCAGAGCATCTAACTCCTTATTTTAAGTCCAACAACAATTGCAAAGTCACTCTCAACATGTTGGGAAAAATCACCATCGAAGACCATTTCAACCTCCCCGAATTCGCCGAAAAGGCCAAATGGTGGGCAGGTCTCTTCGCCGTCGACGCAGAAAAGCACGTTCGAGAAATCAGTGATGTGAAAAACATACGTCTCGAATATGCCGACAAACATGGCGTCGGCTTCCATATACTCAGTTATACCGCACCTGGAATCCAAGATATTGTCGATCCAGCTGAAGCTCTCCGTGTTGCTGCTCTGACCAATGATTACATCCACGAGCAGATTAAGGATTATCCGGATCGTTATGGATCTTTTGCCGCATTACCCATGCATGATCCGACTGTGGCAGCGAAAGAGTTGAGGAGATGCGTAACCGAATTTGGGTTTAAAGGAGCGCTAGTCAATGATAACCAGATCGCTAGTGATGGCGAATCGATTGTTTTCTACGATCAACCCGAATGGGATGTTTTCTGGCAAGAGTGTGTGGATCTGGATGTTCCCTTTTATTTGCACCCTAAACAGCCTACGGGAAAGGTGTTTGATACGTTGTGGGCGGATCGTAAGTGGTTGATTGGGCCTCCATTGAGTTTTGCGAACAATGTTTCGTTACATTTGATGGGAATGGTAGTGAATGGCGTCTTTGATCGAAATCCTAAATTGAAGGTTATTGTTGGACACTTGGGGGAACACATTCCTTTTGATTTGTGGCGTATAAATCATTGGTTTGAGGATATCAAGAAACCATTGGGAATGCCGATTAAGAAGAGCATTTATGATTATTTCCGCGAGAATATCTGGATTACAACCAGTGGACATTTTTCGACGTCGACATTGAAGTATTGTATTGAAGAGTTAGGGTCCGATCACATTATGTTTTCGACGGATTATCCATTTGAGTGTTATGAGGATGCGTGTACTTGGTTTGACGGGTTGGACTTGAGTCCCAAGGTCAAGATGGACATTGGAAGGGATAATGCCAAAACATTGTTCAAACTTGATGGGTTTAAAGATCAGAATGAGGAAATAAAGGATTGAGGGTGATATTAGGGAAGTTGGGAAAGAGGATGAGAATGAATGGTTGGTTCTGGCCTCAGATAGTCGTAATCTCGACCGGTCTTTTTGTATATAACTTTTGGGAATTATTACATGGAAATTAAAGCAGTTGAACTTTTTTGAAGGAGTGTTAGGCTAGAGTCAAACGTGGATCTCTTTGACTCAATAGGCAATCTATTTTTAGGAATAGAATCGATATCATTTGAGCCAACTCAGCATTTGAATGATGGGTTGTTGCCCGAGGAAGGGATGTGTGAGAATCCGAACAAGTTGGACATTGATCGGGTTTATTGTTCTTCCCTCATCCGTCTTTTTGTATCAAATCAATGCTAACATACCTGTCATAGACTATATGGCACCCTCTCATCGAAGACGCGAGTTTTAGCAAGGTTTTCCAAGGAATAATATCTGATCATTCCGAGTTTGATGAACCCCAACACGGAGACACTCATTTTTCTCCAAGTTGATGCATATTTTGGGTCCTTGTGAAACTCCCTTTTAACTTTGTCGTCCTGTTGTTGTCAAGTATTTCGACAACAGATACAATGTCACTCTTGCCAAGATAAATTCTCCTACATTATAAGCAGAAAGACTCGCAAAAAGTTGGTTGCACAGTATGATAACATTATTAGACAGCGAACAACTCTAGATTTCAGAACTATCTAGTGAGTTAGAAACATTCTTTATGTGGATATAATCGAAAAATCAAAAGATCGACTATATGCATTCACTAGCCCAACACCAAAACTCCGATACTAAATGTGCCTATGTATAAAATGAGGAACGCATTTGGAGCCATCTATTGGTTATTCCCCTGCCAAAAGATTCCAAGAAATGCATCTTTTTCATTCAAGAAACCTCTCCTCTGACTTGCGCATAATTTTTTAGGACATCATCGTGCATGTCATATCTGTTCAGATGTTAATGGAGGTTCGTCTGATCAAAGCAAATAGATGACTTACGCGTTCATTTCTTCAATCGTCAATTTTGCCTTCTCGTCCGAAACTGTGTATACTGCTGAGTTGGTATTACTTGAGAAACCTAAGATTTGCAGACGGGTTAGCTGTTGTTGCTGAGATAGGCGGAGATAGAAATGTGCTGAAAGTTAGGCAAGCTCACCAATACGCTCATTGATGTTCTCTCGTGCCTTTGCAGCAGCCGCTTGTACCCGGGTTGCACGGGGTTTCCTGACTTGCTCATAAACTTTCAAGGCCTCTTGCACATCGCCGTTGAAATGTTTGTCGCTGAAAACAATGCCAAGAGCTGCTGCATCTTCGATGGCCATGCATGCTCCTTGACTTTGATCTGGCATCATCTGTAGTACTGATTAGTTCCAAAAGTGCTTAAAGCCAGCTTGGTCACGACTTACAGGGTGAGCAGCATCTCCTATGACACAAGCATTGCCTTTTTGCCAGTATGGATAGGGTTCGTGAATCCATAATCTCCAGGGAGCAACATCTTTTCCGATTGACAAATGTTTGTAAACTTGGGGGTCCAGATCTGGGAAAGGAGCCAGAAGTTCTTCCACTTTTCCCTTTGCACCCCATGCCTGGTTGGAATAATCGCCCTTTTCTCTTGGAAAGAAACAGTAATAAGATAGTAGTTTACCGCCATTACAAGGTGAAAGAACAATCTTGTAATGGGTGTTCAGACCTCCCCAGTATTCGAGTGCACTATTCTGCGAGTAATCAACCAGACCAAGCTTCACTGCTTCCTCGGTGTCTACATTGGCATGGAGACAGCTGGCATCGGCCACTCTCCTCTCAACTTTGATGCCAATGAAGGAACGAATTGCGGATCCAATACCGTCAGCTCCAATGACAACGTCATGTACTGCAGTATTTCCATTTTCAAATGTAATAGTCCCGGTTTCAAAGTCAAGGCCAGAGCACTACCAAAGTATGGTCAGTTAAAAAGGTCCAAATCTAGTCTCAGTCTAGTCAAGTATGTTTACCTTGTGATTGACGAGTAACTTAGCTGGCACTCCTGGCTTTTCTGGTTCAGCTACAGCACTATCCATAAGCATAGCGTGCATATATTGCCTGTGAAACATGTTGTAAACCTATCACAACCACATCAGTCCCTACTATCTCAAGCTTTGATCAGTGTTAGGAACTTACGTGTCCCCATTTCTCTTCATAATCGTCGAGATCGTACACAGAATCAGGCTCTCCAGTTTTCCAATCACGTCGAATCAGCTTCTTCAAGATGACAGGATCTCCCTTTTCAACCGGGACATCCCATTCATGTAACCATTTCGTGCCATTAGCAGCGCAAGATACTGAAGCACCAACTTCTCCAGCGTAATCTGCCCGTTCGTATATTGTGACCCGATGTCCAGCACGACGCAAAGCAATAGCAGTACTCAAACCTCCAATTCCACCCCCTACTACACCAATATCTAACGACCTGAATCCGGGTTGAGCGGGCATTTTTGTTGTGAGGGGACTAAAGCTTCTAATCTCGCTTTCTAGAGCCGGGGAGAAAACGAAAGGTTTGTTTCTTGGTAAAGATCCTAAGTAAGAATATATGAAATTGGTGGATAGTAGCCGCTCGCTAGATCGATATGTTCAATGAGTACTTTAAATCAAGGATGTGTAAGTTGAGCTGTGATTTGATTGAGTGATAGAAGTATGTTGAAAATTGTGAATGGATATATATATGGTCAATAGCTAAGGGCTAGTTTGGATGTACAAATCCGGTCAGATTCTATCGGATATTTCGTTCATTTTGATGACGGATTTTATATTTCTATTTGAATATAAAATAACGGAATTTATATAATATATATAATATGGTTTATTAATAAATAAATTATATTAATATGCGAATTACTTATTTTACATATAAAGTTCGTTTATGTATAACTATATACTTTTTTTATTTATATTTTTAAAGTAATTCACTTACTAATATAATCCATTCACTAATAAACTATATTATATTTTACTTTCTTTTATTTTATAAATTTGAATGGATTTTATGATAGAATTGGTATATAAGTAGAAAAATGAAAATGAAAAATCATCTTTTTTTTTAGAACAGAGAAGTACTACCGCAGAATCTGCTGTAGCAAAAAAAAAAAGCGGAAAATTCGATGGATTCTGACCGGAATTGACATCCAAACGAGCCCTAAAACGGTGCATATCAAGTAGTGTGAATAATCGATAAAATGTATCGTCAAGCCTCGATGCGGCCCGATGCCATCTGGGCTCAAGAGCCCCAATGATTGACCGAACATTGGCTCTAGTTATCGAGGATCTCCTATGTGTTTGACATTGCCGACACGAGAGAAAAAGAGCGGTTGATCCGACACGCAGCGGAATGTACCCAGCTAGTTCTATATTTTGTTGACAACATCCTCTAACCCCACCTGCCGATCAGATTAATTGCTTATAATTGGAGGAAGATAAGCGACCCACAGCTAGATACCTACAATTCCCACTATAACGACACCCATACCCCACTTTGAGGGCCTGCTCCACATTCCCTCTTCCGAAACAGAGAGATTCTTTCCGATTTCACGTCAACAACATTCACTCCGACACACAATTATTGGCTTGGTAGTTGGTATCAATCCATCCATATCGTACTTTTGCAGCAAATTCGATCAAGGCGACGGAGACTTAACCGTGGAGAACTCGCTCATGATCCCCGCACAAATTGCGCGGTAATGTTCCGCCGGCAATGCCTCGCCCAAGAGTACATCCCGATAAACGAGCTCGCGCGGCGAGAGCTTGCGTTCCTTGCAAAAGTTCAAAGAAGCGTTGCGATGCAAACCTCCCTTGTTTGTCATGTGTAACGAAAGGTCGTACCGATTCCTGCCGATATCCGCCATCTTCTCCCCTATCCTCTCCCAGTTCACGACGCCAAAGAGTATCGGGGCATTCACTAGATCACGTTACCAGAAATGTGAATTCCCCGACTTTGACTCAATTTCGGCCTGGGCAACCCTCTCCCGAGGAAAGAAACGTCCAGTCTTCACGGCAGACTATTGATACCGCTTCTATCCAGCGTCTTGAGCCATCAGTTGACCCGCTTCTTTCGGGCGAGAACACCAATAGTCGAAACACCACGCGGGCTAGTACTCGTGATTCTTCACCATGTCAACGTTCTACGATGTTGCAGAGCTCCCAAGGCGAACAAGGTTGGCGGCGGCTCCTTTTCTTCAAACTTTTCTTGATGTAAGGGTAAGCTAGAGCTGACACATTTGATAGTTTATGTGGGTAACATTGCTGCTATTTCGTTCCTACACTTTCTTCAAACTACGCTTAAGCGATATATTGGAACTTCCGTTTTTACTGAACGCCGGGAGAGTAATGTGATGTTAGAAGTCGAGATCTCTAGAAACAACAGCCCCTTTGAAGATGATTTAGATCTCGAAGAAAAGCAAAATCTGATTGCTTGCTTTATGAGAGCAGTGGGGCCCCAAGTTCTGTCCTTTCCCGTGGCCACAAGACACTAATTCCACACCTTGCTTAGTCGAATGGTATTCTTCATCTCTTCTCACGAGATGATATTTCTAAATTGTTGGCCATCAAAACCGATGCTGCCAGTTCTTCTCCGAGCTCCCGCTCACAACGAGAAGATCTCGCTTGTCTTTTTCTGATGATAGCAATAGGGGCTCAATCTCGAGGCAAGGATGCGTCCGAAATTCAACTTGCGAAAAGGTATTTTGCTCAAGCCCAGCAAATGGCCTTTCTTGATATGCTGGAGAATCCCTCATTATCTATGGTCAAGTTGTTTTTATTGATGGCAATGTATATGCTCGGGGCATGCCGTAGGAACACAGCTTTTATGTATATCGGCATTGCCTCCAAATCTGCAACTATTCTTGGGTTGCACGTTCCACATCAACATCCTCGAGTACCCCCCGAAGAACGTGCTGCTAGGTAGGCTTATATTTACAACTTTGTGGAAGTCAATCAATATCTTACATTTGCTGATTGAATTGGCAGGCGCCGTATTTGGATGAGCTCCCGCGTTCTTGATTTGCTATGCAGCTCCATTCTTGCACGCCCTAGTAGTATACCATCAATAGAAAGAGACGAATACGAGATAGATAGCTCAAACCCCGAAGATATAGACCATCGAACATTAGCTCTTTATGCAGCCTACGAATCTTCATCTATCATCGAAACCATCGTACACAAGTTTGCCAAATCTAGTCGCGTCGACGTGCAGTCCGCTGATACTTATCTTCAAATGCTGCGAGAATGGAGTGAGGCCCTACCTTCAGCACTTCGCAGTGTACCTGATCCCGCATTTGAAGGCGACTATTGTGAGACTACGATTGGCAATATCCATGTTTCATGCACTTATTACATAGGCATCATAATGGTAACGCGACAATTCCTCATCTCACATGTCATGTTCCAACTACAGAGGAATAGTTCTAGCAAGTCTAAGAGAATAAACGAGGTACCTCCGATGAGTTCCAGTGAAAGGGAGAAAATCGTTCAATTCTCGGATGCTTGTGTACAATCTGCTCATTTTATGGTAGAGCTATCGTACGAAGCATTTCTCGGTAATGTTCTACTTGACAATATGTGTATCCTTATAGCTTGGCTTTTTTCCGCCGGACTTGTACTCGGCTTCTCCCTCCTCGTAGAAGGCGACGCCCCGACCCATATCCATAGATCCTTCGATCACGCCTGTACTGTGCTTAAAAAGCTTGCCCGGTTAAGTCCCCAAGCAGAACAATACCATGATATCCTTCTTCGATTCAGCACCGCGATTAATCTGTATCGGCAACAACTGCTCAAAGCCCAAAAGGATAGTAACAACGTATACGTTGAGAAGCTAATGACTATCGGGCCATACAATCGAGACTCTCGCGAAGACGAATCTAGTACTGGATTTCAGTCACCATCGCAGCCAGTGCTTACGGATGATCAGATAATTATAGGAGGAATGGGGGCGCAGGGTGATTTAGCAGAGATGTATGCTACTGATTTCTTTGGGATTGATAACGAAATTCAGATGTGCGATGCTCAGATTGGCTACGATACAGGAGTTGCGGCTGATTTGAGGTGGCTGTGCTATGTATAGCAGCCACTAGTCTAATCTTACCTAGGTATTAGAGTTATTAAACATTATATAAAGAATTCATATGATGTATATATTATGTAGAGAATTTACATAGTGTACATATATTATAGAATTCTCTATATAATATACTTTGTTTATATAATATAAACTTTTTATATGATATTGTTACGACGGCATCCAACATACCGCGTCACATGGTCAGGAAGTCACGTGATGGACCTAGAGGATCTAGGGGATCGAAGAATAAACATCTAGATCCATAGGATCCAGAGGATCCAGGCAAGACAGAACTGTAGGTTCTGCAGAGCAGGAAGGTCTATATAAGAGAACAGATTTCATTACAATGTAGAGCTTCGTGCTCAAGAACAATCATTAGTTTCATTACTATAGTTACGAGAATTGCAACCAGTTACAACCTTATTGAATTCCTACTTGAAGTCTAGTCTAAACCACCTCGAGAGATCTCTAGACACTTCTACGTGACCCTAGAGGCAGCTCCCGTAACAGATATAAACTTTTTTATATACTTCTAATAAAGCTTATATTAAACAACAACATTATTTATTTAATTTTTTTTAAATAAATATTGAATATTATTTTAGATTATTAATTAATTGTATTTAAATTAATCTTCCCTATAGTAAAGTAGTAGTATACATGATCTTAAAAAAATGAATCTTATAATTTCAGTATTAATTTAATTATTTATTAAACTAATATATTATTAAAGATTCTTTTGAATTTGAAATCATTTCTAATTTCAGAATCCAATTCTAAAAATGCGTTAAATTACATCATATTTCGAATAAATTTTTATATATACTATATATATCATATAGAAATTTTTTAGTGTTAATATTAGACAAGGTGATAGACTATATAAAATCGTTTACATAGTGTAAATATATTTATACTATACTTACATTATTTGTACCTTATATATCGGTTATGTATAGCACCACTAAGGAAATACCTAAAAGGGAGAGGCAAGAACAGAAGAGAAAGACATAAAGCAAGCGGGACTTGCGAATAGCTGAATTTCCCTCAAATTCGCTAGAAAATCCTCGATTCGAGTTGGAGCATTAACAATACTATCGACACTTTCCAACCTTAATCTCTACTTCATGTCAAAATTGGAACGGAAATGTAATCATATTTTCTTTCTTTAATAATTGTCACGCCCTGCTTTACCAGCATCAATATCACACCGATCATTTCTCACGCCTGCGAACGCTTGCAAATTGAACATGTACATGTACAAGCATGCAAAAGAAAAGTCCTCTAAATGCGAAATAGCTCATCTCATCTTATCACAACACGTCACCATCCTTTCAACTAGGCAGACTTAGCTTCGGCAATTTCAACCTCCCCCCTTTCTCCTTTCCCGGGGCCCCCCAAACCTTCTCCAAGATCACTCTACTTTTCTCCTCCCTTATCGCTCTCTTCTTCCGCATCTGTACCCACAATGTCCCAGGCATCAACAACAAACTAATCAGCACCCATCCAATCAGCACCCCAAAATTCTGTCTCAATGTATTTTTCGTCCCATAAATAATCGCTCGGGCACCCATCATATCATGTCTCAGTGGCCACACGATTCCCCACTTGTAAAAATCGTTAAGCATTTCCGTGGGATAGAACCCGGTTGTCACATTTGAGATGACCCAGAAGACGAAGAAAACAGGTGTGAAAGGCATGCCGAGAATGTTGTTGATATTTTCGATCGTGAGACCGAAGGCCATCATGGAGATCCAGGAGAGCATCCAGTAGAGGGGGTAGCCGGCCGGCCCAAAGTGGAGAGAGAAGGGTATGTGCCACATGCATGAGAGGGTTAGATAGAAGAGGGAGAGGAAGAGAAAGACGATAGGGAGGACGGCTAGGCGATAGATGTAGTAGATGTTCATGGGTATGGTCCCCATGATTGTATCGCTGAGTTTGTCGAACATGAGGACGGAGAGGAAAGAAACGATGATAAGATCTGATTTAGAAGAGTTAGTAAGATTTCTCTTGCTGTTGGATAGTCGGATCAATAAAGTTGTGGTAGATACGTACAGATCGTTCCAATCTCTGTCGCAGCTTCGGCTGTCTACATTCAGGCATATTAGTATTGAAATAAGGGTCAAGATAAAGGGGGAAGCTGAATATCGACGAACCGATGGTATTGCCGGTGCCATATTGAACACCGTAAATCCTGCTGCCACAGGATTTCGAACCTGTCTCTGCAAAGCGTTTATATCCGACCCATCCGTTCCCTGTAGAAAAGCGTTCTGCTTCTGCTTCGAGAATTCCAGTACAAACTCGTTTAAAAAGTCGAGTAACTTCGGATACACTGCTCCTCCAATCACCAGCGCATTCCTAGCTTCCTCGTAGAAAACGTGAATTGCACTATTCGGATCGTACAATTCATCCCCAATCTCATACGCATGATTCATGGCATTCGTAGCATTCTCCATGATTACGATGCCCACCCAGAATTTCTGATCGTGCAAGGATGCGTGAACATTATCCACATTGCCATATATGGACGTTCCATCTTGATTCACGAATCCCAGCGAGCGATTGTAATCTTTGGCTCGTGCCGCTGTCGCCATGTCCTGGAGATAAGTACCGATTTCCGAATGATCAAAATCGATCACTGCAATGGTCAAGACGGGTATATTGTATTGTAATGAATGGTCACCGCCCCAATATATAGACATTGTGCCCATTATCGTAGTGATCAAAAGCACACAAAAGACTACAAACATCTTGATCCATAGTTTCCTGTTCTCTGCAAGGTGCGGTGACAAAGGACCGGGCAATGGGTACTTGATTATGTTCCTGTATTGATTTCGGCCAGCTCCCGTTAGAGATTCCTCATCAGACTGGGGATCCCGACGGCCCCTAATCGAGGACCGAATGGTACTCCCCGGATATCTTCGACCACTAGGTAATACACTGAGAGACCATTCTGTAGGAATAGCCGGCTCATTCTCTCTAACTTTTCTCTTATCGATAGTATCATCCGTTTCATTTCCTAACGCCAATGACTCCTCCGAGATATAAAATGTCGAAAATGGTGGCATCCTTTTGGTTCTGGTAAGGTAAAAAGGTCTCTTAGGATCGAGCCTCGAACGCGGAGGAAGTTGAAAAGGCATCTTGACTTTCAATTTATCCTTCTCCTCCAACTCAGCTCACTCTTTTATCAAAGTCCGGTTCGATTCACAGGCGAAGAGAGTCAGCCTATAACGTATATCCTGCAATCATACTGCAAGTCAACACCCACATGAAAGAATCCAAAGAAGTTGTGTATCTCGAGCTTCAGTAAGAGGGCTTGAACCATGCGGCGATCCTCATCTTTACATACATCACACCCATACCATTCGAAGCAGAAAGATGGAAAGCCAAGTATGCAGGATCTAATATCCTTATCCCGCACCCACATATCAAATATTCCATAAATAGGTAAACGCGACCAGCCGAAGCCTATTTTCATCTTATCGCATGATAAGTATCGTATAGCATCAGAGGATATCAAGCCTCTTGACGCATATCATCTGTACGGCTTATTATGCCATTTCCGCCATTTTTCCGCCTGTGGTGTAACGAATTAACCGGAAGGATTTTTCCGCCCATTAGGTTTCATCACATCCCCGGTGTGCAGAATCGAATCTCAACAAAAAGAAACTCCCATCGAGTATCTTCAACCCAAACTATTTGCGCTGACAACATTTTCAAACGTCAACAATCCCTTTCAGTCTATCTGTTTGATAATCTGCACCCAAGAGTTTCGTAATCATCACTTATTCTCCGACATGCGGAGGTCCGAAATTCGTCAACCTGTCAACGTGCTGACGCTACTTCACACATCAACGTCAGCTTTCACCAGCAACCTTGAAAGGACATTGCTTTCAGCCCCTTCATATCTCATTCGATACACGTGGGAAATGAAGATACTCCTCATAAATTCTCACTGCATTGTTTTTTCCGTCTATGCCGTTTATTCCAATCGAGTATTTTGTTCCTGTCGTGATAACTCACGCAAGAAAAAATGTTACCATTTGTTTTGAAATGTTTTATCTTTCTCTCGGAAGATAACATTCCTCGAGATATTCACATCTTTGTTTCATCGATCTAGAATGTGGAGTTCCGATATCTTCAATAGTACATCCCGAAAATCCACACATCCATACCCCAGTACCCCATTGTATATTTCAACACGTGACAACAACAAGCAGTTTCAGATAAACAATGTTTCATCGGCTCAAAGGTACTCATTGGATAATGGTCTAGACACCTATTCGGGATTTCGGACATAGGCGCAAAGACGGAAGGAGACAAACGGGACGGCTGAAGAAATCTATCTGTGTGGTGAGATCTGTATGCTCGCCGAACTTGATTACTTGTGTATTATCCTTTGATATCGGCGTAGATTTGGTAGACACCACTCTTCTCTGAATTGCCATTGGTACCATGCAGCCATTGTACACCCAACTAGGGATCTAAGTATGCATATTCAGTGTTGAGTTAAAGTCAGCTTGTTATATCTTCAACACAAAGCCTTGACATTAATATACTGGCATTTTAATTCGTATCCCCTTGTTGAGTTATTCTCAAAGTCTTGGAATGTTTCGAGAATAGAATCTTGTTGCACAGCAAAAATAAACACACCATGGATTGTTATCAGGTAATATTCTGGACTAACAAGAAAGGCTATATTTCTAGCTTAAGGAGATTGAAGAACTAAAGAAGAAAATCAAGAGGTAACTCGTGGTCTAAGAACATGAGAGCTCTGGTGGATCCATGGCTTCCACATAAGAGACTGCCGACAATAACGGCAATGCGATCCTCGTAGCTCTCGTTATAAACGGTTGAATCATCGAGTCTTGTGGGAAATCCTCGACATCTTTTCCTTCACCACACTTACAGATCGGGGATACATAAGGCTCGATAGAAAGAGGGGCTTGAGTATCTCGATACGCGCAGGATAAATCATGTTCCCAACCCCGTCGGCATGACTCTACCGCTGCAGGTATAATTTTCTTCCACAAAATGTGCTCGTTACGAGTAACTGTATAGCTTATCAATTGCAATAGTGCGGGAGGGGAAGGTCTTAGACCGAGAACATCGGAAATAACCCAGCCGTCAAACACCAGTGAGCTTGTTTCGCGGCTATGGCGAAGCCCATTCGAGACTAACAGCAAATCGCCAACATTTTCGCTCATAGTGGCCCCTTTGACGAAGACGCCACATAGCTTAGTCTTATCCATGTGTACCATTATTTCAGCCAGCGTACTTTTTAACTGGAGAAGAGCGCCTGGAAAATCATTGGTTGACTCATCCTTGTTGCGAAGCATGTGTTTTTCACGACCGCTATAAACTTGATCGTCTACATCCTCCAACCAATCTGGATTGCTACTATTTACCCATGGAAGAGTAGAGAGATTGATTCGAGGGAGAGCCCAAATTGCCGGCTGATTATATGGAGAAGTGATCACTGGGAAGGGATTATGGTCATAACCGCCAGATTTCAGAGTTGGTGCGAGAGGGACGTTGACTTGAATCCAAAGACTCTTTCTAGCAATCTTCGTTGTCGCTTTGGATCCATCTATCGGGTATGGAAAGATGAGTCGGTGGCTAAATTCCCCAATATTTAGGAGTATAGAGCATGGAGTAATATCCGAAAGTGTAACAAGGGCAGCTTTTTGCAGTGCCTTGGTTTCCTCAGTTCCGTCTACGAAACGGTAAGTTGCCTGTAGTGCAGCGGACTTATTAAGGTTTGTAGCCGCTATAGTGATTCCGCTCTCGGAGTTGTCGGCTTGTTCAACTGAATGTTGCTCAGAGGCAATCTCTGGAGCGGGTTGTAAACGGGACTTAGGAATTCCAGGGGGCACCTTGGAAATAGTCACTCGTTTTTTGTTCTTCCCGGACACCGAAGAGACTACCATCTCTGGTCCCAAATCCATTATGTACCCTGACCCGTTCATATCAATGGTAACGCATAGCCCAATATTCCATTTTTTCCCTTTCACTATGTGAGCAGGTACGGGGAACGTAATGATCAAATCGGAATCACCAGCCCAGCCTTGTGGATCTTCGATGAACTCTCCACACAATTCAGGGTCTGTTTGTGGTTTGAGAGTTCCAAAGAAACAGTCCATGGAAAAGAAAAGATCTTCTTCATTGGTATTGGGCCTGAATATGTAAGCATGAAGTATAGGATGAGGTGTAGAGTCTGGCTGGAGAAATATTTCGAGGTCGCTCCGAGGCACCACCATTGTGACAAAGGAATAATATGCAGTATCATAGCCTCTGGTTCCCGTCACAAACTTGGAGATATCAATGTGCGTAAAGATTTACAAGACTGTTTTAGCCCCGATATGAGAGACTGTATCAGCTGCGATTTTCTTCTGTAGACTTGTGCAGAAGGATATCCAATTAGTTGTGGTATTTTGCTTAATAAGATGCAGGATATTGACAAAACTTAATCGTGAATAACAATTCATCGCTTCACTGCGTAAAGGTCGGACTCCTGGTGCGATGCGGTTTTTAAGGTTTTCAATCGAGAACATCTTCATGTATGTATCGAAGCATAATTGAGAGAGTTCATCTGCATCAACTTCGATTTTGATAGGCTGACTCGATGTGGAACAACAGTGATGGTCTCCAAATGATGGAAATCGCCAGGGTAGACGTGTTCGATAGCGGTGGGAAGAAGTCTGTTGAGTAATGTCCTCGCTATAATTGTTGTATGTAGTATAGCCCATGATTTGGCCGGACGGTGTCAGCCCAAACAACAACGAAGCTAAATTGACATCCATCAAAAGTGCAGCCTTCAAGTTTTGCTTTAAATCAAGAGAAGAGATCCGCAAGCTTTCAGTGTATAGAACAGAGCTGAAAGTTCTAGATAGAAGGGGCACTGTAGAGGGTAGGATATTGAGATGCCCATAGTAATCTACAATATTGGAAGTGTCGATGACCTCGAAAGAAAGAGGTAAAAGTGATGCACCGGGACCATCCAACAACATTGGTTTTGCAGACCATGAATCTGCATAAAGACGGGTAACAACAGATGTGGCTCTTGACCGGCCACGAGATGCTAGCTCATAAGAAAAGGTGACTGCATCTCCCACATAAGCATTGATCAAAACAGAACCTGCGGCCGCGTATTTTGCAAAGGCTTTGCACCATTCCGCAAAGTCTTGTTTTGCGGATGTTGCCAAGGCTTCCATACGTTGCTTTTTGCTTAAGGGATTGTCGAATACCTGTGGAACATGATATGTCGACAAAGGGTCGCTGGTGAATGGAACGATGAAATCCTCGGACATGGCTGATACCATAAAATTTGGATTCAAAACTCCCTTTCCACCAAAGCCAAGAGCCTTGACATCACCTGCGTTTCCAGCAACCACCCCTTTTGTCCAATAGCCCTTGAGTGCATCCCAACATGAGTTTAAGCCTGCAAACCAGTGTACCCCTGCAGAGTAAGTCACACATGCTCCTCCACCGTGAGCGAACTTCTGACGTATCTCTGAGAGGGTGTGCCGTCTAGGTGCCTCATATTTTTGCTGCTCTTCTGGGCTTCTCTGGATAGCATATTTCTCCCAGATCTTTCGAACTCCCTCAAGAGTTTGCAAGCTAACAAAACTAGTGCTAGAATAGGGAGATTCTGCCCATGTCTCTGGCGATTTGGAGAGTGACAAGAGTTTCTCAGCTTGGTCCTGTAAGAGCTTCAAATCCTCTTTGGGAATTTGATAGTGGTAAAACAGATTCCAAATTGCACCAATTCTTGCTCTATCGTGTGGGGATTGAGAGCCGTATGATGCAGCATTATCGATGATGAGAGAGAACAAAATAATATTGCGAGCTAGATAAAGGTCAATACTAACAAAAACCACTAAACTGCAATAGGAGCATAAGTTACCTAAAATAGCTGGGTCGATATCACAACACACAAAATTAAATTTCTCATTACCTATATAAGATAAATGAAAATAGTTAGAAGCGTTTTGATAAATGCAAATGAATGCAGGGTACATCACGACCGTTCTTTACCTGGTTTGTCTTCGCAGAACAACGAATATAAAATACTTCTAGGATCTCCACAGGCAAGAAGAAGTATATCCGTAATCTCTCCATCAGATTTAGGAGCATGGTATTCGAGAAGATTGACCGCTGGTGTGTTTCCAATCGGATAGAAGATATGAGTCTCCTGCGTAGGAACGATTGTAATGTTATGCATTATGGCAGCAAGATCATCTGTATCCAAACATATGATAACCAGCGTTGGTATTGCAACCTCTCAGAATGTGTCAATAAACTGAATTGGTGGCCGACTCAGATGCTCTTGTTCTTGTTGTTGTGTAGATAAACACGCGTTGCTAAGATGCGGTATCAGAATATTTTTCTTGCTAAGCCGTTTGTGGACATTTTCCCTGCTACATGCACGGCACTAAAAAACCTCTCTATAAGGATATCCTTATTCAGAACCCTCTCTAGAAGGATATTCTTAATTTACTGGCAATTCGCTATATCGTCGACAATTACCTTGATACCAAAACCGAACAAAATTAAAGTTCAATTCACCAGTAGCATAACACCCTAAGCATACATGTGTAGGACGATAGATTTACAATTGCTGTCTTGTTCTGGGCACTTTTACCGTGATGCCCTGCGGAATTCCGGTATAAACAAGTAAAAAGAGCGTATCCACAGTAGTCATCTCGACGGCTTGTTTGGTTGCCAAATTTTACAACGAAACCAACGAGTGAGGGTTAGCGAGGACTGGATAGGTTAGAATTCATAGTCAGGTAGATGAAAGGGAAATCATCTCCTCGCTTTGTTGGCTAGATGTTTTTATGTTGTTGATAACCCAGGTAGCTTCAGAATAATTCTATACATTGAAAGCTCTCAAGTATTGCCAACGTTTTAGGTCTTGATTGCTGCAAGACTTTTCAAGCAAATTACTTCTACACTGTGACTTCGACAAAGAAGCGACCTAGCACAAGTTTCTCCCGCTATAGCTACCGCGCTGCGATGACCTTGTACCCACAAACACATCTTTAATAACTCTCTACCGCACCCTTACTATCATCCGGCATATCCATAACCCATCCTTTAGGCCTCTCTCTACCCCTCACAATCATACCATAGACCGCCGTTTCCACCTTCTCCACACAAGTCCTCATAACCTCCATCTTCTTCTCCACATCCCTTCCCAATCCCACATTTCCACACCTAGTCGTATCCAGCTCTTCGAATCTCATTCTAATATCTCTCAAGTCCGCCAGGATCGTCCTCTCCTCTTTGCCCGGCAACTCTCCATCTGTCGCCATTCTCGTAATGGCAAATCTCATCATCTCGCCTACGAGATCAAAAATTCCAAGAACATAGTCATCGCCTGTAAGATTCACAGCTTCTGGCAAAGAAGCTTGAGCAGCATCAAGAGGGACTAATTTTTGTTCAGTCAGGTAGTGGGAAAAGGACACAGCTTCCATGTATTCTTGAATACCCCCTGAGATCTGTCGTTGGTAGCGCCAAGAATTTATGCCCGTGAGATCAGGTGATATACCGACAAAGAGATCATTAATCGTAGCCAGTCTCTCTGAGGTTTCCTTGGCAATCTTTTGAGGAAGAGACTGATGGAGTTTTTGAACTCTGAAAATGTATGTTAACACGATGATTCATGATCTCATATAGGTACTAGGTAGGCGTTTTTGAAATTTGTGCATACCTTTGCAACGCAAAAATTCTAGAAGAAAATTAGCCCAATCCGAGAATTCTCACACGTAGCGCCCCAAGAAAAAGTCCCTACATCTTTTTACTCCCCGCCGTGATATCTCTACCCGCCTTAATAATCCTCTCTCTCCGATCATGATGTTCGTCCAATTCCGCTCTGAACCCCTCAAACATTGGCATGAAAGGACTTATCGGCGCTCCAGTCTTTTCTTCCGATCCTTCAAACTTTCTCTCTGACTTCTCCTTGGAAGTACCATCATGTTGACGTTTAATACTTGGCATATCTTCACTTTGCGTTTTAGATTCCTGCATTATACATCAAGAAGAAGACCTGCACTGGCTGGTGCAGATTTATGAGGCGTGCTGTGGTGGAGTTGGATGGTGAGGTAAGCAAGCAGGGATATTTTGAGTGAGAATAACTTAGATGTGCGAGTAGTTTACTTAGTGGGGTGGGTTTATCATATAAACACGTGCAGACTTCAATATCAAAAAGAAGCTCGAGATTATTTTACCAAAGTCAAATGGAAGTGACCACAGTCGAGGCATTTTGCTAGTTATCATGATTCCAATCATTAAATAGAATCGGTCACTATCCTATCCCCTCAAATCACGCCTTAGATTTGGAAACCTCTCACCAACCTCTCCAAACTTTCCCACACATTAATTCTCCCATCCTGATTTCTCAGTTCAAACTCTTCTCAAAATCACCAAGAGCGAGGATTCAAGCTCCTATTCCTCGAGCTCTAGATGCTCCGCTTGCATCACCAATTCAATCCACCCCATTAAACCATGGCCCCCTCAACCCGCACCCTCTTCACCCTCTCCATCCTCCTCCGCATAATCCTCTTCTTCTACGGTCTCTACCAAGACGCACACTCCCCCCTCAAATACACAGATATAGACTACCAAGTCTTCACCTCCGCATCTCTGTACACCTCTCGCTCACTCTCTCCCTACACACGGGAAACCTACCGGTACACACCTCTTCTCGCCTGGCTCTTACTCCCCACCACATTTTCTCCCCAGCATCTCTGGTTCCACTTTGGCAAGGTTCTATTCGCCGTGTGTGATATACTGGCAGGTTATTTACTCCATGTGATACTAGTTGGTCGGGGAATGGATGTTGGTCGTGCGGGGAAGTATGCGGCGATTTGGTTGTTGAATCCAATGGTTGCGACGATTAGTACGCGGGGGAGTAGCGAGGGAATTTTGGGAGTGCTGGTCATAGGGTTATTGTGGGCGGCGTTGAAAAGAAAGATTGTGTTGGCTGGGATGTTATTGGGATTAGGAGTCCATTTTAAGATTTACCCGGTGGTGTATGGGATTAGTATTGTTTGGTTTTTGGATCGGGAGACGATTACTGGTTCTGGAAGCAGGAGTGTTGGAGGGAAAGGATTGAAGAGGGGAAAAGCGGAGAGGTTGAGTGGAAGTGATGATATTTGGGGTAAGGCTATGAGATTCATGAATCAGGAGAGGGTTACGTTAGTGACGGTTAGTCTGATGACATTTATGGGACTCAATATCCTGATGTATTACATGTAAGCCACTCCGCCCTTCCCCACACTATTCCAACCTCCAAAGCTCTCACTAACAATCCCCCTCAGCTATGGATACCCCTTCCTCCAACACACCTATCTCCACCATGTAACCCGCATCGACCACCGACACAATTTCTCACCCTACAACACCCTCCTCTACCTGCGCTCCGCCTTCCCCTCCCCCTCTCCCCTACCCTTGGAATCTCTAACTTTCATCCCTCAACTTCTCCTCTCCACTGTCATCCTCCCCCTCGCCCTCTCTAAGCACGACTTACCCACCACTATGCTAGCGCAAACTCTCACTTTCGTGACCTTCAACAAAGTAGTCACATCCCAGTACTTCCTCTGGTACACTTGTTTACTCCCTCTCTACCTTTCTACTCCCTCCTGTGGCCTCATCAAATCACCACGCAAGGGGATATTCGCTCTGTTTTTATGGGTTGCCACACAAGCATTTTGGTTACATCAAGCATTCGAGCTTGAATTTTTGGGTTTGAGCACTTTTGTGCCCGGCCTATTTGCGGCAAGCCTCTTATTTTTCGCCACGAATGTCTGGATTCTGGGTGTTATTGTGAAGGATGTTGGTCGGGGAGCGGCTGCTGTTTCTGGGAAAGGGATTTGAGGTTTGGGTCTCGAGGAGGTTAAAAGGGAGGTTGGGGAATGAGAGAAAGACTGTTTACTGGGATGATGCGTATCAATATGTGCGCCAGATAGAGGTGTATATAGAGAGTAGACATATTCCACACATCGGTCTGTACATACATTCTCACATATCCATATCAGAAATGAATTAGCAATGATTCTCATGAATTTACATATGATCTGCTAAGAGTTCTCTATGGATTTAGATAGGAACGTCTCCTTCGCTGTAGTTTGGAAATGTGAACTGAAACCGCTGACTGCATATAAAACACCCTTCCTTTGCTTCCAGAGCCAGAGTCGAGAACGCCTGCCAATGCCAGATGAAAAAAAAAAGTCCTAGCTCCAGTTCCATTCCCAGCCCATTGCCAAAGCCATATCCTCAACCAAATCCTCTGCTCAATAATTGTTTTACAACACCCTTCCCTTGTACTCCGGCGAAAAATATGCTAGCAATGAGACGATGTCCTTCTTTAGCTAAGATTGCCCACCATATGTGCAATGCGAATTTTGTGACATGATACGATATCATTCATTTATGTAATTGTGATACCACCCGAAAGTGCAAGATAATTTGAAACTTTTATCGAGAGTGGTCGAAACTTTGAGAATGTAGTAGGTGTGATGTATTGTCCATCCTTGTTGATAGCCAATTCACCAAGGGTTTCTGTTTTCTCTGTGAATGATGCACTTGGTCGACTGCTCGCCAATGCATCGACGATTGTGGGGCTCCATATTCCCGTGCATTGGTTACTTTTGAGTTCAAAATATGGGTTAAGCGGTGGAATTTGTGACTCTGCAGCACTGTTAATATTATCCAGGCAATAAGAAAGTTGCTCAAACTCACCCAGGTCTATGAATCTGATTCTTAGGTACTCAAGGGCCGCCAGCTTGTTCAATGATCGTACACTCGACAACACCAATGCTTCGAAGGCTGAGATAAATGACATATCACTTATACCAGATCCGTCATTCCATTGCTGATTAGGGCGGCAGCAATTCTTGACAATGAAGTCTATACTCTTCAATTTCGAGGTACGTTCATTTGAAAGTTTGGCCGCTGTATCGAAGAATCCACGACAAATCCTACCGGTATATGCCAAGTGCTCGAGAGTTGGAATCGATTTGGCCAATTCATCGCAGAAATGCGTCTTCTGGGTAACCTTCCTGAAGAAAGCAGGTGATACAGTTTCTCTGCGATAGTCGTTTTCAAGACATAGGTTGAGATGTGTAATATTCTGAGGTATCTGGGGAGCAATTTGTGCGATACAAAGGTATGACTTCGACTTCGGTTTGGCATAAGATCCGTGCCATTCATTGAGGTTTGGTAATGCTGTCGCGATATTCTGGAAATCTTCATTCGTACGTATGATATTCCATTGTCCCTTGCAGACCAGAGTTCGGATAGTACGGATCTTCGGCAACTTTGTTTCATGTGGGCGGAATTGCTGGACTTGAGGGGGTTTCTTTCTCTCCCCACCTTCCAGAGTCAGGATAACGACTTCAGGGAAAGTATTTCGAACGAATTGGAAGATTTCTGATAGGGTGGAGTTGTTATCTGGTGTTTGGTACGTGACAGGATTCGTAGATTCTGCGCCGAGATGTGCGAGTGAGCGAATTAGGGTAGAACGGTCTGGATTGGTTGTGGGTATACGCATAACTCGATCGAAAGGCACCTTCTTCTGTTGAAACACCGGAAACCATATTTCGATGTGCTTTACATAACGACACAAATGTGAATGAGCATAAAACCAATCTAATGACTGCTGAACGGAATCCATGGTTCCCTTGATCTTGAGATGTCTATATAATCTTTCTTGGATGAGACTTCTCCATTGAGTAGAGACAAGCGCCAACTCGGAGACTTCACGACGTCTCGAGTGTCTTAATGCTGTACCCCAGCCCCGAAGCACCTTCGACTTTCCCGGTATAATTCTTGCAGAAGCCGCAGCCCTGAAACCGAACAAGTGATCGAGAATACATTCGTGAATTTCAACAGGAAGGTCGCACAAGGGCGAGCCCGAATCTGGGGCTTGTTGAATCGGCGAAGGTTCTCTCCATTCAAGAAGTTCGGGCTCGATTTGTCGCTCTATAATCTCTCCATCTAAAGACTCCTGTCGCGGAAACGGTGTCGATGCCGGTCTTTCGATGTTTATAATGTCATCGACTTTGGTATGCTCTATCAGAGGTGCTCGCGTGACTGTTGGCGTAGACGGACCCGGAGTGGCTGGGGTTGAAGCAGTCGTCATGATGGGAAACAAATGCTGGCTGAGCTCACTCTCTCGTGGTGGATGATTTGAATACATGTTGATATAGTTCTTGCTACCGCGTCCACTCTTCTACGCGCGATAACCGTGATGAATCATGAACAAAATAAGGTGAAGTCGAAGTGGTGGACGGAAGTGAGATTAAAGACGTATCGTTCTGTGATCAAGACGAGAGTAACCTGTAGGAAAGCGACGCAGACCAGATGGTTTAATGTGGTAGTATTTGGAACAGCTGTAAAATTCGTGAGTATACTTTAACAAGTGGTGGTACGGGATCTTATATGACGATTGGAACGATCGCTGTACGAGTAGGTAGGCAGTGTTGTTTATTGTATCTCGTTGGAGGTTTTGCGCTGGTTGCGTACGACAAATCCTTCGGGGCTGATAAGGTTGCTTCACAATGCATATGTTTGGGAAGGGGATCAGAAAGTAAGAGAGAAAAAGAAAGGAAAGAAGAAAAAGGAAAGGAAAGGAAAGGAAAGGGAAGGAGAGATGAATGTTGAATAGCTGATAATATTTAATTGGGCTCTATGTTATTTGTGGATTGTTGGATATGGGAAAATTGAAAATTGGAATGGGAAATGGTGTGTGGGTGTATGGGTGTATGGGTGTATGTGTGTATGGTGAGTGTTGAGTGGTGAGTGGGTAAAAGTGTCAAGTGGTGGGTGTGTGGTGGGTGTATAAAGAAGAAAGATTAAAAAGAGCGACACTATAATTCCGTATAAATACCTACTAGGTCAGTACTAACTTACTACTAAGCAGTAACTAAAGCAGATTGTCTAGAATTTTTGACTGATCACCAAACCGCAATATTATATACATGGAATGGAATAATAAATCACTATCTAGGTACCTCGTTTGAGCTCAACATCTGTCGAATCCTTTTTTTGATTAACACCGCTGCTAAAGTAGGGGTTTTATGTTGAAAGTACCTACATTTGTTAATACACAAGCACACCTTCTATTTATTAGTAGTAGTATTGTCAACTCTTTCCCTCGATTCTGTAATTACCTAGGTAATTCCTAGGTAATTCCACTCATTATCATAAAAAGTCAAGTCATGAACATTCCATATTACCTTCCTACGTACCTGGATAATCAGTATCAAATTAATTAATATGCTAATAATACCTGAAACGAAACATAAAACATCCCATATCATATTCTCCATTGATTTTCAATAATGATTGACTTATTGCAAAGGAGATTAATTGGTTACCGAACCTGCTATTGAAAGATGGAACACCTCACTGCTTGATCATGGAGATTATCTTCAGAGGTTGGCTGGCTTCATCAGTCTCGTCAGGTGCTGAAGATCTCGTCGTGTGCGGGGTGGTGAGGAAAGTGGTCTTGTGTGAACTCGGAATATATAATTTCAGCTCTTCCACTGTTAAAGAATACCTAGGTAGCATCTGTCCATCTTACATTATATTTTTGACTGATATATCTTTACTACTTTTTCTTGCATGCATGCAAGTTCAGTCAATATCACTATCACTATCACCATCATCGTCGTCATTAGTAGATTGCTCCACCTTCTCTCCCCCCTTCTCACCTTCCGCTTCCCCATTCTTCTCTCTTAAATGTTTCTCGGCAACGTCTTTAGGTAGCTGATCGAAAGGTTTCCCTCCTTCAACACCCGCCTTCAGGTTCCCGTTCTCATCCACATCTTCTTTCAGATAAAGCGTAAACAGAACCACAAATAAGACTTCTCCAGTCTTGCGATTTTTCAATACATATCTGAGCGTGTGTGAGCGCTTTTGCTCTTTCCTAATATCAAAAGAAAAACACGGTTGGCATGACAGATCAAGAGTTCGGCGCAATACATATCATCAAGGAGGTTTGTCGATTGAATGAGAGAGAAGGATGAAAGAAAGAATAACGAACCGAAGACCTTGCCCATCCCAATATTTCATTATTGGCATTGTAAACCCTGGTAATTTGAGAGAGAAATCTACCCATGACGATATACAGTCAGTGTCAATCCGTATGTGGGGATACGATGGATACGTCAACTCTCAACTTACTGTTAAAATCTAGATATGCATTAAAGAAATCACACCCATAAGTTCTCCCCTCTTCCCAATCCCACTCTTTCCTATTTGCCTCCGTCAAGAAGTATTTCTTCCTTGCCGCCTCCCCATCCGGAATTCCACACTCCTCCCGGTGTTCCTCACCCTCCTCATCCCCGCCCTCTTCAAACACCAAACCCGCATTCTCCTCCTCCTCACCATCTGCCTCCCCTCCCTCTCCAACATACAACACATTGAATGAACTAGCTGCTGGTCCATACAAATATGGTTCGTCTGCATAAACATCCCCATCTAACCCTGGATCTACCATCCATTTCACGATCCTGAAAGCTGTATTGAACCCTGGGGGCAGACGATCTCTAATTGGATGATCAAAATCGTTTCCGAAAACCAAATCATCCGCATTGATATCCTTCTTTGGTTTGAATCGAAACCCGATACTATATTGATCTTTATTCTTATCATGCGGGGGCAGAGCAAAGTATGGGGAGGTGGTGGGCGAGGATTTGGGTAGTCCGCGATAATCCTGACGAGGCGGGGTTGGTTAGATTTCAAGATGTTCTATTGATGATTTTGGGGCGCATAACAGAGTGAAGAGAATTTCACTCACTTGGATCCTGACATTCAAATCCACCTCGCAAAGTTCGTTCTCAATTCTAATTGTCTTTGCTTGATTGACCGGTACAATCTGATGTGTGCTGACATCGTACTTTGAACCGGCTGTAACTTGTAAAATGTAATTTTCTGCCATATTTCCTCGAGGATCTCTGCGCAACTTATCTGCGCTATATGTTAAAGGGAAGATTTTCTCGTGATTATTAATTGTAAGGAACTTCCTACATATACCAATATCGTCTCCAATGTTGCAATCTAGAAACTTGGGAGTTTCATTATTATAGGTTACAATCAACATCAAGTAAAATATTTTGCCGTTCGTTGATAGTGGGCTTTGAAAGCGGTGACGTAGTGGCCTAATAAGCTACGGTGCATGTAACATGTGAATTTTGAGATTCACTCAGAACACTAGAAAAATGTAATCTTACATGGTATTTCAGGGAGCAGAGCGAGCATTTCCTTCTGGAATTATTGGTTTGAATACACCCAATAGACTTGCCATGATGAGAGGTCCGTAACAACTTCGAGGTATAAGAGAACGCCAAAAATTAGAGGAATCATTAAATATTGTCATAAATCTTCATAAAGCGTGATAGCTATTTGCATATTAATTGTTTCCGATCCCCAGTCCTACTCTTTGGGACGAAGGTCCGCTCACGCTCGCACTTGTGCCTCTCTCGCGAAGTCTTCTGCCTTCCATCAAACCCCGGAGACCTCTCTTCTGTAATCCAATAACTGCACTAATGTCGCCTCTCCAAATTTCCCCTACACTTTCAACCCTGCCAGATTCTGATGCACTCATGCTTCCACTCAAGTCACTCCCGCTAATATCACTGGCGGCACTACTTGTCGCACTCATACTTTCTTCGTCGTCCTGTCTTCTACCTCCTTGGCCAGTTCCAAGATTACCTACACTGGTATTGATTCGCAAAGATTGCTGCCCATGGTATCCTAATTCGTTATCCAATCCAAGCTGCATTAAGGTCTCGGCCCCATTTGAAAGTCGGTTGAGACTCCAGGGATCTGCTATATCTGACGGTGTTGAAGTAGAGCGACCACCTCCAGCAGCCATTGCACTAGCATTAAAAACTGCTGCAGCGTTCCGACTGTCCAACACACCATGCAATCTCTCTACAACAGCTTCCAGTAGCCCATCTATCTTGTATGGACGTGCTAATTGCAATAGACTACAGAGTATCTGTGGAGTGCAGAGTGTAGAATTGTTTGGTGGAAGAGACGATGTATACAGGAAATGAAGCAGAGCTTGAAGTGTGAGCTGTGTATGGGGTAGGTAAAGTGTCCGCGGTCTAGAATTAGGTGGCAAAGCAGCCGAGTCGGGAGGAAGAGCCAAAGAGGCGGGATCCGTTATGGAAGAGCTATTCAATGTTGATGAAGTAGAGAGATTTGAGGATTGTGCACCGAGACTAGGTGTGATGGTAACGCTGCTATTCCTGCTTTGATTATGTCGAAAGACGCCTTCTGGACGCAGGGTGGCGGTGTCGTTGCCATCTTGCGTTGCGGTGCCCTCGCGAAGTAGTTGAACGAAATATGGCCCCCATCTCCTTGCAACAATGCGAGAGTTGACTGGTATACGCTCGCCACCAACACAAAGAATGTCCATGTCGGCTAACTCTCTAAGAGCCAAGGCACTTTGGCCTAATTCCTCTGCCGCTTTGGAAAGTGTGCGCCCACCCGCATTCCATCCCGCTTTGCTATTGTTATTCAATGAAGGGGTTGCGAAAGGTGAACTGGCCGAGACAAAGCCCGACGTTGGTGCTGCCTTCCGAGGATTGTCATACAAACCAAAAGCCTCAAGTTCGACCATGCAGACGTTCGAAAAATTTATGCGTCTGTGATTATAATCTTCTACAAGACTTCGTTTTCGATTGCCAAGTATAACAAATGTATTCCTTCGATTCCACAAAACACCACGATTCCAACTTCCTTGACTAAAAACACTGCCGCCAGCATCAATGCGACTCCACGTGAGAGTCCGTAAGTCAAGAGCCCACAATGCATACTCCTGTTTTGAGGAGGTGAGATAAGTCCCGCTGACAACGAAATTGGTATCTATAACACCGCCATTTGGAAATCGGAGCCCCGGAGGAGAAAATGACCCGTGCATAGGCTTTTCTGCCAAGGTTCCATCAGAAGCTCTAACTTGTAGCTCTAATTTAACATCCAAAAAGTTATAGTTGGAATATATCAGCATTGATGACCCAGGTTCTCTTGAATCTGGAGTAGTGCCACCATGATCTGGTTTATTAGGTGTAGCCTTGCCTATTTTGGCAGAGACATGACCTGGAAGAGGCGCCACGACACTACGATATGCCCCACAACTTTTTCCAAGCTGTTGAGTACTAGTCCACTTGAGACTACGTAGATTAAAGACGCTAATTTGCTCGATATAGTGATTTGCACTGTCTTGACCACCCACAACAACCATTTCGGCACCGCCAGTACCATCTATGTTCACTCCAATAATACCTTGATTAGGATTTGGCCCTTGAGGATTGTGATGTAAGGCGGAAGAAGGGGCATTCACAGATGCAAATGCTGCTGATGAAGGAAGAACAGTAGCACAGTGAGCATATCTTCCCTGTGGTGTGTCGTTCGTTGGTATAAAACTCCATGTTCTTGATGGCGCATCATATATATAAATGTCAGACATTACAACTACCTCCGGCTGGGAATCCTGCCCACTTTGCGCCGAGGCAGCCATTTGAGCCTGGTTCTGTGGTGGAGCTGGAGACATTCCTCCATAGCACACCAGTTTGGTATCGCCAAGCGCGCATACGCTGTGAAAGTATCTTGGCGGTGGTACATCTCCAAAAGTCTCAACCTTTGTCCAATGTCGTTGTATTAAGTCAAGTTCATATAAGTCGGCTGTTAGCGAAGGGCGTGTTCGTGATAGAATCCGACCGCCAAATACGTAAAGTTTATCGCCCAAAATTGTAGTTGTAGCACCAACCAATGGGTGAGGTTCTTTCCCAGTAGTTCGATGAACATTGCACATAAGCCCTGACAAATGCGTCGACGGTGTTGCTCCAGAAGTACCAGCTCCGCTTGCGACCGAAGGGCGAGGTTGTTGTGCTGGAGATGGTGCTGCCGACGGAGGCCCGTTACTCTTTGGTGTCACAACATTTTCTCGATTCTCCTCTGCCCCTTCACCTCCATCTTGCCTGCCAGGAGTAGCAAGACTACTTTGACTATTGTTCATATCCGTTTTGTATGTACCCGAGACCGACTTGAATCCACCGGTTTGGGGTTGGAAAGCGCTCGTAGAATCCAACGTGCTGGCTCGACTACCGGTCGCAACTGGTCGTGACATACCCTCTAGAGCTTTTGGTGTGTCAGGGGGATCCCCTGTAGTATCTTCGATGATAGGGGATGTAGGTGTCGTGGGCAAGGTTGGGAGAGGCTTTTCGAGATTCGCACCGCTCAACTTCTTTTCATTCTGCGATAGCAAGAATTGGTCGGTACTTGCTGAGCGTGGATAGAGGTCCGGCGTAGAACTTTTGCTTGTTTGAATATTGAAAGGTCGACCACGGCTACCAGAGACAGATCCTAGCTTCTTGAGTCCTCTTCGCACACCCGTAAGAAAAGTGCCGTCAGTCTTCTCTGACTCCCCCCTAAAGTCTAAGCCCTCGTCGTCAGTCGAAGATTCGGAGACGTACAATGACTCTATTGAGTCTTTTGGTCGAAGGGTTAGCGGATCCGACATGTTGAATCATGCTGCGAAAGACAAAAAGCAATTCATCAACATCACAAAGAGATATCACCAACAACAGATGTCATTTTGACGTGCGTGTGGGTATTGAAGCTTACCTTAAAAGTACCCAAAAAAATAACAAGGGCTTCCCCCCAAATTATACTCGGCCTTGTCAAGATCTCCCGAAATGTAATCCAAGGGTCAGAAACTATTTCTCGTTTGGGGTGTAAGGACTCAGGAGAGGATAGGAGATCCACTCGCCGCACAGATTACACGCGAAGAATAACGGGGAAAATCGATCGTTCTTCCGCAGAACAGCTTGTAAAGTGTACGATGCAGGTAATAAGTTGTAGCGACGGCTTACCTGGAAGCCGGCAGTAATCGAATGATTGTCCCTTTTCCTTCTCGATGTAGTATTTCCACCGAAATCTTAGGGGATTCTAGGTGCCTACTGTGTCAGATCTACTAGCAAGCCGAACTCAATAGTCTCACACGCCTCGCACTTATCGGTACCAGAACTCTCTACACAAACGCGCCTTGTCCCAG
Organism: Botrytis porri; assembly: GCF_014898465.1. Lineage (NCBI taxonomy): Eukaryota > Fungi > Ascomycota > Leotiomycetes > Helotiales > Sclerotiniaceae > Botrytis > Botrytis porri. The sequence continues at coordinate 2,457,952 of NW_024066081.1, read as the reverse complement.
CCAAAAAGCCAATTTTCCTAATCTCCGCCTTATTTGGAAGATTGATACCTCTCGAAGCGAGGAAAAAGGATTTTCTGCGGTTCCAGCCCACTTCCTAACATTTATAGTATGCCGATCTCGAAGTGTTCGAATTTTGATAATATAAATCCCAGTTGCTTTTCCCCTTTAGATTTTTATCTTTGCGAATGTTGATATTATTGATTGGAATCTACATGCACGGTTTGTTGTTCCTTTGTTAGGTTATCAATCTTCGAAACTGTAGAACAGCCTTGTAGTTGCTCGGACCTGTCAGAGCGTGAATATGATTGCTCAGAAGCACTCTTTGGGGGTAGGAATATAAGGTTCGTCCGATAGTGATAATCTTGCAGATTCCCACGTGTTGTTTGTTTCATGCAGAGGAAATTAATCGCATATAGGAGGGTCTGATTGTTTCTAGAAATAATATCATATCCATATAAATCTGTGTATGTAATTGGGTATTAGCAGGTTGAGGTCTTGAAGAAAGTTTAAATAGGAGAAAAATCAGACCCATCTGCTTCAGATTGATTATTTTTTACCAGGAAGAGATCGGTACGAGATAGGTAGGCAGGTTTGACAGGCCACCCCGATGCGGGAGACCTATCTAGGTACGTCCTCTGTGAGTAGATAGACCGTTGAGAGTTGCAACTAGCAGGAAGTCACTTATCATCAAGCTATCATGCTTAATATGTAGTATCTTACCTCGAACTTGCCTACTGATGACAACATTATTAGATTGATATGATAAACAGAAGCACGCGTTGGATCATCTCAGTATGTATCTGTGTGCACTACATCGAAGATATTTCGGAAACAAATCAGATTAAATAGCTACCGGTACCTACCTAGGTAGTGGAATGAGAATCGATTAGGGCTATGATTCGTAAAAACAAAGTGTAATTCATCTATGCAAATCACTCAGACCGGGAGATGGCAATTAGGATTTTTTCGATTTTTTTTTTCTTCTTATTTGCTTTGTTTCAATTTAGAATATCTTCCTAAAATCATCCAAAAGGGAGACTTCATTGAGCTACTCGCTGATTTAATCATTATTTGTCATATCCGTCATTTGATCGAGAAAGCTCCTTCATCTATTTGTAATTTCGCTTCACGCAACGTTTATTCTGCCGCAGATGTCTTCTCCTTTGGCAAAGGAGTAAATCGAAGATATGGCTTGATGGTGCGGAATTCTGGGAAGAGGGTTTTGGCCTCCTCATTTTTGACGGCAGGGTGGACGATTACGTCATCACCTGGAACCCAGTTGATAGGAGTGGTGATGCGGTGCTTATCACCAGTTTGAAGAGAGTCAACAACACGGAGAACCTCGGCAGTGTTACGACCAGTGGAAGCTGGGTAGGAGAGAATGAGGCGGATAGTCTTCTTTGGGTCGATGATGAACACAGATCGGATAGTGAATGCAATACCCTTAGAGTCAACGTTGGTGATATCTTGGTGGTCGAGCCTAATCTCTTTATCAGCAGATATTCCAGAGTTATAGAGAAATGGTTGATCGTGCTTACATGTCATATGCATAGGCGACCTTTCGCTCCTTGTCACCAATGATTGGGAAGGTGAGCTTGCTTCCGGAGATCTCATCAATGTCCTTGATCCATCCACCGTGTGATTCAATTGTGTTTGCGGAAAGACCAATGAGCTTAACGCCACGCTTGGTGAATTCTGGCTCGAGTTTTGCGAAAGCACCAAGTTCAGTGGTGCAAACGGGTGTGTAGTCCTCAGGATGGGAGAACAAGACAACCCAATTGTCACCAATAAACTCATGGAAATCGATTGGGCCAGTAGTGGTCTCTGCCTTGAAGTTTGGGGCAATGGATCCTAAACGGAGGCTTTGTGCAATGTTAGCAGAGTCCGAGAATGTATAATAGTGAAGTTGCATGTTAAACACGAGAAGGCCTTCAATCCTTCTTAATTTTGGCATGAACTTGCGGCCAAATAGAGACAATCGTAACATTCATATCAATAGATTGAAGTTCGATTGAAGAACCATATCCTTCATGGGAAATTGGGAGGAAAACTTACGGGGTTGGTCTCTCTTCAGCCATTTTGAATGTTTGTTAAGGGTTTGTTTGATGAGGGAGTATTGGGGTGATTTGTACAGTGTAGCTGATGTCAGGGTATTAGTAGAGATTGAGAGAGGGAGAGAGAATGAAGGAAGTAGACGGAGGAGTTGGGGGGTTTATTAAGAAAGAACCTGTTCACTTAGTCCGTTCAGGAGAATGATGCCTTATTATTACTTAATCATTGATCAAAGTGTCGCCATCGTAAGAATTAAGAGGGGTAAAAGAGAATATTGTCACGCACGTAGCTATCACGCCATCGACCTTGTCTGAGCTTGACAAGCGTTCAAACCGGATGTGGTTTAGAGAGGGGTACATCCGGATTATCTGATAGGCTTATCACTTCTGTATCAGAACTCTAATGAACAAGAAGGGTTTGGCTTTGTAACAATATCAAAATTACACTTCGCCCTTTCTGAGAATCAATAAGATTTATCATTGTCCGAACTTCGAACAGAGAGAAAGGGTCTCAAGGAAGCGGGATCTGACGGGACGGGACAGAAGCAAAAGATGGAGACGATCCAATAGCATAAGGACGACAGCCCTCAGGCCAAAAGAAGCATCAAGTCTCTGATTTTCTCTTTTCACTGATTATATTAATAAAGTGTGGAATGCGTGTAAGGCTGAGAACTGGAGACTCAGACCCTCCCTTTCATTGTGCTCCATGCATGGTGTGAACACAACTTTCAACCTCTGGTTGGAGGCATTACTGACATAATCCACTAAAAGAATCAAACGATGCGGTGAGGTCGAAGTCAAACTTTAAGTGAAGTATTGATTTACTTGAAGGGGGTTTACGATACATAATTTCATCATATTATGGATCTCTGCGGGTAAAAAATCGGCGGCAAGCAGTCTCTATATGACAGTTGAAAAGTGTCGATAATCATAGAATGCCCTTGTCATTCTCACATTCTGATGATAACAATTTCTCCCTTTTTTCCTTGTGGCAGCTTTCCTATATTTGTCTGATCGTATTCATCGTATGCGAGACAATCAATGGTCAATGTCTATCATCCAGAAGAAAATTGTCTGGCCGTTCTTCACAAAAGAGCGGAGGGTAACATTTAGCTATCTACCTAGTGCCTACCTAGGAGCTATGGTTCGCATGACCATCGCCGGAGAATATCCCTCAGGAAAGAACAACAAAGATTGGATTCCATTAACGGGTTACATTACATCTTATCGAATCTGGAGATACTTGATTGTTATTACCAATTGATTGGGTAGAGGCGCAACGATAGTGTTCCTATTCTTCTTGTTCCCTTCAATTTTCAGCCATCTCATATATCAAACTGTCACGTGAAGTAGGGTTCAAACTCGATACCGTCCGCAATTGACAGCCAAGTTCCCCATCTTGACTTTTGAATACTCCACTTCTCCGAAAGAGGCCGATCCACGAGTCCGCCACACCTACCGCTTTCATCATGATCAATCCACCAATCCACCAATCCACCACAAAAATATACTTTCCGTTCGGGAATAACAACTCACATTGGAAGATTCGGTGTAAAATCCGCATCTCTGCAGCCAATTCTTGAGCTAGAGACGGAACTAGAGACGGGTCATCTAACTCATCATGGCTTAATTCTTTGAGATCCGCGGTAAACCCTTCGTAGGCTTGTTATAGCTTCAACGGAAATAGGTACAAGGGAGTATTGCCTTCATACATATCTCGACTCAATGCCGGCCATTGCTAACTTTGTTTCCATTGAGTCATTGTTTCCTTTTCTCAGACTACATCATATTTTATATCTTCCACCTAATGCTTAATATTTACTGTCGTCGAATTTCAATCCGAGCATATATTGGAGACATCCACTTGTCTCTATAGTCTGGAGCAACGAAGAATGGGCGAAGCAGGATTGAATATGTCATCTCGTGGTGATCCCAGTAGGCAAACCTCAATATCTGACTCAACAACGGATTTCGAGGACGATGGGCAGAAAAGGTTCGAAATCGCGGTTCAGCCTGCAGTGAATTCAGCAACGAAGAGCGCGCTTCGTTCGTCAAGTCCGATCATTTACCATTATTTGACGTTCGAAACTTTGATCCCTTCGCCTACGAGTAACGTTTCATCCGACGGTTCTCCGGCAACAGCACCACCACCATGGCCACAATTGAAGAAGTACTCTTCACCGTTCGAATGGCCAGAAAGTCGCAAACGATTTACCGTCTTCCTTTCTTGTATGGCCACCATGCTCACAGCCTACACCGCGGGTGCATATTCGCCAGCTGTCAAGCAAATGTCTGAATACTGGCATGTTTCAGACATTGCGATTCTGGTTGGAATCACCACTTTCTGCTTTGGTTAGTAAAGTTTTGAAGATTACATGACAAGCATGCAGCTAATCTTACCACAAAAGGGTTCGCTATCGCTCCCATGGTTCTGGCCCCATTCTCCGAGCTGAATGGTCGGAAGCCGATTTTCATAGCTTCAGGACTGCTATTTTTTATCACTCAAATTTGCTGTGCTGTGACTCGATCTTATCCTGGCATGCTTGTTGCCAGATTTTTTGTTGGTTGTGGGAGTTCTGTGTTTTCAACAATGGTTGGTGGAGTTATTAGCGATATTCATCACAAGGAGGGTCGAAACACATCTATGGTAAATAGACGACCACTTTGAAAGTCGCGAAGAAAGTCGTTTCCAGCTAACCTGAAACCAGTCCTTATTCTCGGGTGCAGCACTTTTCGGCACTGGCTTTGGCCCATTAGTGAGCGGCTTTATTGCGCAGAACACATCCTGGCGGTGGGTATTCTGGGTGCAGGTTATTACAAATGGACTCCTGCTTGTCGTGCGTATCTCGACTCATCTCGAAGTTAACCGAAAGAGATGCTAATTTGCGTCTCATGTAGGCCATAACACTTTTCTTTCCAGAAACTAGAGGTAGCATCCTACTGAGCAAGAAAGCAAAATGTTTGAACAAGTGGTACGAAAAACGAGAGGAGGCTGGTTTCTTTGGTATTGATATGCCAACGTCAGCATCAGGTGAAAAATATGAGTCGCAGCGTATCAGATGGAAGGTCAAGTCAGACGAAGAAAGAGAATCGCTCTTGCAGATGATTAAAATTTCCGTCTACCGCCCATTTCATCTTCTATTCACAGAATCGGTAGTATTCTTCTTCAGCTTATGGGTTGCCTTTGCTTGGGCAGTGCTCTATTTGACCTTGTGAGTTTTAACTTGGGTCTACAAAGTCTGTTTCTTATCTGCTAACACTGCATACTCTTAGTGGCTCAGTTCCCCTAGTGTTTGAGACTTCGCACGGTTTTAACATTCAACAATCCGGCGCTGTATTTGCAGCTATGTCGATCGGAGCAACAACATCTACTTTCATTTCTATCTATCAAGAGCAATGGCTCGTCGGGTACCTCGAATGGTCGTCCAACAGCGCAAAGAGTCCAGGCATAATTCGAAGAAAAATCGATCTCTCGTCTCCCGAGGCAAGATTATACTTTGTTTGTTTTCAATCGGTTTTGCTGCCTGTTGGGCTTTTCTGGTTCGGCGTAAGTGATGTATCTTTCAGGTATTGTTCAATTGGCTGACAATGTTTCAGTGGACACAATTCTCTTCAATTCCTTGGATAGTCCCAACTCTCGGGATTGGCTGCGCAACTATGGGGATATATTCGATATATCTGGCAACTTTCAACTACTTCGCAGACACTTACCATCGATATGCGTCATCTGCTCTCGCGGCCCAGAGTTTCTGTCGGAATGTCCTCGGCGGTATATTCCCTCTCATTGCAACCATCATGTTCAACAATATAACATTTCAAGGGGCAGCATCTTTACTTGGTGGAATTGGAGCGCTATTGACCATAGTACCTTGGGTATTGACCATATACGGACCGACCATTCGCTTAAGAAGCAAGTTCGCAAGCGAAATTATGTAGCTTTGCCCAAGCAAAATTGTGACTTTAAAAAGTTATTTGCTATTATTCTTTTCGGAAAAAAGCGTTTCGAATTTACGATTTATGATACATGACCTTGGCCGAAGAGGCTATGAATTGTTGGGATAATTGGATATGTGCGCAACAGCTACTGAGGTCCTCAAGACATGATGGAGATGTTTGAGCATGTGGAAAAAATTATTGGTCACATGAAGAAGAATCCTCTGAGGGACAAAAAACATAGGACAATGGAGGAAAGCAGCAATCCATACGAAGATAATGAGATATGATGTACGTACATAGGGATCGAATAGATGCAAATTGTATATACCTTGTGAAACGAAGTTTGAGCATTGATGCTGCTATGATTAATAAGAAAAGACAACTTTGGGCTCCAGGGGAATTATTTTGCTTTGTATCAAGACTTTACATATTCTTTATTCAATCCTAACAGCTATTGTATACTTGAACTGACCCCTTTTTGGTAGCTTCTTGATAATATTGACCTCATTTTTCCCAGGAACACTAGTACTAGTTCAATATCAAGCTTCAAGATTCACTAGCTCGTAATAAAATCAGAGGCATTGAAGAATAATATACAAGCATTCTCCCTCCACAGCCTGGGGATTCCCAAATTTGTGAATTCAAGAGGTCCGACAAGTAGCCGAAGTCGGCTCGAAGACAGTACTGACCTTGCTAGCGTTATCAGACCCTGATGGAGATCTTCGGCCAAGGATAACAATTTATTTACTAGGTATCTGCTACCAACTATCGGTCTGAATTGATCTGGAAAAACACAACATTTACTCCCAATCCGAATTGATCTTTACAAACTTGTTCATCAACTTCTGGATTTAAGCAATAGGAATACCTAGGCACAACCTCAAAACTTTATCAAAATTTAAATAATCCATAGACAAAATGTTGCGTTGGTAAGCATTTCCTTATCTTTTATGCAGCCGCTGATATCATAATTCTTCTTGTCTCAGATCTCCATGATCAATAGCTAACATTAAAGTAACAGGTACCAGATGAAGTTGGCAGCTCGTCCTGTCCTTACTCAATGTGTGACATCGGCAGTCCTCTTCGCAACTGGAGATGTATTGGCACAACAATTAGTTGAAAAGAAGGGTATCAAAGACCATGAAATCGCTCGCACAGGTCGCATGGCACTTTACGGTGGTGGTATGTAGAAAAGAGCTCGAAACAACATAGGAAAGAGATTCTAATGTTCTTTATAGCTGTCTTTGGTCCAATCGCTACCAACTGGTTCAAATTTCTTCAAAACCATGTTGTTTTAAAGAACAAGAACCTCGAAATAGCAGCTCGAGTCGCAGCCGATCAATGTATTATTGCCCCCATCAACTTAGGCTTGTTCCTTACCACCATGTCCGTCCTCGAAGGAAGCGATCCAAAGAAGAAGATCGAAGCCAACTACTCTACCGCCCTCCAAAAGAATTACATGATCTGGCCTGCTGTTCAAGCTGTCAACTTCAAACTTGTTCCTCTTGAGCACAGAGTCTTGGTTGTCAACATCGTCTCCTTGGGCTGGAACTGCTACCTCAGTTACTTGAACGGCCGTAGTACGGAAGTCACAGTCGAGAAGGTGGTAGGGAAGGTCAAGGAACTTTAGAAAATAGATATCATGGTTATAAATCGGGATGCGTTACTTACTCTGACCTATGACGATTTGATGGATCTCACAAGATCTCGACTGGATAGACTTTTAAAAGTACTGCATCATATCATAGCGAGGCGTTTAGGATCGGCTTCAGTTGTATTGCGAACATAGATGGTCTAGATCATAGATATATAAAACAATGAATGCATTTGGGACGGGGTCGATGATTTTCTGCCTATTTTTTTGTGAATGTTTTGATTGATCGGTGACGTATGTTGGATTCTACTATCTGATATCTGACAGTGGAATATTCTTCGACTTCCTCCCAGATACTTGTAGACACGAATTATATTTACCGAGTAAATTATTGCTTCAATCATCTGAAAGGCATCTTCTTTTTATTCTTCCATTTCAATCATTTTCACCTATCTCCAAAGGTCTAGATATTTAACCACGGCCAACGCCCAAATGCCAGCGACTCACGTGATATGTATCTTACTAAGCATCCAGGGTTCCAGCCGAGCTTTTTCAAAGCAGCAAGGGCCACCACCACCCACCACCTGTAATTGCAAGTCTAGTCTAGTCGCATCGCAACTTCAAAAAATTGAAGAAAGTACTAACAGCCAAAGCAAAGCAACCCCTACAATACTAAATCGGAAGAGCTCCGATAATCTCAATACATAGGTATAAATTAGGCAATTTGCCTGGAGCAACAAGTCTATCCAATCAAAAGAAAGTGAACCGAGCATAATCGTCTCGAGACTCTTTTGCCTTGACTATTATCCATTCACTCATCACCCCGCCACGGAAATAGAATTTCGACTAGCCTCGCATTCAATTCTGCAAGAGCACATCAGATCAACTCTAGGAATCTTCTCAGCACTGACTTTATTCCAACTCGACTCTTCTTTCTCCTCCCCTTTACGATCCATCAGACACTCGATCCCACCACACATTCAAATATAATACAAACATGGCAGCCGTCGCAGCACAAGCACCAACTGGTGAACAAGTTGACTTGTCAACTATTCCAGTCTCACCTGAAGGAGCCAGCAATTCGAATGAGAACACCAAGCCAGCCACAGAAGATGAACAAATCACTGTTTTTCATGATAAGGACAACTTCAACGTCAAGCATCCTTTGATGAACAAATGGACTTTGTGGTTCACAAAGCCACCCAGTGGAAAGGTAGCTCTTCGAACAAGAAGGTCTTTTTAGGTCGATTATGCTAACTTCAAATGTAGGGTGACAACTGGAATGATCTCTTAAAAGAAGTTATCACTTTCAACTCGGTTGAGGAATTTTGGGGTGTTTATGTAAGTATAATGTTCTGAATGCTTTGTCTTCGACTATTATCTTTTGACTTTGCTAACTTTTTTTTCGCAGAACAATATCGCACCAACCTCTGAACTCGCCCTCAAATCTGATTACCATCTGTTCAAGGAGGGCGTTCGACCAGAATGGGAGGATCAGCAAAACAAGCACGGTGGAAAATGGTCATATCAGTTCAAGGAAAAGCGCAATGTTCCTATTGATGAACTTTGGCTCCACGTCATGTTGGCAGCTATTGGAGAGACTCTCGAAGAAGAGGATGACGGAGAGGTGATGGGTGTTGTTGTCAACGTCAGAAAGGGATTCTACCGTGTTGGTGTCTGGACTCGCACAATCGGCAAGAGCATTCCTGGAGGTGGAGACGGCAATGGTGCTGGAGGAAAGGGAAGATCCGCCGAAAAGGGCAAAGAAGTTTTGATGAACATCGGCAAAAAGTTCAAGGAAGTGTTGAAGCTCCCAGCATCTGAGGCAGTTGAGTTCTCTGGCCATACCGATAGTGCACACAGCGGAAGTACTCGTGCGAAGGCCAAGCATTCAGTCTAGACGCTTTCGACATGTACACGAGATGAGATACGATTCTCCTTTGCCTGCGTTACGATTTCGTGATTTTCTTTTCTATAAAGGTCCACGAAGTAGGCTAGGGCTAAATGGATGGCAGTTCAACAAAGGTTTCCGGGTTTTTTATTGCAATATCTGCATGCATTATTGAAGGCAACAAATACCTAAAATCGGCTTCTTAAAACTATAGGGGAGTAGTATTTGTGCCATATTGTTTTATTGCTCTGCTATTACACTACCGCTTTTGGTGGTGGTTATTTTATGCATGGCGTTATTCTACACTGGGCAATCAATATAGGCTCAGATATCAGAGGTGTGTTCATAGAGATGCGCGAAGCATGAATTTAGCAAAATCAAGGATACATATCATTTGAAATGATGAGCGTCACAGTGAATGCCAGGCAAATATATTGAGAAAGATGTACATGGTTATAGGTGTGCTTGTTGCTGTCTTTCATCTGAAGTTTGTGCGAGGAGCAATGAGTGTATATTAGCTTAAGCGGACTTCTTCGTCTGAAACGCACTTCTACATTCTGCATGCATGGTTGTTCTTACCCCTTTCCTCTCCTCTTTTTAGGAGTATCATGTTAGCGGCATGTCGATGTATTTAGGTGATGTAATATCTATAGAGTGTATCCTGATGGAAGTTACAAACAGAGACAGTCGAGATGATATATTTATCTTCTATGTATGAGGGTTACTTCGCTACAATGTATTTCGTATCTGTCCCCAGCCCTTCTATGTTACAGTTCTACCTCTTACATTTCATCTCCACTAATATCATCTACAAAAACGCTTTTCACAAGAAGCTTCTTATTGATCTTCCCCATTGCATTCCTCGGAATACTCTCCACAACCCTCATCACCTGCGGGATCTTATATGCCGCCAAGCGTTCCTTGAGCGCTCTTCTCATATCCAATGGTCCCCATTTCTTTCCCTCTAGAAATTCTTCATTCAATACTACTACCGCTCCGACTTTCTGGCCCCAATTTCCCGATGGCACGGCACAGACTGCACATTCTGATATTTGGGGGAGTGATAGCATCTCACGTTCTACTTCAAGCGCGCTTACTTTTTCCCCTCCGGATTTAATAATGTCAGCTGATTTGCGACCGCGGATGAAATACATAGGACCTTTAGCCCATTCCTGGTCACTCTTGCCCGCGCTGTCGACATAGCGACGCACAGCCACATCGCCCGTTTTGAACCAACGACCACCCCCATCCGGATCGTCGACGTGCTCTTTAAGTGTAGCTTCTGGGTTACGCCAATATTCTTTGAAGATCGTGGGGCCGCGGAGCTGGATTTCTCCATCGCGTTCTTTGCCGTTGGAGTCGAGTTCTGAGCCGAGAGCAATCACTTCGTTGGTTTCGGTGTCGACGAGTCGGACTTGGACGGTGGGGAGCGGCCAGCCTACGCTGCCGTCCACGCGGTCCATGGGGGATAGACCACAGGAGAGGGCCATGCCGACTTCGGTCATGCCATAGCGTTCGAGAAGGATGTTGTTGGAGGAGAGGGTGGACCAAGCATTTTTGGTTGGAGTAGGAAGAGCGGCGCTGCCAGAGATATTGAGGCGGAGGTTTGAGGGAGAGATGGCTTCTTTTGCTGCAGATTGCTGTTCGGGTGAGAGATCTTTGTGGGTTTTCAAAAGACGATTATAGACTGTGGGGACGACTGTGAAGAATGTTATGGGTTCCTTGATTTTGGTATCCGGCAAGAATGGGGCAGCGAAGCGTTGCCAAACGGCCGTGGCGTTGAATGGGAAGAGAAACTCGATCGTAGAACCAGTAAACAGGGGTGCAAGAATGGCATTTACAGTGCCGTGAATATGATGAAGAGGGAGCACATGAAGGAGATGATCTCGAGGACTGTAATTCCAAGCTTCGATCAGAGATTTTGATTGTGCTGTCAGGACTGATTGAGGAAGCAAAACTCCTTTCTGGCATCTGTAAGTCAATGTTCATATTCTACAATAATGGGAAAGCTCACAGGTCTGTTGGTTGTGCCTGATGTATACAACATCATGCCCCCTTTACCCTCTGATGGCCCTTCCAACGTGACTTTGCCATAGTCTGAGTTCTCAAGCTTTTTCTCAAGTTTAACATGTTTTGGTTTGGATTCCAGATCAGTATCCATCACTTCTTGAGCCTTGCTCTCGAATTTGGTGGAAGACAATAACATTGAAGCCTCGCTTTGGTCCAAGATGTATTGTAATTCATGGGCAGGAAATGCCGGGGACAATGGAACAGCTATAGAGTGTGAACCAAAGATGGAGAGTAAAGTCACTATATGTGTATTATCTTAATCTATGTTCTTTTTGCGTATGGATGTTTTGGGTTGCGCACCCACATAATCATAGCTATTTTCTACAAGGAAAGCAACTCTTTCTCCCTCCAATCCCTTTTTCCCAGCCTCGTTAGCGAGTGTGTCTCTGCTTTCTGCTACATCATGTAATAATTGACCATATGTAAAGCGTCTTCCAGAGGCTGAATGTATTACTGATGTAGATTTAGGGTCATGGCTTGAGATAGCTTCGAAGAGGGGTAATCTTGGGAGCGTGGACGCCATTCTTGCACTGAGTAGAGTCGCGGGAGTTTTTGAGAATGAACGGAAGAATGTTGAAGGGTTTCGTTGTAGAAGTAACGGTGATCTTCTACTGCAGAACATTGAGGCGACAGGAAGGTGGAGAGGCATTGATACGGGCGGTTCATTGGATGGCAGATAAACGCGAATTGCAAGGAGGCCTGTCGAGAGATGCTGCTAATCGTCCGAGGTCCGAAGTGGAGTTGATGCTGCTTTGGAACGTATTGGTAAGTAGTAGTAGTATATCGGTCGAGATCAATTTGCTTTTAGGTAATCCTTATTGCATCTAATACAAGTGCACTTTTTCCAGAGCCAACCAAAATCCTCTGGGAAGTCTATAGACGGTCTAGAGATCTAAACATTCTCGACCGAAGATGGACTTCGAGATTCTAGAATTGTGATTCGGGAAGGGCTACGGATGATGACGCGGGCCGGTTCCTGATATAAGTCTAGCCTCAAAACCACAAGGCTCTTTCCTAATCCTTGCTACAGTTGGCGAGGCTGTCATGCAATACACAATTATATCGTACAATCAATTAGATATTGGAACAGTTTGCGCTCCAATCAAACATTCGTCATTACCATCTTCTCAGTCTATTGTGAAGCAATAGATTAATGCTTCGCATCATTCGTCCCGCTGTCTCACGGCGCTATCTATCAACAATCATGACATCCAATACTCCATACGAAGATATCATACGCACTCGAGTAAGTATACCTCTCCCCTCATTTCTGGTTTATGTATTGTTTCCACTAACATATCCTTCCAGCTGACAGAAGAGTTAAAACCTACCCGTCTTGAAATATTCAACGATTCATCCAAACACTCACATCACCAAGCTATGGCTGGTTCAACGTCTCATGAGACCCATTTTCGAGTCGAGATCGTCTCGGAAGCTTTTACCAAAAAGATGCAACCTGCAAGACATAGAATGGTGTATGCCTTGCTGAAAGAGGAGATGGCGAAAGAAGGTGGCATTCACGCTTTACAGCTGAAGACAAGGACACCTGAGGAAGAGGAAAGGCAGAAGGCAAAGGAGGAAGAAGAGGACAAAGGAGCGGTCGTTGCTGAGGCAAGTGGACCTTAGTAGAGGATTTTGATGTTGTATCTAGCGATCGAGATATTTCATTCGAGAATCATTACAAAACAGCAGATTGCGCGGTCCAGGGAAACAACTGTGAAGCCGTGTGTTTATGCTATTGCTTGGTTGTGAAGTTAAGGGCAGATTTGAACCTACAGAGCGAACACATTGAGCGAAAGATTGCAGCGTCTCATTTCATGAAAAATCTAAGCATACATATCACTTATACCATATTAATCGACTTCTCGACGCCTAAATTCTCGCTTTGGTCAAAGTTATTTGCGCTCAAAAACGAGTTTAGAGGCTTCAAGATAAATAGTATAAGACGAACGCTGTCTATATTTGTTTAATCGCTGCTCGACTGTGAACCAAGACCAAAGGGACAGATGCTTGATTGAATCAGACAGGCAGGTCGACTGTCAAAACACCCAGCTGTTCCGCTAATTCGAGCAGTGGATTTACCACAGCTTCGACATCTCCAGTTTTGATCGGAATTCTATGATTGCCATCCCATTCAATCACTTGCGCACTTCCTTTCTCGCACCAAATTTTGAGCAATTCTTGATGTAACTCCAATCCCGGGTCTTTGGATCCATGAACATGAATAGTTGGTAAAGTCAAAACGTCATTCTCATCCACTGGTCCCCATCTATCCTGATCTCTCTCCATACTAATCAATGGCGGTCTGCCCGCCATCAAAACCGCAAATCTCCAATCATGACCCTCCAAGTCCCTTCCCCCTTCTTCTCTGATCTGCCTCCTCAACAACAAGCTCCCAGCTATCTTCGCCCCCTGACTGAATCCCAACAATCCTACCCATTCCCCGGTAGCTCCTTTAGCATCATCCTCTCTCATCGCTTTCTCAATACTCTCTTCGATAGCAATCACCTCATCACGTGTATTTATCACTTCATGTTCTGGTAACCAGCCCAGCCAGCGTTTAAAAGGTCCACAGTCTCCATAGACGCTTGTAACATCGGGCCCGGCACCAGATTCAAACGGTGCTTCGGCAAATATGAGACGGAAATAAGGTTTCAAATGCAAGGAGAGGACGCGACATTGCATGGTAAAGATTCGAGCGTTTGTTCCCCCGCCGTGGAGACAGAGAAGCCGGGGCAGATCAAGTGTGGGGTCGTGGTGTGTAGACATTATTGCTTGTGAACAGCGAAGACTGTGGTTTGGGAGATCAATGAATATTGTGCAGAGTTTGGGATAAGATATGATTCTTGGATGAGAACGAGATGTAAATGTATAGGTTGTTGAGCTGATGACAGGTAAGATCAAGCTATGCTAAATTTAGAACAGGTAACTTAGCCTTTTGTGCTACGTTCCTATTGTGCTTTGACAATCAGTCGATCGTATCTTGGAAACTTATGGATAGCTGATCCTACAACTCTCATCAACGATGAATGCATGCGAACAAGTTCAATACACCCAGAAAAGTGGTTAGGATTCTATTACGGATGTCCATCTCAATAGAATTGAGGGGTTCGAAGAAGTGTTGGCGGGGAGGTGGGGTTTGATAAGGTAAGGGGGGTCCTGCCAACACCGACACAGATCACTTTGCGGAATTCCATCCCTGGAATAGTACCACACTGATTTAACCTTGGAATACCTTGAACTTTGTCTATTCAGACGTGCCAAAAGACGTATGGTATCTCGAAAGCAGAAGATGAGCTATCGATGTTCTCAACATTAATCAATATTAATTGATGAACAACAAACCTGGGCACTTTGAAGTAACATTGCGTGGAGAGATTCTGTCCCCAACAACCTCAGCAGTCTCGAGGCAGGGCGTTCAATCGTCCGAAGTGCAGTTTGATAATCAAAGCTGTCACTATTTGAGGATATTTGGAGATATTCCAATCTATGAGATGCATTCAGTCTTCTGCATTATGTGGATAATTTACTTGAAGTAGTAGCCCTGGAGAGCTTCTCATTGTCGGATCATACGCCGCGCGAGCTACTTAAAACCCAAGGACCTTCTTGTACCTACAATGTCATCCAATTGCTTTTCAGATCACAAGAATTCATATCAGTAGCGACGTGTACATCGGTCGCTATCAAGTGATGGCTTTTTATCACGCTTGCCTCCAATTGCTCTTGCTAGATTGACTTCAAACGTTTCCATCCACCCTTAGCCATAACTTTTGTATACCTTGATACGGTGGAAAGTTCCATTCTCCATTTGAGCTTAGTGACATTTAGTTGATGAATCTTGTGGTTTATTTTAATCTAAAGAACTTACTTCTTCAATCTGCATTCTTTTTGGAAATAGTTTCAAAGATATGACTTTTTCGAGATAAATGACTTCTATAGCATACCCAACTTGGCCTACTGCCTAACATCCCATCATCCGCCTGATCTTATCATCTACGTCAAGCTGATTGTAATAACTTCAGATCATTCACGTGATAAAGAAAATTGTGGAAATTGTGGCATTGTTCACAGACTGTTGCTTAGCCGAGTTTCTACAATTATTACTCGCGCTGATATCACATTCAAAACAATGACGGAACAACCCTACTACTTGTGTATATATTCTCCAGGCTCACGTTATAATATTCAACTCTAAGTCACAGTAACATCAATACCTAAAAAGTACACTCTACCAAAAGCTATATTCATAGTATCTACCAGCAAACCCTCTCAGCCCATTTTAAACTTAACCATGTGCAAGAACGCCAAGTTTATTATGTATGCGGAGACTGCACTCTCAGTATCGAGGGTTGCACTTACCAGGAACTAACGAACTGCCGTCCAACTGATTGCCCTCGCTATCAAGTGGTAGTGGTGAATGAAACGAGAGTTTGCATTGTTTGTTGGAAAGAGAGAAACACCGAGGCTTCAGTCGAGCCCGCGACCTGAGGGCCCAAGCGATTGCGTCAAGTGGAGGTTGGAGAGTACTGTATAATTTCATTTGTAGATCAGATGAATTTTGAAGTTACTGAGTGAGATATAGTAGGTCTGGTACTTACTTTACTTGCTTCTTTGACTGCAATACAATATCCTTAAAAAAAAAATAAGTTCCAATTCTGTATGAATATCATGTGAAATAAATTGAATGTGAAGTTGATAGTCCCGTCAAAAGTTATAAACCCATAATCCAAGCTTGTCCCCTTTCTTTTGCATCTATGCAAAATGTGCTAATCTTTCGAGTTCAGATCAAATGCAAAACCTCACAACACTGTCTACCGATAAGGATTGCAAGGCATAAGAAGTTGCTCACAGCTCCTCTTCCAGAATGAAATCCACAGAAAGGATTGTTAAAAAAAGAAAGTATTGTCAAAGAAAGTGTTTTCAAGCAGCATTCCATTCAAGACAAAGCAAAAGTTATCCTTGAAACCATGAACAACGAGAATCCTAAAAAGCATCAGTATCAGCTGAATACGCCTGTCATATGTGCAAAGAGTTCGCGAGGGTAACATGCCGTTCACGATTCTACCACTCTGCACTCGAGTCTACTAATTTATAGTATTACGGTGATATTGAGTTCCTCTCTGGTCGAATGGATACGTTTATTCTCGTATCTAGTTTTTTGTTGGCGTTCTTTGTCTTGAGTATTGTGTTGTGCAAATTTGATCCGGCTGTACTGTCATACCACGTTTCTTATCCGTTCAAAAATATTCTTCAACACTCTTATTCAACTAGTATTATGAACCTTATGATGTGCTGTGCTAAGTTACACAGGAAAACTCTACTTGGGTGAGGGAGTCCAGTCCAAGTAGCATCAAGCGTGATGTTCGACTATAGATACTGGTTTTGAGTACCGTCCTGCTTGCTGTACTAGTCATGGAGAAAATAATCTATATCAAGATAGAAAATGAGAATCTAAGTTGCGGCGGCAGCTGCCAATCAGAGGTAACAAGATTCTAAGTCGGCATACTGAAAATGTTATTATGAAACTCGAACTCCTATGCTTATTTTGATTGAGACGATAACTAATGAATAATTAAAGGAGCTATTAGGTTTAAATTTTTACTCATGATCTTACAAGAATGTATGAATTCTGATATTTAATATGTTTCAACATTCATGCATTATTGTCCTGGATATCTGACAGAAACATCTCTGTCACACGAAATTACCAAATCCAGTAAGTCAATCACTATGTCCCTATCCGAAGAGAGAACTTGGTTTTAATAAATTGCCGAAGCTGGTAGAGGTTGGAAATGCATCTTGCACAAGATATATATCAAATATACACGATTAGAATCTCCCTCAAAGTATCAGCACCACATTGTCACTTAACTGTAGCTTAGGGGAAAATATGTGACTTGCTCTGAACATATATCTAGGTCCATTAGATATCCCCGTTACTAATTTTCACATTCTAATTGTGAGTTTGATTGATACATGGCCTCTCATTCGTAGACACCAGAAGGATCGATTTTGAGCAAGAGCGGAATCGAAGTATAAGTGTGAGTGCCTAGAAACCCATAGATGAATAGAACTCTTTCTTAGTAACTATTAGTAATTATCAAGGTGCCTTTAATGACACTGTACTAGCATCACATGACCCAGATCGCTACTTTAGTATCAAACTTCCTAGAGTCGCACCCAATATATGTAGTCTAACATAATCTGAGATGGTGAGCGCGACACATCTGACCGCACCCATTTGACCTCCGCCCTTATTGATCAAGATTCTAGGTTAGGTAGTGGCTATTGGGCATTAATTTTGCCTCACACTCGCTCCCATTTTAATGAGAGTTGTCACTGATTCCAACTATCTTCATATTACACTACATCGTACCCCTTTCCGTCCGTATGTCTTCATCCTCGCCCCCAATAGCAAACCCACGTGGGGTGGACAAGAACACAAATGCCAACTACTCATGTTCTCGGCCTGTTCCGACTCTAGTCTGGCCCGGAATCCAAGGGACAAGATCATCGAATCGAGGCAGCACAACGAGCCGAATTCTTTAGACAGCTGGTGTTTGTGTTCCTCGTTTTCGGAAGCTTCAGCTCCTCTGTTTCCGGCCCGAGAGCATTTTACACCCGAATGTCATATTCAAAATCCTCACGACTTCGTGTTCCACGAATTCTGAGACAAAAAGCAATCAATCTAATCTAGTTTTTACTGCCTTGGGTGTGCACGTTCGACAAGTACATGAGCCTCAGTGTACCTTGCACCGCCCTGAGCGCCCTCTTCCGTTTGTAAGGTTACCTCTATTGCATATCCGCCAATATCCGAGACTAAACTAATGCCGACATGGCATTTACTATTGGATTTTGCAAATGCCGTTCAGAAAAATTGGTGTGAGATTGTACAGACATGGGGAAATATAATTCTCACGTCGTGATCCTTGATAGCGATATTACACTCAAACAAGCTTAATTTATCCTATGGGATCAATTGCCGGAGTCGTCGATGATCTTGTACTTATTTCTAGGGTTCACCGCCCTTCTTTTCGATATCGTGCTAGGGCGATGATCTTCAAGGCGGGTAGTATTCGCCCTTTTTTCAGAGCCCTAGAGCGTTTTGTGCTCGAGTCGGGTATAGAAAGGGGTATTGCGGCATGTTCTTCGTGTAATTCAAGGAGCTTTTCTGGCATTTGAAAGTACACCCGTTGAATTGATGGTCGATCACCCGTTCGGTATATCGCAACGAGAAGAGCTCTTTTGTTCTTCTCGTCCTTCATATTGGTCATATCTTTTCATATATCCTTAATTCATAGAGCTTGAAGACTTTAATTTCCATACATGGAAAGACTTGATGCGCCCCTACTATATATGCAGCATCCCAGTGGCAAATACACATCTATAGTTCTGTGTATCGTTTATATGCATTAATTGACCACGTCAAACTCGATAACCTACAACTATATAATTGCTCTTTCTTCCTTCATTACTTCGACTCTCCAGTCCTCTCGACTCATCAGCACTAGCTCTACTTGACTCAATCATAATCCGGAGCATCAACCTGACTAAAACGATCCAAAAGACATTTACTCAACAATGTGCAACTCAAGCCAGAAATCCTCTTCTTCCTCAAGATCCTCCAAAGAATATCTCTCCACACCATCAGCATCCTCAAAATCAAACTCGACCTCATCCTCTGCCTCTCAAAGGGCCCAACAGGGCTCAAGTGCCTCACACTCTTCATCTTCATCCGCAATCTCATCCTCATCGCAGTCATCCCAAACGGATTCAGCTGAACACAAGCATCAAGGTGAAGCAATCAAGCGATATGAGAACGAACCTAGAGATTACAAGTCTTGGGTTGTGGAGGAATACGATGTACATCAGCAACAAGCGAGCGAAGTGCATTGGAATGAAGTGGAGAGAGATCTCCAAGGTGTGGAGTGGACGCATTAAGGTTGTCTAGATGCGAAGCAAACTGATAGAGTTATGGTCTTTCTGAAAGGTGGAGTTTTACTGGGATACAAGAGGTTCTGATGGCGTTAAAAGGAGCCTCGAGGATTGAGTACCGTGCAGCGGACGAGAGATGACTTATGCAATGACGGATTTTATGATTACGATTTTCTAAAGATATCTGGGAATGGGATTGTTGGTTTCAAACGGGACTTGGTAGAGCAGGGACAACGAAGGCAAGGGGAGAGAGTTATGTATACAGTTTACCATATACATACACGATCAGCTCCTAGGCTGACGAGGTATTAGATAGAGGATAAAGAGGCCCAAGGCCACGAGGTATAATACACGAAAGGGGGATTTTTAATTAGAAATTTATTTTGTTACCAACTGTTCTTCCAAGAATTCCACAAACAATTAATCGTCCCGCGAACTATACACTGCATCTATTCCGCGAGGGTATTCGACAACACGGAGCCAGACGAGAGCCTCCAACCATGATCTGTCACAGAACAGACGGAATTGAACCATTGATTAATCGATAGACGTACAATGACATTCGCTCCCGACTCGGCAGGCAACAAACGACTTTTTTCCCCTTGGGAATTGCTTGCTGTCCTGTCCTGTATAATTCTATTCTGCTCTGTCTATCAACCTACGTACCTACCTAAAGCAGTTCCGAAACGCATCACGATGATTCCCGCTCCGCTCATCATTGTAGAGTTCCACCGCATGCAAATATACATCATCAATGCATCATATGAATATCGCGTCAACTTTGGCGGTATCGTGCATGATGCAACAAATATGCACGAGTCAACGTGTGAGGAACAAAGAAATAATTGGTTTGGTTTCCCCCTCGTGGTTCTATGGTGTGCATTCGGTTCAAGAAAATCAAGCGAATGAGTTCATAGACTTGATTTTTTGGAAACACTGATATACTGTACAACTGGTACACGACTGAATAGCACGTAGGCTTGAGGCTACACGAGGAAATTGCATCATATTTCTTGTGTCTTTTTTTTTTGGAAGCACGCTATGCGGCGAAAAAATCATTTTGGTTTGTGTGATGTTTGGTATGTACGTAACATTTGCTTTGTGTTACAAACGAGGGGGGAGTGGAGGGGAGATATTTATGATATCCAATAAATTTTCAATGCCGATCAATGCTGCCATGATGTATGTCGAGACTGTAGGCCATAGTTGTACATCTAATTTATCGTTCAACATTGACACATTCTTACTCGTGTTCATGAATCCTCAAGAATCTTTTCACTTGTGCCCTAGTCTCATCTAGACTTTAGATTGTATGTTTCCTCTTGCTCGCTTGTGATCAGTCCCGGACTTCCCACCATGGCGTCCTCGCCTTTATTTCCTTTCGGGAAGAATATGACATCCCTGACACTCTCTCTTCCTGTCAGTACTGCGACCCATCTATCGAAGCCAATGGCAAATCCCGCGTGAGGTGGACAGCCAGCTCTTAATGCTTCAAACAAATGATTAAAATCTGACATTCTCTCGTCGCTCATCTTCAACACATTTTTCATAATGAACTTTTGTACCTCGGCTGAATGGACACGTTTCGAGCCACCGCCGAGTTCGACGCCGTTGAGTACAAGATCATAGTGATCTGCGGTGACTGCGAGAGGGTCAGTGAATAGGAGGTCGATATCATCAGCGGTTTTAGGGGCAGTAAATGGGTGGTGAGTAGAAGAGAACCCTGATGTGCCACCTTGACCAGGATCGGCTGGGTTGGCAGTATTGAGGGTAAAGAGCGGAAAGTCTGTGACCCAGAGATAATGAAACCCTGGAGTAGGAGCAAGAAGTTGTTCGGAAATTGCGGCTCTGTAGAGTGCTAGCCGGAGTTTACCTAGAGTAGTGGAACCGCCGGAATGGGGAGTATTTGGTCGCGCTTGAAGGATGAGTAGATCTCCTTCATCAAATGTGGTTGTTGCATTAGGCCCTCGTGGATCATCATTATTGTGCGAAGAAGCTGGAAGAGAAGAGTAGAGCTGTTTCAATGCCTCGGCACCTTCAAATCCAAATGCTTGTAGGCCTTCTAATGGCCTTCTAGGATCGAATACAAATATTCCAGGAGGACCATCAGGATTTTTCTGGAATTGTTCGGCACCTGCAGAATCCATAAACTTGCGGATGAACTGTTGTACCTTTCTAGAATTGCCATCAAGTCGGAACTTGAAAGCTTCGATTATAGGGTTTTCAATCGAAGTCATCATTCCCTTGAGATTTTCTGGAATAATAGCATCCACTCGATGAATCTATTACCATTAGCTTTGCTTTAGGGATGGTGACAGAATAAATTACCAAGTCCAAAATCCTGAGATCGGGTTTGTCAGACCCATGCTTCGACATCGCTTCCTCATATGTCATCCTTGGAAACTCTGTTTTTGGCAATTCAATGTTGTTGGCGACTTCAAGCTGTTCAGGTTGAATCTGCCTATGTATGCCCTTTACAAGTTCTTCAACTGTCTGCATGACATATTGGCCATCCGCCCATGACATTTCCATGTCAATCTATTTGGCATTAGCACTTGTAAACTGTATCAATTCAAAATACAGTACCTGAGTAAATTCTGGCTGCCTATCCGCACGAAGATCTTCATCCCGAAAGCATTTAGCAAATTGGAAATATTTGGCGACGCCGCTTGCCATCAAGATTTGTTTGTACTGTTGAGGGCTTTGTGGCAGAGCGTATGCATAGCCCGGTTTTCTAGTAGGGACAAGGAATTCTCTGGCACCTTCAGGCGTTGATTTGAATAAGATGGGAGTCTCAATCTCATCAAAGCTCACAGAATATAGATATTTTCTCACTAATTTAGCTAGCTTTGACCGAAACATTAATCTTTCATAAAGATCTGGCTCGAATCGAATTTCAAGATGCCTGGAATCAGGCCCAAATTTCTGAGCAGGTCCAACAACGATGTCTCTAGGGAATGAATTGATTGCTCTCACATCTTCGGCATGGATGTCAAAATTTGAAAGTAATTGAGACAGTTTCAAAGGAATCGATTCGGAAGCTCCCTCAGTAGCCAGTGAGTCGGGCACAATTTCTGCCGTTTGGTCTGGCTTCTTTATTCTGGACTGTAAAATTCCAGTCACAGATACAGCGCTGTGCTCCCTGATGTCTTTAAAACTTTTGAAGGCATCTCTAATCTTCCCCTCTTCGGGGCTATCTTTTAATACAACCTGAATTCCTGGGTTTGCTGAAGACCCTCTACTTATTGTAGCAAAAATAAGTCCCTTACCCAGCTGCTTCTTATTGCGCAGGAAACCAGTAACAGTGACCCTTTTGCCAATATTCAATGGTTGCAATTGTTCCCATGGATGTAATGGATCGAGATTGGACTTTGGCAGAGCGACTTTATAGAGGGCATCAGCAATATACAAAATATTACAATATCAATGCTTACTGCTATCCTTGTATTCATTCCAAGGCGTGCCACTTGTGTCAAAGTTAACTTGTTCTTCTGCTCCATTCAAACGAGAGCTGGTATTGGTGAAACTTCTCTGATGAACAGCAAGCAATGAGGGGGAGCCGTTTGTGCGAGTCCATGGTGCAGTCTTACGCGCACATAAGATCACATTTCTTAGTAAGTGCCTGCGACAGCACAATACTAAGGTCATGACTTGAAATCTGTTTCTTTTTTGTAGAAGTTCATGAATTATTCGATTTATATGATTTATACAAGAGCACTGTACAATAAGTATATGAAGATGTCGAAGCTCTCTAGGTGTGGTTAGCGTCTCGGCAAATTCCGCTTTCAAGAATTTTTATATTATGTCGCGAACTTTTTCAGATTCTCTTTCCCTCTTCATCCTTCCAAGTTTTAAACATGTAAGACCCCAACATTGACAATTCCAATCCATGCGCAATTGCTAACGTATGTTTGACAGATGATGAAAAGCCAGCGTGTATTATTTGAGTACGATTCCTCCTTTTCGAGCCTGCAAACTCTCCCTTCACCGGGCTTCAGTGGTCTGCTTGCGAGAACTGGATGGAAGAGTGAAATAAGCGTTCGACACACTCTCCTTGTTTTAACGGACGCGATAAAGGCATCTCTGACCCCTAAATCTTGGAAGGCTTCATTTTGGATAACTATTATATAATGAAGAAGGCGATGGAGTGAATCATTTCAATGGTCATCCTCTGGAGCTCGACTATTATTCTTCAGGTCAAAGACATCCGTGCTAATATAGACTTCATTTCTTCTCATTTTCATAGTTTGTTTATTTTGTTAATGTATTGGCGATATCAAGAACAAAAAAGCAACCGTTTCAGCATGGAAACCAGGAACCATTTCTGAAGCAAACTGTTCTTTTTTTTTTAGAGCGGGGAAGAAGGGTTTGTGTTCTGAAGTAAGTACTCTATTGGGGGGGTCTTGATCTCAGTGTCATACTCGAGCATAATTTCTTTTTATTGATTCACTTTTTCGACTTACATACATAGCTGAAAGATCAATCAATTTACAAGTTACCTTGAATTTTATACATGAGAGATGATGATGTGATATCCATAAACTTCTTGTGCGTGTTGAAATACTGGAGAATATCCCGATCCAGTTGTGGCTGATGACTATTCGCCAATCTAGATATCGATATCCTTGGGAAATTCATGGTACCTACTTGGAAGTTGCATTTGATCCGAGCAGACAGGAGGACCCAGTGAGCTTTGGTGACAGCACATGTATGAAGAAATGGTTGGTTGGAAAAAGGAAAATGGGCGTATGCGAGACGATCAGGTACCTACCTACCTAGGTGTGAAGGAGTCTCTAGATACAATTCTAATTCGTAAAATTAATATATGAAGGTTTTCTCTCCTACTTTGCAGTCTCTTGTTTAGACTCTTAGGAGGTTATCACGGACCATATCTATCTCAATATAAAACTGACTGATCAAGGTATGATATCTTCATATCTACCGGTACTACAGTACTACTCTGTACTCACCTAGTCAGTCAGATATGTACTGATACCCATAGAAGGGGTAAGTTAGTATTTCGGACCATCGGGTTGCTAGTAGCTGCGTATCCACTCTCATTGCGAACGGTGCTAGATTTGAATGACATGGCGTGCAATAACTAAATCGGGAATGAATGGTGAGGACCGTGAGGGTGGTATTATGGTAAACAGATGAGAGTGAAATAAAACAAACTTGATGTGACACCAAATTGATCCTTATATCTATCTTATTCTTATCATGGTGTTGGCGTACTAGGTGCACTCCGTACGTAAAACTAGCATTTATTATTCGCATTGGTGTACGATTCAAGATATAACTCATCATTTACTCCTCAGTATATCCTCAATAATACCTTGAAGTCCTTTTGCATCCTTTTGCATCTTGTTTGGTCCATCTTGCAAGGGGTTCTTCATTAATTATATTCCTTGTCATCATTTCGATTAAGCACATTTACGGCACCGCTACGAATGTGTACCTACAATCAAGACTAATAAACTAATAATTGAACTATCATACACGACAAAGCCCCCCCCAACGAGTAAAACAAGCACACACTAACAGACGTCGACTTTCAAAAGCTCAACTCAAATTCCTTCTTAACATCTACACAACCTTCTGTGCCACATAACTCAAACGATAATCATCCTCATTACCCCTTTGCTCACTCATACATTCCCGAATACATCCGGACCTACATAATATAATATCCATTCCACTTCGATAAGAGGGAAACTCGCCATTTGGGAGTGGAATACTCCCCCCTGGCTTTATTTGTCGCATTGTAGCTGGCAATACCAATATTTGAGATGTCGAGTTCTTTTGAGAAATCCGTGAAAGGCGCGACGAAGATCAAGGTATGGCATGCTCGACATTGTCTTGTGTCTCCTCGTGGTTGAAGATCATATACTGAGTATAACTGTGAATAGGCTGCCCCTCCCAAGTCAAAGTATTTGACCCCGATCAAATCCTCCGTCGCATTAATTAATTAATCACTAAACAGATACATCGAGCATATCTTGATAGCTACCCATTCGGGCGAAGCAGGAGTAGCTGAAGTATTTCGAGCATTACAAAATCGACTTCGCGATTCGACATGGACGGTGGTATTCAAGAGTTTGATCACAGTCCATTTGATGATCAGAGAAGGGTCTCCAGATGTAACATTGGCATATCTTGCGCGTCATAGGAACATGCTAGCAATAAGTAGTTTCACCGATGGTGTGTACCCAGAGAAAACTCCTTTTGCGACTCTCTGTATGATGGCTCAGCCACGACAGGTAATCTCATAGCGGCCGTGCTAACAGAGCATGGCAAAGTGCAAACCCAGGGACGGAATATTCGACATTATACCAACTATTTGACCGAGCGCGCGAAATCATTTCGGGATACAAAATGCGATTTTGTACGTGGTGCAGAGGGAAGACTTGAGAAGTTATCGGTGGAGAAGGGACTGTTGAGAGAAACAGAATCTGTGCAGCATCAGATCACATCATTACTGAAATGCGACGTACGATTAAAGATGCTCAGACTAGGGTGAACAATGCTAAACCGCTGTTTAGGTTTTGGATAACGAGCCGGACAATGAGATTACGATTACAGTCTTTCGGATGCTAGTATTGGATCTTCTGGCGTTGTTTCACGTCATAAATCAGGCCATGATCAATATATTAGGTATATAAGTTTCACAAGTAGGGGAACTGTTAGCTGACGGTTTTAGGCCACTTTTTCGAGATGTCAAAACCCGATGCAGAACGAGCTATGGAGATATACAGAAACTTTACCCGGCAAACGGATTTTGTGGTTTCCTACCTCAGTGTTGCACGTCAATATGAGCATCAAACGAGAGTGGAAGTACCAAAGCTCAAGCATGCACCTGTCAATCTTGGAAAGCAGCTAGAGGATTACTTGATGGATCCAGATTTTGAGGTAAATCGAAGGCAATATCTTGCTGAGCAGGAGTCTAGCAAGGGTGGAAAGAGTGGAAGCAATGGCTCAAGCAAACCATTTGCAGTACCTTCCAAGAGTGAAAGCGAAAGTAGGGCTGCGACTGGTCGTTCTTTTCCCGATGCAGGGCAAGCGTCTTCTTCGAGCGCCACCACACAACCCCCTAAAGCACCCGCTGCAGATTTGATTGACTTCTTCGATTCCATTGATACACCACAGCCAATTGCCTCCCAGGCAGCGTTGCAGCAGCAACCTCAATTTAACGGTGACCCTTTTCAAATGCAACAGCAACAGCAACTCCAGCAGAATGGATTCATTCAACAACAACAACAACAACAACAACCGGGCTTCCAAGATCCCGGACAATTTGCTCAACAGCAAGGCTTTAATGGCGCCTTCAATATGCAGCCACAGGTACCAATGCAGCAACAACAGCAGCAACCGCAACCCATGCAACCAAATTTTACGGGTGTTGGATTTGGTGGTTACACTCCTCAGCAACAATTTCAGCCATCGGGTCTCTCACCTATTCCACAAGAATCGGCTGTAAACTTCCAGCAACAGGGACAGCAACAAATGAATTCACAGACTCCACAGCAGACAAATCCTTTTCGACAATCGATGATGACGAACACCACGGGAATGACTGGGCCTTCATTCCCAGCTTCACCTCCTATCACATCACCAGTGACTAGGCAATCAACAAACCCTTTTGCCAAGTCAGCATCGCCGCAATCACAACCTTACACACCACCACCTGACCAGCAATTTCAGCAACAAATGGCAGCTCCTCTCAGGGCGATGCAAACAGGCACAAACCCTTTTGCCAAAAATCTATCCATTCAATCAGCTGATCGGCCCCAGACCAGTGGTGCCAGTCTTGCGCCACAGCCTACTGGAAACACAAACCCATTCCGTCAGAGTCAATTTGTCAATACGGTTACTGGTATGGGCTGGCAAAACGCCCAGCAACCGATAGGCGGTGGTTTAGACCATATCCCGACGGTTCCTGTATTTCCTCGGCCCGGACAACAGCAAGCTTGGCAGCAGTGATCAGGACGGAGATTCGTGAAGGAAAGTCCATGAATATTTTGGACATCATGGTTCTCGTGGACTTTTGTGCTATGATAAACATTTTTTGGTGTTTCAAGGATCATTACAAGCATGGCGTTCTGAGGGTAATGGAATTTGAAGATCGGAGCAATGTTTAAGGGCATCAAAAATGCACGATGTGATATTAAATTTGCTTATGCCTACTTAAGAGGTATCTAGCTCCAGGTAACTAATTACAAAGGCCTGTCCTTTGAATGTATAACTATGTCCGGATGAGCTCAGACGCCAGTAACCATCCCATTTGCCTTTGAACTCCTTGAACTCCTTGAACCGTGCAAATCCCTTCCCGTCCCTATGTGTTACACATTAGGTATCTTATCAAAATACATCAACTTCCATTCTATCCGCCACCTTTAGCTTTATTTCTCCCGTGGATGCTTGTGCGGCTGCCATGGTAGCACCAGAAGGAGAGCTTGATTGAACTCGATCTCGCATCTCATCCTCGATAAATATTTCAAGGCCACTAAAAGCATCGTGCATAGCTCTTCCATAATATTCTTGAAGGCTGTAACCACCAGCCATATGTCTGGGGTCACGCTTGACACTCTTATCAACCCACTGGTTCTCGTAATCATCCCGTAATACATATCTCGTAGGTGTAAGAGCAATTCCTCCAAAGGGATCATAGGGTTTCTCTGCCACAGGCGCCACCTTCTTCTTTAGACCTCTAATCGTAAGGCCATCCCCATCAGCGCTACCAGTTCCAGCACTAACCGCAGCATCCCTTTCTCCCAAGGTTCTTCTCGCCGAAGTCTTCTTCAAAATAATCTTGTGCGCTTGTTGTGTAATATCAGCTGCATTTCCCTTGCCGGTAGCCAATTGGTCCAAAACCTGCTTGCGACTCTTCTCAACATCAGCCTTCTCCTCTGCCTCTTCTCTCATAGCCGCCAGCCTCCTCTGCTTCGCCATCTCCCTGTCCTCTAACTCCTTCCTCTTCCCCATCTCCACCTCCCTCAACCTCGCATTCTTATTCTCCTCAATGGCTCCGCGGTTCGCTTCTCTAAACCTCCTTAGCTTCTCCTCCGCGTCTTGCTTTACTTTGCCCTTCCCATTGACCAGATCAAAGACCATGCATTCCGTCTCTTCTAAATAATTGTTGTAATCCAACAACGTCTCGAAATCATCTTCGTTGCGATTGAACACTTCGTTTACTCGACGTCGAATGTCACATTCGCGTTCTATGCCTAGATCCTCAAAAAACGCAGATTTGAATCCCTTTTTGCGTAATGTGCGTCCGCAGTGGAGAACGGGACACGGCGCGGGTCCGGAGGTAAAGATGCGGTCCACGCAGGTGGAACACATCTTGTGGTAACATTCTGGGTTGATGAGGAATTCGAGATCGCGGTTGAGATAACGGTTGGATTTACATATGGGACAGATGTCATCGGATGGATTAGAGATGTCGAGGGGTTTAGGCATTTTTGTGTGCGGTGCTCCGGAGCAATCTTTGATTTTGTGGGGTTATTGAAAGATGATTTGGTTCAGGTTCTCAATCGTAGTTCAAACATAGATGTAGAAGAATATAACTAAATCGCTGGTGCTTCTGTGAATAAAGACGAGGCTAAATTGAAGCCTGCCATTTCCAATGTGGCGCTCAATGTGGCTTTATAAGCAAGCCACCTCTCCGAGCCTTGTCTACTTTTCGATAACTGAACAGTTGAATTAACGATTGTAAATCACAAATACTGTACATTACTTGCAAAGATGGCAGACAAAGGTGTGTTCATATTCCAATCCTTTTGTATATTCATATATTAGAAAAATCTTGTGGCTATTTGCTCACAACACGCACTTTCTATACCTGCCCAGCTTCACCTCAGCTACCCCGCCATTCCCACCCTCCAATATTTCAACTAACCAAAACTTTCAGAGCCAACACCCCAAGAAGACGCCGCAGCACGCGCAAAGGAAGCAGCAGAGCAAGCCGCCCTGCCCTACAAATGGACCCAAACGATTACCGATCTGGATATCACCATCGAGATCTCCGGAAACCTCAAAGCTAAAGATCTCATCGTTGATATCAAACGCCAATCGCTAAAAGTATCTGTCAAGGGTCAAACTCCCATTATTGACGTATGCCCTTTCTTGAGCTAGGCCTCCTCTATTGATCACCCTTCTCCGACTGACATATTGCCATATAGGATGCACTCCCTCACGCTATCTTCCTCGACGATAGTACCTGGACATTATCTAGTCTTCCCTCGGGTAGCAAAGCTCTCGAAATCCACCTCGATAAAGTAAACAAAATGGAATGGTGGGCTCATGTTGTCGTCTCAGCACCAAAGATAGATGTTACCAAAATTACACCTGAGAATAGTAAATTGGGAGATCTAGACGGAGAGACGAGGGGCATGGTGGAGAAGATGATGTGGGAACAGAGAGACAAGGAAGCGAATGGGGGAATCAGCAGCGAGGAGAGGAAAAAGAAAGAGATTTTGGAGAAGTTTCAAAAGGAACATCCAGAGCTTGATTTTTCGAAGGCACAGATGAATTGAGTGGCTCCAATGTTTGAGGAGAAAATTGACATGATGATTGCGTGGAAGAATCAAGGCGAATAAAACGATGAGCATGCAAAAGCTGCTATAGCTGATTGCACTACCTATGAAGATACCTATTTATTGGCGAAATCGAAAGACAAAAGTATCGTTTCCTCTTGGGGTCCAAAGTTTGCACACTGACTGGCTTGCCATTC
Organism: Botrytis porri; assembly: GCF_014898465.1. Taxonomy (NCBI): domain Eukaryota; kingdom Fungi; phylum Ascomycota; class Leotiomycetes; order Helotiales; family Sclerotiniaceae; genus Botrytis; species Botrytis porri. The sequence goes on along the minus strand of NW_024066081.1, from coordinate 2,427,743 downwards.
TTTTTTTGGTATTGTACACCTCACTCCTATATCACATACTCTATATGCAGCCCCAAACATTTTTCAAACTTTTGTACTTCGATATAACCACAATATTATCTCTCTCCTGCCAATCGTCGACTTTGCACTTCGGAAAGCGCTTTGCTCCCACTCAAGAATGCGACTAATGCTACCACACCTGCAGCGGGTAAAGTCTGGAACAAGTTCCAGCTTGAGTAGTACAAGAAGAAGATTCCTTCCATGGCAATAATTGAACCATAAAATAGGGCGTGTGAGATTGGTGCGGCGGAAGTGGCTTTCGATAAGTGAGAAAGATTAGCTCCAAGGTAAGCCCACTATTAAGCAAGTGTTAGTACTATGACCCAAAAGATCTGAATAATGAATACGTACAGCACCCAACAACACTGGAACAGTTGCTAGGACTGCGAGCGAGAATACAAGGGAAAAGATCCTAGGTCCACTCTGAGGATCGGCGCGGAAAATGTGGTTGATCTCAGGCAGTTTTCCGTATCTCATTGGTTTCTCGTAGGTGGGTATTGGCTGGCTGGCATCGAGGGTCAGATCGAGGTCAAAGACGTGGTTGCTGAATGCTTGTGCGGAGCCAAAGGACGCAAGAACAAGAGTAGCACGTAAAGGTTTGGAGCTTGTGAGAAGTTGAATTGGAAGATCTTTTTGAGACTGTATATCTATTAGCATGGTCCAATCGATTTAGTCAATTGCCTGTAAAACTTACAAAGTCAACCTTTCCCTTGCCAGACTCCTTTACGGAGAATGGGAAAGTAACTTCGAGTCCAGTATCTTGCTCTCTCAAGAGTAAGAATGCTTGATGTGGTCGTTTGGCAGCACGATCTTCAGCAGCTGTGAGGACGATTTTAAGAGTGTCTGCTGCGCCAAGAGAAACCGCTTTCGCAAGAGGGACATGGTCTGATAGTCTGTAAAGCAATCAATTAGTATATTTTACTTTGGAAACCATATGTCTTTCAGAAATGTATCATCATCTTTCTAAACCAACGTACTTGTCCTTGAAACCCCCAGCACTTTTTCCGCTCACAGAAACAACAGCTTCATCAAAGCCCCAGGATGAAGCTGCCGTTACGATTCCGGCACCAGCAAGTACCAATGAAGGTATTAAAGAGCGTAAGAAACGCATTTTGATTGACGAATTCGTTGTGTATTGGAATTTAGGAATTGAAATTCACGAGGGGAGCTCGGAGCCACGTAAGAGCTCCAATTGAACACATTTCGGGGACATGGCGGATTTACGTGGTACCGAGCCGATGCACGGATACAATATCGGTTACATGCCCGCTCTACGTCAGCGATGCAACAAGCGGGAATTAATCACCCTTTGAAAGGACTCGAAAATTTTCAGACTCTTGGTGTTGTTATTTTAATATAAATAATTTTAACTTTAAGTATGAAGGAGGTTCAGATTTGTTCTGATATTCTTGAGTTTGAGTATTTATTCGAAAACGAGTTCATGGTACGTTCAAGTAGGTAATGTTGAGAGTGATCGGTTTCCGCTGCTTTTTCGCTTACGTGGAGGCCTATTCAAATGCGTGATGGCATTATTGATTAAGAGACCTGGCGATGGAGGCTTATATGACATCTTCATATCCATCCATTCAATAAGAAAATCTGAGACCTATCAGGTTAGGAATCCCCCACCAAAATGAAATCAGACTTGGATGCAACAGCCTCTGGAAAGTCTAACTAGACATTCTTCTATTCGATTTCCAAGTTCTGGAGATAGGTCTCAGATTCATAGCTGGTGTTAAGATGAAAGCTGGATCTCGAGCGGATGCATTGTCGAAACTTTCAACGACAGATATACCTTTGCTCATAGCTAAAAGAACGTACAGCGGGTATCATGTCAGACCATTGCTTGGAAACATCTCGTGAATGGGGAATATAAATCCTTTCCGGCATCGCGTTTGTCGAATTTCTCTGTGTTATCATTTTCAGAAGGTTAATGGTGGTATTTCATGGCAAACTATCTGGAGAATGTGAAAGATGGAGAGCCATGTGCGCCAAAGGGAGCTGGAAGTCTGCTCATTGTCTTTCATTATGTTGACCCACGCAAAGAATCAAAGTCAATCAAGTGTGAAATAACCATTGCATTGTTGTAGGTATAGAGATGCAGAGTGTCTCGAATCCAAAATTAGAGTTAGTCACCAGAAACGCGTCATCGTTTAAGTTTGAACCAGTCTGTTGCATTTATCATTAGACCTACGTGCACGAGATGCATTCTTTGCTTGCTATCTTAGCTCAAGATCTTGAACTTCATTGACTCAACATCTTGACTATGTAAATGCAGCCAGGTAGTGATTACTCAAATCAGACCTGAGTCAAGCCTCAGCAAATCATCATCATACGCCCAGTCATGGACTGGATCACTACACTCTAGTCCTTCCTTTCTTCATCGCAAGACGCCCAAATGGTATCCTCGGTATTAGACAGTGGGCTGTAAAACGATTATGTCATATAAAACGACTGTATTATACGATTGACCGTCTTTGTTCAGTATGCTCGAACAGCTGTCTAGATCCTCGAAAAGGGTTCAATCTTGAACATCAGAGAGCGACCTTCGTTGATGGCTACGCTTCTGCCTCGTACAGAGGCCTCCATCCGAAATTGAGTTTGAAAAATTGGTTTCATACAACGTTTTACGAAATGATCTCTTGGAGGACATACAATCGTTCGATCTTGAGTTGAATACTATATCTAATATTCTCTTGATGCGACCTAAGATGCAACTTTTGAGTATTCAGTATGTTTCCCACACAACCCAACACCATCACCAACATACACCAGCCAGCCTACTAGTGAATCTTCCACCCATCACACATACATATCTCCAAACAAGATCGATCCTAGCATCCGAACACATCTCCCATGGCGCAGTGGTATAGTACCCGCTTCAAAATGGGAAAAAAGTAGGTACAGTGGTCCATATAGTACTGGCATAACTGGGAGACTAAGCCGAAAAGGCTGAACTTTTGCTGGTTTGTTTTATTTGGGTTTGAAGTGGACAGGTTCTTTTTTTGCTCGTGGGTGGGGATAGATAGAAGATGAGACGAGAGTCGACTTTACGTTGGTGATGGTTGGATGTCACATGTATGTAGTGAATTATTTTTGAGGATATGAAAGTGAAAAGAAATCAAGGATTACTAAAATGCTACGTTTGATAAAAGAAATTTCTTCAGTTCTTGAACTAGGAGTATGCAACCAATTTCACAGGATACTTTGATAGATGTGTCGGGACTGTGTTTCTAAACTTCACCCTCATCTCAACGAACCCTTTTCTTATTACTAGAGTCTGTAGCGAGGGTCATGGAAGTGCTATGGAAGCGCGTGAGGATTCATAGCATGTCGGTTCAAAACAATTGTATCCTCATATGATCACAAACATTGGCTTTTATGGGCTTGACTGAAGGGGTGGTTCTTCAGAGAGCTTGGGTGACTATGCGTTATCTAGTGAATTGTTTCTTGGTATGTCTGGAACCTCGACTATGCGTGGAGTCACTTTGCACAGAATGCGGATGTGTTTATTGATAGGTATTAGACGACTTCTCCCCGCTCAAGCAATGTTGAGAAGTGCACAAAACGAAGAGAAAGGGTGGATTTCCAAATGCTGGAAAGCCAATTTGTTTTAAGGCAAGAGATTGTGATCAGCAGAAACTTTTGCTTTCGTTAGAGGTAGGCAGATTGACTACTATCTGTGAACTGAACCTTTTGACTAATTCCAGGGAAAGTAGCTTAGAAACATCATGTTAACACTCTAACTAGACAAAAGAATCTAAACCGAACAGAATGAGTATGCCGTTCAAAAGTGAATATCATTTCATACTAGCTTTTCCATATCTACTTCCACGAACTGTTACCTTGAGTTGCTCATGTCGGATTAAGTTCGAGCTCGAGTCCGCCTGGATATCTTCATGGGAATATCCCGTTGATATACGAAGAAGGCATTATGATATTTCCAGCTGTGATTGGGATCCTCGAGTTTTATCTAGACAGTCAAACGAGTTTCAACAACGAAATCCGATTGAAATTTGAAATATGGCGACGGTGTCTGATGCGGAAAGGGCAAGGCTTGAAGAACTCACATCGAAAATACTGTATAGAGTAGCCATCGTTTTCCACAATTCCAGCTGAACGAAGTATTTCCCCATGCATACTCGACTACCACCACCGAATATAAAATCGACAGATTTAATCATCTGTTTGTGACGAGCTTCAAAATCTTCTGAACTCTCTCCTTTCATTTGCAGCCAGCGATCCGGATTAAAGGAATCGACATCAGATCCGAAGGTTTTACGGTCCCGATTCGAGACTGCGGGGTTGATACCCACCGAAGTGCCAGGGGGAATAAATCTTCCGTCGGGAAGAGCAAATCCAGAATCGGGAACAACTCGCTCTAACATCATAGCAGCACCCGGATTAATGCGCATAGCCTCGTGGAGCACTGCACTCAAGTAAGGAAGATTATGTATATCCTTCCATTGCGCTGGCAGTGAGAGATTCGCATGGTCTAGCTCGGCGGTCAGTTTTGTATAAGCGGATGCATTTTTGGAAAGGTAGTATAGAACAGCCCTCATGGTTGATGCGGTCGTGTCACCGCCTGCAAGAATACTGAGTATTAAATATGTTACAATTTGGTTGTCATCGATTAGGTCCGGGTTCGTTTCTTTGAGCTTGAAATATTTATCGAGGTAGTGGTTGATGGTTTTGTGCTTGTGGCCCGCCGATAAGAGCTCTTCTCGATATTGAGCAACAACCTTGATGCAGTACAGGATCCCCGTTACAGTAGGCCTGGGACCAATCCGAATTATTGGGTTCTTGTCAAGAAAATGGTCAATCCATGGAATTTGACTGACCGCGGCGAAGTAGTAAAGCGACCTTTGGGATTCAAGAAGGAGGTTATCGACATCCCTTTCTTGGTCAATCAATCCGAATGGTCGTCCAAAGCTGACGTTTGCCGACACATCCCAGGCAACTGTTATGGAATTTCAGATCAACACTAGAAATCTGCTATGGCAGCATGATACATACAGTACGCTAGCCAATCATCCACCATACATGTCTTCGATTCAGCCGCAAAATTCGCACTTAGCTTATCGATGAATATCCCCAAAGTTTCGTCAACCAAGGGTTCGATGTCCAGAACCTTTGTCATGGTCCAAAGACTCCTGATGGGTTTAACGTATTTTTCATGCCACAAAGGATCTCTAGAATTGAAAATATTCGATATCCGTTTCCCTTCGATGAGTGCATCATTGGCCTTGTACATCTCGCTCTAGCAAGGAGCTGTCAGTGCCAAAGTGGGAAGGTTATAGCTATTGAAGCTCCATCCACCTACCTTGAGCCAGGCATTTTTGGTTGCATATATCGTCCCAATCAAAGATGGATCACTCAGACTGATGGTTTTTGGGCCAATTCGAACAGCTACGCCATAATTACGATGCCAGTTTCTTTGCGTTTCGTCCATGGATCCCAGGTATGCTTTAAATGCACGATAAACGTTCGTAAACTTTGCAGCAACCGGGCCCGGGAAATGTCTCAATGGAGAGAAGCAAAGCTCCCAAGCAATCTTGGAAACAATTGAGCAGAAAAAAAGTGCAATGAGAACAAAACTACCATTTTCAATAGAAGACATCATAGCTATGATGGGATTCGATGTATAGCTTCCTGCAATGAAAATATCCACTATTTAATATATTTTGAAGAGGGGTAAGATGTGATCATAGGATGGGATGTGTAATAGACCAAGTACTTGACTCGAGTCATGGAGTCTGACAGGGTCTCTCAAAGTTGTCAGCAATTACCATTAAGGAAGAAGATACGCGAGTGCAACCATTGCGTTGATGATATGGAATGAGCCTGCATATACTTATGCGGGTGATTGTGAAATCACATTTTGGGCTTGCACATCATTTCTTTGAAGCTTAGAACACTTGGTTGGCCTATAATCTTTCAATATAGGTATGATATCGGAAAGCTGATTGTCTGAAAGGCAAGCTATTGAATTGCGACCATTCAATGAACCATTTCATGCTCCTGATATTGGGGATCATAAGGATTGAGAGGCCGACTGTATCTAATGATCTTATGGATTTCACCGTGGCGCTTCTAGTAAACCTCGCCTTTGCTACATTGCGCATGCAGAAGATGAGCGTGTATCACAAAAGTCACCCAAGTAGATGGCAAGTGACTCCAAGGGAAGTCAAACCGACTTCGCACAATTAGACTCACGCAGCTGCGCGCCTCCCAACCTTTAAAGAATCTGTAGAATTTGTGTAATCAACTTTCAATACTGTTTTGCTTTGAGTCTCGATAGTCTCGACAACCGGATTTCCCTGTACAGAACCTGATTATCTGCTTCCTCTTGTCCCGATAATGTCTTGACTAGGGGTCTGATTTGTAGCGACCATTCGGGACTTTCTGGCTGCTCCCCAATATGTGCCTCCCGATGATCAAATAAAAGTTTGATCTGCGATGGTTAAAGTTTTGTTTATATAACGTCCAATATAATTTAACGGAAATTCTGCTTTCTCTCTCTTATGCGAGTGCTCACCTCAACCCTCAATGCATATAATTAACGGTGGGTATTATGGGAAGAGATAGCTAGCTACTCCCGCCATCTTATAGACCAATTCCCCTTAGCGTAGCTTGGCTCAACTACTGAGCCTTGCATCAAGGCCTCGCATTTGCGCCTGATAGGCTCTTTTACAACATTCTCCTCCCAGCTTGTCGTCTTTTTGTGCCTTGAGCCCTTGGAGGCTTGAGATGGACTGGTTTCGGGAGGCTCTTCAACGATAAAGCCAAAGACAACAGCCCTCCTAGCTGCCCTCCGAACCATCTCTCTTTCTTCCGCTTGTTTTTGGCCATTAACCTTCTTCTGTAAGTCCGAAGCCGACTCCTCCGTTCTCTCAGCCTTACCCCTCTCGCCCCCAACACTGAAATTGATATCCGATTCGGTCTGTGGTGGGCGTATCATTGGCCCAATTCTTGAATTCAAAGGCTCTTGAGGTGCATCATCGCTAGCGGAGTCCTCACTGCTTTCCATATCAACAGTTTTCCATTCCGCATCAACATTCGTTCCTCCAATTGCTCGACTTCTACGATTTTTCCTTCTCCCAAAAACTTTCTCAGGGTCAAATCGACTCCCAAATACAATCTCTTCAATTTCATCACAGGTAACAATAATTCGATGGTCTCCTTTCACAAAACGATCCTTTGCACCAGTTTTCTCCAGACCCGAGTCTTTCTCCTGGTCCAACAGTGCAACAATGGCTTGCTCAATCTTTCTATCTAGTTTCCCCGGCTTTCGGTTCCGACACCTGTCTGAACAGTATTTGACCTCATTATTGGATTTTTTGCTGGCCTTTTTGGTGCCTGTTGGATGTATTAGAAAGAGCTCAAAAAATGTTCATCACGGTGCTAACTCATGACTCGACCACATGTTAGACAGTAAGGAACACTTTCTCCTGCCGTTAAATAGAGAGGTGGCGGAACAGCGGAATGCTTTGAGGGGCGCGACCACGAATCCATCCAACTCATGTTTGCTAATGTTGGAACTATATGGAGATTCCGACGAGACTGAAATAGATAGGTGAATATTTTGACCTGCGTGGGAAATTTGAAAGGACTTAAAAAGTTCATATGAAACAATTTGATGATAATAATGCAACTATAAGAACGAGTTTCTACAATGATTCTGATTCATGAAATGCTTATAAGATCAATGTCATCATAGACATGAAGGTCGCCACTACGCCACAGTGAAATCCGTTGCATGGTGTGGCTTGAGCTTGATGATCGCCTCGATTCAACAAACGAGAGTAACATTGATCTTTTGTTCACATTATTAGACTGATGAGTGTACGAGGAACGAGCAGAGGCTAAAGAATCGCAACAGTTGATTGGAAACCGTTTATATTTTGAATTTTGATGTTGAAGATTGACTAAGAGACTTAGCAGGTAATTTTTGAGAAAACGGATTTTATCTGACCTAGATAGGTAATTCACACATATATTCATGATAACGACCTGCCTCAATTGATTGATAACAACAACGAGTAAATGGCTCTTAATGCACGCTTTATTAAAGCTTCTCCACATCTTAAATCTAAGGGTCTTGCGGCGAGCTCCGCCATTCTTATCTTCTATGTTGATAAACCCCTCTTCACCAATACATTCAACTAAAAGCACCCAAATCCACCATACGCAAATCAAGAATGGCTTATCAAAGTTATTCCGATTTACTCTTGCACCAGTCGGGGAAACGTGTGGAGTCAGTTCTTTTCCGGCCTTCCTTATACATAAATTCTTCCTGCTCTTTTCGGACGTTTCCGTCGCCCCTCGCTCACCACTTGGATACATAAATCATTGATCTTCCACGGTCATATACAGGCGAACGCCAGTTACAATCTTCTTCCTTTCAATATACATTCCTGGCAAAACATAATATCCGAACACCAGAAAATAAAATGGCCGTCAAGACTTTAGAAGTGAAGCCTTTCTCTTCCCCAGAGAACTCCTCTCTCAACCTTGGGGCCGAGATCAACAATGTCGACCTGGAACACCTTAGCGAGGAGGACTTTAAAACTATTCGCAACGCTTTATACAATTACCATGTTGTAGTACTGAAGAACCAGGCTGGCCTCTCCCCCAAAGCTCAATATGAACTTACACGTAGATTTGATCCCACGGCTGGTAAGTCCTTTTCCCCCATTCATTCAAACATCGTGTCTAATTATTCCCCTAGAAACATATGGTCATGGCAAAACTCTTGATGCGAAACGATCAGTTCTTCACCCGGACTTGAAAACAATCCCTCATCAAACTCAAGTTCAGGTCATTGGAAACGGATTTTATGAAGAATATGAAGGATTGAAGAATATTACACTCAAGCACCCTCATCACAAAGTCTTCCATAAGACCGCTGTTCCAGAGGAAGACGATTTGGCGTTCACACGCTTCTACAGATGGCATATTGACGCTGCTCTGTATGCCCTTAACCCACCAAAAGTAACTTCGTTGATGGCTGTAAAGGTTCCCGCTGGCCGTCGCCAGACTCTTCGTTATGATGATGGAACTGGTGAAGAAATGGATGTCCCTCTTGGTACCACTGCTTTTGTCTCCGGTCAAAACATGTACAATTTGTTAAGCGAAGAGGATAAGGAGTTCGTTCGTGGCGCGAAAGTAGAGTACGCACCACATCCATATATTTGGATGTCTCCTGCAAGGTCACGCTCTACCGGCCTTGGTATGGTTTCCGATGGGCAAGAGTTACCTTTGTCTGAACTTCCTCCTGTTGATGAAAAGGACATCAAGATTTTGCCTATGTGCTGGAAGAATCCAGTCACGGGTAACTTAGCACTTCAAATTCATCCTAGTGCCATCAAAGCCATTCATCTACCAAATGGAGAGGTTATGACTGATCTCAAGGAAGTTAGAGATTTAGTTTATCGCTTACAGCGACCAGCTATCAGTACAAAATTCGTGTATCCACATGATTGGGAGGAAGGCGATTTGGTCTTGTTCAACAATCAAGGAGTCTTACATTCGGTTGTAGGTGCATTCAGTCCCGAGGAAAAGAGACTGTTCAGACAGTGCAACATGGCTTCTTCCGAAGGAGTTATGGGACCGGATGGCAAGCTCTATTAGAAATGCAAAAAAGGATGTCGGATAATGGGATAGGGGTGTTTGTTTTGTTTGGAAAATAGGTTACGAACTCGGCGTTGTTCTACGTATCAAGCCTCACCATATGGGAGGAACTCGGCGTTTGATAACGTAACAAGCGTATACCCCTTTTTGCTTGGTTACCATAGATATACATAGCAAGTACATTCTACATAGAGAACTTTAGGCTTTTGAATCCATCTATATGAAGATTGTCTCGACTGTTTAATCGTGGCGGTTTAACTTTCACATGCTAATAAATATGATGCGCGATGAATTTCACATGCTTTGAGCCTTTCGCATCCTTTTTCGATCTTCAATGTGGAGATCATATTGCATAGCAGATGATGCATTCCAAGGTTGTCATAGATGGGGTCAATGAGGAAGATCCGATAGGTTTGGTTGAAGCCTCTTTTACGCCAAAGATAATCAGCTTAACATAAATAAATGCATGATTGACATTATCCAGAATGTTCCCAAGCATCGATAGATTCTCAACTGATAGTCCAAACAGGGACTTGTGATAAAGGGCAATACATCTATCTTCCTGATTACTTAGTACTTCTGCCTATACAGCTACCGGTATCAGGATCTGCCTCGATACGTTTTTGATACATTAGGCCTAGATGTCTTAAACTTGATATGAAGTGGCTAGCGGAATAACACTGATGAGGAGAAATGCAACCTACCCATCTTTTAAGAATATAAGCTACCCTGCCTGCGTACAGAAACAAATCGAGATATTTGCAGCTGAGATGATGATCCTAAATTGACCCCGATGGTACCGCCGGAAATCTAATTCGCATTTAATTACGTATATCAAATTATCATGCATGCACTCTCGCACTCCAGGTATCAATCATATGATCTCCCCAAGTTTTTTCCCAAGGTTCACGGTAGTAATAACCTTATGCTGCTATGCTGTGGGGAAACGCTGTAAATACCAACAAGCACTTGGGGTTACATACTTGCTGCCCAGCTTTAACAGCCACGCTCGAAATGCATTAGTACTGATGATGATTTGGGCTCTTTTGCAATGTGCTCAAGTACACCGCAATTGAACAACAAAGAAAATGACGGAAAGAAAAACAAAATAAGACAAGTAATTCTTATGTCTTCTTCCATTAACTGTCTACTAGACACTTGTTGAGAATCTCCCTACGATCAGCTGAGCTTAGGTATTCCTTGTTTCGGAAATTTGAATAAGATCTGTTGGAAAAGTAAGATTGACTCGTGCCCTGTGACACTGCATGGACTAGACTGACACAGGAGATCTGCATGCAATACTACATTGTAGGTATTCAATTCAATTACCGGCACTGGCACTTCCTACGCCAATGATTAAATAATATAAAGTTAATTACTACAACTTCTAAAGTGTTATTGATTGCTTTCCCTCTTCCATATCTCCAACACTGTAGCTACGGACACATTTCCGCAACCATACCAAAGGCTTTGTTTGTGACGAACCATTAGAAAGTACGCCTCGAATGGAGAATTGGGAGAAGCATGGTGTTGTTCGGATACCTTCAGACTCCACAATTTTGTGTCGTTAACAATAATACTACCGCTACATCTGCCAAATCTTCCAATGCGAATGAATATGGGTATGGTAGAGAGAAAGTTTCGGAGCCCTCGGTGGGCTTATTTGGACCGGCCAGCAGGATCTTGAGAACAGGCGCAGATATCCTCAACAATAAGATACTACAAGTGCGAGATGGGTTGACGGAAGAAGAACGATGTGCCTTGCGCAAAAAGGAGGAGAAGATACAAATCTTGAACCTGCGGATGAAGAATGCAGAAACGCTGGAAGTTTGGAGAGGTGCCGCGAAAGAGCTAGATATACTCGAGGATAATGAAGCATGGAAACTCGATTCACTGTCGACCGACTTCGACGCTGCGTTGATCGAAGCGAGGACTAAACAGATGGATACGGCTAGGATCGATTGTGATATCAAGAAGATGCTTACGTTGGTGCGCACAACATTGTCAAGAGATCTGGGAGGTATGGGCAATATTAGACTATACAAGCACAGCCATGTTGGAACCAAAGTTCTCATAGAGAGGTATATTGAGTCGACGTTAGATACGATACGCGCATTGGTTGAAAACAGCAAGTATGCCTTACCGGTTGAATTGGAGACAAAAGATATACTAGAGCAGGTTGTATATGCTAGGCAGGCTTTTGGGAGAAGTGCCTTACTACTGAGCGGAGGAGCAACTTTTGGAATGAACCACGTCGGGGTTTTGAAAGCTCTGTTCGAGGCTCGTCTACTGCCAAGGATCATATCGGGTGCCTCTGCTGGTAGTATAGTTTGTGCTGTGTTGTGCGCAAGGACTGATGAGGAGATCCCGGACGTACTAAAGGAATTCCCGCACGGAGACCTTGCAGTGTTCGAGGAAAATGGAAACGAGGACGGAGTTCTGGATAGAATCCGGCGGTTGTTGACAGAAGGCGCGTGGATCGATATCAAACACTTAACGAGAGTTATGCGGGAACTTCTGGGAGACATGACATTCCAAGAGGCTTACAATCGATCTCGTCGCATTCTCAACATCTGTGTATCATCTGCCTCAGTATATGAGTTACCTCGACTACTCAACTATGTTACGGCACCGAATGTCATGATCTGGTCAGCAGTAGCTGCGTCATGTTCGGTGCCTCTTTTATTTTCTGCAGCGGAATTGCTCATGAAAAACCCGCTTACGGGAGAAACTTCGTCTTGGAACCCAACACCTCAACGTTGGATCGATGGGAGTGTGGATAATGATCTACCTATGACTCGGTTGGCAGAAATGTTCAATGTTAATCACTTCATTGTTTCTCAGGTCAATCCTCATGTTATACCATTCATCGCTAAGGACGAGGAAGCGGTCAAAGAAACTGTAATGAAAGATGGTAATGGAGGACCTGGCTGGGTCTATAATCTCACACATCTAGCAAAGGCTGAAGCTCTGCATCGTATGCAAGTTTTGGCTGAATTGGGAGTGTTTCCAAATCTGGTAACTAAGTGCAAGTCTATCCTGAGTCAGAAGTATTCTGGAGATATCACAATTCTACCGGAAATCAATTTCAAGGACTTTCCCAGAATATTAAAGAATCCAACAACCGAATTCATGGAGCAGGCTTGTTTGTCCGGGGAAAGAGCTACTTGGCCAAAATTAAGTCGTGTGTGGAATCACTGCGCCGTTGAACTAGAGTTAGATGCTGCTGTGCAGAAACTACGAGCGAGAGTAGTTTTCAGTCCTAGTGAGGTAAACCTAAGGCGATTGAGGGCTGGCGAGGGCTCCCGACAGTCTACGGGAATGGGAAGACAGAGATTTGACAATGGCAATTTGTTACTGATGTCGCGGGATGAAGATAGTGAATTTTCAAAGCAAAATGGGAAACAAGGAAACCCATCTCGCCCGCCACTCAGAGCAACAGCCTCGGTATTAGACATTACAAAGCATCAAGAGCGTTCCCATTACACTGGACCTCTTTCTGCTCAGACTACTCCTCGTCGTACGCCACGATTAGGGTTAGAAAATGAAATGTTCAGCTTCCCTATTCCTATAAGAGACATGCTTCACATCAAGCACCAAATTCGCGATTTCTCATCTCCTGGAGAAACAACACTTTCACCGTCAAGCTCTGATGCTGATAACGAATCACAGACTGATGAAAGCAATACAGAACTAGAAGCTGATGAAGCTATATACGGTATAGCTGGCTCGACCGGTGATAGACAACTTGATTTATTCTCCAGGAATCAGCCTATCACTGCAGGAACGGATCGTGTTCTCGCTACATCTCCCTCGATGACAAGAAATGGGACGGAATTTAAATATTTACCCACAGCCATGTCACCAACTGAGATGAGACCAAGAGGAGAGAGAAAGAGCGTTACTGAACCGAGTAGTCCTGAGTGGAGTTACAAGAAAATGTTCCATCAGTGGAAGGAAGACGATATGAAGGATGCTGCATAGATGGCGAGGAGCATAGGATACCATTTTCCACGCGAAACAGTGTGGGACTGATCTAAGTTGATTTTGTAATGAATGATTGGAATGAGCAATGATTGGAGTTTATGCATGGGATTGGAGCGGGTGACTTGGATTTCGTTATAAGGAACTGAAGTTTGAAATAGTGATGGTTGCACAGGATCGGCGTTCATAAACTATTGCATCAATAGCGATGGTCAGAAAGCATGGTTCGGATTAGTTAATATGATAGAATCATTAAGTTATAAGGATTATAATTCTTTCAGCAATGGCATGTGACATTGATATAAATTGGCCATTCGACCAATGTTGAGCTGAGATGAAAAGCACGTATCTGCCCTGCCCATTGACTCTGACTTTCGAGCTTGTATTGAAGACCGCAAATTCCAGAGTCGGCCTTTATAATTGACTTACAAGTTACCAGCAGGCCAAATCACGCTTCGAGGTTTTAGTCTAAGTCGGGTACCCTATTTTCGGGCCACCTCCTTTTTGGGCCACTTTTTATATCAAAAATGGAATTTTTAACTTTTTATTTATGGATAGAATTCATTGAAAATTTATATATATATAATTTAGATCATTTTTAGTTTACCTTGAAAATTTCAGATTTTTAGGAATTTTCTGTATTGAGATCTAGAGCTTTAAAATATCGATTCTTAAATTTGTATAGGAATTATATATAAATTTGAAACTTTTATAAAATCTTTAATAACTTTTTAATAAAAATTATTAAAAATAAACTATAAAATTTTATTATAAATTTATAATATATTTATTTTGAAGGATTTAGAAAAAAAAGAAGATTTCTTATAAATAGATACTTAAAAGAATACTTTCAAAATTATAGGGATTATTTATATTATTTTAAATTTATTGTATATTATATTTTTATATTTATTAATTTTTATTAATTTTTTTTAATTTTTATATAGATTTAAGTTCAAAACTTTCAAAAAGATATATAGTTTTCTTTTAATGGTTGTTATTAAAAAGTTATTAAAGATTTTATAAAAGTTTTAAATTTGTATATAATTTTTATATAAATTTAAAAATCGATATTTTAAAGTTTTAGATTTTAATATAGAAAATTCCTAAAATTTTCAAATTTTCAAAATAAGTTTAAAATGGCTTAAATTATATATATTCAAATTTTTATTATATTAGATTATATATTGATAGAGATATTAATAGGCTAAAAAAGCGATTTTTGGTATAAAAGGGTGGCCCAAAACAGGGATGGCCCGAAAGTAGGGTGGTGTTACAACGGATTAGTAACAGGCTGTAGAATCACCAACGTATAGGCTATAATGGTACTATAAGCCTCGGTGATTCAGCTGCAGTATACCGGGGGACGCTAGGCACCCAGGAGAGCCTCAGGCACGTATATAGTATTAGTCATAGGATACCCTAGAAACATAGGACATAGTTCCCAGGACAATAGGTCCTAGGAAAGACAGAACACAGTAAGCAAGAAGGCTTCACTAGGATTAGTAATGTCCCAGGGGATTAGCCCCAGGACAAAAGAATAAGCTAGGACACCAAGAGTCACGGGATTAGTGTCCCGTGATGGACAGCTCAGGAACGACAGCGCTCCAGGAGCGCCCGGCTGTCCCAGCTGTCCAAGTAGGACGAAGATCTATATAAGGGAATGGGTTTCATTACAATGTAGAGCTTCGTGCTCAAGATCAATCATTAGTTTCATACTATAGTTACGAGAATTGCAACCAGTTACAACCTTATTGAATTCCTACTTGAAGTCTAGTCTAAACCACCTCGAGAGATCTCTAGACACTTCCACGTGACCCTAGAGGCAGCTCCCGTAACAGGTGGTCGATTTAATTGTAGCTTTTCAAAAGACCTAAAAATACTAGTGAACTTCAGAATGGGTCGAATTACGTAACCCTCAACTCTGGTGCTCACAGACCACGCCATTCATCCCAACTACTAACTTATTTTATGTATGGCGGGGTGGTCGGTTCATTGTTTCATCATAAGTACAGTACCTCTCTAGTAGTCGCCCACACAAAGACATCCATCACAGCAGAATTACAATTTTGGTTCTGGCAATCATAATCAAAAATGGATTTCTATTCAACTTCGCAGTACCCCGAGGGGGTGATCAGCTTCCTTGATACCGATCTTTACAAGTTAACGATGCAATGCGCCGTCCTAAAGTACTTTCCCACCGTTCGTGTGACTTACGCGTTCAAGAATAGAACGCCGGAGAAGAAGTTGTCAAGAGCTGCGTTTCGTTGGTTACAGCTTCAGATTAGCAGTAAGAGCTCACAGCTAAAGTATTGAATCTGAGAGGAAGCTAATAAAAATAGAACTGGGGAATATTGCGCTCAAAGACGAAGAATTTCGATTTCTCCAAAATACCTGCACATACTTAAACCAACCTTACCTCAAATTCTTGAAAGAGTTCCGACTAGATCCACGAAACCAGATCGAGGCTACTTTTGTAGCAGACGATGATAAGGGGAAAGATGAGGACCTAGGAGAAGTTGATTTGGTGGTGAAGGGTTTATGGGTCGACACTATTTTGTACGAAATCCCATTGTTGGCTCTAACCAGCGAGGCATACTTTAAGTTCATGGATACGGATTGGACATACGATGGACAAGAAGAAAAGGCACAAGAGAAGGGAATATCACTGTTAGAAGCTGGATGCATTGTGTCGGAGTTCGGAACCAGAAGAAGAAGAGATTATCACACTCAGGCTCTTGTGTTCCGCGGATTGGTCAAGGCAAAGAAAGTAGGAGAAGAGCGCAAGCTGACAGGAAAGATTTCGGGCACCAGTAATGTTCATTTGGCTATGAGATTTGGAATTCCTCCTATAGGAACTGTCGCACATGAATGGTTTATGGGTGTCGCAGCTATCACGGACAACTATAGAAGTGCTACTGCCACCGCGTTGGACTATTGGGTTGGATGCTTTGGTCAAGGTGTTTTGGGTATTGCTCTTACAGATACTTTTGGTACTAAAGACTTTCTCCGGGTCTTTTCCCAGAAAATCCCATCTCTCACAACTGCCACTTCAGGGGCAGCTGCTACATTACCGTCGGCTACTACACTTACAACTAATGGAACGGCTAGTACGAATCCACCCTTGGATGCAGCGGGAGACAAACCGAACGAGGATACCCCAACATTTGCGCAAGCTTTCACTGGTGTACGACAAGATTCCGGCGATCCGGAAAGCTTTGTAAAGAAGATGCGTCAGTTCTACGATGAACAGGGCATCAAGGACAAGAAAACAATTGTCTTTTCCGATTCTTTAGATGTCGAGCTTTGCATAAAGTACAAACAAATTGCCGAAGAGTCAGGATTCCAGCCTACCTTTGGCGTGGGCACATTCTTCACAAATGATTTCGTTCACACAAAATCAGGCAAAAAGTCGACGCCATTAAATATTGTCATAAAATTAAGCTCTGCTGATGGTAAACCGGCTATCAAGATCAGTGATAATATTGGAAAGAATATGGGTGATGAGAGTACTGTTTTGAGGGTTAAAAAGGATTTAGGATATGTTGAAGAGGAATGGCAGGGAGGTGATGAGACAACAAGATGGGGAAAGGAAGGGGCGGATGTTGGGACGAAGTAATGACAATTTCAGTACTTGGGTCATCACACAAAGTATCAGCGTGTAGTTGGATTCACTGCATCAATATGGTCGGCGTTTGATGGGAATTTCTTTTTCAATTTATCTTTAGATATCAAGCCAATTTGGGATAGAGAAGCAATTGGTTAATTGCTATCATAGATCTTTCGACGGACGTTAATGAGAAGATTTTTCATGATAACAATAATTTTTACTGCTCATTCTCTATGTGCTCTAGCCACTTATAACTATATGGCGAAAGGTTTGACTAGGGGTATAGGTATAATTGTTGTTACCCAGTGGTAAAATAATGTCAAATTTCATTCAAATGTCAGGTTTCCCAAAAGTTATAGCCGCTCTTCTCAAAGATCTTTCATGTTGAGGACACGCCGAACCGACCAATATCACAACGCTTGCTGGCTTCTGTTTCCTATATTCAAATGGAGTCTAATAAATTCGGTTTTCATTCTTTTGTGTCCAAGGAGATGTTGTTATTTCTCCCCCCAACCCTTGAAGGAGGCAATATCCTTCTCTTGCTCACAAATCCACAACTTAGCGACTCATCATCCTCCATACTCGTTGCTCACGAAAAATACCAAGGCAAGCTGATGGCCTCGGGACTCAAAGTTGTTAGTCTAGTATGAAGAACTCATATCTCATATATCGAATTGGGGAAAAGCGAGACGAGCATGTGATGGTCACAGGGTTTTAATGGAAGAGGTGTCTATCATTGTGTTGCGAGGAACGATGGATAGTTATATGACTGCTTATGAGGGATGATTTATGTTTGTTTTAGGAGTAGAATGTCGGGGTGCTGCTTTGAAATTTGTTGTAGTGCTATGTTTGAGGGAGGGAGGGAGAATTTATGTGTGCATGCATACTGGGTGGTTAGGGTTGTATATTTTATGTGTTTGGAAGATGGTTTTCTGATGGATGCTATTGAGATACGGATGCAGAATACTCATCAAGAAAGGGGATGCGGGAATTGGCGCGGTGAGATATTTTACTGTTGAGGAGTGAGCTGGCCGTCTTGAAAATGACATCGTTTGGGAAGGATTTGAAAACTATGAGAAGGAACGGTGGAGTAATTTCCCAGACATTTTAATGCGGCAGATCAAGTTGGGAAAGATGTTCTTGATATTCTTAGGAAGGAGTTGTATTCAGAACTTTTCCCTCTCTTGTGTGATTAATGATTTTCCGTAGCAAAGCTAGCTACATGATCAACCTCAATGCTTTCTATTATGTACATTTTCGTTCACACTAGCTCGTTTTTGATCCTGCGTCTGCGGAGCACGATACTTGGTGCATAGGCAACAGCGTCTTTATATATTCAAAATCTTGATTACACCGTGAAAATTTACCGTCTGTAAACTTTCACAATGTACCGTCCAGTGACTCGATCTTCTATAAGTCCTGTGAAGTCATCCTGAGTATAGTAAGTAGAGAAGCTGGAAAGACATTTGGTAGGCATGTTATTGTAGTTGTGACTCCAGCCGAAGGACTCATAGATAGAAATATGAAATGTAGAGATTAAGTCCTCTCCATTTCCGCTCATGGATTGAAATATGAGATCACTTTGCTCACTTATTGTGTCTTCGGATATTATATGGGCATTGGCGAACTATCACGTCCTATATTTCAACGCAGCACTGTTCATTTAAACAAGTTGGTATCAAGGTTTGGGTATCCAAATGAACTGTTACGTATTTTTGAAGAATGATATGCAGGTACATAAAGATTTGGAGATGAGCCAGTATTTGCATTCCGTTCGAGTACGGCATGGATCACGGCATTAATACCCATTGCCAGAAGAGAAAAAAGTGAAAGTAAAAGCAAAAATAGCCCTTTCAACACTTCGATCTTCCCCTTTTTAGCCTTCACGGCGTTTTCTCGCGCTCACAACGGCAAATCCGGGATTCTCCAAAAACGTACTCCAAAACTCGGGATCCTTTTTAACAACCTCAGTATCCTCAGGGCGTTCCGTTTTGATATCCTCAAGGCCGAAGGCTTCGTGCATTTTTGTGGAGCCCGAGTAACTAGTTTCCATCAAAGTCGCTTCAAACTCGAGTGGTGATTCTAATTCGAGCACATATCGCATCTTCACTCCTCCAGGAATATTCTCTATATCTTTGTACCTGAGACCATATTTGCCGGTGGTGGGAACGATTCCCCTGGGGTCGCCACTTCTAACACCCACAAACCGTCCGCCGGGCTTCAGGTTCGCCACGACATTGGCCCACATCTGCTCAAGGGCTTTCTCACTGGGTGCATGATCAAAAAGCCAGTTCGCCATGACAAGATCATATTGGCGGCCTTCGAGAAGATTGCCAAGGGGTTCAGTCAGATCGGCTTCGAGCCACCTGATCTTGTCACGACCAAGCGATGCTTCGATCTCCTGTCCGGCTTGCAACATTCCGGGGGTTATATCTACGAGGTCGACAGACTCTGCGCCAGCATCAAGAACTTGGCGTGCTCTGAGTCCAGAGCCACCGCCTAGATCCAATATCTCGAGTCCGGTACAGTCCCCAAGTGCCGAAGCCAAAAGCTGTGTTTCTAAGATGCCTGATGGAAGTAAAGCAATGTCATCGTAACCGTGTGCTTGATCAGTGTACTCTGCTTTGAGTGTTTGATAGTCTGACATGATTGTGAAGCTGATTGGAGTTGGGAATGAATTTAGAGATTGAGTTTGAATATGAAAACATCTTGAATGTGGCTACCAAGGGCTTGATATATCAGTATGGTTACAACGATGCGTGCGTTGTCAGTTGGTGCAATTATCCGGTGGGATTGATGATCTTTAGTCAACCGACACTTTGTATTCAATGACATGGAATCGAACCAATTTGGTTCGCTGAAGTATTCGTCGCCGGGTGCCTCAGCATATGTATTGAGTAATGTGTTATGCAGAAATCAAAAAGGGTGTCGAGAATTAAACATGATCGGCTCTAGCGTGTGAGCTCCCCCACGAAGCTCACACTTCCGGTAGCTGAATCCTTTCTCCACTTCCTTTTGTAGAAGATTGTGTTCCCCCCTAGCCTATGACCTCGATTTTATGGACGGCTGTATGACATTCTTCCATCGGAAGATATTCCCGGTGAGCTGCTTTCTTATTGGAACTCATACCTCACATCGGGATCATAACCTAAGGAAGTATTCCGTCATTGTAGATGTTGAACATAGTCATCCCATATGTCATATATGCCATCCTTCGTCGTCAAATTCATTGTGACCATGGATCTCCTTCGGTGCGCACCTGTCTCCCTGTGAACGTCTTGTAGCCATGATTCCGAACGGCGTCAATTAATCAGCATGTTGGATAGTCTTTCAGCTTTCTGATTACGTTCCTGACTCTGTCTTACAGTATCAACGATGGGTGGTATTGGGAGGATTATTGTCGAATAGTATCGTCCTTCGTGTTGCTGTTCGTTACCATCTCTGCTTACTCAGCATAACTCGTTACACGGCAAACAAAACTTCCTTCCTACAAGAATATAATACAACAATCACATCTACTGATGGCATGATACATTAAAGAGGTGACATCTAGTAACACATTATATATGCGTTTTCTATCAATTATAGATAGATGACTCTTGACTCGTCACCAATGAAACTTACCCCTCACTAGGTAGGTAAGATTAGCAGAATTTGTGCTAGCTTTCAAGTGAAAGTCTCCTTCTTTCCTTCCCGTTTTGTTCTATAGTCGGAGCAACATGCAATCTTCATCTTCGTATGAGGTAAAAGTCAGGCAAGGGCGGTGAAAACTAGGTGTTTTCTCAACAGCTCAAAGTGCATTCATTGGTTCATTTTCCCCCGCGCCCTTTCTTCGATGTTCAAACCCCTCACTTCCACCAATTTACGATCCACTCTTATCTCTGTCCATGTACTCCACGAATTAGCCTCGTCCTAACATCAAATCTATCCTCTCTCATCTGTCTACTTCTTTGTGAACTGATCTGAGAATTCTCATTCATCCACAACCCAATCCTCATTAAAAATGACAGCCTCAGAAGCAGTCCCTCCAGCCAATGTTGAATCCATAAGCCATCTCACCTCCTCCCATATTTCCAGCATGCCAGACCCACCAAAGGCCAAAGACCTGAATGCATCACACATCCTCATCACCAAAACTACCTCTCCAAGACCCGTTCCCGAACCTGACAGTAAAGAAGTATGGGCTTCAAAAAATTGCACTGATCACATGATTGCTGTGCGATGGACTGCCGACGAAGGATGGCAGACCCCTGAGATCAAACCCGTGAATTTGCTCCCTTTCGTTGTTCTTATCCTTCTCGAGTACCTATATAAACACGGGGCAATACTGATGTAGGGATAGTATGGGCCACTGACAATGATGCCCACAGCATCTTGTCTTCACTATGCAACTCAATGTTTTGAAGGCATGAAAGTCTACCGTGGATTCGATGGGAAGCTCCGACTCTTCAGGCCAGACAGGAACTCAAAACGTCTGTTGATGTCTGCTCAACGAGTGGTACTTCCAGCTTTCGAACCCGTAGAATTGGAAAAGTTACTTTTGGCTTTTATGGCGGTTGACGGTCCTCGTAAGCGTTGATTCTGGCTTCCATCAGTATCCGACTCAGTGGGCCAAGATACTGATATGTATTAGGTTGGCTTCCCAAATCCCGACCGGGAACATTTCTCTATGTTCGCCCTGCTATTATTGGGGACGGAGAAGAACTTGGAGTTACTTCTCCTTCTGAAGCTTTACTATTTGTCATAGCTGTTTCATGGCCAGACCTATCGGGTACTCCTCCTGGGACACAACCTAAACCTCCGGGACTCAGGTTACTTGCTTCGTAAGTCACATCTTGGACTACGTTATTAACAAACATCTCAATGAAGTTGTTGGGACATGATGACTAGACTATTATTAACAGTTTTGTAGTAAAGAGGACACTCGCGCTTGGCCTGGTGGCTTTGGATATGCTAAAGTGGGAGCTAATTACGGCCCAGCATTTGTAGCTCATGTAAGTTTGCTTTGATATTTATGCTTATTGGGAGTATTCCATCTTCAAGTGTAATTTTCACATCGAAACCCAAAATTAGCATTGTGTCTTGGAGGCCCCTTGGTTTATACATCGCTTTTTTGTTCGCTTAGAGCTTCATGGGATACTTAGTTTGCATCCGAAGGACTACATTTTTCTCATTATTCTCAGTGATCCATTAAGGCTTTCAATTGCCATTCAATTGTACACCATTAGTTATCTCTCTTACCTATCCGTGTGTTATGTCACCAGGAAAAATACCTTGTGTAGGTCTAAGCTAATCATACCTTTTAGATGGCGGGTCGCAAGCTCGGTTATGATCAAATCCTTTGGCTCTTCGGTCCCGATTATCAAGTTACTGAAGCCGGAGCAAGTAACTTCTTTCCTCATTGTACGTATCTTCGCCACGAACCATAGATTCTTTGAATATCTTCCATTCGCTCTTCATTCATCCCTTCATCCTTTCCTCATCAATCCCTCCTCTCATTTTATACCCTAACAACCCACCAGCTCCGCGACCCCAAGACCCAAGCCCTCCAGCTCCTCACCGCCCCTCTAACCGAAAAACTAATCCTCGATGGCGTCACCCGCCGAAGCGTCCTCGATCTCGCTCACGAACGTCTATCCCCATCTTCAAAAGCTCTACCTTCCGATATCAAACCTCTAGAAATAGTAGAAAGAACATACACTATGTTAGAAGTAGAGGAGGCACATAAGGAAGGAAGAATCGTCGAGGCTTTCTTGAGCGGTACTGCTGTAAGTTTTCCCTTCTTCCCTCCTCTTTCCATTTTCTCGCGCTCACTGTCCCATCACAAACGGGGATAAATGCACTCACCATCTCTCATGCTTTTGTCCCTTCGCACCTGTGACTCCAACCTCCTCGTCCTTGCCTACTCACAAGAAACTAATCTCTCCCTCCCATTCAACAGTATTTCATAACTCCCGTATCCGCCATTTCATTCCGAAATCGCAACATCGAGATCCCTATGCAAAACGCAGCTAGCGATAGTGGCGTTTATGCCCAGATGATCAAAGCTTGGTTGTACGATATTATGTATGGGAATGTAGAACATGAATGGGGTGTTGTGGTAGACGAGGATGAATTAGTATAATGTTAGATGGACACCGTATAACGACAGTTACTTAGCTGGCTTGGAAAATCATTGTGGTTATAGATGGGAGTGACACAGAGGTGAAAGGGATTAAAAGGGAGACTGAAGGACGGGAAGATGGGAAGACGTGATAGAAGCTTAAGCTGTACGATTCATAGATTGATAGATAAATGTCTCAGTCAGATATCAATACATCAAAATAAGGATCTATATCAAAAAGTAAAGTCAAATATTCATTCGAATTATTTTGTGCGCCTAAAATACAAACTGTAGCTCCCTAATTTGCATGTCAACTTTCAACCATAAACTCCCAGTCCATCCACAATAACTCAAGGGTAACTGCGAGGTACTCTGAAAAATATAGCAAAATGCACGCAAATACGGAGGTTTCTGATCCCACATTGGTTGAGAAATTCCTCGTCAACTCGTTCTTCCTATTCTCCCCAGCTTTCATTATTTCGTCCCTTCCTATTTACGATTGGCTCCTGGTTGAGCGTTTGTTGACCTCTGCCTTAACAGCATCAGTTCCTGATGCGACGGCCTCAGAGACCTTATCTTTGGCATCGGCAGCAGCATCCTTGGCCTTAGCGGCTGCTTTCTTGACTTGTGGTGGAGGAGTAGATCCGCTCATGCTAACAATACCGACAATGATGGCAATGAGAGTGACAAAGACGGCACCGATACCGGCAGCAGCCTCAGGTACGAACTTGATAGCTTGAATGGGGTCGTTTTGAGCAATGGTGAGGAACAAGTCGAGCTTCTCCTTAACGTAATGAACTGGGTCATCAGCGAAAACAAGATCAGATGGAGACTTTGGCTTGTCCTCAGGCTTTGGAACGGACTCGAGTTCAATCAATTGTTCGATGGGGTGCTTCTCATTGAAGGTCTCATCAGCGAACTTGGCGGCATCCTCAACAGAGTGACCAATGTAAATGTTATCGAAAAGAATATCGCTTTGCATAGTCCAGATTTCGAAACCGATCTGTGACGATGTTAGTGTTAGTGTTATGATTTCAAACGAGAAAATGAGTTACTTACAGCTCCCATTGGCTCGAGGTTGGATGGGGTCTTGTCCTCATAATAGTCTGGGTTCTTGATCTTGCGTGGAGCCCAGACACCCTTGTAGGCTGGGTTGTCAATGAATGGCGCGGTCCACTTGCCCTTGTAAGCTGGGTTCTTGATCATTGGCTTCTCCCATTTACCACATCCAGAAACATCGTCACACTTGGGGTTTGGTACGGTTGGGGCGATCCAATCTCCATCCTCCTCATCATCCCAATCCTCTGGCTTTTGTGCCTCTGGGTCTGGGATGCTGAGAGGCTCATCCTCCAACCAATCCTCAGGCTTGGTAGCTTCCTCATCGACGATTTCAAATGGTGCATCCTCATCCCAGTCCTCGGGCTTCTTAGCTTCTGGGTCTGCGATACGGGCCTCGTCAACCCAGGTATCTGGCTTGGAATCCTTAGCATCATCAATCTCCTTGGGTGGGTTAAATGCTGGAACGAAGTCGTCGGAGAGAAGGTTAACCTCCTTAACTTGCTCGCCATCCAACTTGATGATGGCAGTGTTGTTGGGGTGAATGATCAAGGTGTAAAGTTCGGTAGTCTTGAGGATTCTAGCTGCTGGTGCAGGAGTCATATGCTTCTCCTCATATTCACCAGTTTTGGGGTTCTTGTGGTTAATGATAAGGTGAACCTTGTTAGTGGTACCACACTTGTCTGGTCCGAACATGATAACATATGGAGATGCGTTGGAGAACTCCTCTTGGTGAAGAGCCTTGTTGTCACGGAGAAGCTTCAAGTATGCTCCACCACACTCAAGACCATCTGGCTAGATGTTAGTAATGCTAATTGATAGGATGGAAACAATTGATACTGACTTTGCATCTTGACCTCATATTGAACAACGAGGGTCTTTCCTTTGTTGTCAATCTTCTTGGGGAATTTGGCAGAAATGGCGTGATGGGCCGCTGGGTTCTTGACAACAAGACCCTTATCTCCCTCCATACCCTTGAAGACGTGGGGTTCCTCTACAGCCCATTCTCCAACGTAAGCCCATTCTTCTTCTTCCTTGTCGGAACCCTTGGTGTCCTTTTTGGCGTGGGATGGCTTCCATCTGGTCTCCCAGTCATCGGTGAACTGTTCGAGGAAATCGGCAGTGATTTTGGTAGGCTGTGAGAATTGATTATTAGAAACTATTTTGGGAAAAGCTGGCGAGGTGCATGAAATGTGTAGATTAATAGAAACTTACAGTGAAGGTAGGAAGCTCAATGCCAGTCGAGGTGGCAGATGAGACTGATGAGGAAGCTTCAGTAGCAGCACTTGATACTGAGGAGCTTGCTTCACTGAGTACAGATTGAGCATCAGCATTGACAGAAGTAGCCAAGAGAGCAGCTGCTGAAAAGGCAGCTGTGGTAGTATGGAAACGCATGATGAATAGAAGAGAACTGAGTTCTAATCGACCTTTAGATTGACAAGAATAGTTCTACGACTTTTGATAATTGCTTCCAGAGCTCAATGGATGTTAAAAGAGCAGAGAGGATGAAAAGCGATTGATACGACTTTTATGGTCCTGGAGAAAGTGCTAGGAATTAAGAATATGCCACAGTGTCCTATATTTTAACGTTTACTCGTTTAGGTAAGGTTTACACCTAGTGACTGGCTGGGTAGTGACAAGGTTTGAAGTTTCCCCTCACGAAATGGATTACGGCAGCTTTTACGATAAGTACGAAGTACACCAGTATTGGAATATTTTATATGACGATAGATCAGTGAATGCTCGATTTGAGTCTGCTAACTGGAATCCAAAGATACCTACCAATTGATATGAGAATACGTGTTCGGATTACAGCAGATATTGATTTGTCTACAGATACCGGCAGAGATGGAGTCAAGACCCGAAAGCGAGACCTCTTGGATTGGATATATATCAACATGGACCCCTCTTATTGTTTTCCATTGTAGGGGGTTATCGTAGAGCTTCGACAAAGCTGTGTTGGACAATACCTATCAAATCATTCACCGAGTCACCCAGCACTGATACTTTGTATGACCAGTACTGGTGGTACTGGTGGTTCTGATGGTACTGGTCGTACACATGTCATAATCTATATAACCATCAAATGGATATGGATGGCATAGTGACCAATGCCGATTTGAGCCAGCACTACATAATCCATGGATACACTAAGCTGTCCACATCCTCTTATCTATTATCTAACTACTACCTACGATGTAGATATCTACATAGCAGTCACTTTACCTATGTTAACATGACACAAATTGAGTAGCCAAAAAGGACACCTCATTTCCTCTTTAACTTCAATGCCAACTCTTCCTCAATGTTAGATCAATTCCCAACCTCCTCTTCGTCAGCTACAATACCGGTACTACCTTACTTAAGACGCGGTTCGATTTCTTTCTATCAGATACCTTATCTGGGATTAGCATCCACAGTTAACCTAGGCTGAGTGCAGGGTCTACTTGATATCTCCCCACCAAAATGTCACTAACCAACAAATTATATAGCATGATTTAATTTTCTCCATTCGGAATCTAAGATTGACGTTTTATTTGGAGGTTACTGGAATTATACGGCTAGATTTCATCCTAATTCATGTACATTTCACATATACGGTAGTATTATTACGGAAGAGTTGCCTAGTCTACACAGCAATCATGACTACCCTAAACCCAACTCCAGAATCGGAAAATAATGATCATCTTATTATCTCAGAAGATTCTCAGCATCCCGCGAATCTAATCCCAGAACTATGTGCAAAGTTTTGGCATCTAGGATGGGTAACAGGTACAGGAGGCGGCGCCAGTATTCGTAAAGAGTATGCCCTTCTTCCCTCTCACTCCAACCATAAACTAACCCTCCCAGTGATCTAGTATATCTTGCGCCATCTGGAGTCCAAAAAGAACTCATGAAACCAGAACACATTTACGTGCTCGATATAACCAAACAACTTGATCCCAAACAACGCATCTACCTCCGCTCACCGCCCAATCTCAAGCCTTCCCAATGCACCCCCCTTTTCATGGCTGCATTCACCAAGCGAAACGCAGGTTGTTGCATCCACACGCATTCAAAATGGGCAGTCCTCATCACCCTCCTCCTAGAATCCGCACCCAACACCACCATGTTTGAAATCAATAACATCGAACAAATCAAAGCATTTGGAAAAGGCTACACGAAGACAGGAAATCTGGGATATCACGATACGTTGCGCATTCCAGTTATTGAAAATACACCCCATGAAGAAGATTTGACGGAGTATCTGGAAGAAGCAATGGAGAAGTGTCCGGATACGTATGCGGTTTTGGTGAGGAGACATGGAGTTTATGTTTGGGGGGAGTCGGTACACAAGGCGAAGACTCAGTGTGAGAGGTAGGTTATGATTTCACTATTTGTTTTGAGTGATGTAAATGATGCTGATATCCCATGTAGCTTGGATTACCTTTTCCAAATTGCGGTTGACATGAAGAAATTGGGGTTGCCATGGTTGAGTGATGTTAAACCAATTGCTTGAAGGGCTTTGACCGTTTAAGTTGCTGTTGTTTTCGGAGATGAATTTATGATCTGAAAGAATTATAGATAGAGATACCCTTTTCCTTACGCTACAATGTTCCAAGACGTAGATCTAATGATCAGAAGTGTCTATTTCGTTCATTTTTTGACCACTAGACTCGAAATTTATTCTTAACACGGTGTTATTATTGCATATCTTATCCCACCTAGAGACTTTTGCATAGTCATTCAACCCAACCCTTTCCCACAGTCGGATCCAGACATTCTCTTTGAATCTTCAAACCCCCAAACCTCAAACTCCAACGCCTTCCAAAAACGAAACTCCTCATCGCAAACATCATCGCGACTCTCCCTCATCCCAAAAGAAGGTGTCCGCACCCCCTTGCTTCGCTAACCTCCTATCTCTGTTAAAAATCAGCCTTTGTTCGTTTCTGTGCCATACCATGCTAGGCGATGTATTCCCAGACTATACGATTCACCCTGCAGAAGATGCCCAAAAAACAACTCCCAAAGAAACCTCCCAAAGCACATGGGGAAAAAAAGGAGAAAATGGATTATAATGTAGGTAGGTACAAACCCACAGTTCAGGAAAAGGGAAAGAAAAAATTACTCAATATTCACATTTCCGGATCATCGTATCGATCATGGCCATGTCCGCG
The DNA here is from genome assembly GCF_014898465.1 of Botrytis porri. Classification (NCBI taxonomy): domain Eukaryota; kingdom Fungi; phylum Ascomycota; class Leotiomycetes; order Helotiales; family Sclerotiniaceae; genus Botrytis; species Botrytis porri. The sequence continues at coordinate 2,399,161 of NW_024066081.1, read as the reverse complement.
CAAACTCTCTCGATCCTGATGCGTTGCTAGTTCGTGGGGTCCTGATGATGAAGCGTGGGAGTGGAAATGATTTGGAGTTCCCGGGGAGGGAGAGGGTCTTGAAGTGGTTGGTGGGTTAGTGGATGATATATCAAATGGGGATATATTGAAAGAAGGGTGAAAAATAATAATAAATAACGCACCTCAGTCCTCTCAATCTCTCACTCTCCCTTTCCCGTTCCCACCTCTCTCCCATCCCCATCTGCACACCTAAAGATCCAGACATTCCAGGACTATTCGGTAAACTCACATTCCCACCCGAATTCACATGTGCTTGTTGACCATTCGGACTTGCTCTCCCCTCAACTCCTCTCCTTCCATCCCCACTCCCACTCCCACTCCCACTCCCTCCTAGATTCAACGGCGGAACAACCATCCCATACTCATCCGCCCCCGGACTGCGACTGCGAGTCCGTCTATACCCCTCACTTCCAATATTCGAATCCGAAAGATGCGAATGATTTTCACTCCCCGCGCCGGAAAATTGTCCCAGCCCGCGAATTTCATTTTCCGTCATGAGATGTCGGGGTTTGTTGTAATATGTTGTTTCGGACAGAGTTGCCGAGGGCGCGATGTAAGATTGGGGGTTGGGACCACCGGGATGATGCGGATTGGGGTGAGTATGGGAAGTCATGTTTGAGGGACGGGAGTTGTGTTGGATGATTTCTCTGATGCTGCGTTGACGGCCGCAGAGGTAGAGGAGGGCGCTGGCTAGGAGGACGAGTGCGGATGCGCCGATGGCTATTCCGGCTATAGCGCCTGGGGATAGCTTGGTGGATGAGGAAGAGGAGGGAGAAGAGTCTGTGACGATTATTGTGGAAGCGGAGGTGGTGGTGCTGGGGAAGTCGCCTGAGGATGAGGTAGACGTCGGACGAGCAGTCGAAGATGAGGGTGAAGTGGCTTCGACGGGGAAGTTTTCGCCAGGACTAAATTGTAACGAGGAGTTCTTCGCATATTCCAATTGATTTGTGAACGTTTGAGTTGAGTTCTAAGATTAAGAATCATCAGTATTCGGAATCAAATCTTGCCCAGTGACATTAAATTAGTCAAACGTACAGCATTAATTACACCAATCATTCCATCCTCACGACATGCCCCTGGAGCCGAACAATAAAAGAAGATTGGATTCGTATCATTAACAACGACTTGGAATTTCGGAGGCTAAACACTCTCAAGTTAGATCATGCAATGACATTTTCCAAATATTCTCAATGAATATACAAACATCATTTAAAACCACACTGATCGGATGAAAATCACTCCAAAACCCCTTCTTGTTGATACCCGTAACTTCATATGGAATACACGCTCTATTGCTTCCATATTCTGCTCTCGCCACGGAATGATTTTGAGGATAAAATCGGAATTCTAACAATCCAGTCATCGATTAGTATAACGCGCATTCTCCATACCAAACTCAACATGGAGACTCCTTTCTCAAAATGCATACCTATCACATCACTAACATTCGCACTCAATTCCGTCGGCGTAAACTGCAATCCTTCGATACCAACCGAAACCACATGCGTCGGCACTGCACTCGACGACGTGCTCGACTGCGCCGCAACCCTATCCGCACCTAGAACTAGTAGCGCAAACCACGCAATTAAGATTCTCAACATATTTCAAACAATCACATCGAATGTTCTGTATTCCAGAAAAGATCTTAAACCAAGACACAAGACACGAGCGAAATGCAGAAACAGAAAGAAAAATCCAGATCGTAGAAACGGCAAACATGGTAAGTAGGTAAGCAGAGTCATTGTCCTACAATCGCTAATATCGAGCAGACCAACAAGATTTCCATGAAAATTACGCCCAGGATGAGTTTTTGCTTCTCTGAACAGCCAGCCAAGACTTCATGGCTGTTTGCTGTCAGCTTTTTGCCTATTAATATTCAGACCTCTCGGGAAAATGTCCTTGTCCGCCACCGCTAAATTCAGATAATCTGTTTCCTGTATGTCAATATCGGACTTCCTCTTGTGTGACATGGCTTGTGTTTGTTCTCCTAGTATACGGGTTGCACCGGTGTTGATCCCCCCAGGTACGTTATCGAGGTAATTTCCTCTTGACTCCTCGAGCATGGTAAGATGCGTGGCTTGAAATTCAAGTCCAGAATGCGAATGTCAGCATTTGACGAGCCCGGCGTCCAATCGGTGCTGATTGCCAAGTTAAGCTGAGATTAGGAAAGCTTGGGGTGATGAGTATATAACATTTGGAAAATTGAAATGTCACTCCGAGGTACCAGAAAGTCCCAAGAAAAATGTTAGTCAGGTTCCAAAACTGTTTTTGATGTTTATATTACATCGTACATTAATTTATGTATTTAATCCAAGTCCAATGACAGGTACCCTCAACCCTAACATCGCTCTCCACTATCCACAACCTCTGCAAAGTCTCACTCGTGTTACGCTTCTTGAGTTGATGGTACCTATTTTTGTTACCATACCGGAAGCACAGCTTGCGACGACATCTCAATGACCGTCCCTAATTCCGCGAAGGAGGGAATTTTCTACCATAAGCAGACACAATGTTAATCTGCCAATCATCCACCTTCTCATACCACACGTTCAAAAGTTTTCTGTATTGGTTTCGCAGCCTATTATCAATCAGTATGAGAATTCCATTCTTCGAAAAATGGGCGCAACAAAGTCCAAACTTACATCGATAAATTTCTCCAAATCTTTGTCAAGATTGGCTAGATCATCCTTCCTCTTCTTATTATCGGCAATCAAGCCTTGTTTCTTCTTCAAAAGTCCTTGTCTTTGTTCTTCCAACTTCAATCGTTCCTGATGTTCATGATCTATTCTTGCAATCATAAGCGCATTCTCATCAGCGTCAGCGTGCTCAGGATGTTGCGCTAGGAATTCATCGACGGGTATCAGGGGAAGTTGCTGATATTTATGACTGTAGAAGATAGCATTAACGACACTGCCTAGGTTTATACTTTTAAATTTGACCGGAAACTCACTCATATGATTCGCAAGCAGCAATCTCTCCCTGTAAATGTCGTTGTTCATAGTATAGATTCTGAAGTTGTAAATGTAGCCTATCTACTTCTTGACGCGCTTCCGCGGTTAAAGCTTTTGTTTCTCGTGCGCCGGCATGAGCATCACGATGTAGACCTCTCAATTGTGCGAGATATGTAAGGAGTAGTTTTTGTTGTTTAGAAATCTGTAGTAGAACTTCGTTCGACGGAGGGGAGGTTGTGGATGCAGCCGATACGAAGTCTAGGAGAGCAATTGCTTGTTCCCGCGTCTGATTCGAAGTTTCAAGTGCAAGCTTGAGGGATGGGTCTGTGATTATTTCTTCGATAGCCATTGTGCTGGTATTCGTTATTAGGAGTTGGAATTGAAATAAGAATTGAGGGTGTAACTTGTAAAGTGATTTGCATTCAAGGATTAATTGTTGGAGAGAAATCAAAGTGCAGCCTTCTCGTTCAATAAGGCTGAATTCATCTTACATAACCTGATAACGAGCTAGCAAAATATATTCCTTGGCAACCTCGACCCCACCATCGATATGAACTCGTCGACTTTTTCTCCCGCAGGTATCAAGGAGTTCTGTGGGTAATTGTAAGAATTGTTAAGGTAGAAAATATGTAAGAGAGATATAAGGTCTATTCACCATCACCCATATTGTAGAGTCTTGAAGCGGATAGTTATAGATCTAAAAAGAACCTTGGCTATATTTATATTGACTAGTCCAGCCCTAAATCGCCATAGACTCCACCCAGTAATCCCCCAACTCTCATAATTCATTTCCCCACCTCACAGTTTTTATTTCATTTTACACCCCTCTTCACAGGCAGGCCCACACTCGCTTTCTACAGTAACATAACCTTACCCTCTATATAGTTGATAATCAACCATATTAACAAAACTTAACATCAACACAACAACCTCCTCACCAGCCAATTCCATCTCAACGCAAAAATGTCACCTCCTCAAGCTAAAGCTATAGTTCTCATCTCTGGAAATGGCAGCAATCTACAAGCACTCATTGATGCTTCGCAAGGGACCAATGACGCGGAAATCACCTTGCCATATGTGAAGATAATCCGAGTTATCACAAATAGAAAGGCGGCGTATGGAGTTACTCGTGCAGCAGAGGCGGGCATACCAACAACATGTCACAATCTGTTGACGGGAAAGTACCATAAAAAGGATGAGAAGGGCCCCGCAGTGATAAAAGCTGCGCGAGAAAAGTATGATGCGGACCTTGCGAATCTCGTGATTTCAGAACAACCTGATATCGTGAGTAACCATTTTCATTACTGTTCCCCTTGATTCTTTCAATACCCTGACCTTGTTCGGGTTTCAAATCACTTTTCACATCTCTTATGTAGTAACAATCATTAGATTATCTGTGCTGGTTGGATGCATATTCTCGCACCAACATTCATTGACCCCCTGACTGCTAAGAAGATACCAATCATAAATCTTCACCCAGCACTTCCAGGCAAATATGATGGCGCTAATGCTATCGGAAGGGCTTTCAATGATTTCCAACAGGGCAAGTTGGAGAATAACAAGACGGGCCTCATGATTCACTATGTGATCAGTGAAGTTGATCGTGGAACACCAATAGTAGTCAAAGAAGTGGAGTGCAAGAGTTCTGAATCTTTAGGGGACCTTGAAGCAAGAATGCACGCAGAGGAGCACAAACTTATTGTTGAGGGAACAGCGATGGCAATAAAAGAGCTCTGGGCTCAGAGGAGTAATGTAAACGCTTGAATTGTTATTTATAAGAATAGCAATCATTAACGAAGCCTCTTTCCCCCTTTCGCACATCGCTTCATGCTGCTATCCAGCAAGCAAAGTCATCCACGCCTAACACCATTCAATTTCTCAAACCCAAACAAAATGCTAGATGATGCTGGGAACACTGTCATCAGACTCTGTTATCGCCATTGGAGGATTGATCTCGTCATGCAGGAACATTTTTTGACCAAATCGGTCCTTGGAGTTTTTCGATCAATGTTGACGCTTCGTCTACAATCATTGTTGTCATTCTATTCATCGTGGAAGAACGTCAGGTATTGGTTTCCTTTGGTCTTCGACCCAACACATGTACATGCTCACATCCTTTTGAATCTGGCCCGGTATACTGGGTTTCTGTATCAATTGAGGTAGCCAACCTTTGGCATCCGACTATGCATCTGTTAGCAAACTATACAGCACAAATGTGTACAGAGGATTCCTACAGCAGTAGCCATTATCCATTCTATCTCCCCAGCTGTACCACTAGGGTTAGTACGAAGACAACATCGTTCAATCGATGCGTAAGCCCCCACAACTTGACCCTTCTTTTTGGCGGAGGCAAAACCGGATTCTTGAAAACTGGGATTTTGTGACCGGACACTGGCTGAATCGGTTATGGGTATTGAAATAACCAAGAATTCACTCTTTCCAGGTTCGTTATGTGATGCAGTAATCAGTACCTCAGGAAACTTTCGTTCAGAGACAACCGGGGGCTTATGAACCATTTCTACAACTTCCATTGAGATATTGTTCCATTGCTTGTCACCAGCCACAATCTCCAAGTCGCTCGTTTCCCAGTACATCGCTCTCCTGCTACTGGCGAGCACAGAGTGACACCAATCCTTCTCTCTCTCGAAGTGTTCTTGCTTGATGTGGAGAGTAAATTCGTCCCAAGAAGCTGTATTTGCTTCTGCTTTATTCTCATGAATACTTCTTCTGGCAAACCAAGTCTCCCCTTCCTCATTTGCTTTCTTTATTGCTTTATCGTGTGTTCCATTGCAATAATCTAGTTCTTCCTTGGAAACGACGCGTTTATACAACTCAACACCCGTCTTGGATTTGAGAAATGTCCAAGGTGGTGCATTCTGGACCATTCCATTGAAGAACGGGCTTGCCTCTTCGAGCACTGCCGTTATAAATGCCTTCGCATTTTTAGTAGGATGACCACTACCGTTCAATGCCTTTATAGCTCCACTGGCTACTTCAATACCTATACCTGCCTCGGGCAACTGGGAATAGGAGATTCCATTCAGTCGTATCCAAGGTCCCAGTTTGGAAGAAACACTGGTGGGTTGGGACGCAGGAGTAGGATTGGTAGATGACGCCATTGTGTTAAAGTCAATTAGAAATAAGACTCGGAGAAACTCTGCTATCAAGTAAGATTACCACTGGTCAACGAAGGAACTCGAGCAAGCGTATGTGATAAGTATCTCTACAGCTTTCATATCAAAACAACCCCTTCCTACACGGAAAGTACCACCTTACTATTTTACCGTCGTGCCCTTTCTGGAATTGGGTCTGAAACGGCCCTGGGGTGGCGGGAGGTGTAGATGGTCCAAGCTCCTTGATTGATATGGATGATTGAAAATGCCAGCATTGTGATACCATACAATAACCTTAATAATGTTTAGAATCATATCTCCTAATGTTAATCGAGTAGATGTAGCAGTTCTAATCAAGATTGCAAAAATTCCGAATCAAAATAATGAATGCTCCATTTGTAATCGAATATTACAAACAGTACATGCCTACTTACCCACTAGCTAACCAGGAGAGATTGCGGCACCATTGATCAATGCACCTACATCCCTCCCATTTTTATCTACCCCACCAAAAACCCCTCCGACTTCTCCAGACCACAACTAATAAATCGTTCATTCTTCCACACTCACAGTCAAACAAACAAACAATCAATCAATCAAACAACCCAACCTTCAACCTACCCACCAACCCATCCACGCACCCTCAACCCTCAACCCTCAACCCCAAAGATGGACACCTCCCTCAAAGGACCCGGCCAAGCCCAAAAACACGACGGCAGCGCCCTCCGCATCGGAATCGTCCACGCGCGCTGGAACACCTGTAAGTATTTCCCCTCCTCCCAGAATTGTCCACCCTCTCCTCTCTTCAATCCCAGCTTATAGCGCAAATCTCACCACACTACCTAAATCATCCATCCACTAACCACACACACACTTAGCCATAATCGAGCCGCTGCTCGCCGGTACAAAAAAGACGCTCTTGGCCAGCGGCGTCAAGAAAGCGAATATTGTCGTGCAATCCGTGCCCGGGAGTTGGGAATTGCCAATTGCGTGTTCCAAGTACGTGCATATTTTTATCCTATTGCTATTTATTTTTTCATTCGTACATACATACATACCTATGTACATCCCTTGACTCGCATCTTCCAAACCCCTATGAACCCCCTCTCCTCCCTTCCCGCAAACTCCAACCAACCAAACAAACAAACAAACAAACAAAACTAACTTCCTCCTCCCTCCACCTCCCCAGACTCTACTCCGCCTCTCAAATTCAATCCACGCAAAGTTCCTCCCTCTCCGCCGGCGACCTCCTCGGCTCCTCCACCACCGACCTCACCTCCCTCCCCACGCAATCACAAAGTACCGCCTCCACCGCGCCCTTCGATGCCATCATCGCCATCGGCTGCCTCATCAAAGGCGAAACCATGCATTTCGAATACATAGCCGAGAGCGTTTCGCAAGGTCTGATGCGCATTCAATTAGACGCCGGTGTGCCTCTTATTTTTGGTCTCTTGACGGTTCTTACGGAGGATCAGGCGCTCATGAGAGCGGGTGTAGGGACAACCGAGAAGGGGAAGGGACACAATCATGGAGAGGATTGGGCTGCTGCCGCTGTGGAATTGGGTGTTAAGAAGAGGGAGTGGGCTGCCGGAAAGATTGCATGAGGGGGAATGTGATGCTATTCATAGTTTGGCTTGAGTGATGAAGGAAAGGAGGAGTATGGATTACTGGACGATTGGATGATTGAATGATTGGAGCATTTGATGTGACGCTTTGCTTCTAGATTTGATTTTGATTCACAGAGGACCGCACGCGTTTGCACTGAAAAAAGAATGGCAAAAAAGAGTCGTTGATTAATTGGCGGTATGAGTTCGATCATTAAAACAAAAAGAAAGATCAAAAAAGAAACCCGCCCAAATCTGAAGAAAATTATATTACTACTATACAAGCAGTCATGCCATAGGTATGATTTCCAGTTCAATGCCCCAAGTCTTACAACGCCAAAGTTTTCATGCTATATATCACAAAGCTATCCCCTTCAAATGCACATGCAGAAGCACCTAATAGCGAGTTATCCACCCATGAGATTATTATTGCGTGTAACCAAGCATTTCCGAGAGACCGTTAGTATCCTTTTTTGATTTCCAAATAGACTTCTTCTGCTCTCTCTTCTTTTTCATTTCCGCCCATCCTTCTTCATCATCTTCATCATCATTATCTACTCTCTGAACGGTCTTGATTGTCGAGGCATGCTTGCTGTCCCAACCACCAATGGCACCAGACATGGTCGCGGTTCTTGATTTGGCATCGGTAAGAGGAATCTGTGAGACTGGTCTATATCGACCAGGCAATCCGATATTGCTTCGTTCGGATGGCGCTATTGATGGAGCATAACCGTTGCCTTGAGCGTGTGGTGATGGTGCGAATCCTTGTCCATTTTGTTGCTGCAACCAAGGCATTCCGCCAGGCTCAAGCATACTCATAGTACGTTGTGCGCTTCCTGGTCGCAGATTTGGGCCCGAGTTGCTAGTGGGCAATTGCTGACTTGAAGGTCGTTGCATCTCACCAAAGTTTGGCTGAGACATGTGACCCATTGGTCCCAATTGACCCAGTGGACCAAGCTGTGGCGCGCCACTGGGGGGTGGGGTACCTTGTCCACCTTGATTTGTTGCCATCATCTGCATAAATTGCATCTGCATCTGCATAAATGATTGCATTTGTTCCGTCATCCGGATCTGAGCCTGATCGCCAGGAGTGAGCAGTGGCTGAGGCATTCCTCCCATAGGTCCCATCTGGCCCATACCTAATGCGCCGCCTCCCATGGGGACCTGTCCCATCATTGGTGGAGGAACCATGCCAGTGAAACCGCCAGGAGGCATCTGACCATATCCAGGGTTTGGGCTTCCTCTCCGCGCGGCTCGAGAGCGTTCTTCCGTGGCAATGACACCTACAAGACCTCCTGGAGGAGCAACTCTGTTTGGAGTGCCGTTGATAGATCCTGGGCCACCATTTCCGAATGCTAGCGACTCTCTATTTGCTGGATAGACGAGGCCTGCACCAACAAAGGGGTCTTGAGGCAAGTTGCGAGCAAACACAGGCAAAGGTCCTCCGATACCTGGAACACCTTGAGCAGCACCTCTAAGATTAGGGTTTGATCCCACGCTAGTTAATCTGGTTGTAGGTGGCTTGTTCTTATTTGGGAATCCGTGAGCAGCAAGAATGGCCAAAGGAACTTCTTCATCCTCCTCCTCTCCATCCTCTGTCGCACCGTCGAGTACTAGGTTGGGAGTACTTTGGCTGCTAAACATTGAAGGGCGGGATGGGCCCGGCGAAGGTGTCGAGTCTCCGGTGACTTTCATCATTTGTTGTCTGTATACTGACATGTGAGCCTCCTGCTTTCGTCGTTGCTTGGCAGCATTCTTGCTCTTCTCGGCTTCGTCCTCATCGTCATCGTAAGTTTCTTCCTCTTCCTCCTCAGCTTCTTCATCTTTCGGGCGCCCCCCAACGCTTCTCAAACGCTCTTGATCTTGTCTATATCGTTCGAATTGGGCCGGTGTCATAACCTTGTTCACTGGAGCTTGCCTCGAAGGAGGGGGAGATTCTGACCTCTCCTGGAATTGCTGAGCTAAATCGGCGGATTCAAAGAGATCTTCATCTTCCTCTGGCTCGAGGAGCTGTGTTTTTGCAGTCGCCTTGGCGTTATATGCTGCTTGAGAAGGGAGTGCCCAGCTTTTTCGGGCCTGCGGATTGCTTGGTGCTTCACCCAGATGTCTGCTCGCATTGACAGACTCGCGCAGGAGTGCAGCGTCCTCGTCGACACCATCAAATTCCAATGTGGAATGGCGGCGCATGGAAAGAGCACTACTTCTCTTAAGTGTCGAGTCGGGGCGAGGCGCACTTGAACGTGGTCTTGGGATGGCTTGGTTTCCATCAGTTTGATGCAAAGGTCCATGTCTTGGAACCGGAGGAGGTTGGTGAGCAGGAGGTCCCATATGACGAGTGGCCACTGGAGGTGGACTAGTATTTTTCATGAGTCCATCATTTGATCCCCATGAATATGGTGGATCTTCGACGGTTTTCCGTTTGTCAAGTATGAGGGGTGAAGGTTGGTTAGCACGACTAGCAGAGTACGACTTCAATGCTGGCTCGGGTGGGAGGATTTCCTGCTTCACGTTAGTAAGTCGACGTTAATAGTCGAGACTCGACTTACAGGGCTCTTGGCGAATCCTCTGACGCCAGGCGAATCTGGAACAGCATTTCTGCGGTGCGCCATTCCAGCAAACATATCTCCAAAGTCGTCACCCATTGTCAGATCCAGATCTCTCTCTCCGAGTTTTGGTGGTGTAGCCGTGCTTGCGTAGCTGGATGCAGTCACTGCGCGCGTTCGACTCGAGGCGCTATCGTCGCGAATAGTTGGGGAAGGTGGTAGCTCGTCTGATACTTTTGATGGAGAAGGAGTGGCTTTGTTTCTACCCCAAGAGAGTGTTCTTCCAGCGTTCTTCAGAGAAAATCCAGACGATGTCTTTGGTAACGGCGGAAGGGGAGCGTCGCTGTGTCTATCATGTGGTGTTCTCCAGTCTTCGTGGCCAGGTGTCTCCATCGATGAAGGGGCTGTAGATGCTGCACTTAACCTTGAAGAATTATCTGTGGTCGATGCGGTGTTCGTATTCGACGCTCCACTACCACTTGAAATTTATCAGCTTATTATGCCAAGGGTGTACCCTAGTTGGAGGTCCCCTGAACCTCCCACCCAGGTGGAATTTCAGTACTAACCGATTGACAGTGTTAACTTTCATGCCCTCAAAAAGATTGTCCTCCTTGTGCGGGTCGGCTGTACCGCTTGCTCTAGCAAATTTGACTCCACCGTCGAAAGATGGACCGGACTTGTGAACCCCAGCTTGAGGGCGCTCGAAAACCTTAAAGGACGATTCGACGGGAGGTTCGGGATTATCCAATGCATTTGCTGTCGACTTGCGTCGCCCAAAACTCTTCGGAATTAAAGGCATGTAGTTTGTATCTATTGTTTGGAAGACGAGATTGCCGGTCTCGAGCTTCTCAGTAGTAAGGACTGAAAAAAGGTATCCAAATAGGGGATACTAGGCTCGATGCCGTTGGTATGTTTGATCTGCAAAGGATTGAAGTGTTGGAAGGGAAAATTCACGAATCAATGTTGCAGAAGAGAAGTCATGAACATTGAGCTGAATAGGCAAGTTTTCGTTGGCAAAGACGTGTGCGAGAAAATTGTGAGAAAACGGGTCTATTGCAATGGCCACAGGCGAGGTTAGCAAGATCCTTTTAGAACAGATGAAAATGCAAGTCTCCAGTGTTTCGATAGATCGGCCGATTCATCAAAGGCCCATGCTGTTGTGAAGAGAGACCGGTGTAGTGTAGGTTTGAATAGAAGCAAGCCAATGTGGTGTTATTCGCCGAGTGTATCCTCGGAGGGCAAGGATGGGTGAGAAGGGTGGTGATGGAAAGATGCTGAACAACTCTTCCAAGCCACAGCAAAGATTGAATATGGACAAATGGGTAGTGAATGAACCTTGACCTAAATAAACATATTTTCTTATGGCTGCCAAATGGATTTTGCAGTTGGACGTCTGGCGTTTGGGGAAAGGTACGTGGTATGTAGTAGAGCTGGAAATTTTTGGGGATTGTTGATGTTTATAGGCGGCAATTTAAATATAGAATTGAAAACCAAAGTGATGTTTACTTACTATAATAACGAGAGAATGAGAGCCAAAGTGCAACGATAAGACGCAAAAAGAAGAAAAAGAAAGGAATAAAAAAAGATTGGAGATGAAACAGAAAATTCAATAGTGATTGATGGAAAGAGAGCGATGGACTTGATTAGACAAAATGCAATGTCTTTAAATTAGCAAGATGTAAAAGGGCAATCAATTATTGAAGAATTCAATTCAATATGTTGAAGTGGTGTGATGTTTTTTTTATTAATAAAATGATCGGGAGAGAGTGGATGAGTGAGTGAGAGGATGAGTGAGTGAGTGAGTGAGTGTGTGAATAGAGGAGGATGATAAAGTAGGTACTCCAGCTAGGTATGTATGTAGGTACCTAGGTAGACGAGGCAGGGCAGGCAGGATGAGGTGCTCAAAGGACCTAGTAGGTAGGTAAAAGAAAACAAGACAAGAATGAATTCTGTTAATGAATGGGGGATGGATAATGGAGAACGGATGTGAATGTTAAGGTTAGAGAGAACCACTAGGTACCTAGGTATAGACTATTTTCTTATTAGTGCTGTAGGTAATCGAGTAAAATGCTATCGAGGTTGGAATGTTTGGAGATGAGAAATTCATGGGTTGCTTGGGTGAATTGGTGAATGGGTGAATGGGTGAATGACTGGGTGATAGTTTATTACTTTGCTACAAAGTACTCAAGGAGATACTGAGATACTGGGTACTAATAAATTCTAATGCGACGAGTAATACTAATACTATTTTTTTTTTTTTCTTTTCTTTTCTTTTTCTTTCTTTTCTGCCTCCTTCCTTTCACCAGGGACCGTGGGACCCAAGGAAGTTTATTCATATTTCGCACGGAGGACTGGCCTTATATCTCCTGAGCTGTAAATGATCACCGTGTTCCCCTTCAAGGTTACCGTAACGCATAGCATATTTATTACCAACTACCTAGGTGGGGAGGTGAAGGCATAATGATAAGTCGGCGTTGCTCATCTATACTGTGTAAGTGCAGGAACGGATTAATCAATTATATGTGGTCATATGTGGTTATATGTGGTTATATGTTTCGTGATATCTGCAAAAGCATTACCGACCACTACTCCTCATTATGCCTAGATTGATGCAGTCAGGTAAACGCTGGGTTGTCATTACTTGCTAGTCCAGGCACAAGAATTAAAAATATTACTTGGTCCTTTGACATCAATGCAGTCAAAAAGGCTGGATTGATCTTCTTGACCGAAAGAAACTTTTCCCATCTTCATCTTCATTTGCATTTGCATCTTCATCTGCATCTTCATCTGCATCTTCACCTTCATCCCAAGGTCTTCTGTCATTGACTATATAGAAAAGGTAATCCGAGCACATTTTGACATATGTAAGACTACAATGTATCATCTATTGTCACCCGCCACCTCCTAATCACCATCACATGAATGCTTCCAACCTTGCTCCAAGATCTCCCATCACATCTTCCCCTCTTCTCTCCTCTTCTCTTCTCTCCTCTATCACCAGTCCATGTTTCTCTTCTTTGCATCTCTACATCCATCATTATGTATGCCCTCATGTATCGTCCTTCTTTGGTTCGTGACCGTGACACCAATGGTAAACCAAAAATGCATCATGTCTCCATCCTTGAGCATGTGTAGAGTATGCTGGACTGGATAGGTCGAGGGAAACAGAACTTCTACTCCTATTCTATCCTCTTGCATGACGCTTTTCCCAAAGATCTCTGACCCCTGGTTCCTTTCGGCTGTTGCACCAAGAGAAGTCTTTCCCAATCCCAATCCCAATCTCAATCCCAATAATCGAATACAGTACCTTGAATTCTGTATGATCAATGCCAATGCCGTGCCGCGAGGAAACATTCAGCCACCTATCCAATCTCCCTGTTTTATTACTATTGGGTATGCACTCACCTCACCTCACTACTACTCTGTTACTTATTCGTCCAACACTCTTTTTACGAGCCAGATTAATATAGCAACTCTACCTCGAGCCTGCCTACGAAAAGCCTCGAGTTACTAGACATTAATATCTTTGATATCTTCAAATCTCAGACCTCAAACTTAAAAATAACATTTCGCTATCTACATATTTTAAGGGGCTCGAACTCCACCACCGCGCATTTCAGAAAATCCATCAAATCGGAACCCACAAATACGAATCTTCGCCGGACCCGAAATCTTCTCGAAAGTTGAAACCCTTTCGACATGACGTCTTTTCCGCATTCCACTAATAATAATTTGGACCACCATGCAATCAATGGCTGCTGTAATACGAGTTTGTAGACCTTTTGACTTTTTTTAGAACCTCAAACCTCCAAACTTCATCCAACCGAACATTCATTCCTCCATTCACAATAACAATAACAATAACAATAACACGTGAATTGATCGACACAGCCTCAAATAATAATCGGGAAACGCGCAAACAAGCCACACAGTACATACATACGATTCCGAAAATAGAAATCATTCAAACCTCCCATTGTCGTCTTTCACCACAATTGGCTGCTACCTAGACAACCAACCGTCCACCCCCAGCGTCTAAACAAAAACCCTTTTATCCCATCCCAAATTGATACCCGAATGAAAAGCCATCAAGGAGCCTCCAATCTCCTTTTCATATATCTACTCCTTCATATCTATTAACTTTTCCTGCTGCACTATTGCAACATCGCCATCATTCGCCCGATAGATGGTTCTCAATTGATTATTGTGGATGAAAATCTGTGGATCGGATCAACATCAATCTATTTCGAAGAAATTCTTCAACCTTACGACGACTGGCCGGCCCCTTCTCCTTGGACTGTGTACGATCGTGTGTCCATCAAACACTCCAGGACCCTGCTTTGCCTATTATTGTTCCCTATCCGTGGGTATCACACCCGCCGAAGATCCACTTACATTGGAGACGACTCCATCGAAACATCTCAACTCCAAACTTCGCGATCCTCGAAATGCGAATCGACTCCATTTTTGTGTGCACATCAACCCAACAACATATTCTTGCTTGATTCCTGTCAACATCAAATCCATCATCTAATCATCCCAGTTTCCAAAACTCGAGGCTAACATCACCACCACTGAACATTAAATATTCTTAATCCCCCCTAACCCTCTCCCCGCGCCGGCGTCTTCAATCCTAACCCTAGCCCCTCCACCAAATACAGCAAAACCTCTCTATAAGAATACCGGTTTTTGTAATCTTTTTTAAGAATATATAGAAGTATCCTGATAGAGAGGCATCCGACTCATCCCGACCCAGTAATAATTTAGTTCCAATTAATCCCGATCGGGCTATACAGTAACATTTTTTAGGTTTCAATAAAATCTCTCTAAAATCTCTTCAAAACTTTCATATAATAGTTGATCCTGACGATTCTATCAGTCCACTAAGAATACACGTAATCCTGAGACTACAAAATATAAGGATATCCTAATGAAGGGGTTTTAAAAATAGAGGTCATTTTTAGGCCTAAAAATTTTGAGGACCGAAAAATATTAAGGATAATAGAGGGTATCCTTATAGGGGGGTTCCTTATAGAGAGGTTTTGCTGTGGATATATATCTTTTCTCCTCCCGTTTTCTCCTCATCAGACGAATAGATTAGCATTGGAGATATTCGAAATAAACAAATGAATGAATGGTTGATGGGTTGATGAGTTATTTGATAAGTTATATAAAATATTACTGGATAGTGTTAGAGAATCGATATAAGTTATAGTTATACTACCTAGTTACTATTTGAGATATCTTTAAAGCGACTCTTGTCATTCTTATTTTTATTCTACATCCTACCTACCTACCTACCCAATCATCTACCCATTCCACTTCTCTCCATTCAAATCCCTCTATATCCCTCCATCCCTCCATCCCTCCATCCCTCCCCAGATGAAACAACATCCCTCTCACAATCATAATCATAATCATCATTCCATTGCCAGAAATACTGAATCTTCTACCCTAGACCTATCCAGACCTATCCAGACCTATACCTATACCTATACCTAGATATAAGATATAAAATAACCACATAGTATTCACATACATGAATACATGACTACATACCCTTAATAGCATTACAATGTAACACTTACCTAGATACTCATATACCCATACATACATGTCGATGGGTCCAAAAAGGGGGGATTGAAATCATTCGCTTGAATCGCTTCCATTGTGAGGTTGGCTATACGCTGTAGTTAATGTTCGAGAGTTATATTATTCAATTTAGATAGAGATGATGTTCATTATTGTGTTTTACTGTATCGTGTTTTGTTATGTTGAATTGATAATAATCTGTACAAAAGATAATCACGATACAGGTTGCTACGCCGCAGGCATACTCCCCTGTGATATCATTCAAGAATCAGAAAAGTCTATCGGCATCATGTCCACAGCCATCTCAAAGACAATGCTGAAAGAGTAGCAACCACCTAATTATGCTTGATTCATTCATTCATTCACCCTGCTGCTGCATATGCGTGGGCAAATTCCAGCCCGCATAATCCTGATGAACAAACGCTCTGTCAACCGTGGGCACCGACTCCAACACATACTGTAGCGATTCACCCAAATCGTGACTATCACGAAGACTCATACTTTCATCGAGCACGATATCGACTTCGACGTTTAGTTTATCGCCGGCGTGGTATGCTTGCAAACCTTGGATTTGCTTGATGGTGCGTGCGAAACGCATGGTGAGGTAGAGAAGAACATTGCGTTCGTCGGCGGTGGCAGCAGCACCAGTGAGGTTACGTATGTGACCGGCGGATGTACCGGCCCAATTTATGATGACGAAGAGGGAAAGGAGAAGACCTCCGAGAGCGTCGAGCCACCATAGTTTAGCGTAGAAGCCGACTGTATGCTTATTAGATTATGAAGGGGTAGGGAAGATATTGATGAACATACCAAGGGGGAAAATGATACTGAAAATATTAAAGATAACGTCGGTCATGGCATCTTGGGCAAGTGCTTGGACACTAGAGTTCTTGATTAGACGACACCATAGCCAACAAAGTGCCTTGATAAAAACTGTTGAGGACATAATAACTATGGCTGGTAGAGTAAGCTCGATAATGACACGATCGTCTGAAGAGAGTCGATTGAAACACTCTAATGCCACTTGAATGAAAGATGTAACCATGATGACACTGAAGCTATATCGCCATTAGGTTAGCCTTTGATCGAAAAGATGAGATTATATCAACTCGAGCGCAAGCGAAAGCTATGAGTAGAGAGGGCTGCCTTACACAAGAACACCAATTGGCTCAAGGCGCCGGCGGCCAACAGGATACGAATATTGATCTTGACGTTCGATCATTTTGGTAGTTGTAAAAACGATGGCAGTGCTGAGGAAATCCAATGCCGCATCGACAAGACTAGCAAGGACCGAAAGAGAGCTTGTCAACACAATGACCGCAATTTTTCCAGCTAGAAGAACTGTATTGGCTACTAGATTGATATAAATCGCAATTTGCACAATTCTATCACCACTCTCCACACTGTCGTCCTCCATGCCGGGGATTTCAGGTTTTGGTCCATCGCATTCGCTGTCTTCCTCGGAGAGAAGAAGAGGCGTCTCCTCCGTAACCTTATAGATCTCTCGGGGTGTCCGCTTGATTCTTCTCGGGACAGATCCATAGCCGTTGCCATTAGTGGTGGGGGTTTCTGATTCTGGGGGTGTACGCGGTTCTTCTGATATCGTCGTGGGCACTTCAAATCGTCCACTGCATGCATTGTGTTCGTATTCATTGAGGAGATCATGAGGAATTGAAGAATCGAGTAACCGATCAATATAGATGTATTGTTGAATGAGAGAATTGGTTCGTTCATAGTACTGGCGTCTGTGAGACTTATCAGTTTTTGGTCATAAGGCTGATTGTTTGTGCTTGAGTAACACTTCGAGTGACGTACATCGGCTTCTTCATGCCTTTTAACTCTTCCTCAGTTTTCCAATATCTCTCCCATTTATATCGAGGATTGCTATTGCCAATAAGGCGTTGACTGCGCATCTGTGGTCCATTGAGCACAGCACTCAAACGTCTCTCACTGAAATCATCGCGGTCGTCAAATACGCTACGCGGGCGCTCTTCATCATCCAACGAGTCTCGACCTAGTATTGATCCAGACTGCCGCCGCATGGTTACCAACGATCCGTTCGATTGATTCTTGATAAGTTTGGTCAAGATGCCCTGCCCATGTGTTGCCATAGGGCTTGTGCTTTCTGTACTGAGTGATAGCCAGCCCGAGGGTCCTTGGTATCGTCCAATCTTGCCAATTTGTTTTGGCGCGCTCGAAGAGGATGGGGGGTTATCGTCCGTCATTATGTTGATGATAAGTATGAAGGGGTCATGAGTTTATGGTCATACTGAAGGGTTAAGTTTGTTTGTAAGATATGGTGATCAAACATGCGCGGATCAGTGAACCGCAAAGAATCTACAAAAGAACCTACCTACATGGCAAAGAAACTGTCAAAACTGCCAAGCGACGGGGCCATCTTCTTGATGCTGCAGAAACGCGGTTGCCGAAAGCCTCATACCAACATTCTGAGCAAAGAAATGATGATGTGCAGTATCTAGCTATAAAACTTGATAGGTAAGCTTACAGTCTTGCATTACCTACTCTTTGAGAAAAGTATATTGAGGATATATATTCTTACCAAGTTATCATGGTGTTTGCGATTTTCAATCTACATATACAGAGTAGAGTTAATAAGTCTTCGGAAAATATCCACTTTTCTACATGCAAGACCAATTTTCACTAGGAGCATTTGTTGCAGACATGATGACACCATCAAAAGTTTCATGGTGATTCAGAAACAGAACACACAGTATGTGTTAGCTAGTACGTTTTTCAGAGACTCTCTTCAAACAGCTCATCATGAGTCAATTGATGAAAAGAGGGTTGGTTCATGATAAGCAAGCTGCATGTTGGTGGATCACTTTCTTCAGCTATATTTTGAAGCGTTGCCAGTCAGTCCCGTCTAGCAGGTTGGCTTGTTAGTATTTAGGTTTCATATTGCAGATACATATAAATACATCTGCCATAGCCTCGTACCAGACCTTCGCCAGACTAATCAACATTGATTGGATTCGAGTGAGCCAGTCAACTTCAGTTGGACATTGAATGACACAAGAGACGAGTTTAGTTCTATCCACATTTCCATATGAGAGTGATAAAATGTATTCATGTAGCTATTGATATCTTGGCGAAAAGGGATGTTGAGGTAATGGGAATGGAATGGGTATTGGAATACGAGCGAGTACGGAGGGGGAACTTCATCAACAGTTGGACGCGATGGACGCTTGCGAAGCGTGCGTACCAATTAGATTCGATAGGGAGGTAGCAAATGTTCCTTGTACCTTACATTCATTCACGAGAGAAAAGGTACCTACCTACCTACTTGTTGATCGTTGAAGCAACCAATCCAAATCAAATTTATATGTGTGCAATGAATCACTACCAAACACTTGTGCACTAACTCTTGAAGGAAGATTTCCTACATCAACCAACAAGTGAATCAACAAACCATTTATAAAGCAAATGATTTCTTGTACTTTACATCTCCACATGTGACATATTTGACAAAAAGCGTGTTTTCGTACGAGGTCTAGAGCTTTGGCCATGATGATTTGCGTGCTCTGTAACTATAAGGCAAATCCCAAGCATTATCGATGAGCGGGAGGGGGCCGCTGGTTGGGTTTGGGATAGTTAAGTGAAAATGTAAATGTTACTTCAAGGTTTGAATTGACTCTTTTTCAAAGAAAGAAGCTCATAGGGAATACCTGGGTAGGATATCAGATCTTAATTTGAATATGATTACCTACATGTATAAAATTGATATAATAATCTTATCTTGCCTACTACCAATATACCAAGCTCTGTGAATAATGTGAATGTAAAGTTACATAGCTTTATTGTCCTTTAAATCTTACTCATTCACAATTTCACACGGTTGTAAGATTCACAATAATAGAAAATGGTGTATTGTGTCTCTTACATGTAAGTACCTACCCAATAAGTGAAGTTAGTATATATATGTGAAGCAATATCAAACCAAAATTATTTCATGAGTTGGTTTTGTTGTTTTGTTCTTCCAGTAGAGCGACCTACATACATACTCGTACATACTACACACACGGAGGTTTGCGGTAAGGCTCTAAGCGATTGTAGAACTGGACTGTCCCCCGAAACGATAAGCATTTCACGGTCATCAAATGTATTAAACAAAATCAACAACTTGCGACCCTCATACAGACACACTCAGTGTGAATAAGATTGTCTCACCAAGGTTTAGAGACGCACGAAATTTTGGACATCTTACCATTCTCATGTAAGTCGATATTGTCTCTTGTCGGTTGTTGGTTGGTGTAGTGTTTTAGGTCCATCTTTGGGTCGTGAAGTCGAAATAGACTCGAGTCGACAGGCAAACTCATTTGGCTCTCAAACCATGCGCTCAACGACATTCACCTATACGTGAAAGGACTGTTATTGTCGCAGGCATCTGGCCTTAGATATGACTGAATAAGTTTGCTAACACATATATGTGGTCCCAGAGGAAGGAGCGGTTCACAAACGCAGATTCAATAACCCCCCACTCCATCGCGAACGACTTGACTTTAGGCGTGAAAAGATCTACTACCGCGACCAAGTCTGGAAACAACATCCAACATTCTGTTGGCGCTTATTCTTGAGTTACAATACTCGTTTTGAAAGGGAATTCTACATCAGGAGCCCGCACTTTCGAAATCATTTCTTTCGACTTACATCAATAGTCTCGATAGTAGTCTACGGCACAAGTGCAGAGCGCAATCGCAATCCCATTATCGAGATTACCTCATTTCGCCTTTGATTTCCGCGGGATTTCCCCTCCAAAGCTCTAAAAACAACGACCATAAGCTCGAACAAAGAACTGCATGTTCGCATAGCTCCCTTGCCTACACAGGAATTCAACAAAGTTTCATAGCTATTTTGGAAGTTCAATCAATTTAACCAATAACTACTTGCGATCTGGTTGGATATCCGCTGCTAAGCCTCATTGACTTGCACTGCCACCGTGCCTGTAAGGCTCACTGCTATACTCGACAACCTCGCAGCATTTTGATATTTTTAGAAGAGGAGCAAACAAACCTTCAGCATGGATTCGCAACGTGGAAGATCTCCATCTGGAGGTCACCAACATATAAGAAATCATTCTCCTTCTCCACATGCCTTCCAAGATGGTATGAATGGATTAGGCATTGCTTTGGATCCTTCGAGTATCAACCACCACCAACAGTTTCAGAATAACTTTAATACCCAAAACACAACACTCCCTACATATGTTGATAACAACGAATTTTTGAATCCAACTCAACAATTTACTCAAAGTGGGCTCGGTGATGCCAATTTTGCACCAAGCCAAGCACAGGACTATTCTCAATTTAAACAAGAAGATCAATCATCATTTGCTCCCCCGCAGCGAAGTTTTACCCAAGAGCTTTTAAGTGCCAATTTTGACGGAGACTTCTCATTGTATCCCAATGGTGGACAAAACGAGCAATTTGACCAGTCCTATTTTATGAATGAGCTTGCGCCTCAATCTGGAAATCCATCCATCAATCCTGCAGAATTGTCCATGTCACCCCCCGCGCATACACCAACACCACCAAACTTGTTGCAACCTGATATCCGATCACCAGCTTCTGCCCACCAATCTCCTTCTTTTAATCAAGGTCCCTTTCAACCATCACCAGGCCATTCACGAAACGCATCGCTTGGTCCAGAGAGTGCAGCTTTTCCTTTAGTACATAATCCTGGTGACTGGAGTATGATGCCCCCGCAATTCACAGGCCATCGCAGAACTCCATCGGAATACTCTGATATCTCTTCCGCCGCCCACTCCCCTAACCTAGGTCACCACGATAGCTTTGAAGGAATAGACCAACAGCACTCACCGATGCAACATCCTCAAGATTCAATTTATCAGGACGTTCTCGCAATCGGCTCCTTCTCTTTGACTGATCCAAGTCCTCACGCCGGAATTAGTCCTGCTCATAGTCCTGCAATCTCACCTAGACTCGGACCTCAGCAAATACCAAATATGGATCAACAAAATGCATTCATGCTAAATGCGAATAATGGTTTTCCCTCCCAAAACATTTACAATCAAGGCCAAGAATCGTTTCCACAAATGCAACACAACAGTTCTCTAGACATGGGCCAGGCGCAACAGATGGTACCCCCTGAGATCAACGTCGAGTTTGCCCCAGCATCAAGACAGAACAGTTTCGACCCTCCCAAATCAGCTCTTGATCAAGACGCATTAACTCCACCTGACCGAGGTAAGTTGTATATTGATACTACCTACATGTGATTATAGCTAATTCCTTCAGGTCGTCGTAGGAGAGCTGTCTCGGATCCATATAATAGCCCGCGTCCTCACAGTCCTTCAAACGCCTCTCCTTTGATGAGAACTTCTCTGTCTCCATTAGGTCATGACTCATCGGCATCGCGCTCATTATCGCCAAATGATCGATCTGGGGCAACTTCGCCTGGCCGACGTCGACAGTCTACATCGTCATTACCAAATCGAGATTATATTCTTGGTCTTGCAGATCCTGATTACCAAGCTGTATCATCCGATAATGGCAGTGCAAAGCGAGTTCAAAAACACCCGGCAACATTCCAATGTACCCTTTGTCCAAAGCGTTTCACAAGGGCCTACAATCTCCGCTCCCATTTGCGTACACATACTGATGAGCGACCATTCGTTTGTACAGTTTGTGGCAAAGCTTTTGCACGTCAACATGACCGGAAGCGTCACGAGGGCCTTCACTCTGGAGAGAAAAAATTCGTTTGTAAAGGCGAGCTTAAGCAACACGGCCAATGGGGATGTGGTCGCCGCTTTGCTAGAGCTGATGCATTGGGTCGGCATTTTAGATCTGAGGCTGGCAGAATCTGTATTAAACCTTTATTAGATGAAGAGGCTCTTGAGAGACAAAGATTGTGGCAAGAGCAAAGGATGCAAAACATGCACATGCAACAGCAACCTATGGGTCAAGATGCTAATGGCTTCGCCGTCGACTCGAGTGGAAATTACGGCTTACCTGCTGCACTTCTCGCACAATACCCTGCGCTTGCCAACTTAAGCTGGTCAGAGATTCCTCAAGGTGACAACAATATCGATGATGATCATAGTGGCAGAAGCAGTTTCGATGCCAGCGGCTCTGAGTATTATGATGAGGGTGACGATGGAGGATACCTTTCTAGTGGCCCCGGTCCACAACATGTTTACCCTCAACCTCAAATGACGGACGCATACAATACTGGCTACTCGAGTGATATGAGTGGTCGATAGACTCTTTGTCATGGTAATCAGCACCAAGCATATATGCATTGATTTCCTTTTGTTTCTTCACGGCTGTCAAATTCTAGAGGGGGCGGGGA
Source organism: Botrytis porri (assembly GCF_014898465.1). Classification (NCBI taxonomy): domain Eukaryota; kingdom Fungi; phylum Ascomycota; class Leotiomycetes; order Helotiales; family Sclerotiniaceae; genus Botrytis; species Botrytis porri. The sequence continues at coordinate 2,375,969 of NW_024066081.1, read as the reverse complement.
CTTTTAGGTATTGATGAGTCTTTTTCATTTGGCGCTTTAGATACCACGAATTCTGTTTCTGTTGGGTTTTATGTCATGGCTTCTGCGGTGAGCGGCAGTCGCTTCGTTTGTCATCTTGGTGGAGTTTTCTTTTGATTTTGAGGGGGTTGAGATGATTCAGATAGTTGATTCGATTCTGTGAGGGTTCCAGGGAACGAATCTAGAAATGATACACTGTTAAATTCATGCATAATGATCGTTACGTGGTATGTGAACTTGGGGCTATCATTCCGTGTATGATTTTGTATAACGTACTTGAGACGAATGTACATGAAAGTGCTATAGGGATTTGCATGACAAAACAACATGAATTGGGTAAAGACGAGGCAAAGGAGCCCTCAATAAGTCATGATAATATTTTACATTTCTGTACGACCATGGGAAGGAATTGAGTCAATAGACAAAAAATGCACAATAAAGGATAAGTAAGGTTTTCATTAATCATATCCAACTTTTTATAATATAAATATGCTCAGCTTCCTATAAGCGAGCTAACAACTCTACTACTCCATTTTTTTATTAACCGTATTGTACATCCAAATTTCCTGATTTTACAAAGTATAAACCAACTTCTCCCCACTGACCTTACCCTCCTTCATCGCTTGCATTCCGCTCAAAACACCCTCGAAGCCCTGGCCAAACTTGTTCAGGGTCACCTTGTGAACCTTGATTTTTCCATTGGCCAAGAGGCCCCGGGACATCTCCCAAAAGCTCTTTGCGAATTCAAAGTCCTCGGGCTTGGCGGGGATTTCGGTGGTGCCGAAGGTGAATCTCTCGCCGAGACAGGTGTAGCCGAGGGTGGATTTATTTTCGACCTTGGTGTTGTACTTGTGGACTTCTTCGGTGGCGACGGGGAGGAGAGTGCTGTAGACGCCGCCGGCGGAAGACATGGCTGAGACGGTGATCTGGGTGCTGGAGCCTTCGGACAGACAGTCGAAAGCGTGTTTGATGTTGTCGTTGGTGAAGTCTTTGATGTCTTGCGAGCAGGTGGGGGAGTTGTAGTCGAAGACTTTGTCTGCGCCGAGGCTTTCGAGGTAGGCGAAGTTGCGGGGGGAGGCGGTGGTGACGACGGTGAGGCCGGAGAGTTTGGCGTATTGGATGGCGAGGGCACCGGTGGCGGTGGAGCCGCCGTAGATGAGGACGGGGAATTTGCTCGAGGCGGGGGAGGTGGGGAGGGGGAGTTGGAGGGATTGGTAGAGGCCTTGGCCGACGCTGGGAGGGAGTATGTTAGATGAATGGATTCATGGATGGAGGGGTGAATTTGGGAAGATCGGAAGGGTCTAGAGAACTTACGTTGTGATTCCGACACCGAGGGTAGCGGCTTCTTCAAAGCTCAGGTTGTCTGGGATCTTGATTTGGTTGTCACCCTTTGCGGTGATGATGTTTCCGAACGCTCCATCCTCGTGATTAACCTCGTTTCCTCCGTGGCAGAAACCGCATACACGATCGCCCTTCTTGAAGTCTTTGGTAACTGCACTTCCGACCTCTTCGACGACACCTGCATAGTCGCACCCGACCTTTAGAGAGAGCTGTTAGCATGGTTTGGTATAAAAAAAAAAGGAATCGCATGGACTTACTCTAGCTCCGTTGCTGGTAAGCCATTCAACGTGTTTCCAGTCGGTTGGGTTCAAAGCAACAGCCTTGGTCTTGATCAAGAGGTAATCATCTCTAAGTTTTGGGATTGAGGCCTCAACTGCCTTGGCCTCTCCAGGCTTCTGAACGACGATTGCTGTGTTTGATGGCATTTTGAATTTGGTATGTTGATAGAAAGTACGTTTTTATATTGTGAACGGGGTATATTTGGTATGGGAATGTTCAATTGGTATTCTGGAAGGGATGTAGGAGGGGATCAGGACTTCTTTTGAAGTACACACAGCGGGTAGTCTGCAAAACATGATTGATAATAATCATGATCTAGGAACGGAGCTTGAGCTCATAGAGTGGAGACGGAAAACTCAATTAGATCCTCATCATGGACAAGTTGAAGATGGGAATCGGTGCGGGGGGGAAGTTTGTTTGGCTGGGAATTTTTACTTTGACATCACTATGCCCCTCTCTAGCATGGTTGTCTAGGTATGATGTACATGACTACGTATCTCGCATAGTCAACGGACAGGTAAAAGTTCAGTAAACAACGTGGTAACGGCCGTTGAACCTCGGCAATGAGGAGTATCCCGATTTTACTTTTTGCGTAAAAATCTTATTTGCAAATTGCAAGGCCTGAAGTGAAACGCATCAGAGGCATCTAGCATCTTCTGCGGATAAAAACATCCTCCGTAACATGCCTGGTCTGGAAGGACTTTAACTTATCAATCACTCGAATTGAAGTCCGAAGAACTCCACTCTTGTGCGGCGATATGATTTCTCTTCAGATCTGTGTGTGTGGCAGTTCTCTGTAGTTTTTACGAAGTATAAGAGCGTCAAAGTGCTGCTAGAAGCACGGCGAGATTATTGACCCGAAATTTGTGGACTCGGAACTTTGGTTGATTTTCGAGAAATGAGAGGAGAAAAAGTATTATAAAATAGTATACACTTTCCACTACAAAAGCATGAAATACTCAAAGATAAACGCGGCATATATCAAAATAATGTTTCTACACGATGACTTCATGTTACTTCAGGCTGAAATTGAAATCCATGATATTGGGATGAATGACTGCTAGCTAAGCCACCTAAAGTAGACTTACTTCAGTGACGGTGTGGATGGTGATTTATCTCAAACTTGACTCGGGAATGGGCCTTTCTCGAAGCATTGAATGGTTTGTCTACAGTGTTGTGGTTTGCATCATGAACAAGAATTACAGATATTGGCCTTTCTGATCACTAGATACATCTCCCCTCTATACACAAATACAGCCTCAATACTTCGTAGCGTACCGATCTATGATGACTCGGACCAAAGAAGACATCAAAGGCACGTCGGTACCCGCGGTTTGTTATACTGTGCATATTCTTCAAACGAATCAGAGTGTTGTTTTCCCACGATGCATCACATTTCTCGTTGCCACCTCGACCCAATTTCGAAATGTGCAGTGTCACCAGCCAACCAAACCCATGGCGAGGAAAGAGAAATACCTACCAACATCCCCTTATGCATGAAGCCAACTGTATAATGTACTTTGATGAAAATCTTCATATCCTTTCTACTTTTCAATCAGCTCTTCCTTTTTGTGGCTTTCTATCTAAGCTTTCTTCACCCTCGCTCAGCCTCTCACAGCGACGGAGGGATTGAGGAGAAGGATACCGCGTATGTGCCGTTGTGTGGTCGCACTTCCATTCATTCTCTCAATGCTAATTCTTCGTACTTTATATCAAGGAGCGGTGTAGCAAATACACCTACTTCCCGTAGGTATTATTCGTAAATATGTAAAAGAGTCTCAAACAGTGGAGAAGAGTGAGATGGAGATGGCGAAAAAGGTGCCCAGGGCCAGAACTAATGAAGAACGAGCCTGAGATGGTACGCCAGACAAGACAAATTGACAACAACGATCGATATACATGAAATTGACCCCTCGTCAACGCTCACTGTAGAGCAAGTGATTATACATACATTTATTTTTATTTTTGGTATCAATATAACCATCTAGAAAGCAATGTCAAAGGCAATGCTGTACCACCAACCACCTTTACATCACATATTAATCTCTCTCAAGTCATACCAATCATGATCCAATATCCACACGCAGCACGCTTGCCACAGATCTACCTGCCCTACCGATTTAACTTGGGCCTATTAGTTACCTGTCCGCTCCTGCTTGTACCCGCACCCTCTACGAAGCACAAGTAAAAAGTGGAAACTTTACCAGTCATCGTGTGTTCTTCTTGTGTTCTTCTTGTCCCATTCGACAACTGCAGGTGTGTGAAGGCGTACTTGCACAATGCATAACTATAACTAACTGTACATGGCTCTATTAGTGTCATCCAATGCGAGAATCTGGTTCCATGAAGTCTTGTTGGTCAATGTAAACATCCTTTTATCGGTCTGAATCCATCGTTTGATCTATTCTTCAGAAACTCTTTAACCTCGAGAACGATTTACTTTTTCAGATGAACATATATAAACGTCGGTGGTTTTACATCTAGGTACATTGAAGTGGCACGGATAGGGGTCTTGATAAGGGTTCCTTTGGGGGGGGATCATCACTCTCAGCGCAGATACCTGATTGAATGTCTCAGAATTAACGCAGGATACAAACGACCAGGGCAATATTGAACGTGTGACCACGTCCGAAGTTCTCCTCATACCACACATACCATACCATATCATACATACCCTCTTTGAACTGATCTACTAACTACACATTAACCCTCACTTCGCAATACTGTTGAATTGTACTTATATCCTCTCAGCCTTATTCAATTTGCTTTCTTGATTTTCCGCGATCTCTCTTGCCCTTCTGCCACGCATTCGAAGCGGATCCCACTTTGCCAGCCCCCCTTCAGATTGCGCCCATGCCGAGTACTACGCAGTTTCGATGAACTTGACATCTTCCTGCCATAACCAAAGTTTGAATATCCACAATGGCAGCGGTTGAGATTTTGTTGTACGGAAGCGATTGCGGATTGAACACGACCTTTCCTTGGACGATTGGATGGGATGAGGGGGATATTCGCATAAGGCTGAGGTTCATTGCAAAGGCTTGGGAGGCTTCGCAAACACAGAAAGAAATATGGCATTCGGGATTGGTATGTATACAATAGTTTCCATATGGTTTCATTTCTATGTCTGTGACTAGATCAGGCTGGCGCAGTGCAACTGGTGAATTTATACAATCGTCGCGAGCACCATGGACGGGATTAAAAATAGCCCAAGCCTACTGCATTTATTGAAGTTCAAGCAGCTCATGTGGAAAATATTTGATTTTCATTTATTTGCAAGATATCAAATCAAAAGTAGCGACTTTTGTGCTTGGGTTATCTTGGTATTTTCGACATAGATTTCTAACATCGTTTACAGGACGAGAACCTCCATCCGATACAAGCCAGTTCTCGCAGAGGAAGAAACAAAAGATTGAGAACCGCAAGCTTACTACCAAGGTGGCAATGTTACAGGTCTGCACAGGGCGACAAAGAGAATATAGTAGACCTACACGACACTACTTCTCTCGCCAAACCACGGTCGCCAAACTACATCAATCACCCCGCTACCCCTATAACCCCGCGAGAAAAATTACGTGAACCATTACCATTTGACGATCCTAGATTAAACCCCTCTGTCAATTTCAACTTTCAAGATGGATTCAAGGTGGCTGCGAAGAAGAAGAGTAAGGCAAATGCTAAGAACAATGCGCCAGTATACAAACCCAAGGAAGACGATGGAGATGATGGCATGAAGAAAAATGATGGTGATGGGAACAATGGCGATGCTGGCGCTAATGGGAGTGGTACTGGCAATGGGGGAGACGACAGAAAGGAGGAAGAGAGGAGAGAAGAGGAAAGGAGAGAAGAGGAAAGGAGAGAAGAGGAAAGGAGAGAGGAGGAGAGAAAAGAGGAGGAAAGAAAAGAGGAAGAGAGAAAAGAAGAGGAGAGGTTAGAGTCAGAGAGGATAGAAGAGGAGAAGAAAGAAGAAGAGAGGAGAGAGCAGGAGAGAGAAGAAGCAAAGAAGATTGCTGAGCGGGCTACCGAAAACATACCGGACAGCTACACTATAACGGCGAAGAAAGAGAAGAAGAAGAAAAAGGGAAGAAATGCCGAGCCGGAACCAGAACCTCTTCCACCTCCGCCCCCTCCCGCTCCCGAGATCAAGATAGCCGAAACATATGACGACATCAAATTGGATGATAAGCCAAAGCCCGACCTGAATGTAGACTCTGGTGGAAGTACTGCAAGCCCAAAATTACCCGGTGTTTTAGGTGGTTGGGGCAGTAGTTGGATCACTGGAGTATCTAAATGGGGTATTGGAAGCGCAACCAGCGCAAGGACACCATCTCCAGTGAACAAGGCCACCGAGGATGCCAACAATCCTTGGAGTAATGAACGTGGTAAGCCCGAAAATCAAGGCCTGGGATTTACATTCGGTGCCCTTGACCAGGAGGAAACTAAACGCAGCTTAACAGATTCACGGAAAATCGAGAAAAAGCCCGAGCCAAAGCCTGAACAGAAACCTGACCCTATACCGGAAGAAGACCTTGGGTTTAATATTGGCATTTCCAAGAAAGAAGAGAGGAAGAAGAAAAGTAGAGGCACCGTAGCTTCAGCGATAGATAAGTTTGAAGTGGCCCCAAAAGAAGAACCCAGAGTGGAGCCTCCGAAACCCATCAATATTCCTGTCTCGGACGATGCTGCTTGGGGTGCTTGGGGCGCTACAAGCAAAAAGATGAAAGGTAAAACAGCCAATGAAACCCCTAAATCCAATGAACCCCCCAAAATGGAAGCCGTAGTCGAGCCTGTTGTGGAGCCTCTCGTAGAACCTCCTGTAGAAGAGAAATCACCTACTCCTCCTCCTGAGCCTGCCCTTGTGGAAGAAGCCTCGAACTTTGAAACAACATCCAAGAAGACCAAGAAGAAAAAGGGAAAACTTGCTGAAACATCAAAACCAGAAGACTCACCTCCGCCGGATCATATACCCGAGCCCGAAAAGGACCTAGAGCCCGATCCTGTTCGCGAATGGGCGAAAGAGGAAGAGTCAATTTCTGCTTGGGGCAATACTAAATCGGGTAAGAAAAAAAAGGGGAAGCATGCAATTATTGACGAACTGCCAAGCATAGAAGAACCACCGCCAGTCATTGAACCGCCGGAGCCCGAACCTGTAATTGAGGACAATAAAGAGGAAGAAGAAAAAGAAGAAGAGGGTGGCTGGGGATGGGGACTCAGTAAAAAGGAAAAGAAGAAGAAGAAGAAAATTGCAGAAGAGCCGCTTCATCCCCCAGAGCCCGAAAGAGAACCCACACCAGAACCCGAACCTGTACCGGAACCGGTAATCGAACCACCGCAACCTGAAACAGTCTGGGGAGCCAAGTTGTCCAAGAAAGAAAGGAAGAAGAAAGGTAGGAACGCTGTTATGGAACCTGAAGTTGTGAAGGCACCAACACCGCCGCCGCCTGAACCCGAACCAGAGTTAGAACAAGATGAACCTGCAGATGAAACTCAAGGATGGGACTCATGGGCACTTAGTAGTTCTACGAAGGACAAGAAAAAGAAATCCAAGGATGAAAATCTGCCAACCGCTCCAGCGATTGGTGGCTTTGATTGGGGATTTGATAACAAAAAGAAAGATGAGGAGCCACTGGAAGAAGAATTCCAAGATCTAGAACCCGAACCGGCCCCGAAATCTGTTGAATCTGTAGGTATTTGGGGTGCTCTTACCTCGAGCAAAAAGAAGGACAGGATCTCTAGCAAGGACAAAGATAAGAAAAGGAGCAAGAAGAGCACTGAGGAACCCAGAATCATTGATGACTATGATGAGCCTATACCTGCACCGGCTCCTGACCCACCTCCAGCTGTTATGGACGACTTTAGCTGGGGATTTGCTTCTACTTCCAAGAGGGACAAGAAGCAGGGGAGCAAAAACAAGAATCCTTCGCCCGAGCCTGAGGGTAAGCCGGTATATGAAGCCATAGAACCTGCAAATAATGATGACGACTGGATGAATTGGGGACAAAACACCAAGAGCAAAGAAGAATCTCTACTCCCTATTGATGAGTTTGAAGAGCCCATGTCACCTCCACCGGTACCAGACGCCCCACCAGCTGTTGATGATTTCATGGGATGGGGCTCTTCTTCGAAGGATAAGAAAAAGAAAAAGAACCTTATTGAAGAACCTCCCAAAGCTGAATCATTCAAGGATTCTAAATTCGATGACTTTTTCAGTCCGGTTTCATCTAAACCAGCAGCCAAACTCACCAAAAAAGAGCAGAGAGATGCGGATAACGCTAGAAGGAAAGCTGAGAAAGAAGAAGCTGAACGAAAACTGATAGAAGAAGAAGAGGAGGAGGCAGCTAGATTGGAAGCCGAGGAGCAAGAGAGACTCGAGCAAGAGAGACTTGAGCAAGAAAGACTCGAAGCGGAAGAGCGTGAAAGGGTTGAAGCGGAAGAGAAAGCGAAGGCCGAAGAATCTGAATCTGAATCCGAATCCGAATCCGAACCAGAGCCCCCCAAAAACGATTGGAGTTCGATTTGGGGTCTTGCCTCAGGTAGTAAACCAGATAAAAAGAGTGAGAAAAAGAGCAAGAAAAAGAGTGCCCTTGAGATTGAAGCTCCACCTCCAGCCCCAACACCGCCAGCAGAACCTGAAACAGATAACTTGTGGGGCTTTGGATCTTCATCAAAGAAATCAAAATCCAAGGAGAAAGAATCCCCGCCTGTCAAACTCAGCAAGAAGGAACAAAAAGAAGCTGACAAGGCGGCCGAGAAAGCTAGAAGGAAAGCTGAAAAGGAGGAGGCTGAAAGGAAATTGAAAGAAGAGCAAGAAGAGGCAGATAGATTGAAAGCTGAAGAGCAAGAAAGACTCGAAGCCGAGGAGCAAGAACGAATCGAAGCTGAAGAGCAAGCGAGAGTCGAGGCCGAGGCTTTGGAAGCCGAAGAGCAAGCTAAGATTGAAGCTATAAGATTAGCAGAAGAGGCTGAAGCAGCCAGATCAAAAGTCAAACTGACAAAGAAACAACAGAGAGAAGCCGATCGATTAGCAAAGCTGGAAGCTGAAAAAGAAGAAGCCGCAAAGGAGGCCGAAGAAGAAGCTGCTCGGGAAGCCGAGGAGGAAAGAGCAAGAGAGGAGGAAGAAAGAGTAAGAGAGGAGGAAGAACGAATAATCAGAGAGGAAGAAGAAGCCGCTATGAAAAAAACGGAGCGTGCTAATAGAGAAGCGGAGAAAAAAGCTCTCAGAGAAGAGGCCGAAACTTCTAGACGGCTTAGAAAAGAATCCAAATCAAATAAGGGTAAGAAGTCCCAACACAGCAAAGAGCCCGAGCCTCTCCCTCCAACACCACCACCGCCGCTATCGCCGCCCATACCAACCAAAGCTCCGACGCCAGAACCAGATGAAGATTTAGAACCAACTCAAGAAGAGATAGATGAAATTCTAGCTTTAGGTAATCGCACAACAACCACAAAGCCAGCATATCAAGCTTTTAGCTTTTGGGGAGCTCCTAAAAAATCACCAGTGATCGAGAAGCCGTCACCAACCAAGGATAGCAGTGAATTTGGTAAGACTAATCTTGCCGAGGCATCCACCAAGGATGTCATGGCTTGGGGCACGGGATCAGACGAGATTGTGATTGCTGACAAAGCGATGCGCCCAGAAACCTCATCTAAGAATAAGGACACAACAACCAAATGGCCACCACCATCAATAAAATCAAGCTTATTAAAAAAACCAGTTGGAGGTACCATCGCTGATAGGTTACGAGCATTTGAAGCGAACAAACCCCCTGAGGAGCTTCATGAATCTGAAGAAGAAATAGATGAATATTTTCCAGCACCTTCTCCACCCCCACCTGCTGCGCCGCCTGCGCCGACCAAGGAAGAAAGGAGAAAATCTAAATCTTCAAGAAGAGACAAGGAAAGGTTAGAAGATACGGAAATACTTCCTGGTGCATTCCCGGATTTTGCAACTGGTGACGAAATTGTTGATATTGTCGAGATGCCAATTCAAAAGAAAAATAGGAACAAATCTAGTAAGAGCAAGGAATCTTCTAGAGCACCCCCTGTACCCATTGAACCACCGACACCACCTCCTGAAGTAGAACTGGAACCGGAACAAGACTCGGATCATAAATCTAAGAAAGAACGCCCTCGAGTTGTTCGCGATGGATCTTCTTGGGGAGCGTGGGGAGCAGAGCCTCGCAAGGAAGAAAGGGAGAAAAAGTCATCCAGACACCGTGAACGTAGATCCGATGAGCCTCAAATCGCTAGAGAGGAAAGAAGATCTACCAGGGAATCTGACCCTCGGCACTCTAAATCTAGAAGATCATCTACTAGAGAAGAGAAGACTTCTTCACCAAAAGACTCATCTTCGGATAAAGCAGATAAATCCTCCAAGGGAGATAACAGGCCACCAGTTTCTAGGGGAATTTCGAATATGTTTGGACCCGCTACTCCACTATCGAGGTCCAATTCAAAATCTGATAAGCGACCAAGTGTGAGTAGGACAAGCTCACGCCGACAATCTGTCAACATGGATAGCTCCAACTATGCAACTCCAATTCCCGATGATTCTCGTGAGCCTCCTCCAATGTCCGCAAAGGCAGCAAAAATGTTTGGTATCGGTGTCCCTGGCAAGCTTTCAAGAAGCAAGTCCGAAAAGACCAGGCCATCACGTGGTATGTAGACCCATTAGGGTATCATAGTTATTACTTGTGCTAACTTCAATTATGAAGATGATGACGTGGTGGATGATGACGTGGCAGATCCTATTCGTCACAGGTCTAGTCGCGATAGAAAAGGAAAATCAAAGGTAACTGATGACTCAATGTTTGATGGGCAAACGCTACCACCTGTACCTATGCCTCCGCCACCCATAGATATACCAATTCGAAGGAAGACCATGCCTACCACAGATTGGAGTGCCAGTGCTAGAGCGTATCAACAAAGAAGACAAGAAAAGGACCTTGATATGGAAGAACAAGGAGGTCCATCTGAAATCCCAGGTACACCTGGACTCAAACGAACTGATTCGAGTGCTCGCAAATCTGGACTGGGTGGTATGTTTGGTGGCGTTTTTGGAAAAAAAGATAAAGAGAGGGATCGTCCAGACCTTAAACGTCGTAGTACGGCCGCAGCTGAAGATGAGAACCGTGCATACAGACGGGATGAACGAAAGGCTAGACGATCTTCTAGAGTTGTAGGTCCCGAGATTGATGTAACCATGACAGGTGCCATCTCCGAGGAAGAACAGCAGGAAAAAGCAGCTCGCCGCGCGAGGAAAGCTGGACATGGTGTAGGTCAAAGAGATACGGAGGATGCACCAGCGGCAATGGAGGAGTCGAGAAAAGACCGTCGAAGAAGGGAAGAGGAAGACGAACGTGAGAAGGCACGGCGGGCTGCTGAACGAGAGCAACGACGTGCTGAAGAGGCGAAAGAGGCCGAACGTGCTGAACGTGCTGAACGCCGAAGAACCAGAAAAGAGAGAGATGGCGAGCCACGAGGTGAAGATCCACCGCGCTCCAAACGTCGACGCAGTCACAAAGATGCCGATGATGGTGAAGCACCTCGAAGAAGGCATGAAGAACGGGTAAAATCATCAGATCCTCGAAAATCCAGTCGCAAGTCTGCACCTGCTCCAGAGCCGGAATTTCTTCCTGCCGATGGCCCAGTCTACAGTCGTTCAAAGGCCAAGACTCCAGCTTGGCCTCATAGTGGTACAGATTCCTGGGTGAGAGAGAATGCAGATGCACCCCCTCCGCCTAACATCCCCACCGGTGAAGCATCGCTTGTTGATGATACGGTTGGTGGAGAGGATGAGAGAAGACGATTGAGAAGGACAAGGCAAATGGGAATTGATGATAAAGGACGAAGAAAAGATGAGAAAAAACGCCAAAAAGAGAAGGAGACAGAGAAGCCTACAAGAAGCTCAGAAGGCAGTCAAGAAGATCCTTTACGAGAAAGTCAGAGAGACTCTGGCTTCGAGACGTCCCGCGCGCCGAGTGCTTCTGGTGGCTTCTTTGGTCGTTTTAAGAAACTTGGTGTGTTTTAATGAAATGATTTTATTACGAAATGAGACATGAATATACGATCGACCTACTGTGTTATTCTGGTTACAGGTACTGGGTGGTATGAGCATATGTATTTTAATGTTGTTCTCATGTTTTGTTTTCTTGTTATTATAGCGAGCGAGCGAAGAGGCTTTGGAAAGATTTGAATATCAGGGGATTTATCAGGTGTTGGACGACAAAACACTGATGGTTGTAGAGAGGAACTCGTCGTTCTCTTATATGGTATACCCTTAAAATGTTTTCTTAATATGTTATACTGTACGCAGCAAAGTATTGTACACGTCAAGTTCAAGAAATCGCCACCAATAAGATATCTTTAAATGCTCTACCATGTACCAATCCGAGGCATCACACCTTTCAGAGTTTTCTATCCAATACTCACAAAGCAATGGCTAATGGTCAACCTCCCAATCACAAGCCTCCAACATCGATGTATACAATACTAGTTAGAGCATCATGATTTTGATTGAAGAGTAGAAACCATGTCTCATTCTCATCCTCATTGTATCTAAAGTCTATGCTGTCATGTCAATACATCACCTGATGTGATACGATAGATAGGTACGATTGATCCGATACGAGACGAGACTTCTCTTCTCTTCTTTTGTATCCCGAGTACTGTACTCCGGTACAAGCAACGCACCTGCCAAAATCCAGTTAAAGGGAACAATTCGCTGAATATAGTAATCGGGAATCCATGGTGGGGCCAATTGCACGGGATGTCGGAGTTGCCAATGTACGCTTAACCAAGCTAGGATATTCTATCCTGTTAAACTGCTGGAATACAGAGTTTATGAGTGGTTATGAACGACTATTGTCGGTTACTCGTGGCTGTTGTATGGCTCAATGTAGAGCTAGTAGATAAGGAGTCTTATCGTTTGAGGGGTCACTAGGACATTCACTTGGGCTATATCATAGTCGGGTGCTTGGGTATCAGATACTACGTACGATATGAAGTTTCCTTGTATGGTCCGTCTGTACGCAGTTCGTGTATAGATAGTAATGAGGGGAACAGAAGTGAGTGGAGAAAGCTGCACACCACTTCTTCTTTTGATCTCGTCCACTTGGATCGAGGATTATAATCTGATCTTGATGCTTCCTTCATCTATCACGATTTCCTTTCCCTAATCGAGATGGCTCTGTCCATGGTCGAAGCTTATATGTTTTGGGGGTATCAAAGGTATCTCAAGAAATGACTTGTGTTTATATCTGGAGCAGATTCTCATCCTCAGCGCTCGATATAGCTTTAATATTAGATTTCAAAGTATACTTCTTTCCAGAGCCATTATCTCATTTCTTCCGTCTATTCATCGGAGGCTTTCTGCGATATGATATAGCCTGATTTTGTCGCATTTATTATCCGTTTATAGCTGCATACCTGATGTGTTGACAACCTATCTATCAAGTGTCCTCTTATAGCATCTCCATCCTACTCAAATACTAAGTGTCTACACTTGTATTTATCACACGTTCCAAACACATAACGAGATTCATCGACGTTGTTCCCCTCACAGAATATCACACAAAAGTCCGGAAAGCTTAGCACTCATCGATGGTGCGCAAGTGACACGATGATCGCGATCGATACCACTTTGATATACAACCAATGGCCTCTTGGCCTTGGTCTAATAGGTTTGTTACTCGCAGTGATTACACTTATGTATACCCAAAATTGGCACAAGTCACTATTCAACAAACTTCATATTAAACATCGACGTGCGTCTACGTCGGCAACACCACCTCGTTCACTGTCTCCAAGCAAAAAAGTTACCGACAGATCGTTGAACTCCACCAGCAAAACTCCAAATTACTACGATGTATTCCCTCCCCCCAGACGTTCTACGCTCTCAGATGTTGCGAAGTATATTCCTCCACGATTCGGCACCATCTTGACCTCGAATAACCCATCAGTTGAACACATGGCAGAGAATAAACTACGTATGACTCAATCTTATACGCTCGGCTTTGAAACTCCAAAATATACACCTATGGGGTTTTCTACCCAAGAAATTAATGCTATGGGCGATTTCCCACCTTATGATATCTTAGCTGGAGTCCCATTACCACAACCCTACGAGGGATTCAACCCTGAAAAGGCGCTTCCCAGACCATACAGACCTATACGATGGCAATACCACCAGACCATGTGTAGGTATAACCCTGACCTTTGTTCAAAATAAACTAATAATGTTTTAGCTTTTCACAAAATGGAACCTGACTGGTGGCTCGAAGTCGAAAATACATATTGTTCCCGCGTCGCCGAACGTCAAGCACTATTCAAACAATATGGCAAAATGGTTCTTGATTACCTCCCAGGAAGCGAACTTGTCACTAAAGAACTTATGGAAATGTGTCTGCAATTCTATTGTGCACGCTACCCGGCATATTTCTCCCTTTCGGACGATAAAAGAACATTCCACAATGCTCTCCTCAAAACTACAACTGAAATCAAATCTACGCATCCTCTTCATGTCCTGCTTAACAATGTCCCCGAAGATTTCGCAATTGTGATGAGAAATGATGAAGACGGAATGTACTATTTCCGCGCCGGCGTCATCTGCAGTTCACTGGGCTGGAACGTTTCTACTAAAATTGGATTGAAGCTCGATGCAATTCACAAGCCCATTCCAGATTACAAGGAGAAAATGTCGTTTAGCATGGATCGCTTCTTTACCAAAATGTCCGCCGATGCTCCGATTCAACGTGGTAGCTGGGGTCTGGAAATTGACTCTCCGTTGTTTATGCCAGCCGGTCACCCGCATGAAAAATTGAGAGAAATCCAGAAGGAAGATTTGACTATCGAAGAATGTCATTTGAGAGTGGATTGGCAGACTTTAAGACGATTGCCACTGAGTGGAGGCGTGGTGTTCAATTTCAAGGCACTCTTCACACCAGTGACGGAATTCAGGGATGAACCATATGTTCCAGCATTGCTGTGCAAGATTTTGAAAGAGGGAAAGAAGAGTTTGATGGAGTATAAGGGGACTTGGCATGTAGAGCATGTGGTCATACCGGCGATGGAGATGTGGGCAAAGGAACAGGTGGAGAAGGGATTGGTGGTACCGCAGGAGGGAGAGGAAGTCTGGAAAGAGGAGACATTGGCTGAGAGTCCGTATTTTCCGGGGTGGGAGGAAAAGTGGCATAGGCAGCAAGGGTTTTAGTTAGGGTGCGTGTGCAGGTTGAAAGAGCTAGTTTTTATGAAGAGAGTGTGCGGGTTGAAAGACCAAGAACTGGAAGTTCTTTGTGGGTTGCAATTATTAGTTATGCATTCAAGCGTTATTAATTACTCTATTGTCAATCGTTTGTCGAAAACAACTTGGGCGTGGGCTTATAACTATCACAATGAGTGAGAGAGATCCTACACCTTCGCACGAGAGAAGTCCATATAGAAAAGTACCCTCACCACCAGAGTAGCTTGCGGGATATATTGCTAAACTGTTTATGTAGTTAGCGTGAGATTTGTCCCAACATCAATATATGACATACAGTTCACAATTGCAAGCGAAACCAATAGTGAAGGCATCAGTGCCATCGTCGTATTGAGAATCCATCCTCCCCCCCAATCTTAGTCAAACTGCTAGAGTGAGAGCCATTCTCGAAATTCAATCTTGGTCTTTGGTCTGGAAATGCTGGTCTGTGGAATAAATGACTAGAATTCAAAAGTATATAAAGCTTCTCGATCTGTGAGAAATAGTGACGTTGGTGAATCTAGAATAGTTCCGAGATGAAAAAGATTTTAGTCCACCTTTGAAAGATCTTCGGATTCACCTGGGCTGAATCGAATAATGACTCGACTGTCCACAAGTAAGATTCATAGGGTCTTGTAAGATTCGAATCTCTGCTGGAATGTAAAGCAAAAGTGAGATGGAGAGATAGCCTGGGGATAGGTACCAGATAACAAGTGGGCTGAGGAATCTTTGTAGATTGGGCATTCTGTGAGCGATGAATCGAGGAATCAGGATGGGTACTTCTTGATGCTGTAAAGTAGAATGTGAAGTCCTGAGGTTTTTGGATCTTTCGAGGGGGTTAGGAGATTGGCAGATTTTATCGGCATAGCTTCGAGATTTGGGAATCTGTGTTGTCTCAATACCTTCTAACGCTGTATAGCAGAGTATTACAAATTCATACTCGCTTACCCCTGGCTGTATATTTTTCCGTCATGTAACTGTAATACAAAAAACTCGAAACTAACACCACCACGTGCGAACCCCTCTATTCTTTCCCGCGCCTCTTCACATACCTAGAAATTTCCCAATCAAGCTTGCGACCTCCTCTCCCCTCGTAATTGGGAATTCATGACCCGCATTCTCGATCACTTTCCAGGTAATTTTTTCATCCAAAACCTCACCCCCATCATCTCTAGTCCCGAATCTTTCTCCCACCACCATCTTTAAATCTTCTTCTAATTCTGCCGCTACAATAACATCATCATGCTCTCCTACTATGATCAAAATTTTCTCTCTCGCGCTATGTTCGCTCTTCTCTTGGTTTTCGCTTTTGTTCCAGGGACCCCAGAGTCCCTTGTATGTTTCCTGACATCCGGAAATCGACGCATACATGATTGAACTCGCAAATGCATTTGCATATCCCTGGTGCTGTTGCGTTTGCCATCGCATTACTTGTCCTACGGTTATATGCGGTAGCAGGGATGATATCGGTGTATCATCGAATGATAATCTAGCATCGGAGTTCGATGCAGCAGGAGAGGCGGGAATCGCAGTTGTGAGTTCCGAGTCTACTTGTGCTTGGTTCTCACAATGTTCATCCTCGAGTTGCACATTAGAGATTTGGGGAGGAGTAGGAGAAGAAGATGAAGGATTTGCATCGGTATCATAAGCCCCTCTGACTCTCCTCCTAAGAATCCATCCCCATAGTCCATCAGGAAACCACCACTTCCTCATCATTATCCCTTTCCAACCAAAATGTTCCTCTCGAATCAAACCCGCTGGCGCCAACAAAATCACCTCCTTCACCATCTCCGGAAACGCGACCGCGAAATCAACCACAATGCCTCCACCCAGTGAGAACCCTAGGATGTGAAACCCATCCCCAACCCACGATAGCGAGGAAGAAGTCAAAACAAGTAATATCTGCGTCGTGTATAGTCTCTCATCGTGCGGCAAATCGCTCACGCCATCCGAGTATCCTCGTCCGAAAAGATCGAATAGGAGAACTCTGCATCCGTGCGTGGAAGCGAGAGTGGTAGCGAGGGAGTGCAGAGCAATACATGGTGTGGAAATCCCATGGATGAGCAGAATTTTGGGGCCGGTTACAGGACCGAATTCATAGGCCCGTGTGCTGCCGTACTGTATTATTTGTCAGAACGTGTGATGATATAGAAGGGAGAATTTTAGGTTGAGAGTCAACGAACGGGACTGGGAATGTCACGGGCGCCGGGAAATATATCCGGTGGGTATGGTAGTGTGGATATTTCTTCGTGGGATAATGTAGGAACTTGGGTTTTGAGAGGACTGGGACTTATTTGAGAATTCTTCTTTGCATCTAGTTTTGATTTTGTCGGAGCAATCCTGGTGATATCTGTAGTTGTGCAAGTAGAAGTATCGCGAAGTGTCAAGAAAAGCCACGAAGTGGTCGCCAAGCCGGCGAAGAGAGATATGGGAATACCGAGGGAGTGGTTTGGTATTATATGTGCGACGGTGCTGTGTATGGAGTTGAGGTTTTGGGGAAAAGTACCCGTGGAAAGCATTGTTTCACAGACAGACACGAGAAGGGTGATTTTGGGTCTTGGTGTCGATATCGATTTTGGTACTTGGGCGCTCGCTGTGCTATCGAGGGATCTGCCTCGGACGGCTAGGATTGCCGAAGCAGTCCCGTGGGGTGGACATATCACGTGGAATGATTAGTGATTTTGTTGGAGAATGGTCATCTCGTGGTATGTTCAATGGTGGAGAAAGAGAAAAAGGGACGGTTTGGACTTTGCCACAAGGGGTTGATGTTTGGGGAGTTGGTGGTCGAAATGCGTAGTAATGGCTGCAAGGAAACAGAAAAACTGGCTCGGAATACTTCAGGCTACTAGTTCTTGGAGAGTGTTCACCTGCTTCGAAACATATAACTAGATGCATCTTTGAAATCAGGATGTTGACTGGAACAGTGAGGAGATGCGCATAATGAGGTAACATAGGACTAACAATTTTATTCGCCAGTTGAGATATCTTTGTATTCCAATCTTAGGTAGGTTATGTTTATTATTATTGGGTTCCCATTAGTTAGTTACCTATCTGATGCATTCCCCATTTGTCGGGGGTGTTATAATCTGTAAGCTTAGTGATATATGACAGACACAGCTGGCCGAATCATGTGACCATGTTCAGGCCGTTCTGAACTCACACCTTTATGATTGCTATGTATCACCAACTTCCAATCATCTCATCCGAAGCGCGCAAGAAGTTACTTGGAATAAATCAGCGCAGCAAATCGGATTTTGATACAAAAACATGGGAATCCGTTCAAGATTTCATTCTCAAATACCGTACCAGATTTACTATATGCCGGTACTTCTATCCAACTTCTGGTCTAACCAATGGAAACACAAAAGTGGACAATTGATCTTCATGATATGCATACCAATTTCTATACCCGTCCCATGATCTGATTCCCTGGAGCCTAGGTGTAAATTAACGTACCTAGGCTCTCATCTCTTGCGGCAACGGACCGCAAATGCAACATGTGCGTGATGCTAGACATTGTCTCTTTTAGCTAGTTATCTGATTTGGTGAAAAGGAAATTCATTCATGTGAAGGATGGAGGCTAAGAATGGGGTCACGCAGGCTGCGGCAGGATGGGTGGATATGCAGAGCGAGACGCTACTGCAAAATTGATCGCGGGCGGCAGGATCTGGAAATGGAGAGGAGGATGGATACATGTGACAAGGGATGATGATGTTTCTAAGATGGAGTGGAAATGGTATCGGATAGGATGGGATAGGATGGGATAGGATAGGATAGAATAGGATAGGCGTGATTTTGAAGATTAGATTCCGATAAAATCATGGGGATGTGAGGAAGAAGTCAGCAGAATCATCAATGTAAATGTGAGGTGAGGAATAAACTACAAGACATCTGATTGTATCGTTGAATGGATAAGAACATCAAGACATGTATCGGAGAGATCGGATTGAGCTGACTCATACGCGTGAAATGGTAACGCGACGTCGCGTCTACACGCGTTTTATCTTCCTTGTGTGCCCCTCTGTTTGGGAAATTATAAGACTTTATAATGACAGGGGGGAAAAAACGATACTTCATATCCACGATTTGTCAGGGATTCCAAAAAGTCTGTGGGATGGATTATGTTGAAACCCGTTTTACATGCGAGGATGCTTGAGGTTGTGTGCGTGCGGGAGCTACATAGATAATAGATAATAGATAATAGAGAAGAAGGGGAAACTTTGTATGAAGGGTTTTCACTTCAATTAACTCCCAATACCGTTAAAGATGTCTGATAAATGTTTTCATTAATGGAGAAATCGTTTAAGAATGAGGAGCTGTAGCCAGAAAGAGTTGATAGCCATATGGTATCTTAGTTATACCGTTTACTATCTGGTAGGCGGCATTGAGTAGGCGGAAACCCCCAATAAATCAAAGGTATAAGGGAGGCTAATGCTGCAGGAAGGGTACAAACTATTTTACTTAGCATGCAACGTGTTCGTACGAAGCGTGTGTTGACTGAAGGGAGACTAGGTAGCAAAAAAGGCATTTCAAAAGACGTTTTGACTTTACATCTACAAATTGGGATACGATGAAGTGAATCGTGAAGGGCGAAGGGCGAAGGGGAAAAGGTGTGTCTAGGTAATCATGACCTGACTACTAACTAATACTTCAATCCTTAGCAAGACTCTGGACGTTGTTACCCCAAACGACTCTTGGAGCAAAAGGGGGAGAAGCTTCTTCCCGAAGTTTGGTAAATGGCTTGATGAAATATAAATTAAATAAAATCTAGAAAGGAGTTGGTCGATTTAATTCTTGTGTTAGCTGAGTAGGAAGTTTGCACTCCAAGCTTTTCCGTTCCATCCAGTAAGAGTAATAATGAGATATTCTGGAAAGGTTGTGGAACAGTGTGATGTTTATATGGTACAGTGGTACAGTGGTGCAGTGGTACCATTCACCAGAGGAATTGGAGTCTTGAGTCTTGAGTTGACTCGGATGAATGGTAAGGGGTGTAGTGTAGCATGGAGGGAAAGAGGGTAGTATCACATTATAATGGTGACTAGTAGTGACCACTATGAAAGCGAAGAGGAATCGAGAGATTAGTTAACAGAGGGGGAGGATAGGATCGAGGCATCCCTCTTAACGGAAGACTAGAGTGAGGGATATTTCGTGGTAGTAATGATACTGGTGCTAGTTCTCGTCATGCTCTAGTAGTCTTTGTTTCTTTCTTTCTCTCTTTCTTTCCTTCCTTCATCCTTCCTTTCTCTCTTCCATTCTTTCACTCCACTTCACTCCATTTCTACCTGGATTGTTTCCCATGCTTCCCTCACTCCAATCTTCGCCAAAGCAGAAAGACAAACTTCCAACTTATCATTATTATTATCATCATCATCCAGAACCTGGAAGGGGGATTGAGTTTCGCCATTTTATTGTGATCCCTGTTTCATTGATTGGTTTATTATTTAGCGTCTCCATACATAACCTTTTACTCTCCGTAATCCGTAAATGTCTGTCTAATGCAGCATTGATCACACCTTCACAACTTCCCACATCCCTGTTAGAATTGTGCAGTTCGTGATCATTATTAACATAAACCATAACCCAGCTATCCGCCCCCCCGTTTGTTCAACTTTGGCCCTCTTGTTCGTCCTTTCTCGTCAAATAGCAACGGAAACGAATATTGCAAAACGGTCAAAATTAACCAACCGAATTGGTTATATCGCAACGCTTTCTTGGTCGCATACGAATATTTGAAGCTTGTAACGATAGAAGGAAGCTCCGCGAATCTTTGGATATATTTTTCAAGAGAGAAAGAAAAGTGTACAAGGCTTCGACGCTTTCCGGCGCATTATTGTTAGGCGTCGGTCGCAAACCATCACTTTGCTTTTTGTCTTGGAAGATAAATAAATAACACTCGTTGTTGCCTACAACAACATTCAACCTTCAAATAACATCAACATCTCCAGAAAGTTCAAACTTACATTGTGAAATCACAATTCATAAAAGATGTTACTACCATCCGCATTCGCCTGTAGCGATTCATCCCAAGCACTTTCCCAACCATCTCGAAATCACAACCTTCTATTCGCATCACCACCTCTTTCTCCTACTCCTTCACTATCTCCCACACCTACCATCAGCAATCTATTTCAATCATGTCGCGCTCTGCAATCTATGCTCACAACCCCAACACAATTACCTTCGCCACCCACACTTCATGCAGAGATCCCCTCATCACCTCCCACTAGGATTTCTCATCCGAGACTGAGATTGCGCATACCATCTCCTGCAAAGAGAGTTGTGCCAGAAACTAGCGATAGGAAACGCATTGCGAAACGAACACCGAGAGAAGTGTCAAGAGGAATCAACAAGAGGAGGAGGGACACCGATGATGATATGATTCACGAGAGGATGGATGATATCTCGGAACAAGAGCGTGAGAATTCAACACTTCGAGCTCCTAGCACCCCGAAACGCAGGCGGGGAATTGCACCAGAAGTTTTACCGTTAGGGCTAGAGAGAAGCGATTTCCATACGCTACGCTTAGCCGAGATGGAAACTACTGCTGCTGACAATGGCGCATTTATCTTCAGTGCTGGGGGTGATTCACAGCCTCGTGAGAGGAGAGCACAAAGAAACGAGGAAGAAGAAGATGGTGAGAATTGGTCAAGGGAGGAAGATAGAATGTTAGTCGAGT
Source organism: Botrytis porri (assembly GCF_014898465.1). Lineage (NCBI taxonomy): Eukaryota > Fungi > Ascomycota > Leotiomycetes > Helotiales > Sclerotiniaceae > Botrytis > Botrytis porri. The sequence goes on along the minus strand of NW_024066081.1, from coordinate 2,354,418 downwards.
TGGTGTTGGAAAAGCTCAAGTTGAGTAAGAGCGATTGGCAAGATTGCGCGAGGAGTTTAGGGAAGGATAGAGGGGATTTAGGAAGGAGGTGGAAGACTCTCATGGGTGCTGGGGAGGTAGGGTTGAAGGGGAGGAGAAAGACGAGGACAAAGTTACACTCTACTTGGAGTTAGTTTTGTTCTGGCTGTGAATATTTGGGGGATCGCGGGATTGGAAAGGGTCTAGTGATTTACTCGCAGTACAGTATGCATTCGAATTGTTTCGGAGGACATAATCCATATCGCAATACAGGTGTATTGGGATCCGGGAAGGATATTAGCGAATGGAGTCACATGTATATCAACCAGCTCTTGATGCTTTGGTCGGAAAGAGCGGTAGTATCTTGAAAATGGCGTTTAACCACAGTATTCGGGCTTAGAATAGGGGTTACGCTAGGGGGGAATTGCATCATCGGAGTTATGGTTCAATGGTCTATTGATTGTTCGCTAAAGTGCATAGCACTTTGTATAATATGTATCACCTCATTGAGAGTTTTGAACATGACAAGATCCACGTTAGATTATTGGTGATGTGAGATTTTATGCTGTTTAAATAGCTCCTTGATATGTGAGGATATGAGATGAGACGGTCCAAAGTTCAAGTGTCAAGATAGTCCATACAGCTCTTCCGTGCGTTTAGTTCTTCGCTGACCACATATTACGCCATCCCATAATTTTGTCTTCCAGAAATACCTAGGCACATCAATTATCGACTCCCGTCAGTGTTGCATCACATCTCGTCTAGATATTCACATCCACTTGTTATCCTCTATTTATATCTACTCGACTTTTAGTTTCCTTTCACGAAAGGAAGGGTAGTACGCCACATTACCAGTACAGCGAATAGTAACAACTAGACATCTGTTCACAGTTAAGCCTCCAAAGCCTTCTTGACAAGAATAATCGTAGTGCTACTCCCAGTCCTCACACTTTCATTCCCGCCCATCGCTTTTCTCAATTCTTCCATGTGAATTTTCAAAACATCCTTTACATCAATAGATTAGTACGATAGCCTAATTCAAAAAGAGACAGAGTGTATATTATATCTCATGATATCATAATCAACTAACCTTCTCCGTTCCCACCGCATCCGGATGTGCTTCTCTCCACCTAGTAACCATACTCGCCGTCTCCAATGACTTCTCCACCTGCTCCAGCGTGACTTCCCTCCCACCGAAAAAGAAATCATCGGATTCCAGATTCGACAGTATTCCATCGCGGTCGTAGTCGAGTTTCAGAAACTGAGATGGCGGTAAGATGGATGAGGGGATGGGATGAGGGATATTCCACGGGAGAGGAAGATGGTCGTACATGTCTCGGGAGAGACGGTTGGGGGATAGTTCGTAGGGAGCTAGGATGTTGCGCTCGAAGTTGAGGAAGATTTGGAGGAGTGAGGAGCGGTTGGGGACGGAGGGGTGGGGATAGTAGGATGCTTGGAGAGGTCAGTGGGGGGGGTTGGAGGGAGTGGGGATGAGAGGGAGGATGGAACATAGAGTACTACCGCGTGTCCATAACGCGACCTGTATTCTGTATTAGCAACACTCTCATCTCGGTTCATAGTATGAATTTCCAAAGTAAAAACGTGATTTCACTAAGAAACACAGCAGCAAAGAAGAAACTCACCGTTCCTCCAGGCCTCAACGCCCTCGCAACCTGCGCCCAAAACTTATCCATATCAAACCAATGTACCTAAAACCTTCACAATCAATCAAAGCCCCTACCAAACAAACAAAAAAAACCACAAACTTAACAAAACAAAACATACCGCCATAGCAACAGTAATCAAATCCACCATCCCCTCTCCCACCCCATCCAACCCCACAAACTCCTCTCCACTCCCCACTACCCAAATAATATCTTTCCCAGTTTTCGTATTCCCCCCTATTTCCCTCGCAGTCCCTATCATCGCCTCCCCGGCATCACATCCTACCGCTTCGTCAAAATACCCCGCGATATCGCGAGTTGCATTTCCGGGGCCACAGCCGAGATCAAGCACGAGATGGAATTGTCCACCGGTTTTCTGGTGGTGAGTTATCACTGTCTCGTATAGTTTGGAGGGATAGGAGAGCCGGTGCGCGGCGTATGTAGCGGCTTGTTGACTGGTGTAGTTGCGGAATGTGGGGTCGGAGTTGGGGGTGGACATTTTGAGGGATTGAGATTGTTTACCTGGGTGGGAAAAGCTTGTTTGTCTGACTTAATTTCTGTATAACGAGAGAATGGGAAGGAATGGGAAATTATAGATAATGATAGAATCTAACTCGAGAGATAGATTCATGATATTTGTATTTTTCTTACACATGCTGCCTAAACAGGCCATGGATTTACATACATGTAAGCATGACACCGATTTCCGAACGGGAACGGGATCACGTCTAGAATCCGCCTCGTCTTCTGTGGATCGAAGCATCAATTATGTTCATTGAGCTTGTGCAGTTTGGAAGTTGATGCAGGAGCTGGATTTCTTGCGTTGTGTGGAATCGGCACCTGCCTTTTCTGTAATAGGAAGTCCACTCTTTTCGTTAGCTTCTTGAAATCTTTTCTGTATCACTCAGGATGGGGATTTTTGCTCGAGGAGTATAACTTTCTGCTGAACGAGCGAATTATGATCCGGTATTTCTTCTCATTCCTGATACGCGAAGACTTCGCTCCATCTGTCTCCAAACGCTTCATGCTAGTTGATTATAGATTAGAAGAAGTACTTTGGAGAAACAGTGAGTCATTGGAAAGGAATACTTGATGAGTGGGCTATGGGGTGCAAGTATCGCTCTTCATATTATGTTCACTCTCCATACAATGAAGATTACGATGCACGCTGATAACTCGCTTTACTTGAGCGAACCACACCAGAACAGTAGCTGTAGATAGGCTCTTGATGGAACATTTGGTATCCTGCAAGCTGGAAGTTCTTGGAAAGTTCTGTCGAAACTGGCAGGCTGGAAAACTAATATAAGATCGCACTCCAAGTCTTATTACTCGATATCTAGCTAGGTTCACAGGTATCTTTCACAATTTCACATAGGAGAAAGATCTAAATGGTGTAAAATGACTTTTATATTTTCCGAAAGTTATCTGAGAGGATCTAAGGAGACACTATGCTCATCGAGCAGTACTAGTAGTACCAGAGCACCACTTATTCTACCCTCTAGCCCCATTAAAACCACGATCATCCCAATTGTATTTATGCTGTAACTATCTTTGAAGATGCACAGTGCCCCTAAAGGCGACGCTGGTGTGCATATCCAGGTCAAAACAAGGCAGAATAGGAAACATGAGGAGAATTTTTGAAAATGAAAAGAAGAAAGAGAAGTTATGATTCGTCCGTTCCGCCATGCTATGTGAGCTTTCTTCGAAGAAAGCAGCACGAATTGGGTGGAAGGAAGGACCAAATCGGATACACGCTGGTGGTGTAGGGTATCTCAAGAGACTGGTGAAGTTGCAGCAGCTTTATAGTTGCAGAACCTGCTTGACTGACCGAGATATGTCAACGCAAAGAGAAAACGACAATTAAATTTGAAGGGGCTGACTGAAATTGTCAGTTGGAAAGTAGGAGAAGGTGTCGCAAATTGAAGATCAGTTGTTTTCGGGCTCATACTCGTCCTCCTCGGCATCATTAGCTTCAACTCGGATGCAATCCTCGTTGTCGAAATCATCGTGACTGGGTGTCATGCTACGTTGATTCTCATCGGATCGCTCGGTCATTTCCTGAAGATTCTCTCCGGTGACTGGATGGGCCTGAGAAAGGCTATCAAGAGTGTTGCGTGGTGGTTGAGTGAGGGGAGTTTCAACATCACTAGTAGCGGCGGCTGTGTTGGTGGATTTGCCATTGCGACGACGAGTTGCAGGAGTGCGAGTTGCAACCTTACGACGCTTTGGTGCATTCGGAAGTGGAGTTCGAGTCTTTGGAGTTGGCTCGATCTCAGCTTCGTCGGTGCCGGGATACTCCATTGTCTCAAGAATAGGTTTTCTCAAAAGTTTGCGCTGAGCGGCCTCCTTTCTCTCCTTACGCTGCTCCTCGATAGGAAGACTCTGAATCCAGTCCAAGTCCAAATCATAATGAGGATCTCCCTCTTCAGATGCGTATCCAGGAGGAAGCTCGCGCTTCTTGGATTTCTTTGCAGCAGCTTTGGTAGTCTTGGCTCGCGATGGACGTGAAGGAGTTGGCGTGTTAACAGCCATGTTGCTGAACTTGCCGGAAGCGATAGCCCTCGAGTTGGCCAATCTCTCCGACGCGGTCATTGGTCTGACTGGCTTTGGCTCAGATCGAGGCTTGTGGAACATGTGATCTTTAAAACCATTATGACCCCGAGTTATAGCATTAACCTTTGTTTTGGCTTCCCATTCCAACTCTGCAAGAACAGGATAGTGTATCTCATCTTCAGATACCCTAAGTACGCAATCCTGACAGAATTGAATGTTACAGCAGCGGCATCGTTGCATAACTTTACCGTCTTCCTCTTTGTCCTGAGCTTCCACCTTCTGGTTGCAGATGTCGCACTTGGTGGTACGTACAACGACCTGCTTGAACTCGGTATGCTTACTAGGAGCAGGAGAGATCCAAACGCCGGTTTTTGGTAGACTATCGAAGTCAGGGATGTATCGACGCTGTGACACAAGCAAGGCCTTGAGGGTATTGGTGGCGGCTAAATCCGACTTGGAGCCCACTTCTGACGAAGAGGAGGAGCCCGAGATACTCTCTCCACCATCATCATTTTCAGAGTAATTGCTCTCATCAAAGCTGTCTTCGTCGACACTGTCCTCTCGACTTGGAAGACTATTACGACGACGGTTGACCGGAGTCTTTTGAGCCATTGGCTCGAGATTCTTGCGTTCTTTAGCCTTGGCAGACGACATATTGGCTATGTGCGATGGCCTTTCAAATCTTACAAAAGTTGAAATAAGACGTATGACATGTTATAGATCGGAGTGTAGATCTTTGGAGAAGAATTGAGACAATGATCTCTGGATAGCGGCAGGTGGTAGTAAGTGTTGACTGAATTTGGTGACAGGAAATGACCCTCTTTGGACGGTATACTCGAGATGGAAGATCGTAAAGATATCAACCTTCACTAGAGAAGATGATCCAACTTGAGATAGTAGTATGCAGAGAATAACTGCAGATTTATATCGCCAATATTACACCAGCGAATAGTATAGGAAAGGCGACGATAAAGTTCAAGTTGATGAGAGTGTTGTATCTTTGAGTAGTGTCTGATCGATAGTAGACGGTCGATGAGGTGGAGAAACTGGCAACAAATAGTGTGTTAGTTTCGCACTTCAAGTAAAGTTTAACGGTAAAGATGATAAAAAGGATCAAGGGAAAACACGAGGTTGTAGTTTAGTGCTGCTAACTGCAACTTATATGAGGTAATGGAGGAGTTGCTTACTTACTTCAAACTTAGATTTGATGACAGAGTGACAAGAGTATGATCCCTTGGTTCTAAACAACTGCTTGAGGTGTTAGATTGGTGACAAGAAAAGATTAATTTGAGTCAAATCGAATGAAGGGGGAAAGATTGGTTGTGCCATAACTCAAAGCTGTGTTATGATGGAAGGTTGAGGCTGCTACTTACAAGTGATCTGACGTTACTAGCAGAGCAAGAAACGCGTAATACTTGAATACTAGACGGCGCCTTCTGTTATTAGACATTTGACGTTGAAAGGCAAGTGACGAGATGGAAGAAGAGGAAGGATGAAGAGTAAAATGCTATGGACCAAGGGCCTGCTGTAAACGAGGTGAGGATGAATACTCACAAGAATTTTAACTCTGCTGTCAGAGCAACTAACTTGCGATCTTTTAGATCTGAACCACCTTATATATTGTTAGCTTACTATTAGCAAAAAGAGGTAGTAGTTAAGCTTGGTGCTGAGTGGGCAGCGATGGAAATGGTATTGTGAACCAAGGCGGCTCGAAGAGAAAGGGAGGGAGGTAATACTTACAAGGAACTAATTCTCCTAGCAGTAACGCGACAGTATTGTCTGATGTAGGACTACGCGTTCTAGGAACGAGATCGATCCCTGAATGGAATTTTTGTTCTTGAGAAGATCGATGCAAGCTGTCGGGCGCTCAATTCAAGAAACAAAAAGGTCTTTCTGCAAGTCCACACAAGTTCAAAGAATATCAAAACTTTCTGCTAACCACAACTTCAAGGTAGAAGAGTGTTTGGCCAGTGAGTTGTTGTGAGTCTTTTCTCTTGAGCTTAGTACAGGTAGGGGGAGAACAGATTTTTGCTGGAATGGAAGAAGGAAGAAGGGAGAAGGGAGAAGAGAGGTTGAGGTTGTGTTGGATAAGAGTAAAAGGCCTTTGGAGAAAAGTCTTCGACCCGTTTGAAGAAGATGGGAGAACAAAAGTGGCTTAGCTTCAAGTGCGGGATATTCCAGTACCTTGTTATACCTTTTCAACGTGAAATCCTGTCAGTACGGGTGACTAGGCGGGTAAAAACGTTGAGAATAAGTGGTACCGTCCCGTCTCCGAGGAATATTCCGTTGCTGTAGCGTACTGCAGCCTTGTTATGTGGAAGTTAGCGGGAAGTTTTGCTGTAATAGCGCGGGACTGAGAAGTTTTCTGATTGGAGGACGAGGAGTATATTTGTAGATGGAAGGTTATGGAAGGAAGAAGTGATCAGATGCGAGCTGTGAAATTTCCTTTATATCAAGCTAAGTGCAAGGACTACAGTAGAAATTCGCGCAGATGGGGCAGTGCTTGGTCATTCACAGCTCATTGTATCCATTCAAAGTCATTTACTAGTTCGTCCCAGCTTCTGTTGACGTTTCGGATCGTACGATTCGCACGATACTGCTAAGATTACTACTCAACACGGCTTGGGAGGCGTTAGATGAGCCGCCAATGGTGAGCCGAGTGCGAAAGATATTTTCGGGAGATGGGGAACGATAATATGGATTCACCACTTGCATTACTCCTAAGATCTCCTATCTAGGTAAGCATTTGACGCTTCTTGATATGTGTTAGAAAAGCCGTCATTACCGGTCGGAGTACCGGTGATATTATCAGAATATGGCAGATAATGATACGGACTAACCATCTGCATGTACTGTATTATGTCCCATTTACTAGATGTTACCGATCAGCAAGAATAGAAGCTTGACTGAGCATGGTAAAGTGTAGTTCTCATCAAATTATACCCAGCTTTGACTCCTTGTTTACATTGAAGACGGATAAGATGCGCATGTGTCACTTGAATATTCTGATAGAACCAAAGCTACAATGAGATCCTATCTTTGTCGCAATGAACAATGCAAGCCAGACTAAGTTTTGATGCAGTTTTTGTAAATTTCCCAATGTAATTGAACTCTAAACGCTGAAGTGTCGTTGCTGCCAATATTCCCGATACTGTAGAACGGGAAAAACTATGCCCTAGCTGCTAATTAAACTCAATACGAGTTGTAGGTACACAATCTTTGAGAATCGTAGCCCCTTCATGTAAACTGCCAATCAAATCACTTATGAGCTGCATAGGAACTCATGTTCTCTCGCCATCCCCCCTTCATTTATTGTTAACCATAAAGCTGTAAGTCCTCGGCGCTTTTTTTAATTGAATTTTGGTGCTAATTGCGATACCAGTACTAGAACTGGAAACGTGATTGTTTCTTTTATACTCGCAGCATTGTAAGGGCTCTGTATCAGATGTCGAACGGGTGTAGGAGGTAGGTTGTAAGTTTTGTCGGGGCTGGGTAGAGTCGATCACTTCACCACTATCAAGTTATCAGCCATAATGACCATCATGCATAGATTTGAATGAAGTAAATACTCACATAACTAACTCTGATACATCTTATCTAGTGTTTCGCAGAATATATATTCGATGTATCGATCATTGCACTGCTGTTGAGGGAAATAGCAATCTGTGGGAGCACGCTGACCTTACCTTCTCCATACTAAACCACCTCTACTAAAGCAATTGGTCTGTATTGTAACTGTCGGTGATTGATGTGCATGGCCTTGTGCTCTTTCTATGTACAGAGAGGTTTGGGGGTATCCCGTCGGTTAAGGACGCGCAGGTGGTTCAATGGATAGTTGTGACGTTGTAACATGCCGGCAGGCTTTAGACGACCGGACAGATTCGAATTCAAGGATGGACCTAGTATTAATACTGCTTTAAAAGAGACTCGTCAAGCTACTAGAGCATTTACCCCTCAAAAGAGCGTTGATCTCTAATCGACATGTTTACTTCTAGCTTGATATGTTCTTTTGCATTGATCATACCCCTTATAGTTCCCTCCTAGCTCCCGCATCTTATAAATTACTTGCTTCATTGAGATCCAAAGGTAGTAGAACGGAATTCTAAAAGGTACCCACAGTTATTAGTCTCATCATATATACCCTTGCCTAGTTCGCATAGTTTGATCGCCTCGTGTTTCCACCCTACTTTCTCAGTAGTCTACCGAACTTGCCAATTGTTGTAATACTCAGGTCCTTGCCACCCTAGTTGTACAATTTGAATGAAGGAAGAGCTGCTTCTCCATCTTCTCTTCCCTTCCACCCTGTATATTATGGTCCGGAATAGATTTGACGCCGATAGCCCAAGAGAGGACAACGCCATGTTCTAAGCCTGTAAAATGCATCCTGCGCTGATTTATCTGCATGACGGATCCAGAAGTCGTGTGTGGCTAGTCGGAGTGGATTGGTCTAATGCGAAAGTTATGGACACAGAAGGGGAGGATCGAATAAGGGGTCGATGCTTGATGGAAGCTTAGGTTGGAGCTGATGCTGATGAAGGTATTGCTGGCAAAGGAATTGAATATCGATGACAGCATCCAATTTGGATCGAGATCCAGGTTGTCATTCTGCGAGGTAGTTGAAGATGTTAAGGTCCATTGTAATGTTATACCCAAATGAAGCCGTATCTGCGTTCCGGGTAAGTCGACTTGAAAGTTTGAATTGTAGGTGAGAAGTTATTGTATGTTGGCTCATATGTAAACTTGAAGTGAGTGGCATATCGACAGTTCGAGATAGTGGTGGAGGAGGAGGATGTTCGCAAAGTCGATGGTTTGAATCGTCGAAGTAAGACGCTGGAGAAAGTATGCTACAAAAAAAAAAGAAAGTGTGCGGCTATTACTACATATACGATGAAAAGAATTTTTCTTTCGTTAGAAATTGTCGTGCCGGAGACGACACGCGACATTCATATCCTTCTCGGGTATCCAAAGTCCTGTCAAAATATGATGACCTATGTCCAGATCTTCCCAGAAGCTTTTTCATTGCAAGTTATGATCATGATGTCTCCATTCTATACTGCCAAAAATCGTCTAATTTCAAATTACTTTGATGTTCCTTCGCTTTAAAAGAATCTTTAAGATATTGAACTTCCGATTTACTTCCAGGCTCATGTTGCAGGTCTACGTTCAAAGTTGCAAAATCTAACTACAGGTGGTCGAGAGCATACAGAGTCTGGAAGAGAAGACTAAGTCCTCACACAGGCTCATTATGATTACGATTGTTCTGCTCAGTAGCTTATCATCTTTCTTTAAATTCACATGCTGAAAATTTGAGTCACAGGCTTACATGTGTATATAGGATCGCAGCCATGGAGCATCGAAAACATCGTAAGCGTCACTTTATTAAGAATGCCCTACAGCTCATCGAAAGCCACCAATCTGGATGTTTAGCACATATTTATATCACCTTAATTGAAGTCCCCAAGCATCCTCAAAACAGTAAGATGAAGGGGCTAGTAGTTTCGTTCCGTTATGTACTGCGAATATCGACTCTCGGCCTAGATTTACCATCTCTTACGTATTTAGAAACAGTTTCCTAAGCTCTGTGATTGGAAGTGGACCTTTGAATATAAATGGCAAGAGGGAAAGTCCTATTGGTCTCCATTCCGTGCGATGTACCTTTACCTAGGTAAGCACAAATCTTCAATACGGTACTCGCTCTTCTCTGAAACTCCTTTTAGAGCAGCTACTGCTGATTTTGATTTTTTTCTTTCTTCTACCTTTTGTTCTTTTCGATCTGCCAGGACTTGCAACTTAAGAAAATGGACCCAAACTAGCTAGCTTTGTTGTCAACACTTTGTTATAATTGCTCACATATTGGGTACTCTAGGGTTTCATAATGTTATGTATTATGATCAGTTTGGCTCCATAGATCTGTATCTGAATTCATTCACGGTCGTTTTCTCAGCGAATGTGGCTGCGAAAGGGGTCAATTTCGGGTTCCAATTGCGATTCTATTCTCCATAGTGAATGAGACCAAACTTACAGGAACCGGCAATTTGAAGTCACTACAATATGGTCACCCAAACATTTTGTGGAAATTGTCAAGTATTTATTCCTGTTTCAAGGACCAAGCATCCCAAGTTGGCATTATTTCAAAATGCATCCAGTGTCCAGTCACCCGATCTTAAGCCCATCAAATTTTCTGATGCTGAAGAATCGCCTGTAATGAAGAGTGCAACTGCCAGTACTAGACTCGACATGCAATGTCCAGAAAGTTAGTATATATATCTTCCGCATATCAACTATTTTACGCTCAACCTCTTCTAAACTTTCGTTTCGCATCACGAAATCAGAGAGATCAGTGGGCTTTGCGGTGCTAACTAAGAAAAAAGAAAGGCAGGAACTCGTTTGAACAGCACACCGGGCATCAGAGAAAGCTCTATCTACTCTAAGCAGTCTGGGATCCGCAATGAAAGAAGAAGAGAGTACTAGCAATATAGCCATGACTTCGCAGAACTTACACTATTCAGAAAGAGGTTCTTATGTAAATGGCAGACCAGAAGAAACAGTCAATAAACTCAACTTACAGCTGCAAGACAAAGAATCTGAACTATTCTACACAAGTAGGTATGTGATAATCCCAAAAAGGCTATCATCAAAATTCATGACTCATCTAACCTGGCTACAGAGGACACATCTCAACTTAGTCTACAAAACCCGTTATACACAGTCCAGAAAGGGGCTTCCATTGGCACAACCTATTGATCAAACTTCCAAGTCAAAAAGCCATATTTCGTGGATCTTCAACTCCAAATACACTTTCCACTTCGGATCATGTAGTTCATATAAAGGGGCACTCAGCCGAACTGTCCCACTTATCCGACCTCCCAAGCGAAAAGACACAACTTCAACTTACATACACAATCGAATCTAAAAGTGTCAGAAGGAGACTTGTACAAAAGATCTGAGGACTCATAGAAGTCAACTTGCTCGTGCATCCATCCCTTAAAAGGGGTAGTTACTTATGTCCCAACTCAGCAGCTGCAGGTGGAGACCTCTTTGTTTAGGAGTAATGACGCAGAAGACTGTCTGTACTAGTAGCCGTCCAGCTCAATGACGATATCAAGAGATAGGGGAGAAGAGCAAGAGGAATAAGGAGACTGAGTTGGTCTATACAGACATACGCTTGACGTTGTTGAGCAATTAGTCTTGTGTCCCTTTGAATTTCATCACTCAAAGTGATATTGGTGAACAATAAAGTGAGTTCCTTCTCATTGTGATGGGTATTTAAATACAATCATCAACTAATTTATAATTCAGTTCTAGACAACTATTCTTTTACCTCTACATGACGCAAGGCTGTTGTTTTGCGAACATCTCTTTCTGGACCAGATTATCATCGACATTATCTCCTTATTCAAATCCACGAAAGAATCCCTGCATACCCAAATCGAAAATTTAAAGCTCCAAGAGGCTGAAGGTTATATGACAATAAGAGTTTGGATATCAGCTTGATGATGTTAGCACCAGATTGAACCCAACTCGCTTTTGTATAGAGAACCGCAGAGCCAAGATTACAAAAGGATATAATAGAGAGAGATTGCAGAACGAGTTCAATAGAAATTTTGGATCTGGTGCTGTTTTTCACGCTCGCAAAGATGATTATTGAGGTGGAGCGAATATCCAATCTATCTTCTGCTATGTTTGGCTTTCAGTCTACAAATTTGATGTCATCCGCTAACTTTACGGCTGTGAAAAAGAAAATTAGTTGTGATGGAGTCTTAAAATATATTTCCACTTCTCCCGTTTCAAGGGACTGATGTGTGTGCACAATCTTGGAGTCGTGTAATATTGTTGATGGGGAGGGACAGGACTACAAGTTCATGCTTGGCACTCGGATCCTCATGAATGCTACTCATCCATACAATTGTTTTAGAATGACCTAATATGTTGTACTGGTTCATGTTTTTTTAAAAACACGAAGCGGTCTTTTTTGAAGAATGATAGAATTAATTAGATTTCTGAACAGATAGAATGCATGCATGTAGAGGTGCTTGAAAATGCTAGATGTTTCGCGATTACTGTCTGCACATATTATCAGGGTTCGTACGATAACATGGGTTACACAGTTCCCCAATCTTCATCTTCATCATCCGCATCATCTTCGTCATCGTCATCATCGTCACCGTCATCATCGTCATCATCGTCATCATCATCATCATCGCACTCGTCACCGCCACCATATCCCCCACCCCCTCCATGTCCACCGTTGTTTCCTCCACCTCCGTGTCCCCCGTTACCCACCCCTCCCCCTCCCCCATCATGCCCCCCATTGCCACCGCCTCCATTACCCCCTCCTTCTCCTCCTCCCCCACCGCCACCACCTCCGGTCCCATTACCAAGATTCAATGTATTTACTTCGGAGCAGAACGAAGACCATAAGCTTGACCACTCCGTGTACCCAGGTTGTGTAGTTATGAACACCCCTGCTAGGTTTGCAGATGTAAGCTGACTCACGAGAGCAGTTTGTTCTGTTGTAGTTCCCGTGAAATCATGAATTGCATACGTTGATTTAGCTAGTAAGGAGGTATCCAAACTAGTCAATGAAGTTTTATTGAAGTTCGCATAAGACTCCTCGAATATGTTGATGCTATCAGCCAGTGTATAGAAGGATGCATCGACCGCAACACCGGGATTGAGATATATGTAATCTTTGCCAGCTCCTAACGATGTTTTCGCGTATGTGGTAAGTGTACTCATGTAGGGGAATGTTAAGTTGTTTGATGGCGACTCGTCGAAGAAAATCCCGCCTATTGGAAGCTGGGTTGGTGAGTTCCACCCGACATATTTATCGATTTCTGCTTCGATTTCCAAAACGTCTCGATCTCCGTAAGAGGTATAGACATAGCCAAGAGTCAGGACGTTTGAATAGCTACTGAGATTTGTAAGGCCTGCAACATAATTGACATCTGGGTCCGTAAACTCTAAGTTCGGGGCAACAATCACATGAAACTTGAGTTCTGGATTGGCGACAATCGAGGTAGTAAGTGTACTCCACGAAGTTGAATTGTATGGGTACATATAAAGTGGAAGTAACACGAAAGCTGGCAGAACCATGATGACGACGGGGATGTATCCGTTACACGGATTGTTTGAAACCAAATGAGTGAAAATGAACGAAAACCAGTGACACCAAAAATGCAAACTATAGAACGTGCATCATAGCAGAGAAATATAGAAACGTTACAAGAGGAGACTTCTCCTTCACCAAATTCGCTTTCCCCATCTGGCCATGCGGTCGAAAATTACGATACTTGGCAAATGTACCATTCGAAAGTTAGCTCGCATGTACATAGTATATGTTACTGGATTTCTCAGGCTGAGTTTCTTCATTGCAATATACATGCAAGCCTTTTATGATACCTTCCAAATGTGTATGAAATTGGCTTCGATTACGCGGCTGGACTGAGCGAACAGAGGCGAGAAGCTTGACATGGTCAATATCTTAGGTAGGCATGTGTAATGTTGAGGAAATGAGATGGATGTAGTGGCTGGATAAAACTGAGGAAAAAAGGGGAAAAAGAAGTTTCCTTAGCCCTTCGCTTGCAGTAGGTAGAAACCCATAGCCCTATACCCCTACATTTCCCCCATCCTCTTCGGCCTTGACGGGAAGATATTATATTGTACCTGCCTACTCGTCTAATGATGATTCCTTCTTTCATCCAAATATCGGCCAAGAATCTAATGCAGAAATACTTACGACCTGAATTATTGCTTATTTCTCGGTCCCGTCCCCACCCCGGGGACACATTTGTTCCTCGCGATGTTGAATCTCGATTCCGGATTCGGAAATTAGTTCCTTTATATTTTCTGCTTAGTTAGTGGAATCACAATTGCGACGTCTCTTCATCGTCGCAATATTGATACAGTAGACAGATATTACAAGGCTGAATTTCTCCGAGACTACCATGTTAAAAAAGTTCACGACGTTACATCCCAGGTTTGCCATTGCCTCTGCAGCAGTTATTTGTTGCAAGACCCCATCACCTCAGCAAATATGGCTTATTTTTGGCAACAATTTTTGAGCATTCTTTGTGGTCAAAACCGTTTTAGTGTTATAACAGCGTCGTAGCACGGCGAAAAAGCTCCTCACGAGGCTGCTTTTCTGTCAACAGGATCAGCTAGGTATTATTCTGACATCAAAATATTGGTTGCTACTAGCCATCCGACCACTTGGGATACCAAACTAGATATACCCAGATCTTGGCATGGCGTGCTGCATTTCGTTTTAGCTTAAGGGTAAGATGCACCAAGTATCGCGTCTACTGCCCAGGAAAGCCAATCTGCTAGAAATACTCAACCGCTGAAATTTATTGATTCCCTTATTGATTTTCAACCTATTTCCACTCAAATTTTCATTTCTTGAATCTTTTCTTTCTTTCTCCCTCTTTTGTGACGAGCACCCGTTGCCTTTTCATTTTCGCTGCATCGAAATGGCTGAATTTTAGTGGCCGTTTGTGTGAAGATGTCCATATCAATTCTTGAAGCGAGATCCTTTTATTGACGCCACTTTCATCCTGTTGTCTAGACCTCGGTATCTTAATTCTAATGTCCCGTACTTGTCATCACCTTTGTGTTCTTGAAGTTTGCAACAGCTGCTACGCTCTGCTCAAATCTTTCGAACTTACTATACCAAGGGGTATACTTATGTGTTGTGTTGAAACTCACTGCAATATTAAGTTAAGTGACAAGTGTCTGGTAATTGCCATTGAGATAGCAAGTTTCCCACAATTCACCATCTGGGTATTCGATACCTTCCTCAAAGCTACCACTGGCCTCCGGCAACTATTTCATATTCCATTCCAAGCTCTACACTTTCAATGATCTCTGCTATGAGCTGGAAGCCTTCAAACGTGAACTATAACCGGTCTATGAAAAAGGTCGCTTTGAACGGCACAACGGATGGTTCGGTTCGTGGTGCTCGTCACCAAACTGGTAAGATAGTACCTCCTTGGTCTAGAGGAAAAACATTCATCGATGGATCACATCTATTAAGAGCTTATCACCTTCCCATCTCTACATATTTTGGCAAACTTAGTCGATGCTCTTCCGTTTCCCTTCTCTGAGTAGGGATTCCCAAATATTCAAGGTAGATTGATGCAATCGGCTCAATCAAACACAAAGGCTCTCGAGATTTAAACTCAAAGTCGCCATCGAAATTCACGAAGTACAAAAGTTTTGATTTCTCACGGCTATACAAATAGCCCAATACTAACCAAAAATTCTCATCTGGTGACTTGTATTTGAATGAAATTGAGAGTCGATAAATTCGATCAGCCAAATGTGCCACTCACAGGTACAAAATATTGCATCTCGAAAGATTGAACTATACATGCTTGCCGCATTTTTAATAATCCGTTTTGTTCCTGCATTTTGACAATAGTTGGGAGACAAGAATTGTCTTGCTACATACTAGGATCAGGTTTTAGTCAACCCATAAAACGGTTTGGCGTAGTTACTTGAATTCTATCTTACTGCAGCTGCAGAGCAACGTTCCAATTGTCTATTCATGCCCGCATAGACTATTATCCCACTCACGTACGCATCGTCGTTCAGATCGGAACTATTTAGGTAGCCAAACGCAGTTTTGAACATGCAATTGCGGGGAAGCTGAAGATTCCGGATAATCTCTCGGACCTGCAGTGCTACAGTGAGTCCCGTGAAGTCACTTGCTGATTCGCTCAACCCATCGTTGTTTGCATATTTGTATTCTTATCGTGGGCTCCCAACCTTTCGAAATAGGCATATAAGATGTCGATCAATACCTTACTATATCTATTTCAACGAGATAACCTCAAAGAAACGTCGGCCGCAAATATTCAGGGTAATCTTTTTATTTCGTGATTGAGCATTCTCGATTCTACACAATGTCAAAGTTTACCTCAACCTTGAAACACCTGCTCCTTACTGGTGTGGCGTTATACGATGTCTCTGCCAGTGCTTCGGTGCTCCAGCGTACTCCCCCAATGGGTATGCAAATTTTCAATGCAGCAATCCTTATGATAATAGCTAACTGGGTTAAGGCTTCAATAATTGGTCAGCATTCATGTGTGGGCTTAACGAATCGCTATTCGTTGAGACAGCCCAGGCAATGGTGGAGAAAGGCCTTCTTGCAGCAGGTTACAATCGACTTAATCTAGATGACTGTTGGAGTCAAGGCAGTCGGGAACCGAACGGTAGTCTATTATGGAACACCGAGAAATTTCCACGCGGCCTTCCATGGTTGACCAGCTATTTGAAAAGCCTGGGGTTTAATTCTGGAATCTATACCGATGCTGGAGTCAATTCTTGTGGTGGATATCCAGGTTCGTATGGGTATGAGGAGCTTGATGCGAGAGCTTTTGCCTCGTGGGGCTTTGATTACCTCAAGGTTGATGGCTGCAACATGCCTGTAGCAACTGAGCAAGAGTATGAGCGAGTTTACGGCCATTGGCACAGCGTCTTAAGTGCATTGGAGAACCCTCTCATCTTTTCGGAGTCTGCTCCGGCATACTTTGCAGAGCAGGATAACCTAACTGATTGGTATACTGTAATGGACTGGGTTCCGAAATACGGGCAGCTTGCTCGTCACTCGCGTGATACATTGGTCTGGAACTCAACTTCATATTGGCCCGACATCACCGGATGGGATTCTATCTTATTCAACTATGGACAGGAAGTAAGATTAGCGAGATATCAAAAGCCTGGGTACTTCAACGATCCAGATTTCTTGATTGTTGACCACTTCGATTTATCGCTCAATGAAAAGAGGTCACATTTCGCTATTTGGGCCTCACTATCGGCCCCCCTTATCATCAGTGCTTATATTCCGGCATTCGGCGCAGATGAGGTTGCTTATCTCACGAATAGAGATCTGATTGCTGTAAACCAAGATCCGTTGGCATTACAGGCTACACTTGTCAGCCAAGATGGTACATGGGATGTTTTGACCAAAGACCTAGCAAATGGGGACCGACTTCTCACCGTCATCAATCGAGGCAATCTCACGGCAAGCTATAAAGTACCATTTCAGAGGATTGGTATCTTTGCATCAACGGTCAAAGTCAAAGACCTCTGGACCGGGAAAGTCTCAACAACATCGAAAGCTGTCACAGCTGTCAATGTTCCCTCGCACGGTACTGCAGTATATCGCATTTCTGCTGGATATGGAAATCTAAACGTCATACCGACTGGTATGATCTTCAACACAGCATCACTGAATCTTCTTACCTACTCTAGTCAAGGCCTAGCATGGGCAGCCTCCCTCGGATCGGACGAGCAAGTGTGGCAAACCGATGAGGATGGTACTATCAAGGGAATATTTGATACTTCTAAGTGTCTAACGGATCTCGGGGGCGGGAAGGTATCACTTGTTGCGTGTTCTGGCAAAAAGAATCAGAGATGGGAGTACTATGCTACTGGAAATCTCGTAAGCATCAGTACTGGGTCGTGTTTGGCTGAGGCTAGTGGAGACGTTGTGACGGCCAAATGTCAATTTGAAACCAACGGGCAAGTGTTTGGGTTCCCTAGTGGAATTGATGTTATCGGACAATAAATGAACCGGTACTATTTGGAAAAGGTTTTTTCCCCTAATATCATTAATGTATTCTACCTTGTGTACGTACTGATAAGAGCACATCAACATGACCAGTATGAGAGGAACAACACTTGACATGTATATAGCTATAATTTCATATGCAAGTAAGCTGCCGAAGTAGCTTCTTTATCTTTTCTGGTTACATGATTACTTCCTCTGGAGTTATCAATCGTAAAATAGCACATTCAGCTTCTCTTTCAGCTTGAGAAATACGAGAACGTGCATGCGCGAAATTAGCAACTTTCTGCTACGTTACAACACGATACCCCGCCAAAAACAGCCCCGCATCAAAATGTTGGACCGACGGATGTTCAACTCCGATGTTATCCCGTCATATCCCAACTTCAATATCATCACCTGATATGGCATATTGACCACTTACCACATAGCACTTGACCATATAACACTGTTCTTGTCCCTGAACCTACGCACTTCTTTCTGAACAATAGTATCAACTAAAATGCCGGAACAAAAGTCAAAACTCCTTGAATCTCTCGAACAAGATGGCTTCGTTCTCATCCCCTCTCTTCTGAGTCAAGCAGAGGTTGATTCTCTCCGTGTCGAAGCGAAAAAGACTGTCGATCTTGCTCGCTCTGGCTTATGGCCATATGTTCGAACGCTTCCCAAGCAATTCCCACCTTGGAACATAGGAGAAGGAGAGTCGCCTGCGAAAGATGGTATTTGGGGTGTTCAATCAATCATGAATCCCAAACTTGCAACTTCCTCATCGTTTATCAAGATCTACTTCTCGGATAAGATGTTAGGTGTAGTGAAGGAGCTTCTGCGATGCGACAACGAAGATTTAGTCATGGAACTATTTAATTTATTAATTCGTCCTGATCGCGACTTTGAGCTTCGTTGGCACCGAGATGATATTCCATCTTCTGCCACCGCTGAAGAGGAACTCGCGAGACTAGCGGAGCCTGCATGGCATGCACAGTGGAATATGGCATTGTATGATGATGCTTCTTTAATTGTAGTTCCCAAGTCTCACAAGAGGGCAAGGACAGCTGCAGAGAGAGATATGAATGAATATGAAACGGGAGTACAGGGTGAGATCAGGGTAGAGATGAAAGCGGGAGATGTGGTGTTTTATGACAACAACATTTTACATAGAGGAAAGTATGAGAGTGGTAAGGAAAGGGCAACACTACACGGGAGTGTAGGTCATCGGAATGGCAAAGGTGTGAGAGCCAGGAACGTACTGCAGCATGGATTGAGGGAGGTGAGTTGGAAATATTCTACCCTTTGAAGTGAATTGCTATTAAGCGACAACGCTGACATCATTGATAAACTCCAGTGGGTTGGTGATATCAATCTTAGTGTACTGAACGAAGAGGAGAAGAAGAGAGCGGAGGGAATGAGGAAAAGGTTATTGAGCATGGCTGAAGAGAGTGGTGAAGTGGGCTATTCATTGGACGGATGAGATTGATCAATGAATTTGGATCGATGACAGGCGACAGATATTCTGTAAATATGCATTGGATGCACAGATAACCTGGAAAATTGTTATCTCTGACGAGTGAGAGAATCTTCATGCTCTTAAGATTTAGGTGAATTCGTACTTAGTTTCTTTCACTATAAAGTATAGCTGAATCGCAGAAGTCGTCAGTGAACTAGAGCTACTAGAAACTTGCCAAGAGACCATATTACCAATTCTCTGTTGTCAGCCACTTGGTACAGTTTACTGAAGCTCTATACAGTTCGCTCGCTGTAGCTTCCTGATGCCTTTATCCTCATCAGTGAAATCATCAGTCATAACCCAGCCTCTTTCTTTAGCACATTAACATTTTAATATCGATCGCATTCTCCGCAAAACCTCCTCGTGGCCATCGATACTTATGAGCTGGCAAGTTTCACCGAAATATCTCCCCACATTCAGACACTTTACAGAGTTTGACAACAAATCAATTGCGACCTCAGTCTTCTCTCATACATAGCCCAAGATCGGGATCCAACAGAAGTCCACAAGAGCGGCAAGCTGTCATCTGAACCACTTAGTGCAAGTAATTGCTACTGACTGACAACAGTAGATCGCATGAACTTTGCCATTTCTTGCATCTCGGATATTCGCTACAGAAATTATGTATCGGCAAGCAAGAATCACTGAAGCCAAGCAGGAAATCGAGGCCATGTTCGAAGGCTTAGATGACGGCGATGCAGCTGATCTGGTTAAGATCTGCCAGAATGCAATCGAGACTATCGAGATGAGATGTGCAAAGAAACTCCAAGTCTTCAAAGAATTCTACAAGCCCCTCTCTGTCAGCGATACCGATGACAACAGCTCTGTTAAAATCACGCAGAAGATCACCGACAAGTACTTTCAGCTTTACCAGACACTCCCCGCTTTGGAGAAATTGCGAGATTTGGGTAAGAATTCTTCGTCACTCGGTTCGAAAACGTCCTACTGACATGAAACAGATCGGACGAGGAAAGACACAAAGGATGAGTTGAACTTTCAAGTAATGATTGCTGAACGAAAGGAACATCTCGAAGACTTGAAGAACGAAAATTAGATACAGGACACCAAATTTTTCAGGGAAGGATTAGGGATTGTTAACAGGAGTTTATTTTTCTGGGCTTGCTGACAGGGACTTCGCTGGCTCTGAAAACGAGGTGAACAAGAAATAGGAATTGACACATATGACATATGGTTATGGTTAGGTGATTTCAAGGTGATGGGTTAGGCACAAGAAGGAACACTGGCCAGGCATTTTACTCAACTAGAGCATTGATTGTTTTCAATGGGGGCCGGAGTAAGGATAAATAGGGCTAGTTCTGAACAAGAACAAGAATAGGTTTTCTTATTACCAATGTGCCACATCGCTGTGCGTATAACGCTGGGTCTTATTGAAGTGAAGGGAAGTGATCTCGTGAAAGCTATATATAATTTGGGTTGATGATTAGAGAGTACTATCAAAGTTGAGATATCGTAATCTATAGATGATCTGCGTTACCATAGCACCAAGCTTCGTAAGCTCCAGAATTGGTCTCCGTTGAAAACCCAAAGTGAAGTGCCTGGCTCTGGTAACATGCGTAACATCAATTTTGCGACGGTCAGTTCAACAAGAAGTGATGGGCATCTCCCGAGTACTCAAGGTGTGGTAGAAACAGCGAAGTAGCCCATTATGAAGCTCAGTCATTGACACTCACGGAACGACAGTTCATTTTACTTCTCTCGTTGAAACTTACTTTAAGATACTATATCAGAGTCTCATCCCAGATCAATTATCATTTGTTCACAAGGGTTACTGGTATATAAATGGATAAGGAAGATTCATAATATATAATACGATTGACTTTGAATTTAGTTTCTATTTACGAAGAAAGATTTTTCCTAGAGAAAAGGGGAGACCGACAGAGTGTTTGAGACTTGGATGAAAAGGAAACACATGAGAAGGTCTTTTTTTCATATTCGGTGCAAGCAGTGAAGTGCCTGGCTGGAGTCCGGAACATGGCATTGTTGATCAATATGAGCAACGTGGTTCTTACCAAATGCAAGGGCTCTGTTCATCCTCTCTAGACTATCATTGATAGTGTTCAGAACATCGACGCGGAGTGAAGATGCTAATTGTTAGTATTGCCAGCAATCTGGAGCCAGAAGTCTTCCCCTCCTCATAGGAAAGAGTGAAGGCAAGAGACACGAGCGCTGAAACCGCCTCTGCAAAATAATATACACAGAAATACGAATGTGATCCCACTTCAACCAACTTCGAGCATTTGGTGCACATGATTGTTTGCAAGTCACAAGTTATTTCAATACAGTTGCAAATTCGGGAAGGGGGGATTGAAAGCCCTTGAAGACGAAAGAATCGAAGAACAACATAATCTAATGTTAGATGGATGAGCATTGTATCAATGAGGAATATAAGTGTAAGTCTATTATCTAACAGGTTCTAGATTTGTACATGATTCACACCAGTCTCACAAGACAGCTTTTATCTACCTCTATTGTAATCTTACAATCAGGGGCTAACAGCGCATAAAAACCATCTTCTGTATCTTTTGTGCTCAGCATACCATCTCGCAAGCATAAATGCTTTGCTCTCCAGATCTTCATCACTCCCACCTTCCCTAACATTTGAGTCTACTTACATAACCGCGAAAAGGATTGACTGAGCCTCAAGATCTAAAAGAGGACACCGCAGAAACTTAATATCCGCTAGAGCTACTTTTCAAAGGAGCTCCTTGACCCGCAGAGAGGAAAAAGAATCTTCCAGACGCCAAAATCCGTGGCCGAAGATTACCTTCCTATCCTATCATTTTAGGTCGTTTTCTATTATCAATTCAGAACATCGCTCCTCCTATTTTTATTCCCTGTCTAGCTATGTTGCTAAGCCTCCGACCTGGCTCAAGATCAAACCAAAACAAGCCAAAAGTGAAGGATAAAAGTTGCTGACTCGATTTTCCAGATCCTGCAATTTCCTATGGGGGCCAGAGCCTTCGTATATTGTAGCTAGGAATCGTCTACATGATGGGATTGGCACCGAACAAACCAGTTGATTTTGAAAATACGGACCAAATATCTAGAAGAGTACATCGAGCTAGACCGAGATCGGTCCCGAGATCCCGCTTTATTTGTACCGTCACCTTTATCAAACTGTCAAAATTGTGACTTATCGGCAGTTCAAACACAGTCAGCTTAATTCGGGACTTTGATGGTCGATGCCGGATATGCAGAATAACCTATCCGCATGTACTAACACTCATATAAAAGACAACAGTTGGGATATGTAGATTTAGCATCTACAGATCCTATAACAGTTGGTGGTCTACGATCATTAATCGAAGGTTGACGCGTCAAACAGAAAAGAACGGATCAGGGGGCAACAGAGATCTCTGCATCAAACATATCAATTGAGCCTCAGACATTGGATACATGTAAGATAAATAATCTACTACACACCAATATCCAAGTCCGGCGAATGCAATGGCAGGCTACGTGTGAATTACGCATCTTCATCACATCACACCACACCGCACCAATATCTTAAACCTTTTTCCGCTTAAAGGAGCAGAGCCTCAGTTGCGAGATTGAATGATTTGGAATGCGACAAGGAACGAATCCCAACCAAGTACTTAGCTGCTATACCACGGTGCACATGCAACTCAAGCTGGCTCGAGGCTGGACAACCCACACGCCCGCGATTGCAGATTGAGCAACCAAGCCAGTATGGAAATTATGGAAACTCAATATTGCGCATGCACGATGAATCACTCCCCAGGCCGAGAACCACGGAGCCGTCTGTCAAAATCTTTTGGGTCCGCCAGCACGAAGATCTTTACTCCAATGGTGTCCGTTAAAAGACACCAAAATGTCTGCACGTATGCACTGCGCCCTTCCAATCCAAACCATGCCTTGACTTACCTGAATGCTGGGTAGATTTCAATCATTTGACCATGGGGGCATACGAACATACCATACCATACGTATGTGCTGCAAATTGGATACGGAAAAAGCTCCTTAAAGCCGGGGAAAGGAGAAAAGGCATATTATTGACCCGAGCCCGATGGATCGCGAGCTTGATTTGTGATGATATCTCTCCCATTTGATTGGCACCTAGAAGGCGCATTTGACGAGTTTGAAGATTGATGGAAGCCTAGTATGATTCACAAACAAGGTGCTTCGCTCGTACGAATAATATCCACTAGCCTTTTACATATATGCATCCACATGGCAATCTGGGCTTGCCGAAACATCGGGTCGAACTGATCATTGGTAGAATTGTTCAATAAAAGTTTTCCCACTCGGATGAAGATTAACCTGCTTGTTCATGGAAAAATAAATTGGCAATCCAAGTTTGGGAAGAGAAATGTCATTTGATGTGCTTTAGATATTGGTAGGCTTGGTAAAATGGGTAAATGTGCTGCAAGGATCAAACATTGGTACTTGGCATTGGCGGAGATATCCAGGAAAGGAGATATCTCGAATCTCGATGTTAAGGGATATTTGATGGTTTGCCGCGGAAACTTATACAGTATTCTGATTGTCTTGACTCGAGTTTGTGCTTCGGATCCGAGTCCTAAATCGGAAACCCACAAAGAGATAGAGGTACAAATAGAGGAGAGCTCGGTTACAGACTGAGCTCCCTGAGTCCCCTCATTCCAATGGGATTTCTCGTGCGTCTTAACACAAACGAAAACCCATCAAAATACAAGCTATCCACTACAACTATTTTAACTGCTTTTTCCCACTTTCCTCTATTTCACATGTACGTGAAAGGGTCACGAACTCACAGGCAGCAAATGCACAGCCGTTTTGCTATGCTGTATGGTCCAGAATTCATGTAAAGAAATCCCTTCCCTCGTTTATTAAAGCCTCATTTGAAAATACGACTTACCGAATTGGGAGCGTATTGAAGTTATCTATCCATCCATCTATCTATCTATGCCATGCAGGGCTCTGGCAAGGAAGTTTGGAATCTGGCCCCAGCTGAATTTCTGCAACCACATGGCTTGCCTGTCTTTCACATGGTATTTCTAGTGATGGAGATAAGATGTTACATTGTAATAAGCCCCGTAGTTAACGGAGAAATACCCTCAATCTTTAACCTACAGAGTTTGGAGCATACTGTGAGTAGGGTGCCGGGGGGAAATAAATGCAGAATTCGGTGAAAAATTGAATGATTGGAGAACCACTTCCCCAATTGTTGATTTCGCGCGAGCAACCAAGACGGGACATTCAATGTATTGTCGATATCAATCATGCGGCAAGACTCCTCCGCACAAGGAAAAGGGAACTCCGTTGCGCATTCCGTATCCGTTCAAAAGGAATAAACACTAATAGATCCGTCCGTTCCATACTCCACAATCTGGACGGATGGACCGTGAATTGTCAATTCCTTCGTCTGTTTCATTGCGGCGCATAAAGTTGCTAAGTAACCTACATATGTAAACTATCACGAGTCAATATCGTAATATAATATGGAAACGGAGGACGGACGCTGAATCGCTGATTAATAAGTTCCGTTCGAGCCCTAGAAAATAGCTAAACGATCCACCCTCCCCACTGTGACTCCCATCATTGTCCACTCTCGCAAGGGATATTTTCGTGATGATATGAGGGCTCGAAGTGAAGATGAAAGAATTTCGGAATATATAGGGTCCTCCTATAGTCCGTCCTTTGTACTATGGAGGGAATTCAACCAAATTTCATCGTAGGTGGAATTCCATGCCTAACTTCCCCGGCTGGTAGCCGTGGATCGTTCACAGAGGGTCTCCATAGGTGAGCGCTTGTAAGTAGGTTTTGACTTTCATCGATCGCAGATCAGTAGGTGTTTAGATGCCTAAAAATAAATGTAGAGTAAAGCACTTACCTATTGTGCTCGCCAGTAGTCAGATGAAGTTCGTCAGTCAATGATTGCGATGACGACCCGCGAGTACTATTGCGGAGACACAACTTCCTGGACATCGAGTTTGGAGGTATTCGAGTATTCGAGTATTATCGATGAAGAAAGGAATCGAAACCTATATCCAGGGAGTAGGACTTCTCCTCGTTACAACACGTAAATTGCTTCCCATTGGTCCTATATACGATGTTCTCCATTATGATCTTTTCAAGGATACAACTTCGGAAATCTCGATGAAATGCGGCCGAATAGAGTATATGATTTTCTAACCACGACTTCTCTGGGCAATCAGAACGTAAATGGGCCCTGTCGCTTTTCAAACCAGCCCCCAAAAATGTGGCACAGATGTCCTCATCTACCTACGCCTTGTGGGATTTATAATGAATTTTCTCTCCATTGTATCATAATCCACTAGTAGCCAGGAATAGAACACTACCACAAGAAAAACCTCGAGGTTCAATTTTTGACTGGTAGATACTAGTTGGGCATAACAGGAGAAAAAGAAAATACAGGCAGGCAGACAGGCACGACTGACCCAGCCCTAGGCTTGAGTCCTGATCTGTATGCAACATTCCATGTAATGTCTGCTAAATGCCTCAAACAGGAAAGTGGGCAGTGTACCATGTATTTTTCCACGTGAAAACCTCATTTGGAGCAAAGCCCTGGACGCTTTTACAACAAAATCGAAAATACATGATCGACGGGCGGTGAAATGAAAGTATGGGGTTTTGAGATATTGCGTGAGAGGTCGTAGACGTGTGGGTGGTAACAGAGTGTTGATATCAAATGATCAAATGAACATACCAATCTCGTCAGAGCATTCTACTCGGTGTCTATGTAGGGGATCCAAAGGTGGCTTCACAAACAAATACCAAATTTCGTTCAGCCTTACGCGGCGAGCTTTACATTAGCTGCTAGGAATCGGTCGGTGCTTCGTTGTTGCGGAGGCTCACAAGCTTCAGGGACCAGAAGGCTTGACTCTATGTACGTAGGTTGGCATGTTTGTTAACGTTACTTTCTCATCCATGATCAGTCAGGTATGAACAATGCTGGTGATGCCATCCATCCATGCATCCATCTATCTCAGAAACAAATCAACATGCGTATAATCCAATTCACGGCGGTGAGTCAGAATGCATACCATTACGAGTTGTGGTTCCGCATCCTCAGTATGGATGTTTTCTCCCGAACTCGGTAGAATGAGTGTGGTATGTTAATCTTGATATTGATTATAGTATGAGCCGACTGTACTACACACTATACTACATTGATTTGAAGCCTCTCTTTCTAGTCAGGATACTCGTCGAAAGATTCACATGAATAATTTAATGACAAAGCAATGAGGGCGACACGATTAGATCCACTATCTAATATGAACCCTTCATTATCGTCGTTGTCATCTACAGCAGTCATCTAGATCTGCTATCAATATCAATATATTAGCCTGTAACCCCTCGTTCCCAACCCAATCAAAACCCCCCATTTCCTAACACGTTAATCGGAGCTTGCGAAAGTGGGTAGCGCATCACAACCCCATATTTGGCATCTAATCCCCACTGCCTATTCTTAACGTTAAACGACATTTGGTCACTGGTGTTCATTACCAAGGAAAGCGAAGGAGTCCAAGAATTAAATTAAAGTCACGACATAACAGCTCCGTAACCAAGAACACTCTTCTCAACCAATAACATTACTTCACTTGGACTTACCCAAGCCGCACCAGCCAGAGAATAGAACCCTTACGGACGAAAGCTCCAACGTAAAGTCTCAAACTAGCCTTAAGATTCCCGAATCGTGAAATGAAGGATTATCCTCGACGTCAAGATAGCCTTAATTGGAAACCCTCAATGCGACTTCATGTCATTGTGCCTTACTCCTGCCTACGCGAATGTCAAATGCCAATAGTGGTATTTCAGATCTTCACGTTTACAATCACCTTGCCGCACAATCACGTTAATTTTCACGTACAACGGTTGCACAAGAGGGATTGGGTGATTTCTAATCGCTCCGAGATCTTCTTCTCAAATTTCTTAATACTCCGCAGGGGTTTAGGACGCGGTTAGGTATGGGGTAACCATGCAAAAGGTCCGGATTGAACGGTTCAGAGTGGTCAGAGACCCTCAGATCTGAAGACCGTGGACATATTCCGTACATTTGTATGATATTGTACTGTAAGATGATTTAATATGATATGATATATTTTGTGCATAAACTTTGACGTCTGCGTGCAAGGTCCAAGGCACATTTAGTGACGCGGTGGAGTCCCCCGGGTTCTTCAGCCTTCGATCGTGTGGAGTTGTCTCAATTGCTCGGACCAAGATCAAGGGCTCAACTTGATTCAACGGTCTGGTAAGAGTGCTTATTGAATTCTGGCATAGGCAGTCTGTCAAGTTTAGTAAAGCTTGAGTAAAAGTCAATTCGGCGACCGGTGCTTTGCACAATTTTCATCCGCCGCAATATAGATATCAAAAGCAGGATACAAATTATGAACTAAAATTCGTACTTTTCCGAAATCGTCAGTAGCATGCAGTGTGTCTCTACGTATCTACACCCAATTACCAAGGACATCAATGTTCACTATACCACACACAGCCGATGCAATCTCGTTGCCAAGCCATCGCACAATTAGCAGTTGCTTAGCCCTTTTGAATCCCGGCACTTTGTCACTGGGAATTCTCGCAGCATACCCATTTCAATAAAGTACAGCGGGGCATCATGTCAGCACCTTAAAAGATGTTTACAGACCAGTGGTTGAGGACAAGATATTCGATGAGACTTGGTATTGCTTGGTCTGCTCGTGCTTACCATAATCTTCTCAAGCATGCCACGCATGGAAGCGTGATCGAATCATCTTCAGCGGTGACAAAGTCACTGTGTGGATTTAAGATATCACATAAGACCTATAAAAAAAAGGGAATTGACTGGATGTTGGAGCTCCGGGTACTCACTTTTACTCTAGAACAATGAGGTGATGAAAGGAATGACATGAGATGTTTCGCATGTATCATGTAATCCGCAAAGATATCCTAGAAGCCACGCGGGAAATGGAATAAGATACCCATGAACTATTCTCACTGGGGTGGAGACTTGGGAGAATGGCATTTTCCCACTTTGCAAGAGGAGCCAAAAGTATGGATCTCGGCGTACCTGGGGTGAACTGATACTCTTTGTTCTCTTACAAGATTGAGGTCATCGAGAACCCACATGTGGAGAGACCCAACGAAAGATTATCAAAAACTTCGGCCATCCACAAACAATACTTTGGGTTCAAAATCATCAGGATCAAAAACATTAGTCGAATGCCAGATTTTCTCTGAGAGTGTGCATCTCGGACGAAGATTCCGCTTCTGGAAGCTTGAGATGGTAGATTGGAGAGACAAGCCCAGTGATACTTTTGATTCAGAAAGCGTAATTTCCAGCCTCTACGATGAACCTCGTGAACCTTTTAATCGTATCTCTGCGATAAATCCAGCTAAGCTCCTTGAAAACGGTTCTCTTTGTAACCTCTGTTGAAGGTACAGTATGTGCCAGTCGACTAATTCTCCGATGTGGCTTTTGGATACCAAGCACGAGCAAGCTTCTGTCAGCTTTGATACGCTGATTGATCCAGGAACAGTCATCACTAGATTCGTAGTCTGGTATGGATATCTTGCTCTCAGTCTGCTCGCTTGGTACTCAAAAGGCAGTGGTTGAGGATACGAAGAAGCAAGCACTCTGCGACCATTGTGGTACCGAAAACAGACTAGAATAACGAGGGAATAAGAAATGGAAACATATGTGGAGATTTTCCGTGCGAGTCACTCGGCATCAAGAGAGGGGAATGTCAAGAAAAACAAACGCGGCAGGCAGGGCTCGTCATTGCCAATATTCATAACGGGTTCATCAGGTTGATAAACCCGGATCCAAGACTCGGATATCGTTAGAGAAAGGAGGTATTAATTTCGCCATGAAATCTGGAACACTTCAGTCGTAAATCCGAGAATCCGTATGGTATTCATTGTCGATCGTTCATGGCAAAGAACGAATTAGTCTTCACCGCAAAGCATTGTGTAACAGTCTCCTAAATCCGGTCTCGATCGCCCCCATTCTTTAGAAACCCGGTTTGGAACCAACTCGTATAGTAGATCTCGACGCCTTTAAATGCCTAAGATGGTCATTTTATCGTTGTGTTGGAGGTCTAATGATTGCGGAAATCAATACCATTCGTCCTTGGTACGGTACATGATGTTGAAAGCCAAAACAACATTATACTTTCGGGTTAATTGGCATCTGTAAAGATGAGAGGGGAGATGGCGACCGGGTAGGGCTGAGCGGTCAATGGTGTCATGCGCAACAAGGCCACCTGGGCATCTAATGCGTTCTTCGGTCGTACCGGAATGAACGATGCGAGAATTTGTCCCTTTCGTAACTTGAGCATAAAATTGTGGCACTCCGCTACTGTTTGTCTTTCTCACCGTCGTTGAATTACGACTTCGCTCGCTTAAGCATGAATCTGTAATGGTTATTGGTCAAAAACTGTATGACAGGGCTCTATCTGCTCCATGCATCCAATTTTCCTGCGGTGTGGACTTTAATTGATGGCGGAGAGGTTGGGGTGTCTGTGTGTTCCAGGGTTTGATGTGATAGTGGTGTGGAGTGGTTCCCAAGAAAAATCATGGTAGCATTTGTATTTTACCTTGTTCATCATCGTTTTGTCACCCAATCAATATGTTATCTCGTCCCAGGCATCATGCTCATCGGCGGTCGAGATAAATAAACATATGACAAAGCACGTGTACTTCCAGGGCTAGACATGACACGGCATGGGTATGAGGGTTTTAGATGGGATCAAATCGCAATCAATTGCCTATTGATCAGTTGTGATAGACGGCGATGACAATTCCAAGATGCTGAAGATATCTCTTGGCTTAATTGGCTTGATTGGCTTGACTGATATTAACTTGTTTGTAACGAATTAACTCACCACTAGTTGAGACGGAGTAAGGGAAGGAATTATATTTGAACAATAAAGACCAGTTAGAATATTTAAAGAATATCGCGACATCCGCAATCATTTTCCCGTGGAAATTGGCTAAGTGTTTTCCAAGATAAATGATGGTTTATACTGCATGACGATGGTGATTAAAGCCATCAAAGACACTCCATAGATCAGGCCCATAGGGAGTCTTGCCCCCCATTAGTTAACCCAAATTTACGTACATACCTACTGATCTAAAGCCCCCCTTAAACTTGACTTCGTAAATAGTACTCGCTAGCTATAGTAAATGCTCAGTATCATGTACGATTATTGCCATAATTAGATATTTCAGCCATGCTAATAAATCGGCGACCTCGAAGAATCTTGTGATTGTTCTTGGGGCAGAAAAATGGTAACAGGGGAGGGGAAGCAAGACAAGAGCGGGCTCAAAGCCTACTAGTTAGGTGTTAGGTGTGTGATGGAAATGTTTACTCATGGCTTCCGATGTACCAAAACGGAGCCTCCCAGTCCCAGAACAGAAAACTGTGCTTCCATGAATAGAGACCAAGACTGTTCTCGAGATTTTCAGAGAATGCTTCCGTAATTCGTAACTAATCCAGTGAATAATGTCCATCGCATTCGGCTATCGTCTATCGGTCTCTAGGTCTTTATTTTCTACTGGGTTGCCATTTCCCGTGAGTCTTCAGGCAACCATTATGAACATGCAGCAAAGATACATTATGGTAACTATCTCCAATCTACCTAGTCATAACGTGCAAATATTTTCCCCATTTACCACGATCGGATAGATGGGTCCGATTAGATTACCGTCGCCGTTGCTAATCACTAACCATTCGACCTTGCCTTGTTAGTACGGAGTAAACTGAATCATTTACACATCAATCACAGTAGTACTCACTGCACCGTACTTTACTTCTATGAGTTGAGGATGGATACAGTACCCAGTGTACAAGTGATTAGTCCTCCGTCTATAATTAACATTTACATCATGAGGGAAGGCAGGAGCGAAAAGAATACCTCATAAGGAAAAGTGGAAAGACGTAAATGCATTTGAAATGGCTAGGAGCAGTTAGTCGACTGTGTGTTTCGTTCGTTTGTGCGTTCATTCATTCAACGGCATGGTTCATGGTTTGATAAAGGCTTCAAAATAGGGTTTGGGTTTGTGCTTCATCAACGCCTAATGTGTGCTCATAGGGCTGGCGAGTTGTTAATAGAGTTTGCTTTTTTCTCCTCACCCCTAGGTACATATTGGCTGATTCTATCTCTGGAATGAAAAGATTAGTCAAAACTGATCAATTGTGAAATGTTTCTAAATTTACCTACATTTCCCATCACACATACACACACCTCTCTGGATGAATTTCTCCGGTTGGTGGTTGAGGGATGATGGTTGGATGCTGCTTTACGAGATAGACATTCATAATACTCATTGATATGGCGGAAATCTATTAATGGCCCTTAATTAATCCACATTTCCAATTAAGGAAATTTTGACTACGAAGTTGGATCTTTAGCACGCCTCATACATGCATGTCGATGAATGTACCCTTTTTAGGTTTGGACTCGGTGTCTATGGAAGGATGGTGTGTGTGTTTATGTGTTCTGTGGCAGAATCGACTGCCCCAGCTGCACGGCGCACCTCCCGGCCGTTTTTAACAGGGTGCGCAAAGTGGCTTACAAGGGGGGCATGCTGTGCAGGGTATTCAAAGTAATTGCAGGGGGTTTCCTCTTCTAGGGTCTTTCAACAGGGTTTCGTCGTTTGTGTTGTAGAGTAGCTGAGCAAGAAGTGCGCCAGGATTCGGGGCCAAGTGGTTTGGAAATTCCGCATAGCTGCGTCAGTTTGGTTATCCCACATTCACATATATATGGAGGAAGCCTCCCCAGTGTAGGGCATCTCAAGACCTTGTAGTAACAGAACTTCAGATCCTCCAAGGCTCCTCAGATCAGACTATATCTTCAACTTTTCTGCTTTTGATACTGAATCAGTACACTTTCATCACTTTGAACAAATTATCAACATGTCTCGACACAGCTACACATACTCTACGGCTACCAACGCCAGACATATGACAACCCACGGCACCAGCAGTGCTTTCAGCAGCTCTGCCAATCCAGATGAAGATTGGACAAAGATCTCTGATCTTGCTGAGCGCAGAAGAATTCAGAATCGTATTGCTCAAAGAAACTACCGTAAGCCATTCATACAAGGTCCCGAATCATAAACAGCCACTGATTCGTTACTTCTAGGCAAGAAGCTCAAGAGACGTCTTGAAGATCTCGAGCGCAGAGCCGGTTCATCTTCAGCTTCTCCACCTCAAGCGCATGCGGAGCTTCACCAACAGCCAGAACGCATAAACGAGAATCAACAATACAGAAGAAGCCCAGAACATGTGCAACGACAAGTCTCCCCAAGACTTTTGCCTAGCCAGTACACACCTCCAATGAACAGCGATGACGAGATCATATTTTCTCAAAACTTTGATCGTGATGAATCTAGAACGCCACCTCTATTCACATATCATACATACCCTGCGCCAGAGGATATTTCCTACCCACCATACCCACATTCGCAGCCATACCGCGCAGTTTCCGACAGTGAACGATCAGAGGCATACCAGCATTACATGGCACCAGTACCAGTTACCTTACCTTCCATGATGCATTTCAACGATGCAATCAAGCGGGAACCTGAAGACACCATGAGCCCATACAATATGACCTACCAAGGCTTGCCAGCGATCGATATTCATTCTCATCACGGTTATGATAATCCTCATGTAAGGCACCCTCAAGCTGCAAAGCCACTTGGACTGGGTCCTAACAGATATATGCAGACGCCACCTTTGTCACACTCTTACGAGCATTCTACCACATGCTCCGAGTCCGGATATCAATATCCTACTACTCCTCTTTCTATGCCTCCCTCGCCCCGCATGATGACGCATATATGAGAGAGGGTATCAAAATAACATTTCAGGATATTTGGTTCTTTTGCTTGGGATATGTGAAACAGAGTTCGAAGTGCTCGACACTCGCTTTAGATGGATTGGGCATTGCTTGGAAATGACGGAAGATTGGGAGGGACAATCAATGGGAGTCAGGAGCGTACGGAGTTTGATTTACTGCTGGTAGAAATGAAGGAACGATCCTAATGTAAATACCCAGTACGATTAGTGTTTTTCTCTTTCATTCTTTTGTATAGCAAAATCTGAAACGACTTCTCTACACAATTTCTCCCCACTATTCTTAATGCCACTGTGATGTGTATTTCAAACAATTTTTCAGAGGCTTTGGTTGCTGTGCACCAGATGCCACACTCAGAATAGACATATTCACAGCCACCAGCGTACACATATGCTTCTTTACACATTGAGATTTGATCTGCGCGGACACCCGTCCCCATTCCAACAGTTGAATTTGCGGTTCAGACACCAAAGATACGCCGTGGAATTAGGAACCATAAAAGTTGGAGTATAGTAACGGAAGGATAAAGCCAGAGCTTCTCGGTCGAAGGATCCGTAACTGACCAGTTTCTTTCCTCGTACAACTCGGGTTATACTCCTTGAAGGACCATGACCGAAATTGATTCTGATACTAGCACCAGATTGCCGCAGTCGTACGGTTAATGCATGATTTGTTGTAAATAAACGGTTCTCATCCTTGAAGTGCCAGTGTTACTGTTGGTGTTTGTTTTGTTGGTAGAGTTGTTGGAAAGCATTTAGAAGTATATCAAGATGGGGCACTCACCAACAAATCTTACCCCCACAATTGCGATTGCTTCGTTGAACGCACAGACAATAATACAGTGTAGAAAATCATTAAACGCGCTTAGGTGATAAGAGGATTTCCCAGAGAATTGGTATAAAACTATATGACCATGACTGTAAGCTATATAAATATAGATAAAATTAATATCTGCAAATCTATTAGATAATTTATACGGGATGAGATTTGGAATTATCATCTACCTATCTTATCTTCAATGGCAAGTAGGTAAATACTGGTACCTAGTAATGATAAGTATCTAAATCTAAAAGCTTGCCTGCCTTACATAGAAGGAATCTACCAGTTAGGTACAGAACCGAACGGAAGTTCCCTTCTCCTAGTACTAGCCTACTAGGTAATATCTTGAACTTCATCCGACATCAATCGAACCATTGTTCTTACGCAACACTACCATTGATAATATCGAAAACACTATATTTCCGAAGAGTCGAAGTATTTAGAGATCCAAGCAGAGGTAATCAGTATCACTTTCGGTAATGGATCTTTTTGGCGGTTCCAAGTAAGCATAAAATCTCCGCACAAGCATTTGGCCAACCTTTTACTAACGCCTTATTTACCAAGACCCTGGTCGGCCCTTGACTGGACCTCAAGTGATGATAGAGTTCGAGGTGGAGCTTCACAATCTTATCTTGAATGTTCTCCGCCTTCCTCTATAGCTACATTCAGGGGTACACTGGACATTAAAACTCTGGGAGGTGCAGGTTTTGCATCTCAAAGGACGACTGCAGATCACACTGTAAGTTGGTTTAGACGAGGCATGAGTTTTCTCAACCATCCCGGTGGTTCAAGTGAACTCAATAAAGCGCTTAGCATACACGCCAAATAGGTTGCTTGCTTTCCACACAGATCAAGCTTTATCGTCACATTTGTCCAATACTACCTGCTAGTTTTACATGGCCTTCTCTGAGCTATTTTCAAAGCTACCTCCGGAGTCTCATTTCGACTAGAACATCAAACATGCGTGTTGAGAGACAACGGGGGCTTGTCTGTACACGATCTAGAATACTACACACGTACATGGCTTCCAATCCTATTGCACCATCATGAAATTCTGTTCTGCATAAGGCTAGGTACAGAGTTGTATCACTAGTCAGACGCAAGATTATGTCGTATGGCGGCCGGAAATTACATCTGTTTGTGGAGTTGGATACAGACGCGCCTTTTCTTTTTCCTAGTAATGACGAATATACATTTTGGGTGGTTCTACGAAGCCTTTTAGCAGAAATGTATCAAGTGGCGTTGGGCTTCATGCTAACAGCTGAATTTATAGTGGGATCTCTCAGCGTACGACGGAATTTTACTCGATCTAGGAAAGAGTGATCGAAAAATGTACACCTTCATCCTCAAAGATGAATTACTTCCAAAAAGTCCCGATGGAAGAGAACAAAGTACGATCAGTTGGGAGTTTGACTTCGAGGGCCCTGCAGATCATTCATCGATTTTTATAAAGTGGACAGATCTGAAACCTACTTATAGGGGACGCGAAAAGAAAGATGCCGTCCCTTTAGATTTAAATCACATTAAACGATTTAGTATTATGATGCGAAGGTAATTATGTCAGTCAAATCGATACCACTTTTACTAACTTTGACAAGCTTTTTCGGAACCCAAGAAGGGGACTTTTCCCTGGATATCATTTCGATATCCGCCGTAGAAGATAAGGAGAATATCGATACACCATATCGAGATGATCCCAGTGAGAAAGGCTACACAAATTTAGATTCTAGAAAGGGCGAAGAAACCCCGACAACGCGGCAGAGCTGGATTGCCTGGTTCTTTGGGTGCAATGTATCATAGGAATTGACGGACCGGTACATACGTGATTGGCCTCCATAGTGACTCCGGCGGCAATCTCATCGCGCCACGGTATATCCACCCCCGCTTCGATCCTTGTTCACACGAGGTTCGTCTGAAACACCATGTCAATTCTGGTGATTAGCCAATCAACATTGGATACTACCGGAAGTCAAATGCTTATCCTATCCGGTTTCTTCATGCAAATGCGAAGAATGATCCACTATTCTTTACTGAGAAAGTCTGTTAAAGATTCCTGGGCGGAAGTATAACAGAACATTCTGTGCCGTATTTACAACTGCCACAAAACACCTGCGGTTGACAGTCGATGATTGAGACATTGGCTACCTCGGACCGAATTTAATTTGAGCTAGCCATGTTTACACAAGTACGAGGAACCCTCTCATTCCTTCCGGATGTACGGTACTACTCGAAATAAGGCTTTCTCAAGAAAGGGCTTCATCCAGCGGAATTATCCTGGAGTGTCACATGTGTCTTTTCCAAATTGCCAAGATGTCAACGCTTTAATCCCATTCATCGCATTTGTTAAATACATATATATGCTTCATTGAACCACGTAACTACCATGCTGCAGTGTAGTATTCGTATACACACTGCAATAAGCACTACATAAATTTCATCTGATTGAATGTCAGGTACCCTACGTTCTTCATTCTTGAAGCAATCTAATTGTATAACAGTATTACATTGTGTGCGGCACATTTGATTTGAGATCTTACGAATTACTTGTTCAGTCGAATGCTATTCCTTCAACCTGTCAACCTTCCCAATTCTGTTTACCGCGATATAGTTTCGAACCTGGTCACACTTAGGAGAAACCCTGTATCCTCGTGCTCTACGCCGCAATACCACCCACACCTACAGTTGACTCCATTTTCCTGATACGTCGACGAACCCTTCCTAAAATCATCCCTGACAGCTGAAGGTTCCACGTTTTCCCCTTGTCTAACATCTCATGAACACCCACACTTTTATTTCTCATTCTTGTTATATCCATGCATACTATCCTACCGAGTACACTGTTTCTGCCCCATAACGATGATTACTACGATATATAGTAGCTCGTTTCGTTTCGTCTTGCGCCCTCAGCTCCTTCGCGCGATATGTCTCAATTGAAGATAATTCTCCACAAACGGCACGCACGGGTGAAGGTTATCAATCACTAGAGAAATCCCATATCTGCCAGTTCAAATGTACAACATATTGGCCCTGAATCTTTTGTTTCGGGATATACGGCACAGCCCCCAAGAAATAGGCCTTTGAATTTATTCTTGATTATATGAATTATTTCGCGGTGATGATTTCATACAGTTTTGTTTTCTTTTTCAGAGCAGGGCTGGTGGAGAGGAAGCGAGTCACTAGGCCCTGCTAAACAAATTTCTAGATCTTACATAAATTATTAATGTTACAATCAACTCATTAATTACAATTTCCATTAAATAATGTGGAGTATCGACTCATACGTTACCTTCCTCCTACTAAACTTTGTTAATTCACCGCGAGGCACCCCAAACTTCAAGGTTATTTATATCTCCCAAGTTTCCCTTTTACCCTTGTTCTCCGGATGTACCGATCGTCCCTTAGAATCTAGAGTCTAGACACTTGGGCTTGATACGATTTACCCCAAGGGGACATTTCCCCCATTCTCATGCATACGATTATCTCCAATTCAAAATCCTCCTTCTTTGCTCGTCCATTTTTCTTCCCTGTGTTTTATAACCCTTATTGTAGATGAAAAGGTACCATACCTACCTATTACCTACTAGGTACTACTCACTGGTGCTCAACCGAAATTTCATTGGACATCACAGTACCTATACGAGAGCGTCATGCACTCCTTCATCACATGTCCACTCGAACCCACGTTTTACTCGACCCCCATTGCTTTACCTACTCATCTAATATCTATTAACTTACATCTTAGACTACCACCATTTTAAAAATATACAAACCCCAATTTCGCTGGGATGTTCCGAAATTGGAAAACTTCTAGAAACGATCGTTGCATAATTAGGTACTTTTGATTACAATAAATATTGGAGAGTACATTAATTAGTGTATCGCTGAGTAATAAGTCGATCGGTCGAAAATGAGGTAAGACGGGTATTACCATATCTTCGAACCAGATCGCCTTGCCGCTCCAAAGGTTCAGTCAGGTACGAACGCGTACACACGGAGCCATTCATCTGATTGATTCCTTCCAGAACCGTACAAGTCCCTTCTGCAAAATACCGCATATTCGTGCAGGTACGAGACGCAGGCTTACAGTACATACTCGATCTTCGAGGCTGGGCTGGCTGGTACAAGTTTGTTCCGGTGCTGAGAATGGGCCGTCGATGTCAGATGGGATTTTCTGTGTTTCGTCTTGTTCTTTTGATTCCTCTGTTTCCTCATTTCTTTTTGTTGCTTCACGATAATTTGATACATCGGTAAAACATTCACAATATGTTTGATGGTGTCGGTGAAGAAGATATATGTGGTGTGTTCTCTGTAGACAGATGTCACTCATAGTACCACAAAAAAGCCGAGCACAGCTACAGCCTGTAAAATACGAACGTGAGCCGCAGCCAGAAATTCTCCTCTGCAGTCGTCCATAAAAATAGAACACCATCCATTTCTCCTTGTCCGATCTTGAACTTCCCTATCCCATGACTATCTCTACCCGACATAACTCTCCATCCCGATATTCCCAAACGGGAGAAACGCGCGCCGCTTATATCTCTGTGCCACCACACCTGCCCGCATACTATGCACTATACAGCATACAGCATACAGTATACCCCATTCAAGCTAGCACCCCTCGTCCCATTTATACACCAAGCCCTATCATATATACCTACGTAGGAGAAATACCACTCTGCACTCCCCTCCCCTCCCTTTAACACACCACTACAGATTCCACACCGCCTTCCTCACTCACCCTACATATTTGCAGCATACAGTCTTATATATCTCCGACTCGAAAAACGTGCTATGTTTTGGGAAGAACGCGAGATGATGACATACTTTCGTACATACGTACACACAAACATACATACATGGTTTCTTGTACATAGTTTATACCGTACTAATCAAACAAAGGAGAGAAGAAAATGAAACAAAATAATGATGGATAGAGTCCACCACTACACCACTAACTACCTCCACATATACGTATAGAATAACATACAATAGCCATTATCAGCCAAAAAGAGGCAGTGTAAACCATCAATACTCTAGCTATCCCTATCCCTCCCCATCTTCACAATTTAGCCCCCCCCCTCCCAGAAAACATATTCCCCTTAGAGCGAAGAGAAGGAGAATCTCCATACCCAACAACTCGTCAAAACCACAGCTCCCAAGTTCCTTCCATGCACACCCCATATCCCACATCCATCTATGTTCCTTGCAGAATACATATACAGTATTCCTTCTACACTGCATGCATTCCAGAATGCAACATCGGCACATGGCATTATTTTAGAGTTTCTCTGGATAGAATGTGTTTCTGTATGTGAATACCACCCGCCTTTCTAACCCACCTTTTTACCCTTACTTCTCACCCTAACGCTCATCACCTCTAAATGACAATTTTTGATTATCTTGCTGTCAATTAAAATAACAATCGCAAGCAAAGATTTTGCGCCTAGAAATCCTTTAAACGAAGTATTTGGGTACATTGGTTGCATGCACTTTCCCATGGGAGCTTGTTCATAGAGAAGGTAGCCTTCCACTAAAACAGCAATACATCCGTCTGTGTACCTTTACTAAAATCGCGTAAACCCATTCCCATTCCCCATTCCACCCTTCTCTTTCCACCCCCTCTACTCTACTCTGCTTTGCCTTACCTTACCTTATCTTACCTTGAACTTACCTCATACATCTACACAAATGATGTACAACCCTACATCCTCCCCCGTCATAGACCCTACCCATGACCCATTACCACCTCAACAAGCCCTGCACATTATTTACCAGAACTCAGGGACCAAAGAACTAAGATCCCCAAACGGTTCTCTGCAACTGTCTCGCATGCATACATATGCAACTTCTGCATTGTACATCTCGGCATCTATCTAAAAACACGAAACGAAATGAGATGAAATGCAACGACACCAGAGATATCAGATGAAATAATACAGGTAAGAAGGGGGAATACTTGGGTTAAGCGTAGTACATGACCAAGAGCAGATCCAGATATCTGTTAGTAATCATCATCAAGTCTTTTCTTAGAAACAAACACATAAATCATTATGAATTGAAGCGGCACTGGCAAGAACAAGCTGGTTTGTTTTCATTTGTATGCGAATTTTGTGTAGCATTTCAGTTTGTGATATTCCCATCCCCATCTGCACTCCGAGGACCGGAGACAATCAGTGCACCATCTGCATTCTGTGCGATGTTGCAAGTTCCCGGATGTCTCAGGTCCAAACCAAGACTCAGACTAAGTTCAAGCTATCAAGGTATCAAGATCCATCCATCTATAGTCTTTCACCAGCAGCAGCCTTAGCCTCGCCATACTTCTTCAATCTGATAGATTGAACGCTGATGAAACCAGTAGTATCCGCAGGAGCGAATGAACCTATTTCGTCCATTGAACTCTCACTTGCATCGTACAACTTCTCGGTATCTGAGGAACGACCCAAGACACTAAAGGTACCCTTGTAGACACGACATCTGACTTGTCCATTGACATTCTTCTGGGAGGCAACGATAGATTCCTCGATGAACTCACGCTCAGGAGAGAAGTAAAGACCATTGTAGAGAATCTTGGAGTAGTTGAAGGTGACGAATTGATCACGAAGAGCACGGACTTCACGGTCCATAACTAAACCCTCGAGATCAACGTGGGCGGAGCGGAGACATGTAAGGCCAGGAGTTTCGTAACATCCACGGGATTTGAGACCGATGAAACGGTTCTCAACGATATCGATACGTCCAAC
Source organism: Botrytis porri (assembly GCF_014898465.1). Taxonomy (NCBI): domain Eukaryota; kingdom Fungi; phylum Ascomycota; class Leotiomycetes; order Helotiales; family Sclerotiniaceae; genus Botrytis; species Botrytis porri. The sequence goes on along the minus strand of NW_024066081.1, from coordinate 2,313,718 downwards.
ACCGTGGCGACGAGCGATGGCGTTGGATTCGAGGAAGAGCTCAACTGAATCAGTGATGGTCTTGCCATTTGTGATGAGTTTCTTTGGGAGACCCTTCTCGAAAACGAGAGTGAAGTCTTCTGGTTGATCAGGAGCCTTCAATGGATCGACAGTTAACTTCCACATATCTTCTGGAGGGGTGACATCTGGGTCTTCCAAGATACCAGCTTCGTAACTGCAATGTGCCAAGTTCTCGTCCATACTCCATGGCTTTGCCTTTGTGCTGCTAACCGGAATACCGGCCTTAGCAGCATACTCGAGAAGATCGTTGCGGCCAGCGAAACGCTCGTAGAATTCTGGTAGACGCCATGGGGCAATGACCTTGATGGTTGGTTGAAGAGCATAGAATGCAAGTTCGAATCTAACTTGATCGTTACCCTTTCCAGTGCAACCGTGGGATACGGCAATACATCCTTCCTTTTGGGCGACTGTGATTTGTGCGCGAGCAATGACTGGACGAGCAAGAGATGTACCTGATTGCCGTCCCAGTTAGCCTCGAAACTCTCCTCCGGTCTTCTTATATAGTATATGTGTGTGACTCACCCAACAAGTATACGTTCTCGTAGATGGCGTTACATTGGACAGCAGGGAAGCAAAGTTCGTCAACGAATTCTCTGAAGATAATGTCAATTGAGTTCTCCCATAAAAACGAGTAAGTTTGCATACCTCTTCAAATCCTCAACATAGCATGCAACAGCTCCGATCTTCATAGCCTTAGCTTTGGCAGCTTCGAAGTCCTCTGCTCTCTCATTAGTAAAGTCTTACTCTCTTAGAAATGTAGATTATCATACCCTCTTGACCAACATCAGCCATGAAGCAGACAACATCATATCCCTTCTCAATCAACCAAGCCAAAATACAGCTGGTATCCAAACCACCACTGTATGCGAGACAGACCTGGAATCAACAAACATCAGCTCAAGCTCTATACCGTTCTATCCCATACAGATTTGAGGTTAGATCTTACCTTATCCTTTGCCATTTTGAAGTTTTGTATATGTAGAAATTGTATGAGGAGTGATTGAGAACTTCAAGTTTGTTTATATTCTGGGAAAGTTATGAGTAATTACTAGTTGTGGATTCAATTGAGGGACGGGCCCCAACAATAGTGTATGAAATGGTGGGGTTGAACTACGCGCTCTCCTTGAATGTTTTTCTTTATCAGACCAAAATTTTCACCTCTTCAGCCACAAAGATAACCAAATGAGGTTACTTGAATTCCCAAGGTTGACAGCCTTACCATTTTCCCCCTGTCAGATGTGGCAGCTAAAGAGAGGATAGCCAATTGAAACATTCTGACCAAAATACATGACCGTAAGTCCTTATCAGAAGACAAGAAAAGAATTTTCGTGACTGATGCAGTGTTGCAGGTATTGGAAGTGGAAACTCAAAAACTCCCGATATTGACCGTTGGTGCGTCTATGTAAGTACCTACTCAATGCACATCAAACTGAATTCAGAATATAATACTTTTTAAGGAGTGGAGCAATTCTGATCAGCTTGAATTGACTAAGTAAAGACTCTTCTTGTGTGCATTGAGGCATTGAGACGTGGCATTCAAGTGATGAACTTGACGACCATGAACCACTCAAAATGAATGTAGAGAAGATAGATGCCCAGACAGGCCACCCCGATAAGAGACAGGTGAAACCTTATACTAGTCAAACTACCTAGATAGTTACTAGTTAGTACACTCTTTCGATATTAGATAGTGTATTAGATAGCACATTTGACATCACCATGTAATTTGCAGCAGGCGTCAAGTTGTAAAATATTCTTGATTTCTTAATCCATCAAGATGAACTACTTTATAGGGTATCGACGATGTTTAGTCGCTCTCCGCCCTCAATACCACTCGCTCCTAATTAACAAAAACACTAAAACAAACCACACTTGAGAAATTATCAACCTTGCTATCAATAAATATGATTCGACATCGTGTTGCCACTAATGCAAGATCAGTAACCAGCCCGTCGTTTCCTCAAAGAAGCAAAGTAGGAATGACCTTAAACATCTATTCCTCGCCCTCAATGGGGACTTCCTCTTCGTACTCCTCCTCTCCCTCGGAGATCGAGGCATCCTGGTATTGTTGATACTCGGAAACCAAATCGTTCATGTTGGACTCAGCCTCAGTGAACTCCATCTCGTCCATACCTTCACCAGTGTACCAATGCAAGAAAGCCTTTCTTCTGAACATAGCAGTGAATTGATCACCGACACGCTTGAAGAGTTCTTGGATGGATGTTGAGTTACCAACGAAGGTGGAGGACATCTTGAGACCACGGGGAGGAATGGAGCAAAGGGCGGTTTGGACGTTGTTAGGGATCCACTCAACGAAGTAGGATGAGTTCTTGTTTTGGACGTTGCGCATTTGGTCCTCAACCTCCTTCATGGAAACCTTACCACGGCTAAGAAAACTGTTAGTTTCTACAAGATTTTGGCAGGTTGGTTATAGGGCAAACTTACAAAATAGCAGAGCATGTCAGGTAACGACCATTACGGAAATCGGAAGCGGCCATCATGTTCTTAGGGTCGTACATTTGTTGAGTCAACTCTGGAACAGTGACAGCACGGAAAGAGTGTGCGCCACGACTGGTCAAAGGAGCAAATCCAACCATGAAGAAATGGAGACGGGGGAATGGAACCATGTTAACAGCCAACTTTCGGAGATCTGAGTTAAGCTGACCAGGGAAACGAAGACAGGTGGTAACACCAGACATGACGGCGGAAACCAAGTGGTTAAGATCTCCGTAAGATGGGTTGCTAAGCTTCAAGGTTCTCATGCAAATGTCGTAAAGAGCCTCGTTATCGATACAGAAGGTCTCGTCAGAGTTCTCAACCAATTGATGGACAGAGAGAGTTGCGTTATATGGCTCGACAACGGTATCGGAAACCTTTGGCGATGGAACGACGGAGAAGGTAGCCATCATACGATCTGGGAACTCCTCACGGATCTTGGAGATCAAAAGCGTACCCATACCGGCACCAGTTCCACCACCGAGGGAGTGGGTGATTTGGAAACCTTGAAGGCAGTCACAGCCTTCAGCCTCACGACGGACAACATCAAGAACTTGGTCGACAAGCTCAGCACCCTCAGTGTAATGACCCTTAGCCCAGTTGTTACCAGCACCGGATTGACCGAAAACGAAGTTGTCTGGACGGAAGAGTTGACCGAAAGGACCGGCACGGACAGCGTCCATGGTACCTGGCTCCAAATCGACGAGGACGGCACGGGGAACATACTTGTTGCCAGAAGCCTTATAGGGGTTAGTGGACGATTTTCGTAAAGTCGAGTTTTTGTATATATACCTCGTTGAAGTAGACGTTCATACGCTCAAGTTGGAGATCGGAGGTACCATTGTAGCTGTAAACAAACAATGTCAGTAACGTTCCAGATACGAGACAAGAAGTTCCAATATTACTCACACACCGGAACCATCAAGACCATGCTCGCCAGAGATAGTTTGCCTGTGATATGGTTAGTTTTCGTCTGAGATTGTCGCGAAGCAGAGCTTTCGCAGAGTCGGCATCTCGTACCAGAAAGCAGCACCAATTTGGTTACCCTGAGCAGATTGTCAGCAAGACTCATAGGATACGTTTGGATGAATTGCCTTACACATTGGCCGGTTTGAAGATGAACCTGTAGATCGAAAAGTTACATGTCAGCGATATGTTACTTTAAAAAAAATATAGTGGGGTGCTTTTCAGGGGTAAAGTCGACGCCTCTTGCAAGAAGGCGTAGAAGTTGCAGATGTAGAGAAAGAAATACATACGATTTCACGCATGTTGAAGGTTGATGATTTAGGTTCTTGTGTTGAGGTATTGAGATATGGGAGTTTGGGTATTGAGAAGTCGAAAAGTCGAGGTGGTAGATAGAGAAGTATTAAGAGGTTAAGGATTGCTGAGATGTCCTTGTGGATAGTGGAGTTTGTTGTTCACCGCTAGGCAGGAGTAATCGGTAAACAAATAAAACACTAGTGGGGATGAATTCACTCAATGGGTTAGTATATCGGACGTTGAGAAACCGCCTATCACGTGAGGATAAACTTTCGGATGGTGAGGCAATTCGCAGCCGATACATGTAGAGGGTCTCTTTGTTGACGGTACGAATTGATATTTTAACTTCCATATCATATTAATCATCATGGAAAACGAAATCAAAGCTTTCTTACCCAACATCGATCCCGTTCTATCGGAGTATTCAGTTGGATACCTCACCCATGCATCAAATGCATATGTCGAGGCAGACCAAAATGGTCCTTCGCCATTATCAGAAGCAGCGGTTGCTATCTCCGCGCTCTTACTATCAGCTTCTGGTGATCCGAGTCCGGAGAATCAGTCAAAGATCAATCAGATATTAGAGAAATGGGTTCAAAAATTTGATGGGAGTGGGCAAAATAAGCAGCTCTCTTCCGCTGCCAAACGACTAGATCAAGCCATCCAAGTTGGGGCTCAGAGGAATATGTCGTCTACTTTGGGTGTATCTCTTGGAGGGGTTGATTTGGAATCCGCAAATGTTAGAAAAGTGGAGTCGAGAGTTGATAAAAAGAAGTTGGAGAAAGCAGAAAGAAAGATTGCTGCTAAACAAAGCAAGAAGGAATTCAAGGCCGTTGAATATGAAGCATCTAAACTTATCAACCAACCCGATGACGCCCAGTCATATGAAGAGTTCTTCATGGCTGTCAATCCTTTGCAATTGGGATCGGGCCAATCTACAAAGAGCAAGGACATCAAGGTGGACAATATCGATGTGTCTATTGGTGGTTTGAGAATTTTGTCAGATACAAATTTGACCTTGGCTTATGGCCGAAGATATGGTTTGGTTGGTCAGAACGGTATCGGAAAGTCTACTCTATTGAGAGCTTTGGCAAGGAGAGAATTGGCTGTACCTACCCACATTTCCATTCTTCACGTCGAGCAAGAAATCAGTGGAGATGATACATCTGCATTACAAGCTGTACTTGATGCTGACGTATGGAGAAAACATTTACTTGCAGAACAAGTCAAAATCTCCAAACAACTCGCAGACATGGAAGCAGAACGATCGTCAATGGCCGATACCTCTGAGCAAGCAGAGAAGCTTGACAAAGAGCGTGAGGGTCTCGATCAGACATTGGGTGATATTCAAGGCAAGCTTGCAGAGATGGAATCTGACAAAGCCGAATCTCGAGCTGCAACCATTTTGGCAGGTCTCGGTTTCTCTCCTGAACGACAACAATTTGCTACTAAGACATTCTCTGGTGGTTGGCGTATGCGTTTGGCATTGGCTAGAGCCCTGTTTTGTGAACCTGATCTTCTACTTCTTGATGAACCGTCTAACATGTTGGACGTTCCTTCTATCACTTTCCTTGCCAATTACCTACAAGGATATCCAAGTACCGTTTTGGTAGTTTCTCACGACAGAGCATTCCTGAACGAAGTTGCAACTGATATTATCCATCAACATTCCGAACGTCTCGACTACTACAAGGGTGCCAATTTCGAATCTTTCTATGCTACAAAGGAAGAACGCCGCAAGACAGCACAACGAGAATACGAGAACCAAATGGTCCAACGTGCGCATCTCCAAGCATTTATCGACAAGTTCCGTTACAACGCCGCCAAATCCTCCGAAGCCCAATCCAGAATCAAGAAGTTGGAAAAGATGCCGATTCTCGAAGCCCCTGAATCAGTCTACACGGTTCATTTCAAATTCCCCGAGGTGGAAAAACTTTCTCCCCCAATTGTCCAAATGACAGATGTATCCTTCGGCTATACTCCCGACAAGCCCCTTCTCCGCAATGTCGACTTGGACGTACAACTCGACTCCCGAATCGGTATCGTCGGACCCAATGGAGCTGGTAAAACCACCGTTCTTAAACTTCTCATCGGAAAGCTCTCTCCCACCGGAGGACTTATTTCTCAAAATCCTCGACTCCGCATTGGTTTCTTCGCACAACATCACGTCGATGCTCTCGATCTAACCACCAGCGCCGTCGGCTTCATGACCAAGACCTACCCCGGTAAAACCGACGAAGAATATCGTCGCCACCTCGGTGCCTTCGGTATCACCGGTATGACTGGCCTTCAGAAGATGGAACTCCTTTCTGGAGGTCAAAAATCTCGTGTCGCATTCGCCTGTCTATCTCTACAAAACCCACATATCTTGGTTCTTGACGAACCTTCCAATCACTTGGATATTGAAGCTATGGATGCGTTGAGTCAAGCATTGAATGCATTTCAAGGTGGTGTATTGATGGTTAGTCACGACGTTACAATGTTGCAAACGGTATGCACAAGTCTTTGGGTTTGTGATGACGGGACAGTGGAGAAATTCCCTGGAGATGTGCAGGCGTACAAGAAGAGAATTACGGCGCAGGCAGATGCAAGTGGTGTTGTGCAGGCTCATTAGGAAGTTTTCAAATAAATATAATTTGTCGACTTATCCTACTTCAAGTCTGAAATTGCAAGTCATATAATGCTTCCATTTCTAGACTTTTTTAAACCAATATACCCACCGGTCACAGCATGCCTAATACCCCTTTTTCCTATCCACTAAATTAATAAGATCCCTCCCTTTCTCTATATTCTGCAAATTTGCATCCAAAATTGCAAAACTCCTCTCCGCATAGGTCGTGCCAAGCCCACTGACGTGTGGTGTAATGGCCACATTATCCAAGGCCCATAACTCGCTGTCTTGAGGTAAAGGTTCTGGGTCCGTAACATCCAATGCAGCTCCTCTCAGACCTCCCTCACTCAATGGCTTCTTCAAATATGTAATCAGATCGTCTTGATTGATAATACCACCCCGGGCAATATTTATGATGAAAGCGTTTGTTTTAGATCCCAGTATTTCGAATTCGGCTGCGGACAGGAAGTGATGAGTCTGCGGTGTCAGGGGAACGGAAATCAGGAGAATATCGATATCTTGCTTAAGGAAGTTATGCAGACTCTCCTTATCGAGTCCGGAGTACCAGGCAGACGGAAGCGTGCCATCTGGATCGCCAGTGTTGGGGACAATGTATTTACCCTCATCTTTTCTAGACTCAGGAGTCGTGCGTGGCGATGCCGTATAGGCTATTACATCCATTCCCATAGCTTTACAGATTCTCGCAGCTTGTCTTCCGATTGCTCCATACCCTAGAACGCCCAATCTTTGACCCACACAATCTCTCATGGAACCCAATTCTTTGTAATCTCCCCAAACATGTTTCTTCTGCCACTCAACCAGTATCTTCTCCTTATGCGAATGGCTCAAGATTTGCATGATAACCCATTCTGATATCTGCGGTCCATGTACACCAGACGAGTTTGTAATTGGGATTTTGGTGTCTTTCCAGATGGGAGAGTTGCTCAATCTATCTGTGCCGGCGCTGAAAAGATGAATGAGTTTGAGATTTTTCGCTTTCTCGGCTGAAGGGGGAAAGGATGAGAGGGTAACGAGTATCGTTGCATGATGCCAGGTTTCTGAAAGGTGGAATGATATTGTTAGAGAACCCCGATACCCGGAATATTGGGAAACGAGAAGGGAATTGACAGGACAAGCAACTTACCATCCGGCACATCCGCAAGCTCCAATGCTTTCCCTACGCCAAAGAATATCTGCTTATATGTAATCTCCACGTTATACTTCTGTCTCAACCTATCCAAAATTGTGGCATCTTCTGGAAAAGGGAGAAGACATAAAATATGCTCTTGTTTTTGAGGAACCTCGCCCATGATTGTAGATGTAGATAAAGTTAGACGATCAGTGGCAATTGTGTATATAAGATGTAGAGATAATCGATATCAGAAGCTCGAAAAAGGGCAACAAAGCTTTATATATCGAGCTTACAGACGATAGGATCAGAACGAGATGATAACGTAATAGTATTCCATACGTTAATAAAAGTAAGTCATCTCACACGGAGAGATATTAGTGGATATTTATCAGAAAAGCATAACGTGATTTATCAGTGTGCGGGTCATATCAGTGTGCGGGTCATTTTCACCTCAATTCACTCTTTCAAACTCATATTATTCAACAACCATTGAATCAATTGATTAAAACTATGAAAATTATAATAATCTAGGATCTATTATATTATCTTGACAAGTTCTTGCATTATGTCCGGTCTTTCCGCATTTACTACAGCATCGACTAGAAGATGCTTCTTCATTAGAATTCCTCCCTTTTTGACGCTCGTCGCGTTGAATCTGAATATCAACCTCTTGTTGAGATAATATATCAAGAGCTTCTTGCCCAGTAAGTACTCCTCCTTGACGTAATTGGGTTTTTTTCGCGCGTCGACGCTTGCTTAATGCCTCATTTGCCTTTCGAAGTGTACGAATCTCTGCATTCAAAAGTGTATTCTCATGAGCTAATCTCTCTGTACCTTTAGCTAGAGCTAGTACAGTCTCAAATATAGGTGTAGGGGAGCTTGATTGATGTCGGGTTATTCGAGATTTCACTAAAATTGATTGAGAAAGAGCTTCAGTTGGGTTGTGAGGGGTTTGAGAGATCCATTGATCTAGATCGAAAGAGGGAGGGGTAGGTGTACGAATTCGAATATCTAACTTCGAAAGTACGGCTTCAGGGTTAAATGGTATTAAACCTGTTCCTCGAAATCCTGATTTCATATTCTGAGAGATGATTGATTCTTTATATGCAGCTTTAAAAGCTATAAAGAATTCAACCTTCGAAATATGATTGATATGTGCCTTGATAAATCCATCAATTTGACCACCATATGAACGTTTCAGATTGCTAAAACAGCCCACATCAAGTGGTTGAGTTAAATGACTTGAATGCGGTGGTAGACTTAAGCATATAATATCGTTCTCTTTGCAATATGCTTGAAAAGCTCTTGATTCATGGCTTTCATGCCCGTCTAGTACCAACATTCGATACCTGCCCTTTCTTCGGTTCTTAGTGTGCTTGTCGAAGTGTTTCAACCATTCTAAACCTGTCTCATTGTTTGTCCATCCATTAGATGTAGGTTTAATAGCCCAATCCGCAGGAAAATCGGTTTCGGTATACCAATTGGAAAGATGAACCTGTCCTTGAACCACTAGAAATGGGGGTATAGTTTCACCCTCCCCATTGCCACATATGATTGCTGTAGCCCATTCTCTATTGCCTGGTTGTATTGCCTTGCTTCTGCCATTCCGTTCAGCACTAGTTACTACCATTCCGGGGCATATTATACCCATCATAAAGCCCGTCTCATCGAAATTGTAGAAATCGCCATCCAAAATGCTGTATTTCGCTCGCATATTCGCAACCAATCGAAACCACTCTTCAATAAGCTTAGGATCTTCGCAGAGAGCTCCTTGAAAGTCATAAACACGACTAAAACGCGTCTTTAATTCGATTCGACGCTTTACGAATCGATGCGCCCAGAGCTTCCCAACGCGCTTTGCACCCCTCGATTCAAGAATATGATTCGCCATATCTTCTACATTTCTTAATTTAGGTGGAAATCCTCTCAAATCCATATCAATTATATATTCAGAAATGATATTCTCTTCTAGTTCTGAAAGATTATAAGATTTAGGTCGATATTCGGAACGGGAAGTAATACCATTAATTCTACGCTGTAGTGTTGTATTCGAGATATTATATATCTTTGCAACCTTTCGAATACTTGTTTTTTTGTCTTTTTGAATAGCTTCGATAGCGAGGAGTATACGGGCTTCTTGATTATTCGAATCCATTGTGGATTGTTGATAAAAACGCGTATTGAAAGAGAATAGAGTGAATTGAGGTGAAAATGACCCGCACACTGATATGACCCGCACACTGATAAATCACGTTATTTGGATTTATCATCCAAAATTGGGTGCTCACCGAAGTCGCACCCATTCGTCTTTATCGAGTGAGCACTCGTGTCTATCTGAGCATTTTTGTGGTACAGTCACAACCCGCTGAGAGTAGTAATTAATCCAATTACCCCGCTGCACCTCTCAAGGTTTTCGGCGCTAAGATAAGATAAGAAGTCGCATGAAATTTCCTGATAGGCTTCTGATTCCATGCGTGAATGACAAAAAGATGCTCAATTATCACGATATAAGATTACATCTGATTCTGTGAGATTCTGTAACAGAGCAGAAGAGTTGCTAATCCAATGCAAGGATGACGGAAAGATTGATATTGGATCACGATGTTTAGTCAATTCGGTAATCTTCGTTCGAAGGTCATGAAACAATATCGAAGATGCTTGAGTTGTACTTTATTCCAATTCTTTGAAACCTAAATCTATTAAATGAGAATCTATTGCGAAGGTTGTTTGCGAGCCATTTCATCATGCTCTTCAATATCCTGGGCCTCCCATGGATAACAGATCCATACATCCTCAACAGTTCTTGCGGCGAGATATCTATCTTCCTTCAACATATCCTCAGGGAGCGTACCCTTCTTTTCCTTGTTCTTGTTCTGTCGATTTCAACGCATTAGTAAATTCCCTTTTTGATCGCGCATAGCAAAAATCGATGAATCACTTACATGTAAAACAAAGATAGAGAAGACAGTCTTGTCTCCTTGACCACCCAACTTCTGTCTGGCAAGCTCAACATCCTTCTCCAACTCTTTAACGGCATACTCCAAAGTGGTACGTGTATCATCAACTTCATCGACGATCAAAATTCTCTTTCCAACCAAATTCTCCATGTTACCCAAGCTGTTCAAATCCAACCACTGGGTTCTGGTAACCTTTGTACCCACTTGCTCAACCTCTCCAGGAGTGTTTGAAGCCGAGGGGTGTGTAGGAGGAAGCTGTTCGTATAGCGAAAGACCAATAGCTTGGATTGGAATATTAGGACTTCCGGGTTGTTTTAAAAACGATCGCAGAATACGCGCAGGAACATATCCACCACCACCAATAGCGATCATAAGTTGAGGTTGGAAATCTTCGAGAATGCGTGGTGCGGACTCTTGACAGAGTTTGTGGACCTAACAAAGGATGTCAGTGGTGCTTCTTTGCTCGGAGGGGTAATATGAGGTCAGGAGGGGCATCTTGAGCTTCTGTGTGCGCGCATACCTGGTTATAGGTCACATATTCTTTGACAACCATCTTTAAATATGATATGTGGTATTATTTTTATGTGATAAGTAGATCTGTGTAACTTGACGAAGAAAATATGAATCTATTCCGAGATTTTTTTTTCTATTGAACTTAAACACCCGGAGTTTACCTAAAAGTCGTGAAAATAAAATTATTCAAAAGTTCGTGATCCCAGTGTCCGGGGAGTCACTGGTCGCATACAATACCGTGCTAACTAGCTAGATAAACTAGCGGACTTCGCCTGCTGCAGAATCTTTAATTTCACACCTGCTAGTTGGCTATATCACAGATGGTTGGTTGTATTCACTAGGTAGATAGATTTTTGCTGCCGGTATTGAATGTAGGATAATAAAGAATTCTAGTGAGTATATCATTGGATACCTAGCAGTATCAGTCTCAGTTTCTCTCTCCAGCCTTTACATATGGAACAATGATATTTTGTGTGCCTTTTATACCCCATTTTAGAGTAATTACTAGGCTTGCTGCGGTAATTCACGAGTAAAACCCTCATCTGTCATTTTTGACTGATGCAGTGTTCCCTATCTACTAGGTATGCTTTCCTCATTCCTTGTATCTCATCTATGTGATAAAATCTTCGTGAATCATCATGGCAATCGTCCGTTTTTAGGTAAAATACCACCTCGAATCGAATGCTAAGAGTTTATGTAAATTTTCTCCGACCGGTATATTTTACATTCTTTCATTCCTCATTCTAAAAGTCTCCTGCCAGTCATGACATCAGACAACACTTCTCAGTCTCTGAATTGGTAAAGAGGTAGATCATATTCGGGACTCATAACTTCGATTAGTGAGAGAACTCGGAAGTAATTCAGAACGATCACGAAAAACGCACTTATTGCTACTATTCACAGTTTGACACACAACAGTTTGTGCGAGATCTACAAAATATACATTTCTGATACATTGAACTCCTGACTTATTGCGTCCTTCGCAAGTTTGCCTGAAGCAGCTCCAAATCTTAATATTCCCCCCTATTCCACCACGGTAAGTGTCCGCATCATCGATACTACTACCCACATCTCCAGTACTCCCCTCTCCGAGTTTATTTCCCCCGCGATTTCCGAACACACTCACTTTTCCATCCCCCTAGTGTTGAAGACGATTATACCGGTCGTGAATTTTGTGGAATGGCTTTCAATTCTGGTCTCATGATTGGCTGCTTCTAAGCATTTGATTGTTTTGGAGATAGTTCTTTCTGTTTGCTCAATAGTCCGGGGCATACTATCGGCCATATGGGTGCGTTAGCTAAGGTAAAAACGAATCCAAGTTCGTACGTATTCAAGGGAGGTGATGCGTGTCATCACGGAAGCGAGTTTCGTCCTTCACCTTATCATCCTCTTCCGGAATTTCTCACACCAGCTCCTTCGTCGAGTTGCGGGACAAACTCTCCAGGTTCGCTCTTTGGGCCCCTTCTCCGTGGTAATGGCAGGAACAGACCATTCTACGCAATAGCACGAAGGGATGATGGAACAGCGATAGTGTATGATGTAGACGAGGCGGAGACAAAGATTGAAAAAGTTATGGAAATGGATGCATCGGATGAAGTATTACTTGTTATGGCACATGATGAAACATTGAAAGACGTAGTATCTTTCTTTCCTCATTATACGAATAGCTTTAGAGAAAGTGGAAGGGCAGAAAAAGGAAGATGGTTCTTTTTAAGGGATTTTATGGGGGCTGTGAAGGATTGAATACTATAGATTTTTGGTATATAATCAGTAGAGATATTACGTCAAAGTATTGTGAATTGCTCTCTTGAAGACTAAAGGACCAGCTCAAATTTCTATTTAAAAGATGCTCAGCAAACCAAACCAGAACTGGGCGCAGAGAATACTTGAGATTTCTGCTGATTCTGCTCAACTTCCTGCACATCTATCCAGTTCCAACACTCATTCCACTTACAAAGTTTCAAAGCTCTATCTAGATTGATACATAACAATTGACAATTGAGTTCGACTACATACTTCTATTCAAATTCGAAAGCACATCTTACCATTCACTCCTTGGCCTGTACTTCTCCCCAGCTCTCAAAGCCTCCTCAATGCTCTTACCTTCAAGGGAATAGATATCATCTTTATTTGAACTGGGATGTTTCACTCGCTTCCCTAAATCATGGTTCACTCTCTTCTCAAGAGAGAGAATATCCCCATCTTCAACAATCTCATCTCAATCCCCTACATACGCTAAAGATTGAGATCAGTCGATATCGCATCAGGTGATTACTTTTGCTCAATTCTTTTAGACTCTTTGAGTTCCCATCTATTTCTCGACTCGCTTGTCAAAAGCTCTGAGGATCTAAATTCGAACTTAATGAAGTGAAGAAGTTATCCACTCGTAATCACGTAGAATTCCTTAATATATGAAGAGAGAGAGAGAGAGAGAGGAAAAGAAAGTAAAGCACCAAAATCTTGCCGTCGGGGGCAAGGAGAGCCCAAAGTTGACAATGGCATTCTTAAATAAACGGGAATGAGGGTGGTGTTTGTGTGCGGGTTTGTATCGAGGGAATTTGGATGTATGATCTTCAAAGGTGGAAATGGTAGGTTATGGTTTGAATGTCATCGTGATGTGACAGTAAAGCTCACTACCTAATTTCTATCATGCTAAAATTTACCATTCGAACGTAGATTATGCAATGGTACATCTAGAATTCAAGCAAGGTAACGGTATCAAGTAAGCATATTTGTGCCCATGGATGCAAAACGCATGGCTATGTTTTATTCATACAGTTAGGTTCATTGTGGTCTACATCATAAGCGACTATTGTGTTATATTACAATCGTGGGATATTCGAGCTGTTCAAATCTTGAGCCTCTCGAAAGACTAAGGACTGTGGGATGACTTCACATAATATGCGGCTTTTGGTTTCTGAAGGATCGTATGAGATTTGATCAGGGCAGTTGGTTTGGTTCCAGTTGGTTTGTCAGCCTAGTACGATCTCAACCGTTGACAAGAGGAATATAGATAATTTGATATTGATTTGGGCTCACTCCACATGACTTCCGATTCCAAGGGCTGGATATAAACTTTAAGTGTGTGTTACCATTGGCTTCATAAAGACCTAGTGTTTCAGAATTGAGTGTGGTAGCACGAACCTGGGAGTTATTCTCCGAATATTCTTGGAGTCCATAGATGTGGGGGTTCGGGAACTATTTGATATAGATATATGAACTACCCCGCGCCCACGAGATTGGAGTGCGCAAAGAAAAGCCCTTGTATCCCGTCTCTCTTGTCATCCTGCTTCGAAACAGGTTTACTATTCATAAGGGAAAATAATTGCAGGCACCATCCTTATATTCCAGAAATATTCAGTGAACCAATTATATCAAAATGCTCGCAGATCTTTAAAATACTAGCATGGTCTGCAATCATCGACATCATGCAGTTCCGAGAAATCTTGATATATGAGTGCTCGACGTACATAGGGAATAAGTTTGAAGTATCGGAGACTTCTCCAAACTTGCAGTCAAGTGTTACACACGAGACTTGCATTCGGTAGGACAATTTATATCAAATATGATACCCCGCACTGGTGTGGTTGTATTGGTACCCAATATTAGACCTCCTTTAAGTATTGCTGGAAACTTTCTTTTGCATACATTATTCGCCAGACCTCGAAGTATCTTTTCAAACAGGTCTACCCTATGTCCATGAGTTGTGTACTTCATTTTCACAAGCCCGAAAGCTTGATAGTTATACAGAATGATCATGGGGATAATCTCATCAGGAGAGGCGGCTGAAACATCGGCAATACGCGGCACGCCAGCTCGTTACCCAGCATGAGATGTGGAGGGCGAATTGATAGAGAAGTTGCTTTCAAGGATGAGGAGCTGCTTCTTCTATCATTGCTGGTTGGTCGTCGCCACTGTTATTATCTATTTCTAAACATTCCCGCAGATTAAAAACCCAGCTCCCTAACTGAGTACAACGAACTGACAAGATGATAGGCTGAATCTCCCCTTGTGATGATGATAGAATAGATGAACTTGCCAATACTCTTCCGATGGCTTTTGATATACCAAGTCAGTGAGATATACGGCCCTAAAGCTTTCATCATAGCTCACAATAAACCTCTACTCACAATGCATCCCACTGA
Organism: Botrytis porri; assembly: GCF_014898465.1. NCBI lineage: Eukaryota > Fungi > Ascomycota > Leotiomycetes > Helotiales > Sclerotiniaceae > Botrytis > Botrytis porri. Next base: position 2,298,544 of record NW_024066081.1, on the reverse strand, counting down.
CGAAAATGCGAGCGGGCCGCGATACTCAAAGATTTTCTCTATAAAAGATTGAGAGACATTTCTTTGCTGAGGCTTGAATGCTTGGCTTGGGCTACTACTATCGCCACAATGCGGCCATGCTCATTGACAACCCTCTACTCCAAACGCTTTACGAGGAACAAGCTTCGCGACTCAGAGTCAGTGATCATGAGACAAGATCACTGCTCTGCTTTATTTTCTCACCAATACTATGAGATTGAGGTAAGATGTATTGCACGTGGGCCACACATGCATTGCAGATTCATGATGTGATATTGCAAATGTGACAATTTGTTTCGAAGTGGCTGGGCTTGTCAGGTTGAGAGATTTAAGAGCTACTAGGTAGGTAGGTGGGATTCCGACAGGAAGGGCACAGATGAGAAATGCCACATAGCGATACCTAACCAATAGGAATAGAGTCTAGGCCCATTTCTGGATTTCTTGGGGAGTTTCTCTAATATTTTCTAGTTGCTGTACAGCCCCTTTCCACCGCTAAATGATGGTTCATTCGGTTAGTTCTCATTGAACAAGAATGTACTGCTCATTTAGCAGACATTTGAAATAATTTCACTGGTTCCTACTCGAGTAATTGTCGATAATTAACTGCTAGATAGATCATACTTCTGGACGTCGTCGTGATAACAGATAAGCAAGGGTCTAGAAAGTCTCCAAGACTCCACTCCGTACCTGTTCATCTCTGACTTTGTCCACTCTTTCTTGGGTTGTAACCAATACAATTCGTGGTAAGCCTTACGGTAGGTGGTAACCGAACCCCAGAATCCCCCGCCATTTCAACCATTCTTTTCTTACCTCACTAACACACATTCACTCCAAATTGGCGTCAATTGTCAAAACAGACTATCAATTCAAATCAATTCACTAACAAACTTACACTGATGATAGGATTTTGACCTCTGCCTCCAATCATAATGCTTCCAATCCTCAAAAATGGATCCTGCAAGCCAAGAGCTATCATACACTCACAAACAAACATATCATTCAAGCTTAAGATTATCCTAGACCCTTGAATCTTGAGATGTTAAAAAGGTATGTCCCCTCATCTCTTTGTCAAAAGTACCTAATAAGATGTATCCATCTACTAATATACTTTGGTAGCTCAATAACTAAAACTTAGCTCACCTTGACGTCTTAGCATTCATATTAATAATTGACGACTTCGTCAAACATTTTTTTTCTAATCCTTCTGCCTTTCTAGCTTTGATCTCGTTCATCAAAAAAACTCCCTGATAACGACCATATTCTCTTCAAACCGCCATCATGGCGACTCTCACTACGACCCTGACTGAGTCGATCGCGACTGTCACTTCGACGATTGCGACTACCGTCAAAGCAGCCAGTAGTACTGCCAGCGCCACTTCTACAAATCGCGCCACCCCGCAGGGTGGAATTTTAGAAGGAGGGAACCCTACTGTCTACAATCCTTCAAATCCCATTGTTCTGTTTATCATTCAGGTATGCTGCTTTTTTACTGATTTGCGCATTCTCCTGCAAGCATCGATGGTGGAACGTATGGTCGTTCATGCAGAGCGCTATGCCGTCACTGCAGAGAGACCTACAGAATGTCGAATTTACACAATAAAATCCACTGCATAAACAGAACGACCTTTTGCGCATCATAAATGGATCTAGCTAATTTACGTTTGATTACAGGCAGGTATCATCATTATCTTCTGTCGCCTTCTTCACTACCCTTTGTCCAAACTTCGACAGCCTCGAGTCATTGCAGAAGTAATAGGTGGAATCATTTTGGGTCCTTCAGTCATGATGCGCATCCCTGGGTTTCAGGAAACTATATTCCCCGTTGCCTCAATGCCAGTTTTAAACATGGCCGCCAATCTCGGATTGATACTTTTTCTTTTTCTTGTTGGTCTAGAAGTTAATATGCGACTTTTCCTCGGTAACTGGAGAGTAGCCCTGAGTGTAGGATTGGCCGGAATGATATTGCCGTTCGGCTTGGGTTGCGCCGTTGCTTACGGTCTGTATAATGAGTTTCGACATGATCCGGGAACTGTCCCTATCTCGTTCCCGGTCTATATGTTATTCGTCGGCACAGCTCTTGCGGTACGAGCTCAAACTCCATATATTTGAAAAAATCACTGATATCCGCTATAGATCACAGCTTTCCCTGTCCTCTGTAGAATACTTACCGAGTTAAACCTCCTCGCTACACCCGTAGGAGTCACAGTCCTTGCTGCCGGAGTTGGTAATGATGTGACAGGATGGATTCTTTTAGCCCTCTGTGTTGCATTGGTTAATAATGGATCGGGGCTTGCAGCTTTATGGGTGTTGCTCGTTTGTGTTGGCTGGTGTCTTTTTTTGGTGTACGCTGTTCGTCCTGTGTTCAGGTATATTCTTCGCCGCAACGGAAGTCTCGAAAATGGCCCCTCTCAGGGAATGGTTGCTCTCACGATACTAATTGTTCTGACATCGTCTTGGTTTACAGCCATCATTGGAGTTCACGCTATTTTTGGAGGTAAGGTCAATTTGAATCATGTGCGAAATAACATTCGCTAACTTTAACCTTAGCTTTCCTCGCTGGACTCATATGTCCCCATGAAGGTGGTTTTGCCATTCATCTCACAGAAAAGATCGAGGATTTAGTTGCAGTGCTACTTCTACCACTTTATTTCGCCTTATCTGGATTGAGCACCAACCTTGGTCTACTGAACGATGGAATTACATGGGGATATGTTATTGCAATCATTGTTGTTGCATTCTCAGGCAAAATCATTGGAGGTACGCTTGCGGCCAAGGCTTGTAGGCTTGTCTGGCGTGAAAGTCTTAGCATTGGAGTTTTGATGAGTTGTAAAGGTCTCGTTGAATTGATTGTCCTTGTAAGTTGATCATGTGTGAAAGCGATTACATTGGCTATGCTGACACAAACAGAATATTGGTTTACAAGCCAAAATCTTGTCGACAAGGACTTTCACCATATTTGTTGTGATGGCACTTGTTACAACCGTTGCCACAACGCCGTTAACAACCGCACTATACCCTCCTTGGTACCAGAAGAAACTTGAGGCCTGGAAGAAAGGAGAAATTGATTGGGAAGGAAACAGACTTCATCCCGAGAGTGATGAATATACCCCAGACCGCTCCTTGGAAAAGCTGGAATCTACTCAAGTCCGACGACTTCTTGTCTACCTCAGACTTGATAGTCTTCCTAGCTTGTTCACTTTCATTGCACTATTGGGTGGTGATAACACGAGTACGGTTACCAAAGTCCACAGGTCGAAAGCCGAGTTGGAAACGGTAGATGAGGATGATACTCCTTCATCGTCGATTCCTAAGAAACAGCCACTTGAAGTTCATGGTGTTCGCCTCTTAGAACTTACCGATCGTACATCTTCAGTCATGGCTGAAGTGGATGAATACACACATCGCGATCCAGTCGTCAATGCCTTCCGCACCTTTGCTCAACTGAATAATGTTGCTGTCTCCGGTGGGGTTTCCGTCGTTCCCGAGTCGGATTATGCCGAGGCTTTGACCACACAAGCAGCAGATAATTTTTCAGATCTTGTTCTCATCCCTTGGACCGAACCTAGTAATCTACCAGTCAACGAAGCCCATCATGATTCATTTTCTAGCGGCCTCCAGGATATTTTTATCCAGAAGACGCTTGAGATCGCCAATTGCAATATTGCCATTTTTATCAATCGTGGCTTCGGTGGACCAACCATGAGAGAGCCTCGCAATCTCTCATCGAGTGCTAGTCGACTCAGTCTTCGCAGTAGTCAACATGCAGAGAGAGTTGCACCTATCGCAGATCGCAGTCACCATGTTTATTTCCCATTCTTTGGTGGCGCTGATGATCGTGTCGCTCTCCGTTTTGTTCTTCAACTTGCACAAAACAGTAACATCACAGCAACCATCATTCACTTTATCACTCCTGTTCATAGCCCCAAAACGTTTGAAGTAAAGCATAGCTCTCGTCCAGGCACTGCTACTAGTTCTCAACATGGTGGTAGTTCTAGTTCGGCGTTACGTATCACGGAACGTGTCGATACTGAGGATCTTTACAATGCAGCTGCGTCCGACACCGCTCTTTTACACACATTACGAGACTCCCTACCTCCAGCTTTGACGAATAGAGTAGTTTTTGTCGATGTTAAGACTACAACTCCATTGACCGATTGTTTACATCACGCAAAGGTGGAAATGGGCCAAAGTCCTCGAAATGCAGGAGACTTGATCGTTACAGGTAGAAGTAAAAGCTCACTTGCTATGGCGCTAATTAATGAGGAGAGCGCCAGTGGAGATAGCGGAAAGGAAATGAGGAAGGCCATAGGAGTGGCGGCAGAGGCACTCATTAGCAGTGGGGTTAAAGGAAGTGTTTTGGTCATTCAAGCTGGAGGGCGGGGTCTGGAAAGTTGAAGAGTTCATTAAGAGAACCATATACTTTGGATAATATTCAAGGCGGAATTTATACTGCTTCGATTGGGTCAGATACAGCGGTGCTTTAGGTGTATATGGGACTTGACTACAGGATCGAATTTGGGTGCTTTTTGGGATACGATACCTTAGGTTACGATTTGACAGGATATACATGGAGGTTTTTCATCTCTTCCATACTAGATATACATGTGGTGGTTTATTACATTGACGAACTAGTCATTTTGGCAGTTTCTGGATGATCCAAATTTGGATCAATGCATACTTCATATCTAGTATAGTTTAGCATTGCTTTGGATTTCTGAATACAATTTTTGGACCGAAAATTGATCCATCTAATAGCCAGATCATTGCTTGGCCTCCTCACTGTCTGTTCTTTTGTGATTCTTGCCACAGATTATTACACCAAAATAGTTTTTCCCGATTACTGTGGCATGAGTATTGTCAAAAGAAATATAAAATCTGACAATACAAACAACAAGATACGTAAAGCGTAAGGATATGAAAGGTGACTTGCGTAGTTGTAACGATTTACAACACATCAAGAAGTCTATGCACGATTTTCTGATTAAAATAGATTATCAATATATTTATGTTATTACTCAAGATGGGTCAATTTTGAATACAAAAAAGGACTATCAATATATACATACATCCAACCTTCATTAGTCCTCTCATTAACCTATAATCCTTATGTATTATCATACAGTTCAATGCAGGCCACACCCGCTCAATAAATTTTCTCATTTCAAACAGACCTGCATTTTATCCTCGCACTTACACCATATCGGTCCTAACAGCACCCGCATGTTCTGTCTTTGCAGCCTCCCTATTGCGGAAAAAGACCTTGGAACTCAAATCAAAGATCGGTAATGGGCATGGTACGCCTGTCGATGCACATGATGTGATGATGGCCAAATACCTGTGAAATTGAATTAGCATTTTGCTCATTGCATATCCGGGATAGCTTGACAAGAGACATAGAATAAAGTCACAAAGTAATCTTACCATCCCATTATGATAGTCACGAATCCAAACCCGCCCGCAATCTTAAACTTGTTTGCTGCATTCTCCAAGCCTGCTGCGGAAGGATTATATCCCAATTGATAGTACCCGCCTGCGAAGAAACCAAAAACGAATATCAACGTGAAGAAGACAATTACAAACGGGACGTTGGTTCTCAAGCTCGCACAGAGGAAAACGAAACAGACGAGTGCCATGACGACGGCGTAATTGCCCTGTCCGGCATTGAATCCCTGGCTCAACGCACCGGGCACCGTGACCCCATTGACGGTCGTAGCGTAGGATGCGGCGACACCGTGCAGGGGATCGTTGAGGAATCCGTTGTAGACCCAGTGCGCGCCGAAGATGATGAAGACGGAAAAGGGGAAGGAGTTGCCGAGGACGAATTCGCAGATGCCGGCGATGATCATGGCGATGCCGCCGAACATGTAGAAGGAGCCGCCGATGGAGACGAGGGAGGAGGTGGAGGAGCCTTCGAAGGTGAGGAGGGAGAAGACGGTGGAGGAGAAGGGGACGAGGAAGCCGAGGAGACCGAGGAGGGTGGGGTTTCCTGGGTGGGTTAGTGGATCAGGAGGGTTTGGAAGGGGGAGGGGAAAGGGAGTTGGAGACTTACCGAGTCGTTTGACGAGATCACCTTTGGCGGATGAGGGTTGGAAGAATAGTCGTTCGTATTGATCGGCGTTTAGTTGGAGAGTTATTTGACGGGAGAGATCGGGTCCACCGGCCACGTGTTGCACGTATGGTTTATCATGATGGATATCATCGTGTGAGGTATCGAGTGAAGACATGATTAGATATATTGTGGTGTTTTCCTAGGTGAAAGCTAAGAGTATGAGATGGGATAGAAGATGATATCAAGACGACTGACTATCAACCGTCGAAAGCGCTGAAACACAATACAATAGTATTAGAAGAGAAGAGAAAAGAAAAAGACTAGCTTCCCTACTCAAGAAGAAGAAGAAGAAGAAATACAAAAGCAAATTTCCCCAAACACAAGACCCGGCGTTCTTGTTAATATATACATTTCCAACTGAATACGAATTTATGGTCTGCAACAACAATGGCTCGACTCTCCACGCGCAGATCCGAGCCATGCACGCCCCATCCCCGATTCTCCCGTGTGCGTTCCCCAGATTGCGTCTCGTAAACCCGCAATAGCGTCCCCTCCCCCGGACGGTCTTCTCTAGAGTCTAAACGCCATACATGGTGTGTAGATCTGGAGAACTTTCTGCAAGACCATACGATCCCACCATCCAGCTTGCAGCTTCCACATCAACTACTTCCTAGTACCTGTTCTCCTAGCAAATAATCTCGACAAGCAATATCTAGACCAATCACTGATTCACCTTCACACAAAATCCCCCCTCCTTTCTAACAACTCACACGATTCCCGTCACGAGATCCTTATTTCCATTTCCTACGCCACGGCACAGCACAGCACAGCATAGCACAGTGCAGTGCAGTTCAGTACACTAGCAGAGAAACAACGGAAAATCCTCCATTTCCAGCTTAGTCCTTTTCTTCCCCAACATCACCAATCCCAAAACAGATCAGCTATCCCCCAAAAGGAGAGAGGGGTTTCTCTCATCTCGACCCAGAACCTTGGATCAAATTACATGTAGCTACCGGGGATTTTTTACCTAATGTCTTGTATGCAGCATGCAATGTGCATACTCTAGGATGAATGCGAAGATGCGAAAGATACGATGAGAGGATTGGATAGGATGGTAAGGATGACAAGGAAGCTTAACCTTAATACGCATACCTCACCACGCCTCGCTTAACAATCCAACATAATACAACTACCGAGGCCGATTTGGTCGATATAGCTAAAATCCCAAAAATAGATTTCTGTTTGAAACAAAAAAAATTCTAAAATTTGTATAATATAATTATAAAAAACTTAGAAAAAATATTTGTATTATACAAAACGTAATCTTATTACATATCATTATAAAAATTATATATAATATATCTTTAATTTTTCAAATAATATAATAACTATAATAATATTATTAAATTATAAAAGTTATTTAAATAATAAAGCTTACTTTTTATCGATTATATTAAGCTTATAAAATTATCTTAATATATTTAATCTTATAATAAATAAATATATTTAATATAAACAAATAATTAAATCAATTTACTTTTTGATTAAAAATCTTTTATTTAATTTAAAGAAAATTAATAATATTAAATTATATAATTAATATAATAAAATAACATTTAGTTTTATTAATCTTTAATATATTAAATTCAAAATATTTATATAATTTATTAAAGCCTATATTCTTTAAATTATTAAAAGTTAATAAAAATCAATATATTAATTTTTTTATATAATATTTATTAATATTTTATTAACTAAAATATTATTTTATATATATAAATTATCTAAAGTTTTTTGAAAAAAAGATTTAATATAAGATTTAATATTAATATAATATAAAAAGCTTAATAATATAATAATAAGAATTATAATCTAATTTTAATATTTATTTTTATAAATTATTTATTCTTTAATAATTTTTCAAAATAATTTTAAATAATGTTAGTAATTAATTATATAGAATTTTTAAAAAAAAATTAGATTAGATATAATAAATTAAGAAAGTTTTTCAATTATTTTTATAAAATAAAATAAGAAATAAGAAAATATATTTTTCATTAATATAATAATAAGTATTTAAAAAAGCTTTTATTATTAATTTTTAATATATTTTCTTGATAAATTAATTTCTAATATTGTTTCTAAATTTCTAATAATTTTTAATTTCTTTTCTATTTTTAATAACTTTATAAAAAAGAAATTTATTTCTTTATTTACTTTAAAAAACTTTAATATTATATTATTTTTAAAGTATTATATTAAATATTAATATATAATTGATTTTAAATATTTATTAATAAAATACTTATATATATTATATAATAAATTAGAAATAATATACTAACATTAATATATTAGAATATCTAAATATATATAAATAGCTTTTACATAATATAATAAGAACTTTATCTTTCTTTTATACTATATATATATTAAAGAATATATTTTAATATATATATAAGTTAGAAATATATATTAGTATCTATATAAATTTCGATTTTAATAAAAACTAATTTATTAACTAATTAAATGTTATTTGATTTAAAAATTTAATATTTTCTATAAATAAATTAAAATTATTTTATATATTTATAAATGTTTTTAGAATTTATAATTTAAAGTATATTAAATAATATATTTTTAAAATAAATATAAAATATTAATATAAATATATTTTATAATTTTAAAAAAATAAATATTATGTTATAAAATAAACTTCTTTTTTATTTAAAAATAAATATATAATAATCTTTTATTATATTCTTAAATATAATTTAATTTCATATTATCTTTTAGAATATTAAATTAACATTAATCTTATTTATATTATTCTTTTAATAAAGACTTTTTATAAAACTTAAATAATAAATATATATTTCTAATATATTTTATAAATATATTATAATTATTAATTTAAAAGCTCTTTTATTTCTTTATTATTAAATAATAGAATAAAATCATATATAATTATTTTATTTTTAAATATAAAATTATTATAGTTAATTTTGAACATTTAATTAAATCTTTAAATATTAAAGTATTTATTAATAATTCTAATTGCAATTTAAATATTGAATTTAAAAAAAAGATTATTTAATATTATAAATATTATATTATTTATTATATTATTTATTATATTATTTATTATGTTATTTATAAATTGATTTTTTATATTAAGTTAATAAAATTTAAGATTGAATTATTATAATTATATAAATAAAATCATATAAAATGAATAAAAAAAAATTAAAGAAAGTTTAATATTTATAAAGTTTAAAAGGAAAAAAAAAGTATTGAATTATAAAAGTGATATAATAACAAGTAATATTGATTTTTATTTATATACTTCTGAATACTAAATATACTTTTTCATTAAATAGAAATCTATTTTTGGGGTTTAGGTTATATCGATTAAATCGGCCTCGGTAATAACCCCTCTTTTCATCTTTACTTTGCTTTACTCTGCTTTGCTTTACTTTCGTCACGTATGCCCAGCGTATACGGTTACGTATCGAAGACGCGGAATGGAGATAAGGGATAGTATGGGTAAGTGGAAGGAGAAGGAGAAGGAAAAGAAAAAGGAAAAGAAGAAGTGGCAAGTCAAACTGGCATTTGGGAATTGGGTTTGGTTTTTTTCTTGTTTGAGTTTTTTGTACTCGAGTACAGTGAGTAGTGTTTTGTCGATGGAGATAGAGATGGAATGATGGATGTCGTCGTATTGTATTGTATGTGGTGGTTTATTGTGTTATCTGATTATTGGATTACTGGATCACTTGATTAGATAACTACGTGGTTAAATTATTTCACATCACATCACATCAAATAAAATATTTATATAACTATCCACAACAGACAAACAAATTCATTATCTCAATCTCCCGCAACTCACCCAACATCAAACCCCTCAACCACCCCCAAACCCCCAGTATGGAACTATTCCGTTCTCTCCTCTCTCTCCTCTCTCTCCTCTCTCTCCTCTCCCCAGATCCTCAACCCTCAACCCTCAACCCTCGAACCGCAATCCCTCAATCCACCAAAGCAAATCCATCAAATCAAACCAACTACTCCAACCCCAAACCCCAAACCCCAAACTCCTCTCCACCTCTCAGCCACCACCACACCTCCACGGACAAGAGGAAGAAGCAAAGGTCCGTTCTGCGATACGATACGACACGATAAATATGCTAGTCTACTAAGCTACTAGTCTACTAGTCTACTAGTCTACCAAGATGCTAAAATACACTGACATCCTATGACATACTACCATACACTGACACACTGACATCCTAACATCCTACAGTCTAGCCCTCCCTTCACCTCACTTCGCCGCATCCATCTCATCCATCCTATACCTCTCCCCCATTTCAATACAAATCCCAACCCCCCAAAACATTAAAAGCAGAATATAACAAGTCCATCCATCCATCCACCCATCCACCCATCTATCAATCAAGCGGGATATCCCACTACCCTTCCTCGCCCTCCTCGCCTTCCAGCCTTCTAGCGTCCTTCACATATGCGGGGTAACCAGGACTCTAAATTTTCCCCAGCCTCGGTATCCTTGACCTGCGACGAGCTACTACAATAACCTAGTAGACCCGTAGGCCGATGATCCCGATTCCTCAAGTTTAGTGCTTCGCTTGTTCATGCGTTTTCGTTTGATCATTTGTTGGATTTTTAGTGTTGGAGGCTTCACATCTAGATCTTTGGTCGGTACTTGGAAGTGACACACACATCGTACAGATAGCACAGGCGCACGAGCATATATATATATACATACACGCACACACATCTACAAGTCACACATTAATAAACCAATAATCAATAAATCAAATTGAACATGTAAATGGCTCTAAGAAGCTTTGGTATATTGATTTTTGCTTTCATCCTATCTTATTTCTTTTGTGTTCTCAGCTCCACGTTTTGTTGCTCTCCCCTTTTGTGTATCCCATGGGGCCTCTTTAATTTCTCCGTGTACTCTCAACATGCATGGAAGATATACACATCATGGAATTTACCAAATACCTATGTCCAATCCATCTTCGCCATCATCTTGATGCCTACTTTGCTATCCAGTACCCACACTCTGATCCCGATTCAATCGTCAACGCCCGTCCATACCCTCTCCAATCCCTTTCCAATCTCACAATAGAAAATTTAACAAAAACCCAAACTCCCCCGCTTTTGGCGCCTATCACAATCGGACCGTAGCCATTGAGGCCTTGTAATAATCCATGCAAATTCCTCGCAACAAAAAAGATAAAATAAAGAAGCAAGAAAAAAAAAAAGAATCGACTCAAACAAAGCCTGCTTCGGAAAGAGCCACCCAACTCTCATCATCTCGTCTGATCTCCCAAATTATTTCGTACACTGATGTAATATGTTCATACAGGGTCACAGAATCTCTTATCTGTATCCTTAACGCCGTCCAACGTGCACTATCTTGTGTCGGTTTGATGTCTACCGCCAGAAATTAGAGGTTGATGTGAAATGGTAAGAGTATCAAGAAAAGGCCTGAGAAATGACGGGAATTTGTTCCCATCTCCCGAGGTCCATTTGAATTTTGTACTTGTCGTGTATGTCGTTCGAGAGAATCCGTCGATACATTTGGAAATCCGGTAAAAAGTAAAAGTAAAAGAAAAACATTATGATTTTTCGGTCCGTCGTCGGAATTGATCTCTTCAATGCATTCGTGCTGAAATGACATATGCTAATTAAGTGATGAATGCAATGGTATGAAAGGCTTGTGCCATTAGAAGAAGCATTCCCTGGTTGGCAAAAAAGATCCAGGAGATGTATGTGAGTACCAAGGAAAAAAGTCAATAACAGAACGTTTCGTGGCAGCTTGAACCCGTCGCTATGCAGAAATGAAATTACGGCCATTGTTAGTCGACCCGTGTATGTACAAGAATTCGTGTCGGCGAGAATAAATTCTCAAAGTGAAACGCTCATGTTGTGTGATGAGAATGGTAGTTTGTTATACAACAGTCATCATATGCATTCTCTGGCCCAAGCTTCTTGTTGGTGAGGAGTTCATTGAGCCACTGAGCATAGAGTTGCTACTATGACTTCGAGGGAGGCGTTTTGAAGCAGGTGATGACATTGGGTCAGTGAAAACGCGAGTGAAGGCCGGGCTTGAATCGCGATGAGGTGTACAAATCGGACTTTGAATAGTACCGTCGGTTTCACGAATGATGTCGGCCAATTTTCGACTCAAAACAGAAGCACGATGGACTAAGTCGCGTAGACTGGTCGTGTCGAATGGCATTTTGTTTGGAGATTGCTCAACCACTTCTGACAACCAAGGATCTGAAGTAGAACGATGTTGATGCATGGTTTCCATGACTGTACGGGCAACTTCAGCCGCAGTTTTCGCACTCGAAGAACGGACAGGAACTGCTGGAGGGCGGAGACTATCTCTGGCAGGAGGGTTGTGAATGACAGCTCCGGCTCCAAAGATATCATCTTCAGGTGAGAATACTGAACGTCGTCGAACAGTGTTACCATCATATACATACCCCGAGGGTTTCCCAAAACGATCCAAGACCTCCATCGGCACATCTGGAATAGCGACATCTTCAGCATCAAGACCGCGATCGATAAACTTATCCCCAAAGTCCTGATCAAAAGAAACAGATGTAGGCGACTGAGGAGGCGATAGAGTAGGATCTTCTTCATCTGGTACAGCTAAAGCAATAATGCCTTCAGCTTCCTTCCACAGTTGTGCTGAAGGTCCATGTATCAAATCCTTTTCCCGAGCCAAAAGACGCAACCTCTTAAGATCTTCGACCAGCAAGCACACTTCTCGAATTTGTCCAACATGACCAACGACGTTTGCTTGGCTGGCTTGAATTGCGAGAGGGACGAACATTACACCGGTCTCAATCTTGAGATTGCCATCCTCAAGTCCAGCTTCATCATTTGACTCGAACTCAAAATCGTTATCCCAGTCCTCACTTACGCCTTTTGCGCCCAAACCCCAAGTACCAAATTTTGGTGTCAGCTTTGTGTGATCACGCTGGTTAATGAGATCGGGAACTAAAGGAACACTTTGACTTCTGATATGCAATGGGGTGGGGCCTTTTCGTCCGACAGTTCGCCCACCTCGTCCATTCAACGCGAGTTGCTTCACATGTGCTGTCCTAGGTCGAGCGGAACTTCCAAGCAGATCTTTCTCCGATGTCGATGGTTCAGACCAATCAAATAAATTGCTCTTGGGTCGTTCAGCATAATGATTACCGTTTGTGGAACCACTAAGGGTAACATCTGCAAGGGCTCCTCTGTTGATTGGACTGACCCGACGACAAGACAAGCTATTTGGCGGTGACAATTGGTTTCCCCCTTCCATATTTTCGTTCTCTTCATCTCGAGTCCAGTCTTCGTCTTCTTCTTCGTTATCCAAGTTAAGTGTAGCGAAATCTTTTGAAGCGATACAAAAGCTTGGTGGCGAAGAGGGGACAATTTCTTCTGCATCAATATCATAAGTCGATTTGGCGACATCGGAAGAAGTGTTAAGAAGCTTTACTGGTGTTGATTGGCCTTCATCCTCCTCAACTATACGATGTTCAATTTCACCAAAGGCGCCATTCGCCATCAGATCATGTATTGAAAGCCTCTTAGCCTTTACATGTCCGTTGGCGTTTGCGATATTTGGAGGGGACTCGTCAAACATTGAGTCAAGGGGCGTATTTTGTGATCGTAAACTACTTGTGGCCCCCGATCTCAGTGAATCGTAGACGGTTTCACTTTGAAAATCCAAATCTTCATCTTCACCAGATGCAAATCCTCTCATCTCATTATCTGAACCAATCAAAGTCGAAGTTCTGTCTCCCACTTCTGACAAGCCATGTTTCGAACTCAATGTAGTATGATATGACGATGAACCATTTGTTGATCCAGGAATTGTAGAAGAGAAAGAAGTCGCAGCAGTACTAGACATTGGCAGAGGTGAACTAGGACTTCGAAGAGGGACCGACGAAGAGGACGACGATAAGCCCAAACGAGCCAAATCGAGGTTGAAAGATGATAGTCGGTTGAGAGGCGGTAATGGTGATGATGTATTCCTGCGGGGAGCGTAATTAAAATGGGCAAAGGGATCCGTTGGTGACACCGGGGAGAAGTCTTCGGTAGGAGAGCGAGGCTCTCTCTGGAATACCAATTGATCCATGAATGGCCGAGAGTGATGTGGGGCAGGCCCACTTGCAGAAATCGATATTCTTCTTGTATCCAATGGTAGAGGTGCAGATACATGACGCCTGGCACCCTGCGTAGAATCTGAATTTCGTTTTTTATTCCTTAAGCTTCCTGTCCGAGGTATCCATGTGGTCGGTGAATTGAAGTGCATTGAAAGTGACCGCCTTAGAGGCTTCTGATCTTCTGAATCATCTTCATCCATAGGCGAGCTAGGGGTGTCTTCCATTGTATCTCGATCAATTGGTCCGTCACAGAGAAGCCCTCCTTCGTCGTAATGCCCTTCCATTTCTTCAGTCGAAACAGTGATTAAATATGGTTTGACCAAAGTCGGTCTAACGGTATGATCTGGCATCACCCGCTTTGAGGTCCAGAAAAAATTATGCACATGCCCATCTCCTGATCTTCCAGCGGATCTTTCTCTGAAAAACCTGGTTGGTCGGGAGTTGAAATACATACGCCAGGAGCTGCGAGGTGATTCACTAGATTTCCTCAAGGGTGTAGCATGTGTGGATACCGTTGACCGCCTTGGGGCAGTGGGACGCGCTTGCGTTTTCGTTCCTGGAGAATCATCAATGAATCGTTGCTGCAGCGTAGCCGAACGTTGATGACTGGTAGCTGGTCTCCGTAAGGTCGGTACCTGCGCTCTTGATCCACTCGAGTCTGCCTCCCTATGATATCTCTGCGATGTGTGCCTCTTGACCAGTTTGTTCGGAGGTAATTGCGTGGGACTATCTCGCGGGGACGACAATATAGGTGTCGCGGAGCCATGGGAGAGCGCGAGAGAAGGCGATTCTGGTGCGATACTTGATCTAGGACTGCTACTTCCCGACACTGGTATAGACAATTTCCGAATCCAAGAACTGCGAGATGATGAAGAATCCCTCACCACTTCCTCCCCCGAAACATCGTTTTGTCCTTCACTCGATCGTAGTAATGACCACCTTCGCGCCGCGCCGTTTTGTGATGATGTGGGAGAGTCGAGTTTAGCATTCGAGGAACGTCGAAGGAATGTTGTTAAAGGTTGGGAGCCAGGGGCAGATGAAGAAGTCGGTGCATCAGAAGGATTGCGACTTTCTGGAGTGGCCATGGTAGAACTCGTAGGGGGTCGTGAGACGATAGACGGTGAACCTAGATTAGAAGAATTGTCGACATTTGTAACGATATCTCCAGGTTTCCTTCTTTTCGAAAGTGTGCGAGAGGGAGGAGTCGACTGGACTGGACTTCCCAATGCCAGGCCAGCAGCTGCGACACCGACGGTACTTGAAGCAACAAGCTATAAAAAGGAGAAATAATTATTAGTGGTGAAAGACAGAACGTAATTGAAAATGAATCATGTAAAATAGAATGTTGAGACTTGCGCAGGGAGACCAATGAGGGAAGTCGAATGAGGAACAAGATATCAATTGATTTTTTAAGAATGTAGATTGGAGAACTTACACTGGGAATGGTCTTCATCTTTCACTTATATTGCTTACACCACTACCAAGAAGGAGAAAGAAGTAACGGAGGAAATATCGTAATCGTCAAGAACTTCATGAGTATCGTAAGTATTCCATACCAAGAGGAAGTCTTAGTGTATCTTTCTGGGTAATGGATGCGGTTGTGATTAGAGATGGTGTGGTAGGTAGTGGTGAGTGAGTGAGTAAGTGAGTGAGTGAGTGTGGTGGTGTTGTGGAGAGTATCTTTTTAGAAGGAATGGGTTGGGGGGTGAAGTCCTCCAAAACACCAATATCGTAGATTAGGGTAAATAAACACTAGAAATTTTGGAAAGATAAAAGTTCTTTCTTTTTCGATGTTTGGAAGTAATGAATTGTAAAGTAAATTTGGGGTATAAATCGAAAAGGCGTCAAATTGTAATATGAAATGTGGTACACAATTCTCTTTGCTTTTTCTCGAATGATACCAAAAAGGGAGGAATTGAATTTGGAGAATACGGTCTGAAGTTGATGTGGATGTTCTGAAAATATGTGGTTTGTCTTGAGCGTCAAGTCGATTCCTCTGTACGGTAGAGATGGCAGGTAGATAGGAAGGTATGTGAGTATGTAGGTAGAGTAGTACCGGTAGTATCAGTCATGAAAGGAGTGTGTAATGGGGTCGGTCCAAAGCTACCACGGCGTCGAAGGGTGGTAGGAGTGAAGTCTCGTAGTGAATCGTGAATCTTCCCCGGTGAATTGAATGGAAATGAAATTGAATGTATAAAAGCCTCCCCCCCGCGTTGGATGGGCAAAGAAGGGTGTGATTGAAGAGAGCCTTTCAAAAGAAAAGAAGAGAAAAAAGGTATCAGGTATCAGATCGGATGGTATGTCGTATAATATGAGGATAATATGAGAATAATATGAGTGAGCATGAGACTTAATGTGAACATAATATGAAGAACCCAAGTTACCAGCTAGGTATTACTCCTAGCTACCTAGCACCAGCACCAGCACCAGCACCAGCACCAGCACCAGCACCAGCACCAGCACCAGCACCCAGCACAATTCAGTTTGCGATAATATGGCATTCGGTAGGTATGCGGTATGGGTATGGGTATGCGGTATGCGTGCGGTATGCGAAAGGCTTTTGGTTTGCTGGATTCTGATCTACGGAGTAAGACCTTTTGAGAGTAAAAAAAGCCAAGTTAGGTCGGAAACGGAAAAGTCTGCTTCTTTTGACTCTATTGATTGGCTGCAGCGGGATAATCATCCAAGGTTCACACTACCACTTTATACCACTTTTATCACTCTTACCACTCTTACCACCTTTTCTCTCCATTCGTTGTAAATTTGTAACTTCCCGTCAAGGTTAAATCGCAATTCTGGGATCGTGGTGGATTCTTCATTGGAGCTAACCAAGCATTCAACACTTAAACCCAGCAACTCATTATTAGGTGGATCCAATCGAGATATAGCATTAACTTAAGCAAACCTGAGAGTTCCATCTCTTACTAGGTATCGACAAAGTGCTGACCCGCGTTTATTCAAAGTCGCTCGCTTTTCCCCTGCATTTATTTATGAATGAAGAGAGATATCATGCTCATGGTGATTGGTCAAGGGCGTGTGGAATTCCCTTTTTCACTTCCATCGGGGAAGTACTAGGTTGCTTGATCTTGATGAACTGTGGGTACCTGGTACATATCATTTTCACACATAGAGCACGGAGGAGAGGCCATACGTAGGTAGGTAGGTGGAGGTAGTTCATCGATACCATACACACTTCACGTACATCATACAGAGTTCAGATGCTTCATGTAACAGTTGACCCTGACAACGTGATCATACCCCCTAGGATGAGGAAGCTTAATCGTCGTTATACATTATACCTTTATACCATCTTATTCTAGAAAAGTTCTTACTGACTATAAGTCCGAGATGCTCACTGTGCACTTTCAAAATAACATACGACTTTACCAACACTTACTTCCGCTTCCCTCTTAGTTGCGTGCCCTGACACCCTAGATTCATTGTGGTCCGTCCCGTAAAGAGGGTGGGAAAAGACTAATGACCTCAAGTGCCCGTTCATCTTAGTTAGTTTCGCTTCATTGTACCATTGCCATTGGCCGGCTTCTAGAAAACAAGGAAGAGAGAAGCTTTTGAGTGTGAAGTAAGACGATCAGGGTACCTAGCCAGCCAAAGTCTATAAGCATCCGAAGTTTCGATACTTTCAAGACTACTGTATAGGGCAAGGAGAGCTCATATATACGGTAGTAGTCCTGCATCCGAATCTGGTCTACCATGAATACAATTATCAAAACGGATGTACGATGTAGATAACATGTGACCCAGCTAGCTTAGCCTTAGCTAGTCGCTCAGATCAAAGGGAACTTGGAAGAGATCACATTAACAACTACAGTTACTACGCCACAACTTATTTCAATCTTCCAATACTTCACAGCCTCACAACTCTTTTAACTATCGGAAATATCAATATCTTGAAACCTTGATAGCACCAAAATTTCTCACAACACACACACATGCGGGCCAGTGTCAGTCGTCGTCTACTTGTGACAGGAAGAAACATGATCTCCGCCTTTTAATTTTCGACAATGTTTACATCCTGAAACAAGCGAGGGATATTCTGGGATTATCGGGATATCATGGGTATAGATCTGGTTCACGAGTCAACGAGAATATTGTGAGACCACATCCAATATACAATGCATTCGTTTCTTTCCCCTCCTCTTCTTTGGAGATAGGAATAAATCACACATGTTTATTATATCTGATCACAAACATAAAGATCTTCCCGCCAAGATCATATAGAGTTATGATGGTGTTGCAATCCGTAATACTGCGGTCAGCTTCGGTATACTATATCTTTATGGTTAGCTGGTCGTCATCCGAAGTCTTCATACCACCGTCCATTCCGTATCTCCTCTGTGCAATCATAAGTTTCGCGGGGGAACATGGAAAAAGACGTGATTGATAGATAGTACAGTATGCTTGTTTCAAATGCCGACGAACACTACGGTAACATTATGCAGCCATCTTATGAGCTTTCTAATATGAAAATCCGGCAGAGCGCTTTTGGAATAATTCAGTCAAGGAGAATTTATTATTGATTTCTCAATGAAAGGATGACAATACCATAATAACAAAGTATCTGCTGCCAACAGGGCTGAGATGGAAAAAGTAAGCATCATCCGAAGACAATGGTTCTTGTAGTAATATGGGTTACATTTTCAGAAAGGCTCAGAGCCGCCACACCAGGGGTTCTAGGATGGCTCAATTCAACGATTGCGAATGGCTGGATGGCTGGATGCTATACATCGAACGGGTTACGATGCACAAACTAATCATTTAGTTGCTTTTGGTAGGTACGCTCGGGCTTCAAGGTAAACAAAACCCCAACCCCTCTTTTGGCGAGGGGTTATGATCATCATGGGAAAGCATTGAGCAATGAGGGGGAGGCGAAAGAAAAAAAGATGCTATCGGCGTCAACTCCGAATGTTAAAAGTACTACCTCTATGGTAATAGGTATGTGAAAATGCCATGGCCATGATACAATTCTGTTTAATGCGCGATAGATATCGTGTATGCCCACTGGACCGTGTTTCCTTGCTCTTACTTCCGCTTTGCTTTGCTTTGCTTTCTTCCTTACTTGCATCGCATTACATTGGAGGATTCTCTCCTCCGTACCATCACAAAGCATCTTCCCCGTCATTGTTGATAGACTCGCGTGTGTGACTGTCCAATCAAGGAATGTATAAGATCTATTGCGGTACAGCTTTCTCACCAACCCTGTCCCTGCTTGCATGTCGCCATCTTTCGAACCAAGATTTCGTTCCCTGATCGGTAACAATTAGAGCAGCCTACCTGGACATGTATGAAATACGATGCGCCGGGCTTTTCAGCTGATCGATTTTGATTGATCCGCTTCGCGATGTACAAAACAATATCTTGGTTTTATAATGGAGACGCTTTGATAACATGAGAAGTGATAGATCATGGAAGGGAAGCTTTTCATTGTCTTTCTGGCCTTCTACGCGTTCCAGCGGAGATAAGTGAAGCGAAAAGAAGATGTAACGTAAAAAAGTAAATAATACATAATATGAAATAACACATAATATGAGAGCAAACAAGGACGGCTTAGATCATCGCCCAGGTTCTTCCACAATAGCGAGACATTTTCTTACAGCCCACTGCCCGCTTCTTCCTCCCAACATGGTATTCATTCCTACGATTTTCGTGACCGAGTTGCTGTCCGGCGCAATGCGCATCCATCTTCATCTTCATCTTCATCACCATCTATAAATGAAAGAATGAAAATCCGAGCCTTGAAGATCTGTACGTACAGCAAGCACCAGGGAAGGTACTGAAAACGGTTCCTCACATATCAGAAAAGTTCCCAGGTCCCTAGGTACATTCCCCCAAAAAAGCTCCCCTTGTATATTTTTTGCCGCCGAGCTAGGTCTACCCCTTCCCAGATCTTCCCCTCCCGGAATTAGACACTTGACAACTCACACCTACATACATCCATCATCCTTTGCTACCGGCAGCAAACTCCGTACGCCACGGGAATTTTTCAGAAGCTCCATCGGAACTGCGAACTGGTTATTCCTGTTCCTGTTTGACAGTGTGGATTCTTTAGTGGAGGGAGAGACTCCGATGGCTAGATTTCCTCCAGAGACACAACATTCTAAAATTCCCATTCCAGCTTTCGTGGGAACATTATCGCTATCCTCCATGCACGCACCGCACACATGAGGTTATCCGCAGCTGCATATGCAACCCCTCTTCCCACAACTGCTTTGGTACGAAGCGTACCTATTATTATCGCTACCGTATATTTTTCTCGCGGTACCTAGATTTCAAGAACCATGGATCGTACGCAATGAGACACGGGCTTCGGCGACATACTATGTACAGATTTACCTTGCATCTGGGATGACCAGGTAAACAGACTAAATTTGTGGTATTTTCTTCCTTGGTCACTTTTCACATTTTACAGATTTTGCTGTGATATCCGAATCCGAAATTTAGTTCTACATACATGAGAGCATGAGAGAGTGAGATCGCGATCTGAAGTAGCCGACGCGTTAGATTCGTGTCCAAGGGAATTTGGATATGCTATGCGCGATGAATGAACTTGTCTCTTGTATATACTACTCATCTTACGGCGCTCTCATTCGAACCGGTCATCGTAGAACTATACCGTATACCTATGCATCTACATTCCCATCCGAACATTTCAGATGAGACAATAATTACTCATATCATGAAATCGTATATCGCCGTTATGAATTTCAATATCGTGCCGTCTATCTGTACTGTACTCAAAGGCCAAACTAACCATATTGTCCCGACGCAAACAAACTCGCTGCATCCATCACCGCCTCTGCAATTTCCTCTCTCCAAGGTATCTTTCTCTCTCTCCCTTTGAAATCCAACCAATACCTCAGATTACGCATGCAGTATGAGAGTTCGTGCAGCTTCACGAAACCAATCAGGATTTGCGAATTGCGTCATATTATTCTAATAATAAGAGGGCGATATGCATCTGCATCTACCAAGGTACCTGTCTCCTCTCCCTTGCATTCGAAGAATCATTAGTTTCCGCCCATTTATGGACTCTGCGAGATGGTGATTGGTCGCGAGGCCCCATCCTCCAAAGAGAAAACATATTGCATTCTGGGGAAAGGAAAATGGGAACATGTACACTGTACTCCACCGTTGTCATGGGAAAGGTCAATCATTCAAGGTAGAAGAGAAGAATAAAATTACCATTCATCAACGTGTCAAACATTGGAGAGGGTCGAGACTCTCGACTCTGCCGGATTGCGAGAATAGATTATTTTACCGCCGACCCGTTGTAAGGAGTGTAAACGAATCAAATAAACGAGGGAGATTGAAGGAAAGGAAAGGAAGACCAAGACAATGAATGAAGATTAGCTAGTCAATTAGCAAAGACTTGATTTATATCGCTCCTTCAACTTCATGAAATGGACAATTTATCTCTTCTCCAATCGATAATTATGATTTGCTAAATCGCATCGTCCGACCAGAAAAGATATGCTTACATATACCTACCCGTGGAACTTGATATCAGCTGAAGAGTCGCATTTCCAAAGATTTTGGAGCAGCCTCCTCAAACAACTCCACATCCAATCAAACCTAAAAATGATCCTTCACAACTTACAAGAGACACAGCAAATATCGGCCATGCCGGGATTCAGGAAGTCTAAACGGAAGTGGGCTTTTTACCTTGGCAACCGGGCACACACAGATAGACAGACAGACAGCACTAAGATACCTTCATACCTACACCGTATGTACCGATGTATTTTGTGCAATGTTGTGTTATCATCACATGATTGTTTACCACGTGCGACTGCTTTGGATTTGACAGAGGACCTTTCGTCCGCGGTTTGGCAATGTTATGCTTGGTTGCTATGTTACCACCATTTTGTATTTTTCGGACATGTTCACATTTTGTTTCCCTGGATCATGGACTGTGAGATTGATGGGATGCACAGGCATGTAATGGAAATGAAAGGTGAAAGAAAGGTTACAAGGTGATTTTTACAAAAAAAAGGTAGATATATCTATATCTATATCTAGTCAGCGTAGCTTAGCGTAGCTATAGATAGACGGAGTCGATTAAGAATTTACTACTACTACTACTGTCTATATCTATACTTCACTCCCTTCAATTTGTTGCAGAGAACGATCTTTACGATCCATGGGAAGATTGTTCCATCTCCTGGTTTCTATCTTTATTTGTTTCTCTTGCTGTAATTTTCTGAACCCAATTAGATAGACAGCCTTCTACTCATCAACATCTTTTCCCTCCCTCAAACCATCAACCCCATCTACTTCAGCTCAGTCCCACGTCTCACAAGCCCCCAATCAGCTCTTCCATCCTTCTCGTACCCAAATCCGGGAGTTCTAACATCCACTCCCCCTGCGGGCTCTTCGGGCAACACTCGTTACAGTTACCAGGTAAATCTAACTCTCCGGGCCCCAAACCCTTCAAGACGTCACCAATCTGCAGCCAGAGAATCCTCTCGGAGAAATCCCAACCCACGAAATATACACTTCGTGTTCCATACCCCCAATACTCTGTTCTCTCTCACAATCTAGTTCTCGCGCAAACATGGCATTCCAAACACCGCATGTTCAATTCGCGTGGCTTGGACTAGACCACTTGACGCGCATGTAGAGTACGGTAGTTAGATATGCCAAATCTCCTTTGTCATCTCTGCGGAAATTGTGTCGGCGGTGAAAACGTCGTCATTGCATCTGTCTGCGAGGTCACAGGCAGGAGGTTCCTTGCAGTGAAATTGCCCATGTCTAAATTGTGATTACACAGTTTATGGGGAGGCTGAAAGTTCGAGAATGTTTTGTGCACGGATGGGAGCGACCGGTAGCTAGTGTCTTTAGGTAGTGGCTGTGTCTTGATTAATTTTTCGGGGAAATTTTCTCTCTCGCTTTGACGTGCTGCTACTAGAGAATTCAGACGGGGCTGCTAACTACTGGCGGTTGTTTCGGTTTGACTTTGGATTTGTCGAGGGATGGTTTCTCGAGGCTCGGTGCAAGATAAAGAGATGGCGGTGTAGATGAAGATCGAGATGTCGATGATTAAGGCATCGGATATTGAGATTGCCATGATATTATTATATTCATGGATTTCCCTTGCCTATTCACAGTTGAATGGGTATTATCGAATAATTCCATGAGCGCATGGTGAAGAGTTATTTCAAACTGTGAACGAGTTTAAAGATGTTCGAAATTCAATTTGTTAAATTCAGGATATGTATGTCCTTTTGAAAGTCAATCGAGTTCAGAAGATACACATCAATATTGAAAATGTGGTAGTTTCAAGTCTGTCTGTCTCTAATAAGCATACCGGTATATGCATTGTGGTTCGAATCCCATTTATTACATTCTGTTGTGACGATGTAAGATATTACATATGTAATTGTGAGAAGTCTCATACTACCAATATAATGCACACCGCCAATTCTATTTTCAATATCAAGAGACTGTGTGTATCGCTATGCATTTCTTGTAAACTGAAACTCTAATTTGATACTCCATCTCCAAATGACATAAGCCCATTTTAATTCTCACCATAGAGCTCTGATACATTGGCTCGCCCTCCTCCCCTCGTAGGAAACGTGATTGCTCCAGTCCTAGGTACTTGTCCAAGCATACTAAAACCAGCACATCCGACTCCATCCATCGCCACAGGGCGCTCAACTCAATCGGTCTCTGAAAATCTCACGACACCCCGTACTATGATCTTCGATACGAATAGAGCGCCCTTGATTTTCCAACAAGGAGCGGGTATTGCACGTGTAGAATGGATCGATGGAGGAAGTGCCTGTTTGCAAACCCAATAAAGATCATTGTTTTCAGTTCTACAGTTCTATACGGATTCTCTTCTGCTACAAATGTGTTTGGGGTGAAGATGTAGTGCTCCAATATAAGATCGTACTTATAGCATAACCATAGAAGAACTCTAAGCAATGATAGTAAAACTCCGCATGCTTCATTAAGAAATATATACACGTAACTACACAGCAGCTATCAGTACAGTAGAAAGCACAAACCAGATCACTGTGGAAACAGTACGGCACCTCCACATCCACACCACCATCATCCAAGAAACCCTCAAACCGATAATTTTCAAAGCGGCCAGCGACGATTCTACCACACACTCTAAGCACACACAAACAACCCCTCTTATCTCGCGGTATAGCTTTCGATAGAGACACTAAAGCTGATTCTTTATGCACGGGATATTATCAACAAGATCCTTCACCCTCGCCCTATCACTTCCGAGTCCACTCCCTACAACCTCACCACCTCCGACGAGCTTCTCATCTGAGAAGTTAGCCTAATCGCAGAATCCCTCACCGTGGTTAAAATGGAATCTGAGACTTGATGTTAGTGCGCGGCTGCAGGTTAGATACTAATATTTCTGGTAGATGGAATAGAGGCCTTCGTATTTCCATGGTGATTTGTGAGTCTGTAGTTGCGGCGTTGGATGTATTTAGTAGATCTTTCGTAGATAGTGATGCTACGGAGGAAACTTGAGTTGTGGTTAACAAGGTGGATATAGAAGAGAGCGCACGAGAAGAGCGGAATGAATGATCTTGAAAAAGGAACCGGAGTTGTGATATCTGGAGCATGAAAAGTATCAATTTTGAGAGTCGAGAAAAAGGTGACAATGAGCAAAATGCTTGACATGGGAGATTTGCTCGGGCATCGATTCAACAGTGAACATCAATGTCTAGTCAAATGGAGAAGATAAGTTCCCAACGGCTTCGAATATGTAGTTTTACACAATCTACATTTGCATATCTACCACCTCACTCACAATCTCTCCCACCATAGCAGTTAGCTCAGCAGAAACATAATGCTAAAGTTAAATAGAAATGGCATACTTGCTTGACCCCTCATAAATGATACAACTTTACTTAGCTACGATTTTTCTTCAATGCCAATAAAGCCTATGGTAATCTCACATCATACATCGAACTCATCTGGCTCTCGATGCTGAGAGGATTACCTTCACTCGCGATCTTCGAGTTTTCCTCGTTACCGCTGCCGGTTATGACTCCGGTGACTCTTCGATACAACAACTCGAAGGCCATTAAACGATGAAGCACACTTGAAATTGCGAATTGGGTCATGGAGAAGGTAGAACCACACCAGGAAACAATCGAGTGATATCACGCCACAATCTCAGAAAATGAGAGGTAAAATGGACGGCACACCTAATCTAGCTAGACCTTGACGACTATGTTATCATTGAAAATATATTGTGATGCAGCGAAAATCCAAAGGTCGAAGTATACTTTGATCATCAAATCCGGAATGAGATATTGAAGAGTATGATATTAAGTATTCAGGCACCGATCTCCTCCAAATGGTTAAATCCACTATTCCAAACCCCTTTCTCGAAAATATGAAGTATCGCCGTTTGAAACCCTGTGGAAACAGGCAATTCAATCTACACTTGTCGTTCCGGAGAGAAAGGTCACTAATCAAACCCCTTCACTACTCTGTAAATGCCAAACCAAAAGGAAAGCGAACAACAAATTGATTGCCTAAGCTTGGAAAGTGGAAGCAGCTCTCGATTAGTCTTGTAATGTAGGTGTATCGAACATAAGCGATTCAATTTGTCTTTTGAAATGATGAGACTTCCCAGATGGCTGGAAGTATGCGAATGAAAGGTGGCGCGTGACTGTTGCAATTGCATGATAGACGAATAAATAGGACAGTAGAATACATCTAGATTTTTCCGATTGAAAGGTTTCCTCGTTATCCCAAGAATCTTCTGGATTTCCGAGCTTCTCAGGATTAGAAAATGGTTGAACTTAGGATAACGCGTTGACACAACATCTCACTTCGCCTAAAACTGTCAGCGGAAATGCATGAGATTGATGCCATCCCTCCTTGTGACGATTGAAGTTTTGAATCCCATGATGTGAAATTGAGACACTAGTGATGGTATAAAGCAAATCAACAGATCATAAATGTGCAGCCAGTGATGTGAAGAGAGAAGTAGACGCATTTGTACCTGCTCGCACTGCGACTAAATAGGTATCATTTTTTTATATTACGGATTCACTGCAACCAACCTGCTCCATTCGTGTACAGTTTTCTTCCCTCTCCTCCTTCCTCAAAAACACTCCGCCCTCTACTACTTAGATCACATCCATCCCGTTCGTCCTCCAATGCGACTAGTAATCTTTTTTATGCAAGATTTACTCAACCAATTTTCATCCACAAGGGCCACAACCAGCAAACAACTAATGAAACCAATGCCAAATCGTAAGATGGAAAACAATTATGCTAATTCCATACACAAGTTGCCCTTTTCCCCAATGAATCGAACACCTGCATCGCTATAAGGAAAAAGATAATGCTGCAAAGCAACAGGAAACTATAAAAGTTCGGCAGCCAAACACATTATTTGACAACGGCCTTCTGAATTACCGCCGGTCATTCATATTTTGTCCACTAAATATTGCCTAGTGGATGTATGTTGCTGAAACCAAACTGAATATACTCCCTGGATGAAAAAACACAAATTGTAGGGTATGAAAACAAAGGAAATTATTTTGAGAAAGATGTTATCAACGTAAGCCGATAACACTCATCTCCAACGTCCACACTCTTCGAATCCACACCTTTAATTTTCCCTCCACGCCTTCTACGTTCTCCAGTTCGACACCTTCCCACCAACATCTTCTTGCAGGTTTTCTCCAGAAAAGCAGAAGCTTTTGTGCCATACCTACAGCATTACTACCCATCTCGTTGCCACGGATGTCAGTTCGGAGGCGAGCTAATGCGAGACTGCATATGACAGCCTTGTTTGGTTCTCCTGCTCGGTGACCCCAATGATCGTCATGGTTGAAACCTCTATTTCTGTATTAGTTGAAAGTCTATAGGCATTCTTATCAAGAATAAACATACCCAGCAGTCAACATCTCAATCAAATGTTGTTCCGTGGTACCTGTTTCTTCACTTCTTCTTAATCCAGAAAATATACCATCTTGTTTCAACAATGCCTTCCCAGCCGCTCTCTTCACCTCTATCATCTCCGGTTGTTCGATATCAGGTCTCGGTGGAATTGCATAGAAGTCCAAGTCTTCCCTCAAAACAATTATGCCGGCTCTATCCTGTAACATTTCCCTAGCGGATCCTGCCATTGGCTCAATTGGTATAGCGTCTGCGTCTGGTCCCGGTGAGTTCGAACCCGATGGAATGGTTTGCGCCACGTTGCGAAAGAATTCAAGCATGTATTGTAAGGATGCAGGATCGTACTGAGAGAAAAGGTCAGCTATATGCATGTCTAAATTTGACAGTATATTGCGAATAAATAATAGAGTATCACGGACATCAACCTGGAAAGCATCCCCTTCGTGGTAAGTACTTAAATGGCCATCCGGTAGTAAACCATTGGGAAAGAGAGATAGGAGGACGAATTCAGGAAGTGTTAAGAGCTCATCTCGAGACAACGTAAAGCGAGTGCCCCTAAATTATGAGATTAGTAGATGCGGACAATTGATTTATATATTTTATGTATAGCCTACCGAAGGTCCATGGTGATATTCTCATCTGCGCCGACATCTAGAGATCGTCAATAATTGATTCATCCAACAATTGATGATAATCAAACCCTACCTCCGAGAGTGTTTATAGGTGCTGCACCTTGCTGCACTTGAGTAATAATACTCGCAGCTCCTCCAGCGGCCGCCATCAGATATGTGAATCCGTCGAGTGGACTTGAACCTTCCGAATATGCAGGTGGTGGTTCGCTTTCTTCGTCTTTCTTTGAGGATTCGCCTTTAGTGTCCTGCGGTAGTGCAGCTTTTGTTTCCGCCTCGACGTCTCTTGAGGAAGTAGAAGCTTCGTGAGGTTGTCGATTTTGATCGGACGCGACAAGTACGTATTCCGGAGCAGCAGGAGATGTAGATAGAGATGCGCCTGCTTCAGTGACGGCAACCTTGTAAGCCTCGACAGCTTCGGCAGTTGAAGTATAAAGGGAAGAAAAGGGTGGGGGTCGTGGTGAAGAAGGCGTAGAATGCGATGGCTCTGAATTAGGGTATCTAGGGGGTGGTGATTGAGTACGATCTAGCTCTTCCTCCAACTTCAATTCGTGCTCTCCTTCTGTAATATTATCTAGCCCAACGGACGGACCGTCGATGGCTCCTTGCGTATTGGACAACGTGGTTGCTGAGATTTTCGGGGAAGTATTTGAAAATGAGATTTGATACAAGGATTAAAATTTAATTGATTGAATTGCGGAAATTGTTTATTGGCATTGAAGTGCGAACCAGAATGTCAGTTGTGGTGCGAGATGTATTGAGTGTTGTGTATCATTGATTCTGATCGATTTAGGAGGGATTACATAAGCATCTTGGTACTATAAAGAGTTTAGCGTAATCACAAAATACCAGTGCATAACCAACTTAAGTGCTATGATTGGTAGCCGCTGAGCGCTTAGAGTTGTGTTAAGAGAATCGTTGTTATCTATCAGATGAAAGCTTAAGATTGATTATGGAATTTATACGATATGTGTGTATCATTCATCTAAATATTCTTATAAATACTTATTATTCTCTTTAAATAAAGAGTCCTATTTAGTCATTCAATTCTGCCGATTGACTTCTACGTAACCATGTTTGAATAGACATGTTTAGATATTCGTTTCTAGTACATTTATATCTGAGATTCATATTACAGATAAGCGCATCTAGACACACATGTTTAGACACCTATCTCCGATCCACTTGTATCAAGGAATTTTTAATATTAGAGGTTAAGTAGAAGGTATCATTTGGCACAAGTACTTGAGCCTCCCCTTGACTCGCCAGTGGTATAAGCACTGGATATTCCTCATACTTTGTGGTGAGCTAGTTTCATTAGACCATCTAAAGCCAAATGATAGGCTGATATCAACTCAGGCGTATAAGATGTCAATGCCAAGGCCAATATCTAGAGTACAATGAGGGCATTCGATAAAGATCAGTCATCATATACAAAGCTGCTTCTCAGATGCCTTTGCGAAGAACATTTTTCAGATTCGAATCATAAGTTTCCGGTCCAGTGTGCGCTGTCTTCACCTATTAAGTTATTTCATTGCAGGATTTCAAACCAATCCATCTTGCTCAGAGGGCAGAGGATTGATCATGGGGGATATCTAAGCAGTTACTCATTTTACCAGCAAGCTTGACACACAGGTCTAGGAGATCTTTGCAGTAGTGATAGCTCAGTCAGCTTCAACCCCCCCAGTCAGAGCAACGTCGATACATCAACAAGACCTAAATCATAATTAGTTCCAGGCATTTTCCACTCCGTTAATAGATACTGATCAATACTTCATGGAACACCTTTCTTTCCCAGCAAGCCCTCCTCGATTAAAGTTTCGAGCCAGAAGGAAACCTCCAAAATAAGTCCGGCCAATAATCGACTCCCTCACAATACTGGCAGATCTTGATATAGGCCAGTTTGTCTACAATGAACTTACTTATATCTAGATATGACTAGCGAAAGTGTCCGACAGAAACAAAATGCTTTAATCGTTGCGGTAAAAGCTAGTTCTATACGATAAAATTGGTTTAGACTGGGATCTCACTATAAATGCTAAATGATGATATCCTTTAATTTGTTTTACAATTTGCTTTCCTAATTGAACATACCGTCTTTACCATACATGGTTAATCAATTCTCAGTAGAAGCGAGGGAGCGAAGATACCTACTTAGGTAGCTATCTATCCATAAGCGAATTGTCTTTAGGCGAGGGATAGCAGATCAGTGGACGATGAATAGATATATAAATGGTATGATAGTCTTGGATATTTCTCCTCTCGGCCGAGAGTGTGAGGAGACTTGCAATATCTAATGAAGCTGGCCCGGTGTTGCCTATGCGAATTGTGCCACTGATTGTTAAGGTATGTGATCATCGGCGCTCCAAAATCGTCACATGACTTCACCAGCCTTCTTAGGATTGATCTGTAGATCTCCCGCCTGTAGCACCATAATATCACAAACTATGACGTTTCGTTCATGATTTAATCACGGTATGCATATGTTCGTGAGGGGGTCTCTGATACAGCAAACATCAAGCCAGCGTGAAGGTTTTGAAACAATCTTGGATTTGTTAGACCTGATGGGTTTGCATTTCGAGAGCACCAAGAACGGGCAATATGACAAGCATCGAAAGAACAAATATCTTATGTGTAGTTGGATGGAATAGTTAAGAGTAATACAGGATGCATGGGGTCAGAGGTCGGTGATCCGACTTCATTCACAATACAACACAAGAACAACTTTCCGAACATAGTAATAACTATCCACAAATCAAGAACTGAACTACATACAATCACGGTACTCATTACCGATAGCCCAATCTCAAATGGAAGTCAACACACGAATCGTGCGACCTCAAAACCCACAAATCAAAAGGTCCTTCAGCGGAGAAAGAAATAAGAAGAAAAGTGAACCATCAAATAGCATTGTACTGCAAAATGCATCGAAGTAGGAATCCTGGAGAGTGTTCGTATATTACCTCACCAATCCCCGCCTTCTGTATCAAGAAAAATCCATATCAACTTTGCATGGATTGAAGTTCATCCGCTGCCCCTCCATAGCCCTCCACCATCCACCATCCACAAGCCCCGCGCCACAAAATCCTTCATTTCCAGAAGGAAAACTTAAATTCCAGAGTCATCTTGTGGGAAAGGTTCAGTAGGAGTCCAAGCATTCCAAGCTGCACACGTGTCTTGGAAGGTAGACACACCAGCCGTTCCAATCGTCGGTAGAATTTTACCCTCGCTCTCGACAACTTGTAAAGCTAGACCCTCAGATGCGTGCCATGCGACATGGCAGTGCATGAGCCAAGAACCAGGGTTATCGATTTGGAAAGCGATGACTAGATGTCCGCCGTTGGGAAGTGTCATCACGTCGCGACGGGGTGGGTTCACGAGATTGAGTGCGGTGGTAGCGGTATAGACTCCGGTGCCTTGAACAATCGGTACAAAGTCCATTGCTATGACTTGGAAGCTGTGGCCATCGGTAGAAAATTGGAAATGGCCGTCGACAGCTGTGCTGACCACTCTGATGCGGTACTTCATGCCTGATTTAAAAGTAGTTTGAAACTTTTTACCAGCTCCATTATATGTGTTGATGCCGTTCATAAGACCAGTCAAGAGTGTTGGTGGTGCTCCAGTCTTGGCTTTGTCCCAGAGTGATTGAACAGGTACGTGATTCCAGTAATTCCAAAACAGCATACCAAGATCAACATCGTAGTTGGCGGTTGCAGGGCCGTTAATAACGAGTGGGCCGAAGAATCCATCACCATATTGAAGAATAAAATGGGAGTGATACCAGGAGCTACCATAGTTGCCTGCGTAAAACTTGTATGTGAGAGTATCCCCAGGAGCAATTGGGCATTGTGTGATACCTGCGGAGATTGTTATTTTATGATTTAGAATGGAATATGGCCATTTTTACCTGGAACTCCGTCATACTGAGCGTTGTTCAACTGTCTGATACCATGCCAGTGAATCGATGTTCCGTTGTCAGTGAGTTTATTCGTAGCGTGGACGATAACATTATCACCCCAGTCTGCCGTGATTTGAGGTCCCGGGGTGGTACCATCGAAGTTAAGAGTCGGGCAAGCAACTCCATCAGCACTGAGAGTTGTGTTCTGGACGACCAGCCAGTACTACACATTACAATGAGCTATGATCCCTGAGGGAAGAAGGTTCAAGTTGTCAATCTTACCCCTCTAGTCACACCTGTTTGTGGTACAGTAGTGTAAGTATTTGTAGATGCCTAATACTGTCCCCAATAACTCCTGGTTGTTGCAATATTGGCACAACTTTGACGTGCTTCAAGAGCGGATGGGATAACTTCTGCTGTTGGCAATGCCACAGCTAAAGAAAGTGAGGCAAACTTTGCCATTGAACTAAAGAATGAGTTCTTCATCATGAATATAAGGGGGTTTCGACAAGACTCGGGAGAAGAGAGAAAGAGCTGGTTGATTTGGAAACTGAAGACAACGCCATCATTCACACTCTTTATGTAGTCGACTAGATGCTACTTGTCTGCTTAACTATCACCGATAAACTACCAATTTTCATTTCTTTCCTTGTGAAGATGAGTAGAACCTCGGATACTACGACGATATCCTCATCTTTCGTCTCCACGTCTGTACGTCGAAGGGAGAAGGTCGCATCTCGCAATTGCAGACGAGGTTGTCACCCCCTCCCACACAAAGTAAACTCTTTCATGAGCTCCATTAAGCCAAAACTCAATAGCATTTGATAGGTGGTATTTTCAATAATGCAGTGGAAAGGCTTGGGGTGTGCATTGCGAAATATCGAAATTTGTACCTGATTAGAAACCCTTGATGTCGATAACATTGAAGCTAACCGATGCTTGTGATATCTTCCAGAATGGATATCAAAATGAGATTTTTCAAAGTAGTGGCGCTAATAGGCGTACACTGATGCGAGCTGCATATTTTCGTTAGTATGAAGTTCCATCTTAGCATCTTAGGTTGCACTTCTCGGGGATTTTGGCAACATGGAAGCTAAGTTTTGGCTCATGTAAGCGCGGTTAGCTCGTACTTTATTGACGAAAAACCGTTAATTTCACTTGTCATCGAGAACGTTCAGTATAGTCTTCTCAGGAAGCAAAACTTTCGAAAATTTCAGAGAACATCTCACCTAATTCTATAGTTTACCAACTTGAAGATCTTCGCCGTATACGCAATGTCTACGCAACATCTACGCAATGATATTTGGAGATATATTAGTAGGATTGAGTTCCCAAGGTTCTGAAGAAAAGGTGTTGATAGCCATGTAGATGCAGAGCTTACTTCATGTTAGCGCAAGGGGTAACGAGAGGGGTTACCTGTATCATATTGGAAAACGCCATACATCTATTCCCGCGGCGCTACGAGCTGCGATTGCAACAATACCTCGTGAACCTATTGTGGTTGGAACAACTAGATCGTCAGATGAATGAAAGAACAAGCATCCACAGGGGCCTGCTTCATGTGTGTCTATGCTGGTCAAACTTTGGCTGATTCGTGCGTTAATATTGCTTAAGCAATGTGTATTGCACCGCGCTCAAAGATTATCTCGTAGGAAGCGTAAACTTGTCACTTGAAGCAATTTTTGCTGCTTTGGCGATAAACTTCCTTCCCAATACTCATTAGCCAGGCGCCAAGAGACCTGACAGAAAGTTCACGATGCAGCTACAGAGTCAACTTGAACTTTTGTGATAGACTTCACGGACCCGTTCACTTATGCCAAGCATAAGAAAAGTTCTCATGCTACGAGAAGTTAACTCTGCATAGGGCAATTTGATGCTTCGGGACATTGTAACGAACAGGTTGACGACGACTCTCTATCTGGTGGAAGGGTGAGGCTGATAATGTGTATGTCACGTTCTCATCGACTCCCGTTAAATACGACAATACACATCGTTGTGATAAGATGGACAGGGAAATTTTGATACTAGATCTCACGCGTGGAGCCGAGTGCCAATACTTCCCCTGATATTCATCTTTGCAAGCTGTCTAGAATACAAGTATTGTTCTCCCGGATATGCAGAGAGAGGCGCTTCCTTCGACAGGAGAAGAACATACATTCTAAGAAAAGATCGTTGATGCTGGGCCGTTGGATATTCATCGGCCACCAAGGTTTCCTTGCGTGTATTATTTTGCCAACCAAACGCCATGATGAACTCTCTCATTTCCTCTTGGTCAAAATCCATGTATATTGTGAGTAGAAAGAAGGCCATTGTTTTCCGCATAGGAAACTCACGGAAGCATGCTTCCTAGAATGTTGTTAGCATCGCTAATTTAGCATTAAAATAACTTGACAGGTTGAATCAAACTTACTACGATTTCAATCCATTGTTAGGATTCTTCGGATCAGTCACGTATCAATGCAACCGCCACCTTCCATCCCGGGTATAGAATTCCTTGTGAAGTAACCTTGAATACGTACCCCATACACGTTTTTTTAACTTGTCAAAAAGATACACATTTGTTCATAGATTATCTAAATTTTGAATAAAACTTAGAATGTAAAGATAGAAAGTGCAACAGGTTCACTAGCATACCGAGTCTTCTAGAGAGGTGATGGGGTTCACATTATCGTGAGAATAAGGATGAATAGATCACATGACCCATGTAACATGAGAAGACGAATAGTTTCTGCGACCGTGCCCGAAGGGTTTAAAGTTGAATCGTTTTTCATGCATGATGCAGATGTGCAGGGAGTGAGATGCAATAGTGGAAAGTAAGGTTAAAGTCTATGGAGACAGACACATAAAGATGCGGAAAGGATTGAGGAGGGAGTTAGCATGTGTGAGCCGGATTTGGAGGGTATTTTCAGTATCAGACGGCAGCGAGAAGCTGGCCTGCGAAATACCTATAGATGCAGCCCAATTCTTGGTGACGAATCTACAATATAGCAAAGGATGCTTCGAAGGACGTAGAAAATACTGCATACCTGACAAGATAACGAGATAATTGCAAATGCCCTTTATCCAAAATATGGAAGAATGGTGTGGCACTCGTCAAGTAACATTCATGGGCAGTGGTTTGTGTACCCCAAGGACCCTCAGATGAGTCGAAAGCTGCAAAAGTATGAGCATGCAGGAATGCCAAGAGAATCATGATAAGATCGGAGATTGACAGAGAAACTTCCCCCGGTCGCATCCCGCACCATACATACCAGCACCTAAGAATGTTTGGAGCTGGAGAGGTGGAAGATCATTGATGGAATAATGCATTAAAAGCCGAACTGAAGATAGCCAAAGACTGAAGTGGTTCTGAACAGGCAAAATATGATCACTAGTATACACCCACGAGAGCCATGCCATGTAGTAGTGACTAGAATGTCGATGCATCAATGCATGGAAATATAGAAAAGGGAGAAACGAAAAAAGCAAAGGGAAAGTTAGGAGAAAGAACGAAGAAGAAGACATATACGATACGCACACTGACGATGTTTCTACTTTGGTAGTCACTAAACACCTAATTTAGTATCTAGGTACTCGCTACTCGTGTCCGTATTGAAGGGTCGTTGGCGAGGTTACAGTGGGTGTGTGGTTGTCGAGCTCAAACATCTACAGGCAGTCAGACGCAAGAACATTTCCATGCGCAAAAATACCTACCTACATATTCTTGAGATGTCTTTACGAAGTCGACTTTCAATATGATGGACAATCATTTGAGGCATTGAAAGATGGCTTTCTTCTTTATATTTCTTCATACCGAGTCAATGTGTCACGGGAATACACGGCAGCACCTCATGGTCTGTAAGTTCATCGTATCAGAGCTGATTAGCGGCATCGAGTTGACGCTATTTTATCATTTTAGCGGATTTCAACTAGTTGAAAGAACCCAAGCATTTGAAGACCCTTGCTACATCGAAACCAGCTTACCACTTTCTTGCTGACTAATTAGGTAATCTAGTGTGGACAAGGCAATGTCGTCTATTGCACGTTTTATGGTGAAAGTTGATTGCATACTCCTCGGCATTGTTCAAACAACTACCGCACACAATCCGCAGACATCCGAACGTTGAACATCGCGCTACATGGAATAAATGATTGCTTTCTAGGGCTATATTGCTAGGGCTTTATAGAAAAGCATCTCTTCACCATTCGAAGTCGAATGGAAAGTGTACATTGTACCCTGGAACTAAAGTGGTCTAGAATATTCAAGGCGTCTAGTTTGCTCTGTCACAAAGCATAGCACAACACTGTATCTTTCAATCTAAATATTAAAATGCTGTCAAAACCCCAGCAATTAATAATCCATTTTGATGATTGCTTCAAGTGCAGAATTTACCTCACTTTAACCCCATTTTTGGGTATTACATCGTATAAGTATTCGCGCGAAGGATCATTTACCGCCAGACATGGCCCGTTATCCCAACCTAAATCTCGTCTGAACATGAATTAAATGTCAATAACAGACTTCAAAAGGATGAAGTGATGAGGAAATGTCTAGTGGTAGTCTACAGGGCGGAAATAGGATGGCGCTATCGGGGGAGTTCCCTTCCTGTTCGCCAAGCTCGTTCAAGTGTACTGCGATGAAGATATATATCGATCATTGCTCCACAACTTGTAGGTGAATGAGAATCAAATTACGCTCATTAGAGTTTTAACTCTTCTTCTACTCTTTGAGGTCATTACTCGTCATTCTACCATCACGAAAGCCTCTCTTCTGCTTCCACAATCGCATAGACTTACTCCATCCTTCTCAAAATGAAAATCCAACCACAACTCCTCACAGTTCTCCCACTTCTTATCCTTTCCGCCAACGCTTGTCTTACCGTACTTTCCGAATGGCTGATCGAAGGCTGGCAAGGTATCGTTATGGACAATTCCTGGCCTCGATGCTATAATCAATGGGTTGCCTCCGACGTCGTGCCCGATGCAACGACAGGGAAGAATTTTACTCTCACAGGCTGTGATGAGGGTTACAGCGCAACAATATTCATCAAGACGGGACCGAATGCGCAGTCGAAGCTGATTGAATATAAGACACCTTATAAGTCGTTTGGTCCTTATGACATGGGGGCAACTGAGGATCCATATACGGCCCAAACGATACAATATAAGTGGATGAGAACTTGGTGTTAGTGGCTTCGTTGACGTGGATTTGCTGTTCGGATTGAGTGTGTCTGTTCAAATTTGGTGATGTGGTCTTTGTGTTGCAAAATGTATTTTTCGGATATGGTATTGAAGGTCGTGCTGGGCTAGCCCTGTATTCGGGGGCGATGAGAGTTGCAGCTAGTCTAAAGATTGTGATTAGGTGTCAGGTTCTTGTTCAGAGATTATTATCGAGTCTTACTCTAGTACATATATTCTTTCATGCAAATAAAACCGGGCTCGTTATTCCATTCATTATGGAGACAAGTTTTTCAATTCTATCAACATCATTTTGCACATAAAGTAACATCCATTGGTAGGTCGCAAGAGTCCTGAAACATACTCTCCTCACGATTTTCATCAAAAAGATTTTCTAAAGTTCAGCATAACGCTTTTGATCATTCGTTCATCCACTAAAAGCTTGTATCAAAGTAAACTCGTCAATTGACAGACGCTCTCCCTACCTTACCCCTAACTCTCTCTGTCCTTTACACTCTGGAATCAGATCCATATACCCTTACACTCAAGGTTTCTCATAGTCCGAGCTATTGGACGACCCGTTATGAGCTTCGATATCCAGAAGTGAAACAACAGTCTAAATGGATGCAGTATTTTAAACTAATCGAATCATTCAGTTGCGTTACAAATCTGGAAGCATCGGGCATCAAACTGCACTACAATGTAACGGGACTCCTATCTATGCTTTGCAATTAACATCTGCTAAGCCCTACGCCCAGAGGAATACTAATTATAATGTTCAATTTATATATACGTATATGACATGAAATATATCAGAAGCGATCCATGACGAGCTTCTATATGATACTCTCGGGGAAGGGCGTTTGATTGACGCAAGTACGGAAGCACCACTATCATACACACCTCCATCGGCTCTTTATGAGAAAGAATGAAAGGTATTGAGTAAATAGCTAAAAGCAGATGGAATGTGAATGTATTCACATCCATTTCTTCACACACTCGGAAGATTTACGATGTTCAAAAGTCTGTGGAAATGTAACATAAAGGTGGCTATTGAAATGACTTTTTACTGGTAGAAATTCTACAGAGAAATGACTAAAAGAGGCAATTAGGGGGTGAGGAACGGTAGTAGCATAACAACAAGTAAATTTCAGAATCTTTCCCTCAAACATCAACTTCTCATGAAATATTCGTAGTACACTGAACAGACAGCGTTCAATCATTTGCCCCCCAAAATTCTTGGACTATCGTCAGATTATTGACAAAGAGGCCTAAACTTCAAACATTAAGATAAGAGCAAGTTTTATGATCAATAGAGATTTCAAAATTCATATATAACGAAAGAAGGGGAGGTTATTACTATGCCACCCCATCGCGCCCCTATGAACCTCTCGACCCCATCCCACAAGCTTCAAGGCTAACCCAGGGCTCGCATCAAAAACGCCTCTCGTCTTTCGTCAATCTCATATGCTTCGTTATATTTCCCTCACATCGCGCGCCTCACAATCGTATTACCCACCCATTTCATCCTCACTTACACAACATCCACTAAAACGACCTCAGTGAACCCTCCATCTCCCCAAATACCCACAACACTCATCGCAAAGCCCAAGCCGGCAACGACAGTCCTGACGACTTGGCTGGCCATGAAGCCCTCCATCTCCTCTCTCACTTCTTCACCATTGACATTATCATCCATTTCCTCTTCACTGCTCGCCAACCCCGCACTTTCATAATCCCTCGCGCTCTTGCTCAACACCTCGTAACTTGCATCCATTTGTCTGGGGCTCATAGGTTTCTTTGATCGTTTCTTCTGTGCAATGCGTCTTGGACCTGTGGAGCCTATGGCAAGTGGGATGAGTTTATCAACGATTGAGCTTGAGGCGGCGAAGAGTGAGGTCCAGAGGAGATATGGATGTCTTTGTCCTCGAGGTGAGAAATAAAAGGCGAGAAGGAAAGACCATGATGAAATGAATGTGAGCGCACGAGTATGTGTTGTGGCGAGAGTAGTCAGGGAGCTGTAGGAACGAGATGCGAGAGTGGCGGAGGGGAGGGTTAGGAAGGCTGGAATCGTGAGAGATGAAAGGGTATAAGAAACGCCCTGTTTTTCAAATTTGTCAGTCTACTGAATTCAACAATGGACTGAGAGGATAGGAGATGAGAATAGAGTAATAGATATGAACAAGCTGTGAAGTCTGGAATGACAAGCTATAGTGGGGTGATGCAAGCAACTTACAGTAAGTAGGCCAAGGGAAATCGATCCCACAAACTTCAGAGTCGAAACAGACTTTGTAGACATCTTGTCACCGATTTAATATCCTTCTCAGATATGTTCTTACCGCAGGATTGTTCAATACACAAAGATAGTGTGATGAAAATAAACTGGGATCTATAAGTTGTTGATTCGATTAGGTGTTTATTTAATCAGCTTAGTGGAAATAGAAGTATGGCATTATGTAATCACATTTTGGCTTCCGGAATTTGTCAATGAATACCGCTGGACCGAGGCTTGAAACCCCGGATTTTGTACGTAGATAGCTCATGTCTTACTTTCGTTCAGTAATCCAAGTGACTTGAGTTTTCCCCATTGATCACAAGCTGTTGTGTATTCAGGAACCAAACATTTATATCATCAATTCTGCCTCAAACTTCCAAACAAACCCCTTTGATCCTCAAAGATATAAACGAACATGGCTCTACCTCGATCAGAATATCTCTCCGACGTCTGGCGGGACGGTATCTTCGGTATGGAGTTCTCACAGATAGCGCAATCTGCTTTATTTGCGCACGCTAATCATATTTTCCTTAGACAACAAAGTCGTCTTCTGTACTGGCGGAGCAGGTACGATATGTTCCGCTCAAGTGCGCGCAATGGTTCACCTAGGCGCCAACGCGTGTATTATCGGACGCAATCCATCCAAGACTGAATCTATGGCCAAATCCATTGAGACTGCACGTTCCGGATCGAAAGTCATTGGAATCGGCGGTGTGGATGTGAGAAACATAAAGAATTTGGAGAGTGCGGTAGAGACATGCGTAAAGGAATTAGGGAGCATTGACTTTGTTATGTACGATTGCTTAACCCATTCCCCTTTCCCTCACTTGTATCAATGACGTGTTTTAACATGACCACGCCAACAGCGCTGGAGCAGCAGGAAATTTTATTTCACCCCTCGAAGGTCTCTCCTCGAACGCTTTCCGAACTGTCCTTGAAATCGACACTCTCGGCTCTTTCAACACCCTCAAAGCTACTCTCCCACACCTCATAAAATCCGCCTCTGCCCATCCAAACAAAGCTTCTAACCCCAACACTGGAGGCCGCATAATTTTCATCTCTGCCACGTTCCATTTCACTGGAATGGCACTTCAGGGACACGCAGCAGCAGCAAAAGCAGGCGTCGACGCTATTTCTGCAACGGCCGCCTTGGAATACGGTCCAAGGGGAATAACTAGTAATGTGATTACTCCAGGACCCATAGAAGGAACGGAGGGAATGGCAAGGCTGGGCGATAAGGAGAGCGAAGCTAGCGGAGATGCGCAAAGAAGAAATCCATTGGGGAGATATGGCACAGTAAAGGAAATTGCAGATGGTACTGTGTACTTGTTCAGCGATGCAGGCAGCTTTGTCAATGGTGAAGTTTTGGTTATTGACGGAGGAAATTGTACGTTTTATTATTTCCTAATACTTCATTCCCCCATCCACTTCATTCACCCTCGCTGAATTATTTCTACTAACCGAGTTTAAATAGGGAGGCACCCGGGAGGAATGGCGGGAGCAAAGAGATACCCCGATTATTTACTAGACGATACATTCGTGCGAAGAAAGGAGTCGAAGTTGTGAAATGCGGGGTTACAGTACACGCTGCACGCTGTGGTGAGCTGCTATATTGGGATTGAGACATGTAATGCGATAGACATTTTGTATTCTGGCCGAATTGGGTCTTTAATTGGCGATTCTCGTCTAACTACCAGGTTCCGATGTCTATTCTAGCTTCTATATGATCGTAACATCATTATGGCATCGCATCATCCATTATGAATACCTGCCTTGATCTTTTCCGCCACATCATAAAAAAGCACGCGGCCGCATCCTCCAATTCCCTTCCAAGGTTTCATTCACTGGGTCATACGTAATCCCCAAGCCACACCCAAACTCAGTTTTCTTCCCCACCATCGCCTATACCGACGAGTGTTGATAAAGTGTAAATCAGGGATCTA
Organism: Botrytis porri; assembly: GCF_014898465.1. NCBI lineage: Eukaryota > Fungi > Ascomycota > Leotiomycetes > Helotiales > Sclerotiniaceae > Botrytis > Botrytis porri. Next base: position 2,257,468 of record NW_024066081.1, on the reverse strand, counting down.
CCAATAAATGCCCTCTAACATATTCCAACACCAAAGCGCAATTGGATCCCCAACGTCTTTCAAGTCCCGAATCCAATCCAACATTAAGCTCACAGTGTCATCAATCTCTGCATGGTACCGCTCCCCACACATGTTATCACAGATATCCTTGAGCATCAAGTTGCCTTTCGACAGATGCACAATGAGTAAGATGCTAAGGAATATCTGAGACCAGGTGAAGAGGTAGGGTATTAGACGTTTGCAACGGGATGGGGGTGAGAGGAGAATGGGCCACAGGAGACAGGACTGGTGGGTGTTGTTAATAGGGGCGAAACGCAGACAAAGGTGATAGTAAAATGGAAAGGGAGAAAGATGGAAGTAGAGATAACATACTCGTAGACATTCCGCGACATTTTGGGCATCCTCCGGCGTCACCAATTCCGGAGAATGTAATACTTTATACACAAATGGTCGATAAACCATATATTTGGCATAATAGTATCTAGTCCTAAGTGTTGCAACTTGTATGTCATATGCATAAGGATACCTGACCGGTTCCTCGTCGATGTCAGTGGAGAAGAGAGCCGGACGAGGAGTTTGTTGTGATATTGGAGATGTAAAATTTGGATCAATATTCCCGATATCTCGTTCAGGCGTTTGCACGTAAGGAAAACTCGCGGGTTCATCTTCTGCCCATTGGAGTGCAGTGGGGAGTAGGCCGCGCCATTGAGTTAGCTGAAATGCGAGCTGCCGAACTCCAGCTGCGGTTAGGAAGGTGTAGCCTTCTGAGCAAGAGGATTTGGCGTCCATCTTGGCCACTTTGGTTGAGGAGTCAGTTTATCCAAAATGGTGAAAAAAGTTCGCGAATCGCGTGCTTACTCTCGGAAATTCCATTCTGCATCTGGACGCAAATTCTTCGTAATGCCAGCACTGAAGAACTATGTGCTTGCCAGTTGGATTCCTGGTCCCCCATTAAATCGTCTTCACAAAACGGCATGGGAAAAAGTGGCATCTCCATGTGCGTCTCGAGATTCATCATAGAGGTAAGCGGCAAATCTATGTCGAGGTGTAAAGTCCTGTTATCTCTCAATAGAATGAAAGGAAATTCAAGTATCAAAGCACTCACGTCTCCATGGTGGCACAATGCCAATACGCACGTTTGATAAGGTCGCCCTTCGGAGATTTCCAGTCAAAGCTATCCCTATAGTTCGGTCAGCAAGCTTTGAGAAGGAAGGAGAATTGGTGTGCTGACGACGTGATAAGCGTATCACATGCTGATGAAGCAGAAACCATCGTCCTCCAAAAGTCCTACGATTACATCAACTGCCACTCGTTCAAGTTTTTGGTTCCAATATTTACCAGATGGCGGTAACAGGATTGGTAATATAGTCTACGTCAAGTATTAAATTAGTCGAGTTCGACAAACTCATATCAATTGAAATTGAAACGCACGCTGTCAGGAAAAACATCTGCACATTCTCAAGACTGCATTCTGTCAAGACACAGCCAATTCTTTTCATCGCTTCATTAAAAAAGGATAGTCCTGGTGGTTTGGACGGCCCCGACCCGCCTCTGATGCCACTAGGCCGTGCTTGGTAGATATCGACAGGGGAGCCGCAAGATCCTTCAAGCGCTACTTCTCCAAGCGCGAATATTAGCAAGGCAATAACGGATTCCATATCTCTATCGAATCCCTCAGATACCACTTTCACTAAAGTATCAGAAAGGAAAGTTTGTCTATCCATGAAAGGGTATAGAAAATTGAACGTATCGAAATAAGACACCGCCAGTTGAAGCATAGCTTCCTGGGACAAGCCCGGAAATGTTGTTCGCGAGCCTCCAACAACTCTACTCGCCAACGATTGCATGCCTACAAATGGTTTCTCTTGTAGATCTATATCTAAGGACAGTGGAGGTCTTGGGGCCTGTGTTCTGACCATGAATACTGACCCCCTTTCCAGAAATGTGCCGCTGCCATTGTTTGGTGGCGCAGCTTGTAGAAGAAGTTGCTGTATAGCTGGCCATAACAAAACCTTGTGAGACGCAGTATGGTGACGGTATATAGAGTTTGTATGTATTCGACCTGTATTTATTTCGTTTGGGTGTGAGAACGAGGTCGCGAACGCATGTCCCTCGGCTTTTAAGCTAAGGGGTTCGTTCAATGATGATTGAGTATGTGGCGTCTGACTTGGCTTGAACTCTGGGATGCCCATCGAGAGTTGAGGAAATTGTTCGAGTATACTTTCTATATTTTTCACTCGATCCAGTATCTCAACCATGGTTTTGTCTTTCCTATGACGCTCTCAGTCAGGTCAAATACAGATGAGAAGACTAAAACATTTCAAATTCCGTTCGCAGTATCGAATCGTCCGTGGTATGCCTTGCAGCACTTACTTTGTCGGTACGGGCTCCCTATAGTTGCAGTCTATCTTCAAGCGCGTACAAAGACCGCACTTTGGGCGGTTCTCGTCACATCTCTGCTTCCGTTGTCGACAGACATCACAAGCCTTGAGAAGTCAAACGTCAGCCGTCCTCCAACAATAGAATAACACAATACATTCACAGGTGTCATAGCATTAGGCATTTCTTAGAAAGGGCGCATGAAGAATGTGGCGAATGGAAAAGCACCAACCTGGCTCGCGATCGGTCCTCTGTCCTTCCGTACTGGAGCTGCCCCGGGAGTGGAACTAGATACAGAGTCTTGGTTCATTGGAACTTATTTCTTTCGCCCAGGGGTTCCGTGGATGCAAAGGATTATGTGATGTGTTCTTGATAGGTGGTTTATCGTATCCCTTCGGGGTTGTGTCGCATTCGTTTCCAGTCCGCTCAACGAGGATAGAGCATAGCGCTATAACTTCTGTAAAAGAATTTCTTTGACTGCCTTTTATGGAATCGTTGCTGGATAACCAAGTTATATTTGATGCTGATATTATAGTCGATATTGCTGCCACTTTCGTTATCCACGGTCGCTGTTGGATCATTTAGACACCGGGTACCTAGTACTCAGGGTTACTTTTTCGAAAGAATTGACCCAAATGATGGGAACATGTATAATGATATGCGAAAGTGATTCTTCTCCCCAAAAAGGATTATAAACTTTGTTCTCGCTTTGTCAAAAGAAAAAATGTGATGATATTCGGGCTTAGCGACGACTACTATGTATAAATTGCATCACAAAAACGAATTGACGGATTGACTATTCGTCTATCATATTTATTCCAAATTGCAAGGTTGCATAAAAGGGATCTGAATTCTGTGGAGATGCCTCCGATCAAAGCCTCCGATCAAACAACATGGGAGATTGATCAAGTTGAACACCACCGGTGATGATGTCCGCCTCCGAAGGCATTTATACCGATTTTGAATCTAATTCAATGAAAGAACATGGTTCTCTTTTATGTAATATGGAACAAAAGGGTTCCTTCAACTTAGCTTCGTTACATAAGCAATGAGTAAGCCCATAAACATGGAATGGCGAGAGGGCAAGGAGGCGAAGTTGAATAGTTCTTATTAATCCATTAACTTCTTTACCATCTTTGACTTCTTTGAGGGCTTATCATCAATGATAATGACATTTTAATGACATTTTAATGGAGTTCATGACGACGAAAGCAAGAACTAAATGAATAGCGGTGACATCACAATGTCATACATCTAGTTATTCTAAGGTTGTTCATAGAAGCACTACCTCTGCCCAGGCGGGGTGGTCGTACTAGACATACGAGGTATACGAGGTAGATAGGAGGAGCTCGAGAGGAGGTAGGCAATTAGGATATTCTGGATCATATAATATAGAGTACAGAGTACAAATCTTCGTTACAGATTAAAGGGAAAACAGTCTAGAGATAGAGCAAAATGGTAAGATTATTCAGATATACAGATCAGGTATGTTGCGTATGGAACATATGTTCTTGTTGCCATATATAAATGTTACCTAACTTAGAGACAGACAACAATGCTACGTCACGCTTTTGATGAACAGGAGATGTCTCCGTCATGCCATTCATCCCCACTAATTTTTGGCATGACAAGAGTTGTTCTGTTACATCAGGCGTTCGTAATAACGAACGACAACAACAACAACAACATCAGCAATGGAGGAGTACAACTCGACTAGCACGACATTGAGATTATGCGCAAATTGTACGATTGTGCATCGTATCATATGGAGTCTGTATATCATATTCTGTTTACTGGATTGAGCAGTAGGTAGACAGACATTAGCCTAGAGAGATACCTCCGGCTCCTCCTTCCGAGTCCTTCGCCCTATAAGTTTCTCACTCAATAGCGAATCTCGACCGATTTATCGTCATTCGTGCAAATAATTTTCTTTGGGGGTGCACTAGCAGATTATTTGTCTTGATTTATGATGCTGTGACAAGTCGTCCGTCCGGAGCTCGCTCCGTCAATCTTATTTGGGGATGCGCTTTACACGCGAGAGATCTGAAGTCACTCTATACACTTACTGTTCTCATAGTCCTCTCATGTCTTGCAAACTTTCTTGATCTGTTGATCTCGGCTTGTAATAGTGCTGCCGGCCGATAGCATGAGTGTGACGTCGGCACGGAATGGCCGAAAACTCCAAGCCGATACATACCTCTTTGCGGATGATATTCCTTTCACCAACTCAAAATTGGCCCTTGCTCGTGGCATGGTTATTCGAGGAATGAAACATCGCTACCACCTTGTCAAACTTCAGTGTTCTTTTCAGAATATTGCATCAGCGTATCTTTACGAATTTTGATCAATTGTGACGACTGACAATATCAGCTTGTCGACCGTTGACTTCTTGAATCCTTTCATGTATGAGTTCAAACTAACAATTTCCTCTGACAATCACTAGAAAATGATCACCCAAGTAGTTCAACTAGCCAGTCAACACCCCTCAACAAGGTAATGTATCGTCTTGGCGGTCCATCACATTACCTGGGATAAATATATTGGTAAGTTTTGCCAACTACGTTTAATTAATGGAACAGATACACAAAGCGTTTGCAACCCTTTCCATGAAAGCCTCAGATCGCTGGCGCGAGTTGATCGTTTCAATGTCACTGAATACCACGATGGCGGGACCATTATTTCTTCCAGGAACCCATGTGAAATGTCCTCAGAGCCCCATTATTGGACGTTGTTCTTTCTTCGTTGAATGTACAGAGATTGGATAGTTTCGCGTCCCCTTTCCTCCTGGACTTTAACATCGTAGATGACGCTTCTTTGCTCGACCTCGTGGAAGCTGAAAGGTGAAAATGACAATCTGGTTCATCCTGTAACAATCTTGGGAGACGAATATATAAAGGGCCCCCGCTGACGGTATTATTCCCTCAATCCAATCCATTTATCTCTCCAAACATATAAGTTCCTAGCTTACAGCCTACAGTCATCATAAACAAATCAGTCCAGCCCCTCAAGATGCATTTCCAACGATTCGTCATCGCAGCAATCGTTCTCCCACTCGCTATTGCGGCTCCCATCGCTGTAAGTCTTGATTAGCATGCTCACACCTTCCAAGTACTAACAACCACCTTAGAATACCGCGAGCCAGAACAAGAACTCTCAAGTCATCCAACAGAATGACAAATATGATGCAAGTCTTCTTCCCCACAGCCGCTCACTTTTATCTACATAACTAGAAAGTCATTTCTAACACGCTAGTAAACCTAGGGGGTTGCATCCACATCAGTCACTCTCCGAGCACGTCAACTTTTGTGGACATTCTTGGCTCCCTTTGGGCTAGAGCCTGTTGTTGACGGGATCAACGATACACTCTTAGCACTTGGAGCTAAGTAAATGGAGATGCTGGAAATTGTGCTCTCGCTGATTGAGATAGCACATGCACGAATGGAGGGAAGAAGCGGCTTTGTTCTGCTAGAGGGTAGATGACCTGACAGGGGGGTCGAATTCTGGATTTAGCAGTGATTGTTATTTGTCGTGTGTTGAGTTTTACGGAAGCAACTTTGTATCTTCAATGGAGTCAATGTAGCGATCTTCTTTACGGTATTCGTGTTGTAGAGGAAAGATGATCAAGTTACATTACCTCAGAGCATTGCTTTCCGTTCAAATATTGTCTTCATGTTTATGATTCATGGTTTGAGATACAGTCAACCCTATCCTACAAGCTAAAATTTGGCTCCAAGACTAGTACCGCCGGACAAGATATCCGCCACAACTGATGATGTCGCAAAACCGTTGGCTAGATCTGCCGTCATATAGAAATGTTAAACCTATATCACACAAATCATACACGACATCCACGCAGCCCTTTTCCCTCTCAAGATTGTCATTAAGCATTCAGGGTAGCATCTGCGCCGGTGTTTGAAGATTGATACCTTTGGAGGTTGAAGTTATTTGGTACGATAATGCACAGCACTATTGGTATCCGAGTGGAACAAAATGGGATATCATTATTTCCTTTAATGAATTGCATAGGTTCCACGAAAGGCGAATGATCCCCGGACGCAATAAGTTGTATACGGAAGATGCTTGCATACTCAATCGAATTCTGAATTGTGACGTCTGCTTTAGTGTATTACTGAGTGCAGAGACTGATATTTGGATATAGAATTTGTAGCCAAAGTTCGTGTCTAATATAACTGGATGTGAACATTAAAAATGAATTGATGAATGGGTTGCAACCTTATCTAGATCCTAACCACACCAATCTATTTCATTCCCACTTAGCGCAAATTTTTCGAATCCTCTCAATCAATATCTCAAGGCTGTCTACAATTGCAGGATTGTCAATAGAATGCTACACGGGCCTAGCTTCGCCTGCAGGAACCGAGACTGGAATAACGTATCCGAAGAATGTGAATCTAGCTAAGGTCCTCGTCCTCGTCCGCATCCAAATCAAAAATCAGCGCTGCCTCGTCGACCTTGAAACTTCTGCTTCGAAACTCTTTCGATGTTTCTTGCAATATACCATATACGCGTCTAGCTTCCACCGGATGATTTTTGATTGCCATTGATGTATCCTTTAAATCAAGCTGCTTTCCTTAGCAGATTTCATTACGTCTTCATCGGCGTCTCTCAGCTTTTCCTCCAATTCATCACTGTCCGAGTGAGCTTTCAACATTTCGTCCTCGATATTCCTCAACACTTCCTCCAAGTTGCTATTATTCTCGACGCCTTTTCTCGCATCTACTTCAACTTTTGCCGGCGCGTATTTCTCAATATCGGTAACCGTGTTGTCCAAACTATCATTTTCCTCAGAAGCTCTTGCTGCATCTTCCTCGGCCCCTCTCAGCGAGGTATTTGATCCAAAATCGTCTTCAATATCTCTCAACGGGTCTTCTAATCTTTTAGCCAGATGCAGAAGATGACGATCTAGTCCCGTTCCTGCCAGGATCGTCACACCAAACGGCAAGAACTCAGTGTCACCCATTTCAACCCTATAAGTCCCGCAAGGAAGCGCTACAGCTACTAGGTCCAGAACATTGGCAAAATGAGCAAAGGCGCCAAGTTTTTCATTGATGCGAATGGGATCTTTCGATACTTCTTTAATGGTGGGGTGAAAAGGTGCAGTGGGAACTACCATGACAGTCAACTCGTGAGAATCATCTAGCGTGAGAATGTCTTCGACCATTCTTTTGTATTTTGCCTGCTTTTGCAGATCTTTGAATACATCAATGGCCGTGCTCTTACGTGCAAGAGCATTCTCGAAAACAGAGCGAATGACTGGGTGAAGTGTGTCTTTATTCTTGTCGAACCAGCCATCGGGTAGTGTTGTAAGTCGCTCCAGAACGAACGTACCGCCGTAAAGAAGCTCGTTCGCGGATGCGAAAGGCGTCCAGTCTATATCTATTCGCCGGCCGCCCAGCTCTTCCAGAATTGCAATTACAAGTTTGAACTGCTTCTGAAAGATGGGGTGACACACTTCAAGCGCAGAGTCCGGTGGTGTACCAAACTTAAAAGATGGCAAAGTATCTTCAGAATCTCTTGCATCCTCGGAGTATAATCGTGATGAGATATGGAATGGTGGAGGTTTGGCAAAATAGTCTTCTTTATCAAATCCCTGGCTTACCCTCCAAACTTTTTCAATGACTTCCGAAGTGACACCCAGGAAAGAGACACAATCTTGATGAAGACAAGCTGGCGCAACACCTTGAGCTGAAACAGTTCCTTTGGTGGGTTTGAATCCAACAATATTGTTAAACATTGCGGGAATTCGAATCGAGCCTGCGGTATCACTGCCCAAAGAAAATGACACTAAGCCTTCTGCAACACTTATGGCACTACCGCTACTCGATCCACCAACAACGTAATCTGGGCTGAGAACTGAGTGCAGCGTGCCAAATGAAGATCTGCAACCTGTCATGCCAGTGGCTAGCTGATCCATGTTTGTCTTCCCAATAAATAGTGCACCGGCGTCGATACATCGTTGATAGACTAGTGATGAAGAGTTAGGAGTGTATGCAAGTGTTTGACATCCAATCGTGGTGGGAATCCCAGCAATGTTAAAGCTATCCTTGACACTGAAAGGTACACCCCACAGTGGCGGCCTATTAGATTCATCTGGCCAACGCCTGTACAAATCTCTGACTGAAGCCATAGCATCTTCAATGGGCTGAAGGTAAATCCACAAAGATGGTTGTATATTTCGATATGCTTCGATGCGGTCATAAATAGCTTGCACTACGAGTTGAGGTCTGACACCAGCTTTGTAATCGATCATTAGACTTTCAATATCGAGACTTGAGTCCCAGTAGTCCATTTCTTCTTCTCGAACATCACATTCTCGAAATATTCGGATCATACATGATTCTTCGTGAATAAAGACAGAGGCTCGGTTCCGGGGTAAGGATATTGAAAACTTATTCACAGAGATGAAGCCCAAATTCTGAAAGAAAGACACAGTAGCAACGGGACTTTCCAAGTATACTGGAATTTTTTCTTTCTCCCCTTTTAAGAGTCCCCAGTTAGTCAGCAAAGTTCCAGCTCCGCGCCTCCTATATTGGGGCAGAGTGATGACTGAAGTGAGACCTATCTTGCGATGTCAGAACGAGTGGCGGATACGATCTGAGGCCAAAAATGAAACCTGAAAGATTCAATAAACAGATGCTTCTGAGTGCTTACTCAAACACAGAGTACAGCGATGGGGAATTACTAGTATGAACAAGATCGGGATAATCTTACGATAGCATTGGGCATCACCCATGACCTTTATCTTATTAGATTCCTGCTTCGCACTGTACTCTTTGATAAGGTCCCGGCGGGCATCTCTTGGAGGGAATATGTGAGCAAGAGGACAAACAGCCCGTGAGATCTTCGCTGGCAAATCCCACTTGGCTATTGCAATGATTTTTTTCATGTCGTCTGTGTCTCGCACTACCAAATTGATTCTCTCAACGTTTCCTTCTTTCAAGGTTAGGAGGACATCTTGTTTGAGACATTCACGCAAGCCTGCAAGACTTTCTTCTGTTGGAAATAAAGTACGTTGCAACAGCGTTCGAGAGAAGGCGTTTAGATGCATATCCGCAAGTATATCTGCGTCTTCGGCAGCCGCCAAGTCTAGTTGAAACCCCATAATGAGCAACGTTGAAGGTGCGCGTTAACCAACCAATTCTGTTTGTCGATGGGGCCGATAGAATGATAACCTCACTAGAATCGTGATAGGGTCTATTGTGCGTTATAAGTTGTTGTCATATTTCGTGATATTCATGAAGCAAGCGTCTTCTACTCTATCTACACTCTCTCGCAATCGCACTTTCCTATGTTAATAGCTTGCTATTATTCGTTGAGAAAACAATGCTTTCTCATCTGGCAGTTTCCTGCGATGAGTGAAGATAAGTGGCATGTACTTTCCGTTCACGTCCGGGTACTTTCGTTCCAATGTCAATAGACCTCTGCTATGTGCCGATAAATAGGTACGTACTCTCTCACTTTCCCCATGTTGTTGTTCTTGTGTTACGTAAGGTAACTAGTAACTACTACGCTCTCGTTCCCCTACTTCTCTTGATACCGTGAATGCCAATATTCTATATCAAACTTCACGCGAGTGGATGATATTCAAAATGGTAGAAATTTTATTAACAATGGCAGGAAGATTCCAGTGGTTTCTCCTTGGCTACCTACCTCACACGGAGTAGGTTACCAGAGACTGAAGGCGACAGACAGTGAGCTTTGATTGGGTGCCACTGCTTATATAAGGTGAGCTAGCATTGCTGTCCTACACAAGCCACATACGCCACAGTGACGTACGCTATTACCCCTCTCGTTTTTGGTCATATTGATCTGCCCACTTTTCGCCCCTGGTTCCCATTTCATTGCATGCTACAAATACATTCCAAGAGCCACGATACAGTTCAACAAAATTCCATCAACTTTTTCTACTCTTAACACAATTCAACCAACCCTTTTTTTGAACACAGCAAAGCAAACTCACAAATTACAATCCATCTTCATCCATCCTCATAATCATGTCTGCCAACACAGTACACGTCAAGAACATCTCCTCGCAGACCAGCGAGAAAGAAGTTAAAGACTTCTTCAGCTTCTGGTAAGCTTCAATCCCATTCCTTGAGTTTCAGCTTCCTTTGCAAGACTTTAACACCAATTTAGTGGAAAGATTACCAGCCTTGAGGTCGGATCCGTTGGAGAGACACAAAACGCCACCGTTCAATTTGAGAAGGAAACCGCAGCTAAGACTGCCTTGTTACTCGACAACACTCAACTTGGATCTACTCAAGTTAAGGTTACAAGTGCATCTGGATCCAACGAGGATGATGGAAGCCATTATACTTCCAATGAACAACGTGACAGCGACGATATTACCCAGGAGGAGAAGCCAAGAAGCCGTATCATCGCAGAATATCTTGCCCATGGATACGCCATTGGAGACACTGCTGCTCAACGTGCGATCGATCTGGACCAAAAGCATGGAGTATCTAACCGCTTCCTCGCCACCTTGAACAGTCTCGACAGCAAGTACCATGCCACTGAGAAAGCTAAGGGCGTCGACCAATCTTATGGTGTTACCCAGAAGGCCAGCTCTCTCCTTTCTGGATTGACCTCTTATTACGAGAAGGCCGCTGGAACTCCAACTGGTCAAAAGCTTGTCAACTTTTACACACAAACCTCTCGCCAAGTCCAGGATATCCATGCCGAGGCTCGCCGTTTGGCAGATATCAAGAAGCAAGAAGGCCCACAAAAGGTTCCTGGTACCGAGAAGACAACTTGTAAGTGTGGTTCAGTTTCTGGAGAATGTCCCTGTGCCCCTGGGTCCTGCGCATGCAGCGACTGTGGCAAGTCCGATGTCAAGAAGGTTCCAGGTTCTGATAAAACAACCTGTGGTTGCGGCGGTAACACCTCGAAATGTGGCTGTGCTCCTGGTCAGTGCAGCTGCAACTCCTGTCCCAAGGCCGAAACAGAGAAGGTTGCTGGTAGCGACAAGACTACATGCAAGTGTGGTGGAGACAGCAAAGACTGTCCCTGCGCGGAAGGTCAATGTGCTTGCATTGGATGTTGCAAATAGATCAATTTCTTATGTTTATTTCGTTGCTGGTCATGGAAATCAAATTGTATCATTAGTTACCTGCTGACTTAGCTCTTTAATCAGCTGATTCAGCAGCTATTGTGGACTCAACCAAGGTTGCACCTCTCGATCCTCAATCTGAGAAGTCAACCTTTGCTTGAGCGTTTTGGGACTTTGATCTTTCTTATGAGAGTGGCAATTTTGGTATTGGTGTGAATGGCTACAGAAAACGGATAGGTATTAGGGATGAATTATCAGATTAAGTTGGACGGTTGTTTGCAAGCGATGCGTTGGGGGAATATGAAGGTTAATGATCAATTTGCGAATTAAATATCATAAGTTTCTTACAACAATTACGTGCCTCCCTGAATTGAAATTATTGGTGTCGGTAAAGAATATTGTTTAACTGGTAGTTTTTGTAGAAAGTGGCACTTGTGTCCACATAATTACTCAGGAAACGGTGATGTTGATGCATGACAATATTTTGTTGATGGCTATAAGTTATGTACTAGTCTGTTGTTGGGATATGGATAGGTAGATCCGCATACAGGTCAACAAGAACGTCCATGAATATTGAGCCCCTGTGTCGTTCATTGAACCAAATAATGGGTGAAGATAGGTGTTTTTCCAAAAGTCTGCATTATATTTGCAAATATTGATACACATCACACATTTTTTACAATAGAATTAAACCAGCATCACACTAGAGCTACTTCATGAAGATTTTATTTCATAACGAATTTGTTTCATTGTCTCATTTAACTCCTCCCATTTCATGACGGTATCATATCATTTTATATCGTATCAATACGTGCACCTCCTCTGAAAGTGCGACTAATATACATGCTTCCATTGGTTATCCCGAACACCCTCATATCGGTTCGCATTTAGTTCTCAGTCTTTGAGCGAGTCTCGTTTGAGTGATCCTCGAGAGGTCCCTTTGGGTTTGAGGAGAGGTTCTGTAAAAAGAGTGTTAGTAATGGATCTGGTCTATTATTTAATCAACGAGCAGGTATGAATTTTACGTACCTCGATATCAGATTTGCTGTCTTGTTGGTTGTTGCCTCCTTGGCTGATTCCCTTGGCATCGGAGGGAGCACCTTTTTGAGCACCGGATTGGGTCTCAGGTGGTGGTGATTGACGTCCTTCAGGCATGATGTATGTGTGTATGTGTGTTTATATAGTTCTATAGAGAATTAGTTTGCCTGACGAATGTATTTGAGCTTTGTTAGATGGGAGATAGAATAGGACGTGAGATTAGCTTGTGCGAAGCGAAAGCAACAACGACGTTAATTTGATGCAATGGTCGAATATGTAAGTGATCAAGTATACTCACATTGATGAAGAGGAATTGAGTTTGATAGATGGATGGTAAAGTTGTGTATAGTTTTAGATATGAGGGTTGACAGAAACAAGCTTCTCCTTTTCTATATACCCCTCTAAGCTTCATACGTCATAGAGAGAGTTGCCCCCCCCCACTTCACCCCTTCACCTGTGACATGAACTCGGGGCTTTTGGGTACTTCAAGGTTCAGATGCAATCACGTGATTAAAACATGCTTCGGGCATCAGCCACCAGTCAAAAGCCACATGCCAAGACTACCTAGGTAGCCTCAAGCTTTATAAATTATGCGTTATCAAACCGTCCTCAACAATAGTGCTACAGCCTTATTATACTTCTGTCACAGTTAGATTAACTGATTGATTCCCAAACTTATTCTAATTCTACTCCTATGTATAATATGGTCCCGCACTATTGAAACCTAGCAACACATAAACGTGTATTTATTGTCGCTCGAAAGTCTACAATCCACTTCGTGCTCACTTCGGTGAAAGTGATGGCACCAGATCTAAACTCAGTACCTATATCTCCAAGACCTCAGGAGGTTATAGCATCTCCACAACTTACGTCTCGTACTCCTTCCCGACGTACTTCCCAAGCAATGGCTTCCCCAAATAATCTATCGAGTTCATCCTTAAATATTCTTCCTTCGAACCAAAGTGCTGTCGCTGCAGCTTCACCTCCTTTGGCGTCGCCTTCTAATAATATTTTGACATCTGCAACTGGCACGATTCCTTCAGGAGATAATACCGGTGTAGGAATGGGACCTGGACCGTTAAGACACCCAAGGCCTTTGACGGCTGCCGATTTACATCTACAACTGGAGAAAGAACAAGAAGCTGTCGTATGTACATTCCGATAGTTTATCAAATGTCTAGTAATCCTTCAGATAATGGAAACTCTGCATTCTGGTTATCTATACTAATATCTATGGTACTATAATAGGTAAATCGATTAACCCGTGAACTGAGCATGCTCCGTGCTGCTCAAAATGCCTCCGTCGTCTCAAATGCCTCATCCACTTCTGCAGGTCATCCTGATGGGTTAGATAACTCAAACCATCTCCTATCCGGACCCAATCACCCCATTCCTTCACATCGTCGCCATCACCGCACATCTTCCAGCACCTCCACTCGAAGCATTACTGCCACAGCAGGTAGTATCAGCACGACCAGTGGAATCGCAGCCCCTGCCGCTCGACGTGTCGATTCACTACCTCAAGCTATCTCTCTCGGTCGCCAAAACTCTACAACTAGTGTTCACAGATCCGGAGCTAGTAGTCCTGCACCGTTGAGCGGCAGTTATGGACATGCGGATCAATTCTCGCATTTCTATCACCAACAACGACCTAGTATGCTACCACACCGTGACTATTCATCGGGCAATGTACCAACAATGGGTAGTACTGCGGGTGAAGTTGGTAGTGCGACGAGCGTGCCAACAACAGCAAGATATGAGGAGGCAGCACTTCAGAGACAGGAATTAGATAATGTAAAGAGAGAGAATGAGGCGTTGAAGAAGAGGATTAGGGAGTTGGAGAGGACGATAAGGGATAGAAGACAGAGTGATGCAAGTTTGAACAGACCAAGAAGTGAGAGTGTTAGTACGTCGGCCAGTGTGAGCATTGGAAGGAGTAGGGATAGCTTAAGGAACAAGGATGTGGAGGAAGATGAGAGCGTTAGGGTTGGGGAGAGTGCTAGAAGTGGTGGTTTGAGATGAGTGGGTTTGGGTTGATTCTTGACAATCTGATATTTGGGAGTTCGTGAAGGTTTCATTTTTTAGTAATTGCTACAAATTTTGTTTCGGCTCGAGGGATAGGAGAAAAATATGGCGTATGAGTGGGTTTTCCTACATCGTCTGGTCTATTTTGCGTATTACAGGGAAATGTCGGAAATCTAATAATCCAGCCCAGGAATAGGTTATTGAATAGCAATCACCTCTTTATTGTAATAACGTTTATTGTTCCTTAACCTTACCTGTTGAAATTCTCGCACATTCATTGAACCACATGACTATTCGTGCTTTGAATGCTTCCCAAAGGTCTTCCAGCGTAGTGTCATCTAGATTAGATTCCACGTTACCCAAAAAATGAAACTAATAATCAAATCCAATGATTATCCCAACAACCATTTTCATGAACACAAGCCGCTGTAATAAAAGTTGCCTAATCAGAGAGGTGGAAGTCGGCCGTACATGCTATTTCGGCTGCGAGACCGAGACGGCCTTTTGGGGGGAAGGGGGCGAGCTAAGATGGAAGCGAACTTCATCACTCGGATCTGCTAGAGAGATTGTTCGTAACAACATGTGCACCATGCGAAACATAAGCTGTCCTCTTACACACCATTTCTTAACAGCAAGAATAACACGAAACCTACGGGCCTGTATTGGAGTATAAATACTGTGCTTCAAGAGTTGATGTGCAGTTATAGGAGTGTCTGCAACATCAGATGTACTTGCTTGATAACATATCTTGCGACCACCACAGCCAATATTGATCACTCAGTCCAAAGATTCGGATGTTCTTCTTGAAATGAAGTCTGAGATAGAGTCAATTATCGTCAAAAACGCATGAGTTCATGTACTTTTGTCGGAACACGTGACCAGCGGCGTGACATGTAATGTCACGCTTTACCTCACATACGTACAAAGTGTGTAAGTGGGGGTAGTACACGTATATAGATATAGCAATTCCCTCTTTGTACAAAGAGGGTAGACAGAAATAAACAACCCTTTTACTCATACATATTGTGTATACACACCTTACTAAGTCTGCCCAACAACTTTTGTAAATCTGTCGAATTCAGATGGTCTATCTTGCTCTTACAATATCACCACCACTCCGCTGCTGAGTTCTTGTTCTGTGTCTGCTACAGCCGACAATGTTGCCTCATTCAACACGGCATTGCAAGTTACCTGACCCACTCGAATCTTGTAGCTATTGATGCTGTACTTTTCATAGGTATGATCATAGATATTCAAAGTGCCGTCACCCTTCGTTTGGTTGCGAAACTTGAATTCAATGGCGAACGACTACCGTTCGGAAGTGTAGAGATGCTGAGAATATAGTGATTTTAGGAATATTAATATTTTGTTCCAATCATTGGAGAAAATGTTTGCAATGGATCTTATGATAGAAAGGGCCTTGGCCAGTAGCAAAGGCAGAGCTGTACAGAAATACAAACAGACTACCAGGAAATTGCTCGAGTAGAAAGGAGGATTCAAAGTGATTTGTGCCATGGAGTGTATGATTGATGGTCAACCAGGACAGAAACCCCCGAACACCGAACTCGCAAAAGTTAATGAACATCTTAAAATAAATCTTCTTCAAAATTGATTTTCAAATTGATTTCATATATCAAATCCTTCAAAATTATATTTGACGAATCAATATCAAACAAATAATTATTGTCGAGAGTTTGAAGAAGTGGTATTCATTCATTGTTTTGATATCAAATTTCGATCGAGGTACTGTATATCGTAAACTCCGAAGGTTTTTGGTATTCGGCTTTTTTTGTCGTTCGCGAGAGTGTCAAACGAACAAAGGATTAAGCACAGACACAAGCAGGGTGTACCTACGACCAGACCAATGGAATACTGGCGAAAGAGTCGAGGCCCGGTTATTGCCCTTCGCCCAGGAGTCCGAACGAGGTGATTGCCCCAGGCGGCAGGATAGACGCATGCCATTGTTTGAACAAGTTCAACTCCTTCTACGTCAAATTGCGAAGTCTGATCCGATGAACACGTCCCTACGATTCAACGAATCATGCCTTCTCAAACGTGTCCCTGTGTCTGACTCCATATCAGCCTTTCAGCAAGCTTAGCAAGGACTATGGGGAATTACTCTACGAAATCACCGAATCATATTAAAGATTCTGTGCCAATATTTGCATTAGACACTCTAGTAGTGTTATGATCAGTATGATTGACCATACGAGCAAGTTGTCCGCACCTCAGCGACAAGTGCAAATGGGGTTGGATGGTTTTCGAAGTTCAAAATATATAACTTAGTATGATATGCCAGGTGAACATGAAATGGTTTTTCAATTGACTTCTTCACTATCATAATCGGCTTCAATCTCATCCGAAAGTTCGTCCAGAGTATCTGTAGTGATCTGTATCTTTGCATCTTTCGTCTTTTGTACACATTACTCATAACAGAGTACCATATTTAAGTCGTCCAAAATGAACGGAACTTGTGCTGGTGAGCCCCAAATGTCCCTTTCTTCCATCACTCGCAAGTCCTGATTTATCTAGCCCTTTATACCCCTGATACAAAATGGAGCTTCTGTCCCAACATCGGTGCCGCCTACTTGTTTACCGTCCTATTCCTTCTCACCACTTTAGTTCACTTGGCTCAAGCTATCTTCTATAGAAAGGCATACTGTTGGGTCGTTGTAGCATCAGGACTAGCACAGAGTCTTGCGTATATATTCAGAGTCGCTAGTATAAAAAGTCCTGCCAGTTTTGGAGATTATGCAGCTTGGTTTGTTCTGATTTTGGTGAGTGATTCCCTCAATCAGCATTGATTGACAAAACTAACCTAGGTGTCTAGATTGCACCACTTTTCACAAATGCCTTCACATATATGGTCATGGGAAGGATGATCTGGAACTATATCACAGATGCTACGATATGGAAAATAACGGCATGGAGATTTGGACTCTACTTTGTGATTCTAGATATTGTGTATGTTTAGTCAAATCCCTATAAGTTTTAATCCAGCACTAACACAGATTTCAGAGCACTCCTCATTCAAGTTTATGGAGCTGCGTCTGCGTCCAGTGACACCGCAACTCAAAGTGAAATCTTAGATGGTGTGTGGTCTCCGCAGAATCCATTTACTTGAGCTAGCTAACATTGCTCTAGGCCTTCATGTCTATATGGTTGGTGTTGGAATACAGCAATTCTTCATCTTTGTTTTCCTCTTCTTCGCCTTCAAGTTTCATCAGACACTTCGCGACCAGTCCCGTCGAAACTCCTATACTCCACGACAAGCATGGTCCTTACTCTATGCCTTATATGCAGTCATATTACTGATTACTGTAGGGCACGCCCCTCCCCCAGTTTTTCGAATACCTTTTCTAACTTACCTCATAGATCAGAATTATTTTCCGTCTTGCTGAATACTCCCAAGGCCTCAAAAGTAGCATTCCCAATCACGAAGCATTCCAGTACTCTCTCGACTCTGTACCAATGTTTTTTGCTCTCGTTATTCTTAACATCTTTCACCCTGGTCGCATCATGGCGGGTCAAGATTCAAGTATTCCAGGGAGGAAAGAGAGGAAGGGCGTCGACTTCAGAACAAAGATGCAGAAGATTGGAAATAGCGACATTGACGAAGTTCAGATGGTGTAATATTTCAAGTTGTTATGAACAGTTCAAGGTTTGGAATTGGAAATAGATTTTTCCCGACTTGAGAAAGAGGATTCGCGTTGCCCTTTAGGGCTGCATGAGGGGTTGGAATATAGAGATCACAAGTTGAATTGGAGTTACTATCATGATTGAACGATTGACATACGTTGTTGTGGTCACTGGGTCTCGTTTTCGACACGTTGCGGGAAGATACCTCCAGGCCAAAGGTAGACATTCGAGGAGGGAAGGTTGATTACCCTTCAGGAGTTGAAATAGACTTATGAGATTGGATGGAAACTTGGGTTGTAATACGTAATGTATGTATATGTCATGTTTGTCAAATCGATATTTACATGTCAGTGTGTCAACACAAATTATTCCAAGAGCATTATTCATAACTACATACTATTAAAGATTGTATATTGTATCATTTTGGAATCCTTGGTATTCATTATCAAGCAGGATTTGTTGTAGGAGAAGTATATCTTCAACAGGCTATTGTACGTCAACATGGTGACAGTCAGTTGAACTATGAACCACATCAATGGTGACAATGACAAACGACAAGTGCAAATTCCTTCTCAACTTTATAAAGCTTATTGGAATGAAAAGTTTGGGTAATTAAAAATGTACACTATTTTCAATACTCAACATCAAATCAAAAAATCATTGTTCTGAATTAAAACCTTAATTTATGAATTTAGAAACTGTTAATTTAATATAAAGATAATGCTGCTCGGATTTCGATATAATTTAATATCATTGTAAGATGTTAAAATGCAAGTATTTACAGTGTATGATTTTAACCTTATCTTTATGCTCAATTAGCGGGTGTATTTATGTACCGGTATATATCTAACACCAGTTATGGTTAGTATATACTAGGATCATTGTATAAGTTCAACGGTGATAATAACTTTTGTTACAGATTCTCTGCTGCATAAAGATGATATATTGATCGAGTTCGATACTATCTATGCTGTTCTACTCGGTATTTCCAAATGCTCTTCGCCTGGTTACTCCGCCAAAAGGTATCACAGGGATTTGGCATATGCTTTCTATCCTCAACCACCAGGTGAACCTTACTCAGCCCAGACCCACTCACAGCCTCAAGTCATCTTCCGTCAACTTTATACTTTAGTACTTCTCCCTGATTTAACCGTCGACAACATGTCGAATCGCGTTTACTCTCGAACTTGTGTTCACAATTCTTCAAAAAACATCACAATAGATAAATCATCATGCCTAGAGTTGCTCTAGGCTAAAGAAAACGTGCCTATAGACCGAAGACTAGGACGGGGTGTGTGACTTGTAAGTATGTATTTCCAATGCTATTCGTTATGTCATATATCTAACTATTGTGTAGAAGTAAGAAACCATGATTCTCTCGCATCTTAGTGTAGATAGAATATGTAAATAACTGAAATTCTCACAGTCCGAAGAGTGAAATGTGATGAAGGACGACCATCATGTCAAAGATGTGCATCCACCGGCCGGAAATGTGACGGCTATGCTGAGGAGTCCAGTGACTCTCCTACAAGCTCGAATTCCGATTTCAACGATCACGAAGCGAGTACTGTACTTATACAATCACCTTCGTCTTCAGCGATGCTCACATCTGACCGAGAGCGGGAGGCTTTTCACTTCTTTGTTAATATAACGGCTCCGATGATGGGCGGTTTTGGTAAGGAAAGCTGTTGGTCAGAAATGATTCCTCGAGCTGCACATCACGAGCCTTCTATTCGTCATGCAGTTATTGCGTTGGGTGCTCTACATCACAGCAAAGAAAGAAGTTCCTGGTCTACTTCATCGAATAACCTGTTCTCTTCTGCCGAAGAACAATTTCCCCTTTTAGAGTACAATCGAGCCATTGAATGCTTGGTGGAAACTTTTGCGAAGAAGGAACGACAGGCTATGGATGTCTGTCTAATCAATTGCGTTTTATTTTCTGCTTTTGAGGTCAGTGCCTTTCTATTGGATGCTGATGTATCGATGTTAATTTGCATAAATTGTAGATGATGCAAGGTAATTATGGCCATGGAGCCGCACATCAGGAAAGTGGAAGTAAGATACTTTGCGAGATCACATATGATGAAAGTTCTCAGAAATACTATCACGATTCGCTCACGACTTCCAACTACCCATACTTGCCGATGCCACTTCTTGAAGAATTATATCTGCGCTCGGATTTTGTTTATACTCAAGTAAGTTTGAGACGTTCCCTTGCAGAGGATATAATGGTTGAATATTAATAAGTCCTCCGAAAGATGATCAATACTTACGACCAATCCCTCTACAACAAGTTCAAAGGCTCTCAATTCACAGCCCACCCTCCAGTAATATTTACTTCTCTTTCCCAGGCTCGCAACACGCTCCATTTCTTCTGGTCTCGTTTCCGGACCGATCTAGATAATCTCAACTCCGAACCGGACTCCCCGGGACTGAACCAGCGTTTCCACAATTGGCAAATGGAAACCATTCAATTCGCCCACAAATGGATATTCGCCTTCCAAGCCTTCATTCTCAAATATAGTGATACCTTTTCCGAAGCTGATAGAATAGGCGTTGCAATTTTACAAATACAAAGCCATTCCGGATACATGAATGCGCATGTACCGCGCGACGTCAGAGATAACCAAATGTTATGGGATCCCTTTCTGTCCGTTTTTGAGAAAATCACCGTGTTATCAGAAGAGGTTATTTCCAATCCTGCATTTACCACGACTGTATTCCAAATAGATATGGGTGTCATCGGACCTCTCTATCAAGTCGTAAGCGCATGTCGCCACCCGGTCGTAAGGAGGAGAGCTGTTGCCTTAATGGAACGCGTACCCAGTCTTCAAGAAGGAATTTGGAATGCTGGTATGACGGCAAGAGTTGCTAGGAAGGTAATGGAACTCGAAGAGTATGGGATAGAAAATGTGAGGGAAGCAGCCGATATTCCGGATTCGGCCAGAATTAGTGATGTAGATCCTAAATTCGAGGAGGGAAGACGAGTGACACTGACATATAATAGAAGTGACAGAGCAAGGGGGCCTTTAGTCAGGAACAAATTCACGGAGACTTTTGAATGGTAGAATGATCTAAACAGAGAAGTAGTATAGTAATTGGCGAGATGAAGTAAAGACCGCCCCTCTCGAAGATGCAAACCAAAATAACAATCTTGCCACAATATATATTGTAGATTGGAACATTTGTTCATATTTGACCGTCTTTCGCATGCAGTATCTACATAACCTCTCATATCCACGCAAGAAATGCTGACCAGGATACCCACATAATCTTTCCCACCCCAAAACGCCATGCTATGTATTTAATACAAGAGGGAAGAGTTTGCACATCCATTTATCCACAGGGAAGATTCATTCGGGGTTTGTTCGACGTCGTCCATCAGTTCAAGCTTGTATCGAGCTACTATCGTCCCTCGACCGTTTTGCCGCCCTCGAATTTATCCATCCTACACACCCATCAGCCCCGCGCCTCAGTAACAATTATCACCGGTCCTTAAAAACCTTCGGTTTCCACCCTTTCTCCAATTCGGCCTCCCTCTCCAAGGCTTCCGCCTTAACCCTCACTTCGCCCTCTAGCCTCTCTCTCGCCCTCAGCACTTTACTCTGGAGATAAAAACTTCCTCCCTTTTTCGGATCATTCGTGTCGAACAATTTCTTGAACCGCGACATCACATCTTCCATGTCCATTTTGCCTTCTTTTGGTGGTTTTACGTTGAGAATTTTGCAGGCCTCGTCTAATGTGAGACCATTGGAGGAGAAAGTTGGACCACCCGAGGCAGAACCATTTTGTTGCGCTTTCTGGTATGCTGAGGAGGCTTTCGCTTGTTTCCAGGATTCGGTGAGGGCGCGTCCGAGAACTCGTGAGCCGGTTATGACAACTTGGGTTATGATGCGATGGGCCTTTTATTGAGTCAGTTATAGGATTTTCCCATTTGGAGGGAAAGAGTGGCATAGTTGGAGCAATTGCACTTTGGAGATGTACGTGCAGCTTGTGAGAAAAGACTCATTATATACATACCATGACGATGGAACTGCGACAGTCAACAACAGAACCCAGACAATTGGAAAATAAATTATGGTGTGGAAATGTCACTTACTCACTCTTCACCAGAAGTCGAGAGATAATGTGAATATCTAGACTTTTCCCCGGAATAAACTTTCGCCATCGGCCGAAGTGGCAGGGATTCCAAGAAGTCGATTGATGCCTAATAAGGCTAGTAACGGTCATCAGTCCTCTAGCTGGCTGGAACCCCCAAAAAAGACACCTTAAGATACCTACGCTGCAAGTAACCAAAACAATCACAAATGCTTCTCCTATTCCACACCGGCTCTTTAACTCTATAAATCTTATATCGATCAATCTTCAATACAAATTTCGAGCTTCATATCGTCCCATCTTGTAAAAGATGTCGCAATTTTATTCCTCCCCTCCCCCCAATAACCCCTACGGCGCATCCAATACCGCAGCTCAAAACCTCCAATTCTACCCCTCAACATACGCTCCCGGCCCCGTCTCCGGTCACGCAACACCACAGGCTGCATATGGATATGGAGTTCCTCCCGCCGCACAAGCATATCCCGGAGCTGGAGCCGGCGGATTTGGATTCCCTGGAAATGTACCCTCGGGGGTGAGTGGGCGGATGGGAGAAAGTGGTGGATTGAGAACGGGGTGGTTGGCTGCCTTTGGAACCGAGGGTTACGATGGGGAACCACCGCTATTGGAAGAATTGGGAGTGAATTTCGGGCATATCAGGAGTAAGGTATGGTTATTCTTCCTATGATCATTCGCTTTTATGGAATGCGCAGATACTGATTTGAATATATAGACATTGGCAGTACTGAATCCCCTTGCGCATATCGATCAACACATAATGGACGATTCTGATCTCGCGGGACCGATTCTCTTTTTCCTCTTATTTGGAACCTTCCTCCTCTTTTCCGGAAAAGTACATTTCGGATACATATACGGGCTGGCGCTTCTCGGATCCTCTTCGCTCCACCTAATTCTTTCTCTCATGTCACCACCTCTTAACACGGATCCTAATTCTCAGCAACCGGTCGGTCCTTCACATCTCTCTTCTACCCTTACATTTCCACGAAGTGCTAGTGTTCTGGGTTATTGTTTATTGCCATTAGTGCTCACGAGCGTAGTGGGAATCATCATGCCAATGGATGGACTAGTTGGGTATGTATTAACCACATTGGCCATTGTGTGGTGTACATACAGTAGTAGTGGGATGTTCTGTGCAGTCGGCAGAATGAAGGGGATGCGAGGACTAGTCGCTTATCCTCTAGCCTTATTCTACGTTGGCTTTGGAATTATGGGTATTTTCTCAAGCAGGGGGGTTGGAACATTGGGAAAAGTGGCGGGAGCATAAATACACAAAAGGAATTGGAAGACGATTTCTGTATATCCAGAGGCGCGTGGGAGGAAAGTCGCGGTTTACAAATGGCACGGGATGAAAGAGCTCGAGTGGTAATTTACATGGTGTATGGAATGGAAGGGAACAGGTGGGTCAGAAGGATGGTACGGAATGGTTTGGGTCTGGGATCTGTACAATATGTTCTTCTTTACTTGTACAGCACAACTCAAAGTACTCGTTTGAGAGATAAAAGCATTGGGGGTGGATAGCCGAAGCGAACAAATGAATAGACAAAGAACAAAAATATATTCCCCGAGCCCAAATCAGTTACAACTTGTTTCAAGGATACAATATCGCAAGGATACAATGATTACAATTCACACACGCTATGGTATAATTATCCCTTAATCCCCCGTCAGAAACCCGATTGTCCCCTTCCAGATGCCTTTCCCAGTTTCACAATTACTCCAAAACCCATACCGAAAGTCCGCCGCCTACCATCCGTCTACTCCAGTCCCATCCTGGCATCATCACTTAGCCCCCAGTCCGTTGCTCTCGGCCTCGTGAAAGGCCTCTCATCATCCGCTTCCGATTGTAGGCTCACGCTACTTTGTCTACTTCCCCTTTCCAAGTATTCCTTCTTCAAACTACTTTTCTTGCTGCTAAGCCGGCCACTTTTGTTACTCCTCAGACTAGCATCATCCCGATCCGAATATTCTGGCGGGGGGCTTCTCGATCCAGAACCTGAGAACGATGAAAGTCGTGTATAAGCAGAATTTGAATCCAGACTTGCGGATGCTTGGGTAGGGGTTGGCGAGGGCGTTATTTCCGTGCTCGAGCTTATTTCGACAAGCTCGGCGTCACGGTACCATTTCCTGCGGCGGGTATATCTTCCCCATCCATCTTGGCCTCGGCGACCGTTTTGCCACTGTAGAAGGTCAGCATTACATGTAAAAGGTAAGTAAAGACGATATGACTGTACACACCTTATTGTCATAATATATCCACCCTGTTCCGCCGTCGCTCTCAGCTTTTGGTTTAGATCCACCTTCATCATGTTCGGCAGCTCCTTCTACACGCCAGCGACTACCTTCAACCCACCTCCATCTTGCACCGCCACCCTCTACATCTGGTAATTCAAAATATTCCTTTGGAGTAACAGCATTCAAATGTTCATCTGTCCATGCAGCCCTCTCATATGCAAACAATGATGTTGCCCATCCTAGTCCGACCCATCTACGCTGGTTTTCATATAAAATAAATGTAAACTTTACCCCTGGTGCTTCTGGTCTTCTCTTTATAGCTGCGTTCGCTGCTAACGATGCATCGGCATATGAAGATGCCGTACGAGGTGGTAGAGGAGGCTTATAATTGGCCCCATTTGTGTTTGGTGATAGCTCATCTGTTAAATGTAGACCAGTCAAAGCGGTACATATGCGGCGAACGAGGGATGATCTCCATAGTATCGTTCTTGCTATTCGATTCGGACGCGAATGCCAAGTCAAGAAAATTGTTCCCGTTACCAAAGCGATACGTTTCGTGGTGATAACCTGTAAAGGAGGTAAAGTAAGAATAATCCATACGGGTGTGATAAGAAGGATTCGTATTAAAAGTGTTGTGAGTGCCGGGCGAGTCGTGGCAGATGTTGCTGTTCGCTGAGTCGATAGAAAATCCGTCAATTGTAAAAGAGGATCCAAAAGCACATTGCATCTTGACGTGAATATCTTCAAGGTTTCCACAATCTCGTCCAAAGTTTTCTGGTGCTTGGTATTTGTGATTTCGGAGTCGACCCTTTTGTGAGCCTTCTTCTGTTTCTCTCCTGTCCAGCTCGTTGATGATAAAGGGGAATATCGTCTTGAGTACATCCCCAGTATTAAACCAATAACCACTACCAACGGTCCAGCAAATCGCATGACAACATCTCCATACAGTACAAATGCCCAAAAACTAGCGACGAGCAAGAAGCTCTCCCACGGATCTCCACTCGTCCATGTTATTAACCCTACAAGTTTATTGAGAGGCAATAGAAAAGGATGCGAGTATGCTAAAGCTCTTGTAATTTGCGGAGGAGTCGCTAGTAATAAGGGGGACTTGTGATGAACCAGGATAGTTGATCTCTGTTTGTTCGCGGATGAGGCATGTGATAGAGTAACTGGAGAGAATGCAGCTATTGTCGGAGGATTCGGATCAGAAGGAGTTGTTATGGATCCACCATGGTCATCTTTTCTTAAACTTGGAGTACCAGACATTTGATCCAACCAAGGAGTATCCTATTGATCTGGTTAGATGTGAGGTTCTGAAGATCTCGAAAGGCGGATTGTTGGGAGAAGGCTAATAAGCATGGGGCAAGATTTGGTGACATACGAACGCAGCCATTTATTTACAACAACGTCATTTCTATTCACAGGCTGTACCAGGGGAAGGAAATGTTGGAGGAAGATCAACGGACTGCGTTAGAACTTCCCAAAAAGGAAATAATGATTTGATAAATTGTAGTATTCACGACTGAACAGTAGAAAGAAGAGTTTTGAAGGAAGGAGAGTCGAAATGTAATAGATGAGCGAGGACTTACAATTGAACAATGGAAGGAATGAAAAGCGCTCTACTCGGTTCGAAATCTGGGGTACGGTACAATCACATGTCACCAGTTCTCAGCTAATAATAAGTGATCAATTAATGATCAATGTTTGAATATCAATCAATATGGACTATCAATCAACTTCATGAACGCATCTCTTTTTATCCCGCTGAACGGCACCAGCAGCCAATGAACGAGACTCCCAAATCATTATAGTGAGGTATAGATTAGGACTGATATATGTGCATTGGAGAAGGGAAGAAAGGATTTGAAGCCATATAATAAGTGACCTGATTCCAAATTTATGTTAATTCTATTTCGTGTCTATACCCATACAATAGAGTTTCACCACTTCTACCGTACATCGTACTCACCACCACCACCACCACTGATGCATGCTGCTAGATCGTAATATACTTTCTTGAGCTGACTCGGTAGGACGCATCAGCCTCAGGTAATCATGATTACCTAATCACTCCCTCTCCCCGCACCGCCTTGAAGGCTCGAGCTAGGCAGATTGCCGTACAACTGATTGGTCGGATCGTCAGGTGCTAACAATTTATTAACCGATGAATGTTCAAAAATTAATAATAAGACAATGACGCTCCAGCCCAATCTCATAGGAAACTTTTTCCATCAAACAATTCGATCCTCAACCTCAACCTTGTCATTTTACTTGCAAAATATTAATTGAAAATGTCGCGTCAACCTCCTCTCCCCAATGGCCTTCCACCTCGACCTCCTGGTGCTTTCTGGGAAAGAGATAGAGATGAGAGAAACAACAATTATCATACACCCGAAAGAAATCGTCGCGACATGGGTCGTGATTCTTATCGCCCTGCTCCTGCTCCTCAATACGATAGTTATACTCCCCACTCTGCAAACCGCGATCGCGACATGTACCAATTTAGTGGTCACAATCCTCCTTCGCCAGCCTATGGAAATTATGCTCCTGGTGTACAACCTCCCCGTCGTCCTTCTGGAGCTGGAGATCCTTACCGTATGAATGATGGTTATCGCGCTCCACCCCCGGCACCCAGCTTCGACTTCCGTTATGATGCACCGCAGTCTATCAATTTCGAAAACTCAGATAGATTTCAATCCAATGGGATAGGTCGCAATAATAACTCTGCCGGCAATAGAGATAGAAATGATGATCATCTTCGTCGCCGTCGCGAAAAAGATCGACGCGACAACAATCGAGGACGTGGCGGCTATCGCGGTCGAGGTGGTCCAAGATTGGCAGCAGATAGAGTATTCTTGAAAGGAAAACGCTCGCCTACGCCTGAACTCATGCCAGGTATGAACGAAAATGCCTCTGCTGATGTCAAATACAGAGATGTCGGCGACTTATCTGATAGTGACGAAGCTGAGATGGACATGTCGGATAATGACGATAATGACGATCAACCTAAGAAGAAGATTGCTCGAACTAGTGCAAAGGCTGCAGATGGCGATAGTGTTCCAAAATGGTCAAATCCCGATCCGTACACGGCCCTTCCACCACCAGGTGAATCTGACCGAAAGAAGAAGGATGTCGTTAAACTTATTAGGAAGGCTCGTGTCGCAACTGGTCAAGAAGGCGCTACTAAAGTAGATGCTACTCAGGACGACTTCATTTCTTTTGACCTCGATGCGCCCGCAAGTATTGATAGTGAAGAGGATGATTACGAGCCTCACCCCTTCGAGCAGTCCGCACCCAGTTCAGCCAAATCTTTCAGTCATCTCGAAAACATTCGAAAGTTTGACATGCCTCAGAAATCAGCAGATACCGCTACCCAATCAACTAGCATAAATAGCATGCCCAAGGATGATGTTCAAACTCCCCAGCGATCATCTAAACCATTAGATCTATCAACCGATCCCGCTCTAGGCAGCAGAAAGCGTACCGCCAACGATGTGATCAAGCCTCCACCACTTGTGAATAAGCTGATTCCTGGTAAACCACCCAAGTCCAGTGGAACTCTTCTTCAAGAGTGGCGTGCCGGACCTGGTGTGGATGAAGTCCCTTGGCTTCAAGACCATTCTGATACCTCTAACATGGGTCTGTGGTAAGTGATTCATCTACCAACAAAAGACACTTCAAAGCTAATACTACTTTCAAGGCTACATAAAGAGATAATGGATTTCTACTATCATGTAAAACCTCGCAAATTTGAAGAGGTAATCAGACAGAAGTTACTTATTGACTTAAGGAACAACTTCCGCAGATACTATCCCGATGCTGATATCTTACCTTTCGGCTCTTTCCCCGCAGGTCTCTATCTGCCTACCGCTGACATGGATGTCGTTATGGTGTCAGATGAGTTCATGGACGGTGGATGGCCTAAATATAGCAGCAAAAGTCATATTTGGCGGGTCAAGAGTAACATTGAAAGAGATCGTCTGAATACTGGTAGAATCGACGTGATCACCAGTGCTAAAGTGCCTCTTGCTAAATGGGTCGATGCTATTACAGGACTGAAGGTTGATATGTCTTTTGAAAACGACACAGGCCTCATCGCAAACAAAACTTTTCAAGAGTGGAAGGCTCAGTTTCCTGCAATGCCTATATTGGTTACCATTATCAAGCATTTATTGGCAATGAGAGGTCTTAATGAGCCTGTCAATGGTGGCATAGGAGGCTTTTCTATTACTTGTCTTGTTGTGAGTCTTCTACAGAACTTGCCACAGGTGAAGAGTGGAACTATGATACCAGAGCATAATCTCGGCGAGATCTTGATGGAATTCCTCGACCTGTATGGCAACGAGTTCAACACGCGTACCACTGCCATTTCTGTTAACCCACCGAAACTTTTCCCGAAAGTAAGTAATCCTCTCGATCGATTCTGTCATGATACTAATTTATCACCAGTCTTCAGCTCCTCGCGGTCTTTACAGAGATTTTGATAGTCCGAAATTCTCTATAATCGACCCAAACAGATCCGACAATGATATCTCAGGTGGTTCAAAAAACACCCCTGCAATTCAAGAATGCTTTTCTGCGGCCTATTCTGCTTTGCAGCAGAGCATGAACACATTGCAACACGCTGACCTTAAAACTCGTCAAAACCAAAGTCTTCTTCGATGTATCATTGGTGGGAACTACGAATCCTTCAAGCTTCAGAGAGACCACCTTGCCCACCTACATGAACAAATAGTTGGTCCAATTGAAGATGAGTAATCATGAGTTCACGTAATCTTCAGGCCCAGAGCCGTGTAACACTTAGTTCATTTCTCGGTGCATTTCTCCAGGTCGCCGAGTATGCAGTACAAAGGGGTGGTTATTTTATTATCAAGGCGTATGGTTAAAGTCGATCAAGATACCCAATTGGCGTTCAATGCACGAAAAGTCATTGACTTGTAAAATAGCTTCGCAGATTCCTTTGCTTTCCTTTATTTTCTCTTTATTTTGGCAGACTTGAGTTGGACCGGTTCTGATGATTTGTCTCAACTGACCACTGACCTTACCCTAGATGATCGACACGAAGTCAAAGTCAAAATGCCATGGATCTTCAATGACAAACAGACGAGGCGCTATCGATCTCTACAGTCATGATACGAATACATTACATTACGCGCAAATACAAATTTATTATTCTTTTATGCTGTCCTAAAACAAATACTGATTGCAACTCAATAAACTAACTCCTAGTGTGATGTACTGATAAACTTTTTAGGAATTCTCTTTCAACCTTTCAGGTAAGAAAGATGAAATATAAGACCAGTATCTAGTCGGCGATCTTGATCGAACTCTTCTTGAGCAAGACAAGATCGCGCAACGGCTTGGATTCTTCTTTTCGACAACCCCTTTCTCACTGTAATTGCGCTTTATGCGCGGCTATGGAGAGGAGTTACGGGGTGGAAAGAAGTGCAGGTGAAATGGGATATGGATGAAGCGGAATGTGGAAGTGCTGATTTGTTCTGTTTGTGGTAGTTGCGATGAGTCAGCTCGCTCAATATGTAGCTACGGCTTGGGGAAGGAAGGAAGTTGCGATCAAGTGTTCCGAACGACTTGGAAGAATTATGCTAGCAAGGGACGGGGTGGATGAGGGGTTCATTTTTGTCTTGTTTGCTATCTTTGCTAGGGAGTTTGGTAGGGTCTTTTCTTTTCATCTCGGGATATGGGAGATAGACTATGATTAGGTTTTAACGTCACTTTATGTTTCTGCTTTGATCACTTGACGAGCTTGCTAGCTAGAGGAGGGGGGTCTTTGTGGGAATCCTGATGGTGTTTATAACGAGAGTTCGTTGGGGTTTTATAGGACTTGCTACGGGGGGATTGAGATGGGTGGCGCTCTTGGTGGGTAGAGAGATGTTTCTGGTGGGTAGGGAGGGAGGGAGGGTGGGAGATGGATGGATGGATGAGTATGGAATTTAGATTGCTTCTGGTGCTGGAGAGAATTTGTGACCTGGCTTCACAAATCTATAACTGCCTGTGTAAATGTCTACAAGCTCGCAGGGCACATTTTCGTTCCTGGATATAGGTTACGTGGGAAAGGGGCAGGTGAAGAAATAAAGCTCGCTTAGACGGCTATCGATATGTAGGAAGCTTGAGATGAGGAAATCGAAGATGAGGGTTTCAATCTTTAGCCTCTTCGATAGTGAAGATTTCTTTCTGTGTTTGGATTTATCATTGCAATGCTATGGCTCGGGTCCGTCTTCTATCTTTGTGATTTGAATTCTGAGAGTGATCGTGATAGTGATCGTGATAGTACTTTTAGACAATGCAATCTACCTCGATTATTGAGGAGCATCTTCCTTCCTTATATGAAGTTTGATTGTGAATGTCTGTTTGGTCGCTATATCTATCCGAGCAACTTGGATATTACTAAGTCTGGGGTCCACTTGAGTAGCTATGGGTCGGACGGATTTAAGAACCTAAACTATATGTTTGTGTATTATGGTAGGAACGCTTACTTCCATCTACTATCTACATAAACTCGCATATTGAATGCAAGCGTAATGAACCGGTTTCGTTAGAAAAGAGTAGATTTGAGCTCAACTAGATTTGTGTATGATTTATTGGGAATTTATGAGCAGAGACCGAGAAGGAAAGAAGTATCACCAAATACAACGGGAGAAGAAGCAGTTGTAGTCTCACTGAGAAAAGGTCACGATATGAGAGTATAGATTGAAGTGACTGAAAATATTTTATTTAGAGAGAAAAAATATATGAAAGAAAAGAAAATTGAAAGCCAAATGAGTGTGATATACTTCTCAGATAAAGAAGTACAAAAAAACGTAAGAAAGAAAGAAATGAAGAAATGAAGTAGCGGAAAGAAAACGCAAGAGTAGACTCTCAAAGTCTACTCTTCAACTAACCATCTTATGAATGATAGATTTAT
Source organism: Botrytis porri (assembly GCF_014898465.1). Taxonomy (NCBI): domain Eukaryota; kingdom Fungi; phylum Ascomycota; class Leotiomycetes; order Helotiales; family Sclerotiniaceae; genus Botrytis; species Botrytis porri. Next base: position 2,226,047 of record NW_024066081.1, on the reverse strand, counting down.
GCACATTCGAATGAACACTCACAAACATGAGTATCCTCCGGCTCACCCAACAAACGACCATCAAAACAAGCACAGTTATTAACCGTGTACGCCTTTCCATTGAAGCTCCAGCGAGGAACCTTAAACCCCTTCACCTCATCGAAGACATTTTGGAGAATCAGCGATTGGCTCCATCCCTGAGCATCGATGAAGACATTTTGGACGAGCCCGTTTCTGATGGCTGCGATCGTGGTACAGGTATTTGAGTAAACGGTTGCGCGGGCGTAAGCAACGAGGTTGTTCGGGTTGGATAGATCGTTGTTGACGGCCATGGTGTTGGTGTTCCAGTTGAGGATACACATTTTAGGGTCGAGTTGCTTGATGCACATGGGGGTGAGGGTGTTGGGATTTGTGGAGATGATGGCTGGAGCTGGGAGGGCGAGTGCTGGGGAGAGCACGGCTAAGATTTGAAGGTAGTTGATGAGTTGCATTGTGGTAGATTTAGTGATGAGCAGTTTTTGTAATTTGAGGTAGTTCGTAGAAAACGGAGTTTTGAAGTATGTATATGATTTTGAAACTTTTGCTTCGGTGGAATTGGAAATGATGTTGCCAGGTCAAGCGGTCCTATATAGCAATAGCAGTAACAAAGGCATGAAGTCTTGTCAAAAGAATCTCCTCTTTCTCTCTTAGACAAAGCATCAAAAAATTTATAAGTGAAGATTGTTGTTAGATAAAGCAAGGGAACAAGCTTCACAAGTCATTTGTGCAAGTCGAAAAGATTCTAAATAGGGGACAAAGAAAGACAAAGGTCGATGAGCATGCCCCTAGTCTGATTGTCTAAAAGTAGAGTAGTCCTATGATGCAGACTCAAGATTCCGATCCCTCTAATTTTCGCCGTAGAGTATTCACAATTCCGCCTAATGTTTAATTTGAGATAACAAAGATCGATAGTTGAGGCCATGAACAAAAGGCCTTGGGTATTGAATTACACTTTATTCGTTGTTAACAACTAATCGTCTCAGGCCCATTAGACCTATCCAAACAGCTTCCTCGGTTCTAATAGTTCGACTTCCCTGACCAGGACAAACATTTATCCATCTGTCGAAGACATCCTTTGCTTCCACAACACCCAATTTCTGGAGTTCTCTGTCATTCTTCACAGCCACTTCTAGGCCTGCAACGCCGCCAAATACGACTAGCAGGTGCTTGAACTTCCCTACCTTTTGTTCTTCATCATCATATAGATCTTGGACATCAACGCCTCGCTCAGAGGTTGCAATAGTCATATCATAGCCGCCATCATATCCGCATTCTGTGAAAACGTCGCTTAGACATCCGGCTCTCCTAACATTCCATCCCCAATAGTAGCCACCCTCTTCTCTTGGCTCTTCTGGACTCACAGCTTCTGCTGTAATGACTTCACGGGATTTATCTTTTGCGGCCTTCTCCCCTTCCGCGTCAAATTTTAGAGTGACCCTATTATTTGCTGGTATCTGCTCCACCACTGTAACTGGTATTCTTAATCCTGCTTCCACAAATGTTCCGTGTTCATCTGCGCCAGGTAACGTAGTGCCCTCCCTATACATACACCATTCGTCTGCCCTCAAGTGATGTGGTAAATCTATACTAGGCAATGCACCTGCCGTTCTTAAGTTCTCGTGCATTGGAAATAGAAGCTTTCGTAAATTTGGAGGTGTCTCTAGAAAGCTGAGTAAATGGGTAAGGAAATGATCGGGATCTGATTTTGCCGTGTACTCGTCTTCCAGAGGCGGCTTCTGCTGAGAACTATGGGAATGAGTGGGTGGATGTTTAGGCTTTTTCGCAGGACGAGCATTGCCATCGTCAAAAACAATAACTTCGTCGACACAGAAAACTGCGAGGGCGCGGGCAATATGACCCGCCATAGATGTTTTTAGATCATGGCTTTGAGCGCTGAAAAAGTTAGCATGATTTATTCATTGTTATTCGAAGAGGTAAAATACTTTGCAATAATACTTCCCGGTAAAGCAACGCTAACTGTCCAATCTCGACCCTTCTTGGGTTGAAATACAGCTGTAGGTTTAGAAGTATCAACCGCATCAGGAGCAGTCACTTTCCCGTTAGAAGTTTGTCCATTGACAGTGGAATTGGCATTCCCAGTGGCATTGGCTTCGGCCTGGCGCTTCCGCTTCTAATATTAAATTCGTCAGTATCCATTTACCAATTAGTGATATCAAAGAAAACATACCTTTGCGTTTGTTTCTCCTCTACCCATTTTTGTAAATAATCTGGAAACTTTGGATTTCTTTCCGAAATATATATGTAGGCGGTCAAAGGTTGTCCCGATAAAGCGGCAGAATCTGATAGTCCATGAGCCCGATAAAGAACTAGACCAGACCAGATCTCCACTTGAAGCAACAAGGCGAACATTCCTACGACCTAACTTACTTGACATTTCAGAACTTGCAAGATATCAGTATAACTAGATAAAAATGGCGGTACATATCGAATCTTCCATGCAGTTTAGCAAACTGCTGGGCTCATCAACTATAGTTGTTTCCGATTGTAATTTGACTTCCCCCAATGCAATAGATGCATATCACTAACAATACATACAGTTTATGCGGACTGGTGCGGACCCTGCAAAGCCATCGCCCCAACCTATGAATCTTTAGCTACCAAGCACTCGAAGCCAAATCGTGTTACATTTACGAAAGTTAATGTAGACAACCAGCAGTCCATAGCTCAGCGATATGGAGTTAGAGCGTAAGCAAGGCCCTTTGATACTTACTAGAGCTCGTTCTCATAATCCTACTAGCATGCCAACCTTCCTCATCTTTCGATCCGGCGCGGTCATCGAAACCATTCAAGGCGCAGATGTTCGTAAGCTCACGACCGCCATCGAGAATGCTGTGAAGCTTGCCGGTGCACCAAAGCCATCCTTCTCCAGCCCAGGACAAACACTGGGCGGATCTGCGCCTACGCGCTCCACGATGGCAAGACAATTCAGCTTTGATAGGTTACTCCACGATATTATTGCATTTTTCGGACTCTACCTCTATTCCCTGTTCTCATTTGATGCGTATACCGCAGCAGAGAACTCACCATTCAATATCCACAAGGTCCCTGCTGCACCGGCAGCAAAAACGCCCGGTGGAAGAGCTGGAGCAGCTACTCAGGTCGGAAAGAAACTAGGGACTATCGCTGATTTAGCGGGCAAAGACTGAATGAAATGCGTGGAGTTTACTAGGCGCTATACGGGTGGCGTAGTTTTTATATTCTCCTTCGGTTAGAATACCGTTATTCTTGGTGCAATTACAATAATTGAGCAAAAGTTATGCTGGAAAATTATATTCTGCGACTTCCATCTTTCTCACTGGGCGACCTTACCATTATATTTGCTGTTTGATTCTATCAGACACATGCTTATTCTGTATTTTGGCGCCGTACATCACTAGTCGCCGGAATGAATAGGACTAATCCCCTTGTTCTCTTGTCAATGGAAGATCTTGTTACACGAGAATATATCCTGTAACTCTATTCATTCTCGGCCTCAAAGATATTATAACCTAACTCCATACTTGTCCCTGCCATTTTCTTTTATCGACTGGAAAGTGGAGATTCGCAGTGGTGAGGTATCGGCAGGCCAAAACGATGTGTTAAAATTAAGCTTCGTGTGAAATGACTATTCTTCATGAAAAACCTGGCCGTCAAAACAATCTTCCAATGTGTTTTTTGGTATCTACCGTAATTGACATTACTCGGGGAATCCTTGCCCCCGCCAGCCTGCATACAACTGGAGTTTTTGGGCACTAAAGCCTGGACTTAAGTCTAAACTCCGGGTGACGTCAAGTCCTCTTGCCTATCACAAGTGTGTATAAAGGCATCAGTTTCCATGTAAAAGGAGTACTTCATTCTACATCGCTGCACACAAGATATCAGCAAGCAAAAGAACCCCTTTTCCAACATGGCCAAGAACTTAATGAAATACACCAATCTTGGTGAATCTGGCCTCAGAGTCTCCCGCATCTGCGTAGGCTGCATGACCTTTGGCGATCGTCGCGGAAGCTTCAAAACGTGGGCTGTCGAAGAAGCCCAGGCTCTCCCTATCCTCAAAGCTTGCTATGATTCCGGTATCAACTTTTTCGATACCGCAAATGTCTACAGCAACGGAACATCCGAAGAGATTCTCGGTGCCGCCATCAAGAAGTATGCATTTCCTCGTGATAACATCGTTGTTGCCACAAAACTGTGTGCGCCGGTTGGCAAGAGAAAGGAAGAAGGATGGGAAAATGTACTTCAGATGACACCTGAGGATAGAGATGCAAACGGATATGTTAATGCCTATGGATTGAGTCGCAAACATATCTTCGATAGCGTGGATGCGAGTTTGAAGCGCTTGGGTCTGGAGTATATCGATCTACTACAAATCCATCGATTTGACCCACGCACGCCAATCAAAGAGACGATGAAGGCCCTGCATGATGTGGTGGAAAGTGGCAAGGTTAGATATATTGGTGCGTCTAGTATGTATGCGCATCAGTTGTTGGAAATGCAATATACGGCGCGATTAAATGGATGGACGGAGTTTATCAGTATGCAGAATTTGCACAATGCGGCTTATAGGGAGGAAGAGAGGGAGATGGTGCCGAGTTTGAAGAAATTTGGTATGGGTATGATTCCTTGGAGTCCGATTATGATGGGCTACTTAGCCAGACCTCACGATCAGGCTGCAGAAAGTGACAGAGGGAAGGCTATGAATGGGAAGTTCATGGGGAATGAGTTGAACGAGTCGGACCTGAAGATTAATGAGAAGATTCAGGAGATTACGAAGAAGAGAGGAGTTAGCATGGCGATTGTGGCGATGGCTTGGAGCTTGAGCAAGGAGTATGTTACCGCGCCTATCGTTGGAATAGGAAAGATTGAGAGGGTTCAAGAGGCGGTCGATGCTGTGAATTTTGAGTTAACCAAGGAAGAGATAGCGAGCATTGATGAGTTGTATCAACCTAGGAAAATCATAGGGTTCTCTTAGACTTGTGGTTAAAAAATCTGGAAGCGAGTTTTATACTAGATTAAAGGAAGTTTAGAATTGGCAGTTATAAACTCGAATCAAATCAATACACAAATTCAGCTTGTAATTTTAAAAAGCCTCGAGTCATTTGTGTCATGTATGTAGAGCACAATAAGTAGCTATGTGTTAGAAATTATGATTCAGTGAAACTCAGTGTTCAACAGCTCGACTATTCATTAGACTAAACTTACAATTGCAGAATACTGTAACGTTAAAAGACTAAAAGACAATAAATAAAATCATGAACATCGCCAGATACAAGCCCGCACTACAAGTAACCTATGTCCACCCATTTTGATACGGAGTTTTGTTTATGAAGCGCGATCAAATTTAAAGCAAACTGGAATTATATGTCATGCTCACAGGCACTAAAGGCAGACTTTATAGACCTTCACTGGAAGTCATTGCAAAGTATATTTACTTCACTAACTAGCATGTTATTTCCTCCCCATAAAGGTTTCTAAGACATTAATTCTAGACTTTCACATAAACCCCTCAATTTATCAGTCGAATAGTATTGCATATCAATCAGTAGGGTATCAAAAAGATAATATTAATTTCAGTTCCTACCATCACGAAGACTCCGCCATGACAAGGCCTACAGTAATTCTCAGAGCTCCCAGTGGTCCCTTTTCCTTGACTAGCTTTCCGAACATATCTTTAATCTTACCCAAACTCTTACGATCGTCTTGTTTATGCCCTACACGAGTGTTAGTATCACGAAATTACCGATGAGATGCCTGGGAGAATGGTACTTACAGCTATTTGGCAAACCTATATCAAGATCCAGATGACTCTCTACATCACCGATCCAGTCAAAACCAATCTTCCACCCCACTCGAATCTGGACATCATCCCCATCAAGAACGATATTCGTCCGTCCCATCTGTCGAAACAAGTCCTTTCTCGTCCATTTTCTAGAATTTTCTTCTCCCTCCCCATCATCTACCTCGTCATCTCCAATTGCCTTTCTCTTTCTTCTTTTCTTCCCTTGCTTCTCTATACTTTTCCTCCTAGCTTCCGCAGTTCCAAATTCTCTTTCAGCGTCACACCAAAACTTCGCTCTTGCCACGGATACTTCGGTCCACCTCCCCATCGCCCAGCACACTGTACCGATATCTTTTGCGTGCGGCCCATCACCACTTGCTCGTCGCCGGACAAATGGCCCGAGTTCGGGCTCCGCGTTAGGATCTAATGAATCCACGTTAAGCGAGGATATGGTCAGAGAAGATGTATCGACTATCATAGAAAGGCGTGCGCTGAAGAGTCCAGAAGGATGAGATGCAGAGATTTGATGGTGTTGTAAGATCGGTACGAGAAGTTCCGTAGTAGATTCGTTAGATGAAATGGGTGCAGCTGGAAGGAGAGTAATGTTCGATGTGTATGTCAGATGACTGAATAGTTGCAAATGCGGAAGTGGATCTTCCAATGCTATAGGAAGATGGGATGGAAGAGGCTTCTGGATTGGTGGTATAACCGTTTGTCGGGCTTTACGCCGTCCAGAAAATGGCAAGAAAAAATTAGTGGCTTTCAAAGCGCTTACATTTTCTGGTATCTCTTGTTTCTCAACAGCAGTTGATCGTAAAAGTAAATCTAGTATCTCTTCGGGATTTGATGCTCTTAGCGGTTTTGTACTTTTTGACTCGTAGTGCAAACGTATCCTCTCATTCTCCTGATTAGCTAAACTGACATCGGCTTGTAACTGCTGTAATTCTTTGAGAAGATCATCTCTCACTTTCTTCTTGGCTGCATGTGGATCATGCGGAATTGAAAATCTAGCCGACTTTCGTCTCTTAGGCGGCGGTTCTTCTAATATCTCTGCTTCTCGCGGAGGTTCTGCAGGTGGTTTCAATGGAGATGACTTCATCCTTGCGCCTAGTGCCTTGTTCCTTCTGGCAGTCTTGCTTGGGGTATTGTGGATTCCAACTGGTGGTGTTGTGACGACTGGGTCTGCGACACCACGCTGCGTGGGTGTTGGCGGCAAGTCTGGCTCTTCTGGTGTTGCTGGTTTCTGCCTTGCTTTGGATGGAGATAGAAATGTATTTTCCGAAAATGTAAATAGTGGTCGTTGTGTTGGCCTAGACATAGATAATTGCCGCGCTTTACGCTCGGTGGGAGAGTCATCGCTCATCAATGGATTCACATCATCAGACTTTGGAAGCTGGGGAACTTTAGGTTCGTCCTCTGGTTCCTGTTGTTGAGGCACATCAATTACGAAAGGGTCATTTGTTTGTAAGGTCCGTGGTTGAGGTGGTACAGGATCATTTGGAGTTGCAGAAACAACCTGATCTGCGGTTTGGGAGTCAGGCACAATCTCTTCCTCTTCTGAAGCATGAGATGCTTCGGCGGGGCTCGCTGGCAAAGCAGATTCAGCTGATTGTGCAACTTGTGTACCTGGAACACTAATAGACCCAAAAGCTTGAGAAGAACGAAGTTGACTTGAACCTCGGCTCCTAATGACCACCTCTTCTGGAGCCCTTAGATAAGGCTCCAAAGCTTGAACAGGTACTGGATCTTTCGGTGTGGTTGAAGCATATACAGGTGTCGGCTCTTTGGGTGTCGTTGAAGGGAATACAGGTACTGGGTCCTTTGGTGTAGTAGAGGCATGTAAAGGAGCTGAATCTTTTGGAGTAGTAGACACAGGTAGAGGTGCTGTATCTTTTGGAGTGGTAGAAACAGGTTCATCCATTTCTATGGATGTTTGAGGCACAGTTGTTCCTGAAGCTGGTACCGCAGCAGGTGGTGATCTCCTCAGCCCAGTTTTCTTGAAAGGATTGAAATCAATCTGCGATTGTTCTTGCGGTTCTGCCGTAGGCTGGCTGCTTTGCTCCGGTACTGGTGATCTTCTTAATCCCGTCTTTTTGAATGGATTTGTGATTCCCTGTATATTCTCAAATTCTGCCGCGGGTTTGAAATTGCTCCTTGGAGTTTCGTTTGCAATTGGTCGTTTGGCCGGAGATCTTGACAATCTCCTCGGTTTCGATGCCATTCCACCTCCAATCGATCGAGCTCTCGTGGGTGTCCGAGTAATCGCATCATCTCCTCCATCCCTAGTCGACCCTGGAATTGACCGTTCTGCACCAGCAGTGACGCTCCTTCCTCTTTCTCGTTGCGGTGTATTTCCCAGCGCTTTATTGAAAACATTCTGTACTCTCCCCTTACTCGGAGATCTGCCGACTTCCGGTCCTGTAGAAGTAGCCCTCGCGAGTATTTGAGGATTGTGGCGTGCTAAGCTTGCCTTCGTTGGAGAGGCAAATGAAGGAAAACGCGACGATTGTGAAAGGACGGGGATGCGACTCGGAGTTGGTGGGACAATCGCAGTTGGAATTGGAGTTTTCGAACGACGTGAAGGGGTGTTATCTGCCATATCCGCGGGTGTCTTGTGCTATCCCATTGCTGTCCCAATTGGCGAAAAATACGTTGTTGTGATGCAATATTTATTTTAATTGGGATCGCGTATTGGGAGGACGCGACGGGAGGGGTTTTGCGAGATAGCTAGAAATATAAAGTTACCACTTCACTACAATCATGACTAAACAGATATGGTTACATTAATAAATTCATATCGTCTTTTCGGGTTATAACAATTCTTGAAAGACACTCATAATTGATATTGCAATTTTAAACGTGGAACGAATGTTGCTGCGTGAATGTGGAGTGAAGTTTCAATATTATTGCGGATGCTGACCATTCCAATTCACAGCGATGACGTTCCTCAAAAACTTTCCAAAGCTTCAATCCCAAAAAATAATTAATGCACCCACCACACGATTCTTCACCTACGGAACATTAACAGCCCATTTAAAAATCCAACTACTTCTCTAATGATTTCACGATAAAATAAAGTCTACCAATTACTCTACAGAGTATATCTCTCAATACAACAATCGGCCAATACAACATGGGACAAAGAACCCTACTCCGACTAGCACAACGCCTCAAACTTCCACCCTCAGTCTGCCAGCTCCCCTCCCTTTTACGCTACGAATCTACATCCAATAAGCCAGCCCACCAAGCGCACCCTGTAGGCGACTACTATTCCTTACTCCTCTCCTCTTCTTCTCCAGAAATATCGTCCGCGCCCCCCACTACTGCCTCTACCTCGAATCCGCCCATAACTGCATCTCCTCCTCCTACAGAATCGGCCGCAGACCCCGAACCCGCAATTCTCTTCTCCTCTCGTTTATCCTCCCCCTTAGAACGACGCTCTGAAATTTTGCGCAAAAGCCAACGTATTGCAGGAGTACTCATTCCGCCGCGCCCAGAAGAACCAGATAATTGTTGTATGAGTGGGTGTGTGAATTGTGTTTGGGATCGCTATCGGGATGAAATAGAGGAATGGGCTGCTGCTAAGAAAGATGCGGATAGAGCGTTGAAGAAAGAAAATAGGAAAGAAAGTCCGGGGATTTTGGCACAGGCGGCTACGAGTATGGATGATGATGGTGGTGGGAGTGAGGGAAATTGGGATATAGGAGGGGAAGGGAATGGCGACAATTTATTTGAGGGAATTCCGGTTGGCATAAGAGCTTTTATGGCGCAAGAAAAGAAGTTGAAGGAAAAGCATCAAAGAGAAGGCACGACGGGATAATGGATATTTGGAGAGGGGGATAGATGGAGACCAATGTTTTCCGCCACTTAGATGGTATCAAATAGAAGAACAAGAGCAGGAAGTACTAGAAGAATATTGATACACCTGAAGCAAATAGAGATGCTTCTTTAGAGTACAAATGAGAAAGAACCAGACGCTCAGAGCGCAGACGCATAAGGGAATGCGGTAGATCTCATTGGTGTCTGTATATCACATACCGTAGATAGATCTGTTCAATCACGGATTGGTCTTGTAGAACACTCTTCACTTATTCTTCGGCACCTTCACGAACAGCACGCCAATGTAAAGAATATCCCTTCAATTATTCGACAAATTTACTCCATCCATTCAACCTTCCGACTCCGACCCGCTGCCAATATGACACTCAATATCCATTCGCGCTGCCTCTCCTTGCCCGAAACACGTCGTCCTTCACCTTCTAATCGACATCCACACCTTTCGTTCTGAGATCCTTCCTCGCCAACTCAATCTCCTCCATCAATTCCGCATGCGCCTTTGGCACATCGTTAAACGTAAAAACGCCATAGCCCAACTTCCCCAAAAGATACGCTCCAAACGAAACCAACACCCAGAATGGCAACTATTTGCGCAAGAACAATACCAAGTCAGCGATAATATTCTTGATGTGGGCGACGAGGGATATTGTGGCTATCGATTTGATCGAGCCATCACGACGGGAAAACAAAGTCGAGGAGGGAGAAGCGGGCGGAGGGAAGGGAAAGGACTCGTATGTCGAATCACCTATGAGAGGGGAGAGAGGAACTTTCTCCCAGTTCTCAGGAAGAGGAAGTTCGGCATCGTGAGCGGGAAGAGATGTTATGGTTATGGTACAAGTAGCCATATCCTTTCCCTCGGTGCGTGCTCATGAAGGGGAAAAAAGAGAAAAGAGGATAGGTGAAGGGTGTAGATAAAATAATAACGCAAACATAACGTACCACAGGAATAACCTCCTCAGAAACCTTTCCAGGAAGAGATATTAACTCCAAGTAAACTGCCAGGTATAACTAAGTGAATCCCTCGAATCAGTGATAATTCGTCCATTTCTCCTTCCAATTCCAATCTCGCCCCCCGAATCTGTCGTAACATCCTTCTACGTGTTTGCAAATTTACACAGAATAATCCCAACACATGATGACCAATTCACACAATCAGAGGCAGAGAACATACCGAAGTGACGAGTAAGCCAATAGAGATAGTTTGCTGTGCGCGCGTCATCTTTGCGATTCCGTGTGCGATTGCTCAGGTTCGGGGTTGATGTGTTTTATAAGGTTAGGGTTTCGGGGTGTGTGATGCGTGTATGAGTTGGCAGATTCTCAAGGGTGGGCAAAGGAGTGTGGTTCGTAAGGAAAGTTGTGGTTTTGCTTTCTTCTCGGGATTGGGTTGATTTGAGGACAGCTGGTGCTCGTCAGTCAGTCGCGATTGGATTGGGGCCCAAAATTCAACGATGTCACGTGTCGCCTCTCGAGAATCCTACCTGCTATTCTCCTGTGACCTATTTCGGAGGTTACTTCTCAGATGTATGGCCATGAACATGATTTTGAGATGAACAAGGTATTTGAAAGAGCGTTGAAATACTACATACATATAGTCCATAGGACAATCTTGATTACAAAACTATACGATATATGATAACCAATTCCCCATCCACAAGGGAATATTACTCCTCCACCCAATATCATTCAACGCCCATTTAAGTACCTTGATAATTTAGACTAATACAATAAATCACATTCTAATCGACATCTGTCGGATTAGTTTCCTCTAAAGGCATACCTGCAGAGGGTATCCTATCTCTCAACCATGCAAGTGTAGCCTCTGTACCTTTCTCTAATATCGTGTATTTTGGCACACGGAATCGATTCCCACTGACATTCAAAGTCTGCAACCCATCTGGTCCACCCATGAGCCCAATTCGCGAGTTTAAACTATTTATTTCATTGCTACTGCAGTCCAAATGTCTCAAGCCTTGAACTGCTTCCGGCAGCAATTCGCGGATCGTATTGTTCGATGCCATGAGGAATATCAAGCTAGGGAAATGAGGCTTCAGAACAGGTAAAGAAGTTAGACGATTAAAGCTGATATCAAGTTTCTCTAAATTGGGTGCTTTCAGATGCTGTATGAGTGGTTGTAGAGAGTTGAAGGTGTTGGAGCTAAGGTTCAACTCCTTCAGTGCAGGCAGATCTAAGTCGTCCTTTAGGAACGTGTCGCTCGTCAATTCATTGTGCGCGATACTCAAGGAGGTGAGAGTAGATGCAAAGAAAGCGATGGAGCTGGGTATCTCTTTGAATTGGTTATGTTGCAAGTGCAAAACTCTGATTGTATCCCGTGCAGCCACCTCTGCAGCTATCACTGGATTGAGGGAGTGAGAAGTCGTGCTAGATCGATCAAGAATCCCCCCTTCTTTTACAGGCCAATGAGAAGACGAAGGTCGGCTGGAGATGCTTGGGGTACTTGGCTCAGACAAGAACCCGTCTTTCTCTTGCTCAGTTGGTGTAATTCGGGCTCGTAGAGCATTTTTCAGGTCTTCGGTGGACATTGCAGAAAACTTTCTTTCTCTCAGTGGATTTCCACTTATTCGAAAGATATCAAGACTTTCCATTCGACCGATTCTGTCATCCAAAACCTTGATGTTATTGCCGCTAAAATTAACATTTTTGACCTTGAGGAGGTCGACAAATCCGGCTGGCAGCTCAGAAAGATTATTGTCCTCAGCTGTAAGTGTACGTAAAGATACCCAAGAAGTCAAATCTGGAAAAGTTGCAATGCGGTTTGAGGAACAGCTCAGCTGATGAAGTGAAGGTAGTTCGAGCTCTGATTCGCACAGAGCAGTAATTGCATTACTCGTGACATCCAGAACTTGAAGTTGTGGAAGGCTTCTCACAGCTCCTGTTACGAGAATACCAACGAGGCCATTTTTGACAGCGATGAGCTCAATAAGGTTTAGACGGCTAAGAATGTCAAAAGGTAATGATTGAAATCTGTTTTCGGTGATATTCAAAATCCTCAATCGATCTAATTGTGATAGCGTTTCCGGAAACGTATCAAGAGCGTTGTGTTGTATCTCTAGAACTTCGAGGTTTTTTAAACATTCTATATCTGGACTTAAAGTCCCACAGAGACCATTGTTTGCTATTTTGAGTTCCCGCAAAGAACTGATTTGTGTAATGATTGGGAGGCATTCATTGCCTAATTTATTGTTTGCCTATTGATAATTAGTAACTGATCAATCTAGTGCATCAAATATTAGCTAATCAACATACCAGATTCAAAGATGTCAGATTCTCAAGTCTACGTAGACCCACAGGAATCTCTTTCAACAGATTGCCATGCAGATCCAATGTCTCAAGGCCACTAAAAATGTTGCCTTCGAAATCATCATCTTCCATGGCTTCACGTGGGTCGATATCCGGAAAAATGTTGTCACCAAGATTTTCAAACTCATTGTCAGCGGCAATAAATCTAGTCAAATCGACAGCTTCAGCCCATGATCCACCCTGATCCCCAAGTGCATCAAGGTTGTACATGGACATGACCTCCTCAGGCATTTCCTTGAGGCCCATGGCAGCGATGTTGAGGCGTCCATCGGTACGTGCAGCAGAAATTCGTTTGCGGAGGAGGCCTTTACTGGCGTTTGGATCAATACGCTGATTAAAAGGGTCATCTGAAAGGCCGAAATCAAAAGACGCCGTGGGAACTACAGGTACTTCTTCATGATTACTCGCGGCACTTGCGGTTGCTGCCGCTCGCTTTGCTGCTTTTGCTTTCGCGATCTGATCTCTAAGTGATGAAGATGATTTCGGCGCAGCAGATTCTTCCGTTTTGATGGGTGAAGCAGATCCACTGGGAGCTGATGTCACAGGTCTATGAGGAATGCTCTTAATGTTCATTGACCTCTTTCTTTCAATGGGGCTGATGTTGTCCATGGCAGTGCGTTTCTCTGTAGCATCTTCACTAGGCGCCGATGTGACAGACTGAGGAGGAATATCCCTGAAATTCAATGACCTCTTCCTTGAACCAAAACCAATGCTGTCCGCCTCAAACGATTGGTCCATTAAAGGCATTGATGGTTTGCGAAACAGACCAGTTACAGAGGCACGCTCCTTCACTGATCGGGCACTGAATGTCTTGCTACCAGATTTTATTGTAGGCAGTCTCTCTGCTTTGACCGGACTTGGAGATCTTTGTAACGCATTACCAGGGGATGGAAGCTGTGCTATGCTTCCAGGACTGAAGCTACTTCGAACCGTTGGCGTCTTGAGTGCCTTTGCAGGACTTGGTCGTTTCATCGGTGTAGAAGCTTGATAATTCGTAGGTGGAGGTCGGAAGGTGCCCGAAGCTGACCGGAAGTCAGTAATTGATTGAGCAGAATCCGCACTGGATGTTGGCCTTGAGCTGGCAGAACGGCGAGATGGTGGTCTCATAAACCCATCATTTTGGTAACTGGATCCAGGTCTGGATGATGAACTCGCGCGAGATGCGGAACGTGGAGTAGCCGAGGGATTGAAAAAGTTCGATTGCCTCCTCCGAACAGCTGGCGATGGGGGAATATGCTGTAATGTTTCCATCGTTCGTTCGGATAGGGAAGGTCGAGAAGACGAGCTCCCACTCAAAAGCTCTTCATCATCGCTTATTACTGGAGAGAATCTGTGTTCCTTCACATCCTCATCCTCACTTGAAGTTGGCCGAAATTGTTCTTGTTCAATTGTTGGCGGCTTTCGAAAGGAACTATAGCTTGTCTTGGGCTGTATTGGCCGCGGGTGTAAATGGCCGGCAGCAGGGGCTGTGATACGTTGTCTCGAGGATATTGGTGCAGATAGTTGATCTCTTGACAGTGTGGTTCGCAAACGTGGGTTGCTTATAGTACTCGAAGGCCGCGAAGGTTGCTGTTGCTGCCGCAAGTTTTCCCCCGAGGCTGAAGGCCGCGGAAGACGCGAAGGTCTGGGAAGACCAGATGGCCTTGGTTTGTTGACTGGAGTGTTGTCCATGCTTGTGAATGTAGTCGTGAAAGTAATATATTCAATCAACAATCATATCTTGCCAGAGCTTTATGAATTCGTAAAAAAAACGGAGATGACGCTCGAAGTAAACAAACAGGCTTCCCCTGTAAACAAACGCAAGGTACGCAAAGTCCGCAGAAAAGGAAAGGGGAAAGCGATTGATAAACTACCTTCTGATGGCACGAATTGTGTTGTATCTAGTATCTGCGAAAGGATAAGAGGCTTCTAAAGGTTCTCTCTCCTTCTCCCGATCAACAGATAATAGATTGAGTGACCGTGTCAAGAGCTGCTTTTATAAAGCGGATCTTTTATTAAAATTTCATTTCCCAATCGCCATAGAAGCTCAGTTCTCCGGAGAATAGTAGGTAATTTATTTATTACCTTGTGGGTATTTATCGTTGATTAGGAGAACTGATGGTCTGAGGTGGGGGGGGGGGTGCGCTCGGGGGTTATGGGTATTGGGAGATGATTAGTAGGTAGCTAGGTAGCACTAGGTAGGCTCGCAGGTACAGTGGATGTGAGCTGTGTAGGGTTGATTGATAGTGCTACATACGAAGGACATGGCTTGAGTCGGGTTGAGACAGGGTCATTACGAGGTAGTAGGTAGGTACCCAGGTAGGGATTTAATGCACAATTTAAGCTTATGAAGCCCTGATGGTTCATAGCATACCTAGGTATGTATGGTTCATAATAATACATCAAATAATACCCAAATGGGTCCCATTGTCCGAGCTTGAAGAGAGCCAAGGATGCTAGGTAGAGAGGTGCATCGTACATGAATAATAGGTATATGATACCGGTAGGTGCGTGAGATACCTAGCATAGGCAAAGAGATAATAGCTATCACACACACAGTGATATAATAGCAACGAAAAAGCAATAGAAACGTGAGAAATTTGTTGGTATGTTGATGTTTGATGATCTTCATATATACATACCTATGTAGGCAATGACATGCTACCTCCTCCTTGAGTAGAGCAATAATTGTTTTCTCTGATTTATATATAATGGCACGTTCAATTTTACTTTCCAGCTCCCGACGAGTAGATGGGATGAGTAGGTACTAGGTAGGTAGAAGGTAGACAGTCATTGTCAGCCTTCTCTCATCAATCTCAGATAGGCTTGGTGCTGCCTCATTCGCATCCACACCCTCAGCCTTCCTCTTTTCAGGTTCAATTTCATACTTCACTTCCCCACATGACCATGACTGTCACCTTAGCAACAGAGCTAACCCCAGTCATTTTCTGCAAAGCATCGCAAAGCAAAAGAACTGTCCCACCTCCACTCCAACCCTCTCTTATCACTCTAGCTTACAACAACACATCATATGAATAAATCGATTTCATTACCATACACACATACATACATGCATACTACAATCGCAAGAAGAACCTCTTCCCTCTGTTCTTACTTACCCTGCAATCGCATTTGCTACCTCAATATATCAACGGAAGTTGTATCACAATTTGTCTTGTAGCCATCGCAAACAAGTCGATCGCAAAACAAATCCCTTCCGAGCGCCTATCTATACCTCCCTTCCGACTTCACACTTTCTCAACCTGGGCGCATTCGATTTCCAATACTACTCGTGCATCTACGATTCCCTAAAGATAGTACCAGCGATCGCGCAAGCCTAAGCAAGCTCGCGAATCAGTTCCATTATCCCTGGGCTCCGCACAGAATTGGAAAATTGTAATACGTTATCAGTCTTCCATGTGCTCATATTTGCTAATCTTTCCATAAGACATAACCTGCTCTACGAGGTGCACAAAACTAAAACCAATGGCTTCCACTAGCTCATTCGACGATGCGTCGACTCCACCCGATGTTTCTACTGCCGTCCAACTCACTCAAAGTTTTGCCTCATCTCAAGATGAAGGTCCTAGTCGCTTACCTTCAACATCCGTCCTGTTAGCCGTCGATTCGCAAGGTGAATTTAGAGACTCGGAGTGCGATGACTCTTTAGCAGTAAAAGATGTGTTGACGCGAAGTTCGTCATTCGGTCGACATATTTCTTCATCAACGACTCCTCCACCATCATCTCAGATATCAAATATTCATCAATCGCTCCCAAATCAAAGAACCGCAACAACGTCGCCATCTGATCTCGGATCTTCACGTGCCACAGACTCAAATGATATCAAGGCAGCCTCTTTTCCTAACATCACCCGACTACCGACTGCTCAAGAGATTGCGGACGCGTCTACAGAAGAAAAGACAGAAATGATAAAGATGCTGATTTCCGACAACAGCAAGTTGGAGAACGCAATTCGAGAATCTCGTATGGAACAAGCACATTGCAAATTACAAAACACGCTTCTGGCCCTGGAGTCTGAGGAGGCCATTAAGCATTTGGAGGCGGAACATGAATTGACGCGTCGAGAAGTCCAGGTCTTAAAACTTGCATATCAGGGGAGAAGTGATCCCCATACACCCAGTCCAGAGTATGTTTCAAGGCTCAAGGCCATCTGTAAGAGCCTGGAAACAGAGAACAAAACCATTAAACGTCGCCTTGAAAGAGCCAAGAAAGTAATAGAGGCAAAGGAAGATCAATTGGAGGCTGCTAATGAGACAAATGATCGTCTTACTCAACGTATTCGCGAAAATCGAGAGCATATTAATATCATGCGCAGCCCTGGAGGTTTCTTTCATGTTGCTACGCCGAGACTATCACACAACAGCTACCCAGCTACTCCACAACAGTACCGTCGAACGCCACATCAGACTCCCATGGCCGGTCGCTCGATCGCTGATTCTCGCGAACATGGCCAAGAACCTGGATTTGCTGCTCTCTTAGCTGCCGCTCACCATGAAAACAATAGTGCACCGTCCACTCCTCTCATCAATCAACATGCTAGCCCACGCACCCCAGTCAATAGGCACAATCGTGGTGTTCAATCCCTCTCTTCATTGCCTAACACACCCCCTTCCGCTCATCCAGGCACTGCGCAATCAACACTTCTTCCTTCTGCACAATTCATGCCACACAGTGCCTCTAGGTCAGCTTACACCAACCGCACCCCGAAACTCCCACCTCGCGAACGTCGACGTGAAAGTCGCGATAGTACCATTTCAGCTGAGGATGTTGAGGAGTTTAATCACTCTAGGTTCGAAGGACGTGGACGTGGAAGCATGGACCATGAGGAGATCCAAGAAAGCCGAGCCGCTCAAAGTGCGAATGAAATGCTACGCGCTGATCCTCGTGAATCTTTTGAGGTTGCACCTTCTAGAACCAATACTCCAAATCCTGTTACAGCAAAGAGTGAACTTTTACAGTCCAAGATCTGGGGGACTGTCACTAAACCGGTAGTTGAGAAGAGAAAACATGATGATCATCATTCTTTTGGCCATTCGAACAAGAAATCGAGGGCTTCCGATCCTATCGGCCTTGGTATTGGTTACGAAGCACCCCGAGCTTGAGATCTGATTTCTCGATATCCACCATATTGTGGGAACTAATCTGGTCTTGAGAAGTTTCTGTATGATTGAAAATCTTCACAGCGTTCTCGTCACCTTATCCTTTCATACTTATTTGTAGACTAATATATCCTATTCACCTCCCTCCCATCTGTAACTCTTTTATTGTGCGCATGAGGAGCATCAAGCATGTCTAAGATAAATAAAGGAAGCGCGGTGCAGCATGCTATAAAGGGTAAACAAGCAAGCACATCTACCTCAAGCATTATGTTCTCGCGACTGAAAGTGCTTTGGTGTTTGGCGAGGGGAAGTTGTTGGGTAAAGCAAGGAGAATTTTAGCGAGCATTTACCAGACTGATCTCTACTTGATATCTACCCCGTGAATTTAATGCCTTTTAGAATATCAACAAGAGTCTCAAATGATTCCCACGTGTCAAGCCACTGCCCTCTTTGTCAGCCCGCCTCGTATAATTGTCGCTCATAAGGCTACTGCTGCATTCGGATCAAGTTTGCAGCGGTCAGCACGCGTCAACATATCCTCCAAGCCTCCTCCAAGCCATCTTTGGGTTGCAGGCCATATCACCTTGCTGAAAAACGGCAATACTTAACACCGATACTGATATTAGCTATCTAGGTATAGAGGGATATTGAGAAATAGATACAATAATGCTACTAGATGGAAAAGCTTGAATGAATATACGGCTTTAGAAACTTGTTTCATCATGAGAGTTGTGTGGTGTAGGTATATTGTTTGGGAATATACATAGTATTTGTCGAGATTAAGTCAGCTAGAGTCATTGATCAGTGAGGGGTTGGAATACTTCCTAGATGCATAGATGGGTCCTGGTGCAAATATCAGACCGCCGTCATGGATACTATGTTTAAGCTTCGTAATTTTCGGGAATAATCCGGTTGGGTGCACCAGTCAGATGGAGCTGGGGAATGTCACTGTTTGTCAGCGAGCCACCGATTCACCTCACCGTTATTACTAGGTAGTCTCATCATCGTAAATATTGATAGAGGGAGAGGTGATTTTTATAGCAATCTACTATAAATCTCTTGGCGTGGAATACATAGATAATAACGTGGTCTCTGTTACGAACTAAAGCCCTTTAAATTCTAATCTTATTCAAGGTTGAGGGTCTTCCTAGCTTTTGTCAGAATACAAAGACTCGAACGACGCCTAGATTGCCTAAATCCTTCGAACGGTTTTGAAACTTTATTATAGTCGACTTTTGATTCGCACCTTGGAACCATATTCGAAGTGATATTGTGACTATATATAATGCAACTAAGCACGTCACTTTCAAAGGTTAATTAGGGTTTAGTATGGATTTAACACGGATATTTATAGAACATTGCGGTCCGAGTTACTAAAGAGATGAGAAACCCTTGGAATCGATTCATCTCCTGTTCTCAAAGCTCTTTCCATCATAGTTGAAGACGATTTAGACTTCGCAAGCTTACATCTCTTTGAATGTCCTATGAGGTTGTCACATTCGATTCTAGCCTATCAACCCAAGTCTTATTACAAAGATACTGCTACTCGTATAGTTAACCCTCAGAATCATACGTCGAAATAAAGTATCCATCACCTTCCTTGGCCCCACCCACCTTTTTTCCCGCTAGTGTCTTTTAAAACGTTATTTCGCTATTCGTCAACCCTATCAATACCCAGATCACAAATTTACAGGCCAGGACTTTACATTCACAACCTTGCATCTCGTTTGCCGGATCACTCGTTCCTCTCTCCCAGTATCAGATTGCAGACGAGTCTGTGGCGCAGTATTCCTTGGCTCTACATAACCCAAGGCTCAAGCCCCTACAACTGCATTAACGAGTCTGTAGCATTGCAATCATGGAGGGCAGAGTAAACACTAGCCCTCAATCTAGCAATGAGACTGGATCTGATGATCAAATGGATTTGGCGAATGCAGACTCAAATACGAGGGCTCTTCCGGCATCGTTTAAAAATGGCATGGAGAAACATAAGCATTTGACCAAGGCTGAACAGAAAGACATGTCGTCATCAATCGCAGACATCTTCAAGCTGGAGGAGTCTGTAAGTGCAGAAGATGTGGACATGGATGATGATGCCGAGGAGGTGGTGGACGTAGAGGATAGGGAGAGAAGGACGGAAAGGTTGAAAGGGGCACTGGGCAAGTTGGCGCATTTATGGTGGCAAGATTCTACGTCTATCAATGAAGCTGCAGAAAAATTGGCGGATGGGAGTCGAGATCGTGAGTTACCTTCCGAATTGCAAAATATGTCTGTTGCTTGAGATTCGGTTTCACGTGGCTAAGTGGCTCTTGTGATATGATACCACATTGTTAAAACGTGCATTCAGTGATCTAACATTGTTCTAACTGTGAAATAGCCAAATGGCGAGTACCCCTCGGAGACTCCGGTATTTTGAAGTTTTTTCTTGAGCTATTAAGTACACACACTTTACGTCATGCTCTCAAACTTCAAATATTGCGTTTGGTGGGTAATTCTTGTGCGGATACAGGTAAGCTGGACATCTTCACACTCCTCTTTCAAACTGACATCGAGATAGATGAAAACAGAGCTCGTGTCGTAGCGTCAAATTGTATGCCGTTGATTATTACTCAGTTGTTAGATACCAATTTACTCGCTTTTGCAATACCAGTTCTCTATAATGTTTGCGTCGATTATGGTTAGTACATTGCAAGTTTCGGTTTGATGGTCAACTACTGACATTTTCCAGTTCCTGCTCAACAGCAGGCGTCTAGTGCATATTTAAGCAAGGAACTCATTGCACTGATTTCAAGCCCTCGATTCAAAGATAGCGTACATTTCCTTGGATACGTATGTAAACTACTCGATCTACTTATACAACAACGTAAGTGATACATTCGAGACCAGTCAACATTTATACTAATTTGCACAAAGCTTCCGAGCCCGATACCGCACCAGATGATACACCAATTATTCTATTAAAGCTGGCTTCAAATCGCGAGAACCCAGTGGACATGGATGATTACATCGCTCTTGTCAACACCGCTGTGGCATACCTGGGACACGAAAAATTCCAGAAAACGATGGTCAAAACTCCCCAGGCGCTTGATACCGCTCTAGCTGTTCTTGTTGATTCCTATACGCGATTCGATTCTCATCCATCGATTGGCCCTTCGACAACACACGAGGACGATGCAAAGCTATTGTCGCAAATGCGCATCAACCTGAACTCAGCCCTGTCCGATATCTCAGCCTTACCTGAATTCAAAGAGGCATACCCAGTCATATCTCCATTTTCTTCTTCGCTACGCCGATGGTTATCAAGCGAACAGATACAATTACAAGTTTGTGCTTGTATCATGTTAGGTAACCTTGCTCGTACTGACGAAGCTTGTGGGTTGTTTGTACACACGGCTCGAGTTCATCTACCCCTCATATCTATACTCAAGAATGTTAACGATTCACAATTACTCCACGCTGCGCTTGGGTTCCTCAAGAACCTGGCGTTGCCTTTGAGAAACAAGGAAGTATTAGGAAGCTCCGGTATATTCGAAGTGCTTCCTAGACTTTGGCTTCTTGACATCCTACAACCAATTCAGTTATCATCCATATCCCTTAGTCGCCAACTTGTCAATGGTTCCATGGAAAATGTCGAACGAATCTGTGCACGCCTCTCAACAGATAAGAATTCACCAGCTCACGAGCGTTCAAATATTTCTATCTTAATTGCCTTGTTCGATCGTACAGATGTAGAACCAATCAAAATGGAGATCTCCCGTCTAATTACAGCTGTCTGTCGAGTCTTCACAGCTTACAGAGGTCGACCAGCTGAAGAATTGAACGATACTCGAAGAAAATTTCTCCTTCGCCATCCTGACATCGGACGACCCTTAAGCTTCATGGTCTCTCAAACCAAATGGCCAATTGTCAGAAGCGAAGGATGGTTCGTGTTCGCTCTCATGGCTAGGTACCCAGATAGTGCACAGTGCATTAGCGATATGATGCAAGATGTAACCGTCTTTCAACCTCTCGTCGAAATGCTTACCGGCAAACCACTCCTCGAATACAAGCCTGCCCTTGCAGCTAACACGCCTTCATCAACCCCACGAAGTGAATCTCTCGGAATTTCAAGTCTCGAACTTCAAACCCCCGAACCGGAACCCGTGCAGCCTCGAGCGCAAGCAGCAGAAATGGCACGTCTTGATCGAGAAAATGCGCTGGTGCTTGTGAGTGAGCTACTAAAGAATAGAGGGGCGGAAATGGCAGTCATGAGACGCACGCTCTTTGAGGATTTGTTAAAAGGAGGTGGAGAATTAGTCATGAGTTATCGACAAGCAAAAGAAGAGAATGGTCCTACAGAGTGGAGAGAGTCGGACCATGGGAGCACGGGAATAAACCTTTCAGAGGTGGCCGAGGAGAGTATTCGCGAGTTTACGTAGGATGTGGGAAAGGGGTAGGGGGCATGAAGCGGTGACTGGGAGTGGAATTATGTAGATGGGTATAGGCATGTGAGACGGTGTTGGGGCGAATACATAGCTAGCCGCGTGGGGAAAATACATGATAGTAAGAAAAGATCATTACTATTTTGACCGTCTTTATCTTCGCGCTCTCCCGTCCTGCTTTATTCTAGGTTGACATAATCATGTGCAGATGATGATAGACTGTGCTACATGCATATACAAGAATGACCAAGGGGCACTAGATGGATAATGCGTATGAAAAGCATGGTTTGCAATGAAGTCTGACGGATCTATTTGTAGGGGTACCGACATCAAATCGGCATAGGTTGAAGTGAGTGCATGAGGAGTCGTACCCAATATTTTTTGATATAGTAAAGCAATATAACTATCTTAATGGACTACATATAGTATTCGACCTATCTCAATAAACTAAGTTGCCATCCCTACAATCAGTAACCCTCCACCATCATCTAAAAACAAAAATCTCAATTTCCTGACCCTCCTCTCCCACCATTCCCAACGGTACTTTACACTTCTCCACAACTCCAAATCCTTCTTTCTCCATCAGCTCAAAAAATACCATTTCACTATCATGTCTCACTTTCATCGCGAGCAGAACGAGCATTCCTTGATTCCCATCTCTCACTCTAGTTAATGTGTGTACCAAATCTGGTACCACATCCGGATTGTACGTACAATCCGCCACGACCACCAACTCCCACCTCTCGTCTCGCACATCTTGCGGAAGTGAGGCCGACCAATCCAGTACTTGGTGAGAGCAGGAGTTACAGAGTGAGACATCTGCATCTGGAGCCATGGCAGAAAGATTCTTCTCCAGTATCTCCGAGGCTTCGGGGAGATCGGTGAGGAGGATTTTGTTAATTCGATCCGAGAAGATCTTCGCGAGTGTGATACCTACAATTCCGCATCCGGCTCCCAGCTCAAGAATATTGATCTCTTGTTGCGTGCTCAGAAACTTTTCTAGAGTAGGCAGGGAGTCGGCAGGGTGGGAAGAACTCCCAAGGGATGAGAGATATGATGAGAGCACTAGACCCGCATCCCCTACATCATAGAAATGCATTAGTTACCATAGGAAAAAATACCCACCTACCTTGAACCCGAGAAAACCTACAGATGTGTCTTGCGATACTTTCCCCCGTTTCTTCCCAGATGTGGATGTGATCCCGTCTTCCAGAAGCAGTACTGAAAACCCGTTCGGCCATACCCTCCGACCTTGTGGCTCCAGATTTCAGATCGATACTCCTACTCCTCACCTTCACGATTCCTCCCTCATTCTGGCTTCTTCCCAAAACATCCTCGAAAGAACCGACACCATATGTATTTTCCGCAGGTCCCACAATCATCGTCGTCCATTGTTCCACTCCACGCGGTACTTTTATCGGTATTTGGATTTCTAAACTCCTCATCCCATTTGTGCCTTTCCATATATATTCTTTCCCGCTGCCAAGACTTTTCTCATCAATTTCTATTTCCGCACGAAGTTTCACATCGGAAATCAAATATGATTCTCCCAAATCCGTCGTGATGGTAATCTTCGCAGAGAGTATTCGAGGAGAAGACGGGGATGCGGAGGATGCAATTGGTAGCAGACGAGGCTGCTTGAATAACCGTATGTAATGCATAATGTCTTGTAGTATTTCGCCCGGGAAAGATCGATCCGCAAAATGTAAGTATAACAGCCTGGTAGGAACACAGGCAAGGCTAGACAGAGAGCTTAAATCCTTCAGCCTTTGAGGCTAATCTCCTCGTTCCAGCTCTAACTTCCGTAATCGTTATCGCACACTCCTATTCCTACGGTGCGGCTCAGTCACACACCAACTAGTATGTAGATATGTATGTCTCAGCCCAGCACGGTAATTGGTAATTCCGAAACTCCCGTCTATCACCACATATACTTTCCCAAAGAATTTCCTAGTCGCCGTTTAACGTTTTCCCTTCGTGCATATACATATAGCGTAACACAGTACGCACGCAATATTGTCCGCGCCGGTCGTAAAAGTAATCTTAACTTTAACAAACTATCCAATGCACACACTCAATCCCATGCATCTCTCCCAGAAAACCCCTGGGGTTAAGCCTCTCTCACACAACTCACGCAGTCTCCCTTCCTTTCTTCTTCCGTCCAACGTTCCACGTTCCGCAACCAACCTTTTGGCTCCGTTGTGTTGATGCTTGACGTACGTCGTGTGGATATGTATAGAATGGCGAGATGCCTCAAGGGGACTAGGTGGTACTGGAAATGTTGAAATCTTTTCTTCGCATTGCATGCACATTGCACACTCCCTTTTTAGTCGCTATGTCGTAGAAACATGGCAAATCTACCCCCTCGTTTCAAATTCTTCCTTTCCCGTTTATCGACGCATCCACCCTTCACGCTAATTTAGCTTTTGGCTTGGACCATGTCATGTTCCTTCCTCGTTCGTCGTTTCTTTCCGTTCTCACCCCCCTGAAGATTAAATTCCTTCCACGTTCTTTTATATCGACAACCTGGTCGTTAATTATGGATGGAGCTGGTGGTCAGAAACTTCTAATCTTGAATCCTTTCGTGTATCATTGATATCACTCTAAATCTACTTATGACAGGGCTGTTACTCTTTTGCTATTCGTTTTTCTAGCTGTGACATACATACATAAACTTTCTCTACCACGCCTTGCTGCAGGTCAAATTCTGCAACCCTTCCGTCGCTTACCTCTCTCTATACAGAGTACAGTATAGCTTGTGGCTGTTGTGATTCTACCATCTGAATGAACTATAAATAGTTCGTTATTGTAAATATGTGCGCAGATGCAGTGTTGAGAAGAGGCACAGCTTCTTTGAGAAGGTGTGTGTGCGTGTGTGTGTGTGTGTGTGATACTGTACTGAGAATGGGTATCGGATGCTGTGTGGCCATAAGCGCACAACATGGTAATTAATATGTGAGTGTTTTGGGATTTATCCAATTACCCTGACCTAACCATCATCCGTTCCATTTCCCATTTACCGATTCATCGTATCCCAGATCAAGCCAGATATTGTCATGATGATGCTTAGGGTCCCTAATAGCGGAAGCCTAAATGTACATGTGATATTGAAGTGGTTGGTACAAGACAAATCCAAGTTTTTATGACTTCTCAAGATACTCCAAGAACGAATTGGATGATTGAGAAAGGGCTGTCTCGTCACCGAACCCAAAGAAGATCCTAGATAATCCAATCATATCATGATTCAACCACGACAGCTGAAAATATTATAACGGTTCTCTACGCTTGGTTTCGGTACTTTTGCTCAGCCCTCATCTAGTGACATAGATCATTCATCGAGCGCCAACCCAACTGCTCGGGCATCGATGATTCATACCATGTCCCACTATCCAGCTTCAAGCGCTACATCAGCATCAGCATCAGCATCAGCATCAGCATCAGCATCAGCATCGACGTCAAATACTCTAGTCTGACATATTGACATCTTGACATCTTGACAACCTGATATCATCCCATAAAGATATATTCGCACAAGTAACCATAACACACGAATAATACTCGTGCTCAACCATAGTAATAGTCATCCCGAGCACGGAAGCCCCGAAAAAAGAAATGGTTTACAACATTTCCATTTCCATTCATCATTGCATCCGCATACCCAGAACGCAAGCGGCGAGTCAGGGGGAAGGGAGCACACATTATTTTGGGGACAGAACACTGCATTCTAGTAATACAATCTCAGAAAAGGGGAAGACAATAAATACGCAGTCCACCTATCATCTGCAAGGATTGAGATTCTATTTCTCATATAAATAATCCATATCTGCAAAAAGATAAATCTTAGGTGATATTGATAATTGGTGATACCTTTCTTATTCAGTATATGGTATGGCTAGTTGCGCTTGCTTACAAGGTGGGTGGGGTCGTTATATATATGGCTATGGATATATTATTCCAACGAATGTGAATCCCACTCCGCTGACTGTAAGAAGATGGAGGGACGCCAATAATAATCAAATTAGATTTGATTTCCCAAGAGATGTGGTGTGGAATGGTGAGCGACATAGTGCACCACACCAACCATACCATACCATACCATACCATACCATACCACACTACACCCTTTTCCGAGAAAGGTGGTCACAAATGGGCAGCCTCGCAGTTACATGTGATGGGAACACTACTGATGCTGGGTAAAATGAAAATGAAAATGAAAATGAAAATTTAGAAAAGACTAAGACTAGGATGAAATAGGGATTTGATTGGAAGGATATGCGATGATGATTTGTTCTATTGCAACCCAGAGCTGGGTTTTCTCTCCGAGCTGCATTTAGAGCAGTGTAAGGTCAATTTTATCTAATGTATATATATATATAGTATGAAGTATGTATGTATGTATGTATGTATGTATGTATGTATGTATGTATGTATGTATGAATTATCTAGTCTAATCACAAATCAATCTACACGGTCGGAAAAGAAAAGAAAAGAAAAGAGCAAGAAAAAAGAATGATGCAAACATAGATCTAGATCTAGATCTTCTCCAAATTCAAATAAGGTTATCTATCTAAGGTTATTCTATATCCAACGAGGTATCTATTAGGTACTTGCGATATTTGAAATATCGAACTATATGATACGATATGATGTGATATGATATAATTGAACATTGAGCCAAATCAAACTACACCAAACCTAGCAAATTGATTGTGAGAATACAATTCAACATGATACAATACAATACATTGCAGCGCAGCGCAGTGCAGTATACATCTAATATTCCAGTAACTACATAAATAAGCGAAAAGAATCATCCATCCATCCATCTTATTAAACATAAACAAAATCCATACCAATTTTCTATCCCTGCATTCCACAATCTCTCCTCCTCATCTCATCTTCTCCTCCTCCTCCTCCTCCTCCTCCTCTCCAAACCATACCCTATATCCTCTGACCTATATCCTCTATCCTCTCTCCTCCCCCTTTCATCATATACCTAACCACCCTCCAACTCATACTTACAATTTATACACATGGCATATCATATCATATCATATCATATCATATCATATCGTATCATATCTCATAGCAACACAAACCCAATCCCATCCATTCATTCATTCAATTCCCCATCGAATACTACATACACAAATATATATACCTAAATAGTAGCTAGATAGTTAACCATCAATCAATCAATCCATCCATCCATTATTACCTACCATCCAGAGAGGTATTCAAGTTCCTACTACTTGGTACAAGTATCCAGTTAGTTTCGTTTTATGATTTTGATTGTTAAGGACATTCGATGGGATTGGATTGGATATTTCCTTGTAGATATATGAATAGATAGATACCATCATTCAACTTGACTGGTTGACAGAAAAATAGATAGATCAAAATAAACCCACTAACCGAAAAGAGTAAAGAATTTATCATGATCTACTCTACTCACACACGAAGGACGCTACCTACATACCACCACTCTCCCTGTCCTCCTCCCTATGCTCCCCTCCCTTCCCTTCCCCTCCCCTCTCCACTTCCCGCCGTATAGCAAAACTCGCCAGGGTTAATCACTTCCATCTCCATCTCCATCCCCTTCCCCATCCATCCGCGCATTTCTAATTCTCTATACGAACTACACTCCAAGCCTTGCATCTCAAATCTCAAATCTCAAGACAATACTATCAAGATAATAATACACCTACCATATATATCACCTAAGTTACTACACTCCCATTTCCTGAGAAGACGAATATCCTCCCCTCCCATCTACCCATCTACCCATCTACCCATCTACCCATCTACCCATCTACCCATCTACCCATCTACCCATCTACCAATCTACCAATCTACCCATCAAACTACCTACTCTCTCTTCTCCATCATTCCTTCTTAACCATTAGACATTAATGAATAGCCCGTACACACTACGAGGGCGTGTTTTGATGGAGGGCCCGGATCCGTGCATATGCGTAAATAATGAGGGCCCTCATCAAAAACACCTCCTCGTGCATCTATTTTGAAACCCCAGGGCCAAGGGGGCAAAGTGATGTACATACATACATACATACATACATACATATATACATACATACATACATGACTCATGCATAACAAGTCTCCATCTGCATCAAAAATGAAGTCATCAACCTCCAAAAAAGATTCGCAATTATATGCATGAGTCGGTTTTTGTACCTTACGTGAGAGGGGGTTGCGTACAAGTACAATGTTAGAGATTAAAGATTAGTCCCCATGCGCTCAAGTTGTACACACACACACACATATATATCGAGAAACTTATTAAATCATGCATATACACATAAGCTCTGAAGCGACGCCAAAGGTGAAGAAGAGAAAAATATCCTTTCCATGAATTGAAACTATTCGCGGCAGCCGATGATTGACAAAGCTAAAACTCAAACAGAAGTATATGAAGGGTATATCCAGACGATGCGATCTCTCGAAATCATCTCCGTGCCGTGTGATGGGCAAACGCCAAAGCAAAGCCAAAGCCAGCAAGCAACCATGCCCCGTCGAGCTACTAAAAACTACTATTACAAATTTGCCATCGCCATTGAACCCTACCAACCCATTCCCCTTTCCCATAGATGCGTATAAAAAGAAAAATCCCGCCGCATGTCTTTAAACAACCGTAATAATCTTAGAAATAAAAATCAAACAAATCCATCCATCAAACAACTACCCTTTAATTAACAATCTCCAATGCCGATGGAAAATGCATAAACTTTTTTCCCAATCCGCCGTAATAAACATGCCTTGTCCAACATGCAAATGTAATCTTTTAGAAAAAATTCCGCCCAATGCCTGACTGAACCGGAAAGTTTGGGCTTGCGCCTCCCTTTGTAAACCATCCTTTTTATCTTACAGTGACTGCCCCGTAAAGCAAATGAGAACACATTCATAATGGTCTCATGGGTATCGTTTGATTCGTAAGAAATCGAGATGATGGAAGAAATAAACAAACTCCCTCCTTCTAATCCGTTTGTGTATGGATCCATAATAATTTTTTGTTTGTTGTTTTAATGTGTTTAAACATGTGCGTGTCTAGTGTATTTAAGCATGTTGACCCGGCTTGCGGAGGATTTCTTCGCAGTTGGCGTCAAATCGCATGTTCCATAATCGAACTGATGCCATAAACTTCTCGGTGTGTTCAAGTTGTCTATCGCGTCCGAAGATAGAGTCAACGAATTCGGTACCGGCGTTCTTGCCGAGTTGTGTTGTTGCGGACTTGGTTCCGCTTCGGCCTGCCTTCAACATAGGTGCTTCGCATGCCTTAAGGAGTTTCTTCAACTTGTCTGTCAAGCGTTCTCCAGACTCGATGAAATCGTCGACCATTTCTCTGTTATCTGGTTGTCGAATGCGTGGCATGCACTCTTCTGCACGCTTGACCTTGCCGGCTAATTGGATGAGTAATAGCCAGAGTTCACCGGCCATATCGGATAGTGGGGTAGCAGGACCGTGGTGATAGACAGTCCAATCGTAGATCCACTTGCCAAGACTGTTGGCGTCGAAGACACTGCCGAGGAGCATGATGGGTTCTTCGGTAGGATCCCAGTTTTTCAAAGAGTATCCGGCGGGGATGTGGTGTCGGCGCGCATCGGCTTCAGTGGCCTTTTCCGGGGGCGGTTGAGGTTTAGTTCGAGTTGATGCGGCCGCAGGGCGAGTTGCTCCGGGTCGGGTGGTCGCTGGTCGTTGAGGTGTAGCTGTTGTTGAAGTGTTTCGACGATGTCTGTATGGTGACTCAGGATCTTCAGCATACTTGGGGCTCTGGTTGTAATATTTATCAGTACCATGACTACTATATTTGTAAGTTGTGTGCGCCGCCGATCGACGAGGAACTCTGCACAAATATATTGTCCCGTCTACATCTTCTAAATATTCATAATATTCGTCGTCCTCGGCACCCCCATGAGGGGTTCGGTGGGAGTAAGAATACGGAGCCTTTGTCTCATGACGCGGCGGCGGTGATGACCAAGAACTTTTGTTTCGACTCACATTTGGACCAGCACCAGTGGCGTAGTATCCGTTTGAAGTAAATCTAGGAGAGAAGGGCCTCGCCTCAGTAGCGGACGCTCTATATGTAGTAGTATCTGCATAGCTTGCATGTCGAGAGTGAGTTCGGAAGGGGTGTCGTGAAGAAGAATATCCCGGAGATCCAGATGGTGAACCGGCAGGCGAAGGAGAAGCGCTGGTGGAGAAGCCGTAGTAGGCGGCGCCCGGATGGCCGGGAGGTGTGGTATATGAGAAGGACATGTTATCCTATTATGTATGTTGTGATGAAATCTTGAGAAGAGATGAAAGAATACCCTGAGAGGAAAAGGGTTGGAAAGGAAATGGAAGAAAAACGAGAAAGGTCTAATTTTTCGCGCCAATGGATCGAAGACGCGATAGAATGTGACAAGCTCGTCACCTTGGTATGTAGTCGGTACGAGAAGAAGGAGGAGAGACCTTTATCGTTGATCCACACATGTCAATAACTGCCGGTTGACTCCTTCAACAGGATATCTTTGCACAGAGTTCGGAGTCGAAATAATAATCTCGACTTCGAATGTTCTAGTAAAAGCTAGACGAATGGAGTTCGACAGCTTGAAAGATATTATCAATCGTGTGTGTGTGTGTGTGTGGATTTGGTAATTCGTTTCGTTCGGGATTGGGGGTGAAAACTATCTTTCTTTTCTTTCCTCTCTCTCTCTCTCTCTCTTTCTTTCTCTCAAAATTTAATCGAGTGAAAATTCGATCGGAGAGAAGATTGTAAGAGGTTGGGGGAGTTCGTGTATTTTAATATGAATTGGATGTGTGCGCGGATAATTTTGGTTAAGGGTGGGTAGGAATTGTGTGTATGAGCCTAGTATGGTTCTTAGCCAGGAATAGCAAAAAAAAATTTTTCTTTCCTCTCTGCAGCCAACACACAAACCCAACTCTACCCGAAAATGTGCAGCGAGTGCAGGACAAGGTTCGTGTGCTCGTTCATCAGCCACAAGGGTGAACAGGAATATCCTGGTAATTTAAAGTAAAATAAAAACCCCCAATAAATGAATTAATTTATCAATTCATCCTAGACTGGAATTAGTATTAAAAATATCTTGATTTCCTTCAACGAGCTTGGAAAGGAATGCGATCGTGTCTTGATAAAATAATCGATTCAAGGGGGGAGAAGAAAAACAAGAAAAGGAAAGAATCAATAAAGCAAAGGCTGTGCTGTGCTTTTTATTGTTCTCGAGAGAGTAATTGGATGAATGCCATTTTCCAAGTGAAATAATGGATGCTGAATAGTGGATGATGATGAATCGATGAGTGGATTCAACAGATAAAAAGATAGCCATTGTGAGTAATAATGATACAACAGAAGAAAGCTGGAGTACGAGTAATGATGATGAGGTAGATGTTGGTGGAACGAAGTGGATGTATGTATGTATGTTGAGAATGATGAGTAGAGTGAGGAGATTGATTGGTAAGGTGTGATGAGGGAGTATGGATACGAGTACAACAGACAGGCACAGATAAGTTTGCACTGTCTGGTAGGTAGGTAACGGATGAAGAAGAATGATAGAAAGAGAGTAGGTAGTAGTTAATCATACATATCACATACCTACGGACCCAGAATATCAAAAGAGATAGATACGACTCGAAGGGTCTTCCTGACTTCCTGCAAACTTTTCCCAATATTCTCGTTGATATTGATTGTATTGGCGTGGTATTGTTAATATCGTGTGTTGCGTTACTGCCCACTATGACCAACACCCTTCTTGGTACCTTTGGAGGAATAGACTTTCGACGAATGAGAGAATTTTGATGGAATTGTTTTCGAATTGGGTTGAGAATGTGCGAATTAACTTCTGGGATTGTCTAGAATAACCCTTTATCGTTCGTGTGTGAAAGAAGTTAAAGAACCCCTGGGGCGCAAAGTTGATAGAGATTTGGAGTCAGAGTAGACAGTCTGTCTGGCTTGACTCTTGAGCGGGATGAAAGCAGTCTGTGCCCCGGCAGAGTCGTCTTATCGCAGGGAAAAAGTCCCCTCGTAGCGAAATTGAAGAGAGACAATGTGGATTGCGCTATTCGAAAGAAAGAAAGAAAAAAGAAACTTTAAAAAAGAACAAGAATTCGAAGCTTGAAAATCAATCTTCTGTGTGACGCCGGTATGGAATTAATCCACGCACAGATCTTCGTAGCTTCAACTCGTTTTGGGATCAAGGTACCCAGACGCCAGAAATTATATCAACGGTTCAACGGGGAAGAAGTCGTTTAGTTGCCGCGGCTTCTCACGATACCGTAAAGTGAATAGCGGAGAGACCGAAGATCGAAATTGTGGATTGTAACGAACCTTCAAGGATCTAGGAGATTGAACGAAATTGAATGTTGGGAAACCTTGGGAAACCTTGGGAAACCGAGGTTGGGATGAATATGATTCGTTTGGAGATTTCTGATTGATCGAATACAATAATGTAGCTATGTAGTGTGCAGGTAAAGTTTGATGTACAGAATGTGATGATGTTATCTGGATCTTTTAAAGGTGTCCTCGTTCAAGGGTTCTCAGCATGAGAGGGCAATTTTGGGTGATGGCAATGGTGGTGGTGGTGGTGGTCGTGGTCGTGGATATATTGGGTGAATTCGATTGCTCTCAGGCCATGTGCTGTGTGTTCGTTCATCCGCTCTTCTCGGCGTGGCAAATTTGATTGGGCGCTTTGTAATGGTTGCTATCGACTTTTCGATTATGAAGATCTCAATATTGTCTACTAGGTACCTCTGGCTAGGGATATTGACTGAAGGATTGCTCAAGGAAGAGACCAAGTGGTCGAGTCAAAGGACAGCAGCTGATAAGATGAGGGGTTAGAATCAAATCGCTGGTGGATGCGGTGAGCGGGGAGCTGGGAGCTTTGAGCCTTGAGCACGATCTTGAAGCTGGCCACCCTTAGGGAACCCTATGGACGTACGCGTGGTGAATCAATTCAAGACAATCAGGGAAAAGTTACACCGATATTTCCATACTCCGGAAGGCTGATAGGGTCCGAGGGAATTGACTGGATATGGATATGGATGGATGTACATCCAGGAGGAAAAGACTTCTTGGTACAATACGAGGATGCACGGTGTGGATGGTATGGATGTATGGATTGATGTATGGATTGCACTTATATGCATGCAGGTTCAGTACAATAAAGAGGGGCCCGTTTAAAGTAATATGTTGGGCAGGAAGCTCGAGGGGCATTTGAGGTTATTGATGTTTTGAATGAATACCTAGGTATCAGTTGTATTATAATCTACAGTAAGAGAAGTAAGTACAAGTACATATTCGGAACTGCTAGGAGTATCAAAGTTTTGGTCAAAGGTTACCCCGTTGATCCTTTTTCCACACTACCTACATCATTGCAGGTCTCAAAGAACAAATTCCCATGACCTAGGTAGTATTTGAATGTAAGTGGACATATCCGGACTGTGCTTCGGGATGTCACACGGGATGTCACATGGAAAAGCATGTTCAGAGGTGTTCACGTTCACATTCACATTCACATTCACATTCACGCCGCTCACGTTCACTTGCTCACCACCCTCCGCTTCTGGTAATAACTACAATGAACAATTCAGGACTAGAATATAATCCCAACTGTTCTTGTCATCTCCTCCCTTTCCTCCATGTTCATCGATATGGATTCCATGCTCTTCGTCTCCGGGGGTTCTTGGAATGATATGTACAGTAGATTAAACAGGGTTTTGAGGGGGGCGGGACCCGTCTACAAATTAATTTATATTTATATCGAGATAACCCTTGAGGAGTGATAGAGTGAGAAAGAGCCAAAAGAGCGAGGAAGGCCAGGACAGCCAGGAAAGTCAATTTCATTTATCATTCCGCCAATAAAAGTCCCCTGAGAACTTACGACTCGGCCGTTCTCTCCACCCAAACCATGATGCGGAGGATACGATACCTACCTATAACCTACCACATGAAAGTTGGAGCTTCTTGGGATGTCACGGAATGATTGAAGGATACGACCACCATCATAGTACCATGCCATCTCAATTAATCACACGCTGTTCATGATTTATCAAAGAGAGAGATATAGAGAACGAGGATTTTCGTACTCGTATCACTGCTAAAGAGGAAATCACTTCATTTCCAGTGCGATTTATTGGATTTTATTTAATCCTCAACTTGAGTGAGGTACAAAGATCCGAAGAAAAGGGTTTAGATGGTTCCTTTGGAGAATCGACTCACAACAGAAAGAGGGGATCACGAATTAAGCGTAGGGTTGTAAGTTCATAGGAAATGGGCAAGAAAAAGAAAAGATTCACACTAAAGTAGTGATGCATATCAACATGCTTTTGTCATGCATTTTAGCTGCAGAGTTGCCGGACCTCGCATCAAATGAATCCTGGAACGGACAATGATGAATTGAAAATTCCACGGCGGCGGCGGGTTCTTCTTGCATAGAACTGTTCATAGTTCATAATGTACACAGGCATTAGAGATTAGACCTAACCCTAACGAAAGACGAATGCAAGTGCAAGTGCAATCGCCACAACATTAATAACTAGAAAGTAATAATAAACGTAGGTAGATGTGTAATTAATGTTTCTTTCTGTGGCTATATTGAGCACACATCGGTGATTTCTCATACCTTATCTAGTAATTACCTATCAATGGATGATGAGACTTATTATTAAACTATTAACTATCATTACTTCGTAATTACATATATTTACTACCCCTCCTAACTTCCCAACCCTCCACAATCATCCACCAACAAAATATATAATACGACAGCGGTGACACCCATCAATTCTTTGGTTAGATTTCGAATCTTTCTACCATTGCGTCTTAATAAGCCCTGCTTCTTGGGATTTGTTGTTTTTTGCAGAGTTTTCATCCAAACTTTCGGTGTGCGAATCTTCATCTATTGGAGTCAGTTTGGTGCAAACTTTCCTTCACCGTCTCGATCATATCTTCTTATTTTCACTACTTGATCGACTCCCTTACTGTTATGCATCAAAAGGCTCTCTACTCCTGTACTTCTGAATCATGAGTGGCTGGAGTCCTCTTGGATTCTATCAACAGATTCTCCGATCTTATTCGTTTAGAGAATCCTTGTTTGCGGAAACCAACGTTGTACAGGATCAAGCAGCGAGAACATACCCTGGTGCCGCTTCCCGTTGAGATGTACTCTAATGTACTATATGTACACACATTGGCTAGATCTCCTAGCTGCCTGTACCCGAATTATTGACCTACTGCTTAAGGAGAAAAAGTCTTTCTCTCTTGCATCGATAGCTTCAATTTTCAATTTTCCATACATATAAGGCTTCTTCCCACACACTGTATAAGGCGGTCTATGCACACGTGTCGTACAACGGAAGGCCCAATATGTATGTTGAATGACGTACTGTAGGTCTAAAAAGCCCAGAATGAGAAAGAAAGAAAGAAAAAAAGCATTCATCTTCCCCTCCAGTTTCTCAAGAAGCCAGACATTCTATAACGCAAAAGAGTCTAATTTTCACGTTTGCCGCAAAGAAGAAAAAATAATGTTTATTGGTGGGTATGACGATAAATTTTCATTTCTGCCCAAAAAGAAAGTTTGCCTGCTGTAGCCGTTTGGGCAGTTTATACGTGTGGGCGCAAATTCTGGACCTCGAAAGGGTCATCGGATTCAAGAGGCGCATTGAGAGTCACAAAAAAGCAGCCAATCAAAGTTATTGCGCAACTTTAGGAGCTTGAAGTGTCAGCCTCATGAGACATTTCCTACCACACAAATCATACTTTGGGTCAATTTTTTGCTGTTTGGGGGCCAAACAATATGATAGGTGATACAATAGGAGGACTGCCCTCGGATTATAGGGTATCCGCGTTTCATGTCTTTTTTGACTCATCTTATCCGAATCTTTCGGAACGTGGTACTTGTTCAGCCTCAACCCGTGGATACAAATAAACGGGTGGTCGGGCGAGACAAGGCAAATGGTTTGCTTCTTAAAATGAGGTCGAGATTTCGAGACAAATGGTTGATGACTCTTAACTCCTTAGTAAGCCTCATATAAACCAGCCTCTGAATATGATGGAACATCTTTCACGGGGTTTCTAATATCACTCTTTCGTCGGTTGATCTACTACTCGTTATCACTATCACAGTCACTATCACAATCCAGTCAGCTGGATGGGTCTGTGATCCCGCCCTATTGATCGGTCAAAAGGCAGACGGCCAAACTTCTTTTGTGGTAGGTAGAAATGAGGGGCGGGTTCCACTGGTCCAACCGAATTAATGAAGCGAGATTCACATCGCGGGGTGGTATCCAAAGTGAGGGTATCCCGTGCTAGAGATACTTGCTCACGTCACGTTGCCATTGGGTTAGTGCTCACAAGTGCGATTATCTCCGTTATCGAACGAGTTGGGATCGGAGTTTGGACCGGAGTGTCTTTATTGATTTCGGAAATATTGAAAGTTTGCTTCGTACAGTAATCGATTGTTTGACATCACGCACGAAGGAGGGGTACACTTCCTTTTTGTACAGCATCCAGAGATACCTCTCACCTCTAGAACTACTATATCAGCATGATGTTATTCAAACAAATGGTTTTGTAAGATTTGATTGATTTGATTGAATCCGAAGGGCCATGGACTGTACTCGGTATTTCGATAAGAATCCAGCGCTAGATTCCCATCGTCGATGGATTCAGAGATCAGTAAGTCCTGAGAACTAATCGTCGTAACTCTTATTTCTTGAGTCACACCTCTCTTGTTTAATCTAAATACACAGCATCCACTCTTTGGCTGAGAACATTCATGTAGTTCTTCAAATAGACAGATACAATCTCAACGGTGAGGTCAGGTGTATACACAAGATAAAACATCATCAGATTCGTACAACATCAGGGTGGCGGTTATCTCGGAAGTGCGATGAGTCTCGCGTTATGAGGTGGTATTTCACGGATTGAATCCTTATGGTACCGGATCAGATGCTCGATGAGAGGATGAATGAACATACTCAGGTTCTCAATAACAATCTGCCAATTTCTACGCGATCTCGCTTTACCACATCTAAGTATTTCCATTTTGCGAACGAATTACAGCAATATTGTCTATTACGTAGCTGAATTTTCTCTATTCATCGCCATCGACCTCTTTCAAGACCCGTGGGAAGTTCGCCACTATCATAAACTCGATCTCGTGATGTGCTAGGTAGGTATGCATCCTACCAGGAAGGAGATCCAAGCCAGCACTTTGTTGGGTTAGGCTGGATAGTTTGATACTGTAATGGAAGGCGCAAGCATTCGCCCATTCAAGTGAATGTCAACCAAATGGAGTCCTGCTTGATTACTACCATTTTGATGGACTATCGTACTCGATACTCAAATAGTAGACCCCTCATCCAAGCATGATTCCGCTTCGCCCCAGGATTATTTACGAAATCTTTAAATACACTGCGTGAATATGATTGAGCAATCCAATCGTTTCACCGTCGGATGACTGTATGAAAGAGTCGATAAATATCATTACCCAAGTAAGCTAGCGCCAAACGGTACATCTTTAGCGCCACTCACTAACGACGCCACTTTCCACCCAATTCCTTCATACGTATTCAATCACAAACGAGGAAGAAATCTATATTCCTATCAAAAATTGGCCTGCATTGCGCAAAAGGAATGAGAGAATTTTCAGCTAAGCGGCTTGATGGGATCACTGGTGGATGACGAGGCTCGATTTTGAGTCATGATGGGTAGTAATGAGTCATGCATATTCCTTTTAATATCATCCAATTGACAACAATCCAGTGGAAGGCGATGCTTATTTTGATAGCGGAGGCATTTGTCAATAGAACTTCTTGTTGCGCATGTATTGATGTGTGTGGAGCTCAGTATCTGGCGGCAATCTTCATGTGGATAATCACAAGATTCCTTCTCTGCAGAGCTTAGGGTTGGGCAACGCCGAGTAGAGTCCTGGACGAGGCTGCAAGAATAAGGTAGGCAGGATTGAGCGGGGCAAACCCAGGTCAAGTTGAATCAGGTATAGTCGAAGTAAAGCAAATCCAATCGTCAAGCGATGTTGCTGACGACGTTGTAGGTCGTACGTAAAAATTCGGAGACAGGCAAAGACTAATGATGCATGGTCACCACTCATCGTATTCTATTATTCTCGATAGACATGCATGGTAATTCAAGAGAAAACTTATTCGATATTGCGAATCAACTCGAATATTCTCAGTCCACGAATGAAGCTTCACCTCATACATGTACATCACATGTGCATTCACAAATTGTCAACACAAGAGTAGAAGTAAAATCTGACCATTTATCTTTCCGCTTTCACATTTCCCCAAAGCCGTTAAATGCCATCGCTGAAGTTTTTAGCTGTAGCTCACTGCAACATACCTACACACTCATCCTATCAAAAGTATCTCATCTCTCGCCAGGTTTCTCTGGGTCCTCTTCCATCTCGAACTTCCAAGCTTTCCCGTCTCTATCTCTTCTAACCCCCTATCTCAAGTCATTCTCTACCTAAAAATGTACTATACCTTAATATCCCTATCCAAATTGGGAAATACAACAGGAACAAACGGATAAAGAACATGAGCAAAAGAAAGAAAAGATAGCAATGACAACGGAAAGAGAGAAACAATGTCAACAAAGAAAATTTCAAGCAAAAAAAGACAGCAGGCCAAAAACACAACATCAAGAAAGTAATTAGGTATCACGTTTCAAATCCTGAACAACACACTTTCTTCTCCCTTTCCGCAATATAAATACCCCCCCTGCATTCCCATCTCTTCCACCCACCCACTCACTCCACCCAACAAACCCCCCATCCAATCCCAAACCCTACCCAAAACAAAAAAAATGAACACCCTAACCCTGGCCCTCCTAATCTGCGGCCTCTTTACCCTCCTTCTCCTCCTCCTCCTCCTCCTCCTCCTCATCTTCCTCCTCTACGGCTGCCGCAACCCATCGCAGAAACACAAAGATGCGGTGAAGATGCAGATGCGCGAGTGGCCGCGCGAGAGATGTAGAAGGGGGAGAGCACCGGAGCAGCTGGAGAGACAGCATGGGGTGTGGGTATAGTTCTTATTTTATCTCCAGAAGTGAGAATTGAGAGGGAAGAAGAGGAGTGGAGGAGATAGGTAGGAATTTCTAGCTGGCTGGAGATTTCGGATGAGGAGTGTGGATATGGCATTATAGTTTTTTTCTTTCTTTCTTTCTGATCTTTGTGTTTATGTTTATGTTGAAATGGGCTTTGTATTGTGTGTTTATGAGGTGTGAGTAGTTAGGAATCTGGTACATCTGGTGATGTGACGTCAATGTGATATCCTCAGCTGCCAGTCAACAGCATAGGGCCCAAGGACGTTTTCAAGACCAGACCACTGATCTGATCGAATCTTTCCTGCAGATAGCATATCCAACAAAATAACCAACACTGTATATCCACATATTCTGCTTACGAACAGACGCGGTAAGAAACAGAATGATATTCTTGCCTCCATCTATCCAACTCCAGATATATTGATCCACCAACCCGTGAACCTCTCGACACGAGAAAAACTACTCGACGACTTCTTCACTGGACATTCGAAGCAGCAAGACAAGTAATGAACCCAACTTTTCATCCTCAGATCACTGTATTTCTGATGGGCAATATAAGGTCCACGATCGCATGGATTTCGTATTGGCTGGTGGAGAGATCACGAGGTATATATGCTTCATGTGTTGTTTATGAATGTGGGGAGTATGGGATGCTTATTGCTGTATATGTAGATACCTATGTTTGAATCTGAATGATGTGGTTGATTAATAGGAGAGTATGGATACAGATGAGTGGTGGTTTGGATGGGTGATTGATGATAGCGAATAATGGATTAATGGGAGATTAAGAAATCGAAGGCAAGTCAAGTTGTATCGGGAGGTGGTGATTGGAATAAGAAGGGGGAAATGATATTCTTGTTCAGAAGGTATAGGAGATTCAAGGCTGTTTCATGGTATGGTGATTAGGATACACTGTGTCTGTTTTCGAATCTCAGATTGTGTTGACTAGGTTACTAAGTATTATCTAGTCCTGAAATCCTGAATATATAGATTGTTCCCGCTGTTATATGAGTCTCGAAGAATGGATAGATATGTTGATTCTTGTAAGGAAGTGAATGGAATGGATTTAGTTCGGCGTGTACATGTGGCCATGCGCAAATGTAACCTTGAAACTCCTGGGAAGAAAGCTTTCTCGTTTGGCAAATTTCTTCGAGCTTCAGGGCTACCGCCATGTGTGCTATGGGCCATTGATCATATATCCAATACAATGACAGTCAGCTATCCAAAACTTATAGGACCCGATCGAAGGAACGAAGTAGACTGTTAGCTTGAATGTTTGCAATGATGTCATATGTTTACAGACATTGATTACCAAGTAGCTTTACTCATTGCTGCTTGATCAACTGCGAAGAAATAAGATGATATTGCATATCACATCCAGATGGAACTGATATGTAGTTGATTTGAGTAGGAAACAAGAAACGAAAGTGGTAAGTGTGAAGAAATCGAAGTAGCTCAAGGTACCTGTCTCTCTGTAAGCGAAACAACAAGTGGAAATCGAGTACCCTTTAAGAGACTTCTTTCATTGAAATAAAAATTCATTCTAAATTGAATATTAGAATCTAAACCTATTATACGAAAATGTGAGCTTTCTTTATATCATCAATGAGGACTATATATAGTCAATACCATATGGAAAAGAGAACTGGATTCTTGTTTCGATTACGTAGAGCCTGTCTCGAGCCTGTCTTCCCCAGTCTGCTCTAGATGACTAAGCCCACATCAAATTCCACACCACGTCTCGGGTTGGTCGAAGCGTATTTCCGTATTGGGATCGTATTTCGGATTTCGTATTCGCCTATGCGGAAAGTCTGGGGGTGAGATCACCAGTGGGTGCACGGACTCACGGGACAGCTTGTAAGTAAAGTACAATTTGACATCAAAATTTATCAACTTTAAAATTTAATGAAAATTCAATAATATCTTGAATATTCTCTAGATAGATACTCTAGATTTATTAAGTATCAAAATATAATATATTAAAAAACAAAATAAAAAACTCAAGATTTGGATTCAAAAAGCTTAAAATTATGTTTTCTCATTAAAAAAGTTAATAAAAAATTATATATTCGATTATAAAGGCTTCAATTTTTCTTTTTTTAATTCAGTCCTTGTAAAAAAATAGAATTTTTATATTTATAAACTATATTTTTCAATTTGAAAGGAATTTATTCACAGATTGAATTATAATTGAATTATCAAAATTGACCTTTCCAGTGTAGAATTGTGCTTTATTTACAAGCTCTTCCGTGAGTCCGTGCACCCGCTGGTAGATGGAGATTGAGAAAAGACATGCTCACTTGGCGGGCTTGAAATAAGTACGTACACTCAAATGGTTGCAGATGAGATGTAATCCCGTCAATTTCTGGGGTTTTCTTATCAATCTCATTTTTTCTTGCTGCTTAGTGAATTTCCTTATATATAATAATCATCTGTTCTTTCCGTTTCCGAAGAATTCTCATTCCTCAAATCGTCAAAAGGTCGCCGTACACCTCGATTGAGTAAAACAATAATTGACCCCTCTCTGGTATCTTGACGAACAGAAAAGGATTCTAGGCATCGTCGACGACAACAAGATCTAGGACTTGAACACGTCGCTTGATCAGAGATCATTTCATTTTGATATCTCTCAAACCATTAGTCTTTTCTTCAAATCACGAGTTTGCCTGCCTGTATATTCATCATATTGATTTAACTCCTACATTCCTTCTTTGTTTCTTTACTTCTTAGCGACGGTTACATTAAAAAGAAAAATCTCGCCACACCTCATTTATTTCAGCTCGAGATCTGATATAGTGTCAACATGGATAAACAGAAAATCAACACCGATAACTTCCCAGCGACACAGAGTGATGAAGACGCAGCGACACAGAGTAACGAAGATGAAGTTAAGGACAAATATTCGAGTCAAGCGCAGAATCAGACATCATTCACACATTTTATGGTAATAAAATCGAGCCAAGTTCCTCATAATGGCTGTACAAACTAATACATCTCGGTAGAGAATTTTCTCATACTCGACTACGGCTGATAAGGTCGTACTAATCATTGCTTGTCTTGCACAAATTGGGACTGGAGTTGTATGTTGATATATTACTTGATATTCATTGAAGATTGCTTGACTGATATTTTATATAGACTTTACCGCTCATGAATATTGTCTTTGGTAAATATATGTCCACTCCGATTGAGAACTATTAACTAAAGGTCATGGTAGGTAAATTGGTGGGCAACTTTTCAGACTATTTTTTACCTGGTACGACTACTACCAAGGCCCAATTCACCAGTACCATCAACAACCTTACGTTCGTGAACCATTTTTCTTTCCAGTTCTTTCTTCATCGTATCCATTTCTGTTCAATGCCTCAAATGCCTTTGTGATCTACGGACTACTATTTCTGGAAACGGGCAAGTGTTCGAAGTTTCCATTATTACAGGGCTTACTTCGCATATGAGATTGGAACTCTCAATGTTTCATAGATCTTTGATGTGTTAAAACAGATTCCGCACACCAGATATGTCCCATAGATCATATGGAATCAAGTGGTAAAAGGCTATCAATAGTTGATGTCTCATTGTTGTCAAAGTGCATTCTAGACCAGCGGAAGCCCACAATGTACTCGATGTAGCTTTTACATATGGAATTCAAATTCTAGAAGGCGACACATAATTAGAAAGTACAAATTGAACTAACTTTTCGAAGCTTATTCGTTACTTATCTGTTCATTGCAAGATGGGTTTTGAGTTATATTTCAATGTTCACATTTCGCCTGGTTGGGCTTCGAATCTCCGCCAAATTACGACTCAATTACTTAAAGGCGTTATTCAGCTTACCCGTTGGTGTCCTTGACACTCTACCAAGTGGGCAAGCTTCAAATACAATTACAACTACTGCAAACATATTGCAAGTGGGGATTTCAGAGAAACTGGGAACTATTTTACAATATTTGGCATTGCTAATCACAGCCATTGTAATTGCATTCACGTACAGCTGGGCATTGACTTTGGTAACCAGCTCAGTTCTCATATTTGTTGCTTTAGTTTATGGTAAGACTTTCCACTTCTCTTACACTGATTTCTCTCCATGCACTTGATACTTTTGTCCCTCTTACGTTACCATCGCTGATGATAACAGGAACCGTCGTACCAATTGTCATGAAAATGTCAAAAAATGCCGAGCATGCCGACGAGAAAGCATCTGGAGTTGCAGGTGAAGTTCTTGGGTCAATCCGAATGATTGTAGCGTGTGGTTCTGAAAATCGGACCGCGAAAAAATATGCTGGATGGGTTGAAGAATCTCGAAGGCGAACATTGAAAATGAGTCTTTGGGTAGGCGTCCAATTTGCACCACGTATGTGTTTCCAATGGGATTATTTCTTCTTTACCGGCTAACAATTATTCAGTCATGTTTGCCGTTTACGCGTAAGCATTTAATTCCTCAATGATTTGATTCGGATTAGTGTTCATCTTCCCAACTACATGTCTTCTTCTCGCATGCGCCGAAACCAAACTAATCATTTATACCAGTACAATGGCATTGTGCTTTTGGTTCGGCTTTCGGCTATTTTCAGAAGGCCACCTGAAAAATGTTGGAACTATACTCATTGTATTGATGTCTGTGGTGATGGTTGCAATGGCAGTGA
Organism: Botrytis porri; assembly: GCF_014898465.1. Taxonomy (NCBI): domain Eukaryota; kingdom Fungi; phylum Ascomycota; class Leotiomycetes; order Helotiales; family Sclerotiniaceae; genus Botrytis; species Botrytis porri. The sequence continues at coordinate 2,181,848 of NW_024066081.1, read as the reverse complement.
GCCAAACAGCCGCACCTATCATGGCTGCTGGTAAAGCAGCCACAGCAGCCACGGATTTTTTCGCGGTAATCGACACACCTAGGCCCGGTACCAGTGGGCTCAAAGAGCCTGAGGTATCAGCCCGTGAAGATATCACTCTCAACTCTGTTACCTTTGCCTACCCGAGCAGACCTCATGTCAAGGTTCTCGATGATTTATCAATGAGGTTTGAATCTGGCAAAATCACAGCCATTGTGGGAGCATCTGGTTCTGGTAAGAGTACTATCGTAGGTATGTGTAACTTTTATTGTTAAATTTGATTCCTCAACGTTTTGTACTCTGTAAATGAGTAATTATTGACGACCTACGACTAGGTCTTTTAGAAAGATGGTACAATCTCGAGGAACAACGAATAGTGATACCTCCAAGCGCTATGAGAGATGAGAAAAAAGATAAGAAGAAAGAAGAACGACCAAAGACTCCCGAGGAGTGCGATGAGAAACAGGATCCAGTTGCTCTATCCGGTATTATTGCTTGTGGAAGTAACGAGTTGAGATCCCTCGACCTCAAATGGTGGCGAACACAAATTGGCCTTGTACAACAAGAGCCGTTTATATTCAATGATACGATAGCCAAAAATGTTGAATATGGTTTAATTGGTTCAGAATGGGAGCTCGAAAATACCGACATGAAGAGGAAGCTTGTCATAGAGGCTTGTAAAGAAGCTTTTGCTGATGAATATATCGTAAAATTACCCTTGGGATATGATACACAAGTTGGCGATGCTGGTATTAAGCTAAGCGGCGGACAAAGGCAGAGGTTGGCTATCGCTAGGAGTATCATCAAGCGACCAAAGATCTTGATATTAGACGAAGCTACTAGTGCAATCGATGTGAGAGGAGAGCAGATTGTTCAGGCAGCCTTAGATAAAGTGAGCGAGGGTAGAACAACTATCACAATTGCTCACAGGCTTTCAACAATCATAAAGGCTGACAAGATTGTGGTCCTGAAGAAGGGAAAGCTTATCGAAGAGGGAACTCATGAGGGATTACTTTCGAACCCGGACAGCGCATATAGTGCTCTTGTCAATGCCCAACAATTATCTTTAGGAGATGTCTATCAAGAAGAGTCTAATTTGGTGGAGACAACGGACCCCCTGAAACGAAAAATGAGTGCAGCGGAAAAGGAAAAGGAACAAAAAGAAGCAGTGGCATACAAACCTAAGGGTCTTGCCAGAAGTCTCGGACTTTTCTTGTATGAGCAACGCGCTAGATCGCAATGGTACTTGATGCTTGTGATAGGTGCTATAGCTGCCGGCGCTGCCTATCCCATTCAAGCCTATCTATTTGCACAAATCATTTCAGTGTTTTCATTGACCGGGCCCAGACTGAAGGCTGCCACAGAACACTACGCCTTGATGTTCTTCATTCTTGGGTTGGGTGCTGGTGTAGCTTGGTTCATTATGGGTTATTCTTCGACCATGATATCTGGTCATATCACTTCCACATACCGTCAAGAGTACTTTGAGAGTATTTTACATAAGCCGATTGCCTTTTTCGACGCAGAGGAAAACTCTAGTGGCGAACTCACTGGTCGTGTCGCTAATGATCCAACACAACTTCAACAACTACTTGGCATTAATATGGCCATGGTGCTGACGGCAATCTGTAACATTACTGGTTGCATCATCATCGCTTTTGTTTTTGGCTGGAAGCTAACTTGCGTGGTGGCCTTTGTCGCCCTTCCTTTATTAATTTTTGGTAGTTTTTATCGCATTCGGTATGAGATTCAGTTTGAGAAAATGAATCAAGCAGTCTTTGCTGAAAGTTCTAAATTCGCTGCTGAAGCAATCTCTGCATTTCGAACAGTCACCTCGTTGACCTTGGAGGATATGATTTGCACCCGTTACGAGGAACTGCTGAAGTGGCATGCAAAGGGCCACGCCAAGAAAAGCAGATATTCATCAATTGTCTTCGCCGCTAGCGAGAGTTTGGGACTAGGGTGTATGGCTTTAGCATTTGTGGGTTTATTTATCTTATTTCAAGGTGCTATAGCGTTTCGATCCAAGCTTGGAGGTTGAATGCATGCAGTGTTCCTTAGATCTAGGAACCCCTTTTTATTGTACTGCAATCCGATTTGATCTAAAGTCTCAGCTAACATGAGTGGCCTTTTAGTGGTATGGTGGCACTCTCCTTGCTTCGAGAGAATATGGTCCAATCAACTTCTTTGTGGTTTATACTGCTATAATAAATGGTGCCGAGAGCGCTGGAAGTCTTTTGAGTTTTGGCCCTAGTTAGTACTCTATTGATAAACTTCCCCTGTTCTTAGTTACTAATCTCGAGATAGATATTGCACAGGCATCGGCAGCAGCAAATAGAATATTGAGCTTTAGATTGCCGGCAGAACTAATTGGAAAGTCAGCATCGCAAATACAGAATATAGAGGGCGGGGTGAAGATAGAACTGAGAGATGTCTGGTTCAAGTACCCTACTCGTGATGTTCCAATATTTACTGGTTTGAATATTACGGTAAGTCAAATCTTAATACAGTTGATGATGAGGATGCTGACTATTATAGATTAAGAAAGGCCAATTTGCTGCGTTGGTTGGGCCTTCAGGCTGTGGAAAAACATCAATTGGTAATTTCACATTCGTCATACGGAAGACAATTTACTAAACCGGACACTAGTCAGTCTCCTTGAAAGATTCTACGATGTTCAAAAGGGTAAGATATTATGCAACGACACCGATATCTCCGAACTTAGTATTCGAGAATACCGGAAAATGATCTCGCTCGTAGCACAGGAGCCTACTTTGTTTGGAGGCACCATTAAAGAGAACATATACTTGGGTGTCGATGAGTCGACTCCGGAAGAAACCCTCCATAGAGTCTGTCGTGATGCCGAAATTCACGACTTTATCATGTCCCTCCCTGATGGCTACAATACTAATGTCGGTACCAAGGGAGTTGCTCTCTCAGGAGGACAAAAACAACGGATCTCAATAGCTCGTGCGCTCATTCGCAATCCCAAGATCCTTCTTCTTGATGAAGCGACATCAAGTCTGGATTCTGAGAGCGAGAAGCTCGTACAAGCAGCATTTGAACGGGCGGCAACAGGTAGGACGATGGTTGTCGTAGCCCATCGACTAGCCACTGTGCAAAATGCAGATGTGATTTTTGTGTTGGGTGAAGGTAGGGTATTGGAAGTGGGAGATCACGCAGCATTGTTACGGAAGAAAGGTGTATATTATCAAATGGTAAGTCTTCGAATGCTCTTCAAAGTCCTCACCCCAAGCCCATTCAAACTTCATTGTACTTACAAATTTCAGTGTCAATCTCAAGCACTTGACCGATAGACGAGTAGAAACCGCAGGAAGCGAAATATCTCATCTCAACTTTTTTGCATTAGAAGCATTAATTCCCAACTATACGGTTGGGTAGAGGACAAAAGAATCCCACTTAAATCCTGTACAATCACGATGTATAATTTAGAATCCTCTCACATATTCATCAACCTATGAGCTGGCATTTTGAGCTCGGTAATGTTGCAGTGCATATTTTGTGCATTCTGTGCATAAACTGACAGGTAGATGTAGATAACATCCAATTCGATGGTTTTTGATACGTTCCGACATTGGAGGGACTATTTTGTAGTTGATTGTAAGCATTTAAATTGGCTGGTTCTTGATTGATGGTGGTGAAATTGAGTAGGTAATTGAGAGGTACTTGAGAGGTTATCGTGAATTTGAGGTTTAATATAATAGTACACCGAGTCGTGATTTTGACCCACGCTATCCACTATTATTACCTACTGTGCGTGCACTTACCTCAGTGCACGAGGGAGGAGCTTTGGCTGGACCAATATGGTGGGGAGGAAAGAGAGGTGATTGCCACATTTGGTAGAGATGCATCACTGGCGCCGGGTAGGAAAGAATGGGTCGGATAGTTGCTAGTTGCTACTTGCAATGGTCTTGAACATGTATTGGAGGGAGATGGGAAGTGAAGACTGACTGACTGACTGATTGATTGATTGATTGATTGATTGATTGATTGATTGATCGATTGATCGATTGAAAAATGCGATGAATATTTCGGCTTGGATGGAACAAATGCAACTTGACTCAATCTATTGGCAAGAAGCAAGTTCGTCATCTCGAACTCCAAATCCAATCATCCAAGAGTATTCCTCATGTAAGGCGAAGAACATATCAAGAGGCTTTGATATTCACCGCCCTCAAACGTTAAAAACTGTAAATAATCGGGGTCTCCTTGGGGATCCACCGAGGGAAACCCACCGACAACAATGTAGCTCTAAAGGGATGGAAAGGTTGTACGAAGTATTAAGAAACGAGAGACAGACTCCATCTCAAAAGAAAGACTACTTGCCACGGTACTTATACAATACTTGGTAGATCTCCTTCAACTTCACTTCACTCCACCACGACGATTCTCTCTTTTTGTGTTGTGGCGACGACGAGGACGACAACGAAAACGACAAGAATAACAGCAGCAATAACGATTCACTCTATCAACGATCATTCGAATTGATATATTCTTCTTTTCTTTCTTTCCCTCCCCACCCATGTTGACTTGACGACCCGCGAATCTCGTATCAAGAAATCAAACCTCAGCTGAATGAAAAAATCATTTTGACGATCAACATTACTTGTGGCGTTTGGTCAAGGATTACCCAGCAGTACACCACTGAACATCACTAAAAATCAAAGTCGAGATTCGCTTGATCCCCAATTGTTTTCCATTTGGCGCTTTTCTCCAGCCTCTTAATTAAAATTACAGCCCGCCCCATCTTGTGGTCCATTGTCTACACACTCTACACTCTACCACGATTCACCACGGCTACGCTACCTCTCCACTCCTACTTTTCTACCTACCTACTTACCTAGCTAAAGAAACGCAATCTCTAAATTTTATCTAAAGGAGCCAGATCTCGGTCTATCATAAGCTATCATCTGCGTCCCCATCCCCTCCTTAGTTCAATCATCTAGAGCATCAAACTTAAACAATTTTACCATTGCGAATCGCCAAACCTTAAGAACACAATTGATAACGAATTTGGATAAGATACACAACGACGATTTCCGATTGACGAAATCATTTACGAAACTGGTTGATATGTTAATGATATGATCACGAATGAATACAAACCCCGGAGCTGAAGTTGAGAAGCAGAAGTCCCTACCTAAGGGTACGGAATAATGGCCGAGAAGCGCGATCGGTATGGTACAGGAGGAGATCCATCGATTGCGCAGAGAGGGCATGGACATGGAAGTGGGAATGGTAGTGGTGGACGAGGATATAATCGACGCGCGCCTCCAAATTTGGGATTCGATGGCGAGGGGAGCTCAGTTTCGGGTCGCGGACAAAGTGATAGGAGATACGGTTCTATGCCCCCAAACACGCCCATGACGCCCTACACGCCAGTAACTGCAGGATATGATGGTGGAGAGAGCTTTATTTCGACAGATACACCGAGACACGATCGTTATTATGGTGGAGAGAGTGCGATTGGAGGACGACCAGCAGTTACACCGGGAGCTGCAGGCTATCGTGGCGGAGAAGGCTCTTACAATGGTGGTACACCACAAACCGGCAGATTTAATGGCGGAGAAAGCTATGGCGAAGGTCGCGCTCCTAGGCCAGGAAGATACGATATCGCTGAGAGTACTATGTCTGTTGACACACCACGAACGGGTCGATTCGATCCGGGTATGGAAAGCTCTATCGCGCATCCCGATACGCCGCGCACTGCTCATTATGATACCACTGCGACTACCATGTCCATGGACCCATCACGAACAGGACCATATGATAAAGAGAATACAATCACGGTAGCAGAATATTATGACCCCGAACGAGCACGAGAAAATGAACGACAAATGATGGAGCGCGAGAAATCTGAACGAGAACGAGGAATGCGACAACCTTCAGGAATGGAATACGGGCCGCGACCAACGGAATATTTGAGTACATCAGGATCATCTACTTCCTCTTACCTCGATATCTCTCACCATTTTCCCACAAAAGGCTTTAGTTTCAAGTCTTTCTTCTCGACACCATCCGAAAAGTCTGATTCGAAGAAGAAGAAAGAGAAGAAGAAGAAAAGTAAGAAATTGACGAAACACAATTCCTCATCAAGCTCCTCTTTGAATGAAGATTTAGCTTTTGGAACCGGATTCCTCAGATACCGAAGGAAGAGGAGTGTGAGAGCTAGGGATGGAAGAGACAGGCAATGGGAAACCATAGGATATAAGTCCAGTAAGGAAAACCTGAAAGATACTCGATCTTCCACGAATGATAGACCTACGAGCTCGAAACGACCAGCCACCGATGCTGAAATTTTGGCTTTAGGTGCTGGAATCGCTGGACTTGCCAAACTTGCACTCGATCATGGCAACAAAGACGCCAAGAATGGTAAGAACGGGCGCGGTGTTCCCGAAACCGGTACTTCTAGTCGAAGGGATGAGCGCGGCCTTCCACCTTCCAAGGCTATTCCATACGAAACCGACCCTAATGATGACGAGGGATGGGAATCAGCCTCTGACGACGAGTCAGATTCAAGTGCTGATACTGGTTTGGCGTTCGGAGGTGGTAGTCATGTTGGCAAGAAAAGCCAGGCTAGCTTCTTTGGACGCAAGAAGACCCATGGCCCAAAGAGTCGAAAGAGTAACGTGGTCGATCCAAGACTGCTTGGACCAGAGAATTCCCTCAATGGGTATTTGTCAGATAGGGCTGTGGGCTTTGAAGACGTGCAATGGGAGTCAGGCAGTGACTTTGGTCAACACGCTTACATTCCTTACATTCATCCAGACAGACAGGTGGATACATTGTATGTGCACGAAAGGGTTAGGATAAGCAGGACCCAAAGTGTTGGTAGTGGTTCGCAGACCCCTCTCCAAGAAGTCTTCCCAGTCCCCACCAATGATCCCTCTCGATTCGATGTGGCGCGAGCATCTTCGTCCGAATACAACGCCTCTAGACCTGCACCAGTTCCCATTCAGCAACCCCAACCCATTACTCCGGTTTCTCATAGTGTTTATCACGAGTCAAACTACGTTCGTTCAGAATCTGGCGGGATCTTGAAAAGCTCTTCTGGTAGATCTAAATCTTTAGCTAGCGCGGCCTTAGCTGGCGTAGCTGGAGCTGCTGTTGGAGCTGCATTTGCATCTAGCCGTCGAGATGAAAACGAGAACTATCGTGATGATGATCGAAGAGACAATCGGAGCTATAGTGAAAGCGCTGTTAATCGACGAGATAGCGATCGAAAAGAACGACGCTACGAGGAGGATCAATACTCAATTGCCGATAGCAGCGTCTCCAAACCTCGAGATGAAGATCGAAAAGAGCGCCGTCGTGATTATGACCAATCCTCTATCGCTGATAGTAATCTCACTTGGGATGAAAAACGAGAGAAACGTCGCGAGGAGCGAAGAAAAGATGACTCAAGAAGCTCCACTTCTAATTCTGATCGTGATAAGAATCGAGAAAGGATTCGTGATGATCCCGATGCTGCTGCAGAGGAGCGAGAGAGGAGACGACGAGAGAGACGCGAAGAGCGACGTGCACCCGATCGTATTGAAGACAACTATGAAGAGCGACGGGCCCACGTACTCTCAGAGATATCGGCAATGGCTCGCACACCCACGGATCCATTCCAATATCAGGTTGCAAACACACCACCTCGCGAGGAAAGCTCTAGTCGTCAAGCTAAAGATCAACCTGCACCCAATGTTGTTACTGTCGAACCCGAACCCGATTTTGATCGAAAGCAAAAATCTTCGATTAAAGAACCATCATCTGTTTCCCGCTCCGAACCACGCACTGAAGTTTTCGAAAAAGATGACAAGGAACACCGATATAAGGAACATGCCAGAATCCTTCATGATGCCGAAATGATCTATGAAGAAACCGAACATTCTACAGCTCCGATTGAGGCAGCAGCCATTGCCGCCGCCGCCGCTGCTTTGGCTAGAGAAAGTCGCCGAGAATCGAGATCATCAAAACGACGAGGAGAGAGACGAACTGACTCGGAGGATCTTCCAAAAGACAGTGATTCTACCAAAGCGCCGGAAAAATCGCACGATGAAGTTATGGCAGAGGCGGATCGAGCTTATCGTGAAATTCTCATGGCTAGGAAAGTTGCTGCAGAAGTCCGCCGTTCTCGCACTCCATCACCTGAGCGCTCTGTGATGAACAAATACGAAGAAGAGTCAGAAGAAGAACCACCACGAATTGTCACTCCTCCCGGCATGCATGAACGCAAGAAAGGTCCCTATGATGCACCAAATGCTGATTTCAAGCTTGATTATATCATGACACCTAGAGATCTAAAAGTCTACAGCATTCCAAGCAGGCGATACAAGGTTGATGAAGCTGATTTGAAGGGTCCATTCATGACAAAGGATCCGGATGCTAAACTGCCTCGACCTATCCTAAATTTGATTCGACCCACTCCTACTTCAACACCATCACCCGAGAAACAGTTTGCTGCCATGGCAAAGAATGAAAATGTGAAGAAGGAAAGTTCTAATCGGTCGGATGATCGCCCCGTTGAAAGACGCCGTTCTGAACCTCAACTTGAACCAGAACGACATTCCAAGACCGAGGATAAGAATGGAGAACGTGAGCAACCTGCTATACGATCGCAAGACGAGCCAGCCCAACCCAGAGATAAGATGGAGGATCGTGAACAAACTTCATCATATCGATCACAAGATAGGCCTAGTGAGACAGCACAGATCCGCGAGCAGATTCCATCATACCGATCAAAAGAGGAGTCACATGATCAAGATCGTCCAAAACGTGATAGAAGAGATATTGCTCCCATCATCATCAGTCCAAGAGGAGACCTTATTCGCTCATCTGATGTTTCTGTTCCATCTCCTACTCAGTCCACAGTCTCGAAGGCTGTTACCTGGGGTCCAAACGAGACAAAACACTTCGAAGTCGAAAGTCCCACCGAACCAAAGGATGAGTACATTTCCGATTCATCCCCAGAAACTCCCGAGAAGCCAAGTTTTTCGGAGCCAAGATCGGAGTCACAGATTGAACCAAAATCTCCCGGCGGATGGGCAGCAATGGCAGCAGGAATTATTGGTGCAGGCGTGGGTGCCGCAGTAGCAGGCCCGAGTGAATCTCCTAAACAAGCTGAGCGACCTGAATCTCCTAAGAAACCTGAGCGAGCCGAGTTAAGTGAGCTCGCCAGGATCTTGAAGGCTAGGGATAGTGAACGACCCGAATCCCCTAAACGAGCTGAGATCAGTGAACTTGCTAGAATTTTGAAAGAAAGAGAAAGGGAGCGACCTGAATCCCCTAAAAAACCTGAGCGAGCCGAGGTAAGTGAACTCGCCAGGATCTTGAAAGCCAGGGAAAGTGAGCGACCTGAATCTCCCAAGCGTGCCGAAGTCAGTGAACTTGCCAGAATCTTGAAAGCAAGGGAACAGGAGCGCAACGAAAGGCCTTATGAGTACAGAGGTGTAATGGTAGAACCTGAGAGTCCATACGGAGAACCGAGGCGAGATAGTCCACCTCAAGATATGGGAAGAGACGGTCTGTATCGAGGTGTGATTGTAGAGCCTGAGAGTCCATACGGGGAATTATTTCGAGATGTGGAAAGAGACAGTCTGTATCGAGGCGTGACGGTAGAGCCCGAGAGTCCATACGGAGGAAAGAGAAGTCAAAGTCCACCTCGAGATAACAGGAGGGAAAGTCTATCCCAGCATACGAGAAGAGATAGTCCACCAAGCGTTGGTCCCAAGCCCGTTTCGCCACCAATTACACATATGCCTGGTGCTTTTGACGACGATTTGGATTTCGCTGCAACAGTGGCAGCTGGTTTGCAAGATAGTGGCTTCAACCCTAATATCGTGATTGAGGACCCCACGTTCCGAAAACGTGATTCCCCACCTGGTTCTAATGAATACAAAACACCATGGGCAGAATCCATTGACGACCTCTCAAGCATTCCCGGCGAAAGCTCCTTAAATCGTGGTTTTGTTATGGGCGAGGTGCTAGAAACCCCGAAAGATTGGTCGAGTGTTTCGCCCGCCAATGAAGAATCACCCAATCTTAATAGGAAAGAACAGAAAAGGCTTGAAAAAGAACGGAGACGAAGTGGTGGTGATTTATCATCGCCATTAAATGATGTTATCGTTGAAGAACCTGAAAGCTATTTTGATTCCTCTAGGCAGAATAGAAAGGAACAAAGGAGACGTGATAAGGAGGAAGCAAGAACACAATCACTTCTGAGGGAAGAATCTTCATTTGTTGATATTATGCCAAACCGCGAATTAGTCGAAGAACCGGAAAGTTACATTGAGCCTGTTGACACTCCCAAGAAGTCCAAAAACTCATCTCGATCATCGACGTATGAGGATATCGACCTTGATTCATCTGCTTCAAAACCCAAAAGGAAATCTAGCAAGCGCTCATCAACTTACGATGGCAAAGTCGACTCTCCATTGCGTGAAAGTCGCAGGACCTTCTCCATGGATGACATCAAGAACGGCGACGAATCCAAAATACCTAGAAAGTCGAAGCGCGACAATGTTAGATTTGACTCATCCTCTAATTCAGCCCCACCTCCAGAGGTTGACCCTGAATCTAGCAGATCACTGAGAAGAAAGTCAAAAGAGAAATTGGGAAGCAAGAGTGAACGTTATGATTCTCCTGACCCTTCACAAATCTCATTGCCAGCCTCTGATAATTATGAAGAAATGGAGTTGTCTAGAGAGCCAGACCGACCATCACGTCGAGATGGCGATGATCCATTGTGGGCTTCATCCCGTTCAATCTTATCAGCTGGTAGTAGCTCAAAGGTGGATGAAGAGGATTCGCCACAAAAGAACCGAAAAGATCGCAGCAACACCAAAGAAAACAATGATGCTACACGACCAATTGCTTCGGAACCTACTCGTGATGATAATGAAGATTCAAAGAAGAAGACAAAGGAGACAACGCCGAAGAAGAGTGGTGGACTGTTCGGTTTCTTTAGCGGTGCCAAGGCAGAAGCAGCAAAGGAGGAATTAACGAAAGGAAGTCGTGATGATCCTGACGATGTCAAGAAGAAAAAGAAAAAACGGAGTTCAACGTCAGATGGGATAACTGAGGGTCAATCTTTCAGTGATTCTCAGCTGGTTTCAAGTGAAACTAATGGCCACAAGACACGAGGTGAGGATAGTGTGCAAGATTCTAGGAATGATGGAGAGAGGAAGAGGAGTAAAAGTTCAGATTCGAAGAAGGGTTCTTTTTTAGATAATGCCGGCATCCTTGGCGCGGGTGCCGGCCTTGCTGCTGGTGCAATTGCAATTTCTGCTCAGCACCAACAGCAACATGCCGCTAATAATAATGATAGCGAGGGAAGTACGGGGGAAATGGGAAAGCAGGAAACAGAAGAAGATATATTGGATCCAGAGATTATCGAACGACAAATCAGACCCTCAATTGACCCTCAATATGGAGATCTTTTACCATTGCCGCCAAGTGGTTCAGTTTCACCTAATTGTGAACCAATTGATGACCTGCCCAAACTTCCAGAAAGTCGACCTACAACACCTGAATCTGAAAAACGGACTGTAAGTACGCCAAGGGAGAAGACTCCGCGAAATCGTAAGAGTTTGCAGGAGACTCCTGTAAAATCTCCAAGCCAAAGTGCCGTGCCATTAAAATTCGTCATGGGAAACCGATCCAATCCGGCCTCACCTATTATAACGAGATCTACTGGTAATACGCCCTTTCCTACTTTCCATCCCTCTCCAATTGCAGAATCAGCCACAATTCCAAGATCTAGATCAAGACCTATGTCATGGGATAATACCAAGGAATTCAAGCCCCTGTATCTATTAGAGACTAACAGACGTGGGTCGTTCGTGCCAGAAGAGTTAATTGACCCGCTCCCACATTTACCGCCGTCCCGAACCAATTCAGAACTTGACGTGGCGGATCTACCCGAATCGGGCTTTTTGGAAAAATTGGACCTTCACCGCCCTTCACGAGACCCACTTTCAACCAACCTCCCCTCCGATGATCACACCTCCGGAGAATCCACACCGACTGCGAGTACTTTTAAAAGGGATTTAGCGCCATCAGTGGAGTTTCTTCAAGATTCTTTCCCCTCACTGGAAGAAAAACAAACTTTATCCTCTGATGCAATTCATGAGCAATCTTCATCTGAATCAGCAGCTAAAGCCATTGGAGCCGCAGGAATTGCAACTGCAGCCGGCCTTGCTATTGCATCTAATGATACAAGCGATGAACAGGAACCAAGGTCTTCTCAAGAGATCCAAGAAAAGAGTGAAAACGACGATTTAGAATATTCATCTGAGTCACATGACATACCCTCCGAACGGAAGGAGACATTGCAAACCCTAAGTGGAACTTCGAGCAATCAAACAATGAGTATCGAAGAGGAGGTCGAACAGACCGAAGAATTTCCTTTGTCAGATTTCAAGAAAATTGAGCGCAAAAATTTGACGCTTGAATCAGATGACATTCATGATCAAGCCGAGAATACTCCGGAGCCTATTCATGAACTCTCCAATCCAGTTGAGGACGAACATGTCGAGTCTGTAGATAACTTATCTACTCCAGAGTCTAAGAACAATCAGGGTAAGAATGAGAGAGCTATATTATCTCCGGAGTCGGAAGTGGAACTCCAAAGCGAATTTCCTGGTCAAGAGGACACACAAGGACCAAAATCCGACCATGCTTCAAGTGAAACACATGGCTTGACCGGACCGGCTAAACATCTTATCGAACAAGCAGCTACCCCCGAGGCTCAACTCGTTGAATATCCTACTCAGAACTCCGAAGAGGAGAAAACACACGAGAAAGCAGACAAAAATGTTCTATCCTTCGAGCCCGAACTGGAGACAAACAATGTGGACAGTGTAGAGCCGTTCAAACCTTTGGATGAACACACTTCAATTGACAAGCTGGTTGATGAACCGCAACAGCAAGTGCAGGAATCTGGCCAAATTGAAGAAGCTTTGCCTTCAGCTGAGATTAACCCGATCGAGGAACCCTCTGTTCCCAAGTCCAAGAGGGACAGGAAGAAGGACAAGAAGAAGGCAAAAGCTGATGCTCTTAGACTGGAAGAACTCATCACTGAACCAATTGTTGAACCTATGATTGAAGTCCCAATACAAGAACCATCACTCGAGGTATCGTCAGAGCTTTCCCGCGAGGTTTCCCAGCCATCTTCTCCTCTAGCCAGCCCCGAGGCACAAGCATTCAATGATTCTGTACTGTCGGAGAATTCTGGTGATATCACGCCCACAGTTTCCGAGTTTTCTAGCCCGAACTCGAAAAGAGATAGGAAGAAGTCGAAAAAATCTAAATCGATTCCTCTTGACCCACAACCGGAACAAGCTGTGGTACAGCCCGAGCTCAATGAGCCTGAAATATCTCAATCTGAAGATGTCACGAGGAATCCTCTAGATTTGTCTCAAGAATTAATTCAAGAACCCATTCAAGAAGAACCTAGTACGCCTGTCAATGTTGAGCCAATTGAAGAGTTTTCAACCCCAAAATCCAAGAAAAGTAAGAAGGACATGAGAAAGGCAAAGAAGGAACAACTTGCGAATGTCCAGCAGGACCCAATTGATGTCACACAGGAGCAGGAGCAAGTACCTGAATTGCAAGAAAAGGAACTACCAGAAGCTCTTATCTTGAAAGCGACGCCGAACTTCGATGACATTACTCAGGCGATCACCTCTCCTTCTTCGAAGAAGAATAGAAAGAGGAGCAAAAAGGGTAAGACTGCGGACATAGAGGAACCCATGGAGACGTCAATTTCTAGTCCTGTTCCAGAGGGTGTGTCAGAGAAACCAACACCAATGATTGGACATGGTGGGTGGCCAATCACTCCCGCTACCCCATGGACTACCGGTGCACAAGGGACCTCTACATCAAATGAAAAGGACTACTTTCCAGCTGCAGAAACAATACTACCAACTATCAGTGCCGAAGATACTGTACTTGGTGCAGAACAATTGAAGTCCGATGACGTTTCTCAAGATAAGAATGGGTCTGATAGCCCTCCTACTGGACATGAAGACAATCAACTCGGCCTTGCAAACCAATCACTAGAGGAACCAAAGCCACAAGAAATCGTGATTGAGGATGTTTCTAAAGAGCTTGTAGGGAACGTCACTGAATCCAATGGACTTCCGGCCGGTTCTCAAGAAGATGAATCATCTCTCCCTCGCCAATTACCTACTGAGATCGAAGGGAACATCCAAGAGAATCATCCACCGCAAGAAGAACGGGATCAAATTTCTGCAATCGAGACTCAAGAGGAGAAGCCAATTTCCAATGAGACTGAAGCTCCGGATGGATTTGAAGCTGGATATGAAGATGACCAACAAGCGCTTTCTAAGGGTTTGAAGGAGGAACTCGAATCTAGTAGTGCCAAGGACGAGAGGGACGAGGAAAGTGGAAAGCACGCCAATCAAGATCAAATCGAAGGGGTTGCTTTTGATATTGCTTCCTCAGACAATGCTACTAAGGATTTGAACAAGCCAGCAAGTATCCCTACCTCTCAGGCGGAGGGCATCGAGAATCCAACGATCAAAGCTGTACTTGAAGAACCAGAGGAGATTGCCCAAGCTGATAAGAAGCCACAAATGCCCGAGGACAGTGTCCCTGACGAGAACGCTATCAAGGAACAGACTCCTTTGGAAGAGAACTCCACAATCGTACAAGAGCCAGAGACTATCGAGAATACGCATATCGACCAGGGTTTCCCAAACCCAGCAATGACCGAAAAGACACCCATCGATCCGATCATTTCAGCACCAGAAACCAAGGTAGAGACCCAAAGCAACGAGTCAAAGAAACAGGAGAACGACGATAGCTTGCTTGCATCTAATCCTTCCAAAGACATCATGACACCCGACATTTCAGAAGAAAAGACGCCCGTAGATGCCTCTCCGGAGCAACTCGAGCCTGAGCATTTGCAAAGTCCCGATGAAGCTTCTATTGCCATTGACCCTCAACCGGCATCTGCTACTCTTGACAAGAGCCAAGACAACGTGATTGAACCGGCACCCATTGAGGAAGCTCCCGTTTCCGACAATGTGGATCAAGCCAACATTGAGGAAGACAAGACACGAGGAGAAGAATCTGCTGACGTCAAGCAAGAATTTTCGGAAACACCTCTGGAGCCTTCCACTGTAAACCGTGAAATCGAATTTTCTGCACCTCCTAAGAAGTCTGAGAAAGATAAAAACAAGCGTGGCAAGCAAGCACAGAATTCGATTGAAGACGAGACCGTGGCCAAGGACATCAAACCCACTAGCGAGTCGTCCAATGTTGGAATGCCAGTTGAACAGCCAAATACTATGCCTGTGGAACAAATTATTACTATCCCCGCGAAAGAGCCAACTCCTAACGATGCACCAATGACAGCAGGACTTTCTGGCCTTATGGGTCCTTTGACAGGAAGAAAAAAGGGTGTTTTGGAAATGGTTCAAGCTTTGGGATGGGGTAAAAAGAAGGACAAGGCCGCAATTGCCGCTGCTGAGCAAGGACTCCCTCCAAGACCATCTACAGCACGCGCTGCATCCGAATCTTTTATGTCTACACCACGCGTTGTGTCTGAGTCCGCCATGCCAAAGGTCATCGAGACTGAACCTGTTAAAGCACCGTCACCTACTACGGAACTTGAGGAATGGGCTGTGGCAGACGAAAACTCGAAGACAAATTCGAAGCAGGGCGAGAAGGTCGCAAGCGAAGATATTGAGTCAGTGACAAGTACAATCATCGAAGAAGAAGCTTTACCCATTGAGCCCAAGGAAGAAATTGCCCAACAAATCATGGAGCCATCAGTCACGAAATCGACAGAGGATGTACAAGATGACCAATCATCTAAAAGACAAAAGGGCAAAAAACGGCTCAGCTTACAATCATTCATATCCGAAGAGGCCTCCAAAGCATTCAGAGCTAGAGAATCCGCTAATCAAGGACCAGAAACTCCGTCCTTGATGGCAGATCCAGCTTTCATCGAACAATCTCATGAACTCACTTCCAAGCCAGTTGTCGATACACCGGTTCAAGAAACGCAAAATCTTAAATCTTTGATTAAGTTCCCGACCGATAAATCAAAGGATGATAAGAAGGAACGTCAAAGTCTGCAATCCCCAGTGTCGGAAGAAATGCCCAAGGAAGAGGCAGATGTGTCAAGAGACAATGTTATTGACAACGAGCCCCAGCTTCAAGCGCCGGAAATCAATGAGCCATCTGTTGAAAGCAGTAACGAGCTTTCCGGACTTCAACGTGAACTTACCTTGGAAGAGCGCCAAGCTCCCGAAGTGTCAAATGAAGATGCCCCTGAACCAGTGGTCGAAATCCCTAGACAGCCTGAGGAACTTGATCGTGAGGCTATTCAGGAGGAGCTTTTTACTTCACCACCACAGCCTGAGCACATTCCTGAGCCAATTGTTGAGAATCCTAGCAAATCTTCAGAATCCCCTCGCACGATTGACCAAGAGAGTATTTTCGTTCCAGAACCCCTTTCGGAGGACACTCCGGAGCAAGCAACTCTTGAAAGATCAAACGAGCCCTTGGATGTTCCTCGCGAGGTTATTCAGGATGATGATAATGCACCACAAGCATCACTTGACCTTGTTGCCGAGCCAAGCGCGATTGATAATGAGGCTTCTTCACCAAATGAATCCACTCTCGAGGATGCCACGAAGAACGTCGATATTTCTGAACCAAGCTTGGTTGATGAATCTTTCTTGCCAAATGAATCGATCCAAGATGATATCATGTCATCTATCGAGTATGTTGAACCAGATACAAGTCTTCAAGAGTCTAAGTTGTCAGTTGAACCTGTTTCTGAAGAGCTGGACAATGCTTTTGAAGTTCACAAGCTAGACACTGTTGATGAGCTTGCTTTGCCAAGTCACATTGCCCTAGAGGAAGATTCAAAAGAGGTAGAAGTTGCTGAGCCAAGTCATAACAACGATCAGTCTTTTTTACCACAAGAGCCACCTCGCGAGGAAATAAACAAGGATGCCGACGGGTCTTTGATGGATCAAGTTATTCCACGGGAGGGGCCAGGAAATGGGGAAATTTCTGAGCCAAGCCATACTGATGAAGAGACTCTCTTATGTACTGAACCTGCTGCAAAAGTTGAAACAGCTCAAGCGCAAAGCGAAATTGATCCTGCTGAGGAAACGGAAGTCCAAGATGAATCGACATTACCCGGCACTAAGAAGTCCAAAAAAAGCAAGAAAAACAAGAAGAGTAAGAACAAATCCCAGTCAGAGCCTGAGGTGCCAATCGAAGTCACCAAAGAGCCTGAAAAAACTCTTCTTGTGGAGCAACAAATCGTAGAAAAGCCATTCGATACCACAGAACCAATTCGTGGAGCCTTTGAGCAGCCACTCGAAAGATCGGTTGAGACCATCGAGCCAGAAAGTCGTGATTTCTTAGAACCTGCTTCTGTGCCACTTCCGGAAGATGATATCATTGAGGCCATCGAACTTGATGAACCCACAAGCTTCGAGACTCTACAGCCATCTCCTAACCCCAGTCCATCAATCCCAATTACTAAGGAAACCATTATCAGTCCAAAGATCGAGGAGCCCAAAGGTCTTGAGAACTTAGATTATTCTGAGCATGCAGCATTGATCCCACTGCCAGAGGACATCGAGCATCAAGGTCCTGAATCTGTAGAAGCACTTGAACCAGTTCCAGATGCTGTGGAGAACATGATTGAAACTCCTTCCGACATTGAGATTCCCGCAAGCAAAGAAACATTGGAATTTCCGGAACCGATTTCTCCCATTCTAGAAAATTCTTCCCCAGAACCTGCTCCAGTTTCACCAAAGGGATCTAGAAAAGATAGGAAAAAGCGCAAGTCTACTACATCAACGCCATTGGCCGAAGAGTCTCTATCTTCAGACCTGCTCCTTGAAAACGACGCCAAAGCTGTCGAGCTGACATCGGAAGAAGCACGACTGATCGTTCCGGACCCTCCAATTGCTGGATCTCCAGAGGAAGTGATATTCAACAAGCCACAAGAAGCCAAGTTTCTTTCAGAATTGAACAATCCAGAGACGGAACAGAAGGGCATCGAACCGATGGAGGCCATTACAACTTTAAGTGCCTCCGATGAGATTGAACACGTTTTTCAAGAGAAAAATGTCGAGCCACCCGCTGAAGTTTCAACCGAGGAATCCAAGAAAGACAAGGAAGAGCAAAAGTCTGAAGTACCTATTCTAGAATCTGAAGATATTACTGCCCAAGCCCCACTGGAACCTTTACCAATCCAGCCGGACGTCGATTTATCAAACCAAGAAACCGTTCCGAACTCTATCGGGTCAATTCCAGAGAGCGTGCAAACGGCCAACGAGAATATATCGATTCCCACTCTGACCGATGTTGAGGTTAAGCAAGACGATAGTCCCAAGTCAGATTTGGATGTCCCTCTTGAACAACAGGACCTTGAATCTGTATCCAAAGATATCGTGGACTTGACAAAATCAAACTCTTCAAATGCTCCAGTCAAAGAATTCAAAGAGGACGAAGAGGAGCGCAAATTCCTTGACACCAATTCAACACTTGAGCTTCTCATGGACAGCAAGTCAGAAATGACCGAACTTTCCCAGCCAATCAATCAAGCTTCAGAAGAGGAACTTTATAGCAAAGAACCTGCGGAGACTTTCAGAGAGACCGTTCAGCAACCAATAGCACTTCAAAAACATGCCTTTGAGCAGGAACAAACAGAGGAAGGTCCCGAGGTATCTGTGGGGCCAATAATCGACTCAATTGTGTCTGAACCACCGACAAAAATTTCTCATGGACCAACTGTCGAGTCTGAAAATGTCAAGGAAGATGACCTTACACCACAGGAATCGGTTGTACAACAAGAATCGTCAAATGAATCAAAAAGCATCGAGGAGCCATCCTTATCATCGCATCAAATCGTTGAGCCGGAAAGTGTAAATAAGGGATTTTTCCTACCGCAAGATTCAATGATCAATTTAATCATTGATGACGAGGAGGCACCTCAATCACAGGAAAGATTTGTTGAGCCAGAGATCAGAAAAGAAGAAAGCTTTGTACCGCAACAATCAACAATTGAACAACGGATCAGTGAAGAGCGAACCCCTCAGCAAGAGCTAGAAACTGTGCCAGAAACTTTCAATCCCGAATCAAGTCTTGTACAAGACTCGGTCGTTGAGCCAATATCAGAGGAAGAGCAAATTGTTGTCGAAAAACCAGTCATCGAGCTCAACATTCCTGAACCATCACAAATTGCTTTGCCAGAATCACCAATTGAGCAAACGTCATCCGAGCCAGAATTGTCTCTTCCACAAGAGCCTCTAACTGAGCCAGAGGTCATCGAAGAAGCACCTTTTGTTCAAGATCGTGCAACTGATTCTCGAGGCCCGAATATCAAGCTAGTCATTCCACAAGAATCGTCCCTGGAGCAAAAGGTTGTTGAGCCTGCACAAATTTCTTTGCCGAAATCACCAATCGAGCGGGAAGTATCTGAACTAGGAATTGCATCTCAACAGGAGCTCGTTTCTGAAAATCATATTGCTGAAGAACCAATTCTTGCACAAGAGCACCATTTCGAACAAGAAAGCTCACGTGCCAAATTAGTTACCCATTCAGAATGGCCTCTTGAACAAAAGACTGTCGAGCCAGAACAAATTGCCTTGCCAGAATCGCCGATTGAACTGGAATCATTTGAACCAGAAGCACTTTTTCGACAAGAGCCTATAGTTGAGTCACAAGATCGTCTATTACCAATTGACCAATCACTTCGTCAGCCTTTAGAGTTCAACACTAGAGAGCCTATTTCCGAGTCAAACCACATGGATGATATGTCAATTTCACAAGAATCATCGGTTGAGCCAACGAAGTTAGAATCAGATATGTCACTCTCGGATCTTGTACCTGAAGAATCAGCGAGAAATCTCGAACCTGTTTTCCCCAATGAATCTGGAAAAGACAAGGAGGAAAGAGAACAGAACTTGGTCTTTTCGGAACCCTCCGGAGATCCAAGCAATGTTACTTTTGCTTCTCAGGTACCAGAAAATCAAGCGCTAGAAACCGACTCCGAGTCAACACCATCTGATTCTGACATTAAACCTGTATCAAGCTCGCCAGATATCGTTTCCGAAAATGTTGAGCCAATTGCAAATGTGGAGCAAATCAAACTTGATCTTGTTGAATCTACATTGAATACAGAACCAATCGCCAATGAACAAGCTATCGATTCTGCTCTTGAGACGACATCATTCAACTCAATCCCTGAGGACCCTGTACATGATCAGCCTCTTATCGAAAGTCTGCCTGCTGAGACTGGATCAATACAAAGAGACGAATGGGCCCGGCCGATTAAGGAGTCAAAGAACGTGGAAGAGAAGGGTGATGATATCCTCCAACCAATGAAAGAGCTATCTGATGTTGCACCTCAAGCCCCAGGAAGCACAAGTACGCCGCTTGAGATCGCAGATATTCCGTCCATGGAAGACGATGCAAAAGAACTAGCAAACGGGAATGTAACTGAGACCGATGAAGATTCGTTCTCGGATGCTGTTGAATCTTTTTCTATAGAAGATACTGCGATGAATTCAACCCCTTGGGCCTCACGAGAGCCTGTTGAGGCTATTGAGCCCGAGTTTGAAGTACTTACTCAAAAGCCAGCAGAACAGTCCATTCCGGAAGTTATCAGGCCACTTCACGAAGATGATTTCATTCCAACCCCAATGTCTGAGACCGTACAACAAAATGATGATGCGTTCCCTAATTTCGAAGAGATTACACTGGATGAACACAAATCAACTCCAGTCGATGAGCTATCAAAAATTGATTTGCCAAGAGAGATGCTAAATGAGGAGCACCCAAAGGAAGAGCACAGACCAGCAGATGATGATGTCACTGAGGTCTTGACCAAGAATTCCAAGGATATAAATGATCGTGAGTTTGGATTTTCTTCACCGGTACAGTTTATCCCCAAAGACACCCAAATAGGAGTACCGGATTTTGTGGAGCCAGTACCTACAGAGATAACACTCGATGACTTCAAGGCCATTCCCACTGGAGAGATGCCAAAGGAAGTTCAACAACAAACCGAGGACGAATGGGGTTCGATTTCTATCAAGAAATCGACAAAGGGCAAGGAGACACTTGAATCTACCTTGTCTACCCCATTGGAGCCCGAGGTTCCCAATGTTGCTACTGAGCTTCCTGAGGATATTCCACCAAATTCTGGAAAGCTTGAAGAGCTACTTGCAACTATTGAGGACGTACCTGATACTCATACATCTTTCCAGATTCCACAGGTTGATAAAATTGTTTCCGAGCATGATACTTCTGACATGTCACACGATAAGAACGATGAAAAGGGCAAGGGAATTTCGAGCAAAGAAGTCGACCTAGAGCTAGAAATCCTAGCCTTGGCTAATACCGTCGCGGTATCCGATATACAAGATGTCAAGCCCGGCGAGCGTCTCCTGACTTCTCCTATTCCAATACGAAATACCGTTCCAACACCGATTCTAACTGCAGAACCAGATATGATTTCGCCTCCTCCATCCTCTTCATTCAAGCCGCTTATCGATGAGTCAAACAATCTCTCCACTGCATTAGTACAAGCTACTTCCAAAAAAGACAAGAGAAAACGACAAGCAACAATAAACCTTGAAACACCCAAAGATGATCAACGAACGTTTTGGGCAGGTGAAGTTCCCGAAGCAGAAGTTATCAGGGCTGTACCAGTCATTGAAGATATTGGCCGGGATGAATTCTATTCTCATATTGCCAGCACGGTCAAAGAATCAGAAGCGAACGAATTTTCTAGACCACCCGCCAAGAAAGGAAAGAAGAATACGAGAAGAGAATCAACCAATATCAAAGACTTCCAATCATCAATGGGAAAAAATGAACCAATGAAGGAGCGCAAAGAGATGCCATCTGTAGTAGCCGCAACTGTAGCAATTGTTAGTGCAACACTTTTGGCTAGCAAGAGCAAGGAATCGGAAGTTAAAGCTATTGAGGAAGAAGGAAGCCCCATGATTGACAAGTTATCTGAGAAGGAAGAGCATGAATCAAGTATGGACAAGATAGCACCATGTGATGACGTATCTGATGATTCTGTACCATGGGAAGAAAAGGATTTAAAAGTGTTTGACGAGGTGGAGCATGAAGCTGGAGAGACGAAGAATGATGGATATGACAGTGGTGGGTTTCGAGAGAGAAATATGATTGTACAAGAACCAGGGCGGATAGAGAACATTCAGGATCCGATGTTTGAGGCGTTTGACAAAGATGCTGCTGCAGAACCTCAAGAGCTTACAACTCCTAGACCTCTTAGTCCTGTTCTCGATGTTACCAGGTTTACTCAAGAGCCGGAGCAGATAGAGCCGATGAAGCAAAAAGAAGTCACCGAAACATCCGAGTCAGATAAGATGACACGTTCTACTTTGCATGAGCCAGAGAAGACGAGCACCAATCAAGAGCCAATAGAACAGATTTCCACTGAGCATATGGGAAATGAAAACACCATTTTGCAAGGGCCAGAGCAAATGGAGGCCGTCCAAGAACCATCGACGCAAGTTCCTGCTGAGCCTACGATTATAGAACGCCAAATCGTACAAGAGTCCGAACAGATTGAAACCGCTCAAGAATCAATGGTGCAGATTCCTACCAAACCTTTGATAATGGAAGGTCGTGAAAGTACAACACCGACGCCACGCCATTTTGATCCCAATGACGACAAAACTCAAGAAATGGCACTAGCTGCCCAGACCTATGCTTCGAGCAGTTCTCCAAGCCCGAGACGATCACCAACTGCACGAGAACCAAGAGGAGATCTGCCAGAAGAGTACCTCTCTAGACGATCGAGAAGAGATATCGAGAAAAAGAGAAGGAAGAAGTCAATCGAAGTTGACGATACCCTAGATCTTTTACCGGCACCAATCCAAGAAGCCTTGCGGAATACTATTGTTCAGCCCCGAGCTAGAGAAATCAGTCCTTCGCCAATCTCCTCTCCGATAGCCGAACGAGCCAAACGAGCTAGATCAAGATCGCGTCCTCCATCTCGTCCTGGAACACCTGGCTTGACAATGCTACGAGAAGAATCAGAGGATGAGAATGCTCTCAATGTGGGAAACAGAGACAGTGCTATTATCAGCGAATCTCCGATTCCCCCTCAAGGAAGCTTCGCAGACAAAAATGAAGACATTCGTGATAGTGGCATTCACTTGAGAGATAATTCGCCTTCTATGCGTGTTAGAGCTCCCGTCTCTTCAACCGATGCAGCCATCGAAAGTATGGCGTGGCCTTCCGTGGATGAAGATGCTGGGACGGTTGATCTCGAACAGCCGCAACGACCAAAAGTTGTAGAGGACTTAACACATCACGGCCGCGAAATTGATGATCTGCCATCTCAGAGACACAAAGAAGAGAGGCACACAGATCTACATAGAACGCAGGCAATTCACAGAGCACTATCGCCCCTTGAAGAAAAGCATAAACTTACTCGCAAGACTTCTTTGAGTCGTGGGGAACTAGCAGAAGCGAATCATGTAGACTTTGTCCGATCCCAACGACTTAAGGCATTTCAAACTAAATCCAAGGAAAGGTTATCTGAGCCTCTTCGAGCAGAAGCAACTAACAACCCAGTGACCCCAGAAAAAGAACATAGAAGGCATCGTGTCCACCGTTCTGAATTTCCTGACCTCCAGCACCGCAAACCAAAGGAAAACAAATATGGGGACCTTGAACCAGTTAAAACTCCAAAAACTCCTAGAGCTGAGCAGCGAAGTGTTTCCGAGAGTTCTCCATCTTTAATCGGAAGTGCAGCTCTTGCTGCAGCCGGATCTGGATTTGCAGCAGCAAGGAAGCTAAGTCAAGAAAGCCGACCTTTAAGTGCTCAAAGTCACAAAAGTCAGAGATCTGCTTCAAATATCAGTGTTACTCGATTGCGAACGCCCGTTCCATTAGATGCGCCTCCCGCGCCACAGTTCCCCAATGGCGCTAAGACCAATCGTTCGTTTACACCGCCACTTCGCCGTAGCGCCCGGAAAATTAGCGGGGATCCAAGATCGCTCCGTCAACAAAGTAATATTGATCTCGCTAAGGAAATTGATCCAGCCTCCATCAATACCGCTACATCGACAACCTTAACAAATACTGCAAATCCAACTGCAAATGAGGGCCGAGCCAGGGCGCAAGATATGGCCGATGTCTACGTAAGTTGGCACAAATCTGAAGACGAAAATTTTTCACCGCTAATAAAAAAATGTAGGATGGCTATGGTGAAGGCCACATGGGCTCACCACGATCCCCAACTCGACCTCACAGTATGCGACGACGACAAAGTATGCAAGTTTTGGAACTCGAATCAAAACTGGATCAACTAACTGCGGAAAATCGCGCTCTCGCCGAATCTAAAGCTCATGCCGAACATATGCTCCGATCAAGTCAAGGCGCACCTGCGGCCTTGGTAGAGAGGGATGCGCAAATCGATCTACTCAAACGAACACTGTCATCGATGCAAGATGAGGTTAAAAGATTGACAGAAGTGAATGCGGGTCTTTCTAGCGCGGCTGTTACACTAGGTCAACAACATAATGCACGATATGGCACACTCGAATCACAACATGCACAAACTTCACGCGAACTCCAGCAGGCCCGCGAGGCTCATCACAACCTGCAAAACGAAGTACAAGGTGTCATACACAATGCTATACAAGAAAGAGACCAGGAAATTGCATCATTACGATCTCAATTGGATGTGGCCAAGGAACAAATTCGGGCAATGCAGAGGGAAATTCTAGCTGCCAAAGCTGGTGATGCTCAATTCCTGATCATCCGAGATGAGGACTATTTCGATAATGCCTGCCAACAACTCTGCCAACATGTGCAGCAATGGGTACTTAGATTCTCGAAGTTTTCTGACATGAGGGCCTGTAGACTCACGAGCGAAATCAATAACGATAAAACCATTGATCGGCTCGATAACGCCATTTTAGATGGCTCGGATGTGGATAGTTATCTTGCAGATAGAGTGAGGAGACGAGATGTCTTCATGTCAATGACAACGACCATGGTGTGGGAATTCATATTCACTCGCTACTTATTTGGCATGGATCGAGAACAAAGACAAAAGCTCAAGTCATTGGAGAAGATATTGTCTGAAGTTGGACCGCCATCGGCAGTTCATCAATGGCGTGCTACGACTTTGACCTTGTTATCCAAACGAGAGTCATTCGCCAGACAGAAAGAACAGGACACTCTGGCTGTGGTGCATGCTGTTTTAGAGACCCTAACGGAGATCTTACCTCCACCTAGTCACCTTGAAGGTCAAATCGAGGAACAACTCAAACGCGTTATAAAAGCTGCTGTTGATCTCTCTATAGAAATGCGCACTCAACGCGCAGAATACATGATGCTACCACCACTTCAACCCGAATATGATGCCAATGGCGATCTCGCAAGCAAAGTCTCCTTCAACGCTGCACTCATGAATGAACGCAGTGGGGATACCATTTCTAATGAAGAACTCGAGGCACAAAGAGCTGTCGTCAGAGTTGTACTCTTTCCACTTGTGGTGAAGAAAGGTGATGATTTAGGACAAGGCGATGAGGAAATCGTGGTTTGTCCTGCTCAGGTTTTGGTTGCCAAACCCAGAATGGGCAAGGGGCCAGTGGGAAGGGTTTACAGTCCGGCTAGTGGAGTGGACATGGACAGGAGAAGTGATAGGAGCCGAACTCCTGCTAGTTTGCAGAGTAGTATGCCCGATAATAATGTTATCTGAAAATTAAATAAAAAGAGATGAAAAGGAATGATGGATGAAGAAATGAATGGAAGGGGATACGGGTTGGATAGGATGGGAGTGGTGATGAGTTAATTGATACCCTTTGGGGTTATTGGTGATGGCTGGTTGGATTATGTGCTTTTAGGTTCTCTTTCCCTTTTTTTTTTTCTTTTTACCTTCGACGATTTCCCGATTCATTTTAATGATGATTAATGATGCTTTGCATTTAGCGAACTCATAGCTACGGCTATGGATTATTTCTTTCACATTTCAGGCAAAAAAGATATCCATATTTTAACGACGATCACGACCAGATTGTAGTATAGACGAGTTTAATTCACTCCGCTTAGTTTATGAATTTAAATGCCAAAGCACTTCATTTTGATTCGGTTCTAATCTTGATTGTGGCTCTTCTCAATTGCAGGTGAACCATAAATAATTGCAATCACAAACTTCGACGAACTCTCACTGCTAGTGAATCATTATTCTACAGCGCCAGCTACCTTCTCTCATGCATACATGCATAAATGCACATCCTATTGGATATTCCCATGCTGCTCAAAATTTGAGTGATTTTATATTGTTGGTTCCAACGAAGGATTAGATATCAAATTGTGGAAACACACATTTGTCACATCTTGTAGCTCCCGGACATGACACCCCGCCACCGTTTTATCCCTGCCAATGGTCAACCAAAACCTCTTGCAAAGAAGAAAGAATTCACTCATGTCCTTTTTGATCTTTAACGGCATGTACCTGTCTTATTCTGTGAAATGCGGCCTACAGATGCGTCTGTAAGGAATGATCTCTTACTGTCGTCATAAAGATACATTGAGCTGTCATGCCATAAAAATGGCTTTAATGGGTGGTGTGCCAGTACTTTTCTATGAAGGGCGCGACTCACAACGTCGAGGTTCTCTTGCGTAATGTCATTGCACAAGTGTGTATCCCCTTGGGACTCTAACTCTTCAAACTTTCTACTTGGTGTTGTCATTGCATGATGTCAACTTTTTCGTCGACAGCTAAAGTAGTGATCATAATACATTGCTTTCCCTAAGATAGCATATCCAATTAGAGCGACCAAAGGAACATCAATATGAATTCCCTCATATATTTCTGTTGCGCATATGATAAGATTAAAGCATTGTTTGTTAGTGACAGGTAGGGTCGATCAAAAATGCGGCCTGTTCTTTACTACAATGTGATAGAAGATATAACAATATTAGTGTTGGTATCACCATGGGGATGGTGAAGTCAATATAGTATTATGGTTTATATTGTTATTATATTATTTAAGATTTTAAAAGCTAGGATTATGAAATGTATTGTTGTAGTATTGGAAAATGTTAGTATTAATATTAATATAATTATATAATCCCTGTTCTAATACTGACAATTCTTTAAAGTTGTTGAATTATATTTTTCTAGTTAATACCTTTTTTGCCTGTGTAACCACTCGTCCTTTTAGTTTTTTTCAATTTATTTTATAATCTTAATCTTTATAGCATTATTATTAATCAAGTTTTTTAAGGTTTGATATAGTTTAGATTTAGTTATTATATTTATAAGATTAGAATTTTCATTAATCTATTTGATCTTTATAATCTTTTGCTTTTTATATACCTTTTGAATTATTATTATATTAATTATTAATCTTTTTTTATTAATAATTTTGAATTTTGTAAGATAATTATAAAATGATTTGGAGTTGATGTATATGATTAGTGGGATCTTATAATTCGAGAAGATCTTATTAATTATATTTTTGATTGTTATACTAATATTAAAGTCTAAAATTATAATGTAGAGTTCTAATACTAATACATTTCTAATAACGTAGTTTATTAGTACATACATCATATCAATACGTGCACCACTTTTACCTCAATTTATACTCTTCAATCTCAACATGCAATTTATTAATCATTTATTATGTAATCGAATAATAAAGAAGGGAGAATACTCTTATTTATTAAAGCTATCGAAAAAGATAAAAAACTTTTAATTCAAAAGACTACTAAGCTATATAATATTATATATAACTTATAATACTTATTTAAAGAATGAATAGAATAATTTTTATAATTAAATTTCAATTATAAAATCTAAAATTTATTAAAGTAAAAGAGCAAGTAATTATTTTATATATTCTTGATATAAATTCGAAAGGTTTTCCTTTTAAATTTAAAGGGGTAAAAGATATAGTAAATCATATTCTTAAATTGAAAAAAAAAGCTATTAAAAAGCTTTAAGCATATTAATTTGTAAAACAATATAAAGAATTAAAATTATATTTTAATTATATTTATAACTTTCAAAAAAATTTCTATAAAAATCCTAAACTTCTTAAAAAATGATTTCGATTAATTATAAATATATAAACGAAATATAACATTTTGAATAAAGATTTCTATAATTTTGATGAAACAGGCTTTATAATAGGAATTATATATATAATAATAGTTATTATTAGTGCTAAGAAATGTAGCAGAAGTAAATCAGTATAGCTAGGCAATCGAGAATAGGCTATAGCAATAATATACAGGAATAAAGAGGATAAAACTATTTCCTCATTTCTAATAGTTTAAGGATAGGTTAATTTCTTCAATTAATATATCAAAACCGATCTTTCTGTGAACTAGATTATTAAATCTATATCTAATAAATAAACAAATAATGAAATGGGTTTAGAATAATTGAAATATTTTAATAAGTATACTAAAAATTAAAAAAAGAACAAATATTGAATATTAATACTAAATAAATATAAAAGCCACGAATCAATAGCTTTTTAAGTATACTATAAAGAGAATAATATTATATATTTATATTTATTATTGTATTCAAATTATTTAACTTAATTATTTAATATTAACTATTTTAGCAATCTAAAATATTTATATAATAATCAAATTGATGGATTTATTAAGGCATATATCAATTATATTTCAAAAATTGAATTCTTTATAGCTTTTAAAGTTATATATAAGGAATTAATTATTTTTTAGAATATGAAATCAAAATTCTAAAAAATAGATTTAATCCTATTTAATCCTAAAACTATATTCTCGAAATTAGATATTCGAATTCGTATACCTACCCTTTTCTTTTTCGATTTAGATTAATGAATCTCTTAAACCCCTTATAATCTAATTAAAGCTTTTTCTCAATTAATATTAATTAAATCTCGAATAACTTGTTATTAATCAAGCTTACCTATATCTATATTTGAAACTATATTAACTCTAACTAAAAATATAAAGTAATTAATTTATAAAAATATACTTTTAAATATAAAGATTTATATACTTCAAATAATAAATAAAATAATAAATAAATATCAATACACAAAAAAAACTTAATTATATTAAAAAGAAATATTCATTAAATAAAAAGCTCTTAATATATTATCTTAATAAAAGATTGATATTTAGATTCAATATAATAAATATCAAAAAGAAAGTAAATTTAATAGAAAAGTATTTTCTATTTAATATTATAATAAATATAGAAAAAACAGATTACAATATAAAAATCTATCAAAATAATATAATAGATTCTAAATTATTAAATTCTAAATAGTTTTAATTAATTGATTTAATTATTGTTGAATAATATGGGTTTGAAAGTGTAAATTAAAGTAAAAGTGATGCATACATTGATATGATGCACGCATTAATAAACTACATTAACTCTCTTATACTTGATAAATAATTAATAAATAATATTAGTTTTATTATACTTATTTATTAAAACGATAATATATTCAATCTAAAAGAACAAATTTT
Organism: Botrytis porri; assembly: GCF_014898465.1. Classification (NCBI taxonomy): domain Eukaryota; kingdom Fungi; phylum Ascomycota; class Leotiomycetes; order Helotiales; family Sclerotiniaceae; genus Botrytis; species Botrytis porri. The sequence continues at coordinate 2,152,280 of NW_024066081.1, read as the reverse complement.
TATTATTAGTAAAGGATGTATTAATAAATATAATTAGTTTTAAAGAATTTATATTAAATGGGACAAATTGTAGACCTCTTTTTAAATTATTAATTTGCTATTGAATATATTTATTAAGAGAATTAGTATCTTTTTTCTTAAAATTAACAATTTGTATAATATAAGATAGATTAAAAATTACTTTTGATTAATATATTATTATAATATATACTTTTTGAGTATATTATATAATGTATTAATTCTTTGTTATTGTAGATTTTTTCAATTTCCTATATATTTTTTGTATATTAAATGATTCTAATTTAATTAGATATAGGTTTTTATATTAATTTTTTTAATTAAGGTAAATCGTATAATTATTTCATTAAGTAATTAATCCACTATTAAATTTAAATAATATTAAATGTTATGTTATTTTTGATTATATATAGGAAATATGGATTATAAGTCGATTATATCATTTTGAGGGTATTAATATAGTGCTTATGGTAGATGTTAAATCAGTAATTGCCTGCTTCTGAAATGTTATATAATGATTGTACTACTTATAGGATAAAACCTTTTAGAATGCTTATCTTTATTAATAATTGTATATAAAACTTTTGAATTAAATTTGATATTGATTATATATATACTTATATAATGTTATAAATACTTATAATTATTTTATTCTTTAGGAGTATAATTATCATTAATAATATAATTTGTTAACTAATATATTATAATGTAACTTATAGTGAACCAGGTTATATAGGGAATCGGGTTACATTTAGTTCATTACTGACTTCATGTTACGCCGGTCCATCCTCGGTACCGCGTCACATGACTCTTAGCACGTGATGGACCCTGCATGACAGGCATAACGGAATGTAGGTCCATACAGACCAAAGGTCCAGGACCTCTCTAGGTCCTGAACGCTCCAGTACAATACGAAGGTCTATATAAGGGAATGGGATTTCATTACAATGTAGAGCTTCGTGCTCAAGATCAATCATTAGTTTCATACTATAGTTACGAGAATTGCAACCAGTTACCAACCTTATTGAATTCCTACTTGAAGTTTAGTCTAAACCACCTCGAGAGAACTCTAGACACTTCCACGTGACCCTAGAGGCAGCTCCCGTAACACTTTGAGCACCATTTCTGCTTCAAGTACCAATTCAATACCAACCGACGATATGGCACCCACCAGTGCATCCGCGAGCAGTCAGGCACAAGCACCCGACACCAACGATGTCGAGATGACCGACGCTCCCAAGGAAATTACCATCAACGAAACACTCAAGATTGCCTTACCAGACAAATACCAAGGAAGTCGACAGGAACTCGACACCTTCCTCTTACAACTTGAAATCTACTTCAGATTCAACGAAGACAAGTTCACCGAAAAGGAATCCAAGAGTGTATGGGCTGTATCATATCTCAGAGGAGAAGCAAGCAAGTGGATTCAACCATATTTACGAGACTATTTCGAGCATGACGACCAGGATCGCATGCAACCCACTCGAACAATCTTCAATAGTTTTGAAGGATTTAAGACAGAGATTCGTAGAATCTTCGGGAACTCCAATGAGCTAGAGGTAGCGGAAGATAAGATCTTCAACCTCAAGCAGACAGGATCAGCATTGAAGTATACTACGGAATTTCGAAGATATGCTGGAACAACCAAGTGGGACGAAACCGCCATTATGAGTCACTATCGTAAAGGACTCAAACCAGAAGTCAGACTGGAGTTAGAAAGATCTGCCGAGAGTGTAGACTTGAACGACCTAATCCAGGACTCCATCGAATCAGATGATCGTCTTTACCGATATCGACAAAGTCAAAGATCATACAAACCCCAGGGAAATCAAAAGCAAGAGCGTTACCGCAAGAATGAGGGAAGACCACGTTACAATCCACAGAGATATGGAGACCCTATGGAACTCGACGCTACGCACCACAAAGGTGGGAATGATGATCCGGAAAAGAAACGAAGACGAGAAAATAACTTATGCTTTGAATGTGGGAAAGCAGGGCATCGGGCAGCAGAATGTCGAAGCAAGAGAACAGGGGGTAAGAAGGGCAACTTTAAGAATAAGTTCGGCAAGGGCCAACTTAATGCCACCTTCACGCCACAATTGTGTGCTGTTAGCATGACAGGGCTAGCCACGCCACCACCAGCTTACGAAGAAGAAGAAGAGGTCGAAGGCCTCTCATGGGTAAACAAAGACCCGCAGTTAGGAGAATCATGGTCTATTCGGGAAATTGACCAATGGAACCGTCGTATCTGGAAATTTGGAGATACAGACGAAGGAACTATGAACGAGGACCTCAGCGTAACAGACGCTGAAGAGGGCGAATCGTATGAGGTTCGGTACGTCGATCAGCATCGAATTCTATGGTTTGGAATCACTACGAACACATCATTCATAGAAAGGATCAGTACCGATCACCTCCAGTGGCCAGACAGAGGAGAGCTATGGGAAGTGTTTTATCACCACACATCTGAAAGAAATGAGAATCAGGTTCTATTTTTATGCAGAAGAGTAGGGGAAGAACACCGGGTCCAGGCTCAAGCCATATTACCACCACCAGTTGTGGGTACGATAATGAAAGTCACTCAAGGGAACTACCGGTACACCCTATGGAGGGATTTACTTGATGACAGAGCTAGATCAGGGACAAGCGCTGTCTATCTAGAAGAGAAAGAGCCTCGACGTGTAACATTTGCCGATGAAAGCATCCAGGAAAACGGAGATGAGCAAATTACACCACAGCTAAATGCTACAGAACAAGCAGGACAAATATACTGCAGAGTCAAGATAAATGGACAAACACAGCCAGCCATGATAGATTCAGGGGCTACAGGAAATTTTATTGCACCAGAAGCTGCAAAGTACCTGGGAATCCCACTCCAGAAGAAACAAAACCCCTACCAATTGCAGTTAGTTGACGGACAGCTAGCAGGATCTGACGGGAACGTTTCACAAGAGACACGACCAGTACGAATGAGCATAACCCAACATTCGGAGGTTATACAGCTTGACGTTGTGCCATTGGGCCAACAACAGATCATCTTAGGGATGCCATGGTTGAAGGCACACAACCCAAGAATAGATTGGTCACAAGAAACAGTGACATTTGATCAGTGCAAGAACGGTCACGATGACACGTTCAAGGCGTCCGCGAGACGTAACACGCGCCAAGGAGAGTTGAACGCGAACAACACCGGCGACGTAGGACACCCAGTCCAGGGTCCTCCATTAAGAGCGAAGGACAGTACACCTCCTCTACAAATGCAGAAGCCAACGACACGGCATGAAATCGCAATCAAGGCAAAGGAGCCTATGATACCCGAACAGTACAAAAAATATAAACATGTTTTTAGAGAACCAGAGAACCATGAGGCTTTACCAGAACACAAGCCATGGGATCACGAGATAATATTGGAGGAAGGCAAGATGCCTGTGCACACCCCAATTTACTCAATGTCAGCCGATGAGCTAAAGACGCTCAAAGAATATATCGCCGACAACTCAGCCAAGGGATGGATCAGAGAATCCACGTCCCAAGTGGCAAGTCCAACTATGTGGGTACCCAAGAAGGATGGTACTAAGAGACTAGTTGTGGACTACAGAAAGCTCAACACGCTTACCAAAAAGGATCGATATCCACTTCCATTAGCTACGGAACTAAGAGATCGATTAGGCGGAGCAACGATATTCACCAAGATGGACCTACGAAACGGGTACCACTTGATTAGAATGAAGAAAGGCGAGGAATGGAAAACCGCTTTTAAGACAAGATACGGGCTATACGAATATCAAGTTATGCCATTCGGGCTAACTAACGCACCAGCTACTTTCATGAGACTTATGAACAATGTGCTGTCACAATACTTGGACACCTGTTGTATATGCTACTTGGACGATATCCTAGTATATTCAAACGACGAGGTCCAACACATCAAAGATGTCAGCAACATTCTTGAAAGTTTAGCCAAAGCCGATTTGCTATGTAAACCAAGCAAATGTGAATTCCACGTTACAGAAACAGAGTTCCTAGGATTCACCGTGTCAAGCCAAGGGCTCAAGATGAGCAAAGATAAGGTCAAGGCAGTGCTTGAATGGAAGCAGCCAAACACCATTAAGGAAGTACAATCCTTTTTGGGATTTGTCAACTTCTACCGAAGATTTATCAAGGGTTATTCAGGAATTACTACACCCTTGACCACGTTAACCAGAAAAGATCAAGGAAGCTTCGAATGGACCGCCAAGGCGCAGGAGTCCTTCGAAACGCTCAAACAGGCAGTGGCCGAGGAGCCAATACTGTTGACATTCGACCCTGATAAGCAAATCATAGTGGAGACGGACTCCTCAGATTTCGCTATAGGGGCAGTTCTGAGCCAACCAGGTCAAAATGAGAAATAGCAACCAATCGCATTCTACTCTCGAAAGCTATCACCAGCCGAATTGAACTACGAAATATATGACAAAGAATTACTAGCAATAGTCGACGCATTTAGAGAATGGCGAGTATATTTGGAAGGATCAAAATACACAGTACAGGTGTATACGGATCATAAGAACTTGGTTTACTTCACCACAACGAAGCAGTTAAACAGACGACAGGTCAGATGGTCGGAAACCATGGCCAACTACAATTTTAAGATTTCATATGTCAAAGGATCAGAAAACGCTAGAGCCGACGCTCTTAGCCGAAAACCAGAATATCAAGAAAATAAGTCGTACGAATCGTACGCTATATTCAAGAAAGAAGGCGAATCACTGGTTTACAATGCACCACAGCTCGCAGCTACTCATATATTGGAAGACAACCATCTCAGGAGTCAAATCCAATCACATTACGACAAGGATGCTACAGCTATACGCATACGCAAGACAATAGAACCAGGATTCACGATAGAAAACGAGATCATATACTTCCACGGGAAAAGTATACATTCCTAGTCGAATGACTAAGGAATTCGTGACGGAACAACACGGGTTGCCGGCACATGGACATCAGGGAATCGCGAGAACATTCGCAAGATTACGGGAAATCAGTTACTTCCCACGAATGAGAACGATAGTTGAAGAAGTTGTTGGAAATTGCGATACCTGCATACGGAATAAGTCCTCTAGACACGCTCCGTATGGTCAGCTCCAGACCCCAGACATGCCTTCTCAGCCATGGAAGTCCATTACATGGGACTTTGTGGTCAAACTACCACTCTCGAAAGACCCTACTACAGGAATCGAGTACGACGCTATACTCAACGTAGTAGACAGATTAACAAAATTCGCATACATGATACCATTCAAAGAAACATGGACTGCTGAACAACTAGCATATGTATTCTTCAGGGTCATAGTAAGCATACATGGAGTACCAGATGAGATAATCTCGGATAGAGACAAGCTCTTTACCTCGAAATTCTGGACTACCCTATTAGCACTAATGGGTATTAAAAGAAAGCTGTCGACAGCTTTCCACCCACAGACAGACGGTCAAACAGAAAGGACCAATCAGACAATGGAAGCATATCTTAGATGCTATGTAAATTATCGACAAGACAATTGGGTAGAACTATTACCTATGGCACAGTTCGCATATAACACATCGGAAACGGAAACCACAAAGATAACACCAGCACGCGCTAACTTTGGGTTTAATCCTAAAGCATATCAAACACCGACACCACAAGAAGTCAATGCCGAATCAGCAATAATACAAGTCGAACAGTTAAAAGATTTACAAGAACAGCTTGCTCTTGATCTAAGATTCATATCATCCAGAACAGCAGCGTACTACAATACGAAACGTAGTATGGAACCTACGCTTAAAGAGGGGGATAAAGTTTACTTGCTACGACGAAACATTGAAACCAAAAGACCAAGCAATAAACTCGACCACAGGAAACTAGGACCATTCAAGATTGATAAAGTAATAGGAACGGTTAACTATCGATTGAAATTACCAGACACAATGAATATTCACCCAGTATTCCATATATCCTTGCTCGAACCAGCACCACCAGGAGCGCCGAATGCGCCATTAACGGAAATCGAACCAGTCAACCCGAACGCCATATACGATGTCGAAACAATACTAGATTGTAAATACGTCAGAGGCACAATCAAATATTTAATCAAATGGTTAGATTATCCACACACCGAAAATTCATGGTAACCAAGAACAAATCCTCAACTGCCCTGAGAAGTTGGAGGCGTTCCACCAGCAATACCCGGGTCTGCCCAGAAGGAGGGAGAATCCATTGAAGCAAGGATCGAAGGATCCAAAGAAGAAGGGTCGAAAACGAAGGAATTATCACTGAGACCAGCGACAGAGGCAGACGCCATTTCCTTTTCTTTTTCCACACGCTCATTCTCCAACTTTTCTCTTCCCTCTACTTCTTCCAACTCATCCATTGTTTTCAGACCTCGGCGAATCATTTCAGAGGCGCGATTGCGAAGGAAGCGCTGTTGTTTGTCCAAACGAAGGAGTTTAGATAAAGTAGCCTCGCGCTCTTGATCTAATCGTTCTTGCTCACGAATAATACTCATCATATCGCCAGCAGAGGGACCAGCTATGTCGCACTTCTGCCCACGACGAATACATTCGCTACAGCGAATAGAATTTTCCTTGGAAATTATACAACGACGAGAATGTTTGTCGCAATAAGTACACGAAGGCATAGTGATGCCACAAGCTTCAATCAGTAAAGCTAATTCAACACGTTCTTTATACTTTCGGGATCGAATAGGTGGCATAATGAGAAGGAAAAGGAACAAAAGCCATATAGGAGGCTATAATCCCAAGTGGGGTAAATTAGTACTATATAACGCTTGGGGGCAAGCGCTAGGATAGGAAGGGGATAGTGTTACGCCGGTCCATCCTCGGTACCGCGTCACATGACTCTTAGCACGTGATGGACCCTGCATGACAGGCATAACGGAATGTAGGTCCATACAGACCAAAGGTCCAGGACCTCTCTAGGTCCTGAACGCTCCAGTACAATACGAAGGTCTATATAAGGGAATGGGATTTCATTACAATGTAGAGCTTCGTGCTCAAGAACAATCATTAGTTTCATTACTATAGTTACGAGAATTGCAACCAGTTACCAACCTTATTGAATTCCTACTTGAAGTTTAGTCTAAACCACCTCGAGAGAACTCTAGACACTTCCACGTGACCCTAGAGGCAGCTCCCGTAACACTTTGAGCACCATTTCTGCTTCAAGTACCAATTCAATACCAACCGACGATATGGCACCCACCAGTGCATCCGCGAGCAGTCAGGCACAAGCACCCGACACCAACGATGTCGAGATGACCGACGCTCCCAAGGAAATTACCATCAACGAAACACTCAAGATTGCCTTACCAGACAAATACCAAGGAAGTCGACAGGAACTCGACACCTTCCTCTTACAACTTGAAATCTACTTCAGATTCAACGAAGACAAGTTCACCGAAAAGGAATCCAAGAGTGTATGGGCTGTATCATATCTCAGAGGAGAAGCAAGCAAGTGGATTCAACCATATTTACGAGACTATTTCGAGCATGACGACCAGGATCGCATGCAACCCACTCGAACAATCTTCAATAGTTTTGAAGGATTTAAGACAGAGATTCGTAGAATCTTCGGGAACTCCAATGAGCTAGAGGTAGCGGAAGATAAGATCTTCAACCTCAAGCAGACAGGATCAGCATTGAAGTATACTACGGAATTTCGAAGATATGCTGGAACAACCAAGTGGGACGAAACCGCCATTATGAGTCACTATCGTAAAGGACTCAAACCAGAAGTCAGACTGGAGTTAGAAAGATCTGCCGAGAGTGTAGACTTGAACGACCTAATCCAGGACTCCATCGAATCAGATGATCGTCTTTACCGATATCGACAAAGTCAAAGATCATACAAACCCCAGGGAAATCAAAAGCAAGAGCGTTACCGCAAGAATGAGGGAAGACCACGTTACAATCCACAGAGATATGGAGACCCTATGGAACTCGACGCTACGCACCACAAAGGTGGGAATGATGATCCGGAAAAGAAACGAAGACGAGAAAATAACTTATGCTTTGAATGTGGGAAAGCAGGGCATCGGGCAGCAGAATGTCGAAGCAAGAGAACAGGGGGTAAGAAGGGCAACTTTAAGAATAAGTTCGGCAAGGGCCAACTTAATGCCACCTTCACGCCACAATTGTGTGCTGTTAGCATGACAGGGCTAGCCACGCCACCACCAGCTTACGAAGAAGAAGAAGAGGTCGAAGGCCTCTCATGGGTAAACAAAGACCCGCAGTTAGGAGAATCATGGTCTATTCGGGAAATTGACCAATGGAACCGTCGTATCTGGAAATTTGGAGATACAGACGAAGGAACTATGAACGAGGACCTCAGCGTAACAGACGCTGAAGAGGGCGAATCGTATGAGGTTCGGTACGTCGATCAGCATCGAATTCTATGGTTTGGAATCACTACGAACACATCATTCATAGAAAGGATCAGTACCGATCACCTCCAGTGGCCAGACAGAGGAGAGCTATGGGAAGTGTTTTATCACCACACATCTGAAAGAAATGAGAATCAGGTTCTATTTTTATGCAGAAGAGTAGGGGAAGAACACCGGGTCCAGGCTCAAGCCATATTACCACCACCAGTTGTGGGTACGATAATGAAAGTCACTCAAGGGAACTACCGGTACACCCTATGGAGGGATTTACTTGATGACAGAGCTAGATCAGGGACAAGCGCTGTCTATCTAGAAGAGAAAGAGCCTCGACGTGTAACATTTGCCGATGAAAGCATCCAGGAAAACGGAGATGAGCAAATTACACCACAGCTAAATGCTACAGAACAAGCAGGACAAATATACTGCAGAGTCAAGATAAATGGACAAACACAGCCAGCCATGATAGATTCAGGGGCTACAGGAAATTTTATTGCACCAGAAGCTGCAAAGTACCTGGGAATCCCACTCCAGAAGAAACAAAACCCCTACCAATTGCAGTTAGTTGACGGACAGCTAGCAGGATCTGACGGGAACGTTTCACAAGAGACACGACCAGTACGAATGAGCATAACCCAACATTCGGAGGTTATACAGCTTGACGTTGTGCCATTGGGCCAACAACAGATCATCTTAGGGATGCCATGGTTGAAGGCACACAACCCAAGAATAGATTGGTCACAAGAAACAGTGACATTTGATCAGTGCAAGAACGGTCACGATGACACGTTCAAGGCGTCCGCGAGACGTAACACGCGCCAAGGAGAGTTGAACGCGAACAACACCGGCGACGTAGGACACCCAGTCCAGGGTCCTCCATTAAGAGCGAAGGACAGTACACCTCCTCTACAAATGCAGAAGCCAACGACACGGCATGAAATCGCAATCAAGGCAAAGGAGCCTATGATACCCGAACAGTACAAAAAATATAAACATGTTTTTAGAGAACCAGAGAACCATGAGGCTTTACCAGAACACAAGCCATGGGATCACGAGATAATATTGGAGGAAGGCAAGATGCCTGTGCACACCCCAATTTACTCAATGTCAGCCGATGAGCTAAAGACGCTCAAAGAATATATCGCCGACAACTCAGCCAAGGGATGGATCAGAGAATCCACGTCCCAAGTGGCAAGTCCAACTATGTGGGTACCCAAGAAGGATGGTACTAAGAGACTAGTTGTGGACTACAGAAAGCTCAACACGCTTACCAAAAAGGATCGATATCCACTTCCATTAGCTACGGAACTAAGAGATCGATTAGGCGGAGCAACGATATTCACCAAGATGGACCTACGAAACGGGTACCACTTGATTAGAATGAAGAAAGGCGAGGAATGGAAAACCGCTTTTAAGACAAGATACGGGCTATACGAATATCAAGTTATGCCATTCGGGCTAACTAACGCACCAGCTACTTTCATGAGACTTATGAACAATGTGCTGTCACAATACTTGGACACCTGTTGTATATGCTACTTGGACGATATCCTAGTATATTCAAACGACGAGGTCCAACACATCAAAGATGTCAGCAACATTCTTGAAAGTTTAGCCAAAGCCGATTTGCTATGTAAACCAAGCAAATGTGAATTCCACGTTACAGAAACAGAGTTCCTAGGATTCACCGTGTCAAGCCAAGGGCTCAAGATGAGCAAAGATAAGGTCAAGGCAGTGCTTGAATGGAAGCAGCCAAACACCATTAAGGAAGTACAATCCTTTTTGGGATTTGTCAACTTCTACCGAAGATTTATCAAGGGTTATTCAGGAATTACTACACCCTTGACCACGTTAACCAGAAAAGATCAAGGAAGCTTCGAATGAACCGCCAAGGCGCAGGAGTCCTTCGAAACGCTCAAACAGGCAGTGGCCGAGGAGCCAATACTGTTGACATTCGACCCTGATAAGCAAATCATAGTGGAGACGGACTCCTCAGATTTCGCTATAGGGGCAGTTCTGAGCCAACCAGGTCAAAATGAGAAATAGCAACCAATCGCATTCTACTCTCGAAAGCTATCACCAGCCGAATTGAACTACGAAATATATGACAAAGAATTACTAGCAATAGTCGACGCATTTAGAGAATGGCGAGTATATTTGGAAGGATCAAAATACACAGTACAGGTGTATACGGATCATAAGAACTTGGTTTACTTCACCACAACGAAGCAGTTAAACAGACGACAGGTCAGATGGTCGGAAACCATGGCCAACTACAATTTTAAGATTTCATATGTCAAAGGATCAGAAAACGCTAGAGCCGACGCTCTTAGCCGAAAACCAGAATATCAAGAAAATAAGTCGTACGAATCGTACGCTATATTCAAGAAAGAAGGCGAATCACTGGTTTACAATGCACCACAGCTCGCAGCTACTCATATATTGGAAGACAACCATCTCAGGAGTCAAATCCAATCACATTACGACAAGGATGCTACAGCTATACGCATACGCAAGACAATAGAACCAGGATTCACGATAGAAAACGAAACCATATACTTTCATGGGAAAGTATACATTCCGAGTCAAATGACCAAGGAATTTGTGACGGAACAACATGGGTTACCGGCACACGGACATCAAGGAATTGCAAGGACGTTTGCAAGATTACGGGAAATCAGTTACTTCCCACGAATGAGAACGATAGTTGAAGAAGTTGTTGGAAATTGCGATACCTGCATACGGAATAAGTCCTCTAGACACGCTCCGTATGGTCAGCTCCAGACCCCAGACATGCCTTCTCAGCCATGGAAGTCCATTACATGGGACTTTGTGGTCAAACTACCACTCTCGAAAGACCCTACTACAGGAATCGAGTACGACGCTATACTCAACGTAGTAGACAGATTAACAAAATTCGCATACATGATACCATTCAAAGAAACATGGACTGCTGAACAACTAGCATATGTATTCTTCAGGGTCATAGTAAGCATACATGGAGTACCAGATGAGATAATCTCGGATAGAGACAAGCTCTTTACCTCGAAATTCTGGACTACCCTATTAGCACTAATGGGTATTAAAAGAAAGCTGTCGACAGCTTTCCACCCACAGACAGACGGTCAAACAGAAAGGACCAATCAGACAATGGAAGCATATCTTAGATGCTATGTAAATTATCGACAAGACAATTGGGTAGAACTATTACCTATGGCACAGTTCGCATATAACACATCGGAAACGGAAACCACAAAGATAACACCAGCACGCGCTAACTTTGGGTTTAATCCTAAAGCATATCAAACACCGACACCACAAGAAGTCAATGCCGAATCAGCAATAATACAAGTCGAACAGTTAAAAGATTTACAAGAACAGCTTGCTCTTGATCTAAGATTCATATCATCCAGAACAGCAGCGTACTACAATACGAAACGTAGTATGGAACCTACGCTTAAAGAGGGGGATAAAGTTTACTTGCTACGACGAAACATTGAAACCAAAAGACCAAGCAATAAACTCGACCACAGGAAACTAGGACCATTCAAGATTGATAAAGTAATAGGAACGGTTAACTATCGATTGAAATTACCAGACACAATGAATATTCACCCAGTATTCCATATATCCTTGCTCGAACCAGCACCACCAGGAGCGCCGAATGCGCCATTAACGGAAATCGAACCAGTCAACCCGAACGCCATATACGATGTCGAAACAATACTAGATTGTAAATACGTCAGAGGCACAATCAAATATTTAATCAAATGGTTAGATTATCCACACACCGAAAATTCATGGTAACCAAGAACAAATCTCAACTGCCCTGAGAAGTTGGAGGCGTTCCACCAGCAATACCCGGGTCTGCCCAGAAGGAGGGAGAATCCATTGAAGCAAGGATCGAAGGATCCAAAGAAGAAGGGTCGAAAACGAAGGAATTATCACTGAGACCAGCGACAGAGGCAGACGCCATTTCCTTTTCTTTTTCCACACGCTCATTCTCCAACTTTTCTCTTCCCTCTACTTCTTCCAACTCATCCATTGTTTTCAGACCTCGGCGAATCATTTCAGAGGCGCGATTGCGAAGGAAGCGCTGTTGTTTGTCCAAACGAAGGAGTTTAGATAAAGTAGCCTCGCGCTCTTGATCTAATCGTTCTTGCTCACGAATAATACTCATCATATCGCCAGCAGAGGGACCAGCTATGTCGCACTTCTGCCCACGACGAATACATTCGCTACAGCGAATAGAATTTTCCTTGGAAATTATACAACGACGAGAATGTTTGTCGCAATAAGTACACGAAGGCATAGTGATGCCACAAGCTTCAATCAGTAAAGCTAATTCAACACGTTCTTTATACTTTCGGGATCGAATAGGTGGCATAATGAGAAGGAAAAGGAACAAAAGCCATATAGGAGGCTATAATCCCAAGTGGGGTAAATTAGTACTATATAACGCTTGGGGGCAAGCGCTAGGATAGGAAGGGGATAGTGTTACGCCGGTCCATCCTCGGTACCGCGTCACATGACTCTTAGCACGTGATGGACCCTGCATGACAGGCATAACGGAATGTAGGTCCATACAGACCAAAGGTCCAGGACCTCTCTAGGTCCTGAACGCTCCAGTACAATACGAAGGTCTATATAAGGGAATGGGATTTCATTACAATGTAGAGCTTCGTGCTCAAGAACAATCATTAGTTTCATTACTATAGTTACGAGAATTGCAACCAGTTACCAACCTTATTGAATTCCTACTTGAAGTTTAGTCTAAACCACCTCGAGAGAACTCTAGACACTTCCACGTGACCCTAGAGGCAGCTCCCGTAACAATTATATATAAAGAGAAGAGAATATTAGAATTATATTTATTATATAATATAATTCATTAATATATAAGCTATATTACTATATAAGCTACTTTATTTTATATATAATTATATACTTTCTTTATTAACTAATAGAATTACTTTAAGATTTCTTACATATATAAACTCTAATTTTTATTTATCTTAAAAATCTAATTCTTTTTCAAAAATTTCAATTATTATTAGTAAATTATTAAAGAAAAGAAGTTTTTATAATATAAAGTATAACAATTTCGAGTTAAAATAAATCATTTAAAAAAAGCTTAAATATTACAAAAAAAAATTATTATGATTTTTTTAGATTTTTAAAAAAAATAATGATTAATTATTAAAATATAAATATTAAGAAAACCTTGATTTTGATGTATTTTTTAAGTAGCTTATAAAGTAATATGATCTATATACTAATGAACTACGTTAATACGATATTATATGATTAACGATCTAATAATTAGATTTACTGATAGATAGTGTTGAATGGGATCCGGTTCATAGATTTCATAGATTTCAATAGGATAGAGAGGATTTTCGATGGGATGGGATGGGATGTGGATTGATGTAATGTGATGTGATAAAAGAGAGGGATTCGGGGTTGAATTGTAGGTTTTTGTTTTGGATTTTTAGACTTTGGGAAATCGGATGGAAGGATGTTGATGTTTATATTAATGTTAATATTTATATTGATGAATGAATGGATGGATGAATGAATGAATAAATGAATAAATGAATAAATGAATAAATGAATAAATGAATAAATGAATAAATGAATAAATGAATAAATGAATAAATGAATAAATGAATAGATAGATGAATAAATAAATAACTAAATAAATGATCACATAAATAAGTAAATAAATGAATAAATTATATTAGATATATATACTCAATATACTCAATATACTCAATATACTCAAAATCTCCTCTCCTAGTCATCAATTCCGCAAACAAATCTAAATGTAAATACTAAACCATTTATCTATTAGGTGATTGGAGTTGAGAAGCGGGAAGGTGGGAAAGGAGTTAGGGGTTAGGACCTATCAAAGGTACATAGAATCACAGATCGATATGAACAGGACTGGCGGGTGTGTGTTTTGATGAGAGGCATGAGATACCTAATTATACGAAGATACTACTACAACCCCAATCCCAGGTAGAAACCCCTCAAAGTTAAAACTCAGAATACTACAGGTAATTTATATAAGATGAGATGAGATGAGATATTTTCAATCTGCTGCAGATATATAGCTGTCTACCTACCCACCTACCTATCTAACTACCTACCAACGTCCATTGCACCTCCTATTCTCCAATCTAAATATAGATAGATGGACCACTGGAGCAGCTAGTACGATATTGATACTGAAATCGACATTGAAATCGATACTGAAATCAAAATTAACGTAGGCAGACTCCCTTAATCCAACCAACCAACCAACTGAATCCAGCCAGCCAGCTACAACAACTATCAAGACACAAGCGGAACAGAAACATCCCCGAGTACCTATATACCAACGGGAAGCAAAAAATTAGCTCTCGATTCGTTCCCTGGATTCTCTATTCAGAAGCATTAACTTTACAGTAATCCATTACCAAAGTATCCCTCTCCTCATGTTCACCTCGTCATCTCACATAATCAATCATAAGATAATTGCATACAAAACACGTTTTTAATAAGTATTTGTCATTATTCTCCTATCTGTTTTGATTCCCTTCTCCAGGTATTTGACCGTATCCCTCAAATTCAAGCACGAAACTCAAATCAAAGCTCAAACACAAGCCATTTGCACAACCTATATGTTGTTCACCCACGCGCTGTGCAATAAGCAGCTTCAAAGTACTTTCCATATCTATAATGGTATTATAACGTAGTGCATCTTCCATGATATAATGAAATTATGTGCACTGAAGGAAAACTTAAGTAATAGCATGGGATCTCCCCTCAAAAGAAGAGCTATTCTCCTCTAATGGACCTCGCGCCTTTTTAATACATTGGTGGATGGCAAAAGAAAAATACAAGAATGACGAAACAAAGGCCAAAATTATCGCCATGATTCCTCCCTAAACACACCATAGAATAGCTCAGGCTCAATTAGAAGAAGACACAGCCTCTAATCTGATTCTTTTCGCGAAAGGATTCGTCAGAAGAAGTGACATAAAGCTGATGACCTATAATGGCCAAAGGCTCCTCTTCGTCGTGCATCTTGATTTCAAGACTCAAGTAAGGTGAAGTGACAAAGCTGGTTCGTGGATGGCTTCAAAATCAAACGTGCTGACCCGACGCTGTCAAACAACTAGATGAAGACCATGCCCATAAGTATAAATTGCAGGTCCAATGAGCATTACTAATGTAAATCAAGTATTCCGTAATCGCTATGCAATTTCTGTCTCGAGAGCAGTAGTGAGGTCAGCCTCCAATTCTGCTTCAAACTCGGCATCGAAATCAGCCTCGAAATCAGCATCCACAGTGTTTTCAACCCCAGTCTCTTGCTCAGCTGCTGGTGTCTCATTGAAACTTTCTTGTGATTGACCTTTCTCTTCATCATGATCACTTTCATCATCCAAAACGATCGTCTCAATATGCTTTGGTGGTTGCATCCATGCCTTGGGTTGTGTTCCAAGTGCCGCTCTCAAGGCATTTTGGGTTGCCTTCGAATAGTTCAATGGTGTGTGATCTCGAGTCTTCTTGGTAGGTGGTGGTAATGAAGCCCATCTGGATTCCGTATTTTGTTGAACATCTTCATCATCAACAGGGAGAGTAGGCAGCGACTGACGACGGACAGAATCAACCCAGACGGTTGAAGTTTTTTCTGTCTGGTTGACGTTATTCACGGTATGATCCATAGGCCCAGGACGCTGAAATTCCGGCGGGGCCGGGAAAGGAGCACCGAAAGGACCAAGTTGTTCAAAGTTCCATGATGCAACGGCTGTATCATCATTAAGATATTGTCGATTCAGCTCATGAACCTTAGCTTTGCATTTAGAACATCTTTCGCGTCTTTTCCAAACTTTTTTGGTCAGGTAGAATTCCTTCTGGACATTATTACAGGGTTGACCATGCTCCTTGTTGAAATTCCTACACACCCACGATCTGTCGTGTTGAGGATTTGCTCTGAGTTGTGTAAGAAGACCCATTGCTCTGGTTTGCAAGGCTTCTTGAGCGGTGGCATTATCTTGAAGCTCAGTGAGCATGCTTTTCAAGGCGTTTTCTCTTTGAGACGCTTGTAGTCTTTCGTTGATGATCTTTTGCTTCAATTCCTCAACTTCCATACTTCGTGCTATTATGAATATTAGCGAATATTCCATGAGGTGAACAGCTGTTGAACTTACAGGGAAAAACAATGTTAAAAGCGTTTCTGAGATCAGCGTCCATTCTAATCTTGTTTTCAAACTTTTCCATAACTTCCCTAAGCTGAGGTGGAATAGAGCTCCTATCTAAACTTTGTGGCAAGATCTTCTGGGCAGCGCCACCGGAGCTTGTTGGCCTAGATGGTAGAAAAAGTCTGCTGCCTTGCTCCGTGGCTTGTTGTAAAGCTTGAATTGAGTCTCGTGAGCCAGGTGTAGCTTGTTGGTTGAACGAACGTCGAAATGGCGTGAAACCAAGGTTTTGTGGAGGAAATGCAGTAAATGGTCTTCTCTGAGCATGCGGCTGATTTGGTGAAACTTGATGACTGTAGCTATCCGATGCAGCTCGCATTTGTGATTTTTGCGGGCTTGGTATAAAGATGGATCCTAATGGAACGCCAGTAACTCCACAAGGTTGCTGCGGACCTATTTGGTGAGATTCTGGAATAGATAGCATATGAGTTGCGGAAGGGGTTTGAATAATTTCTGGTGCAGTGACAATTGTGCTTGTGATTGGTTGCGAAAGGTGACTGTAATTGCTAGCAGAGGAAGCCGAATTTGTGGCCGGTACCGTTTGGATGTCTGTAGCATGGCCATTGGAAGATGTGGTGGGGCCGTCCTTGTCAAAAGAATTTTGCAATCCAGATGGAGGTGCCTGGGAAAGAATCGATTCTTGTCCAATTGCTTGCTGGAATACTTCACTTGTGGCGCTAGGGGCATTTGACGGTGATGTTGATTCTGTCGTCTTTCGGATGGGCATGGCCTGTTGAGAGAAAACGGATAGGGACTCAGTGATTGGACTAGCAACTTCTTGAGTAGCTGACTCAAAAGGTGAAGACTTAGTAATTGAGTCTGAATTGAACTTTCTTCTCTTGTGTACTGGCGGTTCGACATAATTGTCAGGACATTTTGGACCGCTATTGTAAAGATCATCGAGATTTCCAGTTTCGTTCCAAAGAGAATATTGGTTCAATGAGTTATCCTGGAGGTTATTCTCTTCCATGGAAAAAGAGCCCCATAATGAATAATCATCTTGGAAGCCAAGGGAGTTCTGGTCATTGTACTGCTCAAAGGAAGGAGGTGTAAGTCCAATGAGGTTGTTTTGAGAGGGAACATGAGAATTCTCAGGAGCATAATTACCTCCGATTCTACCAAAGTTATCCTGAACCACACCCATTTCAGATGTGTCCTCCATCTTGAGATATCTTGAGGTCTCTTCGCTGTAATCCTTCTAATAACTGCCTTGAGCCACAATAATATATTCCACCATAAGATTTCGATCGCTTGAACAGAAATGCTTCTGACACTGTGCCTCTGAAAGATTGATCGCAAGCAATCTCAATGAACAGATTCTGAAGACAAAACTTTGTCGAAAGCGGCTCGTGATTGTAGCTCGTGTTGAATCCAAGGACCCAGTTGGGAAGTTTGTACAAATGTATGTTTGGCTTGGTAGCCTAGAGAGTTTTCAACCTCACAACTTCAAAGTTTACTCAGCTATACTTCTTCTCAAGGCATAAAAGGGCATTTAATGAAGTCTAGCTTTGTGGAGTTTGAAGTTATATAATTGAGAAAACTTTTAGGAGATTAATGGTGGGAAATATCTCTCATATATGAATGTATGAAAGTGAACACAATCTGTTAGGTGAGAAGCTGACTTTTGGCTTCAAAAAGTTCTGGTCAAGTTGTCACGTGAGACTGATGTGTAATTGGCCCGAGCTTTTTTGGTGGAGAATTTTACCTAGTGCCCTTTTTGTGTGTCCTCTCACGCCTCTGTAAGCTCAAGGCAAGCTCAGACAAGGCCATTACAGCTGCTGGAAAGCTGCAAGGCTGATCAAATGGTATCATCTCGGAATAATTAGTTCCGACCAACTCAATGTAGAAGGCGGTCGACTAGTTTCCAGCCGAAGGAGCGCTCCTAACCATCACTATCAATATCGTGGTTGAATACCTGTAGAACTTTATATATATTTGCCTTTACAACTCACTCTGCCAGGAAGGTGCAATTGCCAATTGATAACCACTATTCACACTTCTTGCCTTTCTTGGTCGTCTCTTGTTGATTCATTCAATTTGTATTGGGAAGGAATAGACAATGTCCGTTATTCTGTGTAC
Organism: Botrytis porri; assembly: GCF_014898465.1. NCBI lineage: Eukaryota > Fungi > Ascomycota > Leotiomycetes > Helotiales > Sclerotiniaceae > Botrytis > Botrytis porri. The sequence continues at coordinate 2,133,514 of NW_024066081.1, read as the reverse complement.
TGGTAAGTAACGTTTTTTCTCCCAACAGCGTACTACAAGCTTCAGATAAATTGGTTTCTTTACCATCGCTTGGGGTGAAGTTTATTTTCGTCTTCACTCTTCATTTGCATCGTATCTTCTTTCTTTCATGGGCATATTCCATTGCAGACCTCAGATGGCATATCAGCCCGTTCTCGTTCACGGACAAGGAGACACTGTTAACATTCTTTGCGTTCTTGTTACAGCTGGCTACGACCATACAATCAGGTACGAATTACTTCTAGTCTTATGTGTCGTTCAGAACGATATGGATTACTGATGTTCTACAATTCTTAGATTTTGGGAGGCCCTCTCTGGTATCTGTTCTCGAACAATTCAACACCCTGATTCTCAAGTCAATCGATTATGTATATCCCCAGATAAGCGTTTCTTAGCTGCGGCTGGCCATCATACTGTCAAACTTTATGACATTAAGTCAACCAACCCAAATCCGCTTCTCACATTCGAGGGACATACAGGAAATATCACAGGCGTCGCGTTCCATTGCGAAGGAAAATGGATGGTTACAAGCTCTGAGGATGGCACAGTTAAAATCTGGGAGACGCGAAGTGGTACCGTCCAAAGAAGTTATAGTCATGGCTGCCCAGTCAATGATGTAGTGATTCATCCCAATCAAGGTGAAATCATCAGTTGTGATCGCGGAGGTAGTGTTCGTATTTGGGATCTTGCAGAAAATAACTGTTCCCATCAACTTATTCCAGAGGAAGATGTACCTGTTTCCAGCGTCACTGTCGCAACTGATGGATCAACCTTGTGTGCTGGTACTAATTCGGTAAGAGCATGCGCGCGAGATGCATCAGACTTTTATTAATTCCTACTCAGGGCAGCGTCTACGTTTGGCAGCTTCTTCAATTCCGCGAAAAGACTCAACTTATGCCGATCACTCACTTCAAAGCTCACAACCAGTACATCACTAGAGTTCTTCTCTCTCCGGATGTTAAGAAACTCGCAACATGTAGTGCCGACCATACGGCCAAGATTTGGGAGGTAGACTTTACTGCCCTAGCTCCTAATCCAAACCAGCCTCAAACTGAAGCAAGAGCATTCAATCTCGAATCAACCTTGACCGGTCATCAAAGATGGGTCTGGGATTGCGCTTTTAGTGCCGATTCGGCCTACCTTGTTACTGCCTGCTCAGATCATTATGCTCGTCTTTGGGAGTTGCACAGTCAGTCAGTAATCAGACAATACAATGGTCATCATCGCGGTACATCTACATTACTTCAAACATATCCCATAATGCCCTTCTGACCTAATATCTACTATAGGACTCGTTTGCGTTGCTTTGAACGATTATTCCGAAGCTCGTTAAAACACGTATGTGCTCGCGTGCATTGATTTAGACGTTCCACTTTCAACCGGTTGCGGAGTTATAGGATTATCCACGTTGCATATCCAGGAAGATTTTATTGGGTCGTCCCTACTGACTATTTAGTCTATCCACTTGGTGGTAATTCTATGCACGGCTTTGGCGTATGTAGGTATGGGCTGGGTTAGCATGGCGTTGTGACACAATGGTGGTGATTCACACGGCGTTGTGTATATCATGGATGGATGGCTAACGTTCAATGATAAGTCATCAATTTGATGACCATTTTATCAAATTTTATTAATAGTTGCAAAGCGAGTATTGTTCCTTCTTCAGCGATTACAACCTAGTCTATCGTCAATCACCAAGATTCTCCAAAGTAATCTTCGCAAGCTCCCACAAGTCATGCTCCAATCCCTCATTAATCGACTCCACAGTTCTCCCCTCATTTACCTTGACCCGGTCATAATATCCACCACCCTTCACGCCATATCTTCGTCTAGGGTTCCTCCAGTGAGTATCTTCACTTCACTCCATCCACGTAATTCGATCCAATCAGACGACAACTTCATATTCATATCAACTAGATACACAGCTACAATCATTATATCTGGACATCGTTTCGCTCGTGATTATTTGTGCATTATATTCGCTGAATCGTTTGAATAGAAGGAGATCGGCGTCAAAAGGCGGATTAAAGTATTTCGTTTATTCCTGGGGTAATTTCAGAACAGAGAGATCGATTTTGCCGCGAGCATGGAGGTAAAGATCAAATGATGTGGTTGTTATACATATGGAGTCGGAAAGTTGGGAAGCGAAGCGGAGAGAGAGAAGAATTTTGACAGGGTGTAGTTGTGGCTGGTTTCAAAGTGGATTTCATAGCTATTGTCTGTGAAGTTAGGCGATCACTATGAATGCTGTGTTTATGGAGAGAGTATCAATATGGGGAGCTAGAGAGTGGGAAGGTTCTGGGGGGGGTAAAAGGAGGAGTTTTGTAGAGACGAGGTTAGGGGGGTGGATATTAATATGAAGTATTATGACTGTGAGCTAGCAAGCTATATATGTACATCTTGACAAGAAAGAGTTAATAGTTTAGTATATCTTTATCAAGTCAAAAGAGTATATACCTTGGATCAAGCTTAATCAACATGTAATAGTGAAAAGTTTTCAATCTCACCGAAGGTTTGATAGATTGTATACAGCATGCGCTTCGATTGTGAAGAGGCTTTAGGATACGGGACTAGAAGCGACACCAGCCGAAGTCAAGATCCATAGATGACTATAGACTTGGCTAAAAGTGAATTGCCATACCGATGCCAGGATTCACTCCTATTTCACATGATTTGTTAACCAATCATTATCTCTAAGGTAAAGCTTTTGTTGCACATCTGCAAGAGCTCGGTTTTGTTACCGACTATTTTCTCGTATCTAAAGTTCAGGTTTGTACCAAGGTTCAACCTTTGAGCAATGAATGGAAGGGATGAAAGTGCGGACAACATCGAACCTAACCGATCCAGTCACGTGAAAGTCACGATTTAATGTGAAAGGCCGAAAATCCAATACTGCGAAGTAATAAATGCCATTCCTAAGCTCAGAGAAAAACGCAAAAGCTGTCGAAAAGTTCCTGATCAATCGATCAATTCTCAAGCAAAGTGGTGTTGTGGTAGAAGAAATATTCTGTGTAGATCCTACTGCCTCCAACTTCATGATTTCTTTCACTCACCAACCACAACTACTATCGCATTGCAAAATGGCGTCACAAAATAATGCTTCACATGCAGAAGTATGGGATGATTCCACGCTTGTAGACTCGTGGAATCAAGCTCTACAAGAATATGAGGCAAGAATTTACACGCGGTTATGTGAACTTTGCTAATGCCAAAATAGAAATATCATAGTATCCATGCTCGAGGAGAGAAAGTTGAGGATGTTTTGAACGCCTTCGGTAAGCAAAGCGATGGATTGCAAGTTTGTCTTTCCCCGACCACTATGGTATTGCTAACTTTCGTAGGGATGGGGAGATGAATGAGGATAGCGGAGAAGTTGTTGAAGAACCGCTGGAAGAAAATATTGTCATGCAGAGCGAGTTTGAGCAAATCGATGACCACACCCAAGCAGGACCTAAAGTAAGCATTGAAAAGATCTACCAACATACATTTTGACTTATTCTTGTCCATCTTTAGAGTAATGACAAACCCGCACCAAAAGCGACCAAATCTGGTTCTTCTTCTTCTTCAAAAGCTCCAATACTACCACCGCAGTTAATTGGTCAAGGTAAGACGTGCAAATATTTTCATGATATACGTAAGATCCAAGCTGACGTGGAATTCTCATACAGTTCACGATGAAAATCTCAAGAATTTATTGATGTCGTGGTACTATGCTGGCTACTATACTGGATTGTATGAAGGCCAGCAGCAAAAGCAAGGTCCAAGTAAGGGTACATGAGAAGTATAAGGCATAGGATGAATCCTTTATGAGGGAACTATTATCACTACTGCGACTATCTGTGACATGGATAGTTTGAACCATCTGATCTTATTCAAGCCGGATCATTGAGATTGGGATGAAGTCCGAGCTGTGCCATGTTGTGCCGTTGTGGCAGATATCATATCCGTCGAAAGTATATGAGGGATGATCTCATGTTTAGCTTGTACTTCATGGAAAAACCAATGTTACAGAAGGTATAAAAAATGTGTATTATGGTTTCATGATTGATAATGGGTACCTTTCATCATTGCGCCTTCACCTAAGTTTCTTTACTCTTCTCACAATTATATCCCCCGAGGAGTTCATCATTATGCTTATGACTAGATGTGGAATTGGGGGACTTCATGAGCTCTTGCTAGTGTGTTTATGATATGGACGATAATGAACTCCTCAAATTGACAATGTATGGCGTAGTCCACCGCCGCATCCATTCTCAATAGGATTCTACAGAAGACATTACTGAATGTGGGCATGCGATGAAACGGTCACTTTCATCTCCACCCCTAGCATATCCAACCTCCAAAATCTTCAAGGTGACGAAATGTCCATCAATTCACGATCTTTTCCCGCCCTTCCATCAATTATCAGATAAATTTTCCCCTTCTTTTCATCCCCAAATCTAACGTTAGAGACATTGGTCTTTTTCATGGATTTCAACATTAAAGTTTATCTATAACTATCCAGTCTCCCGTCGTCCCATTATGACAGCTGAGACGAATCTGGCACGCGTCCCAGGAGGTCAAAACAGTAAATGTTAGGGCTGGACCGGGGTAAACTATTCTCATCGGGCAAAGATTGGAGTTCGATATAGGCTCTCCTATAGCCTGTACATACAATCTTCGGTAACCTTTGGCGTTAACATACAGGGATGAAAGATCTATGATTATCTAGTGTTTAGACTTGGCACAATGACAAGGGTTTTCATCACATCTTCATCCAAACCTCGTTTCTAAAACGTTGGATCTTTGCTTACAACCTTGAGTTAAGGTCTTTAGTGGTACTTTTTGCTTCTATCATGGCAGTTTGATTGAATTAGATCCGGACGAGTAGGTCTCCGAGTGGTACGATAAATCCTGGAGGCTTTTCTCCTCCGTTCATTGAGTCGTTTCGATCATGGATATTCGAAGCAAGTGCTTTTCATTCTGTCTTTGAGTCCTGGTATTGCACTTCTTATGGTTGAATTTATACCAAGACCTTCCCCCAAAAACTGATGCATTGTTTTTCGACATTCTATCATTCATGAACTTGTGAACACTTTCATTTGCCTTCTCTACTTTCTTTATTAATTACTATCACGAGCAGGCCCTCGACAGCTGGCTACTTTACCACTCAAATTAACTCACAATCATTGCACAAGCCAAGACAACTTTGATAGTTTAATTCCTCTCCGCAGCGCGGCTTACATATCATTCTTTCTTATTCATCTTATATCTATACGGCATTCAGTCCTTATATCCTAATATATCCATCATGAGATTCTCAGTAATCGCAGCATTGTGTGCAGCACCATTGGTATTAGCCAGTAATCTTCAACATGACTTGGCTGGACGGGGAATAATTACACCGGAATTTGCTGAGAGATCGTCTGAGCTCGTTGGCAATAAGAAGGAGATCACCATTATACAAGCGAAGAGTGAAGATATCATTATTATCTGGACCAACGATGGCAATGGAGCTGCAACTAAAACAGTTACCGAGACGAAGACTGTCGCCCAAGTAGCTGGCGCAACAGTAGCGCCAGCAGCACAGGCAACCCATACCGTTGTAGTGGGAGGCGCCGCTGGAAAGGTATATACACCTGAGACGGTCAACGCTGCTATAGGGGATATGATCGTGTTCAATTTCGAAATGGCAAATCACACACTCACACAATCAGCTTTCACAACACCTTGTGAAAAGTTGGCTAGCGGTGGAATGGACAGTGGCTTCGTGCCCAATGTTAATAATACCATCAGTCCACCCCCAGCAATGGCTATGCAAGTTATGGTTGATACTCCTCAATGTTAGTACACCACGGACGTCATTCAATCACGAACAACACTAACATGAGTACAGGGTTTTACTGTCGTCAAGCCGGTCACTGCGGTTCAGGAATGGTTTTCAGTATCAATCCCACTGCCGACAAAACTCAAGCACAGTTCAAAGCAATGGCTGTTGCACAAAATGGTACTGGAACACAGAGTGCCATTCAAGGAGGATCCTCTGCTGGCGGAGCCAGCAGTGGAACATCTTCAAGTGCTGTTGCTTCGGCTGGCGCGGCAGTTTCTACCGCGTCAGTCGCTCCTGGGACTGGGACAGTTGGTGCTGATGGAACTTGCTCATGCAGTTGTCTTTGTGGACAAGCTGCCTTCCCAAATGCTGCCGTACAGGGAGTTGGAATGTTTGGTGGGGTTTCTGGTTAGTATTTCTCTTTTCATGATTATTCATTCTCATTGCTTGAATCTAATATTTATGCAGGTGCTATGTCCATGTCTTTACTAGAAAAGTAAATGAATGAATGAGGGATGAAATCATCACCTGTTCTTCTTTTCCTTCTCAGTATAGATTGACTACACGCATAATGTTAGAATGGGGAAAATATGAGTTTGCTTTTTATGATATGATGGAAAGAGCAGTCGCCCATAAGAGGCTTGACGCTTAGGATATGAATATGGGAAAACTTCATGTATATGACTGGATCGTATGTAGGCTTGGAGTCTTTAGATGTGTGTGAGATGTCTTAATAATAGTTTTTTTATATAATGCTCTACCGTAAAGGAATGAATAACATATAAAGTTGTTTATCAACAGCATTATCTACATAATCCATACATACAGAATGTTTTCATCGAACCTTTTGACCACCATCTCATCGACAGAAAAGTATTGATTTCAAATTTCAAATTTCACGTGCACTTTTCCAGTGTAAGATCACCTCCCCACTCACTTATTAAACTCTAAGGTTAATTAACTCAAATTTTAAAATCTGGGTCCTTTTTTACTTGAAGTTCATACGAGGCAATTCATTATACAATTTCTATCTATCATGTCACCTTATTATTCTCCAGTACCTATGGCCCAGTATTGGTAAGTAGGTAGTCAAAACAAAGCAATAATCCATCCATGAAATAAATGAAATAACTTCCCCCCCAAACCCCCCAATACATACAAAATCCATCCATCCAAAAACCCCCCATTAATTCCCCCATCACAGCCTATGAAACCCCCCCAACCTCCGGTACCTGACACTAAAGCACCTGTAGCTCAACTCTAAAATTAGCGCTGCATGTCCCCCGAATTTCAATCCTTCCCCGCCAAGCAGGCCAAGCCCCACCAAACCCCATTCAGCAGATTCGTACCAGAACAGGAGGAATGACGGGCGACTTTCATTTCTTTTACGAATTGGGGGTTTGAAACACTCACTTACACCTTTATATCTACGAAGTACATACCTTTTTCAAGGAAATTTGATTCTGTTGATTTCGTTGCGTAGTGTCGCTGTCCTCTCTTTTATTCATCGATCGAGTTGTTGTAAAGGTTTCATACATACATATTCTTTTAGTTATTGAGTTCTTTTATTGAAATTTACTGTCGCAAGCACAATTACAGTCTCAAACGTCAAATCCATACATACGATCTTCGCGCAAGATTCCAAACCCAAATCCAACCTCAACACCATTCCAATCAACCAAACCCCCACCACCAACCAACCGCAAAAATGCAAACCCCAACCCTCCTCACCATCTCTCTCCTCTTCCTCTCCACCGCCCGCTCCGTAACCGCCACTCCTCCCGCCTGTCTCCTCGCAGCCATCAACGTCCAATCCGATCCCTCCGATCTCAAGGCCCTGTGCGGAACATTGGAACATGCGGTCACGGGAAATATCACGGATAAATGTGAGGGGGATAGTTACAAGGAGGCTGTGAGCTCTTATCAGGCTACTTGTTTTGAGGGCGCGGGGGTGAATATCAGTGAGTTTTTTTGTGTTTGTTTGCTTTTGAGAGTTGTGTTTTGCAAGGGGGAAAGGACGGGAGAGAAGAGGGGAGGATAGGTTCTACAGGCACAGCTTGGGGTTCTTGTTAATAGGAGAGATGAGAGGAAATAAAAGGTCCAAAATTAACCAAACTCCAGCAATCACATCTTCCTCCGCCTCCGCCACAGGCACAAACACAGCATCTATCTCTGGCTCTACCTCCGCCTCCGCAACCGCAACCGCAACAGGAAGCGGCGCAAAAGCTACCGGAACCGCCTCCGCAACTGGATCGAGCGGATCGAGCGCTAGTGCGACGGGAAGTACTGCGGGTGCGAGCGCGGCTACGGCGACGGGTGCTGCGGGTGCTTTGGTTGTTCCGGGATTGTTGGGAGTTGTGGGATTAGTTGGTGCGGTTTTCTTTTAGGGGAGGGAGGGTGATTGTATATGGGGAGGGGAGGGGAAATGTAGCCTGGTGCTAGATAAGATGTGAGAGGATAGTTTGAGGGAGAATGATACGGTCTCAGAGGTGGAAGATGAATTTGTGCATATTTCAGAGATACCAGGATGTTTTCTTTTCAATTACAGTTTAGTGGAGCGAAGTTTGAGATGCATGGATAGTTCAATAAATCGAAGATGTTCAATTGTGCTTTGTTGGTTTGTTTTATGAGTTTCTTTCTTGGTATTATACGTCATGTTATATCATGTCATATCTTCAGTGTTGAGGAGATTTGAGGAGTTGATTTACTCGCTAGAGTTTGCGCTTGAGAACAATATTTCGTTTCGTTTCGTTTCGTTTCGTTTTATTATTCCAGATAATTTTCCTAGCGTCATATCATTTTGCGAGAGGCTACTCAATAGATACTCTGGAAAAGTTTCTGCGTGTCTACGTATCATCTGCATGTCTACTCTTCTTGACTTTGGGTTTGCTATTCTATTAGGTATTTAATTAGATATTTTATTAAATATTCTATACTATTCTATACTATTCTATTCCCTCCCATATTGAAAATCAAGTAGTATACTTCTCAGTCTAATAGGAGTTGATATGGATTAATATATGTGTATATATTTATATCTGATCTCAACTTTGAAGTTACCCCCCCCCCTTGAATTTCAATTTCAAAATCTTGGTAATGTTTTTCATTTAGTTTATGTAGTTTATGTAGTTCACATAGTCTATCTAATCGATCAGTTCAGCATTTGTAGCTTGGAGGATTGAAGACTTGAACTTCCATTTGCTAGTCGAGGTTCTTCTTGAAGTTGATGTGTTGTACTCTTGGTGCTAGGTTGCTGCTGGCTGCTGGCTATTATGACTGTTATGTTTGTTATGGTTATTATAGTATTTTATATCCTATGCTTAGGTTCCATTTTTTGCTCGGGCTGGCTTGTTTGGTTTTGTATGTAGAAATGTGGTTGTGTGTGGTTGTATACACCTAGGTATGAATTTACAGATAATCTTATTTCTTCAAATTTGTATCTACTAACTGACCAACTCACTCACTCACTCACTCACTCACTAAATACTCAGATAACAAGGTATCCAAATATCGAAACGAAGTATCTGACTCTCTGACTCTGCAAGTACCAGAGCAAGATGAAGGGTTGGGGATGTTGATGTGAATGTAGATATGGATGTGGATGTGGTATTGATATGGTATTGATGTGAGTATGAATATGTAGATATTATGATTGTATACCTGATTATCATTTTTCCTCTATCCATGATCTATTCTTCGACCATCCATCCATCATCTATTCAACATCTACCCCTTTCATCCACACGTGAGATCTAAATAAGTATGAACGTTACAATGACTATGTATATTCCCCTCCCCTCCCCTCTCCTCTCCCCTCTGCTTACCCCATACCAATCCTCAATCTTCAACGATGACAACTCGTTGACTCCTTGATACCATCTACCTGAAATCCAGTAAACTTCCTTCTCATTAACGTCTCATATTGATGTCTCTTTTTGGTCCCCTCTAGTTTTATCTTGATTATTTTCTTCTATTCGTATCTGTATCTGTATCTGTATCTGTATCTGTATCTGTATCTGTATCTGCAATCTTCGCGGTTGTATTTACAGGATTAGACTGTCGTATAGAATGCTGTTGTATGAATATCAATTCTTTCTCTTAAAGTTGATTTATAGAGAGGTAAGTTGTGAGTTGCTGGGAGGTATACTAACTGAACTTCATTCCACTTGTCTTCACTTGTCTTCATCCGAAGTGACTTGACTCGACTCGATTACATCATATCTAAACACAAAATAAAATATCCAGCATCAGCATCCAGCATCATTATCCAGCATGAGCATCTGAAAACAAACCCAACCAGCAGCCCGCAAAAACAATATAAATGATCCCATCAGAGTCAATAATTACTCACCATTAATCCCAAAAATATATCAGATCGGATAGCAGACTACTAATAGTAAATTAAACGCTCCTAGCATTTAACTTCAATGTCTAGTGTATGAGTATCCTACCCAGAGTTTTCACTCTAGCATAAGCCGAACTTTGGTGGCTAGATTTTTGTAGTGTGATATACAAAGTGGAGAGTATTGTAGGTCCTAGGTGTTTGCGTGAAGGCTAGGGATCCGCTCGGGAGGTGAAAAAATATCAAATCAAGAGCGGTATCATGGCTAATGTGTAAATGGAAGGGGCAGTGAAGAAGAAGAGAAGGATTGATGACTTCAACCTTGAGAGTGTCATCAAAAAGATTGCTATGCCGCTCTTGTGATTCCATTTCGTTTCTAGAAAGTATAAAGGCAGCAGTTTGGAGATGATATGCAACTTGCAATATCCCCCGCTTGAATTCGTATTTGTGATAAAGCTATTTAGTGTGCAACCATCATCCATTTAAGTAGTGATTAAAACTTTTAATCATGGCTCAAGACTGAGCTATATTCACACGCTCATATTGAGCATAAAATCTGACTGTGAACTCTTAGTTTAGTAGCTTTAGCAAAGCTTATCGTTCTCTCAAAGCCTCTCCTTCCCTCAAATCTCAACTCAACCACCAGTAGCCTCTCTATAAAAGCTCAAACTCCCATTTGCCCCCGCCGTAACAAATGCCTCACTTCTTCCCTGCACCTTCGGCAACCATTTGACAGCCCAGAGCGCTTTATCTGTCTCACTATGGGTCGCCACGCAATTTCTTCCCTCGATACTCCATACCTTGACTTTACCATCCCAAGCACCACTAACTAAATATTCGCCTGTAAAACTCCAGTCGATGCTGAAAATCCAGGCTGTGTGGCCTGTCATATTAGCGACTTGTTCGCCATGGGTAACGGAGTAGAGGGCAATCGTTGTGGAGTCACCAGCGGCAGCCAGATAGGTGGAAAGGGGAGAGAAGGAGATGGTGCGGATTGGTTGAATGAGGCCTGAATTTGTTAGTATGCTAGCCCTTGTCTCGTCTTAGTTCAACTGAATTGTGAGACTTACCAGGTAAACTATGTACCATTCTCCCCGTATCATTATTAAAAACATAAACACATCCATTCTCATGTCCACTGGCCGTAAATCTTCCATCCGCACTAATATCCACACATAGTCCAAAGCTTCCCTTCGTCTCGTATTCTCTCATTTTCTTGCCTACACTTTTCTTTCCCGCATTCTCTTCAACTCCTTGTAATAAATCCCATACCCCAATCTTCCCATCAATTGTCGTTGCTGCAAGGAAATTTCCATCAGCACTTAATGCGAGCGCCCAGATTTCACCAGGCTTATTGCCATCGAGAATGTGGCCATGATGAGACCATTCTTCTGATCCATCTGCGTTTGGAGAAGAGCTCCAAATACTGACAGTACCATCGAAACCGGCGGATGCTGCGATAGTGCCAGATCGAGAGGTACAGATGTGATGACAGCCGAGTTTGTGGGCGGGGAGAGTCTGGGTTAGAGAGGGGGGCGTGGTGAGTGTGCTGTGGACTTTAAGGGAGGATGTGCCGGAGGCGGAGAGTATAGAGCTGGGTGTTACCGCGAGGGAAAAGATGTCTGTTTTATGGGCTGGGGTGGGTTAGCATGAAGGCTGGATTTGAGGTATAGCTTCTGGTGTAAGCGGGGATGGCGAGGTAGAGGGGCAGTCTGGAGGATTTACCATCATCGATCGTATGCGTTGCAAGGTATTGTTTCGACTTTTAAATGTTAGCGCATGAATTTTTATATTCAGGGGCTTACATACCATTGTCACCGGTTCATTTGAATATTTAGGTATACGATTTTTGGAAAAAGGAGTGGCTTTGGTAGAAGTTGTGAATAAAGTTGAAGCTCTAGAAGCTTTGGCGGGGTTGAAGAAAATATCATGACCTCACAGATAATTTCACCAAACACTGTTTACATAACACGAAGATAAGATTTCAAATATTGATGATGCAGTAGGATATTCTTATTTTGATGTACAGTTTAATAAATTGTACCAGTTCTGGGGATGAATACCTCACGGTTCAGGATCTCTTCCTCATGTCCCAAACGCCATAGCTGATGACATACATGATCATCTCCATTTCTGATTCTCACCAGCTCCTTGGTCTCGCATACCTTCCAAATTCCTCAAATTCCCTCCCACCCCTCATAATCACCTAATCGATTCTTCTAGAGCCAATAATCTGCTTAGGGTTCTTCTCCTCATAGATCTTTCTTGCAGCCTCCTTAGCTGCTTTCTTCTCTGCCCGCTTAGTTTCCAACTCCTCTAATTCTGCCTCTTTCTTTGTCTTTCCCTCTGCAGCTCTTGCTTTTCCTGCTTCTATTCTTACTTTCTGCTCAGCTATCTCATCTGCTCTGGCTTCTCTTGCAGCGGCGTTTGCTTCGTGTGCATTGGTCTTGAATAAAGTCTTAATTTCTACATCATTGTTAACCGCCATCTTCTGATGTATAATGTAGAAATTCTTTACCAGCAACGCAATAAGGACATAGTAAATGTGCTCTCTTAATATGTCCACAAGCAGAGCATCTATTCAAGTTTGTAACATCTTGTAATCCTTTGCCTGCCATTTGCCTGTGTCTCTTCTTCATGTGTGAAGTCTTCTTCTTTGGTACGGCCTTCAGTATTCCCTCCCATAATCCTTCAAGAAATCCGGGAATATTAAGATGTATCGCAGATGGAATGGCGAGTACTGGAAGTAATGGATGGGACAACTGTCGCGAGTATAAAGTTGTTGATCTCGTTGCGAAAGTTGCTGTTGCAGGCGCCAATCGCGGAAAGAATGACGAAAGTATCGACGACGTAGTAGCATGAGCTGCCGCCATATTGATTGAGATATGGAAGGAGAATTAACAGAGTACGTATGAGTATTCAACCTCACTGTCGATACTAATTCATCAAAATCTTGAATCTTTCACTTCTCGGCTCGCATGGTTAATCCACTAGTTTCCACTCACAGATAAGCTAGCGCATTTTAAGATTAGCTTAGATTTGCCCAATTCCTTTCCCCTGAAGTGCACGCTATATTGCCAAAATAATCTGGAGACTGACCTCCTTCCCTAACTTTGTTCTTTATCAACGACTTTTGATTGCATTTTACCTTCGAAGATAAACATCTTCGTTTTGGTTTCTATTCAATTCAAAGATAACACTCTCGTTTAGAAAGACTCAACATTTAATACACTCTTTCCAAGATGTCAACAATAACTGATAGACATGCTCCTCAACCTTCCGTATTCCCAAAAAGCCATGTTGGTTTCGATAGTATCACATCACAAATCGAGCGCAAGCTCTTGAAACGCGGTTTCCAGTTCAACGTCATTTGCGTCGGTGAGTTTGCTTGACACATTGTTGACAAGTGATTTGGGAGATTTTTCTAATAGATTTCTCTTGTAGGACAAACTGGTCTCGGAAAATCCACCCTCATCAACACCATTTTCGCCTCACATTTGATCGATTCCAAGGGAAGACTCACCCCAGATGAGCCAGTACGATCTACCACCGAAATTCAAACTGTTTCCCACATCATCGAGGAGAATGGCGTTAAGCTGCGACTCAATATTGTCGATACCCCAGGTTATGGAGATCAAGTCAACAATGATAGATGCTGGGATCCAATCGTCAAGTACATTAAAGATCAACACTCTGCATACCTCCGAAAGGAACTTACAGCTCAAAGAGAAAGATATATTCAAGATACCCGTATTCACTGTTGTTTGTTCTTCATTCAACCTTCTGGCCATGCCTTGAAGCCAATTGATATTGTGGTTTTGAAGAAGCTTTCAGATGTTGTCAATGTCGTACCAGTTATCGCCAAGTCGGATTCTTTGACTTTGGAGGAACGTGCTGCATTCAAGGAGCGTATAAAGGAGGAATTCGCTTTCCACAACTTGAAGATGTTCCCATACGAGAATGATGAGTTTGATGAGGAAGAGAAAGCTTTGAACGCACAAATCAAGGTATATTTCACTGCATTGGTCTCTCGAGAAGCAAACTAACAACATCAGGACATCATCCCATTCGCCGTTGTTGGATCTGAGAAGGATATCATTGTTGGAGGCAAGCCAGTTCGAGGACGTCAAAACAGATGGGGTGTTATTAATGTCGAAGACGAAAATCACTGCGAATTCGTCTACCTACGAAACTTCCTTACCCGAACCCATCTCCAAGACCTTATCGAAACCACATCCCAAATCCATTACGAAACATTCCGTGCTAAGCAATTGTTGGCCCTCAAGGAGAGTAGTGCTGCAGGACATGCTGGTAGCAGACCAATCAGTCCATCAGCTGATAGAGAGTTGAGCAGAAACTCCCAAAGAATGACCATGAACGGTTATTAGAGAGATTGATGGGACATGAGTGATGGCTAGTTAGTGGTCATACTGGGATCTGGTGAGTTTGGATGATTGGTTGTGTTTATGATGGCGAGATGGTATTTGCCAAAAGCGACAATTTTTTGAAAGGAGATTAGAGGAGAGTTTAATGGACTGCTTTTGTGGAGCCGGGCTTTTCTAAACTGAATATTGCTACATTTCTCCTTTGCCTAATTAGCCCTTTTTCTTTAATATTCAGAGGGTTCATTTCAATAGTAAATAATAAGATCTTCTTTTGATTCTTGGGTTCAACCATATCTTGTGATTCTGTCTATGGAACTCGAATGAGCAGTATCTGATCTCATTAATTGACGTTGCATTATTGATATCACCTTGATCAAACTAATGGATTGAAAGGCCTTGATAGTAGGCAGATCTGGCCATAAGGTTCCATCCAGCGGTCCGCATCAGAGTATGATGTGGCTGGCTCTCCTGGCCTAAAATCTCGGGCCTAAAAGAACCCCTAGGCGCTAACGTCGATAAGGGGTTTCCCCAGCTTTATCGCACGACCAGCACGCACCAATCATTTAAGCGTCCCTCAACCATTTCCACCTCCGAAATATCATTTTCTACACATATGTGTTTTCTCCAACCGCCACTCCTGCGACATAGTATCCTACGCAATACCTCAATTGCACTTCGTTTTCCTAGCTCTTGTTCACGGAATCTTAGTAAGGGTCTTCTGGCGAATATTGTGGATATGTCTCGTATGTTTCTTCCTTGCTGCTCTCTTGTTTCTTGTTTTTGTGCTTCTTGAGGGAGGAGGGAAAGAAAGATCTTGATAGATACATCTGAAGAGATTGAAAGTTGAACTCAAAAATAATGCTCAAAATCCACAACTAACACTACCTACCCTCCCCCAGCCATCCCTCCCACCACCAACCCCATCATCATCAGCGGTCCCTCGGGCGTCGGAAAGGGCACGCTCTACTCGCGACTCCTGGCCAACCACCCCACGCTCTTCACAACCTCCATTTCGCACACGACGCGCGCGCCGCGTCCTGGAGAACAGCGCGATGTGGATTACTACTATGTGTCGATGGAGGAGTTTGAGGCGATGATTGCGGCGGGGGATTTTGTCGAGCATGCGATGTTTGGGGGGAATCGGTATGGGACGAGTCGGAAGATGATTGAGAGTAAGAGGGGGGAGGGAAAGGTTGTCGTGTTGGATATTGAGATGGAGGTGGGTTTTTGGATTTCTTTTATGTTTATTATTTTTGTTTTTTATTTTTTGTTTTTGTGGGAGAGAGGAGAGGGGAAGGGGAAGGGGAAGGCGGTTACTACTCTCCCCTTCTCTCTCCTTTCCCCCCACCATTTCAAAAGAACACAATCACTAACACTCTGAAAACCCCCAGGGCGTAAAACAAATCCACGCGCTCACTCCCCCCTTCCCCGCCCGCTACATATTCATATCCCCCCCCTCCACCGCCTCGCTCTCCCCCTACCAAGTTCTCGAGAAGCGCTTGCGCGGACGAGGAACAGAAAAGGAAGAATCGATTCAAAAGCGTTTGGAACAGGCAAAGCTGGAATTGGAGTATGCGAAGAAGGAGGGCGTCCATGATAAGATTATCGTGAATGATGATTTGGAGGTTGCGTATCAGGAGTTGGAGGATTTCATTTTTGGTAAGGGGGGAAAGGCTGCGGATGAGAAGGAGGCGGGGGTTAGTGTTCTGGATTGAGGTAGAGTGGGCGAGAGGAGAAAATGAGATTGTGGGGTGTAGAGGGTAGTTTGGGTTGAGTGTGTAGAATGAAAGTTTGCATGGCGAGAGAAGTCTCCCTTGGATGTGCAAAGGCCATGAGGAGTCATAGATAGAAATTGTGTGGTTCTTTAGATGGGATTTGGGAGACATAGAAAAGGCTTATACCTAGACAAAAGAATGCATACAGTATCAACCTTCAATTTCATAAAATCCAAAGTACAAATGATGAAATTGTATGTTTCTCGGGTATCGAAAGGGGCTGTAAATTGAAGGGTCGATTTGGAGGTCATATTTGCGGAGTGGTCATTTTCTGTAGGCCATAACTTTGAGACCAATTATCATACCTGGGAGACCAATTTCGAGGCAGGTCAGGTGAAATAGACCAATTCGCAGCATCCACAATCCCGGGGGATCAACTTCATCGCACTCAACACCACAAAAAGAACTCTAGTCTCACAGCATCATTGAGAAACTTTATTAAAGGGCCTACCCATATCATATGGTTCTGATACCACACAACGAAATTTAACGAATGATTCCCGCCACATTCACCCATGCCTCCATCTATCCATACGATTCACCGAGCACAGGAAACAAATCCTAGGTAATCCACGCATTCTAGAATAAATGACCGAATTTCAACACCCCTCACAATGAAAAGAATTCCCATACGCGTTCTAGAATTTTTATAATTGGAGGACAAGGACTGGACCGAAATGCAGCTCCGACGCTGTAACACCTTGAATGGGGGGTTCAAATGTAATGTAATGTGAAATGTATAATGAAATTGAAAATGGAAATAAAATCGAGGTTCCTGGAGATGAGAAATATCCGGGGGATTTTGCGAAATTCTTTCGCGCCTGCCTGCCTGCTCGCCTGTCTTAAGACTCCATCCTTTCTCTCTGGGGGAGGGGGAAACTTGTTCTTTAAGAGTCGTTCTTCGGATTGTAGGATTTTCTGTAATTTTGAATCATATTATGTCGAATTGGAGAGGTCTGATAACATCGGAAGATAAGAAACGTATAATCGAATCGAGGTCTATTTCTTTCCTTGTGCGGCGGCGAGTGCTTCGGCTGCTTTTCTTTCGTCGGCTGGGAGGGGGAGTTAGTAGGTATAGATGAATAGATGGATAGATAGAGGATATGGGAAATCATACCTTTCTTTTGCTTTTCCATTAATAGAACACGGGTCTTATCTTTCTCGGCTTGCATTTGCGATTTGGACATTCCGCTTCCGGCTTTCTGGTTGGGGAGGGAGGGTTAGTGTATGTGTTTTAAGATAGAGAGATAGAGAGAGAGAGAGGGAGAGAGAGAGAGAGAGCAGCGGCATCTTCATAGTATAACATGTGAATAACTTAAAATTCGAGGAACCTCAAAACAAGATAGAAGAATAGAACATACAGCAAGTTGAGCCTGTTTCTTAGCATTAGCCTCACGGGACTTTTCTCTCTGATTTCCTCTCGCCATTTTTGAATAATTAAGAGTTTGGTATTAGAAGTATATTGTGTATATGTGTGTCAGATGTGTGGTGTGGCCTTTTGTGTTTTTTGCAAAATGCAAAAATGAGGGTTTGGTCAGATTGTGGAAAAGAGAAAATGAATGGTGAGGCTGAGAGATATGCACGGAGACAGAGAGAGAGATGAATGTTCTGGATTATTGATACGGAGAATCGGAGGATGGGTTTAAGCGAAGGTGGATTGGGGCTGTTTGATTGGTGAATTGGGGGGTTAGTGAGAATGAATGAGAAGAATGGATGGATGTGAATGTGGATGTGGATATGATAGGAAAGGAAAGGATATAGAAATAGAAATAGAAATAGAAATAGAAATAGAAATAGAAATAGAAATAAAAATCGTAGAATACTTTAATTTATGGACTTGATTGGAGGATGGGAATTTGAGAGTTTCGTTTCAAATGACTGGTGAGTAGGAGGTATCTATCTACCGCTACTACGTCTACAATAACATAATAAACGCAAGTTATAAAAAGATTTGTATGTATACTAAGTCTATTGTATGTCCATTGTATGTTGTACATCCTTCACAAAGAATATTCATTCAACCATTGGCCATAAGTTTCTTTTATTCCTCCTCTTCTCTCTTCTCTCTCTTCTTTCAGCAACTCGGTAGAGTCTGCACATTCAAATCATGAAACATCCTTACCCAAAAGGCATTTTTCATCCAATGATTGGAACTCGACTTTTATATCACGAAACTGAGCCATGTCCAAACCTCCCACTGACTTAACTACCAATTCATGCATTGCTTTTCTCCTTTATTGGATAAGAAGTGACTCTGTTACGACGATGATCGATGTCAAGCGCGTCTTTTCAACTCTTTCGCGCCCGAGAGGAGTTTTCCTTGAACACCTTGAAGCAAACCGGGTTTGGGTGATCAAACCTTACCTATTTTCATCCATTCATTTCTGTCCTCAGAAGAGAATAAGTTCTAGAGCTTGTACATGATGGTCAAAGAATCTCTAGATAATCTATGTGTGATTGGATTTCCTTTCATCTTTGGGGAAATCATGGGATAATAAAGAGTTCATTCACCCCACAATAGCTACATCTTTTGGCGTCAAAAGTTGAGTCAAAGGGTTTGGGGGATTTCTTCTTTCAATCTTCATACACATTCACCTTTTCGTTTTCTTGTGTCTGTTGTCTGTTGTCTGTTGTCTATTGTCTATTGTCTTTTGTCTATTCACGAAGACTATAGGACGATTTCGAAAGAATCCTTATTTCTATTGTTAGAATCATTCAAACAATGAAGTCAGGACTTCAATAACGAACAATTGTTTTATTTAATATATCTTCTTCTCCTCCTGTCTAAGATTCGGAATCTGTTTCTTACTTTTTTGACTTTGAAAATTATCATACACTTCTTCACCATCTTTCTAAAACTTCTATACACAACTACAACTATACAACACAACTTGGCTTTACCAAGTTTCATACTTAATTTTTACTACTTACATACTTTGAAAGTATTCCAAAACTCTTCCGTCTACTGTAGGCAGTTTACTACTACACTTATTTACCCCAACTGTAAGTTCTTCCTTGTCGTCGTCTTTGATATAACTCAAGACACTTGGCTAACACATTCTTAGACTCGGAATTCATACATATATTCGTCCCTTAATACAATATAAATCACAATGTTGAACGTCAAACAAGCCGGTCGAGGCTTCGTTATTCTGAACATCATCCGTGTTATGAACATTATCGCACTCCTCGATGTTATCGCAGCAAGTTGGATCATGCTTGTCATGACCGTCAAGACCTCTAACGTAAGTCCCTCCCCCCGTTCCTGATTATATTAGTACCCAACTAACACCTCATCTAGTTCTTCTTCTTTGATGGAGTTTCTCACTTCATCACCAGCTCCATCGGAATCTTCCTCATCATCTCAGAACTCTCCCTTTTCAAGAAATACTTTGAGAATTTCTGGCCTCTCCTCTGTCCCCATAATGGTTTCCTCTTCCTCGGTCTTTCCATGTTAGCTCTTGGTTTCAATATCCTCGGAAACTTGAACAAGAATGCCACTTCTGTTCAAAACTTAGGATTACCCATGTGGCGTGTGGTTATTTCTTCAGGATGTCTTTCAGCTATTCTAGGAGGTATCAATTGTATTGCCGTAAGTTATCTTCCCTCCTACTCCTCTTCCCTTTATATTTTATAACAAGTCCACTAACAACCTCACAGTCCCAAATCTTCACCACCAAAACCAAAACCGCACGCCAACTCCGCGCCCACGGCGCCACCGACACTCCCAACCCTTACGAAAAACGTCTGTCCCTCCCCTCCTCCATCAACAACGATCTCCCCTCTTACTACACCAATCCCGCCGAACGCCGCAAATCGCGCTTCCCCTTCCGTCTCCCTCTCCGCGCTTCCCAAATCCACATCTCCAAACCCGTCATCTCGGACCCGCAACCCTTCCACCCAGATCTGGAAGTCGGCGAAAGCTATGATCATCAGAAAATGGATAGAAGCAGTCCGATCGTACCGGGTGTCGAGAGACCACCTACCGCAATGCATCCTGCGAATTTGAGACCCCCGCCTGCGCCGAGAAGTAGCGTCTATAGTGTTGCGAGTAACGTGACGAGGTTTACGAGGATTTAGATGGTTTGGGCGTGGACAGGGCCAATTTGGCGGGAATGGAAGTCGATCAATCGATCGATCAATCAAAAAGTTTAGTTTAGCTTGGCATGGCATAGCGTAGCGTAGCTTAGGGTAGGATAGGATAGGGTAAATAGCGAGCTTCTTATGATCTAGGAATACATTGCGATGGAACTGGTGTTTAAAGGTGTTTAGGGAATGGATGAATGTGCGGAATACCCCAATGATCCTTTTTTGCTTTTTTACTTTCTTGTCTTGTCTTTTTTACGGAAGAAAAACAGGGGTTGATGAGATGGCATGGGATGGGAGGGGATGAGATGGGATGAGATGAATGAGTAAATGGATTTCCTAATGATGATTCACGAATTTCATTTCTATACCCACTTTGTTTTAATAATACTTACTATTACGTTACTTTACATTTTATTTCTTTGAACATGATTTAAGGATTTTATGTGCGCTTGAATTGAACATAAATGTAGATCTAGATTCGTGCATACCCTACCTCGCCTGATCCCCATTTCTTAACAATTCCGCAAACCCAAACCCAAATCCCAATCCCAAGTCCCAATTACCCATCCCCTCCGTCCCCTCGAAAAAGAAACTCAAATATACGCGCTAAAATCCCCTTCGCTCGCCACCCCCTCCTCCTGCCTCCCAATCCTCGCCTTCGTACTCCCAATCCTCCTATTCTCCCTCGCATCTACACTGACCGGTCTACGTCCTGCGCCCTTCACCATCCGCGCATTAGGTCCCACGATCAGACTTCCCATCGTGGGGGATTCTTCGCGTGCTGCGCGAGGATTTTCTTCTGGGATTTTGTCTTTAGAATTGGAATGCGAATGTGAATGCGAATGCGAATGCGATGTCGAGTGAGGATGCAACACCGAAGTGTAATACCCATCTCCCTTTAAATCCTTTTCCGTAGATCTACGCACCGACGAATTCCGATTCCGATTCTGTTCATTCCACATACTATCTGCAGAATCTCCGAGATCAGGCGTATACGGATTCGACAAAAAATGCGAGAAGTGCGGGATTGCAAGTGTAGAACTTCTTCCTCTTGATGCATGTTCCATTGCATTTGTACTTGTACCTGCTGCTCCGATTCCAGATCCACTCATACTAGCGCCCAAAGGGGGAAGTTGCGGGATTTGAGGAATCGTCGTGGTAGTCCCGTGACGTATGAAATTTGGTTGCAAATCGACATCTGTGCTTTCGCCCATGCTTTCCCAGCTGCCGGCGCTGAATTCGCTGAGGAGAATGTCGCTGCCATTTTCGGTTCCGGTGGTTTGTTGACTTGGTTCTCTTTCTCTTTCCCGTTCCCGTTCTCGTTCTCTTCTATCTATTTCCAGAAGCTGTGTATGTCTACTCTGACTCTGAGAAAAGTTTCCCAAAGTAGGCACTTGCTCCTGACGAATTTGTAATTCCTGCATACTCGGACTCACACTCTCGAATCTACTATCCAAGCTAACTAAACTATCACTCCCCTTCAATCTGCTTTTACTAAATGTAGCCTGGATATACGATCTCAACTGTCTGGTTCCTTCTTTTGCGCTCGAATATCCATTCGGATATGTTATTCCTAGCGAATCGTTATTGATCCCCGTCCCAGCAGCTTGTACTTCATCGCCAACCTGTACTTCCTCCGGCACGGTTGGCGAATCCGCATAACTTCTTCTTGCCTTGCGACGCATGGAAGCCATTCCTCCCCCGCTGAAGAAAGGAGATGCGCCTCCGCGACGAGAGACAGGTCGTGTATTGATACTACTATACGACAATCTACTATTTCCTCCAGTTTCCGACTCCCAGATTGGTGCTGGGGCCCGAGGACTCTTAGATACGGGCTTTATACTTAGCATTTCGTTGCCACCACTCGGCGATATCATTGCGTGTCCGAATTTTAGAAGATCAGTGGAGGTGGTTGAGTATACGCTTGTTGCACTACGATGTTTATCATCCGTATCCAGAGTATGAACCGTTTTCCACGTGCAAGAATTACGTGCGAGACTAGGATGTTGACCGTGTCCTATACTTCCTCTACGACCTGGTGTATTCAAGATATCGAATGAAGATATGGATTCTCGAGCGCCGTGGCCAAGTCCACTTAACCGTTTATCCGCACCTTCTGCCAACGCAAAATTGAGATTTCGAGTTGTGGATTTGCGATGAGCTCGCTTTCTCTCGTTATTCTGGCTCTGTTTGTTTTGTCGAGGTGCGAGAGGTGCTCGGGTTGCTTTACTCCAATCTCCTGATAATACAGAGAAGTTATCCAAAGGAGAGGATGAAAAGTTACTATCCGTCAGGTTCAATATCGTACCATCAGAAGGGTTGGTTCCAAAGAGACTTTGATTGCCAAAATGGCTCATCTCACTATTCCTCAACTTTGGATCATTACCCACAACATATTGCGATCGTCTTGTATGTCCTTTCCGTGAGTAATTCGAATAAGTTCGTTGCAGTATATTAGTACTATTTGTTCTCGAACTATCCAAAGTATAATCCGTATCTTGAGTATTCCTCCATGTACCCCGATTTGGAGTTTTACTTAATGCATTTTCCGAATTTGCACGAGCCCTATTTCCAAAGCTTTGAGATTCGCGAAACTTCGACTTTGGAGCCAAAGTTTGTGAGCGTCGGAGAGATTTGCGATTGTCATGGACCACAATATTAGGTGTGGTTGATGTGTAAACACTAGAACTAGCATCGATAGAGAAGCCAGAGGTATCGAGTTGCAGTGGTGCGATCTTTTTAGCAGAATATGCTCGTTCTATGCTAGAGGTGCTTCTTATGGGACCTGAAATGTTTTCCTTGGAAGGTCCACCTGAACGTAATGAGGAACTAGAACGTTTTCTGCGGTAATAACAAAGGCAAAGAATGAGTGCGATAAAGACAATCAGCACTGGAACCACAATCGCTGCTATTACTCCTTTGCTCAAATTTCCACTCGCAGGTGAATTGACACCGGATCTTGCAGATGTACCCGATGCTGATGGACTATCTGTGAATGAGGAGCCGTCTGATGCTTGGATGCCCAGATTGAAAGATTCAGAGCTAGAGCGTTTTGATGTTTTGGAAGTTGCTGTAAGTGTAATATTGATGTTCGAAGGTTTAGCAGATGTAGGCACTTTTCCTGAAATCTTGAAGCTATGAGCATCAAAATATATCCAATCCGTTGGTGGGGATACTTGTGCTGTCAATGTAGTATCGTAATTGTTCCCAATATATGCACCAAGGCTAAAAGAGAATTTCGATCCGATACTTGCATTCACGTCTTTTATGGGACCAACGAATAACGCCGTAGCTATCTTGATGAATACCACAGTATTAACTTGATCCCCATATATATCTACAGCCTGTATGGAGACATTATACGAAATGGCGTCAAATGGTGGTGTGCCAGTCAGACTAAGAGTGGCATTATCGAATGCGAGCCATTCTGGCGTTTGAGCAGTAACTGAGACGATGCTTGAAGCATTGGCGGGCTGTCCATCAAGCTGAAGACTGTTTTGTAGACCTGTGTAATTGATCTCCACTCCTGGTGTAGCATTGACAACCGAGTTTACCGTACTAAGTGCGAGGAGATGTACCCCAACTCTGATATTGAAAGGAATAGATGCTCCAGAGTATCCTGATACATCCGAAGCAATAAGCTGAACTCCGAAAGTCTGTGGTGGTTGTATGAGAGAAGCATACTCTGGTGTTTGACCGCTAAAAGTTAGGGTGCTCTCATCGAAAAGAACCCATGAAGGCAGAGGTGTATCATCGACTGTTAAAGCGTAGTATTTAAGAGCTGTTCCACTAGGACTCGAGAATGTTGCTGGATCGAAGCTGATCTTGAAGGATGATGAAGGATGGTATAATAATGTTGACGGTGCTGAGAAAGGCCCTTCTGAAGCAAGTTGTGATTGAGCTGATATTTTAATTGTCGGTGGTGAGTTTTTGGACACTACTAGAGTAGTATTCGACGTCACAGATCCCGAGGAGTCGCTTGCAATCACTCCAAAGATAGCCTCCGTAACTGTTCCAGTGCCAGTATCACTACTAGATGGTATGCCTGATAATGTTCGAGAAGTACTATCAATGGAGAGCCATTGAGGCGAGCCTGCTAAGCTGTAGCTGAGAGGGGACGTAGAAGTGAATGTTGATTGAGGAAATGTATATGAATATGGTATTGACACGCGCGCGATAGGAGGAAACTGAGAATTGATCGGGTATGCGATAGATGGTATAGCATCAATGACTGCTCCAAAGATAGCAATACCAGACAAAGTAATTCTCAATGCCATATCCAGAGAGTCTTGCAGATGTAATTCTCAGAAAGTCCGGATGAAGATACTACTTGCATACAGAATGAGAGAAGATACATGTCAACAGAATTTCTGGATGAAAACGGCAACCGACAGAAGAAATTCAACTTAGGAAAAGCTAGATATCATGGACTTGCCATCGCCAGATATTCTAAAGGCGCAGTAGAGGGAGATCCACCTATCGGTATTACCTTACCTGAAATTCGAGAACCATCGTGATGTAAGGGATAAGAAAGTATCATACCCCCGCCTTACCAGATAATTGAGATATTTATGGAGGTTGACATGCTGATTTGAGGCTATACATAGTCAAATTCCATTGACCAGCCCCATCGAAGCGAGCAACATTCTGTGGCAAGTTTGAGGAAACAAGAATACTATCAGGAGACCGATCTAAATAGAACTATTGAATTCGGTTCCAAAGTGTGATTTCTCTCCAAACAGCTAGCTATCTGTGATAATTTCGCAGGGTTGCAATAGCAATAGAGGGAGGATCAAATCGAAAGTGTAGTTAGTACATAGGGTTATCAGAACCTTTCAACAGCTCAGTAAACGTAGACTTCATCAAATCCGGCATCATTATTCGATGGTCTTAGCATTCCTTGCCGAGTATATTCAATTGTCCAGGCCAGGGAAATGCCCTTTTGGTGTTCTAAAAAGGGTTGTCACAGGGAGAACAGATGAAGGGATATTGGAACTCGTGCTAAGACGGTGAACCACATTAAGCGAAATGGCTTACATAGCACGGCAGAATTCGTGGTGGGATGGTGGGGCAATATCAAAAGTCTAGAAGTGCATGAATATTGTTGTCGCGAGTTTCCAAATTTTTCAAATTCCCAAAATGACTACTTCCAGATCTCCCTCCCCGGAATTCTCTCCCCTAGCAATAGGAATTGATCTCGCCCCCCTCCCAACCTACAAAGCGGCTACAACCAGCACTGTAAACTTTTCCGGTCTTCTCGAGCCCCCACTAAAGCTACACGAAGATCTCTCAAAAGGATGTGGTGGTCAACTTTGGCCTGCGGGTATGGTACTTGCGCAGCATATGCTACGATATCATAAAGATATCTTGAAGGATGCTAAGATGTAAGTTTCATCTCACATTTCATCTCGTTTTAGAACCTTGCAAAAACCATCTAGTGGAAAATTTCCAGATTTGGATGTCCTTGGGAAAAGTCATGTGTTGTTTGTTCCCTCTACAGTGATATGTAGTTACGATAACATTATAAAATCATATAATATGGTTGACCTCTTTGATATCCCGAGGGATCTGGAGAAGGTCTTGCATAAGAAGGGTAGAAAGAAATACGGAAAAGGGAATTTTGGAAATAGTGATTCGAATCCCCAGACTATACAACACTACATACAAAACACAACATAATCCAAAAGCTCAAGAACTAACAAAAATCCAGACTCGAACTTGGGGCTGGAGGCGGATTGGTCGGCTTAGCCGTAGCTCTAGCATGTGATCTCCAACATCCATTAGTCCTCTCTGACATGGAAGTTATGTACGAACTCATGAAGCAGAACATTGCTCTCAACGAAGTATCCTCGAAAGTCGAACCGCTGATCTTGAATTGGTATGCTTGCAATTCTCCCTGCTTGTTTATGTATTTACTCTGACAATTACAGGGGCGAGCCGTTACCAGAGCTAGTTGTGAAAGATAAACCAGATGTTATTCTAGCAGCTGATTGCGTCTATTTTGAACCCGCATTTCCATTACTACTTCAGACGCTCGAAGAGCTATTGGGATTATCACAGAATGCGGTTATCTACTTCTGTTTCAAGAAGAGGAGGAAGGCAGATATGCAGTTTATGAAGAAAGCAAAGAAGAAGTTCCTAGTTGAGGAAATTGAGGATCAGGATAGAGAGACTTTTACTCGCGAGGGTTTGTTCTTATACACATTTAAACGAAAATCATGATACCCAGAATTTGTAACATCAGGACTGTATTGAAGCATTCGCTCCAAAATCTATGTCTACTTAATATGCAGTCTAGAATCATTCCAATGAACTGAAATATCACTCTTCGCTGGAACCCATATTGACACCCAACAAAAATGCCGGTTCATCAACCTTATGATGCTCATAACTCAACACACCTACAGCTCCCGGCTCAAGCATCATGGGCAACGCTCTTCCCAACTCAAACCCAATCCACCTCTTCGCAAACGCTCTCAAAATATGTCCATGCGCAATCAACACAACATCTACTCCCTTCTCCCCATGCATATACGGACCCTGCATTTCTCTAATCTTCGCAATAACCCCATCCAATCTCTCCTTCACCTCATCCGCGCTTTCTCCATCCTCACATCCATCCGTCCAAATATTCCACGGTCTCTCTGTATCCAAGCCCCGTTCTTTCCGCGCAGCTCTGATTTGCGCAGTGAGTAATCCTTCATAAGCTCCATATTCCCATTCTCTAATATCTTCTGTGATTTCTGTTTTATCTGCAAGTTGTTGCTGTGTTTTTTCGTCAAAGAGGATTTCGAATGTGCGACGAGCGCGAGTTCGGGGGGAGATAAATATGTGGGCGAGCTTTGAGGGATTGATGATTTTGGAGGGACCGACTAGGACGCCAGCGGAAGAAGAGACTTGGGTTTCTCCGTGGGGAGTTAGAGGGATGTCACTTCGACCTGTGTAACGGCCTGAGATGGTCCATTCTGTTTCGCCTGGGAAGTGACGAAGTTAGAATTTTGACTGTCCAAACTTTTGAATCCTTAAATGATACGTGCGAGTCTTAAACAATATATGATGCAGGTGTGAACCATAGTATTAAAAGAGCTATAAGCGACTTACCACTGATACAGAGTTAGCATTCACACCCATCCAATCTCCATCAGGGTATTTGATTATTATATAGCCCATGGAGAATGTTTTGCTAGAGGGTTTTCTAGGTGTACTTGGGCAAATACGTACTGTCTAATGAGGAAGACTCGTGGAGTACCTGCGTCCTTATCTGGCATGTTGATCCTTTGATCGATTATTCGATTGACAGCTTCAATACAATTGTATTGGACTTATTACAAGAACACGAAGTAAATAAAACCCCACCAAAAGCTTGGCATGTCTGATAAGAAACCCCTCGTGCTTATCGATGAGTCTCGCATAAAATCTCAGGTTGATTTTTAGATGGGGGGTCACCGGTAATGTAAGCATGTGTGCAGCTCACCGGACGCCAATCGCCAAAGATCGTATTCTCCATCATGGGGAGAAATCAATAGAATCAACGTCCACCAGTATGGTTTGGCGATGAACTTCTAATTCGTCTAACCCATCATAAGGTATAATACATGGTTGCACACAGGTAAATGAAATAAGCTACACTCTGCCCAGCTTGTAATAACGTCTATATCCAAAACAACCTTGATTGCCCTAGCCCTGTATATTTATACATGCAAAAGTGGTAGATATATATAAAATAACAAGCTTCAATCCCACTCAATATTTACATTTTCAAGATCGTCAATCCTCAGCATTTTTATCATAGCCGTCAACAGCATTTACCCCTTGTAGTAACCCCTTTTCCTGAGAACTGCGGCGGAAAGCTTTTGCTTCAGGCGTCATGATCCATTGTGTCGTTCTTCGAATTAATAGCTTGTTAGTTGGTAGCAGTCTCGATTCTCTTTTATCTTCAATCTCTGATTGTCGTTGTCGTTGTCCAGTATGATTGTCTATTTGACTGTTTGAAAGCTGTCCTGGATTGTGTTCGTTGTCACTAATTGACTTGCCTGGTGATTCAGCTGGTACAATTTCAGACTCAGCTACATCGTCGAAGGTCGATTTGGCTGCCTGTTCACTTGGTTGATTCAAAGATTCAGTCGATACACTTTCAAGTTGGGCTACTTCATCTCTTATTGGCTCTGTTTCCGGCTCGATAACATTTTCTTCGTCGGCCCGGATCATAGCGTCAAAGATCCAATTAGGATAGACGGGAGAATTGACAGCGTGTAGACGGCGCTTTAGAATACGATATATATCTCCTGTTCTAGAAGTGGTAGCCTCCAAAACTTCCTCGTCGATGATATCGTCATCAGCCGGATCTGACATCTCGGACTCGGACTCCATAGCATTGGCTACATCTGCCAGTGATGTCTCATTGCCACCAGAAGCAGATTGCAAGGCTTCACTTAAACGAGCTCTAGCTTGGAATCTGAGCCACCACCTACTTGCCATGATATGGTCGACGACAAATCCAGCCCGCTTTGTTCGAATGAGGGCATCTGCGGTCATCTGTGGGTCTTGAAGTCTCATGTAGCCCATAGTCAATGCGTTCCATGTTGCTTGGTTAGGCTCCAGACCCTCTTTCTCAATCATGATCTGCAACACTTTTTCGGCAGCACGAGGTTGATGACGTTGCATGAATACGTTAAGTAATGTAGTCCATGTATGAAGACTTGGAGGGGGTGGCTGGAAAGTATCGTCAGTTGCATCATCTGACTCAGGATCAATGTCGCTCTGTTCTGAGCTACTTGACGCAGCAGCAAAATCATCCTCATCTCCATCAAGAGATTGATCATCCTCAATTTCAGTTACCGAGTTCCTTGGTTTGGATTGCTGAACTTGCATATCAGCAACGATTTTCAGACATTCGTGCATTGGTGCATCGAGATGGCCGAGCCCAACAAGCAAGTGGTTGTAGATTTGAGCTTCTACCAACAGAGGAGCGACTATTGGATCTCTTGCGGCTATCAGGGCTTTGAAATGGTTGTAAAATCTCAACAAAGCCGTGTAGTTCCGAACGCTTCCAATGTATGATTTCAGCATCACTATTAAGGTCACATAGTTCGGTTCTAGAAGAGCGTCTTCGGCAGCGGACTCGCGGGGTGTCATGACAGTTTCGGACTCATTTGTAACAGACAAGTCGAGATGATTTTGGTCTTCTTCCACACGACCCTGGATTTCATAATGGGTGTCATCCACCTCATCGTCAGGATCCATGGAGCCCAGACCCAAGATTTTCTCCTGAAATCTAGGTATGAGTCGAGCCAATGGTTCCACCTCGAAGTTCTTCATATAGATTGGAAGCATCTGTGAGAATGGGTTTTGAAGAGATCTTCTCTCACTGGGAGCGCGCTTGAAATACTCTCGTCTGTGTAAGCGAAATATTGTGTCTAATATGTCTGTGACAGTATAACTGTTTCGCACACCGTCCTCGCTCATCCAGTGCGCCAATTTTTCGACCGCAACGTCATCCCCGCGAATCTTGGCATCGTTTAGCATGATTGAATAAGTGTATGTGTCCGCCATCACTCGATTTTCTGTCATCATATCATAGATTTGCCACGCCGTGAGATGGTCTCCAGCTTGAAGTGAATTTTGGATCAGGATGTTGTATGTAACAATCCCGGGCTTCAGACCATGATGTAGCATGAAATCAAAAAGTTCTGTATCAGTAACATGTGCATCATGGTCACGATATCTGCCGGTAAGAAGTACGTTGCAGATTTGTGGCCATCTTCCAAGGTTTAGATCAATGCCTTGTTGAGTTGCTTGCTGCAGTACTTGGAAAGCCATATCTGTCTGACGAGATTGTGCAAAACGATAGGCAAATCTTAGCAAGGTTTTGCCAGTGAGATGCTGTCTTGTGCCTGTTAGTATGAGATAGAACATCTTAAACTGTTGGCCATTCATCATTAATTGCAACAAGTAGATTGAGCGCGCACTCAGCCGGAGGCCGCGAAGCTGAAGATATTGTACACTCTCAAGTATCTGTCGAAGATCCCCGGCAGTGAAAGATTCTGGGGTAGGTTTGTGCTCTTGTGAACCAAAATAATGAGATACTACAAAATCAAGACAGTCATTTGCGGCCCATGCAGGTGGAAGAAATGGTGCTTGATATGTTGCAAGTAGTAATTTGAGTGTAGATGCAGGATATTGGTTCATCGCTGTAAGCATAAGCTCCTCCCAAACATGAGGACGGATCTCTGTGGGGACTCGACGCCAAATGGCAGCTAGGGCAGTGACATTGTCTTGTTTGATGAATAACAACCTCGATGCAAGGGGAAACTTTGACACAGCAACATTATTGTACTCCAATTTAGGATGACCCTTTAAAGCATCTTCGTGTCGTTGATTGATAATGGCAAATTTTGAAGACCATTTCCACATTTTCAACTTCATGGTATTGGCTCCTGCATCGATCTTTATTTTGAGATATTTGGTTGAAAGCTCTGGGAGGCCTTGTTGCTGGGCCCAAAGTTCATAATGGCCAAGCAATTCTGGGCGTGTTGCCGGATCAGTTGTGATATGCTCAGAGTGCAAGCGTCGCTGATTCAAAAATGTATTCCTATTGACTGACGGTATGCCCTTCGGTCGTTGAGAATTCTCACGAGGAAATTTGCACCCACTAGGTCTTCGGAAAAAAAGTGACTTTCTCGGAAGGTTGTTTTTGATGCGCGACCCTACGACATGCCGATCCTGTCTTTCAGATCTATTCCTGGTAGATCTGTGATGAGTTCTCATGGATTTTGTCGCTGCCGCAACGGCGACGGACTGATCTAATGAATTGGTCTCATTGCTAGAATTTTCCGGTGGTATCTTGGTCTCTGGAGAGAGAGGTGATATTTCTTGGCTCGAAGCATTTTCCGTTTGAGCTGTGGATACAGGTGGAGATGTCGAAGTTTGTTGAGGGATAAGTCTTGACAACTTGTGTAAGGGGAGAGCAGTAAAGTTTCCAGAGCGACTCGGCTTGGTATTACGTAACATATACACATCCTGTTTATACAAAAGGATCTCGTTGGAGATAGTTTTTAATCGCGAATGGAGTGCACCCGATCTGGCAGGCACACGATTTGTCTCAAGAGATATGCTTGGACGATAAAACGACGATGCGGTTGATCGCACGCGGCGAGGTCTCCACGAAGAGCTTGTTTTCATAGAATCTTCTGTTTTCCCTGAGTCTTGAAGAGTTGATACGGCGGGACTCGGCTGACACTCCAATGGTCCATTGGGCCCTGGTTCATATGGTGCTTTTGCGTGATCTTCGGTGGACGAACCGTCTCCATTGCGCTCAGTCGTCCTCCCAAGACTGCCTTCCGAAGAAAAGTGTCTGATAGACCCATGATTAGGGATTTCTATGCGGGCGAAGGAAGTGGGGGTCGTTCGTCGTTTGCTGAATCTGGCATATCTTGTGTTGGGTTGCACTAGCACATTTGGTGATGAATCTTCCTGACACTTTGAATATATATCTTCCCCCCTGCTAACTGTTGATTGTGCACGCCCATCATGGCCTTGGTTTCGTTCCGTTCTCGTTTTCAAATAAACTCTGGCACCCTTGGAGGGCCATGGCTGGAAAACTCTCGGTGCAAGGAACGGAAGAATGGGCAATTCCGATGGCGACCATCGTCTTGGTAGAGAGTTCGAAAATGGAGGCATCAGCTGCCGGCATGCATTTTCTAATCCATTTACTGGCACTTTCTTTATACAGTTGGTAGTAAGAGAGGGCTACCTTTTTAAAACTTGCGCCCGGGAAAAAAATTAAGGTTTATCTTAGCGGCCGGGGTATGACCAGGCTGAGATTACCGTGAGCCAATTAAAGCCCGCATCAGAACTTCAATATCTCTCCCGGCTGTGGATTTATTTAAATCGAACTTCCCAATTGTCGGTCACTAGAGCATACAAAAATCGTCAATTCAGCTACACGTCCAGGTTACCACATCATATAAACCCCGGCAATGTCATCTACACATGCCACTCTAGGCGCCGCCGCAGATGAGCGCAAAGCGCGACTTGCAAAGCTCAAATCCTTGAAAAGAAAGCAGCCAGCAGACGAAATTGTAGCACCAGAATCAACGCGCTCACCTTCACCACCTACCTCCCCCGATGTCGCGAAGCTTCATCTGTCGGGTCGTAATTATGACCCAGAAACTAAAGGCCCCAAGCTTGGTTTTGAAGCCCCTCCCACGTTAGCACTCGAAAAACCTACACTTGAACAACAGGCCGCAGAGGTTGAGGAGGAAATTAGGAAGAAGGCAGAAGAGGAAGAACAGGACGACAAGGGGGTAGATTTATTCAGATTGCAGCCTAAGAAACCTAATTGGGACTTGAAGAGAGACCTCGAGAAGAAAATGGAAGTATTAAATGTACGGACGGAGAATGCGATCGCGAGGCTAGTGAGGGAACGGATTGAGAGTGCGCAAAAGGCGGCTAGAACGAAGGGTGGGAGAGGCGCAATAAGTGCAAGTGAGGGTGGAGAAGAGCTTGGGATGGAGGGTGTTGCTTTGGTGGAGGGAGTCAAGCTGAGGGAGAAGGAGGAGGAGGAGGAAGAGCGACGGGAGAAGGAAGATGAAGATTTACAATAGGATCACTTCAAAATATTATTTGTACAAAGGCGTTCAAATGGAGGCAGGCGTGGTATGAGGCGTATGGGCGCCTTGAATTTTAATATAGATACAAAAATTGGCAGATAGCCAAGGGGTATTTCACAACCACGCAACCATTCTCTGCCACTTCCTCGCCCGGAGCGCTTACCGGCTCATATTCATTGCTTGCGTGAGTGCTAATCTCTTACTAAATGGACTCATGCTCCTCTCCCTCGGTGGGGGCGCATGAGCTGCAGAAGACGCGAAGGTTTCTCTACGCCCTTCGTTGACTCGAGGCTCATCAAATCGTCTCCTATCAGTTGAGACATTCCTTCTGCCTCTATAGGGACTTCGACTCTCAGTCCTCCTCCCACGAATCTCAGGGCTTCGATCATTGAATCTCTTTCTGGTACTTCGGCTATTTCCCCTCTCTCTCGAATCTCTCATGTCTTCCTCGTCTCTAGAGCTATATGAATTTACGGAAGAGGATGCGTCTCTCCTCCGCTTTTGTCCCGAATGCTGTACATCTTGTCGGGGCGGTGATGGCGACGGCGACAAGCTAGGAGTTTTACGCTTGTATCGATTAGATGCAGGCTGAGGTAGTGAATGGGAACGTCTAGATTTGTATGTATTGGGTGCGCGTCGAGCTTCTCTTGGTGAGGGCGAACGTGACATGTTCGTAGATATTGTCGAAACCGATGCTGAAGAAGCAGATCTTCTTCGCTTGGAAGCTCCCGTTTCCATGTCTTCATTTTGCCTCTCACGTTTGCGACCTCGTTCCTGCTCCAGTTTCGCAAGTTGCTCATCAGCAATGCCTTTCCTGTGATATGCAGTCAGTACAAAGCCTGGCCCCCTTGTAGAATAAACTTTGAATAAATCCTCCAATATGAAGTGCACCCCCAAAAATGTGATATCCTGATTGACTCAACCAGAACTGAGAGCCTGATAACGTCCTTCTAGAGTAGTATACGGGGAGCCATTGGGGGCAAACAAGGAACAGTAATTATACAGGCGTGTGCGAGAAGGAATACGTACTTTTTTAAAAGATCCTGTGGTACATCACTGGTCAATTTTGGAACAAGCTTGGGATTGGACAGTTGTTGTGTACGAGAGGGTCGGGAAACATATGGACGCTCTTGCGCATTTGCTTTGCACTCATAACTATAGTGTCGTAATAAACAGTTAGCTATGGAGATCGAGAGTGAGCCAAAGTGTAGACGTATCTTTTTTGAGGCACTTTTGGCACGTAGTTGTCGCAGATGCCTTTGAAGGACCCCCAATTGTGGCAGGCCTGTTGATGCCATGGTAGCGGTTCATGATAGCAATGGTGGTGATGATGACTATGTTGTTGTTGTGGTATTGGAAGTGGATAGTGAAGAGGGTATTTCAAGTATGTGGGTTTGACTTGTAAAGTTGAATTGAAAATTGTATAGTAATAAATGACACTGGGGACCTCAGAAGCTACAAATGAGCTTCCACCAAGATATAAATAAAACTAACTTATCGATAGACCTTATCCGCTGAATGTTTGTGCAGCACCAATGAAACGAAACAGAGAACCTAGTAGTCCACCAGAAAAGGAGTTCAGCAAACACCCTTGGAGAGAAAAGTTTGTGTACTCAAGTATAGTTTTGAGTCAAATGGAGATTGTGTAATGATGCTGTTCTTCTGGTGACTATTTCCTATCGTCGCTATCGTCATCATCAGAATCATCATCAACATCATCATCAAATTCATCTGCGGTCTCTTCTTCCTCTACTCACCCTGCTATCAATACAAAATTCAGAATTCCCACGATTCCTTATTAATACTGTAGTCATTAATTAACCCATGGCTCCACTTTAAATTCAGGATTCCCGCTAAAGAATTCTCGGGGAGCCTTAGCCTTAAACTTCTCGCAATGAACGTCCACACCACACCCGGCCAGCACAATCATTGATTCAATCAATCAATCAATCAATCTCTTGATTTGATTTCCTAATAATCTGATGATGCACTTTGGAGATTCTTGAGATCTCCTGTATGTGAACATCAACTTTTTATCCCAACCTTACCAACCGAATCATCACATATTCAAGCAAACTTTTCTCGGTGTATTGATACCCAAGGCTTAGTTGGAAAGGGAAAATAGTTTGTCGGTAATAGGAGTATCGGCGTATCAATTATCTTTGAAGGAAGTGGGTTGTACCAAAAACCACATCAGGTATTCAACCATACAATTCGGTACCGCGAAACGAATCTTCCAAAAGGACGGAAACCTTCAATTCAAATTACTATTTTACAAAAGCTTGTCGGCCAAACGACAATGACCAGATGTCTATTCTTTCCATTGAACGCTTTTGTTAATCTACTTCCTTAATCTACATCACTTCCAAAACTATTACTCTTCGACAGCCCTCTGCCAACCTGGGATTTCGATATTGTCCAATCTGGACATATACGCTCATTTCCGCGATTTGATTTACAACTAAAGCATATATTCCATGGCTACTGCGCCAATGACGACAGATCCATCGAGGCTGTCATTCGCAAAGGTGCGCAAATCCACTGGATATTCCTCAGCCCACTTGATGACTTGTCGCCGGTGGACCTTGGCTTCTCTATCATATCTAAGTCCTTTGCTAACAAATATCATCGATAGGTTGCCGCCTCAGCTGGGAAAGATAATGTAGCTCTCGCTTCATTCGCAAAAATTGCTGCTTCTTCAACTTCTGTACGAGATACGAGACCTGAGAACATTGCTCCAACTGTACATGAAAACAAAGATACAAACATGCCTAGTGCTACACGCAATGATACTGGCAATATGACCACTCTCAAAGAGACGGGCCCATCGACAAACGATCAATCCTCAAAGAAGGGGATGATTACCGAGAGCAAACCTTTGGCTGCTAAGAAAGAATCGGATTTGGCAGATGCGGTTAAAGCGATGCACATCCGTGATATCACACCAAGCCTTGTTGTCAATGGTTCAGGAATTGCACCTCCTACCCACAAACGAGATCTGGGAGAAGGATTCCCAGAAGATCCATTTCAGAGAACAGAATCTGGGTCCGACCTAGGAACGAAGCCTCCAAGTTTGGATGGAAAGAGCATTACTTCAGGTACAACATTCGCTTTGGATGAGAAGGAATCTTTACGTCCTGATGACAGCGCGAGCGTCAAAGCAGCCGAAGATGATGATACATTTTCAGGTCGCAGTTCTATTGTTGCTAGTTCTAGAATTGGATCTGAAGCAGCTGCAAGAGCTTATCGTGCACAATTCTATGAGGCCCCTGATCGACGTAGTATACAACTCATGCAAGAGCGCCAAACTCAGGGTATTGTTACCCCTCAAAGTGGGTCGTCTGGACAGCAAACTACGGACGATAAGTCCAAGCCGCTTGTAGGCCCATCAGGTTCAACTGACGCAGCATTCACACTCTTCTATCGTCAGACGCCTGATGAAAAACTTTTGGAGGCATTGGAATCGCCAAAAGACCGCATTTTTCTCCTTCGTCTCGAGAAGGATGTTATTGAGTTTGTGAAGGACTCCAAGTAGGTTTCAAGTTCCGGATGACCATTTTTACTATCCTAACTAACACACTCACAGGGAACCCTTTATTGATCTCCCACCGTGTAACTCATTTTGTAGAATGCTGACTCATAAGTTGGCGGATTATTACCACATGACACATCAAGTTGATGCTGTAGTTGGAGCAGTCCGTATCTTCCGAACACCATTTTGCAGGATTCCGCCATCACTAACAAGCATTTCCAATCCTCCTACCACTGGAAACACCCCACCTCCCAATCTACCTGCAATGAAGATCATGCGCAGAGGTGGTGATGGTGATACTGGACCGAGCCCCTCGAAAGCTACTTCCGAGACTGGAAGCGATAGCAAAGAAAAGGCACAGTCCGCTAAAGAGAAGTATGATATCTGAATTCCCTTCAATTAACTTGAGACTGACTCCGGTTGAAGACTTTCGCGAGAGGAGCGAGAAGCAGTTTATCTTGCGGCCCGGGAACGAATTTTCGGCAAAGATGATAAATCTGGCGAGGCCACACCAGGTAAGTTTCCAAAGAAGTTTCCTTGAGGTCCTATCGGATTGCTAATCGTAAAATAGAAACTGACGAGGGTAACGAGATGTCACGTTCCAGCTCTGTCTCCACAAAGGATAAAGGCAAGAGGGGCAAAGTTGGAAAGCAGCGTCGTGACGACTCTGAAAGCTTCGACGTTCGATCTCAATACACTCCATACTTCCCACAACAACAAAATCAGCCAGCTTGGATTCCCACCCAGAATTTCGGCGCAATGGGAGTTCAGCAATACAATGGTGTCATGCCAAACAATTATCAAAACCAGATGCAACCTCAATATGCTCCACCTCCGCAACCATTTAATCCTGCTATGATGAGCAATGGAAATATGCAATCATACAACAATATGACACCACCGGTAAGTCAAATCATTCTTTAATGATAACAACATAGTTTTACTGACCATTCATAAGCAATTTCCTCCGCAAAGTCAGCCACGTTACCAACCACATAGTGCTCCAATCACGACTTACGGTACGCCGACACAATCCCCTCAGCCTCCGCAGCAATGGGTCCCACAAAATCAATATCCAGCGGGCCAGTATCAACCGCGAGGACCTGTTGCAGGAGGACCACCTAGCACTATCCCGTACGCTTTTGGACAACTGCCCAGCACGGTAAACCCAGCCGATCCTAAAAGTCAACACCCAATTCCAGGAAGTTTTATCAACAGACACGCATTCAATCCAAAGACGCAATCGTTTGTCCCTGGCAGTCAAGGTCTTCCTATCCCGCAGCCCATGTCTCATCATGGATCTCCCCACCACGGTTCCCCACACCATGGATCTCCTCATCTCTCTTACAGCAACTTCTCTCCGCCCCAGCAACAGTACGGTGCTGGAATGGGCTATAGCATGGCGAGACAAGGGTCTAATAGCTCTTTACCCTCGTATCATGCATCCCCACACATGGCACATAGGCCAATGATGCATCAGAATATGCCACAAGGTCTTCCTCAAGGTCACCTTCAAGGCTTACCACAAGGTTTGCCACAAACTATGCCACATGGTATGCCACTAGGAATGCCACAGGGTATGGTTTCCTCCAATGGTCAAGTTGGAAGCCACCTTCCTAACTTTGGCAACCCGGCCACTTTACCTCCAAAGCCTCCAACTGGTGTTTAGGTGTCTCTTGAAGATTGCGGATATGTTCTGTGATGAATAAACGGTGGCGTATGGTAGCATTGGTGGAGTTAGTGGGAAATATGGGCATTAAAACGAAAGTCATTTTAAGTACCTGGTTTATATTGGCTGATAGACCTATGATCACAAATACAATATATTTGATTACACTATTTACTTTGCACTGATTTCGAAAGCACTGAACAAGTGTATAATATAAATACTTTGTCTGGGAGGCTATGTTAATACCGAGGTAGGTATGAAGTAAGATAAACAGTAGTGGAACAGCTACTGATAGAAAAGAACATGATTGAGATCAGTATTATGCAAAGTGCTCAAGGCTTAATAATTATACTAACAAATGATAATTGAAGTGATTGTGATTGGCTAGAGTAGTTCATAATTCTATTATACAGTACGAACTATATCTCCAACGAGATGCTAAACGAGGAGAAAGAGGAGGCGAGTGGAACACGCCCTTGTGCTTCTGAGGAAACGTCCCTCCGTCCTCTTCTGCCCGAATGTGATCGTTGTATTTGAGCTTATATTATCTACGTCTCGAGCTCTGCGGGTGTTAGCCCACGCTCTGCTCAACCAAGTTTGGATAGGTTGTGGTTCTGGCATCTCTTGGTTGCTAGGACTTTTTGCTGCGAGTGGAAGGGCGGAAGGGCTTGTGTAGTATGTGGTGTGTAATTTATTGATATTTTTCTTACTTCACTGTCTAGTGTCATGATGACTAGCAGCTAAACTGCGTTTTGAATTGGGCTCTGTTGTTCCGTAATCTCAATCACAAGAGTATATTGAAGCGTTTGCAGGTGATGAACTATAGCCTACATCTCCCCCCGATGAGAGCATCGATCATGGTAACACACATAATGACATGAACCATAATTTTGAAATTCTATAAGAATTGGCCTAGAGCCTACCTGAACGCCATACTTTTCCATCCACATGCACAAAGTCTGTAAATTATGGAAAGGCTTTATTTTTATCATCGTCTACTACTCAGCGGATTCCCGGGGCTCTCTTGGCTCTCGTGTTTGTCCACCTCCTCTGCCGCCTCCTCTTCCTCCACGCTTACCACCTCTCTGTCCACGTTGCTCGGACTTCTCTCCTCCTTCTCCACTACCGGCTGCGGCAAGAACATCTGAGCCTCCCATGGTAAGAGTTGCGGTTGCCAATCTTTGAGAAAGTTCGATTTGGGTGCGGATGGTATTTGCGAGGTAAGATACGACCAGGACATCTTGGATGTGGTTGTTGAAGTCACGTTCAATATCTGCAGCATCAACCTTTGGTGCTAAGGACAATGCGTTCATGAGGAATTGACCAAGAGCATTTGAGGGTTCTCTCTCCTCGTCCAAGACTGAGCTAACATATTCGGATACCCTTTCCAAAAGGTCGAGGGTCTGGTCAACGGCTCGCTCCAAACCTTCAATATCAGAAACTACTGGTGCAGCACGGCTCTCGCTGTCCTTGGCGCCAGAGATTAACTCCAAACCACTCTTCTCAGATTCACCATATCGGATCTCGTATGGTACTGGGATGAAAAGACAGCTCTCAGCTGCCCTCTCAGCATTTACACCAACAGGTGCACTAATATATGCCTTTGCCTCGATCTCCTTTCCAGCCTCAGTGCTGACCGTCAAATGAACAGCTGGGTGAGGGAAAGTACCGGTCTCAGGACTGGCGAAGAAGTTTTGGATCAAGGCGCTGAAGCTGTTGAGTTCAAGAGAAGTCGTATACCATCCCAAAAGAACTTCGCGAGGATTGGCCTTCAATTGTAAAGCGAGCATGTTCTTTTGGTACTCGACGTCGACTTCGACTTGGTCTTCGGTCTCGGTGTGGGGAATGGCGAAACAATTGCGGACTTCGCATTCCATACCATCTTCAGAACGGATTCCGAGGAGGGCTCCGATAACACGGGGGGTTTGTGTCACACTGGTATCGCGACGGATGGCATGATCGAGAATCGAGAATACGGCCTATTATTGTACGGATTAGTCTCTGCAGAGTAGAATTTTAGGCCAGGGAAAATATCGTACTTGGGGTTGAATTATGACATTTAAAGGTGCGGTTGTGGGCTGGACACCAATGGAAGCGGGGGCGAGTGGCCGCGCGAGGTGAAGGAAGGACTGTGTACCGACTGCCATGCTGGGCTAAAAATTATTCGGTATCGAGTCTGGCAGACGAGTGTTGGTGGTAGGGTCTGAGATGGGGATGGGCTCGTCGTCGTCGATTGCAAACCAGTTGCGCAAGTGGGATTTTTGTGTGGGCGCGGCGCAAGGATCTAATTTCGCGCTAAGATAAGCTTTCGTTAAAAGTGTAAAGAATTTCCCCTCGATTTTTAGTTATATTGTGGTTAAGTGCCTGAATAAAGTCTGGAAATATTTGTAAGTTAGTTATTTAGGTTTGGCTTTCTAAGAGGGGTATAATGAAAGTTCTCTTAATATTGTTCTTGACAATAGCATTGATTTGAAAGCTCATGATCTTTGATCCGAAACTTTTTTTCCTGAGCCCTGATGACGCTAAGATAAGGATTCGCCAGAACTTTTTTTGTACCAGCCATTGAGCATTAGCCATTGAGTGTTGCGGTTTACATGAATATTTTACAACGCAAAAAATGGCATTTGGGCAGAGAAATACATCTAGAGGAGGTCGCGGTGGTGGTGGTGGGGGAAGTAGCTTCAGAGGTAGAGGAGGTAGCAGAGGTGGTCCACGAGGAAGGGGAGGAATGAGGGGAGGAAGAGGTAGAGGTAGAGGGAGACCTGTATTTGACAGTGCTAGACTAGCACAAAAAGAAGAGTAAGTATTTTTCGATTGTTGAGAAAATGCAATTGGCTCATTTATACAGGGACAAGGAAAGTGATTCCGAATCCGAAGAACCAAGTCAGGATGAAGCAAGTGAAGAGGAATCCAGCGACGACGATGATGATGATGATGAGCCAGTGCCAGCTGTAAAGTCTTATACAGCTTTGATGCAGAGTTTTACTCGCGATTCGGCGCCACAAGCAAAACGGAGGAAGCTCAATGTTGACAAGGAGGAAAAAGGAGAAGAAGAAGACGCAGATTTAATAGACGAGGATACGAACGATGCGGATCTAGTTGAGGAGGAAGAGGAGGGACCCGAAACTGCAACAGATGGTGCACTCGAGGATGATGAAGAAGAAGAAGACAAAGCGGATCCATTCGAAGCTCATTTTGCCAATCCAGACGATAACATATTATCAAGGAGGCTACAGCATTTGGAAAAAGGGCAATGGGCTCTGAGAATGTCATCACTTGCAAAGGTTGGAACGGCTATCACGAGCGTCCCCGGTGACGGTCAACCCAGGGCTATGAAAGCAATGACTATCAGTAGCCCAGAGGGTCTCAAGTTGAAACAAAAGCTGGCAAATGTCATCAAGAAACAGCGCCCTATTTTCGATGCATTGGAAAAGTCTATAGCTCCTCTTGTATTCGGCTACCAGGATTTACTATTCACTGAGCGAAATACATCTAATGCAGAAAGTCTAAGAAGACTGACTTGTCTTCACGCTGTCAATCATGTGTTCAAGTAAGTCCCACCCCTGTTACAATGCAAGCACAATCTAACATATCCAGGACCCGAGACCGTGTTATCAAAAACAACTCTCGTCTTGCCAGAGAAGATAGTAGCGATGATCTGGAACTTCGAGATCAAGGTTTCACAAGGCCTAAGGTTCTAATGCTTTTACCCACTCGCGAATCTTGCGTCAGAATGGTTGACATGATTACTTCACTGTGCGAGCCAGAGCAACAGGAAAATCGAAAGAGATTCAATGATTCGTTTGTCGATAAAGAAGAGAATTATTATACTGATAAACCAGAAGACTTCCGGGAACTTTTTGCAGGTAACGATGATGATATGTTCCGTCTTGGTCTGAA
This sequence comes from Botrytis porri, assembly GCF_014898465.1. Taxonomy (NCBI): domain Eukaryota; kingdom Fungi; phylum Ascomycota; class Leotiomycetes; order Helotiales; family Sclerotiniaceae; genus Botrytis; species Botrytis porri. The sequence continues at coordinate 2,091,384 of NW_024066081.1, read as the reverse complement.
ATTTACTAGAAAAACCATCAAGTATTTCTCTCAATTCTACAATTCTGATATCATTTTCGCAAGTCCTCTTGGTCTCAGAATGGCCATCGGAGATGAAGATGCGAAGAAAGTAGACCACGATTTTCTTAGTTCGATTGAGATGGTCATTGTTGATCAAGCAGATGCTCTTCTCATGCAGAACTGGGAGCATGTGGAATTTATTTTCGACCATCTCAACCTTCAGCCAAAGGAAGCTCATGGCTGCGATTTCAGTCGTGTACGAAGCTGGTATTTGGACGATAATGCCAAATACTTCCGTCAAACTATTGCAATGTCGGGTTTCAATACACCAGAGCTTCAAACTATGTTTTATACTCAGTCTCAAAACTGGGAAGGCAAAGCTAAAGTCACCTCTACTTATCCAGGAGCTATTCAAGAACTGGGATTGAAGGTTAAACAAACTTTCTCCCGAATTGACACAGAATCAATCGCCTCGGATCCACAATCACGTTTCGAATATTTCACATCAGCAATAATTCCTACTTTAACCCGTAGAAGCAAGGATAGCTCAGGAACTCTCCTCTTTATTCCTTCGTACATGGATTTTGTTAAAGTAAGAAATTATTTCTCAACATCAGCTACCACGAGCAGTCTATCATTCGGCAGTATATCAGAATACACGACACCTAAGGAAGTTGCTAGAGCTAGGTCCCATTTTTACAGTGGAAGACATAATGTTTTACTATACACAGAAAGAGCACATCATTTCCGAAGATATCAGATCAGGGGTGTTAAAAAAGTTATCATGTATGGAATACCCGAGAATCCAATCTTCTACAAGGAAATAGTAGGAGGATATTTGGGCAGAAGTGTAAGAGAAGGTGACTTGGAGCCTGGTGCTGGAAGTGTACGGGCTGTGTTTTCAAAATGGGATAGTATGAAGTTGGAAAGAATTGCGGGCACTGAAAGAGTGAACAAGATGATCAAGGAGAAAGGCGATACTTTTGATTTCTTATAATACCCTTTCTAGTTTACTTAATTTAGGTCTTGCTATCTTTTCTTGTAATATAGATATGGAAAACGCCTTTCCATCAAAGATGCAAACCATACTTCTATACATATACATTTGGTACTTTATGAACGCAATTTGCTCATGACCATTTTCTTTGATTGGGTTTCCGTCAACCCTCGTTCCATTTTCCATATCCACCTGAAGACATTGACTTTCGTAACAAAGACCCATCTTTGCTTCGAGACAACTTGAGAAGAATAGATGTCCCGTTGGCTATGGCGCATGATCTCAAGTCTTTGATTTGTACATTCCTCCGCATTTCATCACGTAGTCCCTGAAAACCCGTCCTATCCCGATACCAGTCTACCAAGAAACCACATCCCGTCTGTCCAGACATCCTTCCATCCAGCCCAAGCCAATCTCCTAAATGAATCCACCCCACCTCCTCTCCCTCCTCTTCTTTCCCTCCAATACCCCCTCCTCGCCCTTTCCATCAAACGGCACATCCACTCTCTTCTTGTTCCTGCCCAATCCCAATTTTCCCACCCTCGCTACAAATCTCTCAAAAGCCTCTTCTCCCCCCTCGCGAAACTGCGTTACTTTCTCAATATTCCTCTCGGTAATATCATTCATTGGGATTTTCTCTTTACGGAATCGCGCAACAGTTCGGGCGGTCATCGCCCAGCGGGTATCCCTGGGTCCATCGACGAGCTCGAGAATAGCGGACGGTGCTTGATCTTCTTTCAGAGGCTCAATGCGGAGAACACGGGTGTAGCCTCCGGGGCGCGAAGCATATCGCTCGCGGAGGGGTCCGAAAAGTTTGGGGAGGAGATCGTGGGGGGTCTGGGTGTGGATTAGTATTTATTTATATATGCACTGATGTTTTTATTCAAGAATAGAGAAATCAATTTCTCCCAGGAAATAAAGTAGACAACTTACAAAAAATATACTCAATGCCTTTCTCTTCGAGGCCTCGGTATTTTTCTTGCCCAACGTAATCAAATGTTCCGCTAATTTCTGCGCTTCCTTCGCTTTGGGATATGTGGTTGAGATGGATTCATGAGTGAACAGAGAAGTGACGAGGTTTCTGAGGAGCGCTTGACGATGCGAAGAGGTGCGGCCAAGATGGCGATATTTCATGCGTCCGCCTGCCATTTTCGTAGAGGGGAAATACAAGAGGTGGAAGGGTTCGTAGGTGTTTAATGTGGTGGAGGGAGGGGAGAGGGGGAGCAACACAGACGAGGCGGAAAAGTTTTGGCGAGGCCGAAAGATTGGAGATTTCGGGCCGTGACGACAAACGTCAAAATTCTTGGAGGGCCTTGCTTTATCTGTTTCTATCAACGACATAATATTTATCCTAGATAATTTCATCCCGCGACGCTCTTTCGGGCTGGTAATTTGGCAATTGATTTTTTACTTCTCCTATTTATTTAGAGAGATAACTAGTCTTTTATAATATCAAACAGCGCTGCCTGCGCACTTGTATAAGACAATATGGGTTTTACTACTGGTTTTGTATGGTTCCCTCTTAGCTTTCTCACTCCAGCTTCCCGCTCTCTACAAATTCATGAATACTTAACTAATATACTTTCAAGACCGGCGGCGTAACCCTAACCCTCTCTCTAGCCTACCTAACCGTCCTGGCACACCAACGCAACCGCGCTTCTCAATCCCTCCACCTCTCCCACCAATCCCAAGTCTTAACCTCCCTCCTCGAAAAACAACCCATCCCACCCCCAAAGTCGCGCTCAGAACTCGCCCACGAAGAAAGAAGTACGCTTATTGAAGCTGCGAAGGATAGATGGAACGCCGAGATTGAGAATTCCGTTCGGTGGATCCAGAGGACGGATTGGGAAGATGTGAGATGGAGAATGGAAGGCGCGGTTAGCAGGGCACTAGGGTTGGGGTTGGAGAGAAGCAGAGAGGGTATTCAATATGGGGAAGAGATCGCAGGGGAGAAATTGAGAGATTTTAGGGAGGAAGCTAGAGAGGACGCAAAGAGAGTTGCTACGGGCGCTGTGGCGGGCGTTGAGAGAGGTGTTGCAGGGACGAGGGGAGCAATCGATGCTTCTTCGCAAAAGCTGAAGGAGGCGGAGGCTAGAATTCCATCGTATCCTGAAATCGAACGGAAAGCAGGAGGAACAATTGATGCTGCTCGTGGTGAAATCCGCAATGCAGTTTCTCGAGGCATTGAAGCCGGCAAAGGATATGCGCAAAAAGCAGGTGCCGCAGTCGGAATTGCAGAGCAGAAGATTGAGGAAAGGGTCGCGCTTATCTCGGGTTCGAGTAAATCTGCGAATTCAGATGTGGAGAGGGCTTTGAGAGAGAGATTCGAGGGTCCATCTCAGTTGGATAAGAGCGTGCAGCAGGCGCTTGAGGAGAGATATACACCAATCAATCAGAGGGATAATGGAACTTTGAGGGGTATATGAGGTATTGAGACGAAGTGGATAAAAGGGATGAGTAGTTAAGCGAAGAAGGAATGGAGGTGTACTATCAAAAGTGTAAATAGATAAAGTTCTCTGCTATGCTATGATATGCTTGCTGAGTGTGCTATAGAAAAGTTGATTTGCTTTTGGCTCAGCTCAGGTGGACTTAAGAGGGGTATTGGGGACTTTGTAATACAATGCAAGTACTATTTCCTCAGTCGCCCTTGCGGGCTGACTTTGTGTCGTTCATAATATAATGCATACAACTCATACCGAAATGTACATTTACATTACACATATTTAACGAGGATCCTCAGATGCAGAGAGGCGAGTTTTGGGGCAGGCTGTAATGCTGCTTATCACTTTGAGCGATCTCATTTCACAGTCATGAAGCAAGACACACATCTCGAAAACAAAAGTTATTCTGACTATTCTGTGGCACTATCTGCAACCAACCTCACAGTAGAGCCAAAAAGCTAAACTGTTAGATGGCTAAACGAAATGTCAAGATTTAACTCAACTATCAAGACGTCCGCTATGAAATACAAAAGTTGGCAAAATTTCTGTCCAACCACGTTGCAACGGCACACCAGATGCAAATTTGACTACTTTCGTCGAACGTCATCTTCGTATCCTAGCATAAACTATCATATCATAATCCCAATAATGGCCTTGGTATTAGCACAACGACACATAGATCTCTTAGATCTTTCACCACAAATCATCCTGCACTGGCTGTAATACAAATCATCTGACGAGGCCTCTTTATGGTGTCTCGAAATAATCCTTGGGATCATTGGGGCTCGAGCTCGGACCGACCTCAACCAGAAGTCGCTTCGCTCCTTTTTTGACAGTCCTCATAGAAGTTGGAGTTGAGATGGAATTAGCTCGGTGAAGAGAACAACCTCTAGGAAATTCATCGCTCGATTCCATTGCATTGCTATCGAATGAAGCTCCACGTCCGTTTTTTTGTTTCATGCCATCTTTGGGTAAAAGATGACGAGAAGAACGGTCAAAAGATGAAGCCTTATTTTCATTGTCGAATTTCATCTCGTTACCTGATGAAATGCGGCGAGAAGACGAACAGGCGATGGCACCGGAAGCACGTCTGTTAGTAGGAGTGGGTGGTTGTACTGAGAGCTTGGAACCACTGCGACGGCGGTGAGAGCGAGCCTCGACGTAATCGTTGTCTTCGTCGTCGTCTTCCTCATAGTAGGGTGGATCACCGTCGCTTACATAGCTAGATCTGTTTGATATTAGTACAATATTTTTGGCTATGGGATGAGTAGGTCCTACGTCTCTTCAGGCTCTTCGGCATCATCCTCGACAACAACTTGCTTTCCCTTATACTTCGATGACGCCTCGTAATATCCTGGTGGATCACCATCACTCAGATCACCAGAGCTATTCAATGTCAGTCTAATATTTCCTGCTTACGGGAGAAGGAGGTCCTACTTCTCTTGGACAACATCTTCAACAGCAACTTCCTTCCCCTTAGACGAGACTTGCTTGGACGCATTCTTGATAGCTAGCTTCGAAGCGATCATAGGAGGAAGTGCGTCATCCTCATGCACTCCCGGAACATCCCAGTCTCTCTTTCTAACGTATGAATTAAACTTCCTCAGTCCGTCAAGGCACTTGCTAAATTCCTCGCCCATGACAGCTTTATTCATTCCGATCATATGCTTCCATTTGGGACCTTTCATCATCACACAATCATTGGCGTCTTGAGCAGCCTCCATTGCAGCTTGCATAGCTTTGAGATATTCCATGGTTCCGTAGAAGAGTAGATCCGATGGGTTCTTGATTGTAAAAAGACGAGCGTATGGATCGGCGTCGGGACGAGCAGCTCGCTTCTTGATATTGGCAATTGCAAAATATCGATCCTTCCAGTCAGCCAATGTGAGGAGGTGTGCATGAAGATCGGTCCATCCATCGTAGATCTGCACTTGGTAGGCACGGAAATACTGAGCGAGATCGCGTGAGGTGAATTTGTCTGGGATTATTAGCATGAAATTGTGTACAGAAGCAAGGGAAACTTACCATCAAGCTCAGAATACAATACAACAACAATTGACTCAACTCCAACCCAAACAGAGATCAACGACTTCTCAATCTCGCATAAAACCTTGATCAACTCAGTAGAATCAGTTTCCGGCTTAGCTGGGTGTTTAATTGTAGGATCGAGAGGACGAAGCCACTTAGGTGTCTTGGTAGACATGCTGATTTGTGGACGTTCGTATTCATCCTTCCAAATTCGGTCGTAGACTTCCTTGGGAACCACACTGAATAGTGCATGCGACAAAGTAAAGTATTCTCCTTCCTCGGCCAACTTATAAGCTTTCTCGTCAGTGACCATAGATTCCGGTGGAGCCTTTGGAAAGACCGGAACGGTTAGGGCGTCCAGTATTGCTTGTTTGACTTCTGCCTCACTCATGATCCTATCGCTCTGGTCTTTGAAAGGGTCCTGCTCATAATCGCTAGGAATTTGAGCAAGATCAGAACCGACTTGTCGATCGTCGAAGTGTGTAGTTTTTTGGTCATCGGCATGCTTAGCATAACCTTCACTTTTTCCTTTTCCTTTTCCTTTTCCTTTTCCTCTACGTTTAGCTCTGCGTTTCTTCTTAGCTTCACCAGGTGCAGCAGCCTCGACAGGTGTGCCAATCTCAGTACACTCATCAATTTCCATTGCGTCGTCCTGAGCAGATGCACTAGCCTCAACGAAGTCATCAGTCTCAGCGGATTGAACGACACCAACATGCTTAGCAGATGATGTTGATTGTACAGGAATTCTCTGTTTACGGCCGGAGCTTTTTCTTGGAAGTTCGTCGTTTGCAAGTTTGCTGCTTTGTCCATTGTCCTTTGGGGATGGAATCACTTGCAATTTATTTTGATTGTCAACAAATTCGTCTTTGATGGAATTTTCAATCTGAGCCTTGCCGTTTAACATAGATCCTACATAGTCTGGAGAAGGAGCGCGCTCATTACCATTATGATAACGATTTTCATGTGCACAAACCCTGTCTCTTCCTGCAACGTCCTGGTTGATTCTAGAGGAAGCAAGGCCAGCACTGATTTGATTAATATGCCGTGGCAAATCGTCGAGCTTGGGTGTGGGTGATCGAGACATAGTTAAATCGATTGTAACTCGCTCTTCAAATTTACGCTGCATAGCCTTAGCTTCAGCTTCTGGCTCAGGCTCAGATCCTACCTCTGATTCCGCAGAATCGGCGGGTCTGAAGGTTGAAGAACTCGCATGATTTCCTTTGCCTGGGCGACACTCAACGTGGCTTTGCTTATCTTCCATTAAATCCGGCATATCTTCGTCCTGCTCAATTGATTTTTGTACCTGTTCATATTCTCCAGTCAAATCAATTGCATCCCGCATTTCCTCCTCTCCAGTCAAATCAATTGCGTCCCGCATTTCTTCGTCGGATTGAGTGTGTGTGGTGGGGTTGTTAAAAGCCGGAGAAGCTGCACCAGTGATCACATTTGGTTTCGTCAAATCAATCAAATCTTGCATCTCTTCGTCGGTCCGAATGTGCGATCCAGGTCTCTCAGTTTCAAAATTCGCAGGAGTCGCGTGGTCGACAACCTTCGGAGACTGTGCTATATCTCCCGTGTCCTGCATCTTTGTATCGATCGAATTTCGCCTGTCGGGACTGTGTTCTTCGGCAACTGGAGACGCCGCTTTAATTTCCTGAATTGTAGTCTTTTTATTGGCCGGAACCGAAGCCGGTCCAAGTTCCAGAGCCGTGGGAGAATCAGTAACAATATTGAAACCATTGTCAGACGGAGAGGTCGAACGTCTACCATATGGTCCACGGTAATCACTTTCTTGTCCACTGTCGGGAGGAGAAGGGGTCAAATTATACGGTATAGCACCAGGAGTATGGAATGTTCCGATCTCTTCGGGGTCAATCACAGACGGTTGGCTTGCTGCAAGCACAGATCCAGGTTTTGCTTCTGTTAGAGTAGGAGCGGATGTCTGTGCTGACGACAAACTCTTTAGAGCTGAGAGAGAAGATCCCATCTTTGGGGCTGATGATTCCAATGCCGGTCCGACAGCTTCCTTCATTTTGTTAACGCATGAAGTTTGTCCAATTGAAGGTAGATATAATTCTCGATAATACTTTGTAGCAAGTGATGTCTCGGAACTAGGGATTGAAGCATTACCTTGGAGCTTATCTGATAATGTGTCAACCTTTTTTGACTGTTGTGTTTGACGATGAGACTTTTCTGACTTTTGATTGTTGTGATTCGAAGGTAAATTCTGAAATTTTTGCGGATGGTCAAGCTTGAAAGTTGCATTGGGTTTCGCAGTTGAACTTGACTTTGTTATCAAAGCAGGCCTTGCGGTCGAGTCTTGATGCTTATCGTTAGAAGTGGTTATCGTAGTCAAGCTTGACTTTGAAGTTGAAGTCGGCTTGGTTGTCGGAGCGAGTTTTACGGTCGAATCCCGAATCTTATTGCTAGAAGAGGATCCTTTGGTTTGGCTTGGCTTGGAAGAATCAATTCTCTCTTGGGTGCTTGTACTGGAGGTTTCCTCATCTTCTTTAGGAAAGTGAGTATTTATACAAAGCGCACCTCTATTGAGACGACCTCGGAGGTGTTGTTGAGCTTGTCTCTCACGAAGCTCAAGATCTTCAGCATCAGATCGAGGTCCCATATACCACTTTAAATACCTGAGATTATGCAGCGGACCTGTTTCTTGAGCTTTGTTGTCAACCAAAAGGGCGGGAGAGCTTTCTTTGGCTGGCTTGGAAGTGGTTCCCGGCTTGTGATCCTTGAGTCTTCTTCCTTCACCTTGCGACACTTTTGGTACATGCGCGATTGGGTTATTTCTAACGCGTCCAGTGGCAGCACCATCAGCAGTATTGACTTGACTCGGGATTGGCAAGGACACATGAGGAGTCCGAGTACCAAGTGGACGGTGTGATGATGCCGAAGCATCAAGAGATATTTGTGGTGCGCCGAGGGTGTCAATAGAATTGAGCAAGCTTGGTGATGGATTCGATCGTGGTCCTCCTGTTGATGATGAACCTCCACTTGCAATGTTTTGATGCTTGCGGCGACGACGTTTGTCAACCATCATTAATGTTGATGTGCAAAGGGATTTTCGAGTTTCTCCACCTTAGAATCAGAATATTGTTGAGTTCAGTTGTAAGTTCAAGGAAAATGATTTGATTGTGTGTGGGGGAAGAAAATGTGATATTTTGTTGATTTTGAGTGAAGGGGTTATGAGTGAATTTCGGGTACCCTCGGAACATATGCCAATTACTCCAGAGTCCAGACTTATTATTCCCCGTTTGAGAACTTCCTTCCTAGTATCCTTGGGCCTCTTGTCCAATCTTTGTGGTTTGTTATAAACTATTTGAACCTATTGATCATTTGGGAAACAAACTCTTCTATTTTATAAGACCTTATTCCTGTTGGAAAAGGGGTGTGAAGTCTATCATAGAGGTCCTAGGGCACTGAGCAAGTTTATATGGCTTGCTTGGAGGTTATTCATCTGAGATTAGTATACAAGGTAGGCAGGTGCTCCCCTAGCAGTACTAATCTTTTCATTCAATATTCATACTTTAATAAAAGGGATTACTAATAATAATAATAATAATAACAAGTGATCATAGCCAATTATACTGCAATTGACACTCATGCCAACCACATCAACCATACTGTGCCACGCTTGAATCTACCGTATCAAATAAATATTGATCAAATTCTAATGAATAAAGTTGAAATCCAGTTTGTTTTTAGTCGTCTGTTGTTAATTCAAATCCTCCTTCCAATTTTTGTCAAAAAAAATGAGTGCAACATGGAAGGATTTCCAAGTTCCCATACATTTCTTGGATGGAAACGTGAATCAAAACTCTGGTCATAGATGAACAATGCAGGATTCTTGTAGACTGTCTCCAGAAGTTCATTATTGAATCCATGTGGAATTTCAAACTTGCCATCTTCTCACAGTCACCAACCATTCGATTTCCACTCGTTAATAACCGATTCTCTTTTGACCTAGAGTTCATTGTTGTCTAGATAGTTGGACCCATAATCAATGAGCTGGTTTCTTTTCCATAATCACCTCACAACTACTAACTACTGCCGACTCACAACTTGCCCAGAGATAGCTTCAAAGTTCAAGAGCACCAGTTTTACCTCATCCAGCATCTTTTGCATTTCACAAAGCTTGGTTGGCTGATATGAATACCTATCATCAAACAATGTTGAAGCTTATGAGCCTTTGAGATAAAAAGAGGTGTTCCAAGCTAACCTTTGGAAATACATACAAAGCATTCTCAAACTTCTTAATTTAGAATTCTTATCAAACAAAGGGCCTTACTATCTCAAAATTATCTCAAGATATTTCTTCCAATATCTGCTAGATGACACTCTTTTGGTTTTATTCTTCAAAATCGATAATAAACTCGAAGACATGGCATATAACGCATTCCAGAGCACTGTACTTTTGGATGGCGATGAGGATGACTCGAATTTTGTCAACCAAGCTTATAGGCCATGTAAAATACTCTATCTAATGACCAGTACTGGTGTGCATTCGCTACGAAACGTCGGTCCAAATTATCGCATACTACTTGTCAAATCAAGATTCGTTGCTTCACTATTGAAGAGAGGAGTCATCCCTCATGATGGTCATGACTGTGCATTATCTTATGGAGGTAGAGAATTAGCAGATGATGAGACGTTGGAAAGCTGTCGCGTTGGTGATGAAGCAACTGTTAATGCTGTTGTGTGGGAACAGAATCCTAATTTGCCTGGCTTCTCGGGCCATGCAATACACTCAAGCTTGAAGATCAGACATGAATATGAGCAGAAGACTAAGCAATCCAAACACAGTAGAGTTTCATTAGACTTAGCAGAGGAAGGTGAATATGAGGATCGAGTACTTTGGCGTGCTCCAGCTTCGAAAAAGCAAAAGTCGCTTAGGTTTTCTGATCAAGATGATGCTATTTCTCATCCGCCAACATCTTCGCGTTCGTCGTCGCCTTCACAAAATCCAAGTCCAGAACATCATATCATGTCAGGTGCATTAGGACCAACAGACAGCCCTCTGGAATTTCATGATAGTTTGGTCCGAGATATTTCACCAAGAGGTCTTCAACGAAGACAACCTCTTGGAGAATTGTCAGGATCCATAATGCCACAAACACCTTTGCGATCTCCGACTTTTTACAGTAATTCCGCACGAGAACCAGAAACACCCATTCGTGCTTCTTATGATGCTTTTAGAAATCCTATTACGCCCCGAGATGCTTCTAGAAGAGATCTTCATAGAAATTATAATCTGTTAAGACATTCGGACAGAATTCCACACCGCAGAATGGAATACGGTTCCTCTTCAACTGTAGTACGTTTTTATCCGAAACTTCAAAATGGACAATCACTGACGTCCCATTCTTTTCCTGCAGTACGAAACAACGTGTATGTTCGACCTCCGGGATCTGGACCAACATCTGGATCCTTACCTCCATCGTCGCTTCATGGAGCGGTAAATCCCGTTCACGTAATAACAACTCTGACTCCCGACCCATATCAACCATTATTTCCTCCTACTTCTCCGGAGATACCTTCATTCAAACCAAAATCACCTACTCGACAAAACCCTTCATTCAAAGATCGTCTAGCATCATATGTGCCATTACCTTCGGGTTCACCATCGATATCAAACACATTTATTCACAGATACCTTTTGTCTCAACCTTCAGATTCGAGTTCCAGGTCAATACCCAAATCATCCCCTACATCAACTTCACCGCATCAGTCATCAAATCCTTACTTTTTAAGGTCCACACCATTGTCTATTCTTCAATCATTGAATTCGTACTTCTCAACACCTTCATCATCACTCCAGCCATTTCAATCACCATCTGTTCTCCAAGCATTGAATCCATATTTTTCAAACACATCTCCACCTCCTCCGAAATATTCTCTTTCGCAGACACTATTCCACAGCCCGTCAGTTTCCCCACAGCCTACCAACCAAGATTCGATGGACTACGATTACTTCCAAGCTGCACGGTCTAAAAGATCATCCTCACCACCAAGGCTCCATCCATTAAAGTCCCCTCTTCCGCCGCCGCCACCACCTCCACCTCAGAACAACATTGAATCCCCATCAGCAACAATCTTTCCATATGGTGGTCAACCTTCTTCAAATATTCCATGGGATAAGCCAAAATTCACATCACCATCTCCCAAAGCAGATTATCTGCAGTTTATTCCTTCTCCCAAGTCGGCTCTCAAAAGTAAGCTTCAACCAAAAGCACCCGAGAGGGAGCCCCCACCCACCCCGCCAACTCATCCTGCTCCCTCACCTCATTACCATATCCCTTTGCCTTCCCGCCCTCCTTCACCTAACAGAGAAGAAAAGCAAAAACAACCTCAACCTTCCCGCATTCCGTCCTCTTACGTATACTACCCTCAGCCATCAAAATCATTTTCCGATCCTCTAGCTGCATCTTCTCTTCCAACACCAGATCCTACACCCCCTCTCCCCTTCACAGGGCCTTCCAAAAGAACATCATCAAATCATCACGCAACAACTACTTCAAAACAATCATACTACTCTTCTCACTCTCCTCCCCCAACAGGATCTTCCCTCCAAGGCACAATTGCAGTTCCTTCGGTTGCACACGAGATGCTACCAAAAGATTTCTTAGCCTATCGAACAGTGAGACAGCTTATAGAGCTTCAAGGTTGGGAAATGAACCAGGGAGAATGGCGATCTATACGGGAGGTGTTGAAAAGATGCAAAAGGGGGGAGAATGGTGCAAGGGGTAATATCGAGGTACTTGCTAAGGGAGTTGTTGAGTTGGAAAACAGCGTTGAGATGAGTTGAGATATAAGGGATATAGGTATTTATCATCTGTACAAGCGAGATGGGTTGAAATGGGGAGGTTATCTACATATATGGAGTTGAATGGATTGTCTTGTGATGAATAGGATCAGATGAGGGATCAGGAAAATATAGAAACGCCGGTGTTATACATGTCGCAAACGGCAAGAGCGGGGGTGATCAAGAAGTTTAGGATACCTGTTGAATATCAAGGATACCCCAGGGAGTGAATAGAATAGAGCAAAATAGATTTCAATTTCAATCACTATCAAAAGTTGAGAGCCCATGAATGTGAATTACAACCATATCAATACTCAATCACCACCTATAGAAGTGTCTTATAGCATGATCAAATCATATTCTACTCACAATGACTAAAGTAGAGTTACACTACCTTCTCCTCCACATGAATAGGTACTATTTCAACATCTATAGATTCACAAGTAATGAATCTCCCCATGAATTCATTCAGATGAATAACACAACCCAAAAGAACTTGATTCTTCTATCTATTCCATTTCTCATCCTTATTCTCTCCTCAGCTCATCCTATTCACAAATCATCGCTTCCATTCATCCAGAAGAATGCCACATCACATCGTATCATATGATATCCAATACAAATACATAAGTTCTACCCATACGAGAATATTTTCTCTATTTAATAACTCATCTCCATCTTCATCTTCATCTTGTTTAACATCTTTCTTGACCTCTACATGTACATGTAAAACATAATAGTATCTATCATACCGTACCACATATTCTGCTCTTCTAGAGATTTTCCTACGGATATCCATACCAATCTTATATTGTATCTACTTCTGATATATCTACCACTATCTACTATCGCATTTCCTTTTAGAGGAAAAATATTCATTTATTTCACTTTCACCCCTCTCCTTTCTCAATCCCCCCCCTTATATCCCAAAATGCCATCTCCATCTCCACCTCCACCACCACCCAAAGACCCTCAACCCTCCCCCTCACCTCCTCACCGCAAACCCAAACCCAAACCCCCTCATCGCGCCACTGAAACCGAAGAAGAAAGAGCCGCTCGCCACCGCGCTCACCATGAGAAGCGTCGACAAGCCAGAAGACTAGCTCGTCAGTACGAAGATTCCGAGGGCGGGCGCGAAGAGAAGAAGAAAGAGAGAGATGATAGGAGAAAGACGGAAAAAACTGATAAAGAAGAAAAACAGGGACTTTTCAGCAAGAGTCGAAAGAGTATTGGAAGGGGCATTATGGCATTGGGGAAGTGTGTAGCGGGGAATGGGGATGCAGATGCGGAGGAGAAGGGAAAGGGGAAGAGAGAGGTGAAAAAGGATGTTGGTGATGGTGGGAAAGCTGAGGATGAGGAATATAGGAGGAGAAGACGAAGAAGACGTAGTAGTGTGGGGGTAGATGAATGTGATTGTGAGGAGAAGAGAAATGGAGAGAAAGATAGAGAGGACAGCGAGAGGAAAGTTCGATTTGATGCTAAATCACTTGTTCCTGAAGACAGACCACGAACCGAGCGAAATGAGGGAGAACCTCGTAAATCTACACAGCTAGCCAAATCATCACCCTCTCCCCCTGCTAGAAATAAAACTGCATCTCCCACAGCAAAAGAAAAAGAAATCGAAGAACGCAATCTCATCGAAGCAAGAAAGTTGCACATTGCCCAACGAGCCCGTGAAGAACGCACTAAAGCCGAACAAGAAAGAATGGCCCAGATTCTCTCGGTCGAGATAATTCAAAAGCAGAAAGAAGAACGTGATCGTATCACACGAGAGAAAGCTTTACTCCAGCGGGAAAAAGAAAAGGAGAGAGAAAAACAAGGAAACATCCGTCGAGAATCCATCCGTAAAGCCACCGAAGAGCGAGTTGCACGCGAGAAAAACGAACGTGCAGAAAAAGAACACCAAGCACAGCTTTTACGAGAAGAACAGATTCGTCAAGAAAGAGAGCTACAAAACCAACGAGAACGAGAACGAGAACTACAAAAAGAACGAGAAAAAATCCTCCAAGAACGTAAACGACAAGAAGCTCAGCGTCTCCAACAACAAAAACAACAAGAAGAACTCGAAGCCCAGCGACAACGTCAAGCCGAAACCGCTCGTCTCCTCAAACTCAAAGAACAGAAGCTCCAAGCCCAGCGCGCTCAAGAAGCAGAAATCGCAGCCGCAGCTGCAGCCGCTCGAAGAAAGGCTGATGAAAGAGCAAAAGCAGACGCAGAAGCAAAAGCGAAAGCAGAAAAAGAAGCAAAAGCAAGAAAAGAGCAACTAGCCGCACAAAACCACCTCGCGGCCCAACGCCTCGCGCTCGAGCGCGTTAAAGCCCAAGCCCAAGCTGCCGCCAAAAAGCCCCCTCCCCCCGCACTAACCCCTACCAACCTCCTCGCCGTACCTCAACAACCCCCCAAATGTATCGGCAACATGGAGCGTACCATCCTCGAAGGATACGTACCGATGACTTCCGCAGAACTTCTAGCGCGGGATATCGCGCTTGGAGTGGTGGTGCCGCCGAGACCGGTGAGGTGTATTGGAAATATGGAGAGGACGATTTTGGAGGGGTATGTACCAATGAGTGAGGAGGAGATGAGGAAGAAGGAGGGGAGGTGATAGGTGTAGAGGGAGACGGGGCGAGGTGAAGTTGTTGAGGATGAGGAGAAAGGAAGGAAGGAAGGGAGGAAGACAGAGGGGAGGTGTTGTTATTTAGCCTAAATATTAAATTTCAAATATGCAAAATGTTGAGATCAACCGCATACTCATGATACCTAGATATCTCTTGTTTGGTGACAATTCGATTGAATGGTATCTTTGCCTTCATGCCTATAATATACCTATGCATACTCCTCAAGACGCCTATATCCACCTAGTCCACGACCAAAATGCTTAACACCGGACCTCAATCCCACCCCTACTAACCGTCAAATATTTAACCCCCTTGTAAGGTTTAACTCCCTCGCCAATTCCTCTACTCTTTCTCGTATCGACTGTTAAACTTTCCACTTTAATACCACTTGCCAGCCACCCTTTAACCGAGAAACTAATTGCTGCAGAACTAGGCATTAGAATTTTATTCTGCGCTACTTTCCTCGCATCTTTTCCTTCGCTATTTGAAGTATTTTCAACCTTAGCTTTCTCTGGGGCGCTTTGATATGTTTCTGTGTCATAGTCGTATTCACCATCGAGTCTGAAACCATGTCCATCATATTCTTCTTCGGTTGACAACGGCCCCACGACTGTACATCGTAATGTAGCTCCACCTGCTACCGCATCTCTAGCTGGTATATGCCATTCCAGATTCTTTTCACCAGGATTATATGTTGTATCGCCCCTACTTGCTTTGATTTCCGAAAGATTCCGTACATCAGCTGGTAATGGCACTGTGACTACTAAGTCTTCGATAATGGGTGATGTACTGTTACCAGTACTGCCACCGAAATTCCCACCGAGGCCGCCGCTAAATTGTGATGCAGCTCTGCTTAACTGTCCTGCTGCATTGCTGTTGTTTCTCGAACTCGAACCTGAAGATATGGAAGAGTTACCCTGGCCAGAAACTTTGACAATGAATAACCGAACCTCGAAATCGGATCCAGTAGGACCAAGACTAGTTTTGACTTCAATATTGACAGGTAGTTTTAAATGAGATGCATTAGTAGTACCGGATTTTCCACCCGTGGAGGGAAGTAAATCAACTTCATATCCAGCTAAAACAAATCGTCCATCAGGCGGTACAAAGCTCAACTCCCCTGGCTTTTCTCTCCATCTCGCTAATCTGACACATGGGTGAAATACTGGCAATTCCATAACACTGCTAACGTTTTGTCTACCAGATGGTGTGGACAAATTCAAGAGTAGGTCTGGTACTCCAGAGATTTTGGATGTAAAAGCAATAGTTCCATTCGCAAACGCAGCCAATGGACGACCAGACGGCGCAAGAGTAACAGTAAGTGTTTCAACCAGATCCACATATAATTCATTCGAAGTATGTCGTACATTTGCTCTTCTCCATGGTAAAGCCGGTGTGTTCGCTGCGAGTGATCCTGTAGACGATAATCCAGACATGCCAGAACTAGAAGGAGTTGCAAAGCCAGGTTTCCTATAATAGACAGCTTAGCTATGTTCCGAAACTTCAATTGCGTCCCAGGAAGATCGATTTACGAACCCAGGAATATTAATACCCCCCAAGAACTTCCCAATCCACCCCTCCACCTCTACCATATCCCGTAACGCATTAGGTTCCGTCGAGCTCACCGTGCCCGCATCACACATCTCATTCAGTAACTGAGCCACTACATCATAGCTACTCTCTATCTTTTGCGCCAATAGCGGCGCACCCACGAATTCCTCTAATACATCGATAACACGGTGTAAGAATTCGAGAGCGAGAAGAGGTTCGATTTCCGAGGAGGATGTGAGACAGAATAGTAGATTTGAATGAACGAGATTAAAGAGTAGAGTAGGTGGGGATGTGTTTGGGAGATATATTAGACTTGGTCTTGGAGCTGGATGAGCGAGGTAGAGAGGGAGGAGTTGTGTGGAGGAGAGTGGGCGCGAAGTGTAGGTATTTTGGAGCAAAGGTCGACTGTGTAGACGATTAGTACGGAAGAGTGAGGGAGCAGAGAACGAGCGAATCCGTGAAGCAAATAGTATTTCTGGTGGGATTACTCACTTGTGTTCATCATAAATATACAAGGCCTCAATAGCACCATTCATGATTTCTATTTTAAAATAATATCAAGACATTTGCATTTGGTTTGTAACTTGCAGCTTGAACAATGATGAATGCATGCTTGCGAACTTGCGGGGCGGCCCGCAGCGGAAAAGCGGCCGCTTCTATTTCTCAAGGTCATCAAGCTTCAAAAATAACTACACGAGTGTGACGAACAGTAGCAAGAACATTCACAATGGCACCGAATTCAGCAAAAAGTCTCGATCGGCAGGAAAGACTCACAGATGTGCTAAAAAGAGATGAGGCACAATGGAAAGATGACTGTTTACCGTGTCGACTTACTGGTATATTTCCCGTCTGTCATAATGCACCCCCTCATTTCCTACCCCAATTCTCCTTTTCCCCTTATTGTTAATTCTCCCTTTACATCACGAATCTGCCAGGCTCCTATCTATGCAGCAAAAACTAACACTTCCTCAGGATCATTCGCATTTATCGGCCTTGGAATCTACAGTTACTTCTCCGGGCAATCACAACTAAAAGCCCAAGAAGCGAAGATTTTAAAGAGCAAATCTATGTTTGGTATGAAGAGTCGGCAAACTGGCATCACTGGTATTGCATTGACACTGGTTGGAATGGGACTCTGGAGACTGAAAAATTAAGTGCCTCTGGCCATGGGACGAGAGAATCTTATGAATGAGGCATGGCGTTTAGGAGTTTCGAAATTCTACTCACTCGGAATACGATGATGTCACGAGAAAAGTTGTATCGAGTGAGTAAAGGAAGAAAAAATATATGTTCCATGAATCGCACAGTGGTATCTACAATAACAATACTATACAAGTGATGAACGCTCGATGGCTCGCTCAAGCATACTCCGCAACAGCCTGTCCTTCGCCGGCCTCTTTCGTCTCCCAATGTCTTTTCTCCTTTCGCAATTGCGTCTTTACAAAAGCCATAGTGATGCAAACCCAAACGAAACCGAAACAATATGGCAATCCCCAGCCGACTCCGAAACCAACATTCTCGGGCAAAGTCATTATGATGACTGTTGCTATAATGGCAATGCATACGAGACCAATACCCCAAAACCACGTTAGAACCATCATCATACGTCGAAATATAGGGCTGACTTCGTATCGTCTCAATACATTGCTTCGATATACGACTCCTCCTTGGCCTTCAACTCCGCCAGCATCCTCGATGATGGCCAATAACGCTGGACGCCAAAGTTTTCCCTTCTCTGTCGATGACATGTTGAATGGCAGTGGCTTCTTTCGCATTGTTTGAACCGCAGAGAATATGAACATGAATCCAAACCAATAGCATATCGTAGGGGAAGGCATAGCACATAAGCGCACCCATGGGTGGTGTGGAATAGTTCCTATGATAAGTTCGAGTTCTACGAAAGTGATAGCGATCATGAAGTTGATGTGGAGGAATTCAAGCTGGAAGATTGTTAGCGACAAATTAAAACCAAAGGGATCACTTGTGCAGCTCACCATTCCCCATTTAGTCCATCCTACCGGTCGCCATCTCGGCGCCGTTTTGGCACGGAAGAGTTTCAGGGATCGGAAACCATAATGTGAGAAACTGATCATTCCATATACACTTGTTATGATAGCGAAAACTAATTGTATACGATTAGAACTGGTGGAACATTTTGTAGGGCGAAGAAATAGGTCTTACTATCTTGTAACTCGATGTTTGTTCCAAAACTCAAGGCATAGTAATATGTAATCGGCAGACACGCCAGGTCAAGCGTTACGATAATGAGTCCAACCCATAATATCGTTTTCCTCCTTCGATGTGGTGTATGTAAGGGAGGTAACGGCTCTCTTAAGCCAAATGTTTGTGAAGGCGTTAAATTTTCACTTGGTGTGTGAAGATTGTGTGTTGATGATTCCGGCGGCTGAAGGTGTGGCGTGTTTGTGTTTAAGTCGTCTCGTGTATTCCTCCTCTCTTCTAAGTCCTGTAATTGTGTAGTTGATTCTTCATGATGATGTCCATCTAAATGAGTATGAAGTTCGCTCTCTTTTATCTCCTCGTCTTTGAATGCATTAAACTCGGGCATGTTGGTGAAAATCGATTATGCACTTTCCATGAATTCCTATCATTTGCTGGAAGGTCCAAAAAAGCAAAACAGTACGAACGACAATGAACAAATGAGAGAATTGTCAAGTTACGATTCACAGATCCTGGAAAAGTATAAATGGTTGTTATAAACTGTGTGTATGATGAAAAGATTGAAAGAGAAGAACTACAGAGTATTTGATACGTGGAGAGTATTGTTACAACAGGAGAGTAACATTTCTTCTAATTGGTATGAATCATGATTCATGATCACATCACATAGTATCAGGTATTGGATGGCTTTGACATATGCTGGGTGATGATGTAATTGTAGATCCTCCATTAAAAAGAAGTGGTTTTCCCCTCGGATTCTATAGAAAATCATCGCTTTGATTGGTGCTCTCATTTGGGGAACCATTTAACCGCAGACCAAGCCTTCTCAAAAACAAGACTTTCAGCCTTGGCTAAAATTGGTTCTGCAAAGAGTCTCGCTAAGAAAAGAAAAACGAGTTTCTCTAGAACTTTAGAAGCTTGGATTGGTTTGAAGTATCAATATCCACAGCCTCGTTCAGTGTATCAAGAAAAATATCCCAAATTGTCTATTTACATCATGGCAATTACTATTATCGCACCAGTTTCTGCTGCGGTACCCTATCACACTGAAGATGAGTCTGATCATTCTGATGATGGAGGGGTTGATATAGAAGGGGATCTTGATATGCAACTGTCCAAACGGGCCAAGCATCAAAATATCGTTACTCCTGGTGAAGTAATCACAGATGATCCGCAATGGATGAGGTACAACCATTTCTCACTACTTGCGGTATTTTCAACTATAAAGCATAGCTAACCATCCTCTCAGAGGTCATGGCACATATGTCGCTCCTGCGAGTACAGAAATTATCGGAACCGTCGCAGGCACAGTTCAAAAAACGAATAAACTTCTCTCGGTTCGGCCATTACGCGCCCGCTATACCCCAGAAATTGGTGATCTTGTCGTCGGACGAATTATAGAAGTACAAAGTAAGAGATGGCGTGTTGATATTGGAGCCCCGGTTCTTGCCAATTTACCATTATCTGCCATCAATCTTCCAGGAGGAATTCAAAGAAAGAGAACGGAAACCGATGAACTTCAAATACGAACATTTTTTTCAGAAGGAGATTTACTAGTTGCCGAAGTCCAACAATTATATCAAGATGGAAGTGCCAGTTTACATACGAGAAGTTTAAAATATGGAAAGTTGAGGAATGGTGTCTTCATGGCTGTCAGTGGAACTGGTGGAGGTGGAGGTGTGGTTCGAGCTAGAAGACAAGTTTGGACTATCGATACAGCACACAACGGTGGAAAGGTAGATGTCATTCTGGGAGTCAATGGATTTATCTGGATATGCAAGACGGTTGAAGTAAAAGAAGGAGAAACCTCAATCACAAGAATCGAGGAAAGTGTTAGCAACGCAGCATATTCAAGTCAAAACGACGAAATCATTCCCGACACGAGGAGGGAGATTGCAAGAATAAAGGGGGTCATTCAATTGTTGGTGGAGGAAGGACTGAGGGTTGACGAAGATATGGTCAACAAAGCATATGGAGCTGCCGTTGAGGTGGATGATGACGACGAGGGTGAAAGTAGTGCATATGTTGGAGGAGAAATAGGCAAACGAGTCTTAAGTCTAATAAGCACAACATGAAAATATAATTAATAGAAGAAATCCAATATGATCAAAATACGAGTCAGGGTCAAAATGCCATGCGTGCGTGTACTGTACTGTACTGTATGAAGGTGTACTGGTACTTCGTACGAAACGTCGAAGTAGATCGAATATTGAAAAACGCCGAGATATGTGTAACAAGCGGGAGACGGATGAAAAGACTCGCACGATCTAAAGGGCAAGATTAATTGAACGTGTTGGTTTGGGTTGGGTTGAAGGTCTCAAATTTTTGGCTTGTTCTGGACTCCAGGAGCTCCGGAGACGAATTGGGATTCGGAGATAATATTTCGGTTAAGAACCTATCATCTCAACACAACACATTCTTAATGCACGTAAATGCGCATTGAGTCTCCGGTACTTTGGACTTTGTGTACCAAATTGATCCAACCCATCAACTCCTCGAGTCCTCCCTTTTTCATATTCCGATCCAAATGTGTGAACCATGCATATAAATACAAGGCTGAATAAGCATCAAGTGTCAATATCGACAATCAACAACTCCAGGTCTTTGAAACTTCCACTCTATCTAGGTATGGTTACTATGGTATTCATCCAATCATTGATTATCTCCGAACCAACTGAACCATGATTATGAATTTATGATGCTCTTGCTGCGTTCACATCCCTTGGACGATTGATTAATTTAAGTTTGATAACCGCATTGGGTTTATCGGAGTTAGTCCTCTGACTCTCTCGCTCCAACAAGGGTACTCCATCTTTCCTCCGACGTCATGCCGTTTTGAGTTCCGGTAAATTCCAAAGATTCTAAGCTCCCGCCGCTATCAAATTCTTTCTTTCGCAAGATCCGATCACCCATCGAAATCTTAACTGGGGCATTTATCAAGTTTTCACAGTGTAGAACAAAATGGAAGACCAATCACCGCCGGATGCCTTCCCTTTTCGGAAAGACATGTAGTTTCGGAGACGACGTACGAATGATTCTATTTTGACTTTGGCCCTATGGAGTGGATCGTAAACATACGAAGATATGTCATGGTTTTCGGAGTTTGGAGTTTTGCTGAGAATGTTTGCATGGTGGGAGGAAAATATTCACTGGGTCTGGGGTCGATGGCAACTGGAGGATTTTGGTATATATACATGAGGTTTGAAGTCGGTTTTTATATTCTTCTTCTCTATTATCAACAACAACAACAACATCATCATCATCATCAATACAATCATCACTTCAATCAACAGTCAACAATCAACTCTTCACATCTTCAATACTCACTACTCAACCAACACGCGATTTATAACCAACACTACCTTTTGAATCTTTGACATCTAATACTACTCGATCAAAATGGTTGATTTCACTGTCTTCAAGGGTTCCAAGGAGGGAAAGATCGTTAAGGCTACCACTACCAGAGAGATTGGTCCCAACGATGTCTTGGTCAAGATCACTCACTCGGTAAGAAACGATCCCTCTCCATCCCATCTCAATGCAATTCCAAATGCAACAATCCACCATTCCCAAAGTTGCTCGCATATGCACCAACCAAATCATGATTCTTAGCTGCATGAAATATTCTCCGAAACATACCACTGACATCAGATTTTCTAGGGTCTTTGCGGTACCGATGAGCATTACAGACATGCCGATATGGCTCTAGGTCACGAGGGTGCTGGTGTTGCAGCTGTGGGTACTCCTTATCTTCCCACTTCTTCCACTCGCCTAGCGGGATTTGAGAATTTTGAGCGGAACCATCGCATAACGCAATGGCCACTTCATTTTCCATCTTCCTTCTAGACGTGACAAGAAAATATCATTCTTCTGAACCGATCACTGATAATTCACTAGGAAATTGGATCTGCTGTTAAGAACATCAAGAAGGGTGATTCCGTCGGATGGGGTTACCAACACGGATCTTGCAATGACTGCAAGCAATGTCTTACTGGTCACGAGACCCTCTGTGCCGACCGTGTCATGTACGGACAAGCCAACTTGGATCAAGCATCCATGGGAACCCACGCTGTCTGGGATGCCGGATACCTTTACAAGCTCCCAGATAACCTTCCCCGCGAGTACGCTGCTCCTCTCATGTGCGGAGGTGCTACCGTCTACAATGCTCTCCGTTCTTTCAACGGTGGTGTTAAGCCAAATGAGCGTGTTGGTATAATCGGTATTGGAGGACTTGGTCACTTGGCCATTCAATTCGCCGCTAAGATGGGATGTGAAGTCGTTGTCTTCTCTTCCACCGATGCCAAGAAGGAAGAGGCTCTTTCCCTCGGTGCCACCGAATTCGTCGCTACCAAGGGTGTTTCTGAGCTCAAGGTTACCGCTCCAATTGATCACTTGATCGTCACCACCTCTTTCCAACCAAACTGGCATCAATTCATGGAAATCATGGCTCCTCAAGCAACCATCTACCCATTGACTGTTTCTTTCGAAGATATGAAGATCCCATACATGCCAATCATCCTGAACGAGTTCAAGATTCAAGGTTCCTTGGTCGCTGCCAGACAAGTCCACAGAGATATGGTTGCTTTCGCCGCTCAACACGAGATCAAGCCAATCATTGAACAATTCCCAATGACTGAGGAGGGTATCCAAGAAGCCATGAAGAAACTCGAGGATGGAAAGATGAGATACAGAGGTGTCATTGTCGCTCCTCAATAAATTTGAGGTGTGATGAGTCGTGAATCATTGATTATATGCCTGCATTGGAGAGGATTATAGACTGGTATGGGTTGAATTTAACGTCTTGGAGTTGGATATCTGGATGGATGGATGATTGTAATGATAGCAATGGGAAAACTTTAGACTTATAGATGTGCTCTTTTACAATATAAAACTTTAAAACTAAGTCTTTTCTCCACTTTCGTGATTGCTTGCTTTGCTCACTTGCGCTCTCTGCTTGCTTGATGATTCCTTCCTCACAAAGCTAGGCTTTAGCTTACTTATTTTCCTATTCTACATTCCCCACAATGTCATTCTCTCTCTCTCATCTTTCTTCTTTTCTCCAAAAGAATCAAGATCTCTTTCCCCGCTTGGAATTGGAACCAAAATTGAGCATTCAACCCTTGAGACTCCTAACCTTGTTGATGTGCAGATGGCAATTTGGGGTTTGGAAAGCTTGCTATACATCGATTTAGAGTGGCCATCATGCAGTCAGTCCATTGGATATGGATATCCTGAGCATTTGCACTTAACGAAAGGACTAGGTTCGTTTGAGAAGTGGTGGTTATTCTGAGCATTCTCGTATCACAAGTTCTCTCGTGTTGATTTGAGAGGTTGTGTGGTTTCAGTATGATGTTTTTTGTTTGTGTTTGTGTATGTGTGGTGGGAATATTTAAGCATTGAGTATAACCCTTTCGATACTTTTTCTTGAAAGGGGAATAGCGAATGGTAGAAGATGTTTGTTGATTGAGAGGATGGAAAATAATATATGTAGAATCGTGGAAGTGGGAATTGTATTTTCAGGAAAATAATGCGGAGGTAGTTGTTTTTTTTGATAATCTAGGAATGGTTCATGGTTAGTATATGTATGTACAGTTAATGTCAACTACTATTAGTCGAAACTCATTTTCATATTAAAAATCGATGGTTTATTACATTTTCATGTATAAAAATTCTTATGATATATTATTCAAATTTCTATAAACTTTATTTTCATATATTGATAATAAATATTTTCAACATTTTAAGATTCTAAGAAGTTTTTAATAAAAAATTTTTTTTAATTAAATTGAAATATTAAAAAGTTTACTTGATTTTCGTTTGATTTACTAGTAAATCTTTTTGTTCTTTTACGATTATAATTTTATGTTTTTATAATTTAATTAAACAAAATAAATCTGAAAATTTTTGTTTTTGTTTTTATTAAATTTCTATTATAAATAAAATAGAAAATGTGGAAAATTTTATATTATATCATTATTTATGAAAATACTCATACTCATAAATAATAAGTTTTAGTATGAAAAGACGTTTAAATTAATGACTGTTGACTAGTACTATATGTTCTTGAATATTCTAGAATATAATTATGATTACTCATTACATATACCTTAATTCAAGACTAGCTTGAACTAAGCGATTATTATTATATAAGAGATATAAAGATTCCTCAGGACTCTTTTCTCTCTTTAACTTTCTTATTCTAGTTATTGGACCTCTATCGATATCCTCTAGTATGTAATCGTAACAGTATTTATATTTATACTTATACACACACCTCTTCCGATTAGAATCCAGTAGCTACCTACCTACCGGGCTTTGAAAACACCATCCAAGTGAAAAGAGAAGTAAGCAGCGATCTTGATAATTCCATAACTAACGACATCGAACCCGAGTGAAATTTTCTCACTATAGTACTGTTGAAAAGATGAAAATTCAGATGTTGTTGCTAGATACTAGATGAGATATGAGAGACAAGTATCTATCTATCTATTACGTACAACATACAACAGAAGAGTCTAGTATTCCTTTGATTTTACTCAACCCAGGCACTGTAATATCGACTTTACGCTTTGCTTTTTGAAGGAGTATGGATGTTCTTTCTTTATCAAATACTCAAGACTCAATATACAATTGTATATACCTTTTCTGGGACTCTTTAAGTCCGTAAAAAGAATATCAACTTACAACTTGGATTCTGGTATTTCTAGGGAGGTAGAGAGGTCGGTAGAATTATAGTGAATATTTACTATTCTACTATTCTACTATAGATACGGATAATCTCAACACAGCAGGGCAGGACAGCGCAAGACCAACAAACTTCCGTATTTTGATTCCTGGTTTCCGATTCTTTAGATCTTGGATCTGGGGAGTTAATCTTATAGGATTGATATCACCTTTAAATTCTAAAGCTGAGTTGTATGAAGTTATATGGGGTTCTTTGTTATGTGTATAATCAGTTGGTTCTATTGTAATATAGATACTCATTCATGTGTGGTGTAAAGTTTTGATCTTTTTGGTGGTTTTTTGTATAAAGAATAGTGGACTATCATTACTTTTATATTCTTATTCATAATAAGTGTAACTTTTGATTCAAAACAAAAAACTGTAATTATATGAAATCCTTCAAACTTTGATTCGATTCAAATGACTAGTTATCTAGAAATCAAGTCAATATATGAATTATAAGCATCACAAGCATACCAAGTGTACAAAGTTGTTCCTCTTCAAACCAAAAAATCTCGCTTCGAAGAAACCCCCCTCTTCGAAGCGAGATTTTTTACGAGTTATCAGTAATCTAGCATTGTTAATATCTTGACTATGGACTAACTAGATATACAAAAGAGTAAATACAATCTGGGGATATGTATAGTTAAATCAAGTTTTTAATATTCTAAATCGATAGTTGACACATATCCAGCCTTGTACATGGCCGTACTGAAAAATTACTTACTGTGGAGTTCGTTCCTAGGTATTCAAAGAACGCGAGTGTATATCAGAGAAGCGGTAAAAACAGCGCGATCTTTTGATTTCTAATTCCCGGCCTAGCTATTCTGATTTCTATGGAGGAAAATTGAGGTACCTGGATAGGTAGTATGTATATAGATTAGCACTTGAAAAAATGCACAGGCACAGAATCAAGTAAACAACCCACACTCTTTCGAAGAACCCTCGATTCGAAAACTTCGCGAAAGAATCGGCCACTCAGCAATAACATACAAACATTCGTCATCATGAACCCATATCTCAATACTATCCAGGGGGCCAGTTTGGTATTTATTCTCATCCTTTTTACGATTTTGGTAAGTGCACACACATGCATGTATGTGTAGCTTATGAGTCGTCACTGGAAATACCGTGAATACCAAACCTGCCTCTGTTTCGTACTAAATTATATCCATATCTATAAGATACACCGCGCTAACATTCCACCCCAAATCAAGCTCCTAGCCTTTCTCCTTCTCCCAAATTTCAGAGACGACCTGTGGATTATCGCTTGCAGGGTCGAGACTTCCTTGAATCGAATCATGTCTGCTATTCGCGGTCTATTTTTGCGTGCTGGTGGAGATAGGAATGGAGATGAGAATCGAGAGCGAGTGGTACCGGCGGATGGGAATACGATTAGAATGATGGATTTGGAGAGTGGTGGGAGGGGTATAGCTGGAGGTGACGCGCTTGTTGAGGAGAGAGTCCCGAGTTTCGATGGCGAGGAGAGTATTTGATGGAGAGGGGAGGAGATTTGTATTGGGGTTATTCTGGGGCAAATGGTTCGATGGAATGGATAGGTTGATTGGTGATTTATCGGCTTGTGTGCTGTTTTGTTGGGGATGGAGATATGTTGACGGTATATTGAATTCCCTTCTTCGCCCAGACTCGAAGTTTCTATGTATCCCAATCTCTCTTTTGGTTTTAAGTATATGCTATACACTCTCTCTGTTCAATGGAGAAGTACAGTGGAAGCTGTTTTGAAGTGACAGCGATATCGTAGATCTGATTTGGTTGCTTCATATCAAATCAATTGATTCTTCAAATACCCTCCTGTCACCTCCACTACTGGCCATCGATCAACTTGTATTATACTAGAGAATAACCGTGGAATTTTGAAACTATTTGGTCGACTGTTGAAGAAGACCCAAAGTTATATTTCAAACTCCTCCTTTCCAGGAGCTCATTTGCCACCTCCTTCTTCGAATATTTCAAATGAGATTGTAGTATATTTGATAGATAAGTCTCAAGATATTTTCGAGAAATAAAGGGAGATTCAGCGTATATCTTCAAGTGTGCCTTCTCTAGGAACCTCGACTGAAGGTTGATATTCAGGTGGTATGGTCTCATTCTCTGACTTGCTTTAGATAATTTCAAACGCTACAAGGAACAGATAGGTGTGGTACAAGTGTGGTCTTGTTTGTATCTTGGATTTGGATTTATCCCGTAAATCTGTACTCTCGTTGCCAATTACCGAACCTATCGTCGTCGAGTTTGATTGTTGCTAACTTCTCTACTCGACTTTCCTAGCACAGGCCTCTCTTTGCTTTTCACTCTAGAGTCATATTGAGCTAAGCCTTGATCTACGATCCTACACCGGATGGGCTTTTCTCTACTTGTCATTATGAGGGTTGTAGACTACGTGAACATTCTTGACATCTCAACATCTCAACCTTGCATGTATCCATATTTATTCCTAATATTAAAAAGCTTGAACTATGTATTTACCTATACTACCTATCTTTCGACACCCAAAGGCAATATAATTATTGAGATACTATTTACGCCGAATCCTATTCCGTATTCAATATTCAATGAAAAACCAGCTCGTGAAACAAACATGCCCAACTTCAACTCACCATCTTTCCACAACACAATCATGATCTTCTTCTCCACCACTTCCTTTTCTCCCGTTTTCCATCTACTCCTTTAAAATAGCGTCCCCCATCTATACTTTCCTAATGCTTCTCATGTCTTCTATGCTTTTCATGCTTTATACGCTCTCCATAATCCGATCTCGGCGCTACCGATCGCTCCGTCTCCGCACTCCTTCTCGTCCTCCCAATATTCACACCATGTGGCTCCCGCTGACTTGCACCTGGGAGTAGGATGCTGAACACGAATCTCTGGGACTGGTCTCTCTCTTCTTCGATCCGCAATTGCCTCTATTCGTCTACCTTCACCATTTACCTCTAATCTCTCAACACCCATTATACCACCGTCTGCAAGTTTCTCTGGCAATTCCCTAGTCATGGCAGGACGGTATACACCCATATCTATTCTTACCGCAAATTCAGGCCTCTGTGACCTATCACCACGTATCTCATTTCCACTCGCCGTATGTCTATTCATCCCATCCCTACGTATCTCTGGACTAACACCCGACAATTCCATTGCATCGGGATACGAACTCCTGAAAGTAGGAGGCGTAGGACCTGCTATTCTCTCATGTCCATGTAGCATCACATCTTTGAAAGCATCATGTACTGCACGTTTTTGAACATCATTTTGATTGTTGTATCCGTTGAGGTGGTAATTGTGAGGGGTGACGGGGTAGGGTGGAGCTCGGGGATTGTTTTCCCATGGATCGGAGGAGACGGTATTGCGTCGTGGTGGAGGCATGAATATACTCGTGCGAGGATCTGGTGGGGATCTTATATGGCTGAGCCAGGAATTGTGAGGTTCGTTGTCCTCCATCAGCAATACAGGTCGAAATGGAACCGGAGATTCAGGGGGTAATGTGGCGGATCTGGATGGTGGACTTCGATGTCGGTCAAGACTTAGAGGTAGCTTGGGAGGTAAAGGGGGGAGGTAGTAGTTTATCTTTTCTTTGACGTGCTAGGTGCTCCTTGAAGAGTCTCTTATCCTCTTCATATCGACGTCGTCCTCTGGGTGTATCATCGTAATTTTCATGTGATTCTTCACTCTCTTCTGGGCTGTTCGAAATTTTTCTCTCTCTTCGTTGGCGAAGAATCTCTTCCTCATTACGACGATTGATTATGGCTTGTTCTGCTACGCGTTTAGTATTCAAGTCTCTGGCTTCTTTTCTTACTACCGATGGATCCTGAAAATAAGGCTGTGGTACAGGCTTTCTTGTGGGAATGACGCGAGGTGAGATAGGTGCTTCGTAGTTTGAATGGCGATGAGAGACGGCATCATTTTGTGCAGCGGCGTCTCGTACAGGGTCAAATTTTAAACCAGGCGATGGTGGTCGATGGTTGGAATGTAGAGGTCCACGTCGATTGATTCTCTCGTGTGCACTTCTATCTACGCGAGGCACATATTCAGAGGAATTGGCCGATGTCAATAATTCAGCAGCTTCTCTTGGACTTCCCACATGTGGATTTCCATAACTCTTGTAAGGTATTAAATAGTCATCTGGGGCTGACTGTGAAAAAGAACTTTGTTGACCCCATGGTTTTCCGCTTGGTCCCAGATTGGCATTTGGGTAATCAGAACTATTCCTTATATTTTTCAAAGTCACCAGAGGGGAGTCATGCTTAGGTATTCGATCTGAATCTGACGAATGATCTCCTTCCTTAAGCCATATTGACCTCTGATATCCACCCGTCTTGCCATAATCAATCAATGTACCACTTCTAGATGGACCTTCTGGGCTGTATTTGTCCGGAGGGGTATGATGTTTGACCCTCTCTCGGTGTCTTTTCAACCTGGCGGCACGATTATTGAGACGTTCTTCTTCACTATCGCTCTCCAATACCACATTTCGAGCCATTTGATGTAACTCCCTGCAAAGAAATTACCAGCGAAAGTATTGACAGATAGGGAAGAAGCCAACAAGATAGGTCCATTGATTTTGATTATTCAAATAGAGGCAAATGATTCTAAACATAATCAAGATGCGTACCTGCTCTCAATCACATCTGGCCCTACGCAAGCTTCTATAGGCCCCTTGAAACATTTCCCTCTCTCCCCTCTGAGCCACCGAAGCCCCGCACCAAGTACATCAGGCATGTTTTGATAGTAATTGCAGATTTCAGATAAACTGAGCAGCGAATAGATGATTTTGACCGCAAAAGATCGAAAATGGTTGCAATGAACTGCTAAAATTCTCAAGGCACTTGAGAAACAACGAAATATGTAGAAGATAGTGTATAGTGGAACATCAATAGAGACCTGGAGACTTCGATCAATATGCTCACCAATGCAGCCTAATGATCAAGATCCATAAATTCTTAGAGTGTCGGCGGTGGTCAGATTTAGTAGAGGATTGGGATCAGAAGAAGGATGGAAGCATGTTCAATTACCCCTCGGTTTCCAAAATTGATATTCACTCAAACCCCGCATTACTATCTTCTTCCGAATGACCAGTTCTAGACTCGTTTTTTTCGTCACCCATTGGTCGAACTCCTCTCATTTATTTCTGTAAAAAGCATTGATTTTGACTTTATGGCACCACTCCCAAGTTGTTCCCAAGGAACAGCTTTTGCTTTCTGTATTCTTCTATTCCAGCCAGTTCTTAGCATATGAACGATTGCAGTCGACATGGGTTGCTCAAGCTTTCATAGCACGCCATAGAAGGGTGCAAGCCTTTCTCATCTTCGTCCAAACTTGTATATAGAATTCATCATCCCATGTCTTCTGAGATGAACCATCCGACCTTTGATAGAAACCTAGATTCTCTGCCACATATCAAACTCGACGTGAGCTCATCTACCCAAAGACTCTATACAAGAAAGCATATGAGAAGTGAAGAGAAATTGCATTCACAGAAACTTACTGTCATTCCGAGAGACTCTGGAAGCTTTTCCTCGACCATAGTCGTACTGAAATAAGAAGCTATTCTCCGCCAAAATAGACAACTCGAGTACACGAACAAGCATCTTTCTTCCCAGTAAATGATTTCAAATCAAATATGGAGCATGACTTTTCGGCCCTGTAAATTTTCAAATAGCGACATCATCCAATAGACAGTCTCTCGTCAGCTTTTGATGCCCTTATTTCCAAATATCCAATGCTGCCATTTGAACTCGACGCCGCTCTTTCTCGGGTCTCGACTTCCTCTCAGGACTTCCTGATCAAGAACCTTGTTATAAACATGCCATACACACTCTAAATATCAAAACCCAGAACGAAGCAAAAAATCAATAACCATACAAACACGTCGCCCATGAAGAGAATACCAACCATCGCATCCCACCAAACCTCCCATATTTCAATTCAAAAAACAAGACTCCTCCAAATCTCGTCCAGCCCACTGACCCTCATCCACTCTCAAACTCAAACCCACGATCCATTCTCGCCCAGCCCAACACTTATCGTTCGACGTGCAACAAAAACACCATCTCCCTCATCCCCAACCCCTATTCCTCCCGATTCCTTATACCTCCTCAAATCCTCCTATTTCCATTCCACTCGCCCGAGAATTTCTACTCGGTGACACGAATGCAGTTTCATTAGTGTGACTCGGATACCCGCGTCCGCATCCGTAACCATCCGGAATCTGCAAGCATGCGTTGCGCAATGATGGATCTTGGCGTTGATGTTCCGGTTTCTCTTGGCATCGGGTTTAAGTGAGTCTTGTTGTACTGCATTTTGATGTTGGTTGTGTTGTGTAAAATTGATGGATGGATAACTTCATATACATTGTTAAAATACTTAACCCGATGTCCATCTAATTGAAAAGTGATTTTTTTTTTTTTACAAATACGTGAAATTTTAAAACACAATCTCATTTGTATGAATGAATGAATGAAATAATGAAAAATATTAGCCCTTTGACGCGAGTCAAACACACAGACGCAATCGACCTGGCCAGGCAAAGAAGAAAAAGACAAACCACACAGCTTGGCGATAAAACTCCCTTGGCACCACGCCATCAAAAGTTCAAAACAAAGATTAAATTCCCAAGAAATGTCGATATGCAACAAAATCTCAATTTTCCACCTCTAGTCCTCTTCAGTTCTCGCAAGGCTCCTTGGCTCGTCTTTTTACCTGCATCTTCCCGACAAGAAACGTAACTACCAAGAATCTCCAAGAGATTGCGATATGCAACAGTTACATTGAAGATGGAAATCACATTACTTGTTCAATCTTTGAGGCCACCAATGATGGGTTAGTAGAATGTTCGTCTTTGAGTGTAGAATGATTGTGCGAAATTGAATTTGCTAAGCTACTTGGTCTTGAGCAGAAACGAAGGTGCTAAAAGGAGATAAGTAAAGCAAAATGACCACTCGTTCCGTTTTCTGTGCGTCAATCAAACAAGACTCTCTAGTAGAAAGAATCAAATCATTTCAGGTAAGAAGGCAGCCCGCTACTAAATTTCATATCCCAAACTTTCTTCGATCCATAAGTAATGAAAGCGAGAACTGCCCACCTAATAAGCACACTCTTAGCACTCTCACCACCAAGACTTGTCACAAAGCCCAGCCAATAACTCAATCCTCTAACCTGATTACCTTCCCTATCGAAGTTTGGTTTCTGCCTACTGGATTTGAGGAATTGGGCAAGTTTGGCATCGGTATATGGTGGGTAGCGAACATTGAGCATTTTTTCGATCCAGCTAGGGGTCGTGACAACAGAACGGAGATGGGTGAAAGCGAGGAAGGATTGCTCGCCTCTATAGGAGCCAGTTCCACTAGTTCCTACACCTCCGAATGGAAGAGTTTGTATTGAACCGTGGAAGAAAGCGTCGTTGACAGTAGCACCGCCAGATGTAATGCTGCCGAGCACTGGTTGAGATGTTAGTGAGGCACTTTAAAGGATAGGTGAGTTGCGTATAGTAGTTATGAAAGTCTCTCTCACTTGACATTGTTCTTCATGAACATTGTCATAGACAGAGGTTGTGAGAATGAGGTTGATTGCAAACACAGAACTATCTTTATATGGGATCAAATATCATGTCATCTGTCGTCCAGATCTCTGGTCTTGAGAAGATAGCATCGTCTAGGAAACGTCTCCTCTTAGATGCACGAATAATGGGCCAAACACTATGTGAAAATTATACATACTCTTATCAGTTTCTTCTTTTGTTCCAAATGGATAGAAACCCAATGGAGTTGAGTGAATATCGTGAGCAATGTTGATAGCTTCATCAAGACTATCAACTGGTAGGATAGGAATCAATGGACCGAAAGATTCATCCACCAACATTGAATCGTTTGGATTATCAACCAAAACCACAGTTGGTGCGATGAAATTCTCGGCTTCATCCAACTCCCCACCAAGCAAGATCTTTCCTCCTGTGTTATCAAGCATCTTTTTGATTCGTAAAAATTGCCTGTTGTTGACAATTCGGCCATAATCGGGACTTGCTTTGGCGCCATTAGGGAAGAACTCCTTATAGGCAATTCCGAGTTGCTCGATAAAAGCATCTAATATCTCCTTTTCTACCATGACATAGTTTTGGCCAATGCAAACCTGTCCGGCATTAAGAATCTTACCCCATAATAATCTCCTGGCCGCAAGATTAGGATCCGCATTCTTTGATATGATAGCTGGATTTTTACCACCAAGCTCCAAAGCAACTGGTGTTAAGGTTTCCGCAGCCTTCTTCGCAATAATGGTTCCCACTGTTTCGCCTCCGGTATAAAAGATTTTATCCCATTTCTCGTTCAACAAAGCTGTCGTCTCGGGAACAGCTCCATTGACCACTGTATATGCCTCTGGATCGAGACTTTCTTCAATAATTTTCTTCAAAATCATGGCGGTCTTAGGTGACTGCTCAGAGGGCTTCAATACAGCTGTACATCCTGCAGCGATAGCTCCAACAAATGGACCTAAAGCCAATTGAACTGGGAAGTTGAATGCACCGATGACCAACGCCGTGCCTAAAGGTTCCTTGCGAATCCTAGGGCTGAATAGGGTATCTTGGAGGGCCATATCCGGAGCAGCTTGGTCTTTCATCCATTTCTTCAAGTTCTTGCAGACAAATATAATATCATTTTTCATCCATTCTGTTTCCGTAAGAACAGTTTCGAAAGCGGGTTTTCCGAGATCGCTCTTCTCTGCTTCGATAAGAGCATCACTATTATCGACAATGGCCCAATAGAGCTTGCGAAGTTGCTTCAAACGGTATTCAATTGGTTTCGTTTTTTGTGAACGAAAGGTAGTTCGTAGGAGCTTAACTGTGGTGGGAATAGATTCGAGTGAGCTAGGCTCGAATGGAGCTATCTTAATCGACGACATTGTTTGTTCTATGACTAAGAACCTTGTGAGAGTATTTTAATGGTCGAGCTTGATTGAAGAACTGTTGAAGAACTTAAATGTTTAATGAGAATCCAGATTTCTGATTAATCTCAAAGGTGTGGAGAGCAATTACAAAATCGAAGCAAGTTGACCAACTGGCTAATTGATATAGTTCGAAGCTCTTGGTGCTCCTCTCCATTAGGTATCTAAACCGAGGCAGGTTGCCTCATCCGGCCGTAAAGATCAGCGGGGTCGGGGCAATTATATGGTCCTACAACCATATTTACAATTTCACATGTGCCATGCAGCTCGGAAAACAGTCTAATTCGGTATATTTCACATTTTAATATTTAAGAATTGCTCCGAGTCGGAAATACAAATTGTTCGACCCGATGTGCGGACGACGCCTACATTGGGCCATCAAACCGGGGGTATCACTTGCTTCATCCCCTACATGTCAATCAACTAGAGTAGCCCCTCCAATTTAGATGGCTTAATTTGTACATACAGTATCTTACATATTTTGCAGTGACTTTTATACTATCCTCTTGACACCAACCTTCTTGTTCCCGGTTATCCTTCCGCCAGCTGCAACAGTTTCAGGAACCGGTTCTTTAGCTATCGGATTAGCCAGTCTGTGTCGAATTGTTTCAACTCCATCCACAAGTTGACCAATGTGTTCCCGATTCAAGTCTGTCTCCATCATCTTTTGGCGATAGTCTGCTAGTTCTTGCTTCCTCTCTTTTGTTAATCTCCATTCTACAGGGAATCTCGGCTTCACTTTGAAAACGTGATGGCGTGTATTTAATGGAATATCTTCGAAAGTATCGCCAGTCTGTTTATATTAGTTCCTGAACATCTCAACGATATGATATCACATACCTTTGCTTCTGCCAATAATGAATCCACCATGTCACCAAGATATCTCTTGTTTTGGGCCTGTGATGGGTACATTTCACAACTCATTTTAACAATATCCGTTTCTGGGTTGAGTCTTGGCCCAACCAATTTTCTGAGTTTGTCCGTTTGGACTTCCGTCAGTCCTGGCATGTCTGCAGGACAGAATTCCAGAACAACTTTCTTTTCTGCTGGATGTTGCTCGCCCATGTATGAAGTGTATCTGAATCGTAAAGGAGTTTCAGCTGAAGGCGGCACGAATGGTTTTGCCAATTCTATATATTACTTGTTAGAAAAAAAAGTCATGTTCCGGGTTTGTCCCTTCAAGTAAATGTAAAATGAACTCACTGCTCAACATTGGCATTTCCCAAGCGGCCAACCTATTATAATGTCTAATTTCTCTGACCTGTTCTAATTCCATATGCGCCAAAGTCGTGATATCATCGTGGTCATCCTCTCTGTCGTCCTCATCAAACGGTTCTGGATCTCCCATGTTTAAAAAGGTAGGCTTCAACTTCTTCTTCACACCCTCGTCAAATCCATAAGATGGTAAATTATTTGCATGTCGGGCACCCGCATTCTCGAACAAATCGTCAATCTCTTCCATGAATTCATCCTCGTCTGGTTCGGTTTCCTGAAGTTCCTTAAATTTCGGATCGATTTTATATTGTCTTGGTGTGATTGAAAATAGCCTCCGTTGAGCGATTGGCTTACTGGTGTATCTGGAGGTAATACTTCTGCATGAGCAGCATCGCACTGTCATACGCAGACTTTGTAAGGCCGTGGCCATTGTGGTGATTATGGCTGGTTCTTCTGAATCTTGAACCTCCAGATGGAAATCGTCCCGAATTAAACAATTTGGCCCTAACCTATCAAAGACTAGTGGTTTATCATCCCACCTAAATCGTACTTCGGGAAAACTCCAAGTACCGAAGCAGATCAATCAATTAATCCGAGAGTCACGATTATTGGAGCAGAGATATCCAATGAACTACATCGTACTTTTAATAGTACTGGTAGAAACCCATACTTATTAACAGAGAGCTCAATCATTAGCTAATTGTTATTCCCATCATCCAGTCATGGAATTAACTTCAGGAGGCGCACCGCCAAAGGTCGCTTTCGTTACAGTCGGCGCGACTGCGACTTTTAAAGAGCTCATCGAGGAAGTGTTCGCATCACATACTTTGCAGGCACTAGCTAAGGAAGGATATACGAAATTAAGAGTACAAGCTGGGCCCGATGCCGAATACTGGAAAAACAATATACCAGCGGAGAAGGGATCTGGGCTCGAAGTAGAAGTGTTCGATTTTGACCGTAACGGATTAGGGCACGAAATGCGACAATGTAAAAGAGGAGGATTTTATGGCACAGGGGAGAGTTTAGAAGGAGTAGTGATTTCACACGCAGGTTAGTAGATTCTCAAACGACCACGGGGCATTAAGAAAGTGACTGATGTTGAGATATTATAGGTTCGGGAACAATTCTGGATGCACTCCGAGTCGATGTACCCCTCATCGTAGTGCCCAACACTTCACTACTCGATAATCACCAAGTAGAATTGGCAGATGAGCTGGAAAGACAAGGCTACGTCACCAAGGCATCGGGACCTAGGTAGGTAAATTTGGATCACGAGAACAACGGACTAATACGATTGAATTTAGGGGCTTAGAAGATGCCATTCGCAAAGTAGAGAAAAGGAAGAATGGCAAATTAGACGCATCGAAAGATTTGCAGGGACGTAAGAACTGGAGGGGACACGAAAACCCTAGTATTGCACCAGTACTCGACGAAGCTGCCAATTATGAAGAGGAGGTTAGAAGTGTATTGGACTAATGTTGAAGGAAGTCCCAAGTATATTTTTATGAAATCATAATTGTGGAGTTATTGGGAGAGGCCTGGCTCATTTCGGTCACTGGAGTTGGATTGGATTGCAAGATACCCTCAAGTTCACACGATAGTTTTGTGGATTTCAACACAATAAGAATTCTGTCAGAAAAAGATCTCGGAATGTCAGACCTTGAAGCTCGGAAGAAGCTTGGGATTTCGGACTCATCTTGCATTGAATCGTCATAATACATTTGGGAGGTGAAGTTGTGGTTGTGGTGTAACGTTCAGTGTTGCGATCAATTGCCTAAGAATGAATGTAGTCGTCATAACATGAATTACATCGTTTGTCCAGATGGGTAAATGTGAAGTCATCCTAGCATTGTGCATCGTGCGTGCATAAAATTGATGGGCACGTTGATCAGGTGGATGAATGCTTGGCACGATACGCGAATTTATTCAACAACTCTCCTATCAGTTACACCATGTTTCTTCCAATCATAAATTTCCCAACGAATAGGTTCAAGCTATACTTATAACAATCTCTTCGTTACGCGTAATCCTCACTCGGGTTTCATGAATATTGGCAACACTGATACATCCTGGAGATAACATAGGAGTGAATGACCTTCACATCGGGAGCCCAGTGAGTAGTTCGCGATTTGGTACTCTGCATAGTTTCGTTGATTCTTCCAAGAACTCTTTCAAATCATAATCAAAGCTTGTGGAACCAACAACCCGACTCAAGGATGCCAAGTCCTGCAGGCGATTACTCTCCACGTTTTCTCAACCAGCGTAATCAGATTGCTTCTCTTTACGCTTTCGTACCTGCACTGATCCTAGTCTATATTTGCGGGGGTACTCATTACGAAGCTGCTGCCATTGTAGGAAGGTATTGAGGTCAGCGAGGTATGCTGCATCTCGCATATATCGTATATCCCCTAGACCGCCATCTTAGGACTCCTCGCTTATCCCCTAGACCGCCATCTTAGGACTCCTCGTTTATACAAAGATGTTTTGACTAATCAAAACATATGAATTTTGAGGATTCTTATTATTTGAAAACGCTTTTTTAGAGATAATTATTAAACATTTATTATTTTAATATAAGTTAATAATTTATTCTTTATATCTTATAAGAACATATATATATCCTATATATTTTTAAATAAATGTTGAAAATTCGGTTTAATATTTGTTTTTAATTATAAATCATTTATAAATGTTTTTTATTTTATAATAAAAAAATATAATAATAAGTATAAAATCATATTATAATTGTTGTTCAATGAAAAAATGTATTTGTATTTAATATATTTAATTTATTTATTAATATTTATTATTCTTTGAATTCAATATTAAAATCTTTATTTTATTATATTATTTGTAAAGTTATTAATGTTTTTATCTAGTGCACGGGTTGTAAAGGAGTCCTAAGATGGCGGTCTAGGGGATAGTGTATACACAACATTTCCTTCTTCATCCCGAAATTAACGGAATGTCCCCGAGCGATGATCTTCATTGTTTTTATCTTCATGCTTCAAGTGCCATGAATGTTACTGATCGGCACTGCGGTAGCCCGGCACTGAAAGCTTAACTTTCTTAGTCTTAGTAACCCCTGTGGTAACCGTGGGGAACAGTTGAGCAAGCGTTCTTCTAGTCGGGTGTTTGGACAGAAACAAGATATATGTGATCATGATTCATTGATACTAGGACTAAGACATTAACCAGCAATGTACAGCGTCTAGTGGCGGTTCGGTAGATGGAACTTCTGAAGATTTCACACTTCCTTCTGGATTTCACGTGAAAACTTCTAGATATCTATGTACTGTCATGCTTCCTTGGTACTGCCAAGTCAATCGGCGTATTTTCACGACTAACAAACTAGAGACGGCACGCCTCAACGCCATTGATTGATTAGTCAATCTTTATGTGTACTTGGAGTGCATACGAATTGCTCCTCAGCAGGTTTCTTCATCGGGATTTCGGAAGTTGACTGGTGTAGATCTACCGTTCACATGCACTTTTTGAACTAGCTACTTATAATGTTGCTGACGATTTAGCCATGGCTCATGTTGATAGACATTTGTGATATCCTTATATGACGAAGTTGATCTCGTTCCTACTTTCAAGGAATATATAAGGACAGAGAATACCTCTTCGTCTTTTCTCTAAGCAGACAAAAGATAATAAAACATCCGTTTACAATGCATCCAATAATTCTCCTCCTCGGTTCATTTGTGGCGGCTGGGCTTCTTCCAATGGTCCTTTCAGCTCCTGCCCCTAAACCTCAGATGAGTTATGGCGAACAATCAGTAGCTGTTGCCGGTGTATCGGCACCAGTGCCTACAGTCACTGCCGCCACCGGATCACTTTATGGTGATAAATCATTACTAGGCGAAGCTGCAAAACCATCTCCTATGTCTAGAGAGAATTCTGCCATCGTCTCGAACGCACCAATGGTGAATGGTCAGGAGGCAGATGCAGACCTAGGTTTATATTTGGATTTCAATAGCGTTCCGAATGCACAACCTATTCGAGGGTCAACAGGCCAAACAGACCCTGGATCACGTGAGTTGAATGAAACACCTGGAATCAATGCAAATCTAACAGTATTGTAGAAACATATGAATATCAGAGGTTAAACCCTGATCTTTTTGCACCACCAGGAACAGACAGTGGTGATGTACCACAAGCACAATGGCCAATGAGTTTATCTCGTAATAGATTAGGCAGTGGTAAAAAATCAGGATGGGCACGACAGCAAAACACTGATCAGCTACCTTCCGCGACTGAGATGGCTGGTGTTGATATGCGTCTCGCACCAGGGGCATACCGAGAGTTGCATTGGCATACAGCAAATGAATGGTCGTTGGTGCTGAAAGGAAGCGTAAGATTATCTGCTGTTAATGAAAAGGGTGAAAGCTTCATCGACGATGTTAGCGCAGGGGACGTGTGGTTCTTTCCAGCTGGTGTTCCACATTCCATTCAAGCTCTGGATGAGGGTTGTGAATTCCTGTTGATCTTCGACGAGGGAGACTTTTCGGAAGATGGCACTTGTAAGTATAATCATTCCTTTGTAAGGCCACATTCTTCGATGTCCGAGGCGGACTGTGGTTTCCATTTAGAACCGTCTCGAGTCCATGAATGCACCACTGAGCACTTACAAAATAACAATAACTAATCCCCGATTTAGTCCTGGTCTCCGAAATGTTTCTTCGCAACCCCAAATCCGTACTTTCTAAAAACTTCCAAACCCCGGTCTCCTCCTTTGACAACCTCCCCTCAGATCAACTATACATCTTCAACGGCACACCCGCTCCCGCCAACATTTCCACTCAAAACCAAACCAGCGCCGCTGGTCCCCTCCCCCAAAAAGATTCATATACCTACCACTTCTCCCAACAAGCCCCCTACACCGTCCCCGGGGGTTCCGTAAAAATAATCGACACAACCACCTTCCCCATCGCCTCCAACTTCGCCGCCGCCCTCGTCACCATCCAACCCGGCGCCATGCGCGAAATGCACTGGCATCTCACATCCGACGAGTGGAATTACTTCCTCTCCGGATCCGCCCGCATCACCATCTACGTCGCCCCCAGCAGTTCCCGAACCTTCGATTATACGGCTGGAGATG
Source organism: Botrytis porri (assembly GCF_014898465.1). Classification (NCBI taxonomy): domain Eukaryota; kingdom Fungi; phylum Ascomycota; class Leotiomycetes; order Helotiales; family Sclerotiniaceae; genus Botrytis; species Botrytis porri. Next base: position 2,050,772 of record NW_024066081.1, on the reverse strand, counting down.
TGGGATACATTCCCGCGAGTAATAGTCACTATATCGAAAATACCGGGACGGAAGATGCAGTATTTTTGGAAGTGTTGCAACAACCGGTCTTTAGCGATATTAGTGTAGCGCAATGGTTGGCGTTGACGCCGAAACAGGTCGTGATGGATACGTTGGGGTTGAGTGAGGAGGTTGTGGATGCGATTCCCAAGGAGAAGACGTTGATTAAGACGGGGAACGCAAATTTGACGGCGTTGGCGGCGGATGAGAAGGGGAGTGGTGCTTATGAATAGGGGTGGGGTTGAAAGATGGAGTGAATGTTGGTAATGTATTTAGGGGATGAGATGTTCAGTATAAGGGGTTTGGTTGCTGAAGAATGATACTTCGAGTTTTGGGAGTTGTTGTTTCACGTTTTTAGGATACCTTGGCACATAACGTATATATATTAATTTGAAGAAGCAAAATTGCCTTGAACTTATTGATTTGCATCTTTGAACGAAAGCAAGAAAGAATTTTTTTTTGAAAAGCTGGTTCGAAATTCTTTGTATGCGTATTTTGAGTGGAATCCCCGGTCGAGAATTCTACTACCATGATGATACTTATTTACAATTTCACTCCTATTCCAACATCCAAACTACCTTTCCAGCAATAACATCCATCTACCTTTCCATCCTCCCCACAAATCCCCCCTTCAACACCTCCACCAACTCATCCAACCTCTTGACCACCAAATCCGTACACTCATGTTCCCACAACTCCTCATTCACACTATTCCCCAGCAAAACCGTAGCGGAACCCGCCGCAAACCCAGCTTTCATATCATCAATCGAATCGCCCACCATAATCGTATCTTTGGGATTGACGTTCCATTCTTTCGCGATGTGGAGAATGCCAGCGGGATGGGGTTTTGGAGGACGGAATTCGCGGGTGATGATAGGGGAGAAGGGGGTTTGGGGGAGGTGGGTGGTGAGGAGGTGGTGGACGGGGGGTGGATGGTTGCGGGTGAGGATTGCGAGGGGGAGGGGTGAAGTCAGGGTGGAGAGGTAGGTGAAGAGGGTTTGGAGGCCTGGGGTGCGGGGGTTGGTTAGTATTTTCGGATTTTGCTGAAGAGAAGGGAGGGAAATACCGGGTTGAGGAACTTGGGTTAGCATTGCTTCCCGTTCTATGGCGCGGATTTTTTCATGTGCTGCTTCTTGTTCGGATACAGGGAGAGAATAGATGTGGTCGAGGATATCGATAGATTTGTCTATTCCTAGAGCATCGCGCATTTGGCCGAACCTGTGGTGGGATTAGGAACAAACAAGAATGGAGGGATAATTTAGCCCCTAGTATGGTGAGATACAAAAGAGGGCTTGTTGTCTGGTACATACATATATGTCTGAGGTTCACTGTTAAAAAAATTAGCACTGTGATAATTGAAAAAAGGTGAACAGTCTGATGGATGCGTGTAAATAACCAAGCAGCGTAGTGAGAGTGCTATCTAGAAGAGAATAACCCTGCTCTAGATTTTGATATTTTCCAATATCAACAAACATCATGAGTGACTACTCAATGGTGAAATCGCGATTCTGCAACATATTCCTGAAGATATCAAATCTTGTTACCCAGCAAACTGCCCTTTTAAGCTCAAAACTTCTATCTAACAGTTCTTTCGAACTCTAGACACCAACACCAACAAGCGAAGCCTTCAAAAGCCCTCTAGGGAGATAAAAACAAAAGAAATCATCGCCTCCTATCCAACATCGCCCACTTCAAAAACTTCAAACAAGAGCAAAAACTTGATCTCCCCTATCTTTCCCCTTTTTCAAAAACCCAGTCTTTCAACTAGAAATGCTCCCTTCCCCAAAACCTCAAGTATCAAAAACCGAGCCTATAGTAAGAAAGAAGAAAAAAACTCACCACAAAGTCCCATCCATATCAAAAATAATTCCCTTCAACTTCCTTACACCCTCCTTCCCCTCCTCCCCATCCTCCCCCAAAGGAGCAAATCTTCTCACCCCCTTTCCTTCCCCTTCTCCTCCCGCGCCTCCACCTACACCAGATATCCGAGTCATCATACCAAAACCTCTCTTACTACCAACCCTCGCCTGTATACTTGATCTCAAAACCCCCTTGTCCCTTATCTCCGTTCCCAGGTTCCCTACCGAAAACAATTTCCTCCCAACAATAGATCTAGGCGCTAATCTAACAAATGACAAGAAGTATTTAGAATGAATACTCATCATATATTAGGTTTTCATCAAAAATCTGTGAGATCAAGAATGGATATATCGACATCGGCCAAAGATAGAAGTGGCGGGGGTAGGTGGGGTCAGGAACCCCACCTTGCCCACGTAGAGTACTAGCGCTTCAGCATCACTCTGATTTCATTCACGGCATATATTGCAAAGGTTTTGAGTCAGTGTATGGTGATATGGATGATATTGCGAGTCTTGCACCCGCCCATTCGAGTCTGCAGAATACTAACTTCAAAAGTATAGAGAATCACGGATGATTGCTATCAAATCATTGTCACTAGATGAGATATCTCCACTATCAGTAAAGTTATATCTAAGATCAACTACAAGACAATCAATTATGTAAGGACTTTTGATGAACACAACAACTACCTACGTATTCATATCACTCAATTTCATTCTTGCCAAGGTCTCAAGCATTGAATTAGGTATATCAGCTCCTCACCATCAAGCACGCATTATCAATTAAGGCCAAGCCAAATACAGACAACAAGTAGATTCTTCCGAGTGATATAATAAAACGCTTTGTAACAACGTCCCAAGAGTCTGTGTACCGCAGTATTTAACTATATTCCTATTCCTATGTTTCGCTTTCTTTTGAAATTTCAGGCATCGCTTCCTCCCTCCCTCCAATGCCCCCACCATTTAAACACGCGGAAGACAAAGCAAACTATCTACACTACATTAACAGATCCCTACTTGCTACAGAGAAGATTTTCCACATCCACAGACAAGATATATGTCTGATTTGGCGACGTATCTGCTAGCTGGATCCGGCCAGAATCTTGTTATATCAATTTGCTGCACATTTGAGAATGCGACGCTCCGAAAAGATGCCTTCGCTCCATAATGATATGAGAAAAATTGTGCAAATATATCAATGCATTATGTTGAGATTAGAATTATGAACCCTGGGCTGCATAGCCTGAGCCATATAGGCCATTACCAAAGGTTGCCTGACGCCGACTTTCTTTATGGCTGTTGTCTTCGGAATGTTTTCTGGGTGGTGGTGGTAAGGGACCTGCTGGAGCTGGACGCATTGGAAGGGTCGTGGTGGTAAAATTGGGTGTATTTGCGCTAGATGGACCATTGCCCTCATGTGGGTCAGGTGCGTTCAGTGCTGCAAGTTTTGGTATCGAGTTGGTGGTGCTGCCTCTTATAGGTAGACTAGGGTGGAAAGCTACGCCTCCTCGACCCGAAATACTACCATTCTTAGTAGGTGAGCGAGATCTTGGGTTATGGTTTTCGTTGTATTGCGGAGAGGTTACTGAGGAACGTGGATCGGCATTTTTGATAGGAATATCTCCTGATGTAGGCGTTTGCGAAGCATTAGGTGAATCATCGCCGCGTAGGACATCTCTACTCGCTGGCGATAATTGAGGTGCAAGATGTGACTTGCGGTTGTCTCTTTCTAACATACTGACGGCCCACTCACGAAGATCCACGGGGGTTCGCTTGGCAGCTTGGACGAAAGGTTCACGCTCCTATCAATTTTTAGTATATAAAACCTTAACATTGATGCTAGAAATTGAAACTCACATAAAGCTCTTGAGGGGTTGGCCTCTCTTCTGGGGTCTTGGACATGCATTTCTGGATCATGTCTTCAAGAATTTGAGGGAATGCTTCGCTCTTGGGTAGCCTTGGCGCAGGCTCATAGACAATTTGTTGAAGAAGGTCAAGGATACCCGATGGTGCTCCATCTCCATCAGATAAGTGCTCACTAGCATCGAATGGAAACTTTCCAATTGCGAGCTCCATAATAGCGAGACCAAAACTCCACACATCAGACTTGACAGTGTATTTTTGTCCTTGAATTCTCTCTGGTGCCATATATGTAGATGTTCCAACGAAGGTGTCTGCCACTGAATTGACCAATTCTCCTGAAACACCGAAATCACACAGCTTAATCTGACCCTTCGAATTCACCAGGATATTGGATGGTTTAATATCTCGATGCATGATGTGATGCTTGATGTAAAGATACGTGAGACCTCCGAGAGTAGCTTCTGCGATTTTTCCAAGTACGTCGACTCGAACAGGACCGAAATGTGTCGAGATTCTATCTAAAGATCTGACAAGAAGTTAGCTTCAGTGTTCTAATCATGAAGTCTTTTCCTAGCAACCATACCCAACATCCATATATTCCATACACATGATGACATCGTTGTTATCGCTCAAGAATGCACCATAAAAGTTGACGATGTATTCCGAATTACAGTCGTACATAATTTGTAACTCTCGAACGATTCGACGACGCATTTCCTTTTTGGCTTCGACATGTATAACCTATGTTTGCATAAGCGATTGTTTACAGCTTGAGTCATCGAGAGTTTGTGCCAGCATACCTTTCTCGCCATGACCGTGCCTGTAGCCATATGTCTGACTTTGCTAACGGTTCCTCCATTTCCATGGCCGAGGTCTTTTAGAACTTCTAAATCCTCCCTCTTCAGATCCAACTTGTATTCGATCCCAATCTCTAGTTGTGCGGTCTGTCTACTACTTTCACTGCTAGCTCCACCAGGAATCTGAATATCACTCTCGGATGGTGCCGCAGCACGAGGTGGGGGTGCATTCAATGCTAGACCTTTCACATTCTTCCTCTTCAATGTGCGCACCGAGCCAATACCGTCTGACATTTTGTAATGATGGCCTAGAGGCTAGAAGTATTGACTGATGTCGAGATGAGATGAATTTTTAGAATCGCGCAAAGTTCTAGGGACGATTTTCCCAGTTGGCGCTTGAAAAAGGTGCTATCTGCACGAGCGTATGAGCAAGAAATCGAAAGCAATGATGATGAGTGAGAGGATGGGTGTTTGGTAGATATTCCTTCAGCCCCTATTATGGATGATTATTCAAAGTAGACGAAATAATCAGGAGATCGAATAAGGTAGATAGTTCACTTGTCGTCGAGGATTATGGGATTCGGTGGAGGGACAAAGTGAAAGCGGGACAGTCGTTTGGGTTTGGCGCTATGGCAGCTACTACTGTAATAAGAACGTGGAGGCGCGGTTGAAGAGAAATTCAATTGGGAAATATTGTTTAGGAAATGGAACAATGAAAAAGTACCCAAGTGGTGTTAAAAAATCAATGGAAAATGTCTTTACCCCTGAATGGTTGTGATTGTATTGTATTGTATTGGGCAAATGCTTCTCAGAGAGGGGTTGATATTTCATCTAATAGGCCGTTCCAACACGTACTATCTAGCTAGGCAGGTATATAATACCATATTTACAATACTTACTCACAGTAATATTGCCCATGTCATGAGTGTGTACTTTCGTCCCTGGTGAAGCTATTCGTTCGTGCTTGTCTCATCAATTTAAGTTTCTAACAGAGAAGTTTGCATTGGGCATTATTTGGCAGGCGCGTTTATCATTTGAACGAATGAGAATGTGAAGACAGCTTTGGGGGCCAATGTTGGAGACCAGGAGATTTGAAGCATGAAGCGCTCTGTGCTGTGTGTATACAGAGTGCTTAACTATATGACCCCACTGATCGTTAATTTCATACAAGTCAATGGGAGATATACCTGGTCGATAGTAGCTACTGTTGTGTCATGTAAATGGAGATCCATTTGCCAAACCAAACAAATGGTTGTGTTTGGGCAGGTAGTAATGAGGAAACGATACCTACTTCTTCAAGGAAATGTTTTAGTTCTATTGGAAATCTGGTACTACTGGGTATCTATCTGTACCTACTTGAAGCCTTCAGATAGCCCATTCCCTCTGCCCCCTGCTTCTTGTGCATACCAGTAGATTGTACATAGATACTACCTAGGTAGGTAGGCAGCTTTCAGTATTGGTTAGAGATGCACCAAACATATGTACAACAAGGAGTTGTGATATCGATTTTATATCTGGACTGGGAGAAAGGAGCGAGATAACCTCACTCATAATGATTGAGATTCTGTAATTGTCATATCAATCTTTCGCTGAGACGAACATATCTAGGCATATCAATCCTGATGCTAATATCTATCTCCCCAAAGCTCATGGTCATCAATAATTGTAGTTCTGGTGAGAGCAACAAACAATGTTCGAAACTCTCTGCTCTGATAGCCCTGGAGTTACCACGCGGATCTGGCCATCCATCCCCTTCCAGTGTGGCTCATGTGGCTAGAACCTGACCGGGGAAATTGGAAGTTAGGTACGCCATTTAAGCCTCACATATGAGGCTATCCATCACTAGCCACAATTAATAAACTCCCAGTCGCGAGAACTAAGAGGCTGCCAAAAAGTTGTCAAAAGGCGGTTCTTTCAGGTCATTGTCAGCTTTCAACTACAATTTCCTTACATGAAATTATCGCAATCGCCTTGTATGCAGCAATTGTGATCTTATTGCCTTCAGTATTTTCCTTAACAATTACGAAAAAACCCCAGCAAAGAACACCGCAATCATGAGTATGCGCGATCTGATTGACGGTGACGTTGAGGTTGACGAAGAGGAGAATGACGAGGAATTCGACGAGGAAACTGGTGAAGCTCGTTCTGCGGGACCCCGAAGACAGAACGGAGGCTTGGAAGATGATTCAAGTGAAGAAGAAGATGATGACGATGAGGAGGCAGCTCGTGCAGTACATAGCTCTCCTTCCCGATCACCATTTGCGCATTATTACTGACACGTCACTAGATTCGAGAAGGTTTCATCGTAGATGAAGATGAAGAGGACGATGATGATGCGAGAAATAGACGTCGCCGCAGAGAAAAGAAGCGCCGCAGAGAGCAGCGTGAAGAAGAGGGTTTGGATGACGAAGATTTGGATCTCATTGGAGAAGCAAATCCAGAATGGGAGAGAAAGACAACACAGCAGGTTTGTTACATCCGTACATTTCTACCTACTGAGCTAACTTTTATGCAGCCAAAGTTTAAACGTCTTAAGCGTGGCCACCGAGAAGACAACGATCAGGAGCGAGAGCGAGGCCTGGACCAAATCTTCTCTGATGATGAAGAACAAGATGCGCCACACGATTATGAACGATCTTTCGCACGCCCAGACCATCGTATTGATGAATTCGCAGATTTCATCGAAGAAGACGAGCTTGAGGACGATGAAAGAGACAGACTTGCCGAGGAAAGAGAGGTAGCCCGTCCAAGAGAAAAGGGTTACGTTGGTGGTGCGGAAGCATCAGGTCTCGATAAGGATGCTTTGGATGATATGGAAGCCATCTTTGGAAATGGCGAGGATTACGACTGGGCTCTTGCTTTGGAGGATGAGGCCGAGGCAGCCGAAGCTGGGGACCAGAACCTTGAACTAAAGGATGTCTTCGAACCTTCGCAGCTTGCAGAAAAGTTACTTACAGATGAGGATAACTATATTCGGTACTCCGATGAACCGGAACGCTTCCAGCTCGATCGAAAACCTTACAAACATCTACAAATCACCGACGAACAATTCAAAGAGGAAGCTCGATGGATCACGAGTCTCATTTGGCCAAAAAAGAACTTCAACGGAGATATGCAAGTCCCATTCACCAAAGCGATTAGCAAAGTCTTGGAGTTTTTTGTTGTGGATGAAGTCGAAGTTCCTTATGTGTTCCAACATCGAAAGGATTATCTCATCCATGCCAGAAAAAATAAAACGCGATCGGATAACCCAGATGCGCCTGAATACGAAGTAAGCGCAGACAAGCTCCTGAACCAAGACGACCTTTGGCGCATTTTGGAACTCGACTTGAAGTTTAGGGCACTGATCGAGAAGCGTAACGTTCTAGACAAGACCTATGAGAACCTGAAGTTGGCCGTTGGTATTAGTGATGCAACCTTTGAGCAAATGTTACCGGACGCCCAAACTATGGAAGAGCTTCAAGATATCCAGGATTACCTGTATTTTCAATACTCCTCGGAAATCAAGTCTTTGCAAGATTCCAACGGTGAAGTCAAAGAAAAGCGAGCTGGCAACAAAGCATCAAGATTTGATCGTGTTCGTAAAAGCAGGGCTTATGAACTCGTGCGAGCTTATGGAATCACGGCCGACGAGGTTGCTGGGAATGTTTTGATGGAAGGCCGCAAAAAATACACAGAAGATCCTCCTTTGAGCCCAATCGATCTCGCCGATACTCTGGCTAGCCCAGAAGATTTTCCTACGGGCGATGGAGTCTTGGTAGCAGCACGAAGTTTATTCGCCGAGGAACTTTTCATGAGCCCGAAGATGCGCCAGCACTTCAGAAAACATCATTATATGCAAGGACTCGTCAGCTGTGCTAGAACGGAAAAGGGTCTCAAAAAAATCGACGAACAACACCCTTACTACGAACTAAAGTATCTCAGGAACCAGACTTTCATGGATATTGCAAGCAAGCCTGAAATGTTCCTGAAGATGTTGAGAGCCGAAGAAGAAGGATTGCTTGAGGTTCGAGTATCTCTCCAAAATGAACGTGATTTCAGAAGACAAATCTTTACCGAGTTCAGGTCGGACAACTACAGTGAGGTTGCTGATGCGTGGAATGATGAAAGACAGAAAGTTCTCGACATGGCATTTTCAAAGCTTGAAAGGACTATCACAAAAGGAGTCAAAGAAAGCATGCGAACAGAGTGCCAAGATTCTATCCTCAAGATCTGTCGAGAAGAATACTCGAGAAAGCTTGACCAGGCGCCATACAAGCCGAGAGGCATGGTTCTGGGTACCATTCCTCGAGTGCTTGCTCTATCTAATGGCAATGGTGACCCCAATCGTGACGCCGTATGCTGGGCCTACGTTGAAGAGGACGGTCGGGTCCTGGACCACGGAAAGTTTGACAATCTTTCTAGAGACCAAAGAGCTAGAGAGGCGTTTGTCGATTTGGTGCGCAGGAAGAAACCTGATGTTCTTGGAGTCAGTGGCTTCTCTGTTGAGACTCATAAGCTTGTATCGAGTCTCAAAGAATTGGTGCAGGAACACTCTCTGCGAGGAAATGAGTTTGATAATGAAGATGGTGATGGTGAGCGAAGTGAGCCTCTAGACATTATCGTCGTGAATGACGAAGTTGCCCGGCTTTATAAAGACAGTCCAAGAGCCGCTGTCGATCACCCTGCATTTGCTCCACTCGCTAGATATTGTGTTGGCTTGGCCAAATATCTCCAGAACCCAATGAAGGAGTACGCAGCCCTTGGAAAGGACATTATTTCGTTATCCTTCCACCCATCTCAACAGTTGTTGCCAGAGGATAAGCTTCGAAGACAATTGGAAACTGCAATGGTTGACATGGTCAATCTTTGTGGTGTCAATATCAACGAAGCGGTTAATGACGCTTATACAGCAAATCTTTTACCTTTTATCTGTGGTCTTGGTCCTCGAAAGGCTACCGCTGTCCTGAAATCTATCAATGCCAATGGTGGAGTGGTGAACACTCGTGAAGAACTTGTGGGTGATCCAGACAATAACAAATTGCCAGTCGTAGGTCCAAGAGTTTGGAACAACTGTGCCAGTTTCCTATACATGGAGTACGAAAGTGCAAATCCTGCTTCTGACTATCTTGACAATACACGTGTGCATCCAGAGGACTACGAACTCGGTAGGAAGATGGCAGCCGATGCACTCGAGCTTGATGAAGAAGACGTCAAGGCAGAAGTAGACGAGGGAGGACCGGGAGCCATTGTCCGGAAGCTCATTAAGGATGATGAGCAAGAGAAGGTGAATGACCTGATTCTTGAAGAGTATGCCGATCAATTAGAGAAAAATTACAACCAACGCAAACGTGCAACGCTCGAGACCATTCGCGCTGAGTTGTTGGCGCCATACGAAGAATTGCGCCGTAACTTTGGCATGTTGTCTGATGACGAAATCTTTACCATGTTAACTGGAGAAACTCATGAGTCGTTATGCGAAGGCATGATTGTATCTGTCAACATCAGAGTAGCAAAGGACGATTTCATCATCGCTAAGCTGGATTCCGGAATCGAAGGCCGTGTCGAGAAAGACGATGGCTCCGATAATTCCAACGCCTCTTTGAACCGTCTATTTTCCGTGGGCCAAACTGCTCAAGCTAAGTTACTTGACGTTGATCGACGAAATTTTGCTGCCAGATTATCTCTACGCGAATCACAAATGCGACCATACAGGAGACGCATTGACCGCGATATAAGTACATGGGATATACATCAAGAGCAAAAGGATAGAGAGGAGCTCCGCGAAAAAGACAAGGCCACAGGCCGCGTTCAAAGAGTTGTCAAGCATCCTCTTTTCAGACCATTCAATGCCACCCAAGCTGAGGAATATCTTGGATCACAAGCCCCTGGAGATGCTGTTATTCGTCCTTCATCCAAGGGAAATGACCATCTGGCAGTTACATGGAAAGTTGCCGACGGCGTATATCAGCATCTTGATGTATTAGAGTTACAAAAGGAGAATGAGTTTTCCCTTGGTCGACAACTGAGAATCAACAACAAATACAACTACAGTGATCTTGACGAATTGATCGTGGATCATGTTAAGGCTATGTCCAAGAAGGTTGAAGAGATGATGCTGCATGAGAAATTCCAAAAGGGCAGTAGAACCGATACAGGTAAGATCACTTCCTTCAATTCAGCTAATGAAAAATGTACTGACTTCGTTTCTAGAACGTTGGTTGACAACCTACACGGAGGCCAATCCCAAGCGATCTGTATATGCTTTCTGTCTCGATACTAGACATCCTGGATATTTCCATTTGTGCTTCAAAGCTGGCCAACAAGCGCGCGTTAATTCATGGGCTGTACGGATCGTTCCCAATGCCTTTGAATTATTAAAAAGTCAATACCCCGATATGAAGGCATTGTGTAATGGATTCAAACTGCGCCACACGGCAGAAATGAATCGAAGATGATGAGAGGTGGGATTTTTTTGAGGTTTAGCTGAAGTGGGCTGAGGGATCAATCTGATAGACGAGCTACGATGTCTCTTTCTAAAACATGTAAACAAATTCTCGGGGGTTCATAAAATTAGCATTTTAAGGGGTTAAAAATGGACAGGAGCACTATCGATTGGTCTAGAAGCTAGGCAAAATTCGAGCCCAGTTTATAACAAGTAATTAATTTATACCTAAGTTACCCAACCTGTTTACACACATAGTACTTCTAGGGAAAAAATAGAACGGAATTAGTCGTTGGTTGAATTTCTTGATCCTGCTAATTATATAACCTTTTTCTCTTGAAATTAATGATTCCTTCCTTATGCACTACTCATACTTGAGCTTGCCTGAGTAGTATCACCAATTCAATAAGCTCGGCGATTATTTGCTATAATTTGTTGTCATTTTAAATGTACTACGGAATTTGTGCTAAGGACGTGTCAAACAACAAGGCTGAAATTACCTAGAATATCACCTTGGCACAATTGATTGATTGTTGGATTTGACAGCTCTTGTTAGCCTCTAGCTCGGCTGTGGAGATCGTGTAGCGGGTTGGATGGGGTGTAACCCTGTCTTGGTTTACGCTGCATGATGACCGGAAACCCTTGAGATATATATTGGTTTTTGTGTCCTTTCTTATTCTTGACTTTCATAAATCACAATTCAATTCATAATTCAATCATCTCCAAACGTCTCCAAACATCCGTCGAACAATCAATTCGTAAAAGTGCATTGACCGTTGAGCCGCTGACAGCAAAAGCTTAGCCTTGAGCCAGCCTCCAGCCTCCAGCCTCCAGCCTTCGAGACCAGGTCGAATGCTATTCCAGGGATTATCTACGTAAGAAAGTTATCAAACAAGTAAACATCAACAAGCATCCGCAAGCATAGCACAGTAAACCCCAACATACATACGAACGAACAAATGGGATGAACTTTCGCACCGGCTACGTGGAACTATCAAAGACGAAACTCTCATTGATTACTTATTAAGGACATCTATGAAGGGAGACCCCAACCTCACTCTCAATTTCGACCTTTCTCCACTCCAAATTAACCTTCTTTATCTGCATTGATTTCCTGGAGTACTTGACATCCCTAGATGTTCCCTTTCCCGCCACGACTAAACCTCAATCAACTTTGAACAACTTCTCCATTTTCGGAATTTTCGGATGAGCCATCAAACGGAAGCAAGGCAACATAGTAGAGCGCAATGGCTGGCATGGAGCAGTTAGAAATTCATAGCAAGGTATGTGTAATACATGACGTGGATAGTACTATTGTCTAATATATTCATGCAGTCGTATATCGTCCGATGGGTCAAGGTTGAGGAGAAACATACAATCTCATGGAGTGTTCAACCGCACAAAAAGTCCATGTGGGATAGCTCCATTTTCTAATTTTAGATTATATAATTGACTATAACAGAAACTTTGGAATTGTCAAACATCCAGGAACAGGTTCATCAACAAGTGTATCCTCTACCCCGCGACAAGCCAATTTCGACGATGCCGTTCATTCCCTTCATCCCGATTCTAGTTCGCAGAGAAGACTATCCGCTACCACCGATTCGAGAAACGATTCTTCTACCGCGCAAGATCAGTTGAAAGCAAAGGGCTTCATATTAGTTGAATGGAGTGGAAAATGCGAAGCAGACAAGGTATCCATGGGTACATTCGCGGTGCCGGTGGGTCAAGGGGGAATGTACGGATTGGTGTTCGACAATACATTCTCGAAACAAATATCGAAGACTGCCACTTTCGTTCTTCTGACATATCCATCTAATTCCCCTCCACATTCGAGCAATCTACAAAAGCTACAGGGTCTGGATGGTTCGCATGCACAGAACAGCAGAAAACAAAGTTCAAATCTCTCAGCCGCAGCTTCGGAGTCCGTTGAAAGTTTACAGAGTACGGCACTGGGTAGAGGTGCTAGTAGAGGTTCTATGACCAGCAGGAATGATAGTGAAGGTGGCTTTTCAAGCTACCATGTAGGTGTTTTACAAAAGAGAAGAAGAAAGAAGGGACAAGGCTATGCACGCAGATTCTTCTCTCTAGACTTCGCAACTTGCACGCTATCCTATTACTATAGTCGCAATTCATCGGCACTCCGAGGAGCCATTCCCTTAAGTTTAGCTGCGATTGCAGCAGATGAGAGGAGGAGAGAAATCAACATCGATTCTGGTGCCGAAATCTGGCATTTGAAAGCAAACAATGCTAAGGATTTCGAGGAATGGACCAAAGCTTTGGAGAAGGCTAGCAATAATGCTAGAGGCCCTATCGGAGGTGTCGAATTGGAATCAATTCCAACACCGAATGTGGGATTGCAAATCAGGACCAGCTATCTACAGATCCCGTCAAATAAAGAAGAGGAGAATGAATGGGTTCAGATTGAAGGTCTTGTGAGTAGGATTGTAGGGACTAGGGATGCTGTTCGTAGATTATCAAAGGATACCGCCACACCAAATAGGCGACACTCACATCTTCTTGGGGCACCTTCCGGAAGTCCTCTAGTCGAAGAAAGTGCTGACTATTTTGCTCCTCAAGCCAATCAAAGCAGTCAGACCAATGAAAAGAGACCTTTTTGGAAGCGAAAACCGAGCACACCCGCACCTGGTACACCGACAACGATGCAACGCGGTATGGCCACACAACTTGCAGTTCCAGTGCCCACGGCAGCTTCTGCTGCTAATGAGGTCAATTCAAATGACCCAACCCCTCGAAAATCACGTACTTCACATGAAGAACAGAATATTCATGACCATTGTACATCGTTACTTAAAGATCTAGACGCAGTGCTCTTGGATTTTCAGACTTTAATAGCTAGCAGTAAACGTCGCCGTGCATCGAATGCTTCACCTATGTCTGCTAGGTCCACACACAGTATTGAATCGGCTTCTACCGGAGAATTTTATGATGCAGAGGCTGGAGATGCGGATCATTCACAAGTCATGATCATTAATCGTAAGAGTGGGGAAGAAGAAACTATCAATTCAGAAACAGAAGAGGAGAAAGATGATTGTGGCGCTTCAACATCTTCTAGTGGAGGAAGTGAAGAAGTCGAACATGTGAATGGTGCAGCAGCACTATTCCCAATCAAGCCCAAAAATCTAGATCCTTTACCAATCAAGGCAGCACCAAAACGTCGAAAGGCTATTCCACCTGCAACAGTTATGCCTCCAAGTTTGATTGGATTCCTCAGAAAGAACGTGGGTAAAGATTTGAGTACTATCAGTATGCCAGTCTCAGCCAACGAACCTCTATCGTTATTACAACGCGTGGCAGAACAGCTTGAATATTGCAACCTCTTGAATACAGCCGCCGATCAGAAAGACCCGATAAAAAGATTGTTACATGTAGCAGCATTTGCGGTATCACAGTTTAGTAATAGTCGAGCTAAAGAGCGTGCTATTCGTAAACCTTTCAATCCTATGTTAGGAGAAACTTTCGAGCTTGTGAGAAGCGATCAAGAAGTTCCGGGAGGGTTTAGACTGTTGGTGGAAAAAGTCTCGCATCGTCCGGTTCGGATGGCTTGTCAAGCCGATTCTGCTAAATGGTCGTTGGGACAATCGCCAGCTCCAACCCAAAAGTTCTGGGGAAAATCGGCGGAACTTATTACAGATGGTCGTGTAAGAATGGTTCTGAGGCTTCCGGATGGCATTGAGGAAAGATATACTTGGAATGTCGCGACTGTGTTTTTGAGAAATGTAGTGATGGGGGAGAAATACGTGGAACCGGTAGGAAACATGACGATTACGAATGAAAGTACAGGAGCAAAAGCGTTGGTGGAATTCAAACAAAAGGGGATGTTTGGAGGTCGAAGCGAAGATGTCGGCGTGGAAGCGTATGATGGGGAAGGGAAACATACAGGAATTAGTCTTCAGGGAAACTGGACCAGTTCGCTCAAACTCGTCGAAGCAGGACGTTCCGGGACGGAGATCTGGAAAGTGGGAGAGCTGGTGGATAATGCGGCGAGCTGTTATGGGATGACGACGTTTGCGGCGCAACTTAATGAAATCACGGAGATTGAGATGGGGAAGTTGGCGCAGACGGATAGTAGGTTGAGACCGGATCAGAGGGCTGCGGAGGGCGGGAAATTGGATGAGGCGGAGGATATTAAGGCGAAGTTGGAGGAGGCGCAGCGTAGGAGGAGGAGAAGTATGGAGGAGAGAGGGGAGCAGTGGAGGGCGAAGTGGTTTGTTAAGGTTGAGGGGGGTGTTGAGGAAGAAGGAGAGGAGGTGTGGGGTTTAAAGGGAGGAAAGGACGGATATTGGGAAGAAAGAGAGAGGGTTGTAAGAGGGGAAGGAGGATGGAAGGGAGAGGGTGTTTTTGAGGTTTAGAATGGGGAAATCTTGGTGTTGATGTAGTCACGAATAGATTTCAGATCTGATAAGGGATTAAGAAAAGAAAGAAAAGAAAGGGAATAGAAATCAAACTAGATATCTAGAAGTAGTACCGTTGGTATATGATTTTGAATTATTGATATTGATCTAATATTTCGAGGTTATCGATGAAAGAAAGAAAATCTCATCTAAACATTTATCAGCACTTGTATTTTTTTAGCATCTCAACTCTTCTAGGATAATCTTACGGTATATGAGTTTCGCTTGGTTTTTCGGCGAGGAATTCGTCATGTTATTAGCCGACCCGGGTGGTCTTCAGAAATAACACCGAGTATAATGACAAGGTTTGATTTGGTACAAATATCGTCGATGATGACTTTATTGATCTTCTAGATATTCCGCACGATAATAATGTATGTAGCGCATGTTGATGAATAAGTATGTTTGTTTGTTTGTTTGTTTGTCTGTCTCTCTGTCTGTCTGTCTAATTCAACCTACAACCTAGAAACCCGCTCTCGAATGCCGACTCGCGTCAAGAAATTCAAATCCCCCTTCATTCCTACATCCTCCCTTCTTCCTCCTTCCATCTCCATCTCCATCTCCATCTCCATCTCCATCTCCATCTCCATCTCCATCTCCATCTCCATCTCCATCTCCATCTCCATCTCCATCTCCATCTCCATCTCCATCTCCATCTCCATCTCCATCTCCATCTCCATCTCCATCTCATCGTACAAAAAATTGCCGACTCGGCGAAAAACGAAAGGGAATATCAAATACCACAATGCATCGCCGACCTAGAACCGCTCGCTCTCCCAGAAAAGGAAAATCCCAAACTTTTCTCCTTCCTTCCTTCATGACCTAACCTAAAATGACCCAATGTCCATAAACTCCTTGTTGCTGGTATCATTCGTGATAAAATAGATACCTTTCAAACCCATGCATGCGCGCGTAGAAAGACCGCCTATGCTGTAAATCGTTGCTGTGTGATGAAAAAGAGAAAAAGAAAGAGTCGGTCTGCTCCCAGAGTTGATCATGCAATTTGATCGATTTAGTTTCTAGTGATCAATGCACTATCACCTTGGTTAGTCTATTTTGTAAGGGCACAAAGCGTAGTGATGAATACTCACGGTAAACTTTGCAAGACAACCTCATTATTCTGATAATGGGTCATGAAACCACCACCTAGGACTCTTCTTAAAGATTGTAGCTTATGTAGTTTCCACCATTTATCAATCTTCATAACTCCACTTTTATGAATGCGGACAAACATTCGAGATCCTAGCAAGTGGCCATTCTCATCGATAACATTTGAGTATCTAGGTCCTCGAACTGGGTATTTGACTGTGGCTAAAACATCTGCAAAGGTAGCATGTAATGTTTTCCGATCTTTCTTGGATATAGATTTGGATGAGGCTTTTGCTAACTCTCCAAGTGTGTGTTCGAGTTGATGTCTTTGACGCCATGGCTCGTAGCGTTTTACTTGACTGACATCGAGAGGGAAACCATGTTCATCTACCTTTTCGTTCTCGCTGGCCTCAGGATCGTCCGATTCTCGTGGTGTATAACTTTTTTCGTAGATTATGGCGATGTTCTCTCCAGCAGCAATTTGAACAGATGTTGAGGAACTTTCTAATTGGTCGACAAATGCCTCCATCGCTGCCTCGGACTTTTCTTCCAAATCATCCACAAAGGTAGCTAAACTACCCCATTCTTCACAGGCTGCTGTAACAACTTCCGGACTATCAGGAGCGTCTACTGAATTGCCATCAGATTCCACTATTTCCAGAAACTCATCCATAATATTATTGATTTCTGTCTCGGATGCGCCACCGTAGGTTGCCAATGCAGCGATTGCTCGTATAGCTGCTGCTTTGACGGTAACATGCTCTGATCTTTGGTAGGCTTGTTTGAGGGATCGGAATATATCTTCGTAAACATCATCGGAAGGACAAGTAATAATTGTAAGGCCAATAGCTGTGATATGATTAGAAAAAAATACCCACAAATTGTATGATGATGATAGCGCATACCTCTTAAAGCCAAACAAGCTTCCTTTTCTCCCGTGTCGGCTTTGATACTTTTGCACAAAGCAGGATATAATTCTGCGACTTTACTTTCGATTTCGTCGTAACAATATCTAATCATGAGATAATGATTATATGCCATTAAAGCACGTTCTCGACCCTCCTCGCTGCTTCGCTTCCGATCCACGATTTCTTCAATGCGATCACTTAATTCTTGATCCCAGACATCGGATGCATCTTGTGGTTCTGGCGCATCGAGCATATCATCGACGGAATTAACACTGTAAGAATGTGTGAGTAAAAGGAATACTAAAGAGATAGATATTGTTATGAGGGGACGAGTATATCTTACCTCCATGTTGTACTATCATCGTCGCTCATATTTCCATCTTCCTCATCCGAGCCGTGGCGACTGACATTTCGCGAATTCGATTTTGAATTTACGGTTGATACTGGTTTCGAGCCTACACGCGATGCAGCTTTTTTGGATACCGTCTTATGACTTTCCAGTACTCTTCTTCTTAGATCTCTCGTCATTTTGAACGAGATTTGATTTATGTAGTGTTTGTGTATGTGGTGGTTGTGAAGTTGTGAAGTTGTCAATGCGAATATGTTTGTGATTCTTCGATTCTTTCCAGAGTGCTTAGACAATGAGATGGTTGTGAGAACTTGGGATAAATATTTGTAAGGTTATTCTTTTGATAGGTTTTAAAATATGGGATCTTTATGAGTCATCAAGTAAGAAAATGATAAATTGTGAATCAAGAAATCATTTGAGTGTATTTTTTGGGCCTATGATGAAATACATTGTGTGAAGAGTATAACTATATACATATATATAGCTAATAAGGTGGCACCTAGGCAGGATGTACAGAAGTGCATCCAGTGAATCAGGATGATGGAATTATTCAAGCATGTGCATTTTTTAAGGGGAGGTGTGTCTTCCTTGTCGCCACTAGTCGTCAGATAAGAACGATTGGTGACGGAATTATCATGTACGAAGGAGCGATAGTGAACCTGGAAAAGAGGTTGATGTTGATATGGATAAGTTGAGCTGGGTTGTGAGAGAGGTGTACTTGGAAGAATGGGAAAAAGGATGGGAATCAATCAAACCAAATCAGATTAGTAATATTCATCAGGTATTTCTATAAAACGTATTTACCAAGCCATATTACTTGAATTAAGAATAAGAGTACGATGCAATACCGGTAAGAGGGCGATACCACTAAAACACTAGGTAGGTACCTAACTAGGTCTACAGATATTAGGGCGAGAATCCAAAGTAAAATCCAATTCCCACTTTTTAGTGCGTTTGTAATTATTCCCCGTTTGTCATGCACTGCGAATGATATACCGGTATGTGACTGCTTCTCCATCATCATATACTTCGTAGGAAGTTCCATCATTTTCGCCTGAATATCAAGGTTTCCATGACCCCTCACGTGCCTCACGTATCATAAAATCTGGGGTCAATCAACCAATCCACCCATCTATCAATCCATGACGATCCCTTATCGATAACACTAAAACCACTTAAATTCCTTAAATTCCTTAAATGCCTCTAATGCCTCATAATTCCTCATAATTTACCATAGCTTAGATCCATTCGTACGACCAATCTCGCCAATCCCAATGGATTACCATACATATTTCCAGTAGTTTTGCCTACCTAACCCAGTACCTGATAAGCACCCAAGTACCTAGTACCGCTTCTGCTTCAACTTTTGACTCTAACCACACCCGTACCAACCCCTCCTCTCCACTCTTCTACCACCTGCTCTCCCTCACTCTCTCTCTCACACACTTTCAACATCAACATCAACATCAACATCATCTTCAAAGACTCTCGACTCTATTTAAAGAAAGAAAAAACACACAACAAAACTCGGTCGTCAACTGTGACTTTCTTTGGACATAGAGAGAAAACACATATTGAAACATTTGGCTGGCCATTTGCACTACGTCTACCAATATCAACCCATTTCAATCTCACCCTCCGAAGGATCCACCGCCAACGAATACAGATAGCCTCGTCCTTGCGTTTCACCATCCCCAACCTGAATAACGTCGTACAATCAATTTCATATTTAATTTCCACAATTCCCAAACACTCGATCACTTTCCAGAGAGCTCGTACAGACTGTGAGAAGTCTTGACAGCTCAAAATCCACAGGATGTCTCATCAAGGTATGAAAATGATGCATTTCATCTTGCTTCTCCACTTTCGATCGTTCATCTATTCTTAAGGCTACAGCTATGCGTCATATTGCTTCTTCCTCGTCTCCTCAAATATCTGCCGAGTTTTATACTCAGAGTACTCTCGATATCATTTTATGCAGATTCCATTTCACTATTTGTTCCTTTCGTGAAGATTTGTACTAAACCTTCCACAGTGAACATTCACATACGCCACAAACCAGTCGAATCAGAGGAGGACTTCCTATCTTGCAGCGAGAGATTAATCAATCTCGACCCAACACGAACAGTGTTGCAAATAGGCAGAGCTTCAAAGAGTCCTAGCAAAGGTCTCTTCGGTGCTATTGACAATGCGTGGTTCGATAGCCCGGTAATGTCTCGAAGTCATGCCGAAATCATCTATAACCCTTTGGACAATGTAAGAATACTCTATGCTTACCTATTGTTGGTAGGCTTGTGTTGACTTCTTCTAGGTTGTCCAAATTCGAGACTTAGGTTCAATGCATGGTACTTTTTTAAATGGAGAAAAGTTGGGAGAAGAAGCCAAACCTCTAAACTCAAATGATCAAGTTGTCTTCGGTATTGGTGTGAGACGTGGTATGGATCTGTTCCAACCATGTCATTTCGAGGTCAACTATGAAGTAATTCCATGGAAGTGAGTATCACTTACACCGTTTTCTTATAGCAAACACTAACCTCACTATTACAGGAGACCTAATACCTACACTGTATCCGACTCCTCCGACGACGAAGACGAAGAAGATGAAGGTTGCCATTTCAATGACACAGAAATGTTTGAAGGCGCTTCCAGTCCGGCTGATACATCTATCGAAATGACTCGCTCTAGCCCTACTACATCTAAGACTGTTGTTGCTATCGACCTGACTGTGGACGATACTCCAAGCCCTAGATTGAAGCCGACTAAGCCTTCTTGCATTCCGACTGACGAAAGAACTGAGGAAGACGAGTACACTCCCAAGCCACCAGTCTTAGATAGTATCGCAGGAGATTCTCACCATGGTGTAGGACCAAAGACAAATCCACAGCAAAAAGTTGACCAGCCTCGAAAGGCGTCTTTCAAATACACTTTCAATTACGATAGCAATGACGACGAAGACGAAGATATGCTTTCGACACAATCTGATCCTGATGATTCTGATAGGGAAAACTCATCCGAATTGGAAGGTTTCAGGGATTTTGAGGATTTACCTTCTCATGATGATGTCATTGGTGAAGACGATAGCGAAGATGAATCAATGTCCGAAGCATCGGAGGAATCAGAGGTTCATGTTCTGCTAACTGAAAGTCGTGGAGCACTTGATGAGATTCCATCTTCATATCCTTCGTTAGATTCGGATTCATCGCGTGCATCATCTCCTGCTCTTGAGGCCACCCTCGCTTCGATGGTTTCACAGACCATCAACTCTCGAATCCCGTTTGACAATAATGCGGGTATTCCTGAATCTCATGTTAGAACTCAGATTCATACTTCTGAAGAGGTTATCGCGCTCAACGAACAAAACAACGATGGTGAAGATGAAGTCGATGACGATGATCGAAGTGTTGGACTTTCGGAAGCTGCTAATGAAGGTCTACAAACATTATACAAAGACGGTTTACTCAAGAAAGAACCAGGCACCAACCCTACCCGTCTTTCCGCTAGCTATACACCTTACGCTGAAATCTCTTCCAAGTCCGGTCTCGAGAGCTACTATGCTACTTGCACTCCTGCCTACGATGCTCCTTCACCTTACGACTTCTATAAGCCTCACATAAACCGTTCTTCGATCCCTGCTCGCCAAAATGGAAATTCTCACAACGACTATTATTCTCTCATCAAACCAAGATCACCATTTTTTTCTTATTACGGTCGAGAGACTAGTCCTTCTTCAGTGGCAATGGCCAGACCACCTTACCAGGAAAATTATATCGATCAAAGTCCCGAAACATTATCTGTCAAAACCCTGGGTGATAAAACTGGCAAGCACGCTTTTTTTGAAGCCAGAGAAGAAAACAAAGTACAATTCCAAGCTCATGTTGATGAGGAAGAGACTCAAGTAACCCAATGCTCACCATTCTCAATGGCAACAAGATCAAGCCGGGCTACCAAATTCGCAAAACCCTTGGCTAAATTCGTACAACCTATACTACCCATCAAATATCACGGCAATGGTATCGATCATGGTTTTGTAATTAACGATCGCCCGGTTTCTAACATTGAGCCATCTCAAGACCGTCCTTCAATTCATCCATATTACTTCAGTTCAGACGCCTCATCAAGAGCTGTTGAGAGTCCAGTCGTAGAAAAACATCCTATTAGATCTGGCCTAAGTATTGACGACATCATTGATAGCTCTTCAGTGGGCATGAAGAGAAAGGCGGATGAGATTTCCCACGATGAATTAATTAAAAACGAGGTTCGAGATTGGGTTTCTGGTGTCCACGACTCTACAAAGCCCCAAGCTGCTATGGTCACACAAGAAGAAACTACTGGCCCTGAATCTTCAGTACATACAACTCATACCATCCATCACGCCCAGGAGGTTCAATCAGATGTGCAACTGGCCACAACTAATGCTGCGACCCAACAAAACAAGCTTGCAGTCTTGGCTAGCACTACTACAACTGATCCTGAACAACGACCAGTTAAGAGAATCAAGATGAGAAAGTTTGTCGAGGCTGTAGGATACTTTGCACTCGGAGGAGCTGCTGTTGGTGCTGGTTTATTTTCGGCACTTGTAGCAACAGCTCCAGAATTCGTTTAAGCTCAGTAAGGAACAACAATCTGAGCCGAATTTACAATGATTGTTACTCTTACAACATAACAGCAATTTATCGAGAAATTGTGAAGCGGAGAGATAATGGGAATGGGAATAGGTATCGGGGAAATGGTGAAATGGAGGATATTATACCATGGTATTGACGAAAGAAGCACTGGGTGCATTTCTTATTCTACCTGAATTGCGATTGGTTAATGTTTCTGAGTATTGACAAAGAATATATGCCGCGTTTTGAACGTTGCGTGGCTGGCGTTTGAGGGACTAACGTGCTGACTGTCAATTTGTTTACGAGGATAGTGGGATGGATGAATTTGGTTGCGATGGATAAACGGTTTCTTTGGTTGATTGTGGGATGAAGGGGAGTTTTTCATATCACAACATACAATAGGTACTATGGCCTTTCTCATCTGTTTTTTGTTCATTGGCTTTGGTTTTGGTTTTTACAATGGTGCGGATGGATAGGGAGTAGTTGGGATTTAGTTGAGGCAACCATTAGCCGGGTAGTTATGAAACATAAATATGCTGAGATACTAAAATATGCTTAGTAAATACAAAAAAAAAATAGAAAACTTGTAAAGCGTTGATGAAATGTGATTGTGGTGTATGATTTTCCGTTGAGTGTTTGGATGGGTGTCACAGTGGTATGTGATGTAGAATGTGTTAAATGTCTTTCTGATTCATGGAATGGATATTGGATTCAATATCGGGAAGAAACTTTACTTATTCAAGACTGGGAATGGAACTAAATGAGTGATTTTGAGGAGGTGTTTGTGGGTATTTGGACGTGGTTAGAAGGGGAATTCGGAATAGTGATAGTGGGAGTAAGATGATGGAGTAGGATTTGAGAGAAAAGTGATAGGTAATGGAATAGAATAGGATAACATGGGATGAGATGGGATGGGAGTGGGGAGAAGAGAGTGATGGGTGAGATAGGGAGGGAGTAGAATGGGATGGGATGGGTCGAATGATATAAGAGTGATAAGAGGAATAAAAGTAATGAGAGATGAGTAGTTGAGTTGAGATGGGATGGGATTGGGTGCGGATTTTGGGATGAGAGTAGGAAAAGGATGGAGGGGAATGGGATAGAAGGGAATGGGTTGGGTTGGATAGGATTAGTTGGATTGGACTGTTGATAGGTAGCTGGAGGTGGGTAATTGGAATGTAAGTTGGGTTTAGGTTGTGATGTTTGGTGGGTTGAAAGTTTGGGAATAGAGGTGGGGTGAGGGAGTGATGGATGGATGGATGGATGGATGGGTGAATAATGTGGTAATTGTAGGGGAGCATCTTAATTGATGTTTGTTAGTTGGGGATGGGATGGGATGAGATGTGATAGAATTCTGATATTGTATGGATGGGTTTAGGGATGGCGAGAGGGGGGAAGGGCAGTATATGTTTCTAATAGTGATAGAGAGGTAACTAGGGCTGTGGTAAGTGGTAAGTGGTTAGTGGTGAGAATGAGGATGAGGATAAGATTGAGCATTTTCAGGCGGCTATTGGCTATCCGAAAGTGAGAGTAAATCGTGGGGTTTGTAATCTTACAAGATGAGGACGGGGAGCGGGAATGTATGAAGAGGATGTATGGAAACTGAAAAGGGTGGTGGGTGGGAGGAACTAGGTGCTTGAGTTATTGAATTGGGCTTTTGGGGGGGGTTAATGTTAATATTGATGTTGATGCGTATTAATAAATGATATTTAGGGGATAAGTCTTAGGGGGGTGTAGACTGAGAGATTGAGAATGGAACGGAATGGAAGGGGTGGGATGGGATTGAAAGATGGATTTGTGTTTTGTTTTCTCTGGAAATTCTGATCTGTGTCTAGGGGATGAGAAGAAGATTGTGGAAGGGGATGGGGATGGCGATGAGAAGGGAGATTGTGGAGAACGTGAAATCTAGGGCGGTTTTGACGAGGATAATAATGATCGTGGGTTTAGGGGATCAATGCTGGATTTATCTAATGTGGTGAGAGAAATGGTTTTATGAATAGATTATAGTATCAAGTGAGATGATAGTATAGATATATATATATATATATATAACCTGCATTAGTGGTTGTTATTGCAAAGAGAGATGTGAAATGAAACAGGAAGCCAGATGGTGTTTATGAAATTATATATCTATGAGTAACTACGTACTCAGGCTTCGAGACAAGAGAAGGTTCTGAGCATATCGAGGGATTTTGTTTGAGGGTTTGGAGTTTGGAAATTGCGAGAAATGAATGATAATATAGAGGTAAGAGACTATGAGATGGATGGCTTTACTTATTCTATCTATTTATTTCTCCGTTTTATTCATCTATTCTCATCTCGTGGAATTGAGTTATGTGAGTAATTAAATTGGTGAGTCACCAGCGGATGTGTGAACTGACGGGACACTTCTCTACTTTTATAATTTGTCATAAATGAATTGTTCAATCCTGAGTAAATTATTACAAATTTTTGCAAGATAATGAAACTAGTTTTGCAAGAGATGTTGTCAGATCATTTTGTACAGTGTTCTGTTAGTTCATATATCGACTTAAGAATCACTACACCATGCTCAAATTCAAATCCTAATCTTGCTTACTATATCACTCTTCCACATGTAAAAATAAAAATAAAAATTGGTGATTTAAATAAATAACTAAATGGATAGATGAAACAATACTCATAAATTCAATCGAATCTGATGAAGATGACGATCGCGGCTCGCTCGCTTATGAAAGGGGTACTGGGGTGGAGTGGGTCTGAGTTTTGGTTTTTATGAGTGATGAATTGTGAATGATTAAAGAAGGGAATGGGGAATGAGGAATGAGATTTATAGAAATCAAAGGAGGTGAATATGATAATGATGATAATGATGATAATGATGATAATGATGATAATGATGATAATGATGATAATGATGATAATGATGATAATCTATGAGAATCAGGATGTATAGCATAGATTTTATCTGCGTTTATTAGGAAATATAATATAATGATTCAATTTCGCACAGAGGGGCATGGGAATCGAAATCTGAAGAGACATGTCTAAGAAATATATTTGTGGTTTTTTTGTTTACATAACTATATATCTATCTATCTATACAAATTCATAGTCAGCGTAGCTTAGCTATAGATAGACTGAATCGATTAAGAATTTACTACTACCACTACTACTATACAAATCTTTTGTCTGAAAAAGAATTGAGTTAGTAGGTACAGATTTATATTTATAATTTAACTTGAGATTTAGTATCAACTACTATAGGATAGATAACTTATTTCATTTAAAGAAGGGGTAGTTGAATTGTATAGTCAGTCATACATAGAGTTATGATCTTAAATCTATTCTATCAAGTCCCGTAAGTTTATATGTAGATACCGATCTTTTTGCTTAAAGAGTACATTCATATATCTGTTCTTGCTTATTTGCAAGTAGGTAAGGAGGAAGATGTATAGAATTCCTGAGTTTAGAAGATTATCCGGTTGTGTTTTTCGAGATTCTATACTTATTAGATTACCCACTACATTTTAAGTCTTTGAATTTTAGCTAGAAGGTCGAAGGAGCGATGAGGACGTACAGCAAAGATTGTGATATAAAAGAGAAGGAGGAAGAGAAATGTTTGGAGGATGGGAAATTTTCAAGCTCAGTGAATGAGTATGGTACTATAAGAAAACCACTAAAGTATTTGAAATCCCCAGGGAATAATAGTCGCTAATGTCGATTTGACTACTATAACAGCAAATTACGTACAGCCCCAAGAAATCTCGATTCCGCGAAGGAGCAGAGAGAGTCAAAGAAAGACACTGAGAAGGCTAAAGATATCAACCTCGTTTCATTGCGCCACCAGAAGCAGATGTATAATCTATCGCCCAGGAGAAAGAGTTTAGAAAGAGGTATGATATGTTATCTTAATATTTTTGAGTATCTTAGGTATCTAACGACTAGCTTAAAGAGAAGTGTCTTTTTGTTGAGATATAATCTTTAGAGGATCTTTTGCATGAATATCAGAAGAATTGGATAGGTATAGTGGAGAGGATGGAGAGATACCGTTTGTTTTTGTTTGTATCGATGGGATAAAATTTTAAATGTAGTTATAATATTAGTTTCAAGGTGATAATTGAAATGTTTTAATGGTAGTATACTCGTAGGTGGAGATTATGATTTCCGAGGAAAACTGTGCGGTTGTGATTCTTTTGCGCTTTGTATTTTGAAAGATCTGATAGAGGAATTGAGAATATTCAAGATATCGAAAAGAGGGGGAGCAGGCCATGTCGATCTAGTGTTTTGAAATTCATGATGAGAAAGATTTGAAGGATGTTTGAAGATTTATCTAGATGTAATTTACACGATCCGAAATTGTTTTAGGCACATATATATATGTATGGAATGAAATCAATCACGATATTGAGAAGTTATAAAAGCCATTGATGGGAGAAACATAAAATTTCCAAGTTTTCCATCCCACACCCGTTAATCCACCCATCATATATTTCGTATCTACATTGCCATTTATACATATTCCAATCTATTTACAAGCATCTAATCCCGCCGGTTGCGATATAGGAATTTACCACTACACCGCATCCAGCTTCATCTAGGATCTAGGGGGATCCAACTCAGGGTTGGCCTCAGTGTCAATCCCAATGGTAATATATCCAATCATTCCCTTGGTGATATCTTCTCCATCAACTGCAACAATATCCATAACCGGATTGTTTCCATGTGCGAAACCACCGGTGTAGTAGTTATCCTCAGCATTGGTGGTGTGGTTGATTTGAGTATGGCTTACATAAGGTTCCTGGGCCATGATGGTCTCGGTAATAGTATCGTTGAAATAGAAATGACCGATAGAGTTTGAGTTTCCGGTTAAAACGGTACCATTGGAGTGGAGAACATAGTTGGTGAAAACTAGATTCTGCGTTAGCAAATGAATTCTGAGATTTGATACAAAATTCAGAAGTTTTGTAGGCGGCAAAGGAAATCTACCTTGAGCATGAATATGAATAGTTCTCTGAACATAGAACCCAGGGAAAACAGTCTTCATCTCCAACATTCCCTCACTCCAAACCTCAAAAATACATACACTTCAATCAACTATTTTCCCCTTCAAACCACCCAAAATTCCCATAAAAACAACTTTCATAAACAAACCCTAAGCAGCTCCATCCAAAAATCAACTTTTAATTCCCAAAATACTATTTTCTCAAATTACTATCCAATTTTCAAGTCGCGATATTCCCCCAAATCTCAACATTTTCTTAGCGAAAAAGTTGAAATCAACTTTTTTATTCTCATATTCAAACAAAAAAGTTCAAGCAAGCCAAAAAAAAAAAAGTTGAATTAAAACCACCATGGAAACCCCAGAAAAACAGAAATCAACTATTTCAGATATGCAACAAGAGAGTTCGAAAGGGTTGAGATCACGAGGTTGTACTGTTTGTGGTTGGTTCATGGGATGGGGGATTGTTTTTCCGAGAGCCGAAGTTGTGCCATGAGGTTAGGGTGTGGCACTGGAAGGACTGAGTGAAAAGACTGGAGGGGATGGTTTAAACAACTTTTTCTTCTTAACTTATGGATAGAGTGCAATTGATCTTTGATTGTGAGAAACTAGAAGTTTGAAAAGTGTTTGATGAATAGATTTTTTTGTTATGAAACGTTCTGAAAAGTTCTGAGAATTGAGATTGAATCTAGAAGTTTATTATACTTATCAGATATACATATAACCTTAATAAATACACCAAAAAAACAACTTTACATATATATAACAAAAACAACTATTAATCATACCATACTTAAAACAACGGAAATCTCAAACTTCAAGATTGAATTTCAAAATTATAATCTTACTATAAAAGAACCAACACTTTCTAACTTCTAAAAACAAAAGTAACTGTACATACATATGTATTTGAATAGTACAGATCAATCATCAATCCACCTTTCATAGTATATATACAATATACACAATAAGAACCACTAACTTACTCTTTTGTGATATACAATTATATATAATCTTAAGGTAATACTACCAATAATCCCGACATCTTGAACTTTCAAGGTCTTCGCAACGTGAATTTTTAAAATATCGCGAGTTGAGTAAAGATGGCTAGGAATAAGGTAGAGAGAAGAGGGAAAAGAAGTCTTTCCTCCTATTCCGCACTTGACCCGAGCAGAAAAACTATTACTCCCTCAGCACTGGGCAACCTCATCCTATCTTTCCATAGAGCCTATCTCCTACCCACAGCTTCACTACAACCATGCGTCCCCCTCTCTCTTCCAGCTACATCTTCCTTTTCCTTCCATTTCATATACACTCTGCATGTCTTCCTCACAAAACTCAATCCAATCTAATCCAATCCCTTCCAACTGCCCCTCACCGAGCTGAGCTGAGCCGAGCTGAATCGAATCCAATGCCAAACTTCCCTGATACATACATACACACATGCATATCACTTCACGGAACATCATCATCATCATCATCATCGTCACCATCATCCACACTCTCACTTCTACCCTCCATAAATCTCCCTCACAATACACTACCTTGCATAACATCATATCGCAGCCCCCTATTCCGATACAAGCTCTCATTTACCCATTTATTTATCCATACTCACCGTGTAACACACCGACAGCAGTCATCAACACTATCCCATCCCAACCCACCCCACAACCCAAATTCCACCCCCAAACTTTCAATTTCCCAAATCATCAAAACGGTCTAGACTCACCCCCCTCTCTTCCCTCAGAAAGCCGATTTCAATAAGTGGAGTTGTGGGGTAGTGGGGTGTTGAAAGAAAGAGATATAGAGACAGAAAACCAAAGAGAAAGTAAGCATGCAATAGACATACATGACTGCATACAATATGCACAACGAATGGCTGCACATCTATATTACCCATCTACGCATGTAAGAAAGCCATTTCGCGGTATATATAACCACAGTGTCTATTTCTGTAAGTAGATTGGTTGATTTATAAACCAATGGAGTGAGTATCAACGAATACATTCTGAGGGCTCTTTCGCTATCAAGGTGGTGTGATTTGATGCATGTGATATGGATATGTATAATTATGATGATACTTGGAAGCAAAGAAGAAGTAACGCAGGCAGTCAAGCTCATAATTTGACGTACATCATTATTCGAGGTTACGTTCGAGATACCGGTTATTTCGATTCGGTCAAATAGCTGACCGTTGGCACCTGAAACAATCGTCACCACGCATTTAATATGCGAAGTACTATAAGTATCCAGAAGGGACCTTGCAAGAACCGAGACACTTATCTATGTATGCATGTAGATCCTTGAATTTATCTTCAGAACTAAGGAATTCATGGATTCAGCATATATAATACCTCACGGCTACCTGCGTATACGGTGAAGAGCCCGACTGAAAGGATAGCGATGCTATGCACCAACTGTCCGTTTCAACTCACGCCACTGAGATTAGCTCATGCCCGAGTGGAGAAGTTGAATTAGACTTATCATATCTAATCATGAAGATACAAGTGATCTTGATCGGATGAAACACGAATCAGAAGGAAGGATGGGTAGAAGGAATGGAAACTTGCATCGATTGCTATCCGTTGGAGACCTCTACTTTCCGACGGGAAGAATCGATTGGTACTTGGACAGATGGTTCCATAGCCTCGGGAGGATGTACCTGGGCAGGATTATTCCGGCTTGGGAAAGTTGATTAAGTCGTCTTCCAAATGGAGGAACTAGCTGGGTAGTATTGCGGTTCGTATTGCGGATACGCACATATACGGTTCTGCCCGACTCCGGCGAACAAAATGGCGTTTTAATATGCAATTCATCCTCCAGCCCTGAGTAAAATGGTATGATAGATCATATCATATCTTATCAGTTGTGAGATTGTTCTGAGAAGAATTTGCAAATGCAGGGACCATACCGCGTGGGATCAAGAAATGGTGCATAGAAGCGGTGACATGCGATTTATCATGTTTCCATCGATGACGCACACCAGTCAAATGTGCAGGAAGTCGATAACCGTATGAAAATGCCTGTGGGTAGAGAGAATCTGCGGATAGATCAATGCGAAGATTAGAAACTAAAGTGCAGTGATTGACCCAGAATGAACTGATGTGGTGCAGAAATGCATGTTAGAGTGAAAGTTCATATTTCAAGTTTGAGATAGTTTGATCTTCTTGGCCTATTCGCTTGAGAGGGAAGAAAGCAAAAGTTATAATTGGGAAAGGAAACCCGAATGCCTCGCCGTCTCAATTACTTCTCACAGCTTGGTATTTTGCACAGAAACTTCGTGGCTAGCGCTCATTCGGCCGATCTAGAATAAGGCTCTTCCCAACTTCTCCAGGATTCGTTATTGTCATCACGACACTTGGCGTAACCCCCACTAGACGAGACTCCTCTCGTTACCAAACATCCTTGAAACACACATGATAACAACAATAATGATAATGAATAACATCCCCTACATACTTATGTAGATCATCCTATACATATGACATTTCGATTTGCGATATACACTCGATGGGAGTTAAATCGAATGTATGGAACTATCAATTGTTCGTTTTCGAGGGGCGGTTGCACAGCGTTTCGCACGCACGGCATAACTCGTTGCATATCAGCGAATAGAAGAATGACCAAGTCTGCCACTTATGTTGTAATCCCGAGTTACGGCTAAGTGCCTATTGTGTGTATGAAACCTCGAGGTCTCCGGGACGGTGTTGTATATGGTAAATAATAGGATTGGTCGAACTTACAGAATTCGCTCCAAAATCCATTATGAAAGGTAAGATTGATTGTTTTGAGAAGTAAAAGTCTAGTTTTGTGGTGGGGTATTTAGAAAGAGTGGGAGGTAATTCTTGGAACGGAGTACAAGGCACCACTACAATGTTAGATGAAACCGGTGGTTTGGAGCCAATTTATATGCATCAAAGACAAGGGACTACACATCGATGGCGCTTTATCCGTCAGGTTAGTGTGTGCAATATTCGCGCCATCGGTTGAGCTATCCCAATCCTGCCACTTTACGGCTAAGGGGTGCGCAAAGTTGAGTTAATTGAGGGCAATTGAAAGATTAACAGGTACCATGAAGCACCCACGAGTTCAGATCGTTTTGGGTGACAAAATGTTTGTGTTGTCTCGTAAAAAAGTCGGAGGTTTGCTCTTCCAGTACTTCATCTCAGTTTTGCAGCGGCCGTTTTTGCCCTATACGCATTGCGCCTTCGACTTTCTGTATTGCAGGCTAAATTCATCTGCAGAATGTCTCTGCTCATAGGATCTTATGTTGTGTAAGGTCCACTCCCTTGGTAAATCAAGAATGACAGAGAGAAGCCAATTCATTGTCATCGGCAATGATGGCGTAATCTAAATAACTCTCAAGTTGTTTTATTGTAAAGTATTTAGCATATTGCCGGCATATCCATTAGGAGAGATATCAGATCAGCAGATCATCTTTGAGCCTCTCATAAATTGCTCTTGCTTCGCGAGTAGCCAATGATGACACGAGAGACAGAAATACACGAGAATAGGATAAGAATTTTCCTTGTTTCAATAGTTCAAATAAGAGCGGTGAGGCCTGGTAAGGAAAGCGGTGCCTAATACCATGTGCATGAAGTTATCCGGGTGAATTCTCACGATATCTGACGACGTATACTGTTTTTTCTTCTTCTACCAAGAGAATAAGCTGACGGTGAGGAAGAAAATGCATGGGGTAGAATTTGACTGACCTCGATAAAGCGTGGGGGTTCTAATCTTGATGAGAACTGATGGGAGAGGCTAGAAATTATGATATGTATAAGAGGAATGAAGATCACTACAACCAAGTGAGAAATTTGGAATCCGCACAACACTCTACTTTGTACTTCGAAGAAATTGTGCTTTAATTCTACGGCCACGCACAAGCTGAAAGACTTGCTTGGATCATTGAAAGTCTTCTGGCTTTGACACCATCGAAGAATAATCTATCTTCGCATACCATCCCGCCCTTACCACAGTTGAGCACCATCCGAACTTTGAATTGTCAATAATGTCGTACTCTAGCGAAGCCTATACCTGCTGCTTCAATGGCAATGTGTTGGAAACATGTCAGTATTGCCGTGGTTCCCAACGAGAGTAAGTAATCATTCTCAAATACCTCTATGTCAAGCTTTACTTCCACACCAACCTTTAATTTCAGTTTCATAGAATCTAATAAGATGTCTTAGACCACGTTGTGTTCCTTGCAACAGTACTGGAGTATCTCACCACCCTTGTCCATATCATTCCAGTTCTGCAAACTACTATTCCAATAATCTGCAAACTGTGCCGGCTCATAGAAATCAGCAAGTGAGACGCTCTTCTGGAAGGAGCAAGAACAGCCATAGTGGCAGAACCGTCGGATAACTGGGCTCTTGATGTGCTACGAGTCGGAGGCGGGGGACCAATTTCATCCTTGCTGGATTTTGGCGTTGATTTTTTCTGATGATTTTGGTATCAATTGAATGAGCAGTTCACCCGTTGGTTAGATCCGGATGTGGAGAATGGAGTATCTTGTCCTGAAATTTATCTTTGGTCAGGTTAGGACTGAGCAGAGATCTGGAACTATGAAGCAAGGGGTCCAGATTTCAGAGTTATAGCATGCAGTAAGACCCAGTCATACATGGCAATTCGAGGGTTATTCAGAACGGTATACACAGAAAGACAGACGGAAGCAGGCTCAAAATTGGGTCCTATTGAGACCGATTGTTGGGAAAAATGGAGTTGGTGGTTGCGGATTTTCTGCGGCTTCGGAACGATGGATATTCATGGCCAATCCGTCGGGATGCAACTAATCGGTCGAATGTACAAGGGCAGTTCTGTGACTCGGGTCATTTTGTGATTCGGAACACTGAACAACGGCATGATGGGAGTCGATGGTTCGAAACCCCTCTCAGTTGCGAATACCACACTTTAAGAAGCCAATCAAAAGAGCATTTCAACAGGTCATGCCATCGAAGGAGGGTGACAGTCCTTTTACTAGTGTCAAGGAGCCTTTTTCATATTCTTTCCTTATGATTGATAGCAAGATTCGGTGCTACCTTGAGATGAAGGCTTAAACGCACAAACTCTAGTTTTTGATCGAGCTTGGTCCGTCAACCTATACCAGTCTTCAAATCTTACACGTGGGATGTTGTTGTATATCTGTACTCTCCATTCGCAGTATTTATTTATATGAGGGGTCCCGATTTGATCGAGATGGTTGAAAGAAGCACAAGGAGCATGGATGGCGTACAAATGCGGAGGTTTGGCACGGGGACATCGCTTCTGGGTACCAACGGTGGGAAAGCGTAATGCGTTACTTTTGAAAGTATGGGAGGTGCCCTTAGGAGTTTTTGATGATTGCGGATAAATTGAACTGATTTTTCCATACTCTCCACATATTTTGAATGAATGAGCTTGATTAGGTGTTCGATTGAATTCGAAACGAGTTCCTGTTTTTCTTCTTCGAATGTACTCGCTTCCAGTGAGTATTAAATACGCCACAGGGGGGCACGACATACTTGGTGACAATAGCGCAAACACGTGTGAGTAAATGTCATACTGCGACCATGAGTTTAATTAACTCATTGCCGATAAGGTCCTTGACAAATAATTGCATTGGGATAGGGAATCCTCAAACCCTTCCTCATTTGACCACTGGCGTTTTCCACATTGAGTGAAGATCATTAAATAACACTCGCGCATGTTTGTGATGCTTATGAGCTCACCAAGAAAATGCGTACACAGCATATCCGAACCCAGTAATGGAAACTACCTTTTTTTTCATTGGTGCCAGCATTTCCACACCTTATTTTGGTGAAGCACTGTCGATATGCTATTTGTTCTCTTGATTCGTTTGTTTGGTCCCCAACTGAAAGCGATTGAGCACCTCAATTGGCAAGCTTGCTATAGAACCCCTATCTCAGAAAGTGACAGAAAGTACGGAATCTCGATATACAGCCAGAACGATTAAGTAGTGCGACATGCAAGTAGCGGCTGCAGATACATGCAACTTGTCAGTATAATGTTCCGATGTTATGGAACCGGCCATCTGACTGATAATGTTCCCAAGAAAATGTAATGGTTGATATGGGAGACGAAGGTCAAGCGAATCAGTTGATCCATTATCCCAGGAGGGTTAGATTTTCTCCTTTCCCGCTCTTTCGCGTGTACTATTTGAACGTCGGGATCGTGATATCGTATGTTGCTATCTTCTTGCCACCAAAATGGAACGAATTTCTCTGCATAGTTGTGACATGGTCATGGAGATATACTTTACATATGGCCGGTGTAATCAATTCATCTCATCGATATGAACAGCCGATGAATTCCGCAGCACGTCCATGTAAGTCGTGCTATGTGACAAGAATATGTGAGTGAGGGCGATCAGGTACATCGTAAGCCCCCATTTGTAATTCTCCGTAACTTCTGATGTCTAGATTCGTCAATCGAGATAGAAGTCACAACAACGGGCAGGTAGGTAAATCAAGAAGGGTATGGGCCACTGAGTATCAACGTGACACGGCACCACAGTCACGCGTTTTCCACTGATCCTGTTGCACCACATTGAAGAAAATCGTGATTGCAGGGTTCCGATGAAGACTATCATAGGATTGGTTGATGAAAGAATATGGTTCGATTCAAGGAAAGATATCTGCATGTGACTGCCAGCATACGTAAATGGTATGTATGAATGAGATTCTACTTGATAAAGAAATGCCTAATTTCAATAATGTCCTGATATTCGTCCTCCGTGGGCAAAAGAGTGATCTTCTGGGTTTGGGTTCGAGATTGTTGTAATGTGCAATAATGACTTGTTTGATTTCTTTCGCTCTTGAAGACAACCTACACTTCTGGTGGTCTTCAGCCATGAACCAATTTGCTCATACTCTCTCAGCATGTTCATATCATCTGGTTGATGAGGAGTAAGTATTGGGACAAGCCATTTCTGCCTCTACTCAGCCATCAACTTTGCTTACGTCAAGATTCAAGAGCTGTGTGTTTCTTTTTCTTTGCCGTTGGTGGCGAAGTATGCGTACATAGTAGAGGCACAAATAGATTAGCAACTCCATATGGCGACATTTGCGATCAAACTTTGTGCATCACAGGAAGGAACAAGAACATAGGGCTCTGTCGAGAGAAGGTATGTGATGAGTGGAATTGTTTCCATCATACATCTTGGACATTGAAATGCTGCATCACATGATGGATAGAATGCTGCTATGATTTCTCATCCTTCGGTATATTTTCTGCGAGTGTGGTGACTTGATGACGATAGTTTTCTTCAACCGTTCATCGCCGGTTTAAGTTTGATGAGGATGGAATAGAAGTCTTGTGTGATCGAAATTCAACGACATCACCCTGACTGGAGTTCGGCGTGGACGAAATAGGGATTTGGTGTATTTGACAATTCGCGATGAAAAATGAAGTTGAAGATATGCTCAAACCTGAATTACCACCACGCTAAGTATACCACTAAGTACCTAGGCACGCATTTCCTATTCTTTGCTTGGTGGGACTGATAAAAACAAAAACAAAAACTCACTCCATACTGATCCATTTCCTTGAGATTATCAAAAATTACACAGAGTATGGAATTGATCCATATTCACGAGCTCTAATAAATCCCGATAAAATTTGAGCTCAATACTAAGCTTCAAGAGAAGTATACAAGAGTGGGCGTTTGTCTTCACAGATGATTGACTTTGGAAACAGACAGAAAGATAGGATGAAAGATCAAACCATCGTTTCAAGACTTCAAACACGATGGCAATAATTATCCATTCATACGATGGACCAAGGACATCATGTACCAGAATCGGAATGTACCTACCTACCTGCCTACCTACCTACCTACCTACCTAGGCTTCGTCTTCTCTCAATATTCTCATTCAGATTTGTCAAGTGGCTCTTCAGACTGAGATGTTTCTAGCATGTAATTTGAGTGTGCGATTTTGTCATCCAACGAAGCGCCTCCTATTTTTGGTGAAAAGTCAAAATCGATCGTATTTGGCTGTTTCGCCGATTAGTTGGCCACAAAGTCAATTGATTCGAGTGGGCGCCGCGCCGCCCCGAACCGATGAAGCATTGAATGTATCCTCTAGGATGTCTTCAATTTTCACATTTGTTTATTGCGAGGTCATATGAGCTGCCAATGCTTGTAATGGGTAGCCTCGGTTTCATAACATTATGGACAAGGCGAATTTTTGCGATCAAAGTGGAATGAATGTACGCGTTTAAACTTTATCCTCGCTCTCGGTCTCCTATTCAACAATTTCAAGCCTCGGCATTCCGGATTTGAAGCCCGATTTCACGATGGAGTCATTTTTTCTCATAGATGCAAATCATGCAATGCCAGAAACGGTTGGCAGATGACTATTGATTAAGAAGCAAGAGTCTCGACCATCCGTTGCTCCATCTGACGTTTCAACTCCTGATCGCTGTCATTGTTGTCTAATGCACGTGTGTGGATCTAATGAAAATTTCTTTCATGGGCGTTAAGATTTTGCGGGGGAAAACAAGGGAAGAATAATGAAGCGGTGTTCTTCAGCCCTGTTGCTTCTACAATGTGTAAGGGGTGAGCTTGTGAAGTTGTGGGGAATGAATTAAAAAGTTTTCAGTGTGTTGACATCACTAGAAAATCTCTTTTCAGTTCTGACTCTAAAATTCTATGGAGCTTTGAGTTGGTAAAGGTTTATTTGGAAAGTATTCAAGGAAGAAAGAGAGAAAAGGGAAAAAAACTGAGCAAGAAAGAAAAAATGTCTTCAAATACGATGATCCTATTGGTTCATTTCTACTAAATGATGGCATTAAAATAACAGACATTGAGACATTGAGACATTAAGCCATCATTTCGCCATCTCGCTACCTCGCCATCACAACGGAATATTGCCCTTCCTTGTAGTAAGTTGTCAGCACACAACTTTAGGTTTTCATGGTACGGTACCTGAAAATCTAAAGCCGGGCGGAGAATTTTTGAATCGAATAGCTACCTAGGTACATAGGTATTAGGTACAGACAGGCAAATAAGCTAATTGGCGGTAAGACGAGGCTCTTTCGTACTTTAGGTTAGATGTGAGGTTACCCGAGTACAACTCACCTGCAGACTGCAGTTGATGAGTACATACATAGGTAAGTAAGCTTACATATATAGCAAAATTTAATGAGATCTGGAAAGATTATGGCGAGATATGGCGATGTATTATCTATAGTTGACAATAAATACAATTGAATCATTTCTTTTGAAATGATGTTTTCCATAGCATGAAGCACGTTTTCCATGGCTCAAATTGATACGTAGATACCTAGGTAGTAAAGTACATCCATACATAGACTTGATCAACAAATACAAAACGCATAAGAAACAAATCAACTCATCTCCTCCATACATGGTGCCACTTTCTTTGACACTCAGTCACACTCAAGGAAGTCTCTCACCGTACCACACACACCACATGGCTGGCCATTTAGTAACTTGTACCAAGCGTAACTTTTTCCTCCTCAACTCATCGACTTGGCAAGTTGGCATGCATGAGAGATCTGATGCGAAATTGCTGACGAAATTGAAACTATTCGTATAGTCACTCACGATGTTGCAAGATCGACTGGATATCCGAATTTCAATTACCCCCAGGTTTGCTCAGAGGCCAGGGACACGACCAGGAGGCCCAGGAACATACGAACCAGGATAGACAAGGAAGAAGCTAAAAATGATCATTTTTCGAGGATTTTCGAGGATTTTCCCCTTAAGCGAATGGAAATAGAAGGATCTAGCGTTCAGTGATTTCGTAATAGTAACCACCAAATCCATCACGAGTGCGAGAACTTTGGTAACTTTGGCAACTTGGCTCCAAATTGGTTGGTAGGAAGTTGGTGCGTGCGAGTAATTGTATGGAAAATGACTTCCCAAGGTTGATTGATCCATGTCATTTTGTTTACTTTACGGCAAAGCGGAGAGCGGTTACCTCTAACTGCAAAGTGTCAAACATCGTGAGAAATTTAGAATGCGAAATGCGTTGGAAAATGTGAAAGAAGAGATTCTTGGACACGGAAATCATGGAAGAAGAAAAAACTTTTTGTTTATTTTTAGCTAGATGACTCGTATGGTGGAAACGAGTCACCTGCACTCTATATTCTATATACAAAGTGAGGCGTAATAATAAAAGGATTAAAGAGAAAAGGATATAAGAAAACGTTGGCCCACATTCCTCTGTTTCTACCTACTACCTACTCAAATACATCAGATCAATATCAAACTACTACTATTACCACTACGTACTCATACAATTAAAAAGCTACTATAGTTTCATCATCGATTCACTCTATAACCTAAACGTTTACTACCAAACAATACTCAACCATAAAATACTTCACCACATCCACATCAATTTCACTACCTGATCAACCAATCTTCAAAAAGTACTCATAGCCTTTGAATACTTTCAACACCCTTCAATCAACTACCAATTCCACATCTACATCCTCAACAACCAACCAACCACAACCATGACAGCCCGATACCAAGTCACCGAACCACACCCTCACGTTGCCACATCCTCCTTCATCCACTCCGGCCGCGGCGGCGCAGGAAACACCTTCAAAGCCCCCAAAACCAGCAACGGTAGCAACGCCCGGGGTCCCGCCTCCCTCTTCACCCTCGGTCTCCCTCAAACCTCATCTAAATTCAGCAGCGGCCGCGGCGGCGCCGGCAACATTCTGCCCACGTCCAAGAAAGCCCCATTTTCCTTCGACGAAGAACTCGAACGTCAAAGCACCCGCGAAAAGAAGATGAGCGAGGGAGGCATGTGGCACGTTGGACGCGGCGGCGCGGGAAACTATACGAGTGCACGACCGGCCAGCGAACGCAAGAGCTCGACGAGCTCCGAGGATAGCAATGGGAGTATTCGAAGCGCGAGGAGTGGAGGGTTTCTCGAAAGATGGACTTCGAGGAATTCGACCAGATCGGCGTAGGTGTTGAGAGATGATGTTCTTTTTCTCCTTGTGAGAAAGAAGTCTCGAGACATTGTGCAAATTGCATTACGATACCTATGAGTTTTTCTTTGCGGCTCTGTGTGGCATTGCTTTGCTTTGCTCTACCTATCTGGACAGGCAGGCAGGCAGGCAATCCGCATTTCAACACATGAAAGCATTATGATGGCGTTTTCAACATTACATTACTACTTCACTCCTCCTAATACACACCTAAACAACTCACCTCATCTCATCTCATCATCTTCGCACTCAACACAAACGGCGCAACAATGGGGAAGGGAAAACAAACAAATCAACAAGCCAAAAATGGCAAATGGGCAGGAAAGGGAAGGAAAGGAACGGGCGGGGGGCATAAAAAAAGTTATCTGATTTTTATTTTACATATTTATTTTCTATTTTTCTTTGGTTCAATGAGCGATTGACGCTGTATGTATGTATGTATGTATGTAAGTATGTTGTCACCCAAAGTACCTACCTAAGTACCTAGTAACTTTATGATACCCCGGATTTTTCTATGTTTGGGAGACAGGGGAAGGAAGGATGAATGGAAGGATGTACGCAGGGGAACTAGTTACCTAGTAGTCAGTTGGTTCATGAGGATAATTCTTCGTTATAAAGATGTTATTACATACAATGAATACGATACAATACGATTAATATAATCCAGTCAAACGGATTTCAATATCTTTTTGGTGATGATCATTTAAAATTGCACATGTCGACTCTTGAGCGAATCTTTGAATACATTGTGCTGTAAAGCTATCAAGGTTACTCAACTCCCGCCAATACCGATACCCCGCTTGGCACAGCACATTGCAAAATCATCATCATCATCATCATCATCAAAACACGTGTGGTGCATGACTAAACACTAAACCAAGACCAGACACACGTACATCCTCATCAACATATACCTAGTAGGTATGATCAATAATTACAAAGTATACAGCTTCCCCGCTCCCAGATCTTGGGTCTCATAATGACTCTCATTGCCATTACCAACTCCTTTTCCTCTCCTGTACGGAGTGCGAACTTTTCTCTTTCTAGACTTTCTGGAAGGAAATAGGAATCGAAATGAATAATTCCCTCATCTCATGGAGAATACTGTGGATATGTGGAGTGCAGTGCAGTGCAGTGCAGTGGAGTAAGTGAGACATATATGTACTAAATATCCCAAAGGAGATTTTGATTGTGTAAGAGGATTGATGTGGGAGCTCCTGATTCATATACGTGTGTGTATGGATGTGTATGGATGGGGGTATGGAGTACATTATATTCCATCGCATCGCATCATATCGCACATTTTCTATGTTTGTATCTGTACCTGTATCCGTACCTGGATTATACCTCATCTCCATTTCTGTTCAGTTATAGACGCATATGCGCATATATTCGTACATGCATATATTATGATTTCCCCGCATTTTGGGTAAAAAGGGAGGAGAGGAGAGAGGGGAGAGAAAAATAATAAGATAAGATTGAAATTATTTCTTGATGTTTTCTAAGGGGATGGATGAATGGGTGAGCGGTGGTGAGAATTGAAAAGGGGGGTTGAGAAAGGGGGGTTTAGAGGGGGGTTATGACAGAAGGAAGCATGTGTTAGGTGTATGTTTTACTTGGAGTAAAGGGAAATTTGAGATGTGAATGGTTAATGATGAGGCGATGTGAGTATGGTGAGGTGAGGTGAAGTGTAAGTTTCAGATGTATATAATTTTTTATGGACGGTACATGCAGAAGAAGTACGTTTCCATCTCATACAAATCAACAATCCAATGATTTAGTTGTCGAAAATGTGAAAACTAGGTAATTTAGGTTGATGATGCATCGGTGTATGAATCTATCTCAACTCATCGCATTGTACGGTAGGTATCATATCGTATCGTATCGTATTGTAAACATCGCATTGTGTTGTATTGTACTATATATAATATCATAGTCAACTATTCATCTATTTAATTTTTGATAACTTATATGATTCCTCGTATAAATATGATAATCCTCCGTATAATAGTCCTATAGCATGAAATATCTACTCAAACAATACT
Organism: Botrytis porri; assembly: GCF_014898465.1. NCBI lineage: Eukaryota > Fungi > Ascomycota > Leotiomycetes > Helotiales > Sclerotiniaceae > Botrytis > Botrytis porri. The sequence continues at coordinate 2,009,426 of NW_024066081.1, read as the reverse complement.
CTATCCTTCCCTCCTCCCGTCAACCAAAAAATAAACCCGTACGTAACCGCTCCTCTTATTTTCCCATTTTGACTTTTTAAATTTCCTTGCTTGCTTGCTCGCTCGCTTGCTTACCTACAGTGTACGAAGTAAAACAAACTAATGCCAAGAAACCCTCGCTCGCTCCCTCCCTCCCCCGGACCCCGCATTGTCCGGCGTGCCGGCGCGTGGAGATTGTAAGTTGTGCTAATGATTAGCTAGTAATTAGCTTTGTACGTGGTGTTTTGATGGTGAGTTTGTGGTTTGGGTTCGGGCTTGGGGGGGAGAGGGAGAGGGGTTGGGGAGCGAAAGAGGAAGTTGGGGATTTGTGATTTCAATCGTATTTAGGTAGAATGAATGTTGGAGATGGGAGATTGGAAATCTAGAGATGGATGTTGTGTATACCTATTTGTTGTTTTTGCTGAATAAACGCAACTGGCTAGGTACTTGAAGTTAGGGTTTTGCGGGAGTGGTTTTTAAAGTGTTGAGAATTCTGGAATCCTGGGGGTTGGAGAATCTGAGATCTGAGGGTTAGTAGGTATTAGATGAGTACCTACCTCGAGTCTGTTTACCTAAGTATCTGGTTCTATAGAGATGAAGATGAAACGAAGATCAGAATCTGGGGAATATCAGATGACTCTTTTGTGACTTGTTAGTCGTGTGGATGGTGTTTGTGACGTACTCTTGGGTTTGGATTTTGTGAGGTACGAGTCATGATTATAATGCTACATTTGTTGAATGGTTTTGGTGGGTTGGAAAAATGGTAGGGGATGTTTTGTTTTAATATTGTGTACTTGTGTGTTTTGGCTGCTCGCCGGGGGAGGTAAGTGTACTCTTATATCCCGTGCATGTGTTCTTTTGTTTTGATGTGAAAGAGACTGATATTGTGCAGGTTGATGAAGGAATGCTCTTATTAGAGTCTTTTCTATGGAAGTCTATATGTAGAATCTTAATGTTGTATTGTAAGATTTCATAAGACAAGTGAGATGTATCGAGTCGGCAGTTTAATAGATAGACAGATATATTTATGTGCGTTTATTCGGGACTCTCTCGTTGCTTTACAAGAATGGTTTCGTGCGTATATTCAGTATTATCTCGCTGTCTTACACGAAGGACTGTTGCAATTTGCGTTTCCTCCTAATTGCGCTTGATTTCATCACAATCTTAGAACTGCTTCTTGTTATGAACTTCAGGGGGGCACGTTCAAATTTATTCTATATTCCCCGAAAACCCAGTCATGTTCATGGTTGTATGGTACACATAGAATATCACTAGATAGTCTACACTTCCGCTTGCTCCCACAAATATCACTCTTCATTCTCTCCTCCAGACTGTTGTGCAACACTTCCTGTGTGTGATTTGGCACTCGAAAGAACACGATTTATGCTCCGTGTCCACGAAAGCTGGCAACATGTCATCGAATATTTTCCAATGAGGTCGTGGCGTTGGTATGAATGGTGCTTGTGGGCTTCGAATACTGCTGGTTCCTCTCTTCGTATGATGGTAAGTCTTTTCATTCAAGAAATGATGAGATCTGTGTAGTCTTTGTAAATTGTTTGTGAGACATTACCCTTTTTTAGGGGCGGCAGCATCGCGATATGCAGATAATATTGCGCGCGTATTTGTACTAGGTTTGCGCAAAGTATTGATTGATTTTCGACGTTGATTTTGACGTTGACGTTGGCCGGTTTAATGAAGGTTTCGAGATCAGTTAGATGTAGCTATGCCTAAGCCAATATCCCACGGTCAGTTTTGTTGATATTGGTCAGACTAGCGTGTTATTATTGTACATATTCATGTGCATCTGGGACCCTTACTTAATAGTTGATAATTAGATGAGTTATTTGTGGTTAATAGCTTTGTATGCGAAGGGCTTTGCATTGCACGTGAAACTGCTGGAGTCTGGGCAGGGCAAGCGAACTCTCTGCAAAGGCGTGCACGATAGATGAGTTTCATACCGGCGAGGATATTCTTACGCTTGGTTCCATACAGTCAGTTGAGTTATCTCTCCTTTTATAAGCCTATATGTGTTGGCCCAGGGCCGGGCATCGCTGCACATACAACAATGACTGCCACAGCGGAGAAGATGAGATATCGGACTAATATATATAGCGTGTCTCCCTTGTAGTTGGGATTGGTTTGGTAGTATTGGTGAAGCTTGTTCTGATGTTGTGCGAGTGGGGGCCGGAAATTCTTGAAAGCCGATGCTACTTTTGAAAGGCGGAGTAGTAAATGCGAGTCTCGTGGGAACTGGTCTAATCACCAATATGTAAGATTCTGTAGGGCTATGAAAGTTGATTGATTTAGGAGAGTAATGGATGCGCCATCACTATAAAGGAGTTGGGTTGCAAGTGGATGTGTATATAGAGATATCACTCGTGAGATGCAAGTTGGACCAGTCGCTCTGTGAGTTGCTGTCTCTATTTTCTTTTCTAAAAAATGATCTGCAGAATCGTATTTTATTAGCTTACCATTTTCTGAGAACCTGTTGAAGAACCGACCATACTTTGCAGTTTGATACTTCTCTGCATATTCGATTAAAGGAAAATAGCTCGTTCATTGAAAAGTCTCGAATCATTGCATCTGCTTATACCAAAGTTTTAACAACTTGCACATAAAATAATTGACACAGGCCTCTGGTTTTCCGAGCTTGTGCTGGGGCTAGGTGAAGAAGCTGACTCCGATTGACTCCTGGAGCTTTTTGGTGGCTCGCTTTAGTATCTGCTTGCTAAAATCTTGGAAGTGACGAATGTTGCTATCGCCGTGCCGTGGTATGGCAATCAAGTTGTTTGGAATGATTGAGCCGTGGGTATATACGTTTATATTGCAAGGCATGCAGTATCAGGTACAAAGTAACCTAATTTTATAAGCCAAAGCCACTTTAGATTGTAGCATATGTTAATAGATTCACTTCCGAAGGGTTTTCAGCCAAGGACCAGGGTGCTGAGGATAAAAGTATTGAGAATTACCATATGAAGACAAGATGACGCAATAGATATACAGATACATTGGCCTAATAATAAAATTACATATTCTACGGAGTTCATCATTTCGTAACAACTTCAACATTGTTTGTTGTGTTCTGTCAATGAGTCAAGGTTTGTGAGTAGAAAAACATACTTTACCCCGTATTTCGCTCGGTTATAGCCGAGAATTGAGCAAAGCAATTGAACTAATCTCACAATACCAAAGTTCAACTATTCACAAACAAAAATGCATGAAACAAACTACTTACAAAGAAATCTATTGAATGAGTTGTCATTTGTTGTGAGGTGTCAGTTTACTCGAGTTGTTTGATCCTGCTTTGATTTTTTGAGATAGTAATTCATAAATTATAAAAAAATCAACAAACCTAGGTCTGGAAGGACACTTCCAATTTTTTCAACCTGATTGAGCTAAATGGCTCATCCTATCAGATTAACAACGCAAATTGGGATCTAATTGATTAGTAAAGCTTGCCGACCACTGAATACCCATGTCAAGCACTGAATTCCCAGGCATGCAACAATTAAGAGGTACTTATTATTTCTGCTAGACTTGGACACGGGATCTTGATGTGGGAAGTAATGTGGAGAACCTCTTGTATCTATTCTGGTAACTAGGCAGGTGATTAAACTAAGAGAATATGCCTTTGTGTTGCTCGTCTGAAACTCTGGTGGCGTTCTTAAATGAGCTAGTCAAAGGTACTTTCCGTCATGACCCGACTTGATCTGTATTCAATATACTAGCGCGAAATCTCTCGAAAGTAGATGAATTTTACTGGCTACCTAGCACATTTGAAAGCCCCACAATTCTTACAGATATGCAACAGAAGAGCTTGAGGTAATGATTAGCTCCCCGGGTACCTGTGTCATGTGCTAGACAGCCCTTACGTGAATCTGAAGAGCCAATAAAAGCTTCAGAAAGGTTATCGCAGCCTCATAGGGCTTTAAGAATAAGAGATGGGACAGAAGTTCAGATATCCAAGGCGGTTAGCGCAGTTATTTTGACCGCTTGGATAGGATTGGTTGAACTTCTTGGTAGATAGACGTTAGATTCTTGAAAATTGCCAAAACAACCACAAATATTTTGAATCAGTTCAAAATCCTCGAAATTGACAAATCAAAGTCAACCTCCACTAGCTCATCGCAATGGGCCAATTCTTTGCCAAAATGGTATTGGTGCTTCTCGGTGTCGGTTGTGCTCTTGTATGTGTATATTATTGAATGCTTTTAGGACAATTTCAAGGGCTTTTCGCAAATTTGCAGCAATTAGATTTGAATTTATACTAACGATTGGTCGCTTATTTTCTCCTATACTACGTCTGCCAGAAATGGGAAGAGCGTCGCAACGATCGACTTGCCAACGAGGCCTACAACTATGAGATTGGAAGATTGGAAAGCGGCAGTGCTAGTTTGGGTGGTGGTGACGGCCACAGAGAAGGAGGAAGTGCTGCCGGAGAAAAAAATGAAAGCGCTACTGCTGCCGGAGCTGGTGGATTTCTGGGGGGAGAAAATAGTGGTGATGTTGGTTTGACTCGCACTCTACCTTTGGAGGACTGAAGACTACTGTTGGAGGGGTATTGGTGGAGCTCTAGAGGGAGAGTGCAGTGGGGATATTGGTATGGCTCGCACCCTGCCTTCGGAGGGATAAAGGATACTGTTCTCTTCTGCGCCTGCGTGCAAGGAGACTTGCTTTATTTCACAATCCAATCTTCCTTCCCACCCGCAACTTTTATGATCAGATTTCTATGTGTTTTATGGTGATATTGACAGCAAGCGATTGGTAACGAGAGCTACAGATCGACGGCAAATAACATGAGGGAAGTTCTGCGGACTATCAAAGAAGTAGGACGAACTACTGTAAAGGACTTGAATACTCAACATTGGCATCTTAGCAGCTTCTGTAAGGTAACAATGAGCGACTACAAGAAGCCAATGGTAGACAATAGCTCCCAGTAAATTTTAAGTTAGACAAAGCTAACAACTACAAGAGGTTTAGCCACAGAACAAGTGTAGCCTCATTAGCTTCGATTAAATTGGCTGGGTATTTGAAGGAATTCCATGGTACTGAATGATATCATGCGAAGACTTGATGAGAAGGAGCTAACAATTACAAAGACTTTGAATATAGCAAATACTACAATTTTAACAACTTTTGATAAGACAATAACAAGAACTACCGAGAGCTGGTCTTCCAGGCCACATAGACAGGCATCTCATCAAATACCTACTCTCAGCAGAAACATGATACTCCAAAAGCAACAACAAATTTGACAAGCCGTTATCAAAACAGTACTGGAGCTGTATCACTCATTGCAGAAAGAGTTCTTATGCCACAGTAGTACAAGGATAAAGAAAGTTGAGATAGAATAGATACATTTTCGAAACCAAGAATAAAGCCAAATCATATCCAGTCGAAAGTTACTTGCAATGGATACACACATTCTCAAAACTCACAACAATATTTTTGAAGTTAGAGTCGAGAGAGTGTTGCAAGTGGATCATAAGTTGTTGAAAAATGGTGGATTTAATTGTGTCTCTCGTCGAATGTGGTTGGAGTTGGAACTGCTAGATGTGCAAAATAAGAAAGACTTTTGCACTCTGCAGACAAAATTCAGACATTGGCACAGATATACCCCTTAGTGGTAGATAATGATGATAGAAATGACAGACTGGCGTGGTTGTTGGTACATGTAGATCCTTTGATTGATAAAAGAACAATGGGACTGTGAGATTGTGTTGCCAGATGCAGATTTGGGTGTATTTTCTTATGTTATAATAGCAGCATTTACGTGTTGAATCTGAAGTGATAGGACTAAGAGCTCAATTGAAGCCTGGATTTTCAACTCCGAGAGTAATTGCTCTGGATACTTGGCCTTCTGCACGCAATCCTCATTTCACCTTTGTCTCGCGGACCTGCTTGCAATTACTCAGGAGTCGATGTTAATAAATCTCGGCTTTACAATCCTAAGATTGTCCATGGCTGATACTTTTCCCACGTAATTGCATTATATCAAGATACGATGCAACGATAACGAGTCCGTCGTGAGCAGACTCGGTCATCGGAGTCTCCAGTAACTTCCATCTCTTGGAACCTCAAGCCGCTGCTGATGCCGTTGTGATGAAGTCTCCACGTTTGATCGGCAAGTCCTTGAAACAATGAGAGGAAAGAGGATTCTTATGGTCAAGAGATTCTCCTCCTCAGAAGATCGAAGAAGAAAGTCGTGGATAATCACGAATGATGTATCTAGGTTAGTTGCTGGCGGATATCATATTGTTAACTGCCAAATACACAACGCAAAATCATTTCCGGCAAATTGAGTTCCCATTTCATAGCAAGAAGATGTAAATTGTTCCTGCCAGAATTAGCCCATACCCAAATTAGATCATTGCTCATTGGGAAGGTAGCTAATAAGAGATGGTGTCAGAGCGTCTTCGCTTCTTCAATCATTTAGGCTTCAGCTGTCCTTCTTCGACATCAACACCAACCAACGGTTAGTCTCTTTTCCTTTCCCATTTCCATCATGGTTTCAATTGAAACCGCATGATTGATGTTGCGTGTCTGTTTTCTGGGACGGCATGGATGGTAATACCCGAGACATGTAATCAGCCACCTCAATTGTTTGCGCATGTAACCTTCCCTGCACATCGCTATCCAGGGTTGCACAGACTCGCTCGGGAACCCTATACATACTTCACTACAACAATCCGCTAACTTGCATACTTCATAGTTTTTCGAAGATTTCCAATCGACATGGCCTCTTACGATAAAACCCCTGCGACTACATGAATTAATGTTTCGGCGATACGGACTTCATCCTCCAGTTCTTCGATTGTGCCGCTGTCAACAAAAATTCTTCCCCTTGTCTAGAAGTGTGTCGCACATAGGTATATACAAGGCAAGTGGGTGGGTAACATTCAATAAGCAATTGGCTCAGCTATATCACTCTCGAATTCCCTTGCAGAAACACTACAAGGCTGCCTCGAATGCCAATTACAAAATTTGGACTTTAGTCTGGACATATCCTACAGGCCTGCGAAGCACCAGGTTTCATATTCTCCTATCAGTAGCAATCCCTAAGAGCAAGCACCAGTCTTCAGTACATAGCTAAATGGGCACTTTTCTCAACTTCCAACTTACCAGCGCTCCATCACGGTGCTCACTTTCCAAACCTCCTCAAGATTGAAACAACTAACGAGTCCTGTAGCTCCATCTTATCTGCAAAATTTTACGTGGGCCTCTTAATAAGAAGTTACAGCGAAACCCCGATTTGATCCAAAAATCTGAGTTCGGTATGAATCCTTCACATCAATTATTCACCGCAGAAACCGCACTTCATAAAATTCGAGAATAAGATTGGTACCAACAGTCTATCGCTGTAGAAATCTGAAGGTTTTCGTTGCCTCTGATGTCATCAAAGTCCTCTGCCATTCTGAGGTCCATCCGAAGTTCAAAGGGACAATGAAAGCACTTCCGGAAACCTCCGATCTTCTGCTCAATATTCCACGTGGCAATAGCCAACAATCGTGTCATAATACCATGACCCATCCCCCTCCCCTCCCCCCTCGTGGTTGAACAAGATTTTGGGCTTGCGTTGAAATGACTGCCTGACAGCGCATGATTACGAATAATGGTGCTTTCAGCAACTGGCGCTCCTATGGCCAGCAGACACCAGGCAAGGAGCGCTTTACTCCTTGCTCTTTATATACCATGGCAATGAATCATAGCTGGACAAGGTCACTCTTTAACATACGGTGATTGTCCATGACATGAAAGCTCTGGGGTATATATAATCCAGCGCCTGTGATTGGGACAAAAGTTTGATCCAGAGAAGAATCACAGAACGACTTCATCAAATGAAAAACACCGAGGTCTCGAAGCGTCCTCCTCCTCCTCCTCCTCATTATATGGCAGGTCGAGAGTCTTCCGGTTATTCTTGCAGTTGAAAAAGCAACCACAGCCTGATTATCTCGCACTGACAAGATAAAAGCTTGTTCTGGCCAAATCAAGTAGACCGCTGCTTCAGACCTGTCTACGAAAAGTTTTCGTGTGCCTAGAACCATCATAGTCTGTACCATAAATTGATAACTAGCCCATTCATAGATGATGAATGAAGATCGCAGGTAGTCGCGACAAATTGGACAATATCTATGAGCCGGTCCTGACTTACGTACTGGATGTATGTTTTCCGTTTTCTAGTAACAAACCGCAGCGGCTTTGGATCTTGGCTCGCGGATTGACGACATTGTCGGTGCGAGAATAATTATCAGACTATCAATACCAAGACCTCATGAGATTCTGTTTTTGGCAGCCGCCATATCTCCCATGTTATTCGGAAGCCTCTCGTCAACAATTTTATTAAGTGCTTCTCGGTGTGTACTGCCCCTTCAAAGCACTCAGGTTCTTTTATCTGGGCAAGAATATTGTACCTCTGGGCATGTGAACTTAGGCTTGCTGTTGCAGAGCAGAAATATGGGTCTCCTCGTGCTTTTCCAAGAGTCTCTCACATTTCATATCGAAAACTGCAGAAAAGTAATCAAGAAGTCTTTGAGGGATGAGATCATTCTGAATCCAAGTGGTTCCAAACTCAACAGTATTGCGCCTCTCCTCTATCCCCGCACTTCAGAAAGTATACCAAATTCTAACTCGAGATACTTTTGCTGTATCGATTTCAGCTCGGCCTCAAATTATACCATTTAAAGCCACATAGACTGAAGATATGTGACAAAAGTCCTTGTGTTGGTGATCATTTATGGCCTAGTGGCTTTAAAAGGGGTCTTGGTTCTTATACTATGTTCAAGTCCACATAGACTGACCCTTGTAGCCTTGATAAGATATGTAGAGGCGCGCATATGTTTGGATTCTGTTCTTTTTTTTTGCCACAGAAAATCCTTTACAGGCTAATCCTAATAACATAAACATAGCGATAAGATGATGCTCGTTTGGCTTTCAAGGATTCAATATCATATTTTTGCGAAACCCCTATTTATAATCCGAATCACAGATGATGACCAAGAGGATAGTGGCTATCTTAAGCCTTTGGCCTGGAAGTTCGGATCGAAGATTCACCAAGTGTCTATACGCAAACAGCAGCAGATTTGAAACCTTGGATAGTTTAGCGTTTGAGCTTCTCATAGTAGCAGGCAGTTACATGAATCAACGAGTCTTTGCTTCTAAAAATACTGGTTATAAACCACAGCTGCGATGACCTCAAAGAGGTATGCGACACACGCTTTGGACCATGCGAAGTATACCTGCCCCATGATAAATATATAACAAATGTGTGTGCGGATTGCGAAGGCGTAAGCATGTACAGAAAGCTCTTCTGACTGACCACATTCGATTATGACATGTAATCGCAGAATTCAATATTTTTAGAGAATTTCAAGCTGTCAGAGATATACTCCCAAACGGCGTTCTAAACATGAAATTCACAGATAAGACATGCAACAAAAGGTTCACTCTATAGGATTCTCATCTAAATATTGACTTGGACCATCTCAATTGGTCGGGTTGGAATGCCCCTTCGCAGAGTAGAGGCTGAGAAGACCTCGGCCCCCTCATGTGATAAATTCTCAGATTCACTCGAAGTCATTGCTGCTAGTTCCTTGGCAGTAACGAAAAAGATGTGCTAAGCCCTAGTTCCAGTCAATTTCTAAAGTGCTTACACCTGAGTTGATTTTGGCCTTGGCTACGTCCTTTCTCGACCTTACAACTACCTCCAGATGAAATACTTCAGTACTTTCAACACGCTACTTCCTTTTCTGAGCTTTCCCGTCTCCTTCTATCATAGATAGAGCTTCCTAAAAGCAAATTGCCCTACTTCCTCCCATTTTTCTGTACAAATTTTATTGCGTTTTGATTGCTGTGGTTACATCCTCAAATTGTAACTTTCTCAAATTCGCAACTTCAGATCGCAACATACAAACCAGAAACCTCAACATCCCTTTTTGCATTTAAACGGTAGACACGTTGATTTACGGGTTTGACCTGAATACTCAATAGTTCTATCACTAGTTCTATCGCACTATTTGTACGTATGTCGATACTCCTCACCTCATTTATTTCGGTATGTCTGCTATCACATCACATTGCGCTCCTTGTCAATGGTATCAACAAACATCAAACTTGAAAACTCTTGAATCATTTTCTTTTAGGAGAAATTGATCAAAGCAGCGTGTGCGTTTGCTGCAGAGTACTAGTTTATGTTTCTAGCAACTTCTACCTCCACAAGTACCCTTGATCCTCAACTTACAATTACATAGGCCTTCAAGTAATTTCTCAAAATCCTTGGAAGTAAGGTAAGCTATCCAGATTCTCATCGTTGTCCCTGCAGCTTGCCCCTGTTTTTAACAGAAGAATTGTGGTCTGTGGCTTACCGCAAACAAGTGCAGCTATCCGCAGGCTTCCAACCTTATTTGGAAGAGCAAACGGAGAACTTTCTTCAGAAGCTTTCATCAAAGCTCTAGAAGAATCCTTATTAGAGGTCTGTTCCATCCATTATTCTTTATCCTTGTTATTATTCTTAAGGGTGTTGACTAATTCGATTAATCATTTTCCAGGATCTCCAACAATCTTAATTCGAAACTTCGCGAATATACACCCGTTCGTACCTTTAGTTTTCAAATCCTCTTCATATCCTGATATTTCAATCTCTATCAAACACTCAACATGTCAACTCAAGTCAAAACATGTTCTAAAACCAACCCTTCCAGCTCTCCTGAGTCTTCTCACGAGCGTTGTGACGCAGTTGATGCGATCGATACAGAAATGGTTTCACCGCTAACCCCGATCGATAATGATAGTACCCGTTGTCTTACTCCCGAAAAGATGGATCCTTTTCATTCTGCTCGCGAGCGTGAAGAACGTATCCGTAGAAACGGAACAGTGCCCAGCCAAATCCCTATTCAGAACATGGGTATGAACAACAACGGCAACGGTAACAGCAACGGCTGGCGCCGCCCATCTATCTGCGACCCGGCCTACCTAGGTCCAGAAGGTTTTACTCCACTAACCATGGTTCGCCCTGGTCCTGTCTATCCTCTTCCTGAACAAATCAGCTCTGCTTTTGCTTACGGCTTTTGCCGAGCTGATGGCTCTTACACAAGACTTCTTCCAGCTGATGAGCTTCCCGATCTTAATGGAATTCCTCGTCACCAAGGTCCAGAAGGACTCATCATTGTTCCAGAGCTTCAGCATGGCTCACCAAAGCCAGAGTTTGGTACTCCTATGATTCCGAACAAGGTACGTTAAAAGCATTATGTTTTCAGGTGGTGTGTTGACATAAGTTGTTAAGGTCGTAGCAAAGCTTCCACCGCTTGGCCCACCAATGTTTGGAGTCAATCAGCAAGGTGGTTTCCGTCGACCAGGAGATCAAACCCAGGTAAGAGAATATAATCATTCCAAATATACCGACAATGGAAAATATATACTGATTTCCCTTTCAAGTTGGCGATCGACTCTATCGTTGCCTCAGCTGTCTCTCCCCCTGCAAGTGCTTCTCCAGCAAATAATGCAATGATTCCTATGGGGGGTCCATTCCGCCGAGAAAAGATCTACTGCGATAAGTGGGTTCATGAAGGCACTTGTGCTTTCACTCAAGTTGGCTGTAAATACAAGCACGAAATGCCGATGGATAAGGCGACCCAAGTTTCTCTCGGTCTTAACCATGGAGTTCCAAACTGGTATCGTCGTCAACATGGTCTTTCTGTCTCTCCACAGACTGGAGCAAATACTCAAATTGAAGCACCTTGTGCAACTCCAACTCCAACTGGTGGAACATCCCGTACGTCTCAATCTTGGCGCCGCAAAGAAGGCACGTCTTTCTCCCTCCCGACCTCAACTCAAGGTGTTGCAAATGGTCGTGGTATGTTTCTTTTAGCGTCTTATATCTTTTCATGGTTAACAGGAACTAATCTTATCACTGCAGATCGTCGTAACTCTAATGGCTCATTCGGTCCCATCGGTCCTCCTCACACACGTCGTCTCACAAACTCGTCCTCTGGTGACTCAATGAATAGAAATCATCTTTCTGTCCCAGAGAATGACAATGAGCATGATAACGACACCAATATGCAGTGGGCTGGAAGATTTCGTGGCTATACTAACGGCAACGAACAAAACCGCCGTCAACAATAAGTTGACTTGCCAAAAGTTACGCTCCAACGATATAGATAACTATCTCAGCATCTTCTGCACCAAATTCCTACTTCTATATCTCACTTTCTTCAACATCGGTTCATTAGGCTATACCTCTTTCTCACTAAATACGATTTGGTTGATCATGGTTTCAAATTCAGGTCAATGGCTTCACCAACTAGATGAAGTGCTGATTATGATACATGGACTCGGAGACCTGGGATAAACAAAACTTCTTACTCGCTACTATATCTGGGGTTATAACATTTGGTTTCATTTTTCTTTGTGGGATTTTCATTTTCTTTGGTTACACAAAATTGCTTAGGATTCCATCATAACAGCATAGTCTGCATATTCGTTTCTACTCTCGGGTTTTGCATCTACACAAATGGCGATGGAGATATTATATGCCCTGGCGGTGTGTAATGAAATGAACGGATGGATGGGCAGGCTGGTGGGTGGGTTGGATAATTTGGATGATTAAATGAATGGGATGGATGATATGGGAATTATGATGATAACGATTAAGAAGGGTTTTTTATGGCAAACATATCAGATAAGGGTCATGAAAAGCGTCTATAAATCAATAGGATGATGGATGTTATGGGTAGACGACAACAACATTTTGGGCACGCAGCTTATTCTGCACCGGATGCCTACTGGATAGTACCCCCAATTTCTTTGCAATTACCTGCTTTGCGTTGATGGATGCGATTTCTGCTTGCTGTGAGATGTCTTGTGTTGTGTGATGTGGTGTGATAACTCCTTATATACGGGACTAGAAAGCCGTGCAAGCTGTCTTCTTTTTGCTAGGGCTACTGTTCTGAAGCTTTTCAGTATAGATAAACTCATTCAAACTAAAATTCCTTGAGTCCTGTTCATTGAAGATGAGGGTCCGAACGAAGGTTAGAAATTGTATCGGATGTTGATTGAAAAGTACAAGCTATGGGCTTTGAGTATGGTGAGGCAGATTCGAAGCTTGGTTTGGCTAGTAAGGACGGCGAGGGTAGGAAGAATTTCGATGGATTCTCTGGATTGTTGAGTTACTAATGAAAAACAATGTGTTCGGGAGATTCTTCTGAGCATTCTGTTGATGGGACTCTACAATTTCCTCAGGGATTAAGTTCAATACATAAAGCAAGTGAGGAATCATGTTTGAAGTATAAAAATATTCATTATTTTGCATATCATTCATAATGTGGTAGCGACATATTACTCAAAATGACAACACCAAACGAACTCCAATGTCAAATCTCCTTGATTCATTTTCCACACGGATGCAACAGCCAAATTCTCATCTCAAATTTTCCCCAATCTCTTAATCCATGGTCCTCTGTTAGTCCACTCTTCTTCTTCCTCCCCGTCTCCTATTTCTCCAACCATCTTATGACCACTACTCCCCTCCTCACCCCTCTTAAAAATAACAATCGCCGTATTAGGATTCTGACATAAGCCCTGGAGCGAAAGACATTTATTAGTAGAACAACAAGTTCTCATGCATGCGGAACCGATGCCGCAATCGGAGTCGATGGCGCAGGAGGAGAGGGCTGCGCAGGGGGTATCGGCCATGCAGTAGCCTGTGCCGTTTACGGTCGGTTCTAGGAGAAGAGATGGGTTAGTGGATTTTTATAATGGGAAGAAATGGAGAAATGGGGAGGTGACATACGACATAAGCAGGTGTTGTCTGAAGAACAGTATTGATTTTGACGGCAGGCGGATGGGGCGTTACATGTGGCGATAAGGGGAGAGACAGGGGGTCGAGGAATGGGAGATGGGGATGAGGTGAGGAGGGAAGTAGAGGTGGGAGAGCTGTTTGTAACGAGTCGGGATGTAATGGTGGAGAATGTGGATGAAAGGGATGTCGAAGAGGTGGTTGAAGAAGATGATAGTATTGATGTCGAAGTGGAAGAGGTGGTTGAATATGATGATAGTATTGATGTCGAAGTGGAAGAGGTGGTCGAAGAGGGAATGGTAGATAAAGTGGTGGAAGTCAGTGAAGATAAGGATAGAGAGGTCGAGATCGTTCCCGAGACTAAATTAGAAGAGGGTATTGAGAATCCCGTGCCAGTTGAGGATAAAGGTGTAGTATAAGATAATTTCAAACTGGAAACTAAAGAGTTTGAAGATGGGATAGTCGAAAATGTTGAAGGCAATATAATGGAAGAGGGAACGGAGCTTCCTGTGCTTGAGGTAAGAGAGTTTGATGAGGAAGTCGTGGATGTACTTTGGGATGAAGTCGAACCTGAACCAAATGTAATAGAGGGTGAGTTCAGGGTGACTGTCATTTGAGAAGAAGATCCCGATGATAGACTGCTAACGCTAGATATAGGACTGGATGAAAAAGTACTGGGAGCAATTGTAGTAGTAGACGTCAGCACTTCAGTGTTTAAATTGGTAGTGGCCGATGGATTCGTCGATAAATTGATCGAAGTTCCGGGTGATTGAGAGGAAGAAAGTGTTTCGGATGACAAGCTACTGAATGAAAGGGATGAGGCAATGACTGAACAAATTAGCGCGAGAATGAAACAGCAGATAAGAATACATACCATTCATAGAAGTTGAGTTAACCCCTACAGTTGAGCTCGAGCTCAAGCTACTACTAGATGTTAGTCCTTGAACATCAGTGGAAGGAATCACACTGATAGTTTCCACGGTGTTCGAAGCGGGGGTAGAGATCGAGCCTTCAAACGAGGTTCCTAGTAGATTCACAGTAGTGTACTCGGTTACATACGAAGTAGAAGCTGTGATGGTGATAGTAGCTATCACCACGCTCCAGTGACTTCGACATGCTTCAACATACGCGCTATGATTCGGACAAGCACTCGTCGCATATGGCGGCATGGTTTCCGTAGTCGTGCTTGTGATTGCTTCCAGCGTGGTTGTGAGTGTAACATCGTCTCCAGTAACAGTGACTATAACGACGTCTCGTGGTTTTACATCTCTGGCGGTCACATACGCTATATTTGTGCTGGCTTCCGTATATGTGATTTCGTTGAGAACCACTGTAGTGACTGTGACCAAACTTGTTTAATCATTAGTGCTGTATACCCGAGTGAATGATGAATTGGAAGTACCCAGAAGCTATGTATGACGGGGTAACAGTAGTTCGCATGTAACTAAAGCAATCTAATTCTCGTACATCTCTTGCCACATGATCATGAGAGCCACCAACTATATAGCCATAGGCATCGGAACTCTGCCACCGATGTGCATTTGATGAACCAAGAAGGAAGAGGGTAGTCAATAACTTCATAGTAGGGACGCTGGTGGAAGTATTTTGGCAATCTAGATGGATAATCGCTTTTTAGAAACACTTGAGAAACATCACATATATAGCAAAAGGATTGAGAATTGATGTGCTACTTAATCACTTGTAGAAGCTTAGTCGCGTTGCTCCAAAAATCCTCTCCGTGGCATGGTATGGTATGCGTCTTGGAAAGTATGTCGCTCTGGCGTTTATGACGATCGTTGCGGAATAATGTAGACGTGGATACGTGAAGAATGCTGTAGTAGGCGCAACGATCATTGTAATATTGGATTGCTGGACAATATTGAATATTTCTGTCACTTATGCAACAACGAAGAATTGCTAAAACATGGTGTTTGGAATCTCAAATTTATCTTTCGATGGAAAGACAGAGAAGGTAGTTTTTCGACACTGATCGAGATACTGCTAATGTTTCATCGTAACGCAATGTGAAATACAGAAAATTCTCTAAATTGAAAAACTTGAAAACTAATGATGGGTATTTAAGTTGATGATTAAAAGAAAGAAAAATTAATCTATACATAGAGACCCTTAATTGCCCCCATGGACAGGTAAATTCGCTGTCTAATTGACGCCTTCCAATGCACGGTCTTCTGTTCCCCTACTCCATTACCCCCATTTAAATGCTGCTTAGGAACAAAGTTCCCAAGCTTGTGTAGGCATGTTATCGTCAAGGTCGTTACAAATCGTCCATAATCCACCAAATGTAAAGATGTGGTTTAGTACCCCCCATAGAAGGTATAATACATCGTTATGTACAGTCTGCACGCAGGAAGGGCGGTGGCAGTTCAAACGAATCTTCCCCTCTTTCCACCCCCACCGAAAGAATCGTCTCCATGCCCTAGATTTCCTAAATCAAAGAAATCCCCAAAATTTATTTTCCTCTTTTGACCAGCTCCTCTGTTTATCTGTGTCGTCGAAGATCTAGAGTTTAATCGAGACGAATGATTGCTGTGTCTTGCGTTGGTTCGTGAGGGCCGAGTAAGGGAGATACCCGCTGACTGATTACCGAAATTATCATGGGGTTGAGGGCGATTCTTATCTGATAGATCTAAGTCTGACAATAGAATATCAGGATCTTGTGGATATTGCTGCGAAGATCGGAAAGTGAATGTGCCTTGTGGAAGCGCTGTAATGGTTGGAGGTTCTGGGTCGGGCAAAACAACGGCCGCAGGTGGAGGCGCTGTTTCTGCGCTCATTGGAGAAGCAGTTCTTGTTGGTTTAGAAGTTGATGCCGAAATATGACTCGAACTTTGCGATCTTTGAATTACTGGTGATGATCCCCTATCTCCTTTTTCAAGAACCTCGTCATCGCTGTCGTTGTGTGATGCTGTGTCCCGGCCATCTAATCTCTCGGTCGCCCATCTTCGGATCCTCCAACCCTCGCCATCGCTCAGCCCAATATCTTCTTTATCGAGGAAACTCAAGAGTTCATCCAGTGCATCTTGGTAACCTTCAGCCCTAGCTCTTCCTTGGTCTGCAGCGGCAGTTTTATAGAGATTGGTGACGGATAAAGCGGCAGCTTTGAACTGTGCGATAAGAACTTGTTGCGGAGGTTCGCTGTTCAATTGTTTTGAAGGTGATTTGCCCCCTGGAAGGGAGGTATTCAGAGATCTCATAGAGTCCATGATTGTTGTTGGAAATGAGTTTGTACTGAGATCTGTAACAAAGGTGGAAATTAGTCAGATGATGGGTTCCACGGGTAGGCGCAGGATTATATAGAATGTAATGACCCTTGATTTTAGCCTAGCAACGTACCTTTTCGTGGCGAAGGAATCGCAGGAATCCGATCAAATGAAATAAATGATTCAAACAGCTCTCGTATTCAAGTTCAATAAAGAAGAAGAACTTGAAATTATAACTATGACTCCTTAATAAGGATTCGAACAGTTTCTGTGCTGTGGAGTGGAGGAGGTTCCGGTTGATTTTTGAAGAGACAAAGAGCAATGTCTTTTTCTCGGCCCGTGCTCTGTGAACCACGGCATAGCAGTTAATCCGTATTCCGTGATCAGTGCCGCGTCCATTCAACGCCTGTGTTGTAGATTCTATTCAATGAACGCGAAATTCCACTTCAGGTCAATTTCTTAACTTCTGCATCTCAATCTCAACCTCAATCAACAAACAGTATTGCTCTTTTGATTTCAAGAACCCATTCATCATCAAACCCGCGTATACCTTTCCATCTAGCGAAGCACTTTTTCTTCTCGGCGCATAAGTGATACACCTCTTACTATCAAGTGCCCTAGACAGGGTTGAAGCTATATCAAGATGGCGCCAACACGTTCTTCACGCAATAGTGGTGTCGATACAGATATGTCCATGGCAGATGTCTCTGAAGTCAAAGAGCAACATACTGACCCTATGGTATGTTCGGTTTTGGTCTACAATACATTTTATCTAAAAGCCATCAAGGCTTTCTTTCTACGTACATTGTCCTAAAGTGATGATATACTAACTGGCGCATTAGGATGTCGATGAAACCCCAGATTTTACAGAAGATTCTGATACCAATCCCAATACAACAGAGAGCAGCGTTCATGGTGATGCAGGAGATGGACGTAAAAGAAGATCAGAAGCTACTCAATTGCGTCGGAGCGTTTTTGGCAAAAAACATGATCGTCTTGGTGAATCCAAGGTATTTTCACCGGTTTTTACTGATTTTCAAGAGTAACAGCTGATTCATCCTCTCCATTGTAGGAAGACGACTCCATTCGACGTTTTCGATATCTTCTTGGCTTGACAGATTTGTTTAGGCATTTCATCGAAACAAACCCAAATCCACGAATTCAGGAAATTATGCACGAGATTGATCGCCAGAATGAAGAGGCTGAACAGAAGAAGAAAGCTGCGGATAGAAAAGGAGGTGCAGCCAACGAGAGACGCCGCAGAACAGAAGCAGAAGAGGATGCGGAGCTCTTAAAAGACGAAAAGGCTGGAGGGTCTGCGGAGACCGTATTTCGCGAATCGCCAGGTTTCATTCAAGGTCAAATGAGAGATTACCAAGTAGCCGGATTGAATTGGCTGGTGTCTCTCCATGAGAATGGTATCTCGGGAATCCTTGCAGATGAGATGGGTCTTGGAAAGACTTTACAAACAATCTCATTCTTAGGTTATCTGAGGCACATTATGGATATCACTGGTCCTCATCTTATCGTTGTCCCGAAATCTACGCTTGACAATTGGAAGAGGGAGTTTGTAAGATGGACACCAGAGGTCAATGTTTTGGTACTCCAAGGAGCTAAGGAGGAGCGCAATAATTTAATTAACGAGCGACTTATCGATGAAAAGTTCGATGTTTGTATCACAAGTTACGAGATGATTCTCCGAGAGAAATCTCACTTGAAGAAATTTGCGTGGGAATACATCATTATTGATGAGGTAGGACTGTTTGTTCCATGAAAATGATTCTTGCTAACTAAATTAGGCCCATCGTATTAAAAACGAAGAGTCCTCCCTTGCTCAAGTCATTCGTTTATTTAATTCAAGAAATCGACTTCTGATCACTGGTACTCCATTGCAAAACAATTTGCATGAGCTATGGGCACTTCTCAACTTTTTACTTCCAGATGTTTTCGGTGATGCTGAGGCATTTGATCAATGGTTTTCTGGCCAGCAAGAAGATCAAGATACCGTTGTGCAGCAATTACATCGCGTATTGCGCCCCTTCTTACTTCGTCGTGTTAAGGCCGATGTCGAAAAGAGTTTATTGCCCAAAAAGGAGGTTAATCTGTACATTGGTATGTCCGACATGCAAGTCAAATGGTACAAAAAGATTCTTGAGAAAGATATCGACGCAGTCAATGGTGCGGGTGGAAAACGTGAATCCAAAACACGACTTTTGAACATTGTTATGCAACTTCGAAAATGTTGCAACCATCCATATCTTTTCGAGGGCGCTGAACCTGGACCACCTTACACTACCGATGAACATTTGGTCTTCAATGCGGGAAAGATGGTCATGTTAGACAAGCTTCTTACTCGCATGAAGAAAGCTGGAAGTCGAGTCCTGATCTTCTCTCAGATGAGCAGACTTTTAGACATCCTTGAAGATTACTGCGTTTTCCGTGAATACAAGTATTGTCGAATTGATGGTGGTACAGCACACGAGGATCGTATTCAAGCTATCGATGATTACAACAAGCCAGGCAGCGAGAAATTTGTTTTCCTTTTAACCACCAGAGCTGGTGGTCTTGGTATCAATTTGACCAGTGCCGATATTGTTGTCCTCTACGACAGCGATTGGAACCCTCAAGCAGATCTACAGGCTATGGATCGAGCCCATCGTATTGGACAGACAAAACAAGTTGTTGTTTATCGATTCGTCACGGAGAACGCCATCGAAGAAAAGGTCCTAGAACGTGCTGCACAAAAATTGCGTCTAGATCAACTCGTTATTCAACAAGGTCGTGCCCAGATTGCTGCTAAGGCAGCTGCTAATAAGGATGATCTGTTGAACATGATTCAGCATGGAGCCGAAAAGGTTTTCGCGACTACTGGACCAACAGGTACTCTTGCAGAGAAGGGTGCAGACCTTGACGATGATGACATTGATGAAATTTTGAAGCATGGTGAGAAACGTACTGCAGAGCTCAATGCCCGTTACGAGAAACTCGGTATCGACGACCTTCAGAACTTCACATCAGAATCTGCTTATCAATGGGATGGCAAGGATTTCAGTAATCAAAAGAAAGACATTGGTATGACTTGGATTAATCCCGCCAAGCGTGAACGCAAGGAACAATCTTATTCCATGGACAAATACTACAAGCAAGCTTTGTCTACTGGCGGTCGTGTTGCCGATCCAAAACCTAAAGCACCCAAAGCGCCTAAGCAAGTCACAGTTCATGACTATCAATTCTTTCCACCAACTCTACGAGATCTACAAGACCGCGAGACTGCGTTTCATCGTAAAGAAATCGGTTACAAAGTTCCTCTAGCAGACGGTACAGAAGAAGATCTCTCGGATCGTGAGGCTGAACGTAACTTGGAGCAGTTGGAGATTGACAATGCTACTCCTCTCACTGAAGAAGAGCAAGAAGAGAAGCAGCTTCTATCTCAACAGGGTTTTGCTGACTGGAATCGTCGAGATTTTCAACAATTCATCAATGGTTCAGCAAAATATGGCCGTAAAGATTATAATATGATTGCTGAAGAAGTGGACAGCAAGGGACCGGAGGATATCAAAGCTTACGCGAAGATCTTCTGGCAACGATATACCGAAATTGCTGATTATGCTAAACACATCGGTCAAATTGAAGCTGGTGAGGAGAAAACCAGAAAGATGGATCATCAAAGAAAGATGTTACGCAAGAAAATGCAACAATACCGAGTACCATTACAACAACTCAAGATCAACTACTCAGTATCAACTACAAACAAAAAGGTCTATACTGAGGAAGAAGATCGCTTCTTGCTTGTTCTTCTAGACAAGTATGGAGTTGATAGTGATGGTATCCACGAAAAAATCCGTGATGATATTCGTGAAAGTCCTCTTTTCCGATTTGATTGGTTCTTCTTGAGCAGGACCCCTATTGAAATTAGCAGAAGATGTACAACACTTTTGACAACAGTTGCTAGAGAATTTGACGAACCTGCTGCAGCTAAACCTGTAAATGGTACTGCAAATGGCAAAGCCAAGAGAGAACCTGAAGATGATGAAAATGATGAGGATAGTGTTTTGGGAATGGCTCCTGCCAAGAAGAAGTCAAAGAATGGTGTTAAGGTAAGATTATCTAGTTGACCGCAAACTTGTACATGATTACTAAAAAAAAAAATTAGAACAAGGCACTTGATAATGTCAAGTCTACTGCTGGAAGTAAAGCAGCTTCAGCAACTCCATCTTCAAGAGCTTCAAGCGTTGCTTCAAATGCTTCCAGTCCAGCACCTGCTTCGGCTTCGAAGAGCAAGTCCAAGGGTAGAAAGAGATGAGGATGTGGATGAGGATGTAGATGAGGATGAAATCGAGTCAAAATGGCTCGGTGTGTTACTATTACGAAAAGGGATTTGTCAAGTGTATTCATTCAGAAGGCATGGCTTTGGGTAGGGCGTTATGAGGATTAATTGCTATGCGCTTCGTCATCATAGAGGTGAAGAATGCGTAGTTTTAGATGGATATGTTTACATCATGATATGTAGACAAGATGTGAATGATTGAATTCCACAAGAATTACAAGATATATTGTCATAAAATACCACAATTTTTTAACTTTTCCGTTGTTGCGTTTGTTCTGACTGTTTGGGAGTGAATCAATCCTATTCATTCGCTAGCTGGCATACTTTTCGTCCCTCAATTATCTCAAACATACTAGGTAAAGTCAAGAGTTCGGTCGGGGTCCTTCAAATCTTCATGCTACAAAAAACCCACGCGAAGAGTCCATGTATAGATGAAATTGGAATTGGTACATACACATACAATCCGAAAACCGGCCCCCAAAAATTAGTACAAACCTCTAATCTTTAGCATTCATCACACGTGATGCAAAAATTGAAAAACACCCCACCATTCATCCCACCAACGACGAGTGATCTTTTTCTTGAGCTTTTATGAAAGAGTTGATAAAAATCTACGTATGATCTCTAGAGATTCGAGATTATTGATACAGTGGCTCGATACGTGAGTGCTCTCCCTTCTCTGATGAAATTGTAACTGACCCTCATTATTTAGCAACCTTTGATCTAAAGTTCCAGCCAACTTAGCACAGCAGAGATTGAACAAATCAACATACTTGAAATTTGAAAGAGATTTGGATTAGGAGAGTTCCTAGTATCATTAAATACTTTACATTCAAATCCTCAAGATTCCATCAAAAGAAAAAGAAAGATGTCACCGCTCTCCAAATTCGACGGGCTAGAACTCCCTGCAGCGGCAGATTTTCACGTACATCTACGAGATGGAAAGATGATGGAAACAGTTGTTCCTACCATTAAATTAGGTGGTGTGGATACCGTAGGTGGTTCTCTATTTTTTTAAAAAGTTTCGATTCATCCAGTTTCGAAAGTTCTCTTCTGAACCACAAAGTTAAGATTATTTGGATTGTTTCTATGGTTCGCTAATCTATAATGCAATAGGTCTATGTAATGCCCAATCTCGTTCCACCCGTTACTACAGTAGCTGCAGCTCTTGCCTATAAGGAACGTCTTCTTGCTATTGAGCCCAATGTCAATTATCTCATGACTCTTTATTTACACGAGAGTATTACTCCTGAGACTGTTCGAGAGGCTAAGAAAGCGGGTATCGTGGGAATTAAAAGTTATCCAGCAGGTTCGTATTTTTATCCAAGTTTTTAGCAATCTGGACTGCAGTTCGATGATTGGAAGTTTTCATATTTGGAAGTAATACAGCATTCAGAGTGGATTAGGTGTTCCAAGCTCTCTACTCTTTGAAGCTTGTATTGCTTTCAGATATTGAGAAATTACATCCAACTTGCCAGTCCCCCAGTCCGGATTATCAAACATTATACCTCCGTCTATTTCCCTATTCAAAAATAGACCTACATAAACAAACTAACCAAACAAAGGCGTAACAACCAATTCCTCCTCAGGCGTCATCTCCTATGAACCATTCTACCCCGTCTTTGCCGCCATGGCCGAAGAAGGACTCGTCCTCAATCTCCACGGCGAATGTCCTTCCGACCACAAAAAAGACATCACCATCCTCAACGCCGAAGCCTCTTTCCTCCCAACCCTCCTCTCTCTCCACCGCCAATTTCCCACCCTCAAAATCGTCCTAGAACATTGCACCACCGCGGCAGCCATCCAAGCTGTCAAACAATGCGGTCCCAACGTCGTCGGAACAATCACCGCTCATCACCTCTTTCTCACCATCGACCAATGGGCCGACGACGCTTTCCACTTCTGCAAACCGGTGGCCAAATTACCTAGTGATCGTACCGCGTTGCTCGTCGCAGCAGTAGAGGATTCCGAGAAATTCTTCCTCGGCACCGATAGCGCACCCCATGACATTGGGGCCAAGAAGGGCGGAACCGGAAAGACGGCCGCGGGAGTATTTACGCAGGCGCATGCGGTGGGTCATGTGATTACGGCGTTGGAGAGGGGGGTGGAGAGGGGGGTTTTAAGGGAGGATGATGTTACGAAGGAGATTTTGGAGGGATTTTTGGGGAAGAGGGGAAGAAAGTTTTATGGGATTGCGGAGGCTGGAACGGGGGAGGGACAGAGAATTGTATTGAGGAATGGAGAGGAGATTGTGAGGGCGAGTTTGAAGGGTGAGGGTGTGGAGGTCGTGCCGTTTTGGAGGGGTCAGAAGATTTGGAGTGTTGAGTGGAAATAGATATTTGGTGTATAAGTATATGTGTGAGAGAAATACACAACCCTTCGATAAACATATGCCCTTAATATTTCTTTTATAAAAAAAATACTTCCTATCCTTGTTGATTCAGTAAAGTACTCACCCACTATGCGCTATACCATTTTGAAGGACCAGAAATTTCAGAACGTGAAGTAAAAATAGATACTCAGTGTGGCATCAATTTTGATGTCAAGTTTTACAAAGAACATTCCTTTCCTCCTTTTCTATCTTTACTATGGCTACTTTTCTACTAGCTCTTCTTCGAGATTCAGAACACGAAGTAGAATTAACTACCTACTCAACAAAAACATCAAACTAGATACTACTACATCCCACAAAGATAGATCTCCCTCCACTCACCTATCCATCCATCCTCCCATTCGTTCAACCAAACACATACACTCATAAAGAAATGAAACAAAAGAAAACAAAATTCAAACCTCGTGCATCATAATCTCGAGTTTCGAGTCTCTACATGAGTATTTTCACACATTACTATTATTAACTCATACCTAGGCATACATATAAAGGGACTCCCTGCTTCCCTTTCCTCTCCTTCTTTCGTCCATCTATCATTTTAGATCATTCTAGGTAGTTAGATACACTTTATGGATCCTCGAGATTCAACCCGCATCCTCTCTACCAACCTATCAACATATCATAAAAACTCTCCCATCACCCGAGCAGAAAATTCATTACAAGAGCTGAGAAGGTAAAAAAGAAGGTAAAAAGGATCGACCCTCAGACATAGTATAGTACACTATCCTCACTATCTCATCTCACTTACATTCTATATGCAAATATTCTTGTTTCTCCTCCCAAGTCCCTTTATAGAATTCCTATTTTATTATATTATGTATATTATACATACACACATACAACCCCTAAACAATATAATACAATACAAAATGCTATCAAATATCAAATAGCAAGCCCCTTGCTCACTCGTTTACCCCTTTCGCCTTACCCCTTAAGAATCAAGCGGATAGATACTATCTCTCTATTTCTCTACCTCTCTACTCCAACAATCTATACATAGCCTTTTCGATTTTCAGTTTCAGTATATATATACATATATATACAAATATATAAACAAACACAAACACAAATACAAATACAAAAACTTCTACTTCTACTTCTACTTCTACTTCTAACTCTTATGAATATTAGGACGCGTAAATATATTCTCCCCCTTCTCCCATCTCTCATCTTATAATTCCATCTCACATCTTATAATTCCATCTCACATCTTATAATTCCATCTCACTATCTCATCATCATTATCATTACCATCTCAACCCTCATTCTCAAACTTAAACTTTAATAAAATTAAAACAAATATAAATACAAATAAATACATACATACATATATAAATACATATAAATATACTAGGGCCTGCGAGCCCCCAAACCCCTTACTTTCCAAGAAAGTATTATTTGATTATTTTTAAATATGATTTTGAATAGTAGTTATATTAAGAGCTTGTAGGCGAAGTCAATTTATTCCCTTTTAACTTCTTTTACTCTTTTAATCTTGTTAATAATAATAATTTCCTATTCTGATCAAGTTGATTAATATTAAGATATAGTGTTACAACGGATTAGTAACAGGCTGTAGAATCACCAACGTATAGGCTATAATGGTACTATAAGCCTCGGTGATTCAGCTGCAGTATACCGGGGGACGCTAGGCACCCAGGAGAGCCTCAGGCACGTATATAGTATTAGTCATAGGATACCCTAGAAACATAGGACATAGTTCCCAGGACAATAGGTCCTAGGAAAGACAGAACACAGTAAGCAAGAAGGCTTCACTAGGATTAGTAATGTCCCAGGGGATTAGCCCCAGGACAAAAGAATAAGCTAGGACACCAAGAGTCACGGGATTAGTGTCCCGTGATGGACAGCTCAGGAACGACAGCGCTCCAGGAGCGCCCGGCTGTCCCAGCTGTCCAAGTAGGACGAAGATCTATATAAGGGAATGGGTTTCATTACAATGTAGAGCTTCGTGCTCAAGAACAATCATTAGTTTCATTACTATAGTTACGAGAATTGCAACCAGTTACAACCTTATTGAATTCCTACTTGAAGTCTAGTCTAAACCACCTCGAGAGATCTCTAGACACTTCCACGTGACCCTAGAGGCAGCTCCCGTAACATTGAATTAGGTTTTATTAAGTAAGAGTTTTCTTTTTTTTTGTATATATAATACTAAAATCCTCGCGAATAGTAAGATTATTAAGGAAATAAACTGTCGATAATTAAATATAAATATAAATATATAACTTATAAATAAATAAAAATCAACTCAACTTAAATCAAATTCAACTTAATTAAAAAAAAAAACAAAAAAAAACAAAAAAAAACAAAAAAAAACAAAAAAAAAACAAAAAAAAAAACAAAAAAAAAACAAAAAAAAAAACAAAAAAAAAACAAAAAAAAAACAAAAAAAAAACAAAAAAAACAAAATCAAATCAAGACCAAACCAAACCAAATCAAACCAAAAGAAACGAAAAGACCTAAAAAAAAACAATCAACAAGACTTCTTTCAAAAGTAGACTCTCTCCTCAGGGGAAAAAAAACAAGAAGAAATAAATCCCAGAACAAGACACTGGGAAAAAAACCCCCAAGCAAAAGACAGGAAAGGAAAAAGGGAGATCCCCTCCCCCCAAAACAAGCAAAAAGATAGATATCAACCCTTCCATTTCCTATCACTTGAAGATATCGACGCAATTAACATCATTCGAATCTTTTCTTTTCTATTCTTTCCTTTTCTATTCCGTTCTATTCCGTTCTATTCTATCTATTCAATCCACTTCAATATCATTTACCAGCCCTAACCCTATTGCTAATTCATACTAATGCTCTCCTCTCCTCTCCCATCTTCTCTTCTCTTCTCCTCATCTCTTCTCCTCTCCTCATCCTCTCCCATCTTCTCTCCTCATCTCTTCTCCTCTCCCACCCTCTCCCATCTTCTCCTCTCTTCTCCCATCCT
This sequence comes from Botrytis porri, assembly GCF_014898465.1. Taxonomy (NCBI): domain Eukaryota; kingdom Fungi; phylum Ascomycota; class Leotiomycetes; order Helotiales; family Sclerotiniaceae; genus Botrytis; species Botrytis porri. Next base: position 1,982,720 of record NW_024066081.1, on the reverse strand, counting down.
CTCCCATCTTCCCCTCTCCTACCCATATCATACCTCCCCAAGTTCCAACTTCCCGACTTCCCATCCTACATACAAAAATGCCCCCAAAATTCACAAGGCTATCTATCCAGCCGCAGCCGCCGCTATTCTATCTACCAACGCCTTGTCCCGATACCCTGATGTCCTGATTTCATAACCATATAATTATATAACTTTTGTATATAGGTGTATGTATGTATATGTATATGTGTATATACTTCCAAGACATGTTTCTATGCTCTGGGTCTGATGTTTGATGTTGATGCCGATGCTGATGTTCATCGATGCATATCCATATCTTTTTCCACTCTCACTCTATTCTATGTATGATATGATATTCCCCATTCCATCTATCTTCTATCCCAAGAAGACAGGAAAAAGGAACAAGAACCATTTCCCCAAGAATCACAAGCTAAACCAACCCGTCCGAAACTAAACCACCTCCCCCGCCGTCTTCCTCCTCCCGAACCCCGGAATCGACCTCTTCTTTCCCCCCCTCTTCTCCTCCATCCCCGCCGGCATCACTCCACTCGAATAAGCCTTCTTACTCCCCATCCTCCTCCCACTCTTCACATCTCTCCTACTCGCCCCACAACAACACATACCCACATGAATCACCCACGCGATAATCACACAGGAAGCCCCGATCCACATAAACGCAAACATTTGAGTTCCGACGCTGGCGCCAATATTCAGCCCCGCCTGACTCGTCACCGTATTTCGGAAAATGATAAACATAACCGTGGCGATAATCGCAGCGGTGGTGACCAGAAGCGCAGAAATAAAAGTCCAGATGGCGTAGAAGCCCGAGATCCATCGCGAATAGATGGTGAAGAAGGAGAGGAAGATATTGCAGAAACTCATAACAACACCCGTGATGAAGAAGCCGAACATGATGTGACTCGCAATGCGGATGAGACTGAGGATATTGTTTATTTGGGCGGGGAGAGCAATGGTTGCGCCGGCGAGAAGTTCATTGAGCAGGATATCGACGGGGTTGAACCAGTAGAGGTTTTCGGGGGTGGAGCACGAGGTGATACCTTCATCGTTGTAGCCTTCGCAGAAATTCCAGAGACCGACTTGGTAGAAATCGTGGAGGCCGAGGGATCGGGCGAGCGAGTTTTGCAAGGTGATGCCGCCGCCAACGGATTCGGGTATGATGTTGGTGAGGTCGAGTCGGAAGAACCAGGTATCGCGGATGACGGCTCGGTTGTTTATGTTGCCGATTATGGTCTGAGGTTTGTGTGTTAATTTTAGAATATAAGGGAAAGATTGAGATGAGATGAGATTTGAGGAGGTAGCAATGACAATGGCAAATAGCAATGATGAATATCCGAAGAAGAAAAAACTCAAACTTACAAGAATTAAAAATATAACAGCAATCATATACAAGAAACTGGTGATATAAATGGCTCTCTTCCTCGCCTTGGTAGCTCTCTTAATATCTACGCCTGCTGTCGAGACATGATTTGAGCCATCACCGGAAGTTAAGATTCGATCGGAACTTTTATCTGTGGTGCGACCTTCTGGGGATATGGTTCCTGCTTCTTGAGCTGGGAAAGCTTCTTGACGTTTTCGATTGGGGAAGAAACCCATGGTGAGATGGGGTGGTGAGGTAGATGAGATGAGATGAGGGTATTGCGTGATGTTGAATTGAGGATTGAGATGTGATGAGATGAGATGAGAGAAATTGGTTTGGCGATTATCTCTTTGTACACTTTCACAAATCCTATATATAAAGATAGATGGATATAAAATGTGAGTGAGTGAGTAGGTAGGTAGGTAGGTGAATGATAGACGACGACAATAATCGAAATAACACAATCCCAAAATCCAGAATCCAAGAACCCAATCAATAAACCATCAAAGATCGATCCATCCAAAAGTTCAAGACGGGAGAAGGATACTAGGATAGATATCAGATAATCATCCACAGAATTTCTCCAAAGACAAGCCAACCTACCTCACTCACTCTCACTTCCTGTGTGCAATTCTTCACCAAAGCTTGATTCTACTTATTAACCCGTACCCAGTTTTCAGCGACGTTCGTTTAGTAATTGTAAAATGATGATAAATAATACCGGAAGTTAATATTCTCCCATGCCTACGCTGTATAAGGATTAAGGATAACTAATAATAATAATAATAAGAATAAGGATAAGGATAAGAATAAAATCACAAGAATAAGGATAAAATCAAATAATAATAATAAGATTGGAAACAAATTAGCTTTACCCTACGACCCATCTTATCGACATCATCGAAACCATGGTACCTACACCTACCATCCACATACAGGGGCTTGGACTGTTAGCTGCATGGATTGCCATTTTAGTAAAAGAGGGTACGGTACGGAGTCATCTTGCGCATCGAGAACTGGCTTTTCGTGTTGGAGCTTGGAGTCATGAGGTTGGATTTTGTACAGATGAGACTTGGGAACAGGGAGATACTGAGGAGAGAAGGAGTGAAAAAAGAAGAAAATACGCCACTGATGTAGTTGTACATAGGAAGTCCCAAATCAATTTGAGGACCTTGGAATTATTCAACTAATAAAGCTATTGATTTTCCTAAGCAAACTTCTAGAATCGAGAAGAGTTATGGTGCTCGAATTTGTTGATTGATTACTTCTTACTTATCTCATATGATAGATACACTTTTCATCATGCTTGGTGTTGTTGGTTGGTTGGTAGTTGGTGGTTGGTGGTTGGTGGTGAATACGCTGGGCTGAATACGCTGTGAGGATTCGAGATTGGGTATAAGGAATGCGAAGGATATGAGGAATAAGAATAAGAACAATAAGAAGACTCTCCCCCTGAACATCACATCACATCACATCATCCAACTTCAAAGGACCTGAGTAATGGTGGTTCGATAGGTAAGCTTGAGAATGTAACACATACCTACCTACATACGCAGCCAGCACTCATCAATACGGTATTGAGCTTAGATACATCGAGGCGCAGTTTTAGGGATGAGGAAGGCAGGCGGGGGGGGGAGGGGGGTTCCTCTCCGATAGTACCGGTACAGATCTATAGGTCTATAGCTCTTTGACAAGATTGTGAATACGAGAATTGGGGATATCGATACGATGTGGTGTAGTGTAGTGTAGTGTACTGGTTCTTTGTTTGTTCATCTGTTTGTGAAAGAATACCGGTACAACTTGGCGGTTAATTGACGGATAAGTAAGGTTACCTAGGTAGATAATCCTTGGGAGAGATACTAGGAGACTAGGTAGGTAGGTCACTGTGTGAGTTTACACTTGTCTCGAGAGGAATTTCTTTGACTTTTCAAGATGCAAAACTAGAAGAGTTTTTCTTTCTCTTCACACTGTAGTTGTGTATTATTGGTGATAGGATAGGATGGGATGGGATGGACCGTATGGGATGGTATGATACTCACTACACAATCAATCTAGACCCTTAATCAATTATGATTTACCCTCTGCCGATGATTGTGCACCTCATTATTTCAAGTGCTCGGGAAATGTCCGCAATCCTAGACTCGGATCTATGCAGGAAGATGAGCTTGGGTGGTTCTGAATGAATGTCATCCTTGAATAGCCGTCTTGGCCGTGAGAAAAAGAGGGGCGTGAATGAGGCTTGGACCATGGAATTGGGAGAGAAGGTGGGACTTGTGTTTTCAGAAAAGGTGAGAGGTGAGAGGTGAGAGGTGAGAGGTGAGAGGTAAGAGAGGTGTGAGGTGTGAGAAACTCAGAGAGTGGTGACAAGTAGATGCAGAAAATGATGATGAGTTTTTGGTGAAACTCGATTTGATACACTTGTCAGACACTTGGATGAGGTGGTGATGTGGTGATGTGGTGATGTTGTATTGGGAGGGTCTGGTGTTGGTTTGGAGTGAAATGGTTATCTTTGGAGATTCTATGTTTGTGTGTGATTTTTTTGCATTGGATTGACTGGCTGTCATCATACTGTATTATTGAGTCGGTCCACCTTAACCTTTTTGCTTTTATTCGTATATACTCAAGTAAGCCTAAATATGATGACAGGATGATTGATTGATCAATTGATCGAATGAATAGATAAAGAGCCTTCACCCGTTCGCTTGGGACTACCCTCCCGCTATGATTCAGGGACAATGGGACATACTTTCGTATGGGACCATGGCACCAGTCCACCAGTCACGCACATGTAGATCTACAACCCAAAGGAAGATCGATATTTCCCAAGGGAAGACTGTTCTTTGGACGAAAACTAAGATTCTACACAGCTAGATTCCTCCTCTGGTCGACGGAATACTCCACCATCAACATGCACTCGCCATCGTTATCATCATCTAGTGTCTAGCCTCCAGCATCTAGAATCCAGCATCTAGAATCCAGCATCTAAAGATTCCAAATCCATCTCCAATCGTCTACCAGTACGTACAAGTAAAAGATTTGTCAACTGTTACACTCTCAAGACTCTCAAGACTGACAAGACTCTCCATTCCTCAAAGGGGGCTTATTTTCCCTTGGTATATGGCCGAGTATCCGAAGCTAAAATTGGATTGCGTATCCACTGTGGTGTCTGTGTCTTAAAACAGACTGTCTTCCAATGCGAGTGAGTCCCTTGAGTAATAAGTTGAGCCCCTCTGTCAACTTTCAAGCCCTCAAACCTCTCGAGCCTCTCGAATTTTAATATCTGAAGAACCATACCGTACCGTCTACAAAATAGAGGTGAAGAAAGAAAACGTACACGGTACACGAAAATAGAAAAGAAAACAACGAGATAACGTCATTCATTCATTGCCTTGCCCTGCCTTGCCTTACCATTGGAACAACTACTTCATTTTCTTCTCCTTCAACCGTGCCACCGAAGTAACTAGGTATTCCATCTACCTCAATACTCACTACTCCTATTTTAGAAATCTATTCATTACTATTCAATGTTTTAGCAATCATTCCAAATTAGGTAGTATTATGTATTTTACCATATACATTTTACTCCCTACAGAGCAATTCTTTTTCTGACGTCGACTGTGAATTCCCAGTCCCACCTTCACCATCCCAAATTCCTATCGCTATCTAAACTTTTCCCCAAACTTCTCGAATGCGAGTTATACCACCTCTTCCCTCCCCCCCCAAGACCATCTCCACTCATTTGCATCTTCTTTCTATCTTGACTACATTCACAATTCCATCTACTGATCTGCCAAAGTGATTAGGCGTCAAACAAATCACGGCAGAATCACAGGAGGAGGAAACATGTTGTTTTCTCGCCTCTTTTCAGTCACTTTCCTGGCTGCTGGAGTAGTGCATGCTCAAGCAACTTCAGAAAGTACTTCTTCGAGTTCGACTTCGGATTCAACTTCAACATCTGACACAGATTTCACATCAACGGAAACTGATTTAACCACCATAACCGGATCGGAATTAAGAACTCCCACAGGATCTTATCTTTCTCTTTCCACTACAATTACACTTTCTACATCTTCATCTCCTGTCTCCACTGAAGCTATAGTCTCGACTTCAACTGATAGCACCACCACTCGCACCACAACTTTGGGATCAACCACAATCTATGCATTGGGCACAGAGACTTTAACCGGAAATGTAACAGTATCAACCAGTTCCGCTACACAAATTGTTTTGACGGGTGGAGGACGTCACACCACCACCACTGCCATCAATGGAACATCCAATTCAACTGCCACATCCACCTCCAGCTCTGCCGTAGCAACCAACACCACTCCCTGCAACAATTATGTTGAATTCTGCGATCGCAGTTACGGAAACATCACCGAAGTATCCGCACACAATTCGCCCTTTGTGAGAAGTGGTAGCGCGGCGGCAAATCAAGCATTGGATGTGACGACCCAACTCAACGATGGAATCAGATTATTACAGGCTCAGATTCAGTGGAATGGAAGTATTCCACATTTCTGCCATACTTCCTGTGATATATTGGACGCCGGTCCTATTACAACCTATCTGAGCGAAGTCTACGATTGGGTGCAAGCCCATCCCTTTGACGTCGTCACCATTCTCCTCGGCAATGGAAATTATTCCAAAGTCGATAAATACATTCCCTTCATCGAAGAAACTGGTCTCCAAAACTTCGCATACATACCCCCTAAAATCCCCATGGCATTAGACGATTGGCCCACCCTCGCCAGTATGATTCTCAGCGGAAAAAGAGTCGTGTTCTTCATGGACTATGAAGCAAACCAAACCGCCTATCCATGGATTCTCGACGAATTCACTCAAATGTGGGAAACTCCTTTTGATCCCATTGATCGCTCATTTCCATGTACACCACAACGCCCACCCAATCTTCTCGATTCCGATGCGAAATCGCATATCTATATGACGAATCACAATTTGAACTATGATATTAATCTCCTGGGTATTTCACTACTGGTCCCGTATCAGAATTTACTGAATGAGACGAATAATGCCACGGGATATGGATCGTTGGGAATGAATGTCGAACAATGTGTGCAGGATTGGGGATTTCCACCAAAGTTCCTGAATGTAGATTTCTATAATGTGGGACAGGGAAGTGTTTTTGAGGTTGCTGCGGAGTGGAATAATGTTACGTATAATCGAGAATGTTGTGGTAGTTCGGCGACGAGTGATGCGGGGAGATTGGACGTGGTAGGGAGGAGTGTCGTGATGGTTATGATGGGTGTGTTGGGTTTCATGTACTTTGGATTGTGAGGTGAGGTGAGGTCTGGTATTGCTGGTTGTGTATAGATGGTATAATGATTGCTGTTCATATCAGTGAGAGTTGTTTACCTTTGATATCTAGATGGTTTAAGATGCTTTTCTTTTCTTTGCTTTGCATTGCATTGCATACATGGAATGGCGTTTGGGATATTCATCTTGCTTGGATGGAGAATTATGAAATAGATTACTGGTATTAGGTAGATTGGATGGATAGGTGCATGGTGGATATATAAAAGATATAATCATTGGAATATTTTAGTTTACAGTATGAGTATGTTTCTGTTGTGGAAGAGTGTAAAGAGTGAATTGACATTGATACCTTCAATTCAGCCCATAAGATTGATATTGATGATATTGATCGCAGCTTTTCATTTTTCTTTCTCTTTCTTTCTTTTCTTTCTCCTCTTCCTCTTCCTCTTCCTCTTCCCCCCCTTCACTCTATCATAAAGTAATACATACATACATACATACATAAAATAATATATATAAACAAATAAACAAATAAACAAACAATCATTTCAACTTCAACTTCCATCCCCAGATTTTTCATCTTTCATCTTTTTTTAATATATATATATTTTTAAATTCTTCTTTTTGTGGAAATTTTGAACTGGAAATTTGAAACTTGTTTGGAGATTTGTATTGAGATTTGTATTGAGACTTATATTAAGTCGTTCTTTTTGTTGGGAAGTGGGAATTGGGGTTAGGCTCGCTTTGGGTTGTGGTTTGATGTATTGGTGGAGGAAGGAGGGAGGGAGAGGGAGAGGGAGAGGGAGGGGGAAAGTTCTATTAGAGATTGGTGAATATGTATTAGTGTTGGTATTGGTATTGGTATTGGTATTGGTTATGGATATTATATGTGGATGTAGATATGAATATATGTATGATGACGAATATATGATGACGAATCACTATGTAATGATGAAATCAATGATAGTAGATGAGACGAGCCTCCGCTAAGCTAGGGATGGAACAGAGGAATAGAGAGAAGGAATAGAAGATGAGAGGAAAGAGGAACAGAAAATGAGAGGGAAGAGGAACAGAAAATGAAAGGAAAGAGGAACAAAAGACTAGAGAGGAAGAAAATAAGAATAAGAATTTCAATACTAAGTAGATGTTTAATGTACATCTTGATTCTTGAGATTATGTTCATTGATCGCAGTAGAGAAAGAAAAGATCAACAGGAGAGGGAAGAGAGAGGGAAAAGGAGAAGGAGAAGTAAAAAGGGAGAGATGGAGGTATAGATATAAATATAAATCCAGATATAGAAGCGGAAAAAACCTCATGAATACTATTTAGTATATTTTCTACTATATCATATCATATCATATCATATAATCATCGCGAAATCTGATATGATATACATGCTCAACTTCTGAACAAATGGATTTATATACAAGTACCAGGTAGAGAAGTTGATATCTACCCAGACAGTACTTGTGGATAAGTGGAGGGAAGGGCAAATAAAAGATTCGATTTTTATTTTCAAAGCTAGATAGATAGAAATAAACAACGAATCAACAAATCGGCAAATTCATATTAACTGATATAATCTAACCTAACAGAACATACCAAACCATCCCCATCTCCATCCCCAACCCCAAGAACTTCTCCTACACCTGTCTATATCTTACCATACAGTCAAGAGCAGATTTCATCGGAGTTTAGTATATGCAATGGAATGAAATGAATAAGTTATAAGTTGATAAGTGATTGAGATAAATACAAATAGTCAGTCTAACTCTATCCGATCTCACTACCACGACTTTACAAACAAACAAACCAACAAGAAATATAATGAATCGGATTGAATTGGAATTTAGTGATTCGAAAAAGGGTAGGAATTACTAGTCATTGTTCACCGTGAACTTATCTATTACATACCTACCTGTTTATATTAATTTTTCTTATAATGATTGATTTGATTCGCGCTGGGATGACTTAGTATATGTTATATTATATCTAGAGAGGAATGTAGTATGTAGTATGTAGTATGTAGTATGTAATATATAGTATATAGTATATAATATATAATATTGAGATTGAGATGTTAAAAGAGGGATATGATGAGATGAGACGACGAGGTAATGATGTAGTAATATAACATAGGAGATACATTACATTCCCATTCTCCCTATCAGACGCAATCAAGCTCCATAGAAATGAATTTAGAGACTAGGAGAACGAGAACTATTACATTGATACAATTCAAAAATTACGCAAGAATCCCTTATTCATACCACCTCTTTGATTTATACTAATCATATAACCGAGAATACTACCTACACACTATAAAGGAGTATATAATCTCAATATCGCATCCTTGACATAGAATAAAAATTACCTAGGCAAGTAGCGTTGTTTATGTCATATCTATATCCATACCCTCCATACCATCATGCTCCATCAAACAGCTCCAGATCGCAATCGTTTTGATTATACATCTTCTACATATCTACCATGAGATATAGATTTCACACAATCTTCGAGTCTAAGATGACTCATAGCTGTAAGCAAATCATTCCTTGCCATGCAATATTTGAGATTCATAGGAATCAATCGTAATATTTAGGAATTAAGTACAGACTGGATGGAATGTCCTACGTATGTGTATATGTTCCTTGAAAATTCTTCATTTCATCTAGAAAATAATACAGATTCTTGATAGCTAGATTAGTAGACTTTCAGCCCAGATTTACGGTCAAAACTGATCCCGATCTGAATAAATCGATTGTCTTCAAGAGATAGATACAGTATCTGAACATAATATCCGGCTTAGTTCATGCTCTTAGCTTGTGTGTGATTTCGTAGCAGGGTAAGAATTGAATGGATAGGAAGAATAAATAGCAAAGCGATCTTGGATTTAGTAAAGATAGATTGGAGTGGTGGGGAGAAAGAAAGGAGTGTGAGAAGATAAAGGATATAAGCAGCTCCACAAATACTTTGAAGCCCTTGCTGTGTAAATAGCTTTCTAGGAACGGCCACTGGGAAATTTAAGAAGAGATAGTTATCAGAATATATTAAGATCGATATTGTCTACTTGTGTAAAATGGTGAGGAGATATTGTTCGCTGTGATGAGAATATGGTAGTATCCTTTTCATGGTGTTTACGATGTATGCATCACAGTGTGGGTGAGAGTTGGCATATCCAGCTTTATTTGGATATTGAGATACTGATATAGATCTCTCTTCTTGTGGGACATACGGGACTTGTATTTCCAAACTCATTATAAGTCCCTTGAAGAAAATCACTTGGATATGGAACTTCGACAAGTAACGCTGGATGATTGCTTCCACTTGGAGCCAAGATTCAAGAATATTAATTTCATGAGCGAGCAGATTTGTACAAGGTGACAATAAAGTCATTAGCCAGAAGACGTAAAAGATTATGATTGATTCCAGAAATGAACTCCTAATATGGGTATCAACCTATCCTATCCAACTCCAGATGCAAGTTTCCCAAAGTACATCAGTCCCCATAAACCCAATCTTAACGTCGAGTATCTTTCTGACCTATCTTCAACCAGATTACCATAAACCCTAATCACCTCCCATCCCCTTCCTACCCTTAACAACATTGACCACATCTTCCACATCATCCTCCTCTCCCAACGTCTCTACCTTCCCCCCACTACTCTTCGACAACTTATCATCCGTCGCATCAAATGTTTTCTTCGCCTCATCGATGAACATTTTCTTCTCAAACACCTCTGTAATTTTTCCTAAAAATGCTGGGTTCTTCCGACAAGCAAATTTAATATCATCGAGTTTTACTTTTTGTCGACCAGCTATTTGGGCTGCGCGAGAAGCTTCAAAACAGAGCTCGATGATGAAATCAGTTACTATTTCATCGAGGGTTTTGGTCGTGGTCTCAAGGGCATGGTGAACGTCACCGTGAGCGTGGAGGAAAGATTTTACTGCATTGATTAGATTAGTTTGGGTGTTGATTGGTAGGAATAGAAGAGGAAGCCATAGGGAAAGAGTGGAACGTACGTTCTGCTTCGGTGAAGTTTTGTTGACCGCGGTTCTTGGCTGCGCGAGCTCTTGGTTCAGACATTTCTTGAGCTAGGATGAAATTTGAATTTGGACAGCTGATCAAGATATGATGCGATGAGTTGCGCGCGTCTTGTAGAGAAGAAGTCTGATACTAATTGGTATGTTACGAAATTTGATCGTTGCAGTTCTGGTAGAAAGTTGTAATTTCACTCAATTTCTGAATTGATGAGTCCGCGAGGGTAAATATCAAGTGCTATAAAGTAGACGTATCCGCGCGTTTCTTATGATAGTACTGTCACTCTGGGAGGAAATCGAATCTTTGATATAAAGTAGAGTCGTGGAGCTGCCGCGAGCTACCCTACGATTATTAATTTATCCGGGATCCGGGGCTTGTGATAGTCCGGCTACCGATGGCCCAATGCATGTGAATGGAAATGTGTTTGATAAATGGTATTTACAGATTCATATACTGAGGAACACTCCAATCATCTAGAAGTTTTCCTGTGATTTTTGACTATTACCCTACAAAATGGTTTGTCAAGCCCAAAAATCCCAATTTAGGACTCTGCGTATGCGGATTCCTCTTGCGCAAATGTACTAACAAGCTATCTAGTCAGCTCTCTTCAATTTCCAATCAGCGCTACTAGTGCTCCTCCTCCTCATATGTACGAGTGCATACGCACACCAATTATTTCCCAATATTATGGATCGAAACAAGGAAGGGTATGATAGCATTTATTTTGCACAAAGCTGGGAACTGAAATACTGATGGAAGATAGTACTTTTACTGGGTTGTTCTGGAAATGTGCGAGGATAGGAGAGCGATTGAGTCCATATATAAGTGTTTGCTGTGTTGTCATGGCCGTGAGTTGTACTCTGCTCGGCTAGACTGGAGAATCGCTAATGAATGACAATAGGTTTCTCTGTTTATTGGTAACTGAATGTTTGGGTGAGGGAATTTGCATGGCGTTTGGAGGGGGGATGAATTTATGTCAAATCGAGGTCTGGATCTCAAAGACATTTGGCATAGGAGGTGTGCTTGGAACGTTATGAGAGGGTGGCATTTGAGCCAGAATGATAATACATTATACGCATAATCGAACACTATACCAGGTTATTTTACCCTCCCGCGCATTCACGCATGCCTTGCAGAAGCTATCCCTTTGCGCCAGTCTCCGGTCTCCAGTCTCCAATTTTCAATAACCAAAACACTTCGCCAATGCCCATTCGAATGCCCAGATATACCTAGAATACAACCAAGAAAGAAACCTTTGTAAGAACCCACTTGTTCTTTCAAAACAGAGCCAGAGCTCCTACGTCATGGTTCAAGGCACTGAACTTTGAATGCTGGCAGTATCCATGGTTTCATTGTCACCCCAAATATCTCGACTCTCTTGTTCCACAGATCTCATTGCAGAAGCAACTTCCTCCAACTTTACTACCACATCAAGAACTCCTTCATTAACCCTTTGGAAATACCTATCGTTAGCCTCCCTTCTCTTCCTTGCCAATACAATATCTGCTTTTGTGTCCTCTTCCAATTTACTGCCCATCCTCTCTCCGCCTCCACTATGAACCCCACTCGTGTTCGTACTCCTTCCTCCATCCGTTCCAGATGTCGCCGTCATTCCCGGTCCATCTAGAGCACTCTTCCCCTCACTTCCCAATGTCCCACCTCCAACGTCACCTTTACGTCCCTCGTCAACCACATCATCCGCTTCACTCCTAGCCCACGCTTGCGCCAAAGCTATTTGTGTTTTCCGCAATTCCTCTAAAGCTCTACTATGTTCGGGTCCAAAGACATGTGTCGCATGTACAGCACTAAGCTCAACTTCTTCTAATGTACTTTGCATTTCAGCCCATAATGCATCGGTTCTCGCAGCTTGTTTTTGTCCTTCGGAAGGAGCTTTCCCTGCGCGAGGAAGTGAGGGAATTGTATCGGTAGGTCCATCGAGGTTAGTTCGCAATGGTAATCTTTGGGAACGTTGACGGACGAGGGAATTTCTAGAATTGGTGGGATATAAGGTTGATGATTGATTGGATTGTATAGGTGCTAGAGCACCTTCTAATGATACGTGAGAGGCATTTTGAGAAGGTGTAGTAAAGAGTACTGGAGGTGGATCGCGACCTGGTCGCTTTGATTTCGATTTTGGTGATTGTTCCATCTTGAATCCCAGATTCAAAGAATGTATGCTGTATGATTGTAATAAGGAGTTTGGAGCTGTTGGATAGAGGCTATCAAAGTTCTTATCAGTGATTGTTATCGCCGACAATCTAAATTAAAATTGGTGCCTTAAAATAAAATCAATTCTGACTACTTTCAGGCCACAGTTTATTCTGCCCAGAAATTCATTTGTTCGCTTAGCGCATTTTAGCTTCACGCACTCATTGTGATTTTGAAATTCTTCTCTCCAGCTTTCGCAACGACATATCGACAACTAACCATAACCCATCAATTCCCGTTATCGCCTTAATTCGGTACATACCCAATTTCTCTACGATTCATACTCTCAATAAATTTCAATCAGCAGCTAATTCGAAATTTCTCAATAGCAATCATGGGTAAAGGAAAGCCAAGAGGTCTCAACGCCGCTCGCAAACTTCAAAACCATCGTCGCGAGCAAAGATGGTCTGATTTGTCCTACAAGAAGCGTGCTTTGGGTACCGCTTTCAAGTCCTCGCCATTCGGAGGTTCCTCCCACGCCAAGGGTATCGTTCTCGAGAAGGTCGGAGTCGAGGCCAAACAACCTAACTCCGCTATCCGAAAGTGTGTCAGAGTCCAGTTGATCAAGAACGGAAAGAAGGTCACTGCTTTCGGTATGTGGATTACTTTATATCATGGGATTCCTGCGAGATAGTGGAGGATGAATTGAAGACGCGCGGCCGAGAGAAGGATGATTTGGAGAAATGGGAGAATTATAAATGAAGAAGAGACACTAACATGAAATTTTTACAGTTCCTAACGATGGTTGTCTTAACTTTGTCGATGAGAACGACGAGGTCCTCCTCGCTGGTTTCGGTCGTAAGGGAAAGGCCAAGGGAGATATTCCTGGTGTTCGTTTCAAGGTCGTCAAGGTCTCTGGTGTTGGATTGTCTGCTTTGTGGAAGGAGAAGAAGGAGAAGCCAAGATCATAAACGAACATGTTAACGATTTTGCTTCTTGGGGGGAATGGGATATGGTGTTTTGCTGTCGCGACGATCGATGGCTAGGCTCAGAATCTACATATAGAGCATAGTACTTTCACACCTGCAGCATTTGGGAATGAATACCTCCATTGATCATGATCACCATCAATTTGTCTTCTGGAACGGATTTGGTTCGTGAAAATGGTTTTTGTGTGATGAATATCTGGGATATTGAAATGGAATCGACATGATGGCCGGCTGTTCGTCTTAAGTCCATTTTGGAACGAGTGGCAAAGTGTCTTTTGACTTCAGAATTTCCACGCACTCGGTCCTCCCACACGCTCAAGCGCGCAATGTGCCATTTTCTTAGTGACATCACCTCATCTAATGTCCCTCAGCCATAATATCGAAAAGTTTCTCACGAAAATGCAAAAGGAGCAATTGATATGACGCTCCGTCAGTTACCCGGGGACTACTGTCATGGTAACTACTAGGTACTATATATCTATCTTGTTAACAAACATCAATACTGCCAATGTATAAACAGTAACACACTTATATTCCAACCATTCCTCAATGCCTAACAGGTATACTTTGTTATTCTATGACCTTGCCATCTATATTTATCCTGGCATATACTTCCTAGTCAATAAGATGTCCAGTCCTCTTTTCTGCATGCCATGACCCTGAAACAGTCGCAATGCTACTGCAGACCCATGAGCTCTTTCCAGCCCGCACTCATTCACTCGTCATTACCTGAAACCCATCGTTTCGATGTTTCTTTCTGTATTAAAAAAGAAAATTATCCTTTCGAGTGGAGGTCTGGTACTACTCACAGAAGAGGAAACAAAACCGTAAGAGCTGCAGGCAAGCCCAATATGCTAAAAATCATTCTCCGAAAGAATAGTGATATATAATTGCGCGACTCAATTCTGTCTCCGAGACAGATTATTAAGGATTGGAGTCATGTTTGTAAATGCATCTTGCTGTAGCGTCGGCACATCTCAACCACTTCTGTTTCTACTCTAGTCATGCGGAGTTGTGATGCAAAAAATAGGTCGAATTACTGAAAATTCAATATTGCAGAATAAACATTAAAAAATACACTTTTATGTGATACACAGTATCGGCCTCCTCCTTACCCTGATCTCCATCTAGCCCTCCCGAATCCTCATACATTCATCGGAATCACATCACCTTCCCTTCCCTCATACTCTCTCCTACTCCTCCCAAACATTAATCGCCATAGCCAACGCCGCCACATCCGGCGTCCTAATATAATCCACCTCGATCAAATTCGGTTTTCCTGTTTTCCCTCTCCCGCGTACCAGTCCCCCAAAATTCCTGAACAAGCTCCGCTGCGCCAATATCGCATACCCGAGTACAGAATTCCACCAATTACCGATATCGGCTTCGAAAGTAGTCAATTGAAAGAGGATCCAGGATGATTTGTGCATTTGTGCGGGGTTTGTCGGGGTGATGGCGGGAGAGGATCTGTGTAGGGTGAGGAGGCGGAGCTGGGAGGAGGCAAGGTAGGAAGGAGAGTCGGTGGCGGAGTCGTGCCCGGTTACGGGGAGGCGGGACGCCGGGAGGGGTGTAAAGGTTATTTTGTAGTTGGTGCGGCGGGAGAGGGGTTCAGGCACTGGATTGAGGGGTTAGTTTAAGGTGGTCAGGATTCAATAAAAGAGTCTTGATATAAACAATATGTTCCAGGGGGTGAAGACGTAAAGATGAAGTGAGATTACGATATAAACGCTGCAATATGCAAAGGAGGGGCTAAGGATTTAAGACTGGATACAGAACAGAAGGGAAGACTTTCGAGATTGTAATATTCAAATCGATTGTAAAGCTAGCAATTGCAATGTGAAAAGACAAGTAATACTTACGAATGCCACCGGGAATGTTGGACATTTCCCGCTTATCGATAGGGGAAGAAGACAACTCTTGTGAGTCGAGCGAATCCATAGTGTTCAACGGCGCAAGATAATCATCTGAACTAACAGGATCGCAGCCAGCTGAAGATGCTATCAGAGTGGTATTTGCATCTCTTTTTCCCCTCCCAGGATGTGTCGGAAACGGTATCGGCGCATCGCAAGGAATCCTCACGAACACCGTACTATTACCCCCCTTGGTTATAAAAGTGTCCAATGGTAAAAGCGACAAATCCCAGCCCAATCTCCGTGGTTCCCGCCACGCATTACGAATTCCACCCAATAACTCCAAAAGCTTCATCCAGTCAATCGCATTAAATTTCCTCCATTTCCACGCATTACTTGCATCATGCGATATGTCAAGCACGATGAGTTCTCCGGGATGTGCTTTTGTAAACCTATTCACATCTTCAATTACACTCTCAATACTTTGACCTGTGGCACCCCACATTCTCCCCGAGGCAAATTTACCATGGTAAGTCATCCATTTTCCCTCATAAAACACAGGTCGAATATCTAACCAGCGGGCTCCGAAAATTAGTTGCATAAATACGGAATTGGCTTGTGTTTGTGTGTTGTGTAATGTGCCTGGCCCTTTGAATGAATTGCTTACGATACTGGCGCCTGCGTTGTGAGCCATGGGCATACTGATTTGACGGAGAGGTCTTGAGGAGATAGTGGAAAGAGTGTTTTGCATCCAGGGGATTGGAGGGTTAGAGCTGACGTAGGGGGTTGAGATACCATTTCCTGCGAGGATGAATGGATGCGGATGTTTTTTGCTATAAACCAGGTCGATGATTGAATTTTTGGGATTGTTGAGAGAGGAGAGGTTTTCATGATAGACAACCTCGATTTTGGTTGGATTTTGGCGGGCTCGAACGGTAAAGGATTCGGGGGATGAAGGATTATCGATACGATATGTTGCTTCGGCCTTTGCGTCCCGTAGATAGAGAATCCATGAGATATAGGATTCGGCGCTGGTACCTGTGGTAATTTGTTAGGATTGGGAACTGGCCATAAGGAATAGAACGTAGCCTGAATACCGGACGGAATGGTGGTATTGGGAAACCATTTCATGTGATGTGTTTCATTAGATATCAAGTGCCAGTCGTATGGAGTTCCATTGACGAGTTCCACATATGCTTTTGATGCTGCCAGAACCATAGGTAGCAGGAGCAGCAGGGCTGCAAATGCATGTCGGGTAAAATTAAACATTATAGATGGTATACAAGTGGGTACTACAACTCCTGAGATGCACAAATGCGTACGAACCCAATTACATGCAGAACTTGCAATGTTGATGATTCACAAGACGAGAGGACGAAGGAAACAGAATGCACAAGCTGGAAATTGCTAAGGTGTCAACATTGCCAACCCCAAGTTGTGTGGGAGGTGTTAACGTCATGATTAGGAATTTAGTGTACTGTCTACAAAAGATCGCCTACCGAACTGAAAATAGTGGACACTCCATAATTTTTATCGAGAACATCATATGCCTTATCGATTGCACCCGCACGATGGGGACAGCAATATAGATATGAATTGTGTTTGAAAAAAACATGGCCAGTAGCGGTCAAAAATGTATGACAGCAATATATATGAAAAAGCCTCGAAAGTTTGAGCGTGAAAGTTTGAGATTGTCTTGCAGACATACCTAGTACGTCATTAATCGTCATGCCCTAATGAATGGTACAAAGTTTGCAAGTTCAGGCGAAACAAGATATTCGAAACCCAACTTTGAATTGATATTTTTGTTACTTGTAAATAGAAGCCAAGGAACTTTCTATCAACAAGTTTGTCCTTATTGCTTAATCTTTCACCTTCTTTTAGCTGCTCCCCGGTACGAATTGCTTGAAAAGAAAAGAAAAAAACGGTGAGATTCGTAGGGAAAAGTCAGATGGTAGTAAAGTTTGAGAAGAATTTGGTTGCTTCGTAAAGCAGACAAATCATGTTGAAGTATCTCTGCAGAACAAAGTTTCCCATTGGAAAATGTCTTATCCTATCCAGAAAGTGGGAAATGCTGAAGAAGAAATATCAGACTCACGTGTCTTGCACATGATCGGAGCCACTAGCTCGATGCTTAATCCTCCCGCAGTCCCAGAAGGAAACTTCAATCAAGGAGAATGGGTTCTGAAACATGTCATTTTACTGCCTGATGATATGTGTCATCTATAGAGTATGAAGGGTGACATGAAAAATCAATCAACGCAATCACGACGACATGAACCTAAAAGATCCTACACACGTTAAAAAAAGTCAAAGAGCCATGGAATCCTATTTGATGCGATTCATGAGCAGATCATACTTTGTCTCTACCACGTCTACTCGGCAGATCTAGGGCCCTTTGGCAGCAACGTGAAAAGGTGCCTAGTGTCAGCTCTACTAAGCGCTTCTTCTCAAGCCTGAGCGGCTGAGTTGAGATCTAGTGAGGGAAGATACAATTAGTGCAGCTTAACTAAAGCAAAGCATAAAATTGTTGGCGCGTGGCAAGGCGGCTGGAATCCTGTGGCTCGCGTACGCGTTTCCCCTTTTGGGATGTAAGGTTCACACTAGCAATTAATGTCTGTTCATCAAATTTGAAGTAGGAAGATCAAATAAGCTTTTTGACACCCCTAGAAAAAAAACACCTTTTGCACTTTTTGATGGCGGTCCCTCAAATATACATGTGTGACGTGTCATGGCATGCTCTTTCAGGTTCAGGTGGTATGACATCGACGACGCGAACATATTCATAGGATACGTTCAAATAGTGGAAAGAAGCCGCAAATCTCGATCTCATGTGGACTGCTTACTTGTAAGTAGAGTTTATTTCAAGGCAAATATATCGAAATTTCCAGAAATAACTTGAATCTCAGCTCCGTCACAACCGATTTAGGCGATTTCGTCGGCTTCATCAATGTTTTGTATCTTTTTTGTACAATATGAGGCTCCACTGATCTCCCGTCGCGGAGATCAGTAATCATGACAAAATGTCTGGCAAGCATAGGTACATCGTATATCTGTACTCGGAAAGTTAATCCTGCAATTGGATAACAAAATTTAGAACAAAGTTTAATAAATTGATATAGACGAAAAAGTAAGATTTTTGCTTTGAAATCCATCACTCATACATGGACTGGTGGGGTGAATCCTCCGACTCGCGCGCAGTTGCTGGCCACGATGATTTCATGTAATCATTTTGTCTTTCTTTCGAGCTGTCCGAGGAGAACCCGCCCCCCCCCCCAAACCGAAGTCCAACCTACATACTTTTGTTTGAACTCCAGATGACATAGTAAATTTGAGAAGGTCGGCCAACAAAGGGTGGGCTCGAGATAGGGCTTGGGAAATAAGCGGATGACAAATGAGCTACCATCAAGTCATAGCCGTACTCCGTACGCGTATATTCTAGATGAACCAATCTATCAGGATTTGGAAACTCTTCATTTAGTGCTGAGTATTGCCGGGACTGTCAGCAAGGCAACTCGGCAGTATCATTTGCGTGTAGCAACTAATCATGAGCTGAGCACGTGCTGACGGCGAGTCAGGGGCACAAAGTTAAACTTTGCATTTGTCGCACCGCTCGGTTATAGACAACTACGACTCTACGCGAAGAAGTTTTGGACATTCTGAGACCAGGATCGGAACCTTGTCCCGAAAAGTTTAAAAGATTGCGTTGGAAAGTGTACCGTATGTTTTGCATTGCATGTTGAATTAGGATTCGCTAGTTGACAGCTGTGAACATGAGGCTCACTGTTGGAAGTAATCAAACCGGCACCAAAGTTCGCTTCTGAATAAAAGGGTTCTTCCCAGGTCCCAGTAAAAGATTGCGTAGTAATTACCAGGAGTGCGACGTGCGTGCATCAAACGGCTTCTTTCTTATCTGACCAACCGATATAACAAGTGCCGGGTTTAAATAATATGGTGATTAAATATATGAAGCACTCAAGGGACGGAGATATGTCAAAAAGAAGTAAGGGAGGGTCGCTGACCTCCAAAAAGTGCGGGGCGCGGGAGGGGGCCATCCTTTGGATGATGCTCCCTGACTCCTGAGCTCGTCTGCAGCGCGGAAGTATTCCACCAATCAAAGGGTCGATCACTTGAAAAGTCTGGATTTGGCTGCCTGTCGTTGTGGCTACAAATCCGAGTTTCCTCGAAATCTCCGAATTTTGTGGCTAGTGTGTCAAGGGCAAATTTTGAATTTGGATTTACAGATGCTTCACGAACTGCCCGTCGATAGATGGACCATATCACCCTTGAACACATGAAGAGCAAGTAAGGGCCAGAGTACCCGGGAAAATATCAAGGAGATTGTGAGGGAGGGGACGGCCAAGAGAGCCAAGATGATAGATATTCTGGGCAAGGAAAATGCATGTCACTGCACTCTTCCGTGGGAGCGGCTGCTGCGGATATCGCGGGCTTATGGCAAGGTCTGTCCTGTTTTTTTTAATCCAGGATGGAAATGAGGAGATTGTTGTTTGATTAAAGTTCTAGAAATCCGGGACGACTTCTCAATGCAGCACGGAGATGGAAAGAATACGGGAAAGAATTGCGAATGCATGAGCCGAGAAGGCGGAGATCATCATTTGGATCTTGATACAAACGATCGTTCAAACACCAAATGCATTGTTGTAACTTGTGAAATGTAAATTTCAAGAGTTCACCCCGAGTCCGAAGTTAACGTCGGATCCGACACAGAATCTTTTAAAATTTTGGATGGGGACAGAGAGGGGGAAGAAAATTGAGTTTGCTTCAACGTTTTGGTGATGTGGCGAGAACGATACTTTCCCTCGAAATCCAGACGTCAAAACTCAATAGAGTATTTATCTAGTAATTGAAAAAAACCTGAAGTTGTTGAAAAAGTTAATCATATAGCGAAGTTTAACCTTCAGCCAATAAATACCTGAGTCAGCACGAGACATTGACTTTATGCCTTGACTGTGCCTGATTCTGGGATTGCTTATGGTTGAGCAGATGCTTTCCCAAGTCGATAGCGCCTTTCCTCGTGACTTCAATTGATCCAGTATCGAAATCAGATATTGAACAGTACTGGATGTGCACTATACGTCCCAACGGTGGGTGTATCTGTGAACCCCCCTCGCCCCCTCAGCCCCCTAATCTTAAAACAACTTACGAGTTATGTTATAGCTTTGAATATCTGTTCATTGATCGGTCATGGATTGATTCATGGATGGAAACTCTCTTTTAATTCAAATATGGTGATGAGAGCCATGAAGAGGTTGATGTGCGAAGAGCGAAGCGCGAGATGATCTGAAATCACAGGGGAGACGATTATACTTTATTTGTTCCCCATTCGCTTAGCAGCAGACTATGGCTGAAGTGGCAGTTGCTCCGTGCTTCTGAGGAAGCTATTAATCATGCTAAAATTATACAGCTCTAATCTTCGAGATGGTTTCCAAATTCCTAATATATGTCGTTCTTTTCGGTTATAGAGTTCTGCACTCCGTCTTAGCCTAGCGAATTCCATGCTGTTGCTTCTTTTGCCACTAGAACACTTCGGAGGCCCGTTTAGCATGAATGTCTGGCCGCCGGGATAAAGTCTCCGATGAGTCAATGTCATATCAAATTTTATATTGAGATATCTCAATCAGTGTTGGATTTATGTAAGGATTCCAGTCAGTCAACCGAGTACGTGTGTACGCTGAGGATCGAGATCTGATTATCAGTAGATTGTGCTGTCGGATTGAGGCGTTGTGCTCCGGTCTTGTATTCCTGGTCTAGATTGCTAATTTAGGGTCTTTTTGCAGCTCTGCTGCATCTAAACCCTATCATCTAGTCAAACCTTACATACGACAAAGACCTCGGTGCTGTAATGGTGGTGGTGGTGGTGGTGGGCAAAAGTCGTAGGTTCAAAATCGATGGACCAGTCACTAGGTCACAGTAGTCGGGTAAAAGTATTGGGATGCTAAGAGACAGATGTATGCAAAAATCTCGGTGTCAGAGTTTACTTTTACCATCGGTACGCGGGAGAAACGAGATGAATTCGATTCAAGCAAATATCGCAAATTTGCATAAGACGTTTAACTGTTTAACTTTGGGTTGAAACTCCATATTTACTGACTCGACGAATCGACCTATTAGTTAAATTTGGTCTGAAAAATGATGATGTTCTGATTCCCTGTTGTCCCCAGGGCCCAGGAGCTTTGATATTTGACTCCACAAGCACTTACAAGCATTTTCTTCCTGTGACAGAGCGCGGAAATGTTCCAATTTAATTGGATCTTATACTTTCCACGATACCAGGGTTCAATGTCTGTAATAAGATTTTGGAGACCTATCAGGCGCAAGTCATGAACTTACACTTTTGGAATCTTACTATATAGGACACAACCTCTTCAAGCCATCCTCCCTGCTTTTGCTTCACTCTTTCCAATAGAAATTCTCTTTCCATTACATATCGAAATCATATCGAATCCACTCCTTTAAGATCTCCACGCCGAACCCAAGCAGATACACAAAAGCGTCGAATCCATCCATTCATCTACGATTACCTTCCCAGAAGAGCTATTGGTCGGACAAGTTGAGCTGCCAGTGCTTCCGCAATCAGGCAAAAGCCCGAATCACATCGAGATCATACAGAGTACTTAGGTACTTATCATATGACAGCTAATGCAACTCGAGAAAACCATTCCGTTTACTACATATTACTCCGTCACCATGCCTTTCATTCAAGACTCGCACCTTCCTCTTTCGTCGTTTGCTAAGACGCACCTCGATAACCCGGATCACTTCGACCCTTCCTTGTCACTCCATACGATTATGAACGGCCATTTAACTAGCCAAGAGGCGTATAGACAAGCTTCTGTCGGCACTCTTTCAGTATCTCAAGCTTTGGAAATTGCTCGAGACAGTGAGGAAGAAATCAGAGACCCAATCGTCATAGGTGTCTTGGAAGTCGCAATCAACAACATCTGGAGGAAGCTACAAGAAGAACCCACCACATATGTGATGACCCGCGAAGAATTTGGTGTCTTCAATTACTTTCAAAATCGATTCCAAGGGGTTGAGCTCGCAACCGCAGCGCGAAAGAGATATTGGGATTCCCAGCACAGTTGAGAAGTGCCACACTCGACGGTGCCACAGTGGCTCAATTGATTACTGACTTACTGCACCCTCATCCTTACCTTGTTTAACCCACCCTTGTTCCCCGGTGGATCGTTTCCAACTTCAGCATTTACAATGTCAGCAGGAACCGAAGATCCGTCTGACTCAAAGGGCGATACTTGTATTGGTGATCATCTTCGACTTGTTGATACCAATCGTGAGCCCGACAACAAAAATCGAAAAACAATCAAAAATATCAAAATATTCCTCCTTATGTTATTTAGCTGCGGTCTGTCATTGTTATGGCTTTCACGATCATGCTCTTTAGAGGACGTGGAGGATATTTCACCAAAATCGGACTTGGTCAAATATTCTGCTGCACCAGCTCCCTCTGCTACTCCCACTTCCGCAGTACTTGAGGTATTTCAGGTTTATCAACCGGTTCTCATCCCACCTGGTGTGTCTGATGAGACAGCATCATATGATGGAGTCGAGGAGACGTCGATAATCGCGTCAACAAATGTTGCTACAAGCTGCAAGGTTGTTTTGATGGAACACACCTTTGGCTACAGCTATGGCATCCCATTTGTTGGTATGGAATTCATGTATAAAATCTTGCAATGACAAATCAGCTAATGATCTTACAGGTAATTATACGCCTCCTAGTTGCACGTTCAATAGAGTCGTTATGAATTTCACAGTAACTTCAAGTGGCCGTCAATTCGACCGACTCGCAATCATGTATCTAGGAGACTCTGAAGTTTGGAGAACATCTACCGCCGAACCAACTACGGCTGGAATTAGATGGGAATATCTCAAGGATATGACGGAGTATCTTTATTTTTGGAACTCCCCTCAAACGCTCATCTTTGATCTTGGAAATCTGATCGATAGCACCTATACTGGATATTACTATACCACGCTCACAGCTACATTCTTCACGAGCCAAGAAACCGTCGAGCCGGCTGATCTGATCCTTCCAATCTCCGCCAGGCACGGTGCAGAAGACGCTGTGAGTGTTTTCACATTACCAGGTGATAACGCCACAAACACCATTAGCTTCCCACAGAACGCCAATCGCGCCGTCTTCTCTATCTCGGCATGTGGTCAGTCAACTGAGGAATTTTGGTGGGGCAACGTGCTTCAGTCAGACGTCGAAACATTTGAGGATTATGATGGAACACTTTATGGATACTCGCCATTTCGTGAAGTCCAGGTTTTGATCGATGGCCAATTAGCCGGTGTGCAATGGCCATTTCCAGTGGTCTTTACTGGTGGTATCGTACCAGGACTTTGGAAACCAATCGTAGGACTCGATGCTTTCGATCTACGTGAACACGAGATCGACATCACACCTTGGCTTCCTGTCCTCTGTGATGGATCTGAACATACCTTTGAGATCCGAGTTGCAGGTGTTATAGACGATGGTGAGGGAAGTGGTACCCTAATTGATACAGTAGGTAGTTACTGGCTCGTCACTGGCAAAATCTTTATATGGCTTGACTCCAATGACTCTGTCACTACTGGAACTGCACCCACACTCTCGCTTCCAGCTCCTATCATCACTACTTCACAAGTCCTCACTAAAAATGCAACTGGCGCAAACGAAACACTCACTTATACAACAAACGTTCAGCGTTCGCTCTCTATCTCATCTACCATCGTTACGGAAAATGGCACTTCGACTTCAACATGGACTCAGGAATTAAGCTCTTTGAACTATGGTCAATACACCACTTTTGGCGCCATTCAAATAAACAACGCAACAACCCATGGCGTCGATACCTCCATAATAGGAAGTTCCACAAAATACAAGTCCGAATATACATACCCCGTCTGGGTGAACACAACATATCTAGTCCTTTCCTCTACAAACTTCACCCTTGATGCCGTCATAACCCGCGGCCTCGACCTCCTCATATCCGGAGCCTCAGTCTTTCCAACCGGACTTCAACCGTTTGCTAATCTACCCTCCTCTGCTTCTCTCATCTCCGGGTTCTCGGGAACTCGCCTCTCAACTACCCAAGGTGGATCAGCTCATTACTCGGGTACTTCAGCCGGCAGTTCCGGATATGGAAGCACAAGTCAGACTTTTGAATTTGGTGGATTGGATATTAACAATGATGCAATTGATACGGAATTGTATTACCGAGATGTGGAGGCAGTCAATTCAACGATTGTTTATGATGAGGAACGATTGGTCGGTGTGGAGATCGGCAAATACACAAATGGTAGACCTGGCGGGGCATATCTAAGTAAGGGTGTGATGAGTGCCAAAGAGGCAATTGGGAGGGGAAAGGGAAACCCAAAGCAAATGCTTGTAGGTGGGGGGTCTTAGATTGAGGGTTTGACAGAAAGGGAAGTGGGGTAGGTAGCAGGGAGTGGAAGGTGGGGCCGATAAGAGGGGAGGGAGAATGGCGAAAGGGCTATGAAATCATACCCGTCAGCTAGTTTACTTCATGTCGCTCATTCGGAATCAAATCCTCGCATGTGCTTGGAGAATCGGTTCTTGGCTTATTTTGTTTGAAGCATCGTTATGTTGCTGGGGGATTGAGTTGAATTCAGTTGCTGTATATACTTTCTAGCTGTTCAGTCAGTACATAAATTATCATAACCATTCACATTATACAGTCGTTTTTATGCAAAGGATGATCCGTTGCTTTCTGAGTGTGGGATTAAGTATCGTATATGCCCCTTGTACACTCAACTAATAACCATGTTAAAGTTCAAAACATGGTCATCAGCTGCTATGGCGGTTGTGTAGGTTGTAGGTGTGAAAGTTTATGTATACATAGACCTCCAGGTCGTCGTCCTTATGTCGCTAGACTTAAATTCGTTGCTGAGGTCACTTCAGGTTGATGAAGTTCAACCTTTGGTATATGTATTTCCACTTCTCAACGTCAAACAACTCGAAAGATCTAGATACATATTCACATCCTACTAAAAATATCACACATGTTTTTGTCCGCGAGGGAGTTAAGGTAAAGACCGTGGTGATACTCTCTGGTATTGGAAAAATGGCCCGCTCTTGATAGGAACTGGCAAGAGCGAGCAAGTCCTTTCGTCTCTGGATATTTATTTCTTCGTGGCAACAGCTAAATGCGTACAAACTTCGACAAGGCAGTCGCATTTAAGTTGTATTGTTTGTATCACCATTAGCAAATTGTTTCGTCTTGTCTCAGCATAGAATAACTTTCATACCTTTGCCGTATGCAATAATCATCTATCTTAACCGATATCCAACTCTTAACCAAGAAGACTATTCTAGCTATTATTTCTTGGTCGTCCTACCGTCGTTGACATTGATATCAGAATTACCATCCTCTTCCAAGAATTCCGATTCGCAGTTCTCAAAGAGCTTCTTGACTTTCCACTTGGTTTACTGCGGTGATCATGGGTCAACTTATTCACGACCAGTCGCTCTGCGAAAGAGCCAAGCGATGCATTGACAATAAATCAGATTGTTCAAGTTCTCAACCTGATCGAAAGAGTGTTCATTTGAGCAATGAAAATCAAGGACCACCTGTGGACAGGTCTGCTAATCCAACTGTTCCCAGACAATTTTCCCTCGATGGAGCTGCCCCAAACATGTTTCCTAGTGCTGGATATTTCCCTCTTCAAGGTGCTCCCAATCCAGGTGCTCCCACATACCCAAATCTCAGCAACTATACCCTTGTCCCTATTCCAGATTCTGCCCGTCAAGCTGTCCCAAATCGACGTCGCACCCATACATTTGTCCCAGTTCCAGTTATTTCCGATGAAGATGTCGCTAGCCCAAATGCCTTAGATGTCTCTAGCCCGACTGCCTCAGAGCAAGCTATCTCCAACTCTCCTCAAGCTGTGACTGTTGATCGAATTAACCAAGCTGACGCTGATCAAGCTCTCGTCAATGAATTTGCCACTGTGCTAGCTATAGCCAGTCAAATTCCCGTCCATCAAGCTGCCGCCATGCAGAGGCCGGTCAGATTTACAGTCAATCAATCAATGGCACCCTCCTCTAGGAGTCTCTCTCTTCAGATGTTGACGATTGCTGAAGCAGGAAGTGAATTATTGAGGCGGTGGGACGCTTCGTATTATACTCATATCAGCATAAATGAGATCTCTTTCACACTGGACAATCAACCAATAGCTTCTGATCAAACTGATGCGCCTTTTACCGATCAAGCTGCCGCCGATCAAGCTCTCGTCAATCGAGCTATCATAGAGCTAGCTACCGTCGACCGTCTTACCGACACCGCCAATCAAGCAACCGCGGGTTTCTTTGTGAGGCTCTACTCTGGGCTGTTTAAAGCAGGTGGAATTCAACGCGACACAGTGAGACGTTGGATCCAATCGGGCAATGCCCGTTTACCCGCCAATCTAGACGTTTCACGACTTGCAGTTGCATTAGTTGAGAACCCTAGTGGGGCACAAATCTTCGCACAATCGTCGACGACTATTCGAGCAGTGGACGCTTTAGAAAGGGACTTCCAGCTTAGGATCCAACAACAGCGACAGTCAATATCATTATCTCAGCAAGAGCAGCCGAATGATTCCAGCTTGCGCCACAGTCAGGAGGGACCCGAGGCCGTTGAAGAAGTAAGGGACGAAGATCAAGACTCTGACGCTGCAATTTTGTTTCCTGACAACCCATATCTACGTGGATTTTCAAGGGAAGAAATGTATGCTCAAACCTTGAGGAATCGTTATGCGAGTAATCAAGGATCTCGTCGAGGGATGGATGGTGCGTCTTCTGAAGAGCATCGCCGCATGGAGATGCGTAATCGTGGACGAAGAAATGCCATTCAATTAGGAAGTGATGCATTGTCTCCAGGCAGCAATACCACTGCTACTTATTCTGGACCTCTAGATGTTGATGGTTCATAGATGTTTTAAGACAGTCGGTGAATCATCAGAGTACAATTGGCGACGGTTCAACAGATAGGAGGATTGCATATTCGAAGAAGTACGTGGACAGCCTGGACTTTGAATGAATGGCTTTTTGAACATCTTGTCCCATTTGTTGATTGATACTAACAAAAGTGATAGCAAATGGGAACATTAGAGATCAAGGATCTGCAGTATTACATCTGGATATTTGAAAAAGTTTCCTCGGTGTTGGGAAATCAGCGTGGGAATATCATTTGCACTAGCAATCCATTTCGATATTGATGGAATTCCTGTAGCATTACGAAATGATTGAAGAAATATTGTATGCACTAGCAGCACGATTCGATTGTATACAGCCAATAATACTTGATTAATAGCATTACTTTGTACTTCGTCCTGCTCCAATATAGATTGCAAATGCGTGAGATCACGCGGTCCCGTACTTGAGATGTCCATTTTTCATATGCAGAACCAAGAGCCATACTTTCCTTGTATCAATATTGACCTTGAGGTATTTTTGAGTTCTTCAATTTGAGACAAGTGAGTATATATAATGACTATACATTAGCCATTTGACCTAAAGGATTGCATTGGTGAAATGAGTTTCGAGATTCAATGCTCAAGTATAGATTCACAGAGAGTATAAGGTTAAAACATCCGTGATCTGTGTGCACTTATCGGTAACCAAAACCACCAAATTTCTACCTTTTGATCAAAATTCAATATCAAAACAATAAAGCAATATTTTGCCTTTGAAATCTCTAGGAATAATATTTCATCCAGAAATCATCGTTAATCATTAATCAGAAGACAGTCAAAATATGTAAATATTTTTACATTCAATTTCGAGGGAGAGCATTTTTACAAGCTAGAGCGATACTAACCATATTTGTCATCAACAAATCCCAATGGCATCTTATCACAACCCGCACCCAACATTACCCCTCCAAAGCCTCTCATAAAATTTTCCCCTCCCACCCGCAAAACCCTCTCAACCCACAACCATGCGACTCCAACACCTCTCCGATTTCAAGCCCCAAGCGGCCACTCGCGCATGGGCATCGATTCCCAATCCCAACGGACTACCTCTCATCGCAACAGCCACTTCTGATAAATCGGTGCGCGTCTATTCGCTCAGTAATTTTACGTTGCATTCGACGCTTGAAGGGGGCCATGAGAGAAGTGTGAGATCTGCGGCGTGGAAACCGGGGGTTAGGAGAGATGGGGCGTTGACGATTGCGACGGGGAGTTTTGATGCGACGATGGGGATTTGGAGACGTAAGGAGGATGCGGGGAATGGGGATGGAAATGGAAATGATGATGGGAATGGACCATTAGAAATGGAGATTGGACCGGATGGAGAGGTGAATAAAGGAGCGCAGTTGAGAAAAGGAGGAGAAGATGAGGAGGATGAGGGAGATGATTGGGAATTTTCAATTGTGTTGGAGGGACATGATTCGGAGATTAAAAATGTGGCTTATTCGCCCAGTGGACAATGGTTAGCTTCTTGTTCGAGAGATAAGACGATATGGATTTGGGAGGAAATAGGAGAGGAGGGAGAAGATGAATTCGAAACCGTTGCAGTCTTACAAGATCACAAAGCAGATGTAAAATGTGTATGTTGGCGAAAAGACGATGGCAACGGAGAAGTTCTCGCAAGTGGTAGCTACGACGATACGATTTTACTATCGCGCGAAGATGGCGAGGGAGACTGGGAAACCGTTGCTACATTAGAAGGTCACGAAGGCACAGTATGGAATCTCGATTGGGAGCCTGAAGTTCTCATGAAGACGGAATCGAGCGATGAATCCTCCGCACCAGTTACCCCACGACTCCTCTCCTCATCCGCAGACATGACCATACGTATCTGGTCCAAAGTACCTACACCCCCACCCCAAAACAAACCCTCCTATTTCAACCCCGGTATCCCTAGTACCATGCGTCCGGGCCCCGAAAATGAGACCTGGGAATGCACAGCCACGCTTCCGAAAGTCCACGATCTACCTATCTACAGCATTAGTTGGAGTAAACAAACCGGTCGAATCGTATCCACTGGCGGCGACGGCAAAGTCGCCATCTACGAGGAACAAACCAAAGGACGAAATAGTGTCGGTGGTACGATTGAGAAAGAATGGACGGTCCTCACGGTTCTGGAAGGTGCGCATGGTCCGTATGAAATCAACCACGTTACGTGGTGTCAGCGATTCGATAATGGAAGGAAAAGCCCAGATGAAGAAATGGTTATTACGACGGGTGATGATGGACTTACGAAAGCGTGGTGGATTGAAGAAACTGTGGAAGGGAGTAAAGGAGAGGCATAATGGTATGAATATTGGGAGGCTTAGGTATTTTCATGAAGATCTCATGGGTTGGTATAAATCGTCGGGTCAGTTATAAACATACGTACTACTAGTTAGGTATAAGCATAGCGTTCGGCGTTGTATGGTAGGGTTAGATTTGCTGGGAATGGATGAAGAAATGGATGCATATACACAAATGTAAATAGCTTATATATCCATCTAGGCACTAGGGAATTACTTGTATAGCTTGTTATGTGTGTATGTATGTATGCAACTTCAATAGGCAAAACTCAATAACTACACACACACACACACACAATTTCTTTTCTCTTCAATATCCAAAAGATCTTTATACTAGCATAGCATAATTATTATCCCTATCTATCTACTAATAAGTAGACATTTCTTACAAATTAAACTCTTTTCGAAGTAGTCGTAAGTGACTAAGTAAGTACATCCATCCATCATTGAAACCATTGAATTCATCAAAACAAAAGAAATAATCAAACATCATTACAAAAAATAAATAAAATCCTCCTAAAGTTCCCATATCTCACTCGGTATCCCAAATAACAAACAGAATAGAACAGTTGACGCTTGAGAAGAAACTAAAGTAAACCAGAACAGACCAAAACAAAAGCAGAGAAGGCTACCAGGATGGTCATATGTAGCATATGTACCTATGTAGAGCAGAGTCTGTATGGTATTGTATTGTATGATTCGTATGTAAACAAAGTCGATGAATCTGATGGAGAATGGAATGCGGAAAAGGAAAGGGGAAATGGAGAAGAGGAGTATTCAAACAGATTTTCGGCGCGAAATAGAAATTGAACGGGAAAGAATAGAATAGAATAGAATAGAATAGAATAGAATAGAATAGAATAGAATAGAATAGAATAGAACAGAATAGAATAGAATAGAAAAGAGAAAAGTAAACTCGACATCATCATCGTCATCGCCGCCATCGTCGCCGTCATCTTCCAGTATGATAAGCGAGATCTGATCCAAATAATAAGAGCAGCAATAGCATCAAGGAATCGATAGCATCAATTGATCTGCTCCAGAATCGATATCTCAATTCTCATCCCAATCCCACGTACACCACCCCAATTTTCTCTTAATCAAAATCTCCTACCCCCTCATCAACCCCCCATGCGGCACGCCCACCCCCCCACCAATCCTCCACCACAAAAAATTCTCCACCGTCTTCCTAACCAAGCCTCTCGCCTTGCGAATCCTCATCCCCTTTTTCAACCGTCGAAAACTCTCTGGTAATATTTTTCCATCCGGATCACGCGCATTGGCAGGCTCCCACCACTCTGCTTCTCTCTTGCATCTGTGCAGGATTTGGGAAACCGTGGAGGGAGTGAAGAGTGTGTGGGGTGGGAAGCGGATGGGTGTTGTGTTTTTTGTGTTTGTTTTTGATCCTTGGGGGAGAGGAGCTTGGGAGGGAATATTCGGGAGCGCAGTACTACCCAATGAATGTAAATACTGCATAGGTTTTACCGCGCAAACAGAAACCGAGGACAAATGATCGAGCGGCCACCAATTCGAATTCGAATCATACAGAAACTTCTCATCGAGCGACTGCATCACATACGCGATGTGATCTGCGGCTAATCCACGACCGTGGAGATACAGAATGAGAGATTGAGCCGGGGGGACCGCATATGCGGATCCGGAACGTGTGAGATCGACGTAGGAGGTGTTGGAGTTGCTGGAGGAGGTGGAGCTGGGTGGGGCGGGGATTTTGGATTTGCGGGGTCGGAAAAGGAGGAGGGGTTTGTGTTTGGGTTTGATGGAGATTTTGGAGAGGGTGGTTTTGTGACTGGAGTTTTTGGTGGAGGGTTTGGGGAGGGACGATTTTTCTTTGTGCTTGTCGTTGTTGAGTTTAGCGATGTTGGCGGTTGAGAGAGAGGATTTGCGGAGGGAATCTGTGCTTTTAGACGCGGATTTCGAGAAGGTTTCGCATGATGCGTCTTCTGGTGTTGGGGGAAGAATTTTATTCTTAGCGAAAGCTCGAGAAAGCGATTTGACAGTGGGAACGAAAGATTTAGCAATTCTCGTAGGCTTTGTAGGCGATGGAACGGGCGTCAATGAACCTGTCGAAGATCTCGATCTCGATGAAGATCTTCTTGATTGGGGAACAGGATCCAAATAACTCATGATCACCATCTCGGCAGTTGGATCATGAGGTTTGTGCGTTTCTTCGTGCACGGAATACCCGAGTATATCTTCCATTAAATCCGCATCCCAGGACGCTGGACGCGTATTTCCTCTTTCCGATGGCGCAAGACCAATTGTCGTACGATCATTTGCTGCTTCGTAGGGAGGATATAGTTGGAATGCATGGGGTGCGAATTTCGATGTTCCGATGGCGTAGTCTTCTTGACATTCTGTACCATGGTATGAGGAATTGCCGAAGGAATAATTGGCGGAGACTCCATCGTCGCTTTCGTACTCTTCGTCGTCAGTGTCGTATGCTTCTTCGCTGATGAGACTTCCTGCGTTAGAGGGCGCAAACGTGTCTTGCCCGAGTCTGCTGTTGAAGGTGTAGCTACGTGCTATGCGTCTTCGAAAACTATCATTGATGCGTACGTTGGTGTTGGAGCCAGTGCGATGATCATCAGTGATGCCATATCCTTCAACAATCGAACCTGCATAATCTCCTTCGGATCCATCACCAGATCTATTGCTCAAAGATACTTCAGAAGGACGGCGAGAGAATCGATCTGCTTCGGAACCTGTGGATTCTGTCGGATTCAAATTTCCTGCAACCTCATCACCTTTATCATCATCGTATAGAAACCCATCACTATCATATTCCGTCGGACTTCCATTCTTAACATCCTCATCAGAACATCTCCGTTGATCTCTCTCCCCACACCCATCATCCTCTCCCTCACAACCCTCCAATCTAAACCTCAACTCCAATTCCTTCAAGAACGGAATCTCCAATCCCCGCACCTCTCTCCTATTAACCCCATCCAGACCTACATCCTTCGGTTCAAACAGCGGCACTCCAAAATAATCCGAATAATTACTCTTAACATCAAACACCGGGCCCAATCTCCAATCTCCCGCTGCAACAATATGAAAATGTCTCTGCATCCTCGTCATATCTTCCCAATCGTGAGCCCAACCCGGCATGCCCAGAAGATCAACCAAATTTTTATGTCTCGGTTCCGGTTCCGGTCCCTGCTTCTCATCTTCATCCTCATCCATCTCCCTGATCGAAATAACACTCTCATCATCACCCACCACACTTCCCGCTCTCGAATTAGGAGGATTCACATACCCCTCTGGAATAAAATCAAAAGGCACCGGAATCTCCGCCCCACACAATCTCTTCAACTCCCTCGTCGTCAACGCAACAACATGATCGGGATCCGCTTCCTCGGTGCTATCCGCCCACTCACTCACCTCCTGATACCGATCATAAGCCAAATACGGATTATCCGTTTCCGGATTATACCCCGGGATTTCCGCGCCATACGCTGCAGGATTCTGATAAAAGCGTCGCGCATGCTTGTGATACACGGTATCCGAAGAAATATTATCCCAATTGAGCGAGAAGGAGCCGCGGGAACTATAGTGTCGAGATCGTAAAGAAGGAGATCGTGAGCGCGCTTCCTGCGCTCCCACTGTCGCAACGTCGGATTCTGAGCCTGACCTTCTCCTTGCATTTGATTTATCTGCAGGCGCATGCGCATTCTTACTCGGCGTAAATTGTTCAGGATCGAATGTGGGGAAATCATGGATCTCGGGATTGCGACGCGGGCCAATAAATGGTCTTGCGCCATCTCTAGGTTCCATGATATCCTCATCGCCTTGGAAACTCATGTTGAGACTTTCTCCTTCCTCGAAAGAAGGATGCTGGTCTGAGAATCCACTCCCATCCATTTGCGCTCCAAGCATGGCGTGGTCATCTTTTGCAGGGCGGATTGTCTGCGACGAATGACCTGAGTTGTTACTCCGTCTGCTGAGACTCCGAGCAAAGTTCCATACCTTTCCTGATCTGAAACCTACACTGCCGTCCCTTCCTCTTCCTTCGTCTCTGCTTCTACCGATTGATAGACTTCTCTGGGAAAGACTTCTTGCTAGTCCATCTCTAGCCGTATCAGACCAGCACTCCTTATTCTCGACCTGCAAATCACAAGTCGCGTGCAAATCTTGACTCACACTCCTTCCTCTTTCATGCCGAAGCTTTTCTCCAGCCCCAGATGATGTTGCAGGCGCATGCGAGTAAGCAATTGTAACCCCAGAAGAATTATGTTCGTTTTCTTCAGAACTATCCATTTCGCTGACTTGGTACTCTTCATCATGTCCAAGTGATGCATTGCGCTTTTTCAACTCATCCGCATGAACGGTTGACATGCTTGAGACGGTCGAGATGCTCGCTGTGCTAGAGCCGGCTTGCTTTCTTCTTCTCAATCTGTGTAATTCTGGACTTAGAGGCTTGGAGATCTTTACTTGTGACATCTTTCCCGTGCCAACAAATAAAGATTGTCCATCATGACCATTGTCATCATGATCATCATCTCTCTTCTCATCAGCACAATCGTGTTTTCCACTCTCTTCACCCTTCTTGTCACCCTCCTTACCCTCACCCACCCTCTCCCCTCCAGTAATAACCGTCCTCCTCCCCATCCCCCTCTCCACCTCCCCACAAACCCCACACACACACCCCTCCACATGTCTCTCCTCCACGCCCGTCCCAAAATCCACATTCAGCGTAATATCCTCTTCGAACAGGATGCGATCGCCCTCTGCCGTAATCAACGCTTGCGCCTCCACCAACTCATAATGTTGTTCGGGCGTCATTGATAAGGGGCCCGGATAGGGAGGTACTCCTCGCGGAAGCATTCGTTCTTGGTTGAATTTTGTGTTTTGAGTTCGAGGATAGTCGAAGATGGGTCGGATAGGATAGTTGTTGTTGTTGTGATATTTTCTGGAACAGTTTTTTCTTTGAAAGTAAAAGTAAAAGTAAAAGTAAAAGTCCAATCTTTCTCCTAGATACTTCTCGAATCAACTTCAACCTATAACTAAACTAAACTAAACTATAATCTCCCAATTCGAAAACTGAAAAAAGCTCAAGAAGTTGAATCTTCCCACTCAATCAATCAGTGAATCTCTCTCTCTCTTCACAAAAATCAACATACACACATACCTTTATGTTATCCAAAGCCCACTCACTCTCTAGCAATTATCAGCTAGTTAGAATTGTTCCTGTGCACCTCTTCTCTTTATCAATTAAAAAGTTGACAGGTTTCTAATTCTTTTTTACAAAGCAAGATTGAGACCAAGAAGTATCAAAAGTGAGAGTCGGACAGGACAGTAAGTGAGTGAATGAAAATCTAGTTGTGTCATTGTTGTTGCTCGGAGCTAACTATCAAGTATCAATTATCCACACACAATCAAATTAAGTCAAATTCTACGCGACGTGTCGAAAGGCGACATACATAGATACTAGATACCTATACCCTAAATAAAGAAACTAAAACAGGGAGAGACAATTTATAGCCATCAAGGTCCAAGCGAAAGACAAAAGCAATTTTGGAAATTTAGACAGAGACAGAGACAGTGTGCGTGAAAATTCGAAAGCAAATTTAATGTACCTAGACTAGTCATGTAAATGGAAGAGTAAAGATATCTAAAGAAAATTATTATTGATAGTAGTGAATGAGATGATATTAACAAGATGAATGGATTCGAAAATAGTGAATTCGAGAGAGAAGATGAAAGTTAGATACCGAGAAAATAAGAAAACAAGTAGATGGGATTAAATAACAAACAGGGAGACAATTAGAAAGATACCCATCTCAGATCTCTTGTCTGTAGAGATCGATTGTGAGTCCAACATAATGACTACCAGGTAGGTATATTTGACTTGAAACCACCTCCTCTCACTCTATTCTACTAGATATTGTGAAGATATCAATATCCCATATCCAATATCAAACATCCAATACCCAATTTCCAATAAGTCTCTCACCCAATCTCTCCTCTCCAATTACATTCTTTATCTATTCTATCATATCCACGAACCTATCTCTGTCCAACTCATTGACACCTAATAAATCTACTACAGACATACACCTACATCTGAACTTGCACTCTCAATCCCCATCATGAACCAACACAATCGACCTGTCTTCTCAGCTAAATCACCAATTAGTACTTTCCTATTTCTTGCGGGTGGCTTTCCTATTGACCCGCAAGATCCTCATGATCTTCTATTCCTCAAGACATCAATTGGTTCCTCATTCCCATCTAAATGCTCATGAATTTAGATATCATTTCTCGTCTCTATCTAATATAGATACATGTATACATAATTTGCCATTCACATGTCATAGAGTAAATGACAATATACAAGGAACGTTGCATGAAAACTCTCCTTCTGCAATCATTCTATACCACTCCATGATTACTTTAATATGTTCTATGAAACATCACCGTCAGTGACTGACTTCATCAAGAAGGTGTGCATCGGCTTCCAATCCAATCTATCAATGGATATGAAACCAGGCACTTGCCACCATGAAACAAAATCTTTAACACTTCAAAAGTTCACAACATCATTCAGTGCAAATCAAAATGTTGAATTTTTAATATTTTCCATTTATTCATTTACTCGCACACAACTGTCAAGTTACCAAAATATACAACCAACCACGCAATCCAAAACATCCAATCCAATCCTCACATTCAAACAGGCATTTCCTCTCATCGCAATCAAATTCATCCCTTAACCTTTGTTTCCCCCACTGAAAGTCTAGACAAGATCTAACATTATGCACCTGTCATCCCAACCGATCCCATCCCATTCCGGCATATCCCAAAAAACAAAAAAAAACACCAGTTGAAATCCCAAACTTCGCATACCCAAACGTACTAACATGCACCTTGCCAAATTGGATAGTTGCAAAATAAAGCAGAAAAAGACGCACATACGCAAACTCCAAACGTGTTTCTAATAGATAAATAAATCATTTGAAATGATTCCGAAAACAAGGTTTGGCCCCAACCGAACCCCCTTAAGTGATGCGTGGATTTTAGTTGCTTCCCAGATAATAAACACACCAACCATGAATCATGGTTCGACAACTATTGTACAGATATTTGTAGTCGATTGATGCGAAGGAAACGACAGACGTTGGGTATCAGAATTTCAAAAAATTGAAGAAAAATGCAGGTATGCAAGACCAGAATCCGAACCGACTTGCCCAACCCCAAATGACTCCAAGAACAATGCGAATTTATAATAGATGTGGTAAGTAAAGTTAAAAAAAGGTTACGAGGCGATTTTCAAACTTTTTAATAAATGTAATAGGAGTAGTTCGTCTCCAGCTGTTCTTGGAGATATTGTTTCTTTCATATTCATATAATGTTTGCCGCAATAACGTATCCGGAGTTTGGCTTGAATATGACTCCGGGTGAGTTGACCTTTTGAAAGGCTGCTCTTAAGGCTCGGCTCAGCTGTTAAAATGCACCCTCGAAAGATTGGTGTTTGTAGATATGCAGTTAACAATCATTCAAGACTCGTGAACCGGCAGATCGGTATCTTGGATCATGTTGACGTCGACTTCATCCTCAGCATCAGGATTAACAAGATATGCTAATGGTGCCCAAACGCGCCAGTGTAGAATACCGATATGGGCAATTCTGGTTGCGATATCTGAAATTTCCTCTTTCTGTCCAGTTGCTTGGGTATTGAGGTTTATGAGTCCGTTCGTAGGTTTTGGCGACGTTGCAGCATCAAATATCTGGAGACTCGTCAAAGGAGTATACGACTCGACAAGCTTTTGTAATTCGGGGAAAAGTTTCGAGATTATGTACGTTTCGGCTTCCTGATAGATCCTAGATTGCGAATTTGAGAGATGAAATTGAAGATGTGATTCGAATACTGGAAGGCGTGCCATAGGTGTTGGTGTTGAGCGAAGAATTTGTAAAGCAATATTTGAGGATAATACGGCCCACCTATCTTGTGACGAAGAAGAGGCCAAGAGAGCTTGTAGAGAGGTGCGCACTTGTGACGTAGAGTCAGAGTTCTGAATAGACAGGTAAAGTGGTGTTACAGGATATGTCTCGGGGGTAGATGCAGTCGTTGATGGGGATGATCTTGGGCTAGACGATAGGGAGTCCATAGCTTCGTCTTCTAGAGTTGGTACCCATACTTGTCGACCTGAAAGTTCTCTTGAGAAATGACCTCTTTCCTGTGCCATGTGATTATACTTGCGTTTAGCTGTAAAGTCATTCTCTGAGGGTACAGTCGGCGCCGAGAGTACACCTTCATCTGCAGGAGAAGAGATATAAGACGAAGCAGCAGGTGTATCGTCCTGCGGAACAGATCGAGCCTCGTTCGATTTGGATGCCGCATCAAGTTTGTGATAGAGGAACATACAAATTTCGAGGTTAATTAGATCCAGCATATCCGCACGAAGTTTAACAAGGCGCTCCTCATCGAACAGGAAAGTATGAGGGACAGGTTCTAAGGCTTTCGATGGTAGGGTTAAATTTACAAGTGCTTTCATGAAGTCCCACGTGTTTCCCTGTGATCGTGTTGATGCATCCGAGGGAAGACTATCTGGCAAGTTTGATGCCCTTCTGAACCAATCATGTGCTGAAGCGATATCTACTCTTCCCATGGCGATCTTTCTTACAAAGAACTTTTGCTCAAATTGGACAGTGTCTTCGATGAGCAGCGGGCGCAAACACCTGATCTGATGATTTGCAACATCCTAAATCAAACATCAGTAAACGTCTACCAGGGACATATCACGTAGAACTTACGAGCTTCATGGCTTCCAAGACACCCAGCAGATTTCGCATTCCGGAGACTAACATTGCCACATCTCCGTTTTGGTTACCCTCACTCAAGTGAACGACCATCTCATCAACCCAACTGTCTCTCATTGGTGCACAATGGCACTTCAAAAGTTGTGATAGCCATAACGCAAGTTTATTCAAATCAGCAACGCCTTTTCGAAATTGCTGCATTAACAAATCGACATTAAAGGTCTCCTCAACCGATGATCGGTCCCGCTGTGGAACTAATGTTTCTAGAATGCCTTTGATGGCTTTCAGCGTGGCCGGCAAGCACCACTCCGCATCTCCTAAATCTTTCTCAAATTGCTCACGATCTTTACTCATCAAAAAGCCTTCAAGTTGCGATCGCATCGTCTCCCAGAAATCGTTGGCCTTCTGGCTCTTCTTGCGTCCCTTTTCTCCATCGAGATTCGGCCTAAAGTGTAAATCGGGATCGAAGTTAATGTCGTGTCGGAGTTTGGGATTGTGTACTATCTTATTCACATCGAGTTCACTTAATGTTGATTTGGTGACGGGGGGTTCTAATGCTGGCTTGACGACGGTCTGTGTACTTTTCCTTAACGCATTGGAACCTTCTTGGCTAGATGAGGTTGTAGATCGTTCAAAGGGATATCTGGGGGCCGGATTTGTGGGTGGTGAGCTACTGCTAGCTGTGAATGTATTGGTCGATTGTAAACCATATCCCTGAGGGTTGTGGCTGTTAATCTCCCTGGACTCTTGCGGTCTCTCTGTTACCTGAGGCTCGGGTACCGCTCTTCCATCATTATTCGCAGGTCTCTCGGGGGTAGTGGTGATGCTATTCCCACGTTGTCTCTTCCCTGCATCGTGCTCCATTTTGCCCTGATTCTCAACCAAACTTTGTAGTGTTTACTGTACAAGTTGTCTTCAAATTATCAAGGTGTGATTGTTAGAAAAGAAATGCGCCGTAGTGCAAAAGGTGCAAAGAGTAAAACTATTGAAGTACCGTGTTAGTAATTGCCTTTTCTGGTGGCTTGGGCTTCCAGGTATAGTCAATGTGTGTGGGCAAACAACGAGTGAGCTCTGTACTTCGAAGAGTATGATCTCGTGGATGCAGTTGCGGGTAGGAACATTTTCTTGTACACCCATTTCGAGGAGTTCTCGAATCCACACGAAAGAGTTGTTTGTACTTATGCACAAAGCCGGGAACTTGCAAAATAACATACCTCTTTGTGAAACCTGACAGGTCCTCTTCGCCCCAATGATTTGATAACCAATGCTTTTTTAAATTGTTTTTTTCTTTTTTCTTTCTTTCCAAATCACAGTAAATTCCTAGTGGCGACGATGGTAGTTGTACCGGAAAGGACAGGAATTGGCTGGAAAAGCCTTGATGAATGAATGAAGTCGAGAGGATGTTGAAAGATGACCACAACAAAGGATGTTCTTTGGAAGCAGAACAATCTAATAAAAGAGGAAAGTGCAATGAGAGATGAAAACGAAAATTTATTAATGAAGTTAGGAAGGAAAGTAATTGAGAGAGAAAAGGACAATTGAAGTGTATAATTACAATTGTGCGATTGAGAGTAGTGAGTGAGTAGTATCGAGTGTGGTAGTTCTTTGAATTGGGCTTTGGGGATTTTTGGTATGGTTGTGTGCTGATGTGATAGTGCTGATGCAGTGGATTGCAGTATATGCAATGCTGTAATGCTATGCAAGCGTTTTTGGTTTCTTTCTTTCTTTCTGTCTTTCTTTCCTTTCCTTTTCTTTTCTTTTCTGGTTTTTGTGTCCTTCTTTGGAATGGAGATAGTGAGAGGAGAGAAAGGAAAGACCAAAGTTTCGATTTGGAATTAGAATGTGGAAAAGCGGAGGAGAGAGGAAGAGAGAGAGAGAGAGGATGAGAGAGGATCTGAGATTGTGATGGGTCGCAATGAGACAACAGACGTGCTCTGTTTGGAATGAAAGCCAGGGACGCCTTGACCTTTGGGAAATTCAATAAGTCAGGGAATCGTTCCTTCCAAAATAGTCTGTCTAT
Source organism: Botrytis porri (assembly GCF_014898465.1). Classification (NCBI taxonomy): domain Eukaryota; kingdom Fungi; phylum Ascomycota; class Leotiomycetes; order Helotiales; family Sclerotiniaceae; genus Botrytis; species Botrytis porri. The sequence continues at coordinate 1,941,950 of NW_024066081.1, read as the reverse complement.
ATATTATTACAATAAAAGCGAATGGGATAATATGTAATATGTAATATGTAGATAATATATATGTGAGGAGAAGAGAATGAAAGATGGAGAGAGAGAGAGAGAGAGAGTCGTCTTTTTTTTTTTAATTACGAATTTTGATATCGATCAATGCAAGCTGACTGTCTGAACGATGTTACTTTTTCCAATAGGTAGGGTTAGGTAATGGACGATATATTAGGTATAGTGTACCTGGGTATACTCTGTAGGTATAGTAGGGAGGTAGGGAGGTAAGTAACCTAGATATGTAGAGTGAGAGGGTAAAAGGTAAAAGGTAAGAGGGAAGAGAATAATAAGAATAAGAGAATAATAAGAACTAAAACGTAAGATCTTACCTAGGTAATTTAGTATCATTATTATTATTAGTACCTTTCGTTCTAAATCTCTTCATCCTTTAGTGTTACTCAACTGCACCAGATGCACCAGATGCACCAGATATTCAATAGATATCCTCGCCTCCCCACACACGAGTCAATACTACCAGATACCTAGGTAGGCTTGAATACGATACTACCTAGGTATGTGTGTGTGCGTGCGTACTATATAGCAAGGCAATGAATCTACTAGATACTCAATACTCAATACTCAATACTCAATACTCAGTACTCAAGAATGAACCACCTGCTTCGTCCAAGACCTCATACCTAGCAGATAGAAAGTAGATTCCTTACAAAGTACTCTTTCCGTCTGTATGGTTCGATCTTCTACATGATTAGTTTCGTTAGTTGCGTGATTTGACATCATTTCTATTGCTTTCTTTTTCTCGCCCAGACATTACCATACTAATAGTCTAATACTATACAATACATACCTACAGGACCAGTACACACACACACACACACACACACACACATAAGTAAGTTATTTTTATCTAAACCGGCCGTGTTCCTCCAAAAGATCTTTCTGTAATTATGGATCTCCGAGAAGGAGGAAAGGATAAAGATTCGTCATTGTCATTGTCATATCGCCGTGGCCATTCCCATTCCCACTCCCATTCCCATTCCCATTGCCACCCGTCGCCTTCACCGTCACTGCCGCCAATCCAAGTCTTCATTATTTTCATACCAACAGTTAGGGATCACCAAAAGTTCCGGAAAAGTTAACGCCTCCTATCTCATGTCTAAGGTTATTTTAACACCGTCCAATTTATTTATTGCCTGCATGTGCATATGCAAGCTCGATGCAGCAGCCTTGCTTTCGCATCGGCAGTGAAAGCAGGCGCGCGGTCCAGACTTGAAAGGTGATTGGGTGAAATGGTTCAGACTCCTGGGAATCATGCAGAGATGGATCTGATTCTCACAAAATACCTACCCACGGTTTCCATGATATCACGACATCTTATTGCACTCTTCGGCATACAAATCGCAGGTCACACTCCCCATTTGGAAACTTAGATTCCAACGGTTGTTAGATCTTCCTGAGTATTCCCTAGGCAGACCTCAGAAGACACGGGAAGGTATAGTAAGGGAGGAGTGAGCCGTGGCCCGTGTGAGATAGTAACCAGCAGCCTAGGTACGTGGTAAGTGATAACATCCTAGAGGAACACCAAGTCCATTAAGGATTAGTAAACTTTCTAGTGAGTTTGGTTAATCTTAGCCTTGGTGGACGTTGAAGATTGCTTTTCATGCTGCTGATGATACACGCATTCATACGCCAATGCGAGATGCTGACTCGTTGATTAAGTGTGAGGGAGAGAACTTTAGAACTTAGATTTCAGAACTCAGAAGCCGTGTTGAATGTCGGAGAAAGCGCTGCAGCTAAAGTATATTATCATCCAGCTTAACTCCGTCCAGACTCCAGAATACTTAACAAGTAGTACAAAGGCTAACACTCCGTATATCATATGTACTACTCTGTATACTTTAGCTATACTCGGTACAGCCTTAATAACCAGGATCAATACTAGGCTCTTCTAGGCTTGTTCCAGGCCTTATTATTAGAGTTTCAAACTCCATGTGCTAGACCCCTTGTTCAGAGTCATTTCTTTTTTCCTTCTCTTGTTAACAATCTGCAGCCGTGCTATGGGGTTGGGGGTCTACTATACGATACAGACACACACACAGACTCAGGAACAATTAGGACTCCCGCAACTACCGCCTTTTCTCGCTTTTTAATCCTTATCCATCAATCCCTCGTCTCGCCTGACGGTCTGAGCCGTCTCGCCTGATATCTTCCGCTACCAAACCACATCTCTGATACTTGGATGCTGTAGAGTATAGCGCTTTCCCCAATTCGATCTTCTGGGATCCCACACCCTTGTGGCCGGGTTCATGTTTATGTCATAATAGGTTAGATCCCTACCAAGTGACTGGATGCTGGATTGTCCCCTCTTCTTCAGCCTCGTGCTCACTATTTTCTCAGCTTTAGTAACCATGGCAGCATGGGTGTCCTCGAGGCTCGATTATTCATCATCTCTCCATTTCCTTCTAGAAGCCATTGTCTGGTGAGTTGAGAAAGGATATTCCCTACAGTCTTCTTCGAAACAAACTGAAAGATACATCCGTATCAGCTTATCAATAGATCGTGGCCAAAATGGACGGGACCTTCCCACCCAACGGATCAATGCTTAACCAAAGAAACGTTCCCACTCGGATAGGGACACCATCATTGCTGCACGTAGCCTTACCATCTGAAAACATAAGTATGCAGCAGCAGCAGAATTTGCAAAGGTCGCCGTTCAGGAGTATCGAATTTTCATTACTCAGATCATTTCCACTGATGTAGGGCGTCGCCAGGGGCGTCAGATTTCGACTATCTAACTCCGATATGACCGATGCGAGAAGTTGTTCGTGATCCTACCAACCCCTTCCCCAATACTCACTTCTTACTGTACATAGGTACGTACATTTATTTGGATGACGCCCGGGGACACGGAACATAGATTCAACCGAATGTAATCTGAGACAATACTCTTCCTTTGAACAACGGGAAATCTTCAGGAAGGACGGGCTCTTGTGACAACAGAGGAATTGCAACATATCTACGTGTATAAAACCCTCTCCCGTCTTTTCCAAATCATTTGCGAGACTTGGTGTTCCTCGTAGGGCTCACACTGTTACTTCGTATATAAGAATCTATACACAATGTAGTCACAACATCGGCAAGCCCGTCGCTCGTCGCCTATCTTAGACGTAAGAAAGACCAGGTAAATCTCATCCGACACAATTTCACAAGTCTGGTCAATTTTTGCAACCTCCACGTTTATGTCGTACTCAGCACGCACCTTGCTATAAGAGATGGGTCCGATATATTAACTCGGTGCAAAGCTCACGAGAGACGGACATGGGCATACTTGGGTACCTCCTTACTAGAACGTACTATTTAATCACAGTCTAATATGAAATCAATATGCAAACAAACGCAAGAAGCGGAAAGATCAACTTCTGTTTGCTTGTTCGTTTATCGAATTCTTCTCCCCCTCCTTCCCTCCGCTTTCACTATCGCCTCCGCCTTATCCACTCCCTGCGAACGGAGAGTAGCCCAAAAGAGGTTCGAGGCTAACCTTACCGAAGAATGCATTGGTAGCAGTAACATAAGTTTCTAGTAACAATCAGGGGGTTTTCTGCGGCTACCAAGAAATGAAACTTTGGTGTCATGATGGAAGATTATGGATCAAACATCGATAGTTTTGGAGATCGAGTCAAGAGAAGACAGACTCAAGAGAAAAGTCAAAATCAAAATCAAAAACACGTTTCCACCCCCCCTCCAAAAAGTGAGGCGTGCGAGATGTTGCGCCACAAGGCGAACGGACGAGTCTCGGACTACCTAGCTAGGTAGGTAGGTATCTAGGTATCTAGGTATCTCTCTCATCTTATCTCATCATCACGTGTTGCATTGCATGTCTTTGGAAGCAAAAGACTAAGACTAAGACTCGCGATGTTTGGAATCAATGTGGTCAGATTCTAATAAGACTCTGAGATTCCTCAAAGCAACTCGAAGCAAGTCAAACCTACGTGTATGCAATTAAGTGCGACTTACCTAGGAACACGATCATATCATACCATTCACTCGTATATCTCGGCCACCTCTTGAAGGTTACCAATCTTACCATAACACACGAGGCGGCGACTCGGGATTTCCTAGATCCTACATGCTCATCCTGCAACCCCCTGGGACGACTGAACGAATGAACAAAGTTGCCAGAGAAGTTACAATTTTGGAAAATGCGCCGAAGATTGAAAAACTTCTTGGTTTAATCATCCGTTTTGCCTCATATGAACGAACCCTTTCTTGGTGCTCACAATCTCAGCCACCACTTGTTCGTAATTTATTGATCGCCATCAATATTTCAAGGTTCCTTTTGCATATCCATCTTGAAAAAAAAAATCGATTTTTTGTTTTCTTCCCCTTTCATTTATCCATCTCTTATCATTTCTGCTATGCTACTATCTTGATATTACCAAGCAATCCAAAGGTTTGGGGGGGGGCAATTTCAATATTGGAAATCCGGGAGTTACGGCATGAAGTTTTCCGCATGCTTTGATCGTCCAGTTCTCATTCCTCATTTCTCATTTCTCATACCGGTATTATTTCCATCCGACGATGAGATGAACAGTTGTTAACTTGTTATCTACTCCATCCTTTTAAAAGTTTATTGAGTCAAGGATAATCCCATTATACTTTTCCAAGCCATCTTCGTTTCAAAATGGATGTCCTTGCATCTTTTGCGCTACCATAGCTACGTCGCGGTATTGAAAACACACGTCTCGGAATTAATCATCTATGCGGGAAATGAATTTGGAAGTGCTTGCTTGCACTTGCATGCAATAACTCTCAAGGCAATATGTTACTTTGCGCGAGCGGACGCGGAAGGATTTCAGCCAACCTCATACTTCACGACATATTATCGATATTGGTCAATGTGACGTATACCAGAAAGATTACACGGAGGTTTTCACACTTGACAGGTTCACAAATCAAAGTTTCTGTTGGATTCGGAGATAGTCAAGGTGTTACTCAAAACGCTTGGTCCTCGAATACTTTCTTGCTTTTCCAAGCGATGTGCAGAATCGAACATGCGGTTCATCTTCAAAGTGAGGTTTCACAACTGCTGACCTTGACACTTGATACTCGAGTCGACAGAAGCCGAAGGAATATTAGATACCTATGGAATGCTTCGGGGCTCGAGTCCGCATTTCGGAATAATAGATATGCAGATGTGATGAAATGAGTAAACGTCGTTTCTTGACGAATGGATGCATGATAGTTCCATACTTTGATCTGTCTTCATACACTGGACTGGTGGTATTTGCGTGTGGACACATCCATTCTATTCATCAAATGAAAGTATCCAAATGCAGAGGCGATATAGAATGAGTCACATACCTTCCTGCGATCCTGCGCTTTCCCGAATGTTGTAGCTCTTTCGTCGAGATGCATTTCAATTTGGTCATTGTCCTCCAGTCATTCTCGCTTCTTTAGTGTTTCCCAATCATTATCTCCTATTCTTTTATTCATCCATCCATTCATCCATCCATCCATTACTACCCATCCCACCCCATCAAACCACATAAATCTACACAATCCAATGCACGTAGCGACACCTAACACCTAACACCCACTACACATTGTAATTCATCACCACACATATCACAAAAAGCCGACAGACGGATACCCACATCCCATCGCCACGATGTGAAAACAAGTTTTTTTCTTTTTCCTTTTCTCCAAGGTCGCCAAAATCACGGAAATTACTAATCAGCAGGCTTGTGTAAAGCTATCAAGGCTTGTTGCTGCTACGTGGGTATGTGGGTATGAAGTTATGTAGGTATGCATTGGTCTGTCAGAATGGATGGTGTGCTAGGTGCGACACGTGCTACGCATGTTTTGGGTGGGTACTGCAGGATGCTGGCGTGGGGAGGCGTGGTTGTTGATGGGGGTGTAATGGGTGAGTGGTAGGTGGGTGGTGAGTGGTGTGTAGTATATGGTGTGTATTTGGATGTATGTATGTTGTGTGTGATAATATGTGTGGTTGTTGATGGGGGTGTAATGGGTGAGTGGTAGGTGGGTGGTGAGTGGTGTGTAGTATATGGTGTGTCTTTGGATGTATGTATGTTGTGTGTGATAATATGTGTGGTTGGTTTAGTGAGGTGAGGTGAGGTGAGGTGAGGTGATGCTATAATGATTGGAGATGGAGATGGAATATGTGGTGTGATGGGGTTTGTGCTTGTAGACGAAGAATGTGGGGGATTGGTGGATGGATGGATGTAGATGTACGATGTGCAATGTGGTTATGAATGTAGATGTAGATGTCCTGGGCCTGACTTAACCTGACTTAACCTAACTTGATTCAACTTAACCCGACTCGACTCTACTAACTACTTGACTTATAATAAGGTGAGATGCAATGGAGACTATAGTAGTCATTGAACAATACCTATATCTATATATTAATCAATGAATATATATATTGTATTATAATAAATCATACAGTAATTCCAATCCCCAGACCTGGTAATTTAATCTTATTGGGGTCATTGGGTAGGTAGATAGGTGGGTAGTCACTTGGAAGTTATATCCGTACTAGGATTTTTAGATTTTAGATTTTATATCGTGAGAGAAATGCGAGAGGGGGGAAATGAGAGGTTGTGGAGTGGAAAGATAGATAGATAGGTAGGTAGATAGGGTAGGATACAAGATGGGAGATGGGATAGGAGATGGGATAGGAGATGGGATAGGAGATGGGATAGGAGATGGGATAGGAGATGGGATAGGAGATGGGATAGGAGATGGGATAGAAGAATAAATATAATACCAAATATAATACCAAATATAGAATAATACCATATATAACCCTCAACATAAGAATCAAGAGCCCAAATAAGAAGCAGGACTCAGAAAACAGCACAGAAAATAAAGCTCTAAACTTAAACCCCTCCCCCCCCCAAAAGGATTTAATAGGAGGTTTGGATGTAAAGATGTCTAGATTTATATCTAGATTGTTGAGTTGGAGTAGGGATTTGGATTATAGATCATAAGAAATGTGCTTCTCTTTCTCTTCTCTTTTCTCCTTCTTGGCTTTCCTCTTTCTTGTCTTTCCTCTATTCTCCTTTCTCTTTCTTCCTCTTCTCTTGTGTATATCCATCACTTCTATCCCTCTAAAATCCTCATAACCTCTACCATCTCACTCTTCAAGATTCAAGATTCAAAGTTCAAATACCGGTACTCAGTACAATTCCCCACTCACCCCCAAAACGATAACAGAAACTCCCCCTCCCCTTCCCCCAGAAAGGAGAAGAAAGAGTGAAAAGAAATCCCATCACATCTCCACTCTCCTCCTCTTCTCCCTTTCATCTTCCACCTCTACTTGATTTCACCCTAATTATTCCTCTTCCTCCTCTTCCTCCTCTTTCACAATCTCTACTTCTTTCCTCCTCCTTTTTCTCTACCGTTCCTTTCCACCTCTACTTCTTTTCTCCTCTAATTTCTTTATCTCTTCCCTCAGTCTTCTTCCCCTTTTCCCCGCTAACTCCTCCCTCCTCTATCCTACTTCTAACTCCTCCCTATAACTCCTCTTCCTCCTCTTCCTCCCTAATCCTTTCTTCTTTTCTCCTCCCTTCTCCTCCCATCTTCCTCTAACTCTTCCCTTACTCCTCTCCTCTCTTCTCCCCGACTCTTTCCCCCACAAACTCCATCCTAAGAAAACAAACCAAGTCATCAAGATAACCATCAATAAAAATCAAAATGAAGACAAACCAACCAATCCTTTCCCAATAATAACACTGTAACATCACCTAAGTACCATCCCCCCCCCTATGATTTTAGTTCCTCGAGCAAATTCCATCTTCTGAACTATCTACCTACCCTACCTAGGTATATAATTCTCATTCTGATACTCTGATACTCTGATACTTCACACTGCTCTACTCTTTCAAATTTCTCTCAAACACACACATATATACATATACACAAACACACATACAATATCATTCCTTATTCATTCAACGATCATTCAATGATCATTCATCCATTCAATAATCATATCCGTATATTCGTATATTTGTACTAACAGCATGAACTAATAATCCTAGACATGCCTTCCCCTTCATCATCTCCTTCTCCTTTCACTTCCACTTCCACTTCCACTTCTCTACTTCATCATCTCTGTTTATCTCATCTCATCTCATTCAATCCATCTCCAGCAATAGCTACCTACCCATCCAGCCGTCACCCTCTGAATTCAGTACGAGGTAAGTGCTCAATCTCTTGTACATACCACGATTTCTACTCATTTCCATATCCGCTTCATCATCTTCCTCTATTCTCTACTCTTTATTTAATGAGAGTCAGACTGAATTATTTTATCCCAAACCATCCATATAAAGTCCATCAATAATTCAGTACACACCACTCTTCTACCCCGCACCCTACACTCCGCATCCACGTTCCCATATTCACGTCCCCCTTTCCCTCTTTCCTCTTTACATCCTCCTCTTGACCACAAGTGACAGATCCACACTTCCTATCAAAACAACTAACATACAACACGTCTCACCCACCATCCAATCACCATGCTAAAACTAAACTAAAACTAAGACTTAAACCCAAACAACCCCAGAGCACCAAACCATGCACCCAACCAATAACGCCTCTCGAATTCCAGTATTCCTACACCTATCCATACATTCCTCATATAAAACACGCCAACATCTAATCCATACAAACCCCCAAAAATAATCAAAACTCTTTAAATGATCAAAACGCTAATGACAGTGGTATATGCTATGATTGAAAAATTGCCTTCAATGAATTCATTCCATCCCATTCAATCCCTTTCCTTCCGTATCATTCATGCTAAATATGAAAATCCATCCACTCATCTCTTTCCCCGTTCGTTCGTCTCAAGCTTCAAGCTTTATATGCCAGACGAAAGAGTCCCGCCAATAATCCGATACCAAGCACACTGCCCATAGACAGCCAGGATGGCGCATCTCATCCAATATTGAGATACCTAAAGTTATGACTTATGGTATGAGCTTCATTTTTAAAAGGCCACTTTCCCATTACTATTGAACCGATTATTCATATAATGCGACGGGCTTAACATAATAGTCGGTCCATCATTAACACCCAACTGAGAAGACATGGTACCAGTTCTTGACCCATTCGACAAGTAAGTATCTGCGCGCTCATAAACATTGCCATTAAACATTGCACCAAAAGAAACACTCTGTGGAGTAGATGGAACTGTTGCCTGAACCGCCGGTCCCAATGCTGCACTCTGAGGAGTCATTGGCAAGGGGACTTGGGAGGCAGGTGATTGTGTTGTATACGAGCCATTCGAACCACCATTTGCTTGTCTGTTTGCCAAGAAACCCCACGGTGATGCTGTAATCATTGAACCTGTTTCTTTGATGGCCTTTTGAAGAGGTCTGAGAAGAACAATAATTTCAGTTGGGATGAAGCTGATTGCGCCTTTCACTTCCCTGACCTTAGTAACTAAGTCGAGATATGACTGCATTTATTAGTACATAGTGTGGGTTATCATGATTAGGTATACTTACATCTACCATCGCCCAACACATCTCCCAGAAACCCTTTTGTTCTCTGATATCAGGGTCCTTCAATTTAATTTGCGATAGACGTGATTTAAGCGCATCAGCTATGTGTAACGCGTGCGTGCATTTGTATATTAATACTTGCCAGTACTGTTTACCGTGGTCTGCATTACTTGAAATTGCACTCTTCTGCATGGAGCTAAGGAAATGGACGTTAACATTTGGAAGAGTTTTAAGGGCCATTTCTGATGTTTGCTGTAGACGAAGAAATATCTTTTCGAAGATTTTATCCTCTTCAGTAAAGTCTCCCACCAGACGCCCACTGGTACTTGTTGAACCAAATGATTCTCCAGAGCGTGGCGTAGCGCTCGTCATAGTTGCGGAACGCCCATTTCCACTGACAAATGGTGGGGGGGCATCTATCGCTACTCGTAGATTATTGGAATGTTGAATTACAGTCGCACTTCTCGATCTAAAGTTCGTGCCAGGCCTCTCTCGTGTCGGAGTAACTGATTTGTCTCTGATTGGATATCCTGCCTCGTGGTTACTTCCTGGGTGTCTACCAGATCGGCTTTGTCCAGGAGGAAACAAGCTCGCGCCAGCATTTCGTACTTCTGCTACACTTCCGTATAATTGAAGTAGTAGGGTCCGAATATACCGAGGATCGCCATTGATAAGAAGTATCTCAACATTCTGTGATAATTGAGCACATACGTGAATGTATGCACCAACACAAGTTAAACAGGCACGTTTCACGTTTTCGTTTGATCGAGGAGAAGCTTCCTCATCTTCCTCCGAGTAAGAATCATAACGTTGGACATCCTGATCTAGCTCTTCCACATGTGTTTTGGCATTGTAAAATACCCTCTCCAAAGTTGACTTCTTCTCGCCAGGATTTCGTACCAGGCCAATCAAGGTTTCAATAAGAGGATGGACTTGAAACAAAGCGTACAATACACCTTTAGCCCCTTCAATAATAGGATCTGGTGAAGTAGATTCTCGTTTACGTTCCGGTAAGCTTGATAAGCGGCGGACGTAGGTAGCTCTCTGGCCCGCCGAATCTGCCGGGCTTGCTGGGCTAATTGTATTGCCATTAGACCCAGTACCATTACCCTGCATTGCAGATCCATGGCTGAGACCTCTGTTGTGAAGACTGTAACGATTCGATTTGTTCGTCTCGTCAACCGTTCCTAACTCTGCTGCCTTCCTTGAAACAATACCCATTCGTCGCGAGCGATCCGTTGAAGAACGGTCCGGTCGATCGCGATTAGCCTGCAAAAGGCTCTCGCTGTTACTGCGAACCCTTTCGTTTGTGCTTCCAATCGTGAGAGGCATTACGCCAGGTCGTCTAAGCGCTGCGTTTTGTTGCGAAAAGCCTCTTTGGTGTGATCTAGAAGGTATAGGTGGTGGTCGAGGTTGAGCTGGCGATGGGGGAACGCCGTCGACCTTTATGGGGAAACGACCACTCACAACACGCTTCATAGTAGGTCGTGGAGTCTCGGTACCCTCGCTTGATTCTTCTCCGCCAGATTCGATTTCGGGTCGACCCATGGCTTTGGACTTCAAGAATCTTTTGATGTGTGCTGTGACAGTAAGATCGTCTATGTCACCTTCCTGGAGGGGACCGCCGCTAGGAGAGTTCAAAGCTTGCGCATGAAGAATTTCTTTGGGTGGAAATCTCAGGGGATTCCCATCCAATTTCAAGACTTGAAGTGATGTCATATCTGCCACGCATAAAGGAAGTTCCTCGATCCTGTTCCTCTGAACGGACAAAACCTTCAATGATGTCAAATTTATAATGCCAGGTGGCAACGTCCGTAGTTTATTTCGTCCAAGGTCGAGAATTTCGAGGGAGTTTAATTGGCATATCTAAAACAAAGTCAGCGTCTTTGAGTTTGCCTATGCTATTGGCCTTGCATACTGCTGGTGGGAATTCTCGAATGATGTTGTTTCGAAGATTGAGATATCGTAACGAGGTACATTCTGCGAACCTGGTGGGGAATGTTTGGATCTCGTTGTGGGACAATGCAAGTCTGTACCACGAATATGTATTAGCTATGCCATTAAAAGATGTACTTAATTTCCGAGATGCTGGAAAGAGTGCAACATGTGAGACAAGTTCCAAGCCTCCTGCAAGGAATGAGAGATTATAAATACCGTACGAGTTCGACTTTTATAATGTCGACAACCTCTTCTGGAAGTCTTTGTATACGTCTATGGCTCAAATCAATCGTAACTCCTGGCATCAGCTCATTGCTGACAGCGCTCGACTCTGCAGCTTTCACTATGTTTTCCTCCAAAGCCTTATTCATAGATTCCCGTACTAAGGCGACAACTTGCCCTTGCGATGGCGGGACTTTTGAAGATAGCGAAGAGTTCGACTGAGCATGTCGAAGGGGCAGACCACGTCGAGATGCGCTTAGATTCTGTGGTCTAGGACCCGGACCTGGACCTGGCATGCCATTTTCGAATTTAGGTCGACCTGATGACATTATTGCTGCTCCAAGGGGAGGACCAGTGGGACCCATGATATCTTCCACTCCAATCTTTTTGATAATGTTGTCGGTGTTTCTCGTAAGATGTGGCTGAGACGTTTCAACACTTTCTTGTTTTGCGAAAAAGGGACCAGACCCTTATCAATTCGATGGGAACTACTTAAGAATCCGTGCCTTTGAATGGGCGGTAAAGTTGAGAATGGGTCGAGAAGATAGGACAAACAGCATAATGAGGGGTTTATGTCCTATGCAACAACATGCATCCGTAACATTTTCAAGAAGGGGTAATATTCGAGCTTCTTCTCTCTCTTCTGTCGCAATTGAACTGCTTGTTGTCATATTGATCCATTTCTCTAGCATCATGATTTCGGTTAAGCTTTCTCGAAATAGGTAAGCGTCGGCTTTACATCGATGCAGGTACCGATGTGTTTAATAAAATATGCATTTCTCCCTTGGAATTTGAGTCCGATGGCAGTGTGAACTCAATATTATATCTTCATACTCTCATGGAGGTGATATTTTGAGTCAGAAGATAATCAAGACCACAGGTTTTTTCATCTATCTTCATCTATCTTCATTGCTGTCTATATCACATCAAAAGGGCTCGACAGGTTCTGGACAACACCTGCCTGCTAGATACATTTTGATATCGTTCTTCCTCTAGCTTCACTTGATCCTTATAAATGGACCTTGACTGTTTAGATGACAGACAATCATTGACAGATCTCAGATTACACCAAGTCTTTGATTTCAAATCAGTTCCATATTATACTTGATTCTATTTGCTGTGTTGTTCAGAACCCCAGAATATCTTCTGCTGAAGCTGAATCACCAGATATAATGAGCAAAGACATTGTGAGAAACCAAGAGTAAGGATATTTTTTACTGACAAGAATAAGGCATTCGGTTTATCCACATTGAAGAGTCTGACTTGATCAGTCTTCTTCTGCTACACTACAATAACAAACAACTAAAATCACGCATCTCTCCAAGATCCCCCCTCGGAATCCTTTCAAAATGCCCTTGTCGAGAACCCTTTCAAGATCCGATTCTTGTGTTGACATTGACTTTACGTTGCGCCGTATATTCAAGAAGACCTCATTCAGGTAGTCCCCTTTACAATATTTCCCAAAATATGAGCTAAAGTTTTTCAGGCCCTTACAGCGAGAAGTTATCGTTGCTGCACTGGACGGACACGATGTTTTTATTCAGGCTGCCACTTCATTTGGGAAAAGTTTATGTTTTCAACTGCCTGCAGTGATTGATCAAGGGAGTAAGTCTCGACGCCTAATTTCATTCATTTCTCAGCGCCAATACTTACGCTTTCAGTAACCATTGTTATCTCGCCATTACTTTCATTAATGGTAAGTCAGAATCGGCTACGCGTTTTCCTATACTTACATCAAGCTAGACCGATCAAGTAAATGCATTACAATCTGCAGGAATCGTAGCGGGTACCCTCAATGGAAATACAACTTGGCCCGAACGACAACGACTCCTTGCAGATCTTGAATCTGGCCACCCCCTAACAAGGCTTTTGTATGTGACTCCTGAGTATTGCTCCACAGACAACTTCCGCAAACATCTTCGAACTGTGCATGAGCAGCGAGAGCTTGCTAGGATTGCCGTTGATGAAGCACATTGTATTAGCGAATGGGGCCATGATTTTAGAAAGTCCTTTAAGAATCTCTCCTGGTTCCGAGAGACATTTCCTGATATACCCATTATCTGTTTGACGGCAACAGCTACGGATCAAGTACGACAAGATGTTATAGGCACTATGGGTCTCTCGGAAACAAATCTGAAGGTTTTTAGGATGACTACGAACCGCGAGAACCTCCATTATGAAGTGAGATTCAAATCAGATGAATCAGACCATTTCAACGATTTCTTACATTGGCTCAAGGGAGTTCACAGAAATCGAATGGAAAACCCAGAACGTCGGGTCGAACTAGAACAGAAGCGCGAACGCTTGGATAATGTGTCGGGAATTATCTACACTCTTTTTAGGCAAGATTGTGAGAATCTCGCGTCTAGATTGAGACATAGCGGAATAGGGGCCAAGGCCTACCATGCCGGACTCACCCACGAAGAAAAGACCGAAACATTGAATCGATGGATCAATAATGATAAGGGCTATGACGTGATAGTTGCGACAACTGCCTTTGGAATGGGTATAGACAAGGAAAATGTACGGTTTGTCATTCATTGGCAAATTCCAAAATCTTTCGAAGGCTTTTACCAAGAGGCTGGACGAGCCGGAAGGGACGGAAAGGCCAGCATACATATCATGTATTACAGCCGTGAAGATCGTGACCGAGCATACAGCAGAGTTTCTCGAGATGCTAAAGAAAGAGTCAATCGAGAAGCTAGGATTAGCAGCTTGAAAGCTTTGGTTTCATACTGCGAAGAAACTGATGAATGTCGGCACAAGCTGATCTGCAGATACTTCGGAGAGAACGAAGTGCCTGCTTGTGATTATGCTTGTGATTGGCACAAAGACGTGAAAGCTTTGAAGAGAGCAAAGCTCAACAATTTGATGACCGAAGAATTTGTAAGCACACAAAGAGAACAAGGCCGCTTCGACAATGGATATGATGAGTATGATTGATCATAATATCCTTACCTTGCTAGCTTTTCATGGCAATGGCTAAGCAATGCTTTATATTTGGTGCTTGCATGTTGGGAATGCCATTGAGTTAGTTATCTCCCAGGATATTCACTTCATAAAAATAATTACTACAAAGCAGGTTCCATGCCCATAAAAAAACACGAATGAAAGAACCTATGTTCCATCACTACCTATCTTTTTGAAGATATTGAAAGATGATTACTGTTGTGAAAGAGAACAACCCAAATAGTATCAATGGTGGGAGGCTATATATTCTGGGCTTTTGACCACCAACATTGCCACTCAATTCAACAAGATCACTTGCTTTTCATTTTAGCAACCCATTTTACTCACAATCCATTTCAGCACATCACAAATCTCAGTTCTCGAATTCGGACAACATCAAACGCTTTCATCATGAGTAACGATATTCCCAACGATTGGTTCCTGGTAAAGTTGACAAGATGGGAAAACGGGCATGAAACCAGTTCGGCTCTCCTCCCTGTGAACATTTCTGCCGGTAACACATCGTCTGGCCTTAAAAATGGGCTTGAGGCTATTTACAAGCGCATTTGGGATTACTTTACTGTTATCGAGAAAGACGGAAATCCCTCCGACCGAATGAATCTTCCTCTGGGAGCCGCCCTTAGACAAAGTGATGGTATCGAAGGTTTGAGCGTCGACTGGCAAGGGATTTCGGCTAGCGATTGGCCATCGCAGCGGACTCTTGTTACGGAGTTCAACCTTCCCGGAATCGTGAGACATTGAAATTTCTCATTTTCTCCCTCTCATATTTTCATTCATCAAGTCGTCTTCTGCAAACACAATATAAGGATGGGGAAGGCTAACTTGACGGTCTTGGTATAGCGGGGAAGGTTATCGAAGAATAACAATGCAGTCATCCACTGTGTTGTCAAAGACAGCAGACTAGACGGAATTACCTGGTGCCCTCCAAAGAATTAGCGCAATTTGTTCTAGAATCAGATACAGAAGACTAACTGAAAGTACTTATGAGAGCGGGCTTTTAGAATTTGAATCTCATTTCTGCAGTGCATTGGTCGGCTTGAAGGAATTATGAGAAAGGAGGATCGGAAACCATGGGGGTTTTCGGAGTAAAGAAAATGGGCAAAGGCATTTGAGGTTAACATCAATATGTTTATGATCTCGTCTTGTCTAGTGGATAAGTGGTGATATGTCTTGAGTTTCAGAGATTCGTATGATAATGATATACTTGCCTAAAACGTCAGCGCCAGATGCAATGCTGCATCCATGAAACTTTCACTCTGCTCCCGTCGATTCCATCGATTTCTCCTTTTATCACTCGTCCACCTCCTTCACCTCATCTGTTTGCTCCACCTCATTTTGATAAGAATAAAGCTCTAATTCTTGCAATATCAAGTTACACACATCCAAATATTCAACAATCTCTCAAATATCCAACCTTTCTATACTATCCCGTCACAGCCTCCTAGCGGGTCATTATTCCGCCCACCCAGTAGCCATTTTCACTCCTCCCACCAGAAGTGTTGATGTATACCTGAAGCCGGACCAGTATATACTATACATGGTACAATCATCGATCCACTATTCTTAACTCAACTCAACTCAACTCTATACCAGAAAATAGATATGTATGCGTCCCAAACCCTTCCGTGAACCTTGACATTAAACAAATAGCCCAGAACTTTGGGAGCGGAATGAAGAAGTTTAATTGGGTAACTAATCACATCTCTCTTCTGTCTCGAGTTCGAGAATTTTGTCGTGTATTTTCACCATTGTCAAATACATTGTCTTTATTTTTGAATAATCATCTATGAATTGGTGGATTGAACATGTTATATCATTATCTTCTCTTTCTCTCACTTTTACCATTTATTTACATACACTCTCTACCCTTTCTACCCTAGTGCGGTATAGCAACGTATTGTCTAGATACTAGTAATACAATACGAATACTTCGATTGGTAACATATCTGTTTTCAAACTCACTTTAGGTAAAATACCATCAGTTCGTGTATCGAAGATGTGGTTTTATAGGACCATCAATATTTTCTCAGATACGAAGATATTGTTGAAGGATTTACTATACGAATAGCATTCATAACTAATCTTGTACATACATCAATAGCGTGCATCAAAGGCAGTCGATTCTATTAATGCATTGCCTATCCATTTTCATAACCTCTTATGTGCATGTTATTGTTATGTGGGTAGTGCCAAAAGACTCCGCGACATGTGAGACTTTCCCAATCTCACCTAAAGTCATCTATTGTGCCACACTCCTATGTACTCCAATCAGAGGCCATGTAAGAATACAAGGGTGGCATAAATCATCGCTCCCACATCCAAACCAAACGCCCAAGGCAATAGAATCCTAATCTATACTCCCAATTACCCATCAACTATCTTTTGGAAGAAATTGCTTTCCCGAAATTTTTTCCCCATCCCTTCCTGTCACCCGTACAGGAACTCCTAGCTCTTCACTCCTAATCGCCAAGATATCATCCCGAGTATCATCATCTCCCACAAAGATCGAACCACCTTTTCTGTCCGCCTTGGGAACATATTCCTTGTTCTGATTAGGATGCCAACCTCTATCCGCTCTCTCCTTTCTTACTTGTGCCGTAAGCAATATCCCAAAATTCGCTTTCTTCCCACCCCGTGAATCAATTTCTTTACGTTTAGCTTCGTACCAACTCTCAGATCGTTCTTTTGGCCAGACGACTCTAGGATCAATATTACCCCAGATTTGCGTTTCGGCGGCGTTATCTGATTGGGGCATAATGTTCTGTTCTTTTTCAATCTCAGCCCTAGCCTGTGATTCTTTTTGTAGATCTAGATAATGATCAAGAACGCTGGAATCATATGTTAAGCAGCGCAATTGACGCCGATACTCAATAGTGTTGGGCTTGTAATCACCATAAAGTGGCGCGGAGTGTTTTGGCTCTTTCTGTTTCAGACTCTGTTGATTCGATCTCTCCTGGCTAGGTCCCTCTTGGTGTAATTGTGAGACTGTAGACTCCAACTCCCGATAATTTTGGGTGAGTTGGAGAGGTATAAATTGATTCTTTGCATGATTGATGGGTTGTTGATGAAGTACTTGCTTAGACAGCGCTGTCTTTCTTGCAGCTCTTCGTTTCTGAGCTAGACGTAAGGTATCGTGGTTTTCACTTTCTGGGTTGAGGAAGTGCATGTCTTGAGCTGTGGTATCTAGATTAGACTTTGGTGATATAGGCTTTAATGGCTTCCTGATCAAAGGAATTTTTAGAAATGGGGTCGTAGAGCAAGCTGCCGAAGATTGTTCCCCGGCAACCTCTTTTCGGTCGCGTGGGGAAGCTTTGCTACCAGGATCCTTATTCTCCGTAAAGGTTGATACTATTCCGAGCGGTCGTCCAGCGGACGACAGTAGGGTTGGTGAAGACGATGATCCGTGCCCATGAACAAGTCTATTTGCAGGCATGGTTGCAACTTTTTTTGCACTTTCCTGCATAACTCTGAGCTCGTCTTGTATTTTAGAGCCAGGGCTATCGTCTTGTTCAATATCGAGTTGCTCCACGTCAGATTGCCAAATATTGACATCACTATCAACTTTATCTGGCGACGGCGGTTCGTATTCTGGCGAACAACTAATATTAATTTCGACCTCACCTGGCGGTGGAGGTTCATACTCTGGCGACGATGGGGGTTCTAACATTGGATGAGTTATGGTTCGACTCGGGATTTTAGGTCTGAACAGGCTATGTTAGACATGTTCACTCAGCATTCAATACACAAAACTTACACTTCTTGGCAACCATTCATAGTAGGCGCTTTGATTGTTCTCGATTGTGACTGAAGGAGGTTCCTCGATGTGGGAGAATGGGTCAAGTTTTCAGCCCGGAGAGATCGCGGCCCTGGAGTAGACAGTAGGCCCTCCGAGGTTGAAGTCTCCTGAGGTCTCGCGGTTGGTTTATCATTGGAATCTGACTGGACAGGAAAACTACTTGGAAGCATTTGCTTATTATTCAAATTTCCGGGCTTTCTACCTCGTTTACGCTTCATTCCTTGCATGTCCTCATCATACTTAACAGGGTAAAGCCTTGTTTTTTTAATGGGTTTCGAGACTGGTCTTGACATGGCTGATATTTGAGCTTTGCTAGCAAGCTTAGACCTCTTGTTTTTCTCTGTCATCTCGTGCAGAGTACACAAGACTTTATCATCTTTGGTTTTACCCAACATGCTGTAAATCTGCTTGTTGCATCCAGGAATTTCACACACACCGCCCAGCGATTGCCTCTCTGGTGAAAACTCTACTGATGGTAGGCCATGTTTTCTAATACAATGATTGCAGTACCAATCACTATTTAGTTTTCAGCAATTGCCGACTAGCAAGAGGGGGGATATTACATACGTGACGTCAGCTCCAACCGGTGGACGTGGCTTATGACAACTAGCATGCCATCGGGCTAAACATTTTGAACAACGATATAAAGGATCGAGTGTGAGTTCTTCTCGTTTACACACCAAACATTTTATGGCTTTGCTGGTAGTTGAGAGTGAGGCGGTTGAACTCGTCTCGTCGAGCTTGTCATCGGACTGAGCTTGAAACTAACAAGTTAGCAAATCTCTTTTGAACATGATGGTCCAAATTTTCTAGATAAGAGAGTTGATTTTGTCTCAGGTCTTTTCAGTCTACAAAGAGTCGTCATATGGCTTGCTTCAGCGGTTGTGCAATGAGCTATAAGCCACCAATGTACGTCTTAACTGACTTCTACAGAAGATCAAATCCCTTTTGCAGCAATTTCAACCCCGCTTTCTATCGCAGCCTTTGGTCATACATCTTGGGGCAATGTGATGTCTAACTCCGTTTAGCAATAGTGTCCAAAGACATCAATTTGCCCTCATATTTTCATTGTTGAAGCTGATAGCCTTGAGCTGAAACAGTCTTGCCTGAAATGGAGGACGCCGCCAGGGTTTGATAAACGTAAAAGGTAGTGTCATCGACCATGACAAGGAGACAGTATAACCAAAGCAGAACCAGAAGAAGCATTTTTGAGCACTCGGACCTTTTACCAGATGTTCATCATTGACATACTATGAAAAGTCAAATATTGAGAGTTCCACATACGCCTGCATTTATTTTTATGCTTGAAAATGATTGCGATCTGAAGTTATTGTCGAAGTTAATTGCTGATCTGGATGGAGCGGCCTGCTTGCTATCAAAGTCCATATTTTCTCGACAGAAACTTCAGAATATAAAGATAAGAGTTCTAGTCGTCCATTCTCAAATCTTCTTTCTCAACCGTATAGTTGTACCAGAAGAACGAGGCATCAGGCTGTATCGTGAATTGTGTTGAGATGTCTAATAACAGGTTAGGTATATCAAACATGAATAAATAAGAGAAGACGCGACTGTGAAAGAGACGTTAACCGGTTAAGCACGGAAGCACGGGTGCACGGGGTTTTGCGGCCGCTGGTCATTCATTTTGCCTAAATACACCGCCTCGTTTTGTGCTTGACTTGGTATAGCGGGGTTCAATCATCGAATCGATGGGCAAAGCTGTCTACTTCCCTTTCACAAATAATAAATACTCCTTTATTGAGTATTGTATTCTTAACATTTGTCTTATCGCAGATTTCTTATGGATTTCTTGAAGTCTGCAGTCGCATCTGCGATATCCAAGGGACCTCCATTTCCCTACACATTCGGGGATCAGGTTGATATAGAGGAATCCATTTGGAAGTTATACAATGGAACGAAAAGAGTATGCGCCAGAGATGACTTTGGTGCAGAATATGGAATTAATGGTATCATAGGAAGATGGTTCTAATTGTAGTATATTCTCCTTCGATGTCAGCGCGAACAAGTATCGATTACCCCTAGCCAAAAATGCCGTTAAGAAGCTTCGAACATTGAGACATCCTGGAGTTATCAAAGTGCTGGACACAGTTGAGGTATGAATTATCAACAACCGAATCATGTGGTATAACTGACTTTCGATTTGGGAATAGACCGACACATACATTTATATCGCTACTGAGAGAGTGGTTCCTTTGAGATGGCATATGAAGAGAAAAAGCATGAGCTCGGAGACGTTGAAATGGGGTTTATTTAGCATAGCAGTAAGTTTGTGGTCAGTACATTTTGGTATGCTTAAGTCTAATGGAATGTATAGCAAACAATTAAATTTATCAATGGCGAGGCATCATCCGTCCACGGAATGCTTCGAGTAGGATCGATTTACACAAGTGAGAGCGGGGAGTGGAGAGTTGGAGGATTCGAGGTATTAAGCAATATGAATGATACCGAGGCGATCATTTATGTGAGTAATATGTGTTCCTGGCATATAGTATTCCAAATGCTGACTCTCGCAGAACTATGGCAGTCTCGTACCCGATGCCAGACGATATACTCCACCAGAATTGGCGAATACTGGCTGGGATTCTATCAAGAAACACCCAATATATGCGACTGATTCTTATAATTTTGGAACTTTGATATTTGAAGTCTTCAATGGAGACTTCACAGGGGGTGATCAAGCCGGCCAGACGAAGAATATACCTCCCAGTATGCAGCCAAGCTATAGACGTTTAGTTAATAGCAATCCCAAAGCTCGACTGAGTGTTGGTCATTTCCTTGAGCAAGGTCGTCGAAGTGGAGGATTTTTTGAGACTCCCCTTATCAAGCTTACTGAAGGGGTAGATAATTTGGGGATGAAAACGGAGGCTGAACGAGAAGAGTTCTTGAGGTAAATTATCCTTTCCAAGGCATGCCAGATTTAAGCTGACTTGTAGAGCGACCTCGATGAGCTTTCCAATGACTTCCCGGAGGATTATTTCAAGATGAAGATCCTTCCCGAGTTACTGAAATCTGTTGAGTTTGGAGGTGGTGGACCAAAAGTATTTAGTGTTGTTATGAAGATTAGCACCAAGCTTACAGATGACGATTTTGAAGCAAAGGTCACACCTGTCGTCGTCCGGCTATTTAGTAGCCCTGATAGAGCTATTCGGGTGTGTCTTTTGGACAATCTTCCCCTTATGATCGATCGACTACCACAAAAAGTGGTCAACGATAAACTCTTCCCCCAAATGGTGAGGGTAATTGCGCTTTATTTGTGAGCACAAGCTGATTGAAATAGGTCACTGGCTTTACGGATCTTGCACCGGTAGTACGAGAGCAGACAGTCAAAGCAGTATTGACAATCATTGGGAAATTATCAGACCGGACAATCAATGGAGAGTTGTTGAAGTATTTAGCCAAAACTTCTAACGATGAGCAACCTGGCATTCGAACAAACACGACAATCTGTTTGGGCAAAATTGCCAAGAATCTGGGAGTTAGCACTAGATCAAAGGTGTTAATCGCCGCTTTCACAAGATCCCTTCGCGATCCATTCGTTCATGCTAGAAATGCAGCCTTATTAGCATTAGCTGTTACAGCTGACTCATTCAGTGATGATGATTGCGCTAATCGCATATTACCGGCGTTATGTCCTTGTCTAATAGACAAGGAGAAACTCATTCGAGACCAAACAAACAAGACAATGGACGTTTACCTGCAGCGTATTCGCAAGTCTGCTGCCACAATGCCTGATACTGTCTTACCACCACCTTCCACGGGCGAAGCTGCCTCATCATCTACACCCCGAATGAGTACGCCACAGCCTAGTGATGCAGGTTCGTCATGGGCAGGCTGGGCTATTTCTTCGTTCACCAACAAAGTAGCTGCTGCTACTGGTGAAATTCAACCATCGAGTGGTGCTGTGACTCCAGACGCACGTCCGACATCAGCACGACAAGAAAATGAAGCTCGTCATTTAACTCAGTCTGCATCGGCTTTGCATCGCCAAGCTGTGACTTCACCGGCTGTTGCCTCAGCTAACGCGCCTGCGGCTAGTCACTCTTATTTCGAAGATGTGAACGCAGGAGAGGACGATATAGAAGCATGGGGCGACATGGAAGAGGATTCCTTTTTCGATGCTCCTAGCGAATCGGCATCAAAAAATACTATAGCCTCATCTTCGACTGCAACCCCCTTCGAAGACAATGGCGAACCGGATTTCGCGGGTTGGTTAGCAGCCCAACAAAAGAAACCAGCTCAAAAGTCATTGCCAAAAGGACTGGCCAAGCCCGCAGCGAAAACAAATGGAAGACCTTTATCATCGTCAAGAACTACTACAGCTAGTTCTTTGGGAACGAAAAAAGCACCTTCTGTAGCGACTAAACCAGTTGTGCCCAAGAAAATAGATACAGCCCCAAAAGCTACAGATGAGGATGCTGATTGGGGAGATGGTTGGTAGGTGAGTTGAGAATCTAATTCTGTGAGGGGGTGATGAGGTTTATGTATGTCACTGGGCTTGCGTGAAAATTGGCATGGCGTACTGGGTGAAACTAAGAGGGGAAATTGAGCATCAACAGGCGAGAAGGCGTTTAAATTATTAAAGCTTCGGCGAGTCACAAGTTTATTTGTGGTTAGGGTAGATATTAGATACCTGGATCGCATACGAGTGCTATTGCGAAAGTAACATGAATGGAGAAGTGTTTATATGCAAAGAATTCCCAATTCGGACCCTTGAGTTTATTGTGTATATATAACCTGATTGGTGGAAAATCCAACGGACAATTAGGACAGCATAACACAGACTTATCTAGCCCTACCCATACTATTTATAGCGCTTTATATAGCCTCATTTCGTGTTTGATCGCTAAACCCTTGATATCGCTAGGAAAAAATAGCTCATGACGGACATGAGATACACGAATTGGTAGTTATCCGTCCCCGCAGGCAATCTGAGCATGGATATTCTATTCCGAGACGATATATCATATATATGTGTATTATGTATAATGACAGACGTCGATCGGAAAGGGAAAGAGGAAGGTCGAATGGGGATGAGGATGTTCTGTTGCATGTCTGTGGGATTAATAGTTGGGGTTTGTTAAGATGTTAAGATGTGGAAGTTTGGGATGGATGGTGGGTTTGTGTTTGTGTTTGTGTTATTGTGCATGGTGGTGTTGGGATAGGGCTGAGATGAGATGAGATGGTGATGAGAGGTTGTCCCGTTGTGTAAGGTGGGATGGATGGGCTAGTGAGCGATGTTTCATAATTGGTGAGTTATAGGTTGTTGGTTCGTTAGGATTTATATGGCTTGAGTTCTTGAGCTCTTGGGACGAGTAAGAAATTCTTGAAGTGGGATTGGGTTGTAGATAGATAATTGGATGGGGCATAGAAAACGGGTTATGAAAAGGAATTGTTCGATCAGCAATCAAGCAAAACTTCTACGCCCTCCTCTAATGCCCTCTTTTTGTTTTCCTGCCATTTAAGCCAGGCCATTCCTTGCAGTAGGCAATCTGCTAGATCGTCTAGTTTACCTACCTCATCTTCTTTCTCTATAATTATTTCTTCTTCCTTTTCGTCATCCTCGTTATTTCTCGTTTTACTTTTAACCGTGAATCCCTTTGCTCTCCCGGCTTTTCTATCCCATTTGGCCGTATATCTCTCCTTCACCTCTCTAACCTGTTGACTACCTATCTGTACCATTTCAAGATGATTCCGAGGTTTTCCATTTTGATTTTCCCCAGCTTCCAACCACCCTCTAACTAAATCGATCTTGGCCCCTTTAGTCCTCGCCTTCGATTCCTTTGTATTCCTGACCTTCTTGAATTTCTCCTCCTCTCCATTCAACAATCCGCTCTCTTCGACCCAGAAACTTCCCACTTTCCTCGGCGCAATCTCAATTACTTCTCCGCCCCATACTTTTTCTTCAGCTAATGTTTTGAGAGTAGCCCATAGCATACTTTCTAACATATTTACTCTAATCGTCCATTCTAAGATATGTTTGGAACCCATGGAGCGGAAGCGTTGGCGCTCTATCAAGATATGAGTGGGAGAAAGAGGAAGGAGAGTGTGTCGCAGTAAGGAGTAGGCTGCGGTGCTTAGAATTGAAGGAGTAAATTCGTTGCGGGTTTTTTCTTTGGTTTCAGGATCGACATTTGGAGGGGATTGCTGGAGAAGCGAGAGTTTCTGCCAGGATTGGAGGATAGGGATGGTAATTGTAGGATTTAAGTTCTTTTTGGAGGATCGCGACTTGGAGGTAGGTTTGGAGGGGGGAATTTTGAGAAGACAGAATGAGAAATTGCGAATTCCCATATCAATGCTTAGGATACGCAGAGGTTTGGCGTCAGTTGTCGAGCCTTTCGTGTTCGTCAAAGTAACATGTGGAAGCTCATCTTGGAGACGTTGAATGAGGAGAGGTTTGGTGCCAGAAGTTGAGATGCCGCATTTGAAGGCAATTTGTTTGAGAGCCGCAACTTTGAGGGTGCTGGGAATGTTGATTGCCATTCATGATCGTTTATGCGGGCTGGTGTTGATGGATGTGAGAGTGATTTGGAAAGCAATTCCCAGATTTTTTTTTTTTGTAACCTTGCTTGAACCTTATTACGATAAGTGCGATAAGAACTAGACTGCTTGGTGTGCATGCAAAAGGCGCGAGGGTGCTCACCGGGAGGGAGCGTTAGACTGCTCAACTGACTCTAGCTCAGGTACTCGGGTCTCTCATATATCTAGTAGTTTTGGGTTAACAGGCCAATACATTGGCTATGAGAATGGCGTGAAAGAGGATAAGAAGTCGATGATGGAATGAATCACAGCAACGCGGCCCTTCCGCATCCAATAAGAATAATATTTCCAGCCTACCTATGTCCATCTCTATTGAGCAGAGAGGCACAGTGCTTATCGAAGCATTTCAATAACATAACAGCTTCATGATGTGTATTCATAAACATCAAAGGATCTGGCTAGATATGGTTAACAATTAGAAAATGGAAGAGCCGAGGCTTCTGCTGAGAAATCAAGAAATCGTGATAACAACTCTATAGTTACTTGTATCGAACCTTATTACTAATAAATACCCCCCAAAGTCTAGACTTTCGTATAGGTAACCAGGTAACCCAATCTGACAAATCGACAGCTAGCACCACTTCCTCAATCGTCACCCAATCCTACCTCAACCCTTGTAAACAAGGCCCCCGCCAAAAGCTATAGAAATCCGCCCCTCCTTCCTTTCCTTTGCTTTGAAAAATAGCTCTCATGCAAAGATTTACTTTTCTTTCCCGATCATCTTCCAAGACGGCAAATACTAGACTTACTTCTCTTTCTCGCCAATTTTCAACGACAACTTTCAATATGGCCCCAATCCCTAAGGAGTGTGACTTTTTGGTCATTGGTGGTGGTAGTGGTGGTTTGGCTACAGCCAGAAAAGCAAGTGGTGTTCATGGTGTGAAGACTATTGCAGTGGAGAGCAAGAGACTTGGTGGTACTTGTGTCAATGTTGGGTGAGTGAAGGTTTATTCTTCGTCTTCTTCACCTCTTTCCGAAATATCCACTAATGTATAGTAATAGCTGTGTACCAAAGAAAGTTACATTCAATGCCGCCGCAATCGCAGAAACCATCCACGAGGCTAAAGCCTACGGATTCTCGGTCAAGACCACCGCACCATTCGATTGGTCATATTTCAAGAAGAAGAGAGATGCATTCGTAAAGAGGTTGAATGGCATTTACGAGAGAAATCTTGGCAATGATAAAGTCGAATATATTCACGGCTTCGCATCTTTGACTGGAAAGAATGAAGCAGAAGTTACATTAGACGATGGCACCAAGCAATTAATCAAGGCCAAGAAGATTCTTTTGGCAGTTGGAGGCCGTCCTACGGTTCCTAAGGATATCCCCGGTGCTGAGTACGGTATTGACAGTGATGGATTTTTCGATATTGATAGACAACCCAAGAAGGTCGCTTTGGTTGGTGCTGGATATATCGCAGTCGAGTTTGCAGGCATGTTCAATGCTCTTGGTACGGAAACACATTTGTTCATCCGTCATGACAAGTTTCTCCGATACTTTGATCCTATGGTTCAAGAAGCTATCACAAATGAATATGAACGTTTGGGCGTTAAATTGCACAAGAACTCTAGCCAGAGCAAGATAGAAAAGGATGAGAAGACTGGTAAACTTACCATCCACTACGAGGATTCTAATGGAAAGGGTGTTCTTGAAGATGTGGATGATTTGATCTGGGCTATTGGAAGATCTCCAGAAGTTGAGAGGCTCGGCTTGGACAAAGCAGGCGTCAAACAAAACGAGAGAGGACAAATTATCGCTGACGAATACCAAAACACTAATGTCGAAAACATCTATTCTCTAGGTGACGTAGTCGGCAAGGTTGAATTAACCCCCGTAGCTATTGCCGCTGGTCGTAAACTTGCCGATCGTCTATTTGGAGGCCCTGAATTTAAGGACTCAAAACTCGACTACGATAATATTCCTTCTGTCGTTTTTGCCCACCCAGAAGTCGGTTCTATCGGTCTCACCGAACCGGAAGCTATTGAACGCTATGGAAAAGAAAATATTAAATGTTACAGTACTAGCTTCACAGCAATGTATTACGCGATGATGGAACCAGAAGATAAGGCTCCAACTAAGTATAAGTTAGTCTGTAAATTACCTGAGGAGAAGGTTGTTGGTCTTCATATCTTGGGATTGGGTAGTGGTGAGACGTTGCAAGGCTTTGGAGTGGCTGTCAAGATGGGAGCTACAAAGAAGGACTTCGATAGCTGTGTGGCTATTCATCCTACTAGTGCCGAGGAGTTAGTCACAATGAAGTAGAGAGGGGAGTAAAATGAGCTTTAGATAAATAGATACATGGATAGCGCGGTATACGTTAAACGAGACATGCGAAATGGGGTACCAAGATATATTTTTTTAAAGTTGCTGGTTTCATGTTGTTTGTCTCGTTAATTTTCCTGAACTCGAGAGGAGACAAAGTTTTGTGGCTGCCTATTTTCTAATATATGAGACGAGGGTAGGTTAAGGAAATAACCTCTGAGATAGCCAGATGAGGACTTCTTGAAAGATTGGTATGATGCACACAATTAGATGCGATAGTATCGCTCTATTAATCAAGACAGACTATGTAGCATGCATTTAAGATTTGGGTTTAGCAGTCATGTCTGTACGTAGTACGTATGGGCAACGCAACCCATATTGTGCGTGTTGACTTGTCGGGAGGAAAGTGGACCAAGTGGTTATTTTATATGGGGGTTTGTGTTGAGTTTTATTGCATTTGTGTTTGTGGCTTGTTCTATGGAAGGAGGGAGGCAGTTTGATATTGGTGGAGATGATTCTAAAGACGATTAACTCGCTTGTATTCTTGATCAAGTTCCTCATAATCCGGAATACCTATCCATTTAGTTCTTCTCGCATCCAGCATGATGCTACATGTCTGTGCAAGTGCGCACAAGACGCTCGTCGAATTTCAGTTATGTTATTCAGTCGGACCTCAGAACTATTTTCATAGCTCGATGATGACCGAGATCATGTAGCAAAATTAGATGTGATTGATACTTGATATTAAAAGCTAAAACTGAAGATAATCTAAGAATGAAAAAACTATGTATGCAAATTCCTTATCATCTGATATAGACCAAATCCCCCCCCCCGTCTTTCCTATCTCCCAAGCTATCGATACTTTTTTTCTGCCTGGAGTAGATTCTGTGTCTTTCTATCTGCGTTTTATGCTAAGATAATGCAGATACCAAGTGCTAAATCTCTGAAAAATACAAATATTCCCAAAAAGCCACTGGAGGTACCTTTTGATATGTAAGTCTGCAATATGGAGCGTAGATGATGAAAGATATTGAGCGTCAGATAGATAAAGCCCGATCAAGCCTTATCTGTCTAGTCGCTTAACTCATTGATTTCCCTCCCAGCACTATTTCTCATCACATCAATCACTCCTATCTCCCGACGATATCTTCTATCTACGCCCTTTCCCTTCCATCTTCCACTGGCCACTCCAGAACCAGTAAAATCGCTAGTAAATGGCTCGCGTGCCCTGGCAGCTTGAGCCACAGTTCCACACGACATCCTCTCCATTCTTTTCTCTTCCCTAATCGATTCATTTATCTCCTCACCCCTGTCCTCAGTTTTCATCTTTTCGTTTGCCTTTGTTTTCGCTGTGATCGCAAATTCTTCTTTCGCCATGACTCCTTTATCTACTGTAATCGAGTCTCGAGTCTGTCGCGGTCGAGGGACATCAAGGTCTTTTCCTTGTCGCTTTTTGTTCCCAACCGGATTCATACCATCATGACCCCCACTTATTCCTCTCCCTACAGTTTCTGTTTCGCCTGCCGTCAAACTTCTTTCCCCATCCTTGACTTCTCCTTTGCTCCCCGCACAACCTCCTTTCAGCGTCCTAACAAAAAGCTCCCCATCTTCCCTCAAAAACCCCGCATCAGCTCTCACCCCATCCGGATAGTCCTCTCTTCTACTCGGACTCCCCGCCAGCTGAACAACCCTACCCAGAACAATTCTTCCTCCCTTCTTCCCTCCCTTCTGAACCTTCCCATGAAGTTCATAACACGTATCACAAAGAATTAAACCACATCCTTTCACATGTGATTGACTACCCTGCGTAGAATGCGACAGACTCCTCCGCCCCTCACACGTATCCCCAGATTTACAAATCCAATCCCCCGGCCTCGGACAAACCGCACACCATTTCGCTCTCCACACCAAATCCGCCCGACTTCCCCGCTCCGGCGTCTCTCCACTCCCTTTCACCCATTTCCCCTGCATCATTCCTTCCTCGCAGGCCTTCACACTATCTCTCACTAACATCTCGTCTCTCATTCGCTCGTCCAGTCCTTCTAATGGTCTTAATTCGTGTTCTGCGCATCCGAGAATTTTGACCCGCTCGTATGTACACTTTACGCACATTCTTGTGGCCTCATGACCGGCTCCACTATCTCCCCACCCGTTTTCGAGTTCTTCGTAGCCGGTTCCCGTGATGGAGGGCCAGGGGACAACTGTGACGTGGCGGATGCCGTAGCCGAAGAGTCCGAAGAAGGGGGTGGAGTGGAAATCGCATGAAGGGTAGAGAGCCATTGGGTCGCGTTTGTAATTGAATATGAGGGGGTGTGCAAATGAGGTGGGAATGATTATGGTGCGGATACCTTTGTGATGAAGAGCGAAGGTTGGAGGAATAAGTTGCTTTGTAGCTTGTGTGGAGTATTCGAGGTCGTATGAAGGTAGTCTACTGAGGGAATTATGTTTATTGGTGGAGTTGGCCATCCAGAATTGCTCATCGGAAGAAGAAGAAGAAGTTGTAGCTCTTTCGTAGGCTTTTTGTTGCGTTTTGGTACGTCGAGCGTAAGGATTTGTAGTGCGCCACTCTCGATCGTTGACTCGAGTTGATTCGAGAATGATGGTTTGAGTAAGATCCTGGGGAGTTCTGAGAACTGGAACAATTTCTTTTGCATTTGCTTTGCCTTTTCCCTTATTGGAAGGTGTGGTAATTGGGAGCGGTAGCATGATGAAAGTACAAGGTACTTTTGCTTTGATGCAGCGATTGCATGGTCCTTCTTCATCGCGCTTCAGCGGACATTTGGCTTTGAATTCGAGTCTGCATCGGTTGCACGAAACGTATTTCCTAGGCGCGGCTTTCGGTTTAGCAACATTGGTAACAGTAGTTATAGCTGTTGCCAACAACTTCTTTTCAATTTCTTTCTTACTATTCGAACTTCCCTTCTTCTTCGCCCCAATATTCTCAAGAACATCCGTCATCTGCATCGAAGGTCCCGAGCCAGCTTTAGGACCAGCAATACATTTCGCGCCAGTTTCCTCGCACGCTTTGCAAGAATCAACATCCTTTCCACCATCATCCGCATAGGAGCATCGTTTTCGCAGCTTTTCTTTGCAGCGAATACAGGACAGTTTTAGTTTAGGGGGAATGATGAGCTCGCAATCGATACCCGCATCTTCACAGCTCTCACAAGGCCATTCGTGACTATATTCTATGAGAGAACATTCGTCGTCGCCGGCTTCGAAACAGCCTTTGCAGCCGCGACGTTGGGGGTGCCCGTTGTTGAGATCGGAGAGGTTTAGACCGTCGGATCTGGGCTTGTTAGTTTTGTTTTTTTGTCCAGTATTCAGGGGGGAACAAGACGTACCTTCGGTTATGCGAAGTTTTAATTCTCTTTCTCCGTGTGGAGGGAGCCGAATTGTCAATCGCAACTTCCTCATCCTCATCTTCTTCATCATCATCAGTCGAATCATCATCGTCCGCTTCATGAATCGGTGGAAACTTTCTCTCATCATCTTCGGGACCCGGCGTGATTTCTCTCAAATACGCTAATCCTCTTTCACTAGTCAACTTAATCGAAACCATCAACTCAAATGACCCCTGCTCCTTCGTTTTTCTCCCACTATCCGCGCTCACGTTCTTCACAGTTTCTCCTCCACTCTCCTTATTCTTCTTAGTCGTCGCTCTCGTACTCCTCGTATTTCGTTTCCGTTCTAAACTCGGATCGTAGGTTCCGCTATCATCTCTATCAGCGCCCGCGGTTCCAATTCGATGCGCTTGTCCTTTGATTGCGGCAGTGCGTTTGGTGCTGTTGAACATGATACTTAGTTCTTGGAAATTGCGGGGCATGTTGCATCGCATGGATGGAGAGGAGCGGTATGAGGGGAGAGAGAAAGTTTCTAGGGCTGGAGCGGCAGGGGCGTTGAAATCAGGGGCTCCTGGGGAGGAACTGGTGGAGCGGGAACTGGTGTCGCTGTCCATTTCGATGTCTGAGTTGTCATCGAGGTTAATTTCTGGGTCTATGTCGGGGTCTTGCTCCGGCTCAGGATCAGGAGGAAGTAGATCTACTTCAGAGCTTGGAATGATGGGCTGAATTGTGTTCGAAGTTTCGATGGTGCTGTTCGGTGTATTGGAGAAAGTACTGGCTTGTGCTGAATTTGGTATAGTCGACTTGCTACTCGAAACATCTCCGAAGATGCTAGTCTGAGCAGGAACAGGACTTTTCGAATGAGTATTCGAAACACTTCCAGATATGCTAGTTTGAGCAGAAACTGGACTAGTCATAACACCACTTGAGTAATTCGAGAATGTATTCGTGTGAGTAGAAACGGGGCTGTCTTTAGTGCTGCTAGGGACATCGGAGAAAATGCTCGTGTAGCCACTAACTCGGCTTGCCATGGCGCTTTCGGCATCTTTAGAGAGAATACTAGCCTGAGCGAAGTTTGCGCTGTTGAACATATTAGGAAGGCCGAAGATGTTTTCATTGAGGTTTTGTTGATTGTTGTCGTTGCTGACATTTGGATTATCATCATCTGAGTTGGGATTGGATTCGTTGTCCATATTTACTGATGATGAATCCTGAATAGATTCAGACTTGTTAGTGACGAGTCTATCAAGACAGCGATGAAGAAACGAAACGACAATGCCAGGCATTGTAAATGCTCCTTGAGTATCAATTTGACTTAGAACTGCAAGTGTATATTAAAGATGAAAGACAACAAGGTTGCTATCATCAAAAGTAGTTGTTGTCGTACAGTGTGAAGCATCGCCAATACACCGTACACTAAATGCAAGTACGAAATACATATAGGCAAGTATAATATATAATGAAAAAGAAATAAAAAGTGAAAAAGAGATTGTTCATCGTTAATGACATCCCGATGAAAGTCACTACATTCAGTCGATGAAGTGAAATTGGCGAGTGCTGATGAAGCGAACTTCGTTCCCCTAAAATGCAGAACCACAAAACTAATGAACCGAAAAGGTGAAAAACTACTACAATAAAAAGGTCAACTTGCCTTCGAATTTTCCCCCGAAAATTTGTAGAAAGATATTAGAGATCCTGAGGAATGATTTGCAGTTAACAATAAGTGATTTAGAGTTGTGGTGGCGGAGTTGTGTAAGTTCTGTTGGATATTGAATATTGTTGTAAGATGGAAAAGTGGGCTGAGGCGTCCGAAGAACCAGATTACCACCCTTTTGAAAAGGCCCGTGTGTATGCTACTTTTTGCTTATTGGCATAAAGGTATATATAGAAAACTTTGGATAAGCTCTTCGAACTCGGTCAAGGCAATATGAAAGGTATCCAGAAGTGTGAAGAACAATACAGGAAGGGTTTATGGTGAAGATACATTCTTATATCCAGCAAGTTGCATGGCCAAAGAAAGGTGTTAACGATTCCATTAGGAGCAAAGCTATCTTGTCCCTTCGGAATAATCTATGACCACCCACAGTACACTTTTGCAACAACCAGCAACAAAGAAACCAAACAAGACTATGTAAGTACTGAACTGAATACAGGTCCTAAGCACGAATTTAACCTATTTTAATAACCCTTTGTAACACTACTAACATTTTGCTGATCAAAAGTATACAAGTCATGGCGCTGAGGTGTGAACCAATTCCTCGGAGGTTGTTCGAGAGGCTGTTCTGTGTATGAAGCTGGTGCAAGAGAATACAACAAATACTCTTATATTAAGATTCTGAAAATTTTAGCAGACATCCGACGAATCTCTAGCAATTCTTCATCCAGACGCTAAAAAGGTAAGTCGATAAACTCAAGCAAGGCTAAAGGCCATTCATTCACTATCAACCTTCAATATCGCTGATGAAGCCATCAATGCTTAGAATAGATTTTGATGATATCCGAAGATGTTTGCCTCATAATCCGAGCTCATTGCTTACTATCTCTCAATAGAATAAAACGAACCGTTTACCGCGCGGTAGCCTGAACCCCCTTGGAGGCTGTCTGATGGTGTAAGGCACAAATTGCTACACATGGCCCTTTTACCAACCCAGGCCTCATTGATAACAAGGGTGAGGACACAGAAGTGCAAAATCTGAAATACCATGTACGAGCATATGATCAACGTCACAATTGACGGTCGAAGGGTCCACAACAGGAGTCGGGCGATCTTATCAGATTTTATGGATCAGGGAAGATGTCATCCGCACCAGCATCGGTGTGAAGCCGTCAAAGAAGACGAATATTTTATGCCTAAGGTGAAGAACGCGAGCAACAGATGTAACAGATCAACGGATTCAAATGTCTTGTCTCGTAATTCTCGAAGCATGTATTTCATGTACTCCAAATAGAAAAGTACCGAAAGCCCAAATAGACGTCCTGCACCCTCAAAGAAGTTTTGTACATTTCGTTGGCCTAACGAGTCCATTGTAGCGTTGCTGTGAGGTGGAGGATGGTAAACCAATTGTTATTGTGAAGAGGTGATTAGAGCTCTGTCCCGTAAGGAGTTAATGTTCTGGCGGTGTTAAGTCGATATGGCGATTAGAGGAAGCAGACAATTGTCTGTTTGGCTCTCTTTACCTATATTAAATATTGCTCCGATGAGGGGAAGGCCCGAAGGTGACCAAAGCCGAATCGAGCTACCTTACAACACGACATTCAATAGCTCCTTCCCCAGGTCTGAGTTGTGGATTTAGATCACAGATCGGCAGTACCTCGAAAATCAAGAGACCTGGTACCATAAAAATGTGCGGAAGTCTTGTTTTGATCACTGTGAGAGTGTACACAGTGAAGATAGGTAGTTAACTTCCAACTCATAAGGTAGAAAAGGAAAGTTACAACCATGTATAGAGTGTTTGTACCTCGTGAGAGAATCGTTTAACTTTGTCAACGTTCTGCTCATTTATTGGAAATGGCATTTTATACTCTCAAGCTTGCGAGGAATGGGACCATTCAATATCAAACCTAGCTTCAGATATCTCAATGTCAACTTTACGTGTTATCAAGCGCCGAGTAGATTTCTTGAGCTTCGAGGTAAGGAATACATGGTGACACCATCATGCATTAGAGAATCGAACTATCAGATACTCTGAACGTGCAATTGGAGGAAACTATGTTTCTGATTCATGATAGTAAAATAATGAATGCATATTTTAAGGAAGGATGACAAGCGCAAGACAGCTAGATCCAGTTGACATGTCATCGGCTCAAATTCGGCCTAAAGTAAAGATGCAAACTAGCATTATGACTAAGCAGACTCGGCAAATCAAATTTTATATTTTCTTCGCAACCATAAAATGGTTTTGCTTCCAGAATAATTAATCATTAAGTCACACGACTTTGTAATCTTACAATTCAACAATAATGGTAAAATTCCATTGATGATTCTTTGTTTCTTCTCCCACATGGCGGGATGAGGCTTCTTTTAATTCGGCACGGCGAGACCGTCGATAATGTTGCCAACGTATAGTAAGCTTATTCCGCTTTGCAACAACTTCAATCTCCTTTGGCTAACTTTTTCAAGTGCCGGCGTCACAGACTCTGCATTAACGAACCATGGCGCATTGCAAGCCAATCGACTTGGCACTCACCTCGCAGCTTCGAAAGTTTCCCGCATATTCTCTTCGGATCTTCAACGAGCTGTCAAGACAGCCGAAGCTATTCGTGTTGCTCAGGACAATGACCCTTCTTTCGAAGTGACAAAGCTTGAGCTTCTTCGAGAACAAGATTTTGGCCACTATGAAAAGAAACCATTTCATGAACGTTCAAAAGATCCAAACAAAACTGGCAAGGAAGTCCATTCCGAGGCACACCGAATGGATCCAGGATTCAAAGATGTCGAGTCGAAGGAATCGATGAAGAAGCGGATGGAAACATTTGTCAATGAGCATCTGATGCACCTTCTCAACATCGATCAAATCAATATGAATGATCATACCATTGTCATTGTGGCCCATGGTATCATTTTAAATCATCTCTGGCGAGTGATCTTGAAACGATTCAATCCAAAGAATGTCTCGATTGGTCCTGATGTTCCACGTCCCGAACGTGGTCTAGAATATCTTGGTGGTTGGTCCAATACTGGCTACTTGGATTTGGATATCAAGCCTGTTCAAGAAGTGTCACCTTTCAAAGTTGGTTCGGTGCCTTCAGTATCGGATGAACAATTCAATGCTCAGACCTCAGTGGAGCTACTAAAGAACAAGATTGATCATTCCGAGATTTCTTCTTTGAATAATCAATCAAATGTTGAAGACATACTGAAGCTACTAAATCATGCTGTTGACAAGGTCGAGGTTACCATGTCACTGATGATAAAATCTGTTAATAATGTGGATCATCTCAAAGGGCTCAAGAAAACCCGAGGCGGATTAGGAAGCTTAAAACATGACTCCACCCAAAGAACCATGGATTCATTCTTCAAAAAGAGGAAGCTTGGATAATTCGATTTTGGTAAGCATATTTATTTTTATTTTATTGGAGGATGGAGAGTAATATGATGATATACCTTATTCACAGACCTGTTCTGTAATCTTCTATGTGGACAAAAAAAGTACCAACTGCTGTCTGATTACTCTTAATTTCATCATTATATTCTTGAAAAGACTTCAAAGCATTGTTGCTAACATATTCAATAGATTTTGTACTCCAACAGGTAAAATGCCTTCCACAGCGTATGTTAATTTCGTTTTTCTCATAATCTTCCCTAGTTCCGACTTGGTTCTTCAATATTATTATACTTTACAAACTCATATGCTACCTTTATATATTGCAATCTCTGTGAATGATGTTCAACTACCGTGAATGTCGCCCTTGAATTGCTCATTTATAAAATACTCCTTGTTTCTATCACCCACCTACTTATCAAATGTACTGCATCTTCGCCTTATGACCCTCGTCTATTCCTCTTGCCCCCCCTGCGAAAGTGGCGAAATAGACAAAATAAGCGTCTCACTACCACCAAACAGCAGTCGTACGATTTCTAAGCGAAGTAGCATCATGTCGTACGATGAGACTCCTTCATGAATTTTGACTAGCGAATGGGGTTGGAAGAAGTTTAGAAGTGCGGGTGATAAAGGGGAGATTAAGAGATTTGTTGCATGTCTGAATCTGGGCCCGAGTTTGTGCGGTGTATGGTATTGGATGAGAGGCAAAGTGTGGGGGGAAAGAGCGAGGAAATGGGGTATGGAACAGATTTTGTTGCATGTCTGAATCTGAACCCGAATTCGAATGGAAAATTGCGGATGATGAGTGAAGGGAGAGGAGAGTAAGTTTATGGGTGGGTACAGTGGGTCAAAGTCAAGCGAGAGGTAAGTAGCAAGAGATGGAGTGATGATTAGTTGATGTTCAGTTTTGCTGATTTGCTGATGTTGATATGGTATCATTTTGGGCGTGTTACATATACCACAGTATGGGAAAATGGATGCACATAATTATGCATCTTCTTTCTTTATCTTGATGCATATCTTCATGGGCGGGATGCTGCATGCAGTATATAATACTACTACCAATAACGAATCAGTAGAAGGATCCCTCTGCTTCCCCACACACATCTTGCACATTTTAGCGTTTCCTCGCGATGGAGTTACATCACAAAGAATAGACATCTCACGCTCAGATAGATAGTAATAACATGCCAATTTCATATGTATTTAAATTAAACATTAATGTATTATCGTTTTGCCGTGTATATATTAATCATGACGATCTTTTCCATCGCATAAGGTATCCGTTGTTTTCCCCTCTCGTCCATTACCACCTCGTATAAACTCTCGCGAAAAAAGCATCAGGCACAAGCAATACCAGTTCAAGATATCAACGCAAAACAGGGTAAAATCCAAAATAAACCAAATCCAAGCAAAGTCTCAGCAAAAATCATTCAAAAAATCAAATCAATAACATCCAAAAATGAAAACTTTAAAGTAACAATAATCCTCCAACAGCAAACCCAACAAGTCCGATAACAGCACCACCTTCAAGTGCCTTGACTCTCTCAGCACCACCGGTGAACTGTCCGAGAATAGCTCCCGCACTAGTTTCAGCGGGTCCGCCTCCAGGAGCCAAGGTCGTGAATGTTTGCCCGGCAGATGTAAAAGTGGTAATGACCCCAGCCGGAATGGTAGTCGTGAGGGTAAGTCCCGAAACAATGGTTGTGGAGACGATATTGACGGGACCCTCTGTGGCGGGTACAACCGTGGCTTCGCCGTTGACGGTGATTTCGACACCCTGGACGGTTTGAACTCTGTTGTTGGCGGAGATGGTAAGAGGAACGATGGGGAAAATGGGGATAATGGGTATAGAGGTGATGGTTGTGATGGGTGGGTTGACAGTGGTGATTGTGGTGAGGACGGGGAGGATGGTGATTTCGGGGAAATTGGTGTTGGGTGGGGGAACGACGCTGCCTTGTTGAGTACCGGTATTGGTATTGGGTGGGGGAACGACGCTGCCTTGTTGAGTGCCGGTATTGGTGTTGGGTGGTGGTACCACGTTGGTTGTTGGGATGAGAGGAGGGGGAATAACATTGGTTGTTGGGATGAGAGGGGGTGGGATAACATTGGTTGTTGTTTGGGGAGGAGGCACAATCGGGGTTGTGGGTGTAGTAACGATGCCGGAGTTTCCGCCAGTTCCGCTTCCGGTATTGGTAGCGGTGGTGACGGGTGGAGAGGGGGTCGTCGAGGTGACGATACCGGAATTTCCACCGGTACCACTACCGGTTCGGGAGCTTGTGCTACTGGTTGTGAGACCAGATCGGGTGCCAGTTCCAGTGCCTGACGAGGATAAGGAAGAGATGGAAGAAGAAGTAGGAGAAGAAGTAGAAGAAGAAATAGAAGAAGAAGTAGAAGAAGAGCTTCTCGAAGTACTAGAAGTACTTGAAGACGACACAGAGGTACTTCTGCTGGTACTGGAAGTTGATGTTCGGCTGGTTGTAACACCCGATATAGTACCGGTTGAGGAGCCAGTTGAAGAAGATGATCGAGTGGTGGGTTGAACGGTACTAGTTGGACGAATCGTTATGGTGGAAGTGATATCGATGGTGCTTCTGATGGTCGTTGTGGAAGGTCTCTGAGAGGTTGGAGGAGGTTTATGGGAAGTTGGTGGTGGTTTTTCAGAAGTTGGCTTGACGGGTTTGGAACTATGATGTCCATTGTGATTGTCGTTATCATTGACATTCACATTCGTGTTTTCATTGACATTGGTGTTGCTATTGCTGTTCGAATTGCTATTTCCATTCTCGTTGGCATTGCCATTTGAATTTCCGTTGCCATTTCCATTTCCATTGGTATTGGCATTGATTTCAGCAAGGGCACTATCAACTTGATCTTGGATTCCACCCTGCGGAGCCGCGAGCGAAAGGGTGGCGAGACCCGCTACGATAGCGTAATGAAAACGCATTTTGACAGTGTAGTTCTAAACGCTTGATATTTGAAAGTTCGAACGAAGGAGGTATCGAAATTCTAGACTTTAGAACGAAGGTATCTGACGAGAAAAGTTTCACGAGATCAGAACCTGGCTCAGACATGATTGTCATGGTTATATACGATTACCTCTCTGGAGAGCTTCTTTATCCGATTATTACCGCAAGCGGGAGTTCAGGGGGGCAAATTGTCCTATCTATAGATATTGGTATCGTTTGCACGTATATGACGTCCATGACTGCGGGAGTGAACTCGGTTTAGGAATAGGGCTGAAGAGACCTCATCATGAAAACGTAGAGGATGGTAAGATATCAGTACGCGAACAAAGCACTTTATGATTTTAGCTTATTATGTATCGGTTACGAAAACAGACATGGAAACAGGGAGTAAAGTTATTCATGGAAACATCTTGAGATCGTCGGATCGACTGTCTGTTCTGGCTTGATAGTAGATGAATCCCTTTCTTTATTTCTTGAATATCCGCTTCCGAAAATCCACACTTGAACCGACTAGAAACCCTCCAATATTTGTGTTCATCACATCTTTTGGATCATAATTACTCATCGCAATCTAGACCTCTGATTTTCGATGTTCGAAGATGGAACTTTTGTTCGCAGACTCCGGACCGACAGATATGTTTCCAGTCTCGCTTAAGTCGCCCGCATTCCTCAGCATGCCGAACTCGGGCATTGCCGCATGCAATTCTCGGGTCTTCAATGAAATTTCGCTATGCCTTTTTACGTGTGCAAATTTTTGTTTCTTTTGCTCTGTAAAGAGCGAATTTCTGTAGTTTACTTCGTATCCCCGCGCCCTCCATACGCCTACACCCTTTCTCCCGTCAAAATATCCTCCTACCTTCCTACGATTCCCTCTTGGCTACCTACTCCCTTCGTTGGCTTATCGCAATTGGAAGTATCCAGCAAATTTCTTAATGATTGGATACCATGAAATTTAGAATAACAAATCAACGAAACGGTAAAAGAACAACTCGTGTCTTCCTCTAAGGGGCATTATTTTAAGCAGCTCTTAATTAGTTTTCTATATATTTAGAGTAGGCAGTAGCTTAGTGATCGTTTTAAGTACATTAGGATTATGAATTAAACCTCAAGAAGTAATTTGAAAAAAAGAAAAAGAATAGATAGTTGAAAATAAGAAAGACCAAAAGTGTTGAGAAATCGGAATTTATGCGAGATAGTATTCACGAAAACCACCCAACGTATGACCGCGATCGAATAAATACCCACATCATGCAAATCATATACCAGTAGTTCCATGAATAATCTAGATGCAACCACAAGAAAATAGTAGTGTCGCAAAATTTCACCATTTAGCACTCTCTAAACCGCGCTCATCGTTCCAGACCACGCATTCGGAATGTGATATTTCTTCATATCACAATCAACTCATTCTACATCCGCATTCCACACAGATCTAAACTTAGCTATATTCTCAAACCAATTGTTGAGCACTGTGTCTATTATAGCGGTGCAGAGTTTTTTATTGCTGAATTTAATACACAAAGAGACAGCCCCAAATTTTGCTCGCGCGCTTGATGTTGTCATCAGCCACATTATCTTTCTCGTACGGATCAATTTTTGGGCGATGAATTCAGAATCAAATTCCTTCCCTAGAACATTTGAAATCTAGAATTATGAGCTGAATTTGAACTTTCAAATCAACAGAATCTAGAACATTGAGGGCTTGGAAGCTGTAGACCTTCTCAAATCCTAATAATCAGAACATTAGAACATTTAAATCACTTAAAACATCTAAATTACCTAAAACTTTCAATTTGATATCTAATTTACTGTTTAAACCTCAACATTCTCGAATAAGAAGGTTGGACCGCCAGGAATTGCTTGCTCAGCCATGTTTGGCAAAGTACCATACTCCTTTTCCTCACCACCCTCAGCTGGGACAATAACACCCTTCTTTGCGCCCTCCTCACCATCTACAATAACCAATTCTATAACCGACAGTCCAGCCGCCTTTTTAAGGCCAGCTACCATGTTCTTGAGTATTGTCTTCTCGTCGAAGGCCAACTTTCTCTCAAACACTTGCTCTGGGGCCTCACCACTTTGCAATCTCCTCTTTAAGACTTGTACAAAAGGCATAGCCTTCTTCATTTCACCCATCTTAGCAATCTTTCCATTCAGTTCCTTGTCATTGGCAGTCTTTGTCTCTGGGTTCCAAGACTCGCGAACAAGATCGATATACTTTTGTTGCCAAACAGGGAATTTAGCGGCAGAGAAAATAGTAAGCTTCTTGGGTTTCTTGAGATCGTATCCGATGTCCTTTCCTTTCGCCTTCTTCTTTTGTTGAGCAGCTTCTGCAGAAGTAATGTTCGAAGATGTAGAGCGGACGTACTCGCGAGCAGCACTGAGAGCTGGAATTGAAGCTGGAACGTCAGGGTAAAGGGCCTTTTGAATGGTAGTGGGTTTGTGGAGGACCTCGAGCCAGATATATTCAGACCAATGAGGAGCAATGACAGCGAGAAGAAGAGCTTGAAGCTCGATATATTGAAAGATGAGATCTCTATGCATCTTGATTCCGGCAGCGATGCTGGCTTCACGGTAGAAGTCACGAGCGCCTGTGAAGTCATACAAAGCCAATTTGAGGGCAAGTTTGTAGTCTGTTGCTTCGTAATGTTGACGGCATTCGTGAACAATAGCATTCATTTCGTTCTCGAAGAGCGCATCAAGGAAATCATTCTTCTCTCCAGTACGAAGGTTATTTTGATCCTTGACCATGTCTTCACACCATTCTCGAAGGGTGTAAAGACGAAGAACATTGTTATCGGCAACGTCTTCCTCGAAATTGGCATCTGCAACTCCATCTCCTGCATCAGCTAACGCGATACGACTGGCATCTGCACCATATTTGTTGATCATGTCAAATAATGTCATGAAGTTGCCAGTAGATTTACTCATCTTCTCTCCGTTCAAGAGCAAGTGGCCATTGGCGCGAACACCCTTTGGCCAGTACTCTGGAGGGAATATGGCAATATGAATGTAAAGGAAGAAAGTGAGATGGTTAGGAATAAGATCTTTTCCTGATACTCTAAGGTCAAGTGGATACCAATACTCGAATTCTCTTCTCATGGACTCGAGAGTCTCCTTTGGAATCTTGCTCTCGTTCAAGATTTCATCGCTGATATTCCGACGAGCAAAGACATAATCCCAAATCTCGTCTGTCATCTGCTCTGCTTTGATTCCAGCAAGACCTTGAGTCTTACCGAAGATATCGTTGTGAAGATAGTGAGCAATGGTGTAGTATGCCATATAAATGGTACTGTCGCTCAAACTTTCTACCAAAAAATGAGGATCCCAGGGAAGTTTCGATCCAAGACCATAAGTTCTAGCACAGGCCCATTGATTGAGCCAGTTGAGGACACCTTCAAATCCATTTTTGGTCTCTTGCGAGTAAGTGTTCAAACCAGAATCAACGTGTGCGAGGGCCTCCTTTCTCCAGGAGTCCTCTCCATAGTCAAGATACCATTGATCCATTAATGCAACACAGCAATCATCTCCAGATCGACTGGTGACCTTTCGCTCGGGTTCTGAGTATGCAAAGCCCTCACCAGCATCGATAATTTGCTTTCTGACCTTAGGTTTGGCAACTTCGACCTTCTCTCCCTTGAACTCTCCAAATGTCATAATACCTTGATAGTAACCCTCCTTGTAAGCAAGCTCTTTTGCCTCTTCCAATTTTGTCTTGTCCTTTGGTGAGGCAATCTTGAGCTTCTTCACCAAGAACGGCGCACACATATCCCCAAATGAAGGCGTATTGATGACAGAAATAATTTCTAATTCGGCCCATTCTTTTTTGATACCATAATACTCCGCCTTCTTCGCGAGATCCATAATAGTCGCATAATCATCTGGACTGTCAGATGGTACACATGTGACAACTCCAGTACCTTTGGTAGGAAGGACTGACTCCATAGGAAGTATCCTGATACCATCCTTGTGTACAGAGAGAGGAGCTTTAACTAAGGTTCCAACACATGCTGAACCAACAATCTCTGCAACCTTGTCGACTTTACCATTTTCGGTGAAAATATCTTGATACGACATATTTTTTGCCGCGCGATCGGTAATTACGAAGTATTCCTTTTCTGAAACTTTGAAAACACCATACGTAATCTTAGGTCCGACAAAACAACAGTTTTGACCATACATCGTCTCTGGTCTAAGAGTAGCGGGTACGAAGAAAATATCTGCATCCGCTGGGACCTTGTCCTTAATAGCAGCTTCGGCTTCTGATGACCATTCCAAGACCTTCAATTTCATGGCTAAATAATCTTGTGGGCCAACGCCCTCTCCGTCACTTCGATCGTGGTCCATGCATGGTTGTCCGTCCTTTGGTGAGTAAATTGTGTATCTCTTTCCGAACTTAATTTTCTTCAGCTCCTTGAGGCGATTCATCTGCCATCGAACAAAAGCATCGTAATATGGGTTGGCGTCAGTTGTAACGAACGATCTCCTCCAATCAATACGTGCTCCAAAATTCGTAAGGTCTCGTTTACACAAAGGAGAAAAGTAGGCACCCCAGTAATGTGGATCTGCGAATTGGTGGATGTCTTCCAATGGAATGCCTAATGCCCCCATAATTTGGAATTGATACTTCATCTTGACAACTTTTGCGGCAGCCTTCCCTTTTTTCGCGGTGAACTTAGTGACGTCTTCGTGATGGGTGGCTGGTGTAGGGGTATTTGTCTTCTCTTCCAGAACCTCTTCCTCCTTGTAGTTTTCAAAGTTCTTTCCGAAAAGCTGGATCTCCTTAACAAGCTTGTCTGCGGCTGCTTTGATAGGTAAACCAGTCAAATGAAAACCCATAGGGAACAGAGTTCTCTTTCCTTGCATACGTGCAAAACCTGCAGTAAACTCGATCTTACTGACGGTGAAACTGTGACCAGCGTGAAGAGTGCCGTTCATGTAAGGATATGCCATGGTACCAAAGAATTTAGGGTGCTGTTCGCGCAACTCTGCGGCGGAGACAGAGTGGAGGGGAACTTCGGAAGTTGAAGGAGCATCTGGTTGAAAGACACCATCCTTTTCCCATTGCGCTTGGTACTTCCTCTCGATTGCGATAAGTTTGTCTCTCTTCTCAGTCTAAAAGGTTTCGTGGTTAGTAACTATTTTATATCAACCAATTGAGGGGTACTTACGCCTTTCAACTCCTTGGTTTTGGAGATTGTGGCATTCTCCAAAGCCTTCGCAGTGGCTTCAACAGCTGCCATGATTGCGATATTGGAATTTTACCCTTTCAATATCCTCTCTGCAGAGTATATGCTGTTGCTTTAGAAGTTTCACTGAGTCAGAGAGACCGCACTGAAGTTCGGTTCACCCACCAACTGAGAAATTGCAGGCTGGTGGGATGTTTATGCATAGATGCCTAAGGCCATAACAATTACAGTCTCGTCCAGCTTCAAGTGATGCTTGAATCGATTTTATATTCATTACATCAACAAGAATGTTCCGCACACTTGTTAGACGTGCTGCCCAGCAGACCCGGTTAGAGCTACCGTACGACCCGAATGCAAATCCTTATAAGGCGA
Organism: Botrytis porri; assembly: GCF_014898465.1. Lineage (NCBI taxonomy): Eukaryota > Fungi > Ascomycota > Leotiomycetes > Helotiales > Sclerotiniaceae > Botrytis > Botrytis porri. The sequence goes on along the minus strand of NW_024066081.1, from coordinate 1,897,754 downwards.
AAAGACTATGGCCTCCCGACTTCTCAAAATTATCACAAAAGCATCAATTCCGACTTGAACGAAGATACAAAAGGAGAACGAAGCTCAAGTGGGCGAGACCGAGATGGACAAAAGGTGTTAAAGTCGCACAACTGAGTTCCATTCTATGTGGGTAGACTTTGAGAGGGTACATCAGATTACAGAATGCTGATATATGGGAAATAGTTGTGATAGTATATGGAGTACTCTTCGCGGATTGGAATAAGGACAACTTGGTTCACGATGGGACACCATTTCAAGGAGTACGATACCTATGCATTGAATAAACACATGAAATATTGACGAATCGTAGGTTCGGGAATGGTTTTTTGGACTTACAGGATCACTGTGGTCGAAAGATCAAGTCCACAAACGTGTAGATCAAGCCGAAGATGTATCACCTGTAGCAAAGAATAGCACCTGAAGCACAGTTCATATTTTCGAAGCTATGTTAGAACGTCTTGATATTGTATGATTTGTAGTAGTGTCTTCTCGGCGTGGAGGCGTTAAATACTAATGGGCTGGAAGTGTACATGATGCATGAACCAGAAATCTTTCCTCAAGATATCCTTGCTCTCTCTTCAGTCCTTCATAGATCTCGTTTACTCGAGAATACTCTTATGTAACCTTGAATCATCATGATATGATGGGAGCACAGCTTGGTGATGTTATATGTGTAACCAAAAGAGCAATGTGGTGACAACATTTGGGGCTCTTTTGTGCTCATAACTAGTAGATGTGAGGCTTGTGTCATTCCAGCTGACGAATCGACTTGGTGTTGAGAGTGTTGGAATGCTCTCTACAATTGCCCTCCAGTGTGTTCCTCGCTGCAGCCTTCGATCAAGTACTTCTGCAACCTTGTGATCTTGCGAATGATGGGCGTTCTCTTATTGTGGTTGGTTGTAGGTGTAACCAAAACAGTCGCTAGCTTTCACCGGGTAGCCCAGGCAAAATTCCCGCCCATTCCCATACCTCCTAATGCCCCGCCCCTTCCTTCATTCAAGGGTCTCTTTGCTACCTTTCCCTGTGCCTTCACCCCTTCCACAACTCTCTCTAACTGTGTCTCAATAACAACACCGCCTACAATCATCTCGCTCAAAGCTGCATGCAGCGTCTCAAAATTGAAAATCAAATCTAGTTCGCATACATTCTCAAACAAGCGATCGAGTGCCTCCACATATACTTGTATCAGATCAATAAGAGCAAGTGGGGATTCAGTAGATGTTGAAATAATGATGAAGTATAGTGTCGCATAATGACGATATGTGACCAGGGAAGGGATGTCGTTATGAGGAGAGGAGTCTGTTTTGGATGTGGAGGAGGAGGCGAGAAGAGGCGGAAGCGGAAGGAAATTGCAAGAGCCCGCAGGACGATTAGAGACGAGTGTGAATATTTCTGAAATAAGTCGCTGTTGGACTGATGTTTCCTATTGGGGCTGTTAGTAAAGATTGTTCGGAGGATGGCGAGTGGCTGATACTCACTAGTTGTGTGTAGAATTTTGTAAGCCGTGGTTGCCCAGCATTGTTGAAGACAAGAACTGCGTTGATCATCTTTGAGTGCAAGTATACTAAGAAACAAATGAGTTTGATATTTGCTAAGAATTATGCTGAAAGCCGACAAAAGAAAGGCTGAACACGATGCAGGTGATAGGACCGTGGTGTAGAAATCCCGATATGTCAATGAAGCGAATAAACGTGGGGTAGCTTAGCTCAAAGCTTAATTCCATCGAGCTCTGTGCGACCGATCTGTTTATGAACCCCTACGAAGTATTAATAGGTATTTACCCACACACCATTCCATGTATCATCCTCTTCTGTCCTACAAATCATTCCGCTCAAACATAAAAATGACTCGCACATTCCTCGCAAAGATTCTTCGCGGTGCGCCCCGCCAATGTGGCACCTCTCGAAATTTCCTCGTGCGCGGTCGAGCATTTCCAACCATTCGATCAGGTGTTGTCTACCAAACCTTCCGCCCTATCACAATTTCAAACAAAGTAGGCAAAGGGTTGTCCCCAGAATCTGAGGATCCTAAACCCAAGATACTGGAAAGCAATCCAGAACCAAAACAAGCTGCTGAGCTCAGCCAAGAACAATACAATGAGTTATCGGATAAGTATATGGATATGATGGTTGAGAAGTTAGAGGAGTTACAAGAGGAGAGGGAAGATGTTGATGTCGAATACAGCGTATGTTTCTACTTGGGCTCAACGCCTTGTATGAGGTGCTTTCTCGGAACTAACTGAGATCTCTATATAGGCTGGAGTTCTTACACTCTCATTTCCACCCATCGGCACCTATGTCATCAACAAGCAGCCACCAAATAAACAAATTTGGCTTTCTTCTCCTACATCCGGACCAAAGCGCTATGATTTCGTAATCACGAGTGAGGGTCAAGATTCAAAAGAAGGCACAGGATCAGGGGAGTGGATATACTTGAGAGATGGATCGTCTTTGAATGAACTGCTGTTGAATGAGGTCGGCGTCGATTTATCAAGTTCATACACTCCTGATATTCCAGGAGATGAGTGATTACCTTAGGCATTGGAAACAGATCTACGGATGGATCTCGCGAACATTTCTTGCAAATGGTGGGCTCTAAATCGGACATCAACCTGGCGTTTTCTGGCAGTGGCATTTTTACGACTTGAGAATCATGAATATACGGAACCAATGAGACGTTGAAGTGGCATTTTAATTTGGACATTGCATAATGGTAATGGACACAGTCTAAATTTCTGACTATCTGCTTATTATAGACACAATACAGCTTCTCCAAGAAATCTAACTCTCTTTACTTCTTGTTGCCTGTGACCTCGGCTTGATCCAATCTGGTTCTATTCTTGCGGTAGTAATTCTTCGCAGAATGACGCTGGACTAGACGCTCATCGTTGGGTGCGAATAATATTTTAGGAAGTATTTCCATTCTCACTTTCACGTATCCCTCAATCATCCTAGCTTCCAGCAAAACTTCCTTTCTTGGGGCGATGCATGATGTGTATAGACTCGGATCACAAACCTACTCAAGTCGCAATCGTCACCTGAGGGCCACCTTGATCTCCTTCCGGCTTTGGTAAATTATCCTACGTCGCACAAGGATTAGCACATAATTCAAGAATATCTTTCACATAAGAGAAGCCATGATATAATATCTATCATATTGGCTTCGAGCAATATCACCCGTCCGAAGAAGTGAAACTTACCACCTCAAAAATAACTTTTATCATCAAACTACAACTTGGGCAGACTCCAATGTCTTCGCCATCTCTCAAATCAGCAATACCGATTTCAAATCGATCGCCACATGGACATGGATAATGATAGATTTGTAGGACTGGATCATAAGTCATATCCTCGATCTCGATTTCATCGTAAATATTTTCGGCCATATTTTCTTTTGCTTTGCAATGATATCCAAAGTGTAGAGTTGCTCGTGTGTTTTTTGAATGTGTAGGATTAATTTTCTCTGAGGGGTTTCCAACGTGTAGGTAATGATGGCGGGGATTATAAAATTGACAAAGAGAAAAATGGTGGTTAACTTATCGGATTAATATTAGGTAATCAATCGTTCGGGGGCTCGGACTTTAAAAAATTAAGCCCACGCTCTAGCTAGTCTCCGACTAACCGGGATTGCTTAGACTTTCAACTGTTGGTTTCTGCTTCTACTAGAATTACAAAGGTTACCTATCTTATGATACAACACAATGCCCAATGCTCAAGCCACTCTGGGTTCTAGATGCTTTGGGCGGCTGTGTCTTTCAAAGCAAGGTCAGATTTTACAATGTCACGAAGTTCCTCATATCATCAAATTCTCTGCGTCTTATTGGGCATCCTTTTTATAGACATTGCTGTGCTAGTTATTTCTTACTTGCCTTGCTGCCAAATCTTCATCTGATGCCCACCAAAGAGTTCGATGTCAAAGTTTGTTATCGACGCCGATCTGAAATGGGTCGGATAGGTCTTATAAACCGACATAGCTCAGATGCAGAATATACACCAGCTGGTGCAAAGTCATCCAAGTCTGGCAAGCTTTTGAGCGTATCCTTGGTAGGTAAAAGGAAACCATGCAAGTGCAACCATTACCGAATGAGCAATCGAAACTTTCGTAGATAGATGAGATGAGAGCTTCCTGAAGGTAGGAAGTTCAACTTATTCTTTCATTCGTCATTTGCCCGGTTAATCCCCCCTTGATATTGATCTCACTACGAAGTATTGTCTGATATGCAGTACGCCACTTATGACCCTGGCATGATTACCTATATATCGCACGCCCTTTCGTTACGACCCCAGAAGATTGCCTATTCCCATGTCCAGCCCTGTCAGCGGCCAACCGTTGCGGTCTGAGTCGCAGACCTCAGCCATTTCAAAGTGGGTTCGAGGGGAAGTCTTCGGTACATTGGCATTTAACTTCAAATATTATACCAGTCCTCGCATGCTTTTCAAGATTTATAGTTTCATGAACTATTTATTCGCCGTCTCCAATCGACAATGTCCGAAATGTCAGATTATGTCAGAAAAAGAGCTTCCAAGCCTAAAGTCAGATCAGGTTGCGTAACTTGCAAGTAGGGTCTATCAATACTTTCTTTAGAGCACAATGTTGACTTGATACACCTAGATTTCGAAGACTCAAATGCGATGAAGGGAAACCAGCTTGTTTTCGATGTTCTAATTCCGGGATTCGATGTCGTGGTTATACTACACAAGCACCAATGTCATCGAAAAAGAAAGAAACTGTTCGACAAAGCCTAGTTCCTATACGTCCGGCACCACCAACTCTACCGAATCATGAACCCTCTTACCTAAGTCTCAGTGAGCAAGAATGGCTATACTTTCAAGACTTTACATCTGCGACTTCTACCGATCTATATGGTATGATCGCGGACACAACACGACGTACAGCTAGATCGATCGAGTCATTCTTTTGGACCGAAGTCGTTCTCCAGGAAAGCGTTTCCACGCCATGTATCCGTCATGGAATTGTCGCTGTTTCTGCTCTCACGCGGAGCTTTCAGATTGACACTACCAGCTCACAACAAATTCAAGATCATGAACAGTTCGCTCTTAAACAGTACGGCAAAGCATTGCAGTCAACGAGAGACTTCATAGCAGATACAAGAAGTACAGCTGAACGTTCAAGAACACTCTTTATTGCCGCTACCATACTAGCCCACTTTGATTGCTTCTATGGAAATCGAGATCTAGCAACTTCTCATATGCAATGTGCCCGATCATTGCTTACGAAAGAGACCTCAAAACTCCTAGATCACAGATTCGTTAGTGTCTTAATGAGTCTCGATAGTGTCAACTACTCCACTATGGGCTTTGAATCTGAATTCTCTTATCGCCAAGCCATATTTGGAAAAGAGCAGATCTATATCCCAGAATTCTTCTCTAGTGTAGAGGAAGCAGTCAAAACTCGAAGTATACTCGTCACAAGAGCCAACAATCTCTATATAGAGATGTTCAAATATAGATTCACGCCAAGAAGAAAAATCCCTCGCTCGGCCATCAAGCTAAGAGACTATCATGTAGCACAATTAAGACAATGGGATAATGTCTTCCGTCGATCTACGTGGATGTCCGATTGCAAACTTGATATTACTGGACATCCAGTGCTAAGGCCAGAATCATTGAGGATGCGAATATTGATTAGTATCATCAAGCTTGCCACAAGTCTCAACGAACCGCAATCGGTCACGGACGAGCTCCTGGAGCCGTTTCAGTATATTGTCTCTTACACGCGAGATATAATAGACTATGAGAAATATATTTCGCGAAGTACTTTTTATCTTTCCTGGTAGTATTTCATGATATGCTCACTGATTTCACAGGCAAATCATCTTTTAATTTCGACATTCGCACCACGATACCATTATTCGAAGTCGCATTGTACTGCCGCAATTCGCCGGCATTGCGTGGTGAAGCATTGAGACTGCTACTTTCTTCTCATCGGCGAGAGGGTGCATGGGATAGCCGTGTGATTGCAAGAATCGCTATATGGAAAATGGCTCTCGAAAGACCAGGGATGGATGAATCTGGAACGATTTGTGAAAATGCAAGATACTATGGAGAGTCTTTCGAGGTCGATCGATGGACTAAAGAAATTCGAGTTACCTGCAGGCAGAATGATGAAAGTTTACCTGAGGGCTACCGAATAGTGACAGACGTACTCAATATGGGGAAACAGCAGATGAGCTCTTTCGCTCGAGTCTAGACCAGGTTACACCTTCGATTTCCTCGCCATAATATCTTAATTACTATCTCTTCTGAGATTGTTTTCTTGGATACGCGCAGATCTATCAATAATGTTCATGCAAATAAATTTTGCAATCATCTCAAGAAGCCTTAATCCCGCTTTCAGTCGTTGCCATTAATTCCATCTGGATTACATGCACAGTCCATGAACTTCAGATAGCTTGCTCGATTCCCTAATCAAAAGGGAAGATATTGTCAGCATGACATCCAGAACAAGCCAATATTACTGCGTTTGTCTTATCAGCCACTTGAAAGCTGTCAAGGTTACATTTTAGCAAAAAGCAAGGGGTAATGATAAACATTATATTCGCGGATTAAATGGGGAGGGGAGTTATAGCAAACAAGATATTTCGCGTGCTCAAGATTATCAGCGCCGTTTTGTTCGGCTATGTGTTACTAGCTGTTGGGATTTGATAGAAGAAAACAGTAATTAGCCCTACCCGTCGCGAATCTGTCGGTAGCAGTCGCTAAAGCCTGGTATGGGCATCCACCACGCACCAAGATCGCTTCTGCGTACGACTTTGTGGATTAGAGAAACTTAGGCTTAGCATAGTCAGACGCCAAAAGTTCCATACAAATTTAGAATCACCATGGTGTTATCGACAGGGGCCATAACTCCCACCTGTACTTCGTACATCGTAAGAACTTTGATACGTCAGCTTACGAGTGATCTTTCTTCATTGTGCACGTATCCCATTGTGTAGGATTTACTTGTCTACATTGCCGCCAGACGCGCCACATTTTGTGCTATTCAAAGGAAAAAAAAGGATCTGGATATAGCAGATCCCAATACACACCCTATAGACGCTTGATGAAGTAATTCCTCGGTATGACAAAAAAAGTTCATAAAAGAGAAGTTTTTTCGGGACCGAGCGATCTTCCTATCTTTCAAAAGCCTGGAAAACCAATCTAAGTCTTTCATTCTGCAATCTCTGATCTGCAATTCTAGCATTTGTAACACAAATGCAGTCATTTTCACATTGTGATGCTCGCTTATTGGCATACCAGGTTCTCATACGCCTCTTACGCGAAGACTGAGATGTGTCGATGGCCAACTCCACAATAAATTGTATCGACACGGCATGTAAACGGGTGTGATGAGAGTCCGTGGCACTAGCCAAATGAACACAGAAATTGCAATATAGCCAATCATCCTTCGATCTAAATCAAGCCAGTCGCCCCCAACTAAGAAGCTCAAATAAATTGTGCAAGATCTGAAGGGATTATTAAAACTACCACTTAAAAATCCTGTACCACCAGGAACAAGAGTGATATTGCTGACATCCGAATTCGAATTCATCGGCATGCCGATGGCTGCATTTGGATGTGAACTACGGGCGTGTCGAAAGTTCACGCCGTAGCTGATCGTTACATCCAACTGGCATCACTGATGACTCGAATATCACGTTCCATTACAAGTGGAGCTCATGTGAAGTACTTGTCAGCAGTGGGTCTTATAGAGGGCCTCTTTCAACAAACCGTTTCATGTGGTAGCTTTATCACTGCTGAATAAACTGGCAGATGTATTTATAACGTGGATCCTCGCTCTTGATGTCCAAGTTGTAACTATCAGACCACCAATGCGGACCCGGTAGTCTGGTTCACCTATTGAGTACCGAGTTTTGAGTTGAGATGTTTAACTATTCCCATTTTCGTATTCGTTCCCGCCCTTGGCCACGTTGTCAAATAGGCCCCCACTTCGTCAGCGCTTCCGGTTAAATCGGACTGGTAATCCGGTTGAAGATGTATCTGGGGTTGAAAATATCACCTCGAGGTACTCCTAGCAGAACAACGGGTTTCTACAAGTTAGGGCTCTCTTCGTCACTACCGTGTTGAAGATTTATTTCTTGTGTATGTAATGACATCCAGTTTTGTTTCTGAATTGGATGAGAAACTTTGTGCTTTTCCTTCCAGTTCTTAATCGTCTGCTTTTAACTCCTGGATCCTTCCTTTGAATTTTCTCTGGGGTAGTATTGACCCCCTCCCCTTCTCAGTATCCCGTACCCCTTGCATATTATTTCCTTCATTATTTACACATTCAAAAGAGGCCATGTCTAACAGCAGGCAGCAGCTACACTGATTATTGAGTTGCAATCTTTTGATGGATGCACACAAAATGTCGCTGTCGATGGCATGCTGCGAAATGAGATTGGATGATACAGTATGATTGTCTGGATTGCGTTGATACCGATAGTTTGGTTCAACATGCAATAGGACACAGTTACGGACGTGAACCTTGATTCGACATGCGATCGATCTAAAAATACTTTGCAGTTGGTCGAGAATTGGCCTGCTCGGCAACAGCCCCCATGATTCGGTGTGGTGATACATTTCTTACCATAGAATGCTGGTCTTCGAGTTTAAGTAATGTACAACATACACTGAGGTCACGTCGTTGAATCACCAGGAGTTGTGTAAACTATCTGACGCAATCACACACAATCTCATCACATTTGATTTCTTGCTATATTTACAAACAGCATGGAAGAATAGAAGTCTTCAATCGTTAACCAAGCTGAATCAAGGGATATTCGCACACTGTATCATCTATTTCCAACTGTCGCAAGTCTTGAAAAGAAGCAGTTAATGTCAAAGCTCTCGTAGATCCTGCTTAGACTCGACATGTCTGTGGGCTGTATTTTGTCCTACAAAACGGCTATCACAGTAGCGAAAGCTGCACATGCAGTTGGAATATCGGTCTTTCCCGTGAGCCATGTTATGTACATATATCATTTCTAAGGTCTCAATGTTCTGGGCCCCTATACCAAGACTTTTCAATCCTCTGTTCAACATGTTCGCATGCCCTTCAGGCAACAGTACATGGTACCTACCTTCAATTTTGTATCAATTGTATTTATCATTGTACTCTTAGGTCAGCAATTTCGAACATGCGGAGAACCCTGCGCCTGCACTTTCCAATTGTTCCAGTCAATTCTAGAATCTTACATTTCTCATTTCTTTTCCAGGGGTAATTGTGTGGCAATGCAGAATCCAAAATGATCCTACATCTTCGTACTTGGGCCAATATTTTCACTTGATATCCAGCAGACAGAACAACATAGGACACCTAGAGCTACGCACACTTGCCAACCGAAAATTGTAAGTGCAGCCGATGTCACGCCAAGTTCCTGACGATCTCTTAATTCCGCGCTGCTATTTGTAAACTTCCAACGAGGCCCATAAAACGTGCGTTTGGGGTTGACAGCATTAAAGGGACCAATATCTCACTGCTTGAAAATAGATTCAGAAGATTGGTGGGTTTGTCGTATTGGTTACACAGCCTTGTACTTCCATCTCGTGTAACATGAAACATAAGTCATCAATACGGCGTACAGAAATAACCGCTACACCTCGGTTATTCTTGAGGTTAAGCCCTGTGTTACTTGCGCAGATAAGCAGACGAAAGTCGTAGAGTCTGGAAGCGCTTTCCTTTTTAAATCGTTATATAAATTGAAAATCGGAAACTGTGATTATTTCTAGTGCGGCTTCTGATTTTTTGGTACCTTTTCATTGATCGATCTGATTATTTCTGTACACGAGTCAATACATATTAAGAATTGATCAGGGAGTTAGAAAACTGTTTGGGTTGTAAAATTTGAGGTGAAAGAGATCTTACGATGGTTCCTTTTCGTGTATGTTCTGATAGATGTCATATATTAATTCGGAGGATAGCTCCTGCTAGTTCTATGCACACTGCGCACTTCCATCATGTAGTCATCAATGGTGCCCATGCATCTCCCTACTCGCCATTGAAATCTCCGCCATTACCCTACAGCCTCACTCCGAAGTCTTTGCAGTCTCGTCCCAGCAACTCTAAGTTTTGCCCCCTCGACATTTTGGTGGATTCTTACTTGCCATTTCTCCCTCCTGAATCCCATGTAATAACTACTGTCAGTTTCTCAAGCTATATGTGGCAATTATTATCGTTTGAGTGCGGCGACAATGCTGCAGTTGTATTCTACAGAGACGAAGATGTAGACGTCGAAAAAAGACTTCTTGCTGAATCAGGGAAATTGGGTAAGAAGTCACAGCTGGAATTAAAGTTGGCATAGCGGTTCTACTGTATAAAGGAATCTTATCTGGAGATGTATTGTTCAAGACTCTGTGTACCGCATATCAATCCCACGACACTGAAGTAAGGAAAGGTTAATATATATCTTAGCAGGTAGTAGGAAGTGCGGAATGACAGTGATGTGGGATAATACTACATGTTTATTGGTCGGCATGAGAAGCCGTTATTAAAGAAGACGAGATCGCGAACCGCAGAGATAGATAATCAGCTGAATTTTCGCTTCGGATGTGAATGAAAACTCTGGGCGGTAGATGATGCGTGATGCGTGATTGAATAGTTCCGCGGATTAGAGGTGAAATGAATATTTATCGTTCTGTTCACGGGTTCAAGGGATTGATCTGTAATAGTATAAGTTTATGATACAAGTTTTATAACAACGTGCGTGTATGTGTGTATGAATTCCATCGATGGGACGGTGTAAGTTTAGCCTTAACCAAATTTGATTTCTTGAGGGTCGATAACGATCGTGTGGTGTAGAATCATGAAGTTATTGAGTCTGAGGTTTCTTGGAATACTGGTTAAAAACGAAGGGCATAGTTCCTTTTACTGGGGATACAAGTCACAGCATAATTTAGGATTCAGAAGGCTTCGATATCAATGTACTTCACAATCAGCAGAAGCTGGTTTGAAACCGTGTAACATCATTGAAATTGGTTTGTAGTTGTGATACACTGTCTGTCGAGAGCCCCAAACTACATTCGCAAAACTCTCATATGAGAAAGCATCAGTCTAGATACCACTTCCACCCGTCGTTGAAATATGTGAGTAAATAGCCGCCGTCGTGGACTACTGCATGACAATGTTGGAGAAAGAAACTAGCGTACGTCAGTGTACAGGAACCTTGGCATTCGAATTTCAGATTTTGAGATTGAGAAAACAGGTGCAATCGACTTACCAATTGAAAGATCGTGGTACAAGCCATACCGAGCTTTGGAAATTCTCATCTGATACTGGAATCTAGAAATCGTGAATGTGATAAGCTTGAAAGCCGATTGCGGCTACTGTAATCCGAAGCTCTACCAGTTTTCATACTCCTCGTCCCATGGAAGTTCTTTGTCTATGATTTTCGCGCAAAGAAAATAATCTTGGAACCTTCCTTGACCTGCTCCAAGTTTAGAAGGATCAAGGATTAGGTTACTAGCCAATACCTTATTTATAGCCTCATCGATTTCCTTACTAATGTGTTTATCGTAAATACGCCGAAAATAAACGGCGAGTGACGAGGAGTAGTGGATCGCAACAAGACGTAGCTCGGAATACCTTGTATCGTTTGGCTGAAAGTCTGTCATAAATTTCGCTAAATTAAAATTTGCTGTAACGAGTTTGTCGCAGATACTTCCATATGCAGCGAGAACTCGAATTCGAAGATCCATATCATCTTCTGATATGCAGGGGTTCCTTTTCCACCGACCAGCAACATGAATCATGCATTCCCTGTACAGAGTTCGATTTCTGAGTTGGTAGGCAATCTTCAGAAGAGAGCCAGCATTATCAGGTATTAGCTCGATGAATTTCGGGCTTCGGAAGAATACTGTATCCAATGACCTTGAAACGACTGGCAGCGCACCATAAAATCCGCAACCTTGGCTAGAAAGTTGATATCATAAAAACTGTTGAGTGTGAAGGATTTCCCGTACATGCAATCAGTCATATGTTTAACAGCAATGTACCAATGATCAGATCCGGTGTCGACAGGCTTATCACCTCTGCCCTCAACCTGACAGTGGTTTCATTAGCCTCAATTCAAAAGCGAGATGTGAAATTCGAGGATTTGTCCAATTTGCAGCGATCAAGAGAATGAAGTTGGTTGGGGTAAACTAACTTTGGATGCGACTTCGAGGCTTGGAACATCGTCAGAAGTATCTTGAATGGTAACGTATTCGTATTTGAAGGTTGCATTCGCAGAAGAGGGGGTTTTGTCTGCTGAGTCGAGGAATTTTCTGAAATAAACCGAACCAAGCTTCAACATCAATGAATGGCAATGGATCTCATGGCTGAATACACGGAGCTTGACGTCGACTTTATGTCCAGGTAGCTTGTGGACTTCGGCCATCTTGAATTCGAGTGATCTTGGAGAGTTGATATGGAGCGAAAGTGTTGTTAATTAACTTTCGAGCGCGAAAGTGTAAAGGAAGGTTACATCCATTTTACCCCTCATTGCGAGACCAATGGGGGCCCTTGTTGTAGACAGGGAGGTGTACAACAATGACTCCCTACTGTGATACAAGGAAACAAAATATCTGGAACAAGCAATGAGAATCGAACGCTATGTAATTCAGGGGGAAGCACGGCAATTAAAATGTCAATGAAATGTGAAGCGGGGAGCGAGGCCGAAGAGAGCGAAAAGCAACCCAACTCCATCTTCGGTATACTCGTATGCCGCATTGAATTGATATCGAACAATCTATTATTGTACTTTCGATACATCCATCGAGTGTTGAAAAGAGCAATGAAGCACCATTGTATGCTATCTTTTTGTGTATTTTTAAAGATACAAAAGTCAACCGAACCCTAGAGAGTGCTAGGGATGAAACTCACGACTAACTCATCATACATCCCCTTTACTCTTCCATCTTTTTTGTTCTTACAGTCAAGCAAAACAACCACTGTTCAACGGCTCGAACAAAGCATTGCCTGTTCAGCAACTCACCAACACCTTCTGTTGCGCATTCATTGTCGTATATCTGCACCATACTCTAACAGCCACTCGATCCCCACGAACATACTCTCCAGGCAATTATCGTACTCATCCTCACCTCTACATCTGTATAGATTGGGGCATTCCCTGTCTGTATGCATTCAGCAAGTAAGATCCGCACAACGCTTCTATTTCCACCTCTTGTAGCTCTAGTCGAGGAGGGGTAAATCCCCACGGTAGTCAGATCCTTATAAGTGATAGAATATCGCCTTATAAATTTGTATGCTGAACTATTAATCAAGACCTCTAAAACTGGAGTCTTCAAGCCATGTGTCCTAGAGAAGAATTGAGCACGGGCGATATTCCTTTCATCAGACTGGATCCTTAAGGGCAAATTGTCCAGAATTGACATCTGCTCCTCGTGGTGCTCAGTCAACTTTGTGAAAGTTCTGTGTACAATATCGGACTCGATGTTGTTCGTAAAGCCCAGAGTCAATGTAAGATCACGTGATGTGAATTATGGAAGAAAAAATTTCGCTTAATCTTAGCCTTCACACTAGCTTCTCGCACCATTTTCATTTTTGCAAAAGTTCGATTCGAAATTCTTCAAACTCTCACGACAAATTCTTCGACGACAACGATTGTAATTCGAATCCATCAGGTCAGTACTCTACCAACGTCTCAACTTCTATCTGTATTACGATCGAATATCGAGAACGAAATCGAAACCAGAATATGCGGGGAAAGAGGGCTGTCGAACAAAAAAGAACAAAAAAGATTGGGAAAAGGTGCACATTGGATAATTCAGATGGAGTGAAAACCCTTCTCCAATCGACTGCACACCATATCACATATCAATACTTCTTTCGCACATCCCCTCGGGCATTTTTGCCGTCGCATAGCTGGTTGCGCATTCGATTCCTCGAGAAGACATTTCAAATACTTGCGTTGAGAACAAAATCGTCTACATATTGGTTCAAATTTGGCTAATAATATTCATACCACAGAATTAGCAATCATGGGTATCAGCCGTGACAGCAGACATAAACGCTCCGCCTCTGGCGCCAAGCGATCCCATTACCGTGCGTAGTAGATAGCCCATATATCTTGATTGATATATGTTCCAACCTGAAAACTAAGACTTTTACAGGGAAGAAGCGCGCTTTCGAAGCCGGAAGACAAGAAGCAGGTACCCGTATCGGAACCAAGAGAATCCATCTCGTCCGTACCCGTGGTGGTAACCGCAAATTCCGTGCTCTCCGTCTCGAAGCCGGTAACTTCTCATGGGCCTCTGAGGGTATTGCCCGTAAGGTCCGTGTGATCGTTGTCGCTTTCCATCCTTCCAACAACGAGTTGGTCCGAACCAACACCCTCACCAGATCCGCCATTGTTCAAGTCGATGCTGCACCATTCAGACAATGGTACGAGGCACACTACGGTCAAAACTTGGGACGTAGACGTCAACAAAAGGCCGGTCAAGCTGTCGAGGAGCCAGACACCAAGAAGAGCAAGTCCATTGAGAAGAAGCACCACGAGAGATTCGCTGCCCAAGGAAAGGTTGACCCCGCTTTGGAGAAGCAATTCGAGGCTGGTCGTCTTTACGCCGCAGTCTCATCCAGACCTGGACAATCTGGACGTGTTGATGGATACATTTTGGAGGGTGAGGAGTTGGCTTTCTACCAACGCCAATTGAGAAAGTAAATCATCTTCTATGGGATTTGGGATGGGTTGTATTTCATTGGGATTCATGGCATGGAGTTCCTGATATGGAATCATGCGAAAAATGGTTCTCTACAATAGGCTATGATGAATTCAAAAGCAATAAGAATACCCCTTTTGCCATTTGTTCGTACAATTAAACATCTGAATACCGGTGCAACCGTGAATTTTGTGAACTGTCTATCAATGGTTCTATTTTGACATTTTTCCTCGCACAAATGCCAATTTTAAATCAGTTAATTAATCGCAATCCATCCAATGTTCGAGACAATGTTTTCGATGTTGATAAAAGCTGGGGAAATCAAAATGATCGACCTGGACCTGAATTGGCTGCAAGACCCTGGTGTAACCAAATGTAACCCATGTTCCTCCCCGCATTTCTCATCAACCTCGTGATATTTCTATTCTCAAAGGCCTTCTCCAACTTGAATCCATACTATTTCTCGTCTTTGCATGTATAACTTGCGCTCTGGAATTTGTCATTTAATAAAACGTTCGATAAGTAATAAAGACACAAAGCTGCAGCTTAGTACTGTAGGATTACAATACACCGCTTATCTTCATTTTCGGCATCATATCCTCAATCACATCCTTTGGACAACCCTTCACGCATACCAATTCTTCACATAATAATGCCCATCTCCTCTCTCGCACCACCACCTCCCGATATTCCCGGCCCCTCTTCTACATCTTCACATTCGCGCTCCCACTCGGTATCCGCTTCAGCCTCCACATCAACTCACTCTCATGCGCAAAGCAACCCCTCTACCTCTTCTCTTCCACCATTGCCCCTCTCTCCAGAAACCACTCGTCAAATAGCTGAAGCGCGCACTGCTCTCAATGTATCCATCCAGAATATCTTCACGCCTCACGAACATGCGCTAAAACTTCGAGCGCAAAACCTCCATCAGAATAGTAGCGCATTGACAAAACAGGAAAACGAATTGAAAAAAGAGATTGGGAAGCTAGGGAAAGAGGGAGACAAATTGGAAAAAGTTGTTAAGGAGGGACAAAGGAAGGTAAAGGAATTGGGGAACGTGCAAAATTGGGCGGAGGTGTTGGAGAGAGACTTTTTAGTCGTAGAGGAGGTTCTGAGATTGGTCGATGGGGAGAGTGAGGGGTGGAGCGGGAGTGAAAGTGATTGGAGTGAGTATGAGACAAATGAAGGAGGTGGAAGAGAGGGAAGTGTAGGTTCAAATGGGAGTGATGGAAGGACTGGGGGGGGTATCGACACGCTTATGACGGACGCGAATGCACAGGGCAATACTTCTGTACATGAGACAGATGGTACCCACCCCACTAGCATTGGCCAAGACAAGGGGAAAGGAAAGGAAGGAGGAAGCGGAAACACGGAACACATGGGGGCCATGGATACTGAGGAATCTTCAACATCAACGAATGTATCCAGGTCGGAGCCGTCCTCTAGTTCCATTCAAACCTCGACTTCGGGGATGAGTTGAGTGAGATGTTAGAACGAGTTAATTTGGTGTGGGCTGGGTTTGCCATGGGATTTCTTGTGTAAAGTGGAGCAATGGGAACACTCTGGTTATGGGTCATTTTATACGGTGTGTAGGTTATTTGGAGGAATATTTGGCTTTAAGAGCTATGTTGCAAAACAAGTGTCTTGAATTTTTCATACGGGCGTGCTTTTTCTCTATTATCGACTATTCTTAGTGGTTGTGTTTCATTTTATGATCGACATCAGAAATCTGCCAAGCATGCGAGCGATCTTCTTCAAGCAATCATGACACTCAGTATTTACAATCATACAAATATACATACAATGCCTCTCTATGCCAGTCATCCTCTTCTCCTCGAATTCTCTACTCCCCCCTACAAAACCTCAAAAGCATCATAAATTACCCTCCCTCCATTTCTCCCACTACTAGCAATCCCCACGACCCGATTTAACCACCCATACTTCCCCGCATCATCACATTCAAATGTGAGATTTAAGCGCATCTTGTAGTCATGAGCAGTATGTTTATCTTCTTCCCCAAGTGCCTCTAAAACATCTCGAGGACCAGTGCGTACACCGGTAGTACGCAGGTAAATGCAGTGGTTGTCATGAGTTAAAAGATTATAGCGGGTATCAAGGTGAGCTGTTTGGAGAGATTGAGAAGGTGTGTTTTGAATGGTTTCCCAGTCGCCGCCGCCGGGGAGAATGGTGCCCCGGAGATGAGGACCTTCGAAACGGCCGCCTGGATGAGGTGAGCTAGATTTCATTATTTGTGGGGGAGACAAAGGATGAGAGGGAATGAATGGGGGGGAAGGGAAGGAAGGACAAACCTTTGAAAATAACAGTAGCACGGTTGCCATGTCCTCCATCACCAATGGGATGGAATTCCTCCATATCACATTCGAGATGGAAGAGGAATTGTAGGGAGGGGGTAGGAAGGGTGTATTCTGGTCTTGACCCTGTATTTGGCTTGTTAGCATGGGGTATACAAGAATTTGACTGATGATGTGGGAGTAGTATTGGACACTGGGAAAAGGAATTGAGAAATCCCAGAACGGACGGATACTTGAGGCGAAGGAGGGGGGGAAATCAAGTGAGAAGGAAGTTGTTTTCTTACATTCTGTATTTGTCAGAGTAGATATATCATGAGCTTTTTCTACCTCGCCGGCTTGTACTCTTTTGTCTTGAGGATTTGACATAATTTCTTTTTTCCCTTAAGTATACCAAATAATAAATCCAAGAACCGAAAATCTAGAAATATGTCATTCCCAAAATCCAAATTCAACAAGAAACTCAAGAGTTGAAGCAATCATGACGTATCCCAAAGTCCCACTTAGCACATGGTCTAGATCCGTTCGTCTAGATCGGATTTCGGATGTGGCGAACGCTAAAGCTTAATGTCTATTTTTCAGGCCGAAGAGAAGCCAAGGCGGGATGGTTTCCGGATTCCGAATTTTAGCCTATGGTGGAAGGGAGAGGAGAGAGAGGGAAAAGGGGAGTCGGGACTGGGGAAGTATAATTAATATGTGCAGTTCCAGCATGGGGGAAATGAGGAGGAGTAATTTGGATTGTGAATTGGTTTTTTGTTTCATTCTGATTTTTTGAAGAATAATCACCCTAGAGCTCTCGAACAAGAATTATTTGTTCAAAGGTATCTGTATATTTCTATCATTGTGCGTGGTCCTCGAGCTATTGGCATTTATACCTATTTAGCACCGAGCTCCTCCTGCCAACAACAGGGAGAGAAGACTTTTGAGTTCGCTACCCAATATCCAAGAGTTTCATATATACCCCTAAGTCTAAATCCTTTAGCACATAAAAAAGCTTCCACCCCGTGCATCTTCTACTTCGTACTCTTGATCCTATTAAAAAAATCAGAATTAGGAGTTTCTGCATGAAAGAATTTCCAATTAATAATCCTCATGTATCTCAAAAGCATTTTCTTTGTCGGAGTCATCTTCTTATTCACGAGTCGCGGCCCTGAGATGGATATGGTATTTTAACTTGACTAGAAAGTTACGTACTCAGAATCTCAAGGCAGCATTACCCGGGCAATCATAAATCGATGATGATTCTTTCTGGAGCGGCATTCTAGAATTGCTGTAGTATGGTCGGCAAGAAATCCTGCTATTGATCTGCCGACCTAGGAGTTGGTGGTAAGAAGAAGCCGCTAGATGTGCAATGTCTGAGAAGACGGGACATACATTGGATGAGGAAGTAATGAGTTTTGTCGAATGACTGGTATGCAACGGAGTGGCATTGGGCGCAGCGGCTTGGAGGGCAGATCAGTTCTGCTTTGGGAAGCTGAATGGGAGGCAGGTTGAGTTGGATTTGCGGAAGGTCATGGAGACTGGAATGATATACAGATTCGAATGTGGATATGAGTGTAGTTAAAGTAATTGTTAATTCCGTTCCATGATCATAAAGATTGCATACTATCAAAAGAGTAATGCATAAAAGGGAGACCTCTATCGTGTTCCTCTCGGAAATCAAGAGTAAAGGCGAGTAGGACAGTTCCCTTAATAAGATCCAGCAGGGAGATAATAGTACTTACACGATCCAACTCCCAACAAAGATCTTTCAAATTGCAAAGCTTCGTAGCAAAAAAACTTCCCTAAAAAACACTCTCCAGGATACCCATAAAGGAGTAGATCGATCTATCCAACAGATTATTCTAGAAAACAAAGCCATGCCCAAAAGTCTAACACCTCACTACTCACTCTTTGCTAACTGTACACATCAACGAAGAACTCCAAACTAGTTATCGGTATACAATACGTACGTGCCATCAAAATGACATCATGCTGAGCACTCTGATGCATTACAAGTATTTTAATAACCTCATCCACTTACTCACACAACCTCAATCCCATCTATTCAAGAAGTCAAGGCTTCTCAGAATTGCAATACTGAGCATACTAGCGAAACCCTTTTCTTTAGGTTGAATGGATTCACTGTCCTACATGTAAACTAGCTTAGCATTAGTTATCAAGAGATATGTCTCCTCTTGATTCCATAGTCTTAATACAACAGTCATTATAACGCAAGCCTCCGTATACCTACAGTACGTTATATGAGAATTTCTTTTTAACAGTGACAATGCCAATCAACGAAATACAGACCCAATGACCTAGATAATACAGAATCTCAAAGAGAAACTCTCTCTCATTCTAAGAACTTCCCAAGATTCAGCACCTGATATTAGATATTAGATGATCAATCCCATCCCATCCCACCATCATCTCATCTCATCTCATCTCATTCCTCTCGTCACAAACAAGAAATCTGAAGTAAAATAAGTGACAGTCACAAATCAAACCATACCCTACAGCTTCAGACCATACTCTATACAACAAGATATCTCAAAGACAATCTACACTATAATTCATAAATCTCATCCTCCTTTTCCATATTTCCATTTCCTCCCCTTCTCTCGCATTCCATCCCAGTTCCATCCCAGTCTCCAGAATCTCTACCTACCCACTCACTATCCCCATCACAATCCAATCACTTTCCCACTTTCCCACTCACCCTCAAAACTCACCCTCAAACCCCAAACTTTCACTTCCAAAACTGACATAAAAAACCTATTGTTAATAAAGAAATCCATAGCTCGAGCCCCTAGAGCCCCTAGAGCTCCGAGATCGCTTACGTCGAAATGTGATGAAATTCAATCGAAATTTAAAGGTGAAGTTTCGAGTTTGAACTTCGGAGGTAGATTTGTCTAAGTGGGAAAGAGAGAGGTATGAATAGTGTGAGTATAGTAAATGAATATCTAGTATGTGATTGGACGATTTTATGCTAGTTGATTTCATGTCATTGATAATCATGTTTTGTTACTGTAGTGTAAGATGTTGTGATTGTTGGAGTTGGTACTAATAACAGTGTAAAAGAATACAGCTTTAATTTCTATTGACATCTACATCTAACTCACTCACTATGTTCAAGGCAATATATACCTAGATGTTTCCTCTGGAATATAATATTAGACAATACAATACCATACCATACCATACCATACCATACGATTGATCCATCACAGGTACCCAAGAAACCCAAATCCAACAACCCATCTAATGTAGTAAATACAAGAGTCCCATTCCCATCACAGCACAGCACAGTACAGTACACTACCCTCTCTTCCAGAACCGTAAATACATACCTAGTAAACCCTCCAAACAAACAATCAACTCATCACAACCCCCATGCATTCACAACCTCCCTACTATCCACCCACATTCACTCCCCTTAGACTTCTCTCTCTATCTCATTCCACACAATATCATCTCATCTCACACTCATAACCCACCCCTCAATCCAGTCATCCAAAACCTCTTACTAACCACCATCAACCTCATCTCGTAAAAACTTCTGATCATCACTGGAGCCACTCTTGTATCACCAACTAGACAGACAGGCAGACAGACAGACAGGCAGACTTGCAGACCGACCACACCTATCTTTCTATCTTTCTTTATTTCTTTCATTCTTTTATATCACTCATCCCTCCTCACCTCTCACTCATCACCCCCCAAAACCAAAAACCAACAACCATAAACAAAAGCCAGAAGAAGAAAAAAGTTCAAACCTCAAACCTCAAAAGTTCACCTCCCACTCCCCAAGTCCCCCCTCCTTGCGACATCGGGGCTCCTCCGATCAACAATCCACAAACCACCATCTCATTTTTTTGAATATAGATCCGAACTACCATTTTCGTTTCAGTTCAGTATAGACTTTGAATAAGTCCTCCCAGTTTTAATCTTGTTTATTGTTGCATCTAAACCGGCTGCTGTTCCTACTGCACTGTTTTACCATACAATACAATACAAAACAAAACGATAAATACAGCTTCAAGAACGAATTACTTCATCTCCCTCTTATTTAAATCCCGCGGTTCTTTCAAGTTTCTCACAAAAGCTTTTTGACTCTGGGAATTGAAAAGTTGGGGTTTGTTACTGCAAGCAAGCAAGCACATTACAAGTTTATACAATTTCAACATCAAAGAAGCAGAGGCGCAAGACCGATATTTCTTCTCTCTATCTACTCACCTACCTCTCTTCTCTGCTCTTTATTTACCAATCAAACCCACGTCGATTTGAACAAAAAACAAAAGATGGATCCAATCAAAGAAAATTTTCAAGGCACACCTACTCCCCACCCACCCGGCGGAAACAATGCGATGTTGAAGCGTCTCCGGGGCAGTGGATCAAGCGGTCGAAATCGACCTGGTTCTAGAGCTCGCTATGCGCACCAAAACGATGGTACTCCTACTGCACCGGCACGTCACCAAACGCCCTCTACGAATGACTTTCCACCATTGGGTTTTAATGCTATGCAGGATGGGAGTGTGTTTGGAAATGTGAGTGGAAGTACGACTATTAGACCGTCTATTACTGGTATCCTAGCCAGACCCACTGGTGGGACGAATGCAAGAGAAGGAAACAACTTGGGAGGTGGCATTGGCATGGGGATGAACCAACAAGCTATCAACCGACGAGTCTTGAGAGCGAAATCTATCTCGGCGAATTATTCCGTTCCCACTGGAGAATTCATGGGTGGTAAGAAGGGAGAAATGTCACAAGATGGAGCTGAAATCTCATCCTCCACAGGACCTCATCAATTCTCTCGTCGTGGAAACCAAGTTCCTGCTCGTTCTGACGCAAGTGGCACTTCGACACGAACTAATAGGGTTGTCGCTGCATATCAGGCTGCAAACTCCGCACCAAACCCACTTGCTATGGCACAAGCAGCGGGAACGTCCCTTACTCATCGAAGCGATGCCTATGAAGTTGGAAAGAACTTCGATCGTCTCCGAATCCAAGGTAATCATCTTGGCCTGACAACATCACTATACTTTCCCAAATCCACCGAGGACTTGGTTAAGCATCGAGAGGAGCGAAAGAATGACGCGAGGGACGAAATGAACGAGCGCATCAGAAACAAAGAGGAGGTCATGAGAATGAAGAGCGAAGGAACTTATGTCAAGGTCAAGCCTGCTTTCAGAGGAAGAGCATTCAGTGACGAATTGTCAACCGTGCTCGCTCGGAACACCATTTGGGGACATCCTAGCATGGATGAGGAGTCAACTGTACGAGCAGACTGGCCAACTTTGGCGGATCTCAAACAAGCTGGAATGAGAAAGGCGGGGCTGCCTTCTCCAAAATACAACGCTGGATATGATAACGGGATGGCGGGCGAGGAAGTTGCATCGTTCGCGATAGACAGAGTTGGATCTCGTGGAAGAAGAGCAGATGAGGACGCCGTGATTGAAGAAGAGGAAATCATGGAGATCGGCGGGATGAAGACTCTTTTCGACGCTATTGATGGATAATGGATTTCTAAGAATGGCGTCTATGTAATTGATTGGAAATATCCCGCTGGCATGCATTGCCTTTTCTGCACGGCGTGGACAAGCATTCAATCAATGACGATTAGCGAGCGATACACAAAGTACTGAAGCGAGCTAGCAAGCGGCATAGGCATAGCGGATGTGTGTCTTTTCTTTCCCTTCCCTTTCTTGTTTCTATTTCATTTGTTTTGAAATATCTTTGCGTTTCTTCTCAGGATGGGCTAGAGGTAATAGGAAGACAGCGAAGGCATAGTGTATCTCACGAAAGGACATGACTAAGGGTAACTCTTTCAACTTCTTTTAGCAGAAGAATAGGTACTTGTTGGCATAGGCTATAGAGAGACTCGGAACGTATGATCTGTATCAGACAAAGCAGGAAAGGAGAACAGCTAGCAAGCAGATAACAAGAAATAATGAGAAGATATTTAGACCAATTCCTTGAAGATGGGATGTTGGGAGTAAAGAATCTGTATACTTCTTGGTGAATGAGTTGTTTTCTGATGGAGATGATAGAGAACTATTTCTTATTCGAGATGAAATTTGATATCAAAGTTATGCATCTGAAGTCGTCGAGACGATAGAGATGTTCCTGTGTCCTGACTCCTGAATTGTCATCTGAGAACAGGAAGAAGTTATTCAAGTAGATCGATCAAATGATTTCTATAAAACTATGAGTGAGAAGTTAAACAGTAAATTAAAGTACCTATCACATATAACCTTGAAAAGAGAAGACTACAGTAGATAACAATATATAAGAGGAGAGGCAGTCAAAAGAATCCATCGGAAGAACAGATTTTCCGTCTGTCTGCACAGACCATCAAGTCCATCAACACCAACAAGACATCTATCAACTTTTAAAATTCATAACAAATGCATTCTTCAATTATTTGATTTCAAAATCAATCTGTTCATTTTTCAATTATAAGTGAACCATGGTGTGCAGTTTCAAATACCTGAATTTGTACTTCAAGAGATATTAGCAACTAAGTTTCGTATATTCTGCACCCACTAGTGATCGAATAGTTTGGCTTAGTCACAACCACCCACCCAAATACCATATCCATATCCATCCATATCCATATCCATATCCATATCCATATCCATATCCATATCCATATCCCACCTCAACATCTTCCATCCATTTCAATCCCACTCCAATAACCATCTACTCTTCTCCCATCTAGATATATATACACATGTACTACTTTTTAACCAACCAAAAACATAGAAAATATCTACACAGTAGACAACCAACATATCACCCTTCCATCATTCTAAATACAAAAAACGACTTTAAAACAGACTATTGAATAACAGTTCAGTGAGTTTTGGCTACATCACCAGATCTTGCTATGACAGTTGGTAAAGAACCGGATAAAATATTATCCAATACTTTCTTGGGTAGTTTACCAGAAACCACTCAAGTATATGAGTTAGCTAATTGCTATCTAGACTGATTAACTCTTCAATGCTCACTCCCCCCTCCACATGACTTCCTCCTTGTGCAATTTCTCCTCCAGTTCCTGTACCACTTCCACTACCACTATGGGTTAAACTTGTCTTGGCCCCCTTACATCTACTACTACTTCTCGGCTATCTACTCCCTTCTAATCTATCCCTTCTGTAGGTAAGCTTGGCATTCCGAGTCTCAATGAATATATCATTAGTCTTCTCAATCAGAATCAGAGCAGACTGTAGAAATCATCTCCAAGCCTTTGATTTCTTTGCTGATGTAACGTTAGCTCTGGGTGTTTTGATTGAATATCCATTAATATAAGCGCAAAGTCGGGTATAAAATCAATACAAAGCGCCTCCTCCCACTGCCGCCTTCCGTCAGCTCAGTATCATCCCATCAAGCGACTATCAGAAATATACATTAAGCGTAATATCTCCAAACCAACAGGGGAAAAACACCAAATCAACACATCACACGCGGCCAAGTATCACTCTGGTTTGAGAATAATCAGGATCAAAAAAGTATAAGAACTCTCCATCGATGGCGTGAGAGCTTCACTTGGAATTTACCAGATAATTACTTAGTTTTCGCCCATTGTGTTCTTGTTTGATCTCCGACTTGTACAATGATCAATTCAGATGGTGCAGTTCCCTGACTTTGTCGGAAGACATTAGGCCTTATCAATGCAGAGGGTACAAAGAGGTTGATGGTGTCAGAATAGTCAATGTGTGAATAGTCAATGTGTGAATGGTCTATGTGTGAATGGTCTATGTGTGAACGGGCAAGATGATGCTGGCTGGCTGGGTTAGAAATGGGAAGTTGAGATTGAGGACTAGATCATTCAGAGGACGGACCAACCACGGACCAACAACCACCGGCCAGTTATCCACTGGCCACTGGTGTATGAAAATGCTTTGACTGAATGGTCTTTTGTAGGTGAACACCTTCTCTTGCCCTTGTTAGCATTGTTAATATTCTTGAATGTGAAATCAATCTTCTTCTGGGTGAATCAGAGATTGAAGGATACAGTAGTAAATTAGAATCACACACTTGAGTGATAACAGATTACAATGGACAGACATTACTGCCACAAGTTTATTCTCACCTCCTGATTTGTCGAGATTAGTACACCGCTTTATGTATCTCAATACACAGTACAGCTCTCGAGCATGCAAAGTCTTATCAATCTTACGATAAGGGATAAGGGATAAGGGATAAGGGATAAGCAAGGGAATAACAAAGCAGATAATGACTTGCTCTTGCTTGTTCCACCAGGCTTGAAAAAGAGAAGGTAAGACAGTCAGTTCATCACATCAACAAGACTTCCAAGATCACCATCAAAAATATCCCTTCTTGTTTCTCTCCCAACAGTGTGATAAAACCTTTCTTCAAATCCTAATTCCCAATTTACAACACTGGTTTATTGATCATTGATCGGCCTAATCTTATTCCACATAACAAACGCATCCATATCCAATCAAGCAAATATGTACGGAGTTACAGCCGGAGGTCCATTGAGAAGGAAAGGGGAAATGTATTCTGCGGGAAACGATGTATGTGAAATAATTAATAATTCTTCCAGAACTTTCAAAACTTTGTATTTCAAGATCTCATATTCACAATGATGGCATTCTTGACGAATCAAAGTAATCCATCAAGGTCAAAGTTTTGACTTCATCTACTCATTCCGATGATAAGATGGTGAACGCAAAGAAAGAAGGTGTACTTCGTACTTTGTAGTTATGCAACCAGACGGATCGTATTAGACTTAGATCTCATCCACGTGATGTAGAGTTTTAGTTTGGAAAGTCTAGGATTGAAGTGAGTGGCAAGATCAGCGGTGAGAAGAAACCAACGAATGAACCAGACAAACTTGCTGCATTTGAAGTAACTTGCAGGAAAAGAATTCTCTCAACCTATTTATTGGTAAAGATTTTTCCTGGTTCTTATACGAGTGCATCTGGGGGCTCGGGGAAGCTTGACACAGCTTTGTGCCAATGAGGAGACAGGACCAATAAGACAGAGAAACATTCCGTCACGAACATCTTTGAAAGTATGTTTTTTTGCGAACTTTAAAGGCTCATTCTGACTTTGTGGGATGAAGTGGCTGGCTAAAAGCTACCAAGGCCTTTTTTTCCGATGACCTTTTCCAATGACCGTTTCCGATGAACCCAAGGTTGTGCGAAGAGGTTCTAGATGTCCATGTATTAATCACTCATTCCACCATACATGACATGACCAGTAATTCTGGCGTGGTAGTCGTGATGAATTGATGTCGTTGGTCTTGGTCGTTCGTAATAAGAAGATGCTAGGTGGTGCATCAAGCCCCCCCCGGAAGAAAAAAAGAGGATCTCTGGTGGAATTATGGGTAGGAAATCCACAATGTGGTTTCGACCCAAATATGATGATTCTCCTTTTTTTTTTCCCTTTACCCAACGGTCCCAACCGGCTTTGAAGCTATTTTGGACGTTTTTATTGTTTCCTCTTTGGGAAGGAAGAATAAGTTGAGACTGAGAAGAATGGTCATTTAGCCGCTTAATAGCCAATTCCCGAGGTCAACAATGTTATTTTACTTGTAAAGCACTTTCTTATATGTCCAACCCATACTCCGTTGAGTTGAGGGGTAGAAAGAAACAAGCCTTGACATGCCTCAGCCTTGTGCGGGGTTGAAAGATTCTGAGGTTACCTCGTTCATTACCTGTCTACCTGTCTACCTGTCTACCTGTCCACCTGTCTACCTACCGGTGCAGCATTTACCACATTGCAGGAACACCAAGCAGGATGTACCCAGATTCCGGGTGGATGCAAACGTTGAAACCTCCCCCTTATAAAGTCGTCATAGGATGAAATTCCTCATACATTACCCATCGCACAGCAGACCAGATCAGACCAGACAGACCAGGTTCAGCTGTGGTGGTGAAAAGTGGAATTTATCGGAAAACAGGGATTTTGGAGGGGATTCCCGATGTTTTAGAACTCTAAAGGGCCCAAGCACACTCAAGCATTACTTAAGGTACCCTACAGTCTACAGGGGCTCTTTCCTCCCCCTGATTCTTCATTTCCTTCTAGAAAGAAAGAAAGAAGGAAGGAAGGAAGGATAGAGTGGCATACGATAGGATGAAATCATAAATTCCCATCTCTACAACTTTACAAAAATCAATCCTCTCTCGATATAGACACACAAATTCCTCACATCCTTCGTCGGGTCTGCAGAGTTGTTAATTCACTTTGACTTTGATTTTTTTTAATTTTTTATTTTCAGAATATAAAAGACATTCAAAGCCATCAAAAAGGCACCATTCGGGGAAATCTAATTCTGCTTCTCCCCGTGTAAAAATAGCCTATCCCTCCGAACTCACCCGTTCCTTACCTACCTTAATAAACTAAAGAGACCGCCGTTGACAACCTCACGCGATCGTCTTTTTCTCTCCTTTCAATCATTTGCCATTCACACCTTTATCCCACTTCTTCTTTCTCTTCTTCTTTCTCCTCTTCTTTTGAATCTTGATCTGCAACTCCGCCAATTTTTAACAGCAACCATGACGCGATTCAAGACAAAATCTAATGGCCTCGGTGTACAGGTGGAGGATACTCAAATCTGCGTGGTAATGGTCGGTCTGCCTGCAAGAGGAAAATCTCTCATTGCTCAAAAAGGTACGT
Organism: Botrytis porri; assembly: GCF_014898465.1. Taxonomy (NCBI): domain Eukaryota; kingdom Fungi; phylum Ascomycota; class Leotiomycetes; order Helotiales; family Sclerotiniaceae; genus Botrytis; species Botrytis porri. Next base: position 1,870,129 of record NW_024066081.1, on the reverse strand, counting down.
ACAAATCTCAATCGATTTAGGAATACACAAAAGCTAACATCATATACTTTACAGCTCAACGTTATCTCAAATGGTTATCCATCGATGCTCAAGTTTTCAACGTCGGTAACTACCGTCGAAATGCAACCCCAAATCCGACTGCCGATTTCTTCGATACAACCAATACAGAGGGAGAACGGATGCGCAGAGCTGCCGCTGAAGCTGCCGTCAATGATATGATTGATTGGTTTAAGAATAAACAAGGAATTGTTGCCATTCTCGATGCTACGAATAGTACCAAAGAGCGTCGAAGATGGATCAAAGACCGTTGCGATGCTGAAGGAATCGAGACCCTCTTTGTCGAATCGAAATGCGACGATGAAGATTTGATCATGTCAAACATTCTAGAAGTCAAGACGACATCCCCAGACTACGCTGGATCAGACCCGGAAAAGGCAGCTCAAGATTTTAGGAATAGGATCAAGAACTACGAGAAGGTTTACGAGACAATTGACGACGAAGAGAGTGATCTTACGTATTTGAAGATTATGAATGTTGGAAAACAAGTCATCATCAATCGAATTCAAGACTATCTTCAAAGTCGCGTGGTTTACTACTTGATGAATTTACACATTAAGCCGAGATCGATTTGGTTGTCACGAGTAAGAAATCATTTGATCCCATGAAATCTCATTTTGCTAATTATACATAGCATGGAGAGTCTATGTACAACCTCGAAGGAAAAATTGGTGGTGATGCCGAGTTATCCCCTCGTGGAGAGATGTATGCCAAGAAATTGCCTTCATTGGTACTCGAATCAGTAGGAGTATGTACTTTCCCATCGAGGTCTAGCTCTAGTCGAATCCCATGACTAATTTATATAGGACAATCGTCCTTTAACTGTCTGGACTTCCACTCTTCGCCGCACTATCGCCACTGCTCGTCACCTTCCCAATGAATATAATCAGCTTCAATGGAAAGCACTTGATGAGCTCAACTCTGGTGTTTGTGATGGGCTTACTTATCAAGATATCAAAGAGCGATATCCAGATGATTTCGAGGCCCGTGACGAAGATAAATACAACTACAGATATCGTGGAGGAGAGTCTTACCGCGACGTTGTCATTCGTCTCGAACCCATTATCATGGAATTGGAGCGATCAGAGGATATTTTGATTGTTACTCATCAGGCTGTTCTTCGGTAGGCTTCATTCTTCCGATTACTTGTAACCTACTAACAATATGTAGTTGTATCTACGCTTATTTCATGAAGAAGCCCCAAGATGAATCACCCTGGATGGCTGTACCTCTCCACACCCTCATTAAGCTCACCCCGCGTGCGTATGGTACACAAGAAGTACGTTACGATGCACAAATCCCTGCTGTCAGTACTTGGCGTGGTAAGGGCAGTGTTGCAAAGCACGAAGACCCTATTCCTGCTTCGGATATTGCAACTAAAGTTGGTACGTATTTTTATACCTATTTGAAGAATTTCGCTCATACCTCCAACAGTAGCAGACATTAAATGAGTTTCCAACGGCACGCCCCCGTTTAATTTCATTCTCGGAACCAATCTTTTGAGAGGACTAGCAAGTCTTATCTACACTATGATTTTTGCTTAGGTTTTAATGCATAGCGATTTGGCGTTACATGATTCAATTTCCTCTCTGGACCTTTTGTTATATGGAAATGTCGACACATTGACTCGGCTTTTCTTTCTTTGGTATTTGTTTCACGTCATAAGGTAGATGTGGACTCAAATGAATGGGTGTTATCCGAAGGATTGAAGATGAGGATTTTGTCACATTCGTGGTAAAAATTCGGTTCGGCTTCGGCTTCGGAGACTTTTCTTGTATGATGATTTTGCATGGTTGAGATGAAGCAGCTGGGAGGATCAACACGATAAAAAGTGGTGATGAGGTACAAATGGGTTGAGGAAGTTGCTCGAGCTTTTGAGGAAATGAGATACCAAAGAGCCCAGTTTTGGTTGAGCAGCGCAGAGGAAGAAAGATGGAGGAAAAATCATCACAGCTGTTCACAAATCAGATGAACCATCATGGCTTGTGATTTGAAAGCCATAAAGCTTGATAGCAAAATGAATTACAGAGTGGAGGAACATAACTAATCGAGGTCCTCCCTGTTTCACTATTTCACTGGGACTGAAAAATGGAGACAAAAATAAAATCATGTGATATGTACAAATTTCGTGTGTGAGATAAAACAACCTCGGCACTTATCGGTAGATGCACGGCTATGGTACAATGATGGTTAACCGTCAGTGACCCTAGTCTATCTACTTACTACAGGGCTGTTTGAATCGGTATATCTTATACTATTTTATACGAGGACCTACCTACCCATGAAGCAAATGTCGAAGTGTTCATTTACGAAGTCCAAAGTACGAAGTATGGAGTTGGGTAGGTACGAGTGAAGTGTGGAATTTACTGTGGGGAGGGGGGGGGGGTTGTGATAGGGGTGATGGAGGTATTTGAGGGGAGGTTGGTGTCTCTATGTATAGATTGTAGGTTTGTGGGTTAGTGTGTGTGTGTATATATGAGGAGGATGAGGAAATAGTAATTGTAATGAAATAGTAATGAGATAGTGATGAGATAGTAATGAGATAGTAATAAGATAGTAATAGGATAGTAATAAAATAGTAATAAGATAGTAATGAGATAATAATAAGATAGTAATAAAATAATAATAAAATAATAATAGGATAGTAATAAGATAGTAATAAGATAGTAATAAGATAGTAATAAGATAGTAATAGAATAGTAATTATAATGAGATGGTAATTATAATGAGATAGATAGAGGGTTGGTATTATGTATATATGTATCTTGGTAGCTAGATAGATGTATAAATTATTGATTGATTATCTAGTTATCTTTGGGGTTTGATGTTTCTAATCTAATCTATTAATCGTATACCTAGGTGTTACTAGGTATTGGATGTTGGGTACTGGGTATCAGATATTAGAAATTGGGTATTATTGAGTGAGAATACGAGGTTGGGGATAGGCGCGCGCGGGGCGGGGCGGGGCGGGGGAGGGGACGAACAGTCTGTGTTTTATTATTTGTCTGGTTGTGAGTGAGTGAGTGAGTGAGGGAGCGGTTGAATGCATAAAGTACCTACCTAGTATGTAATCTAATGTGAAGTGAAGTGAAGTGCGCTTCGCTAGTTTAACTGGTTAGTTTAACTACCGGTACCTAGAGAGCTAGGTAGCTTAGTTTAGTTGTATTTCTGGTCTGCTGGTATGTAATCATATTGGTATATTGGTATATTGATAGGTTCGTAGTTCTTCATGAGTAGTTGATTGTTTGTTTATAGACTGGAGTGAGGTTACATTGTATGCACGAGATCAGGTACCTTAGCTGGCTCGTCTGGGGTGTATATGTATAAATATAGATGGGTACATGCGCAGCACGCAGCGCAGCGCTTATATCTGTGACTCCGTGCATATTTTTCTTCTTTGCGACATTCTCTTGCGTTTTTTGAGAGGGTTGGAGAGTTGGAGAGCTGTTTTGGTCGTGCGGTAGGGAAGGGGAAGGAACACCATTCAGAGGTTTCCTCATCTCTTTAGAGACTCAGACTGCAACCTATTGTGAGAGTCGTATGGAGGTCGGTGTTAAACCTCTAATGGACTTTTTGATGGTTGAATATGTTGGTTATATAATATTGAAAGCTCAAAGATTTGTTAGGGGTTTATAGTGTAGAAACATGAATCAAGTATTTCTATCAAAAACTTTTGGATTTTGATATATCTATTTTTTATTATTTTTATTTAAATTAATTATTAGTGATATACACAACTGTTGTATTTATATAAATGTATTATATACGGGTTTTGATAGTAATTTGCTGTAAGAGTTGCTACGCTCGTTGGAAAAGCGACAATTAGACTAAGAATGAAGGAAGACCCGGTTTCAGAATTAGCCGCCTGGGACGCGGGATGCGGGATGTGATCTCATTTTTTATGGGGGCTGTTGGTTTCGGAGGGTTTTTAGAGTTTGCGAGGGGAGGGAGAGGGTGGTATGGTTTGTGTATGCGAGATGGAAATGGGAAATGGGAAATGGGAAATGAGAAATTGGGGGCTGGGGACTGGGAGCTGGGAGATGGGGGCTAGATGTGATGAATGGTTGGTTGGTTGGGGAGGAAGTAGGTAGTGATTGATTGACTGATCGACGAGCTGAGGAGAGAGGGGGGGTGCTAGTATAATGTATGGTAACATTGTAGTGTTGTATAAACGAGATATTAGCCGGAATACTAATAAAGCTATGATATCTCATAGGTCTGTGTACTTCCAACTTTCTCGTTTCATTACGTTTCCTTCAAGTGGATATCAGTATCCAAACTCTATATTCTCGTTTCGAGCGCGTTACATTTTTTTTTGAGGAACTTTACTGTCTTGATTTATATTCCTTGATTTTGTTTTTTTGTTTGTTGGTTCTTTTTCGGTTGTGGTATATATATCAGATTGTTTATTGGAGGATTTGGAATTCTTTTATTTCGTCATTCGTCTTATCTTTTTTGTTTGCTTCGCTTTTTCATCTGATATTGAACCAAGGAGTTCGGACGAAGGAAGATAGACCCAGGTAGTCATGTATTCGTATTCGTCATGGTCGAGGTTGGTGCTGCTGGCCAGCTTGTTGGGAACGATGGATGCGTATCCTACACAATTGTTTCTTGGGAGTAGTTCTCAGCAATGTAAGTTTTATATTTCTATACTTCTACTTATACCCTAATCTTCTATTTCTCCTACCTCTTGTCATCTCTCAAAAATAAACTAACATGCTTTCCAGCTCTCTCACTCTACACCCACCAACAACAATCATCACCACAACTACTACCCCAAACCCCCCGCACCCTCTACACAACCGCATCTTTCTCCTCTCCAAATCTCCACTCCTCCCGCTCCGGAACCATAAACGTCCTTCAGCCCGTTTCCCACTCTTCCTTTTCTTCATCACCCCTCTCCATCCCCTTCACTCTCACATCCACCTGTCCCAACTTGCACCTCGATTGGACCTGTCTCACCACCGATCTCCTCTCCAATCTCCTCCTCCTCTACCCTTCCGGTCCAACCTCTAGTCCCTACTACACATTTTCTTCGGGGACTCCCGCATCAGACTCTTCCTCTTCCTCTTCCCCATCAAAAGACACCTACAGCATCTCCTCCTCCCTTCTCCTCCCCACCCAAACCAAAGGAACAGAATTCAAATCTTCCCTCTACATCTCCATCACCCCCGCTTCTCGCGCAGGCGTCGCAGGGATATCAAAATCGGAATGGAGAAGTTTTATCGGGTTATTGCATGGAGTTAACCATGAATTGGAGACTGAAATGAAGGGAGTGGGATGGGGAAGTTTAGAGATGGAGGGGGAATTTCCATGGCTGAAGACTTCTTCTTCTGAGAAGAAGGGGCGTGGGAATAGAGGGGTGAGAAGAGAGAGGTTGGGACCTTCGGATATTGTTTTTCCTTCTTCGTCTTCGTCTTCCGAGGAGAAAGAAGTGGAAAAACCAGCGTATATGCGTGAAGTGGTTAGAAATTGGGAAGGAGAGAAAGAGGGGTTGAAAGAGAAGATAAAGGAAAAAGAAAACGAAGAAGAAGAAACCTCCTTCTCATATAAAATCACATGGGTATACTACGGGATAACAAGAGATGAGAATGGGAAGGAGATATTGCGAGAATGTGCGCAGATGCCGGAGGGAGTGGAGATGGATTTCGAGAGTGAAGAGTCTTTCGGCGAGGAGAAAGAAGAAGATTTAAAAGAGGATTCGGATGTGGTGCAAGGGGAAGAGGAAGAAGAAGAGCAGATATGGAAAATCGATTTGTAGCATTCTATTACGGTCTTATCTGAGAGATGACTGGATGCGATAAATGAGATCTCGAGGGAGATTCGAGAAACGAGTATGGTGTACTTATTGCTGGATTTGTTATATATCTAACTGAGGATTGATATGTATTATGTAGGTCATGAATAAAAGGAATAAAAGAATATATCATAAGCTGTCTTGATCATGATGTGTATGATAAGTATATTAAATGGGAATATGGCGTGTATAGGCGTGAGGGAATAGGGTATACGTGGATTGGTATATATCAATTTTATGGCGTAAGAAGTAACTTGTATCGCCTGTGCTGTACAGCTGAGAGTGTTTAGTTTTGTGCGCATCTTAGATAATGATGGCTCGATGCTATAAAACTTTATCGAAACTGATTTTTTAATATCGGAAAACACTGGCGAGATATCGTCTTAATGTCTAGGTTAACAATCTCCTTCTAGAAGTAATATGGTATAAAAATGACAGTCTAATTTCAGAAATGAGTAGATAAAATAGGATTGGTATATATGTAAAGTATATGCATTCTTTGCTCCCTCTCATAACTCCCCCAAACTGAATCCCTACCACACTCTCACTCGCCCCTTCCCAACATCAATTCCTCATACCTTCTCTTGACCTCCGGCATAGCTCTCAGATGCGCCTCCAATTCCTCTTTCTCGTCCTCCAATTTCAGCCTCTTTTCCGCGTCCAATTTGGTAAAAATATATTTCCCCTGTCCGTCAAATTGTAATATCTTACTATGATATTTCCATAAACTTCTACGATGACTCACTGTCATCAACGTGATATCCAATGCTTTCGCATGTTCATACATGATTTTTTCCATCTCCAGAGTGACGCTACTGGTGCATTCATCCAGGATAGCATATTTGGGACGATTGTAGAAAAGACGAGCCATGGCTACACGTTGTTGAAGACCACCTGACAGAACATCGCGCCATTCGGCTTCGGCATCCCAGCCATTGGGGAAAGCTGTCACGAGGTGATCGAGATCGAGGATTGAGAGGATAGACAGGAGATCAGAATCAGTTATGCCTTTGCTGCGCATAGTGCGGAGAGAATCGGGGTAGATGATTTGTTGACGAAGGGACCCAGCGCTAAGGTAGGGTCGTTGAGGCACGTAAAAAACTTGGGAAAGAGGTGGTTTGCGAACGGTACCGCCATAAACTGGCCATAAACCTCCGAGAATTCTGAATAAGGATGATTTGCCACATCCATTTGGTCCAACAACTAGAACGTGATCACCACGTTTCATAGAGAATGATAATTTTCGGACGAGAATACTTCCACCGGGAGTGATAATTGGCCTAAGAATCGTTAGCAATTGTAGATTTTGTGTATAAATTGAACATACACATCAACAAATTCGATATCCTCACTCTCAATGACAGTACCTCTACCTCTCATCAACTCTAGCTGTTCTCCAGAATCATCATCAGATACTAAAGTTTTATCGAATCGTCCGGCTTTGATATCATCCATAACCTCCAAAAGAGTTGCAACTCGTGAGGTATATCCAGCCAATTCAGTAACCTCTTTGTAAGAGAACATGACTCGACCGAAGGCATCGGAACTAGATAGCAGTAACCTTCGATTGGTTACAAAACTTTCCGTTCGGTCACCCATAGTTGCTGCAGTTGCACCTGGTATCTTGAAGAATACCGGAACACTACAAAGGATAAGCCCTAAAGCTCCCCATACATATTTGATGACGAAATCCTATGAAAATTAGAACTGGCTTCCAAAAAAGAGTTCGCAACCCATACCTCCATTATCCCATGTGTGAATCTTCGTCTCAGTATGTCTATCGCGATGTTAGTCGGTGGTCAGAAACAACATATGACATTACTCACAATTTACATGTTTGATAAGTGTAAAGTAGCCTTTATCCAAAGTATCTTTTTCCGCTTCATGTCCATTATACAATGCAATCTCTTCACTGTAATCTATCAATCTTGAATGCTGAAATTGGAATTCTCCTTCTAATCTTGCTTCATCCGCCACAAATTTACCAAAAGGTGGAGTCAATGCTCGCATGACATTTGCTGAAAGTTGTACCAGTAACGACATGAAAAGAAGCCCTTCGCCACCAACACTTTTAGAAAGAGAATAGTTGTATATTGCCATATCTAATGCTGGTTTTGCAAGATTTCCATATAACTCCGCCAAACTATTCGCAAATTTTGATACATCCACAGTTATCAATTGATCTGCGTTCTTTATTCGATCGTCGAGAGCGGAAAGTGAGTAAAATGTCATGTTGGATAGGTATCTATCGTGAATATAATCTGTCAATCGTGTTCGATACTGAAGGGCAAGTTTGCATTGATGATATGAGAGCTGTAGGCATAATTTGTTAGCTTATTACCGCAAAAGGCAGTATATCACATACCATAGAATTCGTAAATGTCGCAGGAACCGCAATCAACATCCACCAAACAATTCCAATCAAAAAGTCCTTCCCTTTCCCTCTTACTAGACTTGAAACGAGGGCACCATCCATGGCAGCAACTTTCAGACTGATCAAAGTTCTAATGACAAGGAAGATACTGTGACTGACGAGCAATCGCATTTCCTTGCTCCTCCATCCAGGTATACATATTCTCAAAAGCCGTATCAGGTTCTTGAAAAACTCCCGATTCAACTCGACCTTTTTTCTTCCGGCTCCTTGCGCGCCGTTGCCGAGTGCAACTGGACCTCTTCTTCGTGATTCCGCATGACGAATAGCGGCAGCCTTTTGTTCGGAAATGGCAGAACGAATTCGATTAAGGAGAGCGAAGAATAATGTCAAATAAACCGTTCGAGAAATCTTTGTTCGATGCTTAAGGTATAATGATGTGAGATCCGATATTATACTCTTAATCGTTCGATCGGGTGGCAGGAAATTGAGTTTGGATTGCGCAGCCATTTTGATGAGCTTGTAAATAGACTCCAGATATACTGTTGCAAGCAGCTCAACGAGTCTGCAGATTAAGTCGCTTCATGAGGAGGTAAAATGAGTTTGAGTTAGAGTTACTGATCAAAGGCCCCGATCATATTTCAAGTATAATGTCGTCGTTGTGCATTTAATAAGAATGTTGCCATTGTTGTATTGCGATGATGTTTCTGTTTCCTTGGGTCCTCGGCGCATCTTTCACATGCCAGTCCGCTTCCGGGAATGGAGAAATCTGGGGTAAAGATACCGAGCTACTGACACGTGACTATATGTACAGCGCCTCGAGCGCGTTTGTTCATGAACTATTTTCTCCTCCCTGGATCTTTCTGAGACTTTGAAGATTTAGCTAGAATGTGTTCATTATTGTCAAATTCATCCTAAGCTCATCAAAAGTCTATATAAGTCACGCTTTTCGAAGGTTTGCTAGAATATTCCAATTGCGGCTATTCTGGCATTGATGAAGGGGTTCGATTCACGCGGAGATTTATGTTGTCTAATGTCTTTAGGATCCCAGCAAAGATTCCATGAGAGACTCAACTCAATTCAACTCAATTCGATCGTACTTCAAATTGGCAATATAAAAAATTAGAGCTTATGACTTCGCTATCTAATAACATCGCCACATATCCACGAAGGATGCATTTTCTTGAGTCGCTCCACGTACAGCCCTCCTGCAAGGTACGCACTCTGCCACAATCTGACACCCAACCAGATGGCCGACCGTAACCAGCACAGTGAGTATACAGGTAGGTATTCCCTGACGTGATATCAATGAATCTTTTGGAGTTTGCGATCCGTCAACTTTTTTAGGATCAATTTCCACTTCTTTCGCTAGGATTCGAAACTCGTCCGCTCCATGGGTGTATTCCTGTCAGCCACACATAAAGGTCACACTTCTATCTCTTGACACAATATATATCCTGTAGCAGTGCGGCCTCTCGTTCTTTTCTTCTTCTTTTCCAAAAAACTTCGATATCATTCCCAACTTCCAATTATGGAAGCAATAGGGACAATCAGCAACATTGCTGGCATTTTATCCGCCGGAATACAAGTTTGCGAAGGGCTAATCAATTATTATAATGCCTGGAAAGGTAGTAAAAAGGAGAATGCCGACATGATTAAGTCTATCGAAGGCCTTTTGACAAACTTTGCGCTACTAAAAGCAGTCTTACAAAGTTCGGCTCTCGATAAGACAATGACGATGACTGTGGAGTCTAAGATCTTGGACTGTGAAGACAGTATCGCAGAGTTGGGTGATGTATTGAAGAAGGTCATGGTCTGCAAGCCTTTTGTCGTAAATGGAGATGATTTGATCGCGAGAAAAAGCCATGACAACCAGGGCTTTAGGGACAAGATGACGGAGCAAGGAAGAAGAATTTTATATCCATTCAGAAAAAGTACATTGATGAGGTTACAAGAGAGCATCGAACACGTGAGGAGTAACCTGGTTTTTGCTATGGATATTTTGAATTTGTATATTTCGAATCCACTCAATGTTTCAAGGGACGCTAATCACCGTCTAGGTCTACGGTATCGACGACTGCAGAGAAAGTCGTCGATATTTCGAAACAAGTCACAACGATTAGTGACGGTGTAGACGCTATTATCACTCAACAGATGGATGAATAGAGTTTAAAGGTTCTCAAATGGTTATCAGCAATAGACTGCCACTCCAAGCAACGTGAAGTTTTAAGCCGAAGACAAGAGGGCACCGGAGAATGGCTTTTTAAAAGCCAGGAATACCAAAATTAGGTAGGCGGAAAGGATAGGTTACTGTGGTGCTCAGGCTCCCCCGGAGCTGGCAAAACAGTTCTTACTTCTGCCATTGTTGATGATTTAGAATCAAGATTTTCAGTATCGAACGTCGGAATAGCATTCATATATTGCAACTACGCAGAGAAAGTCAGCATTGCCGAATATCTCGCTAGCATTATACAGCAGCTCATTCGACAACGATTTGTAATACCGGATTACATTCTTGATTTATATCACAAACATAGGTCTATGGGAACCAACATTAATGCCGCCGAAGCTGTCCACTTGCTACACGCGTTGACATCCGAGTTCCCTCGTTTATATGTAGTCGTTGATGCCCTAGACGAGTGCGAGGAAACAAAGAAAACAAGGACGAATCTCATTCGGCAGTTACAGAATTTGCCCTCGAATGTACATCTCCTCCTTACTTCACGTCGCCTAGGGGATATTGAAGAGAAGCTATCTGATTATCCGCATCTCAATATTCAAGCTAGTGATGATGATGTTCGAGCGTATCTGGAGGCACGAATAGATATGGAGGAGAATATCCTAAAATTTTGCAAGAAAGATCCAACGTTACGAAAGACAATCGTCGGAAAGATTGCTGAAAAAGCTCATGGAATGTCAGTCAAACCGAGACCTCTTGCTTCATGACATACGCTGATCTATCAACTAGGTTCCTTCTCGCCCATATGCACATAGAAGCTATAGCTTCAGAACTGAAGATCAGTCGTGTTAGAAAAGCATTGACTGGACTGCCAGAAATCCTTGACAACACTTATGACGATGCCATGAAAAGAATCATGGAGGGGCAAGAGACGAACCGCAAAATCTTGGCCATGAATATTTTGATGTGGCTCTCTTGTGCAAAAAAGCCTCTGACTGTGCGTGAGCTACAGCATGCTGTGGCTATCATGGAACTCGACTCTGATGAGAGCGAATTAGATGAAGATGAAATTTACGATCAGGATTTGCTTTTGACAGTCTGTGCTGGTCTCGTGGTAGTCGACCCAGAGAGCGGTGTTATCCGTTTGTATCATTTTACTCTCCAGGAATACTTTGAGCGTCATCGTGCAAAGCTCTTTCCTAATTCTGGTGTGTTAATTACTCAAGCTTGCATCAGATATCTATCTTTGGACAACTTCAAAGAGCCCGAATGTCCAAACCCCGAAACAATCAAGACTCGACTCAAGGAGTATCCTTTATTATCATATGTGAGCCAACATCTCGGTGTACATGCTCAAGGTGCAGCGGAAACAGAGCTCATGGATGACATTCTACATTTCCTCAATCAAAAAACACTTGTTAATGGCGCATCTGCTGCTATGATGCCTTTCAGCATTCGACATATGATTGAATTTCCTCCGCCAATTGTCGCTGCTGCTATGTTCGGTTTGCCAACAATTGTTGGCGAATTGCTTAAGGGAAGAGCAAATATTGAAGCAGTCTGCCCCAAGGACTTCACACCTTTGTTGGTAGCAGCGGAATTAGGCCACTTCTCTGTGGTTCAACTCCTCATCAATTCCAAAGCCAACCTTTTGGCTAAAGATCATCAACAAGAAAATTCTCTCCATAAAGCTGCATGGAAGGGGCATGTAGAGATCGTAAAGCAACTTGTTTCTGCCCAACCGTCTTTGATCGAAATTCCATTTGAAGAGCATTTCAACAAGACAGCACTCCATATCGCCATCGATGGCCGGCATGAAGGCGTTATCAGAGCTTTGATAGAAGCTGGAGCTGACGTCAACGCATCAGATGAATTAAGTTTGACTCCATTGATGAAAGTGGTAGTAGATAATCTTCCAGATGCCATTGATCTGCTTATTTCAAAGGGAGCATATGTTGATGCGAAAGGGTTTCGCGAACATGCTACGTTATCTATGGCAGCGACGGCAGGAAATATTGTGGCTGTTAAGAAATTACTAGCAGCAGGAGCTGAAGTTGATGCTGGCAAGAATACTTACTCGGGTACCGCATTGGTTCGTGCCGTCAGCTCGGGTCACGCAAAGGTTGGCCGTGATGATAGTGTACAAGTTCTCATTGAGGCGGGTGCTAATCTCCATGCGAAGACATTCGAAGGAAACACAGCTTTGGCTTCAGCTGGGCAATTGAGAAATAGAGGTCCGCATCCAGAAGTTATTGCTTTGTTAACAGGAGCAATGAGAAGCAATCCTCTTGGCACCGTTGCTTAGGCGATGGATACTATGGGAAGTAAAGAATTCAACCAACGACGATACCGCAAACTACCGAAAATGCTCTCTGGAATTAAAGGACAAGAGAGTGGGTATTTTCAAACTTTGTATGGTCCCGTTACTACGTAGAACGTTCCAGGCACCGGTTCTTTTTCAATCATCTTTTGAAACTTAGTCACAATTGGTATCTATTGCGGCCTCCCTTTAACGGTCTCAGAATAAGACAGGCCACGATTTCTGGATTGTACAGCAACACATGGGGACCGAGAGACTTAAGTCTGAAATGAATGGACAGCTCTGGCTGAACCAGGGCATTGTTATCAAAACAAAGTATGCAATTTACACAAAGCAAACTGTCAAATCTTAATAATAATAATAACAACTACATTCCTTATCATCCTACATCTTACATCAATCTTTTAAAGTAAGTAAGAAAAAGCAAACCAATAAAATCAGCTTAGCCCCATTAGTCAGATTCCACAAACGAAACATTCTATTTTATTTTGTTGCACATCTCCATTCGGCCCTTTTGACCTTCGGGTTCACTAAAAATATCTCAGGAAATGAAAGTAAAAGTGAAAATAAGTGAAGAAGAATCTTTGTTGAATTGATGTTGAAGGATCAACAAGATTGTTTTGTTGCATATCTACCTCCATTCGGGCCTTTTGTCACTTTTGGATAGGGGGTGGGATAGTTGTTGATATTGAGGTCTGGGGTACAGATTTGTTTGTTTTGGTTTTGTTGCATATCTGTATTCGGGCCTTTTAGAGTTTTGGGAAAGGGTGAAGATGAGATCTGACTTGTAGAATCTAGAAATAGGGGGTTGGTGTAATGATGTGGGATGAACGTTTCTGTTCTATGTTGGATGTTTGATGTTTATTATATAAAGACTTTCTTTATGATATGGAATGAATTATTCTTCGAGCAATTAGAGTTTTAGAGGGAACTTTGTAGGTGGTTTTGCATGCGAGGGTCGTTAGTTTTTGGAGCTGTTCATGATGTTGTCTTTGATATCTACTAGAATTTAAGATTTCCTGTCTTCACGAAACTTTCTTGAGTTCCTGAGATTTGCAGAGGATACCTGTAAACACTATGCTTTTTAATAGAGGACAACTGCACAAGTCTTCTCTCCCAAATCACATAAGCTACAAAATCCCACGTCTGTCCTCAGCCAACAAATCCCAAGTTCCTTCGATCTTCTGTACCACTTGCTCAGAGAGCGGCCCAGCAGATATACTCTTAATATTTTCTCTTATTTGAGAAATTTTACTAGCACCCAGAATAATCCCATCCCCATTTCCCAATTTCGAATGATAATAGATCCATCTCAAGCTAGCTTCTCTTCCAGAAATATCTAAGGGTGCTAAAGTATTCTCGAGATCTTTTATGGCTTCTTGCAATTTAGGGGCTGCATAGAGGTTCTGAAATGCCTTTCCAAGTGGGTGGTCATCGCTGAATCTAGTGCCGTTGGATTTCCCGGCGCTGTAATTTCCGGTTAGGAAACCGGCTGCTAGAGCTCTGATTTTTTTGTTAGTAGTAGGCCGAAGAAGAAGAAGAAGAAGAAGAAGAAGAAGAAGAAGAAGATAAGCGAATTACCTGAATGCAAAGAAAGACATCGAATGGGCTCCGAGGATAGGTAGTAATTCTTTCTCCATGCCTCGAGTTATGAGGTTGTAATCTCCTTGATACACAGACGGTTTCACGAAATTGTTTTCCTCGCATACTTGGATGAATTCTTGGAGTAATTTGGGGGGGGAAATTGGAGATTCCAAGCTTTGTGAAATTAATATCTAGACTTGGGGGATTAAAAAATGGTACGGGTAGCTCACTCTCTTGAAAGACCCCTCTCTGAAATGATCATTGAGGGCTTCTGCTTGTTCTTTCAATGGAGTCGTCGGATCAGGTTGATGACAATATAAGATATCAACCTTGCAGTAAAAGTACATCAATATCATGCAATCACAATAATCATAATAGAAACACACCTGATCAACACCTAAACGCTCAAAACTTGTATCGAGCGACTTCTCTATAGCCGAAGCTTCGAGTTCACCACTCCCATACCCAAGCTTCGTAGCAAGAATGTTCGTACTGATAAAAAAGCCTTGCGATGCAGCTCCTACTTCTCCAAGAAGCTCCTCGGATCTTCCATGATTTGTGGGTGGATATCTTCCTGCGGTATCGATTTGGGAAATATTCAACTCTTTTAAGACGTCGAGTGCATCTTGGACGGATTCTTTGGTGCTGAAATCCATCCCGATAGATGCAGCACCGAATATGAGAGATGGATGGCCCATATTTGTGTGTTGTGGTGATATCACTAGATGATGTTGGCGAGGAAAGTGAAGTGATCGATCGGAGAGAATGCGAGAATATAGTAGAAGACAAAGTTTAAGAATTAATAATGAAGTTAGAGAATGAGATACAATTGTGAGAATAACAAGAGACAGAGAAACTTTTCATGAAGCACGTCTAGTATATTGAATCTCGGAGACATTCTTTGAGAATCGGTGGAATATCAAACCGTCTCAAATACCAACGATTGGTCAGCCCAAATGTTGGTCCAATTTTCATGTCAGATCTCCCGCCTCAGTTCCGGATTCCTGTGATCTTGCATGGAGCTTGCATTCCGGAATCATTGTTTCATTGGGGTATTTATAATGGAACATGGTAGGAATAATATAGAGGTTTGAGTATTTAACTGTGATGGCAGAAAGCTTAAGAGGAGGTTGAACAACTGCAGTGGATCACTCGGTCGCTGATTAGTCAGTGCTTACACACATCTATAACTCGACAGCAACATCATCAGTTCTCACCCCAGACCTTTTCTTGTCTGGGATGACTTCGAATGTACATCTTGGTAGTTCTTCTTCTTCACGGAACTTTGAGTTGCACTATTCAAGCTTCCTGATTCAACAGAATTCATTGCTCATTATTATTCTAGAGATTGAGGATCGTTTGGATAAGCCAATTTCGAATATGCATATGCAAATTTCGAGGGATCCTACACCATTACATTAACATCTTCTATCTTCTGTTCACACTAATCACGCCCATTATACATTATTTGTTCTCGATATGGCAACATCTCCTTTTTGCAGCCCCGATCAAATAGACCACGAAACCCATAAATGCAGCAACATTCGATTGTGCCATTTGACCTCGAGATGAACCGAAAATTACACGATCCCAGTCGGTTATACACCGAGATAAACATCACTTCTTGATATAGCTCGATTGCCCTCCAGATCCTTATCCAAGACCCTGTATTTTGGTAGGATATCTACCTCTCTACTCGATATCGAATCCTTCGCCGAGTCTCTGCTTGGCCTGTATATCTTCGAGGCTGACATATTGAGTTTTTGGTATTGTAATGTGGGTGAACTCTTCCTTTCTGGCAAGCCACTCTTCTTCATTGTCAATACCTGCAGCTAGTTTTCTCCACTCTTGTTTCAAATCATCTTCGATATGATCATCAGGCCTATACTCCAACAATCTCCACCATATTTTTTTGACCTTCCAAAAGTTTACTAATAACATCTTCCATGCTGGGCTCCAGGACCGAGCCAATCCTCCACCAAGGGCTAGGAACTTGACTTTCTCGGCCATTTCGTCGATACAAGCGGTTTCTAAGCTGATGTCATCTCTCTCTTTACTGTATCTTGTTTCAAAGAGATCGTTCAAAAACAGATTGTAGTTTATATTGTATCGATCTCCATCTTTGTATCCCCACTTGCTATTTGAGGCGATCATAGTGGAACGGAGTAGTCTACCGTTTAATTCTCCCGGTTTTTGCGCAAAGAGTTCCCACGCACGACGGCTTTGAAAGTGAAGAGTATCAGCGTTGAAATCGATGCAAACTGACAATTTTGGGCCTCGGCTCAAAAATTGATAATGGCTCAAAGCTACTTTTCTTGATAATGAACAAGTATGTAACAACACTGGAATTTTCTGAATGGCAACAGCCCTCTCAATCTCCAAGATCATGTGGTGATCTTTCGGATCATGGAGTCCCTGCTTTTCTCTAAAATGTTTGTCTTCCCGCTTCTTTTCCCAGGCTTTCTGGGCTGATTCTAGTTCCAGAGCAAGGTCATCCTTGATTTCAGAATCTTCCATCTGACAAATTTTAACATCGATGGTGATGATCCGAGGACCTGGTAAAGTGTACTTGAAAATCTTTGTACTAATCTCAATAGGAAGTCTCGAAAATGGGGCAGGTGCTTGGGCAACGCCTTGCGCAAGACTTTGTGATACTTGAGTTGACATACTGATTGGCAACCTTGATTTGAGGTAAATTATTTTGGGTAGAAGTTATGAGGATATGAGTCGACCTGAAAGTCTGAAAAGTCCTAAGGTATGATCACCGTGAAGGGTGATCACTTCACAAGTAATATTAGGGTCTGGGACACGAGATTTCGAGCTCGAGGTTGGAACTTACAATATCTTTGACGAGTTGTAGGAATTTGGAAATTATGATACAGTTGTCGTGTAGCTGTTCGAACCTCTATCTAGATTGATATGTCTTGACGTCGCTTAGAGTCTCAGAATGTAAAGAGTAGTGCAAGGAATGCAGTGATGTTGGACATTTTGTCGGATTGTAAGCTGAGGTTTTGCGGTATGTTTGGTTAAAGAAAATTTCTTGCGAGAATGAAGAAATGGTGTGAGTGCGAGCTAAATTTTAGTCTACCTCCACCAACCCCCTTTAGTTAAATACTAGAATGACTTAAGCGAGGTAAATTTTTATAATGACACGTATTATGTTAATCACGAGGTCCTGTCCAATTCATAATTCGAACAGGATAAAAGATCAATTCGTCATATATTGCTCACTGGAAAGTAAATTTCAATAGTGAAGATGGCCTCGGCTAGTGAGATTGCTAAGTTAGTCAGTATGTGCCGACATTTCTTTGAGCGGCTCCATCGATCCGTCGACCATGTGACAAGGATGAAGTGAAGTTCTGAGTTCAATCTTGTCTCAGAGGACATCTTTCTGCAAGACTAAGTTGGAGCATAATACATTGGTCGAGGTTTGACAATGTGATGAAGTTCAGTAGAATGTGCAAATGAGGGTTGGAAAACATGATTGAATTATTTAAAAATGGTCGACGTCAATACGAATGTCCCTCTCATCACGAAGCAAAATTATAAACAGAAATCTAACCTCGAATTCTTGACCTCTGCATTGGCTTCGACCGAAAACATCACATTATCTCTTTTGGTCAGTTGAACATCCAATGCCTAAGTATTCATTTGCTACTGTAAGATCTTTGCGCATCAAATCGGTTTTTGGACTTTCGATCAGAGACTTGCAAGAGTTATTCAAAACTGCAGCGTCAAATTGATTTTGTCTTCTGGATGCATAAAGTGTTGATTTGAGAAAACTCGACTCGAAGCGAAAGTCATTCCTACGAAGCATGGGGGAAGAAAATGGGCTGGCTTGTTGTTGTAGAATGCACAAAGCATCTACAATATGGTATTCCTCTTGGTCACAAAAATCTCTTGATATTCTTCTTAGAAGGCAGGTTTCTTAGATACATTTTCTTTGTTTTTGATTTATACGTTTGATGCTGATTTTTTGATCATAAATTCTTCTTGGGCCTTCCCACGGTAGTAGACCGACGCGATACAATATTAGTCTCTTCGATGAATCTCACTATCATCCATTACTCCCAGTGCTTAGCAGCCAAGCTTGATCTGAGGATCCCACTCTCCAAACCTCTCTATAAACTCCCTCTTCGACAAAATTTCTACATCCACAAATGCCTTCTCTGTCAAGTATTGCATGATATCCTCTTTAAACCTCCAGCGGTCTTCCACCCATCTAGATCTTCTCTGATGTAAAGTATCCGAGACCAAATGACTATCCATTCCTAACACCAAAGTATCAAGCTTATTGAAGCCCCAGTTCATATATTCAAGTGCTTTTATTCGCAGTTTCTGCATTCTTTGGGTCTGTTTGACTGCGGATTTCTCGACATTGATTCGCTCGGAGAGTCCAAATGATTCCGTTCCCACGGCAAGATTTCTGATGTAATCATCTAGACGTTGTCTCGGATTCAGGTCTTGACATTTGATACAAGGATTTGGACGATGCCAACCTCGATTATTATGTCTGCAAACGAAACATCGAAGATGCAACGGGATATTTTCCTCATCATCAGGAATTATAACGCGACGGCTTGCTTTCATCGCAAGTCTGACAGATGTCTGCTTCGTCTGCACATATGCGAACTGTACACAGAAAGTGTTGAAGGTAAACCAATCCGAAAAATGAAGTGTATCCAGGTCCTCGCGAAAATAGACCGGTTTCTCGGTTTCGAGAATAGACATCAGGAAATGACTCTTTGAATAGATTTCTTGACCAACGTATCGGGCTTCTTTATTGATGTATAGGGAAGCGGGCATCTTGTACGATGGTGCGGGTTGTGCTCTCCATGGGAATCTAACTCTCTTTTGAAAGGAACGAGTGTTTTGATCGTTGGTGAGCTCCATGCGATGTAACAATTCCGCAACGTAGTTACAGCGTGTATTGTTTTTGGCATTCTCGCCGTCAAAATTCGCAATGATGGTGAGCGTGCGTGGTTCTCCGAAGTCTTCTTCATCTTCCGCGTGATATTTCCATATCATACAGCGGACTTCTGCCGGAAAGTCGCGAAATCGATAGAAAGTTCCAGGCTGAGGAGATAATTGTGCTATGTTCTGTGTATAGTCTATGGTTGTAGAAGCCATGGCCGCTATTATTTCAGGTCAGCTGGATGTAATTGTGGAAGAGAGAAAAGGCCGAAATACATACGTGTGATAGTCAAGCTTTGCAAATTTTCTTTCAAAGGAGATGCGGCATACAGACCATTATGCTGTTCAGTTGATTCACATGTACATTTTGCACCCGCGGTATCTGCAGCTTGATCCATCTCCATAGATACATCATTGTCCGTCTCAACTGTGTTGGTCGCATTTACGCTCTCACCAACTCCATCTATACCACTTCCATCGATATTCATATTGTCCATACCTCCCGTCACGTCAGTGGAAAGACTTATGCTAGCCATTCTCTGTCGAGTATTTTCCCGTTAAATTCAACATCGGTTGAGCTTGGTGAAGGAATCATTCTGTGTAATAAAACGTTGGAATTTGTGGGAGACCAAGCGACTGAAAATCCAAAAGCAAAATGGGACACGATCCTGTAGTGAATTACTTCCATGATTGGGAATCATGTGATTATCCGAAAGGTATCGTCTGAATTGACAAGTAAAAGAAGCAGAAGTGTATCAGACAATAAGCAAGGTGAAAGTACCGACGTAGAACCACCACACCGTACAGTGTGATGAACGCAACCCTTTCAATACCTGTTCTCTGATTGAGCAATATAAGACTTGTCCTTTGGAACTCACAATTATGTTAAAAATATTTAAATTTAACTACAACGCTGTTCCTAAAGGATAATGACTGGGTTGCCAACTGCACACACTTGTTACTGTCCAGCAGCAACACCACAACGGAAACCCACCCCAAATAGATTACCAAACAAGCCGCGCACCATTCTCCTAATCCCCAGACCTCCCAATGCCATATCCATATAAATATAATCAGTCAGCGTCACACCTATTTTCATGCGGGTTATAATGCGACCCTAGACCCCAGCAGAGATGTATAAAATCTTGCCAGCGGCTTCTAGAAGCGAGTGGTCCGGAGTTTACATCGGAAAAACACTCATCAGTATCGGGCGTGTTTAAAGCGTCAAAATAACTTCCACACAAACCTTTAGACTGAGGCATATTGCCATTGCGCCGAATCTTGAGATCTGGGACATGAGTTGTTAGTATCGGCGATGCCAAAATCAAGACTGGGTATACGGACCTGGTTTTGCAACATGGTGTTGTTCACTCGAGTCTGTGGATGATTCATGTGGGTCGATATTTGTTGATTCACCTTTATCTGCATTGTCTCTATCCAACGCGGCAAACTTCGGAAGATGGCCTGAGCTCTCGAACTCGGCATGCTGTCCATTTAAGTGTCTGATAAGGTCTCCAAATTTCTTGATCAAAACTCCAGCCACATGGTAGGAGTTTTTGTGTTCAATGCCGGAGGCTACAGCAGAAATATCTCTAGGATGTGCTCGTCGCTTATCGATTGAGCTTGGCCTCCAATGTGGGTCAGAACTCAGACCACCAGCTGAGTCAAAGGAGATTGCCTGTACATTGCTTGACATGATGCCAATACCGATCAGAGCTGGTGTATAGATGCCTAGTGCCGGAAGGGTGGCTAGTAGAGCGATATTTTGGAATGTTGGGAGAAGAGATAATGTTGATATAATGGAGGATTGCTCGAGGTGGGTGGTTGTAAGGATTTCGATATGAGACTCTATGAAAGTATGTGCAAGAGAAAGGCCGAGGCCCATGAAGGATAACGAGAGTGGGAGGATGAATTTCATTTTGAAGGGTGCTTGATACACTGCTGTGGTAGAGCCTTTATTGATCCGTTCTTCGATGATTTGAGTTATCGGATACTTTTTGTTTGAAGATTGAAAGTAAGAAAAGAATGAAGAAAGTGTCCTTGAAATAGCTCAATAAAGAGATCTCCAAAATGTTTCCACGTGAATGTAAATGATTCTGAATTCCATGATTTCTTTATATTTCTTATTGCCTAATGCCTGATGGTCTGTTGCTCATAGCAATTTGGTTTGAATCATAATTCAAAAGAAAATTATCAGTCATCGTTACTTTCTGCCATGAAGCGGACTCGAAAGTATCTGTCCCCTCATTCACTGGGTTCCATTCGTAGAACGAGAATCATTCGAACAGTGCATCTGATCTGACCCACAGTCAGGATCGTTCTGAATCATCCATGGTGCGGTGTAGAAAGGTCGAATGGCTTCCCAAGCTAGCAAGATCAAAGTCTACACCTTCAGGGGACTTGATTCCTGCCCCTATATATTTTTTGGCGAGGTGTTCATTGCAAGATCTCGGTCAAGAACACGCTTGTCTTGAGGTGGTTCTCTGGTAATGCTATTGTACATCGAAATACCAAGACCAAGTCAATCTTGGGCAAGGATTGCGGGTAATGAGAGGTTCACAGTGTGAGAGAGCTGAGTGACACGTAGTTTGTGCATGACTTTTTGGGTATATAATCATGGTAATTGAAACGGCAATGTTGCTTCGATTGCACTTCCTCTTTCTCAGGCGAATAATTGATAACTCCAAACTTCAAGTGGTATCAGTGACCATAGCCCCTACTGGTTCTGGCCTTGTCGAGAATAAAATCTTCCATTTCACGATTTCAACGATTTCCAATTCATCCCCAGCCTCAGACTCGGAATTTTGCATCGAGACGTCACCATTTGTGTGTGATGATATCTCGCGATTCCTCTTCCTGATAACAGCGTAAGCCCTTGGAAGCTTCTTGACCTCTCCCGTGAGTCTTTGGTGCTTTCCCACGTAGAGATAGACACGCTTCATCCACTTGGTATTATCTGGATTTGCTGGGTCATATTCGGGAAATATCAGTCGACCAATCGGAGTCTGGAAACTTTGTTCTGAAGAATTTGATATGTTCGATGGGTCATCATCCTCAATGTCCGGTTCTGGAAGATTTATTGTTCCTTGAAGCTCTAGCAGTGCGAGTCCAGATGGGGTTTGAAGAAGCCTCGGTAGTGGATTTTGTATGGTTTCAATTGGTTGATGGACACTCGTATGAAGGGGGATCATGATTGAGACTTTTGAGATGATCGCTTGTGCTCGACAAAAGATTCAATCACGGTTCATTATCCGCGCGACAACACCACGATTTTTAAATCTCAAGAAATTATCGAGCATGTTTGTCGGGATCTGGCAGAATGTTTGACCGATCCGATGCTGCATATCACATGACCTCGGTTGTTCATACACATTGAAATTTCGCGCTAAGGATACTAGCGCCTCGCACTGAGAATTTCGAACTTTCCAAAATTTCGAAGTCTTCATTCCTCTCAGCGACAAATCACCGACGACAACCTCGACCACTTGACCACTTACCACTGTCAAGATGAAGTTGGTATGTATCCCATTATGCTGGATTGATTGATTGAGTATCTGCTAACATATTTTGATTGATAGAACATTTCATTCGTACGTTTCGAACCTATTTAATTGCACACGATCGAAGGATTCGAACTGACAATATTCAACAGCCTGCCAATGGCAGTCAAAAGCTCATCGAAATCGAAGACGAGCGCAAGCTCCGTGTCTTCATGGACAAGAGGTATATTCTTTTCGCGACACCGAACACAACGGAAGAATCTAATTTTTGTTCGACAGAATGGGCGCTGAGGTTCCAGGAGACTCCGTCGGAGACGAGTTCAAGGGATACATCTTCAAGATTACCGGTGGTAACGACAAGCAAGGTTTCCCAATGAAGCAAGGTGTTATGCACCCAACCCGTGTCAGACTTCTCCTTTCTGAGGGTCACTCTTGCTACCGCCCACGCCGAACTGGTGAGCGCAAGCGTAAATCCGTCCGTGGATGCATCGTCGCCATGGATCTGTCCGTTCTCGCTTTGAGCATTGTCAAGCAAGGAGAGAACGACATCCCAGGTGTCACCGACGTTGTCCACCCAAAGAGATTGGGTCCCAAGCGTGCCACCAAGATTAGAAAGTTCTTTGGGCTCACCAAGGAGGATGATGTACGTTTTCCCTACATCATTCCGCCCATCACTCTTAACCGCTTCGTGCTGGTGCTTGAGGATGGAGTGTGAGAAGTAAATCCAAAGCGTAATGCTGATATATCTGGGTTAGGTCCGTAAATTCGTTATCCGTCGTGAGGTTCAACCAAAGGGTGAGGGCAAGAAGGTCTACACCAAGGCACCAAAGATTCAACGTTTGGTCACCCCTCAACGTCTCCAACACAAGCGTCATAGACTCGCACTCAAGCGTCGTAACGCTGAGCGTACCAAGGATGCTGCCGTAAGTCTGATTGTTATTCTTTTACAATTCAGCGACTAACATATTTTTCAGAACGAGTACGCCGCTATCCTTGCCAAGCGTGTCTCTGAGGCCAAGAACGCCAAGGTTGATGCCCGCAAGCGCAGAGCTTCTTCTATGCGTAAGTAGAGGATATTCACGATGGGTAATAAAATGGTAGTCTTTCTAGATGTTTGGCGAGTGGAATGAATTCTCAGCCGGGTTCAACAGGTCAAAGAAGCATTATACCAGGATGCTAGATACCAATTTAAAATGGACTGCATATTACTACTTAGGACGGCGTTTCTGGAATGCAAATGATGTGCTATTAATATGTCTTGATGTTCCCATATATTGTCAAATACAGTGGTTGGTTCCTCCTGAAATCTCGTCCTCCGGCTTCCCCTTTTTGACCTTCTCCCCTTTCCCGACTCGCTTCACCTTACATGTCCCACTTCTACTCTATGCCATTCTCCGATCCTCCAATCCTGTTGCTTTTGCGCGCCCTCTGCTTGTCGGTATCATGCCAAATACTTGCTCGGTTGGTACCGTTCAAAATAAATGCTAGGCCAGAATCCAGCAATTTACATTTTTCATTCTAAAATATTTATAATAACTGAGAATTACAACCCCTCCAAATGTAAAATTTACTCGAAAGTGAACAAACGAATGATCTCATTATGCTTTCAATTCCAGCCTCCAGAGCGATAATGATCGGTAACGTCGCTTGCTTTTAACTTAGTTCATAGAACACAATATCAAGTAAAATCAAATACATGTAACGTGGTCCACACAATTTAGATGTCGTTCCTCTCCTCTTCTCTCTTTGTGAGGCACATGAGTACGTACGTACCTACCTAGTACTCACATAAATACACAAACACACAACCAGAAACCGATATCAATCCATTTACATTTACATTTACATAACTATACATTTTACATATACATATAGATTTACATTTACATTTTCTCTTATTCCTTCGCACCTATGTTTGTATATACGGAAGGCCCTACTCAAGTATGTAACATATGCAAACATACCTATGTAAGTAGGTAAGTAAGCCAGCCCTCTACTTCCCTCCCCACGCAAAGCGGATATTGCATTACAGCAAGAAGAAGGAAAGAAAAAGCCCCCATTTCTGCAATCCGCACTACGTTTTTTTCCTTTCCTAGTAAAATTTCTATCTACAAGCCTACCTACCCACAAACCCCGCGTTAGAACCCAAGAAACCCTTTTTATCTATGTTCCACAGTGGCTTTGCGAACAGGATTACAATATAACTCTTTAATCCATAGGTGCGTGGGTGAACAAAAAGCTCACACTCTCTCCATTATGCGTCCTCCTGATTGCCTCGGCCAACGTCGCACTGATATCCATGACTCTCAATCTTCCGCATGTTTCCTCCTTTCCTCTGAGAGGAACTGTGTTTGTGACGACGACTCTGCTCAATTTACTCTTGTTTAATGTTTCGATTGCTGCTCCGCTCAGGATTCCGTGAGTGACGATCGCGACGACTTCCTTGGCGCCGTGTTCCATGACGGTTTCGGCGGCTTTGACGAGGGTGCCGCAGGTATCGGCCATGTCGTCTACGAGAATGGCAATTTTGTCTACGACATCACCGACAAGGACCATGCGGGATACTTCGTTGGGACGAGCGCGCTCTTTGTGAATAAGGGCAAAGCCGAGGTCAAGACGATCGGCTATGGAGGTTGCTCTAAGGATTTCGTTAGTTAATTTTGTCCTTGTTTAGAGAAACTTGCTCCATCTTATCCATATCCTGCATCTCGGAGATATACTGGTACCCCTTCGAAATATATGAGAAGAAATAGCTCACCTCTTAGCACCACCAGCATCAGGACTAACAACCACACACTTGCTAACCTCCAAATTCTCTCTGATCCATCTCAAAGTACTTGGTTCCGCATACAAATTATCGACTGGGACATTGAAGAACCCTTGAATTTGACTTGCATGTAAATCCATAGTAATAACATGATTACAGCCAGCCGTTTGCAACATGTTTGCAATAAGTTTCGCAGAAATGGGGGCACGGGATTTATCTTTCTTGTCTTGACGTGCGTAGGGGAAATTGGGGATGACAGCTGTAATGCGACGTGCAGAGGCGGTTTTGCAAGCATTGATCATAATGAGAAGTTCCATGAGTCCATCATTGATATCGCCGGGTGCGGTGGATTGGAGGATGAATACTAGAGAGTGAAACTTAGAAATTTGACTTGAGGTATGCGATAGGACGAGGGGCCAGGAGAACTAACCATCTTCATCTCTGACACTCTCTCCTACTGTGACGCTGGTCTCTTGATTTGAGTAGTTCAAGCTCATAGTCTTTGCAAGCTCAATTCCCAATCTGCGGAATGAATCTCGTTAGCATATTGTCTCCCATCTCCAGCTGGACACTTGAAATGCTCATCTCCAGTCAATATATCACCCCGCAATACACAGATCCAAGCACTTGTTATCCCATCACCTGAAACAAACGTATTTCATCCCATCCCACCAAAAAAACCCACTCATCCCCAAGAATGAAAGTAAGAAATAAAGATAACCCACCTATCAGCAACCAACTTCGCCAACTGAGGATGACTGTTACCCGTGAGTAACTTGATTGAATTTGTCGCCATTTTATCTTCTTTTCTTTTCTTTTTGTTTTCTGTTCCTTTCTATTCCCTCTATATTTCCTTCGACTCGTTGACTATCGCAGTCGCAGCTGTAGACAAGCCTCGACTCAGATGCGCGATCGTAGTTATAGTCGCAAATACAGTCTACAGACTAGATAGTGCACGTTTCCTTTCGCTTCTTCCTATTCGTTGTCCGTTCGTTCGCAGAGTTCGTGGGAGGTTTACAGTTTTTCTATACCTGTTCAAGAATCTCCAATGCAAGCAATTTTCCTCGAGTTTATGTTTGTTCTGAATGGGTCAGAATCAATTTTCAACGTCCTATTGAATCCCTCCTTCTTGTATACGCAAGTTCGTCCTGTCGGTCGTATACAGAAATTCAATCAGTTCGTATGATTGAGAATATTCTTGACGTTACTTTGTGTGGCGTTGGTAGTCAAATGTCTGAAGGATGAACTATGAAGAAAAAGGAAGCCGTTGATTTGAGTAAGAGGTAAGAAATGAATGAACCCTTTGACATTGACATTTGAGAGAAATAATTTTTGCGGGGTTTCGAAAAAGATAACGTCCGTGCCGAATGATCGGCTTTTTCCGTTTTCTAGCCTTGTGGTAACCAACCACGGCCAATCATACCTTCACAACTTCGCATCATGAGATTACTGGAAGGGCGGTATAAGAGGGGGGGGGTTTTCGTTAGATACTACAGAGTAGGCAATCACGTTACTTGATTTTCACATTCCAAAACCAAATAAAGTCAACATGTTTCGAATTCATCAATCTATGATAATTCCGTATGCTAACTAACTAAAAGCTAACTAATTTTTACATCTGCTATTTTTCCCCCTGTGGAAATTTTGGTCTCTGATGGGTCATGTATCTAATCCTCCTTCCCTGGGAAATCATCTTTTAAACGACCTGCACTTCGCTTTGGAAGAATCCTTCCCCGAAAATCTCAAACCAAATATAACCATCCATTCTCATCCATCACCTTATTTGTCTGCCTAATATCGCATAGTTTCATATCCTCCAACCCATAAAAAAGCAAACCTATCCTCCGTAGAACCATCGCTCTGGTTATTAGAAGACCACCACCTTGTCCTCATAAATATCGTCAAAAAAAGAAAGGTTGACGCCGCCAAATGCTGATCAAAAGTCTGCCATGCATGATATCATAGTTAATAGGAAAAAGATGTTTGGCCTTGCAATTGATGTTTATGCAAAACCGAAATATTCACTGCCTGCTGTAATGGCAGTAAGAACTTGAGCGCGAAGGGTTTCATAACTTTCATATTCTGGAAGATCGAGCTCTGGAGGTTGAGTTAGCATAAGACTAGATATATGATTTAGGCAGTGTAGCTTACGGTTGAAACAAGTATGAGAAGATGGAAGTCTTTCCTTGTTGCCATAGTCTCGGTGAATATTGAATCGACTAAAACCATTCATACCCTCAAGCTCCTTGAAACCGTTAAGGGGTACTTTGCTGGTTCCCGTGACGAACTGCAACAACTTGGCTCGCTCTTCTTTGTCAAATGAGCGAATGGCACGCCAGAACCACTGGATTTGTGGAGAAGACGCAGAGTAATTATGATACTCAGTGTTACTCTTCCAGTCATCAACATCAATTTCAGGCAGTCCAGAGATCAGCAACTCTAATTCCTGTTCATTGAAAATCGAGACCAGTTCAGCAGGAATAATATCATGGAAGCCTTTCAAGAATTCATCAAGCTGTGCTTTAACAGATCCCGTAAGTTTCCATTCGACCATCAATCGAACATACTCGTGCTTGTTCTCCTCCGTTACTGGAACGTTGCGTCCATCTTCAATAAAGTCAATGGTCTCGACAACGCCAAATTTGTCGTTATCAACGGAGAAGGTTTCGGTAATGATATCCGTGATATCATTCTCAAGCATCCATATGAGTGACTTATAATAGTCAGGATCCAAAGATTCCATGTCCTTGACTGAGACAGCCTTGCCTAAGATGCGCTTGTAAACTGCTCTGCTGAAATGGCAATCGAGAACACGACCTTCATATAGTGCCTTTCCGATGATACGACCGATGAATTTGAAGAACATTAGATGCTCCTCGTTGATACTACTCAGTTGATTTGGGTGGAAAGTAGTACGGTCAGAAGACACGGGTATGAAAAGAGCATAACCGGGGTCGAACATTTGCCTAGAGAGAACCTGGAACCATTCACGAGTAACTCCACCTGCATCTACACCCTCTTCTCCATGGAAACGAATGCTTAACTTGCCATACTTCATTTGATCAGGAGTCTGGAAGTAGAGAGATTTGAAAGAGTCATGGAATACCTGCTCTCGACGAACAGACAATTGTAGTGGAGGAACTGCACGAGAACCTTGGCTTCGGCTGTGAATGCTGCGGCTGAAGTAGTTGCGCTTATTATCAAATTCGAGAACCTTAGGATTCTTTACCAATAGAGAGAATGTACCAGACATGAGCTTTGGAGTATGTCGGACGAGGTCATTCAGAATCTTACGATGCTCTTCGGTAAACGTGAAGAACAAGTTCTCCATTCGAGACTCCGGAACGGGACTAGCAAGAACCATTTCCTTATTCTTTGCATTTCGACCAAGTGATGTGTCCTTCAAGGTAGTGTTTTTGCAAACGACCATTAGGGATTCGATCAAAGGTAGAAGAATAGTGGCGACACTAAGCATGTGATCTTGTTGCCTAATTGTACTGAGACAGGCACTCAACTTCTCCCACATTGGGCCAAAGGTGGAGTTCTCATAGAGACTGGACACAAGATCTTGCTTTTCGACCATCTCAGAGGAAACCTCTGCTTCACTGGCTGCATCATCCTTCTTTTCGCGCTTAGGATCAAACAAATGATCTAGCGCAGTGAGAACACGTAGAAGTTTGTGCTGGTCGGATGCCGGTGGCGAGAACTTGGCTAATGCGACACCCTGGATCTCAGTTCCGGTTCTGGCTTTCTGGATTTGAGGAAGAAGGTCTTCAAGATCTACCAATATGACCTCTCCCAATGCTCGAGCCTTGGCGATAAGTTCTTTTCCGAAAATGGCCTTCGCGCCAGGAATCGTTGAAAGGTTCTTAATGGTTGATAATGTCTCGCGGAAGGTCTTTGAGTTGCACTCACAGCAGAAGATATTCGTGACCAGGCGAAGATTGTGTTCTGGAACGACGGGAGGAGTGAAGACATGAACCTTCTTCTGTTCTTGCTTAGAAGCATCTTCGGGTTTCGAAGTGTCAGTATCTGGAACGGTGGAGGCCTCACCGCTATCAGCGCTGGTAGGAATGACGAGTGCCGGAAGTACTGGGGCAGATGTCGAGCCAGCGGGAGTGTTTTCTACAGGAGCAATCGCATCTGATACTACCGGTGCTTGTTCAGTAGACTGACTCTCACCTGCGGTAACGTTGTCAGGATTGGGTGCATCAGTGGAACCAGTAGCTTCGGCTGTTTCGGCTGTCTCCTTGGCCTTTTCTGCTTCTTCGATAGCTTCTTTTTGTTTACGTTCTAGCGCAATGAGAGGGCTAGTGATAAGGTTAAGTAAGAGTGATAGTTGTTCCATGATGGTTGCGCTCTCCATAATCAGATCACGATCTAGAAGACTGAGTAAAGAGTTAAGAGCGTATCTTGGGGCTTTGCTATCCTTTCCTTTTCCCTTCCGACTGAGACTCCGCTTGAGTCCACCAGATGGCTCGTGCTCAGTCAAGAAGAAAGATGCAACGTGCAGATTGGTCTGGGCAAGATAGACCAAAGCTGTCAAGCATTGTTGGACTACCATGAGTGGCGATGCCTCGGAATTTGTCTGTGCGAGAGAGCCAAGACCAGTAAGCGTTCGTCGAAGAGTTTGTGTTGGAGTCTTTGGATCCTTTTCTCTTGGTTGCTTGGCTCTGACGGATAGATACGAAAAGCTTCGCTCGATTGCAGTCATGTCGGCACTACCATCCTGAAGGATATGAAGAAGGGTGCTAATAAGCTCGGCACGGTTGTGCTTGTTCAATGCTACATTTTGCAAAACTGAGTTGAGTGTGCTTCGGAAACTGCTATGTTGGAAAATGAACATCAACCGCAAAAGTGTTGCTACACCCTGTTTGTCTAACATTTGTACGATTGCCCGACGAGCTCTTGGTTGCTGAGGAGCCCCTCGACTTTCTTCACCAGGAGCTGGGCGGCGAATAACGCCTACAGGTGCTCTTCCAGGGTGACCAGCATGATCTGGCTGACCTCTGCGTAATTGACGTGCTTGAGCAGCGAGGTCCGGGGGCAAGGATGCCATGAAATCTTCATCGCCTTCCATCAAGACTTCTTGTCTAAGAGCTGGTGGGAAGGTTGCAAGAATACTTGGAAGATCCATGTCTCCATTTGGTGGAGCTCCGCCTGCTGCTGCTGCTGCCTCTCGTCGTTCGTTACGTTCACGACGACGGCGTTCTTGTGCTTCTTGCTGCATAATCTCCTCTCGAATATCATCTGGAAGGGCGTCAAGGAATTCCTGTTCAATGTCGGTTGGCTGTGAGCCTGTCGCAGTAGCTTGTTGACGTCGCTCAGCAACGGCAGCCATGATGACTTCCTCGCGGATATCTTCTGGCAGCTCTGCAAGAAACTCTGCGTCGATGCCCAGATCCGTGATATCATATGGCGTGTTTCGAATCATAGTCATAACTCTAGGACGATCAGCAGCTGGAACTTCTGTTTCTTGTGTTTCTGCATTGGTAGCTCCTGTGTTTTCACTCTGGACACCCTCCATGGCATCAGTTGCGTTGGCGTTATCCTCCTCGACAGGCTCTTCAGTAGATGCATCGGCCTGGGCACTTTGAGCAGCCGCCATCTCAGCTGCAGCTTTTTCGGCTGCCTCTTTCTCTTCAGCCTCTTTCTTCTCTCTGGCCGCCTTCTCCTCTGCCTCCTTGGCTTCCCTAGCCAGCTTTTCTACTTCCAATCGTTTCTTCTTCTCATCTTCCAATACGCGGATTCGTTCTTGTTCGGCTGCTTTGAGAACTTTGTCAGCTTCAATGGCAGGAGGTACGAGCGCTGCCATGATTTCATTTTTGAGCTCTTGAGCGTTCTCAACATTGCTCGGCCCAAAAAGTAGCTTAGACTCTTCTGACCATCTTGCAGCTGTACATTGAGTAGAGAAAGATGTAGCGCTTCCAGGCTCGCTGGTATCGCGGTGATTGTCATTACGAGGGCGACGTGTTCCAAACATAGCTTCAAGCTCTCTAGGCAACTGCCCAGGACCAGCGGTAATATGAAACTGTAAAGCTTGTCCATTACGAGCGATTGATCCTGGGATACGTAAGGATCTGATCATGTCAAGGATTTGTTCAGGGCTATCACCGAAGGCACGTCCGCCAAGGACGCTACTCATGTCTATTAAGCTGCCGCCGGGTCCTGGTGCTTGGATCCAGCTGCCGATTTGAGGTCCTCGATGGCCAGGTCTGCTTGAAGCGCTTGGACCATTACGTTGAAGTAGAGGGTTTGTGCCGTCATCCGTGGAATATGGGGGTGGAGCGCCGGATCTATGTGCTCGGTAACGGAAATCTGGTACTACAATACTATCAGTCCTATTCTGTCTCTGAGGGCCACCCTCGATTGCCGCCAGGTCGGAGACGGCTCGTCTTTCTGCGAGAAGACTGCTTATAAGTTCTGATTCTAAGAGTTGTAACCTACCACCAAGTGGATCGCGCGAACCTCCGGGAAGAAATGGGAAAGGACTGGGGAACGCATGGCGATGTCGGCCTTGATGTCCACGGTGGCCGATGACCATTGGAGGCTCAACATCTCCTTCCCAACCAAAGATAGGACCAGGGCCGTCCGCTTGATTTATTAGTCGGACCGTAGAACTTGGTCTGATATTAGACTGACCTGGGTATGCGTGCTCAAAGAGCATCTCTTCATCCATATCATCCTCGTCGTCTTCATCTTCTGTAACACGTTAGCATAGGCGGATCTTTCACAGCAGACGAAGCTAATTTCGAACGTACCTTCTTCTTCGATATCTTCTATGTATTCTCCCAAAGGTTCTCCCTCATCATCTTCCGGATCACCTACGCCTTCATCTTCAAGACGTTG
The DNA here is from genome assembly GCF_014898465.1 of Botrytis porri. Taxonomy (NCBI): domain Eukaryota; kingdom Fungi; phylum Ascomycota; class Leotiomycetes; order Helotiales; family Sclerotiniaceae; genus Botrytis; species Botrytis porri. The sequence goes on along the minus strand of NW_024066081.1, from coordinate 1,837,791 downwards.
AAGCATTTCAACGGCATCCTCCTCATCACCAGCGCCGGCAAGCACACGAACAAGGTTCCCAATGGGGCCCATGTCACCCATTGAATGAGAATGAACGTGTGCGTCTTCGTTGTCTCCTGCTGGTCCTTCGTAGCCTTCTTCGAAATCTTCCTCGTCGTCTTCCTGCATGTCCTCATCGTTTTCACTTTCCCATTCGTCAATATCTTCGTCTTCGGCAAGCTCTTGGACATTTCCGGCTTCATCGAGAATTTCGATACGAGCATCATCTTCCTCCATACCGTCGGAACCGTGCTCGTCATCGTCATCATCATCTTCGCTATCATCGTCATCGTCATCGTCGTCATCTTCATCTTCATCTTCGTCTTCCATAATGACTTCGACGTCAACACCATGATCGCCAGAAAGACCTTCGATAGGGCCCATGCCATCTTCTTCATCATCTTCATCGCTGACATTTTCCTCATCGTCTTGCTCCATTTCCTCTTCATACTCCATGCCATCATCGTATTCGCCTTCGTACATGTCCTCGTCATCTACAATTATTAGCCTTTGTACGCGCATTATGATAATTGTTTACACTTACCATCTTCGGAATCAGATGATGTATCGCCCTCTTCCCCTTGCTCAAACATGCCCAAAGTCGAGTTTCGGAATAGATCAGGGGTCTCTTCTCGGTCGTCTTCAAGATCCGACACTGAAGTGGCAGACTCAATGTCGTCATCATCAGCTTGGCCTGGAGGTGAAGATATAAGTGCGTTCTCGCTGAGATAGATCGCATGATGAGTGAGCTGCTTCAGGGGCCGCAGGATATATTTGACAGCTCTCTTTGCGCCAGGAAAGTTGAGATCAATGTCTGCGACCGAAGCAGTCAAGGCTGCAATGTATCCTTTCTCATACATAATACGCTTGAGTTGCATTTGGGATCTCTTGCTGACAGAAGTATCTGCGATTCCTAAATTCTCCTTTCCAGTCATGACATGCATCATGAGATCGGCAAGTGAGAGCATTCTGGCATATTTAATCTCAAGAGGTTCGGTGGAAGCACTTGCGTCTTTGTAAGCCTTGAGAATATTCTCTAGGACAAAACGTCGAACGAACAAGAGATCGGGTTCATCTTCTCCATCACTTTGCTCTCGTAGCTTATCAAGAATTTGTTCTCCGGTCTTGTTCAAAAGAGCAGTAATGACAGAGTCGGCCCAGTGCGATGTGGTTAGCTTCTTACGAATAGTGGTGGTTTCTGGGTAATCCAATGTTCCAATGGGTAAAAGATCAGAAAGAAGGTAATGAAGCACACTGGATCGAGGCTTGGAAGGCGTCATTGCTTGAGGAGGAGCGCTACGCTTGAAATTAATGAACTCAATCTTAGTTCTGTTGTAAGCAGCCAAAAGTTCTGTGAGACATTGCAACAGGAAGCATCTGTAAATGTAGATGGGATGTTCCTCGCCTTTGAATTCCTGTTTCGCAGAATCCTGGGTAGGTTGCCCATCTTTGGGTACAGGTGAGTCAGGTACAGATGGTGCACCAGCCATGACGACGTCTCCATGTTCAGCCGAAGTAGGCTTGTCAGCATGACTAGTAGTTGGATGATCTTTATCTTCCACATCTTTATAATTCAAGAGTTCACATAGTAGGAAGTGAATGACACCATCTGGATTCTCGACGACGGGTGTTTTGTACTCTGGAGACACTGCCTTTGCAACATCCGGCATGTCAGTATCAATAACCTCAGTAGATGGTTTGAGATCTTGAAGAGTAAGGTCTTCTGTGGCTTGTACGGTTGGCTGAACGGCATCTTCAGAAACCTTGGCAGTGGATGGACTTTCACTTGGAGGATCACCCTTGAGAACTAATGAAGGTGCCCGAGCTGTCGGTTCAGACGATGGGAAAGGCCATCCTGTAAATTTGATCATCTCGTTAGTTACTTGAACAAATAGTGCCGGGGCACGATTGGCGAGGTGTTGCATTCCTCTCAAGTACAATTGAAGGTCAACTGGGGATCGCTGTGGTCGAACATTGTGATCAAAGAATGCCTTGATATCCGATCGCATGATTTGTTTAATAGTCTCGTCGTCCTCAACTATGTGTCTAAGGATGAGCAAAAGAGGGCTGTGGATGCGAGTTGAACTGGCCCCTGCAAGCTGCTTTGCCATAACAAACAATCGCTGGATGTTTTTCTTCCCACCCATGCCTTGCGCAACTGAGCGGGTACGAGTCAATATGACAAGGATTCGAAGTACAGCAAGTGCGAGGGATTCATCTCTTCCAATTCGTGGAAGAATATCCAGGATAGACTCTAAAAGTTGAGATCTTTCTTCATCGGATACAGCGAGCTCTACATGCTCCAGGACAGGTGCCACAACCTTTTCATTCTCATCTTTTGGCGGTGTCCACTTAGCCTTTCTTGGCTTGGCATCTTCGCTCAAAAGCATTTCAACAATTAGAAGAATCTGTGCGATCCAAGGTGATGGTTCTTCGGCAGAATGCGAAGGGGATAACTTGACGAAACTGAGCAAAGTAGGGAGATTTTCCTTGAGCTCTCCCAGTGCAGCAGCGTAGAACTGTTTTTCCCGCAACATTAACGCCAACAGATGAGCATAGGCAGCAATCTTATTGCCCTCAGTGCGAACATCCTCAGCACCTGCGAATGACATTAGAGCGACAACAAGTGTTTCAGCGACAATCTTCCTTAGTCCGGAGTGATCTGGAGATTTGTTGACCACGGTAGTAATCAAGTCAGATATTTCAAAGGTAACATCGCCATGAGCATTGATGACATCTAAGCACTTATCAATCAAATTATCTCGAATAAGCTTTCGTTCATCATTCAAGTCATCAACGGTGACTTGCTTGAAAGCCGGTTCTTCGACCTTGATAGATTGCGTAGGCTTCAATGCAGAACTTTCACGAGGCGCGCTTGATCCGGCGGCGTTTTCATAGCCAGGGGCGAGTTGGTTCATCATGCGATTAAAGCCCTGAGGAGTGAATGGATCGTTTGCTGGCTCAGGGGCGCCTATTTGACCGGATGTCGGAGCTGTAGCTACTGTTTGAAGTGAGTTAATGATCGCTGTTACATCCGTTTGGGTAGGATCAGTGGCATTGGATTGCTCATTCGGGCTTGCTGTTCCAGTGGATCCACTTGAAGGTCTAGAGTTGCCAACAGGCTCGGGAGCAACCTCGATGTCATCGTCAGGAATTGGACAGCGACCGCGAGTTCTTTCTCTCTTGTGTTCCTTACAATAGTCAGTTGAATTGGTAAGATTATTGAAGCAGCGATACAGGGCTTCCTTGGCTAAGTCTTCATCATAACCTTGTTCTTTGAGCGTGTTCACACTGTCAGAATTGATCTTGAAGGCCTTTCGGGGAGATTTTGGCTGTCGAGCTGATTGATTTTCAGCAGTTCTCTTGATAGCACCAGTTTCACCTTCTGTTGAGGCGATAGTACGAATTACTTCAATGAGTTTCTCTGATATTTGGCTCGGGGCCTTTTCGATCAAATCGGATTCCCACAAGCCTCGGACAGTAGGAAGAATTGCCATGCGTAGCTCTACCACGAATTGGCCGGGTGTGAAAGAGTCGGACCGAGAACGATCGCGATCTCGTTCACTGCGAGGTATCATAGCCACAGTTTGCGGAACTTCTATGATATGCTTGGAATTGACAAGAATTGCATATAGGGAAAGAATCTGTTTAGCACCAATGGTCGCCAACTCAAACTTCATGGTCTTTTCAGGTGTCTTATTTTCCCCTTGATGCTCATTTGAGTTGGTATTGCCAGCACGGATTTCAGAAGTAAAAGCTTCTAGGATACGATTGAAAGTAGTAAATCCAGAACGCTCCTTGAAAGCTTGCAAGACAATACTAATGGTTTGGATCTGACGATCTGCATGACGGGAGGCTAGAATGGGTGAGTCTTGATCGTATTAGGGGGAAGAACTAGAGAATGGTACTTACAGTCGACTAACATATCTTTCAATACATGTAACAATCCGATCCAATAAGAGTAGTTGTCGATACTATCATCATCACCACCTGGACGGGCCAATTGTTTGAGTACAGACTCAGCCAAAGCTTCGGCAATAGTGGTATGGTTTTGTCTGTAGTATGGATCAGGATTCCTCCTACTAAGAAGGACCTTGCCAACGTTCTGGAAAAATGGACCAATGACTCGAGGCATTCTACCAAGGAGGTAGCGTAACGTTCCAAAGTTCCGGAAATGAGCAGAGTTGTTCAAAGCTCCGAGGCTCTGAAGTTCTGAAGCATTTTGAGTTGATTGACTCGTTGACTTTGCAGGTGTATCCGAAGTGGAATTTGCGTTCGCAAGCTCTGTTTGCAATGCAACAGGCAAAGCCGTAACATCAACAGAAGAAGATGAAGAGTCAGGTTCGACAGTCGATGCTGAAACGTTCGCAGCGGGTGGAGATGGTTCTGTGCTGACGACAGTGTCTGGGATCATATCGCTAATTCCATTATCCTTAATTCGTGCTGATGGTATTTGTTGCCAGCTCTTTGGAACGAGTTTTTGTAACAAAATCTCTTCCTTGAGAGATGCGCCTAAGAGAGGGCCAAGGGTTTGAATCAAACGGTTGTAGTGATCAGCGAAATTCATAGAGTTGAAGCCAGATGGAGTGTTCCTGTGACTGTATGGAGATCCCTGTATGGAAGCGGTTAAATTGGCTACTAATGAATGAACATTGACAAAAGCTTTCGCAAAAGCAGTGCCTTGAGCCAATATCTTTTCGTCGGCATGTTCACGGCTTTGACTGTCTACAAATGGAGCAAAGAAAGATGTGCTGAGATCGTGTTTGGCAAATGGCTCAAGGACATCTGCGGCAGCCTGAGCTCGCTTCAAAAGAGATGGAATCACGAGGTATGGTTTTTGCTCGGCGAGAAGAGCAATAACATTTTGCAGATTTCGCGAAGAAATTCCGTCCCCAAAATTTGCTGGCAGACTTTGAGATTCGGCGAGATCAAGCACATACTCAATGCCACCTCTGGCACAAAATTCGCTACGAACCGATGAGTTGTTTAAAACAGTGGCAAGAAAAGAAGCGACAGAGGTAATGTATGGTGTCATGGAGATATCGGGTTCTTTAGTTGATACTGAAGCGGACGAAGTGTCATCGGCATCGCGCATCTCGACATCACTGCCACTATCGACAGCTTTGCCCTTTCCTTTCGCATCCGAGGGGCTGCTTGAAGCGGCGCCTAGTGGAATGACATTACCAGCGGAATCATGTTCCCACAATTTGGCGCCAGCTCTATCTTTCTCTGCCTTTGTCTTGCATAGATATCCAACTCGGACAACCATAACAAGGATAGCATTGATGATCTCGCCCTTGAGAGTTGGGTGGTGACGTGCCAATTCATCGAAAGTAGCGCCTAGACTAGATGGCAACTCTCCATTTGACTCCATACATTTGACGTGCTCAGGGCTCTCGAATATCTCGAAGAATGAACGCAGAGCATGAGAGGCTCTAAACATCTTCATACCAGTGTTATTCAAACAGAGCGCACTAAATGCTTGAGGAATGATATTGATGGTCTCTTGGGTTGGCATGATGCCGCGGGCAAGAGGGCCATCGCGGGGAGCTTGAAGCATCGCTAGGGTTGGCGGTTGTGTGGTAGTGAGATCAAAAAGAGGTCCATCATCATCATCGTCATCATCGTCATCATAGTCTTCCTCTTCATCGTCAGATGATGCGATATCCCCGTCAGGTCCTTCGAGAGGGATGCGTGCGGAACTACGCCGCCGCCTCCTAACCTCTTTTTCTTCCTTGGGTTCCTTGGGTGGTGGTAACACAAGTGGACTACCAGTGACCGCCTCGAGAAATCCCTTGCTCAAACCAGCCTCTGCAATGATTGCAAAACTCGTGGGCTCATTATTGATAAAACCATTTAGAATGCCAACGGCGTTAGTCCAGACAATGGAACCAAAGCAGCGGCCGTTTCCAATGATTTGACGCAAACTGCCAAGCAGCTGTGAAGAATCGATGAGATTGCGCAAGATACGATCAAAGTTACCGCCGTAACTGTTTGCAGATGACATCATATGATGAATGAATTTGAATAGCCATTTCAAGATTTGTTGTTGATAGAAAGGGACTTCATAATCAGTGGATGGTGAACGATGTTCGACTGGCATCACATTGCCGGATTCTGCAATGCCTGAGGCAACCGTTGTCTCGTGAACAATCAGATCAGAAACTCGATCAAGGCCATTTGCATTGACCAATATCTGAAAAGCTTCGCGAGCACTATACACTACATTGTCCAGGAATGACAAAGTTTTCGGTTGATAACGCTGGGCCACCGTGGTACGAAGTCCGAGAATTTCGATCATGATGGGTATCAAGCCAGCTGTGACAAGACCCTCTGCAGTGCGGGGGTATTGGCAGAGACTGGTCATGAGTGAGAATAGAGCGTTTCGCCACTGATCCTTTTCTGTCAACTTATCACCGAGATCTTCCACAGCCATCTCTGCCACAGCTTTGCGAATGACATACAACATCACTCCATGATTTATGGTAGTATTCAGAGCTTTGCAAACATCTTGGAATTTTGATGAAATACCTGCGATAGCCTCAAGGGTTGAAAATGCCAGCGTTTGCATGTATGTAGAAACAGCGATGTCACCTTCGGCCGGTGGGTGCACCAAATCAGCAACTTGATAGATGAATTGTAAGCGCTTCGGCTCGTCGCTATCTTGTTTCATGATGTTCTCGAGGAAGACTGGTTCAGCATAGACATTAGCCATGTTTGCAACAGCAAGCATTCTAATCACGAGAGCCTGTTGTCGAGTCTCCAATGAAGAGATGAGAGCTTTTGCAATTCGAATCTTTGTGAATAGCTCATATTGCAGATCTTGGGGAAGATCCCGACTATACTCCTCCATCAATGAATAGATGTCTGTGGATCTGAGCTTTGCTGAAGAAATCTCTATGATTTTAGCATTCTGTCGTTGGGCATCGTCCGCAGGCATTGTTGGAGTGCGTGCCAATACTGGAGATGTTTCTTCGGTTGCAGAAGATCGATTCGCGCGTTGAGCGTTCGGGCCAAGGTTAGATGATCTGCGAACAGGTGTTGGAGTAACGGGCGGTTGTCCAGAAGGGGTAGCAACAGTTTCGCCTGGCTTCAAGGCATTGTTGGCCGGCTCGGATTCGGTCTTGGCTTTAGGATAATAAGTCATCCTGACATCGCCCCATTCATCCCAGCTTGCTTGCGATTGAGGTGAAGCAGTATGAGCTGAACTCCTACGAGGACTCTTTGTGTTTGTACTGACCCCCGAACCGCCTTTGTATATGGAAACAAGATCGTTTGCATAGACAACAGTTGTTGAATTCTTAGGGCTTACGGGAAGGCTGAAATAAGCCTTGTCCTTCTCCTTGCCTTTTGCTCCAGGTGTCGTGGGATTGGGTGTTGCTGGGTGTCCCGAGGCTGGAGAGCTAGTGGTAGTCTTGCTGAAAGGTAGTGCTAGCTGAAGAACTCTGTTGAGATCGATATTGTAATGCTCTGCCAATAAATGCTTGGTACTCCGAGCAGATCCGACACGCTTCATAGCAGAGTTGTATCTCTGTGCCAATTGGGATGTAACAAGAAGAGTATTCTCGAGTAATGACAAGGAGGTAGTGTTGAGCAGACTCCCCAGATGCGGACTGCTGGAATAAATACTGCGATTGCCACAATTCTCCAGAAGCATCTTTGAGAATTTCAGGATCGCCTCGATCAACTGTCTATCACCATCTTCTCCATAGCCCAGCTCCAACAAGTCATAGGCCTTCGTATCATCCGCTGCTGCTCCCACATTCGACTTCAGCATCTCACAGCCGAAGTCCACCTTTTGAGGACCATCTGCTAATTTATATGTTGTGCAAAATCTTTCGAGTATCACATCAAAGCGATTCAAGAGAGAGATCCAATGATAAAGGTCGCCACGGGGAAAAGGCCATCTTGTAGGAAATTGTGCGAGATGTTGTGGAAGGAGGGGCAGAGATATGGAGCATGCGGTTTTTCCGAATTCGCTGACGAAAGGAGACTAAAGACAAAAGGTCAGCTTGACTGTGCATAAAGGAAAAAAGGGCACTTACTAAGGTTTCAACATGCTTGGGCTGTATTGTCTTAATTATTCTGACCATGATGACGGCAGGCGCGGCAAAAGCGCAGGTAAATGAAAACGACCCCCTCCACTACCTCTACAGGTATTGTATTCCTTGACGACTCAAAAGAAGGAGTGTGGCAATATATGGCAGGACCAACTGTAGGTCGCTGGCGTTTGGTGCGTTTGCGCCGTGAGCGTAACTTGACTTTTGAGGCAACTATGTACAGACGCGCGAAATGTGCGAAATGGGTAAGTTAAACAAGGCTAGTTACCTGCTCGCAGATGAACTTTTCGTACGAAGTGCAAATAAGAAAATGATGTTGAAAGTGTACAAGGTCGGGTTGATTCTTTGTGTGGTGCGAGGTACTTGGTGAAGAGATTGGAGATATCGAAAAAGTGATGGATAGTATTGAAAGGTACGGTGCAGGCGCCTTTCAATACTTTGCCGCATCGATAAATGGAGAAATTTTCCCGCTTTGATGAGGCTGGATGGGAGATAGCAGAGTGTTAATGAAAGATGAATTAAGTAGTAGTAAAGAAAGTCACATTCGCGTTCTTGAATTTTGAAGATCAAGAGAATTTCCAAGAACGAAGGATTTAATTATTATGTTGTGGTGATTGTGGTGGTGGTGGTGGTGGTGGGGTTGGGGTGACGGGGGGATTGTGTTGTGGATTTTGAGTTTGTTTCTGGTCTGGGTGGAAAGGAAGTTGGAGATGTGATGGGATTAATATTTGATATTTTGATGAAGCTCTTCCTCGTTGAAGCTCTTTTGAGCACGCCGCTTTTACTAAGCCATCGCTTAAGGAATCACAACTACGTCAGTCTTATGAATCCAATGTCATAACACCTTATTATTACCTACCTACCTACACCTTACAAGTCTGAAGAGTCTGAAGAGTCTGAATACAGTTAAAAAGATGCAAATAATTGAATAATTCAATTCTTCTATCAATTCGAATAACCTCAGTATTGACTAACCCATCTATTGATATATTATGAAGTCAATACTAGCCATTTTGTGATTATCTTCATCATACTCCTTCTTTTCTCGTCATCTCTTCGTATCATTCTTCAAAGGGGCTTCACAAGGCTTCACAAGGCGTCATGTTCTTTGGTAGCCTTGTCTGAAGCCTCGAAACAGCTCAGTCAGCCTTGTTTGACAAGGCTTCCAAAAGGTCTCACACAATTGGGACCAAGAACAGAACAGGGTACATTACTAGGTAGATAGATAGGTATGGAGTAGAGATTTGCAAAACTTATCAGACATATGCCACAATCCAATGGATGAACTACCATGTAATTACGATTTAATTTGGTGCTTTTGGTGCTCTATTTAACATATCCCCGTGATAATGATACATTCACATAGCCTGCCTCCACGGCAGTGGCCCTCGGAGAGCCAGCGGAGCGTCATTCACTCATCACATGGTAGGTAGATACTCAGATACTCCCAATAGCTTTCCAACAACTGGGATTCGAACAGTCAACATCACTTAGGATCCTCAACAAGGATCAAAAGGCTATAATCGGATTTAGTAAAACTCTTTTGGTGTTCAGCGAGACATTCTCGGAAGTGTCGTCAGTCCCGTTATTACTGTACGTAACTCTCGGGAAAAAAGAATGTATATATGCCTAGTAGGCTAGACACTTGCTTATTCGGTGATTCTACATTCCTGCCTACCTATTCACATCATATTTATAGCATACCATATTGTTATTCATTTCTATAATAGCTAGCAATGACGCTCCGCTGGCCCTCTGGGAGCCACTACCGTGGAGGCTTTACTCGCTCTGCTCGATCGATGATATACCTAGGTAGAATTGATAGGTGTAGTGTACGAATGAGCGGTCGACCACACCGTATGCATAATCCCGCTCCACCTAACAAGCCGAAACAAGTTCCATTAATCAGAGAGGTTGGATAAAGGGATACCTACGCAGCCAATTGATCAGATCATTATTCATACCAGTACCCAAAGTGAAGTTCTCTACCATTTCAATTGGATGCTAGCAAATCGTTAACTTATGTTTACTCTGTATTAGGCGCCCTATAAGTTTTTAAACAAAAATATCCTGAAACATACAAAAAATATGTTAAGTTACTATTACCTGGGCAACACTAAGGCTATCCAACCAGAAAGAGGAAAGGTTTAAGTTTCATAATTCCGATCTAAAGATCCAAAGCTAAATTAACGATTAAGAACTTATTAGAAGCTTCCCCTTTAGAAAAGATCGAACGGATAAACCTATCAAATCAATACCTGATCCTTTTCGAGGCTTTGACACTTTACTACCAGTCTACCCGGCAAAATATGAGAAGCTACTATCAAACTAGACACCAAATGAGCTAGATTAACCCCTGAAGATGTCGTTATGTGGCTAAAGGTCGAAAGGTACATGGCTCTATCCACCAGATCTTGGGAGAAATGTTGAATTGTGTATCAATTGGGTATAGTAGCCTCCATTCTTACCCATCCCCCTGTTGGAATACTCAAACCTAGTCTACTCTGTCCGTTTGTACCTATGCAGGAAGTCAATTCTGAGTTGAGTGACTGCTAAATTCTGAGAGTGAGGCATAAGAAAGATATGTATGTGGCTTCAAATCCTGCCATCTTCTGGAATTCATATCATGGATACCAATGTACGAGAGGGAGATAGGTGGGTAGGTAGGTGGGTAGGTAGGTAATTAAGTATCTAGGTTGGAGTTGGATGTCAAGTCCATGACTCCACCAATCTACCTTCTAGGTACCTAGGTATTCACACAACTCTTATCAATCCTACATTCCTATATCCTCAAAAAAGTATCGAGAATATCGAGAACGTCCTTCCCTCCCCCCTCCCCCCCCATTTGCATTTGACTTCCTCTAAACTCTCTTTCCCTTCCCTCCCACTTGGCAGCAAAGGAAAATAATTCTCCGCAGCGCGATCGAATCTAGCATCACCGGTACTTTGGTATTTCATATGAACATATCAAACGAAAGGAACATAGGATTCTCACACCACCACCCAACACTCCTAAACTTTGGAGATGGAAACCCATATGAATCATTAAGATAGACCTGACTTATGTGATTCAACTCAAAATTACTTTTTACATCCGTTTCTTTGGGACCCCTTGAAATTACATTTAAATAAAAAAAAGAACTCTACAATTCATGCTAGGTACAACGAATCCACCGGTCCCTCTTCGATATTGTACACGAGCCTCTTCCTAGGTATGCATTGATGGATTGATTGCTCTTACACATATTGAGTTCACCTCCCAAAAAACACAAGGCGGCCGCATTTGGTTTCCACATACTCACTACCTTTAACTTCACCTACCTACTTAATATACCTTCTTGACATCTTTGATGGCACGGAATAAAGTACCTTCCTATTAAAACCACCTCAACCAAACCAGTCATTACTACCCACCTCACGTTACGAGAAACCTCCTTCCTCGATATACATTCTTCTCTTATTATATTAATGAAAAGATGTCGGACCACGAACATCAAAAACATATTTCTGATTCTGAAGAAGATTCCATAATGGAAGAGAAAGAAGAGAGAGAGGAGAAAGAGGAGAAAGAGGAGATAGTTGATCAGAGTTCTGATCATGAGAGTGTTCGTTTACATTCTTTACTTACCTCCAATCCCCTACTTGGCTCGTCCTCACTCAGGGTTGCACAACAGCTCTACCTGCTTTAGATTGCAACCATCCAATTTACTAACTCGAATCTTTATTGTAGGACACCTTCGAGGATGCCAATGATGTTGAAGATATTGCCGACACTCTTACCTCCCCAATTGAAAGGACCAGATCTTTAACGAAACGAAGATCATCATCTATTAAGAGCAATACACAAGATATCAGTGCCGACATCCCATCGGTCCCAACAGTACCACTTCCAGAAACGAATGGCGAAACGAATGACGAACAAATAGAATCCAATAATCCACTACCTAAATCTCCCCTTTTAACATCTCATCACATGTCCGCTACATCCCTCCATAATGTGAATCTCGAAGACGGTGATGATTTTGGATCGCCTCCACCGCCTCCTCCCGTTTCGAAAGGTAGCTAGGCCCCGCCGAATATTCAAATAATGCAGAAGAGCAATACTGATACACAAGATTTTAGTAGCACCAGATGAGACGAGACCTGATCAACCACCCGAATTACCCCCCAAGCCCAATACAATAACTCCAATGCAGGGCCTATCTGGAGCCCTTCCAGATGTGCCATTCTCACCGCCCCCTCCCCCTCCTCCTCCTCCCGCTCCTGCAAACCTCCCTGCGCCAACACCTGTCACCAGAAAATTAACTAGTCCATTCTCATGGCTGTCGAGAAATACCTCGGCTCCAAAAGAAAACGTCAAGTCACCGCCATTACCTCCATCTCAGGCAGCTGAGCGTAGACATACTGCTTCTTCGATCGCAACCATTAGCAGTAATCCCGAAATGATGCTAAATAAGTTGGAGGAGGGTAATGACACAGACGTCGCGAATGGAGTTAGACGACCCGGAAGGAATAGTTTACGGGACAGATTTAAGCTTGTGAGAATGCGAGAAGAGGCCGGCATCACAGAGTTGCCCGAAGAAAAGGATGAGGCAGGCAATACAGCGTTTGGGGGTCTCATCAGGCAGGGTACAAGTCTTGGTTTAGGATTTACCGCCTCAAACGACGACAAAGACCCTTCTCCCCTATCTCCCGGTCCGCCTATGAGTCCTAATCCAGTCAGTGTTAACCCCGCATTAGCCCCGGGTACGGCATCTGGAGTTTCTGCAGGCCCTTCTGCAATGGGTGGTCCAGAAGCACCGGTCGATTGGGATTTATGGCAAAATGTCGTCTGGGAAGGGCCGGCTGCAGTAGCAAGAACAAGTGCAGAAGAACTAAATCACGCTATTGCAACTGGTATACCGCATGCTATTAGAGGTGTGGTATGGCAAGTATTGGCGGAGAGTAAAAACGAAGAGCTCGAGGTTGTCTATCGGAATTTGGTCAATCGAGGTACAGACAAGGACAAGGACAGGATGAGTACATCTAGTGGGGCACAAAGCAATGGATCAATAAAAGAGACTGTGGTTTCATCAGCATCATCTATACATTCCGAGAAATCTACTCCCGCTACAACAGTCACCAATGGAATGAGATCTCCGTCTCCCCCTAGTGAGAAGGATGTAGCCGTATCTTTGGCTGAAAAGAAGAAGAAAGCCAAGGAGGATGCGGCGGCATTGACAAAACTCGAGAGAGCCATAAAGCGGGACTTGGGTGCTCGAACAAGTTATTCGAAATTCGCTGCAAGTGCTGGACTACAAGATGGATTATTCGGTCTATGCAAGGCATATGCTCTTTATGATGAAGGTGTTGGCTATGCACAAGGCATGAATTTCTTAATTATGCCTTTGCTTTTCAATGTAAGATACAAAACCCCTCGTTTCCAATATCCTCTAACATTCGATAGATGCCCGAAGAAGAAGCATTCTGTCTATTAGTACGACTTATGAATCAGTATCACCTTCGAGATCTTTTTATTCAGGATATGCCAGGTCTACATAAACATCTTTATCAGTTTGAGAGATTATTGGAAGACTTTGAACCAGCATTATATTGCCATCTCCATCGACGTCAAGTCACACCCCACCTATATGCCACACAATGGTTTTTAACTCTTTTCGCCTATCGATTTCCATTGCAACTCGTGCTTCGAATTTACGATCTCATTTTAAGCGAGGGTCTCGAGGCTATTCTCAAATTTGGAATTGTACTCATGCAAAAGAATGCAGCTCATCTACTCACCCTCAATGATATGGCTGCATTAACTACATTCCTCAAGGATCGACTTTTCGATGTTTACATTGATGCTTCTCCTTCAGCGGGATCAATTCTAGAATCTGGTTTCTTTGGAAATTCGGGAGCGAGTATCGATAAGGAAGTTTACCGAGCAGATCATATGATTCAAGATGCTTGTGCCGTCAAAATTACCCCTAAGATGCTTGAGACTTACGCACTAGAATGGGAGGAAAAGACCAAGATAGAAAGGGATCGTGAAGTAGAACTAGAACAACTAAAATCGACAAATATCTCTCTGACACACAAAGTTCGACGCTTAGAAGAAAGAGTCGAATCTCATGATACGGAGCACGCAGCTTTGGCGACTGAACTCGTTCGGACTAAAGTCGAAAATCAAGAGATTCATGAAGAAGCAGAAGCTCTTAAAGAACAAGTCAAAGAGTTAAAAAATGTAATTGATAAGCTACCGGAAGAAATCGAAGCGAAATTACAGAGTGAGATGGATAGATTGATGAAGAGAAATCAAGAAGTTCATGAAGAAAACCAAAAATTGGAGGATGAAATGAATGAAATGGAACAAAACTTGGTGGAAACAAAAATGAAATATGCCGAGGTATGTTATTGTCCCTTATGATAATTGTTGAAAGACGGAGTACTAACAAGGTAACAGATAAATGCGGCCCATGAAGCTCTAACTCGTAAATGGACGGATTTGAGGAAAGCTTTGGGTGATTAATATCGTTATTGAGAGATATCCTGAATTATTAAATACGACTTGTACAGTTTTTCTCAGTTGATACAGTTACCTTTGAAGTTGTTTTGAGGGGGGGACGGGGGGGGGGGGGGGGGGGGGGGTTAAATGCCTGTATTGGGGAAAGAAAGAACAATGCTCTCTCTTGTTTGGAAGCTTGCTGGATTTCTTGCTAGATGAAGGAGAGTGAATTGGGAATAAATCAGATTATACAGGTACTGCAACATTGGTACGCGAATGGTATAGGATTTGGCGTGGTTTGTAAAAGTACCGGAGAAATACTTTGGGTGCTTGCTTGCTTGCTTGCTTGTCTTTCTTTTTTTTTTCTTCTTTTTTTTAGCGAGAAGTTGGGAGAGAGAAATTAAGGACAGGTATGGATTGGGAAACGGGGAGAGGAAGTGAGGGGAGAGGATGGGAGGGGAAGAAGTAGAAATTAAGAATAAATGATCAATGATATCCCTATTTTTGTGTGTGTTTTTTCTATGCATTTTGATGACGGATTTGAGTTTGGTTTTGGATTTGATTATGAGTGTGTTTGCAGAAGTGAAATGTGAAGTGAAGTGTCGGGTTTCTTGACTGGATCAGACTGGATTGGTTGAGTGAACGAGCGAGCGAAGTTTTGGGTTGGTTTCTGAGCTGGGCTGGTCTGGGTTGGACTAGGCTTGGGATGATAGATGGGTATGGGTTGGTGGATGGATAGATGAATAAATGTATGGATGTAGGTCTTTGATTTCCTGCGAGGTGCTGGGACTTGAGGTGCTGCGGTGCTGGAAATTGAGCGTGTATGTGTATGTGTATGTGTATGGTCATATAAGGGGGGTGGGGATGATGGTGGATATAATATTTCTGTGTGATATTAGGAAGAGGGAAAGGGAAAGGGAAAGGAGGGGTTTTTGATATGGGTTTGTTGATCTAGTATGTGGAGGTTGTGGTTGAGGTTGAGGTTGAGGTTTGATGGAATGGGATGGGATGGGATGAGTGATAATAAATGGGAAATGGGAGTAAAATGGGGTGCAGTGCAGTGCAGTGTTGGGATTTTTGGGTTGTTTCATAGGTTTAGCGGGAGGAGGTACTTGGCTAGGTAGGTGTATTATTAGGTAGGTGTATTATTAGGTAGGTATTTAAGAGGTAATAAGGGTAGATAATAGGTGAGGAGTGGGGAGTGACGGAGTGATTGAGTGATTGAGTGTTGAGATTTTGACATTTTGAAAGGGAGGGAGGAGGGGATGTGAGATGAAACCAAAAGGGGCAAAAGAACGAGAGTGGGGAGATAGGTATAAAAGAGAAGAAGATAAGGAGGGGTATGAAAAGTGGAAAGGGGGGAGTAATACGAAAAAGAGAAAGATGGGAGAGTAAGTGAAATGAAAGGGGGTTGGAAGAGGCGCGGAAAAGAAGAAGAGGAAGGGAAGGAGAAGAGTAGCAGAAGTAAAGCGGGAGAGAAGTATATTCAGGTAGAGCAAAATAGAGCAGAAGTTTGGTGTAGTATGCATGGTTTGGTAGGTTTCGATATCATGGTAAGTCTTCCAATATGAGATGTGCGGGTAGTAAGTAGTGAGTAGGGGGTAATAAGCCATTATCTGCTCAGAGATATAGAGAAAGAGATAGAGATGCCTCTACTCTAGATAGAGCTAGATGTGTATGTATATATATGTTTTGGAAATATAGGAAAGATCTATGTAACTCAGTTCAGTCAATGTACGATATACTCATGTGTTTGAGTTTGCAATCTACAATTGGAACAAAAAATCAACTCTCCGCAATTCAAATTTCCAATAGTTAATCACTCCAAATCTTTAATCCAGTATCTATCTTCGCTTCTCTTCTCTTCTCTTCTCCTCTCTTCTCTTCTCTTCTCTTCTCTCGACTCTTGAATCCATCCGTCTCTATTTTTCTATTTCCACTATTCGTTCCTCCTTACTTCTCCTTTCCCTTTCCTTTCGACCATATATGTACAATCATTTCTACTTATGTGTTTACATACATGAGGTTTGAATGGGATATGAATGGAATTTAGATAACAAATCAATAAACAAGAGAAGAAAAGAAACGCAACCCCTTCATCATTAGCACGAGGAAACGGGATTTGCAAATCAAAATTCGATTATCACACATCAGTAACCCATAATCTATAAACCGAAATCGATACTCAAACCGAAACTAAAATCAAAGTACACTACAACACCATTACTCGTTTTGAGAAACATAGATATCATATAGACTTTGAATGTTAATCAAGAAAGGTTTTTATCACACACGATCTAAAGAGATTTTGGCAATTTGTGTTCTATTGATTTGTTAACTAATTTTATTCGACGAGATAGGTATACACAGATGTACCTTATATATATATGTATGTATGAATGTATATATGTATGAATGTATATATGTATGAATGTATGAATGTATTATTACTTGTAGAGTTATTAACACAGCATTAACTACCTAGGTAAGTGAGTATAGATGAACGGATAGATATATAGACTGAATCGATTGAGAATTTTCTATTACTATTGTAGATTTATATGTAGATTTATATGTAGATGAATATAAAAGAGCACCCTGAGATTGATATCATGATCAAGGTCAATTCCTATATATAAATCATCTCAAAGTTCCCACTAATCAATCCCATTCCGTGATAAATCATATCCAACGCGTAGAAGAAACTCTTCTCACCGGATTCCGAACAACACCAGTAATGATATCTTCCATCTTCCATCTATTATCTTCTATGCATCCATTCGAAGAACATCATCTCCAGTCACAAGACGGTACACCCAAAGATTTCTTCCTCAATAAACTAAAAGCCACGATGAAATTAATTCAATTCTTCATTAAGTAGCTACCATAATACAATAATCAACCATTGATCAGATGTACCAGATATTTCTAGCTGTATAGATAACAAAAGCATAGGGTATAATCATCCTCTTCTTTCTTTCTCTATTTCTCCTCATAATTCTAAACAATCATTCAAACAAACCCCCATTCTCTCCTAACACCTTCCCATTCCCCGGCCCCTACAATCTCTACTTCTTTCCCTCTTCCTGCCCCTTTCTCTTCTAAATCCTTCCACCTTAAATCCACCTTCGCAGCCACATTTCTCTCCCCATCTCTCTTCAACCCCTTCCTCCCGGTCCCCACCCCTCTTCCTGCATTTCCCTCCCTCTCCCCCAACACTCTCCCCTTCTTCACAACCTCCTCCTTCCAAGCCCTCCAATCCTCATACTCTTCTCTCTGTCTAGCAACCCAGTATCCTGGTGTACTTTTTGCCGGTCTCCACTTACCCCTATCCGCTTTTATGGCACCTAAATCATAAATTCTCGAATTTTCTCCCGTAGCCAACGTCAAGAGTTCGCTTAAAACATCTTGACCTTCTGCTATGACCAATGCCTTTCTCTGTTCCTCAACCGATTTGGATTTAATCAACGGTTCATCCAACCAAGACATATTTTCGCGTTCCGAAAGTTTAACCCGACGATTATCTTCCCGGAGATAACGAACTGCAGCTTGCAAACTAGCAATTTCAGTCTTGAGCGCATCCATTTCCCTGGCAGTAGCAACAGCACGTTCCTGGCCTGCTTTAGAACCAGATACAACTTCACCCAATGCTTTGCTTTCATCCGCAATCTTCTTCCACTTCTCGCGATCAGCTTCCATAGTTGATAACTCTTTGTTTTGAAGTTCGATTGCTTCAGCAAGTTCTGCTTCACGGTTCTTGGCAACTTCGATTTTACGCTCGAGTTCATTGATACGTTCGTTCTTCTTGGTAGCATCTCTCATGCGACTTTCTAAAAGTTCTATTTTGACGGAAGATTCTTCGAGAGTTTGATCACGTAAAGCGATAAGACGGAGACGTTCATGGTTGTCTTCTTTGAGACGACGGAGTTCTTCTTGGGTGTCAACGGTTACGGTCTTAGACGATTTCAATTCTTGAGATCGGAGAATCCAAGGAGCTGTCGCAAGCTCAAATTCTAGAGTTCTGTCGAGATCGGATGTCAAGGTTGAGAGACCGACTAGTTGATTGTTGAGAAGTTTGAGCTTATTCGAGTAGGTAGAAAATAAGTCAGATTCATCAGTTGAAAGAATGTTTGAAGTGGTCTGGTAGATGGTACTTTGTACTTCTACATATGTGTATGGCTCGGCTCTACCTTCTTCGTGTAATACCGTGAACAGGTCATTTCCTACATGTCGTGTGTATTCTGTAAGTTGTTGAGTTGCCAATTCGCATTGCTCAAACGATTCAATAGTGTCAGGCATAAGTGATAATGATCGAGCTTTCATGTCTTCAATTTCTCTGACTGCTTTTCCAACAATGACCTTTGCACTGCGCGTCTGGGTAATGACTGCCTCGGTCTTTTTGGAGAAATGTTCAAAGAACTCATCATCTTCCTCTTGACTGGGTATGATGGCTTGGACCATTGCTCTCGTAGATAAAATTGCTGCAGCAGCATTTTCCAGCTGGCTCTGCATGACAAGAGTACGCATATGAACCTCATCAGCATAATTAGCAAGACTATCCCCAAGATGAACCTCTGCAAGATGAGACATGAGAGCAATAGTACGTTGCAATTCATTAGCACATTGCTTTTCCTTTAATTCGTCTCTTCTTAAGCCATCTATCCATCCATTGAGTGCTCTCTCAACAGGTTCAAGTTCAAATAGTGCGCCCTCGTATTTACCAAATTCCTCTATTGAGCAGTGACTGATGGCATTGACGAAACGGTTACACATGGCACCAACCCATACGAGTTTGTCAAGAACATCACAACCAGCAAAGATGTCGTCCTCATGACCAGTAGGTGGCTGTCCGTTTACCCTCTCCTTAACAAATCCGTGTAAAAGATTTGCTTTGAAAGCAACGCGTCGGAACCTTAGCAATGCCAAAACCGAATCCCTCTCTGAATTGAATTGATCTGGTAAGAACAATTGAACAATCGACAAATGCTCTGATGCCTCCTGAGCATCCAAGCGACGTAATTCCAAGTCGATTGTCTTGACTTGTGTTTTGGCAGCAGAAACTTGGAGCTTCATATTCAAGTCTTGCATTGCACGTGTTCGGCTGTTCAATTGTTCCGATTCTGTTTCTGTGACAGCATGTGAAGCTCTTATATCTTCCAAGTCGCTTTGTAGACTAGTCACTAGCTCACGGAATCTTGATAAAGTATATTCCATATCATCCAAGGTCTCATCTTGTTGGGCTGCTCGTCTTGCTTGCTCATTAATAATGCTTTCCTTGAAGTCGATTTCTTCTTGCATCTCCTTCTCGGTTTCGACGTGATTAATTTCGAGTTCGTCGTTAAGTTCTTTCAAGCTTTCGAGGTCCTCAATTGTGACTTTTAGTTCCTCGATTTGCTCACTCATACTCATGTTTCGATCGGTAAGTTCCTCAATCATGTCTTCGGCACCTAGAGCATTATCGAGTTGTTGGCGGAGATCTTCAATAATTGCTTCTGACTGAGCAAGTTTTCCCTTCACCACATCATAATGTTCCTTAACACTACCGAGCTCTCGAACATCTTCTTGTAGACTCTTGATTTCGTCTTTGAGCTCGGCCTCAGCTTGTTGTGTCAAGTCTCGAAGCCTTAGAAGGGCTTCCGTTAATCGTTCATTCTTTCTCTCCAGTTGTAGATAACTTTGACTAGTCTTCTCTTCTGCACTCATTTCTCCTCCCAATTCTGTGTTCTCTTCTCGCAATACCTCGACCTCCAACTCCAACTCTTCGGTCTTTTGTTTTAAGGCGTCCAATTCAGTTCTGAGCACTTCGGCTGTTTCTTCTGCCATTTCCCTATCTAGGGTTGCCATTTCAAGTATCGATTCATGTTCGGCTTGCATACCTTCCACTTCCTCAAATCTAGCAGCAAACTCCTTCAATTGTTTTCTCAAGTCCGTTATTTCTTGTTGCTGAGGTTGATATTTCGTCTGTAACTTCTGAATGATCGCCTCGAATTTCTCCTTTTCGGCTTGGACATTTTCCAAACCTTTCAGCTTCTCCCTATCCTCCATTCGCTTCTTCTCCATCACCCTTAGCTTTGTTTTCAGGTCTTCAATCTCTCTGCTAGCCGCTGTGCTCGTTGGAACACGCTGTCCAGCTGGTGATCCAGCTGGCGAAGCTTCTCGCCCAGTCCTAGTAAATACGGGACTTGAAGCTTGCGGCGACAACTGATCCGTATCACTCCTCAGTGAGGGTGAAAGCAGTCTATCTTCATCAACCGTATCATGAGTACCATCACTAACTTGACTAGACCCTGATGGTGCGCGGTCCGGAGCAGGTCGAAGTGTGCGTTTAGGGGCCAAAGAGGTGGGGCGAGAAGCAGTTGTCCTTGTTGCAGGTGCCCCAACCCTATTTGCCACACCACTACCTCCAGCTAATGGTTTTCCTCGGCCCCCAGGTGGAGGTGGCGGGCCCATTGATGTTCGACTTACAGATGATGGCCGAGGTCTTGTAACGCCGGCAGAGGGTGCACGAGAATTCGCAGGTGTTCCAGTTCGGGAAGTTGAGGCAACTGAAGTACCTGCGGAGTATAGTTGCTTTGTAGGGGATTTTGTGGGAGACTAGATGTAGGATTAGAATATGTATAGCATCAATATGAAAGTATACATACACGAAGGCCTGAAGGGCCAGATGGATGTCTTCCCATGGGACTAGGACTAGGGGCATTCATGCTTTTCCTCTTTATGCCATTATCTGGCACAGAGTTTGTTCTTCGTGCCGCCGGGGCAGCAACGCTGCTTGGTCGACCAGGTTTCTTTGCAGGCGCAGGTGCTTTGGGAGGTGGTGCAGGTCGATCGATGATAGCAATAGTAGAAGGGCGAACGAACATTCCTTTGCCCATCTCGCACTGAAAGTATCGCCTTCCCAAGACACTGCCATCATTTTTGCCTCCTCCATCTTCTAATTCAACTCCGACCCAGTCCCCTGAAGCAAATATTGGATCCGTCCCCATCCATAGAATAGTTGCTATGGCACCATTTCCAAGCTCCACCGTTTGGCCAATTTCGAATTCGGCCATGATGTGCGAATCATCTGAGAAGTATTTAAACTGTAGTTGGATAGTATGCGCCCAGAGAAGCTGTGGGATTTATCGTTGCTAAGTAAATAATAAAATTATTGACAAATAATTGTCGTTGTCGCGTTCGCGTTGAAACAGGTTGTGGTTACGTAATCATGAAGTTGTCCGTGCTGGTAGTATGTTGGTGTGACACTTTTAATTACTTGGAGTTACAGAATTCATGATATATTTAACTCAATATAGTATTCACTTTAATGAATGTCTTCTCTAAGTGATACTAACTGTAGGCAGACTTCTTTTATCCTTTTTTTTTTCAAAGAAGAAAATCTGTTTTCGAATTTTGAGACTTCCTTTTTTCATTCAGAGTGATCACATCCTATGTGCATCGCCTTTCACCCCCTTAATCAAGCCCCCCGAATACAACTGTTTACAAGAACACATGTGGTTTGTTTGCATTATGGACATGGAATTAATAAAAATCCTTGTAAATCAAAGACTATGGTATTATTTCATAAAACTCTGTCTCGTATAAAATTGTAAAAGAAAATAATCACATTCTATCCCCCGCACTTACACCTTTTACCACACTACTCCAACTGTAAAAGCATGATAGCAGCACCCACCACCGCGGCCACCGCACCTCCCAAACTATCTCCTCCAATCCTCTTTTCGCTTCCTGATGTGCCTGTAGCGGCACTGGGAGCTGTGGTTGTCGCCGAAATACCACTGGTGAATGGCGCGATTGCTGCACTAGTTGCACCTGAAAAGGCAACAGGCTGCTCAGTCGCAGTAGGGTTTGTAACAGCAGTTGTGTTAGAGGGATTGAGAACGTTGTCAATAATGTGCATGACTCCGTTAGAAACAATAATGTCGGCGCCAATGACTTCGGCGCTGTTGGCGAAAATTTTGGAGTCTTCTGAGGTGACGGTGAGGGATTCACCCATGAGCGATGGGAAAGATTCATTGGCTAACCCAGTGGAGAGAAGAGTAGAGTAGCCGACCTATGAATCGGTTAGTCAAGAAACAAGGAAATGCGAGAGCAAGAGGGGAACATACAGTGCCGTTGAGAACGTGATATTCGAGGATTTGACTGAGTTGCATTGTAGGTAGAGCAGCAGCTGTGTTCCCAATTCTCTCAAAAGCTTCATTAGAAGGAGCGAAGATAGTGACATCCTTGAGGGATTCGACTGGTGCTATGAGGGAAGTAGTTTTAAGGGCACCCGCAAGAGACAACAGGTTTGAGTCAATAGCTGACATGGATGCCGAAATAGGGATAGTAAGGACTGTATCGACAATGTGCATCACGCCTCCATTGAACATAATATCCTAATTTATGTTAGAATTGTTTTTGCAACAAGTCAAATGGACGAAAGATTTGGGTAATTGCTTACAGTCTGTGTTGTAGTACTTTTCTCCTTTAATCCAGTGGTAACAACAGCATTTGAACCAACCAGAGCAACCTGTACTACTTGTCCACCTGTGACTTGTGTGTAGCTTTCATTGTTCAGAAGCGTTGGAATGAACTTTGCGTCCTTTGAGAACATGCTAGCAGGAAATGTACCATTCAGGACATGATATTGAAGAACGGCAGCAACAACATCGCTTTGGCCAGCTGCAGCCTTATTTGCAGGCGTGGCAAGGAATTTCGTGAACGCCGCGTTATTTGGTGCCAGGACTGTGATTCCCGATGAACTATTGGAGGAGAGCGCGCTCACGAGTGCGGGCTGTTGTCCGAGAAGCACTGCGAATGTCAATATAGCAATTTTAGAGGAATACTATATGACTTACTGGAAAGAGTTGACAGAGTTTCGTTATTAGCTGCGATCGCTTGGGATAACGTCATCCCAGAAGTGCTAGCAGCAGCTACTGAGGCAGTATTGTTTGTCGCTGGGGCATCAGTGATCGATGCAGTAACGCTTGAGGCGAGGAGTGCCAGCGAGAAGAGTGATGGTGTATACATTATTCTGAAAGAGATTGGTAATAGAATCAACTATTACTCGACTATATTCTGCTCTGCAAATATTAAAAAGGAATAAGGATGGCTGGATAATTATCAAAATCACCGAGCAAAGAAACAACAAGAGGGAAGGAGAGGAGAGATATAAAAGATAGTAGAGGGAGATTTCCCATGAGGGCGAAGCGAAATTGGAAACGATCCGCAGAGGAAGAGTGCACCTTCAAGCATATCTTCCCGACTAAAAGTCTTGATCTATAATTCTTGGATCCCACAAAATCATTTGAGCATAGAGAAAGCAGCACAGACTTACGCTCTCAACGAATTGAGTGTGACAACTAATTGCGATAACAGGGTTAAATGTTTGAAGTACACTTGCAAAACCCTAGTACCTCCAAATAGGGGTGGCAACTGTTGGTAACAATTTCTAATTGAGAAACACGCACTAGAAAGCTTGAATTATAATACAAGGTTAAGAAATAAGTTTAATTGATAGCTGGTGTAACATGTGAAACGAGCTGTGGTCAGATCTCGAGTGCGGGGTATGATTGGTCGCATGATATGTCAAAGCCCCTCAAACACGAAGAGAAACCATTGAAACGAACAGCATTTGACTCTGGTCAAGGATGCTCTTCGATGCTTGTATACTGCTTGAAGAAGAGTCACCAAGAGGGATCTGAGGAGCAGATTACATGGAAAGGATTATATAAGAACTGCCACCAGTTTATGTAGAATTTGTTGAAAGGGGGAAGATTGAGTTAAGTTCATCCTAGCCGGCTTCCAGAGATGCATTTGCTGCGAGCTCATTTTGGAGACCTGTGAAATGGTCGAGAAACAAAGTTGAGATCAAGATGCGTTTATGATATTGGGCTGAGCACTTGTCTCGTGACGAAAGCCTGAGGCACACCAAGAACATCGAGTCTTGAAATCCGCATGTGTGCGAATTGGTTGGGTCAACTGAATATGGCCAGCTGTAGGGAGCAAGCAACCTAAAAATAAGACTGAAAATCAAGAAGGGACTTGGTGGGATGATTAATAACATTATTGGTATTTGCCTGGCAAGCAAAACAGTATCATGTGCTCTATAGTGTACTTCTGGAATTAATCTTCAGTCCATTCCAAACCAAACTGAAGACGATGTTGGGGATTCGCATGAGCCCTAAAGTTTCCTCCCTTAGCAGATACAGCCATACCATCAAATTCCCATCGTCCTGGGAGACCCTTCATCAAAATCTCAAGACAATTAACCAGTAAGTTCCTTGACGAAGGCTCCTGGGGTAGGAAAGAGAACATTTCTCTTTTTCTTGTACTTATCGCCGAAATCGACACGGTATTGCTTCTCCTTCTTGACGGCCCATTGCTGCATTTGTGCTGTACCAACGATAGCGAAAATGACCGTACTCAAACTCTTAGTCACCAAGATCATACCAATCCACGCGAGCGTCTCGAAAAAATAATTAGGGCATGTTACCATGGAAAATCCGTAACCCTGGGGAATACCACGTTCAGTTCCTCCCGGCGAGCGAAGGTTGGAGAGAGTAAGATGAGTTTTGAGATTGGAAAGCTCGCCAAAAAGGTATAGAGCCACTCCAGCTATATTCAGATAGTCGATTTTCGGAGATGATAGGGCCGTGTAGGATGAGGGGGCATATATAAAGTAGGCGATGTAGAGACCGCTAAGAAGCCAGTAGTGAGCACAGTTTTTGAAGATGTTTCTAGCTGGCATTGTAGACAAGGAGAAACGGTGGACGAAAACGGTTTCATATTCGCGTTTAAGGAAATGAAGAACTATGAGTGACATAGAGAGCAGCTGAGAATTCGAGAGGGGGGCAATGGAGGTGGTAGGATGAGAGTAAATATAAGGGCGGAGGAGGGGGAATCCAAGGTGGATTAAGATAGGACCGAGGTATTCGATTATATAGACGGTACGCCAGCCTAATTGAGGACCTATAATAGATTGTATTGTAAGTTTGAATGTTTTTGAATTGAGTGATGAGTTGCAAGTACATACCTAGGTCCTTGATCAAGATTTCCTTTCCAGTGATCACTTCTTTATGTTGAGAAATGAATGCTTTCCTATCTTTCAAGATCTTCTTCTGTTCTGGATCGAAAATACCAAATCTATTGGGGTCCCAGCCGCCGGCTTGCTTAGCCAATGTATCTTTAACATCTTGAACCGTGGTCTTCTCGTCGATATCAATCGAGGTGGGGAGACGTTTGATGGGATTTTTGGGAGCTTTGAAGGTTAGCTTTGAGAATGTTCAATGGCAACAGATTGAGCAACTTACAGCGATTTATGACCTTTAATGTGACTGCCATCTTGGAAGGATTGACAATGTATGATCCGAAGGGATTGATTAAAATTGTTGAAGATTTAAGAAGACAGCGCGGGGCTGGGGGAATTAATAAGTGAACGAGGTGAACTTGCTTGCTGGCTGTCGATCTTTAAAATTATTTGACTTTTGACTTTTGACTATTGACCAGGCCATTTGGGCCAGGCACGGAACATCCGCCACCAATTCACCGATCATGATGATGATCACCATAGGGAAATCCAACGCACCCTGCCAACTGTACGGTCTACGCCCAATCAAAACGATACTTTGGCAGTACTCGGTACTATTCTGTTCGAGATACTCTGAAGTCTAATTAAACTCATCAAAGCCAAATTATAGACCAGCTGCCTAGTTCCTCTCTATAAATCTATCTAGAAAGGATCTAGAAAGGTATAGATATCAAAATCCAGCTGTATGAAAGCGGTGAATGTAGATCACTCATCACATGATATGATAGACTCAAGGTTTAGTTTAGTATGTTTCATTTCACCATCTCTCTCTCTCTTCCTCTCCTCCTTTTTGTTGATTCTCGCTCTGTTCTTATTGTAAACATGACCCTCCCACTTCAAATGGATGCGATATCATACCGAGTGGTTCAATTGGTTGTCAATCGTGAGATCTATCAAATACAACTTTACCTTGCATTGCAGCCCTCCACAATCCTTGCTCTGCAAGCCATCTTCTCCTCACTGGCCTGCGAGAAGACAGATTTGGGTGATTTGAGCTCCAACAGCCCCTGAAAAGAGGAGATTGGGGGGTTGAGATGTGCAGTAGCCAATGCTTTTTTACCCACGAAGTACTCAAGTGGGACTTCTTCACGTCCCTAGAGCTTCATTTTCAGCAGCATCAAAGATACACCAACACACATATCCTGCAAAGTAAAGCAAATAGTGCATTTGTTGTAGAGTCTTATGCCGTTGGCTGAATCCTCTCACTTCCCCAGATATCGGCTTTGCGGGGTCAGGTACAATGTTGTGCTCTCAATAAACCAATCAAATCTTAGAGTAGCTTTGAAACATTTAATTTTGTCTACCTTGTGTCATTGATTTTCGTGTATGAGTCAAGCAAAACACAAACCTGAGGGATCTTTCGATTCTGAAATTCGAATCGAGCTGTCGGAGTATGTTATAAAGCTTTTTGTTTGACCACCGAATCTCGATTTAGAGACTCCGTAACAATATCACGTCCATACCATTGAATCTATAGGATAATATCGAGTAGTATATCGTGTGGCAACTTAGTGATACATCAAGTGCAAGCATTTCCTATCAAGTAGCGCGCCATGTCCAAATTTGCGACTTTGCATACGTCCAGGTCTCACGTCAATCTGAAGACTGTTGACGCATTGCCCAATGAATTACTAATATTTCAGCCTCCGGGCAGTTTCTGATGTAACCCTTCAATTTGATATTCACAGGTTTTGATTGGGTTACAATGAAGGGGACATCAATTCCACTTTCTCTTCAAGCTGCAACACGGCAGGAGCTATCAAATCGAGGGGAGAGCTTCCTTTCCCCCCCTCAATTGCTTACCAGGTAGCTCAGCTTCCAACCTCTTTCTTTTACTCCCTCCTGCATCACTTTCTCTTTTTCTCTGCCCCCTCGAAGAAAAGCTGTCCTGTCCCTCTTCTCTCGCTCGAGAGTACAAGTCATACAGACACTCCAGGAGCACTTTGATTCAGCTCATATGACACACTCTCTCTTCTATCGCAGCTGATAATCAATTTTTCCTAAGTAAGTGATAAACATCACGATTCACTTTAGCTTCTTGTTATATTGTTGTCTACATTTGTCGTATCTTCAGACAAAACTAACGCTTCAGTAGAGGCTAATTCATTAACACAATCGCAATGATGAGACGCCTTTCAAGTGTCTTTAAAAGTAAAGACAAGGAAAATACCAAATCTTCACCTACGTCTGCCGAAAATGGAGCAACCTCATTAGGCGGCCAAACGCGTCGTTTGACTTTAGGTGTGACTAAAAAGTCTACCAGTGGCACTGCAAGCTCCAATCCTCAAGCATTCGAAGGTCCCGATCATAGTGTAAAACGCGCTGGCATTGTTGGAACTCTCGAGTCACTCGGAAAGGTTATCAGTACTGCCAACCGTCCTTTAAATACCGAAACTGGAGATGGCTCATACGATACAAAACAAGAGCAGTCTGGTTTATGGGATGATCTCAAAGCATTGCGAATTAAAGATCTGGAGACATTGCAGATGACTATAAAACAAGAACTAGGATCCTCAAATCTGGCCGATGATAAGACCATGTTAATGGAGAAGCTTATTCAGGTAAGTCTGACCCTCGACTTTCGACGAGCAAAAACTAAGACTAAATAGTTGGTTGCAAATCTTCCTGGAACCTCCAAGACTCGAGTTAAGCTCACAGAAGTACTTGTGGATGAGCTGTGGGGATCCTTGGAACACCCACCAGCTTCAATGCTTGGTGACAAGTATAATTATCGACAAGCTGATGGCTCGTGAGTACACCACTAGAACCATACGTGATATTTCTTCAACTAATCCTTATTCATAGATATAACAACATCAAGTTTCCCGATATTGGAAAAGCAGGCACAGCGTACGCTCGCAGTGTTACCCCGAAAATCGTTCAACCAAACCCAAAACCAGATCCAGGGCTCATATTCGACACAATCATGAGTCGAGAAAATGGTGGATTCAAGCCCCACCCGAACAATGTGTCCAGTATGCTTTACTATATTGCAAGCATTATCATTCATGACTGCTTCCGCACCTCACACGAAGATTTCAATATTTCAATGACCTCTTCTTATTTAGATCTTTCTCCTCTGTATGGAAGTAATCAGGATGAACAGAATAACATGCGAACGCTAAAGGATGGAGAACTAAAACCGGATTGTTTCGCAGAGAAGAGATTATTAGGTTTTCCTCCTGGAGTTGGATGCATTCTTATTGTAAGTTGCTTATATGAATCGTAGACCTACAACTAAAGCGTTATAGATGTTCAACCGTTTCCACAACTATGTAGTGAAACAATTGGCAACAATAAACGAGAATGGACGATTTACACCCCCCAAAGATAATCTACCAGACGATAAAAAGCAAGCAGCCTGGAAAAAGTACGATAACGATCTCTTTCAAACCGGACGGCTTATTACTTGCGGTCTCTACATTAACATTATTCTACTCGATTATCTCCGCACAATCGTCGGTTTGAATAGGGTCAATTCTACCTGGTAAGAGTTGTTTGAGTTGAGACAAGAATTCTGTATAGCTAAACTCAATAGGACTCTCGATCCTCGAATCGAAATGGAAAGAAATGGCAAGCCTGGAACTGCCGCTGGAGTTGGAAATCAATGTGCCGCTGAATTTAATCTGTAAGCCTTTCTGTTAATTGCCTTCTCAAAATTCAAGCTAATTGTATATAGCGTGTACCGATGGCATTCCTGTATCAGTCAACGTGATGAGAAATGGTCAGAAGAACTGTACATGAAAATCTTTGGTAAGAGCTACAAAGAAGTCACTATGCAGGAGCTTCTCATTGGTTTGGGTAAGCTCGAAGCAATGACACCAGAAGATCCCCTGCAACGAGACTTTGCTGGTATGAAGAGAGGCACTGACGGAAAACTCAATGACGATGATCTCGTCAAAGAGCTGACTGCAAGTATTGAAGACTTGGCTGGGTCATCAGGAGCAAATAACGTTCCTGCAGTCCTTCGTGCTGTAGAAATCCTTGGGATGGAACAAGCTCGTGCATGGAAGTGCGCAACTCTAAATGAATTTCGCAAACACTTCGGCCTCATACCACATGAAAAGTTCTCAGATATCAATTCAGATCCAGCCGTCTACGAGAAATTGAAGGTTCTGTTCGATGAGCCCGATTTGGTCGAACTTTATGCTGGTTTAGTTTGTGAAGATGCCAAGGCGCCAATGGATCCAGGTGTTGGCATTGGACCGACCTATACAATCAGTCGTAGCATTCTTTCTGATGCAGTTACGTTGGTTCGTGGTGATAGATTTTACACCACTGATTATCATCCAGCAAACCTTACGAATTGGGGTGTTACTGAAGTCAACTATGATTTGAATGTCAATCAAGGTTGTGTTTTCTACAAGCTGTTCATCCGAGCTTTCCCGAATCATTTCTCGTATAACAGCGTCTATGCCCATTATCCTCTTACCATACCGTCTGAAAATAAAAAGATTATGGAGAAACTTGGCCGTGTGGATGACTACAGTTGGGACAAACCGGTCAGGGTTCCAGAACGAAAGAATATTGTCACCTATGATGGAGTCAAGAGTGTTCTCACCAACGCGGATGCATTTGGCGTTGATACTTGGCGCAGAGGATTTTCTTACCTCATGGGAGAACCAGGTGCGTAAGCTCGTTGTGAAAGCTATACACTTAATACTAATATTAGTTTAGGTGCCAATTTCATGTTATCTGGCGATGGCGACTTTTTTGCCGAGCGTCGCAGTCAAATGAAGGAATGTATTTATCAAGACAAATGGCACGAGAGTGTCAAGAATTATTACGAAAGCATTGTTCCAAAGCTTCTCAAGAGATGGTCCTACAATATTGGTGGCACGACCAATCAGGTTGATGTCATTCGGGATATTGATAATTCCGGTAAGAATTTCGTCAACTTGGTCCCTTTTATTCTTATCTAACACTGCTTAGC
This sequence comes from Botrytis porri, assembly GCF_014898465.1. Lineage (NCBI taxonomy): Eukaryota > Fungi > Ascomycota > Leotiomycetes > Helotiales > Sclerotiniaceae > Botrytis > Botrytis porri. Next base: position 1,807,201 of record NW_024066081.1, on the reverse strand, counting down.
TCATGTTCACTTCGCCGCCAACATTTTTCACCTACCACTCAAGAGCGAAGAGAATCCCAAAGGTGTATATACTGAGCATGAATTGTATATGGTTTTGGCTGTCATGTTTATCGTAATTTTCTTTGGTGACGTCCAACCAGCCAAGACCTTTGCACTACGTGCTGCTGGTCTTCCAGTCACACAAGATCTTGGCCAACTGGTCGAGCAAAATGTGAACTTTATCTCAAAGACTAGTCTTGTATCAGGTATCGTTGATACTTTCATGGAAGATAACAACGCACTTAAAGATTATGGTGTGCACATGGTGCGCCATTTGTTGAAGGCTGGCTTGGGAGTTCATGAGACTGTGTTAGTGTATCCTCCAATCATTCGCCATGTTTACTAATATTTTTAGTTGGTCACAAATTTTGCCCACAGCAGGAGCGATGGTAGCAAACCAAGCTCAAGTTTTTGGTCAAGCCCTTGACTTTTATCTTGGCGATGGCAAAGAACATCTTCCAGAGATTAACCGTCTTGCAAAGCTCAACACAGTAGAAGCAGATGATATCCTTTTGCATTACCTGTTAGAAGGAATCAGTAAGCTATGACTGTCTAATCTGTTTATACCCCGTGTTAACAATCTATAGGAATGTACGGCACCTTCGGTGCTTACCGCACATGTCATCAAAACATTACCGTCGACGAAGGATCTCGCAAGGTCGAGTGCAAGCCTGGCGATTCAGTCTTCGTTAGTTTCGTATGTCTCCCTTTATAAGTCCCGTGAAGATAAACTAACAAAACCTCAGGTTTCACTAGCCCAAGACCCTAAAATCTACCCCGATCCAAAGAAAGTTCGTCTAGATCGTCCAGTTGATTCTTACCTCGTCTATGGCATCGGTTCCCACGCTTGTCTCGGCGCCGATGCTTCACGCGTAGCTCTTACCGCTATGCTCAAATGCATTGGCCGACTGGACAATCTGAGAAGAGCAGCTGGTCCTCAGGGAGAAATGAAGAAGATCCCAAGAGAGGGAGGATTCTATGTTTATATGGATAAGATGATGGGATCCGAATTCCCCTTCCCGACTACGATGAAGATTTGTTGGGATGGAGGATTGAATGAACCGGTACCGGTGGTGGAGAAGGGGAAAGGAAAGAGAAATGGCGCATGACCAGCCGGGGATGATGTTGCTGATTCGGAAGATTGGAATTGTTGGTAATGGTTTGAATGGAACAGAATGGATGGGTTGCATTGGATCTGAATGGATGAAGAGGGGTCTGGGTATTGATCCTCTAGGCATGACTTACTTGCAATTTCTTTCGCTTCTTGGTCTAATGAGTTGGATTCGAATTTGGGTTTGCAATAATTTGAGGATTTAGGGGGCGACGGTTCTGCTTTATATTTTCCTTTTGCTTCGTTCGATACCTTGCTATTTGTGTTAACCTTTTGAAATTTAATGGTACTAGCTACTTTATGGGAATCTTTCTAGCAATAATATCTTGCATTTTGGTTTCATGACACTACTTCGGTCAACCTTATCAATCGGCGAAAACCGAAGTTGAATGTTCAATGTGTGGGTTCGGTAGTTTGAACCGGGGAGGATATGAAAGGAGTTGGATATTTTCATCTTGATTAAGTCTCCATACACACAATACAGGTACGTAGTCCATACCTAGGTACAGTTAGTTATTGAGATCTTGCTTTCAACGAAAACTAACCGAAGTGGCACAAATAGTCGTGTATTCATTTTTGATCGCAAAGAGTGAAAAGTTGTAGTATCTTGTATATACTAACACGCTAGTATCACAAGACCAGGCTAATAGCACCCAGCGCGGTTCTTAGCTAAAATACACTTCTTCCAGATGCGAATCATGACTCGTTTAACATCTTCCCCCTCATTTCTACCCCCCTCCCCCCCTTCTCAACGCCTTCTCAACCCCATTCCCCAGTCCCCCATCCCCAAATCATCATCCCAAGATCCAAACCCATCCCCCAATCCTCTCAAAAAAACACATCAAAAGCAACAGAAGAAAAAACTCAGAATACATGTACGTAATTACACATGAATGAGGTATGTAATCTTTGATTATTAAGCAACTAATGTAAGTTATGTAGGTATGTAATGTATGGTATCTCAACTATAGGCATTTCTCCCAGGTATATCGAGGACCTGAGTATTTTGAGTATTCGACTTCTACTTCTCTCGGGTATTTTCATCTCCTCTCCCCACTTTATCTTCTGCCCTTTCCTTTCCCCACCCTTCAATCCTTTTCGAAAGCTAACCCTTCGCACGCACTAAGAACTAAAAAGTGTACAAAAGAACAAAATGACGTAATCACCCACCACCAACCATTCCCCCAGATCCACGCTCCAGCTCCGCGCTCAAAACACATGTGACAAAAGAGAAGCCAGATAGCGTATAATATGTGCAAGAAAACTGTGTCCGTCAAGGGGTGCGAGGGCCTCTATCCATCCATCCATATCCATCCATATCCACCCATCTATCCCTCGTAAAAAAAAGAAAAAGATCCACGTATAACATAACATAGTTGTTGCATCATGTTATGTTTGTAGATCGTACCCAGAAAATCTCCCATTACTCTCTTTCCCTAATTCCCCAGTATCATGAAATCTCTTTTTCTCTGTCGACATCTCCAGTTTATTCCTCTGTCAAATCTCCACTCAACCCACTTCCCACCGTACTCGCTTTTTTCCCCAACCTCAACACACTAAACCTCTTCCTCACACTTTCACTAAATCCACTCCCATTACTTCCCATTCCAATACCCATTCCCATTCCCAGTCCCCCAATACCTTGACTACTACCTGTCCCCGTGGTGCCAGGTCTACGCTGAGAACTACTACTTCTCCTTCCATTAGCTACATTACTTGTAGTATAATTTCCCTGAGGAGGCTGAACCGAAAGATCACTCTGCGTTATCCATTCCTTGGAATCCGCCATGCTATGCGGCAAATCATTCTCTTCAGTAATCGCAAAATCATCTACAGCTTCTTTTCGGCCACGGTCTTTATGGGTTATGGAAATACCGTTCATACTCAATCCATTACCACTAAAGAAGCTCTTGCGATTTTCTTTCTTCGGAGGGCGATTTTCTCGATCGCCGCTTCCATTTCGATTGAGGAGGAACGAACTGAGACGTTTAGAAGCACCAGTTGCGCGGGTGTGATCGGGACTATCTAGAATACTAGTATCGATAGTACCGTGTGTGAAAGATTGGGAATGAGGAAGTGCCAGATGTCCCTGTGAGTTGTTCACAAGATCTCCTTTGGATGATGAAGGCGAAAGTGTCCAGCCTGGAACGAGGCCTGGGGAAGTATTCGAGAGAAGTGGTTGGGGAATTTGTAGAGAAGCGAGCTCGGACGCGAATGTTTGTTCAAAATCTGTATGACATGTAAGCAAATGAAAATCATAAAGGAAAGATGAGGATTTACAGTGCTGCAAATCATCCTGGCTGTGAAGATTAGGAGATTTTGCAAACATAGCCAGGCATCTTCTGATCATGATTGCATGATCTATCAACGCAATTTTGAGGGCGTTTTCTATCGGTCCTAGCTCTACTGTTTCCTCTTCTTCGTCCTCACTCTGTATTGGATGAGGCAGCAATTCTTTATATCTCGCTACACTGGATTCAGAATTAGGATCCACGGATATACTCAAAGCTTCAATTAAGAGTGGTGCAATTTCATCTTCGCCATCTGCAATCCTCTTCTCCACGGCAGTCATTTCTTGGGTTTTGCGAATGATTCGTTCAAGAGCTGTTTGGTGAGCATCAAGCTTATATCTATCCACGGAAATAATCTCGCTGCGGCGAAGAATTGTTGGAAATGCATCTACAGTGGCATAGATCATTTTCTCGGCTGAATGATCACTGATTGGGCCTGAAGTAGTGCGACGAGATGTGGTTGAGAAATAACGAGGATTTTCAGCAAGTAAATAGTCTCGAACGACTTGAGGGACTTTAGAACGTTGGAAGACATGATGAGCAAGGTCTCGATGCGGGCTTAACGAGGAAATTTGCAAGAATTGGCCCTCTACATCGTCGACATCGCCAGTAGTGACAATCTGAGCCGAAGGATGTTGCTCTTGCATGCGATCTGTGAATACCGACGTTCGCTCATTAGGAGATCCCTCAAACACAAATTCCTTGTCGCGCAAGCTTTGAGGAAAACCCATTCCTCGGTAAACAACACGAAAGTACTTGGGAACGATTTTGTCGGCCTTGGAAATCGATTCGTACATTGTGGCAATTGCTCGTTGCGTTCTAGCCAACTTTGAAAAATCGAAAACATTCTCTTCGTATTGATATTGCAGTTCTTTGTATGCGGACAGGGCACTACTCCATGCCTCACCCTCTTCAAAGTTTTTGATCATGTCGAAATAAATTCTTTCCTTCCGATCGAAATGAGATTGGGCCGGGAAATCTGGTTCGTCCAACGGAGGCAGTATCTTTGAAGGATCCCATTGGTATAAGTCGGCATGAAGACGCAATGCAAGTCCTGCTTCAGTGTGGTTTCCAGCATTTGCTTGCAGCTCTGCGAGTTGATGGACGTATCGAATGAAGATGTCCTCCTTCTGCATGTCTCGAAGAAATTCCATTAATCGCAAGCGATGAATCATATGCGAAGCTTCACCAGTGACGTCCGTACTATTGACCGCCACCAGAAGATCGAGGAATTCATCAGTAGTACCAATGAGGTCTTTGATAGCATTGTAAAGCGGATCATCTGGATTTCGAGACAAGTTATCAAATAAGGTGAACAGTTCATTGATGAACAATTTCTGTAAAATGCTTTCTGTCAAAGGCTTCGATTTGAAGAGTTCATCCAGGCATTCGATAATTCCAGTTTGGATGGCGCTTAAATCTTCACTCAAAGTCCATTCGCTTACAATCATGGTCTGTAGAACCTCCACTGCGACGCGCCTAAGACCTTCATGCACACTAAGACACAATTCGAGGATGGGTCCGACCAGTGCAGGCACATATTGAACTTGGTAACCTCCCATTTTGGCCAATGCGTATTTCTGTCGCTCTTCAGGGGTAGTATCCCAACCAGTAAACTCCCACGTTCGCCTCAGAAGCTCTGCGCCATTTTCACGCACATCACCAGCAATCTTCCATACTGCTCTTCGTTTCTGCTCCGGGAATGTTTCCAGTGCCAAAGAATCACTGCCGACGAGTTTGAGCAAAGTAGTGAAGAATGCTTTCCACAATTCTGTATTATATTCTTCCGCATCGTCAGGGTGAGGCAAGAATCTGTCTAGAAGAATGCTGGCTAGATACTCGAGTGTTTTGAGTGTTGATTTATGGTGGAAGATGCGAATGCTTAACCAGTTTTGCGGAAATGCCTCACATTCTAATATGCTTAGATGAATATTCAGGAGACCCTCGATTAGAGTTGCCATGTCGCCTTGTGCAAGCTCAAGCTGCATACCTGCAGGCAAATTTGAGATGGAAGATAGGACTGCCGAAAGCTCAATAAGCGCTTCATCGAATTCCGCTTTCTCGGCGATAACTTTACTGGGAAAAGGGTATGCTGTGGGGAATAGCAATGACAAACGAGTCTGCGATTTTACTTCGCCTGTACGTAGTGTAAGATATGAATCGACAATTTTAGGTATGTATACAGGGATTTCAGGGCCCAAATTGTTCATTTGTATCGCCAGAATTGAACAACAAAGTCGAACTTGCTCTCTCCATTGTTCGGTAACCTCTGTTGTCTTACCCCAATGCGGCAAGATCCACCTAGCCGTGTTCGCAGCGATAGCCTTCGTCTGTTCGGGTTGATTAAATAGATCTAGTCGAGAATAATTAATGATTAAAACGAGTTTATACAATATGAGTTTTCCCTTCACCAATGCACATGAATCCATGAAGTCAATGGCAATATGCAAAATCTGCTCTCTGCTGAGTAAGCCGGCAAGCTCTGGAAGCCAAGTATGGAAATGTTGCACAGCCAATGTTTGACTTCCTACCAAAATGGGTGCCGTGGTTCTCATCATTCCTTCAAGTGCCTTGAAAATTTGGCGGAGTTGGCGGCCAAACCCTGAACTCGAACGAGTAATCCCGATGTCCGCTTCTTTCACTTTCTGCTGCCCTCTCGCATGAGTGATGAACTTTAGGATATGTCGAACCACCTTAAATGTAGCACGTAGTTTCCTCGAGGTTTCTGGATCAGAAGGGCTAGCAAGCAAGCGAGTGAAAGACCTCACGAGACAAGGTGATGCGAATGGGTAATTGAATCGAGTTTCGGCATATTGATCAACCAAAGGGCCGAGATTGAATCTTCGGTCATGTACAATGGAAAGGACTGTAACTAGGGCACTAAAAATGAGGTCTTCGTAATCATCGTTCCCGGTGTGTTCGACGAGTATTCCAAAGATTGCATCGAATACGTCGCTAAGTAACTTCACAATCTCAATCTCCGAGACAAAGACTAGTCGTTGTAAAAGTTGCTGCAAATCTTCTGATGGCTGATCTTTCCACTTGAGTATCCGTAAGAGCACTTTGTCCTGTGAGAACTTTGTACTGCATAGGTATGTTTGAACACGAAGAGTCGCGATCGGTCCAGTGACAGCCTCATCTTTCCCACCAGCATTCCATGGCAGGGTGAGATAACCACTTTTGCCAGCCGAACTGCCTCGAGGTAACATGGTTGTCTCATCATATTTGTACAGAAGTAAACAATGGTGCCCGTCTCGCATGAAGGCCTGTTGATCCCACAGTGGAATGTGGCATATAGCAAGAGGATGATTCGGTGCATCCGCAAGTACCATCACCAGATGGCAATTCGGAACCTCTTGCTGTGGTATAGATAAGCGCAGTGTTTGACTCCACGCATCGCCTCGTTCGGCTGCTACTGACTCCCAAGAACTTTGTCCCTCTGCATTCGATGATGGGTAGATAGCGCCCTCTAGCCGCTCTCCGCTTGACTTTCTCACTTCCATAGTTACTTGAATATTCGATCCTTCAAACGACGAGGATACAGGCATCGCACTGCCAACCGATCGTGAAAGAAGAGCATGTTTGGGAAGGAAGGCGTCATCGATAGTGACATAGATATCTGACCTTGGCTTTGTTGGCGCTCCTGAAAAGCCCATTTTATTCGTCTTCAAGATTCCTGATAGTAATGTTGGAGTAGACTTGATCAGCCCATCTGCGTCTGGGCTGTTGAAAGCTTTCAGATATACCTGCAGACGTTCAGTCCTTCGGGACTTTTCGTACTGACCGGATTGGCTTGTCATTAAATCACGAATAATTTCTTCCCATCCGTCACTTAGACTTGGTTTCTCATGCCCAGAAGCAGCTGACGGTGCCCATATACTCATGACATGCTCAGCTTCATCTTGATTTTTCATGAGTGAGCTCAACTTCAGAACTCCCATGCCAACGGTCTTCGAGATAGTTTGAGTTACAACTCCCGGCTTAGTGTCTCCACCATTTCGTGAGGAAGAACTCTTATTCGCACCATCTCGACTAGTATGTGATTCAGTGCCGGCCTCGATTTCCGAGAGAGACGTAAGCTTATTCGCGTTAGATGGACTCCTGGCCTTTCCCCACATCAAGCTCCTCCTACCTGCCTTGGATGCAGCGCCAGCAGATGTGGGTTTCTCCCGATCCTTGCTAGAACTATCCCTAGAGAATGAGTTACCCCTTGATCCGCCGCGAGAAGGAGGTTTGCCTGCTGAGACTTGTGACGACGATTGCACCTTCACTACAAGATACAACTCGCCCTCCGTAGAAGGGAGATCTCCGATGTCAGTGGCTGCGAGGTCTGTAAAGAGAGTTCTCATTAGTCCCGATTTTCCAACACTTGCAAGAGAAGCACTAGGAGGTACGTCCACAATGTAGGTTTCTGAAAGTGCTGCACCTGCCGAACCTGGCTTTTTGGTAGCTAAGAAAAACGATAAAGTTGTGGACTCCGTAGACACCCCAACAAAAGCCTTCACGTCCAACAAAAGATGGTAGAGCACCAGATTCTCGTTCTGAACCGAGAGTTGTGGTTTTTCATCCAACAAACTCATCATAGATTGAAGTCTGGTGACATCTACTGCCGAATCATCACCTGTGAGAACCCTACCGTGGGCAGCAGTATCCCGAACAATAACCTCTCCATTCAATAACTTGTTCCCCCTCACCAGATCCCATACTGTTTTCTCCCTCAATGACCGAAGCTCGTGCTTGGTGCAGACATTATGCAGAATTTGCCTTCTTGAAAGATCCAGAGTTTTGACCAAGGCTGACATCTTATCCAACTTGTGATATTGTCTCGAAAGCAAGAGCTCATGCAAATTTGTAGAGTGCCATTCTCTTAAACAAGATGCAATTTCGTCCACTAATGGTTCAGAGGCAGATGTTGGTGTCTCGTCTCCGATCTTCAGCATAGGTACTGGAGCTGGTGGCTTTGGTGCGCCAGGTTCTCGTTTCGCAACAATTGAAAATTTACTTGTGTTTCCGTTAATAAAAGCCTTGCTCTTCGGTTTCTTCTTCGTAGGGTGTCCGTTTGCGCCGTTGAGATCTGCGGATCGATTGTGCTGATGAATCTGGGCGCCATTGATAGAACTAGAGCTTTTCTTTGCAAAAATGCCATTCATTGATCCGTACCCATTGGCAATGTCTCCATCCTCCGTAGAAACCTGAATCTCACCCTCATCATCTCCTAGGACTTCCCGAACTTCTACGCAACTCGTTGGAAATATTCCAGAGAAGACCCTAGCTTCAAGAGTCTGCCCTTTTATACTTGTCAAGCCAGCCAGTAGGTTGGGCGGAGCTACTAAATATCCTCGAAACCATTGTGAATCTTTCCCACCTTGTTCAATTATGTATAATTCATCTCCAAGCTCAAGTGGAAGATCTGCGGGCGAGGAAGCAACAAATGGGTATGTTGCGACGGCGAATGCGATGCGTGGAAGAGGTTGCCAGGGCATATTATCAACTGCGCATTGGGAAGAATGTGGAATGCGGTGGACGGCGCGACGAAGCTATTAGCAAAGGTATGTCGGCGATAGATGGGAGGAAATCGGCTTCATCAGGAGAATTTTCTTCTTTAATTTTTTTGGTTTCGCGTTGTTGATATTTCTTAGTAGAATATTGAAGTATGTACCTTATCGTAGCGGTAGAAGTCAAGGATCAGTAACGAGGAGTCGATAATTTTGGCCTAGTGGTAATGAGGGACTTGAATATGATAGAGTAATAGACTTTAGGATTCAGGTCAAACAAGTCTCTGAATTCAGTAATTGATCTCGATGTCAATATCATTAACTTTTTTTTCTTCAAGGTCGGGGTAAGTGTTCTAGGTAAGGTTTGGAAGGGGGTAATCGTTATGGTTCTAGGTATATGTAATGTGCGCTCAGACGAAGATTTATTATTACATTGATTAAAATGCAGATGATGCAAATCGGTGATTATTTGGAAATTATATCTTTGATATCTTTTGATGAAGTATGCACTTATCACACTCATTTGTGTTCAGCGAATGAAAGAATCACTTGGGATCGATTTCTATAATAGAGCACAAGGCTGAACGATTTGTATTACGAATTTCTATGAATTTCCTTTTGATTTGTTGTCTCGCCATTGATGTTCTCGTCTATGATTCATAATTGTTCCATATAGTTAAATAAAGCTATTATGATACATCTATCAGGGAGAGAGGTATTATGGAAGAACGAAGCTTCCTATTATTACTCTGGACTGGTCTGAGATGTCGGGATCCTAAAAGTGCTTCCCCTGAATATCTACTTGTGCATTGTATCATATACACCGGTGTTCAAGGCTGTTTTATTCAATAGTATCTTCTGGTAACCAGTTTGATAGTACCATTGCTCCGTTGCAGTTAGGTATACTTCCTGTAGTATACACTCGTTCGTTTGGTCGCTCGTTGCCTTGGTGGCTGGATATTCCGATTCGTTGGATTGCATTTTGTTTGCTGCCCGCCCATTGCTACTCTGATCCATTTTTGTACCTCGAGGTAGGCACTTACTGGATGGTAAACTATACTATCTTCTCGTAGCTATATACACCCATAGCTAAGCGTCCCAAAGTGATACATATTCTTGGACGCCACTGGTGGCCCATTCCTTTCTATTATCCACTTCTTGGGACTCGTATATGGAAATTTACAGAAAGAACAATCAGAGAACCCTTTTGGTTGTGGCTTTTAGATACTCACTTTCGTCACATCGGCACACTTTCCCCCCTGTTCGGATAACGAATCCAACAACCCAGCAGCTTATTAGTCGAAAAGCCACTCTCACTAATTTCATGCCGTCCTCTAGCTGCAGGGGAACCACACACAGACTGCAGAAGTAACAAGTTGTCAGGGACGGAGCCCTGCTTTCTTAGTACCTGGCTCTCTTTCCTCCACGTGTGTGTGAGACCATAGCAATGAGGTACGACGTATTTTGGAACTGTACAAGAGATTGAGGCACGTTTACAAGTTACAACTGTGTCGAGAGACTTATGAGTTGGGTGGGTAGTTAGTCGTCAGCTTTTGGTTGGAGAATATTATCATATGCCCCAGGATACAACTGTGTGGAGGCTAATCATATTGATCAACGCCAGGTTGACCTGGTACGGAAATTTGCAGACTGTTCTCGAAACTGTTCTCGAAGCTGTTCTCTAGTTCGAGTTGGGAATTGGCGTCGATCATGAAGATATATTGTTGGGAATATATCCTCTGTGTGATTCATCCATGGCTACACAAACAGACAAACACATTCATCTCTTCCTCGAACAGTTCCTTGAAATGGAACGAGGCAATGAGGACAGAAACAGAACATCAGGAGGATCTAACTAGAAAGGATTTTCACGCCCAATTTTGTTGAGAATGCTACGATAGCAAAGCAGGTCTGTGTTATGGAGGGGTTTTAGAAAGGCTAAGTCCTCCATTTAACGAGATAATCATATCATACCGGGCGAGTACCTCGCTGTGTAATCTTTCCTGCAAGTTTCTATGTGACCTATGGATTGTCCGCAAGTAAACAGGAACTCCGGAAACCGAAACACAAACACAGAGGGCGTATCATTGGGGCCCGACTATAACCGAGGTTTCACCGTGAACATCGACTATTTATTACTCTCGAGCTCTCCATTCAGAACAGGTTGCACGATTCCACAAGACAGCATTGTTTGTTATTCCTTAAATCTTTGAATCTTCCATAGATCTCAATAATCACTGCCAGCACACCTGATTGATCTGAGTATCATGGCTTCATCCGAGAAAGATGCTGCTACCAAAGCTCGCATCATCAAACACATGAACGCAGACCATGCTGGTTCTCTGTCCCACTACTTACAGCACTACTGTCAGCTCTCCAAAAGCGAAGTTTCCAAACCCAACCTTCTCGATATCACCCTCTCCTCACTCCGAATCTCTTCCAAGTCCGGTAAAACTCACACGGTTCCCCTTGATCCTCCCATGACTTCCTACGCCGATGCTCGACCTCGATTTGTTGCTATGGATTCCGAGTGCCATGATGCTCTCAACATCTCCCCATATACCATTACTCGATACGAGCCCCCTAAGTTTTTCTCCCATCGATTAGTCTTCGGCTTGTGTTTAATGACGATGGTTATATTTCTTACGAAATCGCACATTGTACCCGGTACATTCTTCTACGACAATGTGTTGCGATGGTTCCCAGGCGGCCCAGAAACTTTCTTGTGGATCTCTGAAACAATTACTATGCCGACTTTAGCGCTACATGTGATAGAAGTCATTTGGATGGATAGGAGCAGACTCTCGAAGTACAATGTCGAGAGAGGAAGTTCCTTGTGGTGGAAATGGATGGCAAGCTGTTTGGTTGAGGGGATTGTAAGTTATGCTAGGATCGATGCTATGATCAAGCAACAAAAGGAAGAGAAAGAGTCCAAGGGAAATGGTGGACATTAAGATCTTTGGCAGGCAACATACAGAACAATTCCACACAACGGCAAATTCTATGAGCTGTAGGGATATACTGCGAAACGAACGACGACCAGCACAACCTGGAACCATGACCAGGATATGATGAGAACATATTGAGAATATATTGATTGTTGAAAATGGAAGTAAGCTAGATACCATTGAGAATTCCACAATCGTCAATGTATTACTTGCCCTTTTATTTGCCAGTTTTCATTATGTCTTCATTTCAAAAGAGCCATCCTCAACTATGGTTTTTCGATAAAGTTCATTTTCCCCACTCTGCTTTCTTGGTTTCGAGGAGGATCATATCGAAGTTGACCTTTAATCCATGCGTCAAAGTTATGAGAGGCGTTGTCTCTGCCTAGGTAGTATTATATTAATGTCTGATACCCACCCCCGCAAAAACTTCTATAACCGTGCGAGCAAATCCCCAAAGCATGTATTCATCCTACCAACCAACAAATCCATGTAGGTTACAGATATCTTCATCTCCCGTCATCATGGTCGGTGATAACCATGATTGCCTAAGTTATGGGCGGGTCAGGATTCAATGCGGCTCTTTCATGGTTGGCGTTAAGCTCAGCCTCCGTTTCGCGCTTCCAACAAACGAGAGATATTTTGACTTCCTGATGCTGTTGGACATACTTGGAATTGACCTTTTTAAATGATATTAGAATCAGAATGCTTGGTGTGAATTTGCTGGTTTGCAATTATTTTCCTACTTTGTGTTTTCAGGTATCTGAAGTCTGGTACTTTTTCAGTAGCTGTTAATATTTGAGATCTTTTTCTGCGCGTAGATTTCTTGTCATTCAGACTGCTGCTACTTCGTTGTGGTTGTTACATTTCATTCATGTAGTTCATTCATTTATTTGATTTCTCCATTCTTTCTCCATACCGATTCTCATCTCAATACATGTCTTCACTCCTTACAACCCTCTTCCGCAGATCCCACTCCAACTACTATCCCAACTCCTCGACATCCATATCTACCTCTTCAAAAATGGGTTCATGTCTCTCCTTGTCCTCAGGCCCCTCTCCAAAAAATACAGCCTTCACATCCACAGCCTTTGGGCGCTCATCATACGTACAAATTGAAAAACAAGACGAGGTCAAGAGATCGTTACTAGTAAATGAAGAAGACTATTATTCGGATGAAGAAGATGTGGGTTTTATGGATGTTCCGCCTAGGAAATATAGGTTAAATAGGGGAAGATTGCAGATGCAAGAATATGAGAATATGGAGAGTAATGACCCATCACAGGATGATTTTCTTCTGAACAAAACACTTCCTCCTTCTCCGGAAGAAGGGGACGAGCCCCCGTTCGAAGGTATGATCAAAGTGTGGAGTTCGGAGGAAGAGGGAAGATGGATGTGGCCAAGGGGAATGGGGATCCCGGTGGTGGTTAGTGAGGATTATAGAAAGTGGAGAGAACAGAGAGATGAGAGGGTTGGGGGGTTGAGATCTTAAATTGAATTTGGGTTTGTGGTTCAGGAGTTAGGGGAAGATACAAAAGGGTTTTGGTATATAGGACATTTGTTGTTCAATTTGGCTTCAGTGTTTAGGAGGTAGGCTGATTTCACACTTTGGGATTGTTCAATTTTATATTACATGTAAATTTTAGTAGTAGTGGTTTTGGTTTTGGTTCTAAAGCGTATATTGCCATCTCATTTTGCTTGCGACAATTTATTTATCTTTATTGTAGGTATACTGAGGCTTGCATTGTAATGACTGTCCTAAAAAGACTATGGAATCGAGATATTTCTCTTGATATCTAATGTTGGCTACTGTACAAGTAGGACCATGAAGCCTTCCCACATTTTCTATTTCTCTAGCGGGTTTAACTTGCTTGCCATATTCCTGAATTCTTCTTGCTTGGACTTACTAGTGGTGGAGAATAAATGCTGCAATCTTCCACTCTATCAATTTACAGATGCGAAAATTGCAAAGCCTATCCACAATTTCCGTTCATGGTGAGGTACAACTTGATAAGAAGCATACTACAGCTATGTTTATCTCGCATACAAGTTGATGAGAAGCGATACGTTCACCTCGTGCGCAGTTCGTCTGATCGCAACATATACGAGAATGTGCTCTTGTTTATGAAGATCACAAATTGCGACCTCTAACCACCTAGGCAATGCCCGCACTTCTACGAGAAGGATTATTCTAGAAGAGAATCGCGATCGTGATCGTGGAGCGTGGAGCATTGATCTCCAGGTTACACTCTCTTTGAGCCTCTTCCATACTACACCAATTATCTCATTAATTTCTCAGACCACTCCAATCAAGACACATCAAAATGAGGTGGTTCTTGGGTCTGCATACGGACATCAAAATATGAACGCATATCAAGCGCGCGGTAATATAGTCAATTATCACGTGGGTCTCGGGCCGGACTCGACCAAGAGATACCGGCCGGATGGGGCTGATGATGGACAACCGAGTTGTTCTCTCAAGTTTCTGTAGGCACGCCGAGAATGTAAGGATGAATTCAAGTAACTTTTTACGTTCAGTATGGTCGGTCCTCATGACATCGTCCTCGGGGGAAAATCCTCGGACCCTGTGATATGGCGGTGCAGTGGTTGTCTTCCTTGTTGGTGGTATTAGATATCTGGGCTATCTGGGCTATGGGTTTAAGGGTTATGAAACCTTATAGAAAAAGTTTATATTTTCTCGGAGTTTCTAGGGAATATTCAGGGATCTCTTTACATTGTTCTCTAGAATGCCTTCACGTGGGTCCAGCGAATCATCCAGTACGCATTCTCTACCAAGGGGGGGTTCCTCTTCCGGTCGGGGATCAGCAAATGCTCTTCCAGTCTCGAGAAATGTTAGCTCAGAACGAGCAAGTCTCCTCAAACCCTTTGGTGTAAGCATTGATCCAACCCACCGCAGACCTGTGTCATCAGGTACGAACAGTGGGTATCGTAGTGATAGTGATGGATATCAGAGCGGAAATGATACCCGTAGGAGGACAGAATCTAGGGGTAGAAGTGGGGGAAGTAGGAGTGGTTCTGGTTCTGATGCTACCACTAGAAGTAGAACAAGGAATGATTTGCATAGTAACTCGTCCTCGGCAAATCGAGATCGGAGTCAGAAACCACGATCATCTTCGCAAGCGTCATCAACTCGTTCCAAGAGAGATGGATCGGTTAGCGGAATACCAAAGTATTATGATGAAAATGACCTTTTCACTCACCACATCCCACCGAAAGACTTTGAAAGATTGAGAAAGGAGGTCAAACCGACTAAAAGCCCATCAGAGGTACCAGACTATTACGAAGATAATGACGTTTTCAATTACTCTATCCCGCAAATGGACCATGTAAGATCAGCAAAGGAGGTTATACCTCCTGATCACGAACGGAGAGCTAGGTCAAGAAGTCGTCAGGAAATCTCTAAGAGAGATACAAGTACAAACTCTCATAAAATCACTGGCGCGAACTCAGTATCATCCCACGAGATGAAGTACTCGAACAGTCCGCTGGAAATACCTAAAAACGTGGCAAACAAGGTCCAGATCAACAGTAAGTTATTTCCAATCTCTGATTACAAAATAGATATTCAAGCATTTAACATTCATACAGAGCCAGTCTATCACCCTGAGGAAGAGGCAGCAGAATTGGATGGTGATGTGGAGGAGGAGAGACCAAAAATTAAACGGAAACCAGTCAGAGCTAAAGCGCAATCAGGAGGGGCACATTCGAGGGAACATGCGAATCGGCAACCGCGCTACCATGGAAATGAAAATCCACACGAACCAAGAAAACAATTCAGTTTCGCGTCTCTCAAAAAACCTTCAAATTCAGAGGAAACGCCAGGTAGTACGTGGGAAAGCGTGGGTAGAAGAATATCAGACAACCCAAGCCCTCGAGCTCATCCCACCAACGGGCTAGGAAATACACGACCGCCGGAACGTAACATCCGTGAAGAATGGTGGGGAGATAAAAGACGTCCAGCTCGTACACCCCAAGAGCCGGTAAAAGAACAAAAGTCGAAATCTAGTCGTTACTATGCAACTAATAAGATAGATCCGAGCCCAGCAGGCGAAACCCGTAGAAATCCTTCACAACACTCAGAGCGATATCCTTCATCAAATGACTTTTTCGATAAGATCGCTCCTCGAGTACAGGAGGAAGAGAAGAAGAAGAGTTCATTGAAGAAGTTTGGAAGGGCTCTTGGCTTGGGTCGTAGTAAATGATTGGAATTGGACTGAGATGGTGTGTAAGTTTAGCAGGATTTAGGTTAGATTAAAGGTGTTCTGTACTCTTTTTTCGTTTCGAGAGACTGTTGGGGATCTTGATACTTTTATCATTATTTGACTTTTCATCGTTGGGTTTGTTATTGTAAGCTTATTTGGTTGGTTCAGTGTGTTTTGAGCGACTGGGGATTTGTTTGTGTAGTTGATGTGTTTGATTCATTTTTCGGGCCTTTTTACATCTCACATTGAGGCTGTATGCCTTCTATTCTACGATGAAAATAGTTACAGAGTGAGTAGATAAAAATTTCCGACCAGGTTTCGACTAGCTCTAAAATGCACAGAATTCAACAAATTACTCAAGTAATACAAACTAATGAGTCGTAGGTACACGCTGCCCTATTACCGAACATATCCTCGCTTGTGCGATAGGAGAACATGACAAGCTTCCCGCGTAGATTTCGACGCAGACGATTCTTTTAAGTAAAATGATGCAGTGTTCAATCGAATATGACAAGAGCTCAGAATATCAATAATAATGAATATTCAACCATTCCCTATCATATCCTGGTCCCTAAATTCAGATTGAAATACAGGACGTAAGATTTTCATCGATTTGATTTCATGTCGCTGATAACTGTGTCTGATATTACGGACGGATATAAAGTTAGTTGTGATGTGTATAGGGTAGTAATACTATGGCTGACGTTGCAACTGAAATACGTATTATAGTGTATAGTATAAACCAAATATCTACAGTCCCAAATGTTTCCCAAAATGGGTATCACTGAAGATATCGAAACACCGGAATGTACATACTTCAGAATTGGAGCCTATATTATCAAGAATCGAATCAATTTATACCTAATAAAGAGAGGGAGAGCTATCAAAATACATTAATTCATGTTTGAAGTATTTCAATTTCTGTATCTCAGGATATTACGAGCATATTCGATATAGCTGGGTTCTTGAATACCTAGGTACTGTCAGCAATATTCGAATTCAATAATTTTTATTGGAATATATTCATGAAGACCAATATGTACTACTAAAGTAAGATGTAATTGAAATATGGAAAATACTGATTAAAACGCTGATTGGATTAGGAGTAATCATAGCGACGGTCTTCCAAATATATAGATTTGAGCATCAAAAACTCGAGGTAGATAGATGATTGCAAATCAACAGTTAAATAAATTACCTAGCAATTCACATATGTACCCCCGGAACAATCATCATCAATAAACAGAAACGTTTGACCTTTAAACCACTTCAAAAAAATACACGAAGTAACAACAAACGCATCTAGAAACCACGAAATGACAAAATCCTTCCACAGATGCATTAGTAAGAAGGAGGATTCACAGCTAGATTACCATTTGCCTGCCTTCTCGCCATATAATCAAACTTTTCCACGATATTCCGCAACGGACCCCACGATACGTAGCGCATTCTATGTATGGGAATTCCTCTCGCAAGACCATAAAGTATAAGATTAGGCTTCGTGATCCTACGACCGATATCGAAATCGATTTTCGGCGGCACACCTCGATACCATCTCGCGCGATCGCGACGGGAAAGCTCTTCCACGACTCCGTAATTACAATGCTTGGCGATGAGATTTTTGAACGGTGTAGATCCGCTTGTGTATCGAAAATTGTCGCTTTGCTCCGGCCACATGGGTGCGATGTATTGACGACTTGGGGCGACAGCCAGCTGGCCTCGATGGAGTTCGAGCGCAATTTGTCCCCGGCGATTGGCGATCATCTGAGCTTGTGTCATGCCAGCGGGAATGTGTCTGAAAAAGTCGAGACGATATCCCATTGCGATCATGAGAGCATTGTAGCAGACCATTGCAGCACTGATTTGTGCGTCTATCACAGCTGCGGGTCCAGGAATCGGACTCTGAGCTGATGCGTTGGTTCGCATCATCCAATGTTTGGGGTTAAATTCGTTTCCGCTTATAGAAGTACTTCCTATGTAGGATGAAAGGAAGTTCAAGATATGGCCGATAAGCTTTTGTTCGGCAATATAGTGCCGTGGGAGTGGAGGAACGAGGTCTGGCCTGGTAGATTGAAGTCCGTTGTAGTCGTCCAGATAGTCGATGGTTTTACGTTTGGGTGAAATTACTATCAGTGTATGATGCCTGTATCCTGGTCCAAATCGATCATCTATCTGCTCATAGTTAGAAAGTGAGCAATTATTTGCTTAGAAAAGATTCTGAAGAGAACAAAATAAGTGATGTGGGTTTTTCATCTGGTACTAGAATCTGTGAACTAATTACGAACCACTTGCATAAATATATGAGATGCCTGAGCAGCGAGCGTTCTAGATCTTGCGGTTTCGTGAGAATGCAGCATCCTATCAGTAACTCGAAAGAGACCGTTTAACATTCCCCCTTGGACCGCCATGAATAAGCCTGATGTCTGTCATAGTCAGATTGTCAGCGGCTGTCTACTGGGGAAAATATTTAACGATACGAGAAATGAGTACTTGTGACCAGACCAGGATAACAAGAAATGTAATTTGTGAAACAGGAAGGAAAGCAGGGCTTGGGATCAGAGAACACCCTTAAGTATGAATGATAGTGAAATACCGAAAAAGCTTACGAACATTATAAACCGACTGAGTTAGTACATCCCATGTGGCCGGGTCACGAATAGTTTGCGCGGGATACGTCCCTGGAGGTGGCAACCAAAGCTCTGCTCCAATAAATGCACAGTAGGGAATATCATTTACACCATTTGCCGGGCGAGGACAGAGAGAGTTCACTCTTTCGCAAAGCAATCGAAGAGATTTGTTTACTGCATATGCTGTGGGTACCCACCATGAACCAGGGGGAACAGGATTCCCAGGTACTCCGGCATACCCAGGCCCGTCCCAACCAGCAATGACCAGGATTTCATCTGGTGTAGTGACTTTCCCTGCCTGACCAAGATTATCCGGAGCGACCTGGACGCGGAGTGGTGCATATGGTGGAAAAGGAACAGGTGGGTTGATAACTGTATTAAGTTCCACTATCTCCGCAGCGGTCAATGGACTAAAGAGTCCTACTGGAGCCTGACGGAATGGCATATCGATTAGACAATACGATAATTACGCTTGAAGTAAGATGCGAAATTTTGCCCAAAAAGTTTGAAAGCAAACATACTGGACGCGCAAAGTTGATTCAAAATAGTATATCAAGGACAATGAATGTCGGTTATCGACAAAGAGTTCGTGTGACACATTGCCAGATTTAACAATGACTTGGTCGAAAGGAGTTTATTTTGAGTCTAAAGTCCCCCGCATGTAGACTATCTTCGTGAATGGAATTTAGTATCAAAGAAAATTTCGGAGAGGATATTGGTTTAATTGTTTAAGTGACTATAAACAAGGGCCACAAGTCTGGTATCAAGTGAGAATTGAATATTAATGTTTTCCATAAGCGTTATTATTCGCAGTAGGAGAGAAATGAAAATGAGACCCAGATAGGAAACAAAACAAGTACAAATCAGAACTTTTGAAATTGCACAACACAGTGAAGTGCATCATTTTCAATTGTTTTTTACCATGAACTTCATGGCCTGCGATCTGCAGGAGAGCGACGAACGTGCTTGGAAGGATCAAGGCATGGTATTCGATGACCACCGTGTTTGATAGCTGATACTGTGAATTTGTTTTGATAGAAGGCCATATTGTGAACTGAAAGAAACGGTGAGAAAGAACTCAGCTGCGCGTTGATGTATGTTGTATCAAGTATTGTGAGAACTGGTGAAGATTGGAAGATAGTTGATCAGTACTTCAACAGATACCTTCCTACAATACTAGCAGGTATGTAGTATACTGTAAGAAACAATGATTATGAGGAAAAGATAGAAACGAGTGCGACGAGGACTGAGGGGTTGAGAGCCCCTTTTAATGAGAAATTATATAGAGGGCCATATGTATACCCAGGGAAGTTTCCGATATTGAAGCGAAATGGATCATGGAATGGAATACATTGAGTGTCACGTGAGTAAATTTTGGTAACAACAAAATTACCAATATACATTGATATGAATCATGAAAACACAGTGCATCTGGAGAATATATACCGGACAACCAGGTAGGCAATGCTTCCGTGAACCTAATGAACCTAATGACCCTCATGACTCTAGAACTACTATGTAATTCGTACTAGATACGACGATTTGACGGTTTCAGACATCACCGGAAGGGATTGATAAGATAAAGGAACTTTTTTGTAAGTTACATATGAATGGAGAATAAAATCAAATGTCCGCAAAGAAAGTTATGGGGAAAATTCTCCTTTTGTACGAAATATATTAAAGGTGGAATGTAGTGGAACATCAATAGGATTAATAAAGTACGTCCCCTCCCGTATCCCCTGTACTCAACCATCCAATCCATCAATTGGAAACAAGAGCCATCGTTGAAATTGGGTTGACTGCGCAAGTGCGAGTCTCAATTGAGCGATGGGCTATCTGAATATCCAGATTGAGCTCTGAAACCAATTCTAGAATATCCCATCATCAATGCTTTGACAAATAACCGTTATTTACCATACATACGCAGCGCAACGATGATCGGTCCCGAATACTGAACGAAAGAACGGAACCATCATTTCGAATCTTACTCTAATAAGCTTTCTCATCACCAACATCAAGCGCGTGAGCGACTTGGCATACATGACGGATCGAAGGAGCCAGCGTTAATTAAGGGGAACATAATCACACATCTGTTACACGAACGTACCAAGACCTGTCAAGCCTCTCAAGCCTTTTCGAAGCTTTGCTTAAGCATTACACAAGCTTCACGCAAGAGATCATATATATGAAAGCCAAGTCGGGTGTTCAATCAAGATCTCTTGTGTGCAGCGTACGCGTAGATCTCGAGCGTGTGAGATTGGCGATGTTTAACGTCTGGTGAATGGCCAGCACAACCAGCACAGCCAGTACCGGCATTTCAAGTAGAGTAGCATTTTGATAAGTTACGCGTACGCTGTAGACATGGTGGTTCCCATCAGCGGTTGTGGGAAATCAGGGGTACATTGTCAATTTACCAATAATATGGTCTTACAATTTCTTTTCAGAAGAAAGAGAAACCCAAATCCCCATACAAACAAATAATTAGAACCAGGATCCCCACCCCCAAAAAGTCCCCAAATGTGTATGTATGCAAGTGCATTAGATTCTTTACCCGTGGTTTCTCCACAACTTATATTAAACAATGCTTTTGGGGAGCACCTTCACAATCAATTCAATTCTCCGAAAAGCCTCCTGTAATTTCCTCGCTCCAGCGGTAGTATACGAGAGTATCTGTCTGATGACATAGCCCCTTGTATTAGACAATTTCTTCCATTGTGCTTCTGTATATAACTTCTAAATCCTCCAAGCGAATTCATCCCATCGAAGTATCATCACTCTTTACATTTACATTCTTTTCAGTTTCATACCTTCCTTTTCGTTTTACCATTAAAAGAATTACATTCGTTGAACATAAAATTGCCGGTCAAAATGCGTTCTGCGATCATCCTCGGAGGCTTGGCCTCAATTGTTCTCGCCTGCGACAACCCAGATAATGATGCTTGTGCCAATGCTTTTACCGTTTCCTCCGCCGCAGCTGGTCCTTTCTGTGCTACCTACACCCAAGCTGCAAACTCAGCTTCCACTGGTCTTCCCGCTTTCGCTACCGCTTGCGCAAACAAGCCAAAGAAGTTGTCTAGCGCATGCAGTTGTCTTCAAGTCGCAACCACCTTGGCTACTGTTGCCGTAAGTACTCTCTTCTTAAAGGAAATACCTATGCCTTAAAATGGGGACTAATTCGTCATTAGAGGAGCACAAGTGCCGCTGCCGCCTCAGGCGTAGCTGCCTCAAGCGCCGCCGCCGCCCCAGTTGCTGCTAGCTCAGGTGCAGCAGCCGCCAGCTCATACGCTCGAAGCTCCTACGTCAAATCTGTCACCGCCTCAGTCTCTGCTCTAGCTCACAAAGCAGCAACAACAAGTGTTGTTGCCAGCACTTCGGTCCCGGTCCCAGCCGTTTCATCCTCTGCAGGTGCAAGCGCCCCAGCCATTACATCGGCCCCGAGCGCACCAGCTGGATGCACAGCTACAGCTTACGCTGATATTGCTGAAATTATTGCTTCTTGCACAAACATTGTTTTGGACAACATCTCTGCTCCAGCAAGCTCCACCATCGATCTTCAAAAACTCCAAGACGGATCCACCGTCACCTTCTCCGGAACTACTTCATTCGGAACCACTGCCGATGCTGACTTTAACCCAATTGTTGTCAAGGGTACCGATATCACCATTACTGGAGCTGAAGGACACGTTATTGATGGCAACGGAGCTGCATACTGGGATGGAAAGGGTTCCAACGGAGGAAGCGCCAAGCCTGATCATTTCTTCGTCGTTCAGGATGTCGTCAACGGTGTCATCTCCAACCTCAACATCCAAAACTGGCCTACTCACTGCTTCGACATTACCGGTGCCCAAGGTCTTACCGTCTCTGGACTTACCCTCGACAACTCTGCCGGAGATGCTCCCAACTCAAAGTCTGGTGGTGACCCAGCCGCTCACAACAGTGATGGATTCGATATCTCTGGCTCCGACTCTGTAACCCTCAAGAACTGTGTCGTCAAGAACCAAGATGATTGCGTTGCCGTCACATCTGGATCCAACATTCTCGTCACCGGAATGACCTGTTCAGGAGGCCACGGTCTCTCCATCGGATCCGTTGGAGGAAAGTCCAACAACACCGTTTCCGGCATTACATTCTCCGATTCCACCATCACCAACAGTCAAAACGGATGCCGCATCAAGTCCAACGCTGAAACCACCGGTACCATCGAGAACGTCACCTACTCCAACATCAAGATGTCCAACATCAGCGATTACGGTATCGATGTCCAACAAGATTACTTGAACGGTGGAGCGACGGGTAAACCAACAAACGGTGTGACCATCTCTGGCATTACCTTCTCCAGCATAACCGGTACCGCCACTGATGATGCATACAACTACTACATCCTTTGCGGAAGTGGTTCTTGCTCCGACTTCACATTCACCGATGTTGCCATTTCTGGAGGTGGAAAGGCTTCCACTTGCAACTACCCATCTACTGGATGCCCAGCATAAATGATTGACGTGGAGAAGTGATGAACTTGAGGCATGAAAACTCAAGCTTAAGTGAAAAGGAATTCTGGTGAGAAATCAGCTATTGATTAGCTGTGAAAACACAACTTTTGTATATATATTTAGTTCTTGTATAGCATTCGAGATTAATCATTCTCTTGAATATTTAGATCTACTTGAACAATGAGCGATTCTTTGAATTGAATAATAAAAATTCCCTGACCGATATAGAATGCAAAGTGAGGAAATGTTGAAAATTGTTCAAAACTCCCCAAACAAAGCCCCCACGTGAACCAAACACCCCCCAAAATTCTTCAAATCCTCCCCTCTTATTTACATTCTCAAAACCCACCTAAAAATCCCCTTCCAATCCAAACAACTTCCAAAAGATATGTAAAAGAAAAAAAGCAATTTCTTAAGCCAAAAACCCCCTCCCTCACCCTTCGTCTCCTTCCAAAACGCAAAAGCAAATAAAAAGGCCGTGATCACCACCCCCCACCCGTACCCGTCAATAAAAAAATAGCAAAAAAATGCAAAATTCAAGTGACCTACGCAGGGATCGAACCTGCAATCTCTTGATGTCGAATCGCAGGACGAAATCCTTTAATCGTAGTCAAGCGCCTTGCCATTGGGCCAGCAGGCCAGTTATGATGTACTGTTTTTGTTGAAGAAGAGAACGATATTTAAATATCTGAAGTTGGAAAAAGAAACAGGCTGGAATTGACTACTGGTAAAGCCTATTAATAATCCAAATGTCCCATTTCAAATTAAAGAATTAAATGTTTAAATAATTTTATTATAAAAATTATTCAGGGATTTATTTAATATTATTAATTTTCAAAGTTTCATTATTGATTGATTTGTTATATAATTTATTGATTTTGGTCTCTTTTTTCTTCTACGAATAGAGTATATAGAGAAACTTTTTTGTATGCGTATGAAAATAGTGGGGTAGGTTTTCGGTGATGGAGTGATGATAGGTGGGTGGGGTCACTGGTGGGTGGTTCGGTGGGATAGAATTGTTATATACTAATTGTCATCCATTAGAACCATTGATTGTCGCATACCTCTATGGTGATCACATGACTTGCTTTGAATACAGGAAGACCCTTTCTTTTCCATTACTGTATCATCATGACGATTTTCGTCAATGGTTGATACGGAAGTTCATGAGTACCTCCGAGGAGCAAGTCACAGTTTGCATGCATGCTCTACGTGACCGAAACAAGAGGCGGGAATTGAGTTTCCTTTCAAGGAACTTATTAATTGAACTATAGATTTATTTCAAATTAAATACTAGAATTTGAGTCGACTATACGAAAAATCATACATATCACATTTGACGAGTCACATGCAGAGCTTTTGCTACTAACGACATAGTCTTACTTGTATTTACTGGTAATAATGCATTGACATAAGTATAAACGAGTGTGTTTCCTGTCAATCTACGAAAGCAGGATAGAACGCAAGGTCTTTCTCAATCAGAGCTTCGATAAGCATCTCATGCAACAAGCTGAACATCAAGTCTCTTGAATCCACCCTTGTCAGCAACTTCCTGTTGCAAAACAACCATTCTCTTCTGGTCACCAGTTGGATCAGCCGAATCGCCTTCAAGCTTCCATTCGAGGAATTCGTTGGTGTAGTTGGGACTGAAGTCTTCATTCAAAACACCAAGACGTTTACCATACTTGGTGACCTTTTCCCAATCACGTCTAACATTCTTGAGATCCTTCGAGAAGTATGCGTAAGAGCGCTCAAAGATCTTACGATTGACAGCAGAAGCCATTTCAGGTTTGATGTCAATGTATGTCTTATAAGCATCGGATGGAGAACCAAGAACGTGGTCGGTTGCTCGTTTGACGGCTTTCATGAATTTGCGGATCTTCTCTGGATTTTGTGCAATGAATGCATCATTTGCTGTCATAAATTAGCTAGATACTCCAAGTGTTAGGACTATAAGACGCACCGATATACAAGATGGAACAGAAGCAACAACATCCAAGTTCAGCAAGCTCATCAATACGGAGCATTTGAACATCGGAGCGAGGGCGACCTTTGTTTGCGAGCCACTCTTCCAATTCGACCATTTGAACGTTTTCCAATCCGATGCCGGCATGAATAGTTCCCTCGATGATAGCCTTTGAGACATTCATACCACAACGAACAGCTTCATAATCAGTTGGCTTCATTCCATAGTGCTTGGTCAACTCATCGATTTGGATCTATGACCGAAGATTGTTAGATAGTTGTCGCTATAGGAGTATACAATGCATACTTTTCCAAATTCCCCAACATATCCAATCTTCTTTCCTTTGAGACTGCGAAAGTCGGTGGTAATTCCACTATCCTTAAGATAAACCACTCCGGTGAATGGCTCATCAAGTAAGGATCCGATGGAGGTCACGGGAAAGTCCCGAGCTTTGGCGGCAAGAGTATGGATCATGGCTTTGAAACCCATATCGACTTTTTCGGAGCCGATGATTTCGGTAACATCTGGTTCAGTCAATTAGCTACCACTCGAAGGAAACCATTCGAGTCTTTGATTGCTAACCACTTGGATCATTAGGCTCGAGAAGAGCTACCTTGATTCCTTCATCGGCGAAGTATTCAAGCTTTTGAGCAAGATAGACAGGTGCATGATATGGCGTTGCGTGCCTATTGATAAACAATTGTTAGATGTTTCCTTAGCTTCAAATGAGCTCTTCTATCCACTTGAAGCTACAGTTAGATTTATGTAGCCTACCAGTTCATCAAGAATGTGATTTTATCAGTCGACATTCTGTTGATCAGGTAGCTAATACATGGTTAGAAGACTCGCATGGGAAGGGAAGGGGAAGCATGTCCTTTCGCTAGAATTATCTAGATCAAGTTCATATGTACGGTATAATCTCAGATCCAAACTCTATCCATCGCTGACTTGAAGTCATAGATGGACAGAATTTGGAACACCCGCCATGCCTTTGTTACACGTTACCTTGATCTGAGGATGATTCATAGCGCGAGAGAGCCACGCTTCGGTTCTTATCGAACATACTGAATCGATTGGAGGCGAGTAGGATAATTGAGAGTTGAAGTGGTTAGAGGTGAGGTTGAAAAGTTCGAATTTGTGAGTGTAGAGAGAAGAGAAAAGAAAGGAAGAAGAGAAAGATAGAGGGGTAACTCTATTATGAGGCACAGCTTGTGGTCAGCTTCGGCCCTAGTGCGGGGTAAAATCAACGTGCACCCACCATAATGCAGAAGCCAAGTTGATCTATTGATCCCAACAAAATCAGGTCCTACCAATGAGAAGCCCAAGGTATGACTAAATTCAATTAAATGTGTGCAAATCGAGAACATTATGCCGGTTAAATGGATTGTCATCACCATACTTAAGGAAGGTGACTCCAGATATAAATTGCGAACGGCGTCCCGAGTACACATCATGAACCTAAATTTGTACTCATTTACACGTGGTGCAGGCATTTGAGTTTATGCCTACATGCAGTTCTCTCGGTGTTTCTACTCTAAGTCCAGGTCGGCCACTTGAAGTGGTATGGAACTGCGTCGGACTCGTGCTCCATGTGTCGTTGACTACGATTAATCACATGGTGGCGACCTGACTACTATTCTCTCTCCTCATGAAATAGGCTTTCTTTGGTCCTCACAAGCAACAACTACCAATGCAAATATCTCCACTTAGAGAGAGCCTTTCCGAGAATGATCGTGGGCGGCAGAAAAAGCGGCTTCGTCAAATTGTAGTTCTGTCAGGTCTAGTGAATCCAGGATCGTAGTAGAAACTTGTAAAGCATTGATGTCTTGCGAAGACACAATTTCTCGAAGACTGTTTAGTGCTACTTGTTTAAAAATCGCATCTGCAGCAGGAATTCCATTGCTTCCTCCGGTACAGGCACTCGGGAAACAATACCCAGGGCGATATCTGGAGAGAGCGGATAGATATCCTCGACTTGAGTTTCTGTAGGGGCAGGAATGGGACTCATCAGATTCGTAGAGCCTACGTTTAGCGTGGTGCAAGTATCATGTCAATCCTATCATTCATTTGAGCCTTGGACAAGTAAACGGAATGCACACTGAAAGATTGCAGCTGCCATAGTCATACCAAATCCTAAAGCAAGAATCACTGGAAACATGTAGCATTTCGGCTCCATTGCAACTAGGAATGATGGCTATCAACGATAAAGGAGCACCCCTTGTTCTCGAGACCTGCGAATTCATCATCCGAGTCTGCCTATATGTGCTGCAACATGACATTGATGCAGGACTTCTCTTACTGTTCATGAGGAGCTCGTTGAAAGAATCGGACAAGGAGTTCACTATTTCATCGTGAAGATTCTTTGCTTAAATAAAATGAGACCAGCACTGATATCCTTGAAATCTAATAACTTTTTACTATACTTGTGACAGGAGATAACAGTTCATAAAGAGCTTGAATCAAAAGTTCCTCTATTGATACTCACGTCGTACTCACAACAACCCACTCATACTTTCCCAAGGAGGCAACGTCGAGCATTTTGATCAGCATCGCGCTTTAAAAGTAAATCGACCATATCTTTATGACAGAATCGAGCCGCAACCACTAGAAGATCACGATTCCATCTGTCAACTCCATCGATATCAGCTGCGGCGTAGAGGAACCTTTGGATAATCTCCACATTACCTACCTCTGCATGGTACCTCTATAAGTCCCCGGACTCAGATGGAATAAGCGAATCTTCGAAGAAATTACCCATATATCGAATATTTTTCCAGGTTTCGAAGTAGAGAGATATAGATAGGACAGCACCTGTATCTAACCTTCCGCTGACACGGCCACGGGTTAGCCGCAGAACCCCGAATCTTCGAAGGTAGATTGTGCAAGCGGATATACAGCCAAAAGACCATATTCATGTCTCCTCGTAATTCAACTCCTTCAATAGATCCAGACCCTGTCTTTCCTCACCACCGATCATCATAATGTAGATAACGAGGTAGGATCTTTTCGAAACCATGCAAGTACTCTTGAAACAACTTCAACATGCTGGCATTTCTAGCTCACGCAGCAGATTGTATTGGAGAAGGCAAGACAAATAATCGCACTTATCCATAAAAGTAAAGATCAAATCCAGCACCTTTCTCCAATATCTCTCATCCCATAACAAATTTCATACCCATCTCAAACGACCAACGAATCGCACCGAGGAAAACCTAACATTATGAAATTGACAAATAATCCGAAGAATATGCCAAAACCCAAAACGCGAAAACCCCGGCCCCACGAGCTCCGAATGTAATCTTGCCGTGAAGAGGCCAACAGAGTCTAGATCCCCACCAGCTACGACCAATTCCAACACGAAGGAACACTTTAAATTATATCTACAGACCAACCCTCAAGCTACCGCAATCTCCTTGCATACAAAGATGGATTCGCGATCAAATCTTCGAGTATCACATTGTAGATAATTCGGGGAATGCAAATGTCGATGTGCGCTCTGGATTTCGCTCTAGCCTAGCAACCAGATAGTGCTATTTCGTTTGTCTAAGAACTGTGTATAAATGCAATATAATGGGAGTATTTCTAATCTCTCATCGTGTCAGTCCACTGAATCGAATCTACTTGTCATCTTCATCTTGATCTATTTCACTCATTCAGAGCCAAGTACGTCTGGAGACTGAATTTCATCCAACAATCTACCATCACCACCCTCATTTGGATATTCGATCAGAATCACAGATTCTCCAAATCTCTCATCGAGCATCCTTATACCTTTACACAATGCACTATTCCGTCTTTAGAGCTGCAACGGTAGCCCTCTTAAGACTCTGTGGTATCTTTGCTGCTCTAATTGCTGCTACCGACAGAAACACGGCAATGTTGACTCTGACGCAGCTTTGAATTACGACGTAGCAAGAGAAACTACGCAGCCTGATCTTACAGTCAATGTGAAGTAAACGTAATTGGTGAAGAGTTCCTGATAACTGATACCGCAGTCTGACAACAACGGTTCTTGGATAACGAAGTCCTGATATGTTGGATGTTCTCTTCTGCTGAGCTGTTTGAATCTTAAAGATAAATAAATATAATAACTTACTTCTTCTTTCGTGGTAAAGTTTTTAGAACAATGCATCTTATTTGATCCGGTTTTCTGGGGTGAGGGGATGGCTGCTGGCCTTCTGGGATAGATTTTCCACGGATTGACATCTTGCTATATTTGCATCTCATCTTCCAATAAAAAGTTTGAGCCAGCATGTCATTTGCAAAGGAAGTTCTCTTCAGTAAAGACATGACCAAGGCCTAGAACTGATCCACGAATGAGACTTTATTGTAGCAAACATAATAGTGCTATAGAGATTTGACTGATTGTTTTCGGACCGGACCTCAGAATGTTTCAAATACCTAGGTAGTGTAATAATTAGGAAAGGCTTACTCTCGCTTCATAATGCGCAATGAGGTGATGACTCCCAGGAAACCTCCGGTTTTGTCTTACTGTAGGGTTAGTTCCAGATTTAGAATTTCTAGCACGGTCTGGAATTTTCGTGTTGAGTGTCAGTACACAAACTTAAAGACTTTCCAGTTTATTTTACTTCATGAAAAGGTTAGGATCAAAAATTAGAATCGCGAGTCGAGTAACGCGTATTCACCCAACTAGGAGCGCCGAATTAGGATCCATTCAACCTAAATGGTTGATTTATATTTCAAGGTACAACAACACTGTCGTTTGTTGTAGGATGTACACTTTTTTGAGTAAGTGACACTAAAAGACTGACCACAGGCAACCAAAAAAGGAAGTTTGAATCAAAAAGTCGTGTTGCCTGGTTGGTGCATATGATTAGACTTCCCTTTTGGACTTCACTTAGGGATAACTCGGCTTGCAATGGATTCTCCGTGTGCAAGAGAGCCAGTCTCGACGTATGCCATCCAGCGTATGTTGAAAATGTCTTGTTACACAAGCTAGAAATTTGTTGCCTTGACTGAAGAGTGATGTACGGAATAAATGTTGTCGTGAAATGTACAAAAAAGGCGGCACACTGATGCCTCTTGTGAAACGAAGCAAACTCGAACGGAACCATGTGGATAAGCAATTTTTTGACACAACAATCCTTCGTGTGAATTATAAATCGATTAATCCCAAGCTTAGAAATCCTCCTATCTATAGGAATTGTCCATGGTATATACAAAGCAAAACCCGCAAATCCCTCTCTTGATATCCATCGTTCGTATTCCAAAATCAGAGATGGGAATGTAGTCGAAGTCGAGTTCAAAAACCGGAAGTAACGCCAGGAATGTAACAATGTGGTCAAATAATTGAATGATCCACCAGTCGGAGAATGACGAATGCGGCTGTAGCAATAACGGTAATGGTACGACGACCCAAAGGGGGTTAAATATGTGAAGTTGTGTAATAATACCGGTAGTATTCATTCGGTACCTGCCGGTGGAACATCTCCATCTTTTGTAACAATTACATAGTCAGCACTGGTCCTGTCCCCATCAACGAGTTCGTATTCACCTTCGCTAGCACCTGGGGTAGGTGGTAGAGCTCCTGGAATATGTGATGCTAGAGCTGTTGTGTATGATTGTTCTGGCTTTGGAGCAGCTGGCCTGGATGCGAGACTCTCCCCGCTTCTTCCAACACCCCGCGGTGCGACATTGTTTTCAAATTTTGGTTCTAAAGGGCTTATAGGATCGTTTGTAGACTGTTGTTGAGAAACTGAGTTCCCTGGCGAGAAGCTTCCGGGGCTTGCTGCTGCTTGTTTGGCCTTTAGTCTTTCCTCGGTCGCTTTAAGTCTGGCTTCGAGTTCTTCGAGCTCGGATGTTTTTGTAGATATTTCATTCTTCCTGATAGATTAAAATATGATCTTAGCATTGTGTTGTTGAAAATAGTGTTGTTGGGAAGAATGCAAGAATTATGAGGCCATACTTCTCAGAAACTATAGCGTCGAGGTCCTCGCTGCTGTCAAGCTTGAACAAATCATCCAATGCGAGAGCGAATGATCGTGCCATTTGACTAAATACCCATTAGTCTCATAACACAGCTTCCAAACCCATCAAACCTACGATTGTGGCCTGCCAGTTGGCACAAATTGACTGTCGAGTTCGGCGTCGGACATGATTGATTGTGAAGTTAAAGTATCTCGAGCTATCTGGATATAGGGCTGTAGCTTAAAAAGGACCCCGTAATTGAGATCTTCGGGTACGCAGCACGAGATGGAAAATTGGAGGTTGGATATGGAATGTTATAAGAATGGTAGATGGAAAAGTCGTCTTATTGAGATAAGAGTTGGATGATTTCTGGAAAAGTAGTAAACCTTAAGATTAACAGATTCCGACTTCTTCTTGTATCTGTTAATGAATCGTAATAAGTTTGATGCGGATCTCTTGATGCGGATCCTCTGCTTTCATAGATTGAAGGTTGGCACCTTAAAGAGAAATAATAGGGGCTGCTAGACTAGTGTCGTGTGAAATTAATGGAGAAGCTTTTGGTTCGTTCTTTCCGTCAGCTGGGGGTTACAAATGACGAGGAGTGGATAGATATATGATCAAAATTCAGGAACAATCTCAAGGGCTTTTGGTTCATGACAGTTTAATCAAAATATGAAAACGTCTAACGAGGTGAAGTTGTCTCGAATGAAAGTGGTAAGGGGAGTCGGCAAGTGGAATGTGAGGAATGAATGCGTATAAATTCTGTCAACTCAAGCCACTCGAGTAAATATAGATCTATGGAAATAGAATAATCAGACCAGCTTTATGCTGGTAAATTGATGTATTGAAAAATTAACAATAGCTAG
Organism: Botrytis porri; assembly: GCF_014898465.1. NCBI lineage: Eukaryota > Fungi > Ascomycota > Leotiomycetes > Helotiales > Sclerotiniaceae > Botrytis > Botrytis porri. The sequence goes on along the minus strand of NW_024066081.1, from coordinate 1,775,220 downwards.
ATAACATTCAGATATTTGGCATGAAGATCATCATTAAGCAATACCCAAATGGGCCAAGGTAAGGTTGCAATATTCCTAGAAGGTTTTATCGCTTCATGAAGCAGATGAAAAGCAAGTTCGTAAAGCATTGATGTGGCTATCAACAACGCATAAAGGTCTGTCTTCGGGCAAAGGATAAATGGACGGGTAGGATATTGGACATAAATAGGGCATAGATTGAACGTATATTTGAATAAGATGACAGGAGACCTCTCCAATGCCATGCACACATTAGAACACCTTATTCTCTCCATTTCTCGAAGCATTTCTCAAAGAGTTTAGACGACCCCTTTAATGCTGATGAGAAGCGACAATTTCAACTTGGGGCAAGTATTCTGGTGAATATACCAAAAACCCATGAGAGGTGGTAGGTAGTCTCCTTGAGAAATAGCAGACTTGGATAGGTAGGTAGATAGGTAGACAGGTAGATATCGGTACTCGGAAACTTTATGGTTTGCTCCCACTACATTCATCGTCATAGATACCGGTAGATACTAGGTCGATGGTAACTCTTACTGTCAACTCAGAGCGGTAGATAACTCTACCCGTCATAAACTGATGAGTGTCTGGGTGAATAGCTGAACGATCTACAGCGCTGTTTTAGCTTTCTGGGAAGGGTAAAATCCTTGACACTGATGACAATGCTGAACTCAGTATACTGTATATGCGAAGCAAATATAGTGTGGGAGTGTAGCTGGCTTGACTGTGAAAAGACTTGGTAGCTGGAAAGACAAACATCATCAAATCACTACCAGTATGTCTATGTAAAACATACTCCGTGGGTAGGTATGTAATCTTGCATACATAACTCCATAGGTCTACAAGTACTGTACATGGCACCGAATCAATGGAATGCTTCACCGACGATTCCCAACAAGAAACCCCCAAAGAACTGGAGGATCTTCACATATACCTAGGTAGCCGACCAAAAGCTGGCTTTAAACTCCGAGTCCATTTCCATTTGCATTGCCATTGGATCTGATTTTGTTTGATTTTGTTTTTCATTTTGATGGGGACACGTGACCATTCTTCCAAAAATTTGGGCTAGGAAGCTACCTAGTAGGGTATTGTTATGTCCAGAACAGAACATGCGAATGTGAAATGGTATGAATAACCTCAATACTCATAAATTTGACCAGAAATCACTCAATTGTTCTCCCCATCAACCACAACCCAAATTTCTACCAGTCACGTTCAATTATAACTCTGGATAAAGATTTAATCCTTCAGTAGGTTTTCGCATCGATTTTATCGCTTTAAATGCATCATTAATTATTGGAAAAAGGTTGTCTTGATCCTCGGAACCTTTTATCAATTTAATCGCGAGTTTGATCCACCCAACTTTCCTCTTCTTCGTCGTGGCTCCCCTTCACCCTCCCAAAAGTCGTGGAAATCCCCTCGAAAGCTGGCGAGGAGGATACCGTGGCATGAATACTACTACAGCCTATACGCCTCTTGAATGTTTATTGTTATTTCAATCTTTAGTTGCATATGGCACCGATCCAAACTCATTTACTCAAATTTCTCAACTTTTGACCAATAATTCCCTGGTCAAGGATGGGGAAACATACGATGCTGGAAGACTGAGTGCGGATCTATTGGGGGATTTGTATTTACGACTTCTGCGAGAGGAATTGAAGAATGATGCGGAGCAAGATGTGCAAGAAGAAACTGGACCGTCGCCGTCAAAAAAACGAAAACTCTCAAGTCCACACTTGCCAACTATCAAGGATGCCCAACCTTATCGAGAAAGATTGCCAATTTTAGTGGAGAGGTTATATGAGCGGTACAAAGATTATATGGTACGGGCGATCAGGGAAGATGAGGAAAACTACCGAGCTGTTCAACGAGATATTGCGGCAATTGAGAGAGGAGATTGGGATGAGAGAATATTGAGAGAAGAACGGGCGGTCACGGAACAGAATGGGCACAAACAAGTTGCGGATCCTGGCATGAAGCCGAATGGTACCACTAGCAATATTCCTATCACAGAGGAAGGTATATCGAAGGAATCCAAACCTTTGGATAGCAGACTACAGGATCCACGGCCGACAGAACCTAGGCGTCTAGAGCCTCAGCTGCCACAAATCAAGTCATTTGAGATAGCTATTCCTCAATCATTACCTCAAAATGTAAGAGAGCAATCAAGAACAAAAGCATCTCCATCTCCCGGTCCATCTCCAAGAACCGAAGGTCGACCAGAAGGTTTGGCTATCAGTGATGTTTTAAACACTCAAAATTCCACCCCCGTTCCTCCCCCCAAAAATGTTACGGAACAGCAGCCTCGAAATGGTATGCAACACGGAGTACCACCAATGGCTCATCAAAGATCTGGCAGTCATGGTCCACATGGTCCATCTCCTTTACAAACCCAGGCTCATTCGCCACAACTTGGTCCTCCTCCTTTGCAATGGGAACCACCATTTCACCCCGGCGGTCCCAATCCTCCACAGTTCCATAATCCTCAACCTGGATCTCCGCATCCATCTCCACACTCCCAGTTCTACCCCCCACCGTTCCCTTCATATCCTCCTCATTCGTACCCGCCCCCCAACCATCGGAATTCCCTACCAAGTCCACATTTACCTCCGCCCCATCATTCTGTACCATCATCTCCACTGAACCCACAATATCAACAAGGCGTTCTATTACCACCCCCTCATACTATGGGCAGACCTCCGAGTACTACTGGTACGCAATTAGATGCGTTAGCAGACGTTGCTGGACAGCAATATCGTGCAAATTCTGGGTCTCCTATGGCTCAGCAAGGACCTTTACCTCCGGTCTCTTTGCCTCCAGGGTCTATGCCACAAATTCCGCCTCACATGCCATATACACATTCATTCCCACCTCCACCTCCACAAAGACCTCTCTCCTCGACCGGCCATCCTCCCCCTCAATGGATCCCCCCCTTCCAATCACCACCATACCCACTACCATATCAACTCAATGGACCTCCAAATACCCGACCGCCATTTCCCCGACCAGAACTTGTTGCTCCGGAAAACAGGCAATATAATTCACCTTATAATGCAAATCAAACTCCACGGCCTTCTCTACCCATTAATAGTTCAGTGCAGCCAAGACCGCAATTGTCGCAGCCTCATACTCCGTTGTCTCAAGCACCTCAGACATTCATGACTGGGAGTGGCACTAAATGGACACCAAGACCATCTGGCGCTACTCCACGATTACCTAGGGAGCCTTCTCGTCCACAAGCCGAAGCTCTTAGTCCTATATTAAAACCTAAAGTATTACCTCAATCAGTAGAAAAGTCTCCACAAAAGAAATACCGGCCAAAGCAAGATCATGTAAAACCGGGCAACACCAATACACCGAACCCGTCACGCAAGCGAGCTGGCAGTATAACCTCAACACCCACCATTGGCCCATTTAGAAGAAGTCAGTCAGTACAATCACATGCTGACGAACTTTCTCTGGAAAACGAAAATTCTGGTCTTCACTTTAAACAAGAAGTCGCAACACCCCGTGGCGTTGGTGATGTCGCCGATATAGCGACTGATGAAAGTACAAATCGACAATCCAAAATCCCACAATCACCTCGTCAAGCAATGAAACGAAAACGTCTTGATAGTCCTGAACTCAGGGAACCCCGTGGTCCACCCCTGTTCGTTTTATGGACTCGTGCATTTCCAAAGATTAGTGTATCTGCCTTGGAATCAATTAGTGGTCATCGGAACGCGAGCACATTTGCAAACCCTGTTAAGGAGAGAGATGCTCCTGGTTATAAAGATCTCATTCTTCGTCCACAAGATCTCAAATCCATTCGAACGGCGATCACAGCTGGACATAAAGCTGCGGCGGCTGCAGCTGCAGCTCTGGCTACACCAGATGATCAAGGTCAATCAAGTGCATGGCTGCCTATCGCTGAAGATCTCATTCCTCCAAAAGGCATAATAAATTATGCTCAATTTGAAAAAGAATTGATGCGCATGTTTGCCAATGCTATTATGTTTAATCCCGATCCCGATCGTGGGTTTGGTAAAGCATTTGAGAATAAAAGGAAAAAGTCCGAGAGGGGAGCAGTGTATGAAATTGATGAGAATTCATTGGTGAAGGATACAAGAGCCATGTTCATGGATGTCGAAAAAGATATTGGAGCACTGAGAAGTGCAGAGAGGAGAAGCGAAGAAGCTGCGGAAAGAGAAGCTCTTGGCGGACCTTGGGGTGTCAGGCATACAAACAATCATGCTGCACCTGATGGTGATGATGACGATGATGAAGTTGACGAGCTAGCAGGCGATGGAGATGGAGTTGTAGGGAACGGAAGTGGCACGATAAAAAGAAGAAGAAAGGCTTAAAGTGGTGACTTCGCTTCGTAGTATTAGTCGCCCTTCAAGGAAATGTAAATATTATTGTGCTATGAGACATACGTTAATAATGAAAATGAGAAATATTCTCATCGAATACACGAGTTTCCGAGTTTATTCGCTGGTAATATAGTGATGCTGGTGGTTAATGATGATGCTTTTGTGATCGAGGAGAGTTCGAAGGATTAAGGTAGTGTCATCTACATCAGCTATGGGACCATGCGTAGAGATAGGATATGGTTGCATAGGTCAAATATTGATGGGCATCTAATATTTATAGATCTTTCCTAATAGCACACAATAATTCAGAAACCCCACTGGAGGCTAGAGTCCCTAATATAGGAACTTCTAGAGAGTAAAATATAGGGGACTTATTTACTTAAGCTTTCACTTCATAGAGATGAGATTGATGCGGTATCATGAGTTTTCATAGTGAAATTTGATGGATTTATGGTTCAGGAATCAGTGATGTTAATGCGAAATTGATGAGCGGGGAATGAAGAGTATCGGGGAAGAGGGTGTGTTAATTGCTTGATAGAATAGGGGGGAAGTATAGGGAGAGGAAAGATGAGGTGGGGTCTTTCTCTTTGGAGTTAGTTCCTGTATCTATGTAGCTGTGATGCTTTACCGAGCGGGATTTGCATGTTGAATATATGTTTTTCTGGATCTTCATGAGATTGTGGATTTTTAGGATGTGATCAACGACATGTAAGTTGAGAATGGGAGTAGTTCATATATTCCCAAGGCTTTGCACAGCTGGCCGAGATCACGCAAATGATGCATAGGATTCTTCGCTAACCACGGAAGGAATTATCTTCTCAGCTGGGAATTGGAAAACTTCGCACATTTAGCATTTTAGACTGAAAGGGTTATCTCTCATTACATTTGCCATTGTACTAAGGTTGATAGACTTGAAGAAACATAACGTGTGTAGTACATTGATATTTCAAAATCGGCAGCCATCAACGAAAATTGCAAGGAATGTTACCTTGAAAAGGTTTCGGGAGCAGCTGTTACGCTGGAAGTCAAATGTGTGCTTAGCGCGTTGCTACATGAAGACCATCGCAAGAGCAACTAGCAGAAGTACTGTGATATCGAAAGAAAATAAGTTTGGGTATATAGGTATATAACAATTCGACTCGCGAGATTCGTTCGCGCCTCTTGACTCGTAATTTCATGAATCAACACCTATCTTAAACGTGAACTAATCGACAACGATCTTTCCAATTTAACCATATGTACTACAAAGCTTCTAAGGAGCAATCCTCCAAATCTATACACTCAATAGCTGGAATTGCACCTTCTCCGCATCCTTAAAAACAAAACAAAAGAGCATGGAAACTTAGCTTTCCTCGGGCGATTCATGAAGTACAGAAAGCATAGAACTCATCGAACTGACATCACTACTATAGTAAGACCTAGTGTCGATTAGTAATTTCTCAAACGCAATTCTACCACCAAAATATCAGTAAAACCCACCTATCATCGTCTCTCCGGAACATTCTGCTATCTGGACTAGTCGCATAATCTCCATTTGCATCTTTTTCCCTATATCTTCCTTCATATCCATGTTCGTCCTCAATATCTCTCATTTCTCGTTCCATATACTTATTGTCACCTTCCAGCTCGCTTATGTCCTTCTCCAGATCGCGTAGCTCCTCAGTATCACCGTATCGTAAATAGTCTGCCTCAGTCATTACTTTCATTTGCGGTATCCAATCTGCTGTGAGATATTTCCGTTCTTCAGATTCAGAATTTCGACTCCGGCTATGACAAAGTTCTTTCTCTCTGTGCATTGTGTCGCGGGAGTCGGATCGTCCACGTTGGCTACTATAGTCACTACCTAAAGAATGGATTAGTATGCCCTTTTCCAGGGAAATGGTGGAGGAACTCGTCACTTGCCAGATTCGCCGGAAATCATGGAACCAGTTTCTTTCCCCTCATATTCCTCCTCAATCTTACTTGACCAGCAACCCATAATTTTAGGTATCCTATAAGTAACTAGGTATGTAAGAGTATTTAACTTTCGGGTATCAAAAATATACAGTGTTGTGTCAACAACGTGCATAAGAGAATCTAGCACCGGGCTTCAACTAAGGAGACAAACATCTTTACGAGAAGCGGCATGAGAGATGTAGATATCTCTAACATCATTGAGAAAAGGCTGACGCGGTTCAATTTGGGTCGAGACCTTAATCATGGTTGTTCATGGTGTTGGATGTTGGGTTACTCGCTGTGTGGCGATGTGAACAAACGCTGGCCATTGTCACGACCTAATTCACCAAGATGTGTTTATTTTTATTGATTAGACCTGTATATGATGAAAAGAGAATATTGATGGGTGAGATCGCTGGAGTTATACGTCTATCTATGTCATAACAAGCTTTCGAAATGATTTTCGAAATCGTCCCAAGATGTTGGTTAAGATGTATGAACTTTAGAGCTCGAGGATAAGGATAATAATAAGGATGTTGTCGGGGTCTAGGTTCGAATTTAGCGCTTAGGTATGTCGTTTTATAGGTGCCTCGAGAATGAACGGGCCCCTGAAACGCGCTAAAACTTGCCGAGTAAAAGCCTACAACGCAAAACATTCATTTTTCACCGTTTGACTAACATTCTGTTCCAGCTTTCCAGAGTTTTCCCGTTCAACAATATGGTCAAGGAGAAGTGCAGAAGAGCGAAATGGCAAGTCAGGACATTGAATTTTCTTTAGGGAATCTAGATTTGCCGCTTCAAGTTTGTCAGCCACGTCGATGCATCCTTGAATAGGTATAGAATCCGCGCGGCGACCAAGCGCGATGAAGAAATTGGACTGGACGCGCATGTTATTGTCTGCAGAACTATTACTGTCGCGTTTAGATCCGGGAAGATCTAGACTTTAAATCATTCTCAAGACCTGTGCAGCTTGTCAAACATTTGACAGCACGGATTATACTTTTTGAAGGTGTTGAGCAAAGGTCTTTTTTATCTTCATCCGTGGTAGTTGCGCACATTTGCGCGAGTTTGTCACATATACTAGAGATGATAGTGGAGTTTATTCTCTTGGCAAGCTCTCCGTCCTCTTCTCACATTTCTTTTCATTGGTAGTTGCAGCCCATGATGAGCGCTGTGGGGATTGTTTCCGATGAAAGTTTCATCTGGACTGATAATGTGCATTTGTTGATTTGAGTCAGTTTGGTGGTAGTGGTGAGCTCAAACTTGCTCATTGTCATTGGCTGATGTCTTGGCAATGGGTTGATAATAGAAGGTTTCCTATTTCTCGAGCTTGATCATTTACTTTTGGTATTCGACTTCATTGCTGGCAATCGATCTTCTTATTTGTAATACCGGTATCTAATAGACATCATGGACGCCATTGAAGCTCGCCATATCCAAATGGCGGATGATACGTCAACCATGGAACCGCATTGGGGATATCTTGCTCGTGTATTGCCATGTACGAATGATGCTACTTCATGTGAATATCTGGATGCTGTTTATGTAAGTCATCATGCCAGTTGTCCTGCCTTCAGAACTCTATTATATGTCGCTTCCGACAGACTACCTTTCATTCCTTCTAGCAATAAGACCCTTATCCATCTTTCTGACACTGACATTTTCTAGCATATACATGATATATCTATGCTCTACACTTTTATATTATGGGCAGTGATAGGAGGCATTCTGATTATACTCACTACTTTACATTTCATAAAACCTTCAGGGACAGCTTCTACCAAAGCTAGAGACTCAGAGATACAAAGTAGCGTGGGAAATTCGTCCTGGTACTATCGTGCATGGCGTGGAACAACGGCTGCTTTCCGACGATATCTCCTTCCAGAATGCTTTATCAAATTCTTTGGACATGTAACCAGGTTGCAGGTATTGATACTAGCAATTATACTAGGTTACTTGCTGATCTTTACGTAAGTATTGCGCCCACTCGAGGAGAAGTTTGTACAGTAGTAATAATGTTCGACAGATTTGTTGGAGAGGTCTACAAAACATGGATGACTCCTGTCAAAAAATCGACTCTGTTCAGTACCCGATCTGGCCTCGGTGGTTTCTCCGACCGTTTAGGAGCATTCGCGTATGCATTAACACCCTTCACGGTACTCCTTAGTACTCGGGAATCAGTTCTAACTCTCGCAACCGGAATTCCTTATCAATCGTTCAACTTTCTACATCGCTGGATCGGACGTGTTATTTTCATTCAATCCGCCGTGCATACGTTTGGCTGGACTCTTATCGAAGCACGTTTATATCAACCGCAACCGACTACATGGCAAACTTTCATTAAACAGCCGTATATTATCTGGGGTTGCTTTGCATTATCATTTGTTTGCTTCCTATATGTTTTCAGTATCCGAAGAGTTATCCAATGGACAGGATACGAGTTCTTCAGGAAGACTCATTATGTGGTGGCTTGTTTATATATTGGTGCATGTTGGGGACATTGGCAACAATTGAAGTGCTGGATGATTGCTTCTCTCGGATTATTCTTTATTGATCGAGGGGTAAGGATCTTGAGGACTTTGCTAATTCATGTTGGATATTTTGATGCCAGTGGTAACGCAGGTAAGCACTTAGATTGACCTTTGCTCATTGGTCTCACTTGTTAATTAATTTAGGCCTCGGATTCCATCCTGCTCAATCGACCCTTCAGTACTTTGATGATAAGGACGGCGGCGTTATTCGTTTAGAATTCAACCACAAACACGCCCCATGGGCTCTTGGACAACATTTCTTTCTCTGCTTTCCTGCTCTCAGTATCTGGCAATCGCATCCCATAACTGTGGCATCAGTACCCTCAGATCACCACACATACATCATTCGCTGCCGCTCAGGCGAAACTGGAAACCTCAAAAAGCTAGCCTTAGACGGCCAACTCACTACTCCTGTAATCCTCAGCGGTCCCTACGGAGAGCAATTGTTAAGACCAACAGAGGAACCAACTAATATCCTAGCTATAGCCGGTGGAACCGGTATTTCGTTAACATTACCTCTGGTCTTAGCGGCTACTGCTAGCGACGCAAAGATATACGAAGGACGAGCCATTGACTTTGTTTGGATTGTGCGACGGAGTTCGTGTCTAGACTGGATCCGAGAGGAATTAGAGGAGGTGAAGGGGAGGGCAAGAGATGCCGGAATGAATCTTAACATTCACATCTTTATTACACAAGAGGAAGATCCAGATTCAGAAGGAAAAAAAGAAGCGACAATTACTAACGATGAAAAGACAGTCATGGAAATGGATGATAAAGCCATGGTAAACTCGATATCAAGTTTGAGTCCGGAAGGAGGATCCGGTGGATTCAAGGTTTCATATCTGGGTGGCTGCCAATGTTTTCATCCTGATTTGAAACAGGTGGTTAATAGCTTCATGCAAGAGAGAGCGGGGAATGCATATAGAACGAGGGTCATTGCCAGTGGACCCAATGGTATGGGAAAAGATTTGAGGATTGCGGTTGCTAAATGCAATGATGGATGTGCGGTTTTGAGAGGGGGAAAGAAGGGTGATGTGGAGTTGGTTTGGGATGCTAGGGATTGATACCCCCCGTCGCAAGGAAGTTCTGGGACAAAAAGCAAGTAATGATGCGTGGAAGATAAAAATATAGATATGACTTTATGTATTATGACTTTACGTACAGCTTAGCTTGTACTTTCAAAATGATAGCAATTAATATTAAAGCAATTAAATTTCTTTAGAACCGCGTCTATTTCCTTAGACCAATGCTCTGCGACGTGTGTAAAGCGGTAATCGCGCTAATCTAATGGAATCATGTCAACATCTGCTCCATTGGTTGCTGGCATAATAACTTCAGCCTTCTCCCAACAACAAGGTTATATTCCACCCACCAATCACTTCCTCCAAGCCCTCTGCGCGGAACCGGAAACGACAAACTTTATATTCTATGACTCAATTTCACTTCTCAGGGATATAGGCGCTTATACAACACACAAAAAAACCTCGCCTATAATCAACCCATTTCCGAACCTTCAGGTTCACCACAAGGTCTGCAGGAATAATATCGGTCTATCGCAATAAAACTCCTAGGCCCTTTGCGCAGCTCCGCGAGCTAGAATCTAGATTCTGCATCGATTCCCTGTCTTATTTAGAAAATGAATACCGAATAGAAAGGTGTGGGGAACCAACATGCTCGACTAGGACTTGAGATGATTGTTTATTCTCCGAATTGGGAATGGGACATTGAGAATGGGTCTGGGTCTGGGGTAGGTTGAAGTCGTATTCTTTCGGTTGTTTGGAGGGATGAGGTCTAGATGAGGGTGTGTAGTACCGAATGAATGAAGCTTTACTAGCTAGTGGATAGGTGGGGTGGGGTGTGGCGATGGGATTTTCCGATGAAGATAGGAGGGGGAAGATTTGGGAGGGTATATAAGAGATCATACTTATGGGAGGAGAAGTCCCGAGAGTATCTTTTCGGGCAGTTGTCTTTGGGTTTCCTATTTTGAACTATTTACATTGATTTCAATGTCATTACGGATTGATTGCTACACATTTGCTGTCGTGGAAATTCCTTCTTTATAAGAAACCACGAAGAGGACCCATCCTTAAATATAACTAGATACACAATCACGCAATGGCCGTCACTTGGGAAACACCTAAACTAACCCTCTTAAATCGATTCAGAACTACAAGGTAATGCTCCATTTTTCACCTCTCACTCACATAAAAATCCCTAACACCCAACCAGCTCCTCTTCATCTACATTCTCATTCTCTTCTTCCGAAGACAATGAAAGCACTCTCGACAATAAAGCCCAAGCACTAAGAAAAGAACGTACAGGAAATAGTAAGTTCCGCTATTTCCTTTTGGCAGCGTAAAGACTCTAACATAAGCGAAATAGGTTGCGAAAAGAAGAGTAACATGGAGAAATTGGAGAGAGTCATTATTTTCTGTAGTTTGTTCTGTTAGGGGTTATTTTCTTTTGGCTGGAAATGAGAGTCACGTTTCTTGCTTGAGCTTGGGATTCTAGTATCCAAGGGTTTGGTTTTGGAGTTGGACTTGGATGCAAAAAATTGAGATGATACTCGGCGCAATGGGTAGCTTGGGATTGCTAAAATCAAGAGGATATTTAAGGGAGTGCATCGCATGGATGCAGTGTGAACACGGCGCTTTTGGCAAGATAATGGAGTTTAGACAGTATGAAAAGCATGTTCTCTAGACTGTTCCTATGTTTGAAAGTTTTTTCTGTTGCTCTCATGTTGAAGAAGTTCTCGATCTATTCACATCCTCAAACTAGACTTTCCGTATCCCCCATTCGTATTGAAGTTAAAAGCACTACTTCATCCTCTCATATTCATCGCGCAAAGGTGTTTATTCCCTCGTGGTCTGGAAGAAAAGAATTGAAAAAAAGAAGAAAAAAAATCTTCTCAGCACATTAGTGAATAGTTTCTATTCAATACGATGACTACCTAGTGCTTCTCATTTCGGTAAGGGTTGTTGTATCGATTTTTGCGCTTCTAGCAAACAACCTTTTTTTTTACCATCAACTCTCCAACCTCCCCCCCCCACCCCCTTCCCCCCAAAAAACATATCATGGTACAGCATATTGTATCGGATACTACGATTAAGCAAACTTTGTTTGCTCATTCATTGCACAGTCAGATACCCTTCCCATCATAGCCAAAAGGTGTCGCATAAGCCACTACCTGCAAGACCAATGGAGCCAAACACTCCTTACAGAAGTCCGAGGCCATCGAACAAGATAACGAAGGGTAGAGAAATGGTCGATCAACAAGTCGGTGGAGAATCCTCAAGCAAAGGCTCTCCTCTTCCCGTCAATCCTTCTAGCAAATGTCCATTTGATCATTTGACAAACTCGCAAGCTTCTGTTGATGTTTGTCACCCTGGATCTGTTTACTGGGAATCAGCTGAGGGACGAGGCTCTACACTTTTGGAATATTCAGACATCGAAATGGGGATGGAAGTTGCGGGCCATGGAAATGGTGAGAGAACTGGTGGGGCTGTTGGAAGTGTTAAGCCACGAGTTCGATTGCCGGTAATGACACAAGGAACTATCAATTCCGTGGCCATTACACAACTTCAAGATGAGCTTGAGGATGCTAAGAAAGAATTAGATAAGCAGCGAGCAATATCTGTACCATCAAAGGATGAAATCATTCTACCAAAGAGAATGAATCTGCCGCAAATGATGGAGATGTTTCCAGCAGTGGGAGATCAGATTAATGCTAAGATGGACCAGAAGCTGAATGATGTTCGCGAAGAGTACGAGATGAAACTCAAGAGGTTGCAAGATGATCATAATGAGGAGCTTTTAAGAATCGGAGCAATTGCAAGCGAGGCGGAGTCAAGATTACTCGCAGCTGAAGAAAAGTTGAGAGGCTCGGCAGTGTTTGGTCAGAGATCCCAACATGAGTCGTTCGGTAATGTCTTGCCTGGCATTCAGAACTCTCATGGCCCTTCAAGACACACTACCAGTGGCAGACAAGACATTTATCAACCTGCCCCTCTTACAAACCCTTTCCGAAATAACAGATTGGCAAACGGCGATGGTCCTTCCACCCCTTTGACAACCCCTTTCCGTAACAACGAATTGGTCAATGGCGATGGCTCTACTACCCCTCTTACAAATCCTTTCAGAAACAACAGATGGGCAAACAGCCATGGCCAAAAGAGGGGATACGACGAGCGTATTCAACCTGAATTCCGCAGAGATGGTAAGAGAGTGAAGAGAGAGCAGTTTTAATGATTGGAGAGAATGCTGTGTCGAATAATGGAGAGAAGATTTGTGGCGATTTGAAGGAATACCTATATCAGGGAGGTAAATATAGTGCAAAAGCACCATTCTCAGTTGATATAAAACTGGAGTTTGGATAGTTGTATCACCAACTTGATGGTTCCTGCCGGCTTCAAATTTATATTTGATTAAATGTCACTTGCAAAGTTTGAACCTTACAGGAATTATACAGCTGGGCCTAATGAAAGGTTAATGTTTTGGGGAGTGGAATAATTTAGTGAATGGGTAGGGCTCGAGGATGGAAATTCTTCTAGCTTGCCAACGTACATGAAAGTGAAAGATTGTTTGATCCAGATCGGGGTAGTTTGGCAACTTCGTTAGAGCTTCATCTGTCTTTGTGTCTGGACAGCTCCTTCTAGTTCTTAACCGACACAACATAATCAAGTCCTAGGACTCTCTCAATTGAACTACAGAGAGTATGTAATTTCATGCCCGAGTGAGATAACATATTTGAGAATATCAATCGAGTAGTATGCTTGCGGCCTGACTGTCCACCGTTTGAATCTAGAAATGTAAGGTTATACGGCAGGGAAGCGGGATTTTGGAATGTCGTCCCATAAGTAAATTGTCAAGTAAAACTTTCTCCCATATTATGTATTCTCATACTTCCCATAAGAGTCGTTGAGAATAGAACTTGTCATTAGCATTATGATATAGACTTGGTGTACCCATAGATAGTATAGTACGTGCTGTCGTAGTGGAGCGTTAGTATGTTGATGCTGCTTTAATACTGCGGACATAATGGATTTAAAGCAGCCTTACGGGCTGCCACGCCACGCCCCGAAAACACCAAACAAATCCTTATACGCTCCTCCGACCATCACTCTACGACGAAAGTATGAGATTGTGCAAGTGTACTATTGAGCTTTCAATTAACAAGAAATGACAGCTTGAAAGGAATTTCTAGTTTCAAGCATAAGAATCATGGCCGCCCTTTCGGATCTTCACCAGAGAGCACAGGTGCTTTTCTGGCATCACCTTCGCTCTTTCCATATCAATGGCATAGCAAAACGTGAGTCTGCCAGACGTTCAGTCTTTGGTCTCTTTCCTATTGTAGTAATGGAACTAGCTCAAGTGGCTTTCTCTAATGTGGAAGTTCATTCCTCATCTCTCTACATCACATCGCCGAATCCATTCAAACACCTTGGAAATGTATCTCGCATTACCTACAACTATTCTTTTTCCTCTTCTTCACATATAACATAATTACTTCCTTTCAATCACTACTATTCATCCCTATTCCAACGTTGGATATCACAAATTGCCTATACATTGCTCACAACAAGCCTGCCTCACCTACTTTCATTGTAAATCTGTGGGTTACCTTGCCATACTACTCAATCGGATTCTTATGAACTATCTCACTGAGTGCCTTCTATACGCTGCAGTTATATTAGGGTTCGAACCAGACTCGATACTCACCCTTGAACAGAACTTGGAACCAAAATTAACTGCTGGTTTATATTCCGAACCAAATTTCCCCTTGACGACCACCTACAAGTCTTCACCTACTAACCCACCCCTTTCACATATTCAACCCTGGACGTGGTTCTAATCAAAACTCAAAACACCGTGATACTCTCTAGAATAGCTCGCCATCTCGGACGACATCTCAAGCTCTGTGATGAGAGGATTTTGATCGATACAGAGCAAGTCATACTTCAAATGACGGCAATATCGCCATACCTCGATATTCGACCGCTTAAACACTTTGCGCAGAACAAGTGCTTTCGTAGCACTAATTCTTACTCAACAACGTACCGTGCACTATATCATTTATGGTCAACACTAGCAACTCAACAAATGCCACGGCACCTATTAATAGTACCCTTCAGGCCTGGCATAATTTGCAAGGGCATGTTATCGACAAAAAATATGACGCTGGCTATATCTTCTTATCATACTTGGTCAGCCTGGTGGGCGCCTGGACTGCATTTGAGCTGCTCAATCTGAGGACAACAAGAAAGGGTCGCTACAATTGGTATGACTCTACCAATCTCCTAGGAACCTATTATATTAAGTTGACATCAGGACGGTCCTCGTATTCGCTTCGATAGCAATGGGAGGTGTTGCTGTTTGGTGTATGCATTTCATTGGCGACGAGGGAATTATTCTCGGCGGTGGTGATCCTACCTTACAAATTTCATACAATGAGTCTTCCCTTTCTGAGTCTTTCTTCCTACCTGTTGTAGTATTCTTCATCGCATTCTGGACTGTTGGCTCCAACGAAACGATAGATCTGCCCCGGGTTGGTTTAGGTGGGACTTTAGCTGGGCTTGGAATATGCGGTATGCATTACCTTGGACAAGCTAGCATTTCGAACTATGCGTGCTTTTATAATATTATATGGGTCGTCATTTCCGCACTCATAGGCATTTCAGGAAGTGTAGGATCTATCTACCTGTTTTTCCTGTGGCGTTCATCCTGGGCATCATGCTGGTCAAAGAAGGGTATCTGCGCTTGTTTACTTGCTTTTGCCATATCCGGGTTACATTGGTTATCATCTGTTGGAACACACTACCGCCTTCACAGTCGCCCAACACCTCCGGTTTCAAATCCGACCGAGCATTTTGCTATAATTGTCGCTACAGTTTTGGTGAGTTGGATTTCGAAAACTTTATAATCCATACTGATTGAATCAGACCATAGTCGCTGTCCTTGTCAACATAACATTGAAATTAATGCTCTTTACCCGAAGACAAGAAAGCATTAACAGTTCTCAGAAGCTCACTTTGTATGCAGTCATATTCGATAAACATGGAAATGTGTTGATTGGTCCACAAGGCAGTCTGCCAAATCGAAAAATAACCAGTTCCTTTATCGAGGGCGTAAGGGAACGCATGCTTTACTCTCATGTTTCTAGATGCTAATTAATTCTAGTCATTAACTGAGGTTTTCAACAGCTCGCATCCAATATTTCTGTGGATATTTAGAGCAGCGAAAAATTGGCACTGTGTTAAAGATATCATTCCGGCAATGCGCCTCAATATCAGCGCTCACATTGAAAAGCATAATCTCAAGGGTAGAGAGGAAGTTAGTCTTGTAGATTACGATGGCGATTTAATCAAGGATTATTCTATTGTGTTTCGAGAGCTTTTCTGCATTGCAGCCGCTGATCTTGCAAATGATCTTCGTATACCCATGGAAAAACTAGGGCCTTTGTACGACGATGTCATTGGTACCGGGCAGAAGATTCCATTGTCAGCAATCATTAAATCTCGTATTGCTATATTAAGTGACTTGATAGAAAAAACAATTGGGGATATCCAACACAAGATCAAAGGTGGCCGTCGCGCCATTAGAAGGCCGAGGAAAGACGTCGAAAAAGATGCAGGAGCAGGAACCGGTCAACTACTTTTTCTTGTCAAGAAATTCCAGCGACGTGAAGCAGAGGCTTTGCAAGCAGCGGGGTATCGGTTTGGGAAGATTGAACAAGTTCTATCACTACTATCAAACACCATGAAGATTAAGAATGAAGATCTTACCAAGCATCTCTCGGAATTGTGGAAGTTTGCAAATCAGGATGAGATTTTAGATCCAGGATGTCATCTTGCATGCTTTGCAATTCGAGCTTCCGTCCGAGGAGGATTTGATATTGTTGTTAGGAAAGATGCTAAAAGTCAGCTCCCGACTATGACCTTGCCTTTCGACTCACTGGAGCAATGGCAGATGGACTTTTTGAACGCAATGAACACCCTCAATGTAACAGAATGTCAACGGTTCTTGTCCAAAGCAGTCAAAGCAAAAGAGCTACCTACAAGGGAGAAGACATTTTCCAATCAACTGCTTACCACGCTCCAATCGTTGAAACACGAAATCGGCGATCCCATCTTCAGTGAAGCATGCCTTATATCCAAACCAATTGAGGCTCCATGCCGTGGAGCTTCCGCAAACCATAGGCCTGGAGTAGGACTTCTCATCGCTTTCCGGCTCATGGTACCCATCAATACTCGTCGTGCGCCAGGAAAGAAATGCACGTTTGCGCCACTCACCCTTTTTAAATTGCAACAACGTGTTTACAAAAATTCTTTAGATCATTCTTTTTTCGTGCGTGCAATATATCGAGAGTTCTCACCGATTTTTGCAGCAACTTTTCGTGATAGGTCACAAGACAAGAGACTCCTATCACAATGGAGACCTGCAAAGTCTGGCGAAGAGTTCAAAGTCGAAGTAGTGGAGGAACATGATCCGTTTGGAAATCTTATCACTAGAATCAGGCCCAGCAGGGAGTTGCAATCACGGCCTACTATGGAACGATTGAAAACACTCTGGGATGTAAGTCTCGGCCGCTCTAAAGACGAAAATGGTTCTAGTGATAGACCAAAACCAATACGAGCGGCTTCGTATCAATCCATGGGGATCTTGGTCAGTACGGAAGTTGAGAGAGATGTGAAGCTTAGCTCGGATAAAAAGAATAATGGAAAAGGGAGAGGCTTCGAGGCTAAGCAAGGGAATAGGGGGGTCACGGCGGTAGTTACTGAAGATGTTGAGCCGCTGACGTTTGTGGATGAATTGTTTCAAATTTGTGTTAAGAATACGGGGATGCCTCATTGATTAGTTGGAGGAACTGAGAAAGGGGAAGATGGGATGTTCGGATAAATGGACTTATGCATATCTTTTGTATTGTGGTACTACTAGATCAGACTAGATTGCGCTTTTAGGCGTGAGGTTGGATCGAAATTGTTATTATACCTTGGTAGTTTTTATGAATAGAGACCTATGATTTTTGGAACTTCGATTATAGATTGAAGGCATCAATCTTTATTCCTCCTAAGGATATGGATTTATGTATTGGTGCATTTTACGATGAAATGAGATATAATGGCCATGTTCTCGCGAGATTACGGATAAAGTATCCAGAGTTGGTATACCCCCTCTTTATTACAATGGTGGAAAAGAGGCATTTTTATTAGTGTCAGGGAAACATCATTTCAATATCATCGAGTACTGAAAAGTGATTCATCAAATACAGCTAGTATAAATATATAGTACTAAGTAGAGGATGTATGTTCATCGTGAGTGGACTCCACATGGCAGGCTCAGGTGAATCGGGGTTTACAATGTGATTTGAATAAGCACCCAAGTAGAGTTTTGGAAGGAAACAAAGAAATGGGAGGATGGGCTAGTTAATTGATGTATCCAAGTTAGGAAGTAGAGGGTATGAAGATTGGGGCATTAGGAGGCATTGATGTGTAGAGTAGAGGTGAGTATTAAGATGTAAGTTGGGGGGAGGGGATGATGGTATGTTGATCTTGATGGGGATGGTTGGATGGATTGGTATTTTAAGGAGGTGTGTAATGGATGAGTTTGGGTTTGGTGGATGAATGGATGAATAGGTTGGATGGATGGATGGATGGATGGGTGGGTGGGTTGGATGGATTGGAAAGAAGAATATTATCTAGCATCTACTAGATTGAGGAGAAGAAATGTGTATAGAATTACTGATGGTGAATAGCACGAATATCATGATGAAACTGATTGAAAGTTACAAAGTCCTAGTATTTAGTTGGATTGGGAGAGCGCCATTATTGAGAAGTCAACATGTGCATCGTTACATTAAAACACTATTTATTGATGAAGTATACAAAACTTTGCATGGAGAAACTTTATTGGATTGAATAAGTAAGTATATAAATCAAAGGAAAATTCTCAACTTTGAATACAAGATTTAAGCCCAGTAATCATCATCGTCATCATCAGGAAGGTAATTCGCCACTGCTCGGACAGCAGCTTTTCGAACAGTACTCTTAGGAACAAATGGGGTTCTTTTGGGTACTCCTTTTTTCGTACTGTGTTTGTTTGCTATATGGCTTGCACATGACCCTTTTTTCATATAACCACCTTGCTTTTCATTACAATATGAACAGAACCATGGAAGAGCGCCAACTGATGATAATTTTGGTGCTGGCGACGCCTTTACAGAACGAGATGGTCGAGGGGGTGGGCGAGAGCGAGCGTTTGCTTTTGGAGGGGCTACCTCCTGCACAGAGTCATCAGAATCCTGATCAACATCTTCTCCAGGACGCAATGCTTTGTACGCTTCCTGATATCCCGAACTCTTTATGGTCATTCCATACACGGCATTTCGAGGTTTACGAGTGCTAGGCGATTTGTAATCATCATCTATGGCTCTCCCTGCGCCACCAAGAGGAGGATTCATTAAACCCAAGTGTCCATCTTTTTTGCCCTGTTTTTCGTCGAATTTACGTATCATCTCCGCTACACTTCGCAACTCCTTTTTTGTTTCTTCATAGCCTCCTCCATGCGCCACAAGGTGTATTCCCTGTTCTTCCAAATCTCGATAATATCTCCAGCCCGCAAGAGGAATTTCATCCTTTTTCACAAGATCGCCCTGCCACCAAGCATAGTCTTCCCACGGAAATGGCTCCCACCAAAACTCAAGTTCTCGAACAAGATGTGTCGAGTCATTCCAAGTAATTTGGTATTCACCATTAACAGCAATTTGCGGATCGAGTCGTGGATTCAGTCTTTTCTTTTTGGCTTCAGCTGCCTTTATTTCCCCAAGGTCTCGCGTTTCCTGCCTATATTGTTGTTTTGTTGGATTTGTTTCCCTCTCCAGCCGGTCCCAATAGGCTCGCCGCTCTCTCGCTTCCTCTTCCTCCTTGGCTTTGGCCTCTTCCCTCTTTTGTTTTTCCCTCTCTTGTCTTTCTCTCTCTTGTCTTTCCCTCTCTTGTCTTTCTCTCTCTTGTCTTTCCCTCTCTTGTCTCTCCTTCTCTTGCCTCTCCTTCTCTTTTTCCTTCTCATCTTGTGGCTGATTCTCCTTTGCCCCCTTCCGCATTGCCAATGCTTGAGCTGACCATGAAAATGCTTGTGGTATCCTCCCATGCGTACTCTGGATAAAATCATAAAAGGCTTTGCCCTCTGGCGGAAGATTCGCTTTCTCAAAGAGCGCACCCTTCCACCAAGCCCGATCCCTCCAAAACATGGGTTGGTTGTCAAGTTTCTCTACGGTGATGTTCATACCAGCATATTTAACTTGGAAAGAAGGATCGCCGCGTATTCGCGGGTCCTCTTCAATAGCGATGTTTGGATCCAAATCAAATTTGTACGGCTGAGCTCCTGCTGGAGAATTTGAAGCTCCAGAAGGTTTGTCTGTATCTCCCGGTGGTGGAATGTTCTTGTCTTTATTGCTATCAATATCCATTGGTTGAACACCACCTTCTTGGGCCGCAGCTATGTCTGGGGTATTCGCTCTGTGAGGTGATGCAGGACGGGCTCTTTTACGGCTTCTCTCTTCAACAGGCTCAGGAGATCGATCACGTTTACGAGCAGGTGGAGGCAGCAGTGTCTGTTCTCCCTCTTCACCACTAACGGCTGCCTTCTTTCGTGCTATATCCGCAGCTATTTTAGCTCTCTTCTCTGCACGTTGTTTGGCTATTCTACGGTCTTCTTCTTCTTCCTCTTCAATTTGAAGACGGAGTTCCTCTGCTTCAGCAGTTTCAATATCAATCAGTGTCTGCTTTCTGGCCACTTCTGCGGCCTCTGCTTGTTTCTGTATCTCGATTTGTCTCTCATATTCTAATCGTTGTTTCTCTCTCGCCTGCTGACTCTTCGTGCTGTCGGGAAATAGGAAGAAGCGTTTAATCCATTTATCCGCTCTGGCTCGCAACGTCTCAGGCTGATCTGCGGGCGGCTTGTATACCTTGAGGTTCAGGTCTGAGGGAGTGTAGTCATTAGGTTGCAATTCTTCCTGTGGTTCAAGAATT
Organism: Botrytis porri; assembly: GCF_014898465.1. NCBI lineage: Eukaryota > Fungi > Ascomycota > Leotiomycetes > Helotiales > Sclerotiniaceae > Botrytis > Botrytis porri. Next base: position 1,754,361 of record NW_024066081.1, on the reverse strand, counting down.
ACGGCAGGATCACCCGGATTATATCGCACTTCTCCTGGCATACGTTGTCTGTCAACGAGATTCAATGCCTTGGCACTCAATGCTTGGAGTTCCTTTGCATCAATTCGATCCCCGGGGTGATATGCGAGGCATTGTAGAATTGTCCTAATAAGCGCTTTCGAATACTCTTGTTGTGTTGCAATAGGCTCTGTTATTAGATCTGCACCAAAATAAAGCTTCAGTCCTTGATCAGTAGGCGAATCTGAGATGCCAATGTTCCAAGCACTTTCCCCGAGTTCTTTGCCTGTTATCATGTAATATAGCAGCGCACCTATTCCAAAAATATTACAAGCTGTACCAATGCTACGTCTCTCCATGCCGGGATATTTTTGCTCCTAATAAAAGTGTAAGCGCGGGATCTCGTCATCAGGTGGTAATCACAAACCGGAGTTGCCCATTTTGGATCAGCACGTCCTCGGATACGAAACATCCATATCTTATCCATAGGATCGCTGGGAACTACTGCTGCCTTTTCAAATTTCCCAAGCTATAATCAAATTAGCGCCATTCCTTCACATGAATGCTTTTACGTACTAAAAATTTCATACCATTGCAGTGCTCTTCATTCGCAGGGCTCATTGCACAAAATACTAGATGACTTAATGCCGTGACTGCGTCAAAAGAGAATGAAATGCTTACTACTTTCTGGTCTTATATCGAGATGAACAACTGATTGATATTGTGCTCGTATTTCATGATTTGCATTGGTCGTATGACCGTGTTCTAGTTTCATACAGATATTCGCCATACAACCTATGACGCTCCATAGATCATTCTCTGAAAGATATTGTTCGCTAGGAAGACTGATTAGAGAGTGGAAAGACTACTAATTCAAAAGACTTACCCAAAATTGTTCTCTAGCCACTGACTGAGGTTTCCTTGTTCATAGTAGGTTGCGTATGTCCTTCCCACTGTTTCCGGGGCAAACTCGTGAACATACGCGGGATCGAAGGTATCATCTGCACCAGTACCCGCGTCTTCTTCGTATGATCTAATCGGTAGAATTATATGATCGGCATCGAGAACAGATTTTCCTCGTACGTGATCGAGCATGGACGCACCATTTTGTAGCCTTGCTTTTGCTTCAGGGCTGGATGCTTGCTTTACAACAACTCTATCGTAACGTACACTATGACCATGGTTATCCATAACCCCTTTCTTGAAGACCGCAACGCCCTTTCCTAAAAGTTTGTCCGGCAACCATCTAAATCCGGGCAAAGCATTGGCGGCCGCATTGATATTCCATCCATAAACACGGTTTATCCATTCCTCTCCTCGTTTCTGATCCTTTTCAAAATTGGAGAATTTCTCCCACTCTTCAATGGTTGGAGGTTTCCTTACACCTCTGAAGCCTCCCGGCTCAAATCTATTGGGAGCACTGGCAGCCATATCTTTGCGCGAATCTAGAAGAAAAGTTAAAGTGCGAGCTTCCCTCTTGGATATTTTTAAAGAGCCATCGATAATGAAATTGATATTGCCCATCCATTATGGCAAAGCAATGAAAATTCAGCGAACAAAGGTCTTGAACTTGAAAGAAAGAAAGAAAGAAAGACTTCTCTTTTCTTTACATTGCGATCCCAACCCGCGTTAGGAAATTTCAACAAGGAGGCAGAAGTTTGCCGAACAAGAAATTCCACCGGAATTGGATGAATTCCAAGCAGTGTCCATTTTTCTTGGTTAATTTTCGTTTGATGAGCATAACTAGCAATATTTGATTGGTGGACTCAAACTTTCAGACTAATTGAAGTACACTTCATGGACTATACTTTGCTCGCACGTTGTATCCCAGTTTGGATAAGTACAAACACTCGCCGTGCCAGAACCTTGCGTTGCGTTCGAGCAAGAGAAATTGTTTGTTCTGAATCTGGTTTCATCTCGACATACGCACTCGCAGTACATGAAAGGACAAATAAAGACGTAATATGATATCAATTCAAGTCAAAAGTGCGTTTGTAAAGAAGGGTTGAAAAGTTGTAGTTGAGTTGAGGTCTTCGTGGAGTTTACAACGCTATTCTGAATGGGGTTAGTGTTCGACGAGTGATCTGATTGGACTTATCGAGGGCCATTTCCACTGAGAAGGCAGGTATCATTGTTCTATCTCGTGACATGCCATTTCTACCTCTGAAGTAATATTTGCTCCACTTGCTATTGTATAATCTTCTGGAATTGGGTTTGTTCATTAAGTACTAGGTAGACTTTAAATTACTATTACTCCCCACCGAAACCCAATCATCAGAATTACCAGCGCAAAGATCAACCCCGTGGAAACAAAATATCATCAAACTCATTAACCCGATCCCTCACCCAACAATCCTACATCTGTGCTGTTCAAACTAAACTTGTACTTCGCCTCCAAAACATATGGGCCATCTTCCGGACCCCAGATTTGTTTTCTACCCCATTCAGGTTGATTGATTCCATCAATCCAGTCCTCGACTTCCATGACTACACATCCATATTGCTGGATTGTACGTGGCCTATCTGAGACATTGAAAAGTCCTTGAGTTTCTTTAAGAGCCATGGATCCGTTTTGTCCTCCGCAGGAATATACTTGGAAAGCGTCTTGGTCGCTGTAGACATCGACTTGGATACCGGACCAAGCGGAACGGAGACGTGCAACGGGGGATGTGTGCCATGCAGAACGAGTGGGTGGATCACGGTTGGTAATATAGGCTGTGTCATAGCCGGTACAGTTTGCGCCACAGTTACCTAGTAAATCTGGGTTGGAAAAGTTGGCTCCGATTTGTTTTGGAGTGCTCCAGAAATCGTTGAGTGATTGGGGTTGATTTGCGATGATGTCTCCAGTTGGGATGAGGATACTGTCTGTACCAATACGTTGTCCACCGTATGGTAGATATAGAGAGTGGTTGAGAGCAGTAGCTGTCTCGTTGTTGGCGAAGCCATCGAGGTTCCAGTATGTCTGTTGATATGTTAGTCATTCGTCAAAGAAAACAACAAAATAGTTTGGAACAGAAATGAACTACATACGTGCGAACTCAACATAATAGGAGTCTTCTTGGTGGTAGCAATAGCAATCATCTTGAATGACCAGGTCATATTAGTCAAAGTGTACGTGACATAACTAACAACCTCTCCTGGAAATCCTTGTTCTCCATCTGGATCTGTGATTCTCAACATTAGCAAGTATGTAAATCAGAAACCCAAAATTATACACAAACTTACCCGTCAAACTAAAAGTAATGGAACTCGTGGTATGAGCAACCACAGTCCAATTTCTCCAATCCCAACCATCTGGACCACCATGCAGCGTATCAACTCCCGCCGGGTTATCCGCTGTCGGATTTTCATTCGGCAACACATTATATGTCTCTCCATCAATAACAAAACTCGAGTTCTTGATACGATTTGCGTATCTTCCCGGTACACCACCAAAATGAGGATGTTGTCTATCTACTCCATAATAGCTCGCATTATCGAAACCTCCGACGATATCACGTTCGATACCCGAGGTATCGTTGATGAAGAGATTGGAGATGGATGCACCATAGGCAATGAAGTTTGCACGGATACCCGGAGCAGAGAGCTCATATTTGCCATTGGCGTCGGGACCGAGGGAAGACCCCGCGATAGTGCTATTTCCAGCTACTCCGGTGTAAGATTGTCCGGGAGATTGAGCTGCAGTCAGGCCTGCTAGCGCGCCAAAGAGCACTGTCGATATCATTTTGATTGACATCATATTGTAGAGCTGTTCTACTGGGAAACAAATGTTCAATTGGATGTGGAAGTAAAAGATCCGAAGCGGTGTCGCTGCGATGAAGGGGTAACGTTGGTGATGAAAAAGACGATGTTGTTTTCGGGGGGAGAGGTTTTAAGGATACAAGACTATATCGATTAAGCCGTAGATCGCCGTCTCCACAGTGAATATAAAAGTCGGGGTTTCTGGGGTATAATGATCATCCAGTCATCCGGCTATCTTAAGAGTGAATGATCAAAGAAGCTTCCAGTTGATGAAATCCTCAATTGACCCAACGTCGACTGTGCACAGGATCCTTTCTCGTAGCGTTGCCTCGTCGTACTAGAATCACACGTCAATCCACGAACAATCAACAAAGCAAAAGTTTTAACAGCTCATCCCGAAATACGAGGGGGAACTACAACTCTTATATCGCATTGATACCCCAGCTATATGGTAACTGCCCCGCATGCATCTAACTACCTAGGTACATCTACGTCTACCTGTCCATAATACTACATATTTCTCCATACACTAGCATGCAGTGAAAGCTAATCCCAGACAATCCACCTCTTCCACTCATTCAATTCGTTAATTCACCATTTCCTCCGACCAAATGATGCGGGGATATAATCGCTCACCTTGTACTGCAGCTGGTCGGTCAAAAGACAGACGTAGGACTAACCGTTTAAACTTTCCTCTCTCCGAAGTTCCCAGCCTGCTGCTATAAAACCTTTCCCCGGATCCCGAAATATCAATACATAAACAAGTTCCTATTTAGCCATATAAATGAATTCCAGGTACAATCCTTGGCTTACCATGAAATCCTCACGTAAAAGCTTGACTCCTTCTCCTCGTCCCTGCTCATCCCAATTCTAAGTTTCCATGACGTCCCAATTCCAAGATTGTGAGTGGTGCGTTTAAACTTCCTCCCGCCATCTTTGTACTGCTTACTGGCCATCCTCGGCACTAAAGAATGCGGGGTTTGCCCAACCTTGTATCGCGATACTGGGGACCCCAGATCACGCCAGCTACCAATAATACAAGTAGATTATAGAGAAGCTTTCATCCGTATATCTGAATGGCCAGCATTCTGTTGACATATCCGTTGGTATATTATTGACCTGAAGCTTGTATCTCCGCATCTCTTCCCCTGTACCATTCGCGCGCATAAACTACCCATATTTCATTTCTACTCTCCACGGAAAATCTTCTGACCGATAGGCCAACGCGATCCAACAATTTGCACCCCATATGTTATGTTCCTAGATATGCAGGTATGCGTTCATATACAAGGTTGTTATTGATGTTGTATCGCATGAGCGTCGTACCACACCAGCTTACCTTATAATTGGAATAATGGACGAGACGAGTGAGCTTTAGTTACAATAGCACCCGCAGTAAATTCTACATCAAATATGCACATAGCAAAATGGACTCTTGTTTCAAAGATTCCTTGTAATCCACCGCTTCGATTACCATTCTTCATAATATTTACACAAGCGCGCTCCATTCAAAGCAAAGGATTCCCGAGAGATATATTTGACAAGACTAAACACGCTCCTACACACTTCTAGAACTAACTCTCCACTACGCATCACCACCCAGCATGTTTATGCTCATGCATCAATCAAATTCTCCTCTTGCGCATCCTTCGCCTTTCTTTCCTCACTGTTGTCCTTCGTGTCCTTGTTGCCAGCACGTCCCTTGCCCTTACGGTCAGTTGCAGATCGTTGGTAAAACTCAGCCAAAACCTTTTGTGGGATACGGTTGAGCAATTCCTTGGGGTAAATGCGGAGTAAACTCCATGCTTGATCGAGAGATTCATAGATGGTTCTGGATTCGTAGGCAGATTGTGAAATGAAAGTACGTTCGAACTTCTCCAAAAACTCCAAAGATAGTTTATCTTCTGAAGACAAGGCCTCTTCACCAACAACAGCCTTCATTGATGCTGCGTCACGACCAATGGCATATTTAGCGTACAACTGGTTAGAAACATCACCATGATCCTTTCTAGTGAGCTTCTCTCCGATGGCAGACTTCATAAGACGCGAGAGCGATGGCAAAACGTTGATAGGTGGGTAAATACCACGGTTGTGCAATTGACGATCGATGAAAATTTGTCCCTCAGTAATATAACCAGTCAAATCGGGAATTGGGTGAGTAATATCGTCGTTAGGCATAGTCAAGATAGGAATTTGAGTAATGGATCCGTTTCGACCTTGGACACGGCCGGCACGTTCATAGATGGTGGACAAATCCGTGTACATGTAACCTGGGTATCCACGACGACCGGGTACTTCTTCACGAGCAGCTGAAACCTCACGAAGGGCATCACAGTATGCGGTCAAATCAGTAAGAATAACCAAACAATGCTTCTCCAATTGGTAGGCGTAGTATTCGGCGGTGGTAAGGGCAAGACGAGGAGTAATGATACGTTCAATCCTATGAAACATTAGTCTGGTGGCCTACAGTGACAGAATAATATGGCACTTACGTAGGATCGTTAGCCAAATTCAAGAAGAGAGTGACACGCTCAAGACTTCCGTTCTCTTCGAAATCCCGGGTGAAGAAACGTGCAGTTTCCAAGTTGACACCCATAGCTGCGAAAACAATGGAGAAGTTCTCCTCATGTCCATCATGTGTGCCTTTGTTTGTGACACCTTGTTTCTGAACCAAACCAGCTTGTCTACAAATTTGAGCCGCGATTTCGTTATGTGGTAAACCAGCAGCAGAGAAAATAGGGATCTTTTGTCCACGAGCAATGGAGTTCATTGTATCGATAGCAGAGATACCAGTTGAAATCATTTCTTCGGGGTAAACCTAATATAGATCAGCCAAGAATGCGAAATACAACCTGCTAGACATACTCTTGAATATGGGTTGATAGGACTTCCGTTAATGTCCAAATAATCTTCCGCCAACACCTTTGGTCCCTTATCAATCGCTCTTCCAGATCCATCGAAGATTCGACCCAACATGTCCTCCGAAACACCGAGTTTCAGACTGTGTCCTGTGAATTCGACAGTAGACTATCAAATCATTAGCAATAGTCGCAGATATGGCCTCAAGAACATTGCCATACCTTCTTCACATCGATACCGTGAGTGCCCTCGAAAACCTAGCCGCTGATTAGTTTAAACTGTTGGTTTACGTCGGATTCTCAATTTTGTACTTGGACAACTGCTCGATCACCTGTAGATTTATAGAATTAGCCAGTAGATCAAAATGATCAATGGCACAAGTACCACATACCTCTAGCTTCCAACACTTGTCCTGACCTCTGCGTGCCATCAGGTAGCGTCAAGCTAACAATCTCATTGTATCTTGGGAATTTGACCTGCGACATTATCAGAACACACTCAAGAATCCCATAGCCATCGTCCTCCACACTCACATTCTCCAAAATAACCAAGGGACCATTGATACCACCGATAGTGTTATACCTGATTCGAGGCGTAACACTGTACGACGACGACTCTCTTGGATCTCCCATTGTGGCGATTTGGCGTGCGATTTATTCGAGTTGTGAAAAGAGAAATTAAAGAGATATGCTTCCGCTCATAAGAAGCTCCAGCGATGGTTATGCTCGTTGGTTTCGTAGATGACGAGCTTGGTTTGTTTGAGAGGTTGGAGAGCTTGAGATGCTTCAAAGTGGAGCTTAGCTTGTTTGAATCGAGGCAATTGCGATAAGCGACCAATTCGACTAATATCACGTGATTAGATCGCTCCTGGCGGCAAGCCGAAGTGCCAAGTTCTCTCTTCATTTGGTTTAAGGTATCAATGAAAAAGCAGTTTAAAGTACGCAGTAAAGGCTATGTATATTCATCTGAGGTCGTCATATCACTCAGGAAGTGGTATGGCAGTAAGCAATGCTATGCAGGCACTATTCACAATCTTGCTCCGTTTTTCCCAATTCCCACCGAACGCCAGTCCTCCCATCTCAATTTGTCATGGAAGGATTTGAACCCTCTGAATGTACCCACCGCGTTAGTTATGAACATCATTTACGACTTCTTGCCCCAATCACTGCCTTCCCGACACTACTTGCATTCGGCTTCCCGATTTCCCCAGTAATCCATTGTCCGATATCAGCCAATGCATCTAAATCAACACCAGTCTGCATCCCCATACTCTCTAATAAGTACACCATATCTTCCGTGGCTACATTTCCAGTGGCCCCAGGACTATACGGACACCCGCCTAGCCCCCCAACACTACTATCGAAAGTTCTGATACCATGCTCCAAGCTCACAACTGTGTTGATCAACGCCTGTCCATATGTGTCATGAAAGTGCATCGCGATATCTTCATTCAATATTCCCGCTGATTGCATGGTACGTAAAAGTTTTTGAGTCTTAGGTCCTGTACCCATTCCAGTTGTATCTCCAAGATCAATCTCATCCGCTCCCATTTCTAATAATTCTGTCGCTATTTCCGCCACTCGGTGGGGATCTACATTATCGCCTTCGAACGGACAACCCAGAACGACTGATATGTAGGCGCGAACTCGCATTCCAGCTGCCTTTGCACCTTGTATGACTTCTTCAAATCGTTTTAATGATGTAGCGATGTCACAATTAAGATTCCTTTGTGAAAAAGACTCGGTTGCTGCTGCGAAAACGGCCATCTCGATATATGGCTTATTGGGAGACGACTTGAGATCCTCCTGACCATCATCAAGAGGAACATCGGCAGTATTGTATGCATCTCGATTTTGAGACAGAATATTCAGGGCTTTATCAAGACCCTTCCTATTGGGTGCCAGGAAAGAGTATCTGAGTGGACCGGTCGATTGATTATGCTTTTGGAGAACATGCTCGAGAATCTCACTCGCATCTGCCATCTGCCAAAATCCTACAGTCAGTTACCGTTGATCTAGCTTTCAGGACTCAGCTTACTTGTGGCACCCATTTCGGCGCAACGAAAGAACCAGCTTCAATATCCTGCAAACCCGTCTTTGCAAGCTTTTCAATCAAGCTTATTTTCGTCGCCAAAGGTATAATTGTTTTCTCATTCTGTAAACCATCTCTGGGTCCAACTTCCACTAATTTTACCCGATTGTCACCATGTTGTTGATTCCCATTTGTTTCACCTACCAGAGGATCGACTGCTGTTGCGAGACGTCGCAATTGATGAAGCTTTAAGCTAGCATTTCGGCGTTGAAATATGCGCCGTGATAACATCATGAATAAAGTTGCATTGTTCAATTTACTTATTACAGGTTCTGTTTTTGAAGTAGAGCTTGATGGTTCATCTGGGGAATTGTGCGGGGAGAGCTCAATACATGGGCCGATGTTTAGCCGCCTGCCTTCTGGTATGGAACAGCCAATAGTGAAGAGACGCCTGACATTTCACCCCCCATAATATTCCGTGAATAACCGTCCAGTCCCCCGAGCACCTTTTGATTCTAACATTACTCGTATTTTCATTGCAATATGGAATGGCCTCTCTATTGACGAATAATGTACGCAGACGTGAATTATCCTCGACTTTGGGATGTTTGATCCCCCTTCATTAGATCTGCTATCAGACGAGCTCAGTACCGGATGTCTCTCGTTTTGATTCACACATAACATGTACAACAGCGAGTGATATCAATTTTAAAAAGGTATAAAAGTTCTATTTTCCATTTCCCATATTCATTAACTATAGCTAAACGCTTCAAAGTATCTCAAGAAACTCCCCCAAAAATTTATCCAATCACCCATTACATCATAGCCGCACCATCGATACCGATAACCTTTCCATTAACCCACTCACCATCTTGACTCGCCAAGAAGCAAACAACTCTCGCAATATCGATGGGAAGACCGACTCTGTGGAGTGGCGACCAGGTAGCGGCATATTCATCGACTTCATCATCACTAAGGCTGGCACCGTTGGGAATATATTCACGGCAAACTTTGTGGTACATGTCGGTACGGATTCCACCTGGTGCAATGCAGTTGACGGTAATCTTCTTGTCACCAAAGTCTGAAGGATTGTTAGTACGGTGCTTGGTGTATGGAAGAAGAGACAAAAGATAGACATACCAATAGCCATGCAGCGGACGAAAGTCTCAATAGCACCCTTGGAACCAGAGTAGACAGTGTGTTGAGGAACACCCTTAGCTTGACCAGTGATGGAACCCATCATGATCAAACGACCTCCAACCTCCAAATTCTTGTAAGCCTCTCTGGCAACGAAGAATTGACCTCTGGTGTTGATGTTCATGACACGATCGTATTCCTCCTCAGTAACATCCTTGATATGCCCAAAGGTAACGACACCAGAGTTGGAGCAAACAATGTCGAGTTTACCCCATTGCTTCTTGGCTTGAGCAAAAAGTTTGATGATATCAGAGACGATGGAAACATTTCCTTGGAGGGCAACTGCCTCGGAACCGGCCTTCTTGATAGTGTTGACGACTTCTTGGGCAGCGGCATCGGAGTTGGCGTAGTTTACGATGACCTTTGCACCGCGGCGACCGAGCTCACAGGCCATTTCGGCACCGATACCACGACCTGGTTTGTAATGTTAGAATAGAATTCGAGAAGGAAAAGCAAAGATCACATACCTGATCCAGTAACCAAAGCAACTTTGCCCTTCAAGCTGGCACTCTCGATACCGAGAGGTCCTGAAACCTTGGTGTAGTCAACCTTCTCCTTAGTGCCATTGGTGGCTCCGTTTGATCCGTTTGTAGCAGACATTTTGATTGGTGTTTTGGGAGGTTGGGTTTGTAAAAAAGTATGTGAATGAAATGGGTGTTAAGAGTATTGCAAGATTAAAGAAGAAGACAATGAAGTAAAAATGATGACAATAAAACAACTACTTCCTGAGAATTTACGGTCTCTATATATCATTTTCGTGCAGGTAAAAATATCAGCAAAACAAGTCAAGTGAAGTCAAAGCAGACCTAAGGTAAGCCGTCACCTCAATGCGCAAACACAAGGATTGTCACTTTCCATATCTGATCTCGCTCTATTCAAAGTCCGTGAGAAGCGAGCTTGCGAATAAGACTATAATTTCCTGCATATTACAAAGTGTCCGTAGAACAGCGATGATCGTGCTGGACGTGCTGATACATATGCGATGCGAAGAATGGTATGGCTTGTAGTGTCAAAGTTTGGATGGTTTTGCGGCTGATGTAGCGGATCCGAGATCAGATGTTGTGCCGCTATACCGAAATAGTGAAGTAGTTTACGGACTTCCAGCCTCGAATTGATAGATGGTGAGGTGAGATTTCAATCATACAGCCATGGCATATTGTCGCTGGGGAAGTGATGATACAAGATGTAATCAGCTCGGCTTTTCCATATTGCACATCGAACCTCGGTTACCTTGCAAACGCCCCTTCATCAATGCGAACAAGATAATTTGGTTATTGGATACCCATAGACTGACTATCTGTAGACTAGAAAAGAGTATACAACTGTCAATATCGTGTACTGAATAAAAACAAAATAAAACTCCATTTTTCCAGTAGGGTCAAAGATAGAAGTTAGCGGGGGACGATCATAGTCCGTGCATGCGTCCATCCCCATATCTATTATCCAATAATCAAGCTAATCAATGTTTCATGCATCAAGACCTTCTCTTTGGCTCTTCAAAATTCAAATGGCTTGGTTTGGGTCAAACGCCCACACCATCCTGTGGGGTTGTCCGATCAATTGAAGTTATGACAAGCACCACGCACTATACACTACTCGGATACACACGACTCGGATTGTTTGTCAAACGCGAAGACCGAAACCGAAAGAGAAAGAGAGGAAATAGAAGAGGTATGTTTCATGAGATGGCAATTTTGATGATGTTTGTTGTGATTTGGAACTATTTTTCTTGCGATGCTATATTCCATCATGTTTATTTGCAAGTTGAAATGAGGGAATCGTCGAGCTCCTCTATTCTAGACTTTCATCAATAGCTGCAATTCCTCAAAACTCATGTCCATCATCTTCGATCTTTCGATACCAGAGGTTGTGGTTCAACACAAAATATGAAGGCTCCGACTGTCTAACTTAGTCTATGAACATGGTATAGGTAGATGCAAAGCCAAAGAGCTCGAATCGTGATATATCGGGCTCCGTGTGCTCGTGTCATCAGCACCTAAATGCTCCGTAGTCTTGAATGATCCGAGCCCACGTCCACGTCCATTAGCACGGCCCTGCGCTCCGGGAGCTAAGTACTATGCACGCGACGGGATTCGCGCTTTCGTCTTCTAGAAGGCTGTAAGCTCTAGGTAATCAGAAAACTTCTTTCATTCCGTTGACTTTGTGCTCTTCCGTATTTGAACTTGGCAATGCTCGGCGATGCTGGGCGGTGGGAATTACCACGTGACGTGTGTCTTGGAGGACATTCAAGCGGATTCCTGGGCATCTGAAGCTGTGTTTATGACAGTTAGACGACGTGTAAATCGTTTCATTTCCAAACTTTGAAGTAGTGTGTTGTTGAAACTTCGTATAACTGATGGCTCTTGATATATTGTGAAATCTGGCTGACGCGTCTCGTAAAAGCGAGCTTTAGCCCGATTACTCGGGGAAGTCTTAACTGGTGCCTGTCGCTCCTCTTCAATGATTGCGATTTCGATCGTGCAAGGCTATATTGAAGGAATAGATCACCCACAACGTTATCGGTTGGTATCACCGTAGACGCGTTGGCGACACAACCGTCGTACGATGATACACATCGCGGCAATTCTGTCAAACAGGACACATAGGTTCAATTTGACGTAGAGAAACAGAATCTAATAAATAAATAGTGTATTTTTGGTATCGTAATGTAGAACCAATCAGATATCCTAGTGCTGGTATAAAGGAGTATGAAGAATAAATCCGTCTTCATGCGCTTTTGAGAATTCCCACCCATGGCCCATTTCCCCCAGAAAGAAGTCCCGTGATTGTTCATGTTTCGCTCGGGAAGGGCTTTCTACCCCATACAACATAACTACAAAGATTAGCATGGCATGATTTATGTGAAGACTAGAACTCACATAGGAATATATGCGTGAACATTCCTGTTCCTCCCAGATTCCTTTGCGCTGGAAAGTAATTCCTTGACCTCTGCCTCATTCATATTTGATCCCTCTACCAAAGTCCGCGTGGTTGAATACAACCATCGCTTTATGTCCTTTTGCATCATTACACCGATTCTCTTCTCTTTTGCCCCTATCGGCCAATCATTTATCGGATTGTGGTAGATTGTCTCTGTTACCTCTTCGAACCCAATATCTTCCAACCACTCCATGTATTTTGAAATGTTAGTCCAAGGTCTATTGCCGGCCTCGGCCGCTTCAACACATGCTTCGAACCATTTGGTAATTGCACTGTTTTCCATTGAGTCGTCAATGGCATCTAGCGGCAGTTTCGCATCAAGAATCTGGAAATAACCGCCAGGCTCAAGGGCATTATAAGCCGACCTGAAGACCTCTTTCTGGTCACTGAAACACATCATCAGATCACGCATGTGAATGAAGTCAAATTTGTGTGGAAAATCCCATGTTTCCTCGGCATCAGCAACAACAAATTTGCAATTTTCGGGTTTACTGTCATATACTCAGCCAAGCCTCACTAGTGTTGAAGTATGAACTTACCTCTCACGTGTCGAAGGGCTAAGGTCGGTTCCAATGACTTGCGCATTTGGGAACTCAGTAGCTGTTCTGGTTAATTTTGAATTCTGGCAATCAAGCTTGACACTACTTACCAAATTCCACTGCCCAAATCCCATGTCCAGTCCCAACACTAAGCAGAAGTCAGTAATTGTAATTCATAGTTTTAAGATGGAGAGCCCCCCGATGATGTATCCGAGTGTAGCAAGACACAATCATAGGCGGGGTGATGGGCATCACGGGATTGAAAAATGATGGGCTTTACTAACTCTAGGACATGCTTCATCTCTTCCGAATTTATAGGTGCTAAGTATATTTTCTCATCCATCATAACTTTCAGCATCTGGTGCTGAAGATCTGGTCAAAGTGAGCTTCTATACAACAAAACAGACCCTCATGGATGATCAGAAGTTACTCACCTAATCTATCTTGTTCGAACTAGAAGAGTACATCTTTCAGCCAGGACATTCTTCGAGTTGGAGCACAACTCTTACCTTATCGATAGGTAATTTATATTCTACGAGGGTTGCGTTAATATCCTGCATCGTGCTATGTACGGAGAATAAGACACAGGACTTACTTGTATCTTTATCTTCATGAAACGTCCTCGTCGTATCCGCGCCATATTCTTCTTCACTATCGGAGTAATATGTATCGGCAACCTTGAAAGCATTAGTATGACCTGCATACATTATGTAGCTGAATAAATCCGTAGGCCACGAACTGCGGGATCAACTTCTAGCTCAACGGCCGTCGTTTCTGTAACCACAATATCAAACCCGGACATGATGGCGAGGTTTGTCTATATTTCGGATTAATGACTAAAACAGCGTGCAGAAGTAACTTTTTCGAGGGAAGACTTGATATGTATGAATGATATTGTGGATGCAAGAGTTTAAGAAGTTGACAATGTTTACCAAAGGTGGGATTTCTAGCCAATTTTGCAATGATTGGAGCAAGCGATGAAGATCCCCAAAATGAAAATATCGAATTCTAATTTCTCTTACTCCCACTTTACACACGCAGCAGAAATAGAGTTTGAAGCTTTTGTGGTTCTAGAACGCTACCGAGAAAAATATGTAAGACTGGCAACGGTACTGACCACTGCAAATGAGATCGAGAATCGGTACTGTACTATATATTAATCAATATTTGTGCCGTCTAGGGAGAGACGTAACTTCCCGTAACCCTAGTTCCGGGGATGTATTTCCTTGTACCCCATGGTTCAAATTCGGTACTTGGCGTGGGCACAACGGACGCTCAACTCAAGATGGGCCAATGTTTGTGTGATAGAGTCGTTGTTTGAGTCTGTGGGGATATAAACTAGTCATGTATAGACAGTCTAGATACATTACTGGCCCAAGTAGTGTGCTCCTAAACCGATCGAATTGTAGCCCTGAATATTGTTTGGCGATGAGTTACGACACAGTATCGGTATAGAAATTCAGTCCACGAGTCTACCAGCCCACCAGCCCATAGCACACTCACACTATATGAGTTGTGGGGGCTCGAAGTACCAATACATGTCGTGAAACCTGTATTACATGTACGGAGTAATAAGTATCTCAAAGTTGGGCACTAATAGTGGAATTTATTATATATCGTCTAACAAAGACATATAACTAGCCAATGCTATGTATGTATGGCTAACGCTAGGGCTAATGCAATATACCGGTAGCAAAACTTGATCAGCCATGCTCGAATTGTATGCACGAATGTAATACGAAATAGGACGATGGAGGCTCTAATAGATCTTGCATATTGTCAAATGTATGCAGCCTCAAACTATCTGCATATGAATCATCAGAGGCACCCAAACTTCTGATTGCTGTCAATTTTACGAGGATTTAATCATCTAATCGCATTAATCGCATTAAAGTCGTCTAATCCACTATGATTAACTCAATGAAGATAGAACTCATCTATCGGATTACTGCACGATGAAATTCTTCCAGGAGACACGGAATATACCCATCGTCAAAACTGTTAATAAAGAACTAAAAAATCCTGAATAAGTCCTTCATTTTTTTCTTCATCTACCAACACGGATGATACTTTGTACAAAATGCATCATCTCATGTTCCAGTCGGATTCAAGCTCCGATTGTGAGCAGGGCCGTCAGCTTCGATCACCCAATTTAAGGTAAAGCGCCACTATGCTGATTGCTTCCCGTCTTGTACCTGTTGAGTTCGCCTCATGCTCAATCAATATATGAACAACTTCACTCACGACCACGTACGTGGACAATACCATCGACTGTTTAATTGACTCTTGGCAACAAGGAAAATGTCAGGATGGATGCTTCCCTGTATAGGTCTTTGACGATTGATCAATACCAAACACGAGTCGTACATCTCCTTCCAAAATTTCGCATTGAATCAGATCGTACCTTGAACGTGCATGTTGAATGCGAATTGAGATGCGTAAGTTTTACTGACAGGCCTCAGTCTGAAGCTCTGTCGTATCAATGGGGTTCACCACGAGATCGCCGGATGATCTTTATTAATGGGCAGAAGTGTCTAGTTCGAGCCAATCTTTGGTCCGCACTCAATCAATTAAGGAACGAACATACAGAACGGATTCTTTGGGTAGACGCCCTCGGTATCAATCAATATGATACATTTGAGCGAAACCATCAAGGGGCAGATGAGCAAGATTTATGAACAAGCGACAAGAGTGATTTGCTGGATAGGCGTTGATGAAGGGGTAGAATGTTCTTCCGCTCACAATATCGACACGACGGAATTTGTTCCATCCATTGCGATCAGAACTCTTCAAGCTCTCAGTCGGTCTGGAGGACGATCAGACCAAAAACTACCTACCACAGGATTACCCTATTCGCTTTTGCCTTCAAGCCCAAGCCGGTCCCTGGAATCATTATGTCGGTTGTTTTATCGCCCATACTGGAAACGACTTTGGATCATCCAAGAGTTAACTCTGGCCAAAGAAATATTGGTTCAGTGCGGCGAATACAGTTTTGAATGGAAAGATCTCGCGCGATGTTGTGATAATCTAGAACAAATTGCTGAACATTGGTTGACCATTCGAGACAAGAAAGTATACAGATTGGTCTGTAAGATCAAGGATAGTATCTCATGCCGCTTACATGGGCAGAGGAGGGAGAGACAAACGCACGGGGAGCAAGCACATCCACTTCTTGAGCTCCTCTTTACATACAGCGAAGCACAATGCGAAGATATTCGTGACAAAGTTTTTGGACTACATAGTCTTGCCCATGACTGCTGTAAACGAGAAATACCGGTCGATTATGGAATCTCGATCCTAGAGATATGTTCAAGGGTTCTGAGCCATCATTTTTCCGAACATCAGTCACCGCGATTTTACACAGCTAGACATACGACCGCGGCGCTACATAGGCTTTTAAAGACGCCAAAACCAGATGAATATTTGCAACGGAAAATGCTAAATTCTATGGTCAAAGCTACACTGAAATTCAGTGGTACTCTAGAAGGCACCATTTCGTGGTTGAGTCCCTCATCTGACGATCTACCACTCACAGAATGGGTTCTACCCCATCAAGGCCACGAAACGATCATCGCAGAAGTGGCTCAAATCCACGAAAAAATGGACGAATTCGGATTCACAAAAAATCTAGACACATACCGGCTCTCCCATATCGGGCATGCCAAATACAGCCGAGCAATCCCAAAAGGTAATTCGTACATCGAGCTCAACTCACCCATCACAAACCACCTTCCCAGCCCAAGCGACAAACCCTCTTTAAGTTCCCCCAACCTCGGAAACAAACTCTTAGGTTTCGCAAGTAGCAAATTCCAACAAGCGATCAAATGGCGCGATCTTGATATCATGTTTCGTAAAGGTCTTGATTGGACTCCTATTATTGGAGGAACGGGTAGGGAGAACCGCGTGCGCATATCTATTTTGAGTGAAAATTTACTGCATTATGTACCGGGTAACGCAACCACGGGTGATCTGATGTGCCAAATTGATGATAGTGATACGATACTAATATTGAGATGGGATGCTAGTGGAAAAGAGGGGAATGGTAGGTATGTGGTTGTAGGAAGAGCAAGCGAGGTTCCGCATGCGGGCAGGAGGGAACAGGAAATCTCGAGGTATGGAGCGAGGGAAAGAATGAGAGTTTGGTTGGATACTCCGACGTTGCAGTTGTTGAGTTGGGAGGAAGGGTAAGATTTTGAGAGGTTTGGGTTGGGCATTGGCTTGAGATATGGGTTCCTGGATATCGGCGGGCTCTGGTTATATGTACTCTCATGATTAATGAAATAAGGCTTGGGCGCAAAGGGGATGGGGAAAGTATCGGTGAACTTTTGGATACTGGGAAATGCTGTCTACATCAGCGTGAAAGTTCACAATTGCCACGTCAACATATAATCAGCATGACGTTCCCCAAATCAAACTCAAGAAATGAGAATATGCATTGAAAACCGACTCTTCTTGTAGTACCATGGCACATTCCTCGTACCAACTCACCAGTACCGTCTCTACACTACCACACCGTATAGTAGGTACCACCATATATCCAAATCCTACCCATCCCACAATCCAATACTCGAAAAAGATACCTGCCTACCAACAACAACAACAACAGTCTACAAAGATAAAGATAAAGGAATCCACAACCTCACACTCAAAAATATCCCAACAGTTACCAGTTACTCACTAACCATAATTATCCAGAGATTCAGATATAGATAAGATACCCTAAACAAACCCCTAGACTCCTAGACCTAGAATACTGCTGTATCGCACTAGTACATTGTACCTAGTCAACCGAAATATCGTTTGCTAGATACCTAACGTAATCTAACAATAAATAAAATAATACACTTTACAATTTACAATTTTCTGATTGGTTTGCTGGTACTGCTTATATGGAAAGATAGCGAATACGTGTATATATATGTATATCTGAAGGATAGTAATAGTAACAGTAACAAAGTAAAACATATATCTTTCCCATGTTCCCAGTATGGAATAAGACACACATCTCTCTCTTCCTTCCTCCTTTCCTCCCTTCCACAGTCCCCCTCTCAAGACCATGACCATGACCCCTCTCCCTACACCCCCTCATAGCCCTCCACCCTCCTTCTCCTTCTACGCCCCTGCCACCCCACCCCCCTCGCCCACCGCGACACCATCAACGCACCCTCATCCCGTTCATGGTTTCGTTACTCGCTTGATAAAGATAGTCACCGTGTATACGTAACGGAGCGTAACGATTCGGATGAAATTGTGGGTGGAGGATATTGGCAGATTATTGTTGAAGAGGAGGATGCTGATGGGGATGGGGATAGGGGTGAAGAAGCGATCGATCCATCGTGAATACCAAAGGGATATTTGACATGTGGGTTTGGGTGGAGATTCAGTGGAAAGGGAGGGGTGCGCATCGTATTGTGGTATGTTTCCCTTCTGTCTTTGCTTCACCAATCAAACCACAAATATCCCCTCTTTCCAGCTTTCCACACCACAAAACAAAAACCAACAAACACTGCAAGAAAACCCACCCAAACCCACCCATCTAAGTCCCTTCCACCTCCCTCTCATCGCCATCTCAAAATCAGCAATCTAATCCTATCACGAGGAACTCAAAAAGCGAATAAACTCATTTTAAATAGATTATTATCCAGAAGGGAAACCGGTTCGCAAACGAAACGAGTGTTCTTTTATATACCAACCATGGATTTGAAAGGGTTCGAAATGAGGAAGTTAAGCCATACAAAGAAGAATATTTGAAGAGTGAGGAGTGGAAAGAGGTTGACGAGGAATTGGTGGAGGTTTTGACGGGCATGGGGAGGGTTTGTAGGAGAGGTTGAGGATAGTATTGGAGAGATTGGGTTATGGTGAATTGTAGATTGAGGGTTTCGAGAGAGGGGATTTGAATGATCTGTTGGAAGTGGATATCGAATTGCTATTAGCCAAGGGACTTCACAGTCATGATAATACTTAGAAGCTCTGTTGTACTGCGAAAGCAATAATGGGGATTGGTAGTTACAAGTACTGTTCTCGTCCAACGATGAGGGTTGATTATAGCAGCATTATACTGTCAGCCCGGTGATTTATTCATAGCAAAGTACTTGATACAAGAATGATGTAAAAGTCTCCATACGAATAGCCTTTCCCATGGTACAGAACGAGAGATGAGGTGTCTATTCGAAAATGAATGTGAGTGGCAATTTGTGAAAGCTCAATAACATTATGGGCTTAACAATGAGTTCACAGCAGAGATTGTTTACCTCGACTGGGGAAAGTGTCAAAGCCATTAAAATCCATCAAATGACACCAGTATATACTCGAATTTAATTAATATAATTACATTGCGAGAAAATGCTATCGGTAGGTAGGTATATATAAAAATCCCAACCCATTTTGTATACGCTCAACGCCACTAAACGCCGTTCTATGCTCTATGCAAGCAATCTACTTGGTACTATAAACTGTCAATACATCATTAATTTGGCGAATCTACTTCTCCATGAACCTGAGCTCCTTGTGGCTCTTCTACTGGAGAAGTAACGATCCTCATTGCTTCATCCAAAATGCTTAACCCCTCTTCGATTTCTTGCTCGGTGATATTCAAGCTTGGTACAAATCTCAAAGTGTTGGTTCCAGCAGTGATAATCAATAAACCTCTCTCTCGAGCAGCTGTGACAACAGGTGTAGGATCTTGACTAAGTTGCAATCCCAAGTGTAATCCTCTGCCCCTGATTTCTTTGACAAGTTCTGGGTACTTGGATTGTAAGGCTTGGAAATGCTTCTTGAATATTTCTGACTTCTTGAGGACATCTTTTTGTAAGGATGTATCAGACAATCGAGAGACAATATAATGAGCTATCCTGGATCCTAGTGGATTTCCACCAAATGTAGTTCCGTGATCACCAACCTTGATCTTCTCGGTTACATGCTTATTGACAATTGTTGCTCCAATTGGGAAACCATTTCCGAGTGCCTTGGCGGTAGTAATGATATCTGGATGAGCTGGTTTTGGCAATGAAGCATGGGCCCAGAAAGTTCCCGTTCGTGAAAGTCCACATTGAATTTCATCATAAATGAGGACTGCACCAACCTCACGACAACGAGCTGCGAGTGCAGTAAGAAATTCTTCGGTGGCCACAATGACACCACCTTCTCCTTGAATTGGCTCTACTATAACACCACAGGTCTTCTCCGTAACCAAATCCTTGATAGCATCCACATCATTATATGTTCCATATTTGAATCCAGGTAACATTGGAGAAAATGGTTTTTGATATTTTGGGTTTGGGGTGGCAGACAATGACCCCATAGTTCGACCATGGAAAGAGTTTTGGAATGAAACGACTTCATATTTGTCTCCTGATGGATCGACGACCTTTCCGGTCTTTCTAGCAAACTTAATGGCAGCTTCATTAGCTTCACTGCCCGAGTTGCAAATGAAGACAGCTTGGGCATCGTGCATTGAATTCGATTCGAGAGTCTTCTCAATGAGAAGTTTGGAGAGGGCCCCGGTCCACGGATTATGATACAAGTTGGAAGTGTGCATAAGAGTTGTTCCCTGATGTAGTGAATGGGGTCAGATGAGTCACTTCAAGGAGAGTGAGGGGCAGAACTTACCTGTTCTAACATTATCTTTGCGATTTCTGGATCGCAGTGTCCTAGAGCATTGACTGCTATACCCGCTGTGAAATCCAAATATTTCCTGTTATCCACATCCCAAAGATGACATCCGGATCCTTTCACAAACATTGGTGGTGGTCGGACATAGGTGGCAACCATATATGGAGCTTGTTCAGCGACGAGATGTGCTGTTTGAGAACTTGGGGAAGGATCTGGATGCGATATATTGGCCTCACTCTAGATTTGGTGTTAGTGAATGAGAATGACTGGCACATCATGTCATACATGAACATTGTGCTTAGATTCATCTCTTACATTTGTAGCAGAGGCCGTTGCTTGTGAGGCATTTCTTTTCATGTAGGCATTGATAACTGGTGATATATTTCCAGCTTTCAAAGCAGCTGTCACCCGTTTCGCAGATAGTCGAAGAGCCATTATGATTTATTTAAATAGGGAGAAAAGGAGAACGTTGTGTTGAAAACTGTATCAAACTCCCAGCAACAATGAGTCGTAGTGAAAATATATAAATATATATATATATACCTATCAAAGGATAAAAAAAAGATACCGGGGAGAGTCAACCATCTAAGCGTTATCGGAGCTAATCATGCAATGCAAGGATAAAAAGTTTACTACGGAGTAATCCGCATGGCAAATAGAAATTTTATCTAAGTTAATTGTCAATTGATATAGAATTCTGCAAACGCCGCATTCTAAGGGCATTTTAAGGGCGTGAGTTCTGTCACTATATACATTTTATATGTCATCGCCTTTTTCTATTTTACACCTTTCTCCTGTCATCTTTCTTGACCCTGAGATATTTTCTGCCACCGCCTTATCGCTGCGCTATCTATAATGGGTCTAGTGTGTTTAGCCCCACCATCCAACATATTAGATGAAGGGCGTGAAGCTTTTAGAGCTTGAAGATTCAGGTGGCTTAAGCAGCAAAATCACGCTCATCCCTCTTTCACTCTACATGTACAAATGTTCTATCGAAAATATACATTGACCAAGTATCATTCCACCATCCGGAGAAGAAGTAAGAGATTTGCATTACTCATATCATCTTGAGGTCGTTGGTTGTGTCTTTTGGAAGAGCAAGTTGAGGAAAAGGAGGTTCGAGACAAGGAGGGGCTTGCTCGTTGTGCCTCTGGGGAAGAACGTCGATTTATGATTTCCTTATACGTCTTGGCCAAGTCCTTCATCTTGT
This sequence comes from Botrytis porri, assembly GCF_014898465.1. NCBI lineage: Eukaryota > Fungi > Ascomycota > Leotiomycetes > Helotiales > Sclerotiniaceae > Botrytis > Botrytis porri. The sequence continues at coordinate 1,732,236 of NW_024066081.1, read as the reverse complement.
CCTTATAGAAATCGAGATTATGGGCTTTCGACTGTGGCTGCAAAGTAATCTCCACCAATTCTTCATCGCTATCCTCAGAATCCGAACCATTGGCTGAGAGGTTTCCGTCTGATGAAGCTGGAGAGAATAAGCCGGTATTTGAGGGCAGTCTTTTTGCAGCTTCGAGATTCTCGAGCGGTTTAGGTTTTGACTTCGAGCTACCTCTTTTTGAGGATGACGCAGACGGTTGGCTCTTCTTCATAATTTGGTAGGTAATGTTTGCGTTGCGGGTTTTGAGTACTCGTGGAGAATCCATCGTGGTATGACAACTCCCAAGTGATGAGTCTAAAATGCAACTAATGGAAAATGCGAATGAAGTGAGAATTTCGTGATACCACCTCCTTATTTCTTTATACACTTTTTTACCGCCGCATGAAAAATAGCGTTCACCAACATATGGACTGGACCCGTCGCGACCATAGCGCTGAGCAAAAACTTCTGGTTCGTACCTTTTACAGCCACAGCGTCACCTCGTATGATTCGAACCTTTTTCATTACTGGCTAGTAGTCGAATGAAATTCGGAAGCCTTCTATAAGGTCCAGGCTTCTTGCATGCCAGAACAGAGTTTCTAGCGTTAACCACTGTTTATGTGTGTTTCAATAATCCCGCGCGTCAATGGCGGCCTCATTGGCTTCTCTCTTGTCAGTAGCCGCGAGAACCCATTGTTCTGTGCAGCTTTGTAGGGCGTTTCGATATTCGACCTCAGATTGCCAGACCAGCCAACCTTAAATGCTATGAGACATCTTTATGTCTCACCTAACCCGTTCAAAAGTATAATTAATCGCTCAAATTGCTGAACAAACTTATTCAGACGCTTCCTTCGGCTTCATCATCGCGCATACCAATATAAGGATATGCGGATTACTCGATGCTTAAAACTCGCAGAACTCCAAGCGCATTGTTGAACAATGCCAATTACTATGGCTAATCTGTAGACGATCTCAGGAGCACGAATCGGCAACTTACCTAGCAATTAAGATCTTGACTAAAGGTAAGTTCGGGCTAAAGAAAAGAGCGGCCTGCAGCTTATGTCACATTGATCAACATGAAAGTGTCATTCATCAGCGGAAGCTATTTATTCGCATTATTCATCACTAACCGCATCGAAAGGTATGTTGCATCGAAAGGTATGCTATTTTATCACACGAGGGGAACCCGTCTCACTCCATACACCCTTTAACATAAGGGTTGCCCCGCATCAACAATGTTACCTCCAGTCATGCATGTTTAGCCAATCGAACGTTATTTCCAAATCTTTGTACCGAACTAAATGCCACACAAGGTCCATTGTGGCAGCATTTAAAGTCACACTCTCGTTTACCCAGTGTAGTCACCACTTGCACATCAAATGCTATTCATACGCCTAAATGAAGGACAAAAAACCACAATTTGCTCATCACAAAACTATGTTTCGTACTTTTCTCTGATCATTCAACAACAATGCCTGCCTCATCCAGCTTCCCAATATCTCCTTCACCTGAAAAACAGCCTTCGATCACGGCCAAAGAAGTAGATACGGCTGCAATTGAAGTCTCTACATGGCAGATCGATCCATCATTTGAGAAATCTCTGCTTAGGAAGCTTGATCTCCATGTTGTTCTTCCACTCATGATCTTGTTCATTCTCGCTTTCCTTGATAGAGTCAATATTGGTAATGCAAAGATACAAGGGTTGACTGAGGAGTTGAAGATGATGGGGAATGATTTTAACGTTGCGCTCATGATTTTTTTTCCACCGTAAGTTCCAATCTTGGCTCTTACGAATTTACCCCTATTATTGCAAAGTCAAAATGAACTCAATACCCCCAAAGATAAAGCTTCCGAATTGTTTCAACAATCAAGAATATCACATTATGTGACCACGTCAATGATCGTCGCTAACCAAATTGAAAAGCTATATCTTCTTTGAATTTCCCTCCAATCTAATCCTTCGCCGCCTCTCACCATCACTTTGGTTGACTATTATAATGACCCTTTGGGGAATCATAACAGTCTGCCAAGGTCTAGTGCGTAGCCAGAGTGCATTGGTTGGTCTGCGGTTTCTTCTCGGGCTCTTTGAGGCTGGTTTCTCTCCCGGCGCTGTCTACCTGATTTCCATGTACTACAAACGTTATGAGTTGCAGTGGCGCCTTAGTCTTTTCTTTGCGGCCTCGATTCTTTCAGGAGCTTTCGGAGGTCTCTTTGCATATGCTCTAGCTCATATGGACGGTATTGGTGGATATAGTGGCTGGCGCTGGATTTTCATAATCGAAGGACTTCTCACCATTGTTGTTGCTCTCTCCTTTAAATTACTGGGTATCCTAGTCGATTGGCCAGAAACTGCATCTTTCCTCACATCATCCGAACGGGAAATCTTAATCCGACGATTGAAAGATGACATGGGAGAAGATACGCAGCTTAACACGCTGAATAAAGAATCTTTGAAGAGGATATTGGGTGATTGGAAGATCTATGCAGGAATATTCATGTATATGGGAGTTGTAAATACTGGTTATGCTACTAGTTTTTTCATTCCGACAATCATTCAGGACATGGGATATACGGCGATTGGTAGTCAAATCAGAACTATTCCTATATATTGTGTGGCTGCAACGACGGTACGTTGACTCTCATTTCTTTGTCTCTTGATATCTTTCGCATGCAATGTTTACTAAACCTACGTTCAGTGTCTTGTGATAGCATATCTGACCGATCATCTTCAGCACCGCTTCGGCTTCACAATCGCTGGAGTCGTGGTTGGTATCATTGGTTACGTGATCCTTCTTTGCCAGTCGCACGTTACGACCGGTGTTAAATATATGGCTTGTTTCTTTATAACTACAGGCGGATATATGACGCAACCAGTTACTTGGGCATGGGTCGCTAATGTATGCTACTTCAAGTCTTGAAAATCCCTTTCTTGTTAAGGTTTCTCCTCAATTATTCTATTCTCATCGCCTCGCACATTAAATCAAAACTTACTAATCCTCAAAACAGAATATGGCAGGCCACTACAAACGATCCATTTCCACCGCTCTTCAAATAGGCGTGGGAAACATCGGCGGCATTGTCGCTTCCAATATATTCATAACCAACCAAGCGCCAGAATATCCTGTAGGATATGGGGTCTCTCTGGGAATGTTGGTCATGTGTGGAATTATGTGTACGGTTTTCTTCTTCGGATTGAAGAGAGAAAATGGTATTAGAGATAGAGGAGGGAGAGATTATAGGTATAGGGAAGAGGAGGAGAGGAAGAGGAAAAATGTAGACGAGAGGAAGGAAGAGGAGGGAAATTGGGGGGATGATTGGCCGGGATTTAGGTTTGTTTTGTAGGTTGCGTTGAAAGGGTGTTTGGTATGGGACTGGCTATCTCTTATTTATTTGCAGCTTGGAAGGGAATTTTGGAAATTATGTGCACGGCATTGAAGCAAAAGTCGTGCGGAAGTGTGCTTTCAAACATTCGATAGATCATGTTGAATGCATTCACTAGGTATTCTTTGTAACTAAATACCTTGCTATCTCCTTGTATAATGCTTTTCTTTCTTTCTCTTCTTCAATCTTACTTCCTTTTCGTGTTGGATATGTTGAAGTGCCAAAGTCACCAACGGTGTTGTAAAGTATTGATTATATATGCATCCTTCCACTCTGGAAAAAGAATGTCTACTTCAACTACCAACTCCACGCCCTGGCATTCAAATCTGTGGAACACAACCCCGTTTGAATTTGCACTCGTGATCACATTTCAATGAAGGTCGTTTTGGGATGCTTCTTTTGTCTGTTGGGATGTTTTGTTCTTTTCTTCGGGTTAGGGGGGAGACAGGAGAGAGATACAATGAGAGGTCTGGTAGTAAGATGACGGGGGAGATATGGGGTTGATGCTTGAAGTTAATAGAAATGTGCGTATGAAGGAGATTAGGTTGTAGGAAAGTGAATTTTTGAAACGTGGGGATGAGAAAGAGAGGAAGTTATCTTTATGTAAGAAGCATAGGTTTGAGGTATTAAGAGATTGGAGGTGGATCTAAGAGAATAGCAAAAATAGTCAAAGATATCAAAGAGAGAATTAGTGAAAATGAACGAAGATTCTTCTTATTCGTCAGATTTACAACATTCTTTCACTTTGCATAACATCACAATGATTCAACAAAATCCCAAGGTCTTGAATATTACACAATGAAGCTGCAGTACAAATGTGTCTTTCCAATTCTTCAGCCAATCCTTTCTTGACAAAATACCTGGGTAGTCACAAGCTGTATTATTCACTCATTTTTCAGCCCCAATATCTCCGAAATTACAAGAAGTCATAAGATATGATTTGGATCCGGCTATGCTGGAACCGAATTCACACAAGTGCAGTAATCTCGTGTCTATTTAACATTTGAGAAGAGAAGAGACTTTATCTTTTAGGTTTGGAATTTCACAACACATCCAACTTGAGGTTAGAATCGGAAGGTCTTTTGGCATAATTTACTCAGTATCGGCAACTTTCGAGACTACTTTTGAAGAGAGAAACATTGTGGGCTTTGTTGATAGATTTCTCAGGAAGAATATTTCGAGTAAGTTTCTTTCTTTTCACTCAGGCGGAGTTCTACGGAAATACAAACTCTTGATCTGCGAGCTAGTGCTATTAATCCATATTACAGCGTTGTGATCGCCAGTCAACACTTGTATCAATCCAGCATTGAAACATACTCTACCGATCAATCAAGCTAACACAAAATATAGTCCGTCGTCTGTTTCACCACCTAAGCCTCACTAGTCGACCACTCGCTGAAGTGAAGCGCACCCAAAACCTCATCCAATTTCCCGGATATCATGGCAGAAAACTCCAAAAACAAAGGCAAGACTCCATGGATACCACATGATCCTGCGGCAGTACCATATGGACCAGTACCAAAAATACACTTGAAGTCGATTGATCAAATGCTTCCGCGGAAGCATTCAGATCAGCAACTTCAGCCTCGATTTGTTAGGAAACCAAGACCAATGGAGGAGATGCAACCTAAATCCAGTCGTTCAAGGAGCCCACGTCGACATGTCATGAAACCGAGACCCATGGAGGAGATGCAACCTCAAGCCAAGCGCTCATGGAGCTCATTTCTACGCGAACATTCAATAGAGTCACAGTCTATGGAAGATATACGATCTCAAACCAAGCGCTCAATAAGCTCACTTCGGCCTCGGATTGTGATGAGATCAAAGCCTATTGGTAAAATTTCAACTCCGGGCGAGATACCAAGTTTTCCAAAGGTTTCACTCATGTCGTCAAAGGCCCGTCCAACAACCTCCACTAACAATGGTTTCACACGGCAAAAATCTGGAAGACAAACATTTCATAAGTTTTCTGATCTTCCGTTAGAGCTTCAAATTATGATTTGGCAATGGTATGGAAGAATCCACGCAAACAGTAATCCGAACGTCATCAAGATTTCCCGCTGTTTTAGACCTGTGCTACAAAACTTTATGGTCAGAGAGAATTCATCAGAGCAGAACTCATACTTTGCCATGAGTTACAAGCTTCCTCCCATCTTTTATGTCTGCAAGCTTACTTTCAAAATTGCGAAAGACTTATATGAGAAAGAATTTCAAGTGATTCCAATGATTAAAGATGATAAACAATTGACATACTTCAACGAAGACAGGGACATCATCGTTTTGGAAGATGCTCATGTATTGATGGATTGGAGATACAACCGCCAGACTGAAGCTGAATTCGCCAGAAGGACGCAAATAAGCTTATATCGGCCCGCAGCCGAGAGAATCACAAGAAGAATCAACATGAAACATCTCGTTATTGGTGGAACAACCCGATCACACATCGAGGCGAGGCAGCTGGCAAGATTTTATGATTGCGAGTCCATAATGCTGGGGGTACCCTATTTGATTCGCAGCAGATTCTTCTCCACCGAGAATAGAAACCAACCAGACCGCGAAGCTATCTCATTTCTTCGTGATCGACTCATGGGCTTCTGGAAAGAGGAAAGACAGGGACCTTTTGTTAGGGAAGACTATCGCAGAAAGCTCATCCGTCCAATGATAGCTGAGCCCAGTTGGGATACGACTGAACGAACTATATCCAACCCAATGTTCTTTGTCTTTACCGGTGACGAGATATCATATCAACTGGTATGTATTATACTTCGGAATATCCTCAGTTTCTTATCAGCTCTGAATTGCTGACACATTTGTAGCACCGTTTACATCCCGCAATCACGAATTTCATGACACCAGTCCCAGGAGCTAAGAATTCTATCACTTTCATGAACGATATGAAGTTCTCACGTAAGCATGCTAGGCTATTCGAGTACCCATGGGAGTGCGTTCCAGAAACATAGCTAGGGATTCCTTGAAGATTCATTAGCCTAGGGGATGATGTAGAATAGCAAGTGTGCTTGCAGACTTACCATCAGTTCGCTTCATTTACTGCCAATTAACGTCCAGCTTGTGGCAAACATGAATCAACCACGAGGGAAACAAAATATTTTGGAGTTGAATGGATGTGGTTCTGTTTCCTTGAGATATTCACGGAATTGGAGAGAGTAATGGCCTTTCACTCAGCTTTATGCGTCGATTGGAACAGCGGAAGAATTCTATCACTGGGCAATTTCAAAGACCACAATACACCCTATTTTGAATTAGACACTTAGCAATCTGTATGTCATCTGCGGCGCAGATATCATTGTAAATCGCAGAACTACCTTAAAATTACTTTCTTGAAAGTGCCCACGTGAGAATGTGATTATGACTTGAGCTTACCGCACCTTCCAATCACCACTCATGATTCTCTAGTTTCGAATAATCATTCTCGGTAGTCTGAACCAGAAAGGCTCAATGCCTAGGTAGACCCATTATATTTTCATACATATTCCATGCATTCTTTCACTTGAGCAGCCAGATAAGACTTTGCATGAAGTCTCGGTAGCTTTATGCCACTCACTAATTGTAAAAGGGAAATTATACAAAAGAAGCCGTTCTCTTTCATTGAGCATGTTTACAGAGAAATTGTCTTTTGTTGACTCCTGTAGATGCATAGCTCTACGTTTGCTGCTATTGTAGTACTGCGTGAAATCGGTATTATGCGGTGGGTGAAACATTATTTCATACCTTTAGCTAGAATATTCACTTCTTTGTTACGGCCCCTAGAGATGGTATAGCTGGTCATGGTATTGTTAGGAATATTCATTCTTATCAGAAGATAAGCCGTTGTTAAAATTTGGGGTATTCAATTAATGCCCTTCAATTAATGCCCTTCAACCGTCTCGGCTAACAAACTTTGTTTTCACATCAACAACTTATAACAATTTCAATCTTCTTGCTTCTCGACTCGACTCGGATTCTCTACACTTTTTTTTGATAATCTCAACCCTCCCTCGCGCAGTTGTTAATTGACTTCTTATACATTTTCCACAATTTTACCTCTTTGACCAGACAAAAGCCATTCGTCCTACCTAGTCACTCTCATTTGCACTTCGAACATCCAAATCTATCAGCCTTTACACCATTACCTCCAACATGGCCATTATCACCCAATTTACGGTATTCCCCAAGCTTTCTTATGATTTGAGGGCTATGATCTGGGATTTGGTTTCTCAACAACCTTGTCGAATTCAATTTGGACACTATATCGTTCGTAAGACAAAACTTTCCAAGGGTAAGGACAATGAGCTTGTCTCTGAGAGGGATCTATTCTTCTCTGGCAAGCATCCTGATTATCCCCGCCCTTGGAGGTTGAAGGCTGAAGCCAGAGTACCTTCTGTGCTTATGACTTGCCAGGAATCTCGCTATTGGGCAATGAAGCATTATCATTTGGAGTTCAAGGATCAGTTGTATACCAAGGCTCTATGGTTCAACCCTAAAGTTGATATACTGGTTTTCAATACGCATACTGCATTGCTTGTATTTGTTCGGGGAGGTTGCACCTTTGGCGGGCTAGATTCGCGTTTCACGGACAGCTCTAAAATGCCTGTCGTGGAGAGAGTAGTTTTGCTTGAATCTCTTCGAACGTATATGTACAGTGTTGCCACGGAGACTACAAAGAGACTCCCTCACTTGAAGTCGCTCGTTGCGAGAACCGATGGCGTTCGTTCCGATGCCGTTTTGTGCTACAGTGAGAATTTCTTATCTGGTGGAGCAGTTTTGCCTTCTCTTCGTGTCCGAATGAATCATCTATGGCATTCTGATGAGTGGAGGGCAATCAGAGCTTACAGTCAAATGCCAGAATTGCAAATTCTGACGGTAGATGAGATGTTGGATGCTGTAAGTTTGACGGAACATCTTCTTTTGTGGATGACAACCACTAACATTTTTCAGGGTTTGGCAGAGCCATTTGGTCCTTCCAATAAACCACCTAAGCGTCGAAGAAGAAATCTCAAGGTAGATCAAAATCAAATGCCACCAGTTCGTCAATCAGATCGAATCAAGTCTATGGAGACAAAAAATTATTTCGAAGACTGCGAAGACTAGATAAATGCAAAGAAAATGCTCTCATTCAAGACCCTACTTTACAAAGGGACGGTGGACTTTGGATCCTGCGTTTCGTCGTACAATCTACCACTCTACTCGAAGCGTCTCAGAGCGGCCTGTTATTTTGAAAGGTTCTTTCTTCATTGACATGCTTGGATCAACTGCTACCTCTGAATGAAAATCCTCTTTGCTTATCCAGTCGATTTATTCAATAATCAAGCATTATTTCTTTGCTCCGCCTTCTTTGCACAGCTACATCCACAACACCTCGAAATATCCCATTGGTTTTCCTACTCGCAATTACAAAGAACCCAGCACTTGCGTGGTCTTGGACCCTTCCAGACTGCTTTTTTACGACGTTCTTCCCGTACCACTTGTAGCTGCTCAAAAGCCTATCATGCTGCAGTTGTGTTTTCCATGTGCCAGAAAATCTCGACAGTTCTCCTGCGGCAAATCTTTCCTTCTTACGAATCGAGACTCGCTTCTGCCAACGCACTTCATATATTCACGATCGTCGCCGGTGATGGCAACAAAGCAACTTGCACAACATGAATTACTGGGGGGTTGGGGATTTCTCTTTTCAGAAAGTGGTACGATATGCAACCGCTGGGTGATTTCATGTCAACACGTTTAGTCAGGATGGCTGATGTTGGATTCAATCCTAGTTATTCTATTCTTCGTGGTTGGTTTTTCTCTTAGAATATGATCCGCTGGGACCCTGAGCGGATGATGTTTTTTTGCAATACGGCGTTGACCGGTAGAGAAAAGAAAAGTGTAATGGGTTCTTAAGTTCTTTTCTTGAAATCAAAATTGCATTCTACCCATTGACTAAGTCCATTGATGACGCATATGTGATTAACATGAGATGACTGAGATAATACACTACCAGTTTTATCGTAAGTTCTGAGCCTCTCTTCTTTTAAGTAAAGTGGAGGATGTGCTCAGGAGTTATTTAACATTACCAGAATCCATCCTTTCTCATGTTATAAGAATGAAAGCAGTATTACCCGTCTTTATTATGTTTCATCAAAACACCAAAAATCCCAGACCCCTCACATACATACATCCATTAATATTTTTCATTCCTCGAGACTCATCACATACACGCTCATTCCCGAACCCATGACATTCGACGCCTTATCCGCTGCCACGACTTTTTTGTTGCCACACATTGTTAACAGGTAATCCTCGAGCCATTCCCTACAATATTTATTTGTCTATTGAGTTTCTGGGGCATCCTGTAGTTTTTTTCTTGGGAACATGTATATCATGTTAGTATTAGTAATCTGATGGAATTTGGAGGTCTTATGATGATGGTGATGATTTACATTTCGAAGGAGATTTACCACTTGGGGTAGATGACTTAGAAGCGTCGGTATTCAAACTGGTATTCATGTTTCAGAAATCGAAGATGGGCTTTGCACCGCCTGTTTGCGAGTTCGTGGGTGCAGTGGAGTGATAAGGGAGAGGACTCGTCAGGTCGCCATTTGAGTCTCTGCAAGATGAAAATAGCTTGAATCGGCGGCGATTACTAGACATTGTGAAGAAATGTTTGTATGTTTTTGCAGGTGGCAATTGGACGGTTGATTGAATTTCACAGAAAATGAGTAGAATAGAAGCCAGTGTATGAGCAAAGAATTGATATAGCATGCAAAGGGGAAAGCAAACTTTTGAATGAAGTGATGTAGATTCTAGTTCTAAGCTAACCCGAATTCAAGGTCATAGACTTATAGTGTCTTCCGAATTAGGGATAGTACGTAACATGATTGGCGTGCATAGTACACAACGTTCATAAGACTTATTCTTATCTTTAATATATATGCAGACTTATTAAGCAGACACTAGAAGTTCTTAAGACTGTTCAGTTCTACACCAACACTACGCATAACGACACATATGGTCATTTACCCCAGAATTTGATGAGTTAGACATGTACACTAGAAGAATGCCAGGCCTAACCTTAAATTAGCATAGCTCGGCAAGCCGAGTCTTTAGTTTGAGAATGACATGTTGACCTGGACATACGCGAGTCAATAAAAGACTCAGACGGGTTTCCTTCTTCGACGAGAACGACTGAGGAGAGGTCTCTATTGTGATGCGTTGAATTGAAGCCCGGCATGGGTGTTCTGATTTCTTACTGAATACACCTGATGGAGCCGAGATTTTCACGTGATAGCCTACCCCAAGATCGCCCGACCAAGGTTTTCCGTTAGTCTCTTGTACTAACACAACTACCCCACGAGCCAAGACTTGCAGTTCATGGTAGGTAAGCTAGAATCTTTGCTTGGAATGTTGATGTGATAATGTCGTGTGCTAGGTTGGTGTATAAGAAGTACTTCTCGAGTTTCTATAGAAGATCACCTGGAACCTTGATATATAGCCAATTTCATGATCACGGGAACATATATCTCTTAAACCTCTTTTAAATGAAAGCTGATTCTATAATACATAATTCCTGAGCCGAAAGGATGTCAATGGCCCACACATGAGAAACATAGCCTCGACTTTCCATTCATAAACATGACCATCTATTTCCAAGGCTGTCTATAGGTAAAGCATTATTCCACCAACGACGAAAGCAAGTTACATTGTTCCTTTCTCTATGCTGATTCCTAAGCTTTCTTTGAAAGTTTTTTAATGTTGTACGTAGAGCTGACTTCAAATATCGAGTCAAAAAAAGAAAGTGTCGCGTCTGTACTACTCCTAACCATTGTTAGTAAGTCGTGGATACAGAATGTTGGCAGTAGAGGGCTCTTAACTTACATCGATCGCTGCTCACCTCGTTCCACGACATCTAGAATATCATCAAACTTGACAATACGAACTTCAGGGCATCCTGGAGTGGCAGTTCCTTCCCTGATACGGTCAGCTTTGGCGTCGTAAGAAAGCCTCTTCACCTCCTTGTCAGACCAGATCTCTTTGAATGTACCCCACCAAGTCGGTGATCTTTCTGCAATGACTACACGCTTGATACCATCCCAGATGCCCAGTATCTCAGTCAGGACTTCTTCCTCGCTCTCGCCACTACCACAACCGGCATTCATCGAAAAAACATTTTCGATTCTTTGGATCTCTTCAGAGATAACATGGTCTTCTCCCGAAAGAATTTCGAAATGCTCACATGTGCTACTGCCAACAAGACTTATATAGTCTTGCTGATAATTGAAGTAGATAGGATTGCGAAGGATACCTTTAAATACAACCGTGTATCTTTTAAGTGCTTCTTTTCTAGAGTCGCGACAAACGTGCAGAACTACCGGCATGATATAATCACCCCAAAACCCTTCCTCTCCTGATCCATCCTCGGCGCAAGGCTTGATACGAACAATCTGTCGATCATCCGCAGCCGCAGCCCAGATCATAAGCTGAAGTTCCGCCGGTAACATGGGAAAGAGACAAAACGAACGCCGGGCTTTGAAGTAAGGATCCAAATTGTGGTCGACGCCGATGATGAGAGTATTGGGAGGTTCGAATAGCTGCAGTTTGCGAAGACTTGTCTCCATTCGGAGAAGATCGAAGGTTTGTGGATGCATGTCTATATTGTTTTGTAATTTTCTGCGGCGAGTTATTAGTTCGAAGAGAATGCGCAAGTGTTTATAGGAATTCACGCGTTCTTGTACTTACTTTGATACGGCAGTATAGGGTAACAGTAAGCGTGGTAGAAACTAATCTAATTTGCTTCCCATCGCCGTAGTGACAGGATAATAGTTGTTGTTCTGATGCAATATCCACTTCTCTAGTACCAGTATATTTTGGTTATGGAATTCGATGACCTCTCGAGTATGTAAACAAGAGAGCAGTAGTGTTGTTGTTGTTGTCGTCTGATCTGTAACCGAGGTTTTACCGACCTACAAACACAAGAGATCAAAGTGAATACACAAATTGATAAACATAAAGGTCCAAGAGCGTCAGAGCAGGGATTAAAAATTTGATTCCAAAGGCTTTCAAAAGTCAAAGAATTTCAGAGCCTCAACTTTACCAACAAACTTGATTGACCATCAAGTTGGCACATCGGCAGTTGTTAATTCGGGAACAACAATATACGAACATTACACAGCTTCATTGCAAGCCAGATAAGTCATGGCGGTCACCACACTGGATCGATTTACGTGCTTTCCCAAACTACCTCTAGAGCTCCAGATAATCGTTTGGTCCTTTTGTCCCTATGTTGATAAACAGACCGTTAATATCGCAGAGGTACCGGAAGTAGTTTTAGGCATGGGTTCATTTAGCAGCCGCTCTACAACAGGAGATAGATTGAATTCACTTGCAGTGGATTTCCCAGACGCAAATTTTATCAATGTCTAGTACAGAGTCCCCTCACCTTTGCAAATCTGCCAACAGTCCAGGAACGTAGCTCTTCAGCATTACCGACGAGTTGCTACTACATACGGCGATACCAAGTGTGGCCCACCACCTTTCTACATTAACTCGCATCAGGATTCTATTTTCTTTGAGGACATACTAGCCATTACACTACATTCCTACCCTCCAACTCTTCCTTTTTGGACACATAACGGAAAAACCCTTTCAACTCCCGACGGTGAAAGTCTCTGCACTTCAGTGGCCACTCGTTGGGCTAATAGCGAACCTCCAAGTGTGGATCATCTACTGTATACGCTATGCAAATTTCCAGAAGTCAAACATTTATACTTCCTTGATTGCCCTTCTGGACCCTTCCCTATGTCAACTTTTTCGAGCCATTACATACAGTGGATGAGTAGGGATAAAACAGAGGAGGTTCTCATGGGATTGATAGACCTGATATTGTATCTTACGGGAACGCAACCGATGCTTACTTATGCGCCAGACGCAACAGATTTAAAGAATCGTACGGGTATCTTTCGGAGCGGTTGGGTGTTGCCACTAATAAGCTGCATTACTGCCGAAGAATTCTTTTCTTTGAGAAAGGCGGAGGCTGAATGATTGAAGGTGAGTTGGATTAGCACTGATGAACTTGAATCACATCTCTACAAGACCAAACCCGAACTGACTATAAGTAGTCGAAAGATCCTTCGGCGAAAATTCAAAACGCGATGGGTCGAGAAGCAGGAGCATATTGGCTACCTCGCTTCAAACATGGAATGCACATTTCTTCGCAATCATGGTGTGGGTCATTTTTCAGTGTTTATCTTTTCTTCTTTTTCCTTTTCGAGAAAAGACTTCAATGGGAAGGGCTAAAAAGACCTCGTTTTCAACAATGGCATGATGGGCTAACTCTAGGGGGAGGGGCCATATACAGTGATTGTGGCAGGCAAGTCTTGACAAATAAATTTTACGGGATTACAATGGGGGAAAAAGAGTTGGGTATGTGGACTTGCAGCTTGGTACACCTGAATTGCTGAATGGATTCATAATTCGAGAATATGATCTCTGCATATACTTTTATAAACATGAGAAAAGTGAGACAAACATGTGAACTCTTAGGCTTCTGAATCTCTAGACTTATTCGTCGTAACAAAATGTGATGATAATATAAGCAATAGTTGTTGAAGACAATTATTCCGAAGACTGCTATGAGCCATTGTAGGGGCATGGAATGGTAGTATATTACTGCCAAATGACAAATAAGGATTTATGGACTTCTACAGCAAGTCAAAATGGTACCACGACTTCATACAACGACTCACTTACCCAAAAGACTTGACATACCGCTGACTCTTCGTCTCATCTTCTTGAAAGGGACCTTAAAAAGAAGCGAGTAAAAGATGTCAGCTCACTGCACCCATTTAAGAAGATATTTTATCGACATTGTGTGCATCAACATAGAAATAAGCATTACGACTCAAAATGGCATCTCTGGCACATCGAATCAAGATCCGTCAGAGGGATAAGAGAATACATAATTTCATTTTGAAACAAAAAAGAAGAAAAGAAGCTGCTCTACGTATTGTGCGAAAAGAATTCCTCCCTCATTCCTTGCCTGGAGGATGCTACTTCATTCCCGAGTACCAAGATTTCATATCTGTGTCCTCCTCTGGTTTACCTCTCCAAAGAGGCTTCAGTCCTATTTTTACGAAAAAAAATCCTCCATATTTACCACTTTGAGAAATTTACCAGCCGAAATACAACTCATGATATGGGAATTTGCATCAAAAAAAGCCGACATATCTGGAGCATCGGCATAGAACTCACCAGAAAGAGCTGCTTCATTTATCAAGAAACCAAGAAGCACAAGGACCAATCGGAAGTTTGGAGACATTAATAGGTAGTGGGGCAGTGAACTACCATAATGATTCTCTAGGTCTTCTTCGGGTATGCCATGATTCTCGAACTATTGCAAAGAAATCGCGATCTCAGCCATACCTTACAAAGTATGGAAACCCAGTCCATATTGACTTTGCCCTTGATACTCTAGTTTTCGTTGACTCTGGGGCATTATTCAATACCATGGCTTCTTGATTTCGACTTCGATGCGCCATTTTGGTTCGCTAAATGAGGGGCTGGAGGAGAACAAAATCTGGGGCGCTACAGGATTCGAGAGACTATAGCTTAGTAGACCAAGACAAGTGATGAATGGCTCTTGCCGGAGGAATATCACTTAACTTTAGCAAATATCCAGGAAGACATTGATAGCCAGTACCCTATAACCCCCAAATTACGGTAGTAATAGGATACCATGGAGAAGATGCTGTTTAATCGCCTCCCGCAGGAACACATAAAACGGTCATGAGCTCTCAACTCTCTAGTCGTTGCTATTAAATCTCTTATGATTTAGAGAGCACACCATTTGAAGAACAATTCTAGATTAGTATCCCAGGTAGTTTTTAGTTCAATCACAAGTCATCGCCTGGTCTCCCAAGCATGCACAGTAAAAAACAAATGCAGCAACGACTCTTGAATAATACGAGAGTGGCAATGTCGGATCCATTTATTTTCGGGTCTTTTTCACCTTGAAATCTTTGTATATTCCTTCAAATTTTAATTGCAGTGGGAATATCAGAAGCCTTAATATCGATAACTATGTCGGCATGATGACTCGTACCGAATGCAAAGGGGGGCATGGATTGATGACTAAGCTGAAAGACCCGCACCGAATACTCTACCAAAACTACTCCCATTTATCACTAAGGTATTCTCCGTTAATTATTTCATCTTCAACGTATCTGGTCCATTCATAATATTTGTTATATGGCCCGGGACATTTGCGTGCAGAGGCCGCAACCATTTGGCGGTTTTTCCGTCATTGAATTTATCCCAAATAACAAAACATGTATCTCTCTGTAGCCTTTCCACTCTAGTAATAGGCGTCATAATCAACTATAAAGCAACCAAGTGAGCAAGAATCGCGTTCCAAATTTCGTTTGATGTTCTGGTTAAATCTCGAAAATTTTCGTGAGTCATTTTGAAGGAGAAAATATTGTAAATGGATCGTAATGAGAGATATGCTAGGTGATTAGCTCAGCTTGTAAATAAACATTCTACTTGCTGACACTTACCATCTTCAGAGCTGGTAATGAGTGATCTAGCTGTGCTCAATAGTGCTCCGTACATGTCTAATTCCCCTTGAGCTTTACAAAGCGGCCACAAGCTTTCGATTGATCGACAAGCAGACTTTGCGAGCTCGCCATCAATTAAAGGAGTCTGCTGTAAAGCCAACTCCATGGAGTTAATGTCTTGATTTCCCCATAGTTCACGAAAGATGAACTTAATTTGCTGACTTCCCATGCACATGGCTATTGCAATTGTGCCTCGAATAAAGGTCATATACTCGACAAGACCGTCCGAGAGAAGCGTGAATTGGAAGAGTAAGATGAAACAAGTAGCCAGCATTACGTTTACTTCTTCGAATGAATCGACTCCCGAGGATGTCGCCGCGTTGAGACTTGCTATGGCTTTTACGCAATGATGAATAGCAGTGCTGGTGAGATTACAGTATGTAGTCGGAGCTGTGGGGTCAGAAGCAAGGTCAGAGGCTGATGAAGCTAGCATGGAACGAAGAAGATAATCATGCTGATACGTTATTAATGGCTCGACTGAAAATTGCGGTTAAAGAGGTTAACTCACATTTGATGCAATGCTTGGTATCTCATGAGTCCACACGGAGTCATTCCCAATGGGATGATGCGGGCGTGCTTCCTGAATGAAGTGGCGAAAAAGCCGAAAGTCTACCAAGTTGAAGACTGGACTGGTGGTTTAAAAACAGGAAGGTATGCGTGAAGCAAGCGTCGATCCATGTATTGAAATCTCAGAGCAACCTGATTGAGACCCTGGCGATTCACAATTAAGCCCTCTGTGGTCGCAATAGTCACAGATTGGGTGTTTTTCTTTGCACTGAAGCTCGTATCAGCATATTATATCTTGAAGTAGCTCCAGAGAAATACGTTGATGCGGGCTTTCTTGCAGTTCAGACATCCTGTTCTATATTTTTTGTGTCCCTTCCAGATCTTACTCTCGCTGCTAACCAGTGTCTCAGACGGAGCTTCCAGCGAAAAGTCTCGTGGAACCAAACTAGAGCCAATCTTGTAATTTCCATGGTCCAATATACTCAGCATAATCTGCTCACGGATATCTTGATATTAGACGTCTCTAGACTTGCGATGTTGAGGGAAAAGGGGGTACCGAGCCTCTGTAATCACTTGAAAATCGTGCGATCATGAATTGAGCTCTTTATAGATATAAAAGCCGTTCGCTGCTTCAAATCACTTCACTTCAATATAGTTTTCAGCCCCAGTGATAGATTATGCTGCCTAAAACAAAACGTGTCAGTCGGTGAGATGTTGTGGCTGCTTTGGCTTGTTTAGCGAGGATCACTCCAATAGGGAAAGAACGACAAGGTTACTCCTTGCATTTCATTTTCAAGTGACGCTAGTTTTCCAAGTCCACAACATCAAAGTCTAGATCCCTCGACGTCGGAGTCGGATGCACAATATAAAAGGCCAAATAAAGGGCTTACGAAGTCGTAATTCGAACGTCTGCGGCTCCATTCCAAAATTACTAGATATGCTGCTGAAAAACGAAAAACGATGATCACATGACTTGAGAACCGCACATGAATGGGAACATCACTCCAATTGAACTTTCCCTTAACATCTTAATTTCAGCGAAACTAGATCATACATCTGAGCCAGAAAGTTAGCTGTATATTCTACAAGTGATCTAATAGCAATACCTCCAGTGGAGACGATTAAGATATCTCGAACTCATGTTTTCTAATGCAGAAGTTTCCACATTCATAGTTATTGAAACATCAGCTCATTACTAATGGCCAAACATCAATTTGCTGCAATAAACTGCTATAATCCGTGATGGTTGCTTAGATGCTTCCACTTAATTCTATTTTAGAGGTCATAGATATCTTCTCTGATGTTGGCTTCACGGAAGTCTGAGGTCTAGTTGCCAACCGCAAACAGATCAGATTAAAAATGGCGAATCTATGACCCAGTGGCATGTCTTGAATTTATTTTCCTTCTCATCAACTTGCTTTCTAGACATGAATCGCAAGCAATAAACTACTCACTTTAGAGTGAAGAGATGAAAGAAGTTGGAACCTTCCTCAAGACTTAGACTTCTCGTCTTGTCTCTAAGCAATCATATGGAAATTTATGAGGAGCTTTCTTCATCTTGTCTTCTTAGTCAGTCATGTTTGCCTCTTGACTAGATTTTAAGAATTTAAATCATGAGATATTTAGATGTTATCTCTACTTCAATATATTCAAATTTTTCATACCAATCACTGAGAATGAATATGTTGTTCCTCAAGCTTTGTTTCTTTATGTGAAAATGAACAAGATAGGGTCCGAGCTCCTGGTTATCTGGTTAAATCTTTCACAGCTCAGCCTTTTGGTATCCAACACATTCGAAAGGTTAGGTTTGTACAATCTGAACATTCGAATATTTGCTTTTCCTAGTGGTTCTGCATAACCTCATCTTTCACACACACACGTCTTTTGGCAGTTTGGCAGGGAAGCTAGAAATCGATGCTTCATTCCATTACCATTTACAATATCCTCGAAACCTCGAACCTTTACAGCTCCTTTCGAATGTTGTGACCCTTCCTTGTACAGGATTACGCACGACACAGTCAACCATTCAACCACAAGCGTACATAGACCGACTATTACGGTTCTGTATCAATACGATCGAGTTCCTTCTGTAAAGCAGATATTCACTGGCACGGCAAATGTGAGTTCCAACCCTGTGTCTTGCTCTATTAATAAGATCTTTACTTACGTGTTTAAGTGGCAGCATGGATTCACGGCATATGCCTTTATCTCTGAAGCAGACTACCCATAAAGAAGGAGGCTCATTGACAATTCAAAGGCTCCCATCGGAGATAAGTCAAGGGATCTGGCAGTTATCACTGAGCAACAACCGAATCATAACAATAAACTGGGCGTATAAGGCGGATCAAGACATGGGTAAAGAATCCATTGCCAATGACTTTCATGCGACCTACGATACAATTGAGGCCCTAGGAGTTTCGACGGAATCGCGCAACCTCGCATTGAAAGATTACAAATTGTGCTTCGGCAGCGACATGCGCCATCCAATTTACTTCAACAGTAGTAAAGACATTCTCAGATTCACAAATTTGGCACTTGCACAGATCACCTACTTCTCAACCGGCGATGTCTGGAATACCTATAGCGTGCGAGCTGCTAACATCAAGCGCATTGCTGTTGAGGTGCCCAACGATGGTAATGTTTTCGCGCATCCAAGCATCATACCTGAAACAACGTTGTTGTGCTGTACCACTCTGCTGTTCGCTACCTTAGAAACGATATTCATACAGCCATCTTTTGTTATTGATCCATCTTCTGAGGCAACCTTCCGCGCACAATTTGAGAAAGAAATGCAAGCAAACCAGAAGTCTTTTGGTCCTCTTTGGGACGGAGAGCCCTATAATATTCCTGAAATTGTGTTTGTATGCTTCCAATGCGATCTAAATTTGCTCAAGGCATGTCAATGTTAAGAGTTTGTGGCGTGGGTAGCTATTGTGCAAGAGGTAGGGGCAGCATTTTGAAGGGAATCATGAGAAAATGGTTTGCAATTCAGGGAAAAGACTACATGGGGAATGGGTTACTTTTGATAGAGCGAGCTGTACTGTTGATGGCAATCATTGTACAAGACATTTAGATATGTAATCTCAGCTTCTGAGAATCTATTTATAGTACTACAGTAACAGAATCTTGAGTCAATTCAATATTACTGCTTCTTCTATTCTTGCCGTACCAATATCTACAACTGTTTCTAGAAAACAATCTAAATGACTCTGCAGCTTCTATTCTTCGTTTCCAAACATTCGAAATCATTCTGAAGAATAACAACTCTTCATCATGTCTTCTATTCAACAAACACAATCCGAATCATCGAATTCCGCCAACACTGACAGCCCTGGAACCTTTGCAAGTCTTCCCCGTGAGCTCGATGACATGATATGGTCTCAAGTTCCAGTAATCTCAGGCCTCCGCTTGATCGAAATTCGTGCCGATCCAACTGTCCAGACCGGCGAGAAACAATTCAAAATGAGAGTCAAATTTTGTGGAAACCCCAACGGCCGATCTTTGAACGCAAAAACCGTAATCCTTTCCCCCAACAGATACATGTTTGATCATAAGATCATAAATCCTCAGGTTGTCAACACCGCGCAAGACACCTTTATGTTCAACGGGATTAGTCAGTTACAAGAGTATGTTCAGCATACGGGAGCTATTATCAACAAAAATGGTGCGGTGGGCTCGGAGCCTGCATGCTATCCAACAATGCAGAACCTGGTAATCACACTGTTCCTGGATATTGGAAACCCGGGCTCAGAACCATATTCGGTGTGGCTCAATCATCTTTGCGAGAAAATTGATTTCAACAAGTTCATCTTGAAGAAGATTCTAAGAGAGCTTCTAGAGTCTGTCAGCAAGGCACAGACTCTTAGAAAGATACATCTCCTGATTGAAGAGGAGCATATGCCGGGAACTGGACCTATTGAGCGTATTGATGGTCGGCTCATGGATCTTTTTTCCAAAGACGATGAGTTGCAACGCCGTTATGGTGAGGGAATAAGAATGCCAGAAGTTGTGTGTCTGACGATGATGGAATTTCCTGAGGAATTGGTGAGAGTAGGTCGCAGATATGGCATAAATGTACTGGGAAGATCCAATGTAGCTTAGCAGTCTGGGGTTTGAACACAGAACCTGCATCTGATATTGTCATAGCGAGGTAGAGGATCAACAGTATATATTAAGCACATAGACTCTAAACTAATGGCATGATATCACGTTTTCTAATCAAGTGAATTTAGCATATCAAAGAATGAAACCACTAGATCTCGGTGAAAAAACTTATGAACCATGTGGCGTGATTTGTGACTCCCACCTTATCATCTTACAGTGAAGCTACGCATATATAAATGAACTAAGTTTCCTCTCCGATACACTATCCCTAAGACTCTCAAACATCTAAGAAGATTCTGCGGATGGCGACCCCAATCTTGAGTCAAAATGAAGGCCCGAATGCCGTCAAAATAACAGCAGAGCTGGACCCGAAATTTTGGAGCCTCAAGATCACCGGGACAAACGACAAGTTCCCTCCACAACCAATCGAAATCAAGAAGTACGATGTCAAGTTTGAGGCACTTGCAGATGGACAGCCAAGCGAGTATAGTAATCGGAGGCCCTGGATCATTAATTTTGAGGTCAATCAATTCGGAAATCACAAAACTTCCCAAAACCGGTCAATTTCACTCCTTGCGCTTTACATGTTTCACCAATTTGCTTCAAAATCGACTATAGGATTAAAAATCCAATGTTCTTTTGTCCTTCTTGCGACGTCCTCTTTTTTCGGGAATTTAGACACTTATGGGGGTATGCGGTAGCAACGAAAGGCATTATTAATTACCAATTATACCGCGTCGGGCCCGGGGACAAATGAGACATCTCCAAAAATCGAAAGAGTGGTGGTTATATTTGAAGTTCGTACGCCAATAAATTTGACTTTCCACGACATTTTGGTGGAGCTTCTCCCAGTAATCAAGGAGATTGGATCACTGAAGGGAGTCATATTGTTGGTGGGACGACAGTCTCTTCGACGACGAGAAGTGGGAACTTTGCGAATCGATGAAGACTTGAAAAAGCTTATTGATGAAAGCCCTGATGTACATTTACCCCCAGTAGGTGTTTATATGCCCAGTGTAACTTGTATGACGATGGAAACTTTCGAATCGACAATTGGTTGGTATGGATAAGGTCTAACTGACGGATGAATGATGCTCATACTTGTAATTGAGTCAAGACTTTGAACACTTTCGAACAGCAGAATTGGCAGTGGTTCTTTTTAGATAATGGCTGGGCGAGAATTACAGCCAGAGGGTGATGTGGTGAGACTAGAAGTAAGAAATGATACGATGATTCTCCTATCAGAGACGATGTGGTATATAAATTCTTCAATATACAAATGCCGTATATCCTGTGACTTTCGGATCTTGAAGTTCTTTCGCAGAGGTCTCGTTTGCAAACTCTGAAATAGGTGAGGCAATGGACGACTCTCGAATCGAAAGAATCGAAAGAATCGAGTAACCATGATAAATTGAACCTTTTCAATGACCCGGCAGTCCTATCTGAACTATCATATTTAGCATAATTCAAGCAACCACTCTGTGATTACTAGTTTCCAGATGATGTCCAAGGTAGGTGTCTCATCTATGCTGTGCCGATTCGATGATTTGGAAGCTTCCGGATACATCTAGTTACCTAGATATTTGATAACTTTATTCCTTCATAATTTCTCGAATTTTATCCACAACAGGCTATGTTTCTTTTAATGTTGTTCCAACATATCTTACAGTATTCCAAAGAGATACCGGCGGACTCGGGGCAGGACCGAGGCAGAAATAGAGTGAGCTAGATCCACGCTGACAAAATCTCCACCAATCTTCCTCTTCAAGCTGCAAGATTCTTGTTTGTCGTCTGCAAAAACTGCTGTCATAATCAATCTCATGGTAAATTTCATCTCTTCAAATCATCAATATTTCTCAGGGATTGATGTTGTCTCGAATATCAAAAAGGCACTTGAATTTAGGTCCTGGTCATTGAACAACTCCGCTGATTAATCCGGAAGAACCCCCCTGCACATACCTATCTCTAAGCAACTATTGTTCAGTGTTGCTTTCAAATGAAGAGTATTCATTAACATCAAGCATATACAGCTTGTATAAAGCCAACTTTCAGGAAAATAACTTCGTCTCTTAGGAGTATTGCGCCCAAGGAACTCAACCACAACGAGAACTGCGTAAACCGCCAATCCACCTTACAATAACTCCGAAAGTTTGACAATCCAAGAAATCATTTCTAACTTGGAAGCGACTTCTAAAAGCTTCATGAAAGTGCCTGAAATGCGGCTTTCAACTTGGGAAGCGTTAGTCCCACCACCTCGGCGAATACATATGCAAAAATCCAGCATGTCTTCCCCGGATGATAGATGCTGGGTGGCAAAAATTAGCTCTCATTCTGGGTCTCCCGCAATCCCAAATCCGCTTATTCTAGGAATATGGATGCGCTGAATCTCGAGATTATTTTATTTGCGAGAAAGGATACACTACACTTAGCTGTTGCCTCATAAACCCAATATACGTGAATTACTCAAAAGATCAGCTCTGGTTCGATTCTTTGTCTCGTCTTTGGAGTTACGCCAGGAAATCTTCTCATCAAGATCGTCGGGAAAGTCGCAATGGCCAAACCAATGAGGAAGTTTTGCAATTGTCAGGATTAGAAAACTTGGTATGAGCTTGACTGACACGAACAGAATAGGGCGTTTCTCCGCCCTTACAATGATTCATATAATCAAGAGGCTCCCCGAGTTAGAAGAGATTATCTTTGAGCTTCCAAAAGACAGATTTGAGGATTGAAAGGCTGAAATAGATGGAGAATTAAGCCGCTATGAGGAAAGGATGCAGGACCACGCTATCCTCGCTCCGAGAGCCCCTCCGTGACTTATTTACATAATGCAGGAAGTTGAAGCTCCTCCTGAAGATATATGAGCGCAGACTTCTACAGTCAATACGGAGTCTTAGAGACGAGAGAGAAGGATGGGAGATTCCGTAGGTGGCGGGCGGCCGCAGAGTGATGGGTGCTCAAAGACATGAAAGGTCTCGGATAAAATTATATCTTCAACATGCGATGCACGACTGGACTAAATTTTACGAACAAGTGGGAAAACTTGAGACTACCGGAATATCGAAGACGCTTGATCCAGAATGCATAGGCAACGATTATAGTAAACGTTTACTTTGCTTGCCAGCCTTGCACCCTAACTTCGTACTACCATATGCCAGCTGGCAGTGGCAGCTGCAACACTTCCTTTGTCGAAATGGATGTATAGATTCTCACTTGAACCAGAATACCCAGAGGTTTGTTTAGAAAGTGCAAAAACGACTTACCGCCAACTGAAAACAACTACAAATCTTTTGATGATTCTTTCGATACTAAATGTTTCTCAAGAGTTCCGAAACATGTCATTGAAAACTTATGGCTTATTGGATGTTCGATTATCAGCCCAATGCTATTCCACCTATCGGTCGAATTTCTCAGTTTCCATCATATGCATCACATGAAGTAGAATCTAGTTATGGGCACACGATACAAGTTCTACCAGAATTTTGGGGTCAAATTCAAGAAGTTTTCTATTGCTGTTCATCAGAGGATACAACCGTATATGTGATTGCCCTGATGGTGTACCGACTTTGGTGTGGTATCACTCTCATCCACTTTCCGAAGACTTCGAATACTAGCATAGACTTAGTTGTAGTTGGATCAATTATCGAAAACTCAAAAGGCATTCTGCACGATTGTGGGATATTTCAGTAGGTATTCCTGGAAGTTGGAGGTTTTATCTGCTGTATGTGAGCTGGACTTCGAGTGTATTTTCCATGTATCATAGTTCATTTTTGATCGCCTACCAAATGTTTCTTAAGTGTTAGACAAAAAATCTCGTTGTTTTACGACAAAAGTGGCCATTTTATGGACTGATTGCACTGCCTTGCACTTGTGATCGAACGTCGTTTTCGCACCATAGTGAACAAAATCCTTAGACTTGAATGGTTTTGGCAGTAATATCGCTCAGGTGGCAAGGGCAATCTGAGGAACTAGTAAATAGAGACCCAGCAATGCTGCTACTATTGCATCTTTCCCTCAGAAGATGATTAGCGCTAAAACTCCTGTCAAGAATGCTCTCTTGCGACTTGACACTTCAAAAGATGGTCGGAGTCAAGGAATTGATGAAAGGCAAAAGAATTTGCATGAAGATACTTTGAGCAACATAATGAGTTGTCGGTCGAAGTTGTGGAATGGAGAGTTTTCGCGGCTCAGTTGTTGACTGGGGGTTGTGGAGCACTTCTTCGGCAGTTAGCTGAAGATCTCGTGAGACGAAGCTATAGCCATTCTTATATATCATGACTCGGATCTATCACAGCCACTTTTTCGCCACCAACATAGCGCCATAATCTAGTTCCAGGGACTTCTTCATGTCCTCGGAAATATGATGATGGAACTTATCGATAGCTCTACATGGGCCAGTGATATTCTTAGTATCAGCAGCCAAGAACACAAAGTCTCGCCCATCCATGGAAGTTTTCGCGCAATATAACTTTCCGTGATTGTAAATTCTCTGCCAGGTAAAGATTACCATACAGGATATTCGCGCTGTCATCTATTCAAAAGCTTTTCGTCCATATTGAACTTCGAAGCTCTTGGAATGCGTCTGTTGAAAGTGTAAGGATCTTGTAATAGCTCTTCTGTAGACGACATGGCCAGTTCCATCTAAAACAGTAATCTGCTGTGAGGGTACGTTAGAATCTGGAAGCTCTGTACATCATGCGGAACTAACTGTGTGGAAAGATCTAGATATTTTTCAGGCTATCAAAATATCTTGAGCAACAAAAGCAGTGTCTTCAGCCTTCGGAGAAATCTTCCATGTCATAATCGTCTCCATTTATAACTTGAGCGCAGTAGAATCTTCAGCTGCTTGGGCGGATGTTCTCTTCGTAGGATTGGAAGTCTTGTTTAACCGAACTTATGGTCCCCTTAGCAGTCGCAATAATCTCCAAGAAAGATCGCGAGTCCCAAGGAACGAAAGTTGCGGCAAACAGTGGTAACAGAATTGTATCAAAATGTCCATTACTGCAGTTTTACGACAGTAGAGTTGTTAGCCCGCTACGATCGTATATCTCGAGGATACAGGCTCGAGTTACCGCGGAGCTCTTGAAATCGGACGCTTCGGTATATTTGATATCATGTAGTTGTCAGGCTGCAGGTTTATCGGCCACGAACTCATCGTCACGCACCGGATTGATGCAACAGCGCTCTTACTCTGAGGGATGTATAACTATGTAAACTCGGTATTTCATTGTCAATTTATGATCTTTAGGGCAAGCCATCTATGATGAGTCTGCTCAAGTATAGCTTGGTGCGATAGTCATAGAAGTTCATCGTTCTAGCAGCAAAATGGTGGTAGCAAGAGAGTTGAGGACTCGACTGCATTGGCGGAGAAACAATTAAGGGCGAGTCTTTTGACTCGATGCAGAACAATAGGAACGGATTGTGTGCGAAGGAGTAGTATACCAGACCGAGGTTGTATGAATCGGATTCGAATGATGGCATGGAAGTAGTCTCTCAATGGATATCAACGGATTCGTGAAAGACCGCTGCTTAAGAATGAATCGAAATCTCTCCCAGTAATCTTCCACGTAGAAGCTTTCTTCAGGTAAAGGGTTTCGTCTATGAGAAGGGATTGTTGTTGCTATTGCTTGCTAATGGCATTGATTCAGGGCACTAAAGTAGTGCGAAGACTACACGACTATCCAAAGCGTGTATCCTATCGAATTTCTTATATTTCATTCTAAGATCCATTTCACATGCCATCCTTCCTTCTACGGCTCTTTTTATGGCCCGAGATGACCACTTCCGGAATATCTCTTCGTTTGCACTGGCTGAACTCCTTCAAGTTAAATGCCTCTATTTTCGGACTAACTACCTTGGCACAGCTTCCTGAATTTGGATGCACAATTCCGCAACTCCTCTATATTCTTGCTTGATCTCTGAGGAATATAGAAAACTAATATGAGTACTCGCAGCTTTGGAAATAGCTTCGTTGTCTCCGTTGGAACCAAACATAGCAATAAGGCGCTCCGCAAGACTTCCGTGTGTTTCCATGTGCTATAAGTTCATATAGCACGCGAATACCCCAAGCCCGTGGTCGTAGGCTCACGATTGGTGTATCCATGGTTTTTTTGCTATTTCAAACAAGCCTCCAGGCGATGATGTGTACACCTTCGAAGGTTTCACGCATTTACATCTGAGATTGTGTGCGAAGCTGTGGCATCGATGCAACAACCTTCAAGAATCCCATGGTTTCGAAGTAGTGAGGAATCCAGACTCTCTTACGTATTGTAGCCATCCGAGTCGATAGATTTTTCAGAAAAGAAATGACATGATAGCCCTTTACTGCTTCTATTCATGAACTTCTATGTAGTTGTAGTTTTATTTTCGCCCTTATTATCGTGAATATGTCCTGGAGCCCAAGGGGATCTGTAAATCGAATTGTTAGTGAGTTTCTGTCAACACATTGCAGAAGCTCTTATCAAAACTTTCGATGTTAAGGCCAAAAGCTTGCGAGAGCGCTTTTCGAGGTTTGGAGAGACAAATGCCAAGTGATGCTGTGAGAATATAACCCATTGCATAAGATTCGAAGATATCTAGGACGCTTCTGGTAAGTTCACTTGACAAAGGATGCTAACAACAAAACTAATCACGGCGACCTCTTCAAGTCAAGTTAAAACGATCGAAACTTAGTTGGAGATTAGATAAAATTCACTTTGCGTATGTATGTTTACAGCCGAAAGAACATTGAGCACCTTTTTCCTCTTAACTTATCTTTTGAGTCAAGTCAATGATACCTTACATAGAGATATCTTACAATGTGTACCTACAATTAGAAATTGTGAATTCAAGTTTTTGTATTTTGTAACAACTCTTGACTCTTTAAGTTGAGCAGATTGATAGGTCTTTTAATTAATTTCTCGCTTCGAAAGGGGTAGGAAACATATTCAAATTGAACTACTCCAAACAGCAATCGAATTCAAATACAAAGGGGATTCATTACTTCTAGAAATCTAATTAATAAATCATATCTTTCCACTGGAAGACGAATGGGTACTAGCGCAATTTGACTTATATTCGCTCAGCCCTCGCACACTGTCGATTTTTAGTCCAGCAGAACAATCTTCCACGCCGACCGCTTTTCACAACACGGAATAAGCCATCAATTTTACCAAACATTAAACAAATTCGACCAAGAATTTCTCTGTCTTCCATCTTAGCAACATCTCTTCTGTCTTACTGTATCAAATTAGCTGTGATCAGTCCAAATATATTCTTTTGAGGCCACTAGCCAAGAACAAGTCATCATGGATCACACCCGTCAAGAATCCGTAGGTTATCTCATTTATCAACGAAGATTTTTTTTTTGTGAGTACATCGCTAACTCCATATTTAATATAGGGATCAAATGCCCACAGTGTTACTGGCACGCCCACTATCCAACAAACCAGTCGAGGAACCCAAACAGGCGCTGCAATTACAACACAAGTTACAAGCACGGCACAGGTTGCAAATATAACACAAGTCGCAATTACAGCACAGCTAGAATCTTTTGAGCTTTTCGGAGAATTGCCGCCCGAATTGAAAACAAAGATCTTGAACATTGCCGCTCGGGAGGTTCCTCGTGTCGTCGAGATGACACCGCAAGGAAACCATCGAGGATACACACCTGCGCTACTTGGAGTCAGTCGTATGGTCCGCAAAGAGGCTTTGAAAGTTTACAATACCTTGAGACCAGGATCTCCACAGCCTGTCTACTTTAACCCGGACAATGATACCTTTATATTGAATATTGCAGTAACGTTATCAACGGTTTTACCAATAGCACCGCTTGTATTAACACCAATTACATTACCACCACCTACATCAATTTCATTTTCATTAGGACCACCTACCCTAGATAGATTTACGGTTGTCGTGATCCTTGACCCCAGTGATGGGCCCGACTTCCAGGAACGGATGGCTTCCATAGGAGTTAAATCGTTTGTAGTCAGGTTAGGATATTAACCCCGTTTTCGACAGATATCATGGATGGCTCTGATTACACGCTGGAGCTCTGAATACGGAGAAATCCAGCTCTTTTCGGGCTCCTTCTTGCTGAGAGTCTCATTGGCACACTCTATCGTTCTCAACGTTTCACCCTCCGTTCTTCGATCTCAATCAGCACAATACTTTCTATTCTTTCAAACCAACTGCTACTACCTCGTTGTTTTCGTCTCGAGCTGGGGATTATGTTTCATCTCGAATCGACCACGGCAGCTCTCTCCTTCTCTCACCAACTTTCAAAAGTTTCCTAGTCTATGGCAATTTGGATTTTCGGAGGCATTAGAAACTCACTACGCAATTTGAGTACTGGCATGGGAATTTAGAACGTTCAAAAAAATATCACAAATAGCGAAGGATATCCCAGACAGTATTTCTAGGAAGTTTTGATGGGGAAAAACAAAGCTGATGGGACTCTCAACACCACCAGCTTAGTCATTTACTTGTTTGTTCTGGATTCACCTTTCTACAACATAACACCTTTGTCGCTTCGACGACAGGTACCAGATGTTCTACTTTCCTTGCTTCTTTTGTCAATTCTGGACATTTCAGTTCAGAGAACTTTTTTTTGTTGTGCGATTCTATGGTGCTAGAGGACGTCAGCTAAATCATCTTGTAATTTTCAAATTACATACGAAAAGGCATAGCGGTTCAGAATCAATAGGTTTTAGCGTCTCGTTTCATCTTTTTTGTACATTCCATAGGTGTCAAATAAATTATCAACAAAATCATGCTTCTAATTGTGCAACGTTGAAAGCTTGGCAGCCATCATTGAACTTGCGCATGTAACGTGAAAACCAACGCATAAAAGTCTGCAACCTGTGAAGACTCCTGTATAGTCTCTAATTTTTGATGCCACAAAGTCAACTTATCATGATCGGCTGCATGATGAAGTATGTGTACGAAGAGGCTAAATATCAGGCTGGGAGCTGCCTTCGGTGCATGTTGAGGCGAAGCACGCGACCGCTTGCATAGCATACGTTGCACCAAATATGCACATGTAATGATGCCCAGGGCTATGTTTAGGCTTCACAATGAGGTAATTTGGGCAGGTATGATTAGATGGCATGTGCAAAAATTTGTTAAATAAATATAAAGCCTGAGAGAACAAATTATGTACAAAATCGTGGATCTTCAAAACTCTTCTCGATAAGCGAGGCGGGCAACTTTACAGTAGTGAAAATTCGTGATTGTCTGAAAAATGTGCGTGAAGCTCGAATCGATGTCTGGTATTTCTGAAAGTTCTAATACCTCTTGATTATTAGAATATGCCCAATGATCACACGAAGTGAAAACTCTAATGGCATTGCGCTTGAGAGTGATAGACTTCCACCTCTCAATGCTGGGGCTCCATTCCCCACCCGTTCTTTCCATATTCATGGATTTCGCCAATTTCACGGCTCAAAATGACTCGAACTAGACATTCTTTAAGGTCTCTCTTGTAGTCTTACATATCTCGTTACGACTCGGGCTGAACAGGTAGTAAATGTGTTTCATGCCGGAGAGTTCGCTGATCACCACCACAAAAGCTTCCAACCATGTTCATTGCCCAATCCCTCACGCTGTACAAGTAATATTTTGGTAAGTTCTGTAAGCCAAAACTAAGACCGAGTCCATAGTCCAGGATTGTCGAAATCCATTGAGGAAGAATGGTTGAAGATATCTGAAGAATCGACGAGAAGAATTAAAACATGAGTATACAACATCCTAAATGCCAGAGCGCGCTTCTGAGGGATTGTTAGTAAACGAATCAGTCAATAAGGAATCTAGAATTACCTGGTCATATCCGAAATTCCCAAGGGATTCGTTCCAGTGTTCAAAATAAGACTGATAGGAAGTAGTAGTAGCCAGAGGAGGAAGACGCTGTACTCGTGTTAATTCCGTGATACGTACTGCATTTCATAAGACGGGACTCCCCGTACAAATACGAGGCCCTATCCTTCGCCCTCTGATGCCATCATCCCTGACAAAATATTGACTGGGGCGAGGAAGAATTCGGAAAGGATAATCGCGACTAGAACCCTTCTTTTCCCTGGAGAAAGAGAATGAGTTGAGTTTGGACTATCGTGAAAGCTCTCGTTGTTGATATCTACCGAATGGCCTTCGGGTATGTTTTCAAATTGATGTCGAGATATTTCGGATATTGTAGCCATCTTTGAAGCTTAGCCGGACAGGAGTGAAATTGCATAAGTAAAAAAGAATGCCAATAATCGCAAAATAACCATTTAAATGATGTATAATACGGGGTTTGACAATTCATGTTTCGTAAACGGAAAATATATGAATAACAAGGTGGGAAGTTCAAGGTATATGACTGGTCAACTCCCTAGTAATATTTATAGATGTGTGTATAGTTTATAGCGCCAAGATTTGAGTGAAATTCGATATCTGGAGTGCATAATTTCAGGTGTGGTTTCGATCATGGGGAGCCACTCATCATCGCATGTAATCGAAAAAAACGCCTTATTGCTGAACTCGTTCGCATAATGATGCTGAATGACCGGGGCTGAGATTAATTCGTCATAACTGCTCCTCGTTCCACTGCAGTAGTGTGAGAGATTGACACAGCGCTTTCTAGGATATTAAGAGGCGCCAAATCTTAGGTCATAAAGCATCTCCCCTTGAAAGATTCCTATTTTCGAGGCTCACTGGTCGGTAAGGCTTCGGTCAGGTCTCACTACATAATTCACGCTATGTAAGTTTATGTTTGTTCAACACAGCGTCTTCGCACGGAATACCACTCCAACACGTACACGAAAAGTGACAATCTCACAAATTGCGGAGCCTTCTCGACTCATCCATATAATACCAGTACACCCCAGAGTAGAAGAACAAATCAAGCAATCATTGGGAACACAGAAACCGACTTCGATTTGCAAGCGACATCATCGAAACTGAAACGAGTAGTATTCCGTAAGGTCCAATGATTATTGATTCGAGTAATGTTGTTGACTTTGCAGTAGTAGCAGTTGAAGAGCCTTACCCATGGGAGAGCCAGAATATATGCTGAAGATGGAGAATGAGAAGCCAATGCACCAATGTGGTGGCTTCCATTTATGTGAATTTCTACCCCCAAATTCATTCCTCTTCACCGGGAAATGGACTTTGAGACCCGAGCTTCTATCAACCGATATCAATTCAATCAGTCATAAGATGGAACCCCGGATTCAAGATTCCTATACTCCGATTTTGACTATTGTGTCCCGCCGGCCATCATACCATTCTCTCTTCCTCTTGACTCTCGCACTCCTAAACATCAGCTCTTCACTTCTCATGAGCGCAACCTTTATCTGTCTGAATTATAGCAGAAATCTAGAGACACCGAGCTCCACCATGTCCACAGTGAGCTTTTCCCGAACTCTCACTAAAGTGTGACTCTAACAATTGCAGATCATCACTCCCATTCTGGACTCCTTGGACCTTCAATTCAAGTCGTCACATGACATCATCACATTCTGCAGTTTCATCCTCGCGACAGGTGTCTTCACACTCACAATATCTTTATGGATGTCACATATGCTTGACTATTTCCGGCCCTCTTGGCTCTTTATAGTTCAAGTCTATGGATATTGGATAGGTTTTAGTCCTGCGGAGTTGGTGTTATGTACTTTCCCGTTGAGCGTTAGCGTTTGGATGATGGTCAACTGGGCAGTGTACTTTCTCCAGATTTGCAGAATCGGACAACATCTTCAACAGGAAGGGAGTAATAATGATGCGGTATATTTAGTTTAAGGTGATGTGAGTTGAGGCTTGTGGAAACAAGGGCAAGCGTTCGGTTTTGTTTGTTGACTTCAGAGGTTATGCTCGTGACAAGGTATGGGAAACGCTCGTGGGATCAAACACCGTATTTGCCAAGTCTTCATGAATAAATGTTGCGTAGAAAGAAATGCCTTTGTGAACTTTGTGTATGAAATTTTTGTTTGGATGTATCCTTCCGATTCCCCCGACATCGAACGTTTGAATATGCGAATGGAAATCAATAATCAGGTCCCCAAACATGATTTGAACCTAAGAAGTCTCCGAGATTGCCAAAATAAAATCTTCTTCCAAAACGTGACCGATGTCATTTACTCGGTCGACTTTCGTAGGACGAGCTCAAGACCATCCCACCTACCAGCTCTCATAGGATCAAGCTTCCTCAATTCTGAAAGCCAGGCTTTACAGTCTTGTATTTCATCATGTTCAGGCAGGCGCATTTCCATTTCACATACAGCAAGTGTGTACTCAAACAAAGCATCAAAAACCCACTTACAGTCCTCACCTCCATCAAGAAAATCTTTTAGGTTGATAAGTTGCTGCTTGATATATTCAATACGATCTTCCCGAGAGAAATTTGGAGTTATGGTTGCATGGCCAACAAACTCGGTAAGAGTTGACATGAGAAATTGATGATAGAACCATACGGACTGATCATACGGATACGCATCATTCCACATGGCTTTAGTGATAAGATCAAACTCTGGAGAAATGTTAGTATAACCTGTAACGCGATATACTGGACTCAAGTGTACCATCATCTAAAAATTGCCGCCTTTCAGTCGCGGTCGCTTGCCGCTCGTCAAGCAGCCTTGGTATTAATTTACTTCGGTTGTGCCAAGCTGAGAAATTTTTCAACTCTGCGTTGATCATTCTTGTAGTGTATGCAAATTCCGATTCGACCAAGCTTGAGCCATTCAATTTGGGATCCTCTAATTGTGAAACAACGGTACGTCGGTATCCCCAGCCATGGAAATTTCGATTATCTCTTGTCAACATCTTTCCCACTAAAACAAGTTCGCGCTGCCACAATCCTCTCGCAACATCGGCAGCCAATCTGTCATTTGCTTCTTTTAGTAACCACAATCGATAGTTCCATATCCAATAGCATTTTGGCCAGCCCAACATCAATGGAAATATAAAATCTAAGTCCGCCTGTATCAAATCAAGAATCGAAGAATTCTTCCCAGGACTCAGGGGGTGCGGGTCGGCCTGGATCTTGATCAAGTCCTCGGAAGACGCAGAGGTAGAGGAGGATGAGATTACGCCAGACGTCGAGTTCTCGGACGGCCCAGAAGAAGGCAATTGGGTATCCAATTCCAATGATGACTCCGATGATTTCGAGAACAATCCATGAATTAGCAAACGCCTGCGGATGTTCCATATCGTATAGTATTCGGGATTCTTTGATAGTAATTTAGAAGTTAGGTCGAGTACCTCACGGGTATATTGGTGCTCTGCAACCTTTCTTAACATTAGAAAGACCATCATTCAACTGGGCATTGACGTACTTTGAGCTGAATCAATTCTACCAAATCTTTGTATTCTTCAATATCCTTTTGTTCCTTTAGCTGCGCCGTTTTTGATTTTTGTTCAGTCGTCGCAATTCGTGGCATTCCGTGCTATAAATTTGATCAGTCTCAAGTTACCACGAAGTCTTAAGAGACATACGCTTGCCATCTTGAGAACTTCTCTTTCTATTATTGAAGGCGACAAGCTGGCTGAATGATAGTTGGCGGGGTGCTGGCAGATCAGTTCAGCCTTGTGAGATAGCTCTTGGAAAATGCGACTCATGAATTTGGAAAGTGGGGCCGGAGCTGTGTCATGTGAGCTCCGATTGACTATATCTCGGCACAATATCGGCTCGAGATCGGTTCACGTTGTTAGTACTTGCTTCCGATAACATCAATCAATGTTTCTCATCCCATCTCTTGTTTCATGTTCTCCTACTTCTCCTCTCTTCATATGTCCAACAACGGGACCAGAAGGATTATCGCCATTTTACAGTATTACTAACTTCAGCAGTACAGCAGTACATTATTGGCAATGCATGAATTGAATGTCTCTTAGGGTCATCTTATTTGTGCTCTTATCTCACCATAGGTTCCGCCGGTGCCCTCATCCGGTCAACGTTCTTTAGCCATTGACAGGCAGAAGCCGTAGGATAGCTTCGAGGAGTTTCCCTTGGACTACGGACCTACCCATTCCTCCCTTTTCTTCGAGGAAATCAGCGTGAGGTTCAATATTTCTATTTACTTTCCATTGTTCCTTTTCACGAGAGAGTGTCGATAAGCCGCTGTTCCTTCGCATCTTGTCGTTGGCCTCCTCGATTGTCACTGTTCATAGCATTGCTATGTCTTCTTTTTATAATGATGGGTGGATCAATAGCTCTCCAAAGATGCTCCATTCTCCGGACGACTCAGGTTATGACAGTTCATCTCCCAGACGAAGGTTAAGTATATTAAGTGGTGAGCGCCGCGTCTACCTTTTGATGCATGTCATTGTCTTATATATTTGCAGACACTCATTCGACTCATGACCCTGCCCTGCCACGGTTCCGAGATGAAAATGGAAAAGAATGGAAAACGAGTCTTTCCATGCGGATCAAAAATGTGATCAATGGAGTTCCTATCGACCAAAATCTGTCAACCATTGCCCCAAATAGCCTCCGGTTTGATGGATCATCTGATAGTCCCAAAACTCCAATTACTTCATCCTCTTCGACACTACCTCGACCAAATATCAAGTCAAGACCAACTCTTTCGAACACGCTCCGGGCTCGAACATCAGTTGACTCGACCCCAACCAGAAAGTCCGCTAGCTCCTTGCACTCTCCCGATCGATTTCTCCCTGTTCTGAAAGGATCTGATTCCGCGGCACAAACCTTCCGTGCTAATAAAGATCCTGGAAGTCTCTCGCCTTATGAAAGATTGATGAGACATAATAGTGCAAGCCTTGATGCTTTCAACCCACGTCGACGTGCTACATCACCAATTCCCCTAGCTTCTCGACCTGATTCCAGAAGAATTGTTTCTGCAAATCGTGGCAGAGGTATGGCATAGATCAAGGGTAACGATTTATTCCCATTCTGATCATTTTATAGGTGCTACTTGCCCTAATTTTTCAGAGAAGTGCTCCGGTAACACCCAATGGGGAGAGGCAGGTGAGTGCAAGTTTGATGTCCAGATTTCCAATGATGTCTTTACGCATATTTAGAAGATAGCTATTCAAGAATTTGAGAAAAATTCATCTTTCTCTGCCGTACTGATTACCACAGGTCAGTGTAGGAACCGTTTGGGCTGTCGGAGGAGTGGCTCCTGTGAGCGCTGGCATCTCAGATGGGCGTGGCGGTATGCTGGGCAGTGGAACTAATGCACCATTATACACAACATCCTTCTCCGCTTCACGTCCAAAAGCACAAGAAGACTTTGAAAAGCATGAAGACAGGCTGGCACAAGCATTAGATATTGACCGCACACAACGCGTCTTTGAATTTCGAGACCCATTAACCACGCCACCCACTACACCACTCGATTCTAGGTCGAAGAGGCATATCTTTGACACCAAAACTACATGGAATGGAACAGAGTGGGTGCTTGGTGGACCGGAACAAAGTTCGTAATTTTGTTTCATGCTCTCCATGTGTACAGATTGAGATTCTGATGATCATACAGAACAACAATTGCCGCAAGAACCTCGCACGCTTCCTGTTGCCCCTTTCAAATAAGTTATACATTCGCTGCTGTATTGTCTTTACTGATGTTCAGCACAGTTCTAGATGCACCAAACTTACGAGATGACTTTTATTGCTCGGTACTCGCATACTCTGCAACGAGTCATACACTGGCCGTTGGTCTGGGCTCATTGCTTTATGCGTGGTCCGAAATGGCGGGAGTTCATTTACTTCATGGCGGAACTTCAAATGCTTCTTGGTTGACATCGCTGGCATTCTCATCCACACAAGGAGCCAAATCAATACTTGCCTTTGGCA
Organism: Botrytis porri; assembly: GCF_014898465.1. Taxonomy (NCBI): domain Eukaryota; kingdom Fungi; phylum Ascomycota; class Leotiomycetes; order Helotiales; family Sclerotiniaceae; genus Botrytis; species Botrytis porri. Next base: position 1,695,882 of record NW_024066081.1, on the reverse strand, counting down.
GGTCTGATGGTTCTCTGAGTTTGTTATCACTTTATGATAGTCTTTTGCCTAGATTCGAAGTCCAACAGCCCTGTCCTATAGCTTGCGTCACTTGGAGACCTTCGATAACAATGCGACCTTCGCGAAATCCACTAGCCCCGGGTATTATGGTGAAGACAGAAGACCTGATTGTCGGAGATGAACAAGGGAACATATATTACTATGTCGTTGAATGGCCTGATGCATGGGAAATAACTCGCGATGGCTGGTCTGGCTCTATGACACTTATTGCCAAGATCTCTATTCACACTCAACAAATATGTGGTCTCTCATTTTCCACAGATGGCTCATCATTCGCAACTGGAGGTAATGATAATCTTTGTTGTCTTTTCCGTACAAATGAAGTCACCCGGCCTTCTCGTGGTCAACTAGGCACCGCTGAAGAAGTATTCCTTGCCACGGCAGGTATGCGTCGCATACACAGCGTAGCGGGTCAAAGTCGTGTCAAAGAAATCACTTCCGGGGCCGAGAAACATCGTTGGATTCATGGAGCCGCTGTCAAGGCAATTGCATTTTGCCCCTGGAGAGATGGCCTCATTGCAACTGGCGGTGGAAGCAACGATAAATGCATCCACTTCTTTCACACCTCTTCCGGAGCTTGTCTGGCTACCATTAGTGTAGCAGCTCAAGTTACTTCTCTTATTTGGTCCACTACTCGTCGTGAAATTGCAGCCACATTCGGGTACGCACAACCTGAACATCCATATCGAATCGCCGTTTTTAGCTGGCCAGACTGTAAACAAGTAGCTGCTATTCCATGGGAAGGCGAGCATCGAGCACTATTTGCGATTCCATATCCAGGTGGCCCAAATGAAAGCCATAGTAGTAGGGAAGGGGGAAGGGCCTTGACAAGAACGGCTCAAGAAGGTTGCTTAGTTGTAGCTAGTAGTGATGAGAGTGTTAAGTTTCATGAGGTTTGGACAAGTAGTATGAAGGCTACTAGTGGAGGTGAGGGTTTACTAGGTGGAAGTGATATTTTAGAGGGTTTGGAGGGAATTGACAAGGAGGGCGGTGTTATCAGATAAATCTGTTTCATAGCATCGAGGCGGTCAATGGCGGCGTGAAGATGAGTGTTCGAAGAACGCGTAAGGAATCGACGTACATACGGTAGTGTATACATCTGTGCGAAACAAATTGATATGGGATAAGGACAAAACTAGAGAGGGGAGGGAGGAAGTTACTAGATGAAATGAACGAGGAATTCAGAGAGATTGAGGGATGGAGAGATGAAGAGATGATACCACACCTGCCTTTCTTTTGCCAGTTGCAGACACGAGTACATACAAATTTGCTTATTCTTCTGAATCAAAACACAAATATTCATTACCCGACGAAACTTTACTTTTGATTTCATGGGTTTAGATTTCCGATTTTTTAGTAGCTTGAATTCGTGGAGTTTGAGCGAGTGTCAAGACGTATGAAAGAAAAGAAAAAGATAAGATAGGTCACCGGGAGAGTATGTTGAGTGCATACATAAACAACGACTGAATGTAAAACTCGGGTAACCTCACCTAGAGTAGCCACAGATTTGAATGATAATGGTAATGTTATTGATTATGAAAATGTTGATAATAACGATGAGAGAATATTCTACCCTTTACGGGGTGCTACTTACCTGGTTAGATAGATGCTTAGAAGAAGATTTATACTATGTACTGAATAGTAGATACTAAGTAAGGGGATTCATGATTTAAATTTCATGTATGTGAACTTTGAAGTTCAAACACTCACCGGGGGGCGAATTGAGAGATATCAGGTAAGTAGGTAGGTAGGTAGGTATTTTGAAGAGAAGATCAAGAGATGAAAAGATAAAACGATGAAAATGAAGAGTATCGGTGCTGGTAATACTCTATTGATTTGTTGATTTACTTATTTACTTACTTATCTACTTGTTTAACAATCTATAATGCTCATCGACTTACCTACTTATAGAACCATTTGGTCTGAGAAAGATACGAAAGACGTAGCACCTACGTATTCGCAGGTCCTGTATGTCTAATTGTGTTCTGTCTAAAGAGCTAGCTAGCTATGTATAGGAAGTTGTGACAAGAACATATATATAAAGTACTGGATACTATGTAGCCGTTGTATGAAAATTTGAATATATAAATCTCACTTACTGAAAGAAGCGAAATGAGGGAATCGGAATACTAGGTGGGTGAATGAATAGATATTTTGATGAGAAGATTAACTGGAGTGTTGTGTTAGTATTATCTATTTACTTATTTACGTATAGGGAAAGATATAAGATAGATATTAGATATAAGATAGATGTCAGCTGAATAACTCTATACTATTGTATAGTTGTTTCAATATATGAATTTATAAGTCTGTAAGATGCGAGCTCGCTACAAGGTAGTAAAGTTAAGATGATGAAAAAAGAAGGGGGAGAAAAAAAGGAGGGAAAGAGAGAGTGAAGAGAGTGAAGAAAGGGAGAGAGAGAGAGAGAGAGAGAGGGAATGAGATAGAGGGAATGGACAAGAAAAACAGGCGTACAGGGAAAAAAACGAGTAATAACACAATAGGTATTCACCGGGAGCTCGAGGTAGGAGAGGAAAAAATAAATCATGTGATTATTTACACATGATCGTACAAGTGTTCACGCTAGTGTCTAGCGTGAACGTGCTGCTGTACGGGGGACTTGCATATGTGGGTGGGTAGTGCTTTTCAACAGTTTACTCGTACTCGTAATCGTGTCACTGATACAGCAGGTTCTTCTTCAACTTAACTTTCGCTACCTATCACACGTTCACCCATCCATACCTATGCAAACCACAGCATGAGTTTTTGATATGTTTTTTTTTTTTTCAATTTTGTATCTATCTATCTACAGAAGTATGTATCTCACCGCTTCAATCAGTCGATCAATAAAAATCCGCCAGATCGACTGGTGCCTCTTGGGCTTACTTGATGTACTAGCTTCCACCATGTTCACTCCTCCGCGTCTCCATCGGACTGCTGTACAAATGTACCATCTCTCCGTGTTTTGCAGCAAGCTGCACTATCGACCTCTGAATCCCTAATCCCGGCATACAAAGTGCTTAGCAAGCCAGTAAACATTGATTGACCATCAAAATGCCTTAGCAAATATGATGATCCGAATGTTAAACGCCAAACACCTTGCTCACGTGAAAAAAACAACGATGGGTGGTATTTCTTGAGAGAAAAAGAAAGAATTAAACGGTCAAGAAAAGGTAGAAAAAGGAGGGAGAGCATCCTCCTCGCAGACAATTGTATGCTAAGAGATTGTTCGAAATCTTGTGTTTCGGCACGCCAGACTGGCATCTCTCGAGAGACTTCGGAGAAAGATTTCCCAAAAGTAGTTTGGTCATAGCTTTGCTCCTCGACATGCGGCATATCTATAGAGTCGCTATTCGATGTGTCGTGTTTCGTATGCGTAAAGTGGAGATGGTCATTGGTAATATCTCCAGGGATTTTTGACACTGGATCGAATCGCGAGGAATACATGCACGGTATCATCGTTTTGTACCTGGAGAATTGAGTGTACCTCAATCCAAAACGAACTCGATGGAGTGTCATCAACAAAGTCGAGATGTAACTCCTGTGATCCCGCCAGCACTGTTTCTATCTTATAAAACTTTCGGAGATAATCGCCATTCTGGATGAGACTGGCTATCTTGATGCAGCTTTTCCTGCGGATATGGAAAATATTCATACATTAGACAAAGCACATTAGGTACGTCAATGCCAATGGCATGACCTCTCAAGATCGCATTAGTTGTTCACAGGAGCAGATGCAGACGCATCTGCGCCAACCTCTGGAGAAGAATCTCCACCAGTGTGAGTAGTCTGGGCTTGAGCTTGTGTTTGAATTGTAGCCATAGGGACTTCTACAACCGGAAAGACTTGTGAGATGGTTTCCTGGTCCTTTGATTCGGCTGCAGTCGGAACATTTTCGTCCTGCTTTTTGCTTTCTGTGACTGGTGTCTGACTGGGTTGATTTGATTGACTTTCTGGCTGAGAGCTAGCTTGGTTTGGGGGTTCAGTCGATTTGATATCCTTGACAACTTCTTTTTCGTGACTCGGATCTTCTGTGGGCTTTGGAGCTAGATTTCCTGTTGTTTTCGTGGGCATTGAGGTTTGAGGAGCAGGAGCTGTTTCTTCAAGTACCATTGGTTCTGGAATTGAGGCCGAAACCAGCAAATTGTTTTCTCTGATTAGTGGAGTACCTAGGTTCACAGCTGGAGCCTGAACACGGCCCCATTCCAAAGTTGGATTGGTATTGTATCTATTGTCGGAGATGGGTGCGGAATTTGTAGAATGTTGCGCAGTTTCTCCATTTTCTGAGGCATTTGCTCTAGTAACATCCTGGCGTCAAGTTAGTGATAAATTCGTATCTAAATTCCAATGATTGAAAGAGCACTACTTACTCCGCGGGCTAGTGAAGAATATGAGGGGCCTGGTGAAATTTCAACTCCTATTGATGCTGCCGTTAGTTGGGGAGCTGAATCTTCTCTGGTGTTGATGCGCTTTGGAGAACGTCGAGAATTTCCCTTCCACCAACTTCCCATGCCGACACCTCTAATCTCTCCATCACTCAAAACCTGCTGTGCGTCTCCATCACCTCTCACGTTGCTTTCTTCCATTTCTATGTCCTCTCCATTTCCATGGTCCATACTTCGCTTCCCACTTCCGTTCATTTTCGTTTCCAGCCACAACTCGCGGTCTCGATCAACTTCCTGGTATTCTCTATCCATGTGATGTTTCATCGCAACATTTCCGCGCTCCATCCCATTTACTCCTTCAACCCACCTAATGTTCATGATCAAGTAACTCAAACCGTCGTGAGCACGAGTTATTTTGCCTCCCCATTCGCGACTCTTTATACCATATCGGATCGTGCTGAAGTACTTATCAAGACAACCCAGAACAAGTACTGTGACATGGAGATCGCGATTGTTACGAACTGGCATAGGACCTCTAGAAGGAGGGCGGTCAAAAAATTCATCCGGTCCGTCAGCCATCGTATCTAGTTCTGGCTCAACGGATATTCCCTCATCTGCTTGATAAAGATCCAAAAGTTTGACATCGATATCATCGCTCCATTTCCCGCAAATCCAACCTTGATGAATTAATGCTGCAATGATGTCCGAGTCGTCCGAATAGACATCAGTACCCCATAGATTTTTCCGAGCTGTGATTTGTGCTCTGCTTGGCGGCTGAAGATGAACGCGGGAGATCTTTACTGTAAATGTACAATTGATCAGGTTTTCGAAATTTGCGCTGCTTCTATTGGTACCAGCAAAGGCGCGATTATATGGCACTTCGCCAGTAGAGTTCGATCGGTACAATGAGAGATTTGCCTGGTAGTATTCACCGCCAAGATGGCAACGAGGGTGCTGTGAAGCGTCATCAATGATCTCTTGTGAATGAACTCGGTATTTGGGCATATGAAGATGGTTGTTCATAGGAGGGGGAACTTTTGCTCCTACCGAATTGTGATTTGGTCCTGCGGAGTGGTGATGATGGTGATGGTGATGATGAGAATGTGGATTTGAGAGATGATGATGCGGAACAACAGAAGTTTCTCCGTGGGGTGGAGATACATCACCATTGATTCTTTTGATGCTTTTAAAGGGCGTCACTGATTGAGATGAAGGTGGCGGGATGTGATCCAAAGCACCGGCGACTCGGTGTTGGTGACTAACACAGATTAGACAGATTCTTAAAATAGGGGATGTGGGAATTTGAACATACGTATGTCGATGTGCAGCATGCTTTGTACGTTTTCCTCTGCCACTAGGAGTCTGTCGTCCAGTGCTACTATCGTCGTCATTTCTATCTTCCTCCTTGAGCTTACGGCGTCTTCCAAATGGACGAGGCATTGTAGCACTGCCATTTTCAATAGGCGAATGATGAGCAGAAGGAGAATCGAGATCTTCACGGCGTGAGCCAGAGAAAGGCAAACCACCAGTAGTAGAGCCCGTAACAGGACTAGATAAACTCAAAGCCACTCCGCTTCCAATGCCAGGAAATATTTTACCAAACTCACTCTTGATGCTAGGTTCTCCCGCGGGACCAGGTTGCTGTGATTGTGCACCTTGTACGGCTTGAGGAATAGGTGAGACTCGACCTCCCCTACGGTTGTCTTGAACACTCAGAAGTCCTCTTTGGTTCTGATGTTGCTGCATCATTTGAGGAGGTGCTTCTTCTACCAATCTTCTCTGCGGGGAGTCATGCTGCGGGTATTGGGGATTAGGTGGCATAGATCCAGCAAATGCGGATTGCTGAGCTTTAACCTCCGCCCGTTGTCTTGCTGCTACTTGTTGTTCCTGCTGCTGCTGCTGCAACATTCTGTCCTCAAATGATTGCTCAAAATGAGGGCCTGGACCCGCTGCCTGTTGCTGCTGAGAATGGGGCGGATAATGAGACACATGAGCGTAACGAGGATCACGTTGATCATGATTAGGGACAGGTTGATAAGCGGGGTGAATACCATACTGAGGAGCCGCGGTTCTTGGCTGGTCGTAGACATTACCATGTGTTGCATATGATGGTGGTGGTCGCTCATATGGCGGTGGTTCAAACCCAATTCTTTGTTGTTCATGTCCCGGGCGTACCCAGGTTGCTTGTTCACGGGTCTCTGGTTGACGGCCATAGATTTGGGGATGGTTTCGTTGAGTCATTTGGTGTGGGTACTCCCCGTGTATGCTAGGTCGTGCCTGTTCCTGCATGGCCATAGCTTGCTCCCGCTCTGAAGCAGACCTCTCCCTTTCCCTCTCCCTCTCCCTCTCCCTCTCCCTGTGATTTAACATCATAGCTGCTGCTGCTGCTGATTCCCTCTCCGCCCTATCTCGCTCCCGCTCTCGCTCCCGCTCTCGTTCTCTGTCGATGTGCTCGAAGACCGGGTCATGTCTACTGCTGAAACCACCGGATCTTGGATGGATCGGGTCTCCTCTAGTTAAGGTCTCCATCCCTCGAGGGTCTTGCTCTACTCTCCTGCCACCAAGTTGTGGTTCGCCATGAAACGTGGAACGATCTCCAGGGCGAGACATCGAAGAATGATATGTCATCGGCTGGCTGTTTGGTCGCGGAGGCATGTTCATGTTGCTACCTCTCATGCTTTGCGAGTCGCGCCGATCGTCTGGATGCTGAGCGATTGGATTCTGAGAGGGTCTGTGGCCGTAATGTTGAGGAGTAGCGTGTCGATGATCAGGCGTTCCATATTGTCCAGCACCCGGTGGGGATCCTGCAGAATTCGCCCGGTGATCTCGATGTTCGTACCGTGAATCGGGGGTTCGAGGACGTCCAAACGATGTGTAGTCATTTGCTGCTGAGCTCACGCGCGGTGAAGCATGCGTCGCACTGCCATACATCGGAGGTGGTGCCGATGTGGTGATTGGAGACGTGTATTGGTTTGGCATCTGTTCACGAGTAGTCGGCGCTGGGCCCCCAAGCAATGATGAAATGGACATGTTACTTCCAGCAGTGCTAGGTGGCCTATTCAAAGGCGGTGGCAACTCTCGACTACTTGGAAACCCGACAGGGGGCCCAACAGACACTGAAGGTCCTCGAGGATGTGGTGGTCCATAACCATGTTGGATGGGTCCTTGGTGCTGTTGTTGTTGCGGCGAAGATGGCGGAGGCATACCTCGTCCTACAGGAGTTGAATGGCCGATCGAGGAAGAGCTCGGGTGCCTCGAATGCCCTCCCCCATGCAACGGTGGTCCTTCTTGATAACGTGGTTGAAAGTATTGTCCATCCGAAGTTCTTCGTTGATGATCCGGATATGAAGGGGGGGCACTCGGTGGGTGCGACGACGGGGGATATTGTGAAGGTGGTCCGTTTGGCGCAGGTGGAAACGCAGAACGACCATACGGAGAGGCCGCGTTCGTATTCCGCGAAAACGGTAACTGTGGTGGTCGACCTTCCATAACGAGAGGTTCGTCTATTTATTATAGAGGTGAGGAGCTATTCGAGTTCTGCTTTTAAAGGTGGAATAGGTGGAAAAGGTGGAAGGGATCGAGAGAGTTCTAGGTCCGAACTAAATAAGGAAACCCACAGGGTTAGTGCCGATAATGGTTATCTCCTCTCAAGGGGCGACGTGAGTGAATATGCCACTTACGATCTTGAAATCCGGGAGGACTGACGAGGGTATCGAACAAGAATTGATTAACAAGCAATGAACCCCGCTAATCAAGTACTCGCAGTGAATTCGCAAAGACGTGTTTGTTGAGATCTGCGAGTTAAACGGATGAATATTGTGCCACCGATAACGGCAAAAGGGGAATTATGGCGCAGGGACTTTTTCGTCGTGGAGGGTGTTTGAGAAGAGGACTTTTGAGGGTATCCAAAATCAAATGAAATGAAATGAAGCCAAATACCAAACAATTCGATATCGATCGCGTTTATTACAAGTAACTATGATATTCATCCAGTGGAATATGAAGCATGTCAATATTGAGTGAATTATAATCGAGATTGAGAATCTGGTCAATATGCTTCCTCTCGAGTGATGATGAAGGATGTTGAATTGGATTGGGGAGGTGAAGTTAGATTTAGAAACCCAAGATCTCGGTGTACAAGAATCTTTCTTTTCCATGAAGCTTTGATGATGAAAGTCCGACTAGTTTAATCGATTTTAGATTTAGATTTAGTTTTAATTTTAGTTTTAGTTTTAGTTTTAGTTTTAGTTTTAGTTTCCTTTTTTTAATCTCTTAGCGTCTTACTCAATTAGTGAATAATGGAGAAAAGCAAGTCTGCAGATGCCAGGATCAACTCACTAATGATTACTGTGAGCTAAGCATTGACCATGCCGAAAGAGCATAAGCCAGACACCCCGGGGGGGCGGTGGGGGTGCGTTCTCACGTATTTCTATGAATCAGTCGACGGGGATTTCCACCTTTTGACTTTTTGGCCATAGTATGATGCCCTGCTGAGCTCCTGACACCTGTAAGCAAAAGGGAAGCTACGAGAGAGAGCTAGACTCGATTGAGCTTAGACTTGAGCTTAAATCCTCAAAATGGGGTAGGCAAAAAAGACACTAGGATTAAATCAATTAATTGATTTGCTTTTTTGTTGTTTGGAAAGGTTTTCTATGGAAGAGAGATGCTTCTATAGCAGAGAGGTGCAATAGGGAGAGATGTATTCATGATTAATTACGAGGAGAGATTTAATAGAGATTTATTGTTCATTATCTATGAGAGTAGGTATCGCTCAGAGTACCGAGTAATAATAATAAGTATCTTTCTCTATCTCTCAACCAAGGTAAACCCACTTGGGTAATTTGTAAAGGATCTTTATTGCATTTATACCCTTGGCATTTCCTATCTAGGTCCCCAGACAGACCGGCAGGTATCCCTTCCCTTATGTTTCTTTGACCGCACATACCCGTAGTGCTGACATACACACTACTTCGTACGTTACCTACAGCTTACATCCTTTCTTCACGTGATTACAGAAGAATCTGAATAACTATATACCTAGAAAGGGTATCACGGGAAGACGACCATAGGTCAATTCCACATGGAACATTCCAAGCCCTTTGACTGGTATTGACTCATAGTACCAACTACTATGTACCTGATATTGACTACTGCTTGTCCACCGATCAGATGTACCCAATGGTAAATGACTGCTGGGTAGATGTGTGAAGACAAATATCAAAAAATAATACTTGGGTACATATCAGCAAGTCTCTCCCAATAATAACCCAATCAATAATAATCAATAATAATCAATAATAATCAATAAATCAGTAAATACACCATCCACCACAACCCCAACTAATATAATTATCAAATCAATCTCCAACCGATCGTGCCAACCAAAACCTAAATCTACTCCCACATGCACGCCCAGTACCCGCTCTCTCTTCCCTTCCAATAAAGCGCGTCATCCACACTCCCCTCATCATTATGTACATGAAATTCTGAAACACATATCAGCAAACAACACTGCATACATATATACCTATATACATACTTCTACCTACATATATACTTCTACCTACATGTATACTTCTACCTACATATATACTTCATACCTACATATATACTTCATACCTACATACATACATACATACATACCTACATACCTACATACATACATACTTCCACCTACATACCTACATACCTACATACTTCATACCTACATACTTCATACCTACATACTTCATACCTACATACTTCATACCTACATACTTCATATCTACAATACAAACACATCAAAAGTCCCCTCATTCATTCTTCCCCTCAAATTAAAAATAGTCTCAGCACATCCCCCTTTCTTCTCACGTTCCACACCCGAGCAGTGAATGTGAAATATTCACCACTCGCTAATCAGCAGACAAAGCTTTCGATATCGTTCCTGAATATTCAATGTGATCGCGAAGGGTCGAGTGAATGTCTTGTTTCCAGCCACGTTCGATATGTAAGGAGGTAAAGAGAGTCTAAGGAATCCCATCCAAAAAGTTCTGTGAGGTCAAGAAAGTGAATTTCGATTGTGGTGACATGATACAACATGATGGATATCATTTACGAGGTAGAAGTTTGACCTCGGTTTTCGGAGTTTGCAAATTAACCCGGGAGTTTTGACTTTTGTATAAGTTAGAGTGAGGAAAGAAAAGAAAGGGTGAAGAGAAAGAAATACTATCATCATCATCATCATCATCATCAATCTGGACTTCTCACAAGTTACTACCACCCATATACATTACAGACGGAAAATGTGGAAATCCCAATCATGTGCCGGTACCTGAACATGCCACGCTTACCCTTGCACACTCATCCGCCCATCCCATTGTAACTATCATCACAGCTTTCAAGGTTGCTTGAGAAACGACTAGGTACTAGTTACGACTCTCCATACGAAGTAGATAGATACCTTATCGCTACCTGATCCACCACAATTCAGAAACATTCAGTGTGAGACCTTAATCAGCAAACATCATAAGCACATTTTGGTTTGCTGGTACTATATACAATTTCAACATTTTCAATCTTCACAGTTGGACTCACTCAACATGAATGATAGGATTATCATTCCACGGCAATGAACAGATCTTCCTCATCTACCGGTTTGTCGCTTCCGCTTCCCGGCTCCCCAGGATCTTCATGGGCCATGTATCGAGCTAGATTTGCGGCTATTTTTCACGGCGCAGATACGTCGGGTTTGATCGCGTTTTGGTTGTTTGGTATGCGCACGACAGTTGGAGTCGCACAAAAACTCTAGGGTTAACGCTTCTATAGGTCTCATCAATAATGTTTTGTATGTGATTATCTTGTCGGCGGCGTTGGATTTGGTTGGTAAGTTTGAGTGGCTTCCCCTTTTTGATTTGGATGCGCAATTGGGACTTTATACTTGGATGTTGGGGATCGCAAGGTATTCTCAGTCGCTGATCTTTGGTATGGCAGGTCCTGATATTCCGAAATCGGTCGTTTTACTCGCAGATGTTCTACCGTCTTTCCTAATGAAACTCGTCGCTCCTTATTTCATTCATAAGATTCCTTACTGGATACGCATCATCGTCTTCTGCTCCTTATCCTCGGGGGGTATGCTCCTCATCGCATTAACCCCTGACGACAGATCTGTATCGACGAAACTCTTTGGTGTGATACTTGCGAGTCTCAGTAGTGGTGGCGGAGAATTAAGTTTCCTGGGTCTCACGCATTACTATGGACACTTCAGTCTGGCAGCATGGGGAAGCGGAACAGGAGGGGCAGGTTTAGCGGGAGCCGGATTATACGTTCTTTTGACAACTATCATTGGACTATCTGTCAAGATCAGTCTTTTAGCTTCAGCTTTCTTGCCCTGTATAATGCTTCTCTCATTCTTCGTTGTACTACCTCAAGGACCATTGAGAAGAGCATCTTTACGGAAAGATTACAACACTCTTCCAGGAGAAGATTCGCTTAATCAACCTCTCACGAGTTCAGATATCGATGATCTACCACCCGAATCAGCAGCAGCTTCTCTACTTGCACCTGGTCCTGCCATCGCATCAGAGGCCTACTCCTCACACTCTCCCCGTCCCTCTTCTCCGGGATTATCGCATCACGAAGCGAAATCAACCTTCCTTTATAATCTTCATCGCGCCTCATCTCTCTTCTTTCCCTACATGCTTCCTCTCCTCCTCGTTTACGTTGCCGAATATACCATCAACCAAGGCGTCTCTCCTACTCTCCTTTACCCTACACCTTCCACGGGAAACCCATTTTCCCATTACCGCTCCTTCTATCCCACATATGGATTTATCTACCAAGTCGGCGTTTTTATCTCCCGCTCCTCTACACCTTTTTACCGAATCCATAATCTCTACATCTCGTCATTCCTCCAGATTGCAAATCTTTTCCTCCTCATTTCGCAGGCACTGTGGTTTTGGATCCCAAGTGTGTATATCATCTTTGTGGTGATTTTCTGGGAGGGGCTTCTCGGCGGAGCGGTATATGTAAATACTTTTGCGGAGATTATGGAAAAGGTAGGAGAGGCGGATAGAGAGTTTAGTTTGGGAGCAACGAGTGTGAGTGATAGTGGGGGGATTTGTATAGCAGGGTTTGTGGGGATGGTTTTGGAGGTCAGTTTGTGTGAGTGGCAGGTTGAGAGGGGGAGGGGTTGGTGTAGGATGACTTAGAGGGGAGGGGGAGAGGGGAGGGTGAGAGGATTAGAGAAAGTGGAAGATGATCGAGATGAAGAACTAAACGATGAGGGGGTCACCGGCGTTATGGATTTTTCATTTTATATCACGCATGCATACATAGATAGATACCTTTCGATTTGAAATTTTATCACTTGTTCCATAATTGTTTTAAAAATCTAACTTGATTTCTACATTACAACGCTAGTATCTATGAATATCCTTGCACGTGAGCCTAATAGTACTCAGTCGCGCACTTGCTTCCCTCACTCTAAGCTCGTTTTCTGATGATTATACAGATTCACCACTCCCATCTCCTCGGTATTCTATAATCGCTTCACGTTGTTCTTTTCCCCATCTCTCCTTCTCCCCTCTCTCCCTTCTATGACCTGATTTGAATTGATTTCTCTCCTCTGTTTGTATGATCAATCCATCTCTACTCATTCAATCATTCAATCATTCAATCATTCAATCATTCAATCATTCAATCATTCAATCATTCAATCATTCAATCATTCAACCAATTCAATTCATGTGATCCGAAGCGGGCGGAGGGAAAGAGGGGAGGGGAATGAAGGGATATTGATTAGAGTAATGTGGTATGGTGATTGTGAAGATTGTGGTGATTGATAGATAGAGATGAGCCTCACTTCGTAGGTAGATTATTCACCTCATGGGAACGAGATGAATTTTCTTTATGTTACAGATGCAGAATCGAGATTAGAGGTCCTGTTTAATCTTGAGAGGATCTTGGAGAAGATCTCGGAAAGGAGAGAAAGTTTAGTGATTCCTGATTTGAGAGTGCCTCTTTCGAAGTATGAGTAGAGGTCTTTGGAGAAGCATTAATAGGAGCGCTTTTGGGGGAGGTAGGTGTGAGCCCGAGAGATTCTCGGCACTTTTTCGATCAAATTTTTCTTAGTTGGTATTTTCACAAACCTCAAAATTTGAAGAGATCCGCCCTTTTTGCTCTTCCTTGGGAAGAGAGAGGCCTGTGTTGTGTGTGTTCGAGCACGACGCACTTGTGGGGGTTTTGGAGTATATTGGGCGCGCGAGGTTTGTGGATGGAGGCGTGGGGGGGTGGAGTGGTGTGTGGTGATAGTCTAAGGGGTGGAAGTGGTGTGTGTGATTGATTGATTGTGTGGTGATGGTCTAAGGGGTGTAGAGGAAATGCAAGATGTGTGGATTTTACTTGTGCGTGAAGGTTTGAGGAAGTGGATATTGGATATTGGATATTGGAATTCATCTCTGGGGATTGGAAGCGAGGGGTAAGGATGAGGGTGAGGGATGCAAGCGGGATGAGGGTGAGGGATACAAGGCGGATGAGGGTGAGGAACAGATGTGTGATGGTGATCTTGATACGTATGTGGTAGAGATGGATATCTTGGTGTTGATGGGATCACAGTATAAAATTATTCCTTCTGTGTGCAGAAAGGCGCTGCCAGTCGATTGTATTGCTAGTTTCGAAATTTGCGCTGTGAACTTGGAAATAGCTAGGTATGGAATGATTATCATATGAATCAATAATCAATCAATCGCTATCGAAATTTGGGATCTCAAGTGGGATCTTCTTCATTGATATCAAAACATGAAATGGTGGGCTAGAAGAGGCGTACTTTGTATGTGTACACAAACATCATCATACACCGCAAACCTCAAAATCAAACAAATCATGAGGATAGACTATTCGTAGGAGAAAAAAGAGACCAACATTACTCATTCTAATAAATTCTATAACAAATCAATCAATAATAATATTACAAAAATTATTTATACATTTAATAATTCTTTTAGATTTATTGAAGAGCTTTATTAGTAGTCAATTCCGACCTGTTTTTTCTCCCTCGTAAATCTCAATTACTAAGCATCTAATAACTGTTGTGTTCGAAAGGCTTAGATGTGACCAAAACTTCACCCATACATGCTATCCACCTAGGATTGCACCCTTCATATATCCTCCCAACTCAAATGCTACTCCAACCCAAATGCGACTTCTCCAACTAAATCGCCAATCCAACGGTAGTCAAAAGGGGGATGAGGTAAGATTGATGAAGAAGAGTAGACAGTGTGATGTGAGAAACTAATAATAGTTTCTCCATCCCAGTGCCTCAGCCTTTAGATCTACAGAGTACAGCCGCAGCCATTCTAGAATACTTCGTAATCTTACATGGCACCTATCAAAAAAGTCGATAAGCAAATGTGATAGTTATGTAACATCAAAATCAATTGCATCCGTGTGTGCGGTGCGGGCGCCGCTGCTTGGACAAATGCGATGAAACGACTATGTTTGATAAATAAAAGGGTATGTGAGGTAACATAACGGTAATTAATTGTTAATTGTCATCTTATATTTTTCACTTTCGTTCTCCTTTTGGGGGTTGTGCTTTTGTACTTTCCTTCGCTCGCTATATCTCTCTCTTTCTCTGTTATTAATACTTGTTCATCCTATTTGAAAATTATCAAACCCCTCACATATTACAATGTTCAACATGCGTTCTTCATTTCTGCTCGTAGCAAGTGCAATTACATGTATACGATCAGCATGTGAAGCTGCCTATGTACCCGGAGCAGCTTTCGATCGATTCTTTACCATCTGGCTCGAAAATCAAGTGCGTTCTCATTCATCTTCTTCTTCCCTTCCCCCTTAAAACCCCTCAAACCTCTAACCTTCTTCTTCTAGGACGACTCAAAAGTCGAAGCCAATGCCGACATTCTCAATCTCACCGCACAAGGCATCCTCCTCGAGAATTACTACGGACTCACTCATCCCTCTCAACCAAACTATATCGCATCAGTCGGCGGCGACTTTTTCGGTCTCAATCATGATGAATTTGTACGCATACCGCATAATGTGACGACGGTGGTGGATCTTTTTGAAGATGCGGGAATCACTTGGAAAGGGTATTTTGAGGGGATGCCTGGACCGGGATATATGGGAGAGGGAAGTACTGCACAGGATGGAAAGGGATGGGATTATGTTAGGAAACATAAGTGAGTTCACACCCCGAATTGCTTTCAATGGAATAGTCTGCCTCCACGGCAGTGGCCCTCGGAGAGCCAGCGGAGCGTCATTCTTTCTTGGAAGATGGTTGGAAAATAAATGCTAATATGATTGAATAGTCCTTTCGTCAGTTATGATAGTATAAATACAAACGGTACCCGACTTCAAAATCTCCTCTCCTTGAACGATTTTTCCACGACCGTTAAAAGGGATCCAGCTTCTTTACCACAATATGCACATATATCCCCCGACATGTTGAATGATGGACACAATACCTCTTTATCATTTGCAGCCAATTGGACCCGATCATTTCTCACCCCTCTTCTTCAAAACGAAGCATTTATGAATAATACCCTCATCCTTCTCACCTACGACGAATCCGAGACCTACTCCAAACCAAATCGAATTTATTCCGTACTTTTAGGTGGTGCTGTGCCAGCAGATAAAAAAGGAACTGTTGATACCACAATTTACTCGCATTACAGTATCCTCTCCACCTTAGAAAACAATTGGGGTCTTCCTAACTTGGGTCGTTACGATGTTGGCGCCAATGTCTTTGATCTCTGCGCTTCGAAAACAAATTATACAAATATTAACCTCGATAAGACGATTCTCAATAACTCTCTATCATACCCTGGATTCTTAAACAACGACCCCGCAAAATGGGCACCTGTCCCTGTTCCAAATCTTCAATTAATAGGCGCAGGTGGAAAAGGTGTAGATGATTACACACATGCCGAATGGGTGAGTGCTAAATCAGAAGATACACCCTACGATGGAAGCGGAGAATTTTTCGACGGCGGAAATGGAGTAACTGATGAGCGAAAACCGGTGTATGCAACCCCAGGAGCGAATATAGTGGCTACAGCCACAGTAGCACAACCATATAGCGCGACTGCGACACCTACCAGTGTTAGTACGAGTGTGAGTATGATTAGTGCGAGTGCGAGTGCGTCGGCGAGCGCGACAAAAGGGAATGGGGCGGAGAGGAGTAGAAGTGTGGGAATGGGGTGTGGGAAGGAGGTGCTGGGATTGTGGGTTGCGTTGGTTTTTGCGATTGTGGTTTTGTAGATTTGATTTTGATGGGATGGAATGGGGGTTTTAGAGTGTTTATGGGAGGGGTATGGGGGTATGTATATTAGAGGAGTTTTGGGTGTATATTTAGGGATGAGTTATGATTTGATGGGTTGATACCAATGGGGAATGGAATTTAGGGTTGGTTTTGAGGGTTCTGAGGGTTGATCGGGAATTTTCGGTCTTTGAATCAGAACTCGATCTAATCTTGGTTTTTGAGTCTTAGTCTTTGAATCTTGGTGATTCTTTTCCCTTATTGTCGAAGTTTGTGATATGTTCCCAGGGGTGGAAATTTGTCTCCTGTCTTGAGTGTTTTCCGGTTCTGTGGTTCTGTAGTTCTGTAGTTCTTATTGCTAGCGCAAATATTCTCCTTTCGAGATGGTTCTCTTGAATATCGCTAGTCCTCGAGGTCCTTTAATCCTGCAGGCCTTCCTTTAAGTGCCCTTGGGGATAGCTCTCTTTTCTATTACTGCTTCTGTTGAGTATCCCCTTTATTGAGTATTGATCGCTTTCAAAAAGTATCCCTTTTTTTTCCTTTTTTTTAAAAAAAAAACATCGCTTTTCGAAACAGATATAGAGAGATGCATACTGGGAGTGAGTATCTCAACTGTTGCGATTCGATCTTTGGAATACTTTGTAGGTGGTAGGTAGGTAGGCTTGTTTTTGAGATTGTTTTTTGATTCTTTACTCTCTTTTCGATGCTCTGTTTGATTCTTTTTTCGAAGCTAGAGTTGTATCGTGACTGTGTATCGTGTGTTGTGTTTAGTTGATGGATAGATAGTACCTAGGATTAAATAGAGTGTTGTAATAGTCTTTGATGGTTTCTAGAGCATAATATTATCTAGAGTATAGCACTAAATAGATACGCATATCCTTATTCTCGCGCTTCGTATGTTAGTACTATCGTTTCCTATGGCTAGGTAGGTAGGTAGGTAGGCAGTCACGTTTTTGTTGTTGTTTTTGTTTTTAGCTTGGTGTTGAGCTTGGTGTTAGTGTGGTAATGCTGTTTTGGGTGCTATTGTTTCCTCTGTGTTTCCTTGTAGTGAGGTGGGTGGGTTGTCTAAGTAGGTAGTCGAGGTAGATAGTCTAGGGCTCGTGTACGCCTTTAGTTGGAGTATTTGGTTTGTATACTCTTGAGAGTTGGATTTTGTGTTTCGTGTATTCTTTTTTAGTTAGTATAGCGGTAGGTATACCTAGAGAGATAGCTCTTAAGTCTGCTTTTCGATACTATAATTCTTCGATGGGTTGGCGTATGGCGCAGTGTCTAGTGTCTAGTATAGGCTTGGCGTATGTTTGGCGTTTGTCGATTAATACTCGGTAAGAAAATCTAGTTGTAGTAAGAAGATATAGATTAGTCGTGGTGTGACTAAATAGACTATCGAAATAGTCCTCTTCAAATTTCGATTTCTCGAGTATAGTACTGAATATATACCCTTGAGTATTAGTATAATCGTTTTCTTATATGTTGTTCGAATTCTAGATTTCATGTCGTTTACTATTGTAGTTAGATGCTCTTATGATTGAATAGTTGAGTAGTTGAGTTGTTGAGAAGGTGTTTTTCGCTCGCTCGCTCTCTCTCTGTTTTAGTGCTTGGGTTATATCGTATATCATGTATCGTGTTTAGCGTTTAGTAGTTACTGTTTTTTCTTTAGTAGGTAGTTAGTATTATTAAGACTAGATATCTTAATAGTCGCGATAGTTATTTTCGAATTAGAGTATATAGTACTAAGTACTAAGTATTGAGTTGAGTAGTTTGTCGCTTGTCTATATCTTTATTAATAGATCGATTCGATTTGTTTTAAGCTTATAAGCTTTTTCAGTCGTTCTGTATTTCGTTGTTCGGTATACTTCGCTGACTTAAGAGAGATTTGATTTCTGTGATTCGAGGATTTGAAGGCGTTTTTCGATAGTTATGTTGTAGCTTCTAGCTTGTAGCTTGTAGCTTGTAGATTTCTGTAGATCTTCTTCTAGTACTTGTTGTTTTCGACCTATCGATTTGTCTTATCTTAGAGAGATTTCGATTAATCTTTTCTTCGTTTCGTTGATTACGTTCTTCTCGTTCTTTTCAAGGTTTCGAGATAGTCGACTAGTCTTCTCTTTAGAAAATATCGACATTTTCCTTTCTTATAATTCGAAATTTCGCTTCTTTCTAAACATCTTCGTTATGATATTTCCTATTCGATAGTCGTAATTTATAAGAACTCGAATTTCTTATTCTTTTATCTCTTTTCGCTTATTATTTAAGCGTAAGTTGTCTTCGTATCTTCTTAGCTTTAAGTCGAATATTCGATTTATTTCGTTACGCTCTTTATCTTGAAATATAATCTTTCGATATCTTATCTTATTATCTTTTCGATAATATAGATAGTCTCGTCGGGAGTATTCTTTCAAGTAGTAGACACGTCTATATTATAATATTTATCCTCGTAGAGTATATTATGTATACTCGTAGTAATATATAAAATAATAGAGACGCTGTAGAGCGTTTTTGAGATCGATGATCTTACTAATTTATCGATTCTTAGTTTCTAGTATCTAGTAGTTGTCGTAGATAAGAGATTTGTATTCTTATCGAAATATACATTCGGACTTACTCAACCTCGAAGGTTGAAGCCGATGATAATATGAGTTACTCGATCGAATTTTAGTATTCGTATCGGTTCTCTAGCCTTGAGAGTAATATTCTAGTCGGTGTTTTTCCTCGTTTCTAGTCTCTTCGACTGTCGATATGCTATATTCTAGCGATATTCGCTTAACAGCGATAGGTATATAGGATATTCCTTAAATATCTAATCCTACTCCTTTACTTTCATAATTAGTAATCTCAACTTCTCTTATACTATACTATATTCGACTCTTACTCCCTACACTTAGTAATATAGTAGGATGTCTCGATGACTCTCTTCTCTTGTATCGAGCTTGTTTTCTTTCGATTCGTCGTATAGTTTCCTTTCTTCTATCGAATATATTCGTGGTTTTGTAGTTTCGTATATTCGTTTTATCGTTTCGTAGTTCATCTTCTTCTCTCGTTTCCTATATGCCCTATAGGTTTTGTATGCTCTATATTGTTTACCCTGTATATCCTGTATTCCCTTCTACCCCTATAGGATCTATAGGGGTTCTATGCCCTGTATGTTCTGTATTCCCTTCTACCCCTATAGGTTTCTAGAGGGGTCATATACCCTGTCTTGTCTACCCTGTATATTCTTCTACCCCTATAGACCCGGTCTATAGGAGTTATATACTCTGTAATATCTATCTTGTATATCTTATATACCCTCATCCCTATAGACTATATAGGTCTTGTATACCCTGTATACCCTGTATATCTTCTCTACCCCTAATCCTATAGACTATATAGGTCTTATACGCCCTGTATTATATACTCGGTATATTCTATATACCCTATATATCTTCTCTACCCCTATCCCTATAGGCTCAATAGCTCCCTGTATTTCATATATTACTCTCTTCCTATAGGCTTTCCTTATGTTTCTCCTCTCCTCCTCGGCTTCTCTTCCTCGACTCTACTTCCATCGCCCCCTCCCGTATACCCATAGGCATCTCCTCTCTAGATTTTCTACGCACAATTGATTTTGTCCGAAAAAATAATTTCCGACAAATGAATTTACATGTATTTTTTCAATTAATTAGACTTTCGCACGTATTTTTTTCAACTAATTACACTTTTTCTCTTAATACTTCTATACTTAGAGTTCTGAGTGCTAAGATGTAAATGCCTCACCGGGAGTAAGATTTCTAGTCCTGTTAATCACCGGGGAGTAAAATCACTAGTCTCATTACTCACCGGTAGTGACATCTTCTATTTTGTTGTTCACCGGTAGTGACATCTTCTATTTTGTTGTTCATTGGTAGTGACATCTTCTATTTTGTTGTTCATTAGTAGTGACATCTTCTATTTTGTTGTTCACCGGTAGTGGCATCTTCTATTTTGTTGTTCATCAGAGAGCAACATCACTAACCTTGCTACTCACCGGGCGTTCATCGCTCCGGATTTAATCTTCATTCATCGGGAACTATTTTTTGTATGTGAACTTTCTATTTTTGAGGGGGGGGGGTAGGGGGTGAAAGACAATTAGGTGAAAGATCTAACGATTGGAAGTTAAAGAAGAGGTGGTGATGAGGGAAGGGGATAGTAGGAGTTTATATGGAACTTGTACGGTGAGCCTGTCATGTCAGACTTCCTCTTTGAAGCAGGTAGTGATTAATGAAGCTTCGGATCGATGATACGTTGTATATATAGTGTATACCAAGTCTTGAATTTCAGCTACATGACAGCTCTTCCTGCCTTCCCCGATCTTCTCAACCACCACCCACTAATAACCCCCGCACACCCCGCCATACAACACCCTGTATAAATAACCATATCCCTATACCTCTCAACCCTATACCCCCCAAGCACCACCCTCTCCCCCAACAAGCCCCCACTAATCGGACCAACCAATACATTTCCCACTCCCTGTAAACAAACAAAAATCGAATAAATACTCACCACACTCCCCGGATCACTACAAATTAGTTTCCCCATCGCCACTCTCATCGTACTAAACCCGTATCCAAAAAATCCATACACGATTCCATACGCAATGAGCAAACCCGTCGATTTCGCAAAACTCCAGAGTAGTAATGAGGAAACCGTCGCCATGATCGTACAACCCACCGCCAGAGCATTAACGGAGAAATTCTTGTCAGATAAGTAGCCACAAGCGAATTGACCTGCGACCTGCGCTACACTCATGACTGCCAATATCGCAGCTCCCTGAGTACCGCTCAATCCGATATTTGTAGCGAAAGAAGGGAGATATACCCCCGGGTAGAAAAATCCCATTCCGTAAATCAATGTTGCAGATCCATAAATATAAAAAAGTTTATTTTTCAAAAACCCCCAATTCGTGCGTGCCAATCTACTGCGTTCACTGGGTGGTAATCTCCCTTTCAAAAGTGGCAGCAAAGGCACCGTCAAAATTGTAATCCCAACTACGATAATCCTCAACGCAGTTTTGTATCCATATTTCTCGAGCAGAAATTGAATAATAAACGGCATTCCCGCACCACTGACTCCACTCGCCGCACTGATCAATCCAAACGCCATCCCCTTCCTCGCAATCCACCATTCATTTATCATACTTATGATAGGATATGTGAGGATCAGGAATCCGCAACCGTACATCACGCCCTGAGTCCAGATTAATCCCTGCACGGAGTCGCAGAAGGAACCTGCTATGAGACCGGAGATGCAGATTGGGAGGCCGAGCCAGATTTGATGGGTTTGGTGTTTGGGAAATCGCTTGGTGAGGGAGGCAGAGAGGGGGGCACCGAGGTAACAGAGACCTTGGGAAATGGTTCCGATGAGTGCGATTTGGGATTTGGAGGTGGAGAATTGGGGGAGTGTGAAGTAGTAGTCTTGGAAAACTCCGAAGGAGATAGGAAATCCTTGGGTAATAGAAATTAGTTATTTCTCGGTTACGACATCATGAAAGCGTGATAGTAGAACGAGCGAAGAGCATAGCGAGAATTGGTGTAACATTCGAATAAAAGGAGACAAGGAAAAGAAAAACAAACCCCATAAAATTGCCTCGAACACAAATGCCGCGATCAGTAATCTCCAAGCTGCTGGTCCCCCATCTACAGGTTTGAGTTGTTGATAGACTCTTTCCGGATCCTCAGCTTGAAGTTCTGCTTCCGTGTCGCTTGTACTCCTAATTCCCACTCCTACTCTTCTAGCATCTGCATCTATATCCGTTGCGTTTGCTGATTCTAGGTTTTCAACATTGGAATTTGTCATAGAATATGAAGTTGAATGGCGTTGGTGCGGATTATCGAACAATTGAAGTTCTACTGGCAAATTTGATGATATCGCTGATTCGGATTCATTACGATGATGAGAAGTATATGATTTCATCTCGGGGATCCAATTGAATTTCTACGATCTCAATAAGTAAATGAATTTGAGAGATATTGAAGCCTACATTGATTCTTGAGGATTGATCTTATATATATTTATATGCATGGCTAACTGATAGTGAAGCGTGTAGGGGTCCGATAACGGCAGCCATGACTAAAATGGAGTATTTGTCCATTTAGCCCATAGATAGCTTTATTTGTGGATTGTTTGTAGGGCCGACGATATGCGTGGTGGAGGTAGGGATGATGATTAATTGACACTGACACGCCCTTCATGAGTAATAATTTGTTCGTTGGTCAATGCGGAATCTTTAGCGAAGGGGCTCTTGGGAATGTTTGATGTAGATTTAGAAACTCATTGTATTGAACTGTATATACCCTCAAGTCTCGCTATACAACATAAGTAATATATCCAAATGTTCTCTACGCTTCGTATGGTTCGTTTTGAGTGTCCAAATATCGCCTCGTCTAACCCCTCTCTCGTCGTTCTATCAAACATTCCAAAACCTTTAATTATAACCGAGTCGAGATTGCAACGCTCAATTTGCCTCTCTTCCAGTTAATATGACCTTCGCTCGCAAATTCTGCATACCAAATTAATTCATTCTTCCGTAGCGCTCCAGACTCCTTGATCATATCATCTCCAATATATTCCTATCTCATCAATTTCTCGCCTTTCCAAACAAAAACTATAACATTGTATTCCCTCTACGCCATGATGTGTGATACAATTTCGCTCGCTTGCAAGTTCTTTCCAA
The DNA here is from genome assembly GCF_014898465.1 of Botrytis porri. NCBI lineage: Eukaryota > Fungi > Ascomycota > Leotiomycetes > Helotiales > Sclerotiniaceae > Botrytis > Botrytis porri. The sequence continues at coordinate 1,672,493 of NW_024066081.1, read as the reverse complement.
AAGGATAGGAGCATTTAAGCTATCTATCTACACATGACTTTGTTGATTGATTAGAATGGCACAATAACAATAAAGGTTGACTAATACTTACTTCAATTTTGTGACGAAAAATTGTCGATAAAAATCGACTCGAAGATCAACCTTAAACTCTACTTCCCATAATTTGCGATGGGTTTTCCTCATCCGTCTCGTATTCTGTCCGCTCTACCCTCTCAACACCCCACTCAATATCTTCACATCTTTCCACTATCCTCGACCAACGTAAACCTGCCAAACATAGATGGATCCTTTGTGACTGGATGTAGATTGTAAATATTTCACGCGTTTTTGGATGAATAGCACAACCGTGAATCAAATTCTGCTCTACTTCTTTATCCAAATCCAAGACATCTTCTTCCAATCGGAGGGCTTGCTCAACTAGATAGTCCCCCAGCGAACACATGAACTTGATGACTGCCTCGAGTTGGAAAACATAAGCTGGAAAACCGGGAACAAGGTCGCTTATAGCTTTCTCATAACTAGGTAGGTACATTTTTTCTTCATATGATGGTGGTGATCCGGAGTGAATTGCTCGATTGAAGCCGTGGGAATGCTGCTCGTTTGCTGTGGTATCTTCAATAGCCATCGACATTTCGATAAGCGATTAATTATAATGATTGCTGACGGATAGAGATATATTGGCTGTTGGTAACAGTAAAGCTCGAAACCAATCTGGACGTATTGATGCCGATAGACCGAATGATGAATTGGTATTTTGATGTAGTAATTGTTTTGATCTTCGAAAGATGTTCTAAGAACGAATGTCGAATAACTATTGAATGAACTTCTCAATAGATACGGTCCAAAGATACGCTTTTTAGATTTCTTATTTCGTCAAATGATGGTATAATGTGGATATTCAAATTTTTGATATACGAATATCTTATATGTTGGATGATGGTAGGTAATAAATCTGGAGTGTTGATTGATCGAATGGTAAATTTTTTCTCATGGCAGAAAAAGAAAATTGCTGGGGTACTGAGGAATTCTTATAGGAAACGAAAAAAAGCTAGGGGATGCTAAGTAGGTATTTGGTCTAGAGTGAAAAACGTTACCTAGTGGCTGATTAATACTACTAAATCTATTCAGGAAGTAATACTAGACTGCTTCTGGAGTCTGAAGTCTTTCACCCCAGTTAAGCTTCAGGGTCAGGGCTCTTACGTCACATTAATAAGGAGCATTTATACATCTTGAATTGGTGTCGGTGTAACACAAGGTAGCTGTATACCGAGATCGAAAAGTTTGACGATGAATTAGTAATGAAGGGGTGAGATAGTCACAGTCAATATTTCACTCAATGTGAGAGACAATCAAAGTATGAATTCATATAGAAGATGTTGACTCCGAACTTGGACTTTCATCTTCATTTGGACTTTCCCCCAAAAATTGATTTAGATATCTATGTCACTATTTGTATCATCCTGATGTAGACTGAGGACATAACTTATCAATTACAATTATCTATTATCATTCGTTGAATGGGTCAACTATCCCACATGTACACTAGCTAACATTAATCATCAAGAGATATGTTTTCTCTTGATTACATAGTCTTAATACGATAGTCATAACAATGCAAGCCTCCCTACATACCTACAATATCATTTCTCTCCTTCTTTCGAAGATTCTCGCTTATCGCTTAGAACCTTCCCCTTTCTTATCAAATTGACATCAATTTTTGAACCTTATTTACAAAATACATCTTTCCTTACTATTACATCAACACCAATGTCCCTCACTCTTATATCTTATTTAACACTAAGAAAAATGATCGTATCACTCTTCAAACCAAGATGTATTGACAAAATGGTTTGGGAAATGGCTTTTGAGATGTATCCGAAGACTCCGGTTTTCGGACGATTTGATTACTTGTCGACCATTCATAATATGGCCAACTATCGGTGGGTGGCAGAGTTTTTCCAAAAGCCGGCAGGTAGGACTTAAATCTTGCAATTCAAAAGATTCACATGTTTGTTTTACTTTTTATCGGAAAATGAATGAAAATTGTCATAGTAATTTAGCTGACCTACCTAGTAAATGAACTAGATCGGCCAAGGATATCAGATTGCATTATAGGGGGGGAAACATGGTTGCTTGTCGGGTGGCAGAGATCCAGATCCAACAAATGAGATAAGAGATTGTTTTACGAATAAAACAATCCAAATGTTCCATATGATCGCCATGAAATGAAGAGCACATGAAAGCAATCAATGGACACACAGATGAAGCAACTAAACAATCAATGTATGGTCCTAAAAGTAGGAAGCTTCATTGGGTACATGGTCATCAATTCCGTTAACTCCGGGAGTTCTATGCAGTCAACTAAGCTTAGATAAAGCCGAGGGTCAAGCCTAAAAAAGTGATTTGCAGATATGCAACAGAACTAATCGTAAGAATAAGTACTGTCATCGATATTTGACTGCAGCGTGAATGATTGGGCGATTGACAATACACTAGTCTAATGGCAGATCTCCCCGGACCCTAGCAAGTTTAAGAAATGGGTGATGTCCATACTTGTATGCACATGCTACCAACTCTAATCAGAACTTCCACCATTGCACTTGCACGGGTTATTTCACCCCCTGCGTCGTGTTTTCTCCACTTCTTGAAATCCAAAGATGATCTCGTGATTGATACTAGTTCATGTTATCTTCAAATCAAAGAGGAAATTCAGTATGAAGAATTGTCGCGTGCATCAATCGATTAAACAAGTAAAAAATTGACGAATGCCAAATCATCAAGGAGTCAAGGTATATTACCATACTATTACTTTAGTGATTGAACCAGAATGAAACCACTTGGATCATATCTCGTGGAAACCTTGAGGACAGGATTATATGATAGAGCCAACTTGATTCATATATGATATTACTTCAGGGCAACAATGGTTGAAGTTAAAGACCACAACGTAAGGGCTTTTGAGTAAATAGATATTTTCGCAACCCCAGCCAGAATTCTGGTCAGCATGGTAGCGTCAGACAACAAGGTTGTTGAATTACTATGATGGTCCTGCTGCCAAAGCATTCATATTGATACGAAGGCTATTATCTCTATTTTGTGCTGTTTTGTTTTGATGGTCGTCTGCTGGGTGAGCCGAAGGATACTCTTGTTTATGAGTGTTCATTCGAATGTGCATAGATCTTGATATACAATACTAATCAACTACTATCAGCCCAAACTCATTTTCACACCAAAAATCAACATTTTATTATATTTTCAAATAACATGTTTTATCAGTGAGTGGATCATATTAGTGAGTGGGTTACTTTCATTTTAATTCATTCTTTTTTCTTTTAATATATGTTTTATCAACAATTCATAATAAATTCGAATACTCAAGAAGTCTGTATACTCCTTATTATTGAAGCTATTTAAAAAGACAAAAAAAAAAATATTCGAAAAATTATGAAGATGTATAATATCCTGAATATAATATTATAGTATAGAATTAATAGTTCTATTCCTTATTTCAAATATCGATTTAAATTTAATAATCTTTTAGAATTAGAGGAGAATATTATTTCTGAATATATAATTGATATAGATATAAGAGAATTTCTATTCAAATTAAGAAATATGGAAGATATAATAAATTATATTCTTGAATTAAAGGGTGCAAAGTGTATTAGGAAGCTTTGAACGTATTGATTTATAAAGTGTTGAATTGAATTAAAAACATATTTTAATTGTATTTATAATTTTCAAAGAGTTTTTTGTGAAGATTTTAAGTTTATTAAAGAGTGATTTCAATTGATTATAAATATATAACATGGTTTAACACCGAATACATCTGTTACGAACGACGCAACATAGGCACGGGACTGGGGCACTAAGTCACGTGGTTGGCTCAGTCTGCCTCAGCGGGATAGACACTGAGCCATGAAAGTACAAACAAACCAGTACTGAGCCGTACTGATCACACTGAGCAAGAAGGTCTATATAAGGGAATGGGTTTCATTACAATGTAGAGCTTCGTGCTCAAGAACAATCATTAGTTTCATTACTATAGTTACGAGAATTGCAACCAGTTACCAACCTTATTGAATTCCTACTTGAAGTCTAGTCTAAACCACCTCGAGAGATCTCTAGACACTTCCACGTGACCCTAGAGGCAGCTCCCGTAACAATGTGAGCGAAATATAGCATTTTGAATGGAGATTTTTATAATTTCGATAAAATAGGCTTTATGATGGGGATTATATGTATAGTAATAGTAGTAACTAATACTAAACGAAATAATAGAAGCAAGGTAGTACAACCAGGCAATCAAGAATGGGCTATAGTAATAATATATAGAAATGAAAAGGGTAGAATTATTCCCTCATTTTTAGTAGTTCAAGGATAAATTCATTTCTTTAATTAGTATATCGAAACGAATCTTTTTGTAGAATAGGTTATTAAATCTATATTTAATAAATAAACGAATAATGAAACAGACTTAGAATAATTGAAACACTTTAATAAGCATATTAAGAATCGAAGAAAGAGTAAATATCAAATGTTAATATTGAATAGATATAAAAATTACAAATCAATAGCTTTTCAAGTATACTGTAAAAAGAATAATATTATATATTTATATTTACTATTATATTCAAGTTATTTAATTTAACTATTTAATATTGATTGTTTTAGTAATCTAAAATGTTTATATAGTGGTCAAATTGATAGATTTATTAAAGTATATATCAATTATATTTCAAAGGTTGAATTCTTTATAACTTTTAAAATTGTATACAAGAAATTAATTATTTTTCAGAATATAAAATTAGAATTTTAAGAAACAGATTTAATCCTATTTAATTCTAAAATTGTATTCTCAAAATTAAATATTCAAATTTGTATATCTACCCTCCCCTCTTTCAATCTAAATTAATAAATCTCTTAAACCCCTTATAACCTAATTAAAACTCTTTCTCAATCAATATTAATTAAATCTCGAATAACTTGTTATTAAATAAACTCTTTTACATTTATATTTAAGATTATATTAATTTTAGCTAAAAATATAAAAAGATTAGCTTATAAAAATACACTTTTAAATATAAAGATTTATATATTTCGGATAGCAAATAAAGCATTAAGCAAATATCAATATACAAAAAAACTCAATTATATTAAGAAGGAATATTTACCGAATTGTTACGGGAGCTGCCTCTAGGGTCACGTGGAAGTGTCTAGAGATCTCTCGAGGTGGTTTAGACTAGACTTCAAGTAGGAATTCAATAAGGTTGTAACTGGTTGCAATTCTCGTAACTATAGTAATGAAACTAATGATTGTTCTTGAGCACGAAGCTCTACATGTAAAGAAACCCTTTCCCTTATATAGACCTTTGCACTCTGCGATCCCATCGATCCCACTCACTGAGAGTAGTGGGCGTAGTGGGATCCCACTGATCCCATTGATAATAATCGGTGGGACTGATGGGATGGTCCATCACGTGATACTAGTCCCGTGAGTCTTGTCGTCCTGTCTTATTTCCTGTCCTAGGGCTAATCCCTTGGGAGCTTACTAATCCTAGCAAGACCTCTCTTGCTTACTGTGTCCTGTATTGCTTATTCTTCTTAGGACCCTACTGTCCTAGGAACCATGTCCTATGATTCAGTGTATTCTATAACTAATACTATATACATGCCTGAGGCTTTCCTTGGGTGCCTAGTGTCCCCCGGTATACTGCAGCTGAATCACTGAGGCCTATAATACCATTATAGCCTATAAGTCAGTGATTCTACAGCCTGTTACTAATCCGTTGTAACACGAATAAAAGGTTTTTGATATATTATTTTAATAAAAGGTTGATATTTAAATTTAATATAATAAATATTAAAAAGAGAGGAATTCTAATAGGAAAGTATTTTCTAATTAATATTATAATAAATATGAAAAGATAGATTATAATATAAGAATTTATCAAAATAATATAATAAATTCTAGATTATTAGAATCTTTATAATTTCAATTAATTGATTTTATTATTATTGAATAATATGGTTTTAAATAAGTGAATTGAAATGAAAGTAACCCACTTACTAATATAATTTACTTATTAATAAAACATGTTACTAAAATCTTTATAATATATAAATAAAATTCTTTCAAATTTTATTTTTATAAAATTCTTATAATACAATTTGATATTTTCAAAATTTTAAAATCCTTAGAAATTTATATTATGAAAATTTATATGATTGAATTAAAATCTTCAAAAAGTTGCTTGATTTTCGCTTATTTTACTAGTAAATCTCATTATTTTTAAAATAATACAACTTTGAATCTTTATAATTCGATCAATAAAATATTAAAAAAAATCAATATTATTTTTATTTAATATTTTATAAAATTAAATCAATATATATAAGAAAATACTTAGATTTTATTAATAATTATCAAGAAATTCATAAATATAAATGATAAGTTTTGGTGTGAAAACGTGTTTTGACTGATAGCAGTTGACACGTGCTGTAGCTGCTACAAAACAATGCCATCATTTGTTAACCATGAGTGCAGTACATACGCAAAAACGGGATTTCAAGCCATTTGGGTATGTATAGAGGTGGTAACCTGTCATATTCGAAGTGTACATAATGAGCCTGTATGAGATGAAGTTATTCAAAAGACTTCACGGGGAATTCCGTGCAGATGATCTGACCCAACCCCGCAAATGAGGGGGCTCTGTGGGGTATATATGTTTACATCGACATCTTCGCTTTACTTAGAATTGAAACCCGTTTATCATACATCAATTCCATGGATGGATGTTAATTTCGATGTTCATATCCAACTGGTATCATACTTCTTTATACCCAACCTTCGTTTTCAATGCCATACTCGTGACGTGATGTCGGAGAATGCGTTGTGTGTCTGGGAATCTAGGTTGTCTGTACGGATTTGCTATGTAATTGGGCTACTAGAAGCATCTAAGGGTTGAGACAAATCTTTTAACTATCTCTCAATTGCTTGCTGAAAGCTTACCAGTACTTGTTCTCATCTAGCAGTATGGAAGTATTTCCCCCACCAGACTAGTACCAACGAGAATGATATGAGTGAAGCCAATAAGTGGAAGTTGAATTTTGGATCGACTTTACGAAGTTGAATGGAAGACCAGCTAAACTTAACGATTTCGGAATGAGTTGAAACGTCCTGAGGAACGGATATCGTGTTGAACCTACTGGAACAAGTTTACGAAAGCCGGGAATTTAATCCTCAAGAGTTCTTTAGATAGAGCTAATATTTGTAGTACTTTTCTTGACTACCAGTAGCTCTGGTTATAGTACGTTTACTTTCTTGGATGAGGGGTAGTCTTGATTCGAATCAGTCAGGGGAAACCATATGTACTGCCAACTTGAATGGCGTAAAGACTGTTTGAAAGATGGGAAAGGGAGATGCGGAGTAACTGCACTGCATACCTCATTGCTCAATCAGATGTCCAACGAGACTGGTAATTTTCTGGCGAAGGTAAATTAGGACTTGGCTAGCTTTATCACCCGATAGATCATGAGAAAGTTATTACGTACCTAGCTCCGACTAGATTGGCACTGGTTCACGTTAGTGGGTTTTAACGAATGTGATATACGGCTGTGGGGTATATATATCGAACCATATCCCACCAAATCGAGAATCTTGATACAAAATCAACACACGATGGACCCCCTCGAAGATGGATTTCTGGAACGTTATCAGCGGGACGAACAAGAAGATTTGTCTAACCTAAGCAATTTATCCATTTCAAACCCACTTCATCCACTGAGACTAGGACCTCTTCTGATACAGATTTCTGAACCGCATCGTGTGCCTAACTCGACATTTCTTCGAACATTCATGAGCAGATCTACCCTGATACGTATCACATCACCAATTGGTCCTCAACCATGTCATTTAGCAAACCTACCCAAGGAAACATTTGATGTCATACTAGGACATCTACCCCCATCATCAGCTTCATCGCTAGCACTCACATGTAAAGGATTTCTCGCGGCAGTAGGGAATGGCCCTTTTGAGGCACTGTCGAGGGACCGTTATGAGACATACGTCCTTCTCTGGTCTATTGAGAAAGACTTACCTGAGCAAAGTGTGTGCCACTCTTGCAATCGGCTCCACAACACTGAGACCGCATTGAGATATTACCGAGATGGAAGAAACGGATGTGGAGAATCTCAAAAGAGGCACAAAGCCCTGAAGTGCCGACTAGATACCCGTCTTGACTGGGACTACAAGGAGTTACTAGATGAAGACTTCAGTCCAAGGATTTTTAATATGGCTATGAAGCATTCGCTCCACTATCCAGATCGTAGGGAATTTTTGAATGCACTTTCCGGAGAGTGTACAGCTAAGGGTGATTGGCATGCTTGGATCAAAGAATCCCAGACGGATTGTCGGATTCTCCGTGGATCCCTCATTCATCGTACACAGATGGTCTGGATCACACCCATAAATGACCGAATGCCATTCGCTTTGACTATGGAACAATGTGCTCACACTAGGGTAGGATGCCATAAGAATGGGCTTGTGTATACAAGGTCCTATGGTCTCTCGTGTGACGACGACGATGAAGATTCGCAGTGTCTTTCGTGCGATTGGGATTCCCCAGAGGTTACTTTGGATTTATTGAAGTGCCGTCGTTGCTCTACACAATGCGAATTGACTATGAAACCCTTGCCCATGAAAGAGTCAGGAATGGCACTTTACATTACTAGATGGGTTGACCTGGGTTCCGGTACATTAGATGAGAAATGGCAAAGATACTTTCACCGAGGTAGATTCGAATTCGAATATCAGGAGCAAACAGATTCGGTATCTTTGTCTTCGGCATTCGAGAACGATGGTGGATTTCGAAACAAGATAGAGGATCAACGCTATGCATCATTGTTCCACTCTCCAGTGGCTGAAAACGGAGAAACATTGGTATTAAATAGAATGAATGATTATCTGACATACTTTATGTACTTTGACCGTTCAATAGAGAGGACATGAGGTGCAAACACCACGATCTCTTCCAATAACTATAGGCGTGATTAGTCAAGATGATCTCTTCAAATACCATGGTTTTGATTCGTCGTCACCGCCAAAATCTATCTATGAATGATTCTGTGCGGCGGGGTAGTTTTGGACCCAAACACATGTTGGTATAATTTGAACATTCAACAATTTTACTCAAAACATATAATTGTATATCCGATAGATAGCTATTTTGTATATCATACTTATTATTACCTATCTAGGTATATTTCTGAGTACCATCACCAATATTCAATACTGAAAACCCCCTACATCGTTTTTGTATCCATACCTATGCCCCGCCATTTTATATAAGCCCGTGCCCTTTGAACTTTGGATCGTGAATTTTTGATAAAAACTTCCCAACCCGCAATCAGATCATATTCTTCAGATTGAGAACTACTACACCCCCCCTTCATAGATAACGATATGGAGGATGACCGCGCACAAGTCGATTTGGGGGTAGCTGTTGATGTGGAAAATACTCTCGAAGAGCCAGTGGCGCAACGTCAACCAAAGAAACGGTTCGTAGGAAGAAAGCAAGCTGCAGAAGCTGCTGCACGGAATGGCAATAATACGACTTCCGGGGACAGTGATGCTATTCAAGGTCTGTAAGCTCACATTCTTAGACTTACTTCCTTAACTAATGTTATCATAGTTGCGACTCCTAGAAGAATTCGAACATTAAATCAAGTGCCCCCCGAAATTCTGAATGATCCCGATATCAATGCTGCGATCGCCCTCCTTCCACCAAATTATTCCTTCGAAATATACAAAACTATACATAGAATAAGAATGAATGGATCAAAGAAAGTTGCTCTGCAGATGCCTGAAGGTCTGCTCTTATTTGCAACCACAATATCAGATATTCTCACTCAATTCTGTCCTGGAATCGAGACGCTGATAATGGGAGATGTTACATATGGAGCCTGTTGTATTGATGATTATACCGCTCGAGCTTTAGGCTGCGATTTGTTGGTTCATTATGCGCATTCATGTTTGATCCCCGTGGATGTTACAAAGATCAAAACTCTCTATGTTTTCGTCGATATCAGCATAGATACGGCACATCTACTTGCAACTCTAGAGAAGAATTTTGCTTCAGGAAAGACCATTGCCATGGTAGGAACCATTCAATTCAATGCGACATTGCATGGTGTTCGAGCGCCGCTCGAGAAAGCGGGGTATAATGTTCTCATTCCTCAGATTTCCCCTCTCAGCAAAGGCGAAATCCTTGGATGCACATCTCCTCAACTTTCAACCGATGGTGTCGATATTATTCTTTATCTTGGTGATGGACGTTTCCATCTTGAGAGTGCTATGATCCACAACCCGTCGATACCAGCTTACCGATACGATCCCTATTCACGAAAACTCACTCGCGAAAGTTATGATCACAAGGAAATGCATACCCTAAGGAGAGATGCGATTGAAACCGCGAAACCCGCAAAGAAGTGGGGACTTATCTTAGGATCTCTCGGTCGTCAAGGAAATCCACACACCATGACAATGATTGAGAGAAAATTGGAAGAGCGAGGAATTCCATTCATCAACTTGCTTTTGAGCGAAATTTTCCCTGGAAAGCTAGCTATGATGAGCGATGTCGAGTGTTGGGTGCAGGTAGCATGTCCAAGACTCAGTATTGATTGGGGATATGCTTTCCCCAGGCCTCTGCTCACGCCATACGAAGCATTGATCGTATTGGGCCAAAAGGAAGATTGGGCAAAGAGCAACAATGATGTCTATCCTATGGATTACTATGGAAAGGAAGGTCTTGGCAGAACCAAGCCTATCTCGAGTATTCCAGTTGCTGGCTGAAAACCTGTTTTTGCTATATACTTAAAACCTCGCCCTCCCTCTTACTGCACGATATAATACAGTTGGTCAAATTGCCCTCAATACTATGACAACGCCCGGTGAATTGGGTTCCATATATCTACCAATGTGCCTTCAGCGATACTGTGGCGCCGCCCCAAATCTGCCAGACAGGAATCGACACACCAAAAATGTCGCCATGGTTTAAGTTACCGCAACTAGTATACACGCAAAATCCGAAGTCTCCAACACGAGGGGCATTTTACGACCAAATTTCTCCGAGAGAGGTTCAGAGAAGTTGGGTCTGAAACAGTAGCCCTGAATTTTTCAACGCTAGTTACTTCTGCATATTTATCACTGTAATAACTCCGAGGTGGGTGAGATTAACCCACAAGAACAAATGAACCTGCTCCCAAACTTCTTACTTTAAAGGAGACAACAAATATACCCACAACAGTATCTGCGCTATCGAAGATACCGCTATTCAATGACACTGTTACATCTGGCAATGAAAATAGCATAGACAGGTATAATTTTCGAGTCCTCCACTAGTCTCATCTGTTTTCGGGGTCGTTGGGTGAACTCCATGTTACGATGTTTGGATCGATGACTGGTTCATTGGAGGGCACCTGGGGCTGGGACTTGGACTAGGTACTGTTGCTTTTAGAACTAGCTACTGGTGTTGAATTTCCGAGACCGGCATCTCGTGGGCCGGCTGAGGAGGCCGAGGACATGTTTGGAAGTGAATATATGGGGATGCGAAATGACATACAGCTAGCAGAAAACCCGGCTAGAAATATGACATGAGATACAAAATCCAAATACACAAGTTCAATCTCTTCGAATAGTTCTTCTCTACTTCTGCTACTTCTCCCATTTTGATATGATATTTACAGATTCATCAAGCAATACTCATCTTAGCAATACGGCGGCAGATATTCCTGAAGTTTGTGAGGAATCTTCCAATCTAGTGGACCAGTGTCCTTGAGAAACACTTTAGTATACCGGGTATAAGCACTTTAAACAAGTCAACACTAAATCTAATCCCAGCCCTCAGAAAAAAAGCATCAATTATACAACTAATCAATAAGTAATTAATTCACCCCAATCGCTTGTATCTACACCTGGTATGTAAGAGGGTCTCCCAAAGAGACCCTCGAACCTTAGATTGGGAATATTCTGCGAGGGTTGCTGAATGTGGATTAGGGGTCGGGCCAGGGCTCGCTTTCATTTGGACAGAGGGATGAGATGAAGAGATGAAATGTCGTGAGAATATATGCTATTAGACGTAGAAGATAACTCGTTTGCAGACTTGGTCATTATTCTAATATTGGTATCTAGGGATTGGTGTTGTTGGTTACGTCACGGTCTTACTTAAGTGCGGATTTTGAATGGGATAGTCAGAGACAATACGTTGTCAGAAGTGGTATGAGAAGGGATTCTGAAGCATTCACGTTGAGGATTTTGCTTGAATTGTCAAAGGTAGAGATTACTTCACAGATGAATTCCATGAATGAATTGAAAAAGGCACACATATTTAAAACATGAAAAAGTAGAAGTTAAACGCTTGATCTTTTCGGTATTTAGTACGTGAACACATAATAAGTAACGCTAAGCTTCGCTTTTAACCACACTTTCAGAAATGATGCAACGTCCTGTCTAAACTAGTAACCATCAAATCAAATCAAGAGTTCTTCCCAGACATGACCGCATCCCGTCGCCTTTCCGCTTCATCTCTCAGAGTGATCTAACTCCCTTCGATATTCTTCTCTGACTCAGAAATGCGATCAGATAGATGACGGGATAGATGAAGCCTCGAAAACACAAAAGATCTCATCTCGATACTTTCTCTTCGCCAGAAATCTCCACAGATCTTTCAATTCCTCTGGACTCTCAACCGAGAATTTTTTCTCAGAGAGCAGCATCAAGTCCAATGAGATATTGTTCCAGCATCGCGATGCCGTTTGGTATGCGTATTTATCGGGGGTTTCTTCCGTCCAGTGAATGAAGACGGATAGATCTCCTTCTGCGCATGAGAAGTTCTTAGATGAAGCTTGAAGATTGATAGCTTGGATGAGTGCAGCCGAGATTGTTGAGAAGTCTGATGGTGGAATGATTTGGAGAGTCGTATTACAAAGGAAAGGGGGTGAGCCATCTGAGATATTCATAGCTCGGATTTGGAGACCAGGGGTTGTTGAGGGTTGAGCGCTTGATGAGAATTGATCAGACATTTCTGGAAAGAATTTATCAGTTGTGTGAAGTAGTTATGGTTTAAGAGAGCTATAACTCACTGTTGTGGACTCTGAAGAGACTGTCAATATCGCTGCAAAAGAGTTGTATTGTCTTCGATGATGAGTGTATGATTATGAATTAGAAAAACGGAGTTTGATATAACGCGGGAAAAGTATTCAAGACGCTAGACTTGATAGTTGTACAGCCACAAATATTCACTAATACAATCAGATTGAGTTTTCTTGGCTCCGAACAAAACGTACCCGATCCTACTGCTGAATATTCTAAAACTAGGAAACTTCATCTAATGTTTCAAGCGGGGTTTTAGTCAAGGGGGATTTTTTTCAAAAGAAACATTTCCGAGTCGAACATGATGAACAGTGGCTGGACAGTAAGAACATCCGGCTACCTTCCTGATCACTTGGTTGAGAATGATATGTGCACTACCACTCTCGGAGAGTCTCGACATTGGCCTGTCCACTGTGATGCATGCTGGTCATTGAATTATTTCTCGTGATAAATGGCTATTAAGAGAGCAATGTATCACGTCGCGATAATCCCTCTCAGCCAGCAATTCGAGGAGAAATTCGAAGTTTACCCTATACCGTGGACCTTTCTCTCTTTTGTACAACTTCATCGTTTTTACCCCAATATCATTCCACCTCTTGCATCTCAACCATTTCGACCATTTCGACCAGCCTTCGCATTCTGGTGGGACATCTCCATCCCAAACAACAAACACGTCGAGAATCTCGGGACTCGCTCCTAAAAGAAGCGCAAATTGGAAGTCTATAAATTGCTGGAGATTGCGCAGCATCTGCCGCCAGTCTTGAGTAGAGTCTATATCCAGAAGACCATCGCAAAGGATTGGCGGTCTGCAGCCTCTTCCAATATTGTAGTCCCCGTTGTCGTCCAGAACGCCGAGACAGACTTGTACTTTTAATCCGCGATCAACGAATAGTACAGATCGAGGCCTGGATGAAGGAGAATCAGATGAAGGAGACTCGGGTGAAGGAGATTCGGGTGAAGGAGATTCGGGTGAAATAAACTTCAGTAAAGAAGGCTCGGGTGAAGTAAACTTAGATGAAGCAGTCTCGGATGCCGAAGACTCAGAAGAAGGATACCCTGGTGAAACAAACTTGGGTGAAGGACTCTCGTTTGAAAGAGACTCAGATGGAGCAGATTCTGGTGAAGTAGACATATTTATATTTTTCGCTAGATGAATTAAGTAAATGATAATGAATCGACATCCAAAATAAAGGGTTAAGATACTGTTATAAATTTTGTGATTGTTGAACAAAAAATACCATATCAATGGAATCTCGAAGTACAAGTTCTCAAAAATCCATGGTTTTCCAAGCATTGGATCGAGGCTTCCAGTTCCGGATGGTGACTTGCACTATTGAGATCACTAGCTTAAAAAATGAAGTTCTATAGTCATCCAAGGAAGGAATAAGGTACAGCCTAACTCCGTCGTTATGAGCCGTTCAGTCTTTCTGACTTTGAAAACAAAAATAGTCTCACCTGAGTTGTAGTCATGGCCCCAAGTAAATTTGGTCTTTTCTCGGTATGGCATGATCTCTTTGCCATTCTATTTCTCTCGAAAAAAAACTGATCACCAGTTATGATGCGAGAGATTCTGTGACTACATAAGCCGACAAGCTTTGTTTTTTTGCTTCTACAAGTCGATTCTCGTTTAAATCTCAGTCTGCCCAGAACTTTTTCCAGTTTGAACGGCTTAAAGTTGATTTTGTTCATCATTGACATGATGATATCTAGGAATTGTAACAGGAATCTGGAGTCTCCGTATCAATACTGAGTAAGTCATCAACGGACCAATCATTTTTTGCTGGCCAGGCGAGCTGGGATTGTGAATCGGATTCTTGATATGAAGCCAGTGAATCAACTTGATATTCCCATGATATTGACGACGGCGGAAATGCTTGCTTGATCGCGAGCACAATGCCGCCACAGACAGCTACAGATTCATACACTCTCGCACATGCCGAAGTAATGTAATTCGCATGACGTTGACGACTTATCGCTTCAATTGTCATAGCTATAAGTTCTTGATCTCTCGAGTGACTCAACTGAGGTCTTTCAACAATGTTTAAAAACAGCTCGAAGAATGCTATGAGTGGGTCCAAATGAAGCACATTTGAGAAAGCCATGTTGCCACGGACTGATCGTTGCGTCTTAAGCTCTCCTATGATTTCTAAGATTGTTCTGGAGTCTTCAAGAAGTCGTGACTTGTGTTCAATTAAATTACTACAAAGCAGTATTAAGACACGGTTTGTAAGAAACATTTGCATCAATTCAAGCTCGACTGAGGAATAGCTTGCTTTCAATATGGCTGCTCGTGCATAGAATTCTGGCCACTCTTGATCCAATTGAACTAACAATCTCATAGCAGAACCTTGCCTCGAAGAGCATGGCTGGATCTCAGTATGATTCATATAAAGTTCCCTGTAGATTTCTTCGAGAAAGCAAGCCATTTTGATCTTGGCCAAGAAGGCTACCTCCAATGGATTTGACTGATCGAATTCCGGCAAGGGAACACTACATTCAAACAGGTATGATTGACAACCTTGGCTGCACCTGAATAATCTTAATTTGTCTATGATATACATCGACCAGAAAAGATTAGTTCGCTCTGGACTTGCGAATTTGTCGGGTTGGTGCAGGCCAATGGATCTCGCCATTTGGTGAGCTAATGCTATGTGGTTCGCAGCTACTTGGTGATCATAGAACTCTCTAGTAACAAAACTCTGAGGATTGTCAGATTCACTCTTGCCCATCTGCGTGGGAATTCCAAATGAGATCAAGGCCCAAGCCCAGACCAAGCATTATCACCAGTACTGAGGGTCGAACGTGTAACATATCTTTGAATGTTTCGGGATAATCAAATCACTTACCAGTGTAAAAAGAGCTTGGATACTGTGGACTCTCGGCTTGAGAAGTGTGTCCAAGATTAAGAAAGACCTCTTGGCGTTATTCAAGAGCATTAACATGAGATCTTCATCTTTTGAGAGAGTTCCCCGAGAAGATTTTTTCAATTTTGCTAACGAAGAGAGTAAAATTATGTTATTGAAGCAAAGGATCCATGTGGGGTCTGCATTCTCAGAGCCTATGCTATACTGTTCATCTATGGCTTTCAATAACGTGCCCCTGTCGAAGATGGGCGATGGAGCATTAATTTCTTTCATGTAAAACCCTAGTGTGACTTCCAAAAGAGCTCTTGATGGTAAAGCTATAGGCTTGCCATCGCTTTCAAGCTCCGACGGCGGCGGCATGGGCAGCGTTTTGGGAAGGTCCGTCAATCTCTGCAGCGTGGACGACACCTTTGGGTCGCTCGCAATCAATATGTCAATAAGGGAAAAATTGCCAAAATCTTTGGACTTGGCTCTCTTTTGGAACCGTACTTTTGTGCAATCAAAAGAAGCGTAAGCGGAGCTCTGTCCGTAGAATCTTTCGTCGCCAGCAGCATCCATGAATCGATGTGACGATCGTTCATATCTTCTTGGCCATCGGCCTGAATGATTGTTTTCAAATGGATCATCAGAAATAGAAGCATGAACAGAGAAAAAGAGACTATCCGTGTTGAGCATGCGGTGACAGGTGTATTGGTATCGAGTCATGATATTAGTATCTTTTCAATTTGACTTGTTTCTAAGAATAATAAACACATCAATACAACAAGGATATGTGAGAATGATGCTATTCAATATTATTTTGCACTTGATGTACTCGAGTAGAATATTGGAGGTAAGTCAGCTTTGTCATCATTTCATTATTAATCTTGGGTAAAAGCCGTGCACAAAACGTGACCTGGCGTTTCCCTTGAGCAACGTCGCGTCTGTGACCACCCCGCTTCGTTCACACTATACTGCCACCTCTTACAATTTTAACGTCGAGACTTGTATCATATACCTACAAGGATCCGGAAGCCGTAGTAGATTCCCTAAGCACTCGACTATCTTATTTAAAATTCTTCTCTTTCTACCTTTTGATAATATCAAGAACTACAACAATTTGAATTGAAGTGCCGGTACTTACATTTTCAACTACCAAGTTGAAACCAACGAAAACTTTATTCGATACGTTACCGTTATCATCAAGCATCCACCAGATATGCCTTCAATCCGCCGCAGTAAATCCCCAAAGTGTCACCTTCTCGCCCTACCTCGCGAAATTCGAGACAAGATCCATCGATATGTTCAATTGGGACAGCGAATTGACAAGCCGAGAGTAACGAGCACTAGCTATCTCAAGCCAGACGACAATACAATTTGGCCCAACGCTTATCAACTCCTCAAAGAATCTGAGTATCGAGAACAAAGAGATCCCAGGGCAGTGTTCCGGCCAGATGCCGAAGACATACTAATACTGGCGCGAACATGCGAACAGCTTTACAAAGAATCAAACCAGATTTTTTACAGTGAGAATACGTTCTCGTTTGCTTGCACTTGGAGTTTGTATTGTTATCTATATATGATTGGCGAGGAAAAGCGACTGTGTATCCGCCATATATTTTTCCGATTCAATGGACTTCAGAGAGTAGATGCATTCAAGTTACTTGGGGAGTGTGAATCGTTGAAGACTCCCAAGATAGGAGTTGAACAGGATACGATGGCTGGTAGTAAACAACCTAAGTTGGATTTATTGACGGCAAGAGGCCTTTCTACATTGAGAAAAATAAGAGGCATGGAAAATTTGGTGGTAGATGTGGTAGAAATGGACCGACCATCTAGACAAACTTACTTGTTCCCCTACACAGTATCGCTGGACGTACCTTCAAAGGGTCCATATTTCAAGCCGGAAAAAGTTCAAGAATTTGCAAGGATGTTGACAGAAGAGATGAATTGGAAAAAGGAGACGCCGGAGCAGAATAAGATCCAGGACGTATCATCAAAAGAGGAAGAAATTCTGCAGTCGGAGCTAAAGCCCAACAAGTCGAAACCATTTGAAGTTTCTAAAACTCGAACTCTACGCTCAAGTAAAGTCCAGAAGTCGACATCCACAACCAGCAGAAGAAAAGCGACAAAAAAGGCAAAGATAGGTGGAAAGGAGAATTAAACTCACCGCTTTAGCCTCTCAGGATTGATTGACCGTGGGTGGTGGGACATGGAAATCTCAAAGAGCTAGCCATTGGTGATCGTATCAACTTGCGATATACAATCTGTCGTTGCTCTTTCGTCTACATTTATTTGCCTGCCGGCATTGCTTCCGCGAAGCTCCTCACCGACTGACATTCATCATCCTCCTGCATTTCTTTTCAAATCATCGCTGTAGGAATAAGACGGACACGAACCTCATCTATTTCCCTATGCTACGGTCTTATGATAGGAATAAGAAACCATAAAAGTAATGATAATCACTAATAAATATCAAACCAATTACTATTTCGAATTCCACTCTTTGGTGAAGACTGTATAATCTCAACGTATACGATGACGTTAAAGTGATATATGATCTCTTCTCGCTCATTAAAAGAGCTGTTGTATATAGACAAAATGACACACATAACCATTACAGAAGTCTTCACATAATATTATCAAAACTGCATTCTCATAGCAGACCATCAAAAGAATCATATCAAGCGAAACCTGAACAGTCTCACGCCAAACAACCTCATCCCATACACATGATACCACAAAAAAGTGCATTTCTCCACTCATAGACAAATTCTCTCCTGATAGTATCATCTCATTTACCATATATCATTTTGATATTCTCGAGATTCAGATCTCTTATGTAAAGAATATGTTGCAAAAGATCCCCAACGCCACAAAAGGGATATATCTATGCCCAATCCATTTTCCCATCATCATGCATGCAATGCGAAAAGTAAAGTTATATTTTCTAATAGACTAATCGACTAATAATCATCACCGCGACTGATCACCTCTTTACAGTTTGGTCTGAGGACGATTGTCTGTTTCTTGTTAGCGAGTGCTTTTTTTAACAGGGGTGGGAAGAGCTTACATGTTCAAATTGCGCGGTGTAAGATCCCTTTTTATCGACAAGAGGTGGGTAATCTTGCACGATACCATGGGAGACTAATGCATTTAACTGCTTCTGTTAGATGTTGTGCTAAAGGTATTGGTGTATACAAACTTACTCCGAGTAGATATTTATCTTGGCCTAAACGATCCAAATATCTTCTGCAGAAAGGTAAGGTGCCAAAGTTCTTGTTGATAACATTAAGAAGTTTGCCAGCCGATGCGATACGTAATGGAACGTTAGGGGCATCAGCAACCTTAGCGTAATGAGAACATTCGAGCTATAACTGGTTAATATCTGTAACCAGGGAGTTCTCATACATGGACTTACATCATCTCGAACATAACCATTTCCAGTACTTCCGAAGGTTTCGATAGCGAAAACCTCTCCTTCTTCCATCTTTGTCTGGTCATTGCTCTTAACAATCGGGACACTCTTTCCACCGTGGATCTTCCATTGTAGAATATCATGCCCATTCAAGTTCCTAATTGGCTTGACTTGATAAGTTTGACCCTTAATCTCAACCTCGTAGCTCTCCATTGTCTCCTGAATATGCTCGCCAATTTCCCCCAATCTCGCATCAATTCCGGCTTCCTTGATTCCAGTATTTGTAGCTTGCTTAACCGCCTCGAGAAGATTATCGTACATGGGATCAAATGCAATAGTAAAAGCACTATCCACAATTCTACCGTTGATGTGAACTCCAAAATCGACCTTCATGACATTCTCATAAGCCAAAACGGTCTTGTTTCCAGCGTTCGGACTGTAATGGGCAGCAATGTGATCCAGATTGACACCAGTTGGGAAAGCGACACCACCCTTAATATTGTCTCCCTCCTCCAATCCAGGGTGACCAGTCAAAGCTCTCACACTATCCTCGATTCCTTCCGCGATTTCCGTCAAGGTCTGCCCGGGCTTAATGTTGGCTTTAGCATATTGTCTGACCTGTCTATGAATCTCGGCACCCTGTCGATACTCCTGCAAGAAATCGTTATTCATGCGATCCAAATAACGCTTCTCTTCGCTGGTAGTTCGATAGTTATTTTCGTCCCTATATTCAACCTCCTCTCCGACAGGGTACTCGCCGCTTGGAAACAGGTTCGACAAGAGAACTCGTGGAGGCGACGATTGGACCTTAGGGTTCGCTCCAGCCTTCTTCTTAGGCTTCTTCTTCCTCTTCCTCTTCTTTTTTGCTCCTCCTTCCCCGGCACCTTCGCCATTTACTGGCTCCTCTTCATCGTCATCTGAATCCTCGGCTTCGGCTTCGGGTTGCGCGTTTCCATTTGCCTTTGCTTCGGTGGCAGACTCCATTACAGCATTAGGGTCCTTCACTGTAAGCTTTGTCAGGTCATATTCCCCAAGAATAGAGAGAAATAGCGCAATCCCCCCAAGGAAGGGTTAATTTTTACTTACCCTTCAAATTCTTCAACGCATCAGTAACCTGTGCTGCCATCTTGAATCACCTTACAACAAGACTCTCGAGTCTTGTTTCCAATGCTACAAATGTATGTAATTGACCTTTGTATTAATAACAAAAGTCTAGCTGTTAGCAAAAGAATAATTGATAGAAAGAGAAATCAAACACTTGCTTTCCCCGCCAAGGTAGTGATGGGTTAACATCGGGATAAGTGTCTCGGTTGGTAATAATGCTTGTGCAGACCCCTGTCAATTGCTGGAAATCTATGCCGTCACTGGCATTCCAGGCTTAATACTGCTAGCATATGTAATAAAGCTCTTCTCATGAAAGTTCCCTCAATTCATCATTTCTTTTCCCTATAATTCCCCAATTCAACGATGAGGAATGCCAGTCTTCTTTCGCCCCTCTCCTTTTGTCGTCCCACGGATTCGACCGCAGCGATTTTCTTTTCATAGTACTGCTATCTACAGAAATCCCGCTCAAAACCACTACGAGACTTTGCAAGTCGCTCCAGATGCTACACCGGCCGAAATCAAAAAGTATGATCGTCTGCATTCTCATTCTCAATTGACGCCAGTATACTAACTCAGTCTCCTCAAGATCTTTCTACGCTCTCAGTAAAGTCCATCATCCCGATCACAACCCCTCTGACCCCTCTGCATCAAAACGCTTCGTGAAGATCTCCGAAGCATGGGCTATCCTCGGTACTCCAGCCAAGCGACAGGCCTACGATCGAGAACACCACATACATTCCCATGCTCACGGTCACGGTCATAGTCATGGAACGGGTCATCGTCCACCACAAGGTTCCTATTCGTCTAGCGGACCAGCAGGTGGTAGACCAGCTAGCGGGTTGAGTAGACGAAGAACCCAGTTCCGTGGGCCGCCGCCTAGTTTCTATAGAAGTGGAGGATGGGGAGAACACAGTGCAAAAAGACGAGCTGCGCAGGATAACGGTGCGCCAGGTGCGGAGGCTCCACCAAAGACAGAAATGGGTGGAGGGATGGGAACGGGTCAGATGCCATGGGGCCCGGAAGGAGATATTCCACACTTTGATAAAAGAGCACACACACAAACACATGATAACGTTGATAGACGGAGGCGACGCCGGATGAGTGAACATTTTATTCCAGCAGACCAAGAAAGGAGCACCTTCGCGAATTTCGTCATCCTCAGCGCAGTGATATCTATGAGCGTCGCTGTACCGTCTTACATTTATGAGAGGATGACGAGTGCAGGAAGGCCAAAAAAGATATAGTCACATAACATTGACCAAAAAAATAGATTATAGATTTATCTATCCTTTATGCACGCATATCGGTCAATCAAAATAAAGACAGTCAACCCGTTGCAATGCTATACTGTGCGTGCCACAAAAAATGATATTAGAATTACACCTCTATTCTACTATCGTACGGCCAACTCCAAATCTCGAATAATCCTGCTCTATGACTCGAATGTAAAGCTTGTGCCGATCTTGTGGGTAGCTTGGTCGAGCTTTTGGGTATCGAAGGAGGCACCGAGACCAAGGGTAGCACCAGGTCGGAGAACAACGTTGTAGGCAACAGCTGCAACACCACGGTCGTTGATCTTGACCTATAATTTCCTTGCATTAGCAAAGGGTTTGAAATATTTCTGCACAAATTGCTTACCTTGGCGAAAGAGAGCGGGTCAAGTCTGTACTTGCTAGCAACCTCGAGACCAACAGAGTTGGTGTTCTTGGAGTCCCAGGTAGCCTTGGCACCAGCCTCGACTTGAGTGTTGACCTTGTGGTAGTACGAAGCGGAGAAGACGCTCAAGTTGTCAGCAGCAGTGATGGCAGCACTGTAAGTGGGGGCAGTGTATCCAACAGCGGCGGAGTAGCTGGTAATAGCTGCCTTTTGGACATCATAACCAGCAGTGGCACCAGCCAAGAAACCATCTTGTCCGATAACAGCGTCAACGGTAGCAGTTGGGCCCTTGAGGAGATCGAAGAATGCGCGTCCGTGGAAGTTTGGTTGCTTGAAGTGAAGGTTGACCTTTGCGCCCTTCTTTTGGGTGGTAGGAGCGAAAGAACCGAGAATCTCAGCCTTGAGACCCTTGGCAATGGTGTCGTTGATCTCAATCTTGGTGTCGAGAGCGTTAAGAGTGTTCCATGTTTGGGTAAGAGTCAAGCCTGTTCCCCCGGCATAGGCGATTAGTAACTGTGCACAACCGGGCTGTCTAATGAGAAAGAAACCATATGGACTATGAATGGGGAAATATTGTAAAATAAATTGTTCAAAATATATACCAGTTGGCTTGTCTGTGAACTTGGCCTCCAACTGCACACAGGAAACTGTCCATCAGCGTTTGTCAAAAAATTGAATTATTTCCCATATATTCGTACCAGACCACTTGTGGCATTGTCGTGGGTGCTCTTTCCAGTCACTTTGAATGCGACATTGTTTGGAGTATTCGACTTAACCTCAAGTGCAGCAGCAGTGAGGTGGTAGAAATCTTTGTTGAGCAACTGGTTGATATTTAGGTCAGCTTCAAATATTTTGTAAACATGCGCATCTTGAGAAATATCTTACATCGTTGGACGCCTTGGCGATATCGGTGAAAGCTGGGACAGACATGATTGTAGAATGAGGGGAACTGAATTGATTGAACTTTGGGGATGAAAGTCGAGGAAGTTGTACAGATACGGAAGTAAATGTGGATGAAGTTGAAGTTGAAGCGGACGTGGTTTTTTGTTTCCTAAAGAATTTCGAATCGTGAGGAACCAAGCGGCAGAAGTCGGACATGGAACGTGGGATTGTGATTGGCCCAAATACTCATGTGCCTCCTTCCATATGCGACCCCCCCCTGTAAACGACTTCCATTCATGGTTCCGTCTTATGCAACAAATATCTTCCTTCCACCCACCACCAAATGATGAAATCTCACTCAATCAACAACGCAAAAACAGAAAGAAGTGTTAAGGATCCATCATTTTCACATTTCGAAGTGGTATTGTATTGGATTCACTCAATCTTCAACTTCACCTCAGACATTGACGCCAAAGGACATGGATTTGTTTGTTTATGTTTGCAAGCTCGATTCGTAACTTCCTACTGTACGGAGGAATGGAGAGCGAAGTCAGTGACACTGAGGGGTTGTGAAACAACTCGCAGCATTTCACTATCAATACCCCAACAAAGTCAAAGTTTATTTAAGCCATAAAATAACAAACACTCAATTCCCAGCACAGACTCAAACCGTTAACTGTGCACAAGATGGAATTTCGTGGGGATTCAACTATCTACTAGGTAGGTATCTATCAATGGTTTCATCCTTCTATCTAACTCCACAATCCTTCCACTTAATTGGTAGCCCAAATTTGGAGTCCGAAAGATCTCCGAAAATAAGTGGTTATCATTTTTGTAACCTTCCAATAGATACGACATTCAGAGAAGGAAAATCTGCACGCTACAATCACTCGTCATACTTTTCGTTGTGGATGGCAATAGCTCTTCCACTGGGGTCGGTTTGTTTAGACCAGGTTGGGGTCCATCTCATAACACTCTCTGCACAAGATGGTGGGAAGTGCTCGTCGAACATCGTTCGGTACCAGTAACTATTACTCCTGTTAGTATTTCGGTTCTCGTTGGATAGAGCAGATAACTTACGCTTCCTTGGTATCTGGAATATCAGATCCCCATTCAGGCTTGGGGTTCTTCATCATCTCATCGGTAACGTGTAGCTCAGCGTTATCCTTGAGAGCATCGATCCATCCGTAACCAACACCGTCACTGAATTGCTCCTTTTGTCTATAAAGGATGTGTTCTGGAAGGTATGGTTTCTGACTTGGATCATCGGATGTGTCAAAAGCCTTTCGGAGGATGTATTTCTCAAGACGATCCTTGGTGATCATCTTCTCTTGTGGGTCGATGTTCATGGAAACTTCGAGGAATTCCTTGTCGAGGAAAGGAACACGAGCTTCCAATCCCCAAGCGGAAGTCGACTTATTGGCTCTCAAGCAGTCAGACAAATGTAAGTTTTTGATTCTGCGGACGGTCTCTTCGTGAAGAGCTGCCTTGTCAGGTGCCGCATGGAAGTATAGGTAACCTCCGAAGATCTCGTCACTACCTTCTCCACTCAATACCATCTTGACACCCATAGCCTTGATCTTTCTCGAGAGAAGGAACATAGGAGTAGATGCACGAATAGTTGTTACATCATATGTTTCCAAGTGGAAAATAACATCAGAAAGCGCGTTCAAACCATCATCAATGGTGAAAGTCATATCATGATGCTTGGTACCAAGGAACTTGGCAACTTCTTTCGCAGCCTTGGTATCAGGGGAGTTTGGTAGACCGATAGAGAAGGAGTTGAGTTGGGGAAGGTAGGTGAGAGTCGACAGTTTGTTATCATCATCAATACCAACAAGTCCTTCTCCTTGGTCCTCGTTAGCGGTTGGTGTCGCAGTTCCGCTTCCGCTCTCAATTGCAGCTTGTGTAGCAGCTTTTAGGCGTAGAGACTCTCTTTGAGCGATGGCAGCCACCAAGCTCGAGTCGAGACCTCCGGACAACAATACTCCATAAGGAACCTCAGCCATGAGACGCTTACGAACAGACATTTCAAGTGTTTCTCTCAAAAGCTTGTAATCAATTGGGGTTGATGGAACGTTCTTTGGGTCCCACCAAGATGGCTCGAAGTACCTTGTTGTCTTGTCGGTTTTCGAGTCATAAACATGTCCTGGAGGGAAAGCAATGATTTTGTCGCAGACAGGGTGCAGACATTTCAGTTCAGATGCAAAGTATACGGCTCCTGGTGTCTTGCTCGACCATCCTTGGTAAAAACTGGTAATGCCAATGGGGTCGCGTGCAGCAATTGTGCGGTCTTGCTTTTTGTCGTATAAAACAAATGAGAACATTCCGTCCAAATGTTTTGGCGCATCGATGTCATGTTCCATGTACTAACAAATGTTCAGTCATAGATCCAATTATTTTCCTTCGAATTTCTCACCAGCGGTATTATGACTTCGCAATCGGAATGTGTCTTAAAATGGTAATGGTTCTTGAGTCCCTTGCGGATAACTCTGTGGTTGTAAATTTCGCCATTGACTGCGAGTACGAGGGTATCGTCTGCGTTGGTGATTGGTTGCGCTCCACTTTCTGAAAGAATGTCAGTTCATGATCTTAAACACGGATTTTCAGAGGTGAAAACTTACCAACGCCAACGATACTCAAACGCTCATGCACAAGAACTAGAGTCGATCGATCAGCCAAAAGCCCCTAGAAGACCCATCTCCCTAGGCGCAACCTACTTGTGTTGTTGGAAATAACGTTTCCACCTAATTATCGTCATCAGTCTCAAGTCCAGATATCCCTTTTTACCATAGGTGACTCACTCCAGTCTGGTCCACGATGACGAACTCTAGATTTCACAGTCAGCTCTCCATCTCCAGTTCCCTCCTTCGAACGGAATTACTCACTGCTTCGCCATTCGCAAGGCCGTAGGCTTGAAAGCCTTGACATCTGGGTGACTATGCAATTGTCAATTCTCAAAATCCATCGCGGGGCCCCCACTATCATTAAAAATCACATTCCCAATTGTGAATAGAGACGACTGATACATACCAATGACAAGCAAAAATACCACACATCTTGAATTCGTATATGTAAATCCGTTTTATGTGAAATGTAAGATGAGTTCTTCTTAAGAAAGTAAGTTCAAAAAATGGGAGAGAAGAAAGTTATGTACCCAAGTAAAAACTGCCTGTGAGTAATAGTTTCAATACTCAGTGGTTTTGGTATGTGCATGACTTACCTTGGCTCCAGAATATTACAAAATTACCTTAGCTCATGGGCCGATAGTCGGATGTGGATTGTGGCAAGGATGCAGATGGTGCATTTTGTGGCTTGAGCCCTTTACTTTTACTGATAGCGATTCAGTAGAACCAATGATGTTGTAGCATTGCTAATTTTGGTGTCAATTGCCTTTGGATGAGTAACAGCTAGATATCGAGGTTCTGGAATGTTATAATAGCTTTCTCTAGACGAAATTGCTTGGCGGGATACCGTCGGATAAATGTTGGTGGTAGTGTATCGTATCTGGAATGCTAGACTATGGGCACACATGTATTGATGGACGCAAGTGGCTTTCTTCATGAGGTGACTCAAAGGACAGAGGAGAGTAGTAGGTCATAACACAACAATGGAGTAAGAAAAAGGTGGTATAGATTTGAAAAAACTAATTCTCTCATTGATTTTTCCCATGTCCCATTGAGTAGATATTGTAACTCATCTAGGGTACTCGGTAAATTTCTTTGACTAAAGCGCTGCATCAAAGTAAAAGTATTTCCTCTGCTAGGTACGCCCGTATTGATATCCCCATATGCTTTGAAAGATTATGTGCCCAACGAACGCCAATACTTCCCGCGAAATCAAACCATCGCCTTGACTATCACATTTGCATTTCCCTGGTTCCCCTAAGGGGCTGGGTTGTCTTTTACGATGCGCTTGATCTTATTCTCGTACGCGGACTTGTCCTTCTTAAAGAGATTGTAGGCATCGGCTTGGGCAGGAGAATCAGGGTTGGGGGTATCGAGGAGTTCTTGGATGCCGAGGAGGATTTGCTTGATGGTGATGGCGGGCTTCCAGCCTTCTTCCTCGTTCAGGATCGAAAGACAGACTGTGCCGGAGGGGTAGACGTTGGGGTGGAAGAGAGGTGGTGTAAATTTGCCTGATTATCTGTTAGTCCTGGTTATAGGCCAAACATGGAAGTGGTTTGAAGTCGCATACACTTTGGAGGTTTGGTTGGGTATTCTATCGACTGTATATTAGCGCATATCCACAACTATACCGTAAATGACATCAGAACAACTCACCATCCGGAAAGATAATATTCAGTTTGAAGAGACCTCCCTCCCATAGTGTACCGGCCTTGCCAGGTACGCCGCAGTCCCAAATCTTCATATCAATAGTGTTCGTAGCAGGGTTGCGAATAGGCTTTGCAGAAAACCCAAATGGATGGTCCTTTCGCCATTGCTTACTGTAGATCCCATTAGACTTCGTCCTAGACTTCCAAACTGTGCAAAGCTTACCGTTCCTCCGTGAGACGATTAAGACAGAGCGTCATTTTGAAGATGAGGCTGGATTTTGTTCAGGAAAGCGCAACTCAGATTTCGAGATTGGAGAATACTTCGTTAAACTGGCTATTGATCAAGACCAAAAGCCCAAAGAGTTAATGCAACTTCTTGTATTGCTACAAATGCAGAAGAATAAATTGTTATGGAAAGGTTTGGTGGTTGCTAGCTACGAGGCTCAAGATTCGTTAATTTATGAAGCGTCCAGACAAGGCAAAAGAAAGAAGTACAATTCACTAGCTCGAAAGACCCCCACTATCAACAATGCCCGACATCAGAAGTGACAGCCTCGGCCTAGTCTTCTCATCTCATGATCTTCATGCCTTATGTACGTCGCAAGACTATTTTAATTCTTAGAACCCAATATTCGATTATATAAAGTGTAAGTTGTCGCCGAATATTAGATTTTCAAGACAATACCGTTTCCGGCGCAAATCATACCCCGCACTTTCCACATACTGGCCGTATTCACTTCGGCCTGCAGAAGAATACCCACCTTCGAAGATCCCAGCAAAGGATTTATAGAGTTTCCTCTAGCATCTATTAAACATGGAGTCGAAACCTGGGGATCTCGCGGGACTGGCAGAGTCCTCGACAAAAGCTTTGGTCGGCGAATCAAGTACAGTTTCTGAAACACAGGCTGGGGATGCTACTGTGGAGTGGGAGGATGTTCCAGATCCGGACGAGGATGATTTAGATGATCTAGATGGTACATCATTCAATCTAATGCTAGATATGAAGATGAGATTCTGATGAATTCTTAGATATGCTGGATGAGTTCAACGCTGCGAAGCCAGAATCGAAAGCCCCAGCACCAACCTCCACAACAGCAACCTCTGGCCCAGAGAAACCACCCGTCGTGGACGACCCTCTTCTCGGCGGCGGTGAAGGACTCACTGACGATGATTTCGCAAAGCAATTACAAGCCGGCATGGCCGAACTAATGGGAGAACTCGAGACTTCACCGGAAATGCAAGCACAGTTTGAAAGTATGCTGAAGGAGATGGGTGGATTGGGGGAGAATGGACCAGCACCTCCACCGCCATCTGTGCCAAAACCCGGACCTTCGAAGACCAAGGCCGCCCCGGGCTCAGCTAGTGAGGAAACATTCCAGGAAACTATTAAGAAAACGATGGAAAGAATGCAAGCTTCTGGGGATCAAGCAACAGCAGCAGCAGCAGAGGACAACTCGGACGATCTACTAGCTGAGATGATGAAGGCTATGGGAGCTGGTGGTATGGACGGAGAGGGCAGTGAGGAGGATTTCTCGAAAATGCTATTGGGCATGATGGAGCAATTGACTAACAAGGAGATATTATACGAACCGATGAAGGAATTAGATGATAAATTCCCCGCGTGGTTAGAGAAGAACTCTGCTAGTACTCCTGCAGATGATCTGAAGCGATATAAGGAACAGCAAGTTTTCGTCAGGGAAATTGTCGCAAGATTCGAGCAAAAGACTTACAAGGATGAGAATGCTTCGGATCGAGAGTATATTGTAGAAAGAATGCAAAAGGTGTGTATCAGCTATCATATCATATCGCGGCGCGCTGCTAACTATTTACAGATGCAAGCAGCAGGCTCACCACCAGCAGATCTGGTTGGAGACATGGCTGCAGCGCAAGAAGCTTTTGGGGCTCCAGAAGAAGGCTGCCCAACACAATAAAATACCCATATCTTAGTGATAGTAACTCGTGTATATTAACAAACCAGTGATACCATGACCAATAATCTCAAAATCAAACATCAATTGGTGCGATCCATTTATCATACCAAAACACCGACCAGGCCCTAGCCGTTTGAAACACCAACGCTAACAGCAAAACCCTCCAATTTATCATAAACAATGTCCTGTCAGTATGTATCAGTATGTACTATTATGTGCCACATTCAACTCATTTCTGTATCCATCATTTCCTGGTCTCCTGACAGATCCATGGATTGGTTATCTTGATACGAGATATACGATTCCTGTTGTATAACGTCCATGAAAATGGCGTCGTAATCACCATCGTCGCTACCAAAGTGGGTATCAGGCGAGGAACTATTGACATGTCGCTCAACATCCATCACAGTCATACTATGTTGGTTTGAAAAATGTTGGAATTCTCCTCGCGCCCAAGCAGCTGCTTCCTTGTCATCAATTGGACCAATTTCTTCGTCGAGTGTCGAGACATTCTCATATGCTTCATCCAGAGTTTGTCTTCTTTCGGCTTCGGTCATAGATGATAACAAAGCTTCTATTTCTTCTTCCTCGTTCCTTGCCACTTCCTCGGCCATGACCTCATCTGCAACCATTGTTAACCCAATTCCCGCAAACTCATTCATGAATCGAGTCTTAGATAGAATAAGCATACCGAGACTTAAATTTCCAGCGCCGTAATCCAGTTGCGTATCCTGCTCATCGACATCAACCGCCCAGCCCTGCGCATCTCTAGCTTGTCTTTCCGCTCGCCTCCTTTGCTCTGCAATCCAAATAGTTCTCATCATCTCATCATCACCGCCTCTGGCTTTCCATCTTTTATCCTCCGAATCTTCTCTAACTCTTCTCAAGAACAGCTTTCTCCGTGTCTCCCTTCCATCACCTTGTCCATGCAATAACGGATTCGTCTTCGTTATTCTCTTCGAATATGCACCATCTCTATTCGGCAAATGTTTGTTTGAAGTCGAGTGGTTTTTATCAGGACTTGAGGTTTTGGAAGCACCAGATTCAGGCGACATCATGAAACTAGTTTGACAATCTCCAGCCTGCTGTATCCTCGTTGGTAAATTCGCGTTGCGGGGCTCCAGAGGCGATACGGGCGGAGAAGATCGTAAAGGTGATGAGGATAATGGCGATGGTACATGGGGTGTATAATGGCGTAGTTGCTTATGTGCGCTCACCGGTGTCTGCAACATACTGAACATTATGATGGAGTGCTGTGTGGGTGAGAATGGAACTTATGATGTTCTTCCATGCCAATTGATATACTAATGAGACAAAACGCGCCTGCAGGCGGACGCGACCCGCGTAAATGGCCCGCACCGCTAATTGTCCAATTGGGGTAGCGATTGGTAGAGATTACGTAAGCGAGTTCATTCTAGAATTTCGGTCTGCTTTTATGGTCGCTGCAACCGCAGTTCAGATGTTGGAATTGATGTCGGAATCATTGAAATTAGGTTGCACTATTTTCTCAAAAATAATTCCTACATCACTTGTCTTGCAGTCTCAGGACACTTTGATAGCTAATTTGTTGCATCTATCGACAACATTTGCTACATTTATCTGATATTCAACGAGCCAGACATCTTGATTAACACCTCAATATTCGAAGTCGGCTACTGGCCCTCCCCATCAACCCGAGGAGAGCCTTAAGCTCAGATCTGCTGAAGACTTTTTTTGCGCTCTTCTGTTCAATATGAACACCCAGTTTTCTAAGCAAGGCTTTCTCCAACCCAACCCTGCAGAGTGGCCATAAAGATGAACCTCTACACCCAAATTAGAATGGAACTACCTGGATACTGAGCGATATTAACTCTTTGTCAAATTCTTGTCAAATGAAGTCTTCCAGGCGCTTGTGGGGGGCGAAATCTCTTGGCTTCTTAGGCGGTTGACAGCATATTTGCTATATCGTTGTCCTTAAGACCAGGTCTTCGTACGTAGCCTTCCAACATAGTGTCATCTTTGGGGGAAGACTTTCAGTCCTTCTCAAAAGTCGCGCACACTATACTCTTTATGCAACGTTTGCCGACGTTTTGAGCGTACTTGGCGGTGGTCTGTTGTCTGGCACATGTTTGACTTCTGGTTCATATTAAAAATCGTGGGATTGTTGGAGACTGTCACTGCCAGTGTGTTATTAGTATCTGTGACATTCGCTATTTGGATGATCTGCTGGTTTCTCATCCCGAATGGGTTCAGGGCTGTGAGGATGACCTTTCGAATTGTAAAGTTGGTACATGATGGGATGGATTGCATAATGTACAAAATCGACGTCCGGTTTCGTATTTCCTAACCATAGTCTCTACGATCTATCTGTGTACTTGCGTAAGTAGTTTACGGGTTCAGTTGTAAGAGATGCAGCAAATTTACCCACGTTGTATGTATGTATAATATGCTAGAGGAATTGACTCACTGTTGATTTTCATTGCTACATACTCAAAGTTTACTACTCTCCATCACACACGACCATAGACTGAAGAGAATTGGGCAATCTCTATGTTCTATTGAAACCTACACCTTCCCTAAAACAATTTACCAAACTGAACATAATAATGTTCACCAGTTTTTCGATTTTTAAATCTGATGTTGATTTTACTTATCAGGGTGGGGCGTTTATACATAGGTTACGGTAGCCTCTACGTCCTCTAATTGCTACCCTCTTGGTGAAAATAGGTGAACGTAGCCTACAATACATACAAGCGAATCCAACCACCTATTGTTGATGTCAATCTTTCTGCGTGATTTCTTCATCTCTATTCTATCTATTCTATTTTTACTTCTATCATCTACGTCTACATCGATCATTGTAGTATTATATCTACATTTTTCTCGTGCAATAATTCCTCTAACGTCTTTATATACTTCGTACAAAGGTCGGTGGTTACGGTTCCTCGGTATTTGCTGCTTGGGGACCCCCTGACACGGTCTGCATCGAGTCGGTGGTTACGGTTCCTCAGTATCTGCCGCTTGGGGACGCCCTGATACTTTCGGTGCCAAAGAGTCAAGGCTGCTCTCTTTTAGCCTGGGTGGGTGGGATACACACATAGTGTGGGATCATTCTTCCTAATACAATTGTTCTTTGTCGTCTTCATAGCTAATCACAATTATAGTGCACAATATGGCGGTTCCAATCGAAATACTTGGGCTGGAGAATCTCCTTACGGAGAGAGTATATATAAAGTGGGCTGATGAGGACGACTGTTGGACACTAGGTTCTTGCATGCCTGGCAACAAAAAAAATGTCGACATTATTATGAAAGTGGTCTGCAATTCTGAATCTAAACGACATGTTCATATACAGTTCTCAATTAAGGTTGCCATCAGGATTTCCGGCAAGCGTCATTACATGTATATGCTATTGGTTGTTCCACCACAAGGTGACTTTGAATATGCTTCAGAGGATCTTTCGATACAGAAGCTTAATGATTTATCTCTTCTTGATGCATCTGCTCTTCACGAAGCCGGTATAAGTAATTTAGAGCGTATTATTGTTTTAAATTTTGACATTCGATTTGCGGGATTTGTGGTTCAAAAAGATAAGGAATCTACAACTATCTGCCCCTTCAATAAAACCTCCAGCAAATTGATTCGTGCGATTAAGTCTTTATCTCTTATGAAGAAATTTAAGGTATATATTAGACCTAGCGATTATGCGCGACAACATTTGAAAGAAATTCGCGAGTGCTTGTATGATACAAGTGTAGAGGTTTGTGAATCTGATATGAGGAAGATATACTCTCAACAAGGCATTACACTAGTGAACTGGACGCACTTTAAACATAAGGAACCTCAGGATCAACCACCGCCACTATACACCGCCAATAATCCACAGAGGCCGACGGAAGTGCAGGTTCCCTGTTCACCATTGATCGCATACATAGATACAAAGTAATCACCCAGCATAGAGGAAGCTATTATTCCAGTAACACCGAGTCCTGTGCCGGTGTGCCACGGTATTTTCTCGCCTAGCTCTAAAGAACTATCGGATGTCGGAGAAGACTCGCACCTTGACAATAATTACAAGGAATCAGGACATATAGAAACATACCTTGACGTGGAGGTGAACTCGGATGAGGAATACCTCGCCGAGTCCAATGCTAGACGACTGGATGTAGAACACCAATTCGAGTCGAACGCTCGAGAACTGGATGAAGAATACCTCGCCGATATCCGAGAAACAAGCCAACAACTCAGACAAGACGCTACCTCGGAGGCTCTTGGGTTAGAATTTAGGGAGTGGTTGAATACAGCAGCAAAACTAATTCCAAATGTTCTAGAACATAGAGGACTGACTTCCAAATTACTTACTCTTGGTGAAAGTGTCCGTGAGTCTGATGTTGCAAAGTTCGATGCTATTAGACCCTGGTGCTCTGCGCTGTTGTTCTACGACCCGACAGATTCAAACAGCACCTCCGTGTTGCAAGATTCGACGCGTCGATTGCTTGTCTCAGATATGGTTGGGCTCATCAAGTCAATCAACACATTTCAACGTGGTGCTGAGATGACTTTTCTGATGGAACATTTTCTAAAACTAGGTAGTGCCGCTCGCGCAGGTAACAAGGAGCAGTAGACATGTTATAAAGTTGAATGTCAATTTCGGATATTGGTCGACGAGAAGAGTAGCAAGGGCTTGTCCAGGAAAAGGAATATCTCGGAAATTGATAGCAATGTGTATAAACGAACCAGAACAGCGGCGTGAATATCGAATGAATGTGTATCTATCATCAAACCCCCTTGGCCCATGTAGATAAACAGCAAGAGTAGGAAACTGAGCTGAACTCGAGTTACAATTGTCCGCGTTACTATTATTCGTGTTTGGGAATGATATAATTGTATGTACTGTACGGTAATGAGAAAACCTAAATCGGGAATGGTGTTTTCGGCTGGTGTTGCGCTGGAACGTGGAGAATTCGGCATCCCGTCCGCTCTGCCATACACGAGCTTCAGATGGGTTGATTAGTAGTTGCGTAAGTAACCACCAGCGGATCCCCACTGTTGTATGTTTTTGCTTTTTGGAAAGATGAGTCTCTTTTTGTCAATTGCCAAGAGGAAGAAGGATATGAACGATGAAGACAGCGGATGCTCGAGCTCTATTGCGCAACGGGAGGGAAAGCACTACCAATAGCCTATCTTTTACATACTATAAGGTCTTGAGGACGAAATGATCGGTAGCCACTTTAGTGGTCTCTACTATTATCATTATAAGTGCTTTTTGTCTTGTCCAAGTGGCAACACACACCCGGTTACTATGAAGAGTGCTCAAACAGTAGTCAGAAGCATTTTCTTCACATTTTTAGAGCTTCTGCAATAAATCTTTTGCAATTTACAAATGCAACTCCGACCCATTGTACGTTGCAACTTTCGTTTCAAATCTTATTAGTTATAATATTGACTAGTTAGGCCTTTCCATCTCGTCTTCTGGTTTTTATTGAATATTCCAACCCTATATCTTTCTCATGCAAGCGTTTCGTGTACTATCACCTAGCATGATACAATCTTGCTTGGATCATCACTTCTTTATGGCATAAGTTCTTCTATACACATCGTCCACATTCTCCAAATAGTATGTTCCAGGTACCAGGGAGTTTACATCGCCAAGAGGTCTGAAATCTTTAGCTCCGTATGCGTTCCTCCGGAGGGTACAAGCCTTTTGTCAAGTTAGCATATTATCCAAACAGACTGAAAACTAAAAACTCACCTCTTCGTACTCTTCGGGTGTCGCGGTGTGTCTTTGCTTGAGACGATCCATCAAATTGACTTTTTGGACCAGGTCGGTGAGATCACCGGTAATCTTCATGCCAAAAAGTGAGCTGGCAATTCCACTTCCAAACTAAATTGTGGATTCGGGTCAGTAAAATATCTTTAGGAGGTTAAAAAAATGGTGAATCTATCTACTCACACTGAACAAGCCGATCGTTTTGCCTTCTGCGGCTTTGAGATCTATGTTGTTTATCAAGCTCATGAGAGAGAAGTACAGACTCCCTGTGTACATGTTACCGCATAAAGAAGCCCCAGCAATGCACGGCTCAACACGCTTCTTGAACTCATCCTTTGTGATTTCTATAAGAGTCTTCTCTAGCGTCTTATCTTTGAGAGATTCCGAATAGCTCAACTTGCGGAGTTCATCGGGAATACCTTCCCATTCAGCATCATCAGTCGATAAAAGACAGTCGTTATACTTGAGTCAACCGAACGATTTAGAAACTAATTTGCAGTTTGGAGTATGGAATGCCATGTAATCGAAAAGTTCGAGAACTTTCTTGGGCACGCTATCAAGCTCATTGCCGTTGAGTTTGCTTCTAGCCTCAATTCGCTCACGAAGATTCTTGTGACATGCATCCAAAGCGCCGATGTAACAACCAATAGATTCATGGCCGTTCACAATAGGAAACTCGACTACATGCATCCAAAGCGCCGATGTAACAACCAATAGATTCATGGCCGTTCACAATAGGAAACTCGACTTTGGTATCCGGCTTGTAGAAATCATAAGCATGAGTCATGTAGACACCTTTTAAACCCGATTCGAGAGACAACAGTGCATTTGGACCAACAAGCATAGCAACACAACCAGCTCCTCCAGTTGGTCGAGAAGCGGCTTCTTTGTAGAGAGCTATATCGGATGCAACAACAATGGCATCTCGACCATCCCATGACCGAGACTCTACCCAGTTGACCGCATTGAATAGGGCATTCGTACCACCGTAACAGGCGTGAGTTGTGTCGATTCCTTCGAGACTTGTGTTACCATGTGGCTCGAAAAGAGTGGTAAGAACTGATTTGACAGATTTGGCTTTATCGATGGGTGATTCGGTTCCGACTTCAAGACGTCCAATTGATTTGGGGTCGATGTTGAATTTACGGAGGAGTGAAGAGACAGCCGTAAGAGCTAGAGAACAGACATCTGGAAAACCTTGTGAGAATCATATGATGCTTGGATTGGCCGATGGGTTTCAATGGTACGAACTTACCCTCTCTATCGGTACAAAAGTTCATATACTGAAGGCCCAATCCAATGGTATATTTGCCAGCCGAAACACCTTGATGTTGTTCAAACAATGTTTGATCCAGACACTTTTCTCATTCAGCATCGTGAAGTGACTTTCGTTGGAGTGCTTGAAAATTACCTGTGCTGGGACATAGATTTCCATGGCTTTAATTCCAACATTCTTCGGGTACGCCATTTTGTGACTATTTCAGCTGAAGAGATGCTTGTTCAAGGTAGATTGGAACTATAAAAGAGATGAAAGTGTATGAATTTGAAATCTAAGACTCGAGTAGCCTATATTAGTAGTCGCCGCTCTCACATAGCACTTCTTTCATTGAAGAGAGTTCTGACATTGGCTAAGCTTGAAATATTTAGGCGGGCATGAGGAGGCTTAGCGGTCGTTAGCGCTGACATTGATCTCGTGTCGATGCAGTATGTCTTTTCGGGTTTGGATCCGTTTTCACTTGCAACAAGATTTTGAGATATGCTACTATTGTCAAAGAGGCGAAAGTAGTATTTCAGTGTCTGCTTCATACGAGATTATAGATGAATGAACATAGAAAGACGGAGATGTGGCAGTAAATTGTGCTTTCTCTTCCGAGTCATCAATCTACTGAGGATACCACTGGAAACCCAAATTCAGTCCATCCAAAATTTCTCTCCCACTTTGCTAGAGAATATCATATACAGCCTTTACTTGCTGCCAACTTCTGTTTGCACTAGGCTGCGCAACGGGTACCCGCGGGGCGGATAATGGCCTCGACAGATAATCCGCAGATAATCCGTCTATAGAGCGGATAATTCAGAATCTGGATGGATAACCTGTGGGACAGGTACAAATTACCCGCGAATATCCACCTATCTATATATTGTATAACTATTTATAATCTTTCATAATATTGGTATAATTTTATAATTAATTTAGGAATAGCTTTATATTTTAAGCGAAAAAAGCGGAGATTCTCCGCTTTTTTTAGAGAATCTATATATCCATGAATTATTTACAAATAATCCACAAATTATTCATAGATAACCCATATATCCACAAATAATCCATCTATTTGTGAGTGAATGGATTATCTACAGATAATCTGCAGATTATTTGTACAGAGCAAATAATTTTAAAGCTTCAATAGATAATCCGTAGAGCAAGTAAAACCTCTGATGGATAACCTGTGGAGCGGATTATCCGCAAATAATCCACAGATACAGATAATTTGTGCGCAGCCTAGTTTGCACTGCCTTCTGCACTATACTTTGGAACCAAATCGTACACCGCACGAGATGAATATCCATATCTTAGCACGTCACAACATCTATGAACTGTTTCATGGGCCTAGCTTACTACTTATCTCCCGAGAGTACCAAACGACCGGATGAGCGGGACGGGTTGTGTTTTGTCACACATAGCAAAAGGATTTTGCTAACCATGAACTTCTTCAAAAGCCAACCGTTCCCCAGCCTTTGAACAATCCCTGATCCGCTGAACCATCTCATAAATATTGTGAAATAAAGTCGTATGACGACGCGATATACTCAAGGGTCAAATAATCCCTGGTCTGCTGAAAGATGAAACTTAAGTGGGGTGTTTATCCGAACCCCAGCCCCATATAATAAAAGGGGAAGCTAGCCCCGTCATCTTCGCTCCCTTGAAGAAGAAATCATGGAAGTGTGAACCAGTAAATAAAGATCTGTTTTGCATGTTTCCAATCATTTTTGAGACTTCTTGAATGACTCGATAGATCTCGGTCTTTATGGATTCATTTAGACTCGACACGAATTGGAATTCTAAGGCTGTCTTTATTGTTGAGGTGAAAAGGTTGCAGGAATAGCTCATTTTAAGCACCGAAAATAGAACTGCAATTGTGCAAAATCAGATCAGATTAACCCATCGAAGTCGCATTTAGCAGCTGATATTATTACTGCTCATCTTATATTCTCCAAGCAAATACATGAAATAATTGCACACAGAGGAGTAGTTCACCAAAGAATATGCCTAAGATACAGCCATAGTAAGACTGAAATATACCCCTTCATGCTCACAATAGAGTTCTCTGATAATCTAATTTCTTTCGTCGTCAGTGAAGAGCCCTCTCCATGTCCCAGCTACGCAAGACAAGTAAATAGCTTCAAAAACCTTCCTTGAACTTCAAACGCTTGGGAAGTCAATCATACTCCAGGCAATTATTTTGTTTTCGAACTATACTTCTGTGGGCTGTCTGAATATTCTTAATAAGCTTTGGTAATAATTGAGTCAATCTAGTCCAGTGTCCCGAGAAACACGTAATGCTCATTTGTAGGTTCATCTGGAGAGAGCTTAAATTTTTTGTATGCTTTCTTTTAGTGACGTGAAATGATAACATTGACAGTCAAGAGTATGGAGACGGCGATGAGACTAATCGAAAAGAAGATAAAACAGAGCCGAGAAAGCATAGTCAAATGACATATACTGTATGAAATAGCAGTCCATCGTAGAGAATCTTTCTCAAGTCTAGAATTGTTTGATTTACAAATTGATATGGAATGCCCCACAGTTTATTTCTCAACAATATACATACCTACGCATGCGTCCTTACATCTTCGGATCACAAGGATGTATTTTAAATAACATGAGATTTTTCAGAGCAATTGAACTCTGGACAGATGAGACAATCTCTACTGGTTTGAGAGTGCTGCTGAAGCTGGAGATGACTAGACTATCGCTGTATGCACTCATGGTAATTGCGATGAGTTTGCTTCAGTCTCGTTTCCACATCACACTTCGCATGTAGTATACGTTTTACCTAAACCATACTTTCTACCTATCTTTGTTTGGTGTTTGATATCAACATGCTGCATTAGATTACGTGACTAGACGACCCCGTCATACAATTTGAGAAAGACCCGCGTGATCCAGGAAATGAAAGAAACAGATGGACATTTCCGATTGTCAAATACCCATCCAAACACACATACATACACACTAAACAAACCCATTTAGATGAAATCCATTGTGCAGATAAATAGAGAAAAATGGAGATGGATAGAATCGAACAACCGCCTCATCTTCTAAAGGTGAAGTCACTACTCACAAGAGTTGCTTGAAAAGCACATACTTATGAGTTGTCCGAAAGACGTGCAACTTGGCTCGAAAAGCCCACTTCATGACATTGACATGTGTTTTACCACTGGACATATCTCCAACTTATATTGACTTTCTCGTGAAAAGTCTAGAAGCCTCGACTTGAATAGCGCAGAAGCAAAAAATCAACCATCATCTGTTTAGACATACAAATGCTCGGCACCTTAGTATCATCAAAAATAACAATAGAGATGGATACAATCGAACTGCCGTCACCTGTACTCACAGCAGGGTCAGGACCCGAGCATCCCGAGAGACTACGCTGGCTCATCCGACCCAAACTATATGTCAGATGTCTTAACCACTGGACCACATCCCCTTCACCTTTGATGCATATCCTTGGCTTGTGTAATCCTATACAACTTGATGGCTTATATCCAAAATAAAGGAGAAAGGGAAAGAATGAAGCACTCCATCCATGGGTCTGTTAACTTACCTTCGAGGGCAAACAAAACCGGTAGCCACCCAATCCCCATTCTCAACTCCTCCTCCTCCACATTCTACCCCTCACCCCCTTCTTTATTCTTCCACTTTCTATCCTTAAATCCACACCAACATTCAGTTCTAGAAGAGAGAGAAAGAAAATAGAGATGGATAGATTCGAGCTACCGTTAAATGAGCTCACGGCAAATCTTAGGGAATCATCCCGAGTCGCTGGTGCGCCTTCGGCCTCCCTACCCTAGGATTTAACTTCGAGTCAGATGTCTTATCCACTAGACCACATCTCCTGTCCGAATCTATTTGATATGTTGAATGTTCATAAAGTGCATGTAATATCCAAGCAACAGTTCCTGGGATTCTTTCACGCCACTAGTAGAAGATTCTACCTTGAATTGTCGCGGTTTTACAAGCCCATCAGTCTAGATCTCTTGGTTAAGCGAGTGTGACCTAAACACCTAGCTTGGTGTTGTGATGGGGCTTACGATTTTAAGAATATTGAGGTCAAGACAAAAGCTGTTGTGATTTGGTTAATTTTGTCAAAAGTACGTAAAAGGTTACAGATAGACCTTAATTATGTATCTTGGGGGGGGAAAGTTCAACTTTGAGTGGAATTTCAAGTTTTAGAACTACAAGTCCTCCTAAAAGATCTTACCATAGAATAAGATAAAAAGGCATCCTCACCCCCTCAACCAAAGTATACTTACTTTTCTCGCTTATCAAGAAGAGATCAAGTCTCGCCATTCCCAAGCCTCGCTCCCCTTTCTCAACCCAACTGTCAAGGACAATAGTCTAAAAATATATGATATTAGAAACTCGCTAATGACTACCTACATAAGAATCAATTCGTTGATTTAGATTCTGCATATAATATACCAAACGGGACAAGATACCTAGCAAATCCTCAAATTCACGAAAACACCATTGAGGATCATTGAGGATGTAGAGGCATTTGTCGCGGATACCACCACTTGGCGTTGTTGTGAATTGCACAGCCGCCGCAATTGACTCAGTAGCCATAACAAACTCGTATAGTTATTATCAGATGATATAGATGAAGTTATACTATTATACTAAGCAAGTGTCGTATATTGATACTTCAAAGATTTTTCTGTGTCTACAAATAATCCTCCCTATTGATCTGTGAGTATACATACATGTTTGAATAGGGCGAAGTATCCTGAGTTATAAGTGGTCCTGTGAGTTTCTTTCTCTTCAGTGTGTACCTAGCGAAACCCTCGTCTTTTTTGTGACATTTACCAAATATAGCAAGTGCTTCTTCATTTTCTACGGGCGAAGTGGATGTGTCCCACCCAAGACTCTCCATGAATTCCGTCTCGAGGGCACGTTTATATGTCAATCCTTTCCAAACCACCTCCACTGAATGCTTCAAAGAGTGACTGGAATGAAGCTCTAGAAACTTTTCTGTCAAGTTTGGCAG
Source organism: Botrytis porri (assembly GCF_014898465.1). Lineage (NCBI taxonomy): Eukaryota > Fungi > Ascomycota > Leotiomycetes > Helotiales > Sclerotiniaceae > Botrytis > Botrytis porri. Next base: position 1,631,212 of record NW_024066081.1, on the reverse strand, counting down.
CTCCATGCTGTACGAGCCGTGTTCTGGTAATAGCTCATCCGGCTCAACAGGATCGGTTCCTCCACCGGGATAAAATCTACCAGTTCGCATGATAACAGCAGCTTTCTTGTTAGAGGCGCGCTGTCCTAACAATACACAAACTTCTTCCACGATCGGGTTGATATTGTCGACGCAGCCATATTTGAAACCATCTATGGGGGTGGCAAAGTATGGATGCCTAAGGTAGATTTCTTACATTTGAAAACTTCGAAGGATGGTGGATACGCTCTCCACAGCGGTTTTGCCACACACCTTCAGAAATGCGAGAGAATTTCGATTGTCAGGACCAATAATTTCAGCCAATGAACTACAGGATCCCAATTATAGTCTCCCTCGAAAGAAAATGTATTCTTGTTGTAGAAAACTATGGCTGCTTCATGGCTCACCACCTCGCTACAGAACAAGAGGTCGGTGGTGAGAGTAGAGAGGCTAGTGGATGTCTCCTCGTGGCTAACGGCTCGCCATATTAAACGTGAAGTAGGCTCGCCCGACTAAATTCGTTGTGTCCCCTTGTATATGGGCAAGATCTCGTGTTTCAGCTTGCCTTTCCAGACAACAACAAGTGATGTTGATACCAGCGCATAATGGTAGATGCTATCACGGATCTCTCTTGGAAGCGAAAAGAATGTGAGAGGGGGAAGGAGTATGACGAGGTGGACCAGGGTAATTCAAACTGGGAGCAATATGTGGTACCAATTCTTTGCAGCAATTTTGCTCCATGATATTGCAGTTGAATCTACGATATAAACTCACAGATCAACTTTTAGATGGATCGAGACACAGCTCGAAATGTAGCTGGGAAGTCATGTTAGCACCTACTGAGCCGTATAATAAATAATAAATAATAAATAATATCAGTGGGTCTTACTTTAAGAGCACGGTCCACCCGACTGTCACCCTTGAGGCTTGCAGCCCTGGTACCCCTGAAAATCGATCTAAAAGAACAGTCCACCAAGCTTCGAAAAGGGTACGAAACTAATCTGGTAGCGAAACCAACCTAGTCTCGAATGATCGGTAAATATTATTTATCCAGTGTCTCCAGATCAAAACACCTTTTATCTACAACACCACGCCACCACCTTCCTTATTCAAAAAAGTTGTTCAGAGTGGCATAACAACAATTTACTTCATCATGCCGCCAGTAGCTACTTCGACAATTACAACCTCGGGATCACCCACCCCACGATTAAGAACCAATGGAGCAGGAGATGTTTCGGAAAAGAATGAAGATGCCCCTCCACGACAAGAGATCGATGTGAAAGATCATGATTTCTTTTGGACTTATACCGAGGAACCTCATCGAAGCAGACGTTTAGCTATTATCAAAGCTCATCCTGAGGTACTTATCTATCTCAATTTCCCATTCTCATCCCTCAATCAAGAATATATACTAATCACTCTCAACAGGTAACCAAACTTTGCGGGCCTGAGCCCCTCACGAAATATGTTGTTCTCCTTGTCGTATCAATCCAAATCCTTTGCGCCTACCTCCTCCGCAATACACCTTTCTTCTCCTGGAAATTCTTCCTCACTGCCTACATCATTGGCGCAACCGCGAATCAAAATCTATTCCTCGCCATCCACGAAATATCCCACAATTTGGCATTTCGAAACCCGACCTTAAATCGGGCACTGGCGATTTTCGCAAACCTCCCTATTGGAATTCCTTATTCTGCTTCTTTTAGAGTACGTTTACATTTACTTAAACTTTCTGATTTCCCTAAAACTAACAAATCCCAGCCATACCATCTCACCCACCACAAATCCCTCGGCGTCGACGGTCTCGACACCGATCTCCCCACCCGCTTCGAAGCCCTGTTCCTCGATTCCCTCCTCGGCAAAGCTTTCTTCTGCACCTTCCAAATCCTCTTCTACGCCATCCGTCCCATCTTCGTCTACGCCGTCCCCTTCACCTCCATCCACATCATCAACATTCTCGTGCAAGTCGTCTTCGACATCCTCCTCGTAAAATCAACCAATTCTTACAACTCCCTCTACTACCTCATCCTCTCCGCCTTTTTGGCCGGTTCCCTCCACCCCTGCGCCGGTCACTTTATCGCCGAACACTACGTTTTCGAGCGTCAGCCCCTCGCAGCCCGCGATCCAAAAACCGGCGTCGAAATCCCAGAGACGTTTTCTTATTACGGTCCTCTCAACTTTTTCACCTACAATGTCGGACTCCATAATGAACATCATGATTTCCCCGCTGTTCCTTGGACACGTTTACCCGCGCTTCATGAGATAGCCAAGGAGTTTTATGCAGAGTTGCCCAGACATGAGAGTTGGATCTATGTGATATGGCAATTTGTTTGGGATAAGGAGGTCGGAATGACGTGTAGAGTCAAGAGGAAGGAAGGAGGAAGAAAAGTCGGAGGTTGGACTCAGCAGGAGATCCAGGCTTAGATTTCGTCTTTTATTTCTTTTAGATGTTAGATGGGCTGAGATTCGAGTTTTAGAGGATTCCTTCTACGAGTGGAAGGAGGGACATAATGCTTGATTTGAATTTGTATATACGATTATGAGATGATTATGAGATCAGATGAGATAAAATTAGTTATAGAATGCATTTTTCGACGAACATGTGTATACATTTCTTCAAATAGTTATGCACAGTACACATGATATCAATTGTCACTTCTGCAATTGTCTTTTACAATTTAACCGAGATTTTGTACCTTGCCTCACCAACTACCTACTATGTATGAAACGTAACTCGCGATGATTCCAGCATTTTATTGCCCACTTGCTCTCTCGCTACATACATCCGATACCATATTACTGATTTAGTTCATTCCAGCATAGCCCAGCCCAGTCCAGCCAGATCAAGGTCTTCTGGTCTCTCCCTCATCTCTCTTTCCTTCACCCATATTTTTTGGACGAACACATATGTAGAAGCCCCCACACACCGCAACAAAAGAAAGAAAACGTAAAGGAAAAGTAAACTTTGTCAAAAGGCTGAACTCGTCGGAAAAAAAAGCAATAGAATACAAGTGGTACATTCGTAATGCAAAAGCTGTAGCGAGAGGAAATCGAGAAAGAAAAGAAAATCAACAGCAAGGAAATATAAAGTTTTGGAGGAATCGTCGTAAAATTAGAGGGATCTTCTCTTGAACTATACTTTCACAAAAGTGCAAGAAGAAGAACGAGGTCTAGAACCCAAGAAACCAGTACCTAAGAGTAACAGCACCCGAGAGCACCAGAAAGACACCCAATATTGATTATTTCGCTTCGTGTCTGTCCTCTTATACAATAATGGAAGAGAGGGGTGCAGCGCTATAACTCATCAAAGCCAGAAACCACAACCCAAAATTCAGAATGCGAGCAAACAAGCACACCCAACTTTAGATTAAAAGAACAGGTATGCAAGTAAGAAGCTAAGCAAACAGAGAGCTGCGACGATTTGTACAGGTACACCTTCTACACCTTGCAACTTGGTAGCCATTTCATTGACCGTCTCATTTGAGGTTTCCCCATTTGCCACTTTTCTCATTCTCATACCACCTTGTTCGGCGTAGGATGCGATAGTTTTCTTCGCTTCGATGAGCTGGGCTTGGAGTTCTTCAACGGAGGTAGGCATTCCGGTTGGGGCGGTGACTGCGGATGCATTACTTTCTCTGCTGCTGCTAGCTGCGGGGTTGAATGCAGAAGAGCGAGCGTCGCCGAGGTTGCGAGTGCCAATTGGCTCGTCATTGATACTGACGGAGGGGGCTGGGCCTGAGTTTCCTGGTACAACACGATTTGCTGCAGGGGTGAAGTGTTCTTCGGGAGAGACTGATCGATAGGCTGGAGGGGCAGTGTCTGGGGTTGAAAGCTAGAGATGTTGGTGTTAGTCAATTCCGTTTCCTCGGGATTGGTACACGAGGAACTAGAACATACCGCACTATTTCCTCCATTAACACCATTTCTCGAAGGTGTATTGGCTGCTACTCCTGTCGACTTTGGTGGGAGGAAAACGACTCGAATCTTTTTCTCTTGGATATCCTTCTTATCTGCTCGGTCGACATGCTGTATGAAATACAGTTAGCGTAAGTTTGTGTGAGGGAACGTCCCTATAGATTATATATCGTGGGTACTGTACGTTTGAGGGCGAATCGACAAACTCCTTATCTGGTGTGATCTCAACAGACTGAACTAAGAATTTATCTCTGCACTTCGCATCGAGAGGTGGCTCATCCTTCATTGCCTGTAAGAGAACTATGCCAGCAAGATTAGCCCGAGCCACGTACTGTTTGCCATCCTAATCGGCGCATACCAGTGACATCTATGCTTCTTCCCGGCTCCAATTTACCAGAGTTTGGCCGCACGCAGTATCTGTTCGCAAAGTATTAGAACGATATTTCGAAGGTGTGAGATGAAGTAGAACCAACTGTTTGGGCGCAGTGGTCTTGACCTGTTGAAAATAAACCACATTAGCATTTCTGGAACGGCCAACGACACAGCAGCGGAATTCCCTACCTTGAAACCGACAGGAGTACGATTAGGATTTCTGATTCTCAATGTTTGCGACACCTCTGTGGTAAAAGGACCTGCCACATGTTAGAATTCCCCATCTCGTGTCTTTCCTTTCGTCGGAGTAGAATAATTTATGATAGCGTACGGTGAAAGCCAAGCTCTTGCGAATCGATTTCGACGGACATGATGGGCGTATTAGTATTGTTGGATCAAAGTATTCAAAGTGTTTGTGAGGTTGTGGAATTGTGGGATTAAGCCAGAATAATATTTGTATTTGGCAAGTTGAGGAATTATTTATTAGGATGGGGTGGGTTGTGTTTCGCTCGAGGTGGTTGATCTGTAATGACGAGGGTCCGAGAGTGACAAAGAAGGTGATGGATGGGTGGTCGTTTGTCATTCCCTGTGGGATTATTGCGGCCAATACATATGATGATGCATATGATACATACGATACATACGATACATATAGGTAGACGGGTAGATGGACAGATGAGTTAGAGTCGTAAGTAAGTAAGTATGTATATGTGTATGTATATAAGGGGTGAATTATTATGATCATTTGATTAGTTTGATTACCACCAGCGACCTATGATTATACTGGATTGACAGGATTGACCATTATTATACCTGGTTTCACATTATTTTCATGAATTTTGCTATTCCTGTCGATCCAACTTCCAATGTCTTCCATCGATAGTCTAAGTGAGGTGGGCAAATGAACGTACATAGACTCGAGAGGGAGTAATAAGTACACTGACCGGAGATGAACAGCTGGACTATTCGGCGATGAACTCCTGTAGTGGATTATATATATACCTACTCGGTAGCTATCCAGAGAAGTGTGCGCGTATATGTGTATGTGTGTGTTTATACGAGTAGGTGGAAATCTAACGTCATTCCAAGATCCATATCTAATCAATCAATTTTATCCTTTATAGCCTTTGTGCTATTTGAGCATTCTGTCACATTCCGGGTTGTGGAGGCGTATAGGTGTACGGACTACGAAGTACCTATAGCTAGGTAGATAGATATCAAGTGTATATAAGTTATATCTAGAACATTCAACTAATCCATTCCATACCTTATTTCTACCTGGCTTGGAAGCCGTTTTATGATCATTGAAAGAATTCCAGTCAATTAATCAATCAATTAATTAGATATCGATTACATTCACCCCATATTTAGTGCTTTCTAGTACGGCCCACCCATCATTATATTACTGTATCCCGCACAACCCTGAGCTCTTGCATCTCGTCATCATAATACTCGACATAATATTTTCGACTCTTTAGAAAGACACAACTTCCACACAATCAACTTACAATAAACCAACAACCCCGGAATACTAAGTAAAGATGTCTACACCAAGTGATCTTCAACAACTGCTCGACATGGGTTTCGACAAGGAAAAGGCCGAGATTGCAGTCAAGAAGACGGGCGGATGTATGTATAAATTCCAACTTGCATATCCCTTGTACATGATTTATATGAGCCCGCATACTGACTATTTACTACAGTGAACGGAGCTTTACAATGGCTCGAGGATAACCAAGATAAAAGCATCGAGGAAATCCGAACCGCAGAAGCTGCTGCAGCACCAGATTCCGACGAAACGAATCCCAACATCGAGCCAGCGCCACTCAAGGATGGGGAAGAAGCTAAGTCGATGGTCTGCACCGATTGTGGCAAGAAGTTCCGGTCCATGATGCAGGTCCAGTTCCACGCTGAGAAGACGTAAGATCTACCAACTATAGCTTTTCATACGAGCATCTGCTAATACGATTACATAGTCAACATGAGAACTTCGAACAGTCGACTGAAGAAATTGCCCCTCTCACCGAAGAAGAGAAGCAACAGAAGCTCGTAGAGCTCCGCGAGAAGGCAAAAGAAAAGAGGGCAAAGCAGGCCATTGTCGACAGAGAGGAGGCCAAGCGCAATGAGGTTCGTTTTTTTACAATTCCTAAATATATCTCGACTCCACAACTGCCCCTCTACATCCACATCTATCTGCCCCGCATTACACTAATATGTTATTCTCCACAGCAAATTCGCATGAAGTCCACAAAGGAAGTCTCGGATGCCAAAGAGAAGCTCGCAAAGGACCAACAGATCAAGGAGGCACAAGCCAAACGTGCCGAGAAAGCCGCTGATGTTCAAGCCAAGAAGCGCATCCAAGAGAAGATCGCCGCCGATAAGGAGGAACGTCGCTTGAAGGCCGAAGCTGCCAAAGCTCTTCGCGAAGGCCGTGCTCCCCCAGTACCAGCAGCTGCACCAGTAGCGGCGCCAGCAGCTTCATCTGGCGCCCCAAAAGTTCACACAGAATCTCGATTGAGATTACAAACAGCTACTGGGGTCATGACAAAGACCTACCCGGTCGACACCACCCTCTTTGAAATCTCACAGCAACTCGAGGCCGAGCTCGGTTCGGTGACTAGTTTCACCATGACCTACCCAAAGAAGACCTTTGAAGGTCCAGTCGATTTCGGGAAAACTTTGAAGGAGGCTGGGTTGATTCCTTCTGCTGTACTGATCGTTAAATAAAGGCCAGACTGGAAGAGGGCATTGGGGAGAGGTTGGGGGCGGTCATACATCGAAAACATGCATGGTTGGTGTTTGGGCGTGATGGCGTTGGTCGATTATATGTAGAGTTCGTCAAAGAAACTATTCTTCCTTTGGAGCATATTTTATACATAACACACTGGGCACCTTGTGAGTCAAAAAGCAAGCGGAATTTGAATATCGGCGAGCATTTTCAGTACTTCATTGCCTTGAATTTATCTGAAATGATCTTGTGGATGACATTGTGCATGTTGACAAATACAAATTTGCCTTGTTATCATCAAGCTTACTACCGCACTTAAGTGCTGGTATTGGCATAACCGAATTCCACCCCCTTGTCGCGCTCGGTAAGAGTTATTTCAGCCTTATCAATCCCCATTCATATCTACAACAAGTGAGCATGAGAATAAAACGTTCATAATCGATCAGTCAGACTAAGCACCTATAACATGATATGAATTCTGCAAATAAACATGCCCTATGATATCTTAAAGCACTTTCAACAGCACAACCTAATGAATCCATAATTTAGCCATGATCGGCTACCAACAAGCAAGTGAGCGCAAAAGTGTGCTTGCCCAATGTACAAGAATACCCAGCGAACTCCATATATAGACAAATCCCGTCATTATGAAAAGTGCCTTGCTGGGCATGTCCACTCCATTCCTTTCCAGCCCATCCTTCGACCCATCATAACGCCTCTGTTACCAATCAACTGCTATTTTCATCATCACATCCTCAGCTCCATCGATGCCTCATATACGTGTTTCGTCCTACTACAGCTGTATGTACTTCGAAATCTACATCCCATTCAACCTCTGTCTCTTCGCATCCCCATTCCCATGCTCATCCCCCGCCATTCCACTCCCATTCGTCTGTAGATCCATTAGCGGAGCTCTATTCGCTTCCGGCATCGGCCTTTTCATCATCGTAGGCGGTTTATAACTATTCCTATTACCCATATTCATCGGACTCGGGCTACCAGGCGCACCAATTCTTCTCGTGGTATCTAATTGTGGATTTCCCAAATTCATATTCCCATTTCCAGCGACAACTGGACGAGAAGCTGGCTGCGCTTGTGGTGGACCAGTAGTAGGAGCTTGAGCCTGAGACGCAGGAATGGGTTTCAAGTCGCGAGAAAGTGGTTTGGAGGATCTTTGATCAACGCCTGGGGTACGCCGGATAGATGGGGATTCGAGGTTGGGGTTGAAAGCAGGGAGGTTGAGGTTCGCAGGGGGGGCTTGGGAGGGTGTGTGTTCTTGGGGTAGGAGAGATGCAGCGCGAGCAGAAGTAAAACCAGCCCCTGGTGGGGGCATTTCATCGGTTATGTCATTGTTGCGAGATGGAGATGGGGGACCGGATGCTGTTTGGGGTTGAGGTTGAGGTCTATTGGGCTGGTTTAAAACGCGGCCAGGAAATGCGTTAACAAGGTTAGTAGGACGGTTTGGTTGGACTAAGTCTTGAGGAGCGCGAACAATAGGTCCTGTTGCGCTAATAGATCTTGCGAGACCTGCATTGGGTGTTCTTGGTGCCGGTGGAGGATGACTATTGCGAGTGATGATTGGTTCACCAGCTTCTGGTGGTCGATTTGGTTGAACTAACGGACCACTCTTGATTATTGGAACTGGAGGTCCCGAGGGGCCAGAAGTGCGACTCTGGTTTGGTGGCCCTGTATTCCCCGAGGGCGCATTGTTACTGTTTCTGGCATTGTTGAAATGGTGTGAACCAGTTCGTGGGGGAGGAAGTGCGACTTCATCTGGGTGAGCATTGGGATCTGCAACGTTGAAATCGGCATCGTCGAAATCTGGAAATCATCAGCAATAATCTATTTTACGTAATTAGTATCCTTTATACCTCCGAACTCATCGTCTCCTATCAATGTGTCATCGCCTAATTCGATCGTCAGTTGTGTATTTCGCCACCACATTTTCAAAACATACCTGATAAGCTTGTACTCGTCGGTCCAGGACCCTGAGCCTTTTCCGCGACCTTTGGTGCATCAATCTCTTTCTTCGCGACTACTTGTGGAGTAAACGTTGAGTGTCTGTGTAGATTCTCGACATCCCACTTGACAGGTTGGACCTTAATCTTCGTAACCTTGGCCAGATAATCCTTATCATAGATGCAATTACCCAACACATTCCCGAAATTTCTCAATGCCCTCTTCAACCCATCCGTGGTCCCCTCCTTTTTTGCCTTCTCGAACGCCGCCGCCTTGCCTTTACAATTCTCAATATGTCCATACCCCACATCTTCATGAAAAGTACCATCCTTCAACGTAACTCTAACAATGACCGAGAGTCCTAAACTAACTTTCAAAGTCGTAGCATTTTCATCCACAAAGTCTACTTGTGTCTCGATGATCTGACTCGACCAGCCATTGAATCCGAATACCTCGTTGGCAAGCTGAATACATTTCTCCGCTGTGATATAATGTACCTTATGTCCCGACGGTCCTGCTCGCGATGAGATATATTCGGGCCCTAGTTGCTTCTCTAGTCTACTTTGTAATGTAGCAATTTCTTGTGCTGTGTATTCTGATATGCGCGGTTTAACCTCTTCGAATGGGTTCGCGATCGCTCGTCCACCATGCTGTTCGCCTGGACTGAGAATTGTTAGTTGTTACGGCGAGATACTCCATCAAAGATACGTACGCAGGCATTATGATAATTAAAGCTCAGCAATCGTTTACTTGTCAAACTTCATAGGGGCTGGAAAGTGAATTGACTATGGTGTTATGTCGCGACAAAATTAGTAGTGTATTGTATTGTTGATGATGGCGACGGAGCTCAAAGTCGCGTCATACATCATTAATACACGCTAAATCCACGGTGTCACGTGTAGATAAATGATGCGGTTGGCAATTGGCTCTCACGGTCATATTAAATAATAAAAATTTGGAATTTCAGATTGTTATGGTATTGAATGGTCTCAAAATACTGACCATTCTCCCTATGTTACTAAAGTGCAAATGTCAAATGAATTACGCCTATTGGAATTATTGCCACCACCAAAGTTTCCTCCACAAACGTACAAATGAAAAAACCCTATTCCTCAAGTACCATAACTCCCCAACCATGCTTCCAGATGGACAGTGAAAGGAAAATGGGAATCTTCGTAATCTTCGTGATTATTGCCGTTTGTCGATGACCATGATTAACACAAGACGCCTGTGCGGTGAAAGTCCCTCTAATGCCCCTAAGACTCATCGATCAATTGATATGACCTCCTCTATCCCATATGTACGAACACTCCCAGTATCAAAATGACCCGAACCAAGAAAATATGATTTGAGTCTACCAGCGAGCTCCTACTGGTACACTCTGATTAGCACCATAGCGACCTGAAAGGAGTTGATTGCGGATAGAATCTGGATCTCCAGAGCTACCTCCCATCCAACCAAGGTTTGTACCGAGTGCATCGACTGCCATCTGCATCTTTCCTCCGCTCTGATCATTATGCCTAGCAAGTCTTTGGTCCCATCCACCAGAATGAAGTTGGAATCCTCCCCCACGCTTGGAGGCTTCACTAATCACTAAAGCCCACGCCCTTGAAATTTCGTCATACGCATTGTCTTTGTGATGTTTATGAGACTGGCTATCCCAGTTCGGAAGATCATGAACAATTTTGGTGGCACTATCGAGGAAGCTGAGAGAAGTAGCGGTTTGGTGTTCGTTCGGTGGGAGGTAATGCGGTGTGAAATCGACTAAAGCATCAATAAGATTTGTGAGTTGTTGCTTCACTCGATCGTAGGCATAATCCGATCCAGGACTGCCGCCGTAAGGGAAAGCTTCTTGCAATTCGTTTTGATATTTGTGAAGGACGCCAAGAGTGGATTCTACAGATGGTCTGGGTGCTGAAGTGACAATTTCCGAGCCGATCTCTGGGTGTCTTTCGCATATGGTTTGGAGAACCGCTCTCAATGACTGAGCATCTAGGGTTTCGAGAAGACGGGGGAGGTTAAGAGGTCGGCCGGTAATTTCGTTGGCTCGAACTTTCTTGGAGGGTCGGGGGATTTGTCGTGTGGCCAGGGCGGGGCTATTGGTAGGAGAAATAGACATCTTGTCATCGAGTCCATCGTCATCGGCTTTTCGTTTTCGACTGCCCATTCTGAGGTTTGTGTGCGGAGAGACTATAAATCGTGGTCAATATTAAATGTGAGAATAGACCCAAAAGGGGGGTTCCTTACTTGGAGTATGAATGGGGTTACGGTGAGGTGATGAAAAGAACGACGCTTGAGTTGGAAGCAAAACGTTCATCTTCGCCGTAGAAAAAAAGTGATACAATTTTGCTTCCAGTCTGAGTGGCACTCTAATTACTGGCTTTTTCGAGAAGAATATTTGATGTATGAAAGACGCAGATTGCTTTCTTGAAGATGTAAGAAAGTAATCGAGGATCGTTGATGGATTCGGGTAACCAAAGACTACAAAATAGGCGCTATAATAGCTCCGACGCTAACACAATTACACAGCAGCAAAAATGAAGTGTTCCCAGTGTCAGCACAACATATAAAAAAATACCTCTGTGTAAAAAGAGTGTAATTGTGAAAGTTCCAAGGGTTAAGGTTTATATTGTGTTTGAGTATACTCCGTAATGTTGTATCATCACATTACATTTACAAGATATTTGATATAAGTTAGATACTAAGTGAGTTCACAAAGAGCCGTACTAAGCTGGTTAGTATCGATCCTAGTATCTACTAGATGGTTAACTGCCTACTCGAGTTCGTCTTCGTTCATCCATCCTATTCCAATTTCGATCATAAAAAAAGAAAAAGTCTTCATAAAGAAGCAGACGGGAGGCATACTCGAGAGAACCTGCAAGTTAGGCCTGTCTTCACACGTGCTGTGCAACCATTCGTCCCCACAAAATGGGCTGCAAAGAGCTGCAAGCAAGCAAGCATTTTAATCCGATATTACTCCAGCCTTTATGAGTGGTGCTTCTACTTCTAGCGTTCGCTTTCTTGGTATATCTACTAGGGAGGTGAGGTAAGGAATGAACTTGTCTTGTTGCATATGATGGCTAACTTACTACATGTACCGGTATTTACAATGTGAAATCTTAATCTATTCTAAGATCATCAGCTTCCTTCGAGTTCCTACTAATGGGATCATCACCTATTCTTGCACAGAGGAAGATCTACGGTACGATATTTACTAATTTTGGACCGATGACCACTCCTCCTGAATCAATTAATTCCATATAAGGTTATCTCATAGATTGATTAGCCACCACTACCTAGGTAGAGTCAGCAGCATGGGCTCAACGCTATTTTGTGGCTGATGGAATTCTTCGTTCTGAGGATGCACGACTTATAAGGATATTGGAAGATATATCTACTCGTACCAATCGATGGATTCAACTTTTGTGCTTTTTAGACAGGGTTCACTGTTAGTTAGGTGGTATATTTGCCACCCTTTCGATTTACGGTTAGACGGAAAAGGAGAGACCGAAAACTCATCTGAGTGGGCCTCCCAGACCTAGGTATATTCGAATTTCTCAAACATAAATCACTTCATTCGTCACTTCTACACCAACGTTACATGCAATAGAAGCAACCGGTGGACAATACGGTGCAAGGTGCACGCAGAAACCCATGAGAAAACAAGATAGGAAACATCGAGTCTAGAAGGTGCAGTAGTTGGCATTCCTTGCAAAAATTCTGTTTGCAAGGTTTTTGCAGATGCTACACTGCTTCGCGGTCAAGTATTGACTCTAAAAGCAGACATTTACAGAATCTGGAAACGTTCAACGTAGAGTCTGGAGACTCAATACTGAAGATCCTGATCGAAGAAGATAGCAATGAGCTGTCCTTTTCTCTCGTTTAAAAATCTCGCCTGTAGCAAATCCATCTTACCTTCACGAACCATCTTCTTGACCTTCTTGATCAAATCCTAAAATACGACCTCCTTGTAACCAGGTGTACCAAAATTGTCCTATCATACTTACAACCAATGCAATTGTGACACCAGCAGGTATCACAGCTACCGCCATACCCAAACCCTCATTCAGACTCTGATACCTCAGAGGGTGAAACCCTATACCCTTTTTATAGAGATAATGTGAATTCGCTCTATACATTAACATAGACCTACCCGTACACGAGGACCGCAAAAACAAAAGCTGCGGAGCTTGATTGATCGAGAATTGGGGCCCCCGTGAGATTGCCCTAGCATAGCGTGGGAATTTAGCAAGAAAACAAAATGAGGAGATAGACGACAAAATAGATCTCTGTTCTTACATGCAACGTCGTCCCATTCATCGTCGGTAATGAGCCTCAAAAGACAGCCATAACGTATCATCCCCTTCAAATTCCAAATCCATACCAACCCAGTCCTCACTTCACCCAACTCACTTCACCCAACTCAACTCAACTCAACTCAACCCATCATCCCCATCCTCATCATAACCCCATCCACAACCCCTCCACACCAACACACTCCATTCATCTCACACCCTATACTACCATACTCCCCTACTCCTTCTCCGCCCTCAACACACAAATCCACTTCCCATTTTTCATCTCCGTCTCCATACCTTTTCTATTCACAAACCGAAGTTTTACCCTAATAAACATATCAAAACACCATAGATACCGCAAGCTTCCGGCTCTCTGTAACATGATAAGTTCAAAGTAAATATATGGTTCCTCTAAAAGTCACTAAGACTCAATCTATTTATTGCGGGGGTCCTAGGGGCACTAAGAGAGAGCCTCGCTAGCAAGATTTACAAAGACTTGATTATCCAACTTTTTCGTCTCTGTATCACGCAATTGTAGATGTGAATCTAATATTACATGGCCATTATTGGTACTGTGATCACTAGGTGCCGAAGAACTAGGACATTATGGGTAGGAAGATCCAAGAAGATACAGTTCACAAGGGGAGAAGGTTTCACGATCAAGATGCAACAAAGTGTTCCGCTGGTATATCTGGTATTCGATCTATCTTTGAAAATGCTATAAAATTTCCTTTGGTAGTCTTCGCTATGCCAGGGAGACTCCCTTATTCGTTCTCCAAACCTCGTTAAAATGCATTTACAATTAATATATCGCTACCTTACCAGATTTATCCTACATTCGCTTTGATGCCAAGCTCTTGTTGAGTCTGGCCTGAACGGCGTCTTGCTGCGGATTCTGACGATTGCGGACTGGGGATAAGACTGGTCTGCTGACAGTACTCTCATTCTTCTGGGGGGAAGGTGTGAAAACTGGCGCAGTAGCCTTCAGCACATCATCGCTATCTGTACCGGCAGGTCTTCCATTCAACATGTTGGATCTGGGAGGGAATGGGTGAGATGATGTGATAGCTACGGCGCTCTGAGGAGAAAACAATCTGTTATCTTGCGGCATGCTCGATGTCAACTGACTGTAGCTCGTCGTCGGAGTTGAGAGTCCAGTGCGAGATGAGCGTTTCGAAACAGGAGCCTGGCTTGCCCATCTAGACGTTGCTAATCCACTCGCGCGCTTCTTTTGGAGAAGTTCTTCAACTGTAGGGCTAGTACTGCGCTCTGGAACCGGTGAAACGTCGGCCACTGTGCCATGATCCTTCTCAGCCTTAACGACCAAATCACTAAAAACTTGGGCGAGTCTTTCGACGTCTGAGTTTGTCACAGTATGCTTACTTCTAAGAGTACCCTGTTCTACTGCCTTGAGTACATTCATTTCAGTCGTCATGACCTTGGCGAGATTGTTTGAATCAGTCTCTTGAGACTTAGACTTTTCAATTTCGGAGGTGGAAACAATACCTTCAGATTCATTCTTCGGGACCTCGGAGCTTTCAACTTTGGCCAAAGTTTCTCGCGGCTTAGGGGGTAGATATTCTTGTCTCTTGACAAATTGACGTGCGGTAGGGTTGTAACCAGACGAAGCACGAAGGACGGCTGCTTGATTAATGACATCTGGCCTAGCATACCTAGAAGTGCTCAGACCTCTGTTTGATGGAAGCTTGGGAGGACTATTGCCGCTTCCAGAGTCCATCTTGTCTTCTGCTTTGTTTTCATTGACTGCGGACAAACTCTTGGATGAACCACGAGTAGCAGGTTGAGAAGCGACAGAGTATGTTCCACTAGTTTTGTCAGAGTTGCCCTGGTGATGAGTATCAACTGATGGCTTTTGGACATTATTTCCAGCAGAAATAGATAGAGTCAAATCATTTTCGATGCCTTCAATATCATCGCCTGCGGAGGAGAGGCTCTTGCTGGCGTTGATTGGTGTTTCATGCTTTACACCAGCAGACTCTGAAGGATTAGCGGCGCCTGATGAGGCTACAACGCTGGTCTTTCCTGGTGCATGCTCATCCTGTCGAAGAGTCTGTGAAGCTTCATCAAAGATAACTTTGCTGCCAAAATTTGTCTTCCATTCAGAAGATTGGAGTTTTGTGGCAGTTGCTCTGAGTGAGTTCTTGTATTGTGGCTTGTGTCCAGGGAGGTACTTTTCTACACAGTTTCTTGCAGTGAGTACTTCACTGGTCAAGGTGGCATTTTGTCGCATCTCCATCATTTCCTGGATCGAATAAACCACTCGTTCAGGTTTGAGAATAACATTCTCGATGACTTCAGCAGGCTTGGCAGCTTGGATAGTGTTGATAGCCTCGGTGGACTTGGTAGCTTCAACAATTTGAAGAGGCTCCACAGGCTTGGCAACAGCAACGATTTCAGAGAGTTCAGTCAGCTCGATAGCCTCGACCGAACTAGATTTCTCAGCGGGGATGGCAGTCGCCGAATGAGTACCGTTATGAAAATTTTGAGCCATGTCGAGGATTTTTTTGGCTATTTTCTTGATGTAGGCATCAATAAACTCCTGAGGAAATCGTAACAATGTTTCAGATCTTGTTAAAAAGTCCGAAACAAGTCCTTCGGTGACTGACAAGATGGGCTTTGAGCTTGAGTAACGAGAGGATGACAGTCCGCCAATGAAAACATTTTTGGCATGTTTCATGAAATACGCATCGTTCTCAAGTCCTACGTTTTTGGTCAAGTGAAAAACGTGGTCATAAAAAGAACCGCCGTGATTGGCATTCAGAACCTGAAGTGTTCCTTCAACAATACCCCCTTCCATTAAGCTCAAAAGATCCTGAAAGTGGGAATACTCTTCATCTTGATTATCCTCAGCTATGTATTCCTCTTCATGGAGTGGGACTAGAATCTCTTCGCTATCAATCAAAGTAAGATCAGCAAATGTAGAACTGCTGATTCTGGTGGTAAGATAACTCTTTTCAGCATCGGTCAACTTTTTCTCTGCCGGTGATGAAACGGGGGAAAAAAGTACGAGTGGATCCTGGCTTTCTTGTTCTGAGGAGTGAGAAGAGCCGCCGCTACGTCTCAACTCTGAGAGTCTGAAACTATAATAATTAACAAAACTCTTTGCTGTACCAGGCAGCTGAAAACATAACTTCCAGGTGGGTATATTTTCTGTTGTAGGATTGGCCCGATATGTGACAATGTTTCCAGGTTTCCCATCCTTCATATCGACTTTGAATATCGCAGCCTCTGACAGTAACTCGCTCAGAATAACCTCATTGCCAACTTGAACTTCGAGGGTCAAAGGAGATTTTTCATCGAGTTTGATGAGTCTTGCAGTTCCGAGTTTGAAAGTACTATCGTTCTTGCAAACTTTGACAAGTTTCTCAATGACTAAAGTGCGAACAACAACTGGTGTGGGGAAGTTCGTTACATTATCTGTTAATAAAGTCAAGAGGGGGGCAACAGTAGCATATTGAACAGTATCGGTCAGCTCGGAAGCATTTGTTGACATTGCTGGTGGTGCCAATCGAACAGGATGGTCAGACTCTGATGTGTTTGCACTAAGA
Organism: Botrytis porri; assembly: GCF_014898465.1. Taxonomy (NCBI): domain Eukaryota; kingdom Fungi; phylum Ascomycota; class Leotiomycetes; order Helotiales; family Sclerotiniaceae; genus Botrytis; species Botrytis porri. The sequence continues at coordinate 1,614,353 of NW_024066081.1, read as the reverse complement.
ATGGGCATGATCTGCTGAGCAGAACAAATCGACATTGAAGCGCTAGTGGTAACGGCAGGTACGACTTGCTGAACAGAGGGGCTTGACGCCGAGGCGCTTGCAGTATTGGCATGTGTAGGAGATCGACTGAGATCATCTGATCCAGATATGTCGACAAGTTGAGTTGAAGGCGATGCCCACCTTGAAGCCGCAAGGCCACCTTGGGGTGCCAATTTAGAAGCTGATGGTGGTACCAAAAGATCATCGTTGACTTTGTTTTGCGGTGCAGAAATAATAGGTTCGGGAGCTGTTGTAACTGGGCTAGAGCCGATATTATTGTGCGAAAGAAAGGTTGCAGGACTGGTGAGCTTGAACCTCGAATTGACAAGTCGATCTGCTAGCGGAGGAGCAGCACGAGCGACTACAGGAGACGCAGCTCGGTGAACTGGCTTTTTAGATTTGGAAGTCGACTGAGGCGTCTTGAAAGAGCGGCCTTCAGTTCGATTCTTTCTGCTGAACTCAGCCTCGCGTTGTAAACGAGCAATGCCAGCATCGACTTTAGCATGTGATTTGCCACGACTTCTTACGTCGTTGGAGTGAGTTTGGCTGGTGACTTGTTAGTTCGAAACGAACATTTAATGTGGCTTTACAATTTGCAGGAAATACATACCCGGAACCAGAGTCACCAGTATTTTTACCACTTGCTGCAAGATTTTCGCGACCACCCACATATGCATCACCACCTCTGTTTAAATCACCACCTCGACCGCGACCTGCAGGAAGGCCACCTCTACCACCGCTGATTAGTCCAATACCACCTCTACGAAGTCGATATAATTGTCCACCGGCAATATCGTCAAGGTCTTCAACGCCAGGATCGACGTCGTCGAGATTGAGATCTAAAAAGACAAGTCAGCATGCAGACAGATCGAGGAACAGCTTTCTGGACATGAAACTTACTATACCAAGCGGATGCAGGGTGCTCTGGTTCAACTTGTCTGTTGACGAATGACAATGGTACCATTGGAATGTTAGCAGCTCGATCTTCGAGTGGCAAGGCATCTCTGCGACCAATACCAAGCTCTTCCTGCCAAACAAAAGGATTAGAACGTTGAAGCATATAGCAACACAGTGTGATATAAAAAGGGGAACAAGTACGCCAGAGCTTACCATCATAGCTTGCTTGATCGCCTCCATTTCGGCAGCTGATCTTTCTCTTTCCGTCATCTTGAAGATGATAGTATGATCTGATGCTGCAAGGTAAATGTAAGTTAGGGAGAGTTAACAATAATATACTGTTATTGGCCTCGATCTCACACGCAAGCATGAATGTTTGGACATACGTTGAATGATGCGCAGGTTGGATGCAATATTTGAATTTGTAGGAAATAAAAAGGTTACAGGTTTTTGAGTGAGTTGTTGAGGACCTTTCTGAAGTGACCAAGCAAGAGGTTGTTTTGATTTTTCAAGTTACCAGGAAAACAAAATGCGGTAACCAGGTAAGCTAGGGTTATGGAGATTTATGATTGGCCCTTTTATTAATGAATGAAGAAGGAAGTGAAGCTGAGACGAAGGTGCAAGGGAAAGAACGAAGGAGAGGCAGGAAAGAATGATAAGTATGCTCAATTGGGACTAAGCGCACAAACTCATCACAATCTTTGAATTCCGTTTATTAGTGTCTGAATGTGCGTGAGTTTTGTCATCTGCGTAAGTCTCTCGAACTGCACGAGTCCCTCAATTCCTTCCAACTTCTATAATCCCTTTTAGTGTCTCTCTCGATTCAATCAAGTTCTCTTCATTCATGCGAACCTCAGGTCATTGATCCATTTGAATCTCTCCATCTATTTGAGTCTCTTGACTTGCTACAATCTCTCTCAATTCACTCAACACTCCAACTTCACCCGGATCTCTACAGGTCCTTCCGTGATGCAGAGCGCACCCGAAGCTCTCAGATTATTTAGATTTATTGATCCTCGTGGATATCTGAATGCCATCTCGAATCTCTCAATCTACTCAGACCTTCCAATTTCGATTCCAAGAACTGTTCAGCGTTCGAAATTGCACATCCATAGAAGAAGTCTGATTGAGCTTCCCAAAATGGGTAGGTCGGTTGGCGGCAATGAATTATGCGGGGTTGAATTATGTGGGGTTCGAGAAAATTGTAGATTTACATCTTCATTCTCTCTCCCTTTGCTACAATCAAGATCCCCATATGTAACAACATTCAAGCAGAGTAGAAAATAGCAAATGATAAGAAAATAAAGATAAAAATAACGTATGACATCTGTTATAGCTGTTATCCTTTAGTTGCTTTTTCTTCTTTTTCCCACAAGTTACTGCTCTAATGCTAATAAGGCTGTCAAAGATACTTCTTTATTTTTGTCTTCCCACAAGCTTTTGTTCTTGTTCCCATGCACAACATGACTAAGCCTTGATATATCTGATAGTCCTGGTGAAAAAAAATAAAAAATTAATAACATTCCAATCATAGGTATGATAATGTTTTTGCTTCTCATAGGACTGTGTATGTATCCCCGATGAGCAAGGAGAAATAGATAGGCTACTGCTTTGCTTCCATGCTTGTGTACTGGTCAAGTCCATAATCGGGCATCAGAGATAGAATACTCTTCTAGACTTTCCGTTGTCTCAAGTCTACCCTGAGAGTTTATTAAAGCATCCAAAGTTGAGAATGTATGGAAGACATTTGGAAGACAGAATATGCTGATAACTCTGGTCTGTGGCCTGTTTCTACTTAAAACCCTGTCTTCACTCCCACTCTCTATGATAAAAGTTTAGATTGGTTTCTCCTCCACTTCCTATACTTCCAAATCTAGAACCATACAAATGACATTCAAGGAAAGGCTTCATGTTTGATGGCCATTGCCGTCTTCATGATGGACTCTCTGTACAATTCCCACTTTCAGTTCCTTTGATACTTGAAAGGCTGTGGACGCGTAGAGAAGGATGTGAAAGATGGCATAGGCATCTCATCGTGCCATTAATGTTGTCATCTGTCTTATTCTTTCCTGTATTGGTGACATAACACAGGAGAACGACATGGAAAATGCCACATGTGTTTTGGACTCATGACAATATCCCTATGATATCTGACATAGGGGAATATAATGATTGTTTGCAAATCTGTCTTCAAGAGAACAAGTACATCGTGAGAAACCAGAGCCTTTGATCACAAGTATAACATTGTAGAGAAGTTATAACAGTGTTTTTGAAGAACAGGAGAGTTGTCGAGAAAACCTTCCGACTTGGGTGAAGTCCAGAAGATTGTGGGGTGAAAACAAAGTTTCAAAGTGCTCGAGCCCCCTTTCGAGCCGCTTTAGTTCTACAAAATCTCCATTGGTTTGAAAATCAAGTTTATTCAAAGCAGCATCCTAGATTTCCACGAATCGGCGACATTCCGAATGTCAGGAAGAATTTCTTATTAGCGATATCGCAATTGTAGATGGAAGAATTCCTGTCTGCATTTCTGTGAATAGTTTCAATCCCCATCCAAAAAGTGATGAGATTCGCAAATATGAGGTCGTGCGGGCTTCTCACGAGCAGTAGTCTGGCTATCAGAGTAAATACACATTTTTTCCCTCAAAAATTCATACATTGACTCATCATATAGAGGACTAATATTCCAACCATTTTAAGACCGATAAGCGGGCGAACTCTGGCAACTGTAAATACAAGCACTTCTACATACAAACCTGACATCGAATCCCGAACTCCTCCTTACCCAAAACTTCTCAAACGACTCCATGAGGTTCGAAGATTATTAGGGTCCTCAAGGAGTTTGACTCTTGCCGAAAAGATCCTATATTCCCATCTCGATAACCCCGAAGAATCACTCTTGACAAATACCGACAATGGACTTAATATCAGAGGCAATGCAAATCTTAAGCTCAAGCCAGATAGAGTTGCTATGCAGGATGCTTCCGCACAAATGGCATTGTTGCAATTCATGACTTGCAAGTTGCCTTCCACAGCTGTCCCAGCCAGTATTCATTGCGACCATATGATTGTTGGACAGAGAGGGGCAGATGTTGATCTTCCAGAGTCGATCAAGGGTAATAAAGAAGTTTTTGATTTCCTGGAATCTGCGGCGAAGAAATACGGTATTGAATTCTGGCCACCCGGAGCAGGAATCATTCACCAAACTGTGCTGGAAAATTATTCGGCACCTGGTTTGATGATGCTTGGCACTGATAGTCATACCCCAAATGCTGGTGGATTGGGAGCTATCGCTATTGGCGTTGGTGGAGCTGATGCCGTAGATGCAATGGTTGATGCACCATGGGAATTGAAAGCGCCAAAAATTCTAGGGGTAAGACTCGAAGGGCAATTGAGTGGTTGGGCGTCACCCAAGGATGTCATTTTACATCTGGCAGGCAAATTAACTGTCCGTGGTGGAACTGGATATATCATTGAATACCATGGACCTGGTGTTGACTCATTGAGCTGCACCGGAATGGCTACAATATGCAATATGTATGTTCTCTCTTCATTTTTGAACATCTATTTCACTTCGCTTCTTCATGAGTCATGGCTAACAACATTCATAGGGTTTGTTCTATCCTTTCCCAAATATCTACCTCCTTCTGTATGATTCATCACTAATGATACCTAGGGCGCCGAGGTGGGTGCTACCACTTCTCTTTTTCCATTTTCCAAACGCCACGTCCCATATCTCGAATCAACACACAGATCCTCCATCGCATTACAAGCCCAAACTATCGCAGGAACTCCTTCGCTCCACAACTTACTGAGAGCTGATGAAGGTGCTCACTACGACGAACTTATCACTATAGACCTATCCACATTAGAACCTCACATTAACGGGCCAGCCACACCTGATCTATCGACCCCATTATCACAATTCGCTAAAGCTGTTAAGGAAAATAACTGGCCAGAGACAGTATCCTCAAGTTTGATCGGTAGCTGCACGAACAGTTCATATCAAGATATGGCAAGAGCACAAAATTTGGTCAAACAAGCATCGGCCGCAGGGCTCAAACCAGCTACTGATTTCTTCATCACACCTGGTAGTGAACAAATTAGAGCGACTTTGGAGCGAGATGAGATTTCATCAACTTTCACCGAAGCTGGAGGTATCGTGCTTGCTAATGCTTGTGGGTGAGTTCTATCAGTTCTCCTTTATCATACTCGATGATTTTATTTCCCGTTCCATGACTTGTTGCTCTTCAATTTACTGTTTTAATACAATTTGAAATTTCAATTTCACCCAAAATCTCTCCTCGATAGATCGGTATAGAAGTTCTAAACTGAAGTGCCGTGCAACTATATCTAGAAGTCTAGTATTTGGGGGCGTTCTAGAATTTGTCTAAGTATTCAAAATCATTGTGTGTTTATTCACGTGTCTTGCCTACCCCCTAAGCTAATTTCAATATACTATTTCATCTCATCATTCTTTCCTGGTAAAATTACTAACTTGATGAAGTCCATGCATTGGCATGTGGAGTAGAACTGATGGAGTTGCTAAGGGCGAACCAAACGCAATTTTCACATCATACAATCGAAACTTCCGAGGCCGAAACGATGGTAACCCAGATACCATGAATTTTCTCGCTTCACCTGAAATTGTTACAGCCATGTCATATGCTGGTAGCACTTCCTTCAATCCACTCACAGATTCTATCATTACCCCATCTGGCAAAGAATTCCGTTTCGAGCCACCTACTGGTGCTGAACTCCCTCAGGAAGGGTTCGAAGAAGGAAACAAGGAATTTTTGCCATTGTCAGGTGCTCCTGCCCCTGAAACGGAAGTTGTTGTTTCTCCAACCTCGGGTCGTCTAGCTCTTTTGGAACCATTCGCTCCATTCCCACAGAGCGATTTGGAAGGACTTCGTGTTCTCTACAAAGTCACTGGGAAGTGTACTACTGATACCATCTCTGCTGCTGGCCCTTGGCTTAAATACAAAGGCCATCTTCCAAATATCTCGGCCAACACACTCATCACAGCTATAAATGCTGCCACAGGTGAAGTGAATGTTGCCTATGATGTGGATGGTAGCACATCCGGTATCCCAGAACTTGCACAAAAGTGGAAGGATCAGGGTAAAGAATGGCTCGTTGTCGGAGAAAGCAATTATGGGGAAGGTTCCGCACGTGAACATGCGGCTCTCCAACCCCGCTACTTGGGAGGCAGAGTCATTCTCTGCAAGTCATTTGCACGTATCCATGAAACAAATTTGAAGAAACAAGGTGTTGTACCCCTCACCTTCGCTGATGGAGAGGATTATGGCAAGATCGACGCACTTGATGAGGTTAGCACGATCGGATTATACGACATGTTGAAGAATGGCGGAAAGGGTGAAGTCAGTTTGCGGGTCAAGAAGCACGGTTCGGGAGAGGAAATTATTCTCAAGACTAAGCATACTTTCAGTCCTGATCAAGCTGGATTTGTTTTGGCAGGAAGCGCATTGAACTTATTAGCAAATGCAAAGAGGTGATAGGATTGCAGACTTAAAAAGGAATTGAATCAAAACAAAAGCTAATTCTTCTCGAGTTACGTATTAGTGGGTACTTTGAGTAGAATGGCTTCCGGTCTCTGAATCCTTATATCAACCTTGAAACTTGAAACCTGTAGGTCACTTGACATTTCGGAAAGTGTAAACGGGATATCTTACTAGACATACCTAGGTATAGATATATATCGGTTGCCCAGGAAAAATTATGTACTCAGAAAACAATCAGGTACCGCCCGCACGACAATGGCTATCCCCGTCCCGTTTGAGCCCTGTCTTCTAGGGCGCCAGTGTTACGTAATAAATTTCCCCGCAATCACCTTCGTAAACATCAGCCTGGGATAAAATTCCCGGCTGGTTCCGTACTAATAAAACTCCCGAAGTGTATTTACTCGAAAAACATCCAATCATATTTTCGATGATTATCTGAACAATTGGGAGCCAGTGGAAGAGAGAGAGAAAGAGAGAGGGAAAGAGCGAGAGAAAGAGAGAGAAAGAGAGAGAAGAAGAAAAAATAAACAAGTTGAACCTCGTCGCTCTTCCATCCTCACATTTTAATATGTAGGTGTGATGCATGTATGTATGTATGTATGTATGTATGTATGTATGGCGTCGGTTGACTCGGTTCCCGTTGCCTCTCAACTGCCAAGTGCCTTATCAACCATTTATCTATTTATCATGTCTTCCTCAATGCCAAGGTCACACACACACACACACAGAAAAGATAACCTAGCTCGAGCCTTGGAACCATTTATCTCTCAAAGGATCCACGGTATGAAATCAGCTCCACCGAGCTCACGAGTTACACGATAACAGTCCTGGGCGCCCAGACGCTTGTTGCGAGCTACATCGTTGATATATATGTTGATATCAATAAAAACGAGTAAAAGGAGATAAAAGGCCCGGTTTTACCCCATACGGCAGGTATCCTTATTACTCTTACTCTTACACACTGTGATCGGGGTGGAGTTTTTCGTGGTAAACCGCGAACATGCGAGGTTGCCCGAATCCACTCTGCTTCTATGATACTTTGAGAATGGGATCTTGGGGAGGGGACTTGGCGGGACCGTAATCTTGATTATTATGATTTATTATCAATTTTCGAGCAGTCTTGATTCTATCAGTGAATAGATAATCCATCAGGATGATCATTTATTATACCTGCTAAGTACTAAAAGGCTTGAGGCTGACTATCTATCATACGGTAAGTCTAGACGTTATTGATTCTACCAGGAGCCTCTTAGTGCATGCCCGATACTGTACTGTCGTATAGATAGTTGAGATCTCCCACCCACTATTGATCGATTACCTTTTAGATTCTTCTGAACATCATCCTTCGACTCTCCTCCTTTCTCCCACCTCTTCTTCCATCCAGACTTTGGCACCTGTCTGTCTTCCTTGCGAAAGGATTTTGATTTCAGCAGATACTTCCAAAGATGGCGGCACACATTTCACGAGATTACTCGCCCTCGAGTGCAGAGAAATCAAGTTATCCCATCGAGCACGAACGATCAGGTACTCAAGATGTTGGTGAAGAAGATAGTGATCCCAATCACAATCTTCATCGTGGTTTGAAATCTCGACAAATTACTATGATAGCAATCGGTGGTGCTATTGGAACTGGATTAATTATTGGAACGTATGTATTTGCTCTCTTTTCAAAGAATCTGTCATTTCTTCCTTGCATGATCAGTCTTGCGAGGGGGCGTTGCTGACACAATGTTACAGGGGAAAAGCCCTTGCTCAGGCAGGTCCAGCGCCACTCTTGATAGGCTATTCGATTGTTGGAGTATTGTGCTTTTTAGTCATGGCGGCTCTCGGTGAGGTAGGTTGTTTGTGAACAGCCTTGTGAAGTGAACAAGTGCTGACGATATGAAAGATGGCTGCATGGTTGCCTTTGGCAAGTGGATTTACCGGTTATGCTACCAGATTTGTTGATCCCGCTCTAGGGTTCTGTTTAGGATGGTAATTTTCACGTCTCTTTCTACACAACTAGTATATGCTGACGAGCTTTAGGAATTATTGGTTCAAATATATCATCGTCACTCCTAACAATCTTACAGCCGCATCTCTAGTTATACAATATTGGTTGCCAAGAGAAAAAGTCAATCCTGGTGTCTTCATTGCTATATTCTTGGTTGCCATCGTCTGTATCAACTATTTCGGTGTGAAATTCTTTGGAGAATTCGAATTCTGGTTGTCAAGTATCAAAGTTATTGTGATCTTAGGTCTCATCATCTTAAGTTTAGTCCTTGTATGTGGAGGAGGACCAGATCACAAGGCAACTGGATTCAAATACTGGAGTGATCCTGGAGCGTTCCACGAATACATTTTGTGTAAGCAGCTCATGTACTAGGATAGTTGAGATACAATGCTAATATCGTATAGCTGGAAACTCTGGTCGATTTCTCGCCGTCTGGTCTACTTTCACTACTGCCGTCTTCGCCTTCTTAGGTACAGAACTCGTTGGTGTAACAGTAGGAGAAGCCGCCAATCCACGCAAAGTGATTCCAAAAGCTATTAAGCTCACTTTCTACCGAATTCTCCTTTTTTACGTCGTGCTCGTCTTCTTCCTCGGCATGCTCGTCCCATACAATTCCCCACTCCTTCTCGACAGCAACAAGAAGAGCAACAATGCCTCTGCATCACCATTCGTAGTTGCCATTAAGATCAGCGGCATTCAATTCCTCCCCGCGATCTTCAATGCCTGTATCCTCATCTTCGTCTTCTCGGCGGCAAATTCCGATCTCTACATTGCTTCCCGCACACTATTCGGTCTTGCCTCTGAGGGAAAAGCTTTCAAAATCTTCAAGCGCACGGATAAACGTGGCGTTCCCATTTATGCCCTTGGACTCAGTACTGCATTCTGTCTCCTCGCTTTCTTGGGTGTTAACACCGGTTCCTATACCGTCTTTGGCTACTTTGTTAATCTCGTCACTATGTTCGGTCTCCTCACTTGGATCTCCATCCTCATCTCTCACATCTACTTTGTACGCGCTCGTCGTGCGCAAGGAATACAGAACACCGAATTAGCATACGTAGCACCTCTCGGTATCTATGGCTCATACGGTGCTCTTGTCTTCTGTATTCTCATTGCCTTCTTCAAGGGATTCGCACTATTCTGCTACAAAAAGACCGCCCCAGCGGGCACCACACCTGTCTTTGATCACTCAACTTTCATCACTACATATTTGGCCATTCCATTGTACATTATTATGTACTTTGGATACAAATACTCAATGAAGACGAAGATCTTGAGCCCTGTGGAAGCAGATCTCTTTAGTGGAAAAGCTAGAATTGATGCGCAGGAACAAGAATACTTGGCGCAGGAGGCAGCTAGACGGGGTAGTAATGAGGAGACTAGGTGGGAGCGGATTTATAGGTTGACGCTTGGCTGGGCCTTTTAGAATCTCGGTAAGAAGAGGACAGGATTTGTTTCGATCTAAGGGGTGGATGTTTAACTATGATTTCCATATATGGAATATGAAGATAATGAATTTTGAGATAGACTCTAAAAGTATATCCTATAATCTAAACACATATTTTTTATGCGAAAGCCTTTTCAGAAGTGTTACCTATGCGTGTTATTAATAGCTACTTTAGAGCAGTGAACAAAAACTACTGCAGAGATCAACGCCTAGCTAATCTAATAGCACACACATCAAACTACCCCCCTTTTTTTCAATTTCGCATAATACTCATGCTGCACTCCTTACCCATATCCCATCTACCCCATTACATCCCACATCCCACATTCCACATCTCACAACTCCAAACCCACCACACACACACACCCCGTATCCGGAAGAAGGCTAAATCAAGCAACCCAGTAAAATATCCTTCCCCCCCTTCTTCAGATTCAAATTCATCCGGATACTATCACGAGTCCATATCTAAACACATATCATATAATATCCTACCTAAGGTAGCCGGGATATCCCAATCACACAGGGGAAAAAATAGTTTTGTTGCATATCGTATATCCTAGGATTACAGGGGGAGTCCTGACTTCTAAATCCTGATGGGTTTGGGGTTGGGTGGGAGATGTGTGTGTGGTGTTGGATGGTAGTGTGTGGATGGTAGTGTGTGGATGGGTTGGATGGGTTGCGCGGTTTTGGGTTGGACGACTTGGGTTATCTCCCTTCCTTGCTCTATTTCACGTGTTGCTTGCATGTATTCTTTACTACTCTCTGTTTATTTAGCTAGCCCCTTTTTACTATGGTAGTAATATTCCAATCGCAATTTTCTAACGGAAATTTAGTATATCCGAAAGCCTTGAATTACGAGGTAAGCACATATGGATGTACTTAATGCTATCGATACGTATTCGCTTCGTTTGATGGACGAGATTTGTACGAACAAGTTACAGCGCTGGTTTAATATACTACTACCTTCCTAAGTGAGGAGATCTTTCAGTGGCCAATCATGCAAATCAGAAAAGAATTTTGGGCTGCATGTTGGTGTATACCTTTATAGGCTTGTGCTGGTATTTACAAACTGTGCGATTGCGTTATACTTGAGTGTATATAGTAGTGGCCTGTTATGGATAAAATTTCAAGAAAAGACCTATTTAACCAGTTCTCAATACTGAATTGTTGGGATATTGCAAGGAGTATTGCATAGATGAAAGATAAAACGCTCGGATCAAATACCATCAGTCAAGTTCTGAAGATATCTTTCCATTCGTATTAATACCTAATCTAATGACCATCGTCCTCATAAAGCTCGACCATGAATTCCCAAGCTCCTGACTATGCATCAGACAACATAATCATAGCGCATGAATCTCCTCTAGCCGTCGCCTACCGCAACAATCACAACGACAGATTCGCAAATCCATCGAAAATCCCCATATCCTCTGCCTGATCCCTCATCACTCCCGTTTCCTCAATTTCACTCTTGTCACTCCACTCTCCCCTCACCGTCTGCTTCTCAATATACACCCTATGCAACACATGCCTTTTCACATCCAAAATATCAAAACCAAACGCTCCATTTTCTATAGCCATCTTCATGTTTTCTTCTGGAACATCCCTACAAGTTTCCTCTGCAACTCTTTCTACGAAACCATTTGCTTCTTCAAGTGTGGTATATACACCGGTGACACTGGTTGTTGCGAGAGATCCTGCTGCGACGGGGACTGCGTCGTGAAGGACCATGTAGACATCTTGTCCCTGTCTTGATTTTTGAGTAGACATGAAGGGGTGGAAGGATACATTGCTCGGTGTTTGAGATGGGGATGGATAATCGGATTCCGAAACTGTGTAGGACATGCCGAAAGGTTTTGAGGGGGTTGATGTCATTGAGGCTGCTTGTGTGAACCTGGAGTTCTCATTCTGCAAATCGTCTTCGGAATCGCAGGCAGCAAGCACACGGCGGGTCTTCATCCATGTATCGTTGGCGAAATCTCTGGCCAAAGGCTGACCTATCCGATGCCAATCTAATCTCGCTGGACGATGGAGACCATGGTAGGAAGTCGGTGCAGTTGAGAGGCGGTTTTCAGATAATGGTACTCGGGATTCATTATATGATGCTTCGGTGTCTAAAGATGGCGAGCTCTCGTTTCCGTTCTGTGTTGCATATTCTTCGTCATATAATGGGTTCAACTGAACGCCATCCTTAGGGACTTGCTCGATTGTGTTATACATATGTGGTAAATTTACTGAATTCCAATCCATCTTGAATGATAATTTCGATAACCAAAAATGTATCAAAGAAGTATTATGTTGATGTTTGTGTATGAGTTGTATTTCGTTCGTGAAGGTAGCGGGTTTGAGATGTCATAATATAGCTTTAGGGTCCTTCCTTTCTTGGGGTTGTTACTTATGGTCTCGTCATTTCCTTCGATTTGGAAGGTGCTCTTTCCTTCCAAGCTGAGTATTGGCTCAAATTCAGTCCTGGACATGCTATTCTTATGAAAAAAAATCAACTGCAGTGAAATATACACCTTCCGAAAAACGCATTCTAATTCTCAACACTCAATCTTGATCCTCAGCGACGAACAATCTGGTCTTAGCACAGCATCATCAACCATTCGCCAGAACCATGAAACGTGTGGTGAGAAGGATCCGTCCCAGATTTTGTTGCTCCCTCTGGAAACCAGGATCAATGCATTCATCATTTGCGATTAGCATTCAGCCAGGAGGGTCAGATCAGTCCGAAGGGTATATATGCCAGCTAGAAACTCGACTAATTCTCACTGATGGATTTCTCTTCAGGAAGTATAGATTGTCGTGAGCTTGCAGAGAACTCGAGGAGTTAGTCATGACCCAGTTCTATACGAATTAGTCAACGTACGATCACTTCAAGAGACCAAACACTAGAAAACGCAATACAAAACCAACTTAGGTAGTGTTTGCTTACTGAAGTCGAGTCCTACAGCTGGTATCGCAAACAAATCCATATTGAAATTCCATGGTATTATGAGGAATAAAACTGTATACTGTTGTCTTCACTGGCCCTCGTATTGCTCGTTCCGGTTCGAAAGATAAAAGTCGAAGCCACCTATCGTCTCCCTCCCTTCATGTACCCGAAGCTCATTGAGTCCATCTACCGTGCCATAAGAATGAGCTTTAAATTGGACCAATAACGCCAAAGGGTTCATTCAAGTAGAGACCCACTTTTCCATTGCCAAAGTAAGGGGCTAGTTGTGTTGAAAACAAACAAATTAACAATCAAGGTCAACTTTTCTTGACAAGTGATTAAGGTCAACCAAATATAGGTCGGATTCAAAACCTTGACAGAGGTATTGACTGGTCAAAGCCCCGGGTCATTTTGCCGTCAAGTTACTCCTCCATCTCTTCCACTCCCTCTTCTTCTTGTTTCCCTTCCGCCGAGTCTTCATCGCCAGACTCGACACCCCATTCTCGATGCCTTATTGAGCCCGGTGCTCGTAAGCTATGCTTCTGCACGTACAGACTAACTTCTTCCCCTTCTCCAGCATCGCTACTATGCCACTTCACCAGACCATTACGCTCTGTGACTTCAATACCCGCTGCTTCAACATCTTCATACAAGTGAATATACTCCAGATTGACAATTTTCTTCAACCAGTTCGTCGCATCTTCCACGGTTGAGAAGACGCCTTCCACAGCTGTATGATCTCCTCCAAAGGAAGTTTCATGCAAAACAACATAGACATATTGCTTGGGTGGGGCATCGGACTTCTTGGCGCGCTTTGTCTCGTGCTCATCGGAAGGTGTGTTGGTAGAGCTTGAAGCTCTTTTGGAAGAAAGTGTACTGGTGGACATGACTATGCCTATATACTCGATTGACGGCGGAGTTGATATTATGCTTCAGTCGGAGAGGGTACAATCAAAGTTTGCGATATTTATCTAGGATACTCATTGATGCACGGGCCAAAACTCACCTGTCTCACTCAGTAGAAAGCTCATCAGAAGTATTTGTGGAACGTCCTCACCGGGGACACACTTCTTTTGCCAACATCATCATGCACAGAATACAAACGTTCAAAACTTGCCATCCAATCAGTACGTTCATATATCGATTCGTTACCAAATATGGTTAGCGTCAATAACCTTATGCGGGGTCCCAAAAATGTTCCTCGAAGCTTTGAGCACAAGTCAGTAAAAGTTGGGAAGATAAATAAAATTGACTCATGAATTGACTCACTATCAACATCACATACTCGAGTACATATTTGATGTGAGATCTATAGGTGAAGTTACTATAAATTATCTCAGGACTCTAATAAATCTTGTTTACATTTCTCTTCTTCCTTCTCTCTCACTAAGCTCTGCTTGATCTCCCAACAATTTCTACGCAATTGACATCTCTCTATACTCACCAACAGAATGACTCTCAATTCGTTACGCCGTGGATCTCGAGCTCTGCAGAGCTTCAGCAGAGCCCAGTTGCGTTCTTACAGCCATGCATCAACACCTCTCACCTCACCCTTCGCGCCCCGTCATCTTCTCTCCATTGCAGACCTTACTCCTTCCGAACTTACTACCCTCGTTCGTTCCGCACATTCGCACAAGCTCGCACTGAAATCTGGCTCCGTCCCTACATCTCTCCTCAACTCATTGACTGGTAAGGTAATTGCCATGCCCTTCTCTAAACGCAGCACTCGTACGCGTGTCTCGACCGAATCTGCGGTTACCACAATGGGCGGACATCCTATGTTTCTTGGTTCCGGAGACATTCAATTGGGTGTCAATGAATCACTATACGATACCTCTGTCGTTATTTCGAGTATGACTGCAGGTATTGTAGCTAGGGTGGGACCTCATTCAGATGTTGCTGGTCTGGCAAAGTGGTCGAGTGTACCAGTCATCAATGCTTTGTCTGACGAATACCACCCCTTACAAACTATCGCCGATTACCTCACAATCCACGAAGCATTCCCCTCGCAACCTTCTAGAAGCTCGTCACAAATTACGCCAACTTTGGGCCTGGAGGGAATGAAGATTGCTTGGATTGGAGACTCAAATAATGTTCTCTTCGATCTTGCAATTGGAGCAATGAAATTGGGCATCAACATTTCGGTTTCATCGCCAGAGGGTTACAAAATCCCTGAATATATGCGCAAGATTATTCAATCTGCTGCAACCACAACAGATACTCCAGGAAGACTCACCGAGGTTTCTGTGCCAGAGGAAGCTATCAAAAATGCAGATGTATTGGTGACTGATACATGGATATCTATGGGTCAAGAAGAAGAGTCAGCAAAGAGATTGAAGGCATTTGCAGGTTATCAAATTACAGAGGAAATGGCAAAACGAGGCGGGGCTAAGGAAGGATGGAAATTCATGCATTGTCTGCCCAGGCATCAAGATGAAGTCAACGATGCAGTATTTTACGGCCCCAGAAGCTTAGTCTTCCCAGAAGCCGAAAACAGAGTCTACTCTGCTATTAGTAAGTCCACACATCACCTTTACTTTGAGAAATTCCGTACTCACCAAACATAGCTGCTTTGGAAGCATTCGTAGTCAACAAGGGTAAAATCGTCTGAAGACATTTGAGTTAGCAATATACCAAGGCGCCATCTGGAGTACAAAATCAATGGTAATGAGGAATCACAGAGTCATAGTATGGTCCATCGCTCTTGTTTGAAAATAAAATTTTGATCTCATAATTATGCTATCCGCGCTCCTCAACCTCCCCAAAATTGAAACGCCAAAACCATCTAGGTCATACCAAAATAAAGCACAAGATCCACCAGTCGTGCATGAACCTGGCCATCCTGAGGACTACTTTGTTACCGGTGACAAACTCCATAGTAACCACCACATAAGTTCCGGTCAATCAAACAAACTCCACCACCATTCACCAAATAAGACTCTACATCTAGCAAGTGCCTCGTTCTAATAATTCAATTTTCAATCCTTCATCACCCATTTTCACCAAATAATCAGCACCATCTCCCTACTGGCGTTTTCTAAGCTGTATCCGAGGGAATCAGCCCTCTGGTTGAGATATTTGCAAACTGTTCGATATGCTACGATGATCGAAGTTGATTAGAAACTTCAAAGTTCCGTCGAGGTAAGGTCGGTTCGTATGGGGAAGCCAGTGTTTGTGTTGCCATCTTTGATGAAAATGTTTCAAGTTGGTATTTTCCGATATAGGTGGTGTTGCGAGTAGATCTAAGAGTACGTTATATGAACACCCGTTCTGGGACAATACCTTGGGGCTGCCTCTTTCTCAATTGACCTAAGATAAATGTTTCATAATAGGTGTAAGTCCCTAATGATTTCATTATCAATGGTTGGTAATCCTTGCAAAACCCTCCCGACATTCGTTTCTACAAGGTCCACAGTTTTCAAGACCCTGATGGCTCTAGGACTGTTTTCGTCAAACGATTCATCGCAAAATACATCGAGAACGTCTCTATACACCCCAGGATGGTAGCGGGCTATGAAATCGTTCACTTCATCTAGAAGTGGAGTAGGTCGCCTCACCATCTCTGCTCTCCATCTGTCAACCACTCGTTGATAGCTTTCACGGGCTTCTGCATCGTCCTTCACAGTCTTGTCAATTCCCAGGATCTCAGCTACATTTAAGTACCCTTCCTGGCTCACGTCCCTCCTTAGGAGTTCACTCAAGGAGCAATATCTTTCATCGTAGTCGCAGACCCCAAATTGCAGATTCCACGTTATTTCAATAAATCCCCTTAGCTGATGCTCAATCCAGATCCACGGTGCGCGACAATTTCCACATGTGATGTCGGGATTTCCTTCCCGAAAGTTTGTGTGGGCCCAGATAAAAATGCAATGCAGATGAAAGTTCTTCCCACACTGGCCTCTACACCACGTGGAGTCATCGTCTTCGAGATTCTCAAGGCAGATGGGGCAAGTTTCCTGTTCCTCGACTGACTTTTGTTCACAGAATTTATCGGTTGACCTTAGACCAATCCGATTGATCTCATCTTCCTTCATGTATCTAATCTCGGCCTCCAAGAAGGTAGTTTGGTGACGAAGTGGCGCTGGCAAATCCAGGTACTGCGTGAGAATCTACAATCAAGGCAGTTAGCTATCACTCATCTTTCGATATGTCAGTAAATAGAAAGACCTACAAAGACAATATGAACGCAGAGTATATCTCTTCTGCCTTCATAACAATTGCAAGTTGGCTTCTGTCGTATGCTGACCGTGTACACATTACCGCTGGTACCGAGAACAGCGTATAATATAGACCACCATTGTTCAAGACAACACAGCTTCTGAGTTCGAGCATCTTCAAGCAAGCGCTTGAACTTGGCGGTAGGCTCTGGTAGAAATGGTTCGAGGCGTTTCTCTTCTACCAATACAATTCTGTCACCAACGTACGCCTTGGACATAGTGGCTGTACTTTCTTCCTCATCCCTGAAACCCTCGAATGTGAGATCAACAACTGTCGGGGCTGCGTTGGGCTGAGAATTTTGAATAGGCGGTGCTGCGACGGCTGGAAGCACACTTGGGGCTGGTGGCACCGCAGCATCATTTTCTTCTTCGTCGCTCGAATCTTCCAACGTGAGATCAATGTATGGTGTATCCCCACGTGTCGAGGTATTTTGATTTGATGGCGCCTCAATTGCTAAAAGCACGCTTGAAACTACTGATGAAGCAGTCTCCGCAGCCTGGTTTTCGACGACCGAAGCTTCATTTGAAGTAGGTGGTGCAACAGCTTCTGCATTACGATTTTCTATGGGGACGGCTGGTGTATGGACAGAATTTTGACGTGCACCTCTGCGTCTCTTTGGGGGACGTTCATCTCCACTAGTATCAACATCATAATCAGAATTTTCATCATACACGCGTCTTTGCGAAGTAGATCCATGAGATTGACTGGTTGCGTTTGGGTGAGTGGTCTGGTTAGCTCTCGAGATATAGCTAACTGGAGTTGATTGGGTTGCAACGGGAGTAGGAGCACCGATATTGGCGAAAGTGCTTGAAATGTGCTCTTGTTCCCGCCTAGATATTGTGCGGCGACCATTGCGGAGATCAGAACGGTGACCAGAACGGAATCGAGATGGCCTGCTGCGAGGAGGTGCCATTACGTTTCTAGCTGGCGTGTCGATAGCCATGTCAGCGTCAATATCTTCGGTTGAATTTGGATGATTGGCTCTGACTCTCTGAGCCTGTGGTTCTTCGTCATCTGAATCCAAAGCCAAGTTACGCGAGCGCTTTCTAATCTCTGGAAGGGGAGCTAATTGGGTATCCATATCCATTGAGGAGGTGGATGAAGAGGGACCGCTGACTGCGTTCGAATTGGGACTGCGACTCGTTCTCGATGATAGAGAAGGCATGTTTTGTGATAGTAAAGAGAGGCGAGGGAAATTTTGTTGGGTGTTATATCTTGAGAGATTTGGCAATTGAGTAATAACTTCTTTTTGAGAAGTTACCAAGAAAAAAAGATGATATCTGAAAATATCAAGAAATTGTGATACGAAGATGTAAAATTGATTTGTATAAGAAACTTCATTGATCGAAAAGTTGTTTGTAGACGACTCTGGATGCTGTTCAGATACTCAGAATATTGTGTGCGAGACTAGGAAGAAAAGAAACTTATATAAGGAATTATGAGAGGTACGATTTAGCAAATCATGAATTGACAGTACAGCCGGCGCTAGCGTATATAATTCATTGGTTCTGGTACGTCTAGCTATGGATGGAATATGGAAGACGTAATTGAGAGGTGAATATAGGTTTGGAAATATGACTGTAGCAATGCATATTTAGCCATCTCGTGCGTTGATGAATGCTACTGTAACTCCAAAATTTGTTTTTTTTAGATTCTAGGAATCAATGGTGACTCGGAACTAGACCTGGGAATGACATAGTTTTTCCTCCTGGCTCAAATTGGGGGTATATCAGAATATGGTTCTCTAATAGCATCACTCATAATTGTCAACTCCCACTTTGTCAGACTATGCTAGATTGACTTCGATTTGGACATATGATAGGGTACCCAAATGTGATGGGGGTGATTTTGAAATTGACTTGTCCACAGTGGTAAAATCGAGGCGTTGATTGTAGCTAACTCTTTGCGGGTTTTGGGAATTGCTTCTCAACAACAACGACAACAACGATAACAACGGCGAGACGAATTACATCTTTACAACTCGTAAAGCAATTGTCAATATATATATTGCTATTGAGATGATAAATGATCCTTACTCTTCCATACATTGGCTTTGAAGCATTTCCTCTTCAAGTGAAGTTGATGAGACGATCGAAACTAGCACGATGTTCAACTGCGGCCCGTGAATAATTTCACAGATGTCAAATTGTCAAGAATTCTGAAGGAGTTCAGATTATGACGAGAATAAGAATACTTCACTGGCATTTTCAAGGAGTGTGCGATGCTTTCCAGTTATAGAATCTGAGGTATTGTTCGCATCTTACTAGGAGCCGCTTTTGCAATGAGCGATCAGAATCAGAGTTAGAAAAGAATAGAGAACTGTTTAGCCAAATTGCAGTCAGTCATTCGGTTAGTGGGGTTTAAAGACGATGTTGCAATTTAGGTATTCCATAGGCTGGCAATGTTGAGATTTACCATCATAAGATTACATTTGATGTATGAAACCAGCAGAATTATAGATCTGATACTAAAGGTACCTACCTACATATGGAACGACTGGTTCGATTCTGATTTCCTCTTTAATTCCATATACAGTATATATTCTAGACCTAGATCAACTAAGTTTCAGTACTCCAATATCGATCAGATTGTTCAGGTAACTTCGCTATCGCCAGCAAGGTTAGAGTCTGTCTAAAAACTACATAGTAGCCATACTTAGATAAAAGTTTCCCCCAGAATTCCTTTACAATCAACTTGGCGATACAAATCATTACAACAAAACAGCATCTCCTATCCGAAGCGAACCCCTCCTTTCCTCGCACGCCCCACCCGAGGTTTCCCCGAAAAGGGCGCATGCCATGCCCTCCACATCTATCAATATGCAGCGTCTCAGTATCAAAACCCCACTTCTCCCCTCTTCATAAACCACATCAGCATCCCCAACCCCAATCCCAACCGTAGATAATCTTCTCTCTCCAATGTCCTTCTTGCGCTTGAGATTTGTACCTGGCAAATTATATGCTAAAAACCTTACGTCTTATACTACCCGTCCATACCCAGCAGTAAATATCAGGAAGATGTCTTCCGCAGCAGCACCAGCGGAGAAGTTCGAGTGGTTGGTTGTGTTACCTGATAATGAGGGGGCGTTGGAGAGAAGAGTTAGTGTTAGACCGTGAGTTTTCCTGGGGTTGATGATAGGCTGGCTGTACGCGAGGAGTTTCGTACGAGAGACCCTGATGAGGGGCTTTGTTTTAAGGGGCTCTGCACGAGAAAGTGATGATGCGAGCTTGAAATATATGAGCTAAGAAATTCATAGCAAACATTTTGAAGGTCTAAAATCCGGTCTTGAGTCTGGTTTCTGGAAGATGGGCGGTAAGTTTCACCATTTTTTCTTCACTACATCGTCCTTGAAGACATTCCACTAAAAAACTACACCAGGCGCCTTTCTCTCCGAGCCTCCCACCGGTGACTCTCCTTTGAAGTTCCAAGGAAGTTGCATGATCGCTCTTGCCAGCAGCAAGGAGGAAGTCATTGAGGTATTGAAAAAGGATATCTATGCAGAAAATGATGTTTGGGATTTCAGCAAGGTATGTTTTGTATCAATACCGCAAACCTTCGTGAACACGGGTTACGAAGTTATGGGGCATTGGATTGATTACTGATGTGTGTGCAGATCCAAATATATCCCTTCAAGTGTGCATTCAGAAAGGAAGCGTAAAGAGTTAAGGTTGATTTAGTTGGGGCAAGTTATTCGTGGAGTTTTTTTATCTCTGGAGCGTGATATCAATATTTCAGCTTCTTCCAGTATTTGAAACAGCTAGGACAACAGGAGAATGTGTTGTTGATGCAGTGAATGAATCAAGCTTCTATCAGATTTGCTTCGTGCCCTCTAGTAAAGGAAATGTGTAGTCACGACTCTTGAAGGTGTTTCGGACCAAGTTTTGCTTTTGCTTCATGAATAATCACGACGATTACAGCTGAACTGTCCGGCGACTGACAAAAGATATAAAATGGAACTAGTGTCCAGAGCGAACAAGCAATGGCAATATATTAATTCTAGTAGGAATACTAGGATGTCACGAGGAAATCCTGAGATAACACAAAATGGAAGACAAGTAGTCGCAAAGGGCGCCAGTAACATGAATCAAAGGATTTGGAAGAAGTGAATGCTGTGCAAAACATGGGTGGGAGTAGACATGACGTGGAGTGCTGACTTGTCAGTAGTGGTTAGCGAAGGCTTGTCGACAAAAGATTGCAGGGCACCACAAGGTCTACATTGCGGGTGGCTGGTGTAGTGTAGGTACTCTTACAAAACACTTTGATAGACTCCTGTTTGAAATCCTTGAATTGAATTGTTCGATCTATTTCTCCAAAGTACATGTCTTGGAAGCCTCGTAAGAGGCTCGTTTGATATCATTCTTTGACATCTCAGTCCACCTTCATCATACATAATCACGGCGTGTTCATGCACTCGGCAGTATAGATGGAACCAGGTTTTTATCTTTCGGAAGAATTCATGAATGCTTGCTTATTTATGGAAGCTACCCTACCAGCCCAATATTGCACCGAGGGAATATAAACCGTGGCCATGCATTTGAAAGTACGGAGAGAAAAGGTGAGATAGATATTTAATCGAAGAGACCGAAACCCATATCCTCGTCTGACTCCTCCTTGGCTGTTGCAATAGTTAGTATACGAAATCTCTAAATTACGCGCGGTTGTAAGAATTATCGTACCCTCTTCTTTCTCTTCCTTCTTCTCCTCAGCTGGGGCAGAGGCGTCACCGCTGGCAGCGGCACCAGCAGCAGCTGGAGCGGCTCCACCACCGGATCCGACGTTCAACAAAAGGTCCTTAACATCCTTTCCCTCGAGAGCCTATCAATTCCAACAATCAGCACTGTCCATAGTTCCTCATTCCTCAACTCAGTTGTGGGAATTTCAATCGCATACCTTGGCGAACAAAGAGGTCCAGATTGGCTCAACGTCCTCAATACCGGCGGCCTTGATGAGAGTTTGCAATTTGTCGGCCTATTAATATCGAGTCAGCCACTTATCCACCCAATCGGGCAATCTCGTTTCTCAATCTCGAGAATGTAGGAATTCGTACAGTGATGTCGACACCGTCATCGGCGAGGATCAACGCGGCGTAAGAGCTGGCGAGTTCTGCGTTAGACATTTTGAATATCTAGAATTGGATGAATTAGCAAGAGGCGCAGTAAATGAGAGTGCGACTGCGTATATGCGACATACCGACAGATGGTTGTTTTGTCGGTAGGTTGATGTTCTTGAAGTCCTCGAAGGAAAGGATTGAAAGTTTATGGTGGGAGAGTTTTGGGAAATTCGAAAGTGTGCGTGACTAATATTCAGTCAGGGTTTGATTGGGCAGCAAGCGATAATTTACGGGGAGCCAGTTTGACCAATAGGAAGCACAGGCAACTTCTTATTATCTAATCATCCATCTTCTATCATTCTTTTCCCCAACATAAAAATAGGTGTTCAATACTCAGATAACGCTTCCATCGATCATCTTGATGTCTCAATGTCGGCTCAGATTCGTCGTCGTTTGTCAAGCTACTGTGATAAGGTGATATGGTGATTTTACAGAGAATTCTAACATCTCTCAACGGTAGGTGTATGTAAGGTACACATGATACCGGTATGCGATTTGACCCCATTGCCATCGCTGGTTTCACAAGCAAAAAAATCGGTATCAGAATTGCAGGTGGTTCACCGTAAATGCAAGGCTGAGATTCCCTTTGTGGAACTTGCCCCGCCTTCCCAACCATCCAATAAGGGAAACAATATGACATAGCCAGTAGCTCTTTACTAAGAAACAGCCTTTTGGGATCAACACTATTCTATCGATTTCTAAGTTACTGATTCAAATAACAATAGCAAATGATAGTAAGCTCAATCTACTTCATCAGTACATCAATTATTTGCGACTTCTAAAAATACGAATTAAAGGATCAAGGTCTTCCAACGACACACAAGCAAGTCATCAAAGTCTAGACCTCAACCAACAGCATTCATCATGACTGATACCCCATCTCATCCGCTACCCCTTGATCCTCGCGAGCAGCCTATATTGGAATCGCTCACTTCAATACGGGACGAATTGACTCTTCTAAAGCAAGATAGAACAACCTACATCAAGGCTGCAGATGTACTTGTTCTGCAAGGCAAAGCAGTTGAACAAGTCAAACTTCTGAATGAGATAAGAGCCGATAAGCCCGATGAGCAAAACCGAGGTTAGTAATGAGGAGAAGACGTTTAACATGTAGTGCAATTACTGATCGAGAACCTTACAGTGGATCGCGTGCTGGATGGGTGTTTCCAACTGCTCTCTCTATTCTTCATGACCATTGGCAAAACCAACGAAGCACCCGCAGCCTATTCCCTCACATCCACGATCAAGCGCCTACTCGATCACCTTACCGAAGTCGATCTGTATTGCGAGAAGGACCTAGCACACGTTGCTCAGACTCTCGAGAGACTAGGAGGTATTGTGAAGAATGCTAAGCCGTCTTACTCCCCCTTTCTTCTCACTCTTCTCGGTAACAGAATCGATGTCTGCCAGCGGTCATTGAAGAACTTGAGCAAACGATTAGAGCGAATCGGTGCAGACTTGTTACCCATTCACGAAAAGATCATATCGATATTGAGATCGATATCATTGGCAAATACCAGGGCCAAGGTGAGATAATTGTTATGATGGACCCGCTCTTCGGCTTGAGTGAGAGATTGTTTGAGCGCCATACTGATTATGATTTGGGATTTAGTTTTCAACAACAGAGGTGACGAAGCTTCAAAATCAAATAAAGGAGATTGATTCTCAAAGAGTTGAGGGAAAGTTTGTAACAGCCTCTGGGGAAACACCTCCTGGAAATGATGAAGTTTGTGAATATCTAGAAAGGTGTTTGAAATGGGCGGAAGTTGTTCTAGAAAGGTTAGTTTACAGATGTATATTTTCTACCTACAGTCCATTAACGACCAATCAGAAAGGGGCAATTTCCAGAGGCTTTTCAGGGACCGTATTCCATTCTAGTTGACATTCGAAACAAACTTGAGAAGCTATCTTTGACTCAAGCCTGGTCATTGAGGGAAACAGATTTGTACGACTTCCAGCGACAATTGGACAAAATCGACGAGAGCAGAGTAGACGGCAATTTTGTTGATGCTGAAGGGAAATTTGCCGAATTATATGTCCAGCGGGTATGTACATTACACTTTTTTTTTTTGGATACACAAACTAATCAAACTAGACTTTACTCTATTTAATTCGACGTAGCTATGCTTATATCTACTTTCTTATGGTGTCCTCTGAGCCAGTTTCTGAAGCACTTCTTCCGGTCTACAACCAACTTCAAACTCTGAGACGATGTCTCATTGAAGTCAAGAATTCCGGTGGAGTCAGTTCTCCCAGAGAATTGTATCCTTACAGCATGAAGGTAGGATATACCCTAACGTTTCTGTCTGCCTTGACTTGTCTGACATATTACTCTAGTTGAATTCAATCGATAACATGCGTGTGGACGGCAAATTCATGGTCGGGCCAGATATCCCTGAAGGCCAAGGCAGCGTCACTGATCTCCTTGCAGAATGTTTTGAGCTTAGTTATGAGTTGCGTGTGGCCGCGGAGACCGAAAGCGATGCATAGTAAAATAAGTATTGCTTTATTATCATTTTGGGAGTCTGGTGGTATGCACAATGACTTTGATAATCCTTGAGGCTGGGGGCGTTCTGGGTTATAATTTGGGGTAAACTTTATCAATATTTTAGGTATGGTGAAGTCTTTGTAAGATGTCTGGATCAAATACAAGGTACAGGTGCAACACCAGGGAACTTAGGGGGGATCATCAGTGCACGGAAAGTCACTTATGTGCAATTATAACAAGGCGTACAATGGAGCAGATTTGACTTAATACTGATAGCGATACTAAGGTGGATTGATGTGAATTACAATTGATACTTCGTAAAATCCAAGGAGGGTCTAGGGGCTCCCAGGTCTTGAATACCACTCGGGTCTTTTAACTTTTACCCCTTCTTTTTCCCCAGCCACCGCAACGACAGAGTACTCCTATGTCCGATGTTCACCAGCCACGTGATCCACCAACTCCGATTCCTACTTACCACAGAGACACTCTTCCAGTTCTATCGGCTGAGATTGTGGGTATACGGTACCGTTTCTCTCATTTCCGAGAATTACAGCGGATCTTTCGATCTCTGATGTCACCAGAATTGCCCCAAGTTGCTCAAGAAGCGACAGTGGGCTCGATAACCATCTGTAGTTAGCCTCGAGGGGGCTCAACATGAGGCTTCATATCGCTTCCCGTTGCTTTCCAGCTTTATCAGAACCACCAGGCACAACAAGTTTGCGTAGCAGCACTACAAATTCTGAAATCAAGCATGCCTTCAATTCAATGCTTCTTCCACGAAATCCGCGACTCGTGTAACTCCGTCTGCTTATACCACAAGTTCCAGCTTCCCAGAGTTGAGAACCGTTGAAAGAACCTCATCTAGCTCTCATAACACTAACATCCTCAATCGCCCCATCTCCACTACTTTTCGTCCCTCCATGTCCTTGTCCCTCCCCAACCATCTTCTCAATAATTTTCGCCTTTGCCACTGCCCTCTTGTACCTATCATCGAAATCACCCACTGCTTCTTCCGAATTCTCTGTCGACAAGCTTTCAGCTTCCGCTAATGCATGAAATACTTTCACATGTTTTGCTAATCTTTCGTTCTTGGCCAGTTCGGACAACTTGAGATCATGTGATTTCTCTCCTTCCTTTGTCTCACGCTCCCGCTTGACCTCTGAGCTTGAGATTGTGGAGATTTTGGGCTTTTGGAAAGAAGGGGTTCGGTTGGCCCATACGATAGATTTTCCGTGCAATCGACCCATTTCGACATATTTTTCGAATCCCTTTTCAAGTCCGAAAGTCCGCCCTTCTATGCGACCGGCGGTTATGCCTTCGGAGAGCCCTTGGTTGTAGCCAGTGGAATAAAATTCTTCCTCGAGATTGAGGATATCTTCAAAAGGATCGACAGTGGCCATTTTGGTGTGTGATGTGATTTGATGCACTCTCAGGAAAAATATAGAAGTAGGCGTTGGAAAATCGTATATTAAAATCCCGATATATTACTTCGCCTTAGATTCTGGCTAGAACGAAACTTTTCTTTCTGATTTAGATGTATGTTTCTGAATATTTTGAGCACTTAAGACTATTTTCTGTTGAATTTGCTTGTTAACTGTGAGATGGAGAGAAAATGCGACATCTCGGATTCTCCATAGAAAGGTTGTATTACAAAGCAGAGGACCCCGCCAAAGCCTGACTCACCCTCACCCGAGTAACATTAATAAAATCCACAGCGGGGTTCTTTCTCTTGAGGTTTCCTTCCCAACACAACAATCAAAATGACGACTCCAAACATTATCCTACCTGAGAAGGGCAAGAACAACATCTTAATTACCAGTGCCTTACCATATGTGAACAATGTTCCTCATCTTGGAAATATTGTTGGTAGTGTGCTGAGCGCCGACGTATTCTCTCGTTATAGCAAGCTGAGAGATCGCCCAACCCTCTATATCTGTGGCACTGATGAGTATGGTACTGCTACGGAAGTCAAGGCTTTAGAAACAAAGCAGACTCCTAAGGAGCTTTGTGATGAATTCCACAAAAAACATAAGGATGTTTACGACTGGTTCGAGATTGGGTTCGATTACTTCGGAAGGACGACTACGGAACAGCAAACGATCATCGCACAAGATATCTTCATGAAATTACATAAGAATGGGTACTTGGAGGAGCGCACAACTACACAGCCCTACTGCGAAAAGCATCAATCTTTCCTTGCAGATCGTTTTGTTGAAGGTACTTGCCCTAAGTGTCAATACGATGATGCACGAGGTGATCAATGCGATAAATGCGGTAGTCTTCTTGACGCTTTGGAGCTTATCAATCCTGTTTGTAAGGTCGACGGTGCCACCCCAATTCCACGCGAGACGAAGCATATCTTTTTACTTCTTGACAAAGCACAACCTGCGATTGAGGAGTGGTTCAACAAATCAAGCGAGGAAGGAGGATGGCCCAAGAATGGTATCAGTATCACGAATTCGTGGCTTAAACAAGGATTACAAGGGCGAAGTATTACTCGAGACTTGAAATGGGGAACACCAATTCCTTTGCCTGGTTATGAAAACAAGGTTCTTTACGTTTGGTTTGATGCTTGTATTGGATACCCATCGATTACTGCAAACTACACAAAGGATTGGGAGCTTTGGTGGCGCGATCCAGAGAACGTTAAGCTTTACCAATTCATGGGCAAGGATAACGTTCCATTCCACACTGTCATTTTCCCTGGATCTCAATTGGGAACTGGAGATAAATGGACAAAACTCAACCATCTCTCCACAACCGAATACTTGAACTACGAGAACGGAAAATTTTCCAAATCCAGAGGTGTAGGTGTCTTCGGTGATACTGCAAAGGATACTGGCGTTCCACCATCCGTATGGAGATATTATCTATTGTCGAATCGACCTGAAACTGCAGATTCGCAATTTGAGTGGGCAAACTTTATTCAACTGAATAATTCTGTCTTGCTAAATAACTTGGGTAACTTCGTCAACAGAGTTGTCAAGTTTGTCAATGCAAAGATGGATGGAGTTATTCCAGAGTTCTCTCCAGAATACAAGGATGACAAGTTCGATGCCCCTGCTTTCATCGAGGAGGTCAATGCTCAGTTGAAAGACTATAACAACGACATGGAAGCTGTAAAGATTCGCGTCGGTTTAGACCAAGTCATGAAGATATCAACCAGCGGAAACAACCTTCTTCAATATCGTCTAGATAACGCCAATCTCGCCGAGCACCCAGAGAGAACTCACACTGTCATCGGACTCGCTCTCAATCTCGCTTATCTCATCGCATCCATCACATCACCTTTCATGCCCTCAACATCCGATTCCATCGTCTCTCAACTTTCGGCCCCACTCATCTCTATCCCCGACAAATGGAACCCAGCCGTTCTCAAGAGCGGCCACAAAATCGGTAAACCAGCATATCTCTTCACACGTATTGATGAGAAAAAGGCCGAAGAATGGAGAAAACAATATGGAGGAACACAAGCTTCTAGATTTGCGGAGGAAGAAGCCCAAGCCAAGAAGAAGGCGGACAAGGCGAGAGATAAGGAGAGAAAGAAGGCAAAGAAGGAAGCGGAGAGAGCGGCCAAAGCTGCTGGAGGCGCCGAAAAGAAGGAGCCAACTGCTGGTGCTGAGGTTGAAATTCCTTTAAGAGGAAAGGTTGCGGAAGAGCAAGCTCCTCCTCCTGCAGCTGCACCATAAAGAATCACCAATAGATGTTGATGAAACGAAATGTGAAGTTATATTTAGCGAGCGATTTGGTGATGGGGTGTGCAGCAAAAGTATGGAGTTTATGCAGAATAGAAAAGAGGAAAGGAAGACTCTTGAAAGTTATGATTTTTGGTAGCGAAGTATGTTTAGAAATCCGGTTATGCTTGCTGGAGAGCAGAGAGTCGCATTGGTTCACAACAACCAATTGGGAGAAACAAATGAAAGAGAAAAATAAAAAATAGATGATCAATATTATCGAGGGAATGTTTTCAGCAGAGCACTGTGAGCAAATATAAAAGTATCTTGATACATCGAAGGGTAGTTTTATCATTATCATACAACTCCCATCATCATGCGGGCATCATTAACTAACTTGCGAAGAGACCCATTCCTTCATAGAAGCCCCATCCCAAAACTATGCATCCGTATCCGCCATTAAAAAAAACAAGTGACTATCTCTCGCGTCATGCGTTCGAAGCCATATCATCATTACCCATTAACGACATCACAATTTGATAATGTTTGCACACGTCTTAGCTCGCTTGCGAGCATGAACAACTCGTTCCTCTCGAAACAATATCTGGGAAATTTATTTCCCGCCAAACCAGCTGGAAATACCGCTCTTAGCCTTCGCAGCTTCGGCCTCGACTTTGCGGTCTACTTCGTCGATCTTCTTCATGGTGGTTTGGGCAGCGTCGTTCTTGTATTGCTCGAATTTTCCTTCGGCTTTGGCGAGTTCGGCGCGGGCTTGGTTGGTCTGTGGGACGGGGAGTTAGTTGTTTGTGGGAGTGGGGTGGATGGGAGGCTAGAAAGGTAGAGATGATAGACATACAGCAGAATCAAGCTTAGCACCAGCTTCAGAACCCCATTTCTCGGCTTCCTTTTGAGCTTGTGTGGTGCGACCTGGGATCTCGGACTTTACTTTTGCGGAAGCACGGGAGAGATCACCTATTTGGGTGTACTGATTAGTTATTGGCTCAATGCGGAGTATTGTATTATTGTGTTATGAAGCGAGGAAGTTTGAGGGATTTGAGATTGTTGATATTTGGTGGCGATATTGGATGGTGGAAAGGGGGTAATGAGGCAAAATGGGATTGAGAAGGAGAATACATACTTTCAAATTGCTTCTCAGCAACCTTGGGACTTCCGCCTGCGCTATATAAATAATAACCTACACCACCGGCGGCGGCGAGACCAATGTAGAGAGGAGCGCGGGAACTGCGTTGAGCCATTGTGATATGTATAGATTGATTTGATTGAGATTGGTTGTATTTGTTGATTGCTGAAGAAGTTTATTTGTAAGTAGATGGAAGTATTGGAATATAATACTAAATGAGAATGTTTCTGTTCGAAGGAAGTAGAAGGAAAAGAGAAGTTCTTGAAATAAGGGAAGGTAGTACGGGAGGTTTTTGTAGGTGATGGTTTGATTGGTGAATTTCTTGTTTATGAAAGTATTACGACGAAGGATGCTTCTTCTTTTTCTTCTGGTTCTCTTCTCTTCTCTTCTTTTTCGATGATATGATGTTTCTTGGATTGATGATGAGGGGGAAGTGTAACGTCATAGGTTTAGCTATCCTGGTCAAGACTGGATGAAAGCTCGAGATGAAAGCGGCGGGGGATGTGGCGGGGGATGTGGCGGTGCTATTGATGGGTCACGGGGTTGTGCTTTGGTAAAGCTGGAGGTTCCAAGGTCATAACTTATTATTTAGTCTATTTGCTTTGTTCTTGTGGGAGAAGAGGATTAGAGGATTAATATCATTTGGGTAGGGGATGTTATTTGGAATACCATTTATTATTACTGAGTAGGTAGCCATCAGCATCGATACAAATGATTGAAATTAAATACACCCATACACCCATACAAAGATACATAGATACATAGATCCATAGATCCATATCCATGTTTCATTCGCCTCACTCCTCATCAAGCATGGAAGATCGGTACTGGGAGATCAGAAACATATACAACCTGAATACCAGGATGCCAGAGTGAAATATCCTAGCGCGTCATAAAAAAAAACGGGGGCGCGCAAGTATCAAAGCTACCCAACCCACCCACCTAGTACTTATTAGTACTTATTATTAGTAGTCAGCACCAATGTTTTATCCCAATCCGTTCTTCCATCTTCTTCAATTGATCCAGACAGAGTCTAACTGCTTACATAGGTAGCTAGGCTGGGTATCGTAGGTAGGTAGGTAGGTAGTTGGTAGTTACCTAGCAGATGCCATACTTGCTCCGTACATGGTTTTGGTTTTGGAACATTCAATTGAACATCAATTCTTCCAACAAAATAACTTGGAACAGACGTGCAACAAAATTCCATTCACAACTCTCTTTTATCGAAATCAATCAAGGAATTCCTGGGGGGATTGACTTTCATTACACAGTGACCCATGAGATAGCTTGGCCGAGCTATCAGCAATCTAGATTTTAGTTCTCAACACGAGCATCTTTAACCAAAACAAGACCAGCTTCGATTTTATTTTTAATTTCAAGGAGAGGAAGACGACCAACCCTCCAGCCAGCCAGCCAGCAGAAGCGCAACTCAATTCAACGGCTATGCAGTTCTCGTGAAATCGAGAGAATGTCCATTTTTCAATCCAAGAATAAGAGACCTCAACCACTAACCGATGCTGACTATGATCATGAAATCGGATTGGTGGATCACACAGATCCAAATGCGATTCAAAGTCGGAGTCGGAGTCGGAGTCGTTCAAGAAGAGGGCAGGTCCAAATTGATGACCTGCCTGCGATAATTGTAACAGATTCGTCGTCGAGGGATCGAGCTGATGAGCCATTGAGGAGAAGGAGGTCTTTGAGGGCGGAGTTGACAAGGAGGAAATGGAAGAAATATAGAGATGCGCATGTGGCCGCAGATGAAATTGAAGATAGTCCTATTAAAGTCAACTCGATGGTGTATGGGAATATTCGTTACCATTCATATGCGCAAGTCACTAACTTTATCCCTGCAGAACCATACCTTCCGAGGTCTATGATGCCGTCGACGATGAAGAGAATCGGGGCCGAAGTCGAAGAAGAACAAAAGCTCAACAGGAACGGGACAAACTGCCTTGCGAGATTGATATCTTATATGAAAATGAACGAGGGTTGATTCTATGTGGATTGCATATGTTTTCTGGTCAAGCATTGGGGGTTCTGGATGCCGCGCCTTGGACAAAGATCACGAACAAGCCCAGCTTGACAAATACTTCGAATGCTCAAGTACCGGATCCAAGTTGGGAATGGGCGTGGCCAGAGTGGATTGTCAATCATGATGACGGGGTAAGCACATCGACAATCTGAGGATCTAATCCACTAAGCTAGAACTTGGACTCTTGATCGCCAATTGTCCATGGCTATACTATTTGGAATATATGCTAATGGTGTAAACTAGGTCGATGATGAAGGGTGGGAATATTCTTTCGCTTTCTCCAAGAAATGGTCATGGCATAATGCCAAATGGTATAGCTCATTTGTTCGAAGAAGAGTATGGATTCGAAAACGAGTTAAAAAGGGTGATATGCCACTACACGCTCACATGCTTAATGAGGATTATTTTACTATACATCCAGTAAGTACTTTATTATTATCCATCATCGTCATTCAATTGAACACGAAATCCAAAATCATCTCCAATTATGATTTTCAGCAATACTGATTTCGTTTATTAGCCTCGTAGTACAAGTCGCGCAACGACTCTCACAGGCCCCAATGCTTTAGAGGATGGTCGAAGTCGGAACAGTCTAGCAGCCTCAAGCCGCAATTACGAAACCGAGTGGAAGGTCGAGGAAATAAGTAATATTGCAACTCTAATGAAAGTGCTCCGAATTTGTCGAATCGATAGAGAGAAAATGGAAGCAGTGGAGAGTTTTATCAAACATGGGGGCGAGGAATTGCATTATTTGACAGAGCCGGAACATATGCATGAGATTATGAATATGTTTATCTTTCAGGCGAGTAGACGGATTCTGCTGGCGAGATTGATGAAGGAATTTGAGGAGTCGGGTGGGGAGGTTGAGGAGGGTAAAAAGGGGGAAGGGGACGAGACTGAGGCCGACAGTGCGAGTATGAAACGAAGACAACGTGCCAAGAATCTTGAAGCAGCACTTAAAGCTGCAGATCAAGAAGTCAAGAGATTGGAATATTGGAGTGATGTTCGACGTATGGCCGAGAAAGGAGAAACGATTGGGGCAGTGGATGATGAAAAAGGATGGGATGGGAATTGGGAGGGCTTGGATGGGAGTGGACCCAAAGATGCGAAATTTGATGGAAAGGTAATGGAAGGGGAGGAGGGGGGTAGCATTGAGGAAAAAGAGAATGGGAATAGTAATAAGAGGGATAAGGGAAAGGAACGCGCTCAAGATTGAACGGGTTCGCTTAATATATATCGGCAGCGATAAATGGGGTTTTATACATATGAATGGTTCAGTCAGACACACGAAATGGCGGATCGATGGGTCCCGGGAATGGCGTTTCTATCATTTCGACACCTTTTGAGTGGAATTCGAGAGAAGGTGCATGGCTTTTTGCGTTTTGGACTGGATTGTATATTTTAAAGTTGTTGGGTTGGGTAGTATTGTATACTAGGTAATTCGATACTTCTGGAACTGAAGCAAATCGGAGTTCACAAGGGAGGATGGCGAGATGATTGATCGGTAGGATGGGAGTATGAAATACCCGGATAGGATTAAGATAGGATGAATGGAAATGAAAGCATACCTACTCTTCCTTTAAAAATAATAATATGTTGTATAAAAAAGTGTGGTATTCGATACACATATTCGTTCATTAAGCTCGTCTACAGCCCCTTTTATTTGGCCAAAAATTTCTGGAAAGCTTCATGCTCAATCGCAATATTGCCAACCGCCTTCAACTTCTTTCTTCCCTCCTTCTGCCTATCCAATAACTTTCTCCTTCTCCCAATGTCACTTGCGTGTAACTTCTGCAATACATCTTTCCTGAACGGCTTAAGCGTTTCTCTCGCGACAATTCTTTTTCCCGCTTGCGCTTGAATGATAACCTCAAACATTTGCCTGTCGACATGTTCTTTGAATTTGGTAACCCATTGTCTACCTATCTTTTCCGTCTGACTTGTATGTACGACTCTTGCCACGGCATCCACGGGACCTTTATTCACGAGCAGTTGGAGTTTCACAATACTACTCCTGCGGAACCCTGCATCTTCATAGTCGAGACTTGCGTACCCTTTCGTTGCACCCTTGAGTTTTCCGAAGAAATCGTCGACGAGTTGGGCGAGAGGGATGTCATATTTGAGAATTACTTGGGTGGCGGTGAAGAAGGTGAGATCGACTTGTTCGCCGCGGTTTGATTCGCAGAGTTCGATTACTTTGCCGAGATATTCTTCCGGGAGGGTGATGGTTGCTGAGACGTAGGGTTCTTGAAGTTCTTGGACGCGTTGGTGTGTGGTTTCTTGTTCAGGGAAGAGCGCGGGGTTTTGGATGATGGATTCTGTTCCGTCGCGCCAGATGACTTTGAAGGGCACGGTGGGTGGTGTGATGATGATACTTGCGCCATGCTCTTGACGGAGACGATCTTCGAATACGGAGCAGTGAAGAGTACCAAGAAACCCTAAACGCCATCCTGCACCAAGCGCTTCTGAAGATTCCTTTTGTAAAGTTACACTTCGGTCGTTGAGTACGATTTGGTTGATGGAGTCTTCCAAATGATGATAGTCGCTTTGATCAACTGGGAATGCTGCCACGAAAACCATAGATTTTGGCTCCTCGAAGCCAGGATATGCCTCGACTAGATGTTCTGAGCCAACAGTGGTATATGTGTCACCACTTAGAGCCTCTTGACTTTTCTTCATACCAGGGTTGAAGTAGATGTATCCAACCTGCCCAGCCCTCAAAATAGTTTGAGGTGTCTGGTCCGGATACATAATTCCTACTTCACCCACGAAATACTTAATCCCGGTTGCAAAACTCACAACTTGGTCACCGGCCTTGATCGTTCCATCGAAAATCCTAACCAGTAGAATAACGCCCTTGTAGTTATCGTACCATGAGTCTACTAACAATAACCTCAGTGGCTTAGTATGGTCGCCAACTGGCGCTGGTATTTGTTTAATAACATTCGGAAGGATGGCTGGAACATTTAATCCCGTCTTTGCGCTGACCAAAACTGCATTCTCGGGCTCTAATTCAAATGCTTCTTCCATTTGCTGTAATGCCCTTGGTGAATCTGCAGTCGGCAAGTCCACCTTATTAACCACTGGCACCAATGTCAAACCCTGTGAAAAAGCCAGATAGAAATTCGCGACCGTTTGAGCTTGAACTCCTTGACTTGCATCTACTAGTAGCAGAGCCCCTCCACAACTAGCATAAGACCTCGATACCTCAGCTCGAAAGTCCACATGTCCCGGTGTGTCGACCAGATGAAGTAGATAATCTTCCCCTTCATGACTCCATAACATACTACATGTTTGCGCCTTAACAGTAATACCTCTTTCCCGTTCTACTTCCAGCTTATCCAAGATCTGCTTATCGCCACCAGGTTGGATCGTGCCCGTCAATTCGAGTAATCGATCACTAAGTGTACTTTTTCCATGATCTACATGTGCGACGATGCAGAAGTTCCGGAATCGTTCTATAGGTATAGCTTGGATGCGACGTTCTAGATCCCCAACGATTTTCTTAGCAATAGCATATCGTGTCACCGATGTGGTGAATGTTCGAGGGAAGGAGAGAGGGAGGAAGTGGGACGCATATTGAGATCTGATAGTGCTGGGAAGCCTAAGCAGGTTCAATGGACATCGCTGCATTTGTGGAGTGGGCTTCACAGCATGAGGACGCGGGGTTGAGGATTGGGGAAATTTAATTTTGGGGTTGCTTTGCTTGCGACGGAACTTTCCGATGCCGTGGTCGCTGAGGCAACCGATTAATTATTTTGGGCTCTTTACTTTCTTTTTATCAGAGACACATACATAGTTAAGAAAGCCCGCCAGGTTGTAGAACATAATCATTTTCCTGAACTACAGTCAATATGTCGAGCACAAAACCAACCACAAAAGCAGCTACAAAGCCAACCACAAAGTCAAAAGACAAATCTGATAAGTCGGACAAGACAAAAACTCATAAACTCTCTCTGAAAGGTGTGTCGAACTCTGTGAAAGTCAAATCGCAGGGCTAATAGTATATAGGTTCTTCGAAACTTGTTGCGGAATTTGTGAGTACTAGATGTCTAATCTGAAGGACGGAAACTAATTTGCCCAGTTCCAATACTCAATAAATACTATTCTGTAAGTGTTACCTCATCTGCCAATAGTCTACAAATCACTAATAGTTTCACAGTTTTCAACGAGGTGTATACCCAGCAGAAGACTTCTCAGCGTTTGTCTATCCAATTCAGATCGTAGTCGATGAACATTTCAACTAACCATCTTTGTACAGAGTCAAAAAATATGGCCTCACAATGCTTGGTTTGTGCTCCTTATACAATATCAATCCAAACCCCTCACCTCTCATCTCCATAATCATCATGCTATATTCAGGACTAACTCCACTTCATCAGTTTCCTCAGACGACCAAGTCAAAGCCTACATCAAGAAAATCATGTCTCAACTCGACAAATGGATGGTGAATGGAAAGATTACCAAACTAATCGTCGTAATTACTTCCAAAGAAACCGGCGAAGATGTTGAACGCTGGCAATTCGACGTCGAAATCTTCAACAAACCCTCCAAGAAATCATCCAAATCTAAATCTTCCACTACTCCATCCACATCCGAAAATGCACCCACAGAGGGAGAAACACCAGCACCAGCCCCCGCACCCGAGAAAACCGAAGCAGAAATCCAATTGGAGATTCAATCAATATTCCGACAGATTACAGCTAGTGTTACATTCTTACCAGAACTAGATGGTGCATGCACATTTAATGTTCTAGTCTACGCAGATGCAGATAGTGAGGTTCCCATGGAATGGGGAGATAGTGATGCGAGAGAGATTGTGAATGGAGAAAAGGTTCAATTAAGAAGTTTCAGTACGGCTAACCATAAGGTTGGAACGATTGTCAGCTACAGAGTAATGGAATAATGAATCGGGAAGGGATTGGAAAGGGATTGGAAAGGAGTTATGCGTGCTTTACGAATGGATGGACAGGATGAATGGATTGGCTTTGGCTTTGGAATTTTGTCGTGGGTATTCGCGTGGGAACGAGAGGGATCTGTAAAGTTATGGATGAGTTGGAGATGTTATATAGGATAGCTAGGACTATCACTCTCCTTTATTTACGCCAACGGTGATGGAATTTTATGGTGTAAAATACGGGGTTAGGCGATGGATATTATGGATCAATAGAACGAACGCACTTCTTACTTCTGAAACTGTTTTAAATGTGGTTCTCATCAGAAGAGAGAAACAATTGAGCTCTCATATCTGTGAATTTAATATGCCCATATAGGAGATTTCGTAGCAACTATCAAGTTATCTTCCGTATCCAAAGATTGTCAAAAGCATCTTGCTTTACATGATATTGATATGGGAACATCTCGCTCCATCGTCTCTTACTTACAGCCTCTGTATCGCTTCTTCACTTCCTTTAGGCACGGCTATCTATACTCCTTTTCTCTGTTGCATTGTTGCATTGTCGGATTCCTTAAAAACTCACCTGTTATCTCACCCACTCAATCTTCGAACAAGATGGCTTTAATACATCGAGCATGTTACTAATAACCAGCTTATGGTTACCCGTACCATTCGTTGCACATCCCATAATGTCAACCACACGAAATTCCAAAAAAAGAAAATGCAAAGTATAAGAATTATATCTCTTATCCCACCTGCCCCTACCTCCTAACTTCTCAAGTCTCCTATCGCACACCTCAATTAATATCAATCATACGAAAAGCGAAATGTATTCCCCCTAGACTTTTCTGCTTCGAGAGGTCTGATGTAAGGTTATCTCACCTGTATTCTCGTACATCTAGCCTGAAGAAAAATCGAGCATGAGAAGATACTCTCCGGCCAGCTTTTCATTTTGATTTCCTGCAGTCGACCAAGTTTTGCATCTCCGTCTAGCCCAAGACAATATATGTCAGACATTGAACTTCGGGAATCTGTATCTGAATCAGTAAGTTGATTCTCATCGTTAGCTTGGGAGACCAGATCGATTGTTGTGGTGACCATTGAGCACATTTCTACCAACGTATGTATGGTCTAGTATTTGCAGGCCAAGGGATTATTGCAGTAATTACTGGAGTACCTTAAACCGGAGTAAATATTCTATTTTAATAATTTCATTTTTTATTTTTCATATCTCGTTGATTAATAATGCTACGTAACAGTTGTATCTAATTATGCTTTTAATGACTCATCTCTTCGTAGTGTTTCTAACTCTTACAATGTCCCATCTTTTACTGTGTTATAGCCTTGATCCCTTGGAGTAATAAACCAAAAACCAGACCCCGTGCAATATCTTCCCTCTGCAATGCATCAAACACTTTTCCTAATGCTTCTCCGGTAGCTGCTTGTCCCATCACCCCCATTAGGGCAACGGGCATGCCTCTCTCTAGTAGAAGCTTTCTTGCTTTGGTCTTCAACTTCTCTTTCTGCTCTGCAGTCATCTCTTCTGGCCAGGCTTTCAACTCGGCCTCTGTAGGCAAGCCATTCTCTCTTAATTTGTGAATGGCAGAAGCGATTCCTGCATCGGAAGTATAGGCCGAGATAACGGATTCTTGTAAAAGACCTTGAATGGAGGATAAAGAAGGGTTTCCTGGACGAAGAAGAAATGTTTTTGCGGCAGTGAGGAGTGTGCGTCGGAAGGTCCAAGCAGAAGACAGAGTATATAGTTCTGTTATAATGGCGAAGAGGAGCTCGATTGCTACTTTGGTTTCTTCTTCATTC
Source organism: Botrytis porri (assembly GCF_014898465.1). NCBI lineage: Eukaryota > Fungi > Ascomycota > Leotiomycetes > Helotiales > Sclerotiniaceae > Botrytis > Botrytis porri. Next base: position 1,576,142 of record NW_024066081.1, on the reverse strand, counting down.
AGTGGGGCAGTTTTCTTCTCTTTTGATAGTATAGGTGTTTGGGTTTTGTCACTGCCCAGCATGTCCTGATTTAGTGACTTCTCGGTTAGGGCAGGCTTTTTCTCATTTGCTGGTGTAGGTGCAACGCTATTGTCATTTTTCAGCACATCTTGGTGCAATGACTTCTCGACTGAGGTAGATTTCTTCTCGTTTGGTGCTGTGACTGCACCGTTACTTTCATTCTCCAGCCCAGATCGATTCGATGACGTGTCGATTGGGGTAGTATAATCATCGGGCATCTCAGTAGGTGGTGGCGGCAAATGTAACTTGGATGTTGATGGAGCTTGACTAGGCTCACGACTGTTTGACGGGCTGTAGGCGGTGCTCATATGGCTGCTTACAGATGATCCTCTGGTTCTAATACCAGACTCCTCTTCAGCGCCTGGAATAGAACCACGACTTAACTTTCGTCCGAGAGACGCAGTCTTTCCAGGATGTGAGACAACTGAAGCTGCTTTCATGCTCTCTTCGCTCAATCTACCCCTTTTTTGTTCAAATGAGGAACCATTTGATGAGGCCACGCTATCCACTCTTGACAGAGCCGGTGTTGACATACGATTTTGGGATTGCAAGCTATTCTGAGATACCATACTATCCACTCTTGACAGTGCCGGTGTCGAGATACGGTTTTGAGAGTGCAAGCTACTCTGACTGGCTTTCTTTTGTGCGAGTGATCCAATGTTGCTGAAAACTCCCGTGACCCCAGCAGCTGCCCCCTTTGGAGCGCTTTTAAGTGTATCAAAAACGCCTTTGCCCATGTTCTCTAGAGAAGATGTAGGCCAGTTAAAGCCAGCTTTTGTAGAAGTTGCCGGCATCGTCCCTTGAACCTTTTCCAAGAACCGTTTCATGCCCTCGGTTTCAGCAAGTGGCTGGTGAGTGAGAGCATCTTTCAGATATTGTTCCAATTCACCGCGTAGCAATGGTTTAGTGAGGGTCTTCCAGTTTGGTAGCTCTTGGTGTTTCTCAATGAAAGTATTCGCTCCCGAAACTTTAGCGATTCGTCCAAGCACCTCATGTAAGGTCTCGAAATCCGAATATCTTCGGACAATCATCCATCCGGGATGGATCGATGACTGTGGTTCAATTTGGACCATATAGTCCATTGTAGGTTTGTTCTTGATCCTTGCTTTATCGGAAGCGACAGAGTCATCATAAATAATGATATTTGCATTATGTAAGGTTAGAGGCACTGGCTTGCTTCTCCGAGGTGAGGTTTCATTTGAGTATAATGCGGCAGGCGGTGGGGGCACGATCTGGTCGAAGCTGGTAAACGAAGAAGTGGTGTGAGGGGTTGTAGGCGATATAGCTTGCTTCGAGTCAGGAGACATAGGGGATCTGCTGTTCGTATCGGATCCAGATAGAGAAGGTCTTGAGTCTGTGGTAGGGGTATGAGGCGGAATGCCATTTGTGGAAGATACAGGAACCGAATCCGGTTGTAAATTCTCTTTGATATTTTGATCGTCAAGAAATTTATTTTCTTCATCTTTGAAATCGCCAATTTGCGCAAGTTTCTTTGCGTCCTCTGCAGCAATCAACATGCTGAGTCTCTTCGCTTCTGCCATAGCTTCATTGTTGGCATCCTCGTCCGATGTTTGTCTTTGATGCCCTTGTTTCTTAGGGGATCTAACAATACTAATATTTCCGACGTTGCCATCAATGTCGGAGAATGGATCGTGTATATTTCTACGGTCCATGGCTTCATCAATTGCCTGTCCCAATCCCGGCTCTCCGTCCTCTAGAAGGTATACAATCCATCCATTGATAAACTCCGGCTTGGAACAACTTTTCAGAGTCATCTCTAAGACAACCCCAGCTAGTATCTCCCTTAAAAAGATTCTGGCTGGTCCGGATTCGTAGACCGACTTCTCAAGGAAGCTTCGTAGAAGATCGTCTGCTGCCATTGTAAACTTTATTTTCTGCTGTGTCTCATTCATAATGTTGGCTAGACTGCTCTCTGGGTTTGCACTCAAATAAGCGGTAACCATCTCTCCGACAGGCCGGCTTGTTCCCGGGGTCGCCGAAGTTGCATTCGCCAATTCATTGAGAAAGACAATGGTAATGGAAGAGGAATTGGTAAGGAAATCGAGGAAAGTGTCGGCAGGTCGCTTTCTCGACAAACGTTGAGACATCGATAGAATGAACCTCGTGAGGGTTGATTTCGCAGCAAGGGGGAAAGCTTCATCGTTTGGGAGTATTGGACTGTACCAATACTTGACATAATCCCGAATGACGGCATCAACCAAGTCGTTTAACGCAGTGGCAGTCTTAGGTCGGAAATTCTCGAAGTTGCTTCCTGTGCCAGCCTCAACCAGTTCGCACTGAATGTCTTTTGGCTCGACTGCTTCTTCTCGCACAGCCAAAGCACTTTTCTCTGTAAAAATTGTATGTAAGATGACACCGCCTAGGCCTCCAAGGAGGAGGAGAAATAGTCCATCGATTATCATGTATATGCCGAATGATAATACAAGGGCTGTCAAAATAAGCTGCTCGTTCGAAGCCGTCGAAACAAATCGTAGTAATCGTGTAGTTATGTGGTCGTCGGTCGCGACTTCCGCGACCTTGGACTCGTTTGTTGAGTCCATTGTGAGCATTCAGGTAGTTATGTTAGCTGACAGGATCGTATTGTTTGATGTTGTTATAAAGTTTGAACTTGTTATGGTGATTCAATGCTGCTGCCGCAAAAGAATCAGAAAGTGCGAAGTCCGAAGGAATGCTATTGCAATGTTAATCCAAAGTCATTCTACTCGCAAGGTCGATTGAATGTCAATCGTCATTGCCTAGTTTAGCGTAGCTTCTATTTCGAATAGCTTCATGTACTAGGGGTACTAAAATTAAGGACAAATGTCAAAAGAACAGAAAGGGTGTTCGATACTCACATTGCAAAAGTAATGAACTCCATTTTGAACAATGAAATGTTGGTTTGGACTACCGTGTACCTTCTTTTTGGACCGCGAGCTTTGAGGCTGAGTTGAAACAAAATGGTAACTCAATGTTGTTATCAAGCGATAACACTACCTAGTACCTGCTGTACTGTGTACTCAAAAGGCTGCATGCCATATTACAATGATGTACATTTATGCTACCCGACCTACGAGTAGGTATCTTTCCATATGGCTTTTCCTTCCAATATTCTACGTTTTAGTATACTTGTTAGATCATTCACTTCATTTGAAGACAGATACTCGAAATCATCGCATCTGATGGCATTATCTATCATCACAATCGATAACATACGGTCCAAGCACGGTAGAAGGAAGCCTTGAAACAAGCATAGAAACGTCTAGCCAGGTAAATGTGTAATCTTACAAAGTAATAAACATTGAAGTTCGATGGATCGTCAGGGATGATTTCCCCTTCCCTTTCCCCAGCCCTGTAGCTAGAGAGGTAAGGGAAGGGAAGGGAAGGTAAGGTTACCGGTTCCGTTACTAAAAAAGCTTGAGTGAGGTTCGGTGCTACCCGAAACAAGTATCTACCTATGAATACTCTGTAGAAATTCGATATCAAATCAACAGATCAATATATCCGTACAAAGTTTCAAGTTTTCAAGAGAAAACATGTAATTCTATAATATACACCAACTTCGATAATAAAAGGAATATCAATTGAATTTCTAGAAAGTGACTCAGTTACCCTTTCTCCCATTTTATTAGTGGCCATCGATCGGCCTTTGCTGCTATATCCCCGTCGTGACGTAGAACTATCAATACATCCATCCATCCTTACCCACAAACACACCACCAAAAATCAATTTACGCGCAAACGCGAACTCTCGTCTTATCTCGGCGCGTCAATCAAATGAAATCCATTCGATCAAACAATCTTCCATCCCAAATTTGAAGTTTAAAACAAATCATCTCAACTACTTTATTATCTGATAGTGTTTCCTCTATCCTCTAAATAATCCCATCTTACCTTTTTACTCCAAAAGACCCTCATCGATAAGCTGATTCATCACTCCCATCCAACAAACCAGATCCAAAATCAATCCGCATATTTCAAAGTCGACCGACCTCTTCGTCCCTCAAAATGCCAAAACGAGCCCGCGCCGAACCTGTCGAGACTTATGACTCTGACGGTGGTTTCGTATCCGATGATGAAGGTGCTGTTCGCAAGGTAACCCCTCTCCCAATCCTTATTCCAATTCCAATTCAATCCACTTATCCTCAATCTCTTTTATTCTTATCTTTCTACCATCATTTAAACTCAAATCTAAATACACATTCATAAGCACCTCACAAATTTCCAGCCCGCACTAACATACCCCTCAGCCTAAAAAATCCAGGACCACCAAAGCTACCAAACCCACTACAACAGCCAAACCCACATCCTCCTCCTCCGCCATCTCTCCTTCATGGGATCTCTCCACCGGCCGCACTCCTCGTAAAATTGAGCTTTCAGACTTCAAAGGTCAAACACTCATCAACATCCGAGAGTTCTATGAGAAAGATGGAAATGTGTTACCTGGAAAGAAGGTTTGTTTTATTACCTCCCCCATTCTCTCGCATTCTCTCCCCTGCTCAACGCAGTCCTACGAATACCGTCTTGATAAATTTTATACATGTACAATATTCGGAAATAGACGAGAAATATATAAACACCAGTAGAATGCTGACGAGGAACAAACAGGGCATCTCCTTAACAGTCGACCAATACAAAAACTTCCTCAAATCCATCCCCCAAATCAACGCCAATCTTAAGAAAAAAGGTATTGACGTTAGCCCTGTTGAAGAAGAGGCAGGGGAAGACGAAGAAGAAGAAAAGTCAGCTGATGAAGAGGAAGAAGAGGAAGAAGCCGTAGGAACAGACTCAGAAGCCGACAAAAAATCCAAGGGCAAGAATAAAAAAGTCAAACCAGTGGCGCAAAAGGGCAAGAAAGGCAAGAAAGAGAATATTGAAGCTACGAGTGATGAGGAAGAATGAGGGGTTCGAATCTGAGTTCATAAGATTGCTTGGGAAGGGTTTCTTACTTTCGAGAGACACCCGAGGGAGGAAAAATTGTCCCTTCGAGATATAGGGGCAAGATTCAAGGGATCCCGAAGGAACTTTTCGGACTTGATTGATATTGCAGATCTGCTAATGTTTCTGTTATTCACCTCACTTCATTGCCCTTTTTTACATGATATCAAATCATGTGAAAGGTACATCTTGCTTTTAGCGACCCGAGGATCTTCAATATTGTGGAATTTGGAGCTTATCTTGAAATGCTTGGGATAATTTCCGAGGAGATCATTGGAGAAACACACACGCACATGCATGCACATATGCTGTTAGGCTTTTATGAAACTACAATGATGCAATGATACTGATCGATTTTTGTGTACCGTAATCAATTAATTCATACAATCATGAACCTCCTCTCATGCATCTCCATGCCCCAAACTTGGCTCTACCACCTCTCCCCATCATCTCTTCCCAGAACCTGACAAACTCTCTCACGACTGCCAGCTCCCACTAACAGTAGCAGTCGTAGCACAACCTGTCGGAACAGTATAACTCCTATTTGGATCCGCCTCCCAAGTAACCGTCCCATCACTCGCCACATTGATAAATTTATACGACACCGTCGTGCCAGCTGGTAGATTGACCGTTACGGTCCACAACGGATTACTAGCCGTATACTTCGCAGCGCTCAACGTAATTGCCGAAGCTGGTGTCCAAGTTCCCAACTGGGAGATAGAACCAGAGACTTTAATCGTTTGACCAAAAGAGGTAGTGACCAATTCATTGAAAGTAACTGCTACCGAAGTGGCTGTTGCGCATGAAGAAGTGGTGGTCGAGGTAGAAGTTGTCTTGGTGGTGGCGGATGTACTGGTTGTGGGAGTACCTCCTCCGCCGCCGGGGGTTTGCGATGCGGGCCAGGAAGTGGCGGTTGCGGTGGAATAGGTTCCGATGGCCGAGGTAGCAGAGCAGGTTCCTGGGATGCTGAAGGCGGATGGCTCGCCCCATGAGTATGGGACGACGCCTGCGCGACGGGCGGCGGCGGTGAGGAAGGCGGCGTAGGACCAGGTGAGGTCGTAGGCTGAGAGGGGGGCACCGCCAGCTTTATTGAATTGTTCTGAGAGGGAACCGTTGGTTTGCGCGTAGGTGGCGACGATGTTGACGTAGCCATCGGCGTAGGATTTGATGGCGTTGTAGAGAGTGGTGTAGGTTGAGGTGGAGGATGCGTATGTTCCGGCTGTGATGGAAGAGCTGAAGTCTTTGAAGAATGCTAGGGAAGTAGCAGTTACTGTGATAGAGCCAATTCTATTCCAGGTGTATAAAGCATCATATAGTTGCTCGGCAGCAGCAAGAGTATTGAGATACCAGGGATTACCACCATAGTAAGAGTCTTCTGGGTAACGTCCAACGGAAACGGCAACACCTTCGGCAATTCCAGAGTTGATGCTGTAAATAGATCTGAAAGAATCAGTCACAACTTTGTGATTTGATAAAGCACGATCTGAGCATGGCTGGAATGTAGTGACATCACATGCAGCCGTAGGATCAAAGGTCTGAATAGAACTCAAGATACTATTTGCATCTTTTCCGTTTCTTCCACTGTTTTGGTTGATATTGGAAATGATGTATCCTGAAGATGAACTCCAGAAGCTTTGGAGGAAGCAAAGAACTTGTGGGGCTCTGGAAAATGGATTAGTACTTGAATTCGAACATATTCTTTTCATGCGTGCTTACTGAGAATCGCAATAGGTACAGCTTTGACCGATTTGAGCGGCCAACGCACTACCTTCAACAAGGGCACGATGTTGAGCAGCGATTGTGAAGAAACTTGATCCTTGAACCTCTTCCCAGAGATCAAAGCCAGTTTGGTTCCCTGTGAATTTAATCAGTCAAAAGCTCCAAGAAAAGAGGGTCATTTATTTTTGAGACTAATATAGACCTCTTCCCATGGACTTACAATATTGAGTAACATAGGACAGATCATTCCTGATAATTGGCCAAACGATGTTTTGCACAGCGGAGGTATATCCATTGGCAATCAACCATTTTGAATAAGTAATCATAGCAGTAGCACGTAAAGCGGGTCCATCTCGTTGAGGTCTTCCCCAAGACCCTGTATAGTTCATATGTCAGTCACCATCAGAAGAGAGTTTTCGAGTTTTCTCACCTGTGAATGCCGATTTATCCGCATTGAACTTGGGCTCTCCCAGACCACCGGATGATAAACTACCTGAAGGGTTTGATACAGTTTGAAGTCCAGCTTGAGAGCTGATATAATTTTCAATTTCCTGTTGAAGTGATGCAGAATAATCGCTACTAATAAAGGTATCAACGAGGGTTTTGAATACCAATGCGGAGTCTCGAGTCCAGGTATAAAAATCTGTTTACATATCAGAATCCCATTCATTTAAACAGGATCATGAAATACTAACAATCTGGGTTTACTTTGTCAGGTGAAGCAATCACAATCCCCGAAGCTGCCCCTGAAGCACACGCTCCATCGGAGCCGATATTACATAAAAGATTTCTGAAAGCAATAGGACTTTCAGTGGCAATAAAAGAATCCACTGAGCGTTTTAGGATTTCGGCGCGTTGCTCAACCTTACTAGGACCCGGCAAAGCATAAATAGTTTGGAGGGCAAGACTGCCAACCAAAAGGAGGGGGGCGAATGTATGCATAATAGGTTGAACAGCTTGAAGGATCGCAGTGCTGTTGAAAGTGCTGATGGAATTGAGATAGGGGAGGGAGGAAAGCAAAGAAGAAGCCATTGCTATTAATATCGGTGAGAAGGACTCTCCGCCTAGACCCAAGTCATGGATAAAGGTATGTAGGAGCGAATTGTGCCTTTGGATAGTAGGTGTCTTGACGCACCCGAAGTCTCCAGGGTATCTTTTTTGATAGTTTGAACGGCAGGTAGTTGAATCGGGGTAGTACTGAGGGATAAGATGAGCTAATCAAGGGAGGACAGAATTTTGCCTTTTTGTTTGTGTAGCTGCAAGGTACGGAGGCAGTCACGATGTTGTGTGCGGTACGGAGGTAGAACCGTTTCGAGATACTTTAGGCGCAACCTTATGCCGTTCAATATGTGAATATTCGAATGTGCTAAATGCTTACTATGAGGTTGAATAATTGAAATCCTTGACTTTCTCCCCTTCTTCTTAAATACACAGTAACAAGCTAGGACCTTTTTGTCAGTTCATTGGTACGCATGTAAAAGTGGCCCCTAGAAGATCGTGTCTAGATGTGATTGAATGTAGGTACCTACCAAGTAGCCAATGATTAACCGTACTTAGATAGCCTTCAGACAGATCTTCAGACAGACGGGATGATGACTATTTCGTTTAGTGAAAACAGCTGAAAGGTGCTTGAAGATCTCAATTGATACATGCGTTAGTCTATATTTACTAACTTGGGCATGATAAAGTGTGTATAACTTCACATTATTTCAACCCCGCAGTCAGCAATATTTACCTACCTAGTAGGTAGGTACGTACTCGTAGGTATTCGCTAGTCCGGGGTCCCCACACATGCCTTTCTCTATCTAATCGGGCCGTCCCTTGTCTGCAGCCACAGCCTGAATTCAACCCCGCGCTGCGCCTGAGCATGATGTACGGTAACCTTATATGCCAGTATCCTCAACGCAGGTGTATACATGGTCTGAAGTTACGGTTTGTTCATGGATTTTATTCCTGACCTTGTAGGTGAACTTCAAAGATGCTGAGATCAAGGAAGAGCAGATCTGTCGTACCATTGATACTTTGTACTCTGTACAATACAAGGATGCAGTTACATTCGAGGATCCTGCGGAGATCTCCACCACTGCTTAATATGAAGTGAATGGTGGCTAGAGAGATCGGGTCCCTGAACGATTTGAAAGCGGTGGCATAGACATTTGCGGCACCGAAGGGTTATCCGTTATCCGATCGAATGACGAGCCATAGACGGAAAAAATACCAAGTAGAAAGGTATTCTGCAAGACAGGGTCAACTGGTAGGCAATTTGTAAGGTATACCGAGGTTGACACACGAAAATCGAGTATTTTTCCAAGTGCACAATACATCTACACCTTATCACTGATATCCGAGGCACATAACCTTTGCGTGAAACGAAAAAGCTTAGCCGTCTGCCGGGTGTATACTAGGTATATTATTCTGCATGCATGATTGCCGGCTCAGTGCTTGAACGAACCTTGGGCCAATTGCTGTGATCATGATGCAGACCATGCAAGTTCGAGCCAACCAGGTCCAGCTCCAAGTCCAGCTTCCATCATCAGGATAGAGGGATACAACCTGTCTATGAGAATCTCGTACGCCAATGTAAGAGGTTGTACTCGAGGTAGGGGCGGAGAACTAGCGTAACAGTACATAATCCCGATGCGTGCACAGTATTGCATCATAAGTTACATGTCACTCAATGGAAGAAAGTAGGAAATTCAATAATTTATCATGTATCGGGCCTTTGCGTTGCAAAAGGAAGACTATGAAGTACGTGGATGTCTGCCTGATACTCAACTTGGCGCGCAATACGCATGTGTATCATTATATTCAACTCGAGCGGCATAAGAACCGGATGAGGATGACGCCTCTTCTCAATGTCTTCGCAGGTATTCCACCACTCATAAGTATCCCCCACAAGCCTCTCATAGATCTGCGCAATCGCCGTGTAAAGTCAGAAGTATCGTAGATCGTGATCAAGTGTTGCTTCATTATGCAAGTTCGCAAAGATTGAAATGTAGACGAGAGGGTTATTCCGCAACCTCAAAGGCTAACAGCCTAGGCAAACAGATTTGGAATCTGACGTCTTCAGTACACTCATCCACCGAATCAGCCGAAGCGACTCAGGTTTCATAAGGACCGATCATTCTGAGATTTGTCGATCGGATATTGACATCATAAATTACCTTGGTAGGTTGATGGCTCCATAGACGATCGAACTGCCTCAGCATGCAACCTTAAACCATTGCTGACGAGCAGTTCTGGTAAAGGGACGCTGGACACAAATCTGGTGTTTTTGTAAGAAGAAGGTCAAAAATTTCTTGCGCAATGAAAAACTTTTGTAGCGAATCTACGGCGCTAATTTAGCGTGACTTTGGGACTGTACTAGCACATATTCGGTTAGTGTCAATTTATATGTCAGCCTCACGTTCGAACATCAACTTTATTAATGTCGCGAAACTCGAATCAATAATCTTCAATTTATTTTTTCGACATCTCATATCACGTTATACTACAATGGCGGACTCTATCTCTATTGAGGAGACCAATCGCATTCGAGCTTCGCTTGGAATGAAGCCTTTAGCAGTGCCAGGAGCAGCAGGTCCAATTTTCAAACAGGCTCCATCTGCACCAGCAGAGGATGCTGGCAGTACCTTAGAATCGCGACAGGCTGAAGGCTATGACAATTATCGAAAACTACAAGAAGCTGAAGAAACCAAAAGGAAAAGAGAAGCCAAAGCAGAAGCCATCAAAAGAGCGCGAGATACAGCCAAACGATTTGCGAAACTCGAAGGCAAAGGTCTGGGAGAAGCCGACGATGATGGCGATTTGGATGCTAAAGCATGGTTGATGAAACAAAAGAAACGACAAAAGGAGATCGAAAAGGCGAGAAAGAAGGAACAGGAACTTGCTGAAGCAGAAGCTGCAGCCGCCGCCGAATATACAGCCAAAGATCTTGCAGGCGTTAGAGTCGGGCATGAACTAGATACATTTGTCGAAGGAGAGGACCAAGTCCTTACATTAAAGGATACCACCATCGATGAAAATGAGGAAGAGGGCGATGAGTTGGAGAATTTAGATTTGCGCGAGCGTGAGAAGTTGTCTGACAAGTTGGAACTAAAAAAGAAGAAGCCCGTGTACAACCCGAATGATGATGATGATTCTGGCGATAGAAAGATTCTAGCCCAATATGATGAGGAGATTGATGGCAAGAGAGGAAAGAGGTTCACTCTGGATGGTATGGGTAGCACCACTGAAGCCGCATCAGTGAATTCCGCCTCTACTTCAAAATCAAAAGCCAAAACCTTCAGCCTCGATATTTTGAGTAAGTTTCAGGCCCCGACTACTCGTAGTTTTGGAAAGTACAGCCGCTAACATTCCATTTAGAAGATGATGAGCCGAAATCAGATTACCTCGATATTTCAGACATCAAGGTCAGGAAGCCCAAGAAGAAGAAGGCCAAATCAACGCGACAAAAGGTGGTGGATGAGGACGACGTGTTTCCAGAATCTGAACCGGCCGCACCCAATGGAGATAGTGCTGATTCAATGGATGTTGATCAAGGTTCTAAGCCGATTGTCAAAAAACGAACTTTCGAGGACATGTCCTTTGTTGATGATGATGATTTACAAGCTTTGCTTGCTACCCAACGAAGAAATGCCCTAAAGAAACGCCAAAAGTTACGACCAGAAGAGTTCGCCAAGCGATTACGAGATGAAGCATCAGCAACCCCCGCAGGAGATAATGAAGAAGGTAATGATTCGGGACTAGTTATTGATGAAACCTCGGAATTCGTCGCGAACCTTCAAAAGCCAGTCGCATCAGAGCCCAAGAAAAGATCTGCATCTCGACCAGACGCCGTTACTTCCATGGGCGCCGATTCTGATGATGATGGAGATGTTCAAATGAACGAATCGTACGCAAATATCGAGGACGATGAAGATAGACTCGCACGGATCAAGCGTGAAGAAGAAACCAAGGATGCTATTGCGAATAATGGATTGGAGGAGGAAGCCACTCTCGAAAAGGGTTTGGGCTCTACCTTGAAACTCTTGAGAGAAAGAGGTATTCTCAAGACTTCGGAGTCTGGTGATGTGGCCACAATTTTCAGAGAGAAGCAAATGTTCCTCGCGGAAAAACAAAGACGTGAGGCAGAAGCAGAGAGAAGAGCGAAATCTCAAAGAGAAAGAGATCGTACCACAGGTCGCTTGGACAGAATGTCTGCTCGTGATAGAGAAGAACATGCCAGACAACAGAATACGATGCGAGACCAACAAGAATCGAGGCAACTTGCTGAGCATTTTAACAAGGAATACAAGCCTAACGTGGAGCTCAAATATGTCGATGAATACGGAAGAAATATGAACCAGAAAGAGGCTTTCAAACATTTATCACATCAGTTCCATGGTAAGGGCAGCGGAAAGCAAAAGACGGAGAAGTTATTGAAGAAGATCGAAGATGAGAAACGAAGAGAAGCGCAGAGTTCATTAGATGGAAGCCAAATTGGTGGTATGACAGGAGCAGCAGCACAACAGTTGAAGAAGAACAGACAAGCTGGTGTGAGATTGGCTTGATCGGATCAGTTCGAGCGGGGACCGAGGATATCTATCATGGTGCAAAGGTGCAGACTCCTTATATTGTACTTAGATTTTATTGCAATGCTGACAAAGTTTTTGAGAAGATACATATCTTGTGCCTTGAAGCACACTGTTGTGATGAGATGGTGAGTCTATTTGTGATGTGTACTGACTCTAGTGTTCTTTGACGACTAATTTGTCAGAAACACGGTAAGTCGTGTTGAATTTTATCTCTCCGCCTTCATCATTTTATATCGACAGGTAGGAGCTTGCTTACATGTAAGCATTTCTTTCCGGGTTCATCCCCTCCTCTTCATTTCCAACCAAGGTCCTATCGACTCGTGACATTATTATTATGTTACGTGCTCCCTCGCTGGAGAGGGAGAGCCAAATGTCTAGTGTGAAAGCAGAATTGTCTACATTTATACAACATGGACTTGAACATTAACACTAACATCGTGCACGAATACCTCTTTCATATATATATGCCTCCTCATTCTCATACTCAATACTTAAACCGTCTATCTTGACGATTTGTATGGAGAGATACATGCATATTACATATACACAAATATCCTCTGGGAAATAACAAGTACAACATAGCGGGTAGTAGAAATATCGTCTCGATGGAATTCCAAGTTACATACACACACGCATCAAATCGAACTCGATTTCACAATCATCTCAACATGACATGCTTTTCCAATCCGTCTTAACTCGTTCTCGGTTGCGATGGATAGTAGGTGGGTAGATTTTTTGAAGTTGACGTCTTATTGTTCTTGCATCTGTGTTGTGTATGTATATACTTGGTGGTTCGATGGGGTTTTAAAGGTAGATGGATGATGAATTGTGACAATTCGCTCTGTATGAAAGGCTTGAGATGGGGGAGTACGCTGGGCTTGGAATACATAGGTTGCATGTATGTGATTCTTGTGGCAATCATTACCTACATCCAGGAAGCGAAATCATAGTCGTAAATCATCTATATTTCTCTGCTCGGAATATTCGCTAGTTGTCGTTTCTGTTTGCATGTCATATACTCGGTAGATCTGCCGATGTACGGGGGATCTCAGCTCATAATGATCCTTAGACGTTAATCTTTCGGGGGAGGGTGCAATGGTAGGTGGGTTGTGGGTCGCAGAGGAGAAATGGGGTTGCATGGTGGTGTAAATGGTAGTAAACAGTAAATGGAATTGGGGATTGATCGTGATCTCAAGTATACTATGCTGTATTGTGTTTTGTATGGTTCTATACGCGTCATCATTCAGACGCTGGAGAATATGACGCGCAGGAAGATGAAGGTCGATTCTATGTTACAATGGTGTTTGGGGTGTGAGAGCATTTGAAGGCGCGTTTTTAGAATGGCAATCTCAATTATTACATCATTTCATGTTTTTAGTTCATTACCTGTGAAAGCTCGCACATTCATTATATATACGCATCATGCCAAACCAGATCAGATCATCCACCCAATCGCATTCTTCTCCACCGCCCATCTTCCCAGGTATCATTGTAACATCCTTCTCTGTTATTCTCTTCTCTCCATGCACACCTATCCAAGTCCTAATTTTCCCCCATGAAGTCGACGCACTGTAGCTTTCTCCAAGTACAAATATTCAAAATCAAAACGGTATAGCGTTTGAGACTTGTCCATTGATATCCACAGGTGCTCCTAACATTCTAATTTGCGCACTATCATTAGTTGTCACGATTCCGACATGGGCTTATGATGTATGTAGTGGATGGGTAGGGGAGAAGCAAAAGCCGAGAACCTACTTTTTACCCACCTCCGTAGCGCAGCAGCCGACGAAGAGAGAGGCTGGCCAACATACTAGCTATTGTATTTGTCAGTTGAAGGTGAACTTGGAGTGGTTGTTGAGCAGTGGTTGTTGAGCAGTGGTTGTTGAGCAGTGGTTGTTGAGCAGTGGTTGTTGAGCAGTGGTTGTTGAGCTGTAGTTGGGGGAATTCTAGCTTGTAAAGCAGTTGCTAGTGCGGAATGAGGAGGGGGGGGGAATTGGTCAAACTCACAGCGCTGAGTACTCCAACTCCGAATCCAAGTGTGGGACCGACTACCTTAACATGACATGGGTTTTGATCGGTACCACATTGGATACAGACAAATGGAATGCCGAAGTCGCACATTTTGGGGTTAGGTTGGGTTTGGATTGGGAATTGGAGGGAAGGAATGCGATAGAATAGGAAGTGGTGATGAACTTGAGCTAAATTGTGAAACCTAAACGCAATCCTGATTCGGGAGATGGATTAATTGATGGGTATTATCTAATATGGATAGAGAAAGATGGCAATTGTGCAGAATTCGATAGGACGTAATCAATCTACAGGAGGAGATGATTGATGAAAAGAATGGATGAGAAGATGGGAACGAAAAGATGATCAGATTTGCACTGACTAGATGGATACTATGTATGTTATTAGTACTTGCTAGGTATAGCTGAAGGAAGATTGAATGTCTTGGCTATTAACCTAGAGCTTAGAAACATTTCCCAACCTTGATGAAAGTAAAAATCCATCGTGTTTACCTACCTAATAAGTAGTCGTAGGTGGCTAGAAAGTAGTATGGTATGGTTAGATCAGAGCGAGGTTTGATGAATTATTACATTACTAAATTTATTATTAGCCATTCTTACTGACGTAGTGATCTACCACCAGTATCAAGTCGGAAGCTATTTTCATTGGTTGAGGAGAGCACAGGGCATTGGATCGGTCTGATTCATCTATTTCATCGGACTGTCTGGGGATGGATGTGTTTCGTCTGGGGATATGTTTTCAAGGGTACTAAGAGGGTTTGCCTTTCTATGTTTCGGTATGGAGAAGCGAGAAATGTAGGTGGATGGGGATTCCAGTGTGAATGTGATGATGAGATGGAACTCAAAAATGCAAGTCAATATGAACATTTTTGAAGAAGATTACTCTTGCCTAGGGAAGCGTGACTACCTAGGTATCTAGGTAGATAGTATGAGGTAGGTAGGTATATGCCGAGTAGGTAGGTATATGCCGAGTAGGTAGGTAAATAAAATACCAAGTAGCTAGGTATATACCAAGTAGCTATGTATATACCAAGTAGCTAGATATATACCAAGTAGCTAGTATGTAGTCCACAGCATGCAATTCCAAGGTTGAGGCCAACCAAGAGATGAACAAGACTTGAGGATCATCTGTTTTCCCCAATAGGTAGGTTGATGTTTACCTAGGAACCTACCGTACTTACCTGCCTTAGGTGGGCATATAGAATGAAACTTGGAGTCATGACCCAAGAATGGGTGGAAAGTTGGAAACTACTGCATACATGATCCACAAAGAGTGTTTTGGTGAGTCGAATGTACGGGAGACGGAGGTAAGTGTATACGGTACATTCTCGTTCTCCTCCAAAAGTGGAGTGTGAGGGAAATGGTTCGAGGGAAAATCGAAGAGAAATTCTTGATAAGTGATACCGATACCAACTGGATAGTCCTCGATAACTTGTAAATTTGATAGTTACCCACCAACTAGACCTTTAGAAGGGACATTAACTTTTACCTACGCCTAATCAAGTAATGCCATTCGATCAACTTTACCTAATCAATACAATCACGTGATCTTATCCGGACCCTCTATCGAAAAATAAATCCCGATGTACTCCCCTTCCTTCCTTTCCGCATCAATTCTGACGTCGAAAATCGACATCTTCGCAACCCTCGCAATCTGCGAATAATTCGCAACCATACCACAACAACACACCACCTGCATGACATATCGCTTTCACACTTCACATTAAGAAGGTGAACGAGTTGTTTCCAGCAGCGATGACTTCATCACAGATGGCAGAGGCCATTCCTCAACCTGTCGCGCCCGTTGCATTGATGTCTACAGGCATTCACTTCAACCCTGACCACATTGAAATGTTCACATACCCCGAACCTACTCGCAATAGCAACAGCCCCGGCTCTGCAGAACAAGACAAGTCTGTTGCCGCTGCAATGGATACAACACTTCCTCCGAATTCAACCCGACCATCGACAACAGGTCTCCTTCCCGAGATTAAGAATTTAAGCACTTCAGAAGAGACACTTAATACTACGAACGGAATGGGAAATACAGGTTCGGAAAACCACACTGAGAACACCATTTCCACACAGCCCCAAGCGCCAATCGATTCTGCAATGGAGATGAGCAATGCGATAATTAAACAAAAGCCGCATGAAAAAAAGGCCAACGATACCAATCCCGAAATGTTTGGACAAGCCGGTCCGGAATCAACAGTTCAACCCACTCAGGAACAACTACAATCGTCAAATATTGGATCCCTTGCCTCATTTCCTCCTTATAACACGACAAATGTACTTGTAGATCCTGCGAACATATATGGAGCGGATATGAATTTGGTTGGCAATGTATGGGCTTACGACCAAACTATGGACTTCCCAAACGTCGCGCCCAATCCGGACTTCTATAATCGACAACCTTTGATAGATCCGGGAGTGCAGTTGGATGGTTATGCAAAGCTGGCTTTTGATGATTCGGACTTTTATATGACCACACATGAATTGATCATTGGTCGTGATCAAAATGGGTATAACAATATGAGAAGATATGAGAAGGAACATGAGGCAATGAATACATCAGAATTCTCCTCGTTTAAACCAACCATGCAGATCGAAAGTCATACTGGTGGTATCATGGATCCTTGGGTAAAATTGGCAGACAGGCGAAGTCGCAAGGGAAAGAAGAATAAGGGCTCAAGATCTATCAGTGGCAACAATGCTACTGCTGGGTCACTTTTGCCTCCTGCAAATGGAAACATGTCACTTCAAAACCCCGATCCGCATAGTTGTCCTGTCCTACATGTACATCCTCCATTCAACAAAGGTGTAGCGGGCTTCAAAGCTATATCCAGAGAACACGTTAAAATATTTTATGATGACCATCAAGATAGTTTCAAAGTAGAATTCCTTGGTAGAAATGGAGGTTTCGTGGACGACATATACTTTGAGCCCAAGCAGATAGCACCATTAGTAAGTGGTAGCAAATTGCAAATGGGGTTTGTTTTCTTTAGATTTCTGTTACCAGATGTCGTGATCGATGACACAGGGTTCCAGTACCATGAAGAACCCGAAGAAGAGGCGACAGCTACTGCGACAACAACTTATTCAGAAGGAGGGAAAGAGATGAGTCTTAGTTTTGATGATGCACCACGAGCTGGTGATCAGAGGTCTACCGATAGCGAATGCTCTTCAGTTAATGAAAACGATTTCGCGGTGGACGAAATTCCTGATAACGAAGTAGCTAGATTGGAGCATCCCGATCCTTTGTACCCCTTAGGGGTAGCAATTGACGAAGAACAAGACGCCGAGGAAGCAGAATCTTCTGTTGACAACTTAACGGATAGTAGCCCACAACCTACAAAGAAACGTGGACCAGGGCGCCCGCCTAAGAATGGTGTTATGTCCAAACGGGAACAACAAATTGCCAAGAAGGAAGCCCTGGAGAGAGAGAGAATTCAAGAAGAAGAACGGGTTCAAGAAGAGCAGAGAGTTGAAGAACAGAATCAAGCAACGGCCTCAAAAACCGTACCGGGTAAAAACAAAGTTGGTAGACCAAGAAAGCATCCTCGTCCTGATGTCACGGAAGAAGGACCACCACGACAAAAACGCAAATATACCAAGAGACAATCGGGCCCCAAGACCCCTTCGGAGGCTGATGAGGACAGATTTGATGACGATGGCAATTGCATACAAGCCAAAAACGGAAGCTCCAGAAAGGTCGCTTATGTTTTGAAAGAAGTTAAACACAGAAGAGAGGACTATACTGCAGATCAACTTTCGAGGCCACCAAAGAATTATCTCCAGGTCATTTTCGAGCTTCTAAAGGAAGCAGAGCAGCCTTTGTGTCTTCCACAAATCTATAACGAGATGGAGGTCCAGTATCCTTATTACGCCTTTCAAGAATCAAAGGGTTGGCAAAGCAGTGTGAGACATAATTTAGGACAGCATGAATGTTTTGAACGTACCAAGCGTGCTGGTAAAGGCTGGGCTTGGACTCTGAAACCTGGTTCAAGTTATCTAAAGGAGAAGAAGAAGAGAGCACCCTCACCTCCTGTCGCAGGTGGAAATCAACCAATATATCAAGCTGGCCCACCAGTTTCTGGTTACGGTCAGCCTCCGCCTGGATATATGTTGAATCCCAACTTATATCCGATGAACCCACATGCACAAGGGGAGTACCAACAATACCAACCAGGCCAGCCTTACATGGGTCCAAATCCTCACTATTCTCCTTATCCTCCTCAGGGTTATCATCCACCTCAAGGTATTCAGCCACCTTTTATCCCTCCAATGGCACCTCAATTGGTACCTTCTGCGCCTGCTTCTTATAGTTCTCCCTATGCTCCGAAGCCACCTGCTGCTGGAACACAATCTCAAGGCACTCAACAGCAACCTCCACAGCAAACTTCGCAACAACAACCTCAACAACAGCAGCCTCAACAAGAGCAGCCTCAACAACAACAACATCCACATCAACAGCATCCGCAGCATCCACAGCATCCACAGCATCCACACCCATATCCACAGCCTCAACAGCTTCACTATCAACCACCGCAGCCACCGAAAACGAACCAAGCACCAATGCAGTCACAGCAACCACAGCCTCCAACTGGCCACCAAAACCAGACAGCTGCTCATGCTGCACCACAAGTCACGCACGGAGCTGTGCCCGCGGCGACTCCTCAAAAAAGAGTCATTCCTCCTAACCTGGTCACTGCCATAACTGCATATCGTAACCATGTTGCCAACTTGATCCGAAAACGAGCTCCCAATGATGCTGAGGCAATTGTTGACAAGGCCATAAATCGAGTCTATGATGGCACTGAAGAAGATCGTTCTCTTGATAGTACTGAACATGAGATGAAACTTATCAATGGTGTTCTCAATATTCTCAAGTTGCCCCCTGTTCCTCGTGCACCACCTACCAACCAAAATCATGCTCAACCACAACCTGCTGTACCGCAACAAGTTCCCCAGCCGCCGATTAATCAGAACAAACCTCAAGGCAACATACCTCAACAGCCTGGAAAACCTATTGGAGCAGACCTTCCAAAGCAAACGATCATGCGACCATCGTTTTTTGGAACTCATCAAAATCAATCCAGTAACTCTTCTGTACCTAGACCACCATTGATGACACCAGTCCTGCAAAGAAGCAATTCAGGATCTGCTCCTACACCTTCCAGACCAAATACAGCCTCATCCTCTTCTGTGCCATATAATCCCTCAAATCCACCACCACAAACCGCGGTTTCGGGCAACAATAAAATTAGTGGTACCACGCCACCTGTCGCAAGCACAGTCAATCAAACCATTGCACAGCCTGTTGATCAGAATGGAACAAACGAGAAGGGAACTAATCAGAGCGGAACAACTCAAATTGGAACCAATCGACATGGAACAAGTCAGAACGGACTAACCCATGGGCTCAAAGCCGGTGAAACTTTGACTGAGGCGGGTTTCGTACGAAGTTTTCCTCATCCACCAATCTCTAGTTGATGGGACATGTTACATTACGTAACATTTCATTCAGATATAGAATGAGTATCTGATAAAAATCAGTTATTTCGATTCCACTCAATTGGGCAAGCACGCCCACGTACGGAGTATATATTTGAACTTAAAAAGTTTTTATTTCATTGCATAAGCACATGATGATTATACGACAGGAAAGGGTAAATTTCAATTTTTAATGCGGTGTTGGGAGCAACGGGACAACTTGGGTCTTTGTCCCTTTGGTTGATTTGGAATGGATTTGGCCAGACTTGGCACTGGGATTGGGTATGGGCATGGGCGTCGGTCTGGGCATTAACGTTATACGAAGTGATGCAGGGCGTATGCTTAGCGAATGGATTAGGGAAAGAATTGGCGTTCTTATAGATATCCCATCCGCGAGATGATTAGCATACTCTAACATACTCGATCCTGCATAGCAGCGGTGGTTCTTTTCTTTTTGGGAATGGGAACTTGGAGCTTGACCACAAGCATAAGGGGTGGCGTTTTTAAATTTTTGTTTAGTTTACTTTATCGTGTCGATTTGGTTGTTCTTTTATGAACAGATAGTATTGAATGCCTCTTTTGGCTCTTCACTCGGACTTTCAGGTGCCGGTTTTGGGTATAGCACGTGGCTGGCTTGGTCGGATAGCATCTAGCGCCGGATTGGAGCAAAGCGGTGACTTTGATGATTCTTGTGATTTCTTATCTTGTTTGTTGGGTCGATGACCCAGACGATGAGAGGGGAACTGGAGAATGTTATCTCGAGGTCCAGCGGGTGGCTTAATATGAAGATATTACCTAGGTACGCATTTGCGAATAGGGGGAGAGAAGAAGGAGGGATGGAATATGTACATATGAGTCAATAGGAATGTTTTTGTTGAGTTTTATAGTTTTCAAGAACATAGAAATTGTCTGGGGTGTGAGCATGTGATTTTGTGTGGTGATCTTTGAATGATGATGTGTGGATTATGACAATGTACTATATGCGACTTTTCATTCTGCTCGTATATATATATGATGGATGATGCATTCTGAATACCTGCCTTGAAACTCAATACTTACTTCACTACTTTATAGGTGGCTTCGTTGTGTGTATGTCATGTTGTGAAGTATTAATTATAGTGTATATCCGGGGAGTGATTATGTGTAGGACGAGATGATTTAGATGATGTGGAATGTACTTGGTGTTTATATATTGGAGGTTGGAGGTTGGAGGGAGATTCGGCTAGAGTGGATACAGGTAGATATAGTTATTCAGTTGTGTGGTTGTGGGATTGTGAGATTGCGGGATTGTGGGATAATGGATTTGGGTGTATGGATTTGGGTGTATGAGAGGGTAATGGGATAGGAGTTGGTGAGATGGGAGTTGGTGGAAGGGATGAGAAGGGATGATGGGAAGGGAGTATATAAAGAGTGTAAGTAGATTGATCTATCATTTGTGATCTTTTGGTTGAAAATCTTGTCATTGGATTTTCTAATAATGAAATGTGGATGTACATGAATTAGACTTGAACAGAACAAGAAACACATAGGCGCTGTGTACTTTGACTTTAACCTCAAGATGTGAACTTAAATTGGAAGTTCGCAGAAGAAGCTAGAAACGAGAGATTGGGGAGTATCAATGGAGAATTGTGAGAAAAGAGCGTATATAATGACTGACGACGTGAGTTTGTGTGCAGTCAGTATCTGAAGGGCGAGTGTGCTAGATATATATGGAAAGAACCTCGAAGATATGATAGCATGACATGTATGATAGCTCATGTTAGACGAACAGCCATTACAGCCTGCGTATGTGTATTAATTAAAGACTGGTCTGCTTTGGAGTTCGGTTTTTGCTGTGTTTTACCCTCCACAGATATCCATTGAAACACTTAGCTCGGATTCTGATATTGGAATCTGAGGGGCTACATACCCTTTCTACGCTCCCTACAACCCGAACCCAAGTCATTGGTAGAAATGCAAGGAAGAAAATTGCATTCTCATTACAAATAGGTGACAGCATCGCCATCAAGCATAACAAACCCCCATGTTCCATATATACCACTTCATCAACCTCTTTTTTTCTCCATCAAAAAGGTCCGTCCTCCTTTACCTTGTCTCTCCGCCCTACCATTATCTATCTCCTCCTATATTCCCCATTTCTTCCGATCCGACCCGATGACTTACCTCATCTTATTCCATCCCGTACGCTCCGAGTTCAGAGTACCGACCTGCATATGCATGTTTCATTGCCGTTTCTTCGAGAGACGGCAGAGTCTCCCTACTAGTGGATGGAGAATCGTATATTAGACTTTATATGTGGTGTAGTGATGTACTAGTATCTTTTGGATAATTATTATCATTCTGTGTTACATTTGATTTCTTTCATGGGTGCATATACATGTTTGTATACCATCAGATAGATCAGATTCCCCGTGCAGGAAAGGCTACGCATTGGACGTGTAGATATAGTGCATGTGTGCTGGGTTGGCATTTGATTGAATAGATACATTCATACATACCTAGGTATGCAGTATGTACAGGGGCATGTGAGATGTATATGTACTACTTCCAATGAATAATATGTGATAGAATTCTTACTTTGTGGAGGAATGGTTGCCCTTAAAGATGATTGAGATAGCTGCTTCATATGCTCTGCATAATTGTTCTCTATCAGTTATTCAGTTACTCGTCAAGTGTTCTTGGTGCAACAATACTTGGAATGAGGTCGGATGAACGGAAATCCTTGGCATATCAACCATATCGTATTTTGTTTCATGTCGGTGAGTGCATTGATGTCGTGGTTGCTGCGTGATGAGCCGCCATTGACTTTGCTGATTGCAGCGCTTCGAGACGGGCGCCCTCGAAGTGGACAGCATAGTTTTATATCAGAGCCAACTGCATCACCGGTTTTTAGCCATAATTCAAACATCCTTGATCAATAAGCGGTTCAAATAGCCTGTCAACCAATCAGTCAATGATGGGTTATGAGTAATCACCTGACTGGATGCTTAATCTCGTCGTCATTTCAAATGTCCATCTGATTGAAACTACCGACTCTGCTCCAAAGCTAGCTCCTGGAATCTGATTATCGCTATCTTCACATAACATTCTTGAATACGCAACAAAACAATCTCTTCTATTACATGATTCACGATTTCGAAATGCTAGTATTGCTTCCCGTGCTCTTGTTTATTCTCACTCTATCTTCATGATGCACCCATATTTTGGGTGCCAAAAGTTGACGAAATGCCGCGAAATATCTCGCGTTGCACCAAGAGACAGCTTGTCATGGGTGTAACTCTACCGCATAATTCTCGGGCGAAGCGAATTTCTGCAGGGTCAGAAATAATCCCGGAAGCCGGATCACACATGCATGGCCGGGAATTATTATGGTGTTGGGGAAGACCGGTTCGGTCGTCTATTATCCGCGTTGAGGGCGTTGAGGGGAGGACCTTCGATGGGACGACATAAAAAAGAAAAGGGTCGACTAGACTCAACGATCAGAAATTCCATGGACAATGCAAGTTCCATGTTCAGTAATAGCCAAGACAGAAAGGACTTGAAGATATCTATTGGATGCTCGAATCAGGTCAGACGTATCACGAGCCCTTGTGTATAATCCAAATTTGTTTGTGAAACTGGCATTGAGGTATCTCGAGTTGAATGATCAGAAAATTCATGCCCTCATGGCTTGCCAAAACTTTACACTATTATCTAGTGTGACCAAGAGATGTAAGTTGCCCTAAATGATGCCAGTGGAACAAGGCTCTGGATGATAGTTATTACAAAAAGACGAAGGCCAATAGGGGCCACTTCATCACGTATATTGGATGGTGTTCACAGTTCACAAGTTGCAAGTAACTATCTTCTCTCTCTGTGTATTGCGCCGAGAAAGCTTCGAGCCCTCACGAACTTTGGGTTGATCAGTTGCCAAATACTTTTGGCAAATATGATATCTATCCCTTCCCAACTTATGATCTTTCTTTGAATAGGCGAATAGAAAAGAGTGTTCCCTTCATAGACTACAAGACCCAGTCAACTTCGCCCAAACTACATTGCTCAGGCCTGATGATATTGTAGCGTGGAAGTACTAGAGTCCCAAATACGCCAGCAGGCTGCGGGCATGGGACATCAGATGAGATTATGGAATATTCTGAGCTGGTCCTCAAAAATAAAGGAGGAATTAGACGATCGAGTTCCAATGACCACGAAACACCAACTTCGGTAGACAAGGACAAGGACAACGAAATAATGAATCTCTTTGTTGAGCAAGTAATCGGGAAAATTGTGAAGGACGGAAGTATTGATCTCCCATTTAAAATACGCTACCCATGAAAGGCGAGAAAATCTTCTTCGCCAATTCTCGGGCTTGAGTGATAGTTAGCGGATCTGCGATAAGAGAAAGAAAACCCGCCGAGCAATAGATTATAATCAGCGATCTGCAGATATAATACTATCTTCGTCGACTTTCTTAAATCAGGTATGCTTCTCGATCACTCAAAATTCAAAATTTCGCTTTGAATCCCAAGATCGAAATTCAAGAGACACCACACTAAATCTGGATCGTCGATGGAACCCAACTTTATCAGCTAAAGAACTTGGGTTGCATGTGGAGATTCTGAGAAGCATTTCGTAGAATTTGATTGATGTCCTCGTGATATTGTTTTTGCATTAAACATTCCTGCTGCAGTTCTTCGTTACACGACTGTGTTCTTGCTGCAATGTAATTAACCTCATATTCCAGCAATGGAATGCCACGAGAAATACGCATCGGAGGCGTTTATAGCGTTGCATTTCATTTGCACGGTTAGTACCCTTTAGTATCTTATGATTAATAGGGAGTATGTTGGAACCAATGGGGTGTGAGAAGACAAGCTCGCCAGTCCGCCTCAACAAGGCGATTAACATATTGGCTTCCAAATACCACCATTGCCCGGAATGTTATATTGTATGCAGACCTCTCTGCAGATACGTGTAAGGTTGTTGCGACCTTTAATTCAGATAGTCGACTTAGTAACTGCCTATAAAATCCACAAAATCGTCCGATTTCGATAAGACGTTAAATGAGGGGCGTTCATAGCTCCCGATGTCTATTGCCATCTCCTTAGTCTCCTTAGTCTCCTTATTCGTAGTAAGACTCTTATAAATGCCCGAACATCCATACAAAAGAGTGTCATAGACCGGTGTGTATGGTGATACACAACCAGTCCATAACTCCTTAAACCTCTTGCTTCACACTCGTCATCCTGTCATACCATCGCCAAGTGCAATGTCTTCTCAACTTAATCGATACTGGATACCCAATCTTGATATCAACAAGAGAGTTATCAACAAGGAGATTCAATACTATCTGGGACCAGAATCCACGCTAAGGCCATATACACGAGACGTACGTGATGACAATTTTAGCTGCTAAATAATCATGCTCATAGGGTGCATAGGGAGAAGATGGATATCTGATTAGCACGCCAGGAGAGTGCTTGACGGATGTGAGCACCATTTTGTACAACAAACCGTCTGAGAGTCTCGATTAATTTGGTATATAGGAACAGATAGATGATATCTGTATCAAGTCGAAGGAGCTCTGGGAAAAGCAGGCAGCGGCTCGAGCCAAGAAAGAGTCAGACAAGCAACTAAAGCGGCCTCTGCACCAGCCAGTCGTCATTTCAAGAGGCTCAAAGCCCGGTTCCTCAAGACTCTATCGTCCAAATCATAGAACTTCTTGATATTCGAATGGCCCAGAATTCAAAGGCTGAGGACGAAAATGATCCTAACGATGCAAATACCCTGCGCGCGGCTGTTTCAACGAGAGCTATCAAGTGTGGAATCGTACTTACTTCATAGAACAGGAGGGCTCGAAGTTTGGCACAGGGCAAAGATACTAAGCTGTTGCGGAAGCAAAAATGTGTAGTGCTTGCATACAACTTGTTGTTGCTGTTGCTGTTGATATTCTGGTTTCTTATGTAGCCTTATTTGCATCCTTTGGAGGTGTGTTAGTTGGCGTATAATCTGCATATCCTTCTACATATTTGTCATTGTTCCAGTATAGGAAAATTCACATTTTGGCACAATCTTCCTCAAGATGTAAATACCGTAAATAGCCATCAGCATCCAGAAGCCATTCTTGCCAATTGTGAATTCCTTTGAAAATACGAACCAAAAGTGCTATTCCATTCATGGAGGCGATCAAAGGTACTGTGACTGCTTCGCCATAATTACCACTAGTCATAATGGCTAGCTATGCCACTAGTTTTAGTCCTAGTTGATGCAGCAAACGTTAGGACCCGTTTGAAGCCTCACAATCCCGGACATCTAAGTTGAGGTGAGGCTGCATTCTAAGTGCGACCGAGTAGCATGGTAGGATGAGTCGATCTGCAGCCAAGAACGAAGCGAAATATTACACCTATGCAGCAGTTGCAGCTCTCAATCCTTGTACTGAATTTACCGGAATTTGGCGACATTGAATCTGTAGTAATTGTATTGACAAAGTAGACTTCCCCATAATTCCAAGACAGCAATTAGTGTTCCATTTGGAGTTGGAATTTGATCATTTTTTAATAACGACAGGAGCAAATCCCCAAGACCGACGTAATGAAGCCTGTTGGCCTCAACACAAACTGAACTCAAAACCAACAGTAACCACGTGGGTCCTGGGCAATCGACGTCGTCTATTTGCTCATGTGCCCCTAGGGCTCCGAGTGATCTATAAGTTCTATAAACTTGAGTCTGAATCGGTTCGTAGCAAGGAATATTAGCGCGGCTCCCAATGTCAAAACCACTCTGACGTTGCCAGGAATATTGTTGGCATGGTGATTGCATGCAATGGAATACAATGACTCTGTATATGAAGACTATGCTAAACTTCTTAAAAAAACTTGCGACATCTGGAAAAAGTGCGTTTTTCACTCGACTTCGGTATGGCTTGTGAGGATCCTCATTATTTGGTTCGAGTCTCAAATAAACCTGAACAGTTTATTTCTGCAACACTGTACCAGAAATTTGAAAGTCGTATGCTCTCAATGTCAAGGCGTAAGACTTCTTTCATATGCATCGAGTTGTATAGGACCGGATGACCACAAGGCAATTGCTTGAATAGCAATATTAGCCCCTAGTTTATGAGTTTTGATATTTTGTGGCCCATCTGCATCTGCTACATAACCGACAATATTGACCCACTCTCCAACCCGAGTCTCATGGTGGGTTAAGCTGTTCAGCAGAAGTTGAACATTGACAGAGGCTTTGATTCCATTGCCAACGGGAAAGTTGTGTTCCAAATTTAAAACGGCGGAGCTTCTGTTATAACTTATCACGCTATATAAGTGCATTGTCAGTCTATCTCTTCTTAAATCATAAACCTTTCCAAATTGCTGTGCCGAGTACTTGGGGAACTCTCCTTAGAACTGGCGAGCAGCTAATATCTGACAGAGGATGTCTGTTTTTTCTAATAAAGAAAGTAGAGATTACTAATATACATTGTAGAAAGTGAAATTGCTGTTTGAAAGAATGGGGTGTAAATTAGAAGGGATATTTATCATACCATCCTAAGAATCGAACTTTATCTCCTTCTGAAAACTGTTGAAGGTCGGCAAGTAACACGAGCTTCGAAGGGTTAGGTCCCGAATATTGTTTTGACATATTGTTCGTTTTAACAATCAACCCAGAGAGATTATACTAGGGAACTATGAGAAAAAAAAGGTATTGGTGTTGTTGGTGATTCTTGTGGTAAAACTTTACCTGCCATACGTGAAACTCGAGATCACCTTGTCATGTTAGGTAGTTTGTGAGAGGAGTCAAGAACAGATGGCCGGGCTGGAACAAAACATTACACGTGATTCTGGGTTAATTTTGCGCTAACCTGATATAGACGGAGGGACTAGCGTCATCATCGACGCCATGTTACCACACTTTCATCATTCACTTCAATCAACTATGCGAAACAACCGCAGGCAACCACAAAAACATTTATAGAACTCCACCAACGAAACAAACTCGACACTACGGATTTCATCTTCCACTGCTAGCCAACCCGTTTCCTTGACTTTACCGTCTTTGTCCGACAATATCAAGCTCCCCACTATCAAGTTCCGATAGCAGGTCTTATCATCAAACCCTAATCATCAGCCGCCACTTCGATCGCTTTCGAGCCTCTACAGTCTCCTCATAATTTGCAAAAAAGCGCTGGGGACTTGAAAGTCCTGCCAACTCACCGGTTTCGAGTCTGCACAGTATCGTGAAATATGTCGGGTGTTTGGGGCTGGTTTGGGGGAGGGGGTGCGCAGAAAGCGAAGGACTCCCCGAAGAATGCTATCTTAGGACTACGTGCGCAGCTTGAGATGCTGCAGAAACGAGAGCGTCATTTACAAAGTCAAATGGACGAACAAGATGCGATAGCTAGGAAGAATGTAAGCACGAATAAGAATGGTATGCTCTGCCTCTCAGGATCGTATATATAGCAGCTGCTAATATTTGGCTCTTTCGTAGCTGCGAAGGCTGCATTGCGCCGGAAGAAACAACATGAGCACACTCTAGATCAAACTATTGCGCAGATATCGACATTAGAACAACAAATATACTCTATCGAAGCAGCCAACATCAACAAGGAGACCCTCCTTGCCATGGAGAAAGCCGGCAAGGCAATGGCAGCTATTCATGGCAAACTCGATATCAACAAGGTTGATGAGACAATGTAAGTTTTTTGTGGTTCGATGACGATGGAGATAAAGGCTAACATATATACTTTTAGGGACAAACTTCGAGAACAGCATGCTCTGGGCGAAGAAATCGCTCAAGCTATTACGAGCGCACCTCTCGGCGAGCCTATAGATGAGACTGAGCTCGAAGACGAATTG
This sequence comes from Botrytis porri, assembly GCF_014898465.1. Lineage (NCBI taxonomy): Eukaryota > Fungi > Ascomycota > Leotiomycetes > Helotiales > Sclerotiniaceae > Botrytis > Botrytis porri. Next base: position 1,547,504 of record NW_024066081.1, on the reverse strand, counting down.
GCGGATCTTGAACAAGAGCAGTTAGACAATAAGATGCTAAAGACTGGTTCCGTACCAGTCTCTGATGAAGTTCATAGGTTGCCATCTGTTGTGAATGGAGAGGGTGAGTTTCTAGTGCCATTATTATTCTTTTGTTGCAAGTTACTAATGTTTCAATTTCAGTCAAATCCAAAGCACCCGTCCATGTTGAAGAAGATGACGAAGAGGAAGAACTCCGAAGGCTACAAGCTGAAATGGCCATGTAATTCAAGAACAATAAATCCAATATTGAGTGAGTGGGTCGTTGGGCTTCTGATTTCATCAGTTTATTTTGTGTATGGGGGGAGGCGTGCGAGATTCTTTTGGGAGGGCACTGGCAGCTTCAATTTTTAATTTGCACAAGAGAGGATATCGGGAGTTTCGAATCCATTAACTGCGACGGCGTTTGGGATTTGTTGTACATCTGTCAAACAGACACCGAATACCTTCTATTACCAATAAACTAGAATAACATCTACCAACAATCTAATGATGCATGTGGTTACCAATACTTGCGCTGAAGTTCGCTCACATGATAGTAATTCACCGATCTGATACTGTGGATAGATAAATACACACACACACACACATACATACATACAGAGGTACATGAAAGCTAAAGTAGGTATCCATCATGGTCAGCCTCGCTTTTGAGTCATGTTTTACTCTCCTAGCTGAAACATTGGGGAGTCGACAAGTAGAAAATCCAAGTAGCAAAACACTTCAAAGTTTCGTTTGAGAGGGAATATTGTTATTCTTAAAGTCTTAGATTCAGATTTTAATGCTAGTTGGTCCAGCTCATTCGGATCATTTTTTAGTTATCGAATTAATTATAGAAATTCTCTTTGTTCAAGCTTCTCTGAATCATTCTAACCACTCGTTCTGGGTCTTTTTGTACCCACACTACCAACACAACATCTTGTGCATCAATGCATCAAATATATGTAAGGTCTCACCAAAAGTTACAACCCCTCATTTTCTACATGCGTGAAGTAAGTTGAATTGACATATCGGTACCATCGGCGGAATCGCTAAAAGAGCTAGATCCTCACCCCCTTGAAGATTATCGTACATCGGATCCCCGGGCACCCAAAAGGATGGGTACAGTAATTTATTAGTAAGTGCTAGGTGATAACTTGTGTAGGTAGGTACTTCATGTAATGTACCTGTACTGACAACTCATCACGTCGCAAACACTATTCTGGGCATCAGCACCAAAGAGTTCCACTGGTGTGGCAAAGGGTTACAATTAAGCAACATCGTATGGATGACATTGGATGCTATCAACATTTATTGGGGGTCCGAAGAGGGGCTTTGCCTGTGGTGATTTTCTTACTTTTCTTTCTGCTTATCACATTCTGAATTCTGTCTTGATTCCACGAAGATTGACAGAGGGTAAAGCTGGATATATAGGATGATCATTGATTTGTTCACTGGCTTGATTGGCGTCACTGGTAGGTAATCGCAAGCATCAAAAAGATGAGGCAGGTATATAAGGCGACTGACCACGTTGCACAACCCACAAGGTCAATCTGCACGGCGCCGCGAAACATTTTCGGGTAGCAGTCTTGTACATCAAGATACCTACAGAGTATTCCATGGATTGATTGAGTGATGTGATTTGACCAGTAGGCGTGGTTGCTGGTAGGTTATTCAACACAATCATCAATCATCAATCATCGTCCCACATCATCCAATGACATCTACCCCGTTTAGTACGACGTACTCTGTAGACGTGAATTGAATGGAAGCTGCAAGCAACAGGGGTTTTTGGTCCATTTTGCCGGATTTATTCCTGCACATTAATTACAATTTTTTTTCTCTGGATTTTGAATTTTCTGACTGCACGGTCTTGTCCACTTTCTCATCAATGTGCAGCGTGGTTGGGCTGCACTCGGGGCCCTGCAACATTGATCGCGGGTTGCCTCGAAAATCACATTTGATTATTATCATTGATTTGACTGCGACGTGGCTGCAATGTATCATATCGGGCCAATAATGGTTGAGCACGACCAAGATTTAGGCAAATTTCTAATAATGCCGTCGACAAACATTGGCAAATCGTGGGATTACCGTGGGACTTCTGGCCCATCTCTATCTTATGCCATGGGGGGAAAAAGTGATGCTGTACTCTCTTTTGTCAATGACTTCCTTCTTGTACCTACCAATGAAACTAAATGTTCGTAGGAAATTCCGTTCTTGCTTCCGAATCTTCCTTTTAGTCTTGAATTTATTCATCATTCTATTTTCCTATAGGCGAATTATTTTTTCGTCTTGCCATCTGCTGATATAAGTCATCTTGGATTCTTCATCTATTGTACCTTTTCCATCCCAACCACGTTGAATCGATTCTCGGGTGGTAACCAAACGTTTGTCACCCAAAGATTGGGCACCCGCATTCAACCGGAGGAAACCCCTCTCGTCATTGTAGACCATGGGAGGAAAGGATCAAAAGAACAATAAGAAGGACGTTCAATTCGTTCATCACGTAGAGGATTCTGCATCTTCTGTTGCTTGTGACGAGGTACACACACCCTCAGTATGAATATTTCTCTTTGTCCAGCCAGAACCACGGCCATTGGTAGTAATTGGTCCTCAATCCAGACAACTCAGTGGGCGAAACCTTTAGTATTGGATATATCAAATGTTAAAATTGCCAGATATTATGAGGGGAAGACAGGTAAGCTTTCCTGATTCCATGTCTGCATCTCGAAATTTCATCAAAAGTCTACAATCTTCTCCACAATTATTGTTTTTGATCAAATGAACAATCATGAATGTTCCACTTCCATTACAATGCAACATTGAATGCTCCCATAGATTTAAGCTTGGCATTGCTAATCAAAGAAACAGACGATGAAGATGAAGAGGAAGGTGATGATAATGAGACTCAAGACAAATTGGAGGGAATACCAGAGGAGCCAATAGAAACGAAAGAAACAAGCGATACCCCGCTGTCTGAAAGTGAGGATGGAGATCCACATTCGGAGGAGGAAGATAATTCCAAAGAGGAAGGGAATGAAGATACACCTGACTTAAAAGAACAACCTCAGTCTCCCGAAAGCGACAAGCCCCCATCGACGACAGGTGAATTGACTGACTCGAAACCGATAGAGTCGACCGCGACTCCGGAAGAAAGTCTAGCGAAGGATGGTACAGAAGCAGGTATGAAAACATCTCATATCTTGGAGTACGAAGATCATCTTCACGTGTTTATGAGCGCCACTCAATTGACTTCATATTTCTATACAAAAGATAGCATTATTGATTTTGAAACAGAACCGGAGCCAGAATCGAATCACAGTTTAGAGATTCCTTCCGATTCTACACCAGAAACGTCCGATGACATCCCTCCTTCCGTTCCAGACGCTCCACGATTGAAAGACATACGGGATGACAGATATGCACTTAGTAAAATAGAAACCCATCCATCGCATCCGTCAAATCATACAGTTCGTTTCGCCGACGACATTGCATCAACAAGTTCCAAATTAAAAGACAAGAAGAGCAAGAGGAGCAGTAAGGACAGGAAGCTACCTGTTCCCGAAGTTCCACGCAAACCCGAGTCTCTATTGAGTAAGATAATTAAGAGGAGCAGGGAAAGTTCACGTTCTGCTGATGAGGGACTACGAGTACCACCAGAAGTTCCCGACCCGCCCCTTCGGAAACATGCTGAGCTCGAAAAACATTCGAGGGGGGAGAAAAGGAAGGCAAAGGACAGGAAAGAGAAAGGCGACGCTAAGAAAAGTAGGAGCAAGGGAATGGATGTTTCTAAAATGGCATTAGTACCAATTCTGAAACCTTCGCAACCAGCAATACAGAGTGATGAGTCTATATCAGCTGAAAACAATGGTGATGAATCAGTCAAGGAGTCACAGCAAACTCCAGATGTTGTTCAGCCAGTATCAGGTGAGTAATACTGTTGCTTGATGAAGTTTTGAAATATCAATCTGCGGTCAATAATCGGACGTTATGAACAACATATACTAACTCTCACCTGAAAAGATCCAGACCCCCCACCTCCGCCAGAAAATAGCCCAGGTGAGAATATAGAGGCCGAGGAAGTAGTACCTGTACAAGAGAACTTATCAACACAACTTGAAGCACATCCAGACATCGAGGAGACACTAACCAGTGATGTACCAGCTTCAGATGACGTAAAGGAGGAGGATGAAGAGGTTGCAAGCATGCAAAACAACCAGGCAGTCTCCGAGGAACATGCAGCTACAGAAGAGGCATCCGTCACTGATGTGCCAATAGTAGAAGATTTACAGGTTGAAGGTGGAGATATTCCGAGCACAGAAGACAATCCTGCTGCCATCGAAGAATCTCATGTTGATGAGGATATACCTTTTACAAACGAAACGGTTGAAGTTGAGGATGATAAGCTCACTGCTGCAAATGGGACGGAGATTAATGCGGAAGAGCCTGACAATGAGGTTGTTTCGGAAGCTGCAGTGGAAAGTCCTATCGATGAAGAGGAAAGTCCTTTACCAGATGAAATTGATTTACAAGATCCCGAAGTGGCTGAAAAGAGTCCGAACAGCGAAGATATTTCAATTGGTACCGAGGAGATGTCAGCCCCTGGGGAAGAGGCTCCAGAACCTGTCGAATCCACACCAACTGCCACCGGGGAAGAAATTCCAAGCTCCTTGGAGACACCTACAACAATCGATGAGCCCCAACCCGAGGATGATACTCACTCTAGTGATGAACCGGCTTCTCTGGAAGAAAGTACAAAGAATGACGAGGAAGCACCGCCTCCCGACGAAGATGTTTCCGGGGAAAACGTTGAATCAGATCCCCAAGCCGAACTTGATGCGAACGAGAAACAAATCGAGGAAGAATCCTCTGAAGAAGCCTCCGATCCAATCGAGCCAGTAACGATCGAAAGTGATGTTCAAGACGAGGAAAAAGAAGAATCTAATGAAGTCAATCATGAGACTTTGGATACTCCAGAAGAGATTGTTCCGGACCAGCCAGGCACAAAAAATTCAATAAATGAGCCTACTCAACCAATCGAAGCCGAAACGCCTAGTCCTGAAGAAGCTGGACCCGAAAGTGTTGAAATTCTCGAGGAGGTAAACAATCATACCGATGAAGAGTCTAAGCCAAATGAACCTTCTCCTCAACCAAGCGAGAACAATCCGGCAGAAACGGGGCCTTATAATATCGATACCGATTTTCTGACACCCGAGGGTCCGATTGGGACTACCGAGACTAATGAACTGGCAGATCACGTGGGAGACTCTAATGTCGAGGATGATGTCATTCGGGAATTAGCACAATCAAGCAATTCCGATGACAGTCCAGCCGTTGAAAATAACGTTGCGGGAGATTCTACTGAGGAGAGTCCTGAAACAAGCCCAGATACAGAAAGCGTTGAACTCAGCGATGACGTCCTAGATATTCCAGCTACAATCGAAAAGTCACCTGAGAGCCAAGAAGATACCCTCGTTAACCCCGAAGTTCTGGAGCCTGATACAAAAGTCGAAGAATTGCCAATCGAGAGCGAAAATGTTCAACAAACTCCAGTAAAAGACGAAGCTTCGGACGAGAGTCATTCGGATGATTCACAAGCCATAATCGAGGGAGAGTCAACACCAGAAACGTCTATGGAAGAGGAACCTTTGGACAAGAGTAACCCGGATGATCCAGTAAAGGACGAAGCTCCGGAAGAGAGTAATCCAGATGATTTACAAGCCATAATCGAGGGAGAGTCAACATCAGAAGCGTCCGTGGCAGTTGAAGACTTGGCTACTGATGCGGGAGAAAGCAATGAGAATCCAGAAAATGAGGAAAGACCGATTTCAATTGATCAACCCTCTAAGGAGGCAGAAAGTGTTCCAGAATTACCGGAATCTGAAGAGTGTCCAACGGAAATTGAGGAATCTCATGAACCACAAGCGAATGACGATATAACAAAACAACTCGAGAACGGCGCTGTACCGGAAGTGGTTCAGGATGGCTCGGAGCTTGAAAATGCCTCATTAGGAGATGTTGAAGATGTTCATAAGTCCTCCGAAGATGACGAGATAGCAGATTTACTCATGCCTGAACAAGACCCCGTAGTGACTGAGGAGACATCAAATCATATACCAAACTTGCCGACAGAAGATGCTTTAGACAAGACGGAAACGATCCAAAAATCTCCAGAAGCCGCCCAAGTGCCTGAAACTGACAATGAAACCATTCCTGTCAATACCGAAGAAACTTTAGAACAAGCAAGCGAGGGATCACAAGTTGAATCCGGAGAAGAACAGCCTTCCAATGAAACTCAAGAATTGCTGGCCAGCGATGAACAGCAAACAGAAATCCCTCAAGATCCTCCTCAAGATCCGAATGAAAGTCTCGCACAAACAACCCCAGATAACACCAATCCCGAGCCAATTGAAGAACCTCAAACCGAGCTGCTTTCTACCGAGCACGATGACGAAATCGAGGTGAGAGAGTTGAAGGAATCCGATCCAATAGAATCGGAAAACGAGGCATCAAGTTGGGATGGCGAATCAAATAATGAAGATTCGGAATCCAATAACGAGCACGAGGACGAAAACTCATCTGTTACCGAAGAAAATGGCCCTGAAACGGCAGGGAGTGAGGAGGAACACTTGCATGAGACCGAAGAATTGAAAGCTCCGATTCTTAGCAGTGAATCAAACGAAGTTCCTGTTCCTTCCTTGGACAATGCACCTAAATCATTGGACGGAGAAGCTGATGTTCAACTGGATGAAACAGCCAATATCGATAATACCGATAATCCTATCCCTGGAGAGGAACCCATCGAGAGCATCCCCGAGTCCGTAGAGGAGGACAATCAACCAGCTATAATAGCTGCAGTTGGAGATCCCGATACTCCTATTCACGAGGAAGAATCTACCGAAGACCCGCAGCCATCTGTCCCGGAAAACCTTTCCGAAATGGTGGTTGAGAAGGATGCTATTCAGCCAAGCGAAGATATCGATGTTGAAGAAGTTCACGAACCCGAAAAAGAAGTTATCGAAAATACAGAAGCCCCTGCTGTAGAAATTCTTCCCGAATCAGTCAGTGACGGAGAGAAACATATCGAGACTTCGGAAACCGACCCATCCCCGGAGATTGAAAATCCTACCCAAGAGTTAGGTGAAGACTCTGAAACACTTGTTATCGAAGGTGATACTCCTGAGGCAGTCATTGAGGAAGAAGAACCAGTACATTCTGAAGAAGCAATTCATGACGAGGAAACAAAAGTTCCAGTGCCCGAGGACGAATCTGACCAGAGCCCGGATGCTCCTGCCGTGGCAACTTCCGAGCCAGATAGCGAGGAACATTCAGTTGAGACAACAGACAATGTCCCTTCCCAGGAACCTGACAGTCATGTTCCTGAGCAAGAGGCACTTGAGGTGCAAGAACTTTCCGTCAATGAGGATAATGAGCCCGAACTAGTTGTGGATGACGAAGAACCAATTCAGCCCGAGGAAACCGTCTCAAATGAAGATCCCAACCTTCCAGTCCATGAAGAACAACCAGTTGGAGCGCATGAATCTCCTGCAGGTGAGTTGATTCAATTTTCTTCCGCCAACCTACTTGAATACAACAAGATACTAAGATAGCAATTAATAGCCCCGGAAGAGGTAGAGAACGATGATATCACTGGTGATGCTGCTGCGAGTAAGTTGACCCAAGATTTCTCTTAACATTGTGCTTCGTCTGGTATGGATGAATTCAGAGAAATAACAAATTCTATTAGTCACAGAAAACGAGACCCAAAGCATTGATGACCCCCAACCGCCCGCCGAAGAGGAAAAGGAGGTTATTGAAAATGTGGAAGCTCCAGTCGGTAAGAGTTCACAAAATAAGTAGGCTTTATAATCAGAACGTCAGGCGTACTAATAATTTATCGAAAAGAACCAGAACCTGTTCCCATTGATGCTACACCTGTTGAGACGGTAGAAGATAAAGAAACATTGGTGGAAGCGCCCGAAGAGGAGGAGGCTCTAGAAAAAGATGCTGGTAAGTGCTGCAAGGACTTGGGTATGTTGTATATGAAATGTAGCTGAAGAAAACGTCTAGATGCCGAGTCAACACCAACGGAGACTAATCCAATCGAAGAGCCTTTGACTGAAGAAGTTCCTGCTGAAGATACCCTTGCTGAGAATCCGCTTTTAGAAGAGCCCGCTACTGAAATTCCTCACATTGAAAAACCTGCTACCGATCCAATCCAGGAAAGTCCAGTTGGTAAGTGTTCAATAGCTAATTTCCCCACCATTCTTCAAAACCGATTGCTCATACTAAGATACAGAACCCGAACCTGAGCCAACACCAAGCGAGCCTATTACCGCTCCGGAAGAATCAGCTCCGGAAGAATCTCTTATAGAACCAGAAGCCAGTAAGTGTCCCTGAGGATTCGAATTCCTCTCAAACTGGACTTTAGATCCTCTAAATCGAGCCTCCCCAGAAAATATCAAGCTCATAGATTTCTCTCCAACAGCCAACGATCCCCCTTCACAGCCTGTGGTTGTAGAAGAAATTTCCCCTGGTAAGTTTTCACTTTTTCGTCTCTTGTACACGTTATGATAAATAAATTAATGCGGGGTAATTAGAACCCGCCCCGGTTGATACTTCTGAGGAACCACTGATTGAAAGCAATCCCGAGCCAGAGAGCGTTAAGACAGAAATTCCTATTGGTAAGTTATGTATCCTCTTATATCCTGTGGACATGCAACTCTGCATACGTATGTCCACGATCATTTGACACGTGTCGAATTTCATACTTCACGACAACGCCACCTACTTATTTTGAATATATTCAAAACTATATATTATACGGCGTATATTCTATTGGCAAATTTCTGAGTCAATCTGCTTCGGAAAATTTTCTACAATCCCCAAGATGTATTCCAGAGGTCCGAAAATTTCGAGAACTTTCATGCCAAAAGATGACAAACCCAAAGTTTGAAAGAAACTTGGCCATTGCGAATGCGAATCAATCCAATAAACACCTCTCAGAATGTGAAATGAAAAGGGTCCTTACACAAACTGACACGATATATTTCTAGAACCCAGCCCAATCATAAAAACTCCCCAGGCACCTCTGAGCCCTGTTGAAAATTTGGAGGATGGGGAACAAGCACCGTCTGGTACGTTCAATCTTGGCGATCTTGGATCTATTCTCGTTTTGGGTTTAGAATTTACAATAGCCCAATGTTTCAGAGATAGAGATGTCCATTTCCACTTTCCACTTAATCCCTCAGTTACTAACGCTAAGTTTTATGCAGAATCTGAACCTACGCAACTTGATGTCGTTGAACCAACTGAGGAGATCCAGGGCGAGGAACAGCCTGAGGTTGTTGAGCCAATAGAGGTTGCAGGTGTGTTGTAATTACTTTTATCGAGCGATACATACTGACATTGGATAGAAGATCTGGTGGCTCAAGAAACGGAAGAATTGGCCGTTGAGCAAGCTGAAGAGGTTGCGGCTCAAGAACTCACCGAAGAATTGGCCGTTGAGCAAGCTGAAGAGGCCGTGGCTCAAGAAATACTCCCTGAGGATGAGGTTGATGAATCAATCAACAAACCCACGGAAGAAATTGACGTTCAAGAACTTGCTGGAGAGCCATCTGCCGATCAACCCCTTGAAGATACCACTAGCGAGTCGCCAATCCTCGATCAATCTACAGTTGAGACCGCCCAAGATCCGGTTGTCCAGGAACCAACCATCGATACATCGATTGAAGAACCCGTCGTCGAAGCCGTCCAGGAACCAGTAGAGGCATCCAGTGAGCCGGATCTTGAACAACGTGTCGAAAATGTCCAGGAACCAGTAATGGAGGCAGTTGGTGAACTGGATCTCGAACAACCTGTCGAAGAAATTGGCGTTATGCTGCCGAATGAAGAGCCCGTCGCTCTAGTGGCTGAACAACCGATTGATGAGACAGTTATTGCGGAAGTACCAGCTTTAGAAGAGCCAGTGATAGAGGGCATTGTTGTGGAACAAACTACGGAAACCAAAGAGGCACCCGAGGAATCCGTCCAAGATCTATCATCTGACCCGGCTGCAGTTCCAATAGCAGAAGAAGTCCCTGAGGTTGAAGAAATCCTACAGGAAGTCATTGAGGAGACCCTTGCTCCCTCAGATCCCATACAAGAGCAAAGCGAGTCTCCAAAGGAAGTCGAAGACTTTGAGGCTGTTGCTCTTGCTGGACTTGCAGGTGCAGCCGCGGCCAAGGTCTTGGACGACAAGGGAAATGAGACCCCAATAGCTAATCAGCCTGTGGTAAATGAGCCGGAACGCATTGAAAATCGCGAGGATAAAGGAGCCGAGTCTCCTTCAAAATCGGATAAAGACAGGCGCAGACACAGGAGCTCGAGGCATCACTCATTCAGTAACCATAACTCAACCAAATATGGTGAATATCCACCTTCCAGCAGACCAGAAGAACAGCCAAGACGCCGAAGACATTCTCACAGTCACAGAACCAGTGGCGGAACTAGTGATAAAGAAGATGATAAAGAAAATTATCGTAGTCGCAGATCTAGTCAGAAGGGAGATGATAGAGAGCGACCAGAACGGGCTCATCGCCGACGATCTAGCCACAGGGAAGACGAGCCCGAGCGTTCTTATCGACGTAGGTCTGGCCGTAAAGAAGAAAGGGAGGATAAAGAGGAGCCAACCCGTGGTACTTCTCCAGCAAAGCAATCTCCAGATCGTCGAGATAGTGCTATTGAGGGTGTGGGCGATGAACGTGAACGTCGCCGACGCCATCGTAGAGACCGCAATCGAGAGGAGCAAGAAGAGCACGACCGGAAAAAGGAGGAACGCCGAGCAGCTAAAAGAGAGGCAGCAATCAAGGCTGAAGAAGCCTTCAGAGCAGAAGAAGCCCTAAAGGCTGAGGAAGAGGCACGAAAAGCTGAGGAGGCACTGCAAAAGAAAAAATCCGAATCCATTCCGTTATCCGCCGTTCCAAAGCGATCAAGATCACGAAGAGAAAGCATTTCAAAGTCATACTCAGTCACTCCCCATGAAAGTGACGGTATTCGATCCCGACTTCTCAGTCTCAAGAAGCGTGTTCAAAGCGAAGTTACCAGTCCATTCATAGCAAACGACGAGCCACATATCAAGGAGAAGCTTACCCCCGTCACAAGCTCCAGAAGGGATTCCATCGTTGACGAGCCAGGCCCACCTCAGTTCGACGTTACACCAGAACGTCCAAAGATGAGTTCTAATACGAGAAAATCATCTCGGTCATATCCACACCATTCTCACTCGTCGTCTCGCAGAGAGTCTGAACGAACTTATAGTTCCAGGAAAGAGCCAAGTCGACGAGATTCTACCAGGGAGAAGTATAAGACGGAGGAGGAGAAGGAGGCAAGAAGAGCTCGCAGGGAGATGAAAAGACAAGAAAAGCTTGCCAAGGAAGAAGCGGAAGCAGAAAATAAACTCCAAAGAGAAAAGGACGATGAGTTGAGGCGTCAACATCGTGAGGAGAGACGAAGAAGGCGAGAAGAAAGGGATATCGAGGAACGAGAGGCCAGGAATCGAGAACTGGAGGAAAAAAGTGATAAATCATTGGAACCATTCCCCGAAAACGATGTCGACAACGGAGAATCCAAACCTAACTCGAGGCCAGTTACTCGGGAAAGACGACCGACGAGACATCATTCGAATTCTTATAGTTCACGAGGCTCTCGTCCAGAGATACCCATATCTCGAGGCTCTCGTCCATCGGAAAAGCCAGCGGAAAAACCAAAGAATGCTTTCAAGAGCTTTATGACATTGGGGAAAAAGGTCTTTGCTTCGGAAAAGCATTGATCATGATATGTATAACGGCCATGATGATATACGGAGTTCTTTTGTTCGGTTATTTTGATTTCGATTCTTGATTGGTATTATGTTTATGATTGTGGAATATGCATTTGATAAGTTCTGGCTGGTGATCTGATTATTGCGACGATGTTATAATATGGTGGTCGATCTGTATTTTCAAGTACATAATAGAGTTGAGCAAGATCTAATGGGGTTTTTGATGTCTGTCAGCCCTTTGTATTTCAAGTCTCCTTGGTCATATTTCATTTGTTTAATTGTAGTTATTGAATGTACTTAACAATCTTTGGGATAATGGATATTAGAATGAAGAGTCTTTTCTTTTCATATGCAGTTGAGCAGTTTATCGTTATGGTAGCTACAATCTCTTGGTTATACTTCATCTTCCTATCAAGATTCAAGATTATGGCATTTCGATTCACTTGTTTTGTGCACTCAACCTGCATTCAAACACGAAGAAGACATTCGCTGCTGGTGTGGTACTTGGTGTTATTTGGAAGCCATTTCGAAGCAACACTGCCTGCATTAGGGCCCTTGAAAACAAACTCCGCGACTCTAGATCGATAGAATGGACTAATGTGTGGCGAGGAGAACAGAAGGTAACCTCAATTTCATACCTAGTCTTTCGCCCTTTGACTATTTGCAACCAAACGTTCCCATTTCTTATCTGAATGTAAAGGGATGTTTTCTGTCTCTGGACGTATTGGGAAAGTATCGGACGAATTGCCAGTTATGTTAGAAACTTTGAGTATCCTTTCATCTGATATCGCTTCATGATTGTTCTAGACCGTGCTGCTCAGGGAAAGAAAGAAAGTGGCCAATTTCGCGGAGTCTTGAATCAACACCGTCAAATCCACAAACCCACAACTCCACATATCCACCTGCACGTCCATTTTTCGTACTACGTTGACAGATTGAGATCGTTCCTTTGACATCTGGGGCATAACCAATATAAGATGTTCTTTCTGTTCCTTCATGATTTGTCAAGTTTCAATTATGCATGCATCTATCTGCTTGCCTCGTGCTCTTGCCGACGGCTATTGAAGAGTGACGAAAACCGACCCGTCCTAATCCTTATCATCGGCGATGTTAGCGGAGGAGTCGTGCCTTCAATATTGCAATCTTGTGGATTCATTGGGCTCTTGGTTTAATGAAATTAAACCGTCTTGTTGGTACACTGTTGGTTATATCTCGTTCTCGTGTTCTACACGAGTAGCATGTATATATTGTGGCGGATTGATCATTTACGCCGCATTTCCCAGCCGCCTTGCTTTCTTAATTTTCTCCCTCATGAAATTCGATTTGTCGTCATACGTCCGGCGTCTGTTACCACTTGCATCGCATGGCTATACCCACATTCGTACGGATGTGACATGTACAATTTTCTTCAGTTAGAGTTCATGCTTACGAGTTCCTTCGGTACCAAATTGTGTACCCAGTACGAGTAGTGCCAGTCCAGTGCCACTGTGACAAGCGCTGGACGTTGACCTGGAAATGATTTTCCGGCATTGACCAGGGCGAAAAGGCAAAGGGGCGGAGAAGACAGGGCAAGACATATCAGCGCTTTGAGATTTCTCCCTGATCGTTCCACAAGGATGAGTTTTGATCGTCGCCTCAATCAGGAAGTTAAATTGCGCTCAAATGGTCTATCCGGAATTCTCGTTTCATCCGTATTTCTACTATCAAGTAAATACGTACCGTACCATACTTGTTCCCCTGGATTCCGCTTTTCAATAATAAGTTGGAGATGACAGCTGATATTGCATGGTTCGTTTGTAGAAGGAAAAAAAAAAACACGAGCACATTTTTGATATGTGTCCCAACATCCATCAAGCCACCAACATGCCTTATGCCCTACACTGAAATCCAATCCAACTCTCTTGACTCCTGACTCCGGACTTCAAAGTTTCAACCCCTTTTCGATTTTCACCCAATACGATCAGATATTCGTCATTATCGTGACGATCTACAGTTTTCACTGACCATGCCGCACGTACCACAATCTTTACAGCGTCTTCACCACAAGACCACCCACAAACCTGGGGTATATAAAAGGATTGAAGATTTTCTATCAAAGCTAAAAAGTACGGTCCATCATAGAGATAGAGTCAATTTGTGACCACACAACTGACTATTGGAAAGAAGTTCGGACGCTTCCTGCCCAGGAAGATGCTCATATTATAGAACCATGTAATGGATTCTTCAATCTACCAGCGGAGCTTCGGCATGAGATTTACTCATATCTCTTCAGGAATTTGAGATGTCGAGATGATATTTTCTCTGAAGCAGAATGTCACGACTTTTTCGTCCATGAAGGAGCAGTTTTATTCCGTGTGAACCATTGGTTCCTGAATGATGCGGCTGAATTCTTGTGTCGAATGAACCCTCGATTTATGTTATATCGACCTTCCCTATGTCGTTTTGTTTTTGCCATCACATATGATTGTGTTCGGTTTCTGAAGAGTCTGGAGTTATCAGTACCATCTTCCGAGACCAGATTATTAGAGCCAATCCTCGAAGAGATCATGGCTTCTAATGCTCCACTGACCTCACTGACTTTACATCTTACTCCTACGTTTCCGGGAAGCTTAAGTTATCCATGGCCAATGTATATCATTCCAAGATTGCATGTGGAAACACCAGCAAAGGAACACTTTTACAACATTCATCCTCATTATTTATCTATCGAATATCACTCGCAAGCTGCTGTGGATAACTGCCATCGATCCCCATTGTTGATAGGCAAATTACAAAATCTTCGATATCTAAAGATTACAGGTCAGCCAGAATTCGATATCATGTTTGAACTTGCCATCGTGAAGCTTCATCTGGGGATGATGGCTGCCGCTAAATCCGCGGGGACATATCTTGCCCTATCACCGAATAATGGGCCTCGTGGTGAAGAATGGTATTATGAAATTTGGATCATTCCAAGTAAGTCATTCCTACCATTGGTCGACTTCTATGATCATCGTTGCAGTACTTCCACTTGAGGATTTGCATTTGTGATGCTGAAATTGTGTATAGCCTCACGTCACTCGAAGCCGGCAAGTCTTGCATCACATAAGCTCCTAGAGTGCTGATGTGGGCATCTCGACTTGTACCGAAGACCTTTACAGACTTTATCTCTGCTGTAAGCAATATGGCTCTTAACAGTAGCCCATTTCCTCTGTCTTTTCCTGGCAGGGATAGAATGCTCTACATGTGAAAGTCACTCTTGTTCTGTGTCTCTATCACGTAAGACTAAAGAAATTAAATGAAAATACCGCTTCACAACTACCCGAGGACACCAATAATGAACTAGCGGACTTGGAGAGTTCTGATTGCTGACTACTTCCGCCTTGTTTCATTCATCATGCAGCTTTCATCAATAAACACATCACAAATCATCAACTGATGATTTGCGTTGAACAAGATATTGAAAACTTCGTGATGCCCGGGACAAAAACGAGCTGTCTCTCGGAATTGTCATAGAATGTGTATATATTCTATGGTGCCACGTAAGACGTGAGCTTCATCTACACTTCGACAAATGACAATTGCAAGTACCACGACCAAAGAAAGCTGCATTCTGAGAGTAAGCAGCGACAAACTAGAATGTGACGACGAACGAAATCCCTCTAGATTCAAACAGGCTCAAGCATCATGTACCGATTCTCCATCTCAAAAATCAATTTCCACCCGAGGATTGTCAAGTTGACCCGAATCATGCCGGATTCAAAGTCGGCCGATTCCATCTTGAAAGACATCATTTTCGCCCTCCCTACACCACCGAGCTTACTATACAATGTCGGTCGCAAACAAGCGACTACTTCACAAAATATTATACTTTATTGATAGGCCAAGTCATCGACGCAATATCACAGCGTCATTATTACCTAAAATCGAAGGATATCCGAGAAGTTCTCGTTCTATCTCAACTTCTCAGAAATCTTCGTTTCTTCAACCTGAGAAGTTATTCTTCATATCTATGAGAAAGCTTCGCGCATATTCATCCGAACTCAACATGATTATCACTTTCGACTTGGCGAGACCAAACCAAAGACTATCTGCCGAAAATTAAGGAGTGGATGATGAGGAATTGATTTCAATTCACGATATCATCACTACAATAGATGAAATGATCTGCCAAGACCAAAAGAAGAGCAGTATGGACTTCTCAATATGTATGGTCAAACTGATTCAATTAGAATCTGCTTTGAATCTATCCACGATCAACTATCCTCAAATTAAGACTTGATGCCCAAAACTAGATGCTAGCAACCCTATTTGAAAACCATTCCACCATTCGCACATACAACTTGTCCAGTACACCATTGACTATCACTCGTACACAACATACCTACAATACCCGCAATTTCAGAAGTATAAGCCGGTCTGCCTCCCGCATTTGGCGCATCATCTACCAAATCCTGATCATCCACCTCCGGTCTGATCTTACTTCCAGGGGTAATTTCAATCCAAGGTTTCACCCCATTCTTAAATCCCGCAGAGGCACCTGCCCACATATCCGTCTTCACCGGACCTGGATTAATAGAATTTACCGTTGCGCGATCATGCAATTCGCGTGCCCAGGTTCGCGTCATGGCATCTACAGCTGCTTTGGTACCGCCATACACCGTTTGGCCCCAGAAACCCTCGGAACTAGAGACGGAACCGAGATTAATGATGCGGCCGGATCTATCGTGGGGGAGATAGTCTAGTGCGGCTTGTAAGAGAAGAAGGGGACCAAGTACGTTGATCTTGTATTGCCAGTTAAAGTCATCGATTGTGATGTCTGGGATGGGTGTGTTTTTGGATACACCTGCATTGTTTACCAGGATATCGATTTGGAATTTTCCGGAGGTGTCTGAGAAATGGGATTTACTATTGTTGATGATAGTTTCTGCGCCGGATTTCTCAGACACATCGGCTTGGACGATGAAAGTTTTGATGTTGTGTTTTTCTTCGAGCTTCTTGGAGAGCTCGGTGGTGAGAGGAGCGGAGGAATTGGATGTGTAGTTTAGGACGAGGTTGGCGCCTTTGGATGCGAGGTTTTCGGCGATTGCTGCTCCGATTCCTGGGGGTTGGTTAGTTGATGTTGGAGTTTTAGGATAATAAATGTAGGGTAGAAGCGGAAAGAAGGCACGGAGAACATAGAGAAAGATTTGTAGAATAGAAATGACAATAAGCAATTGACTCACCTCTTGAAGCACCAGTAATAACAGCAAGTTTGCCTTCCAAGGGTCTATTTGAAGCCATTGCGTAGTTTTTGATGTAATATGAATCCCTCGAGCAGTCTAATTTTATACCACAGAAGTGATAATTGCACTTTTATCTTTTGATTACTAGATCGCTTGATCAATCAATGGGTAAGTAATATGAACAAAAAAGAAGGAAATGCCTAAACAGCCTTTATATATGCATAACCAGCAGAAACCTACCTACCTGGGTATTTACCTTCTTCACACCCCCACCACACATACATCACTTGAGCATTATGGTGGGGTTCTACATAATTGTCGGCATAGAAACTCCCAGGGTCCATTTATCATTTCCTAGTTCTTATCGATTAAGCGCACCAGTTACATGTGGTGAGAGAGGAAGCTTTGCATTACACCATCCCACCAATTGTCGACTTGTCAAAGCGAGCTCTGCCACAACCAACCAGCTATTCCCTTCCCATAACTCACATCCGCCCTCTATTACAAACCCCAAGAATTGGAAGAAAAGCCATCGCATTAATAAACATGGATATCAGACTCCTGCGCTCCTCTGATATTCCACATGTTCAACATGCCAACATCACGAATCTTCCCGAAAAGTTCGTATTTCCCTCCTCCCCTCTACCCCTCCAAACTCACTAACCCCCCTCTAGCTATTTCATGAAATACTATCTCTACCATGCACTCTCCTGGCCCCAACTCTCCTTCGTCGCAGTCGACGTTTCGCGGCCCCAGAAAACCCCCTACGATTACCCGCGCATCGTCGGCTATGTTCTTGCGAAAATGGAAGAAGATCCTGCGGATGGCGTGCAGCATGGTCATATCACTAGTCTGAGTGTGATGCGCACGCATCGACGTCTGGGGATTGCGGAGAAATTGATGAGGCAGAGTCGTATGTTTCTTCTCTCATCTCATTCCTTTTTATTCTTCACCCGTAGGGATGAGGATTAAGTCTAAGATCAAGACTATAAATTCCCTTGACAATATAAAAAGAGAAACTAACCATCCCATGTCAATCCCACAGAAAAAGCAATGGTCGAAACCTTCTCCGCCCAATACGTCTCCCTACACGTGCGCGTCTCTAACCAAGCCGCCCTCCGTCTCTACCGCGATACCCTCGGTTTCCAGACCGAAAAAATCGAAGCAAAATACTACGCCGATGGTGAAGATGCCTATTCTATGAACTTGGATCTGTCATACATCCGCGAGCAG
The DNA here is from genome assembly GCF_014898465.1 of Botrytis porri. Lineage (NCBI taxonomy): Eukaryota > Fungi > Ascomycota > Leotiomycetes > Helotiales > Sclerotiniaceae > Botrytis > Botrytis porri. The sequence goes on along the minus strand of NW_024066081.1, from coordinate 1,529,267 downwards.
ATACTCGATGAGGAGGAAGGAGATGAAGGAGAGCCTGTGGGAAGCGCAGGAAGTGCAAAAGATGTAAAGGCGATTGAGGAGGGGAAGGATGGCGAAGCGGCAGAGAAAAAAAGGAAGGTTAAGGTGGGGAGGGGATTGGGAGTGGGAGAATTGGTGGAGAAGAATGAGGCGTTGCCTATTAGGGAGGTGAAGTGAGATGGATAGATGGATGAAACTATTTTGCGATTCCTGGTTTTCTGGGAAAAGGAATGAATGGGGGTTTCAATGGATGTATGGGATGCTAGGAGAATTGCATTTATTCCTGGAGTCTAAAAGTCATTTACAGCATGCTGGTTTGTGGTGGCTTTAGAGATGAATGCGATGATGACATAGCTGGGAAAGATGCTGCGCTGTGGAAATATAGATGCAGTTTGCATGCCTAGTATATCACGGAAGCCCGAGGGAGGGAGGAATCTTCTCTCGAGTAAGATTACTTAGGTACATAGTCTATATATAGATCATATGGATTGAAAATTAAAAACACTCGATATTTTGCATCTTCTCATTTCTTTGAAATGTATATGAAACTTACTCGTGAAAGATCAAGAAATGTAGAATAGCTTAATCCTTGAGTCCTAATATGCCCTTGCTAAATTCCGATATAGCTGTATTGAAGAATGATATGACGAGATACTTCACGCATCTGTATATACATTCCTACTCAATCCATCACAAAACGCAAAGAACTAATATCCCTTTTCCTGTAAAATCACAGTACTGTTACAATATCATCACACGATATCATGACAAAAAATAGAGATTTCGATTAGTTTGAAAAACAAAGTATTCATTCAACAAAATAATAATAAACTAGAATTACAAAGATACCCCATCACCAATGCCAGGTTCTCCTGGAACAGGCGGTGCTGGGTCAACGGGTAGTAAGGGATCGGGTTTAGCGACCTCGAGAGATTCGTTAGGTGGGGAAGCTGCGTTGATGGGAGGGTTTGCTTCAATGGGGGGATTGGTTGGAGGGTCGTTTGATGGGGGTGGAATTGAGTTGGTGGGTGGATTCACTGGTATATCTGTGGGTGGAGCTGCTTCGACGGGACGATTTACCTCGACATTTTGAGAAGGTATTTCTTCGGCGGGAGGAGGATTCATTTCCACTGTTGCTGGGTTTGCGGGATCCACGGGTGGCGTTAGGTTAGTGGGGGGATTTGGCTCAGCAGGAGGGAGCGGTTCGGTGGGTGGGTTCAGATTTGCGGGTGGTAATGGATCCGTGGGAGGGTTTGGTTCTGCGGGAGGGAGTGGTTCGGTGGGTGGGTTTAGATTTGTGGGTGGTAATGGATCCGTGGGAGGGTTTGGTTCAGCGGGAGGGAGCGGTTCGGTGGGTGGGTTCAGATTTGTGGGTGGTAATGGATCCGTGGGAGGGTTTGGCTCAGCGGGAGTAGCTGGCTCCGGAGCTGGAGGCTGTGGTGGGGGAGGAACAGCGTCCTCGGGTTTTTGTAGGCCGATATCATTTACTGGCTTTGGGATATCAGATGGACGTGGAGGCGCTGAACATACTTTCGGGTCTTTGGCAAATTCTGGACCTTTGTATATTGGGGCTGGGTCTTCTCTCAATACATTCTGTGCTTTGATCAAGACTGGAATTACAGCTCCTGTCTTCAAGGAGAATGTTCTATGGCCGATAACTCGTAAGATGGTGTTGATAGCTCCGGAATGGGAACTAAGTGAGATGAATGTGCTATTATCATTCATGAATATATCATCCAGGAGAGCTTTGAATCTTCTATTCTCTGCCTCGTGAGTTTCCGAGTAATTGGCACGCCAATAAGGATCTTCTTCTGGGAATTTAGATTCAAATTTCCAAGTAGGGGCGAAAGCGTGGATATAAGTTTTTGAGCGGCGTCGATCGCAAGTATGAGAGGAGATACCTTCACGGAGAAGTTCTTTGATAATGGGGGTGAATGGAGGGGAGGTGAGTGGAAGTGGTAGATTGCTGAATGTGAGAGAACATGTTTGGAGACAACGTGTCAGGGGTGAGACGTAATAGGACTGTGGTGGAGATGCTTTTTGTGTAGTGATTAGTTTCTCCCAAAACTCGTTCGCCACCAGAGCTTGGGCAACACCAGTGGGAGCCAGGTGAGCATCGGCCCAGGTTGAATTTTCATCACCATTCAAGTGAGAATAGTAGCACTATAGAGGTCAGTAAGGATCGCGTACCCAGGGTCAGATCAAACATACATCCCATGCTTCTTTTCCAACCTCAGTCTCTTTTATATTATGGTAACCTTCCCCATGACGCCCCACTTCAAACTGTCAGTTGCGTATCATGTGATGGCAGCAGTGATTTGAATACATACAGTAAAGAACTTTATACTGAACATTCTTAGGGGTCTGGTTGTTGAGTTTCACAACATGATTCTCAAATCTTTCCCATTGCGTCTTATTTCTCTCCGGGTCAAATTCTGCATCCGTATCATACACACGATCTTTTAACCCAAAGTTCGACTCCTGAGTAGATAGTTATGTTAGTCTAACATCCAACAAGATGATTGTGAATTCCCTTACCGTGTAATTGAAAGTTTCCGACTTTGTATTCTGATCATCTTGTAGAAAATATCCTACTACATTTCTAAACTCCATATGCCTAGTCTTTGGTTGTACTTTATTATTCATCATGTATAATGGAGTCAGAAAAAGTGTAGCTAAAAATAAGCAAGGTCTAGAATTGATTGTTAGCTGATGATGAGTTTGATAACACAAGCAAGATAGAACAGTAACATAGAAGGACTTGGGTACACAGTCGAACTTAAATAAACAAAACCAAATACACCTTACACAATCAAAGTTGGTCTCCAACAACCTGTTCGTCGATAAGCATATTGGTATGCGTTAGCAATACTACTTGCGCCCGACCTTTCATTCGACCTGTGCCCCAGCAAAGACTCCTGGTCCTCCATATCTTACAGCTTGACTTAACGCCGGCTTCAAAATTCACAACCATCCAAAATCCAAATGGTAAAGTAAATAGGAACACCAAAATACCATGGTACGGAATCTTCAGACCCAAGATAGTATCGGCGACAATAAGAGAAAAGGGGCTTTAATGCTTTGAAAGAAAATTGAGTTTTGATGCCAAAAAAAGTACCAACCAAATTCAAATGAGCATCACGTGTCAAGTACAGAGGACTGGTTTCATATTGAATATAATTTGATTGGTCTAAGCTTGTGTTTCAGAGTCTTGAGGAGAGTCTTGAGTCTTGAGGAGAAGGATTTGAGATGAATCGGGGGTGTTCTGGAACTGGAAAGGATCATTCTAGGTGCGTGGGTACTTTGTACGTAACTGCAACGGCACGAGATCCTTAGTGCCTAAGGTTGATGTTAAAGTGACGCTGTTTTATGACCACAGAGCGGAAAGTAATAAAGCGGCGGAAACTAGCCACAAAGTCAATCCACAATCTCGTGATTTGAATTCCATGGTTCCAATCGTGATCCATAACGCCACAATGTTAAAGTTGGAGAGTTAGGTCCGTGTATGATGTCACTCTACGAAGGATTAAATCTGGTTGTGAATGGAAAAGTTGTGGGGAAATTAGCTCAGAGCTCTTTTATGGAAAAAGCAAGCAACAAGCAAACAAGTAAGCAAAGCTGGAAGGTGAGTGGAGTGAGGAGTGAGGAGTGGACCTAATAAATGAGGGAGAGCTCGGAGGGGAATCAGATCTAGACAGGTAAGGTACATCGCACATCCATTGTACAGAGAGGAACGGGGACGGGAACAGGAACAGGAATAGGAATAGGAACAGGTATGAAGTATACGTAGGCGAGTGGTAGTGGTAGTGGTAGTGGTAGTGGTAGTGTATGGGCCGGGACGATGAGTTTGTCTTTTCAAGTTATTCGTTTTGCTAAGACCAGCTCGAGACAAGTACGCTCGATCAATCGAGAAGTACATATTTGGGTTACGAGATATATACTTGTATTGGATATATACTTCTTCTAGGTACGTACCTAAGGCATTCACACTTTTATTGGATATATGCTTCTATTGGATAGATACTTCCATTGGACATAATATGGTAGGTACCCGTATCGGTATACTCATTGAATGTACCAAGTATACTTACTGTACTCGAGTATACTCGGTATTCTACATTATCTAGCATGTATGTGTACTTCGTATACTTACATCACATCCACAATCAATCTAGATTCCACATACTTCGTAGATGATTCGCAATATATTAAAAAGGCTCCACCTCAAAATCCCATGCATTTGACAACCCAGAAAAAGTGATTTCCCGATCATTCTCATATTTTCCACCCGTTTGCTACTCCACCATCATGCCAACCTCTCATAAGCCCCCCGTCTTCATATGCCTTGGAACTCTTTCCATGACGTGCCTTCCCAAATTTATCCGTAATGGCTTTAGCTTCCATTCACCCCCGCTACATAAATCTATTCTTTGTCCCTCTCTTCTCTCACATTTCTCCTCTACTTTTCAATACACACAAACAATTCAATCTCATCAACTCTTAATCAACGAGATCCTTTAATTAATCTTTTCAATCAACCACCACTTTACAATCACATCATGTCTCTTCACTGTACGTATGCATGCTCGGGACGCCTTTGATGGAGATGGCTTGGAATGGAACTGGTGATGCTGGAGCATTGTGAGAGAGCTTTGGAATGGACATCTTGAGCTTGGGATTTGTCCATTAACACTTCCCAAGTTGAAATGTCAATGGAATATCCTCTCAATGCCTCCTTACAGCGCATTATCATGCCATCACCACCTTCTCCCATCTAGCTCCCATTCTTCTTTCAATTCACGTCTACCCCACTAATTAGCTGCCACTAACACCTACTCCGAATAGACCTCCCACCAGTTAAGCCATCGGCTATTGCCCTTGGTACCGTCTTCAACCACGCTGCATCCCTTGCTGTCCTCGGCCCAGTCTTCGGCGAGACCTACCACAGAGCTCAAGCTGCCAACTCCAAGGAGGAGTTTGTCAAGTCAAAGGAGGCTGCTTCCGCCGCTGCTGCATGGGGAACTTCCCTCGTTGGTAGCGCCGTCCAATCATATGGTGTTGGTGCTTTGATCAATGCCACCGGTACTCTCTCATACAAGGGTGCTGCATACTTGGGATCTTTGATCTTCATGGCTTCGTCTGCTCCATCTGTACGTTATCCCTCTAGAAATATTATGCATCGAGAATCATTCACTAACAATCTCCCCAGTTCATTGCACAAGTCACCACTGAGAAGCGACCACTCGACACTGTTGCCGTTGGAGCTCTCGCCCGCGTCTTCGAGACTGTCGGTCTCTCTCTCTTCCTTACCTGGTGGGGAACCCACACCAACCCATTCGAGTAAATGTATTACGTTTTAATATTGGGTATGATCGTTGGGAAGGATTAACGGAATGGGGTTATGGTATGGGAAGGAAATGACGTTCGGATTGGAGTATTCCGTTTCGTCTGTGTATTATCTCGACTCTGAATCAATTCACTTTTATGACTTTATGATTTAATCGTCATTAATTGCACAAATTTGTTAGCCAAAATATGAATTTCTCTCAAACAAGGACCTTTTTCGGGTGAATTATATATGGTTTTTATATGTGTGAACTTTCCTTTTTGACATCTGGGGTGTTATTTTTATCAATCCTAGGCTCGAAATCTTCAACTCGATATATTTGATTGTATGCACTAAATGTTCAAACTAGATGTTATCAACACTTCATTCAAGTGATGAACCTTACCACAACCTCTCCACTGTGACCACACTCACCACACAGTATGTTCATAAGTTTATCACCTCAAACTTCTTCCAAATATATTCCTAATTCTTCTTGTTTCTGTCACATACGACCATAGACTGAAGAGAATTGGGCATCCCGTCCGCTCTGCCATACACAAGCTTCAGATCGGTGGATTAGTAGTTGGGTGGGTGACCACCAGCGAATCCCCACTGTTGTATGTTTTTTTGTTTTCGTTTTTGGATCTTACGGGGGTGGTGGGAGAGGACTTGTTACTACTGGTAGCTTGTTGGTTTTGTATTTTGTGAGGGTTCTCCGGTTGGTGGGTGTACTAAGGTAGGTAGGTAGGTGTCTTTTGAAAATGTAGATTGGGGGGAGGGGAGAGAAGTGGAGTGGAAAGGAAAGGAATCATATTTATGGTAGTTGATGAGTGCTAGGGAAGACTGCTTTTTGCGGGTGAGTTTGTGTTGTTTGCTATTCTTGGATAAAGCTTTGACGTTAGATGGATGGATGTATATAGGGTGGTGGTGTACGCTTTTATTGATGGTATATACAGTAAGAAGAATAGTCCTGAGGGGAGGGGGAGTTTCATCTTTTGAGCTTGAGTGTGCGTGGGTGAGGATGGGAAAGGGAAAGGGGTTACGGAGATGAAAATATGAGGATCAACATGAATTTTTATGTTTGTGCTTTGGGGCTTGAGATGAAGATGAAGATTGAGATTTAAAGTAAGGGGTATCTGGGTTTTCGTAGAAGATTTTGATTGAGTAGTAGATATCTGATGAGCAGTAGATTTCTGATGAGCAGTAGATTTCTGATGAGTAGTGATGAGCCAGTGGTGGTATTCTTGAGGATTACTGATTGCCTACTGCTATTGCTAAAACCATGCTTCATACCGTTTTGTGATGGAGAAATGAGGAGTTCGCTAAGCTTGATTATATGTGCTGTTATGCTTGGGTTTACAATTTTGCAATGTGACGGCGAAAAGTGCAGGCGTGTACTGTGAAAATTTCATGTCGGTAAAGCTATTAATATGGTATCGTATGTGGATAGAGATCAGTAGATGTAAACATTGGATTGTGAAGTTTCCAAGGCGAATGTGTTATGGTGCTATATTGGCTAAAACAAATCATTATTGATATACAGCACCTCGGCAGCAACCTGGGGTTATAATCACCACGATAGTATTTCCCAGTATCACTTGGGGTAATCATCTGTCAGAAAATGTTGTCGTGGACCTAGTCGATGCTGCATACGTCCACCACTCTGACCACTCGATTCGCAAGGTGAAAATTGATTGACGACATGCTGATTGACAGAAGAATCTTGGAAAACCACCAATATTGTGTTTATGGATCCTTCTCTTTCCTCTGATGCCTGTGTGAATTATGTTGTGACAAAGTGCATGTGTTGTAGCATACTGTCTAACCACCTACATTTTGCTGGAATACTAATGTCGCTTGAGATATATGGTCCTAGAAACATGATATTGAATTTGTAGGTTGAGATATGGGTTCTCAGTCGTGATCGAAGACTAGCTTCTACTGTGATTGAAATGATGGCTCTTGATAAACATAATAGCTCAATGATCAATGATCGAAGCAAGAGATGATATACGGGTATGGTATCATTAATGAACTTTGCACTTGCAAAATAAATGATGTGATAAAACCGGTCAAAAACCATCTTCCATGTCTTTTCATGATATCCTTTATCCCTGTGCAATATGCTTCGGATACTGAGAGCCATAATCAAGTATCTAATAGAAAGAAGAATAGATGTGTCGTAGATTGCTTGGGCATAGATATTTTCTATTACTATCCTTACTTTGCACTTGCTAAGTAGAAGCTGTACTTGAGTTTGGTAATAAGTGCTTTGATATACAATTCGACATATAAACTGACATACCACATACTACTCAATTATGATATACTATCATTACAAAAATGGTGATCGTGTATGTTGCAAGCAAGTGAGCTGTTGAGAACGAATGTGTTAAAATAAATCCCAAGGTTACCTAAGCTCGGACCATTCATTTTTCCGACTCAAGATACGTTTGACCTTACATCACCGACCAGACCCTCAAGTAGCTCTCAACTCCCAAAAAGACACTCTCCCTGAAAGCATCTAGAAAATGCGTCTTTCAGTCATCAGCGTTTGTTCGCTGCTTTCCTTTCTCCCCTCCACTCTCGCAACTCAACTCATCTTCACAATCCCAACGACTCCCCAACTAAACCCATCAACTCTCCCCCCCTCCACCCACGCAATCCTCAGTACCCTTTCTCACACGCACACCGCGCCTCTGACACCATCCAATTCCTTCTCTTTCCGCAACCTTACTAGCGGCTCCTACCTTCTCACCGTTTCCTCTCCAGCCTACGCTTTCATTCCTCTCCGCGTCGATATCCATCCTGCATCCTCCGAGTCAAATCTCATTCCCATTGAAGCATTTACCACTTTCCGCGCTAACGAATGGAGCAACAAGGGAGAGAACATCCTAGTTTCTAAACTCGGAGAACACAAGTATACAGCGGAAGTTATGCCACTTGTCGAGAAAAGCTATTATCTTGAACGAGCGGGATTCTCGCCATTGAGTTTATTGAAGAATCCTATGATCTTGATTGCTGGATTCAGTATGCTTATTGTGTTTGGAATGCCTTATCTTATGGACAATAGTACGTATATTCTTCTTGGAGTTCTGGGAGTCATATTTGAGGCCTCACAATCATGCCATATGATATATTCCATATTTTATATGTTAACAGTACGTCTTTTACAGTGGACCCAGAACTCAAGGCGGAATTTCAGGAGCGTCAGAAGAGTGGTGGTGGAATTACAGGCGGTGCCAATGGCGCCAATCCATTGCAAAATTTCGATGCGGCAGCTTGGTTGGCTGGATCTGGTGGAAAGAAGGAGGGCGGTGCTGCAAGTGGTGGGAGAGAGATTATTAGATGAGAGTGGTGTCTGCATTTGTGGAGTTTTGTTGATACTCTAGCTGATTGATGAGAGATGATCAATCTATTAGATTAGGATAATACCCAGGCACCATGGGTCGAACCACGACGCGAAAAGTAAATACAGAAAGATAGAATTGTTAAGACAACATAAGAATGGGGTTTCTTGTACCGTCGTTTTTTTATATCTTGAATTCCTCAAGGTAAAGGAACATATATATTAATTCCAGATTCATGCTTCGATAAGCTACCAGGAGCGAGAAATCGACCCATCACTTGAGATTCCGTGGTGCTTTCGCGCAGAAAAATACTTACACTTGCTGATTTATGATGCCAAGCGGCTTCTCGTCATATATAGACTTGCTCTTCCATCAATACATTATCCAGTAAATTGCTGGATAAATGAGTCGTTAAATATCTCACATTGCACGTAATCTATCTGCTAAACAATGATAGAGCAGATTGAATGGCACCAACACCAGGCACTCAGATTCGAAGGGTAGAATTAGCAATTCTGAGTTTGTTATCCATCTTAATATTTATGCCAGCGGACGGTTAATCATTGTTCATACTGATGCCACCCGAGACTCGAGAGTTAGCATTCCATTCTTAAGCAATAGTAGTGAAGTCCTTTTCTTCCACTCTCCCATCTCCTACTCATGACTACGAATCAGGCTCGCTAGAAATCTCAATTTTAGACCCCCCCCCCCCTAAAATCCTAGGTATAGCGTTCAAGATATACAAACCAAGAGACTATGTTATCAAATATCAGGCGTTTTAGATGTCAAGTAGCGCTTGTGTTTGAGAGGATGTGGAAACTTAGTGTGCTACAACTGAGCTGAATATCATCCATTAGATGGGGGGAGTATACTGTTTGAAGGCTTGAGTCTTGAGGCGGAGCTGTTTCTGTAAAATCTTGGGATACAGTACGAAGCGATTTAAGCATTTCCCACTTACCAAATCATCCCCTTGAACTTCTCTCCCAAAATGATATATGATACTAACCTCTCCTCAGCATTTTGAATACCCACCCGGGACAAGAAATCCCAATACCTTCATCAATGATCATACAACAATCTAGAATCACACCCGGCAATGATGAAATACCCCAAGATTTCCGCTTCCTGAAGGATCTTCATAGGATCTGACCCGATGGTTTGGTAACCCGATTGCTGGGTCGGCGGCTACCAAACCTGTATCTCTACAACTTTGCACATGCATTTTCATGGCATATGTATTTTCATGGATTGGTTTCATGCTAGGTTCTCTGCTTTGGTAGCACAGTCATCTCTTCGCATTGTGAAACTCAGAACTCAATTCTATATCTTCGATCTCCAGTACAGTAAATTGAAGTTGGAAGCTTATATTTTCATACCACCATAAGGTACCTTACCGCAGCGGCCGATGTCTCGCGATCTCGCTTATCCTATGACCTTGACATGTTTTTAGTTCTCTGAAACGAACAAAGGTCCATCGACCTCGACCACTCAGCCCTCCAGAAGCGCTGACAAACAGCCGGGTACGGGGTTCTTGGGTTTCGGATACGTATCCCTGGGATTGGATTCAGGCACTTGGGAAGTTGGTTATAGGGGTTTGTTAGCGGCGATGAGAAGGGTTTGGGTTTGAAAAATGGACAGTGGAGATGCTGTAAGACGGGTGATGGTATTGTGTTTGGTCGACTAACTTCTTCGTGATCCTGTGGATATTGGAGAGTGTATATAGATGAGGAAGATCTCTTTATTTTCGTGTATTTATTTAATTTTACTTCTTGAGAAAGAGGCGTCTGTTCATTCCTTAATTGTTCAGTCACTCTTTTTGATCTGAAAATTAGTCTTTCCTTCATCTCAGTCTCTTGAACTCTCCTCCTTCCAATTTCTTTCATTTTCCTCAAAACCCAACGAAATGTGCTGTTGTTTCGGATCCCGCGGGGAACACGTCGAGCCCGTCAAGAAAATCCCACAGCACGAAGTGGAGAAGAAAAAATTGCAGGAATCTAACGGTCGTCGGGTACCCGTCCCTTCTGAGCTGTATAAGAGGGATCCTTCGAGAGGCAGCAGCACTTCTCGAAACGGAAATCGAGGATCGCAAAGTGGACATAGCAGCAGCAGCAGCAGCAGTAGTAGTAGTAAAGATCCGAGGGGTTATAACAGTAATGGGGATTCTCATAGATATAGTAATGGTGGATATGGTCAGGAAGGACATACTCAGGGAGGGCGCGCGCCACCATCATTTGGGACTAGAGCGCTGGGGACTGGATTGGATACGTCGCGTTATACATCGGCAGGCAGTGACTACCGGAGATGAATAGAACATGTTTGAGTAATATGGAATTCTCTAGTATTCTTGCGAGAGAAGAGAAAAAAGGTCAAGAAGAGATATTTGGAGAAGTAGATACGATGCTGGAAATCTATCTGCGATACATCCGTTTGTATTTTCGAGACTCTCTCAGGCACAAGTCACCACACCATCCACTCCTTAACTCTAAAGTTTGAACGGTTTTGCAACACCAATACCCACGAGCTGAAACTCACAAAAGATATCAAGAACTGGAGGGGAAACTCGTTTAAGTAATATCCGCAGCAAAGATTTCTAGGAGAATATCTTCATCAATTCAGCTTCTTACAATTTGCTTCATGGGAGTCTGGCGTAGACGATTGGGTGTTTTGAAGTACCGGTTAGACGATAGATAATATAAAGTAAGAAAGTAATGAGGAAATGAATATTTTATAATCAACATCTTCTCGTCAAATCAACCTTGTGAGCTTTTTTCCTCGTGATGATGTAATTACACTGAAGTCCTCGGATCAGCTTCTCAGAATTAAGGACGAAAGTTTGCAAGATTCTAGACGCTGGTGAAACATTCTTGAACTTTAAAGAAAAGATAATCGCTAAAAGAAAAGCATGTAAGGAAAATATCAGATCTCACAACTTATTTCCCCTGAATTCTTGACACACAGCTTTTTATATAATATATAATTTTTTGACTAGCCCACCTTTCCGTTACTAGTACTACTTCTAAGTCTACCCGAACCCTTCTTTCTCCCTCCATCTAAGCCATACAATCCGCCTGCAAAAAATACCAAAAACGCACCCACCAAAGTACCAGGACTAAGTCTATTTCCAAACAACCAAATACTCAATAATAAACTAGCCAATTTCCTCACGTTCAACACAATCGTCACCGTAAGTGCGGAAGATGCAGCGGCAAGTAAGTTAACTCCGCGTATGCAGGCGTATTGTGTGAGCACATTCATAGCGAGAAAGACGAGTTGGCTTGGTAGATAGATCTGTGAGAATTTGGAGACGACGTCGGAGGGGAGCGTTTGGACATCGAGGAGGGGAAGGCTGAGCGGTGCGGAGGAGGCAAGCCTGAGGAATTGGCGATACATGGAGGGGAAGAAAGGGGCGAAAAGAGGCAGTGCAAGAATATGTGAGTAGAAGAGATTTTCTTTCCAATGGGGTCCGTATTCTTTGTAGGTTTCTTCCGTGTAAAGACCCATTATTGCGGAGAGCACTTGGGCAATAAAAAGGATGACGAGACCCGTGTTGAAAGAGGGCATGTCCGCGTCTACTTTTCCGTCCTGCGAGGGGATTGTTAGTGAGCTTCGATGGAATAAGAAGCGTGACAATACCTTAGACTGCGCATCGAACATAGCTGCTGTAACTACTCCAATTGTCAAAAGAATGACAGCTATAATTTGTATCCTAGAGAATCGTTTCCCCCATAGATATCCCGCAACCAACGTTGTAATACTACCACCAGATCGCAAAATGATGTGCATAGGCACTGATATATTATATCCGAAAGCATGATTGTTCATGACATTGATTGTAAAAAACAAAACAATATTTATAATCCATCGACGTATGGGGACGCGATTTGGTGCGAGGAAGAGCGGGGGTCGACTTCGTTCGAATTGGGAGATGTAGCTGGTCACAGCTACAAAGATGAATTGAACAAATGTCATAAGAGTTCCTTCAGAAAATTAGAATGGCATTCGATGAGGTGGTGCATGGAGGGGATGTACCGCTATCTTTCTCGACTCTGTGTTCATCAATGTCAGCGGGGTACTCAAAACAATATAACGTCAAAAGCAATGGAGTCAAAACTTACTTGACAATGGCTTCCAAAGCGAAAACCTATGTATGCAATGAGCTCCTCATCCTTTCCAATCCCTTAAACGCCTAGGAGTACTCACATTCGAGCAACAACCTCCAAAAATCAATCCAAGCATAGCACCCACTGCCAACCATTGCGGAATTGTTTCAATGAACATGCGCCCCGCCATTGCGAGTAATTTCGAAGACGTCGATCTTTTATCATTGATTCCATACATTTCGGCCTTTTCCAATGATGGTGCAGCGTTGATAACCTTTGGGGCTACGACATCTCCATCGGCATTCGAAGCTTGTAAATCTCGAAGGGTGGAACGACGCCGTTGGGCCGGCATGGATGCTTGCTGCTGGCTGCTAGCAGAATCAGCTCTGCGTCTACGAGCCATTCATAAAGACGCCTTTCTGACTAACTGAATGCGATCAGGGGGAGGCGTTTTCCGTGTTGGAATCTAAGAATGGAGGATGTTCGAACGCGATGTTCCAGAATTTTAAGTCCCGATGTGACTGAAAGCGGTACGGTGGGATATGATACAAAATTGGATAGTGGCTTCAGCAACAATGCAGTTTGGCGTCAAAAAGAAGAAAACAATTTTAAGAAAGATGTTGGAATCTGACACGTAGAATAGAGGCACACTACTATTATTTTATTTGCTTTTGATAATCCCCCCAATTGCAGGTGTGCTCTGCAAGGATAAGTAGGTAGATTCTAGCTTTCAGGGTTGTTTTTTTTCCCAATGTGCTGTCTAGGTAGTGGTGTATTTTGTGGAGGTAAGAGCTGAAGACATTTAACATCTATGCCAAGTAAACAACATTATCATTCCTATTATAATCCCTAGACAGGTATAGCTGAAGAAAGTAGTAAAGGACAACGTGGAAGTAGCTACCCTGAGTACTTTTTAGCTGAGGGGAGTAGCCAAGGGCCAAGTGAAGTGAGCAAATCAGAATAAATGGATGGGCTTATTGGTTTAGCATGGCTGTTCTGGCTTCTACTCTGTAGAGCAAATATACCCCATAAATAGTATCATGGTCCCTGTAAGTCCCCTGAAATTGGCGTTTAATTTCCAGCGATTGCCGAATAACCCCGGTCGAAGCTTAATAAGGTTGTTTAAGCTCTTCAAGCTTAATAAGGTTAAGTATTGTTGAAGAATAATTGTAAAGTATTTTTATGTACATAGGTGGTTAAGTATAAAGTCCCTCGAGATTCTTTGTTCCACTGACATTTGATTAGCTGCAGCGGGAAATGGATGGAAGTCCATTCACAATGTACATACCTATCTAGCTGAGATGTAGTATTATGCCAGGGACAAATGGAAATGTCAACACTCTCCTCTTACAGACTAAAAGATCTTTGAAGAGAGTCGCAATCCATTCAAGAAGCTATCCCTAGTAATTAGCCTCCAGTGAGCTAACCAGCTTTACGTTATCATTCTAATACTTCGGGGTTTCTTCCTGATTAGGAACAAGTACAGCTAGTGCTACAACACAAGAATGTCACCATCTTCCATGAGCAGTCGTCAATACGTCTTCACGTTTCGGAATACTCATTTCATCCATCAATAATCAAATGATCAGATGAGTTGGCCTCGATGATCCCGGGAAAGTCTTCCCTTCCAAAACTTCAGGCCATATATTCAAGTGATCTCAAAAATGCTCAAACATAGTTATCAACACCTCAAGATATCTGCAATATTTTCAAGCTCAAATCTACCAACATTCTCCGTACAGATCAACAAGATTTCATACAACAATTTTTCAAAAAACAACAAAAACAACCAGAAACAAACCCCCTAAAACCTAACCGAAAACCCCACCTCAATCGAAACCCCTCTCCAACGATATACCCAACCAAATACAAAAACCACACCACATACTCATCACACCTAATCACCCCCCCAAAACCCCTCAAAGCCTTCCCCTCCCCTCCCATCCACAATCCTATAATCCTTCCACATCTTAACTCCCACCTCACCGAGCCCATCCCCCTTAATCCTCGAAGCAATAATTTGTTTCCTTGCTAGCCATTCTTCTCTAGACTCAGCGCTCCCTCGACGGAGTAAATACGTTCCATCATCATCCTCTTCATATGGTTATCTGCATTTTTCAAAAGCGATCCGTGCTCTTCGAGAGAAGATGTTCGACGAGTGTGTGTGTGGAAGTGCGAAAAGGGATTGGGATGGATGAGAAAGTGTTTAGAGGATTTGGTGGAGGAATTGGAGGAGGAGGGTTGGGATGTGGATGTAGCAGTGGAGGTTGGAGGAGACAGAATGATGCGATGATGAATTGCCCATTATACTCGTACTTTGGTTGTGTAAGTTACGACTCCGTAAATTGAATAATTAATTTCGAAGAAGCGTATGATAGATATAATGATAGTATTCAGATACCCAAACAAAAACACCCAAACAAAAAATACAGAAAAACGAGCACACTTAACCTCTCCATCCCATCCCCAATATATCCCTCCCAAACCTGTACATCCTCATCAAACCTGTACATCCATATCCACATTCATCACCCGCCATTCCAACATCCTCCCTCGCAAGCCCAGTCCGGGTCTTCAGCCCTACAACCTCCTTTCCCCACCCACAACAACCACAACCACGCCAATAACGCATCTCTTATCACTCCCCAATCCTAATACATAGGACTACAAACGACCGTAATTATAAGAAGTTGATCCGTAGGCGCGCGACTACGAATGTCCCGAGAACGGTAGGAAGAGAGACCCGACCGGGTCGGTGACAGGTCCAACATCTTTTCGATCGATAACTACACCATCATATATTATATAATAGAGGCAGTGCAGTTATTTAGGGAGAATTAGTGAGTGGGTGATGATAGTGTGTGTGTATTCATCATTTGAGTAAAATCAAGCGAACTCGGTAGCTGTGGTGAAAGGTTTACTTCTTGTGATTTACGTGATGTCTTCATACCATGTACTTCTTTTCTTCTACTTGTGATCGATTTTCCAGATATAGATCTTTCTACGTTGTGTTTCTATGGCTCTTTCTTTCGCGTATTTAAAGATAATGATGATAATTTTTCTCCTCGCCTCCTTCCCAAAACTTAGACTGAACGCCGAAGAAGACGACAACGAATTTGAAAAGTTCCTTCTCCGTCACATCACTAATCAAACAATATTCCCGCGAAAGCAAAAGAGATCTGGTAAATCGTAATTTTGAAATATGTATATTATGCTCGAATTATAAACCTATACTCAACACGTGCGCATTTATAGGTTATCGACATGCTAGAAAAAGCCGTGGGTATAATGTTACTTTTAAGCGACGAGCTCGCTAGTCATTGATCTATTACACAGCGACGTCGCCAATTACCTCGGGACGTCTTTACCTTCTGCTTCTGGGAAAGTCCTAGAGTGTATACTACACCATGTTGCGCGTCATGACGACCTTCTATCGTGAGAGTTCAAGAATTCTACATGATGAAGTCGGCCGACACCTGATCCTCATGTCGTTTCGTAGAAGTTCCCAGCAATCACGATGTCTAATGAAGCTCTCTGACGCTCATGTACTCCCGAGGCATCGGTCCAATTCCGATACCATTCTCTAGTCGCACCTATTACTCAGATCCTCCAGCAGTCATCGTCAACATCGCTGCTCCCAAAAGAATCCACCAATACCTAAAATTCACAACATTAGCACATCCATCCATCCAATTGGTCCCAACGCAAAAACCAACAACAAAGAAATACTCACTTCTGCAAAAACGACTTCTCCGGCACTTCCTTCTCCAGCTTTCCCTCCTTACTCAAAACAACCTTAGGACCCAAAACTGGTTCCTTCCCCTCAACCATCCGTCTAATCTCGACTTTCGGCGCAAAATCCCTCGTAGCACCCGCATCGATAACACCACTCTTAATCGTAACCCCCAACACCGCACCCTGCGAATCCAACGTCAAAAGAATAGTCGGTCTGTAGCCCTTTTCGAAATTCGACAACGAGAGAAGAGAAGTGGAGCTTTTGAAGACAGAGGTGGCAGGATCGAATATGCCTATGCGAGCGAGATTTTCGTTGGGGTTACGAGAGTCCGATTCGGGGAATGAGAAGGTTTCGGGAAGGAGATCGGTAGGAGGATCGTAGGACGAGAGGGAGGCGGAGAGGGTGGAGGGGTTGTAGGATATACTTGCTAGCGGGTATGCGGAGGCAGAGAGGAGGGGTTGTATGTAGATTGTTGCTGTGTCTGTTTGGTCGGTAATTGCAGCTGTAGAAGGGAGGAAGTGTGCACAGAGCGCGAGGAGGAGAGTGGCGGGTTTCATGATTGTGGTTGAGTTATCGGATTGAATTGTTGGAGTGAACCTGGAGATTTGAGCTTCGTGGAGCTATTGTCTGGGGAAGGCTGTGATTACGTAAGATGATAAGCGCGAATGTTCGAGATTCCATGCTGTGGATCAACTTCAACCTTAGATATAGATGTATGGATTGTACGACACAATGTACAACGTTGAGAGTTCATTCAGTTACGGCCTCGACTCAAGAAATTTGATATTTTCCTATAATATTCCTAGACTATTTCGTGTTTCTTCTCTACCGATTCGACATAACATGACTCTTTGCCGGCAAGAGTAATAGCTTTTCATAAGATTTGGCCACTAATGCCATTTGCATTTCAACTTGAGTATATACATGATTTCCTCATAAACAGACAACACCGAGGCACCCCTTGATCTATTTATCAATGCCGTGTAAAATTACTCCTACCCAACGCCATAAACCCAAAGAATCAAGGCGAAAGAGAAAAGGGTATTATAAGCCGCAATCAGGGTCCTTTTGACCGTGAAGACTCTTCATGTCCAGACTCTGTCTTATGATTGGGAGCATCTGACTCCTTCATGTCACTCATATCTGCGTCAACTCCAACCTCGGCTTGCTCGGGGGTATCAGGCTCGTCGCTTTCTTCATCGTCATCTTCTAATTCATCAGATTCATCCGTCATATCTCCTTCCATTTTATAACGCTCGTTTCGCTCAATTAACCCTTTGTAATAATCGGTCAACATTTCTGGCTTTGGGATTATTTTCCAATCAACACGGTGTAGAAATTCAAGCTCCAGTAATCCTAATTCTGCTAATTTGACTCCACCAACTCTCGCATACGTAGAATTGTTCCAGAAAATATCCGAAAGTCCTTTTGAGGCTACCGTCGCTGCTGTGATCAAAAATCGATGAACAGTCAATGTTGTAATTGTAAATGCAGGGTATGATGCGCAAAGTTGATCAATATAATAAACCATGGAAAGTAAAAGAGGAGGTTTTAGGGTTGCATGCTTTGCAAGCCGCGCCAGATAATCAAGAACAGAAATCCCGGGAGGTGATCTAGAACCCATTAGTAAAGAGGGATCTTGATACAATATGAATATACATACCTAGAATGAAAGCGTGTTAACACCCCGCCCTGGGGAGGAAGAGCATCATTTCTTTGGATCAATTCTGCGATCATACTAGCGATAAGAATGACCATATCCTCTTCCTCACAGTGCTCATACTGTCGAGGCAAAATCTTCACGGACGTTTGAGGTTTTACTCTCTTCGAGAAAGACTCCTTTCTACTGGGAGTATTCGCATCTTCAATTACCGATTGGCGTCTCTTCATGCTTGGTGATTCCGGTTGTATCGGTGGATTTATATTTCGTAATACATTGACGTTGGGTTGCTCTGGCGCAATGGTAGGTTCTGGAGGTGGATCTTCTACTTTCACTTCCACAGACGGCGATGCTCCATCTGCCATCCTGGAAGGCATCATGGGAGGACTCCACTGTGTAGATGCATCAACATAGACCCATTTCTTTGGTTGCGACTGGGGTGTCGATTGCTGTTGTGGTTGTGGTTGTGATTGTGATTGTGATTGTGGCGAGGGAGAAGGTTTGTTTGCAGCCGATGTTCTGCGCGACAGTGAGGGTCGTGTCGCAGTAGGCGCATAGTGATAGAGAATAGGGGAAGCTTGAGATCTGTTCAGTGATGGCGACTTCAACATATTCCTTTTCCAAACTGAATCATGATCAGTGCCTTCCGACTTTGGACTAAATTGGCGGAGTGGAGTTGCGTGGGTAAGAACAATGGGGTGGGGTTTTGATAGGGCGTGGTGTCAGAAGTAGCTGCGATTCGATACTTTTGATAATCGTGGAAGGACCTAGGAGAGAAAGGTAGAAATGTACAGTCTTATAAGGTTTTGTTTATACCGACTTTGCGATGTATGTGTAGGTATCTAGTAAGGAGGAAGTAAAGTAGCCAAAGGAAACAGCTAGCAGTCAATAAAGGGAAAGGAAAGTGTTGACCGGAAAACTCTGCTTGAGAATGATTCCGGTTAATGTTCAAGTACAGTCAGTACCTGAACATGTATGCGATAGATAGCAGGTGATAATGACTCGTGGTACAATAATACCCTCTTCTCATTCTGTCAAGTATTTGGTGTTTGATTTACCCGATCATTTTATATCACTTTATATCATTTTCGCTATCTTATGCCATGAACTACCTAGGTACCTACCACTACGTCTCTCCCTCCCTACCTCCGATCCATGTGAAGAATCCCAATCCAATCCCACGCTCAAGGTAAACTTCAGACTCCAGAGTAGCGCGTCATCCATCAGTAATAGTAAAGAAAGAGTGTTCGGTTCAGAACTTAGAACATATCTATCTCCTAGGTCATGTCTAGCTGACTGACAAAATATCTACCCGTTTCGATTACCTTACCTACTAAGGTCTTTCCACATTGTAATAATTGTTGAACATACCGGATTGCTCTTCAAACGATTGACTGCACTGCTTTTTGTTTTCTGTCTTTGAACCATTGACAATTACATTGTTGTTGTTGTTGTTGTTGTCGTTGTTCTTGTTCTTGTTGTTGTTAGAGGCTCCTCTTTAGAAAAGGTAGGTATGGTACGAGATACTACTCATTCGTCATTGCCCTTAGTTCTATTAGAACCTTAACAAATTCCCTATCCTATCTGCGTACAACATTCAAACATTCTTTCTATCCAACCTACTACTAATAAATCAACCACGAATCACACCAGCTTACCTGTCGAACACAAATCACTTCAAAAATAATTCCTGCTTACTCTAATAACTTTCCTTCGTCATCGGGTGCTCTTTTCGAGAGAGTTTTCCCTACATTCACAGGTTTGAAAGTACAATATGGCTAGAAGTTTAGCCACACAAGGATGGCCGCTCTTGATTCGAAATGCCAGGTCTACCTCGGAGCAGATCGCCAACTTGAAAGGTCTTAAGAATGAAATCGTTGGACATGCTTTAAAGAAAGAAATGGTTGTAACCATGGGCCTTGTGGAACCTGTCGTACGCCTATGTTTCAATAAGTCGGTTCCCAAAATTCAGGACGGAAAGGCACACGACCATGGTCATGCGATCCGACCATCACAAGAAGAGGAGGAGGAGGAAATGCTTCGACTGCAAGCTCTTCAAGTCTTAGGAAGCCTTGCATATGGTTAGCAGATTTACTATACTCATTGTACCTCTTGTTAACATAAATTAGGTGGCCCAGCCTTCCTTGCGCCATTACACTATGGCTCTGCGCTCCCAGCTATCTTATCGAACTTATGCCCATCGAATAATCCACCACAAACAGTTCTTGCAGCACTTCGGGCCTTGAACACTCTTGCTGAATCCGCAATGCTTGCCACAAGTGCACATCCTATTACCATCAAATCTCTGGCCGCGGCGTTGTTCATACGACCACATCTTGCCTCGCTAACCCGCATCATTTCCCAAACATCATCATCACACATTATACAGAATCAGATCTTGTTGGCGGCATCACTTATAGCTCAAATATGCCTGCAGGAGTCTCACCAACAAATTCTAGCAACTTCCGGTGTTCTAGATGCTTTAGCTGTGAAACTAGCTAGCTTTGTTGTGGCTCAGGGACTGGTCATCCCAGGTGCAGATATCATTGCGCATAGGGACGGATTACTGGAATACTTCCCCCAAGCTTCGCCCTCAAACGCCAGTTTTCCGGCGATTTTAGAGGCTCTAGCTAGCATTGTAGCCGAATCCAAGTTGAGAGCTTCTCAACTACTTTATCACCCATCAGTTATGGCCGTATTCCCATCGATTCCAGCAGGGGAGGAACCGATTCCCCAACACTCGAGAGCTGCTTGGAATACGTTCAATACAGCATGTAAAAGTTCAAAGCAAGGCCAATTGAATGCTATTGATTATTTACTCCCGATTATTCCACAACATCCGGTCAAGAGCGCACAGGCTTCCGCATTTCCGCCACTGGGTTCATCCGGTTCTCGGGAACCTCTCAATGGTCGTGGAAAGTCTAGTTCTGCCTCCACATGGGGCGGTGCCCCGGAGCGCAATGGTTCACCGCAAGAAGGTCATGTGGTTCCAGATGAATCTGAAACTCCCATGGTTGCATATTTGATATTAATCATGAGGTCACGAGAAGGCAAGGAGAGACTCATGGCTGCATATCTGCTAACAGTTCTATTTCGAGCCGGCCTTATCAACAAAGTCCGAGAACCGACATTAGCTTTGTTAGTCGTGCCGCTTCTTGTGCAGATGTTGAATGAAGAGACCACCCCAGTAAGGTCTAAAGATGCTTCTCATGATCATGAAACGTTGAGGATGGAATGGTTAATCACGGAAATGGCTCCACGAATATTATCCTTACTGATAACGGATAGCGAACATCTTCAAAAGGCCACTTTTCAAAACAAAGCAATGCCCAAGCTAGCTAAATTGATTAAATTGGCTTATGAGCCAGTACCAGAAAGTGAAAATACCCAATTCTGGTCACCTATTCAGTCGGATGAGGCTGAGGATTATGTGGAACAAACCCCGTCCTCACGTCTTGGTGATCCTGGTCAATCCGCTCTTCTTGTCCACAAAATAAAAGTACGGGAAAGCGTGTTGAGAGCTATAGCCTCTCTTGTTCCTTTCAAAGAAGAACACCGAAAGTCCGTCGTGGATAATGGTATCATTCCTTATATTGTCGAATCGCTAAACCCTAGCCCCCAAAAACCATCAATCAAGGTCAATGATAAAGGTGACCAAACAGAAAAGAAACCCGAATCAAGGGGCGTTGAGGGTGAGCAGGATGGTTATGGGATCAACCACGTGGGCGTCCTTATCGCTGCTTGTACCGCTACCCGCGCATTGGCAAGATCGGTCTGTATACTCCGGACTACCTTGATTGATCATGGGGTGGTTGCACCCATATTTCCCCTTCTCAGTCACTCAGACGTCGAGGTCCAGATTGCTGCGACAGCTGCGGTTTGTAATCTTTTGACTGACGTTGCCCCAATGCGAGAGGTTTGTACACACTCGATGCTATTATCAACTCGTTACTAATTTATTCGCAGAGTTTCATGGAATGTGGGGTACTTGGGATTCTTTGTGAACAGGCGCACTCGACCAACGCAAAGCTTCGTCTGAATGCTACCTGGGCACTCAAACACTTTGTTTGTGGTGTCGGCAACGAGGCCAAAAGAAAGTGTTTAGAGGAGTTAGGTTCTGGATGGTTAGACCACCTCATTTGTAACGACACGGAAGACGAAGCACTTCTCAAAGAAAGCAGTTATAGCATAGCCTCTGGGCCTGGTGATGCTATGGACGAAGATGTGGAGATGGGTCAGTTTGAAACACCAATGAATGGTTCATTTCCAGCCCAAAGCAACTCCAGATCTAGTAGTAGCAATCGTAGCAAAAGCTTACAGCAAGCAGAAGCTAAACTTGCAGCTCTTAGGGAAGCTGAACTAAATCCTGCTAAAAAGGCCAGAAAAGACGATCTTGCTGTTCAAGAACAAGGTCTGGATTTCATACGAAATTTGATTTCAAGTGCAGGATCAGGCCATAGTGGCACTGCGGAAAACACTGAGATGATTGACTTTCTTTTCAATTCTTTGGGTCAAGATCGAGTTTTCGATATTCTGGCATCCAAGCTTCGACCAAAGATCATCAATATTCCCTCCAACGCTAATCGCCGAGATTCTAATGCACAGGAAAAGAAAGTCATTACCCCTCAACCAGAGATTATTGTCGCTGTCGTTTACATTCTAGTTCATATGGCCGCCAGCATCCCTCAACATCGTCAAATCGTCATCGCCCAAACTGAACTCCTTAAACTTCTCGTCCCCCACTTCACTAATAAAGCTTACGAAGTACGCGTCGCATTGTGCTTTCTAGTCTCCAACCTCACCTGGGTAGATGATTCGAATGATGGACCCGCTTGCGCACAACGCGTGCATAATTTGAAACAACTTGGTATCCTTGAAAAGATTGAGAACCTGGAACATGATCCAGAATTGGATGTGAGAGAAAGAGCTAAAGTTGCTATTTGGCAGATGAAAGCTCCAGTTTTCAATTAATCAACTGGAAAGATTATAAACATGTGTATATGGGGAATGAGTATTCGGAGTTTTCACAGCATAGGCGTTTGGAATGGTAATTATAAACCTATGTATTTATGAATGGATGGCATCGGTTATGGAGCGTTTGTATCATCACGCTGGGATATGAATTCAAGGGAAGGGGAAGCGAATCATCGATGGGTTGTTGATAAGGCATCGAAATATTCTTCAGTTGGACATCATCAACAAAAGTACGTTGGTTTGGTGAAATAGGACTTAAATCCAGAATCTTTTTTTAGTCGAACTACCTCAGTAGGCAAAAAACGATGACATCTGATACAATGCTCTCTACTTAATGATTAGTGTATGCTAGAATCTCTTGTAAGAGGTAGAGAGAAGTGACAGCAAGGGGATATAGTAAACCTTATCTTAGGATTTCGATACGCGCCGTTTCGAAGAATGATATATCGAAATAATGGGGTAGGAGGAGCATCTCTAGGTAATGATATAGGTCGGATCACGTGCAAACCAAGCTCGGTGAATTTTTTACCGACCCACAGAGTCCTCTTTGCACAAACATACAACCCAGTAAATATCTTGAACCAATGATTCACAGACAAGAGTAACTGTGGCTGAACAAGTAATAATTTATACAAGACGAGTGTCGAGTTATCTGGAACTAAAAAAATGAATAAACCACTCACTCAAATTAAGGCCGAGGCTTCGGCTAGTACATCAAGTGGTCTTGTTCCTCTTAAGACCACATTGGAAACGAGAGCTCGATATTCGTTGCTCAGTGTTTACATCACAAGCGTTCCAGCGAAAAAAGCTAGTGGTGTTTTGAAGTAAGTGTTAAACCTCATTTCTATCGAATTATGCACGTACTCATACTTTCTCAGTTTAACAAGGAAACTCTTTCCTGAAGATGGTGGCTATGATCTACAGCACATCAGAAGATTTGCGAAACAAACAGACGTTCCAGGTCACGTTCGCACTTCTATGCTAGACGCAAGAGCAGATAGCAATGACCTAGCTGATACTGAATCTCCAGAGCTTTTCCTTCTTGTGGGAGCTGCAAATCTCATCAGCTCAGGAGAATTACGCAGTGCCCTTTCTCCAATCTTAGATCCAGCAACCATTTGTTCCGTCAAGGTACCTTTGTTAGCCCCAACATCGCAAGAACAAGCGAAGTCTTGGTCGTCTCAATACTGGCCTATAGTATACAAGAAAAGTAATCCGTTTGGTCCCCATCCAGCAATTGTATCTAGGGCTGAAGAAGAAGTACAAGGAGAAGTCGAGAAGTATATGGACTTAGCGGCTGAAGTAGCACGTTCTTCAAGCACGACAGGTATTGGAGAGCAAATCGGTGCTGTAGTTGTCGAACGAAAGAATGGAGCTGCACGCATACTTGCGGTTGCTGGTGACGCGCGATGGATGAAATGGCCACGGGCTGGGTCTGGTAATGTTACAGCGCATGCAGCGCTTCGAGTTATTGCAATGGTAGCAGATGGAATAAAGGTTCAAGAAGAACGCAAAGCTGGAAAAGAATCAGAAGCGAAGAATACTTCAGAACAAACATCAATTTTCCGAGATCAATCATTGGGTACCTTGGAGGCAAAGCACCACAACTCGACTGAATGGGTCGACGGATATCTTTGTCATGAGTTGGAGCTTTACATAACACATGAGCCGTGTATTATGTGCTCCATGGCTATCGTACATTCTCGCTTTGGGCGAGTAATATTTGGACAACGTATGCCAAAAACTGGTGGTCTCTGTGCAGACAGCGAACTCGGTCACGGACTATTCTGGCGTAAGGAACTGAATTGGTCGCTGCTAGCCTGGCAGTGGATATCTGGCGAAGAAGATACCGAAACACCCAAAGAGTCACAAAGCCTAGTGTCTCATCTTGGTATACACGTCTAATGTTCTGAAGAGGCTGCAAGAACATGCCTTCTAAGCCTCCACGATCATTCGGACTTGAGCGTCAAATAACGACTCTATTAGGAGTGATTATTGATGCCTGATATTGGAAGTATAAATTGAAGTCGCCCCCATGGTTGCAGTGGTAAGCGACGGTTAAATCGGCACAAATGTCCCAGCTGATTTACGGATATTCTAACTTACCAAATTCGAAAGCGCCAGGAAAGTTGATTCTATCAGTCATATATCACATTTTTTCAAACTGTTGGCTGTCCAAACTCAGCTAAAGTCTGAACGTAATAACGGCAGGGCGGATTACACGAATGGAAAGGGAAAGTACTCTTTTATTCGAAGATTTTTAGTTGTCTTAGATCGTCCTGTCTAAAGATCTCTTGGAAGAACGTGCTCCATGCCGAGCTCCCTTTTCACCGACTCCTCAACTTCGAGAATCTTTCTATGGAACTACGCCAACGCTTCTAGCATCCCGATCTGAATGCTTATCAATGCCAAGAATGCCTTGCGTCTGCAATACAGTGGCGCAGATGGCTCACACCTAACACGGAGTGATTTCAAATGTTATGTATTGTTATTTTGGGCAGTAGTTCAAGATCGAGCAGTCTATTCGGCCCACATACTTCCTTATAGACGGCAACATAGCTGTTACCTCGTATGGTTCCGTATACGCTACATTATTAGGCTACACATAAATCAAACCAATCGATCAATCGAATCCAAAGCTGACTCGAAGTTTGATACGGTGTCGTTGCTGGTAACACTATGAGTGCATTAAGCGAATCAATACCACCACCCATGCTCGCGATATATCTGATAAACACCACCCTGTAATATGTGGTACAGGGCTTGATTAGAGGGGCTTGACCAACATTGTATCAACCTCTGAACTGGAAACGTGCTAGATCTATAACATCTGATTTGTCATTTTTGAATTATTCAATATCAGCCTCGTCGGCTGTAGCCTTCATATGCAACACACTCTTCGTCAATTGTGAAGCCCGTTCTGATATCACAATTTGTAATTCGTTGACATGTAAATATGTTTGGTACAACTACATTTACCACGCCACAAGTTGGACGGCAACCTGCCATATTTAGTGATTTCTACTTTGAGTAAGATTGTGGGAGTGAAATCAGTCACCAATTGAATGCTACCCCATGGCTTGGCTGGCGCAGACATTCACTGCTTGATAAAGCTGACTGCCCTCGTGGGTTATTCATAATGCACCTCTACCCAAACCTCCTGAAGATTAAAAGTGATATAAGACAAGCATAGACTTCAGAACTCTCTAGTACTTCAAACCCATCCCAGAATGACGAGTCCAGAGCTTTCGAAAGAAGCCGCTCCTCACCCATCAGTTCCCGCAGCACTCCACACAACATCCGGCGGAAACGCCGTTTGGCACAATTTTAACAATGATTTTGCGCACATCCAAGATCCCAATGAGAGACGCAGACTCGCTCTCGCGGAAATCGATCGCGCGCCCTTCGGATGGTACCATGTTCGTGCGTGTGTGGTTGCCGGCATTGGTTTCTTTACCGATTCTTATGATATTTTTGCGGTTGGGCTTCTTACTACTATGCTTGGAATTGTCTATTTTCCGCATAATAAAGGTGTTATGCCGACGAATTCTGATACAGCGATCAAGGTCTCGACTAGTGCGGGAACGGTGGTTGGTCAGTTTGGGTTTGGCATCTTGGCGGATATTGTGGGACGGAAGAAAATGGTATGTGGTTTGATGGGGGTTTAAGCCTCAATGCTTACTTGTGTTTGCAGTATGGACTTGAGTTGATCATTATCATTTTTGCGACTTGTGAGTTTGATACGGATGGCTCGTTAGCTTTTTTTGTTTCAACTCCCATTTCTGAACCTCGATTTTACCTTCCATTTGAGTGTTCAATCCTATGTACTCTCCTCTTCATGAAGCATTAAAACCTCATCTTCGTCATTTTCTTTTGAATTCTATACTTTCTGGAGAGATACTGACCCCCCAACCTCACAGTGGCACAATCTCTAACCTCGAGTTCTCCCGCTGTGAACATTGTGGGTGTGATAATATTCTGGCGAGTTCTTATGGGAATTGGTAAGCTTATGATCTTGCTATCTTTAATTAGACATGAATGGAACAAACTAACTCAATTGATAGGAATTGGTGGTGATTACCCACTCTCATCTATCATCACATCAGAGTAAGTTCCTTTCCTATCAGCTATCAATTCTTGGGTTCTGAAGTCATGGAATCCATTCTGCTCATTGGTGAAAAATTGGCCGAATCATCATTGCATCATTGCATCATTGCAAAAAGCTATTAATGGTTCAATTTTCCTGAAACTTCATCGTCATGCAATATTCTCATTCAAACCAAGCATACCCTGACATACCCACAGATTCGCTACCACCAAATGGCGCGGAGCAATGATGGGCGCCGTCTTCGCCATGCAAGGAATCGGCCAATTCGTCGCCGGTCTCGTCATGCTAATCCTCGTCGCCGGCTTCAAAGAATCTCTCCTGACCGCCAAATCCGCCGCAGTCTGTCAAGGTGTATGCGGCCTAGCAGTCGACAAGATGTGGAGAGTACTGATTGGATTTGGCGCGGTCCCAGGTAAACATCAATCCTCCTGAGTTTAGCGAAAATAATATTGTGGGTTGAAGTAGAAGTATCCACTAATCCCCGCTCCGCTAGCTTGTGTGGCACTCTACTACCGACTCACCATCCCTGAAACTCCGCGCTATACTTTCGATATTGCGCGGGATGTGGAACAGGCGCAATTAGATGTCGAAGCATATATAGCCGGTAAAGCGGAAGGACACCCGGATGAAATAGCGCGAGGCCAAGGAATCCAAGCCGGGAAGTCGCAAATGAAAATTCCTAAAGCTAGTTGGAGCGATTTCGTCGCGTATTATTCACAATGGAAAAATGGTAAAATCCTCTTTGGGACAGCGGGTTCGTGGTTTTTGCTCGATGTGGCTTGGTATGGATTGTCGTTGAATAATCCTGTGATATTGACTGCGATTGGGTATTCGACGGGTTCGACGATCTATAAGACGCTGCTGAATACAGCGATTGGAAATCTTATTATTGTGTGTGCGGGTGCCATCCCAGGGTATTGGGTTACGGTTGCAACGGTTGATACGATTGGACGGAAACCGATTCAGCTTATGGGATTTATTGTTCTTACGATTGTTTTTATCGGGATGGGTTTTGGGTACCATAAACTTTCGGGTCATGGGTTACTGGGTCTTTATGTTGTGGCTCAATTCTTCTTTAACTTTGGTAGGCACCTCTTTCCCTTTCCTTTCTCTTCCTACCTTGATAACCCTATAACCCCAAAATACCAATCCCACGACTAACCATCTCCTCCCAGGACCGAACACAACAACCTTCATCGTACCCGGCGAATGTTTTCCCACCCGCTACCGCAGCACCTCTCACGGTTTCAGCGCCGGCATGGGCAAAATCGGCTCCATCATCGGCCAAGCGGCCATTGCACCCCTGCGCGTACGAGGCGCAACTGCAAAATCTGCAAGTCCGTGGTTAGATCATGTGCTGGAGATCTATGCAGCGTTCATGTTTGCGGGGATATTTACAACGCTGTGTATACCCGAGACGAAGAGGATTAGTTTGGAGGTGTTGAGTGGAGAGGATTATGGGGGGAACGAGGGGGTGAGGGAGGGGGGAAGTGAGAGTGAGAGGGGGAATGGGGGGGAGGTGGAGGGGAAAGGTATCTAGGAGGGAGATCGGGGATGGAAGGGCAGGTGGGTTGTTGATTCATGGATGAGATGTGATGGGTGAGGGGAAGGGAAGGGAGCAATAGTATGATGTGACATGATGATAATGATGAATAAAGCTGCAGGTATCAGCACGATTCTCGACTCATATTAAGGGAGGAATGAAATAAATGAAATCCTGACTTTAACTTCTACATGAATGAAGAAATGTTCGAGTAAAGATTAAGCACTGAGCTAGTAGTCTTAGAAGTCGCATTTCTTTTGGATAGTTTCGATCTTCTCAACTTTGATACTGTTTTTGTGACCTACTCTACCACAGGAAATACTGTCCTCTATGTAGAGAGGGAAGAAATTCCGGTCAAAAGATACCGGCACTCAATGAATTGTTTTTCTCCCTCTGATATAAGTACATTCTGTCCACTCTACTTAGCCGCGAAGAGTATACAAGCCTCAAAGCTCATCCTTCAAAACGCACGGCACGCCACCCCTGCCCACAGCTTCCTCAATGTACTATCTCCATTTCACCTTCTCTACGTCTGCCTACATGTACGCAGGATACCTCGAAGCATATTTCAACTGGGCTGAATAGGATATCTCCTAAGTAATATTTCAGCTATTAAACACGATAGACAGAGTTCACTACTGCATGCACTTAACCAAACTAAATTTCCAATAAAAAGTCCAAGTCAGTATTTCGAAACTTTGTAGACACAACTCAAGAAATCACATGAAAGCAACAGGTCATATTCCATAAATTTTCATTTCTCATTGCTTTCTAGTTACAAGTTTTTTCTGCTTTTCTTCGAAGTCAAGGCTCGTGACCAGTCCAGTAGAAAAGAAAGAAATAATAATGTCAGAAGATCTTTAGGAAGCTTCAAATGAACCATTTACCCATCAGATGAAGCACACTTTGATTTGTGCGTAAATGGAAACAGACGATGCAATAACATACGCCAAGCTAGCTAAAGAAAGAAAAGAAGAAGAAAAGGAAGCCTCGAAGGTTACAAAAAGAGCCTTTCTTCCCATCGGACAACACGATGTAGAGAATAGAGATGCAGAAGAAAGGTGTGGGCACAAGATGTCTGCTCATGACTATCAAGTGAAAAAACCCGTTGACACGCCAAAGAGTAACTAGAACCAGAAAACCACCGTTAAGGAAACTAAAGAACAAGGAAAATCGAGTCTATTGTCGTGGCAAATGAAGGTACAAGTCGAGCTGCGCAGTCGCTCATGTTGTACCCTGCGCTAGAGATAGAAGGTGTCATATTGAATCATGCTAAGATCTTTTTTGATCAAGCTGCTATGGTACAAAAAGGCTGAAGACTCGCAGGAAAATTTTGCTTCCGTGATGCACGCTATCGCCAATTGAAATTGAAAAGAAATAGGTATGCACGAATGTAATACCTCTAGATGATGCTAATGTAACAACAAAGGGCCGTGAAAATCGTTTGTGAATACAACCATAGAAGACGAACTGTCCAGAAAGCTTGAATGCAAAATTGAAATCCTATCAAAAAGATTCAATTGTGAATAAATGCTAGACGAACTGGAACATCGACTGATTCGAAAATGAATATCGTTCCTCGTACCGTTACAAGCGTTGAAATCGTATCGTCATGCCGAAATTTCACCAAATTTGATATGGAAATTTCGGGATTAAAACCAGTCACTACCTGCTCCAGGCTGAGTGCCAGGCTGAGCGCCAGCTCTACCATAATTGTATGGATGAGCAGCGGCAGGCGAAGTAAGGCGACTGTTTGGTGGAAAGCCAGCTCCTTGCTGAGTTGGAGATTGGATTGCGGGAAGTGGTAAACCATTGGTTATGGGTGCAGGACCAATGCCATTTGGGAATCCTCCAGGGGAGCTAACAAAGGGACCGGCTGATACATTGGACATGCCACGTTGGTGACGAGTAGCAAGTTGACCAGTCTCGTTATCGTTAGGAGTGGTGGGACCAGTCGAAGTATTTCCGCGGTTTTCATTGCCCTGAATCTTAGCTTGAATGCGGCGACCATAAGGTGTGGTGCGTATAGCTGGCAGATGGGGTCGAATAGCCTCAATGAGACGTGTCTTCATGTTTAAATTGGCGTAGTCCAAAGCGGTCTGAATAACATAGTTGGCGAAGGAGTCTCGCAAAAGACCGTCAAGCTGATTGGGTTGGAGCATTTCCTCAATCAACATATCCTTGGAAGGTTCTTGAGCGCATCGAAGGCATTTCTCAATGACATTTGAACTAAACTTCTGCTTCGACAACTGAGCAACTCGGCCTGCAAACATAGCAACCAAAGGCTCGGTGAAGATAGGCTCGTTGAGATCGAGAATGTATTGAACTACGTAATTACCAAAAGGATCCTGAACCAATACGTAGGCATTGTTCGAAATCTGCCTGATCAGCCAAGCTTTTTGATCGCCAGAAGCATGATCAATGCATCTCTGAAGGACACAACAGCCATGTCTGTGAGTTCCCACGTTAACGCAGTGCTGTCCAACGGCATCAAAAATGAATTGGGCATCTGTGGGAGAGAGTTTGTTCAGACACTTTTGAATGACATGATTGCCATTCAAATCCTGGATAAGCTCGACGACACGGTATCGCAAAGCGCCAATAATTGTCTGAACCTGACCTGCTGTAGAGATAAACTCGATCATCTTTTGCAAGGCTCGTGTTCCATGTTGGTTCAGAGCAATGCGGACCAAGTCGTGGGAGGCATTTTCGATCAGGACAGTGCGTTCTTCATCGTTGCAATATTCGAGCAACTTTTGACAAAGATAATTTCCAAAAGGATCGGTCATAAGCTCAATGACATGTTGGTTTGTCTCGAGCCAAATCATGTGAACCTGCTCGGGGTTGCGGTCTTCCAATTTCTTTTGCAAGTAACGGCAGCCATGTTGATCCTTGCAGAGTGCGTAGATCTCGCCACCAAGCTGCTCTAAGGCTACGTTTGCAAAACGGTTCATTGCTGCAGAATATATTAGCTTGCATCGATTGTAGGGTACTCGAAAGCTTACCTTCTCCGTCATTTTGACGACGTTGTTGAATAACTCGTGCTTGACTATCTCTCTGTCCACCATTGTGTTGTTGATACATCGAATTGCCATAGTTGTTGTAAGAATTTGGAGGAGGGTACATTTGTTGACCAAGTTGCATGTTCTGCATTCCCAAGCTCATCATATGCATACCATAATTATTATAATAGCCCTGAACTGGTGTAGGGTAATTTTGTTGGCCGGTTGGAGAAGTCACAGATGGTGACATCTGAGCTTGAGACATGCCTTGTGACATGCCTTGTGTCAAAGCTGGGCCGAAAGGTGCAGCACTGGCTTGCAGGGCAGATTGGATCGATTGATAGCCATTCTGAGCATCACGCAGAGTGCCATTGTCTCCAGAAGTCATTTCACGACTAAGTCTGTTCATAGCATTTGGTGGAATGCGACCCAAGCTAGCATTATGATTGTGCAAGTGTTGTTGAGCGTGCGAATTAGGAGTATTGTTGTTGTTCTGCGTGCCGTTCGTAGATGTGCGAACTGTTGGGACGTCGTTGGCAGAGTAGGATGATTGAAGCTTTGGTGGGGTAGCTTGAAGGTGCTTTGGTGGAGATGTCACTTGAGCAGTACCATCCTGTGGGCCTTCAAAGTACTTCAAATCCAAGGAATGACGATAGGATGGGCGAACACTGATGGGAGACTCAGCGGTGCTAGATTGACCGACAGAGGTTGTGACTTGTTGAGGAGACTGAAGGTTATTCATTGGAAGGCTTTGTTGATTTGGTCGATGGCGGGCGAACGAACTCCAACCACTAGCGTTGGACTCTGGTGCAGGTGATTGAGATAAGGCTAAATCAAGTGCTGCAGAAGAAGCGGAAAGCTGCATAGAGCGGTCAGCACAAGCGAGTGAATTTTTTTCAAGATTGCATACCAAACCAGGGAACTCGTCGCGACGAACAAGAATAGGGAATTTGTCATCGGTAGCGTTCATATTCAAATATTTATCAACGCTTCCGGGTGCAGCATTCTCATCTTCGCCGAAGAGAAAGCGAGTGGTATTGGTTTGGTCAAGGGACAACATATCGTGCATACCGTTGCGAGATTTAGTAACTGGCATAGAATATCTATTGAGACTTGAGGTGTATTAGCAAGAGTAAACTTGATTCGAGGTTCGTAGATCGAAGACGAAAGGTCAGAAATCAAGATTTGCGTGAAATCAAATTGGAGAAAGAGAGAGTTAGAAAATGTTGAAGATATTGAGAAGGATAATACTGATTTTGAGTTTGTTGTAGGTTGAAGTCTTGCCCAGCAAGTAAAGAGGTAGTTATTAACGATCAGAAATAGAAGGGTTGTAAGTTGGAAAGGTTCAAGATCAAAAGTTGAAGGATATTTGAGGAGTAAGAAAAGGTCGGGAAAAAAACGGCACTAGTGGCCGAGGATCTTGTTGAGGTAAAAGACAATAGGAAAATAGGCAAAAAGTCAATCGAACCATTCCTATTCAATATAATCAAGTGAATATATCGACCGATCGAAAGTGGTGGGTTGGTTAGAAGGTATATCGAGGGAATTGAGAGTATCAGAAGTATGAAGATATTGAAATATTGAGGTCAAAGCGGTTGGAAGCGAAATAATTTGGATGTACTCATGACCCCTCTTCCGATGCAGCAGATTCACCTTTATGTTGTATATTGGCAATATGATATGCCATGGAAAGAAAAGAGAGCGGGAAAAGGTGATAATTGGTCTTTCAATAGCTTTCCCAACAGAAAACTTGCTCAAGGAATTTCTTGCAATATGCCGTTATCCAGCTTCAGTGGCTCTGGAGATGGGATGAATCCAAGACTGATGTGCAAGTGCCCCTACTTTGAGCAGCAACCAGCCGCAGGCCTAAAAAAAAGTTATGTTGAAGCAGGGGCTACCCAATCGCATGCCCAGATGAAAAAGCCGGCCGCAGATTCATTCAACAGGTACTTCTTCATTGAATGCATCTAGAGATATACGGGGCTCTTTGTATACTGTTTTGTGGGAAAGGCCTCATGATAAATGCAAACTTTTGACAAGAAATGTTTGATGGCAGTGTGCAGGAAGAAATTGTGCATATTAAAGTTCAAGAGAATTTTATATACGTACGCATTGGTGGAACGATGGCTGGTTGGATCTTGTCTTACTGCTTCCTCCTTTTCATCTTCATCTGAATTGCGGCGTGAGCCTGGCACAGACTTCGAAGGTAGCTTATCATCAATTATAAGTCTAGACTGCATGATTCCAGCTTGCGGTGATGTGAGTTGAGAGCCAGATCTTCCTGGACGATTATAAAGACCTGGAGGAGAGGTAATGCTAGAGGTCGAATATCTATTGGGACGAGAAAATGCGGAAGGAAAACCAGACGAAGATTCTCTGTATTCTGGTGGTGTAGTTGGTTCTGACTGATGGCCGGCGTTGTTATTATTGTTATTAGATCGACCAAGATCTTCTTGCATTTGCTGTAACTCTTGTTCGTCTCTTCGTTGTTGTAGGTCCAACAATTGCATCTCCGCCTCGAACCGCCTCTTTTGTTCACGGAGCCTCTCGTATTCGAGTTTCTTTTTCTCTAACTGATAGGAGTGTCAGCTTTTATCGGGATGAGTAGATATGAAGAAGCGCTTTGCACTGCAGTCACTATGCAGTTTTGCTTTTTGTCGAAGAATTAGGAGGTTGGAACCAGAATGGCGTGGTTGAAGAAGAAAAATCGCTTACCAGTTGCACTTTATGGTACGTCTATTATAGGATTGTCAGTAAATGCTACAGTATCAGAAGAAATTTTATGATAGCATGAAAAATCGGAAGAGGCCATTGCAGGACAATAGCGATTGTTGTAATAGGTAAATTCAATTGGCTTACTGAGGGACCGTATTCCTGAGATTCTTGCGCAGTACGCTGGGTGGTGATAGAAGCAATTGTTGGAACTCTCCCTGAATCGGTAGTGAATCTTCTCGTCAGTCCTCCACGACTCTCTTGAGATTGCAACGATTGTGGCATTCGGTTTCCATTTCGAGGAGGAGAAACAAGACCGAGCATAGACGCATCATTCCTCGATGCCTGTTGGCTACGAAATCGCAACTCGTCCATTCGTTCACTATTGCTATTCGAATATGCCATAATGATAATCTATATGACTGTGATCGGTCAGGTCAGATTTGGAAATGCGCAATTCAAGGCTGGCTGGCTGGAGTGAGGGTTTGACGTGGGGGTGCAATGCGCAAAGATACTGGTGGATAAACCACTCAAACACTTCACAATTTAACTCACCTGCAAAAATATGAAAATAGTCCAAAATATCCTCCTCGTCCTGGACAGCCAGGCGCGGGAACAGAAATGTTGTGTCAAAATGAGTGTATACCGAAGTTGGGGAGGTCGATGGCGCTAAACGAGGATAGACGCTACCACGCTAAGATGTGTGGACGTGCCCAAAGGATTGATTGCTTACAAGATTATCTAGGATTTTCATGGGTTATATCGGAAGCATGGTGGTATCTTTGGGTTTTAACAAGATATGATAGATTTCAAACACTTATATTGATGCGTTTCTCGAGTCAAATCAGATGTACAGGAAATAGAATTTACGGCAAATTGAAATCCACCGGCAACAGGTAGAAATCTATTGGCAAAGTGTCAAGCTCCCTTCAATTCATGCCAGCATCCAACCGAGTATTGATCAGTACACAGTCTCGCAGTCTCGACGATGGAGTGTACCTACATCCACTTTATACCCTCGATAAGAAACAATCGAGTAGGCAAAATTGGGTTTTATCCAGCTTGATCTGCTTGTGTTAGTGATTACGCATATATGATTTAGCTTCAGAAAAGTGTTTATATCTATATACATGTACGAGATACACATTCCATTTGAGTTTTTCCCCTTTTTTCGTTTCCTTCTCACCATCTCCCGCATTAATACTAAGATGGACCCTGATTCGATTCATTCGAGGGGTAATAGCTTGCTATTTTGACCAATCAACCAGGGGTTTTAAACTTTCAGTAACGTGCAGCAACTTCTGTATGTTGGCAGGCACTCAAGCACCTTTTTGCCCAACCTCCTTTACTTCATTTCCCAACGGTAACGGTGAGCTTTTGAAGAAGATTAATGAGACGTGAACGTGAATGCGATATATCGCATTCTCGTGCAATGAGCAAAATGAGGAAATATTAATCACGGGGCGCCATGATCCCTAATCTCAAA
This sequence comes from Botrytis porri, assembly GCF_014898465.1. Lineage (NCBI taxonomy): Eukaryota > Fungi > Ascomycota > Leotiomycetes > Helotiales > Sclerotiniaceae > Botrytis > Botrytis porri. Next base: position 1,493,249 of record NW_024066081.1, on the reverse strand, counting down.
TACGTTCGATACTACTTTGAGGCGGGGGCGTTGATGAAACATTTACAGCCCTCCCCCCAGTCTTCGTAGTCGGGAGGTCTAATTCCACATTCAACCTATCAAAAAGCTTGATCTATGAGCCTCTCCAGCCTCTTTTCGAGTTCGAATCACAAACCCAATGCACATATTCAAGTTTGTACTATATTTCTGTCGCTGTTTAATGATCTCATCTAGATCGACTGTTAATCCATCATGTACTTGAATCTTGAGCACTTAGGTATGCATCTTCAGGATCCGTAGAACTCTAAATCCACAATTCCTCGCAGGAACAATCACTATTATCCTCTTTAACTCCTTTTCTTATTCCACCATCCACTCCATTATTGGCAAAAGTCTTCATATGTGGAGTACTAAAGCTACCTAATGCGTCTCTAATCAATTTTGGTCACGATCTTCTGCATGCAAGTCGAAATCCTCGAATCAAACCGAACGTCAACTGCAGCTTGTAATGACGTTAGTCTCCTCGGAGCCTTAAAACACCAGCCAGGTTCCTCTAAAGCAAGTATCAGGAACTCATCTAAATCATTAACATTCCTTTTGTAATTGCGTGGTGAGTCAAAAAATCTTCTTGTTCAACTCGTCACAACACCAAATTATAAGTGACTGAGAGTAAGGTTCTGCTCAGCGGCGTGCAAATGGTGATTGTAAAGAGCAAAAAAGTAGCCAAAAATCAGATCTAGCGGTGAGGCATATGTTCCAAATTTAGACTCTTGGGAGAGGAACAGGAACATTTGTTGATGCCGAGCAGCGTCTCAAGCATATGTAGAACGTTGCATGCCAGAAAGGATAGTGTCGTAGAACTATTGTAGTCGTGCCTTGCAGATGCAGTAATAACAGTATGCAATAGTACGAAGAAGGGCAAATTCAGATCAGATATCTAATACAATGAACTCTATACAACCACTCGATCGTCTCAACTTAATTAAAACAATGGAAGTGATATTTATTATTATTAAGGAATCTAAATACAGATCATGTGGTGTGAAATCAGCTGATCAATCTACCTAGGTAACTATCTTGTAGCCTGACTGTTCGTAGGAGAAAGGACAAGTCGCAGTGGACCACTGGCGAAGCTTTTCATCAACCTAATTATTCTAATTCAGTTCGAGAAATTGGAATCTTAAATAGTACTATAATTGGAAGCTATCAAAGGATGTATTTAATACTATTAACTCTCATAAATTTCCTTACCGTTAATTTATGATGAATTTATTATTGGGGCGATCAAATTTAGCCATCTTTTCTCCCGCGTGTAGCCTTAGACTGATATGGTAGCCTTGCATGACTCAAATCTCAGCCTTATCGTGTAATTGGCTGATTCTCGCGGGGTATTCGGCCTAAAATAAACTTTGACCAATTCTCGTGGTGACCAACCCAATAAATTAATTTTTGAATCTTTTAGGTCCGCCGACTAAATCTTGCTTATACACATGTCCAGCATCAATTCAAGATGCCCCCCAAGAAGAAGACTACTGGGCCATTAGAAGCTCCAGCTGAGGAAAGCTCTGCGAAGAAGGTAAGCCAATCCAATCATATTATTATGGCAGACAGCTTACTTTAAGTCTAGGCTCAAGAATCTGCGCCAGCGGTCGATGGCCCCTCAGTAGAACCCGAAAATCCTAAGCGCAAGAGGGCGACGAAAACCAGGCAAGCTCCTGCTGTCGTGGAGCCTGCGCCTAAGAGAGATGATGATGTACAGATTCTTCCCATTCGACTTTGAATTTTTCATTGACGATCATTATAGGGCTTTGCTGCTTTACTCGAACCATTCTACGATGGCAAAAGCTTGACGGATCCAATCAGTACTGCAAAGGTAGGAAAAGAGTTGAGGAATCGCTGGAATATTTTCTAATGCGCCTCAGGATAAATGGAATCTTGTCCCGGCCTTTTTAAAAGTCAAAGGTCTTGTTAAACAACATATCGATTCCTTCAACTATTTTGTCGAGCATGAAATCAAAGACATTGTCAAGGCAAACAAAAGAGTCACCAGCGAGGTCGACCCTAAATTTTGGTTGGAGTTAGTTGCAACGTTTTCCGGAAATGTGTGTGTAATCCACTAACATCTGGCAGATATACCGATATTCGTGTTGGCGAGCCGGAACGAATGGACTATGACGATCGCAAACCGCAAAATGAAATTACACCTAATGAATGCCGTCTCCGTGACATGACATATGCAGCGCCAATTAGAGTCGACATTAAATATATGCGAGGAAGGACTATAGTTGCTAGGAAGAATATCGCAATTGGCAGAATGCCTATTATGTTGAAGAGTTCAAAATGTCGGCTGGCTGGAAAGAATGATCGCCAGATGGCTCATATGAACGAGTGTGCTTTGGATCCTGGAGGATATTTCGTTGTTAATGGTACAGAGAAAGTCATTCTTGTTCAGGAACAACTCAGCAAGAACAGAGTTATTATCGAAGCAGACCCCAAGAAAGGAATTGTTTCTGCGTCCGTTACTAGGTCAGAGGATATGTTCCTACAGTCCTTTAATATAACTAACTTCTGAACAGTTCTACACATGAGCGCAAGTCAAAAAGTTATGTAATGCTTAAAAAGGAGCGAATCTCTCTTCAGCATAATATCTTGACGGAAGCTTTACCGATTGTGATTGTATTGAAAGCCATGGGAATCCAATCAGATCATGAATTATTACTTCTAGTCGCTGGGTCTGATGAGAGATACCAAGACGAGTTCTCAGTAAATTTTGAAGAAGCCACCAAACTTGGTGTCCATACTCAACATCAAGCTCTTGAATATATAGGATCTCGTGTCAAAATGGGTAGCCGAGCCCGAGCACCGGGAGGGGGACCTCGGAGTCGCAGTCATGTTAATGATGCTCTCGAAGCACTCGCAAATATTATAATCACACATGTTCCGGTTGTTGGTCTAGACTTCCGCCCAAAAGCACTCTATATTTGTTTTATGGTTCGCCGAGTCCTCATGGCCATGGTTAACCCAACGCTCGTCGATGATCGAGATTATGTTGGTAATAAGCGCTTGGAACTTGCTGGACAACTTCTTTCTCTACTCTTCGAAGATTTATTCAAGAAGTTCAACACTGATCTGAAAATGAACATTGACAAAGTTCTGAAGAAACCTAATCGGGGCATGGAATTTGATGCATACAATCACATGCAGTCTCACGGCAACTACATCACCATTGGTATGAACCGTGCTATTTCGACAGGAAACTGGAGTTTGAAACGATTCAAGATGGAACGGGCTGGTGTTACGCACGTCCTTAGTAGACTTAGTTACATTAGTGCCCTTGGAATGATGACAAGAATCAGCAGTCAGTTTGAGAAAACTAGGAAAGTCAGTGGACCCAGAGCTTTACAACCTTCTCAGTTTGGCATGCTTTGTACATCTGATACTCCTGAAGGAGAAGCCTGTGGACTGGTTAAAAATTTGGCACTCATGACTCACATCACTACTTATGATGATGAAGAGCCTGTCAAAAAACTAACTTTCGTTCTTGGTGCAGAAGACATCGTTTCTATGAGTGGTAAAGAAATCTATGAGAAGGGAGCTTACGTTATTTTCGTTAATGGAACGCCTCTCGCACTCACTCGGCAACCTAAGAAATTCCTTAACTCCTTCCGAAAGTTTCGACGTATGGGCCGTATTTCGGAGTATATCAGCATTTTTATCAACCATCACAGCACATCTGTTCATATTGCTACAGATGAAGGTCGAATTTGTAGACCTCTGATTATTGTGGAGAACCAAAAGCCTAAGGTTACGAAACGTCATCTGGAAGAGCTCAGGAAGGGAACAATGGATTTCGACGATTTCTTATACAAAGGACTTCTCGAATACGTTGATTGTAATGAGGAGAACGATTCTAATATTGCCATCAGAGAAAACTACATCAATGAAGCGACTACGCATCTTGAAATCGAACCTTTCACTGTGCTAGGAGCGGTTGCAGGACTTATTCCCTACCCACATCACAACCAATCTCCCAGAAACACATATCAATGTGCTATGGGTAAGCAAGCTATTGGTGCCATTGCATACAATCAATTTTCTCGTATTGATACTTTACTTTATCTTATGGTCTATCCACAACAACCTATGGTCAAGACTCGTACGATAGAGTTAATCAAATACGACAAACTTCCTGCTGGTCAAAATGCCACAGTCGCTGTCATGTCCTTCTCAGGTTACGATATTGAGGATGCACTTGTTCTTAATAAAGCCTCCTGTGATCGTGGATTTGGACGTTGTCAGGTGTTCCGTAAATATTCAACACAATTGAAAAAGTATCCCAATCGATCTCAAGATCGTATTGCTGATAGAGTTATTGGCGAAAATGGTAAACCTATTGCCAAACACAGGATATTGGGAACTGATGGGATCGCGTTAGTTGGTGAGAGAATCAATGCTGGCGAAGTCTATCTAAATAAGGAAACCCCTTCAAATCCAAACTCAACCGGGATGGGCAATGATTTCAACCTGAACGACATGAAACCTGCACCAATGGGTTACAAACTACACGATCATGCCTACATTGACAAGGTCATGCTCTCCCAAACAGAGAATGAAAGCGGAGTCGTTAAGGTTCAAACTCGTCAAACTAGACGACCTGAGTTAGGAGACAAATTCTCATCTCGCCATGGTCAAAAAGGTGTTGTTGGTATCATTGTCAATCAAGAAGATATGCCATTTGCAGACTCAGGAGTTACCCCCGATATTATTATGAACCCTCACGGTTTCCCATCTCGTATGACAGTTGGTAAAATGCTGGAATTGCTCTCTGGAAAAGCTGGTGTCATTAATGGCACTCTTGAATATGGTACTTGTTTTGGAGGCAGCAATGTTGACGTCATGGGACAAATTTTAATCGACAATGGATTTAGTTACTCGGGTAAAGATTTCGTCACAAGTGGTATTACGGGAGAATCTCTACCAGCCTACGTCTTCTTCGGTCCAATCTACTATCAAAAACTTAAGCACATGGTTCAAGATAAAATGCATTCTCGATCTCGCGGTCCTCGTGCTATTCTTACTCGTCAACCTACGGAAGGTAGATCGAGAGATGGTGGTCTTCGTTTGGGTGAGATGGAGAGAGATTGTCTTATTGCTTATGGTGCAAGTCAATTGTTACTTGAGAGACTTATGTTGAGTAGTGATGCTCATCAGGTGGATATTTGCGAAACTTGTGGATTGATGGGATACTCGGGTTGGTGTCAGACGTGTAAGAGCTCCAAGGGAGTGAGTACGATGACGATGCCATATGCGGCGAAGTTGTTGGTACAGGAGATGCTGAGTATGAACGTCTTGGTGAGATTGAAGCTAGAGGATGAGTTTCCTCATTCCGGTCATGTGAGAGGATGAGCAGGAGTTGATTAGATGAGGTTAATGATGAAGTTGATGAAATGGAAAGGAAAGTGAGGGGGAAAGAATAAAATTTGGTATCACGAGGGGCATGGGCGTAGGGGATTTAAGCGAAGGTCTTTGTAACTGCATAGCCATGGCGCATAATTAGGTGGTTGATTTGTAAAATACCATAGAATTTGATCAAAAATATTGATATTGATATTGATTGATGTAAGTAACATATTTGGGTACATGAATTAAAATGTGTATATCTTCTTGATCTACCCATTCGATATCTTCCTACTTTTGCAATAACCCAATTTCCTCTCTGTGCGGTGTTTACACCCCTTCCCCCGTCCTCCAAGCAAGGAGGAGGAAATCCTCGCTTCTACACTATAGGATGGGGAATTGGAGGGGATTGGGTTGGAGGAGGGGGAAAGAGATACATATATGTATATTATCTCCATGCCCCATACTGATTGGTGAAATCTCCTTTACCTACCTACCTACCAACCTACCTACCTACCTAATACATCCACTACTACTACTCAATCTAAATATCTATTCGCTTCCTCGTCAAAGCCTATCAAACCCCGTTTACCCCTCGTCAAATGTTAAGTATTAACTAAATACATAGATAGATCACTTGAGATGAATTACCTTGAATTATCTTGATTACCTTCCATCCCCCTAATTCCCTTAATTCCCTTAATTCCCTCAATTATGTTATCGATATACCATGGATCACCTTGAATGACTTCGAATCAATCTATGATATTGCATACAAACAATGAATGACTCGTAAATACTGATAAGTTAGACAGTCTTTTGATATCTGTGTGTATTTATTTGTTTCTTTGCTTTGCCTTGTATTTTTGTTTCCACAGTCACCACCACTGTTATTATTGAACCATTCACAACTATCATCATTATCATCATCATCATGATACAAACCATCTACTCATCTACTCACCTACCTCATACCACACCAGAACCTCACACCTACTCACACCAACTCCCTAATCACAAACAATCACACAAACCCCAATATCGCATATATAAAATTGCTTATGTATAAACTACTACCTAAGTAAATAAGTACCTACAAAATGACGCCTGCCCCTCGCGAAAAAGGTAAAAGTAGAGGTGAAAGGTAAAGGTAAGTGTTAGTCTCCCTTTCCTTCTCTCCTCTCCTCCTCTCCAAAAATGCCATTAATCGTAACTATGTCCATGTCCATAACCGTAAAATTCGTATCGTGCGTGCTTCATACCATCCTTCCATCCGTTCATTCTGCTATTCTCATAAATTCATGTTCGTGTCTTGTGTCCATCAGCGCATTCTTATACATCCACATTTACATCATCTCATCTCATCTCATCTCATCTCCTCATCCTCCTCCCCATCCACCTCCTCCGGATGTCCCAAAAGCCCCGCCACATTCGCCATGTCATAATGTTTCCTCCTCAACGCCTCAAACTTCTCATGTTTTTCCCTCTCCTCCTCCGTCATGCCCGCCATTTCCGCATCCGCATCCCGCCCATTCCCCGCCACATGCACCTTCTTCTCCTCTCCCTCCCCCATCTCCACTTCCCTCTCCGGAACCGCCTCTTCGGGTTCTCCCAGACTCAATCCCGGGATTTCCTCATCCCGCTGGTGATTCCGCTTCGGTCCCCCCTTCACCTTATCCAGCTCATCTACCACAATCTCCCCCGCATCAATCGTGCGCATCTCATCTGCATCTTCAGCCGGATCATAATGTTTCGCATACGGTGTTTTCGGCTCGTTGATCTTCATCGTCGAGCTTTTTTCCTGCTCGGTGAGATATAAATTCGCTTCGTCCCATTGCAAACGCATGTTATTTGAGTCGTCAGTGTTGTTGTATGTGGATCCCGAGGATGCACGACGGATTGGTCGGCTGGCGGAAGAGGAGCGGCGATGTCCCGCGTTTTGGAGTGTGTTTTGCAGGGTGACGTCGTGGTCGGAGATGGCCGAGGTGGTGGGGGTGCTGGGGACGGCGACGTGTTTGGGAGAGGTGATGGGAGGGGCGGAGGTGGTTATGGGGGCTTGGAAGGGGGGGGAGCGGTGGAAAGAGTTTTTGAGAATGCCTTTTAGTGGGATGTTAGTTGGTTTTTCTGATTTTCTTATTCTCGTATGTGATTCTTTTCTCGAATCGAATCGAAAAAGAACGCGGAAGAGCGGGGTACAATCCGCACACAGCAATTAATTCATTGTCGAAAATAAATAAAGAACATACCTTTGGGACGTTTTGCCGTAGGACTTGGAGGACTATGAAGAACCTGTGCTTCAGAGGAAGACATCGTAGCAGCCATGATTATAAGTGCTTTCTGTAAAAGTATCGATAAAAGAGTTGTGTGTGTGTGTGAGTGTGTGGTTGCGGTGGGAAAATAATGGATTCGATTGGGATTTTAACTTGATTTATTTGTGGTGGTTTCTTGTCCCTACCGGTGATGGGTATTGGTGATGGAACTTGCCTTGCCACCCACTTTCTTTTATTCAAGGGGTCGGGGTGTGTGGTTTCCGAGTTGGGGTTGGTTCGGTACCTAATGAATGCGAGATGTCTAGTGAGGGTTGGTTGGGCTTGGGGAATGATGTAGAGAAAGCTGTGATTGTAGATGGAGATGAAGATGAAGATGGAGATGTAGTTGTAGTTGTAGTTGTAGAAGATGAAAGATGGAAGATGAAAGATGGAAGATGGAAGATGAAAGATGAAAGAAAATAAACTGATCAAGCACGCTTTAGATATACTCGTCTACGTCGTATTGATAAACACAAATTGATTCTCGCCAAAAACCAACAAATGTTCGTGTGACTTCGTAAAATGAAATCAAGAGCAGCTGAGTATGATGTTTGGCCTGTGAAATGGAGGGGTCGAGTGAATGGAAATTGTGAATGTGAATATGAGTTTACTCGTGTTGGTTAGTAGGAAGTGTGAAAACTTCTTAGAGCTGGAGGAAGATGTTGTGCATATGGATCAAGTGGTGGATGGTTGGACATGATCGGGTAGCAGTATGAGTGTGACTTGTGAAGTTAATCAAAGCTTAAAGGTACTGCTAGTGGTACGTACTACTGTATGGAGTTGTTGTCGTTGTCGTTGATGGTTTTTTATACTATCAATTTGTATACCGAGATATTTACGGTGTAGGTTAGGTACCCAGGTATGTAGGCACTTTTCAATATAGTGCAATGTATCTCTTGATTTTACAATGAGACAAAGATAATTAGTAATAAGTATCTGTACTGTATATGTAGGTAGTTGATCCTCTAGTTGTATTCATCTATTCATTCATTTCTTTGTCCCAACTTCCATTCCCCATACCAATATCATTCATCACCTACCTATCTACCTATCTACCTACTTCCTACCTATCTACCCACTTCCTACCTCTAAACATTTCACAAGGAAATCGCGGCAGCCCAATGATTTGTTCCTCAACATGGTAAGTCTTGCGATAATTTCCTAGCGATGAAACGTCATCTTACAGCAGATCATTTTTCTTGGGGACTTCTTTCTCGTGCATCATGCATCGAGTGGAGTTCCCAGGAGAGACTCCCTAGTACTCTTGTGGAGAATGCACAGAAAAAACATAGAAGTTGTGGAATCGTAGGAGGTAGGTATACCGGTAGTCCTTCCGATGTATCTCAGATCTCTCACATAACCTTAGGTATCTCATATCTCACACCAAAGTAGAGTAGCTGTAGGTAACACATGGATATGTACCCATACCACTACCACTACTATTATTATTATTACTATCATTACCACTACTATTACCACTACCATTACCATTACTACTACTACTATCATTATTATTATTATTACCATTACCATTACCACCACCATTACCACCACCACCACTACCACCACCACTACCACCACCACTACCACCACCCACTACCACTAACCACCACCATCACCATCATCACAAATACCCATTCAAGTCAAGTTTAGGCAAAACGGGAGCCGGGTTACTTTTATTCCAAACTGAGTAATCTTGGGTGCTGCTGACCTGTACTCTGTCTGTGCTTTGTACTCACCATTACATCATATCGAGACATTTATTCATAAGAGGAATGTCTACTACTTTATCAGATCTCTTAATTCCTAAAAATATATAACAAATCCAGTTTTCGTTATTGATGTATCGGAATTCGTATTCTCGTTCTTAGACCAATGAGATATCATGGTATTTAGTTTCAGATATCTGAAACACATATTTATATAGATACTACTAGGTTGATAACACATCTAGCAAAGTCAACTTTAGTAGTCTCGAAATAGTCACGTGGTAGTATCCCTTCAGTATCAGTCCGTGTGCTACGTGTGATTCTTCACATGACTTTCTAGCTCTGGGTGTGTTAGTCCTTTCTTATTAGTAAGGTTCTAATCATATTTCATACGTCGTGCAAGTCATTCATACATTCATATCTTTTCTTCAACCATTGATTAAATACTCGAATACTGAAATAAACATAATCATCAAAGGACATTATGACGCTCCGCTGGCTCTCCGAGGGCCACTGCCGTGGAGGCAGAATAATCAAGGGAGGAATAAGTATTCAAGTGTCTATTCTATCATAATAGGTAAAGTGCCGAGTATCCATCCATCTATCATCCTGCCACTCCATTTTGACTCCTTCCTTCCATCCTACCCTTTGAAATTGCAAGATTACTGACACCAATATGCTAGATGTTTTAAGCACGGGCAACACGTGGAAAAGACTTTACTTTTTGATGCTTCTAGACTACAGAGTCTAAATGTTCTTCCTACCACCCGATTTATGGTGATTCCTTTCATTTTTTATTTCGCATTCTTTTACACTCTTGATGAATCGTTTGACGTCACTTCATATGATTTGAATTTCTGACCGGAGGTTCTGGTCGGTAACACTTGATGTTTGGACTCGGATGGGATGTTTATGTATTGTCCGAATAGGAATCTAAATCATGGGGTTTGGGGGTTGAATTCTATATCATTTGTGATATTGTAAGTCGGCAGTGTTGTGGACGCATTGATGGTTTGGTTTAGGATGTCTAGGTAGCTGTTCTTTGGGGCTGTGAGATTGAATGAGAATAGCTGGGGGGCGATGATGAACTTTAGGGGGGGGATTTGTTTTGATGTGTTTGTGGTTTTGAGATATGAGGTCGCGTGAAGATTGTTTTGAGTCTGGACTTTGGAGTGATGGTAACTCTTGGGCTTTTTTAATCGCAATTTATTTTGTTTTTACGGATCTGAGATGTGAGGTCGGATAGAGATAGTTTGGAGTAATAGTAAACCTCCGACAGTTTCATTTTTCTTCGACTTTACCGATTCTGAGGCCAGGAAATGGATTAAGATAGCTTTGATTGATAGTTAGCTTTCAGCCTTCTTCTTTTTCTTTATGTTTACAGCTTCTGAGATTCTAAAATTGGATGAAGATAACTCGGGCCAGGCCATGGAGTGATGGTGAATCTCGATCTTCTTCGTCTTTTGGGGGTTTACGACTTCTCAAATATTTTGATATATCTACTCTATAAGTATATATCCATCGATTGACTCTGTTTCGAGGAATTGAATGGCCAAGAACTAGGGGCGAGGTCCACGGCCTCCTTCTTTTTCTTTTCTTCTCTTTTTTCTCTCTATTTTTTGGTAAAAGCTTGTGAAGTCTGTTTCTGTATTTTCAATACGCTTTTCTGTCCTGCCCTTTAACGAGTAAAATATCAGTGTTTTTGCATAAAATTCCTCCTGTTTCAGCGTTTCGATAGATACGATACTCATATTTTAGAGTAATACATCTGTATAACTCCAATGAGTGTATCTAATAATTTATTTCCACACTCAAAGTCCTTGTTTGAGGCCGGTGCAACTTTGAGATCACCATTGAGGAAAGCTGGAATTATACATATTTCGATAATTTGGATCCCACAGTAAGCTCTAAGTGGAAGGGGAGGGTAGAGAGAGTCATTCCTCTTACTACACTAGCCATCGGAATGCATGCATATTCTCTGTGTTATGATCGATCTTTTCATTTGTTTCATCAGGTATCTAGTATTGAATGGTGAAAGAGATGCAACGAATTCCTTTAATGGTTTATTGATTACGTCACGCCCTATCTCATACACCAAATTGAAGAGTAGACCAATTGAGGTTCAAGAGACCAATCACATGATTCCTCTTCTCACCCCACTTTTCTTTCTTTACCCTCCTTGATCGCTTCGAATTGGGCTTTTGAAAGGGGTGAAAAGAGACTTTAGGATCAGAGATACTCGAGGATGGAAGTTTGGAAAGAAAATGGTAGTGTTATGTGAAATTGGAATTTTAAACTCTATCCTGTCTATCTGTTTCTTTGAGATATCGAGGAAGATATCGTATGTCTATTGATGTGAATGGAATTGATGAACCACGCCCACCTAGTATCTGTCTATATCCTCGCACTGAAGGGGTTTCAGATTCATGAAGTTGAGTTGGGTGGATCTGGGAGATGGAAATGATAACAATGCTAAATACCAAAATGCTTCACATGTATCCCCATGCCCAGCAAATATTTCACAATTGCGATACGTAGTATACACGTATCGATGTTTATTGTCTTGAACTATTGGGTATATATCTTCTCTCTCTTGGATAGAATATTGTAGGTAGGTATTGGATTCATTTTGATTTGATTTGATTTGTTTCTGCTTCGGTGAAGAATATTGAATATTGGGATATGGGAACAGGAATGTGAGGGAATTCGATGTAGTGATATGGTTACTGTGGAGTATTTCCCGTCATTGGTTTCATGGTGATGACGATGGAGATCTTCATTTTGATATTGATCTATTTACTTACTCACGTTCTGTACGCTTTCTGATACCTGGAACCCTAGGGTTAGCATGCTTTTGTGTCTGGAAATTAGTCGGGCGGGAATGTGTTCGATGACATGGGATATTAAGTTTGATTGTTTTCTTGAGCTTTAGGGGGTTGATTCCAAGTGTTTATTTTCCTTCTTCTGGGTATTGCGTGAAAGGAAGTTACGGAGAAGCATTCAGGATACTCAGTTTCGATGTAGTATTTTTTTCTTCAATTGTGGATATGGATCTTTGGGGTTGGAATTCTGGGGTAGATGATTGGGTGTGAAGATTTGTATTGTATTGTTTTGTATTGACTTTGGTCTGTCTGGGGGAAGTTGGCTGCTAGGTAGGTATCAATGGAATATCTTAAGTTTGCTTTTATGTAGTGTATTGACTGGAGTGACTGCTTTTGATTACTTTTTCTATGTATACATAAACTCTGTGAGATTTGAATCCAAAGCAATGGTTGAGAGTACTTTTCATGTGAAATGATTCGCAGACTTTATGGTAAGGATACCTTTGATTGTAACTTTCTGATCTAGTGATCGGTTCTTGATCTCAATAGTGTTGAGAGATGATTCTTCTGTACCGCCATTGGTGTTGGTGCTGCGTTTTGAGGTATGAAAATCCGAGAGTTGAGGGTTGACTTTTCGCTTGATTTATCATTGTCGGTGTCATTATCCTCGTCAGCGTCCATAGAATGTAAGTTCTTCATTTCGCAATTCTATTTTGACTTGTAGATACATATCGTTAACATGAAATTTGTTTCGGAAGGGATATTCATGAGCTGTTTTTCTTTCTTAAGAAAGATGACCTGCGTAATCGATTGTAGGTATCTGGGTAGCATCGTTGAAGAAGTTGGTTGATGAGTCTCGGATAGGGGAAAAAGGGGGGTTTACTATGAGTCGATTCTTTGTGTCAGTTGATCGATTCGGAAAACTGACTAGATCATACGATGGATTGGTATTTGATGGATGATTCACAAAGAGGTATTCTTCAAGATTTATAATGTCGAAAATTCGGAGGACGTATCATCTCGAATTGACGAATTATTGCCGAGTTTCGAGTTGATAGGAATCAATCATGGGTTCATAAGTACCGTCCCAGGAATGGCGAGCTGCAGCACCTTGTGGACAAGACTGAGTGATTGTGCACTTGGATCTGATGGTGTGTGTACAAGGAAGCCGCACAAAACTACCGTTGCTGCTCCTAAGGGTAAGTTGATCCCGAAACACCATCTCCATGTAGTCGATTGAAGTATAGCAGCTCCTAGGAACGGTCAAATGATAGCTGCCAATCCAAACGCAGCGCACATGATACCCAAGTACGCAGCACGCTGGGCCAGCGGAATTACTTTGGTAGTAATCAACACACTTCCCGAAAAAACTCCCGCGGCACCCAGTCCAGCGATTGCTCGGCCGACAATCAGGGTTAGGAGGAATGTGCTGTTGTGTAAATCAGAGATCCAATCTCGAAGATGACAATAGCAACAAGGTAAACATTTTTGATGGGAAAATGACTGTAAAGTTTACCATAGAAGAGTTGAAAGGCGCTCAATGTCAGAAGATAGGTATTAGCTTACCATCTAATGTTTTGTGAGGTGTTAGGGCTAGTTTGAAAATCAATTCTGGTTAGAATCCACCGAATAATCTGCTCTTTTTTTGTCATAGCGGATTCCGCGGTGATACGTTTTGAATCAAAAAAGGTGGATTTTTGTTTTTTGTTTTTCTATTTATATATCAGTTTTAAGGGCCTGTTCGATAGTCAAATTAATTCTAATATACATAATATTTGAAGGGTAGTATCTTAAATATTTTGACTTTTGTGTTTAATATATAATATTCAAAAACTACTAGTTAAATATTAGTATTATTTATCATATAAAATTTTCATATACTATATATTAAAAAAGAGAACCATTTCATATATTATATACTAGTATTTGTAATATTTTTAATGATAATCTTTGAATAATAATAATCAAATATAATACTAAGAAGACTCTAATCTTAATAAGAATATTAATCTCAATAATATGTTACGGGAGCTGCCTCTAGGGTCACGTGGAAGTGTCTAGAGTTCTCTCGAGGTGGTTTAGACTAAACTTCAAGTAGGAATTCAATAAGGTTGGTAACTGGTTGCAATTCTCGTAACTATAGTAATGAAACTAATGATTGTTCTTGAGCACGAAGCTCTACATTGTAATGAAACCCATTCCCTTATATAGACCTTCGTACTTTGATCGAATCGTCAAGTCTACTCGACTACTCGAGTCGACAAGTCGAATCGACTTTCCTTCACGTGACACTTGTCCTCGTGACCTGGTAAGGCTACCGCTTATTTAACCTGTGCTTACTAGCTAATCTGTAACCGTTGTGCAACCTGTGCCTACTGTGGGGTAGGTGCCAATAAAAGATAGGTACCTATCTTTTAATCACTGCTTATTTATTCGGTTACCGCTATCTTTAGTTACCCTTTAATTCAACTGTCCCTACAGTGCTGTTTTCGTAGGTCCCAACACCAAGGCCTTAGGTTTATCTTATAATCCATGTTGCGGTGCGGGTACCTCCGTAACATAATAATATCTAATTGAATTATTATAGTCAACTTATCTTTTCTTATAGAATTCATTAATAATAATTGAATAATTATAACTAATCCTCCTCCTCTTACCTCTTATAAATAATTCTAGATTGAATTTGATACTAAATATAAGTAATTAATACTCATTGATTTTTATTTATTTAAATATTTTCATTATAACAAAATATTAATTTCTATTTTAAACTTTATTTACAATATAGATACTAATTATTAATATCTTTAAATGATATACTTAAATTATTATATATATTAAAAATGATTTTTATCATACATACTACTATTTTAAACACTACCTTTCATATACTACCAACTACCGATAATATATTATATATTATCGATCAACTTTTATTTTAACTACTAAACACCACTTAATACAAAATCTGTAGAAACAAGAGAAAGTAAAGTATATATATACTTTTAGATAAAGAAAATTCGAATTTTCAGTATATAAATATTCTAAGTTTATTACTACTATTTAAATAGTTAAATATATAACGAATAATACATGACATTATGATTACTCATTACATATACCTTAGTTTCAGACTAGCTTGAACTAAGCGATTGTTACTATATAAGAGATAAAGAGATTCCTTAAGAATCTCTTCTCTCTTTAGCTTTCTTATTCTAGTTGTTTTACCTCTATCGATATCCTCTAGTATGTAATCATAACAAAATAAGCGAATATAGGAATAGCTTCAATTCGATTAAAATAAATATAGAAACAGTACTTTATTTAATTGAAATTAAATTCTAAACTTCAATTCAAAAAGAGTTCAGAGCTTTGGACTATATACTCTATAATTTTAGATTATATTTAATAAAGTTTTAGATTATAAGACTCTATAAAGTTTATAAATTTACGGATTTTTTAATTAATTGAAAACAATAATTATTTTTTCTAATTATTATTCTTAATTTATATTTTCTATTTTGTTTATATAAATTAATAAAAAATATAATAAATATGTAAATTGAATTTAAGATTTTAAGAAATTTATTAAATATTCTATTAATTTATAAAAAATCATACAAAATCTAATATTTCAAGTTATTTTTTATTTAAATAAAAATACAGAATCTATTGTTAAAATGAGCAAATTATATGATGGAATCTGACAGGATTTATACATTCAAACTAGCCTTTAAACTTGACGCTGATGACGGGAGTCGCTGTAGCTAAGATAGTTTAATCCTGTATTAAGAGCGAAAAGTTAGCTTCCAAACTTTCACAAGGTAAAAGGCTGCTTGGAATTTGTGTGGTTGCCGTGCCTGTGAGTAAAACTACTAGACAGATGCCGATCATAAGAAGGGTTAAGCGAGTACGATTTGGCTTGATGATAGCATCATCAGACCGGTCCATAGTCAAACTTTTCTTCGGGAGGTGGGATGATGTGAGTAGAGTGTTGAATTTCAAGGAACAATAAAGTTATAGAATCTAGCAAGAAGCTATGGTGGAATAGCATTCAAGAAATGAATGAATTTCTCATGGAGTCTCCTACAGACTGATTTTGGCCTTTCAATCAAATGATGCAAGCTACTGACTGCGCTTTTTACTCGGTGACACACTAACCTGAGAAATTGCGGCGCAATATATTAATATGTTGTTACCAACTGGAATATAACCGATTGGTCATTTTGATAGCCAGCCGGTCGAATAGCAGAAAGCAATGCCTTTTCAGAATAGCCAACTCGGCCGTGACTTGCAGCTCACTATGTTATAGTGAATTTCAATGTGTGTTATGCATAATCTCAGATCTCCCTTTCCGTTCATCTTTCCTATATAGTTATCCAGTTCCACCATCAATAATAAATAGTCATACTCGTCACTTCAATAGCATAACCATCTTCATGGATTTCATTGACGTTGCCATTATCGGAGGAGGTCCAGCTGGACTTCCCGCTGCCGGTGCTCTCGCTCGCCAACTCTACACTGCCGTGGTCTTTGACACTCAGACTTACCGTAATAAAAACTCGGCTCATATGCACATGGTTCCTACCTGAGATCAAAGAGATCCCAAGGACTTTCGAGCCGCAACCAAAGACAACATTTTGGCGCGCTATTCTACTATTCAATTTTTTGACATGGGTGTCACGAGGGTCGAGAAGAAAACAGACTCTCACTTCATCCTCGTCGATGCAAATGCAAAGGAATGGAACTTTCGAAAAATCATCCTAGCTGTGGGTATGAATGATACTTTTCCCGAAACCGAGGGCTACGCTGAGCTTTGGACAAGGAGAATGCAAGTCAATATGGTTCATCTATGAGAGCCTGAAGGTATCATATAACACTAGTCTTGTTACTGATGATCTATATTTGTATTTGTATAGTTCCCACTGTCTTTTCTGCTTCGGCTATGAAGACCACGGCGCGAAATCTACAGGCGTTCTCGTTCTTCTTCCCCTCAATTCCATGACTGGTATCCACATGATCATAGCCGCCAAAGCCGCGCAGCTTAGCGAAGAAGTCACTCTATACACGCACGGCGATGAATAAATAGCCGCACAGCTTTTAGTCCACTCATCAAAACACCATTCAAGATCGACACACGCAAGATTCAAAGACTCGTTGATAATGGCGGTTCTTCGGTCATAATACATTTCTCAGATGGTTCGGAGAAAGAAGAAGCATTCTTGGTTCATAACCCGAAGACTACAGTTCAAGGCTCGTTTATTAAACAGCTGGGTCTGGATCTTAGTCCTGCGGGAGATTTTCTGGCGCCCCCACCATTTCATCAAACTAGTGTGAGGGGTGTCTTTGCGGCGGGAGATTGTATCACGCCATAAAAGGCTACCCCAGCTGCGATTGCTAGTGGTTGTAATTCGGCAGTGGCGTTGACAGCGTAGTTGCAGGCTGAGAAGCATGGATTTTCCTCCATTGTTTTAAGAGGTGTGAGAACGAAATACTTGGGATGCATGTTTGTGGGTGGGATGTTCCTATGAGGTTGGTTTACGTATGATTTAGTTAAATGATTCAACGTTTTTGCTTTTGAATAATTTGGAAGTTGTGTTGCAAGTGTTGCAAGTGTTTGGATATTTTAGGTGAAAATTTTGTTGGGAGGAATCTCTCATATATCTTTACATTCTGATATTTCAAATCCTTTTTTACACCTTGCTTGAATAGAAATTAAACAAGGTACCCATCTATCTATCTATTCTAATTCACCGAATTACTTCACATTATATTGAACTATATTGAACTATATTGAACTATATCATATCATGTATCTATCTACCCCCTATACCTCTCCACCCATAAAACCCAGAAAACCAAATCTAACATAATAAACCATTCAATCGTCCCACAGATTCCCCATCCCACAGATTCCCCATCCCACTTGACACCTCCCCCAAACTCAATTTCCTTAACGGTTCCACGCGTGCCCACTCCATATCCCCCCATAGTTGCGCAGTCTCTCCCTCATTCCCATTCTTCGTAGTCCTAACATTCGGTCTCCCAAACAATCTTCTTTTGAAGGGGCGAGGTCCGAGGGGTGCCGATTTATAGAGAGTTTCTGGTTCGTCAATTTCTGGGGTTTTGTCTGCTTGTTTTGGATTTCTAGGTTCCGTCGGTTTGGCTTTTACTTTATCTTTCGTCTTCTCTTTTTCTTTCTCAATAACTTTACCTTTCGGTCGTAATCTCAACGGTCTCACCCCCTGTGGCTTTTTCTGAACAATAGTTTCCTCTTCTTGATTTTTCTCCATTTCAGGAGTCGAAGGAACACTTTCGATAAACGCACCGGGGATCTTCATCTCTCGACTAATAGGTCGTTCTTTTTTCGGTCCGGGCTTGGAGTACTCGATGAATGCGCCGGGAACTCGCACTTCTGTGCTGCGTTTTTTAATTACGATTGCGGTGTTGGGCGATTTGTGGGATGTCTGCGTGGGTTTTTGGCCTTTGAAATTCTTTTTGGGGGTGAGAGGCTTGGGTTTGTTGGTCGTGGATGGGGATACGGGCTTGGGATTATGATCGTGATTTTGATCAAGGGGCCCTCGTGTGATATTAGGAAATACATCTCGAATATTCGCTGTGGATTTTTGCGGTTCGAAACTTCCGCCTCAAATGGGTAGAGAATCTTTCCATAATTTTAATGATGGTCTAGGTTCTGTAGACTTATGTTTTGAAGTATATTTTATAGCGGGGTTTTTAGATGTATGGGGAGGGATTTCTTTGCTTGAAGGTAGTGGCTTTCGTTCGATTTTGAAACTTCCACCTCGTATTGGGAGAGCATCTTTCCACGATCTGGGCGAGCGATTGAGCATTTTGTCGCTTTCGATAGGTTTTCTCTTGAGCGGTGCAATATGCCCAGGAGGTGGTTGTATATAGTCTTTCGTAAATGCTCCTGGCATTCTGGACGGAGCAGGAACCGATGGTCTTCTTATCATCATTTCGTTTAGAATTGCAATTGGTAACGGTTGAGTAATGGGAGGTTTCCGGGGAGATATTCGATCCAGTGATGAAGCAACGGTGGTTGGAACTAAAGCCACATCGGGCTTGATGGCTATTTCTGGAGACTCGGCCGTTCTGCTCATTTGTTAGTATGCCTGGTTTTCAGGGAAAAGTGAATACATACCGCATAGTGGATAATGGAGATCGCATTGAAGCGTCGATTATACTACCACTCGGCGTTACGTTCCTTTGTCTTCCTATTCTCTGCGATACAAAGTTGCTGGGAGGTTTCGACGTTGGGTGCGCGCAAGTGCCGCACGTGGTACGCCCGGAATTGGGGCTTGATGGGACACCCAAAGATATCGCTGAATCAGATTGGGTTACGCACTTCTCGTTATCGTTCAATTCCGTTGCAGTACTAATGTTTGTGCTCGTGTCTCTTGTGAGATATGACCAGCTGATTCCCCAGCCTTTGCCTTTTTCCTTTTCTTTCTCCTTTTCTTTTTCTTGAGATAATGCAGGCGCAAGTAAAGGCGTAGAGATAGGTTCAGAAATAGGTGTATATCGCGGTCTTAATGGCACAATCCTTTCTCTTTCCTCAGGAAATTCCCCCGGCATAGAACTCACACTTACTTGGGACTCAAATTTCAGTAGTCCCTCTTCTGCAGCTATTTCAATAGGCACAGGCTTCCTTTTAATATTCGTCTCTCTAGTAATTCGCTCCTTCGCTAATGCAAGCGAGTAATTTTTCTCCCACTCTTCTCTCTCATTTCCCATAAACAGATAATCGTCAGGAAGTGATGGTATGGAATCAGCACTTGCTGACGCACTTGCCAATCGTGACTGCAAAATATTGGCGGCAGAGGGATTGAGTGAAGTGAGATTGCTATCTACGAGATCGTCGCCGAAGGAAGATACGCGACAGTTTATTTCTCCGTCTTGAAGAATGTTGGTACGGCCGGGAAGTTGGAAGGGATATTGACAGGCTTCGAGGGCGGTGAGGATGATTCCTATCGCTACACTGGAGTCATAAGATATTAGCTTAGTCCAACGATAATTTTCTTATTGTGCAATATTTCATGATATCAGTCACACCATAGCATGCACCAAAAAGAAAGCAAACTCACAACCCAACACAACTCAAAACCAATCCTCCAATCTGCACCTTACAATCTGTCGTTCCTGGAACACACACTTTCGATTTCGATACAACGACGCTCGATACGATAATCGATAACATCCACGAAACAAGCGTAACGCGCGCAGCTATAAAACTATACGCGTGCAGTTTCAACTCTGGAGGACGCACGAAACCGATGGGATGGTTTTTGATAATGGCGGAAAAATGGAGGAGGAGATAGATGAGGGTGAGTGAGGACTGGGATGCGTTAGTTCTTACAGTCTTGTGAATATGAAAAGCCCTTGCAGCGAGATTCTCTCTCGTGGAATTACAGAGAAAAGTAACAAGAAAACACAACTCACCCCAGCAACCACACATCCCGTCCCAACTCTCAACACAAGCGCACGCGCATGCCCACCCCCAAATATCTTAACCGTCAACAAAATACCCGTCACGACGCACAGCAGCAGAATGACCAATGTCACACATATGATAAGCGGTGTTAAAATACGTTGAGTGAGCGAGATTCGTGGGGTAAGAGATGGTGTAAGGTGTGGGAGATGTATGATAGGGATTTGACCGCGAGGTGCGAGCACGGGGTAGGGCTTTTTGGTCATGGTGGTGTGAAACGTTGCCGGGGAACGGGTTGCGATTTGGATGGGGATGAGTGGTTATGTCATCTGTAGTAGGATCTTATCAACAGGCATGCGATTTCAACCAGGAGAATAAACTAATAGAGGACAATGAGGAGAAAGAGGCAACAGTGATGCTACTACTGATGGTGATGATAAAAGTATCTTTAAACGTTCAGGTTATCTATAGCTTTGTATATCTATATATCCAGTAGCATCCAAACGCAAGTATCCCAATGCATCACAAGAACTCTCAATCATCAATCGCTCAACCATCATGACGATTTTTCAAATCCTATCCTTCCGCTCCTGGAAATCAAAAATAAGATAGTAATCACGTTTTTCACGTTTTTCGCCGCATCAGGTGGAAATATCCTACAGAGAGCATAGGGAAAGTGGCTGGGTGAATATCTTACTTATGACGGTGAGGTCAAGAAAAAAAAAGGAAGGCGGGAAGTTTTACTCTTTTTGAAGATGAGGAGGAATGTTTTATTTTTCGGCAATTGCTTTATTTACTTAGGACACCAATAGATTTTTTAATAAATGCATTCCTACTCGTGGCGTTGGGGCTCGGAAGTTGAGCTTACATTCCTAAGGGGTTGGGTGTGGTTAAGCGAGGCGGAAGGAATTTGGATAGCTTGCCGATATCGGGTGGTATGGATCTGTAGTTGTGGCTTACGCTTTTTTTTCCTTGCTGGATTTGTATGATCCTAGAAATAACAATTAGTTTCTTGTCTTGTCAGAAATAGAATATGCTATGAGATGAGTGTTTTCGGGAAGAAAGATGGAAAAAGATGATACGAAGTCAATTATACATTGGGTTTTACTTGGATGTATTACATCACTTGTCTGAAAATTGGGATATTCAGATTTAGATGGCAATTTCAAAGCTACGGTGATGTTTTATTATGTATGATCTATCTATATGTAGGGTATGGTATGCTAATGTCATAATGGTACTGGATTTCTGGAAGAATCGGAGATGTGTAGACGCATATATGTGTAGTGTTTTGATTATCTTGACTCATTCTAAGCCCTTATAGTGAATGAAGAATTCCGTACAAACTAGGTACTGAAGGGCGAAACAAATGAAGTATTTAATGTCAATTAATTTGTCGAATCGATGTAATGCGTTGAGAGTGAAATCCATCTCTACGTGTTCAAATTCGCAACTGATAAATCACACGGTAAAGAAAGACAATGATAAGGGAAGAAAGAAATAGAGTATATGAACAAATATTAACGGAGAAGAGAAGAGAAGAGAAGAGAAGAGAAGAGAAGAGAAGAGAAGAGAAGAGAGAAAAACCTGAGCAAGAAGGAATTCTGGAAATCCATAAAAGTCGTTTCTTGGGTCACACTCAAACAGAGTATGTGTACTCCCACGATCTCCCCAACCATGAATGAATTGCCTAAATAGTTTCGGTAACATCACTTTAAATTTCTTGGCATACAATAAATCAAATCATCGCCTGATGCCGTAGCCAGACATGCAGGAAATTTATACAGCAAATCTCAACCCTTGAATCTCCACGTCTCCGCCTTGGCTCTGAAATCTCCTACATACTCACTCCAGCACCAGCACCTCACCTCAACGGATATAACCCACGCTTCACACCAGTATCAGATACCTTGAGTTCAGATCCTAACTGTCCAAGAAACAAATTTCATATTCAGAACTTCAAATATCCCCGAGTTCTTGTTTCAACGCCATGAGATGAGTTTCCAAGTCCTCCGTAACGAAAGTATAAGGACTAGTTTGAACATCAATTCCGATCAGAATCCACTATATTTTCTGCCTTTTTTTGCTATAGCGGATTTCACAATAGCAGTTTTCGGCCCGAAAACGATAATTACTTTTTCTAGTTATCGTTTTCGATTAATGTTTTCTATTTTATTATATAAATTAATGAAAAAACATAGATTGAAATGTAAATTCAATTAAAGATTTTAGGAAACCTTTAAAATAATTCATTGATTTATAAAAAATTATATCAAATCTATCATTTTAAATTATTTTATTCTCAAATAGAAACTAGGAATTTATTATTAAAAGGAGTAAATTATTCGATGAAATCTAATTAAATTTATAAGAGTTCTAGCTCCTGCTCATTATATATCGTAACGTTTTATAATAGAATTCCTATAAACAAACGAGTTTTTCTATATGAACTAAAATACTTAATAACTTTCTTTTGATATTATAATTTATAAATGAAAGTTTACAGATAGAAAGAATAATATATTATTTATCTGGAAAAAAAATTAGTTGACATTTTATATAAGATTAAAATTTGAAAGTTCGAAATTTTCTACCCGTAACGTTTTTTCCATACAAAATAAGCGAATTTCATATAAAATTTTACATTTTTAACTTCAATCTTCTATAACTTGTTGAAAGAAATCGATAAAAATAAAATCTCTATTTTTAAATAATATTTCATTGATTTGAAATCAATATTTAACATTTTAAGATTTTGTTTTCATCTAATCAACAATAAAACAGGGATATTAAAAAAAAGAAATAGCGTTTTTCGATGGAAAAGCGTTACATATGCGGTGAGCAGGGGCGAGAACTCTTACAATCAAATTAGCCCTAAAGAGATGGAATTTTTTTTGTTTCGTACATACGTGAATACGAGAAGATAATAAGTCGGGTATCTCACTTTTGGGCCACCCTTTTTTTAAACCATCTTAAAAATTTATATTATATAACATTAAAACATTAATTATTTAACAATTATTCAGTATTATAATAAATATTTGGGGATATACTTTTATTATCATTATTAGTATCTTCTATATTAATTTCATAGTTTCCTGTTTTAATTTGTATCTTCTTAATCTTTTTAATTTTAGAAAACTTCAAATTTGGATTGATTTTTATTTTACATTTTTTTTTAAGAATAACTTGCTTCAATTAATACTTTAATTATTTTATTCAATATTTAGATTGTAGAATTTCATAATCCTTAATATCGAATCCCTTAGTAATTTTTCTAAAAAGCTAGTGGCAAGTATAAAGATCGATCTTTTTGTTTTAAAGAAATATATATATATATAATTTTAAATCACTAGCTTTTTGAAGCGTTTTAGAAATTGAAATTACAAACTTTTTATTTTATTGATATATAAAATCATTATCAGAAAGTAAATTCTAATTTGTAACTTTTTTATTACTATTTTTAAGTAATAATCTAAATATAATAGATTTAATATAATTTAAAGACTATAAACCTGAAGCTTTTTATTCAATTAGTATATTATACTTTATTAAATTATTTAATTATGCTTTTTAATAGTATATAAGGAAATTAGTTTTTTCAACTACTTTAGAATTCGATAAAAAGGTTAATTTATTAAAGTAATATTTATATACTCTTTTAAAAGATAAGAAAATAAATAAATCAAAAGGCTATAGAATATGTAATATATATAATAAAAAGAATAAAAGGTGTATATTATACTTAAAATATTTATATATAAATTCAATAATTTTATAACTTTTATATCTATTTAATATAAGAAGTTTCGATTTATTTAATAAAAAGGAAGCTATTTAAAATATAAAGATCTTTTTAAGCTATTCTAAAATAATATTATTTATAATCCATTTATTATTTGTAATAATGAAATACTACTTTTTATAGAGTTTCAAATCAATTGGAAATTATTATTGTTGTACTGATTTTCTCTTCAATATAATAAGGGGATTAAAAGTGTTACGGGAGCTGCCTCTAGGGTCACGTGGAAGTGTCTAGAGATCTCTCGAGGTGGTTTAGACTAGACTTCAAGTAGGAATTCAATAAGGTTGTAACTGGTTGCAATTCTCGTAACTATAGTAATGAAACTAATGATTGTTCTTGAGCACGAAGCTCTACATTATAATGAAACTCATTCCCTTATATAGATCTTCGTACCTCATGAATCGACAAGTCGATTACCGTAAAGCCGATTTCGACAAGTCGGTTTCCTGATCACGTGATGTCCATCCCGTGATCTATAATGATGCTACCGCTTATCTAACCTGTGCTCTCTAGCCGATTGTCCCTACAGCGCTGTTTCCGTAGGTCCCAACACCAAGGCCTTAGGTTTATCTTATAATCCATGTTGCGGTGCGGGTACCTCCGTAACAAAAAGCTTTTCTTATAGTTAAAATATATTCTATAAATGATATCTAAGCTTTAAAACCAAACTCTTTTTTCTGAATAAAATGATATTCTAAGCTTCCTAGAATTAGTTCATTTAATCCCTGGTCTTTTTATATACCTATTTCATTTATATTATAGTGGTATTAAGATTTAATATAATAAATTGAGGGTAAATTTAATTTTAAAAACTATTAATTAATAATATCAATAATTGTATTTTTGATATATGCTAAATCGATTTTAATTTGTTTTTTAATTTCTAATCTTTAAATTCCTTTGAAGAAAGTTTTGTACTTATTATTTCTTAAGTATAAAATTATTTCCTTTAATATTAAGAAGGTACTCCTTAATTTTATGAATTTATTGATATATAAGATTAATATTTAAAAACTTTTAAACTAATATTCAATTTGTTAATTATTTCTTTTATATTAGGGCTATCTTTTATATATATTGTATACCTTTATTATGAGATAGATAATTATTTATATAGTTTTGAAGAATAACTCTTAGAATCCTATAATTCAAAGTAGCTTATTGAATTGAACACTTATTCATTACCATATATAAAGTCAAATTAATATTAACTTTGATATATATTTTAGGCATAATATAAATAATAATATATTAAAATTTTAAATTAATTGATTCAAGAGTTATAAAGTTATTAAAGATTTAAAATAGAAGGTTGTTTTCTATAGTAAGTTTTTTTGAGGTGGTTTAAAAAAGGGGTGGCCCGAAAGTGGGGTACTCGACTTAGTGTTTACAAGGAAGATGAAGTTTCGACAGTTTGATGATTTCATTTGAAGCTGATATCTGTTGCACGCTCCTTCGGCATATTCCTCAGTACTCACGAACTTAAGAGCATCTCGATAAACGCTCCTACCAAGAGCCACTAAGCCCAACTTGTATAGTCATACTGTGCTTGCAAAGGTTAACACAACAAGGGCATACTTTTTTAAAATTGCCCGAAGAATCACGACAGTTGAAAAGCTTGGAGATATCGACAGAAGACGCTTCACGTTGCAATTTCATTGCACATCCTCTATCATTCGTATTTTCAAGAGAAAGTCAAAAATCTGTTTAAACGCGTGATGATAGGCATTGTGTTGTAAAGTGCCAAAGCCTTGCCAAGTAAGA
This sequence comes from Botrytis porri, assembly GCF_014898465.1. Lineage (NCBI taxonomy): Eukaryota > Fungi > Ascomycota > Leotiomycetes > Helotiales > Sclerotiniaceae > Botrytis > Botrytis porri. The sequence continues at coordinate 1,467,015 of NW_024066081.1, read as the reverse complement.
GAAGTCCTCCATATCATGGCTAGATGGGATGGATCATCTTTTGGGTTGAGCGCAATGGGAACAGTGCGGCTTCATTCTTAGAGCACAGCCATCCAGGTCTCTAGGTCCCCCATCTAAAAGGGTTTAGAAACTCTAAATTCTCTCAAATTTTTCCAAATTGGGAATTAAGCTCTTAATTTAACTTTCAAAGACACTACTACCGGTAGTTATATGTTCTACCATTAAATTTGTATTCTTAGCAAATTCTCTTACAGGGATGAGCACGTCAAATAATTTTCTATGTGATTCAAATGATTAATCCCGAACTTGTTTATCTCATTACGAAGAATAAGTATACTAAAGTAGTCAAAATCGAAACTCTTTTAGAAATAGTATTATTTTGAAATTATATAGTAATATATGAAATTATAATAGATCTAGTAAGGTTGTACTGAATTATAGATTATAAGCTTGTTGATATTTAAGCTTAACTAATGATTAAAAGTATTAATAGATTAATATAATTAATATAGTTTATTACGAAGCAGTTAATATTACTAAATAAATCACTTTCATCTTAAATTACTACTTTTGATTTTAAAATATATTTTATTAATCATTTATTATATAATCTAATAAGCTAGTCGTCGGGGAAAAAGAATTTTCAGACTACGAATTCGTAAAATATCTGTTTTCTTATTAATTATTATATAATTTTATAATCCTACGAATTCGTAGACTTCGAATTCTTCTCAATAGTAGAATAGTAGAATAGTAATAAATAAAAATAAAAATAAAAATAATTTACATAATGATATAAATTACTTAATAATTATTACACTATATTATATTATCTTTTAATGTACGAAGATTGTAAGAGTGATTAATATAAAACCTACTTTTCGTAGAATCTTACTGTTTTTATAGATTTTACTACTTCTATAAATCATTCGAATAGATATTAAGCTGTTCCTCTTAAAATTCAATATTTAAAGCTTTTACTTACGTGTAAAAGCTCAACTTTAATAGTTTTGAATTTAAAGTATTTAAAGCGTTTAATAGATTCTAAATAGATTATAGATAAGATTTCAAATCAAAATTCAATGAAAGATTAGTAATTTCGCATAAAATATAAATAAAATGTGACTTTTATAATACTTCTACTATCTAGAGTTCACTAAATAAATTTTCAGCCAGCGATGCAATTTGATTTGATCAAAGGCCTAAAGTGGGGACACATTTAGGTGCATTTTACAATACTTACCCTTCCAACCTCCTTCTCTTCGTTCACGACGAGCTAAGAGCTTTTAGGCCCAAGCCAACCTTGAATTACATCCCACGTTTCGGAGCTATCCTTCTTAGCGGTAGCTTATAAGTTAATAAGCTTGGTTAAGCTAGACCGCCGTCGCTCGTCAAACGCTCTAGGCGCAGCGAACCATTAAACACCACAAAATTCCAAGCCGCCAACAAAAGATTGCAAATGAAGAAACTATGCGATGCCATCAAACTGTCCAAAGAAGGCATGTTCTGCATAGTTGTCCAAGCTCTAGCTAAAGTGGATCTTCTCTTAGTTTTGCCCAAACTACTCCCCTCCTCTGGAAAATCACGTGATTGCTATGGGAAAATGGCTCGGCCATTGAGTTATCGTGAAACCACTTTCGCGACAAAAATAACTTTCCGCTCCTCTGTGGAAGTTCCACCCCCAAAATTCGCGAGCATTGCCGCCAAGATACATACCAATCTCTTTCTCTTCCAAAGTCTTCATTTTACTGCGCCCCAGCAATCTTTAAAGTGATAATAAACTTTTACTGTGTTTGCACGATGCCTGATTTTCACTGCCAAGGAGGAGAAGATGCTATCTTGCCATAGAATTAAAGTTTTTGGACTCTTTGGTACAGTATCAAGGTGATTGAATGGGTGCGGTGAGATGAGATTGCCCCGAACTATTGGGTGTTCAACATGGACAGATAAGACGAACTAGATGGATGAGGATGAAAGTTATATGAGGATTGAAGAGTATATAACCTCTCTCGATTTCCCTCAAATTCGAATTATCATCATCATCAACACATTCATTCTACACACACTCTTTAAACAAACCAAACACATTCATTTACCATTCGTTTTCGAATCCATTCACTCTTTTTTTAAGAAAAATCACTTTCTCACTACTATCAAAATGAAGTTCTCAGCTATCACTCTTCTTGCTTGCGCAGCCATTGCACAATCTGCCGCTCTCCCAGAGACAGTTACAACTTCAGCCGATGCCCCAATTTCCACCGCTCTCAACAGTGTTATTCCTGATTTTATCGAATTCGACTTTAGTGGAAAATTTGATGCTTCCGGATCATTGGTTGCACAGGTGGATGATGAACCCACACAAGCTCTTCAAAAGCGTGTTGGAGCACTTGTAAAAGTGATTGGAATGGCTACTATAAAGGGTATTCAGCTTTTGACCGAGATGGCTATTGAGCATGGTGGCGACACTATTAAAAACCTTGGAGAGTGGAACCAAGTAAGTTGCTCTACAAACATTGCATCCTCGAAGAGATTTTCACATATGAAATGATACTAACAACATTTTCCAGGCCCGTGAGGAATTCTCAAAAGCAACCACTGCCGACATGTGGGCTAGAAACCCAGATTACAGGAGATACCCCGCTGTTATCTGCTACAACAAGGGATATAGTGTCAAGAACCCTGCTGGAATTGTCGGAAAAGTCAGTGCCAAGCTTTCTCTTGGTTTTCTCAATACAGATTATGACTGCATGTATATGACTGGAAACAACCAATTCTATACTCATGCTGAAGGTGGATACATCAATGTAAGAAACTTTCTACATCTGATAGAAAATAACACTAACACCTCGCTAGCTTTCCTACAAATACAACAACCGCTGTAGTCATGACAGAAATACTGGCGATTTGACCTGCAACTAGAGAGCTTGGAAGCATCTAGTTTTCGATACAACAGTTCGAAAAGTCTCAGTCAAGAGTTGGCTCCATCGTGGACCTGCCATCAGATGTGTGCGCTAGGTGGCCACCTAGTTCCTTATCTTTTTTTCATATCTCTGTTATCATTGGGTGTTTGCATCGTTCAGTTTATGTTTCCCTTTTTGTTTTTTGTTTTAATTTTAGTGCCTAGTTAGTTAGTTAGTCAAATTGAGCTCTTTTTCAAAATCTACGGGTCTACCTTTGATTTGATATACACGATGACTTTTTGGCGGGTTGACATACTATAGAAATTTTTCCATTAAGTAGCTAGCTCGCTAGAACTACGGCGACGAAGATATCAAAAGGTCTTTGCTTCTAACGAAAAAGCTCCGTGAAGTAATATCGCCACCGAGAGAACTACCAGTTTTTCTTGCAGTCAAGCTCATACACCATTTGCATGCTGGGTTCTGGGAATTCTAACAAACAATTAGAGTGGTCATCAAGCCTATCAGTATTGCTTTAGCGCTAATCATATCCAGCTTAGGAAACTCGGCTGAGCTGCAGCACTACACACCACTAAGGCTTGGGTATGTAAGCAAACACATGATCTTGGGAGTCTAACCATTGGCGCATTTTAGAAGTTCATGCACCTCACCATAATAACACTGTCTTGTTTAATATCAGCAAATAGCGAAAGTTTCAATATGCATCATGGTGGCCATCCAAGCACGACGTCGAAATGACGGAGGGTCTATCTCAATTACTTGCCATGCATCTCAGCCCTTGGGACCTTACACTTACGAGCCATTGGACTCGGATTCAGATAGTATCTTTCCGGCTTCTAACGTTAGAGCCAGCTCTGAATCAGAATGATACGCTGTCATGCAAAATGATCAGTAGCAAATTTGGCGAGAAGCCTAGGTTCGGAGCACTGTCATACATGTGGGGAGATGGCACTGCAACAAAACAATTATGCTCAATGGAGCTGAGCTCTACGTTCGGCAAAATTGTTGGAATGCTCTCCATTGTTTTCGCAAATCGGGAATGCAGTCGCAGTTCTGTGTCGATGCGATTTGCAACAATCAAACCGATATTCCTGAACGTAATAAGCAAATGATGATAATGATCGGATCGGAGCAAACTTGAGGCCCCCTGAACAAGCCCTAACATCGAACTGTTCGCAATCTGTTCCAACCCTCTGCATTGAAGATGCAAAGAAACAGTGATTCCAAAGTATTTGGACTCGGGGTTCATGTCGTCGGATGCATGGTGGCTGAGGGTCCTTCCTCTCTGGAAATAGTTTCGAATCTGCAAAAGGCCGATCAATGGGACTCTAGATTTTTGCACAGTTTCTCAAAAGAGCTCGGTAAAGCCCATCGCGAGAACGATGAACTGATGCACTATGTCTAGAGTCAAACAATCCCGAACTAGAACCAATTGCTTTCAGTCACATGAGTAGTGTCTTTTGGGAACACCCGTGTAGGGATTACAGAGCTCCAGATTATATTTACGGGTACAAGATCAAATAACTGCAAGCCAAATCGTGTTACATTGCAAGATAACTCAACAACGGCTCCTAGCTCAAATCTATTTCTGGTCAAGAACTACTACCACAGAGAAACACTCTGGAAAATGGGAATTGCGACAAGCTTGGCCCGACCGCGAGACCTGGTTTATTGGATCAGCGTGATCTCGAGAACTCTTCTACTGCATGAAATTGAAAACTCGGGACACAGCAAAGTTTGACAAGTACTCGACACGGCGTTGTTCACACCGCATCTTGATTCGGACGACACAACGCGCCATGCGACCGATTGGACTTCGTTCGACGAGGAGACAATGGAATTAGAGATGGACCCAGCGACAGTTTATGTTCTCTTGTCCTAGATAGTAAGCAAACAGAGAGCATCGTCAATGGAAGTGTCCCAACGAAGGTTTCCTGATGAGCTGTGTCGATCAGGATGTTTTTCGAAAATCGAAGAATGTAAATGTAGAAACTCCTGGAATACAGTCATTACAAACCCTCCAAGAATAATACAATAATGCTAGCAGAACCTCAGGTTCTGAGGACTCAAGAGCAATCGCTTCCTTCGTGGAAGTGAGAGCATAGAGAGAAGCGCAAGAGCGAGGGTTATATGCTCGTTGTAAAAAACATACCATAAAAAAGCCATGCGACATCCCATATACCTGTTTGTATACCAAGGTACCTACCTACATGATGCATAAACCTCATCCTACAAAAGAAACACCCTAGAATCCCTGCCAACAACAGACAGACCAAACAAATCAACCTCAACCAATCAAGTTTCCCCCACCAAAAATACATCAAAATATATCAGATTCACTATCACTTTTAGGTCCGAGGACAACAATAAAGGATTGAAAGCTTCACTTCCGCAGGAAAAAGAAAAGAAGATTGAATAACAATAGATAAAATAAAGTAAAAGAATTTCGGTTTTCAAAACTGAGAATCGCAATCGATCTTTCTTCCCTTCTCGTCTACTTATCTCTCGTCTCAAAAATTTCTATCCTGATATTTTCTTTACAACTTCAACAGCTGAAGGAGCAACAGCTTTGACTCGTCGCATCGCATACAAACGCGTGTGCGCAAAAGCTTTATTCAAGATGTGTAAGTGACTTTGAATTTATCCCAGTATCTTCCTTTGAAATGACCTTTGCTTGTGCTGCGATTCACACATTTGCGCCTTCCCCTCTTCCTACTCATCTCCTTCTGCAGACTCCACTTGCATCTCATACCAATTGATTATGATAAAACAAGAATCAAACTAACAATTCAAACCAAACTGCACAGCGTACCCAATGGTTGTTCTTCCTAGCAGCAGCGGGTACCGTCCCAACAAAGGCGTCAAACGCGAACATGATCCCGATCAGATTCACGATGTCAGCTCCAAAAGTCCAAATGCAAATGGCACTTCAGACAATCACACACACCAGCACAAGAAAAAGAAGAGTCACCATCCTCAAGATCAAACAGAACAAAGCGGAGGCGAGAAGAAGAAAAAGAAGTCTAAGCGCATATCTTCTCAATCCCAGAAACAAGAAGACGCATTAATGAGTGGGGGCTTGGGAGATATGAGTGCGGAGTTGGGAGAGCCGATATTATCACCTGCTCGCGATTCTCAAGATTCGACACCCAAAATGCCGAAAGTCATGAAAGTAAAGCATGCGAAAGTGAACGAAGATCGAGGCGGGGTCAAAAAGAAGAAGAAGAAGAACAAGACGAAGAAGAATAAGACCGTACATTTTGAAGAGCCCAATAGTAACTATCGCCCACCGCACGTTGTTGATGAGGAAGAAGAGGCAGAAACTGAGAGATCCGAGATGAATGGTGATTCGGCCCAGCGCGAAACATCTACCGTACCCGTTCGATCTCACAGTCCAATCGTACCACCACCATCCAGTCCAATTCTTCCTCCCACCCGACCAAAGAGATCCTCGAGCCATGGTCCTCCACCTCCAATTCTCCCACAGGCTTCTCCGAGTCGGATGGATCCACTGTATGTTCCTCCCACAGTCTCGACTCCGATCCTGCCTCCAGTTTCACCTTTCAAGAAGAGGCGTATCTCCACTGGTGATTCCTTTTCTCAAACACCTCCTACCTTCTTAACAGAAGCTCCAAGTCCACAGGCTACTCCATCAACACCTGCCAGACCAACATCCGCCAAATCAGCCCCACCTAAATCTAAGGATGACGAATGGGAGTTTAGCACTGGAAAGATTCGAGCAATCATTGGTGATCCAATGGAAAAGGATGCCCAAAGAGAGGAGAGTAAGTCAAATTAACCAACTCCCCATTTGGATATCTCCATTAGTGCTAATGACTGTCTGCCCACTTAGACGTTGCATTTTCATCCAACTACATCCAATCCCCTATGCGACAAGATCAAGGTATCAATGTAGGAGGCGTTAACTTCAACATTTGGCACATTAAAAACCGTGAAACCTTCATCTTCAAGAGCAAAAGCACTGGACTGCAAGTCTGTTCCGTAGCTCAAGGTACCATATGGGTATTCCTCGGTCTCGATAAATTTCGTATATCGAAAGGTGGGATGTGGCGTATTAGGGAAGGAGAGATCTGCTCTGCAAGGAACCAGGATGGCCACGAGTGTGTCTTGCACATCACCTCAATTCCAAGTGCTTCTATATTGGCAAACCGGTGAAGAAAGTTGAAAGGAATTATCTGGAAGTTCTTGCGAATTTGAATTACACTTTGATGCACTTGCATTTGCAGCATATGAAACGGGATTTATGATTATAAGAAGGCCTAGAAGTCTTTTGCGAATGCAGCAGGAAACCAATGGATTTTATTGCACTTACAAAATATGGAAGGGGACCTTATTTGTTCAAACAGGGTTGAAGCTCCACAATAGGCAATTGTATACACACCATGTTTTTCACAAGTACTCCTTCACAAGAATCCTGCAAGGCAGAAAAAGCTCCCCCGAATCTTTCTTGACTTGACCCATCCAGAGAATCATCTGCGAGCTAAATATTATCGTGAAAAAAAGAGCGCTCCCGTATTGACCCCTACAACCCCGAATGTCTCACCAACTACGGACCCGTATTCTCGTGGCGTTCACTAGATTAACTGACAGCTGAAAGATTCCCCACCAAAAGCCCCCAAAACTTCCCAATCAAATTAATTCCCATCCCGCAAAATGATCCTTTCGGGCTTAATCATTGAGAAGCTGGAGGAACCTTAACTTTATTCAGACGTTAGGCTTGAAATGATGCTTATTTTAAGTATGGTAGAAAATTGGCTGCATAAAATGAGCCTCAACGCCCATCAATATCATGAGCTGATTTGATCAATTTTCTCTCGTGCTGTACAATAGGCAGTAGGATAGTAGGGGTCATGTGCCGTTAAGAATTTATTTGAACGGTTTTCCCCTCTGAACACAATGCGTAAATTGTAGATCTTGAATGCCAGTCGCCCAAGTCGATCGTGGTGATTAAGTTTTGGTAGCACAAAATGATTTCTTCGTTGTTTCTGGTGGGCTCGAGTCTCTTGCCAGCAATTTTGGCGAAGGCGCTTCCCTGGACACCAGCAGTTCAAACGTCTATTGCTAACAACCGAGCACCGGTGCAAGGAGGGTGGAGTCCCAGTCCAACAGCAGCTCCGAACAATGCGCTGAAGGTGTTGGATCTATTGAAACGTCAAACAACTGCGAATAACACTTGCGGATACTACAATGGCATTCAATGTTAGTACTTCAACAGTCAAATTCGCATGCAAATAGACAGAAATATACTAATAACATGAAGCGGAACCTTATACTTGTTCTGGAGCAGGCTACTGTGCCCATAATTCATATTCTGCTGTTGGATGCTGTACCGGAGATATCAATTCTTGCGATATATTCACCGCTTGCATTGACTACTCCTCGTCCTCGGCACTCTGTGCTCTAGCAGACGGGTTAACGGGGTGCTGCAATGATTCGAATTTCCCTTATTGTGCAACTTTTCTCTGGAATAACCCTCAAAGAAGCATGTATCGCTGCGTAACGTCTCAGGCATTTTATCTCATGTCCGACTACCCAGTAACTGGCACTACTTCAATGACTGCCGCATCTTCTGTCACTCTGTCTCGAAGTGTCGCCTCAGTAGCGAGCAGTATCCAAAGTGGAGATGATGCTCAGGTTGTAAGCAGCACTTCTCGAAGCTCAGTGACCTCAGCAAGTGCACGTAGTTCAGTAACCTCCGCAGGTTCACGTAGCTCAGCATCTTCATCGTCACTAGCAACTCCATTTGCAACTACAACGACCCAAAATAAATCTGGAGCTCCACTAGGAGCTATTATCGGTGGAGCTGTGGGCGGCGTTGCAGTAATTGCGCTATTAATTTTTGCCATCGTTTTCTTCGTCAGAAGGAAGAAATCAAAGCCTTCAACACCACAGCCTCCACCCCAAGTCTCAACAACCCTCCCTAATAACCCATATCAAGGGCCACCGCCAAATTCACCTCCGCCATTCTATGAGAATCGTACCAGTATTGCAAAACCGGCTTATCCTGTACAACAAACAACTGAATTGGCAAATACTGCGTATATTCCTCCTGCTATACCCGAGTATTATCAGCCACCGAAGGATGATGCCCCTGTATCACCCAGCAGCAATACACAGAGATTTTCAAATAGTCAAATATATAGCGATCCAGGCCATCAGTACTCCGAGCTGGATGCAACTGCTCCGAGTCCGTTGAATGGGAATAGAGTGGAGTTAGGTAGTGAGCCGGGGAAACCAAGTCATGGAACAGAAATCAGTCCTACAAGATGATTAGAATGTTCGAATTATACTGATGGTTTCGATCAAGATTCTTCGAGAAGATTTTGGCCATTTATCAGATTCTTGAGATGTTCATGAAGAGCATTTCGTTTGGCGTGAGAGATGGAAATGGCGTACATTATAAGACATTCCGGTTTGCTCATTAAGCTTTGTGAAAGATATCTAATATAGTGTACATACATAAATTAATGTTCGACTTCAGCTTTTTGGTAGTTTATTAGGTATACTTTGGTGGTTCGTCATAATGATGTGGTTTATATGTGAAAACTTGCCTGAAACGGGGCTCCGATCGTAGTATATAAGAATCGATTCAATCCCTCTTATGATACGGACGACGAAAACATATTGATTTGAAGTTGTAATAACTGGAAGGCGTTGAATCGGCATCTTATAGAGTATCTTCCATCATATTGAACAATTTTCAAACTTGGATGTCGGAGAATTGGAGTGTTAGATAACTTTCTGAGAGCACGGACCACCAACCAGAAGTACGATAGTGAAGAAAGCTTCGTAAAAAACTAAGGCAAATGACACTCATACATTATACCCTTTGATATACAGACAGCATAGGACAGATTTGATTGCCATCAAGTGAACTAGGTCGTGATCCTGTATTAATCTAATGCGAAGTATCGTCTATCAAAGATAAATTTCGCAGCGGGATCGCAGATATGCTTGCCCCCACTATCGTGGATCATTGATGCGATGCTGCATTTTCGGTTGTCCCCCTTCATCAGGTTTGCATAATATCAGGTACAGTATTCGCTCACTGTTGGAGATGAGCAATTTGGGAAGCTACGAATACTCAATATCGCTGTGAGCTACTTCTGGTCGTCACTTCCTTATTGAACCACTAGGTATCTATTTCCTCCATCTGCCCGAAATTCTAGAAATTTCTTCCTTTTCTCAAAAATCTCGTTCTGTCAAGATTCAATCTTTAGAAAACAATACTTAAGTGTTACTCCTATCATTACCAGTTCTATCAAGTATTAGTTCTATCAATTATCAGCCTATCAAGTATCAGTCCTATCGGGAAACAGTCCTATCAATTTACTTGCAAATCATCCATACACACATCTTACAAAAATGCCTGAAATACTACGAGTTGGAATCATAGGGCTTGGGGAGATTGCACAGGTAACACCATCCAGGAACATCTGCAGCAAACACAACTAACTCTCTCGAATACAGGTCTCACATATCACAGTCCTGAATAACCTATCCGACTATTTCACTATCACATACCTCTGTGACCCCTCTGAAGCTGCTCTAGAGCATTGTTCCAGAAAAGTTGCTGGGAACACCCCTAAAACAACCACAGATGCGGCACTGCTTTACTCATCTCCCGATGTCGATGTGGTTCTAATAACAAGCGCACACGGTTTCCATGCATCCCAGGCCATACTTGCTCTGCATAATGATAAATACACCCTAGTAGAAAAGCCATTGTGCTTATGTTTCCGAGATATTGAGCAGCTTGAAGAAGCCGAGAAGGGATCGGCAGGCAAGATCTTTGTTGGGTACCAAAGACGCTACGCCCAGGCATTCGTCGATGCCGTAAAGGAAGTAGGCGGCCTCGGCAAGATCCAGTATGCTCGTGTCCGAGATATCATCGGACACAACAGAAATTTCGTTGATCAATCGGCGACATTTCCTAAGAAGTTCTCAGACTACAAGAAGGCAGATTCCGAAGCTATGTCAGCGGTTCTGAATGAACAGATTATCCACGCGCTTGGTACAGAGTATGGGATGGACGTAACTCCTGCGGCTAAGGAGTTTTTCGGATTCTTTTCAATGTAACATCCCCACAAAGCTCCAGCTTATGTGAGACACTTACTGATTTTCTAGTCTCGCTACTCATGATTTGAGTGCAATGAGAGAATTACTTGGTGGCATGCCTCAAAAAGTGCTAGGATCATCTCTAAGTCTACCATTTTGGACGGTCTTGTTCCAATTTGACGGCTTTGCTGTGACATATGAGTCGGGCGTTCAGGGCGTCCCAACATTCGACGCTCATCTAGAAGTATATTCAGAAGACAAGATCGTTCGGGTCAATTATGACAGTGGATATATAAAAGGACTTCCTGTCACGATGACAATCAGGGAAAGAATTGGTGAATCGGGATATCAGGAAAGAACTGTGAGAAAAACATATGAGGACCCGTACACTTTGGAATTCTTAGATTTCCATGATTGTGTTATCAACGGAAAGACCCCTAAGACAAGTGTACAAGACGCGAAGAAAGATTTGGATCTTTTCAAGATGATCCTTCAATCCTCAAATTCCCTGTGATAGTATACATACCTAGGTAGAACAATAAAACTCGATGTTTCCAAGAATTCAAAGCACATTAAGGTTTTCATCATCTACTCCCGAGCTCATGGGGTCATCTTTATCTTGCAAACAACGCCTTTGAAAATTTCAATGGTATGATTCTTACCGAATGATGTTGGGTATAGTTGCCTGTCAAATACTGTTCTACATCTCATCTTCACTAAAAATGCTTCTGGCCGAGTTTTCAATACCGCTGCTTGTGGGATTCGCATTTCGAGTCCGATTTACCCTAAAATTCTCCGGTTAATAACTATAATATATTAGTTATTATAACTAGTACATATTAATGGTAGGCCTTCAAGCTTCCCCTTTAAGCTGCATGCTAACCCTATTTAAAACCTTTAATCTTCAGAGAGAACAAATCCTCTTAGATAATTTATCTCTTTAAATAGTTCTCATAAAACTTATATAATCGATATTCCCGCTACATGTATAACGCTACTACATGTATTACAACGACCTGTGTAGGGCTTAGGACGGCACGTGGGTTTGAGGCTTCGGGCCTACCCCGGGCCGACACTAATATGTATACAAGTATAAAATGTAGAATCTTTATAATGTAGTTTATTAGTGGGTCAGTTATATTAATGGATCGGCCACTTTTACCTTGAATTATTATTCTATATTCAATATGTGTTTTCTTTATAATTAATTATGAAAATTCATTTTAAAGAAGTATATATAATCTTAGCTATTTAAGCTATTAAATCAAATAAAAAATTATTAATTCGAAAAGTAATTCAATTCTATTATATATCTTGAATTATATTGAATAATAGAATTCGAGGTAAATCTAATATAGCTGAGAATTGATTAAAAAGTTATAATTTAATTGAATTAAAAGAGGAGGTATTTATTCAATATATTTTTGATATGAATTTGAAAGGTTTTCTATTTAAACTTAAGAATGTAGAAGATATAATGAATTATATTCTCAAATCGAAGAATGTAAAACATATTAAGAAGTTTTAGGTATATCAATTCGTAAAGTGTTGAATCAAATTAAAGATATATTTTAGTTATGTTTATAACTTTCAAAAAGTTTTCTATAAAAATTTTAAACTTATTAAAAAGTGGTTTCAATTAATTATAAATATATGAACGAAATACAGCATTTTGAATGGAGATTTTTATAATTTCAATGAAATAGGCTTTATAATAAGAATTATATGTATAATAATAATTGTTATTAATACTGAGAAATGTAGTAAAAGTAAATCTATATAACCAGGCAATTGAGAATGGGCTATAGCAATAATATGTGGAAATGAAGAGAGCGAAATTATTCCCTTATTTCTAATGATTTAGAGATAGATTTATCTTTCTAATTGATATATCGAAATCGATCTTTCTATGGAATAAGCTATTAAACTTATATCTAATAAGTGAACAAACAATAAGACGGGTTTAGAATAGTTGAAATACTTCAACAAGTACATTAAGAATTAAAGAAAGGATAAATATCGAATATTGATGCTGAATAAGCATGAAAGTTATAAATCAATAGCTTTTTAAGTATACTATAAAGAAAATAATATTATATATTTATATTTATTATTGTATTTAAGTTATTTAACTTAATCACTTAATATTAGCTATTTTAGTAATCTAAAACGTTCATATAATAATCAAATTAATAAATTTATTAAGATATATATTAATTATATTTCAAAGATTGAATTCTTTATAGCTTTTAAAACTGTATATAAAGAATTAATCACTTCTTAAAATATGAAATCAGGATTTTGAAGAACAAATTTAATCTTATTCAATCCTAAAGCTGTATTCTCAAAATTAAATATTCGAATTCACATACCTACCCTTCCCTCTTTCAATCTAAATCAATAAATCTCTTAAACCCCTTATAATCTAATTAAAATTCTTTTTCAATTAATATTAATTAAATCTTGAATAACTTATTATTAAATAAATTTCTTTATATTTATATTTGAGATTATACTAATTCTAATTAAAAATACAAAAAGATTAGCTTATAAAAACACACTTTTAAATATAAAGAATTATATATTTCGAATAGTAAATAAAGCATTAAGTAAATATCAATATACAAAAAAAACCTAATTATATTAAAAAGAAGTACTTATTAAATAAAAAACTTTTGATATATTATTTTAATAAAAGGTTGATATTTAAATTCAATATAATAAACATTAAAAAGAAAGAAATTCTAATAAAAAAGTATCTTTTAATTAATATTATAATAAATACAAAAAGATAAATCATAATACAAGAACCTATTAAAATAATATAATATATTTTAGATTATTAGATTCTTAATAGTTTTAATCAATTGATTTAGTTGTTATTAAATAATATAGCTTTAAAGTGACAATTCGAGGTAAAAGTGGCCGATCCACTGATATAGTCGACCTACTAATAAACTACGTTAGTTTAGAAAGATTAATGAAAAGTCTTTATACTATAATATACTAGTTGATTCATTACTACTATTCGCTCTTATAGTATGTACGCTTTTATTTCCATATAATATATTACTTTAGGTTGAATTAGATAAAAAAAATGATTATTATAATTTAAAATCTAAAAATAAAATAATTTGAATAAGCTAGTTTAACATTTTACATTCGAAAGTTTAAAATTAATAATAATAATAATAATAATAATAATACTGATATTCAAAATATTAATTTTTGTTAAACTATTATTTAGATATTAATAAATTTAGGAATATAAATAAGAAAATGAATAATACTAGAAACAGAACTTTTTCATATATTGATATCAAAAATGTTAAAATTGATATTTTCCTTTTTAAAAGTAGTACTTTTGTCATTTTTGTCCTGAATACTTTTCAAAAAAATGATGCTTTTATTCTAAAATTCAACTTCTTAATAAATATTATTTTGATTTTAATATATATTATATCAACAAAATATCTTATAAAACTAAAGTAATATTCTTGTTTTTTATGCTATTTAGATATTTTTCATCAAAGTAAATGAAATTATTATAAACAAATTCTTGTAACTTAATATTTGTAATTTTATTATTCTTATATTTAATAATTTTATATTGAATAAAAGTTTCAATATACTTTTTATAGTTATTGTAAAGCTTTAATTTATTATATATATTCCTGGCTTTTAATAAGTCCTTTAAAAATATAAATATTAAAGATTTATGAATAAATCTAATTAAAATTAAAGATCTTTCTTCAAATTCATCTTTTGAATTGTTTTTTATAAATACTTCGTTGTGATTAGTTAAAATTTATAATTTATATATGTTAAGAATCTTCAATCTTTCTAATAACTTAAAACTCTTTTCTTTTTTTAAGATATTATATTTCTTTAATATGATTAATGAAATATTAGATAAAATAAGATAAATTAATAAGAATAAAAAGGTAAAAAAGATAAGAGGGGGTTTTTGAATAATTAATTAAGTAATTTGTGATATTATTAATTAATATTAATTTAAGAAGAATATAAAAGATATAATAATACTTATTATATTCGTAAATCCTAAATATCTATATTATATTCTGTCTAAAAAGCTAGCTAAATATAGGAAGTTATAGGCCTTATATAAACTATTAAGCAGACTTGATAAGGTGTACACATAATGTATATGAGTAAAAAGAGTTTATATGTCTGTCTATTCTCTTCGTACGAAGGGGGAATTACTAAGTCGGGTACCCTACTTTCAGGCCACCCCGCTTTTGGGTCACTTTTTACATCAAAAATGGAATTTTTAATTTTCTTATTTATAGATAGAATTTATTGAAAATTTATTTATATATAATTCAGATCGTTTTGAATATAATTTGAAATTTTTAGATTTTTAGAATTTTTCTGTATTGAGATCTAGAGCTTTAAAATATTGATTTTTTAATTTGTATGAGAATTATATATAAATTTAAAACTTTTATAAAAACTTTAATAATTTTTTAATAAAAATTATTAAAAATAAACTAAAAAGTTTTATTATAAGTTTATAAAATATTTATTTTGAAGGATTTAAAAAAAGAATTTCTTATAAATAGATATTTAAAAGAATACTATTAAAATTATAGGAATTATTTATATTATTTTAAACTCATTATATATTATATTTCTATATCTATTAATTTTTTTGAATTTTTTTTTGAATTTCTATATAAATTTAAATTCAAAACTTTCAAAAAGATATATAGTTTTCTTTTAATAATTATTATTAAAAAGTTATTAAAGATTTTATAAAAATTTTAAATTTATATGTAATTTTTATATAAATTAAAAAATCGATATTTTAAAGCTCTAAATCTCAATACAGAAAATTCCTAAAATTTTCAAATTTTCAAATAAGTTTAAAATGGCTTAGATTATATATATTCAGATTTTTATCAAATTAGATTATATATTAATAGAAATATTAATAAACTAAAAAAGCGATTTTTGGTGTAAAAGGGTGGCTCAAAACAGGGGTGGCTTGAAAGTAGGGTGGTTGATTTAGTGGGTAGTCAAGATGGGAGGCTTGAAGGCCTACGATTACTATTCACTAGATTTGATTGCTTTAATTCTCCAGCAGTTTGTCCCTGTTTCAGCACCTCATCGCTTGTCAACGTTCTTCCCTGAAACACGCCTTCAAACAGGTGTCTTTAGGTTTTTCATGATGGAATCCAGTTTCGCTATCTGGAGTACTTTTGGTAAGAACGGTTTTATACTTGGGACAGGAACTTCATTTGCCCGTAATGAATCTTCTATATAGACTATCGACCGAATCACATAGCCACAAATGATTTAATAGAAACGACAAAGGTTGCTCATGTTTCGTCATAGGGTAGATATTCGCCACGATTGGGCTCCATAGTTGGGTACAATATGATCGTTGAATACTCCAAGATACATGGCAGCCCTGGTTCATCTTGAACGGCAAGCCGCAAACCTTATAAGATTGCTATTCTTCTAATTCTTGGCAAGCACACCAGGCACCTAAGTAAGTGTGCTTTAGTTGGTCCGGAAAAGCTGCGAAGTTTGTTTGTATTATTCTAGGTCTCTATTCCATCACGTACAAGATTGAGGAATAACATTTCCGGATATGTCAACGAAGTATTCGTATAATGTCTACTCGAGGAGATCATCAACGGAAAATGCTCCCCTGCCCTATAAACCCCCGCATTAATGTGGAGAATTATTGGAATGGTTCGGGTGACCCCATGATCGTCTGCCGTGAAACTCTTATTTCTTCGCTTAGCAGTAATCCTTCGTTCCATACACCGTTCATTCTGAGTTTTCAAGCAAATACGCACGGCTTTTGATCTAGATGGAGCCAAAAAAGCGAGTTTGTGGTAGACAGAATAAAGTTTCATTTTTCATACGTGCATCGTGGACAATAGTCATCGATTACAGACGAGGAAAGTTAGTCGCACGGACGCAATTCCAACACCAAGCTTGTGTGAGGACTTTTCTTAAGAAGTTCGGAGGGGGAAGGTGTTCGGAATGGAAAGGCAACTTGGGCTCGTTTGCATTATGAAAAGGGTTCCTCTCCCCATATTTTGTGTCATATCGATAATGTTGACATTCTACCCTGGCTCGTCGAATGCAAGTTGATTTTGCTGGTAATGTCTTCAGTAAGTAGAGCTTTCTCTTTTCTTGTAATCTCTCTGTGAAGGCTAGTGCCCCCCTGGCGGCGTCACTCATTTGCCTGTGTGGTCTGGGTTTATCCTGTACTTTCCAAGTTCTTAATCCAACTTGAATAGTAACTGTCAGGATTAACCAGAAAAGGCGTGTTCTATAGCCTCGTTATATAACGGAATACTAACGGGAAATCAGGGTGATGAACTAAATGATACAAGAGTACATTTACTACTTGTTGGAACAATAGTTCCAACAGCTCTGGGTACGCTCTTTGTGGCTGGACGTCTCTATACTCGGGGTATCATCACTAGAAACTGGGGATGGGATGATTTTTGCATTGTTATAGCATGGGTACGATAATCTCTTACATTACAAAGTTCTTCGCTGTTTATCATCTCTAACAACCAGACTAGATTCTCACCGTATCTATTGCAGTCACCAATTCACTCTTCTGTAGCTATGGTGGTGGCCGTCACGTTGAGCTCCAGACTCAGTCAGACCTAAAACCCTTCTTCATCCTCGCTTTCGTATCTCGAATCCTCTACCAAGTATCACTTATGATGGTAAGAGTTGCCATCTGTCTGGTCTATTCACGAATCTTTCAAGATCGACTGAGTAGAATCATCGTATATAGTCTACTAGCTTTCCAAATTGTATCGACGATTCCTCTTACGTTGATTGTAGTTTTTCAATGCGATCCAATTGTTTCACAGTGGGACTTCAGCGTGGAACAAGTTCGTTGTATTGATCCCTTGCCGGGAATCATTACTTTCACCACTTGTAGTGTTTTCAGTGATGTGGCGCTTATTCTTTTTGTCCTACCGAGAGTTTGTATGTATTATGTTCCTTGTCCTCATGCATTCTTCAATCGAGAAGAACAAGAATTAACAATGCCCAAAAGTACCACTCAAAATCAACAAACGTCAAAAAGCAACACTAGTCGCAATCGTCTGTTTTGGTATCCTTGTCATCATCGCCTCGATCGTTCGCTTCATTCGCTCTAAACCTATTTTCACACAGAGAGATTACACGTGGGACCTGTGGGAAATCACAACATGGTCGAGTATTGAACTCAATACTGCATTATTCTGTGTTAGTGCTCCGTGTTTGAGACCCCTGGCCAGGAAAATGGTGCCCGATATCACGTGGTTGAAGAGCGCGGTGACTGCGAGTAGGAGTCAGACGACGACAGCTGGAGGGAGAAGAAAGAGCTTGGCTGTGGGTTCGCAGGGGAATAATGGGAAAGGGAAAATAGGAGAAGAATTGCCGCAAAATGATTTTAGAATGGCGTCGAGATTCACGGTGGGTGGATCGCGGAGCTCTCTTAATAATAATCGGCCTGGAGGGAGGAAGGAACGGAGTAAGGGGAGAGGAAGAGAGGAGTGGGAAATGAGTGTACTTGGTTCGCGAAAGGGGTCGAGTGCTATAGGGGATGAGGAGGATTGGATTGGTCTTGTTGATGAGGGGACAGATGAAGAGGAGAGGATTAGGAATAGGGTGCGGGCTTTGAGCGTTCCGGTTGTGGGAGTTAGGACGGAGACCAGTACGAAAGAGCCCTAATTTTTCTGAGGTGCTTTTTTGAGGTGGTTTTAATGGCGCAATTTCCAATGACCGAATGGACGGCTGGATGCCAGGGACTTCCTGAAACTCGAAGCAGGGCGTTTATTATGTATACCAACTATACCACTTTTTTGGAAACGGAAAGGACTGAAAGGGAAAGCAGAGGGGGCGGTTAAAAAGTCCGAAGAGAAGATATTCCAGCCATAAATCTGTATACTTAATTACCAAAGAATAGAGGCTCACAATTGATCATTGTGGCACTTATACCTATGACTTGTCGTCTTACACTGCGTGAATCCTTATCGATGCACGTGAAATGCGAGACTGTTCTCCATCAAACAATTCCCTACAATACACAAAGTTGATTACAGAAATGTGAAGCTTACCCAAGAAAATAGATTTCGTCAATATCTCAATGGTCGATAATTCAAATATCTATCCCAGACAAATGGTTTCATTACCCAAACGCCGTCGCTTAATGCATACATTATTGACCTAGGTACCTTGTCCCCATCCGTTTCCTTCGTTTCTTGATGATATACAATTGATACGAAGAGATTACCTTCTGCCTCCTCTACCCGCTGGAGGGCCTCCCATACCGGGCATTCCAGGCATTCCAGGCATACCGCCGCCACCCATCATTTTCTAAAGACAAGTTAGCAAAATATCAATATTGTGGATGAACTAGAGGATATACCATCAGACTAGACATGTCAGGCATACCGCCGGGCATGCCTCCAGCACCACCACCACCGAGCATTTTCTAAAACGATTGTTAGCAGTGACTCGATATCGAAACATCTAACAGAACGTACCATCATGCTACTCAAATCTGGCATTCCACCGCCTCCACCGCCTCCCATTGAAGCGAGTCTCTTTTGCATAGCGGCCATTTGTTGTTGTTTGTTTGCACCTCCCATTGCGCCTTGTGCTTTTTGCATATTCTTCATACTTCCACCCATTGTCTTTGCCATACCAGCCATCATCTTATGTTGAGTCAATAAGTCCTCTATTTCCCTTACACTTGTACCACTACCGCGAGCTATCCTCGTCATTCTAGTGGGTTGTTCGAGGAATATCTTCCCGTCTGAATCGAGTTCTTTGGCAGTCATAGAATCACAAATGTAAATCATACGTTTGAGCTTCATGGCACCATCCTCATCGTCCATTCCTTGCATCATATTTCCCATACCTGGAATCATACCAGCCATTTTCGAGAGAGGTCCCATCTTCATTATATTAGATAATTGATCGCGAAGATCACGAACTGTAAAAATACCCTCCACGATGTGCTTCATGGTGTCTTTTTGATCTAACTTCAAAGACTGAACATGCTCCATAAGTCCTTGCATGTCTCCCATACCTAGTAGTTTTGAAACGAATTGTGTGGGTGCGAACTTTTCTAAATCAAGCATGTGTTCTCCAGTTCCGATAAATATGATAGGTGTATTTGTTGCTGCAACTGCAGAGATTGCGCCACCTCCACTTGCGTGCCCATCGGTTTTCGTGATAATAATGGCTCCGAAGTCCGCAGTTTCCTTGAAGGCTTTACTTTGCGCCTCAGCTTGCTGTCCTATACTGGCATCCATTACCATCACAGTTTGGTCGGGCTTCACAGCTGTTTGAATATCCACCATTTCTTGGAACAGAGCATCTTCTTGTCGATGTCTTCCACTGGTGTCCACAATAATAATCTCGAATTTTTCCTTCTTGAATTTATCCACACCCTCCTTCGCCACAACTGCTGGATCCGTTTGCGTGAGAGAACCGTAATACGGGATCTTAGCCTTTGTAGCGTTTTGCTTCAACTGATCAAAAGCACCTGCACGGAAGGTATCCGCGCAAACCAAACAAGCCTTGAACCCCCTTGATTGATACCATCTTGCCAATTTTGTACATGTCGTAGTCTTTCCAGCGCCCTGCAATCCAACAAACATAATAATGTTCGCTTTGCCTTTCTTTGGTTTAAAGGGTTCGGCATGAGGATCGACAAGTTTGACTAATTCATCATATACAGCCTTTTGAATGACTTTCTTCTTGTTGACAGCCGGGGCAAGTTCTTTAAAGTTCACGGAGGCTTTGATGGATTTTCGTAGATTTCCCACTAACTTTACATTTACATCGGCTTCGAGCAATGCGGAACAAATATCCTTGATCATGCCATCGAATGCCTAATTGATATTAGTAGGAGGAACGTTGAGAGATCTTGACAATCGTCCTCGACACTGACCTTTTCATCCAAATTGCTAGATCTTGTGAGATCTGTAACTGCAGCATTTATGCGCCGACCTAAATCTTGAAGAACCATGACTATGATAGTTTATGCGACAGCTTTATTGACAGACTTCAATGTGTGGCCCCAGATGAGATGGATGCATTTAATGATTTAATGTGGCTCGAAGGTGTGGGACAAATAAAAGCGCGGGGAATTTAGTGCACCGAAGGGTTTATCCGTTATCCGAAAAATCCAAAAAATTTCCTGGTTATGATAACATTTATCAACCATTGTTCACAGAAAAAGAATTCTCAATTCAATCATAACAACAACAACAATGGCAGGAAATGTTTCGAAGAAGCGTAAGGTGGAGGATGGAATGAAAGGAAAAACCGGTAGACCCGCCAAGAAATTCAAGAAACAAACATACTACGAATCCTCATCCGACGAAGAAGAATCCACAACAACTCAAGATTTTCAAGCAGTCAATTTACAAGATTCAGACGAAGAGGAGGAAGGACCCAATGATGCAATCACAGGCACTTTATCAGACGAGGATGATGAGCCGGATCTCAATGCCGCAGATAACGAGTTGGAAGAAGAAGTCACCGATGCCTCAAATTCCGATTCAGAAAATTCAGATGACGATTCGGACACAAATTCAAACCCAAATTTAATTAAGGCACGAAAGCGCAATGATCCAGAGGCATTTGCTACATCTATGTCTAAGATTTTGGGGTCCAAGTTATCAGCGAGTAAAAGAAATGATCCGGTTTTGTCGAGAAGTCAGACGGCAATAGAAGCTAGCAAGGAAATGACGGATTTGGCTTTGGAAAAGAAGGCAAAGCATAAGATGAGGGAGGAGAAAAAGGCTGCCATGGAAAAGGGAAGAGTCAAGGATGTTTTAGGTGCTAGTACAGCATTTGATGCGAGCAATGGTTATGGGAATGGAGAAAGTGTACCAAGTGTACAGGCAACGATGGAACTGGAAAAGCGGTTGAGAAAAACTGCTCAAAGAGGTGTTGTCAAGCTTTTTAATGCTGTTAGAGCAGCCCAAGTTAAAGGCGAGGAGGCAGCTAAGGAAGCGAGACAAAAAGGAGTTGTAGGACAGGGAAGGAGAGAGGAGAAAATAAACGAGATGAGTAAGAAAGGATTTTTGGATTTGATTGCAGGTGGAGGTGGATTAAGGAAAGGGGAGATCGAAGAGGCTTGAAAAAGGATGGAATATGTTCTAATTACATTTGGCATGGCATGGCGTTAGAGGTGGGATTTTACCCCTCATGAGGGTTTCGTTAAAGCAAAGTACCTAAGTATCCACCAACTCCTCGTCCATCATTGATATGGAGTATATGTACAAAGGACAGATACCCTTTTTAATATGTCCAACCTACAACCCAAATGCAATGCTTCCCTACACCATTATCTAGGGTTGATGTCTCGAATCATTAGTGCCCGTACATGTGATGAAGTTGTGTCGCGCATCCGCATCAACTCTTATTACTGAAATCGCTAGCCTGGAGATTGCGTGTCATAGAAGGAAGCCTTACGCGCAACCCATCCAACTCTTTTGACATCACGATTTGACAACCCAATCTTGATGTTTCCCTTAGACCGAACGCCAAATCTAACATATCGTTCTCATCATCATCTGGCTCATTCATCTTATCGTAGAATGCTTCATCTTCGACTATGACATGGCATGTTGAACACGAGCAAGATCCTCCACAAGCGCCTATAATGATTATCAATCTATGGTCCAAGGATAATTGTCTGTTTAACTAACCTTCCATTTCCAAGTCATTGGCCTGTGCTATATCCAAAAGATTGTCTCCTGCCGATACCTCGAAAGTATGTTCATCTCCCTCCTTATCGAAGAAGGTAACATGTAACCTGCAAGTCAATTAGCATTGGTATAACAATAAATGTTGACGTGAAAACACGTACCCTTCCCCAGGCTTTGGGGGCGTTACATGCCCGTGTAAAGCTTTTGATGTAGCAGAGAATTCTCGACGTGCAGCTGTAGATCTCCTGTTCTGTCTAATCTCACACATCTGCTTCGTGCTAGGTCGCGACCCCGATATCGAGAAGGGACATAACAGAGCGGGCGCTGCGGGGGGTCTGCAGGAAAATCGAATGGGACTATCGGCCACTGTCGCAAACTCTCTTCGTAGAGATTGAGTCGTGGTTCTGCGAATGCCTACAAAGGCTCGGCTTGTGCTACGAACTGCAGACATCTCGTCTTTATCGTGATTGTTATGAAGGATGGGTGGGGTTGAGAAACTGAGGAAGATCCGGAGTTGAGGGTGGATATGATATGTAAGTGAGATGGATGGAGACTTAGTCTGCCCGAAGTAAGTATTTGATTTTCCAGATACTTGTTAAAACTTTTTGACACTTTCAGGAATTGAAACAGTCAAGAATGTTCTTTCGAAACAATTGTTTTTTTTTTGTTTGAAATTATTGCAAGCTTTCCACAACTCTTTGAATCTTTAAACCAAAAGTTGGTGGCATTACATTTTGTACTCATATAAAAATATTCGTAAATCCGCGCATAACCAATCGGTGTATTGCGATTACTCCGAAATTTTGTGCGGTACAGGGCGGTCGAACAAGCTGTGAGCAAGGCCTGTTCACGGATAAGGCATATCAGTCACCAATTACTCCAGTTCAGCCCAGTTTTGGGGCCAATGTAATCCTTGTTGATGAACTCTCCAATTGAACATCGTAGGGGAAAAAAAGCTTCAATACCTTTGCAAGGTAGTTCTTCCACCTTGCACTGACGAACCGACGTGGAAAACAAAGAGACGACGACAACAACCACATAAGAGAATTTGTGTAGATTCTCTTTCCCCTCGTTTTTTTTCTTGAATGCAACATATCCCAAAATGTCGACCTCAAGAGAAGGTCCAAATCCGTTAAGACCATATTATGTTCCACCTTCTATCGGAATACCTCAAGATGTACCTATAACGACTTCGGGAACCCATGGGATAGGATTGAAAAATGGAAGTGCAGCTTCTTATGCATCTTCAGCTCGAGACATATTCTCAGATATTGACTACAGTGACTATCTATCGGATACCTCACCATCTACCATCGAATCACTTCAGAAGTTCGTTAATGAGACTTTTACCAACTATGCGGGGATATTGTGTGGACAGCCCTTCGAGGTTGCAAAAACAATTTTGCAGGTCAAGAGTCAGGATGTTGAGGAAGGGACAACACCAGCAGCTGCAGTGGAGAAATTAAAACGACGACCATCAGAGCACAATGAGGTATGATTTTCTGAATGAGGGGTCGAGATGCGGAGCTGATCGGAATCTAGAACTACCCCTCCGACGACTCTGATGCGGACGAGACAGCTTACTTTACATCGGCGGCACCCCATACAAAATCATCATCCCCGTCGAGGCGTCGGTATAGCAGTGAAGGATCTGGGTGGGAGGATAAATCTGTTCCTAAAATAACACCACCAAAGCCAAAGCCTGCACATCAATTAAACCTTAGGAGATCAGATTCTATAATGGAGGTTATAGCACAGGAATGGTCAAAGGAGGGAGCTTGGGGTGTATGGAAGGGATCCAATGCAACATTCATCTACGGATTCTTACTGAAGACGATGGAAAGTTGGTCAAGCAGCATGATTTCCGCAGCACTGAACATCCCGGACCCAGGTTTAGCAACACTAGCAGCGCAAGTTGATGTTACTGCGTCTCCTAGCCCATGGACATCATTAAGTGTAGCAATAGCAGCAGCTGCTACTGCGGGTCTCATTCTTGCCCCTCTTGATCTTGTGAGGACGAAGTAAGTCACTTGTAACTATCTACAAAACCTAATACTAATTCAGATAGGTTGATTCTCACCCCAACTTCAGATCCTAAAAGATCGCTCACCCACAACCTCAACACCCTCCCCTCATATATATGTCCTCCATTACTTCTCATTCCTACCATTCTTCACTCCATAATTAAGCCCACCATATCACACTGCACCCCGCTACTTCTTCGAACTCGCCTCTCCATCGATCCTATTCTCACCCCCACAAGCTATACAACATTCACATTCCTTGCTCAAACACTGGAAATCTTCATTCGTCTACCAATTGAAACAGTTTTACGTCGTGGACAAGCTGCAGTACTCGCCTCCACCCAATATAACGAATCTCAAGACCTTAAAACAATTGTCGATGTTGGCCCATACAATGGAGTGGTAGGTACAATGTGGTCTATTGCACGAGAAGAAGGAGAATCGTCTAGTCCCGAGCCTATCGCTAGTGTAGGCGCGGTGACACCATTGAGAAAAGTTAGGAAAGTTCAAAAGAAGGGACAAGGAATTGAAGGACTCTGGAGAGGATGGAGAGTCGGTGTATGGGGATTGGTTGGAATGTATGGAAGTAAGGCTATGAGTGGTGTTGGAAGTACCGAAGGAGAATTTTAAGGAAGTCACTATACCTACTTGTTGTCTATGAAAATTATGTTTAAAGCCACTTCGAATTTTTGTGGACATGATGGGATGGGATGGCGTTGATTTGTTGCCATTTGTTCGGCTTCGGAACGATGGAATAGCTCTACTTACATATATAGGGCGCAAAGGCAACTGGCGTTAGGATAACGAAGATATGTGAAATGACCAAAATGTACTCACCTCTACTTATTTTTTCTATTTTCTATTTCTGCTGTGCGATGTGTTTTGTACTTTTGCTGGTCTACATTTATATATCGCCTTTTGCTAATTGGTCTATTCGAATTTCGCCAATTTAGAATGGTAGTTCTTCATACACAATCTCACTGACATCTTCTTTTTCAGTGCCGTCTGCATCTAGCACAAATGTAGTTTCCCCTGTTTCGCTGGAAGGCGGGGAAGGCAAGCAGAGTAATTATGGAGAGGAGGCAAAATATCCAAAGATATTTTTCAGAGCGGCAACAGGAGCTGCAGACCGAAGTGGAGGGTTGCAGTGATGCTGGTATACGGTATGGACTGGGAGGCGGGAAGAGGGAAGAGGAGGAAGGAGAGATGTTGGTCTGTGTGGGATAATCAGAATACGTGGAATATGTAAGAGGAACCCTTGGAAGAGTAAAAGTATAAGGCCAAGGACATTCTGATACTGATGATGATTCTTCAGCAATAGCACCTCGCTGTAATAGAATCCGGTAATCAAGTTCACGACAAGCACAACTTCTTCCAGCATATTTCAAGCTAGCAATATAATGAAACCCTTTTGATGATTATTTTCCTGCATCAACAGACATCATAGCCAAAACTAATCCATTTCATCTCACCTTATTCAACAGTCTTCCCTAATCCCCACTTCGAACTCCCACTGATTTCTTGTTTATCAGATGAAACACCTGCAATCGTCAATCCCAATTCTGCTACCAACATTCCAGTGACTACTAGTATCAGAATCTCCTTCCAACTCACATCTGCTGCTGCGCGATCGTTTTTAAAATAGTGAAAATATGATAGTGGAGAATTTCGAAATGCTTCTTCGATGGGTGAAGACTTTTTGACCTGCTCTTGCTTGTTTGCCTCGAGTGGTTTTCGGATCATCTTAGCTGAAGAACTTTTGTACTTGTATTTGTATTCCTCGTTTATATTGAGTGGCTCTGGAACTTTCTTGACTGAAGGATTTTTGTATCTGTATTTGTATTCTTCATTTGCATCGAGTTGATTTTCTAGCCTCTCGGCTGCTTTGAGCGGACTCTCGGGTTCGTTTTGGAAAGGTAGATGACCACCGGTCAAACGCTGGATGTGTTTCCCGCCCCCACCAGGACCTTCTCCCCATCTTGCACTCGTGACTGCAGATTTAACACGCGCTGGATCTTTGACAGTCGTGGTCACAGATTCCCGAGGTGCTCTCTGAAATGGCTTCCACCAACCCTCTACATCTTCATACCCTTTTGATTTTCCAGAATCAGAAGGTTTAGTAGGCTCTTTCTGACTCGCAGCCTTAATCACAGGATCCTGAGATTCCTTATGAGTCAGGTTCCACCAATCTTCCATATCCTCATACCCTTTTAATTTTGCCTCATCTGCGTTCCACACTTTTACTTCATCCCAATCAATCAGCTGAGACGTTTCAGCGTATTCTCTCCGTCGTGCACTTCTCTCTCTTTCCGCCCTCTGGTACTCATCTTCACTCGTATTCCGGTCTCCTACCCGCCCCACTCTCCTCGGTGGTTTCCCCGTCAATCTCCATGCCGACAATTCTTCTTTCTTTTTGAGAATCACTGCTGCTATTTCTTTGTGCCGTTGCATCATGACATCTGATTCTGCATTTTTGCGCTTTCGATATTCGAAATAAGGGTCGGGTTGTGCTAATCTCTTCTTTATTCTATCAGTGAATTCAGTGCGCGAAAGATTTTCGGCTTCGAGTGCATCGAGCCAATGGACTCCTTCTCCCTCTGAAGGGTCAGTGGGAGATTCGTTGAGCTTTCCCCATCCTTGATCTGAACCGTTTCTCAACTTCTTATTCGGTGAATCCTGTCCCAGGCTTTCAGAGCTAGGCAGCTTTTGCGAAATTCTTGATCCGTATTTCTTTTCGTAGTCGCGTCGTTTGTCTTCCCATACTTTTCTTTTCAGAGCAATACGGTCGTGTCTTGAAGATGAGGTTGGGAAGTTTGGGGATTTGCTAAGATGTTCTCTGCGTTCATTAGGCGGGGTTCCTCGCCTGAGAGGGTCTTTCCGGGATTGGGTAGTCATTTTGTACTTCTCGAAGAGTGATGAGTAGAAATTGCCGCAGAAAGTTATTGAGAATCGGGGCTCCAGATTTGGATATTTGGCGATGCGGTTTGATGGGACAAAGGAAAATCATTTCTTTTGAGATGATTACAATTGGAAGTTGAGTGACGCATGCAGAATACAATCAAAGGAATAGCATGAAGCTTCTCAATAGTAAGACAAGGGTTGCTATGATTGTGGATTGATAGGTTCATTGTATTGTTCACAGAAAATGTCTTTTAGGAAGCTGTGTTCGAAAAGTTAATTGGGTATAAGCGTTCATTGACCCTGCTTTCATTCTACCTATAGTGTCGTTTACATTTTAGGATTCTCTACAGATTGAAGGATCTTTGTGATTGAACTCCGAAGTAGATTTGAGCCCCTGTGTATCCAACACCACCTCTTTCTTTTCGTGATCAATTATGTCTCGACTAGTCGAACAAAGCAGCAGATGTTGTCAAAAGACAATGAGCATTGTTCTTAGAAGACAAAGAATTATCGCAGGAGGTACTTGATTTCATATGCTTTATCCGTGAGTTATTATTCAACAATTCTCCAAACTTTTGAGAACAATTATGATATTCAGTGTATAAAGCTAAGAAGCTTGTAGTGGTGAAGGTTCCCTCGTCAGCCTTTCGATATCTTGTGAGTTTGTAACTTTAGTCCAACTAATATTTCGCAAACCTCAAAAGACTTCGTAGAGTTATTTCCAATCCTACTCAGACTTCCCAATTCATTGTCCGAACACTAGCTACAAACATGGCCTTAGGAGACCAATTCGTTGACATCGACTTGCACTCAGCTGGGGCTACAATAGAGCAGGCAAGAAGACAGCACATCGTGAAGTATTCCGTGCAGGGTAAGAAACCTAAGAGAAGTTGCTAACTCATCGTCATTTGCATCTTGATTATTGTCATTGCGCTTCTTGGGGGGTTCATTGGGTTCTTATTGATCCGCCTAGGTATCATCGGAATGCCATGCTCAACTCAGGTCAAGTCTCCCCAAGCTTCCTCTCCAGTTCATCTTAAGACCTTCACTCGTCCCTTTTACAACACCACGACAACGACTACGCAATCGACCACGAAGACAGATCCTAAGACTCAAGCCACAGCCACAGGTGCGCCAAGTGGCATTGATCCTGTGGCAGTCGCAACTTGCCTCGGTGTATTGGAAAATGCTTGCGCAACGAACCGTTCACAGACGACCTTCGGTCAATGTGATTCATTGTTTGTGTTCTTCTATTGTGAATTGACTGACATGATGGCGTTTCGCGGTGCAATGAAGCTCGATGATGATGGAACGAGTTTAGTCTGCCCGCCAATGAAGAAGTTTTGTTCAAGAGCTATCCCATTGAACCGAATTCCTCTTGCAGATGTTAGTCCTTGAACCTTGAGTTCCGAGATGAACGGCAGAGGAAGAGCAGCGTGTAAGATCATGTCAACGATAATGAATATTTTTTCCTAATGAACTTGTGCTTGACTTGTAAATGTGAGAAGAGAAATGAGAGTGAAGACGAGAATAAATATGTACACATTTGGTTGAATGAACATGGAACAAAGCTAAAACGCGCAGAGGGTTGTGGAAGGCCTATAGCTATAGGTTGATAAAGCTTTGCAGTTTGATTTCGAGGAAACTGGCCCTGGAAAAAGTTGTGGTAGTTATTGTGTCCGTCTCTTGTATGAACCATACTCAGGCCATGTAATCACCACACGTCGTATTGTCTGTGCGGCAAACAGAGCTCAAGAGGAATTCTTAACATGGCTTTAGAAGCCATCTATGGTACTCATCCATGTAGAATGGATAGCTAGAGAGTGGTGGATATCAACCACAGAATTTTCGGCACTTTTAGGTTAGGGGGAGCCAAGATAGCCTGTTAGTGTTCCAAGCGTCCGGGCCTAAATAATTAGCGAGTCATACTAAAAATTTAGCATCTTAACATTGAAACGACAATCCTCAAGAAGACACACATATACAATTGTTTGCAATACTTTAGCGCCATGATTATCATCCTTGGTGTGTAGCACTGCCACTTACACAATATATACGTTCCCACAACGTTTATGTCTTTCTTTTTAAGATCGAGATGAGCATTATTGTGTTCCTTGCTGACTTCAGGAATATTCCAGGTTCACAGATGTTCTGGATGCTTTGTGCAACGATGGCGAATGAGGTACACCGAGTAGGAATTCCAACGAGGTATCATTCTCGATCCTTGGCTGACATTGTCAAACCTTGCGCATACCATTGGCTACTGGGCAGATATATTGCTTAAATGGACCTTGCCCTCCAATTTTCAGGGATCTAAAATTCCAGATTATACTCATATTTCTTACTGGAAATTGACAAGTCATAGTTCATCATTTGGCTTCTGTAACTTTTGCAATGGTAAGCCGCGCTCTGATTCTCCCGGTAGATGCATACCCGGATCACTTGCAGGCCCATACTGCATTGGAAGTGCATAAATGGACTCAAGAGTGGCCCTTAATTGGTACATGTCCACCAGAAGTTTGTTTTGTAGCTCGTTCAGACGAGGCAAATTTGGTGATCAAAAACGAGGCAACCGTGCTAACGAGAAAAGGAATATGAACACCCAGCTCAAGTGAAGTGTTTGAAAGGAGCAGTCGACCCATGACTGCATGGCTCACAGTGAATTCAAAGTATATATTGAGGACTTCCCACCACGAAGAAGGTTGACTATAGTCGAAGCGATCTCGAATATATCTATAAAAATCTACGTACCCCTTTTTTCCTGCGGTATGTATTCATGTACTTTCGTCCCATTGCCATGTACCTTGAACCTTCGGATCATCGCTAAATAACAATAGGCTACAGAACATATGATTCGTCCATCTGGCTACACATACCCACCAATTACCCAGCCGCTCACATCTGATCAATAAATCATGTGTCGTCCGGGATCGCACAAACGTGCCGGAGGTTCGCAATTATTCGGCGGAAAGTCCTTAACTTATAGCTCACGGCACTTCCTGCCCGAATTTTGAGCCTCAATACACATTAAAAATTGCTCATGCAAGTTTCAGACTTCGCAAACCACCCTCTACCTCTCGTGAGTCGTATTGCCAAAGGAGAAGTAGATGTACACTCCATTCAAAACAATATCGGTTTCCCTGGATTTTGTATTTTGCAAACTTATTCATTGATTTCCTGATCAGATCTAGCACTCTCGAGATGGGTGGTAAAACACTCTTCTTGCCAAGATGAAACACATCGGTGTTCAATTTATGGTGTTCTACAGCAGCCACTCTGTTCGTGATAGGCCTCAAGTTCGCAACTAAGACCATATCGGCAATGAACGAATCCTACACAAGTTTCGATCTACCAGGATGGCATATTGTGCCCCTCCTTTTGTCTAAGTGGACGCTGTGGAGCAAATAAATGGATCAGTTATCGATAGTTATATTTCGCTCGTTGAATTCAACAGATATTCTCAGAATATTTGCGAGTTTGAGAAAGGAGATCTGTAGTTTACTTTCGGAGATGGTAATGTGCCAACTCTTGGTTGTCTCGTCGTTTTCGATACCGGAATGATTCAAAGTGGAATCCTTTACCATGCTTGAATATACGTATAGTCGCTATCATCCCATGGGGCTGCTAAAAGGTGTATCGAGTGTGCATCGTCAGCCAGGATTATGGTGCGAAAAAATCGGCCGACATCCAATCAATGTTCGTCACGAGGACTATGCCATATCTCCGTATACCCAGATAATGACCTTGCTAACCTTTAGAATTATCCTTGAATTATCCTAAGTGCTTGTTTGCAATTCTTCACGACATTCATCCTGTTGCAAGCTGAATAGATACGTGCTTCTAACTAAAATCTATCGATCATTTGGTCAAAACTTTCACAGCACTCAGTACAAGTTTGAAGAGAAGTTTCTGTATTGATTTGTGAGACACATGTGAGTTTACTATCTTCATGAAGTTTCTGACATTTCCTGATCTAGAATTCGAAATCAAGACCCTCGCGATAACAAATAATCTAGGCACACAAACTGTTGATACAATGGCTCATCAACATCATACTAGCTTCCTTTTCAATGTGAATGAGCTTTACGTTAATGAAGATCCCGAAAACGGAGGTAGACCTCCGAGGGTAAATGAGAATGGACGATGGGTGCCACCCGTTTATAGAGATGGTTTCTTACCTCAGACTCCCGGGCGAATGTTTAGATGGAACAATGGACATATCGAATATGCTGGGTCCAATTATCAATGGTCCGGCGGGCAAGGTTTCACCTATCCGAATAACGAAACGCTTCAACATTACAGCAGTACAACTCTGTTTTGGTGTAATGAATTTACGCAGTTTCAAATGATGGAAGCAGACGCAACAACGATAGACATAGCAACTACAGATTTCCCATACAACAGATGGTATCCCCTGACATTTCGATACGAAAGAACACTTTCAAGGGTATCTGCTTCTGTGGAGGAGCAATATCTTGCTGGGAGAGACGGAGCTTGGATTGCTCAGCTTGGGCTTCTGGCCTACCGCAATCGTAGGAACGGACCGACGGAAGGACTCGCTGGCAATCTTGCTACTATTGTGGCATTGGTGGCATTCTGTTGCACTGATGATGACACTCTATACAATGCTCTAATCAATCATCTTGCATGGCGAGGGCAGTTAAGGGTTTACGATGCAGAACATGGCAGTAAGCTATCAAATCCAGGCCACACAAAGATTATCGAAACTCTAACCAAAATAGGACGTCCTGAGAGAGGAGTCGTGAGCAACATCTACTTAGACCCAGAGAATCCGAATGGTTCTACATATGATGCGCTCCGTCATCTCGAATGGACGAACGGACCCATTGTTT
The DNA here is from genome assembly GCF_014898465.1 of Botrytis porri. Lineage (NCBI taxonomy): Eukaryota > Fungi > Ascomycota > Leotiomycetes > Helotiales > Sclerotiniaceae > Botrytis > Botrytis porri. Next base: position 1,434,526 of record NW_024066081.1, on the reverse strand, counting down.
ACTAAAATTTGGTTCTGTAAAACAAACCCACTTTTTCAATGCCTCGCTACATCGACTTGATTCTCTGAAGATTCACGGATACTTGAAACGATTGTTTCTCTTTCCTGTCCTGGAATATACCCGTCTTGATGGAGTGGCTTGTCTTTCTCGGTTCTGATAATACGTTACGCCGCCATTATGTTCCGCAATTTTCTCTTCCGTTGACTTCCACTTTCCAAAGTCTTTAACGCACACACTTCAGTGCTTCATTCATCCGGTTCCAGCTCATTTAGCAGTCATAATTGAACTTTCGGGACTTACTCAACGTCTGAAAACGTTCCATTGGGTCAAAAGAGCCGAAAATTGAGATGTGCTTCTAACAAACTTAGCGGGTTTCTCGCATAGCTAATAATTGCTTACAATTAATATATTATGCATGAGTCTGTCTACTACACGGTTCATTTTGAAACACTGCAATAATAACCAGAAAGCCCTATATAACAATGAGCCGCCACTAATAAATTGATAAATCTCAAATATTTGAATGAGAATGCATAGACATGAGATTTCCCATCATTGGCTGGGTGGCCATGCTCGATTTCAAGGTGATGTGCAGAGTACGCAGTATTGCAGCATCACATGTGGCTTCGCAGACAAAAGCCTCGTTGGGTATTTGTATAAGACCGAACCTTTTGTCCTTGAAGTTCGGTCCCTAATCGCTGCCCTTCAACACTTCAATAACCCATGTGTCATTTGGATGGTCTGCTGGGGATATTGCGCAGGCAATATCTTTGATTGTCAAGGTTGTAAAAGCCCTTGATGATGGAAATGGGGCCCCTGATGAGTATCGCAAAATTGCCGTCTTTTTTGAGAATTTTGATCTCAAATCAAAGAACCTGCACGTCTTCGCTACATCGGGGATATATCCTTCGTATGGATATGAAATACGCAGACAAATCGAGAATATTCGACCGCCTTTGGAGGGTTTTCTCAAAATCATGAAGAAATTCGAATCACATCTAGGTAGCAATGCTGCACCCAGCTGGTGGAAAAATATACCCCAAAAGATGTGATGGACTTTCAAGAATTCGCATCACAAAGTGAAGAGGGAAATCAAGGATCATTCATTTACGCTCGACAATCTTTTGTATCGGTTTACATTGTGAGTGTTTTTTTCTCAGTGTCGACACTATTAGCAATACCCATACTAATTCATTGTCACCTGAAGGGAAGTCGTCCTCACTCTTCCAGGCGAACTGAAACAAACATTTATGAATACTCTTGCCCCTCAGATGAGTTCAGCTCTAGAAGGAATGCCCAATCCTATATGGAGCAAAATATCTATTATACGAAGCGAAGGGAGTGAGCAGCATAAAGAACTACATCCTAAAGCAGAGGAATTCATTCTATTGTTGCAATCACTTAAGATGAATGACTCAAAGCCTGAAAATAATGGTGTTTTGGATGCTACCGTTCAGAATATGAAAGAGCATATAAATAGTACGCTTGGATTAACGTCCAATCGTCAATCACCCTAATTTGCAGCTGCCCACAAAATGCATGTAATACTGAAACACCTCCTGCAAGCAATGTTTTATTGCAAGCAATCAACAAAGATCCACTCAAAGCGAGCGACGAGGAGATCAAACAATCGTTACGAAATTTGTAAGTCTTTCTGGCATTCTTCACGCAATGCTACAATCCGATGTTGATCCCCACAGATACTATAGCATCATTATATATGCAGAAATGTTCCTGCAAAATCTAAGGTATGTCTCCCTTCTCTTACTTGAATTATCAAAGATTAATTCTGTGCAGTTTATATTTAGCCAACTGGCTGAAGCTGTCGAAGCCCTCGATATTAACTCTGCTTGCGATGTATCACATAACCTTTCATGATGCACTTGACCGACCTCCAAGAGTTCTTCAGATTGATGTTTTTAATAACTTTCAAGTATGCATATCCTTACCGAACTCAACTCTCGTTGAGAATATAGGTCTTGGAGGCATTCTTATATCAGTCATTCTCTGATACAGAAGGGAAGCCCTGGGTAGAACGAAGGTCATATCTACTGGCGAATAGGTCAGAGAAATCTGCTCTGACGACTGATGCCCGGTCGCGGATCATTAAGCCAGGGTGTCATATAGAGATGGTCATGGTGCTTGACTATAGTAATAGGCTAAAGAACAGATGTCCCGGCACTAGCTGTTCAGGCATCCTAACCAATAAAACCAATTCTACATGGAGGAAATGGTTCAGTAAACCCTCTTGTACCTCAAATTCCACCCGGAAGCTCGCCAATTTACAAAGTTCATCATGTCAGAAAGATATACTTGAACCTAAAGTGGCCAAAAAGGTTGAAAAATCTTACGCTCCTGTATCGCAAGTGGCTATGGAACAGCACGAGACGAAAGGATCCGAGGCTGTCAATACTGCAACTTTCGCTCGGTGCGTCTATCGATTAAAACTTTAACCTCCGACTACAGAATGTGCGGAGCTTCTGAAGCCACAAAAAAGCGACACAAAGCTCCCAACGGCACAATCTAAATCTGCCGCAAGGCTGCAACGAAACGAGTCAAAACCTGCTGCGAGACCTGCAGTATCGCGGAACTTCCACGTCACCATTTGGAGCTGTTGCTGGTGACGAGATAATGCTGGAAATTACATATCTTCAGGAATGACAACTCAAATTATTAGTTGTCCAGGATGCCCGCATTTAAGTTGCCTCGAATGTCCTCTTAGGTGGGTCAGAATCCCTAGCCACCATCACGGTTAATAGAATACACCTTAATAAACTAATAATCATTTGTCGTTTTAAAACGAACACAATGAGCCCAACATTTTCGGCATATCCACTTATATTCAATACACAGTATCTGCTCTGTACTTGGGTGATGGGGCACCATATTCCAGTGTGCTTCAACCAATCAACTTGTAACCATAAAATAACCTTAAGTACTGGATAAAAGCTTAATCATCTTCTTGATTCTGACATCAAGGACGATTATCTACTTATGGTAATAAACCGTGTTTGCCACCCGGTTCTACAATCCTCGAGTCTTGATTATTCGTGAAACATGAGAAAAACAACATTTTTTAAACGATCAGACTAGAACCATCGACCAACATCTTTTTCTCGAGAAGTTGATAATAATAAGCTCTCCAATCATGTATATACACAAAGACTGCGCGCTAATCAAATAACCAACAATAGCCACAAGCCCAATCATCATTTGATCGACTCCACCAGCCCACCTGCAAACATCTCTCAAGATGACTTCCCCAAACCATACCTCACCACCTTCCACCCGTCCTCCTGCAATCAACCCCACAGCCCCACCTCCCATCCATCTTCCCCGCTACTCCATCCTCGTCGCCTTCAACACCCGTCTCCTCCCCTTCGCACTCTTCACCATCTTCCTCATCACCGGCACCGTAATCCTCATCTATTCCGTCGTCGACAAACGCGTCATCCCTTCATCCTTCATCGCGGGCACCTATATAACTATTGCTGTTATTATTCTTATATGGTGTTTATCACGTTTCATACTTTTTCTTAGAGATAATTTCGGGGAGCTGGGAGTTGGAGTCGATGAAGTGGAGACGGGGGTGCGGGGTGTTGATAGGGTGTATATAGGAGGATTGCGGGGGAGGGAGAGGGAGAAATCTCGAGGTGAGGGAGAGGAGGTTGTAAAGCATGGTCTAAGAAATGATCGAGAGGTTGTGAGACAAGAATCGCAAGCTGCCGGGGAGGGGAGCGAATTGAGGGATTTTGGGAGTCATGATCGAGATTCTCGGATAGCTCATTCGCGGCCTGTACTCCCATCTTTTGAGCGTCTCTCGAACGCACCAGTCCATCCTTTCAAACCCAAACCCCAGAATCAACCAAATGATCTAGATTCCCATAATCCGATCAAACCACGCGCTACATCTCCCCACCAAACTCCAATCAGCAACCAAAGAACTCCCGTTCCCCCTCCCCCTCTCCAAGAGCCCCCAAACCATCGAGCACCAACCCCGAATTCCCTAAATCCCACAATCACTACCTCCCCCGACAAATTACCAGTAAACCACTCCTCACTATCCAATCCCACCCAACCCAACTCCCACACAAAAGAATCTCGAGACGTCACATCTCAGACTCGCTTAACACCTCACATCTTACCATTATCTCTACAGATTAATCCTGGGTCGAGGAATTCTGTGAACTCTGTGAACTCTGTGAGCTCTGTATCGAGGCCTCGAGAAGCGAAAGTGACGAGACCGCTTTTGCAGAGTTCGTGAGGGTTGTGAAGGTAGGGGTTGGATTTGGATTTAGATTTAGGTTTTAATGAGGGTTGAGCTTGGGGTGATTTGAGATTGGGTTGGGGATTGTGAAATATGTTGAAGGAGGTAGGTGGGTAGGTAGGTGTATATTACAATCCCCTTGAAAGTATCTACATCTATACATCCTCCAAACATTCAATATATTTCTCATATCTTATCATCTCCATCCATCCATCACCCATCCCCCATTCTCACCCCATCAACTAAACCCACACTTATCCCCATTCTCTCGTTCATTCAAGATCCTCCACTCTATATACACTCGTCTCAACTTCTCAACCTTTCAACCTTCAATACCCCAATACCACCCATATGACAATGAAAGCTTTCTATGCATTCCCTCAAAACTGACTTGGTACGCCTGTAACCCAATACCACAATTCACACATTCTCAGATCTCAATCGACTTCTCATTTGCGGAATTATTTAAGATGTAAGAAGAAAGGAAGGATTTTCACATATCTGGATATAGTTAGTTGAACAATCAAGTAGCTAACCAACACATAATATAATAATAACATAGGAAGTTTTAGCATCTACAATCTGCTTAGTCTCATCTAGTCTAGGAAGATAGGTAGATAGATAGATGCATAGAAAGATATCTAGACTCATAGACTCATAATAAAAAAAGTCAACAAATTCGATATAAAAACCCTAAATGTTTTTTGATCCTACTCTTCGTCAATTGTATATATCAAAGATCTCTTATAGATATTTGTATATCTTTATTATAAAAACCAAAAGGAATAGAGAAAAAAAGTAGGAATACAACAACTCCAGTACCAGTATCAATCACTTACGTATCCCCATCCCTCTTTCACACCCTTAAATTCATGACCCCTCCAGATACAAACACAGACACACATCTGAACCCCACAAACCCATAAAACACTCGTCCACCTCTACAATCAACTCTAGATTTATATTTGCATCTCAATTCCGATCCCACGAATTTCACATCTGCACTACATCTTGCGAGACAATGACAGCGACAGAATGGGAATGGGAATAGAGATGAGAACAGGGATAGGAATAGGAATAGGGATAGGAATAAGAGCATCGGAGCATTGGAGTATCCAAGTAGAGTGATGAATGAGGTATAGATATTCCTTCACTTTGTTCTTCTTCATTTCCGTTTCCGTTCCACTTGAGATGGGGACAAAGTTGAAGAATAAGAATGATATCAGAAGATGCAGGAACAAAGACATTCTTACGGAATCGAACGTGCCTAGGCTAATAGACGGTTCCATCAGCCCGCTCAAACACATCATATTCATACACGCAGTAAGAGGCTCAAGCCAACATTGCATCGGAAATCTAGAATATATTTATTCTTTTATATCGATAGATATCGCTCATTCCGAGTGCAAACAAGCAAGTTCCACAAATCCTTCTGCGCTATCAATCTCTGTCACGAGTATCAACTCCTTCTGTGAACCGTATACGTAGACATATAATCCTCACTTATTTCCCAATTCTCCTCTCCCACAACCTGACGCCCTTTGTACCGTCGGATTCCAATACGCCAAGCTTCAGATCTTTCCAATTCCGTACCCTAAATACTCCACCATTCATAACCATATGCGCATACTCAAAGAATGTCCAGACCAAAAGAGTGATAATACCAAATTCCCAAACTCAAACAAGGGTAGGCTTCTCCTCACCGTACCCTGTATACCCCATCTTGACATCACCGCCAACAACCGGCAAAACCTCTTCCCTTCCGTTTCTCCCACCATTCATCAATTTTTCATTCTGTGGAGTATTTGTCTCCCTTTCTTCCCTTTTCTTTCTCCCTAATTTTTCGCACCATTCTTCTGCACTGACAATCGTCCCATCCAAAACTCCTGATACTTGAGTCATCATGTCCAAACCCTCTTTTGCCAATACCATGACTCTTTGTGCACCCTCCTTGGCATCACTATCTCCATCCCGATGACTTCTGCTTTCACCATTTGAAACAGAATTTGCAATTTGAAATCGTCGAGGTAAAGATGTCAAGTGCTTACGTACGAGATCTCTAGCGTTTTCGGGAAGAGCACCACCAGCATATTTAGAGACAATATCTACTACCTCTTTCAAAGTCTTTAAGACGTCCTTGTTCAACTGCGCAATCTTTGCAGTCAGGGCTGAGCGCTGATCATCTGTGTGAAGCACTATTTGACGTTGATTATTGTCATCTCCTTTTTCGGAATAGGGGGTGTCAGCAATGGTACCAGAATTGTCGTATTGTTCTAAGACTGCCTTTAATGCCACAATGAGTTTCCCTATGTGTTCATTTGCCCACCGAATCCAACTGAGGCAGTATTTTAGACTTCGGAGCGACTCTTCCGACATTGCGACACTAAGTCCCGAGGTCGACAGAACGAGTCGAGATTGCCATGAGCTGCCAGGTGATACAGATTCTTCAGATCTTCGATTGGATGGTACTAGTGCTTGCTGTGAAGCTTCGTAGCTAGGACTACGTTGATCATCATATGCAGGAAGGCTATCTGTGGTAGAAGCTTGGCTAGGCCGACGGCGGCGCTGCTGATCAAATTGTACTTCAAACTGCATGGGCTGACCTTCGAGGTCGGCCGGAGAAGAAGTATTGACTTTCCGTCGCTTATGAGAAGGGGAATCGGATTCGGTGTCGGATGGTCCATGATGGCTCGGCCGGCGACCACCAAGGAACCAACGTACACCCCCTTCAACTCCAGTAATACGGTTGACAGAATTAATTGTATTGACAACCGGAGTAATCCTTCTTTCCACGTATTCTGCACTAGACTTGAAACGTGGACTATAGTTTTTGGAAGCCGAGTATGCGGATAGTGACCCACCTATCGCATTACCAATGAGGGGGTGGGATGTGGTAAGGAGTGAGAGGAGGGGTTCTGGTTGTGTAGAACCACCTTGTCGAAATCGAGGTGAATTTGAAGAGGGAGCAGTACGCTGACGGGGGGAAGACTGTATGAAGTCTACAACAAAATTAGCAAAGAATTCTCTCGAAAATTCTTTGTAGAACATACCGGCGCGAAGATCTCCCAATGCCTCGGCAGCAAGTCGCACATCAGGATCATCTATGGATAATACACTTCCACCCCTCCTTGCTCTGTTATCTGATAAATCTAAGTCCATACCGTTCGGCGAATCTGTACTCCTTCTAGTCGTTGTTTTAGGAGAGAGTTGTGAGGGGCCCGGTTGATAATATGCTGTTAGAGGATTTGAAGACGGCCATGTCAATGGAGCTTCTGCGACTGAATCTTGCCGATATTTTGATTCTGTAGACATTGGAGGTAGAGGGGGCAAGACTCGCTCATGATGAACCGGTGGGGGGTCTGCTGGGGGTACAGAGGGCAAACTTATGGATTGAGGGTCGTGAGATGCGTAGGATGGGGGGCATTCCCTTAACATGTGATCGTGTTCCATTTCGATATCAAACGCCGACGGCTGTATGAAAATTGTTGGAAATTGATTGTAAGTGATGAGACTAGATGATTAATACTTGGCGTATGTGTACCGCTGAAAAAAGAACGAAATTTGTCGAGGTTCCAAGGGGTTTGTACTCGTCGAAGTGGTGAATATTCTGGGAATTTTTTGCTTGTGATACGATGATCTTCCAATGTTGTAAGAGAGTACTTTGATAGAAACAAATGAAATAAAACAGAATGATTTCCTCAGACTCGGATGATAACAAAACTTCCAATCCAGTTGAATGGTATATTCTCTTTTCTTTCTCTTTCTCTTTCTCTTTCTCTTTCTCTTTCTCTTTCTCTTTCTCTTTCTCTTTCTCTTTCTCTTTCTCTTTCTCTCTTCTCCCCTTTCTGTTTAGTTGTATACGATCCCAGATTTTACATGGCGCAAAACAATCGTGTGAAGTTCGGGGACGATGTAGATAATCGTAGAAAAAGCATTCACATGTGACCATCTTGAGTGCTTTTGGCTGGTTCGGTAAAGGCGAATTCATGGTGGGTGTCGGAATTAATTGGAAGTGTGTTCCTATAACCTTAATTAAGGATTGAAATTGTCGATGCTTTGGGAAAATTCTGGTCAAACGATGGATGGATGGATGGATGGATGGTCTTGGAGATGTATAATATAGCAAATACATCAGCGGCGTGGCATTGGTATTGAAGATGTTTTGTATGGAACCATGTCACCATTGGTTTCATGAGTTCATCATGAGAGGAAAGGAATGTACGAAGTATTCTTCCCGCATTCCACAAGTCATCCATCTCATACTGCCATTGTACGAGATACGCTCAGCCAACTATCATCAATAACTTCACTCAAGAGCAGGTCTCACATATGGAAAGCCGATTGCACGAGGTTGATGTCGCTGGCATGGCTTTGCCATCTTGGATTGTATATGTACATTGCCACCAAATAAGCAATCCTCCTTAACTTCATATGTTTGGTCCCTCTGACGCCGCCCAGGCAACCTGTTGTCCCAAAAGACAATGCCCGGCCAGCTCTTATGGTACCGTTGGTATTGGTCTCCGCGCCGCGAAATCGCTAACTACATCAATGGGAAACAAGATGAGTATCAACAGAATGTTGACACAAGTTATATTTATGTGATTGAGTTGCACTGTCTAAAAGGGCGCGTTGAAGAAAAAAGAAGAAGTTTTTCTTTCAACTGAAAGATATTTAACCTTTGAAGATTCTGCCACTTTCAGGCTAGTCCATTTTAAGTTTAGTCTCGTCTTTACTAAGGGAAATCGATGTTGACCGCCGAGACTCACTAGCTTGGGACCTGGAGATCTATCAATCCGAAGGGGGAAGCTTGAACGTGGGGCTATTATTACTTACTATTATTCAAATGAACAACACCTACAAGGCAACTAATGGCAACTAATTCATCAATTCCAATTCAAAAGATCAAGAGGAGTTCATATTAATTTCACGAATGACAGCAAATTCTTTCAAGATATAACACAAGCCAACTTGGCACATACTCTCCATCCTTCAATACCATCGTCTCCTTTCTTTCTTTGATTATCTGGCAAATATGGCATCTGCTGTCTTCTTCCTCGATTTGAAGGGCAAGGTATAAACAATACTTTCTATAGTGCCTTTACTTTGGAATCATGTTGACGCAATACCACAGACCCTTCTTGCTCGAAATTATAGAGGAGATATTCCGATGTCCGCTGTTGAAAAGTTTCCAATACTGTTGAGCGAAGCAGAAGAAGAGAGTTCCGCCGTTCCACCATGTTTCTCAGACGAAGGAATAAATGTATATCACCCACTCCTATTTGCGATCGCACTTTTTAACTTGTACCAAGTATCTATATATCCGCCATAACAATCTCTACCTCCTAGCCCTCACCAAACGTAATACAAATGCCGCCGAAATCCTCCTTTTCCTACACAAAATAGTCGAAGTCTTCACCGAATATTTCAAAGAGCTTGAAGAAGAATCCATTCGAGATAACTTCGTCATTATTTATGAACTCTTGGACGAAATGATGGACTTTGGATATCCACAAACTACCGAATCGAAAATCCTTCAAGAATATATTACACAAGAATCACACAAATTAGAGATTCAAGCCCGTCCACCTATAGCGGTCACGAACGCAGTATCATGGAGATCGGAAGGAATTCGGTACAGGAAGAACGAAGTTTTCCTTGATGTGGTTGAATCTCTCAATTTACTGGTATCGTCGAATGGAAACGTGTTGAGGTCCGAGATTTTAGGCGCCATAAAGATGAAGTGTTACCTGTCTGGTATGCCAGAATTGCGATTAGGTCTGAACGATAAAGTAATGTTTGAAACAACGGGACGCGCAACTCGAGGGAAAGCCATCGAGATGGAAGATGTGAAGTTCCATCAATGTGTCCGTCTTTCACGATTTGAAAACGATAGAACTATCTCCTTTATTCCGCCCGATGGAGAATTCGAATTGATGTCATACCGTCTGAATACTCAAGTCAAACCATTGATCTGGGTTGAATGTATCGTGGAATCGCATTCTGGATCAAGAATCGAATATATGTTGAAAGCGAAAGCGCAATTTAAACGTCGTAGCACAGCCAACAACGTCGAGATTACAGTTCCAGTACCAGAAGATGCCGATTCCCCACGTTTCCGTACAAATATTGGATCCGTACATTACGCACCAGAAAAGTCGGCGATAGTATGGAAAATCAAACAATTTGGAGGAAGTAAAGAATTCCTTATGAGAGCGGAGTTAGGATTACCGAGTGTGAAGGGTGATGATGAACATGGAGGTGGAATGACTGGAGGATTCGGCGGAAGTATGGGCGGTGTTGGAGGTAAAGGGGCAAAGAGACCAATCAGTGTAAAATTTGAGATTCCTTATTTCACGACAAGTGGCATTCAAGTCAGGTACCTGAAGATCATTGAGCCAAAGGTTAGTCCTCATTTTCAAAAATTTGTCCAATTTCTGTCTAACATTTTCGATAGTTGCAATACCCATCCCTTCCCTGGGTTCGCTACATTACCCAATCAGGTGATATAGCAGTCAGACTCCCTGATGTAAGCTAAGACTACTGAGATTATTTTCGCATCGATATTTTCACAATCGTAAAAACTTCCTTGGAATGGAAAAGATAAGACAGATAGATTGGGAGGTAGGGAGGAGTGTAGCCATTCATTCTGCATTATCAGGCGCCAGTGCTATGGTCCGGGGTTGGACTTGTTTTTGATGAGATAAATACTACCTTTTTTTTTTCCGCCTTATCTTGGCCCGATCAAATTTTGATAATTCTATTAGCTGTCTCTATGACTTTTTGCATGATAGTCAAGGCTACTTCAATGCTTGTTGGAATCATGCTGAAATTGTTTACTGCATCCATGTATAACATTTCATTAATGCCTAGGTGATGGATGTGATATGAAGAGATCTCTACATGCAAGTGTTATGATTCGATGAGAGCGTGAGCTTTGGACCTTTGATTTCAATCGCAAATAGTGTAATTCGGGGATGATGGGATTTTGGTATGTGTGATAGGTTCTGAGAAGCACGCACGCACGTGTGCCGCAATCATCTTAGAAGACATCATGATTTGGTAGAAGAGTTGCTCAAAGTGTACGAGTTCTCCACTGTCCCGGTGATCTTTTTGGCTCGAGGAGTTTTCGCGGAGGGCTTGAAATGACTAGTATGTAGTTAGAATGAGGAATTGTTCGAGAGGTTGTATGGGAGTTGTAAATTCATGGGGCTTGCATGGGTTTTGAGTAGAGGTTTTTTGTGGGGGATATAGAATGATTGCTGTGTGATTGATATACTCGGAATCATTGGGGTGGAGATGCTGTATGAGTGGTAAAGCTAAAAGATTTCTTTATAAAAAATCTATTTCTTCAACCAGAACTCGTCATTGACGATACGGAGTGACTGTTGTGTATATTCTGAATCATTCGACATGCTATGTGAGTAGCAAACCGATCGTTCTTATAGGAATTTTGAATAAATTTGTCATTAAGTTGTAAAGCCAATATTTTTTACACATTTTCCTGGGTCGGAATTCATCATTGAGGATGCGGAATCACTGATAAATTTATACTCGGAATCATTCGAGATACTATTAGTGAACAGTAAAGTCCTAGTTTTTATAGAACTTTTAACTAAATTTGTCACTAGGAATATTAAACCACTGCTATATATATATCTACCTATTTATAATAACTTGATACACTATATATAAATGGTAAAGCTACTATTTCTCATACATTTCTTGGCTAAAACCCGTCATCGAGAATCTTCAATGACAGCTATATGCACTCGGAATCATTCGAAGGTCTTCATATATCTCCTTGTCCCATGTTTTTAACGGTTTGCTCATGCAACCCAAGTTATGAATTCCCCAAGTGACTTCTCAATCATACAAATGCTGTGTTTCACACTCATTCGTATGTATTTTGAAAGGTTTAAAAGCGATGAACTCTTTATATACCTCCCTATCCCATGTTTTCCACATTTTCTCTTTGCAACTTAAGTCCTCAATCCCTTGAATGAGTTGCTACTCATACAAATGCCGTATTTCATACTCATTCGTATGTATTTGGGATTTTTGAAAATGATTACTTCTTTATTTATCTCCTTGTTTCATGTTTTCCACGTTTTCCTTGTGCGATCCACGTCATAGTCATCCAAAAATGATTTCTCACTCATACAAATACTCCATTTCACACTCATTCATATATATTTTGAGAGCTCTTGAGCGATCAGAAAGACATAAATAGTCTCGATACCCCCTTCGTTTCGTAGAGTCTTTTTCAGAGTATCAAGATAGCTACGATCAAACTTTGCACAGTACATCATCAAGAATCACAGTTTCTTTTCGATAGTCCTATGCATTTGCAAATCTCACGAAAATTCAACGAGTTTCGATAAGCTTCGATATTCTTTGCTCCCTACGAGAATTGATGAATATACTGTACATTATGAATCTAACTTCCGGAAATACTAGTGGAAATAGAGGAAGTGAAGGTGGTCAGTCCTCCAATCTTGAGTCAAATCCAACTGCGGAGCAAGCAGGAGGACAATGGCAATGCCAAATGCCATTACCATTTCCCCTTGCGATGTTCAGTGTTCGTCTTCTCTTTTCCTTCTTTCCTGCTCAATGAAATCTGTTTAACATTCTTTATATAGTGCGACCATTGGAATAAACCCAACGTAATAACATGCGAAGCCCCGGAGAGAAACCCCTTCAACGATGTTCACCTAAAGAACCCAGGGAGAGATCTCGGATGCGGTAGACAAAGGGTCGACGGATTTTGGAGGCTGGGAACCCACGTCAATAGATTAAATCTCTTTTATAGAAAGATAGAGCAGATTCCTGACCTCGGCTGGGTTGTTTTGAAAGATGGTAGGCGTGTTAACGGCAGGGATGAGAGATAGGAAGCGGGTTTTTATCAACATATTCGATATTTGACTTTTCGATATCTGGTATATTCACTTCAGCCCACAGTCATCTTTTTAATATGATCTGCATCTGAGCTCACATTCGCCGACTTTGACTTACACAGGCCATCTTGTTAATGGCTGTCCAGGCAGATTCAATCAACCGATCAACCCCAATACCGACAACTTACCTCGTTCTCTTTCCATTGTTCCATCTCAACCGGATGGTTTTTTTTCCCTGCGCGATTTCTTTGCAGCTATTTTCCTCTTCGATTTATTTTTGAATACACCAGTTTTCTTCCACCACATCACAATTCCACTGCAACGAAGACTCGGTAACATCCTTTTACAACAACTTCTATTTCTATATTTTCTAGTTCTATTATCCTCGCATAGTTTTGACGGCGGTCCATTAAACGCATCCATTCATTCTTTTCGAACATCGACTCCAATCTTTTCTTTATTTTCTTAGGCTGGTTGTTGAATGTCGATACTCATTTCATTTCTATCTTCCTTTTCTAAATCTTCGACCTTGCTTATATGGTCTCGAGATTAAATCAAATACTCTATTTTTAGGCTACCTCTATTTTGAGCTATTCTTTATTATTAAAAATCTCAAAAAATGAAATTTTTAATTTTCTTATTTATAAATAGAATTTATTAAAAATTTGTATATATATAATTCAAATCGTTTTGAATCTAATTTAAAAAATTTAGATTTTTAGGATTTTTTTATATTAAAATTTAAAGTTTTAAAATATCGATTTTTTAATTTATATAAGAATTATATATAAATTTAGAACTTTTATAAAATCTTTAATAACTTTTTAATAATAATTATTAAAAGAAAACTATATATCTTTTTGAAAGTTTTGAGCTTAAATCTATATAGAAATTTTAAATTTTTTTTTTTAAAAAATTAATAGATATAGAGATATAGTATATAGTGAGTTTAAAATAGTATAAATAACCCCTGTAATTTTGAGGGTATTCTTTGTTACGGGAGCTGCCTCTAGGGTCACGTGGAAGTGTCTAGAGATCTCTCGAGGTGGTTTAGACTAGACTTCAAGTAGGAATTCAATAAGGTTGTAACTGGTTGCAATTCTCGTAACTATAGTAATGAAACTAATGATTGTTCTTGAGCACGAAGCTCTACATGTAAGGAAACCCTTTCCCTTATATAGACCTTTGCACTCTGCGATCCCATCGATCCCACTCACTGAGAGTAGTGGGCGTAGTGGGATCCCACTGATCCCATTGATAATAATCGGTGGGACTGATGGGATGGTCCATCACGTGATACTAGTCCCGTGAGTCTTGTCGTCCTGTCTTATTTCCTGTCCTAGGGCTAATCCCTTGGGAGCTTACTAATCCTAGCAAGACCTCTCTTGCTTACTGTGTCCTGTATTGCTTATTCTTCTTAGGACCCTACTGTCCTAGGAACCATGTCCTATGATTCAGTGTATTCTATAACTAATACTATATACATGCCTGAGGCTTTCCTTGGGTGCCTAGTGTCCCCCGGTATACTGCAGCTGAATCACTGAGGCCTATAATACCATTATAGCCTATAAGTCAGTGATTCTACAGCCTGTTACTAATCCGTTGTAACATTCTTTTAAATATCTATTTATAGGAAATTTTCTTTTTTTTTCTAAATCCTTCAAAATAAATATGTTATAAATTTATAATAAAATTTTATAATTTATTTTTAATAATTTTTATTAAAAAGTTATTAAAGATTTTATAAAAGTTTTAAATTTATATGTGATTCCTATATAAATTTAAAAATCGATATTTTGAAGTTTTAGATTTTAATATAAAAAAATCCTAAAAATCTAAAAATTTCAGATTAGATTCAAAACGATCTGAATTATATATATATAAATTTTCAATAAATTCTATTTATAAATAAGAAAGTTAAAAATTTCATTTTTTGAGATTTTTAGTGATAAAGAGTGGTTCAAAATAGGGGTGGCTTGAAAATAGAGTATCTAACTTAAAGGGTAGATTAAAGCTCGAATTAAAGTTTTAAATCTAGGTCTATATGGCATTCATTCATTCACTCGTTTCTCCTTTGTTATTACATGGCCTTTTACATAATCCGCTGAGATGATAATTCGATTTTCATATTTATCTCGATACTCATGCTTACAATTGGTTCTCAACACAATCATTCAATATGGAAGGAGTTATTGCAGCGAATTGTTACGATGGTCTGCCACAATAGACGTCACGTGACCCCGACGCTTAGGTAACCGGATCAGAGGGATCATTAGTGATCCAGTTGATCGGATCAGAGGGATCATTTGTGATCCGACTGAGCACAGAGAACGAAGGTCTATATAAGGGAATGGGTTTCATTACAATGTAGAGCTTCGTGCTCAAGAACAATCATTAGTTTCATTACTATAGTTACGAGAATTGCAACCAGTTACAACCTTATTGAATTCCTACTTGAAGTCTAGTCTAAACCACCTCGAGAGATCTCTAGACACTTCCACGTGACCCTAGAGGCAGCTCCCGTAACACTTTGAGCACCATTTCTGCTTCAAGTACCAATTCAATACCAACCGACGATATGACACCCACCAGTGCATCCGCGAGCAGTCAGGCACAAGCACCCGACACCGACGATGTCGAGATGACCGACGCTCCCAAGGAAATTACCATCAACGAAACACTCAAGATTGCCTTACCAGACAAATACCAAGGAAGTCGACAGGAACTCGACACCTTCCTCTTACAACTTGAAATCTACTTCAGATTCAACGAAGACAAGTTCACCGAAAAGGAATCCAAGAGTGTATGGGCTGTATCATATCTCAGAGGAGAAGCAAGCAAGTGGATTCAACCATATTTACGAGACTATTTCGAGCATGACGACCAGGATCGCATGCAACCCACTCGAACAATCTTCAATAGTTTTGAAGGATTTAAGACAGAGATTCGTAGAATCTTCGGGAACTCCAATGAGCTAGAGGTAGCGGAAGATAAGATCTTCAGCCTCAAGCAGACAGGATCAGCATTGAAGTATGCTACGGAATTTCGAAGATATGCGGGGACAACTAAATGGGACAAGGTCGCCATCATGAGTCATTACCGTAAAGGACTCAAACCAGAAGTACGTTTGGAACTTGATAGGGAAGGGGAGGACGATGACTTGAACGGACTAATCAAAAGCTCCATCGATGCCGATGACCGACTATACAGGTACAAACAAACCCAACGATCATACAAGCCTCAGACAAATCATAGGCAAGGGCGCTACCGCAAGAATGAGGGTAGACCACGTTACAGTACACAGAGTTACGGGGACCCCATGGAACTAGACGCCACGCACCACAGGAACGGGAATGATGATCCAGAGAAAAGACGAAGGCGAGAAAACAACTTATGCTTTGAATGTGGAAAAGCAGGGCACCGGGCAGCGGATTGCCGAAGTAAGAAGACAGGAGGAAAGAAAGGCAACTTCAAACCCAAGTTCGGCAAAGGCCAACTTAACGCTACCTTTGTATCCCAGGAACATCCAGCTAAGACCGAAGAAACTG
The DNA here is from genome assembly GCF_014898465.1 of Botrytis porri. NCBI lineage: Eukaryota > Fungi > Ascomycota > Leotiomycetes > Helotiales > Sclerotiniaceae > Botrytis > Botrytis porri. The sequence goes on along the minus strand of NW_024066081.1, from coordinate 1,417,817 downwards.
AGACCTTCACCAGTGAAGAATTCCGGAAATTATTGGATGAGTTACCGCGAAACCAAGAGGGTATGAATGCAGTAGACTTGTGGGAACAGGAGTACTACCGAACCCCATCACCGTCGGTAACGGAAGAATGTATTAAGGAAGAGATACCAGCAGATCACGCGATGATGAGCTGGACTGCTTGCTATGATGAATTCTGCGGAATCCATCGATCAGATAAAGAAGCAACCGGATGGTTCCCCAAGAAAAGAAAGACAAGGAACCAACAATCCAATGAAACAGACAAAAAACAAGTTACCCAGCAATTGAATGCTACAGGAAAAGCAGGACAGATATACTGCAAGGTCAAAATAAACGGACAAATACAGCAAGCCATGATAGATTCAGGGGCTACAGGAAACTTTATTGCACCAGAAGCTGCAAAGTACTTGGGAGTCCCACTCCAGAAGAAACAAAACCCCTACCAATTGCAGTTAGTTGACGGACAACTAGCAGGATCTGACGGGAATGTTTCACAGGAGACACGACCAGTACAAATGAACATAACCCAACATTCAGAGGTTATACAGCTTGACGTTGTGCCATTGGGCCAACAACAGATCATCTTAGGGATGCCATGGTTGAAGGCACACAATCCTAAGATAGATTGGTCACAAGAGACAGTGACATTTGATCAGTGCAAGAACGGTCACGACGACACGTTCAAGGCGTCCGCGAGACGTAACACGCGCCAAGGGGAGTTGAACGCGAACAACTTCGGTGACGTAGGACACCCAGTCCAGGGTCCTCCATTAAGAGCGAAGGCCAGTACACCTCCTCTACAAATGCAGAAGCCAACGACACGGCAGGAAATCGCAATCAAGGCAGAAGAGCCTATGATACCAGAACAGTACAAGAAATACGAACATGTGTTCAAGGAACCAGGGATCCATGAGGCTTTGCCAGAACACAAGCCATGGGATCATGAGATAATATTGGAGGAAGGCAAGATGCCTGTGCACACCCCAATTTATTCAATGTCAGCCGATGAGCTAAAGACGCTCAAAGAATATATCGACGACAACTTGGCCAAGGGATGGATCAGAGAATCCACGTCCCAAGTGGCAAGTCCAACTATGTGGGTACCTAAGAAAGATGGTACTAAGAGACTAGTTGTGGACTACAGAAAGCTCAACACGCTTACAAAGAAAGATCGATATCCACTTCCATTAGCTACGGAATTAAGAGATCGGTTAGGCGGAGCAACAATATTTACTAAGATGGACCTACGAAACGGGTACCACTTGATTAGAATGAAGAAAGGCGAGGAATGGAAAACCGCTTTTAAGACAAGATACGGGCTATACGAATATCAAGTTATGCCCTTCGGGCTAACGAACGCACCAGCTACTTTCATGAGACTTATGAACAATGTGCTGTCGCAATATCTGGACACCTGTTGTATATGCTACTTGGACGACATCCTAGTATACTCAAACAACGAGGTCCAACACATCAAAGATGTCAGCAACATTCTTGAAAGCTTAGCTAAAGCCGATTTGCTGTGTAAACCAAGCAAATGTGAATTCCACGTTACGGAAACAGAGTTCCTAGGATTCACCGTATCAAGCCAAGGGCTCAAAATGAGCAAGGATAAGGTCAAGGCAGTGCTTGAATGGAAGCAGCCAAATACAATTAAAGAATTACAGTCCTTTCTAGGATTTGTCAACTTTTATCGAAGGTTTATTAGAGGTTATTCAGGGATTACAACATCCTTAACCAACCTAACCAAGAAGGATCAAGGAAGTTTCGAATGGACCACCAAGGCGCAGGAGTCATTCGATACACTCAAACAAGCAGTAGCGAAAGAGCCAATACTGTTAACATTCGACCCTGAAAAGCCAATCATAGTGGAAACGGATTCCTCAGATTTCGCTATAGGCGCAGTTTTGAGCCAACCAGGCCAGAATGAGAAATGACAACCAATCGCATTCTACTCTCGAAAACTATCACCAGCCGAATTAAATTACGAAATATACGACAAAGAATTACTGGCAATAGTCGATGCATTTAGAGAATGGCGAGTTTATTTGGAAGGATCAAAATACCCAGTACAAGTGTACACAGATCATAAGAACTTGGTTTACTTCACCACAACGAAGCAGTTAAACAGACGACAGGTCAGATGGTCGGAGACCATGGCCAATTACAATTTCAAGATTTCATATGTTAAAGGATCAGAAAATGCTAGAGCCGACGCTCTTAGCCGAAAACCAGAATACCAAGAAAATAAGTCGTACGAATCATACGCAATATTCAAAAAAGAAGGCGAATCACTGGTTTACAATGCACCACAGCTTGCAGCTACTCATATATTGGAAGACAACCATCTCAGAAACCAAATCCAATCACATTACGACAAGGATGCTACAGCTACACGCATACGCAAAGCAATAGAACCAGGATTCACAATAGAAAACGAAACCATATACTTTCATGGGAAAGTATACATTCCGAGTCAAATGACTAAGGAATTTGTGACGGAACAACATGGGTTGCCGGCACACGGACATCAAGGAATTGCAAGGACATTTGCAAGAATCCGGGAAATCAGTTACTTCCCACGAATGAGAACGATAGTTGAAGAAGTTGTTGGAAGTTGCGACACCTGCATACGAAACAAGTCATCACGACATGCTCCGTATGGTCAGCTCCAGACCCCAGACATGCCTTCTCAGCCATGGAAGTCCATTACATGGGACTTTGTGGTCAAACTACCACTCTCGAAAGACCCTACTACAGGAGTTGAGTACGACGCAATACTCAACGTAGTAGACAGATTGACAAAATTTGCATACATGATACCATTCAAAGAAACATGGACTGCTGAGCAACTAGCATATGTATTCTTTAGGGTCATAGTAAGCATACATGGAGTACCAGATGAGATAATCTCGGACAGAGACAAGCTCTTTACCTCGAAATTCTGGACTACCTTATTAGCACTAATGGGTATTAAAAGAAAGCTGTCGACAGCTTTCCACCCACAGACAGACGGTCAAACAGAAAGGACCAATCAGACAATGGAAGCATATCTTAGATGCTATATAAATTATCGACAGGACAATTGGGTAGAGCTATTACCTATGGCACAATTCGCATATAACACATCGGAAACGGAAACCACAAAGATTACACCAGCACGCGCGAACTTTGGGTTTAATCCTAAAGCATACCAAACACCGATACTACAGGAAGTTAATGCCGAATCAGCAATAATACAAGTCGAACAATTAAAGGATTTACAAGAGCAGCTTGCTCTTGATCTAAGATTCATATCATCCAGAACAGCAGCGTACTACAATACGAAACGTAGTATGGAACCTACGCTTAAAGAGGGGGATAAAGTTTATCTGCTACGACGAAACATCGAAACCAAGAGACCAAGCAATAAACTCGATCACAGGAAACTAGGACCATTCAAAATTGATAAGGTAATAGGAACCGTCAATTATCGGTTAAAACTACCAGACACAATGAATATCCACCCAGTATTCCATATATCCTTGCTCGAACCAGCACCACCAGGAGCGCCGAGTGCGCCATTAACGGAAATCGAACCAGTCAACCCGAACGCCATATACGATGTCGAAACAATACTAGACTGTAAATACGTCAGAGGCACAATCAAATACTTGATCAAATGGTTAGATTATCCACATACCGAAAATTCATGGGAACCAAGAACAAACCTCAACTGCCCTGAGAAGTTGGAGGCATTTCACCAGCAATACCCGGATTTGCCCAGAAAGAAGGAGAATCCATTGAGGCAAGGATCGAAGGATCCAAAGAAGAGGAATCGAAAGCAAAGGAGTCGTCGCTAGGATCAGCAGTCGAAACAGATGCTTGTTCCCGCTCCTTTTCAACACGTTCATTTTCCAACCTATCCTTTTCCTCAGCTGCATCCAGCTCATCCAAGGTTTTCAGACCACGACGCAACATGGCACCAGCACGGTCACGAAGGGATCGTTGCTGAGTGTCGAGGCGAATCAATTTAGAAAGAGTAGCACGGCGCTCCGTTTCTAGACGTTGTTCCTCGCGCTCCAAAGCATCCCAATCCGAGACAGTGGGAGGAAGAAGGTCACACTTCAGACCAGCTTTAACACACTCACCACAACGACGAGACTCTGACAAAACACGACATTCCAGTTTGCGAGAAGAACAACGAGCACAAGGATCATCCATAATAAAACCTCTCTCTTTGAATTTGGTATACAAGCAAGCACGATTTTCAGTTGATTTGGGAGTCCTAACAACAGGCATTATGAAAGAAAGAAATCAGTCATTACATTATTACAAGAAGTGGGGTAAACACTATAAGTAACGCTTGGGGACAAGCGCTAAGCTAGGAAGGGGATAGTGTTACGATGGTCTGCCACAATAGACGTCACGTGACCCCGACGCTTAGGTAACCGGATCAGAGGGATCATTAGTGATCCAGTTGATCGGATCAGAGGGATCATTTGTGATCCGACTGAGCACAGAGAACGAAGGTCTATATAAGGGAATGGGTTTCATTACAATGTAGAGCTTCGTGCTCAAGAACAATCATTAGTTTCATTACTATAGTTACGAGAATTGCAACCAGTTACAACCTTATTGAATTCCTACTTGAAGTCTAGTCTAAACCACCTCGAGAGATCTCTAGACACTTCCACGTGACCCTAGAGGCAGCTCCCGTAACACGAATGTGGGAACTTTAACATTACTTCTAGTGCTGAGCTTGGAATTGGGTCATTAAATACTTTGTTGAAATAGAAATAGAAATACATATGTAACGTAAGTCATGGCGTAATGCGTCTAATGGCGTAATGCGTCTAATTGCGGGGAACCACTCTATTAAAATCTCAATTACTCAACAATCAACTATAATACAATCTCCAGTATCACTTTCAGATTCATCTTCAACTTCTTCTCCAATATCCTCTTCAGTTTCAGTTTCATATTCAATTACTTTCCCTTTCCCTTTTCCTTTTTTCATTGTCTGTACCTTAGTAGCTTTTTCGACTTCCACTACTGCATCACATAATTCTTGCGTAGAAATATGAAAATGACCCTTCAAAACTAGTCTCTTTCCTTTCTTACGTATCGTACGTTTCTTCATAATAGCTCGTAAATTATTCGCATCGTGTTGGTGAACAATACTTTGAGCTCGAAGTTGCTCACTCCCAATCGTCAATTTTCGAATGTATTGACGAACCGGGGTTGAAAGAGTCGTATCATTTTCAATTGTTGAATTTAAAAGGTTATTTGCTGTTTGTAAGATTGCTACATCCGGGGGTGAGCTATTGACGAAGACTTGGTTAAAAATATCAAATTGGGTTGGTTCTTTGGATATTTCGACTTCGGGGGTAAACTCTCGACCCAGTGTACGGAACACTCTCTGTGGATTAAATGGATGTAACCCAGCTCCCCGCCATGCCGATTCGATATTTTGATGATGGCATACGTCGGCTCGAGCTTTAATATATGCCTCCATCCATTCAATCTTTTGTATTCGTACAAGTTGAGCTTGATTCAAATCAGAAAGTGCTGCGGTGAGCCGTTTTTTCAATGGACCGAAAACCGCAACATCAAGTGGCTGAAGCAAATGCGAGGTATGAGGAGGAAGTATAAGAAGTACAATTCGATTTTGAAGGCAGTGAGCTATAAAGCTTCCACTAATATGAGAATCGTGGCCATCGCAGATGAGAAGCCGATATTTGCCACCTGCTTTTGCACGAGTTGCAGGTTCGAAAACGCGTTTTAGCCATTCTAATCCATGAAGATTGCTTGTCCAGCCCTTTGTATTTGCTGAAAAGAACCAGCTACCAAGAACTTCCTTCGGAATCCAATTTTGAAGGACATTTTTACCTTTAAAAATCCCGAGTGGTGGAAGAATGGATCCATCCGCACAAATACACTCTACCATTGAAATCCACTCTTGACGGCCTGGATGTGCTTGATGTTTTGTACGAAGTGTAGAATCGATAATAATTCGAGTTGATTCCATTGTCCCAATTGAATGTCCAGATTCATCCATATTATATTCGTCTTTCTTCTCAATTCCATAATCCTGAATCGCTTTTTGATACGCGTCAAACCAAGTACTACATGTTTCCCTGGTTGCACCATCCATTCTTACAGATTCAATTCGACGGCCAATAACAACTGTAAGATGAGGATGTCGTTTGATAAATCGTGGAACCCATTCATGACCAAGAAGGTGTTGTGGTGGGAGTTCAAGGGAGTCAAATGAGGGGCAATCCAAATTATAAGTCCGTTTTGAACGTAACTCCTCAGCCAATTCTTTTAACAACTGATGGCCTGGTGAATAGCCGCTAATTGTCAATTGCTTTATCCACTTAAGAAGTACATTCTCTTGTACAGCAGAAAGTTTCTGTTGCGATTGACGTGCTTCAGAACGCGATGAACCCCCTTTGACGCGTCGCGTCACAGTATCTTTAGAAAGCCCCAGTTCTTTTGCAGCTTCATATGAAGACTTATACTTTCCATTTTGAACTCCTAATACTGCTTCAGAAAGTCGAGATTCCATTTCCTGCACTTTTAAACTTTTTCGACGGACCATTGTTGAATTGTTGCTTTTTTGATGGGGTGGTCCCCCACAATTAGACGCATTACGCCATGACTTACGTTATCGTTGCAATTATGTCTTATTGATATACGATCTCCGTGACTTTGTAGATTGATAGACAGGAAATTAGGTAATCACTTAAGGGGAGAACCATCTAGGTCCGGTGTCAAGCTTGAAGATGATCCGTTAGTGTGCTTTGTAATATCTGATCAAGATCCTCCCCCCAAACTAATAATCCGCATAGCATCGCGTAAATAGTTCGTATTCTGTTGACAGAACAAAACGAAACTGGAGGCTTGTAATCAACTAGAATATAAGACCTTACGATGAACTTGCTATCTGGGGGCAGTTTTCCGAAGTATTCGTTTTTGACCAACCTATACTCATCAAAAAAGAAAATATACACCAAGAATATAATAGTTTGAATACTCAAAGATTTGATATATTTTAAGCTGAACTGTAATAGCGCTGTGCTATCTACAATACAGTTATCCCCCATGTATCCCCTAGTAACCCTCACACACAACTTACTGCGGAGGTGTTGCATTTTTAGAATCTGTCGAATCATTTGGTGACGAGATTGTGTAGGAATGTTAGGGGTGCTTTTGGAAGGGCGCGGGTAATCAAGTTTTGAAATAGCTTTGGAAAGTGTTTCAATTTTGCCTAGGATAAGGGAATTGGTAGACTGGAGTTGGTGGGTTGCCTCAAACAGGTACTTGAGTGCCTCCTCACATAGGTGTTTAGCAGCCTCTTCTTTCAAAGGACTAAAAATAACCTCGACCGAAAGCTTGATTGTATCCATCGCCTTGAAATATTGGTAAATAACCCCTGGCTGCTCTCTTTGTATCAGCCTGCTTTTTTTGCCTCGCATTCCCAAACTGAATGGCCAGATTTCTTGCAGTAATGGCAAAGACCCAAACGAAGTTCTCTTTGTCGTTGCTGTTTCCTGTTCTGTGTACGGAATGTATCCAGCTTCGTGGAGTCATTGGGGGTGGGTTGAGTAGATGTGGAAGCAACGAATGGGCGAGGATAAATCACTTTAGTAGGTGCGCCATTGTAGTATTCATACTCCCGACAATTTTGATACCAAACTTGAAATTTCCTTTTCCAACCATCGAGATCGTCGTTAGCACATGGATTGCCATCCCTCAAAAACATGAGCCGCAACTCCTCCGTGACTTTTTGTTTCATCGCTAATACCATTCCTTGGGGTGATTTGTAGCAAGCATTACCGAGGTATTCCAATTGTGCATAGAACGCCAAAAAACCCTGTTTCCCTTGCATCTTGAGTTTGTCGAATTGAAGTGCTGCCTCGCGTTCACTTTCGACTGAAATATGGAAACTGTCGAGCTTCTCGAAGAACAATTCGGTGGTTGTGTATGCTGATTTATCTTGAATAATATCATCAATATCCTTGCGTTGTTTTTGGCGTGCTTTGCCTTTGAGCAAAGAGACCATGTGAAAAAGCTTCTTCCTCTCGGTATCGAGAGCTGTCGAGTCAATAGCCCAGCAAAACTGTAAGTCTTGCTTCCAGGCACAATACTCGTCCTTTCGTGTGAGAGCGCTTACAGTTTCAGCCTTGAATGGTTTTGGATTTTTAAAAGTTTGGCGTGGTTGGTAAGGGTGTTTCGATTTTGTTGTTATATCAGGTACTTGGGAAAGCTGAAGCTGCTGATTTGCAATCATCTGTACTTGTTCTCGTGATTGAATCTCTAGTGCATGTCGAGCTGCTACCTCATTTTGTAATTCTGCGTCGAAATTCTCCCGAATCGTGTGATAAGCATTTATTAGTGAATTGTTAATTGTGTTGCACACATGATTAAAAAAATGCTTGCGCCTCTCCCGGTAACCGAGAGACTAGAGATGGGTCTCTCAATCTTTCATCAGCGACGTGTAAAAGCTCATGAGCTAACCGTGGCCAGTCTGCAAAAACGGTTCGAATATGATTCCTCAAACCTTGGGGTGTAGAAACATCCGCTGGAGTGGTCGACGGGGGTTGAAATGTATGAGCCATCTTTGAGAATGAAGGTTGATAAAACACAAAAATGAGGATAATAGCAACGATGACAATTATGGGTAGTGAAAAAGGCGAAGAAGAGAGCGAAAATGATGGCGAAGATAAAAAACTAGAATGAAGACGAAGACGACGACGAGAAGGACTTTCAATTTTAATCGTATTATTTCCAAGCTTTTAAGATGAGATTGCTACAGTGGCAATGGGACCTTTGTTAAAGGTAAAATAAGCTATCACCTTCCAGAATATAGACCGTGATTGGAGATGTAATATTCTACAAGGAGAGAAGAAGGTACTAGGGAGAGCGCCAAATGTATAGACGTGGATACCTTAGGCATCCGCATTAGGCAAATCTAAGCTATGAACTAGTGACAAAAAGCTTCGAATAATTTTCGGGACTTTCAGGGCTTAAGCCTATAATACAGACCATTCAGCGTCTCGTTCACTTTCTTGACATTGCCCTCAATTTTTCGTTGCAGCGTTCTTCATTATAACATCTAAGAGACTTGCTACCATATTTAGTCTCCTTCGCCTTCGATGCTCGTAGCCGAAGAGCAGTTATCGGCCACCTGAACGACTAAAATATGATTAATAGACTCCCGCCAATTGTCTGTATTGCTGTGCGATAATGGTACCTGCACGGTCGATCTTGTATAGAATATCTAGGAGTAGATACAGTAGGGCTGTATTTACAAGCTGAAATCTCGGCAATAATAATTTTGAGTATAAAGTAAATCCTCGACTAATCGCACCGTATAGGTTGAAGCTGGTGCCAAGCGAGAGATTATGCGAGCGATGGCTCAATGGGCGAAATTAGAGAAGTCTCTTTTTATTTTCAGATTCGACATGAATCATCAACAATAGGATTGAATATATCGAGGACTCTTCAGATTCGATCGAGCGATAATTTAGCCTGACGATGTCGTCGATCACCACAATGCCACGTGGATTTCACGTGATAAATTCCGATCGGCATCACTGATCTGCATCCTTTAGTTCCCATTATGATATTGATAACACCTTTTGATAACCTAGGTGAGGCCGTCCTCTGCGATATCATCTCTTACTCTCTGTCTTTTCATTAATCAGTCCTCCTTGCCTCGAGCTGAGCAGGCTTTTCGTGCACTCCAAATCATCACTGAAACAATCTTACCCAATTGCAAAAAAACAATTTTGACTCGTGGATGAACAATCGAAGTACAAAAAGGTTGATTGCTTTTGGTGAGCACAGGATTTCGTTCAGCTCTTGTCTCGACAGCTTGCTATCATGTCCTTGATCTACTCTACGCTCGGACCCATGCAGCAGCTGAAGATATAAAGTTCCCCGCGTTGCCAAAAACAGTTCGACTTTCCACCATTAACCTGCCAGGATCTGTGGATTAGAGTGCGGTACTTGTACATCCAATTGATTATCTCCACGAGAAGGTTTAACCGACATACGATGACTCGACGAAAAGGGCTGGAGAGACAGGAGACGGTTTGTCTTGACAGAAAGTTCGACTCAAGATAGTTCGAGGCCGTTGCCACCGCTTGTTTCTCATGATTCGACCTGGCTACTACATAGAGAGTACAATTTGATCACACTACATCAATAGCATTCCGACGTATTCCACGCGGCATCAATATCTACCAAGAGAGATTAGCTACCTTGAATTCGTGTGTAATCGAATCCATCCTTGGAGATAAACCTTATCACATCATGATAACCGTACAGGCCCAATAACATTTCAGCATAGGATCACTATCACCTACCTCAAAATGGTAGATTAAATGCAGGAAATTGCTTCTACATTGGTCCTAACTTATCCTGCTGGCTGGTCGTACCGACTGATTGGGATAGCCGTCCCTGTGTCTCATCACCCCCGCAGATATCTCCCAATAAATTACGGAGCCCTCGATAGAGAATTATATATTGCGCATGAATCCATCCCAATAACGATATTCGGTCACTCTTTCGTATTGTATGCTAAATCGTGAATCTCTTGACCTCAGAATATCAGGTACATAGGCTTCCAAGTATCTACGAGAACGAATACGATAATGATTGACGAGGAAAAGAAAACCTCGTCGACAACTTCTCCACCGGATTCCAATGAGCTGGATAATCTCGAAGCTCTTGGATATACCGAAGAGCTTCAACGAAACCGATCGTTGTTTACTCTTCTTTTTCAATCGCTTGCAATTGCCGCAATACCTTATGGAGAAGGTGGGCCGCTGATTAGTGCTATATATGGAGGAGGTCAGCTTTCCATATTTGTTGGCTGGATCGTGGTTCTTATTCTAGATGAATGTGTGGCTTTATCATTGAGTGAACTAGCCTCGAGGTATCCAACCTCGGCTGGACCTTACTATTGGTCTTTTCAGGTGAGAAATCTTTTGATTATTCTTGATTCTCTGGTCAAGTTCTACAGACTTTGATGAAGTGATATCTACCAAATTCTTACTAATAGAGTATGGAATCATGATTCTTGATCATGGCTAACTTCTGATAATCTTAGGTAGCAAAGAGACACAAGACCATACTCTCGTTTATCACAGGTTGGGTATGGCTCATTGGAAATTGGACAATCACATTATCCGTCAACTTTGGATTTGCTTCGCTGATATCTGCAACTGTTGCTATGTATCATCCGGATTTTGTTGCATCTAGCTGGCAGCTTACTCTCATATTCTATGCCATTTGTCTCATCACACTAGTAATATGTACATTTGGCAACCGATTCCTCCCTATGGTTGATACAATATGCGCTGCTTGGACGGCCATTAGTATCCTCATCATTCTCATCGCTCTTTCAGTCTCAGCAAAAGAAGTTCGACATAGTGCTAGCTATTCTCTTGGAAATTACGATACCTCTTTCGCTGGATGGGGAGGCTTCACTTTCTTCATCGGTCTTCTACCAGCTGCGTATACCTTTTCTGCAATTGGCATGATCTCCTCGATGGCAGAAGAAGTTTCCAACCCCGCGATCAAAGTCCCAAAAGCAATAGCACTATGCGTTCCTGTTGGCGGAATAGCTGGTCTGTTCTTTATCGTCCCTATCTGTGTAACGATGCCACCTCTCGCTGATGTCATTGGTGCACCTAATGGTCAAGCGATCCCGTACATCTTTCACAGGGTCATGGGCTCTCCCGGAGGCGGCCTAGGTCTTACATTTTTGGTACTTAGCATTACTATGTTCTGCTCAATTAGTATCACAACCGCCGCATCACGCTGTACCTGGGCATTCGCTCGCGACCAGGCAATTCCCGGCTCTAAAATTTTCTCAGTTGTCAACAAATCTTTAGGTGTACCAGTAAATGCTCTCATATTTGTCACTATTGTTCAAATGCTCCTAGGTCTCATCAATCTCGGCAGTAGCAGTGCCTTTACTGCCTTTGTTTCAGTAGGCGTCATAGCACTTTCACTTTCGTACGCTATCCCAATTGGCTTATCATTACTATGGAATAAAAGACGAGAAGTATCTCACGCACGTTGGAACTGCGGGCGTATGGTTGGAACAACTGTGAATGTCGTGGCCTTGGTATGGATTGCATTTGAGGTGGTTTTGTTCAGTATGCCAACAGCATTACCTGTTACAAAAGTGTCAATGAATTATGCAAGTGTGGTGTTAGTGGGCTTTATGGCAATAGCGGCAGTTTGGTATGCTGCTTATGCTAGGAAAGGTAAGTTCTGCCTTGAGATTTGAGCTTGACATTTACTAACGGAGCATAGTGTACAAAGGACCACCAGCTTCAGATGGGTTGTGAGAATTCTTCCATGACCTGCACTGATTTAACATTTATCTTTCTTTTGAATTCTTGTTTTCTTAGAGCTTTCCTACGTATATGGTTTTTCGCTTTGCATATATTCTTTTCTACGTATGTAATAAATGAGCTTTGTATCTATCCCATAATATTATTGACATTCCTAAGCGAAAGTCCCCGTGTCTTCTAGTAAGTCGGGTACCCTACTTTCGGGCCACTTTTTACACTAAAAATGGAATTTTTAACTTTCTTATTTATGAATAGAATTTATTGAAAATTTATATATATATAATTTAAGTCATTTTAAGCTTACCTTGAAAATTTCAGATTTTTAGGAATTTTCTGTATTGAGATCTAGAGCTTTAAAATATCGATTTTTAAATTTGTATAAGAATCATATACAAATTTGAAACTTTTATAAAATCTTTAATAACTTTTTAATAAAAATTATTAAAAATAAACTATAAAATTTTACTATAAATTTATAACATATTTATTTTGAAGGATTTAGAAAAAAAAGAAAATTTCCTATAAATAGATATTTAAAAGAATACCCTCAAAATTACAGGGATTATTTATACTATTTTAAACTCACTATATACTATATCTCTATATTTATTAATTTTTTTTTAATTTTTTTTTTAATTTCTATATAAATTTAAATTCAAAACTTTCAAAAAGATATATAGTTTTCTTTTAATAATTATTATTAAAAAGTTATTAAAGATTTTATAAAAGTTTCAAATTTGTATATGATTCTTATACAAATTTAAAAATCGATATTTTAAAGCTTTAGATCTCAATACAGAAAATTCCTAAAATTTTCCAATTTTCAAAATAAGCTTAAAATGACTTAAATTATATATATATAAATTTGTAATAAATTAGATTATATATTGATAGAGATATTAATAGGCTAAAAAAGCGATTTTTAGTGTAAAAGGGTGGCCCAAAACAGAGGTGGCCCGAAAGTAGGGCGGTCGACTTAATACTTCACTTTTGATCTCCATTCTGCTTACTGATCACAATAACAATGTTCTATCACTTATTAGCTTTTTCATTCAATATGAATTGAAAATAGATTCTAGAGCTTTTTCGTCTAAAAGAAACCAGCCGAATATTCAGGAAGCTTTAAAATCCCTTTTGCCTTTTCTATTTGACGCTATGTCTCTCGCTCAGTGTTCCAATATTCCTCAAATATGAACAACTTCCAATACTTTCGGCCTAATCCGTGAACACTGCTGCAATCAATACCTCAATTGTCGAAACAATGTCAGCTCGAACCTCTCCCTAGCTTAGTGTCACAGGCAATGAACTAGTTAGGTCAGTGGTTATTCTTGGGGTTTGTATCCAAGCCAAATGGGGGCTGACAGCTTCTGAAAGTCCTCCAAGTGATCATCATGCCGAGTTCGATGAGATAACAGAAGCAGAACCTCCTAAAAAAGTCATCGAGCACCAGCACCAGCACCTGTTCCCACAAAGAAAAATTCTGGAGCATAGGCAAAGGCAAAGGCAAAAGGGACAACAGCCAACCCGACGGAGTGCGCGAGTCGAACAACAGCAAGGACAAGCGAAATTACAGCCCAATTTGCAGGCGGTAACTAGTGGAGGTAGACGAGAGACGCGAACCCGAAAGCTAAGCCAACAGGGGAAAGAATCCAATTATTTAAAGAGAGAGCATGCGCCAAAAAAAAGACGGAACAGCGAACCGATTTTATTCAACAAGATGATGTCCAGAGTCAGAAGCGGCCAGCGAGTATTGAGAAGGTTCTTGAGATGAGATATTTGCATGCTTGTTTTGAGAAGTAACATGTATTTTGAGTAGTGTTTTGGGATGGCTGATTGGAGTATTGTTTACGCGAGGTTGTTAGGGAGTTATCTTTTCAAGGAGTGATGGGTAATTGATCAATATACCATTTCATTTATTCTCACTCCCTACTTTGAACGTATTATTTAATGTAGTTTACGTATAAGACCTATGTTTGTCTGAAACTTTTAAACAATAAAACACCATATCTGAAGCCCTCTCAAATTCGAATGTTCGAACCACCAAGCAAGTATCTCTAAGTATTTCTGTTTTCATTGCCCTCCCTATATCTTCTCGCAAGTCTCGGCTCTTAGCTACATCTAAGTAAGATTAGGGCAAGTTGTAATAGTGATGATGTCCAATAGTGATGATGTCAGCGAGCTATCGATCTTGGGAATAGTGCTGTGGGGTCATTTTTGAAGACCGCCCCACCCACTTTGCTGAGTCTTCATCGTGAAACATTTGTGTTATCATTTGAACGGATAAGACACTTGTTCCAATGAGCTTCTGTTTCTTTCGTGTCGCAGACGTCTTGTAACGGGGTTGAGCTCTGGTTCTTTGAGTCGCAAGGTGACCTTTGTGCAAGAAGCGCATTAAAGGTGGATATTTGCTCCACTTTTGCCCCGCTGTCACATAGACGACATCTCTTCCTTCGCACAAAATATCTCGTCTTCATTTTGATACAACACAACACTTTCTCAAGTCTGCGACGTCTGTCTTGAAGCCAAATTGCGAATGACCGCTGATTTCGAAGTCGTAATCATGAGCGCGAATCCCATCGTGTCGAAAACGCCAGGACTCATAAAGAGTGGCGAAATATCCCTTTTTTATCCGATCTTCATTTGCGCTCCTGTGATCTTTTGTCGTTTTCAATTTCCGTCATTAGGAAAACATGTCGTCGTTCAATGCCGAGACCGTAGCGATGCTGGCACATGTAGTTCTCAGGTATGGATCGAAGAGCTAGAGAACGCGCATGTGTATGTCATTTAGCATCTACCAGATTTGGGAGAAGTTAGCCATAAAGCTCGATTTCAAGCTATATGTTCTATCGGAGCTGCAGAAACTGTCTCGCAGGGTGAGATTGCTGAAAGTGCCCTGATTGAAGCAAGCTCTGGAATATACGTCACCTGTTAGTTAAAGGTAACATCAACCAACTATCTTATATATCATCTAAAGGTATCTCCTCAATTGTTGTTAGATACATCCCAGTGCTGCAGTCGTCTTATTACAATATCATTCTCCCAACTATAGCTCCTTCCTCATTAGGCACATGAACTGCTAGATAAGGGAGTAATCTCATCTAGAGACTAGCGGAAATCACTTAACCCTTACACCGGTTTATCTTCATAACTACCATGTGATTTGAATCGTTTGACTCGTGTGTTTACTTTTTTCTATTATATCTACATTTTAATAGGCTATATTTTATAGCTACCTGTTGAATATAGCCATCGCCCCTTCCATCCTTTCCACGATGACGGAATTCGTGTCTACGCGTCGCGTATTCTATCGGCGAAATCTTCCGTTAGGGCATTTAGGGTTTATATTCCGTATCATTACTGGTTTTGCCCTCTCGGTTAGTTAAGAACAAAAGTCTAAAGAGTCACTTTTAGAGAATAAGTGATAGATTCTCGCCAAAAAAAACACGCCAATTTTCGCACTTGTGAAGACGCGTGGGAAGATTAATATATCTGTTGTTCTAATTTCTGTTCCTCGATTTTCTTTTTCTCTTTCTTCTTCGTACCACTCTCACATACTCACACTTTACTACAAGCTCACACATTTACAATGTCTCGCTTTCACTCTTCTTCTTCCACTGGCAGTGCTCCTGGGGCTGCCAGTTCCAATTCTACAAACATGTCGGCCCCTCGCGGTCGTGGGTATCAAGTTCCACAAACCTCTAACTCTCTCCGTCCCCCACCCATCCAATCTCTCCACGTCCCATACGTGTGTGACCAACCAATGGAACCCTCTTTGGATCCTTCAAACATCCATCCACCATCTAACAGGCCTGGAAACCTATCTTCTTCCACAACTTCAGCCTCTACGCAGGCCATAAAAACCAAAAAAAAATCTCCTTTGTCATTGTGTTTGCTTTCTTCTTCTTCTGCATCTTCATCTTCATCCTATTATTCAGATTCCTGTGGATCTTACGAGTCGATCGATTGGTCGGCTCTTGAGATCAAACTTCATCCCATGGCCCCTAAACGCTACAAATCCCCCACGATGTATTCTGACTCCACCCAGGAGGAACATACATCCTCTAACTTCAGCACCGGATCCAGCGATCATTTCCCCATTGGCTCACCTTGCATCAATGTAGGCCCTCTACTTGATGTCAAGGCCCCTCCTCCCAGGCCCTACGTCACTGACGACACATCGGACTCCTTGGATTATCCCATTGCCAAGGCTTCTCCCAGACCCTTCTTAGATGACCCCTTTGCCCCCCCCTCCGGACCTAGGATCTCTACCCCTCCCCTCAAAAAAAGGTTTATATTCCGTGAGGCCACGCCTAGTCCAGGCACCACCCCATCTTCCAAGGATTCCTTCTCAGCCCACCACACTGTCTCCACTTCCTTTGGATCTCCTTCCATGGCCTCAGTTTCCTTGGCCCCCTCAAATGGCCATTCCTGTTCCTCTTCTGTCTTTGCAGAAGATGGTTCAAACCCTCCTTCTC
Source organism: Botrytis porri (assembly GCF_014898465.1). NCBI lineage: Eukaryota > Fungi > Ascomycota > Leotiomycetes > Helotiales > Sclerotiniaceae > Botrytis > Botrytis porri. The sequence goes on along the minus strand of NW_024066081.1, from coordinate 1,400,965 downwards.
CTCCCCCCCAGCTACCTGTAGTACACATGCAGCCCCGCTTGTTCAGATTAGCCAGACCCAAAACTTTCACTCAGCTCTACCTGCAGCAGCCCCGCTGCTTCAGGCGAGCTAAACCCAAGACTTTTACCCAGCGGTGGTCAGAAATGATCCTTGAAGAGCAAGTCCTCGAATCTCGAGCCCACATCATCACACCAGTTCGACCCTTGAGTCAAAGTCCGATGGCAACATCAGACTCTGGTTGTGAAATTGTCGCTCAATCTCCTTTGTCAGATCCCTTCTGCTTATCCCGAGAGCCCAGCTCATCCCCGGACCCCATTCTTTCCACAGAGCCCATCCCATCCCCGGAGCCTGTTCCCTCCCCTAGTCCCCAGGCCATTCCCAGGAGAAACATTGGTAGGTTCCACGATGCACGCCCATTTTCATCCTCATCCTCATCCGAGGATGAATCAGACACCACCGCAGATTACCCCTCCTCCCTAGGCGACGACCCCTTGGACACTCCGGAGCCAGAGACCATCCCATGGACCATTGCCCCAGTGCAATCCTGGATATTCCGGAACGCCTCGACCATCAAAACGGTCATCAAATGGACTCTTGTTGCAGCCGCAATAATCCTTCCAAAGATCCTTTGGAAATGGTAAATGGAATCACCCCCGCCGCCCTCCCTTCCCCCATGCAAGTGAACTAACAAGCCAACTAATCACTAATCACTAACCCCAGCACCCTGAATTTTTTTGACTGAAAGTAATGAAAAGATACACACATAAATCACCCTGGACTCCTGGACCCTTGGACACAAACGCAAGTATATCCCCCCCCTCCTCGCTAACTACTAATCTAGGTGGCCAGAGATGATCCACGTCCTCGTCGTTCTGGCTGGAAACCCTCAAGTGAGGGGCTAACGGATCAACCCCACTCATTGCTTTTGAACTTTTGGTAAGTTTTGCGCCTTTTTCAGATTTCTTGATTATACGCTAACTTTTTTTCTCCTATTTTTTTTTTGGCGAACAATGCAAGGAACCGTCGCAAATATTTGGAGAATCGCTGTGCTTGGATTTGTGGCCTCAATATCATGGGATCAGATCAGCGAGATCAAGTGGTGTGGTAATCAAAATGTGGATTTCATATTTCGATTACGAGCTTGGTAATCTGTCAACAAGACAGAGATGTGGAATATGAAGGCTGTAGCTAGAGATAGAATGTAAGCGAGGATGAGAAGAGTAGCAACGATGTAACAAGAGATTAGGGTAAACACAAGAAAATCTTATATCAAGTCTAGAGAGCATGTGCGAGAGCTACAGTTTCAGAACCATCAGTGAATGCGCGGCTAAGAACTCAAATCAGATACTGTTTTGTCCTTGTTTTGTTGAATTTTGTCATTATGTGGAATACTGATCTTTTAGTTACATTTTCCCCGTCATCGTTGCATTCCCTGCGTTCTCCCAATTTTCTCAAAATTATCCAGTCTAGCTCGTTGTTCCTATTCTATCACCTTTTCTATGTTCTATTACACCCGCAATTTATCTGCATTCTCAATACTAAACCCACGCTCCGAGTGTCGGTGAAGTCCTTTACCCATTTGCCACTGCTGAGATCATTCTCGAAGTAACCAAGCCATAGTTATCATAAAGAGTAACAATTGTCTAAATTAGTTGAGTGTATATCTCCATGCTTGTCTACCTTGGCGCCTCTATAACAAAATCAACAGATTTCAGATTTCATTACCATGGGCCAAAATTCCAGTAATACTCAACCCTCAAACTTGTTCCGGCGGCGCACTGAAACTATTAAACCACTCCACTATCGCCTTCGGTGCATTATCCTCGGATATTTTCTCCAGGTTCGTCCATGTATCTTCAGCATTTTCTTTCGCCCTTACAAACATTTTCATCTCGTACTCCTTCACAGCATCCGAAATCGAAGTTTCCTTCTTCCCAGCCGAGATGATTCCTTGCGCCAACTCTAAAGCATCTAACATTGCCGAATTGACCCCTTCTCCAGCAAATGGCGTCATAAGATGTGCCGCATCTCCAACTAATGTCGCGTTGGCTTTATGTTCCCACGTGTGACCAGTAGGTAACATACACAGCTGTACAAACTGCGGGATTTTTTCCTCATCCAACCCTCTTTCTAGCAACTCCCTGACTCCTCTGCCAAAATTGGCAAAGGTACCATATTCGCCAAGAGTTTTCTCTTTGAGCTGCTCAAGGTCTAGAGAATTTAAGCCTGCTTCGTTGCAATAGTTGATATCTTCGTTCTGTATCCCAACATACACTCTTGCTGAATCCATCGAGCCCCTCTGACTCAAAATAAATCTCTTTCCACCCAGCGCCCAGAAAGTTCCAGTTCCAACCATCTTAGCTATTTCTGGGAATCTCTTGGTGATATTTGGAATCGTCAACATCATCCAATGCACACCACTAAAATATGGTTTCACGTCCGTCAAGAGTGGGCGAACCTTTGACCATGCTCCATCTGCTCCAATCACCAGATCACAAGCATGAGAACTCCCATTTTGGAATATGATGGTTTGTTGCTGGGGATTTGAAGGATTTGGAGAAACGGATTGGATTCTATGTTCCCATTGAATGACATTTCCAGGAAGTGAAGACACAAGCAATTCGATCAAACTGTTCCTTGAAATTTCAGGTCGCTCTTCATTATGGTTGGGAGCCTCGAATTTGATGTCTCCAAAACGATCACAGATGATGTGTTCTTCGCTGCATTCTGCGGTGAGTGAGCGGAATGCTTGGAGAAGCCCACATGCTGCGAGTGCGCGTTGTCCTGATTCCACATGAAGATCTAGAGAGCCGGATGGAACATTGACAAGATCTGGAGAGGGACGAGATCTGAGATCATAGATGGTGAATGGTATCTTATTGCGGTGAAAGAGAGAGGCGAGGACTAGGCCGGATGGCCCTGCACCGATAATGGATATTCTTGGAAGCATGGATAGATGATTGAAGGCGTTGAAGTATATGTCGCTTTCAAGCTGTGTTTGGTTATTCTGGTCTGACTTGACAGAGTGAAATAGATTCAGTACTGTGGTCGACTTATATATGTTCTCTAACTTCTAAGTAACTAGCCCCATATTTAGGCCGGCACGATCTCGTGCAATGCCTTGTATGAGTTACTACCCATGCTATATGATTTAAGAAGCCTCGGGCTATTCGAGCCATTCAATAGGTCCCGACTGAGAAACGTAATTGCGGAGTTCCCCAAAGAAATACTTTAACGGGTTCCGAGAAGACTTCGGGTCCGTCTAACTCCCAAGATTGTGACTTGGAGCGTTACGCTGAACACATCAGACAACCGATATTTAATGATTATAGCTATTTTTAAAGAAGTCTGAACATAAATACTCAATGGGATATGTCAAAACTCTCGAAACTATGAAACGTCACTGTAGCAGGAGTATAGTGAGGGGTAAACAAGAATTACTACTTCGGCACATAGGGGAGACTGTCACCCTTATAAACGCAATCACTGTAAACTTTAAGAAACTTACCAATATTGTGTCCTAATTTGGTGAGATTTGATCGAGAGCTTGATGCTATCCTAATTCCTCGCCGTGTACTCCTTGAGTTGTTGATTTTTGTCTACATACGTGATTCAAAAACTGCTGTGGAATGAATGATTGGCAGATGCTGATAAGCCCGATTGAACCTCGGCTCAGGGGTCGAGCATACAACCACCGCCATGACAGTATCATCTGGAATCGAAATACTTTGTGAGACAATGCGCATTGCCAGGCTGAATATGTGAGTCAATTAGGACATTGGTATCTCACATTAGCGACAATGACAGGAGCACCACCATTGACAGGAATTCGCGTTCTGGAATTCGCAGGCCTAGCTCCAGGTGAGTACCCCCGCATTACCCCAGATTCCATTGCATCCCCATTAACATCAATTGTAGGACCTTTTGCAGGACTTCTTCTAGCAGATTATGGAGCATCAGTCCTACGTATCGATCGCGCAGTTCCTAATCTCACCCATTCTTCCTCAATTCCTCCACCAACCTCCGATCTCCTTACCCGACACAAATCCTCTATTGCAGTTGACCTCAAAGCAAATGCGGGAATATCCTTCGTCAAGTCTCTGGTTGCGCATGCTGATATCATAATTGATCCATTCCGGCCAGGGGTTTTGGAAAAACTGGGACTCTCACCAGATGTTCTCCTCAATCTCAATCCTCGTATCATTCTTGCCCGAATGACTGGGTTCCGCCGTGACGGGAAGTACAAAGATATGGCCGGGCACGATATCAACTACATAGCAGTTTCAGGGGCATTATCACTGCTTGGGCGTAAAAATGAGAAGCCATTACCACCGGCGAATATACTTGGGGATTTTGCGGGAGGAGGAGCTACGTTGTTTCAGGGAATTTTACTCGCCTTGCTAGCGCGAGAGAAGAGCGGAAAGGGGCAAGTTGTGGAAGCGAATATGGTCGATGGGAGTGCATATCTTGTAACGTTTCCGAGATTGTTGATGAAGACTCCTATGTGGAATAACCCGAGAGGAGAGAATACATTAGATTCGGGGAGCCCGTTCTACGATACCTATGAAACAAAGGATGGGAAATACATGGCGGTGGGTGCTCTGGAACCACAATTTTTTAAAGAGTTGGTTAAGGGGCTAGGATTAGAAGAGACTGACATTGAAGAGACGAGAATGGATAGAAGTACATGGCCAAAAATGAGGGAGACTTTCACCAGATTATTCAAGGCCAAAAAGAGATCTGAGTGGGAGACCATTTTCGATGGAACTGATGCGTGTTGTACACCTGTTCTCGATTATGGTGAACTCTAAAATGACACCGACAGAGAAGGTGATCAAAGACCGATCGTTACACTTAGAGAGACACCGTCTCTCGCAATATCTAAACATAATAGTCAGGACCCATCAATTGGCCAAGGCCCTGGCGTTGAAGGAGGAAGTTACACCGGCAAGCCATTATATCCTGGACAAGGTGGGGAGACAACAATCGAGCAATGGCTAGGATGGAAAAGAGGAAAAGACTATGATATTGAAAATGGTGGTTTGGTTATGAAGAGCCATTCGAAATTATGATCCACCATTATATCCCATTTCAAACACCTCGACTCTCTTGTTCATTACCACTGCCTCCGTTATCATTCTAGAACACCCCAAACACATGTCTATACTCCGACATTCAGGACCAGAACCAGAATCAGAACCAGAACCTCGAGCCGTCCCCGCCTACCATCCTTATACCAACTCCGTTTCCATATCCCGACCACCGATGATATGCCCCCAAGCGAATGCAGCAAATTTGTAGCTCGACAAAACTCCAGCTTAAGCTTCGAACGCAGAACTCCCTTAAACAGAGATTAGTTCAATGTTAACCAAAATGAGCCATCATGAAGTGGACTTACAACTCAAATCCTAAAATCATCATCATCTAGCTCAATAAGCATTGACGGACTTGGAGGTGGATTTGGAGGAGGAGATGGCGGATCATCTCTTGACATGTTTGATGCCGAGACAAGTTCGACCTTTTGACAACGAGATATACGTCGGTGAGGTGCTCGGACTTGTGAAGCTCCGAGTGATAGAGCTGGAGGAGCAGCTTTACGCTGACGCTGCTGAAGACGCGAAGAGGAAAGATTTGCTTGAGCAATAGCCATCTTCCTTATCTGACCCGAAAGAAAGATTATGGAAAATGTATAGAAATCAAAGGAAAAGAATTTATCATTGATTCCGAAATTAGATGTGGATAAGGTTGGTTATCTCCCGTAAGAAGAAAATATGATGCTTAAAAAAGTAAAATCCAGGCAAGCAAGTCACTATCGGAGGATTACCTAGATGGAAGTTGAAAGTCTCTAAAAAGCACTTGGGGGTCAAGAAACCACTTTCTTTGCCGACCTTCTATTGTACTTAAATAGCTTGTGCTGTTCCTCCTCTCTTCTAGATCTATCACAAAATTGTCAAATGTTCCATGGGCGTCTTCGATACCCGCAAAATGCTTCGACCTGCGTTTGTCACACGGAAGCCCTGTCTAGACCCTACATACAACATAAACCGTACTCCCGACGGCTCTTGGAACCCTCGAGAGGACAGTGACATTCATTCGGTCTTGACCTCTGGTTTTCTAAAAAGTCATTTCCAATAAATAGATACTCGTTGAACGAAGCCTTCCAATTCTTGGGAATACACACACAGAACGCTCGCAATAATAACACAGCACACCGCAAGAAAACGAGAAAAAAAAGGAACACCAACAATCAATCCATCACCCGGGAAGCGGGCACCAGAGAAAATCCACGCGTTCCAGAAGCAAACATTCGGAAATGCGACAAATCACATTTCGCTAATCTCATTTTCTGGAATCCTCACCGCGCATAGGATAGGATAGGATAGATGAAAGAAAAGCAAGCGATATCGGGGAAGAGTCATCGCATCGCTTCGCATTGCATGAATGAATACTCAGTATGTCTGCATATCCTTCCTCACGAATTTTCAACCTACCAGCACCAGGATCGCTCATCTCTCTCGGCAGGTTGCACCCCTGATTTGTCTGCAAGTAATTGCATCTCTCGTCGCATTTCCTCGCACAAACAAACACCTCCTTCTATCTATCTATCTATCTACCCTTCGTATGTACGTACAAACACTTAAAGCCTCGCGAAGTACCGAAATTATGTCCCGCCATAATACCACCAGCACGGTACTCGTACACTTGTTGCTCCACACTCGTCCTCCACATATTCTCCACCATTCTCATTTCCAAAGACCCGGCCACGAAGTCCGTTAGTACCACATGTTCTCACAGAGAAAAAAGACACAAAGACACACATACACACACACTCTCTCTCTCTCTCCACATCTCCCACACCAACCGACCGCGACCCCCCCCCTAGCTCCCCCCCAAATAATCAAGCATCTCTCCAGCATTCCCGTGTCCCCGTATCCCCATTTCCTGTTTCCCGTCTGTATTCTCAAGAGATCTTGTGTACGATCTAGACATTCTCCCGATGCGCGGGTGTGACGTGCTTTCTATTATCTCGAATCGGTCTCTATCCCCCTTTCCCCGCAAATGTGCTTCATTTTGCAGGCGCAACAACCCCAGACACGGCAAGGCAAAGAAGGTTGTTCGGGGTTCGCGTTACATCCAACCAAATCTACGCAGCGATGTCTTACGGAAGGGAAGTTGATGAAACACTAACACTCGATACGAGCAAATCTTACGATTGTGTACGATTCCGCCGGTGTGGTAGCGCGAGCACGTCATGTTGTGTAAGGCCCCACATTCAATGCGCAAAAATCATTGGTAGGAATTAATTCTCTCTTTCTTTGCAAATGGGGCAACTAATCTAGATACTAAGTTATGTCCCTGAAACTAGTTGTAGGCACCAATAAACGAGGCGGAAAAAGATTGAAGAAAGAGAACTAGAGAGTTACAACCATTTCGCTGTAAACAACATTAAAGTCAAGCTTGCCATTCATTCATTCGCCTTATGCTTCCAAACCAAGATAGGTATTCTCGAATTGGTGTATTCTCGGTACGCTCTTTCCCTTCCATGTCCATCACCGCGTCCATGTATTCCACACATCATTATGCTCCACGCCAAAGAAAAGTAGGTATCGTATGTGGTTGTGAGATAGAAAAAACGAGTCTAAGGTAAATGGGCCAACACAGTACTTTGCGGCGAGTATCTAATTAACGTTTCTCGGTTGCTTCCCTGCCTCGGACTTTCTTGACCCGGAAGGGTCGCTGCATTCAATTCGGACAGTAGCTTTATTGTACTTGACTAACAATTTCGCTCGCCTTGGAAAGTGATTCAACCATTTGTTGACATTCCTTTCTTCTTCGAACGGTGTAGTCGCTTTCTTTCAGCAAATCATCAAGAGTATCGGTTCTGTACATGTTCTCGAGAAGCTCTCTTTGCATTTCATCCTTGGTGTATCTACAAAAGGTTAATTACATATAAATTGCGAATCACTCAGGGATTCTTACTGGACAAGGTTAAGCATAATGGCTTTTGGTACCATATCAATCATGGTTCGCTTTACGATGTTGTAGTACGAGTTGATGAGTAGTTCTTAAATGACTTAGCTATGACAACCGAAAGTGTGTTAAAATTAGACTTACTGATAATCTCAACTTCTGTGCCTTCTCTCTCTGACAAAGTTCCAGAGGCCTTAAGAATTGGTGGTGGGGCTTCCATGGCAGCCATCTTCTTCTTATTTTTGGAGGCAAAGAAACTTCCAAAGAAGCCTCCATTTTGTTCGCCCATTCCATCAAGCGTTGGGCTTGCTGTACGTGCAGGCGTTGATGGGATTGGCTTTCCTGACTTGGGGTCAACCTGGACGGGCTTTGCTGCATTATGTCTTTCACTAACAATAGCCATAGCCTGTGAAATTATTAGTACAAGTTGTAAAGTGATGAACATCAAACTTACTCTGTGACCGTTGAGGAAGTCGGGATGGCCGGTATTGATATAGCAAGATTCCATTGCCACTAAATCTTTTACGAGCTTATTGGCGGGATCCATGGCTTTCTTAAAGAATGCAATGACGACAGCATGGAATTTCTCCTTGAGTGAAGGATACCTGCGGAATAGCGGCTTGGCAAGAAGTTGAGTAAGGATCCTGACCAGCTCGTCGTATACCAACGAAGCGCACTTCAAACTGGGTTCTTCCAGGCGCTTAATTTGTTGTTTAACGATTAGTTCGAAAGCAGTGGTACCGACAAATAGTGCAGGGGAAGAACCAGAGGAGTTATATAGAATAGTTCTAATGTCAATATCCTTAACTTGATCAAACGGATCCACAGCCTTAACACCATTCGAATAAAGTTCGTGGAAGACGAAACTAATTCTAGCACCACCTGAAAGTTCGACACTAGAGAGCTCCTGGTTGTTACCCTCCAAGACTGTCCGCCATTCATTTGTGAATTCTGTAATGATATTGAGCACAATGTTTGCACTATTTCCAAGCATCGAATCTCCAAGACCTGCCAACTCCGCAGTGTACTTTTGTAACGAAGTCTGGATACGAGCCTTGATATCTGGGAGAGTTTGCTTAATGTGCATCATTAAGATGAGGTTTAGCTTTCTGGCGAGGTATGGAGTTCCGCAATATGTGCTCTTGTTCTTGTATGCTCGGTGGTTTTCGAAGAAGTTCTTTTCGTTTTCCAATGCTGCGGTAATCTGCTTCTTATTGTCGATATCCCTCTGACCTCTGTTGACAACTGGAACATAACCTAATCTCAGGGGAATAATTCTTCCAGCCAAAATGTCCACAACATCAGTTCCGTCATCCATCAAATCGACCTTTGTCAAAACACCAATAGTTCTTTGACCTTCTGGGTCAACTTCTCGCGCAAGCTTCAATCCATCGGAGTTGGCCAAATCGGTATTGGCACCTGTAACAGCAAGAATAATAGCGTTTGGTTTACTGATTTGCTTGAGAACCATCTCCTTAATCTGTCTTTCAATATCTCTTGGTTGATCTCCAACTGGAACCTTGGTCAAACCAGGCAAATCGACTAGAGTAAGCGTGAGAACATTTGGGGAGTATATGCGAAGATTGATAGGAGCTGGGGAGATTCCCGCATTTCGACCAGTTTTCGCCTCTGTTTCCTTCACAATCTCCTCTCTAATCTTATTGAAGTCATGAAACTTTTGCCCGGGAATATGAAGAAACTCGCCCCATTCATCAGCATTCGCTTCTTTATCACCGCCAGCGGCCAGTTCCTCCGAGTCCTTTACCCCGTTTGATTTCGCGGGAGCGGGTCGATTGATAAGTTGTAAGATAAGGGGTCGTCTAGTAACAATACCGGTTCCTCGAGGTAAACTGCGCATCATCATAGATTTAGCATATGTATAACACTGCGGATACGTACGTGGCAGACTCACAAGTCTCTCCCAACTATGTTTTCTAAGACCGAACTCTTTCCACTCGACTGACTTCCCACCACTGCGATTTGGGGAAGATCTATGGGATTTTGTACACCGACGGTCGTGAATACATCCTGAAGCTTATTCACCAATCTGCAACATTTGTTAGCTATACGGCGCAATGAAATACAGCTTAAGGAGGTCCCAACGTTATAAGACCGGGGTCAGAGATACCGCCTTGTGCGGCCATGATTGCGTATGAGTGATGATTTTCAAGGGAGATGGATAGTTTGAGGGTATAGCGAGATCTTTCGGCAAGCTTGTCACTTGTCACTTGTTGGGATTTTCTGGTTTGGGAAAATGGAAGTTGGAGAAGTTCCTCTTTTAGAATGCGACTCCTGTTGATATTCTGTTGTTTAGGCGTGCGAGGCCAACGTCCACGAGGTGAGGCTAGTAATATGGCCCGTGCTCAGATCCTCAGCAAGATGGATAACTACCTTTGGCTTGGCTTGGGTTTAGATTATCATATGAGTGTCAGTATCTTGAGGATAAAAGTCTGCTCGTTTTTGATAATTGCTGGTAAGAAGGATTGTTTGTTTTTAAGAGTGAGTAAACCCCAAGTGTCCAAGGACGCTCTATTAAATCACAAAATATTGAAATGCTTGAATGGATGAGAAGTCTCTGAAATCCAGTGGGGGCGCGGGGTTGATACCCAAGCCAAGGAGGGAGTAGAGGAGTCAGAAACAGCTCACATATATTAGGTACTTGTTAAATCATAGCAAAGACATTTACTCATCTATTGGTCTCTAGCGCAGTGAATTCTTCGTATGAAATACACAGCAAAGAACAAACAAGCCCATTAGCTTCGTCATCACCCTTACGACGCATACTCGCCAGAGCATTAGGCATCTGTATATCATAGAAGACAAGCACGTGCCCAACCCCCTTTCCAACATTTACGAATACGCGGATAACTTCCACCACCCAATCCCACCATGTCGCCCAGAATCATCACTGTCATCGGATCTCTCAATACCGACCTCGTAACGCTTACCCCCCGCGTTCCCACTGGCGGCGAAACTTTAACCGCGACCTCCTTCAGTACTGGTCCTGGTGGAAAAGGTGCCAATCAAGCTGTGGCATGTGCTCGTCTTTCAAGACCCAATCCCGCTTCCGCTCCATCTCATACTAGCGATGTTTTCGTCAAGATGATTGGTGCTGTTGGTGATGATGAGTAGGTCTTTTATTTCTCCTTTACAAAGAATCGCAGTACAATTCCCTATTTTACATACATGCCTACAAATGGGGTTCTCTCATTCTGTTATCTTTACTTCCAAGTCAAGGACTTGATGTAAGGCTTCTATTCTCGACTCTTTTGCTGTACGATTGGTTTTATAGTACCAATTGTTGTTCGTTGAATAAAAAAAGTACAAGCTCGAACAGTAAAAGAACGGGCTATTTTTATGCTCCACCATTTTTGACAGTTCAAGCGAATCAACAAAAGGACATACAATAGATAACGACAGAGAAGAAATCCCTCCATCGTCCAAAATTATCAGATTTCCCCAGTCTCCTCAACTCAATTTATAAAATATCTAATCACTCCCATTTTCATATTCGAACCCCAAAGCATTCCACATCAATTCCTCTCCCAAACCCTCAACCCTCCAAACTCCACAAACTAACACCCCCCAAGATTCGGTCCCTCCCTCATCTCCTCGCTCAAAGAATCTCTCATCGACACAGCTTCGATCGAAACCATCCCCGACCAATCCACCGGCGTAGCAGTAATCCTCGTAGAATCTGACAGCGGCGAGAACCGTATCCTACTCTCTCCAGGTGCAAACCACGTGAGTCACCCAACTTCCATCATCTATCCCATTCCAGATCTAACACCATTCCAACCCAATTTTACTCCCCAATTTTACTCCCCAATTTTACTCCCCAATTTTTCTTTACAAGCTGCTACATACTAACCCACAACACAACTTAGTCCCTCCTCCCCTCCACCTTCACCACCCCCTCCTCCCTCAGCACCCCGCACCCCACCCTTCTGGTCCTACAACTCGAAATCCCCCTCCCTACCGTCCTCCAAATCCTCACCCTCGCCTCTAGCCTCTCCATCCCCGTCCTCCTCAACCCCGCGCCCGCCGTCAAACTCCCCGACTCCGCCTACCCCTCCATAACCCACCTGATCCTCAACGAAACCGAAGCCGCCATCCTTACTTCGCGTCCCGTCTCCGCAGTCGAAGATCCTGCTTTTGAGTGGCGCGCGGTCACAAATGAGTTCCTGAGCAAAGGTGTCAAGACGGTGATTGTAACGCTTGGATCGAAAGGTTAGTATATCATTCCTTCATGATGAAATCAAAATATATTCATTTCCTCCCCTCCCCTCTCCACCCAAACCCCAAAGCTAACCCCCTCCCCCTCACCCCCCTAGGAGCCATCCTCGCCACCTCCAAAACCTACACCCACATCCCCGCCGAATCCAACATAAAAGTAGTCGACACCACCGCCGCGGGCGACACATTCGTCGGCGCCTACGCCGTCGATCTTGTGCGTCATACCTCTCCAACCGGCCAATCCACCGATCAGGATCACGATCACGAGAAAATCCTGCTCTCCGCCGTTCGGAAAGCATGTAAAGCGGCCGCGCGAACAGTCGAGAAAGAGGGTGCTCAGAGTGCGATTCCCTGGGCGGATGAGATTGATGTGAAGAGGAATTAGTCTTTACACTACTACCTAGGTACTCGAATTTATAAATCTAGAGAATTTTAGAGATTCTCTTCTTTTGATAGAAGAGAATACAAAAAAAAATACTAGCAGAGTACTCAACATATCAAGATTTAACTTCAATGTTACCATGCAGTTGATTCGCATTCAATGTATTAGATAATATCTATCATATCACATCATGCCATGCATTTGCCTTGCCTTGCCTCACCATTCCATCCAACCACATCTCATTGAATAGCCCTGACTCGATTTACTCGCCATCAATCCATCAGCGTATACGTAAAGGTCTAAAGCATTGAAAAACAATTTACAAAAACGCATACTGACTAAAACTCCATCGCCGTTACCGTATGTTATGTCCCAAACACCATTGATGCCTACCCATATGCAATCCTTCCTGCATTCCACCAATTCGCCACCCCGAAAGTTGTATGTAACGTGAATGAATAAGAATAAAGTTGATGAACGATGCAGAACAACGAAACGAGAAATTGTGTTGCCATTTCTCATAAAGCATTACGAGATGCCCGTGTACTGGCGTGTAATTTCCAATCACCAGCCATTAGATTCACGCTGCGAGCCATTGAATATATTTTGTTTAGAGACTCCCTGAATGCTATTTTCACTCGACCATCTGGTACATTTGTTAGCTCGATTAATGCCTTGATCAGATGGTATGAAACTTACATTCGAACTTTGCCGTCATCACCAGCGGAAGCGAACATTCTTGGATTCATTGGGTTCCAAGAAACCGCATTGCAGCAACCTTTCTTGTGAGCTTCTAGTTTTTCTACCACTGAACCGTTCTCTCGGTGGTATATCACAACATTGCCTTCTATAAGTGAATCTGTTAGTAATGTAGGCGTGCAATCCAAAATCTGAATCTTACCTTCACTTCCGCTAACTACAAAACTTTCATTAGCACCACCGAAAGAGCTTCTGATAATGAATTCACCCCCTTTATCCCCAGATACGAAGGTTCGAATTGTTTCGCCGGTGTCTATATCCAGCATGCGTGTTTCTCCAGAATTACAGTGTATCAGCAAGTGCCGTGAATTATCGCTGACGCTGATTGAGCATAGTTGAACTTTGAGGTCCAGCTCATATTCAAGCTCGCGAGTTATGAAATTATAAACATAGAGATGAGTCAAATGTTCGATAGCCACTAGTCGGCTTCCGTCCGGTGTGAGTGCTATATCTCGAATACGATGGTCTCGGCCCCAGTCATATACGAGCTCACCATTGAGGTTCCATTGGCATAAGTTCTTTGTGGTAGCTAAGCTGCCTGTGATAAAGTATTGTCCATCCGATGTCCATACACAACAGGACACAGGCTCCCCAAAACGAGGGAGCTTCGTCAACAAATCGCTAGTCTAAGAAATTAGTAAGAGGATTTTGACTATGGACTTCTAACTTACTGCAGTATTCCACAACAAAGCTCTGTTATCACGGCCACACGTGACCATTCTCGTGTCATCAGGACTCCAAGCAAAAGAACAGACTCCACCTTCATGTTCAGAAAAGGAAGTATGAACACTGAAAGCCGGAACATTATAAATAATAAGAACCCCATCGCTTCCGCAGCTTGCCAATAGAGTTCCATCATGTGAGAATTTTGTATCCCATACTTCACCAGCATGTTTGGTAAGTTCGATGATGGGTCGCAATGGAACGTTACTTCGGTCACATGTATGATCCTGGTACAGCGAAGGTGACTCATGTGTGTTGTGATAAACACATGTAGATATCTGATGTCGTTTTACTTGGTCAAAAAGTGTGGCCAAGCGATTCTCAGGTAACATGGCTGATGGTGAAATACACCCTAGGAGAGTGTTAGTATCACATAGTAACCGAAGCCAGTAACGAAAATCTTACTAGATAGGTGTGAGAGGAGTAAATGTCTGGATTCTCCAGCGGCCCCATCCCAATTAGCCTTGACCTTAAGGTCCGCAGGTGTACACATCAGTAGGCTAGTACAAGCGATCAGTGTTTAGTCTAGATAAAGATTGTAGAAATATATCAACAAAAACATACCTTGATAGAAAATGCAACTTGGCGGTATCTTGATATAGTGGAGTAAGCTCAGAGCGCAAAACATTTATTGCTCTGCCCATGTCTTTTCGTTCAAGTAATTCCAAGAACTTTTGTTGCCGCATCCAGAACCTCATAATGTTCTTATCTACACCATCTCGAAGAACCAATCCATCTCCGTGAATATTAACTCCGCCTTCCTCTGTAGATCCCCCAAAAAGCAGTTCTTCAGCTTCGATCCACTCGCCCTGTAAAACTGCATTTCGGAAAGCTGCTACAATCGGACTTTCAAGATCATAACCACTTTCCTGACTCAATCTCGCTGCAGCACCATTGTAGCCCAAACCTGTCAAAGCTTGGATCAAGATCCTAGTGACTTCTTCTCTATCATGTCCAAAATATGTCGATGTAGTTCTGACACCTGCATCTGAGTGCCCATTGGTGCTCGATCCATTCATGGCTACCGAGGAAGAATGTGCACCATTGGCAGAATTTGAGAGGGCTGTCTTGTGTAGACGAGAAGTCCCGGCTCCATTTGAGAATGGTTTCGGGCTACCGTTCGAAGTACTATCCTCTCCTTCAGATCTCATACTAGCACTTTGACGTCTTCTTTTATTGCGGTGTTCGCTTTCTAGGTTTGAAGGATTCGAAGAGTCTCCAGGACTCGAAAAAGTATTTGATTGTTCCCCTCGGTCAATAGTATGATCTCGACGTCTACGACCGAGGACTTGATCTTGAGCACGTCTCGGCCGGAGTTCAGCTTGAGGTGTACCGCGAGTTCTAGCAGCTTGGCTTGCGGGATCTATGTTATATCTGTCGAAAGAAGGCGGAGCGTCGACTTGATCTGTTCTGTGATGAGATGGCGGTAGAGGGGCTTGGGCTGAGAAGACAGTGCTGGTTGATCGTGGAGGGGAAGTCGGGATGGGTGGGTCGTCGGGAATGGATAAGGATGGTAATGGTATATGGGGGTTGTCGTCTGCCAGGACGAAATCTGCGGAAGTGCCGCTGCGTGAATATAGATTCTAGAGAGGGGCCTCAAGAATCTTGTGGGGGTTGTTGAATTGAAGTACGAAGATGCAAGTTGTTGTAATGCAGGCCAAATTCAAAGTAAATCAAGTATAGAAAGTCTGGGGTTGTCGTGGTTAAATGCTCGCCTTTGCATCTGCGAGACGAACAGAAGCTCGAGCGAAGTAGAAGCTGCTAATAGAGTGAATGATTAGAATCGGTCAAAGAGGTGGGTTTGAACAAAACTTGTGGAGTGAATTCGAATGTTCATATGGAGAGAGGTGGAATAGATGAATGAATCACAAAGGATCTTATTAATGTTAGGTATTCACATACTTATTATTATTCGTTGTAATAAAAGTATAGAGTTCGTGATGATTTTAAAGTCGAAAAATCGATTTATCGATTTATCAAGTCAATCAAGCTCTCTCTTCATGGATGTAGGGTAGTGTATTTCTCATTGTAACTGTAATAAGTCCGGTAATCGAAGGATGTCGGACAGGTGACAGGTATTTGGGGTTCCAGCACATGAGGTTATGGGGATGATACCTGGGTGGGTAGGTAGGTATGGTATGTGTGCTATGTACAGAGTAATACTGTAATACCGGTATGTGCTTGGATTAGGAATACGGTGGACCATTCGATCTTTCCAGTCAGCAAGCGTCCGTCACCCTTTACCAACCCACCCTATCATGATTCTTATCAACCTGAAAGTGCCCGTAGATACGAAAGCGTAATAAGCTGTTAGACTTTGGAAGAACATGTGCTACATATAAACTTAATCTACCACCCACCCACTCTGTGACTGCACATCTGCACATGGAACTGACTGGTGTTGATTCACATTATGATGCTGGATTAAGAGAAAAGGGCATGCAAGGAGGGATATGTGACCTCATCAAATGAACTGTACTATGGTTTGAGAGAGGGGGAGAGAGAGAAGTAGGAATATGAAATGAATGAATGAATGAATGAATAGATGAGAATACCTACCGATATATCACATAGCTCTGGTGAGCACCGACGTAGGTATTCTTGAGAAAGAGAAGGCGGCCATCATCTATATACATACATAGTACCTATATACCCAGTAGATACCTACCTACCTACCCTACCAAGCCTCCTTCTTCACTCAGGTCAGGTCAGGTACGGTACCGAACAACACTCATTATTACTACGGAGAGCCATCATTATGATAAGTGCACTCACCCTTATGAACATCCCTCCCGCCATTTACTAACCATTCTCGCCATTATCCGCCCTCGCCGCTGTCCATAACCTTACCAATTGAAAGCCTGCACTATTATTTAAAGATCATCAATGGTTGGGGAAACTTAGGATAGGAATGAAGGCGTGTATCTAGAGCGGCACGAGCCGTATTTAGTAATAAATAGGTACATACCTACCTACCTAGACAAATTACCTACTCTGTATGATAGATTGATACCAGGTAAGTGTACCCAGACCTTCAAATCGTATCTGTGAGTAAAAGCTTCAAGCCTTCCTGTAATTGTAATAATAATAAGGCTCAGGTGTACGATGTACGTACTGTATTGTAAAAGGCTCCTTCCGTTGACCGACTGATATCCATATCCACTTGGTTAATTGTTCTCTCTCTCTCTCTCTCTCTATCATTGATCCTTTTTACATGTCATGTAATCGTACATACTACATCCATTGTACATATCCCACGACCACCTAATTTTCAATTCGGAGTTGGTTGGCTAATGATTAAATTCCCATTGTCTCCATCCTTGATCCTTTTATGTCACTTGGTCTTCGTCCTCGTTTGAAAGCTCGGCCCTCATTCTTAGATCTCATCAAAATCCAACATATTGATACCTTGTCAATAGCTCCAGTCGAGCTTAATCAAGAACCATTACCACAACTTCCTCTATCACCCCCTCCAACAACAATCCAATTCATAGTTCCTAACACAAGCAAAGAAATCGCCAGCATGGCTCCTCAACGAGATGCAGATGGAGAGGAACAATTTGGTTGGTCTTGACCTGTTTTCCCTATCCTACCAACATAATTGCTAATCGCCCGTCGACAGGTTCAATTTACTCCGTATCAGGGTTTGTGAAAGGCTTCATCAAGATGTCTTCCTCCAGCTAATTATCTTTAGTCCGGTCGTGGTGGCAGAGAATATGATCGGAGTTGCCATGTACGAGTTGGTCAGTTCGATGTGCCAATTCAACCCAACTATTGTGTTGCTAACTGATGAATAGGTTAGAGTCGGTCACGATAATCTTGTCGGTGAAGTTATTCGAATCGAAGCGGATAGAGCGACTATTCAAGTATACGAGGAAACAGGTATGGCAAAACATATGGATCTGGGTTGAAATTATAACTGACTGTTGGGTATAAAGCTGGTGTTACCGTTGGAGATCCCGTTGTGCGTACTGGAAAGCCTTTGTCTGTCGAGTTGGGCCCAGGTCTCATGGAAACAATTTACGATGGTATTCAAAGACCTCTCAAAGCTATCGCAGACAACTCCAACAGTATCTACATTCCCCGTGGTATTTCCGTTCCAGCTTTGAACAGAGAAAAGGATTGGGATTTTAAGCCGATTATGAAGGTTGGAGATCACATTACTGGAGGCGACATTTGGGGTACAGTCTACGAGAACTCCCTCTTGGATGATCACAAGATTCTTTTCCCACCCAGAGCCAGAGGTACAATTACTCGCATTGCTGAAAAGGGAAGCTACAAGGTCGACCAAAAGATCCTCGAGGTTGAATTTGATGGCAAGAAGACCGAATATAGCATGATGCACACATGGCCTGTACGTGTACCACGACCAACTACCGAGAAATTGGCAGCAGATAAGCCTTTTATCGTTGGACAACGTGTATTGGATGCTCTTTTCCCTAGTGTTCAAGGAGGAACTGTCGCCATTCCAGGTGCTTTCGGTTGTGGTAAGACTGTTATTAGTCAATCTGTTTCTAAGTTCTCAAACAGTGATATTATTGTATACGTTGGATGGTAACGTACAATCCTTTCTAGATCACAGCGATATTATACTAATATCATATATAGTGGAGAACGTGGAAATGAGATGGCCGAAGTCTTGATGGATTTCCCAGAACTTTCCATTGAAATCGATGGACGTAAAGAGCCTATCATGAAGCGGACCACACTTATTGCCAACACATCCAATATGCCTGTCGCCGCTCGTGAAGCCTCTATTTACACGGGACTCACGATAGGAGAATATTTTCGCGATCAGGGTAAAGATGTTGCCATGATGGCTGATTCTACATCTCGTTGGGCAGAGGCACTTCGTGAAATTTCTGGTCGTTTGGGAGAGATGCCTGCCGATCAAGGTTTCCCCGCTTATCTTGGAGCTAAACTTGCTAGTTTCTACGAACGTGCTGGTAAAGTTAAAGCTCTTGGTGGACCTGATCGTGAAGGTAGTGTCAGTATTGTCGGTGCCGTCAGTCCCCCTGGTGGTGATTTCTCCGATCCTGTGACAAGTAGTACTTTGGGTATTGTGCAAGTTTTCTGGGGTCTCGACAAGAAACTTGCTCAACGTAAACATTTCCCTTCTATCAACACTGCAGTCAGTTACAGTAAATATACTACCGTTCTCGACAAATACTACGAAAAGGATTTCCCCGAATTTCCCAGACTTCGAGACCGTATAAAGCAACTTTTATCTGATTCTGAAGAATTGGATCAAGTCGTACAATTGGTTGGAAAATCAGCATTGTCTGACCCTGACAAGATTACTTTAGATGTAGCTGCATTGATCAAGGAAGATTTCTTGCAACAAAATGGTTACAGTGACTATGATCAATTCTGTCCTATTTGGAAGACTGAATGGATGATGAAGGCAATGATGGGATTCCACGATGAGGCTCAAAAAGCAGTCGCACAAGGTCAAAGTTGGACTAAAGTACGTGAGGCTACCGGAGAGCTTCAATCCCAATTGAGAAATATGAAATTCGAGGTTCCAAGTGAAGGCGAGGAGAAGATCACAAAGAAGGTATGTTCATCCATAGTATCCATTTGTCCGATAGTATCTTTATCTAACATCTTTATAGTACGAGGATCTTGTTCAAGCTATGACTGATAAGTTCGCTTCGGTTATCGATGAGTAAAAGAAAGCATAATAGGCGATTATCTTGGGGGAAGCGGTCTGGAGGTCTGCATTTTTTGCTTTAGCTTGTACCAAAGTTTTGTTGAGTGATAGATATGAGAATGTATGCATATAACGAGCGAATGGACTTCATAAGAATGAATCTTCTTCAACAACCTTATTGGTGTGTCTAAGTATAGTTTGACCGCTAACTGATTGATTACACAAGTGGCAAGCGTTGATGTCTGTATAATGTGATTGTTAACAACAGACTAAAGCGTCTAAAAATCTCTTGATCTGGTATTATTCTCTCTCGAACCGAAAATCCTTGAATCATTAATTGAGTTCATTCGAAGTGACTCTGTCGTTTTAACCTCGTTCATTTACCAACTTCTGATTGGCTGAGTGAGGAGTTTTCTTGCTGAATAATCTCGGAAAATCCTCGCTAATTCTTTCATGGTAAGAAAATATACTGAGAAGTGATTTCGAGGGACCACTATGATGCGAAACTCGAGAAATTTTCCTTGGGGCCCAAAAGATTCCCAGCTGTAATGTATTGGTAAGTATACAAAAATACACTCTCCTCTTCTATAAGGCTGACAGGCAATGAGGCATCAAAAGACTTTTTACGGGAAAGTAAAAAATTGACATTAAGAAACACATCTAATCCCCGCACGTGAAAGACTCGAAGCATTGAAAACATGGGAAGCACAAATCCTTCTTCCACTCCCACTCCCACTCCCGATGCCCAAAATCCCTCCATCCAACACTGGCAAAATGGATTAGTCCTCTACTCCAACTTCATCACACCTCAAGAAGAATCCGAAATCATCTCTTCAATCCAAAAAGATGATCGTTGGTGCGGAATCGGTAAGCGACAAACCATGCATTATGGTGCGCATTTTGATTATACCACTTTCTGCGCTTCGGAGACGTGGACCGATGTCCCAGATTGGATGGAGAAATTGGTGGGGAGATTGCCGTTTAAGGGGGAAGGGGAAGGGCGGGTGGATCAATTCACCGTGCAGTATTATCCACCGGGAACGGGCATCCCACCACATGTGGATACGCACTCGGCGTTTGGAGAGTATTTGTATAGCTTGAGTTTGGGGTCGGCGGTACCGATGGGGTTTAAGAGGTGTGGGGGAAATGAGGAGAGGAAGATGAGGAGGCCGAAGAGGTCGTTGGGGGAGGTGAGTGGGGATGTGAGGAGGAAGGCGGATGAGGATGGAGAGGAGAAGTGGGAGGTTTGGTTGAGGGAGAGGAGTTTGTTGGTTATGAGGGGGGAGGCGAGATATGGGTTTGTGCATGGGATTAGGGGGAGGAAGTTCGATGTGGATGGGGAAGGGGAGGGGGCGAGCGTGAAGAGGAGGAGAGGGGGGAGATGGAGTATTACGATGAGGAGTGTGAAGAGAGGGAAGGAGATGGGGTGTGAGTGTGCGTTTCCGGGGGTTTGTGATGCGAGGATTAGGGAGGAGAGGGAGAGGGAGGAGAGGGAGAGGGAGGAGAGGGAGAGGGAGGAGAGGGAGAGGGAGAAAGAGAAAGAGAGAGAAAGGGAAATCCGGGAAGATGGTGAATGTATACCTGCAGTTCCACCTAAATAAATGCATTAATCAAGCCTAGAACAAGCCTACCCTCTCAACATACCTAAACTTAAACTTTACACTTGACCCAATCTATCAATCCACCAAACATAAACACAAACTCGGCTAGCCCCCTTAAGTTTGAAGAAGCTATGCAAGAGTACTAGATTTGTAGGGTGAGGGGAACTATCTTTGGTGAAACGGATCTGTCTACTAAATTTACGACAACCAGTCTGAGGTTACTTTCACATTCTTCAAAACATCCAAGACCATTTTAGTAAATTTCACTCCAGTGAACATCAAGCAAATAAACATCGAGTAACTCACTACCCACGGAAGTAAACAACCATTCAAATATATCCTCCAATCTCCAATCTCCACAAAATATAATCACTATATGGTATAAAATTAACTAAGTAAGCAACTCTCGAAGAATAATCTTACGGTATTGTATTACATATTAAACACCAAAAGTTCAAAGTTCAAATGTCATAATGCCATAATATCATTCAAGAAAATGAAGAGATGTTGAAATGAAGATGTATATGGATAGGATGGTAGGATAGTAGGATAAAGTCGGATAAAGTAGGATATCCATTAAATGAGAAAGGTGGTGTGATTTGATACTTGTGATGTTTTAAGTTTCGTATAGAGCGCTTGCGGTTTGAGATTTGGATTTGTTTGTTGGATCTTGGGATTTGGGATTTGGGATTGGAATGTAGGTTGGATGGATGGATGGATAAGAATGAGATGGAGATAAATGAAGATAGATATAACAGTAGTTATTTGTACATAGTTTGATAGTATTGGAAAAGGGGTTCTTGAAACTTGTGTTTGAGATGGAGATGGAGATGAGATGGGGACCCGGAGTTAGTTCTCGTATGCGGAGTGTTGGATGGGTAGGTAATTATTACCTAGATACCTACTATAAATGACCGGCTATTTATGACTCTTTGTTGATCGATACAATACAATGCAATGCGATGAAAATGAAAATGATAATTGGTCGATCGTTTTCCTATTCTGTAGATCGAGAGATACATAAGGTGATATTTTCAACGCGGACAGGAGACAGTATAATCCACAGTGAGCTGACAATATATCCCTTTTCCTCCTGCCTGGTTTTCTATACGAGCGGTCGGTATTTCAGTATAATCGCTGGAAATACGGCTGCATTTCCAGATAGAAATCATTCAATTGTGAAAAGAGACTAAGAAATTCGTGTGTAGTTGGGTGTTGAGAATTGTACCCAAATTAACTATACCCGAGTTCCAGTGAACTATTTCTCCAAATCATGGCCAATTTGAACATCTCTCGGTTTTCCAATCCCGGCCGTCATTTTACCCTCGGAGAAAGGAGCTCCTGAAACGGGTTTTCTCGGACTGAAGTGATTATTAGATTTGATTCGAAAGCTTTTAACTTTCCTTGTCATCCATTCCCATCTCCATACTAGAACCGCTGATACTATGGTAATAGGTATGCTGATAGCAAGGTATAGCCAAATATCGACATCAATTCCAGAAGTGAGTTCTGCTATATTCATACCGAAAACACCGGCAACGAACGATAGTGGAATGTACACCGTTGAAAGAATTATCAAGACCGTAAAGTTTGTCAGCACTGTGATTGGAAAAATTTGACGATATTTGCAACGTACTTGACATTGCTGGCTTGATGTATGGCTTTTCTACTCTCCTCAACAGCTATCATTGCTGTAAGTAATGGTATACCGGCACTATTTTGCTTCATTTGAATCATGACTTTTCAAGGAATTGATAGTCTTTCAATCTTTCCTCGTGTTCGCTCTTGAACCGGTGACTGCTTTCCAGAGAATTAATGACACGAAGGTTGATCTTTAGCATACTCCATGTCTGTTTGAGATACTCCTCGAATGACTCTTTCTCCGAAAGCCTTACTTCAGTTGTGGCGAGGTATTGAGGTTTGAGACCTGGAAGCATATATGCTTCCTGCTCGCGGATGACGGCTTGCCATTCATTGCTAGCAACCCGCAATACCACCCACCGCGATTTTCTTCCTATGATTGTCTGGCAGTCTTCCCAGGACTCGTTTCGCCTGAAATATCGATGAAGTTGTTCTTGAAGTTGGTCTTCGAGTCTTGAACGTATGGTCTGAGGAATTTCAAAGTGATCACCGCACTGCTTGGGATTCTCATCGCAGATGATCAAAGCTATTGATGTAGGAAATGAGCTCAGGCCACTTTTAAGAAAAAAAGGGATGATAGAATTCCAATACTTTGCGACAGTGGAAATCATTAGAAAATACAAATAACAACATACACTCTTTGCTACTTCGTGACTCCCATACTGTGAAGTGTCTTCCGAAGAAACCTAATTACCATGGCAAAATGTACTCCTTTTGTTTTGGGGTTCTCGAATAGATTTTGCAGAGCTTCGTCTATAGTAACGTTGATAAGATATGACCACATGATCCTGGATGCAGCTTCTACTCGGAAGCAAAAACAAGACGTCATCGCTGGCACGCTTAATGTGGTCTCGAAAGACGTCGATGCTACAACCCAACAAGCGGCTGACTATTGGCGATGTACGAACCGATATGTCATGTAAGAAGTACAAACACATTGGCGATTTCGATTAGAGTTTGCTTCAGATACTCCGATAATCCCTCTGTGTCCTTGATTATAACCTTGAACATTTTACCCCAAGGCCCGAATTCCAGAACGTGCATATCAATGGGCAAAACTTTTTCACAAGACTCGGTGTGAATATTGATAAAGAAGTTTGCTGATACTGAAAGCTCCCTGGCTCCAAATTTTGATAACTCTCCCAAGAAATCCCAGTAAAGCTCTTCCACATTTGGTAATACACTATTGCTGTAGTTAAAATCATCCGAATCACCTGAATCATCTGATGTGCTTTCGCGAGGACCTGCTACCTCGATACGTTCAATCCTGGGCTTAGTCACGACATTGACAGCTTTCGGTTCCGAGACACTAATTGAGTCGTCGCCGCGCACCGAAGGTGGAAATTGACTACTTCGCTAGTTAATCTTTGCAAATGGATTCAACTCATTGCCTGGATCATACGACGCATCTCGGCGTGCAGCGCGCTTGGTAGTAAAAAGATTAAAATTAGCTATGGCCACAATGTATTGATTCTAATGTTGATTTGGATACCGTCGACGTCTTTAGGTGCAAAACTCGAGTGTCTGACGAGATAGATGCACACCTGTGCTTTCCACCCTGTAGTCGACCATTCTCAGCATCGAATATACCAGTCAGGCCTTGTAGCGCGAAGCCTCTATCTAGCACTCGATAGGCGGCCGAGACATTGTTCACCCTGTCTGTCCTCTTGACTGTACCAGGATTTACAACCAAATCGGATTTGGAACTTTCCAAACCAATACAGCATCTGCAACAATAAAAAAGGTAAGTTATGCCTTGCCTTCCATTTTTATGTGATGAATCATTTATCGTCTCTCGTGGTGAAATTAATATGTTGTATAGCGCACCCATTGGATATTCTGAGTAGTTTGCTACTAATGAACAACTTTCGTATATCTAACAGTGGAATCTTTCATACAAAAACTCATTCAGGTGAAGAATATCCTGGGGGTAGATTGAGCGAAAGTGCACGTGAAAGACTAAAATCCTTGGGCAATACAAGCTCTCGGGCCACCTCTTCCGACAAGAACTCCAGGACTGATGTGTTTGAAGCTGTTCACTATGGTTTCAGACCTCGACATCGAACAATTGATCATCAACACCAAAATGCGTTTGAATTATTGCTACAAATACCTATTGCTTCATTTCTAAATACTAATTTACCAGATTCACTAATATCAGAATATAATCATCATGCCTAATCTACTCGGAAACTTCAATCTGTAAGTTCAACAACTCCCTTCATCTTCTCAATTACTCGAAATCCGCATTCTAATATCTTACCAATCTAGTCCCGCCGATTTCCTCGGCCGTTTCCTCAAATCGCAGTTCAAGAAACTTCCATATCCAGAGACCTCGTTTGCGGGCCAAACAATCATCATCACCGGCGCAAACACCGGACTTGGTCTCGAAGCCGCTCGACACATTGTTCGACTGGGTGCTGCAAGAGTGGTTCTCGCATGTCGTACCATTTCTAAAGGCGAAGCTGCTGCTGCTTCTATATCTGCCTCGCTTCCTAATCACAAAGCCATTGTCGAAGTATGGCAAGTGGATCTCACTTCGTATGCTTCTGTCAAAGCATTTTGCGTCAAAGTTGACCAGCTGGACCGATTAGATGTTATGCTAGAGAATGCGGGATTGGCAGTGCCGAAATATGAGGAGTTTGAAGGGATGGAGAGTACGGTGACGGTGAATGTGATGAGCACATTTTTAATGGCATTACTGGTACTGCCGAAATTAAGGGAGAGTGCTGCGAAATTTAATATAGTGCCGAGATTGACGATTGTAGCGAGTGATGCGCATGAACAGGTATGTTTTACCCCTTCATCTGTTGTCTAGCTTCTCAGTATTCCAATTTGGCGAGCGAGGCATTAGCGATTTTCGAACTTGCCCCTCAAAATGAAATCGCTTCAAGAATATCCAAAAACTAACACAAATATCCTTCTAGGCGCACTTCAAAGAACAAACCTCCCCTCTCATCCTTCCCGCCCTCAAGAATCCCAAACTCCAACAAGACCGCTACAACGTTTCCAAACTCCTCGAAATTTTCATCATTCGCGAGCTTGCTCCCCGACTATCTAAGTCCGACAAAGAACAAATAATTCTCAATACACTTACCCCCGGATTATGTCATTCCGACTTGATGCGCCATGCTGTATTTCCTTTGAATATCTTGGCTTGTATCGGTAAATCTTTGTTGGCGAGGACAACGGAGGTAGGTAGTAGGACTTTGGTTGCGGCAGCCGCTGCTGGAGAAGAAAGTCATGGGGCATATATGGTGGATTGTAAGGTCAGCGAACCAAGTAGGTACGTGAGGAGTGAGAAGGGAAAGAATGCACAGATGAGGGTTTATACTGAGGTCATGGAGGCGTTGGAGCAAATTGAACCGGACATTACGAAACACATTTAAGAATGTACATGATTAGATCCAAATTTATATCTTATGAGCTATATACCAATCATATTCCTAACCTCATTAAACCACCCATTAAATCACCTATCAAAACTACTTTATGATCCTAAAACACCCTCCAACTCATAAGCACCACTCCCCTTTCTGACAGACCCCGCACTCCGTTCAAAATATTTCACTGCTCCCTTTGTAGTCGCACAACTGCTTATACTACCACCATTAATATCCGCTCCCACCGGTGTCTTTTTCCCATCCTGCACTCTTCCAAGCACATGGAAGTAATACCACACCTCACTAAACACCGTATATCCATTATCCAAACTCCCCTTGCCCTGCTCCGTAGCATTATATCTCGGTCCCGAACATCCAATATACGGCACCGCCCCTGTCTCCTTCTTCAACGCCGATTGCAGCGAAGAAAGCGTATATGTCGTTGTGTTAGATGGAACGATATGGTGTTTGCTCAGGAAATCATAAGTTGGAAGGGTGGAAAAGTAGGAGAGAGCGGTGGTGTAGAAAGAGATTAGGTCGGAGAAGGGAGTGGAGTTGTATGTTGGTCCGTAGCAGGGAGTGTCGAAGGTGGAGAAACAGGTTGCGTGTTTGGAGAATTCGTGAGCCCAGAGATACCAGTTGGGTTGGTTTTGAGCAATCCAGTAGCTGGGGTTGGGATGTTAGTTTTGGGAGGGGTAGATGGGGAAAAGAGAGGGGGGGAGAGTGAAGATTTACTTGTTCATGTAGGCGAGGAGATCATATTTTCCGTAACTCTTGATGATCTCCGAGATGGGCTTTCCGGTGTAAGGGGGCACGGGTGTTCCACTTGCTGTTCCGGTTGTAGTATTGGGAGATGGAACCGGATCATATTGACGACTACATATTTCTAAAGTTAGTTTTGTATTTCTTTCTCTTCCCCCATAACTTCAAACCATAACAAAGCAAAATCCACAAACCTCAAATCGCAATACTGCGTATAACTCCCATTACAAAAATCAGGCCAAAGTCCATGCAACGTCCACGAATCCTTGGGTAACAATTGTCCTTCCGATTCGTACCCAGTATACGTATCCCAGAATTGGGTACTGAGAACTAGACCTCCAAAAGTCTCCGTACAGCAGGAATCGGTGAGGTCTGGAGAGGCATTTTTGGAGCAGGAGAGATAGGGTGTTTCTTATATTTTGTTAGATTTTTCCATTCTTATAGACTCGGGATTGCGATTGTGATGGGAAGAGTAAATACGCACTTAATTCACAGGTATGATTGAGACTACTTTCTCCATACAATGATGCTTGTACACCCTGGAATGGGAAAAGCAGAGGAGCGAGAAACGCAGTAATTTTAACAGTCTGCATCTTGAATACGTTCCAAAAACTTGACGGTGTAGTTGAGAAAGCGCAAGCAAAAAGAATTCCGTCTAGGCAATATTCGAACTTACCTTTGATCTTAAATATAAATAAAAAGTACTCGTCCAGACTTTTAGCTCACCTCGATCACATCGAACATGCATTTAATCTACCTAATTACCGTATAGGAACTCTTACCGAGTTCAAGGATGTTATTACTCCGAAAGCCTAGTATCGTGCAAATCCGAAAGGACCAAAAGACGGCAACTTATCAATGGTTTGAAATTACAGAGGAGAAAAGAAATAGAAAGGTAGGTGCTCAGGAACGTGCTGCAGTGTAACCAACGACCCCTCCTTGACAAAATCTTACACGTGGGGCAGGTAATGGATCGGAATTCCCCAAGAACGGTTTTGTTGTATTTACACCTGCCTTTCTAGGAAAGGACAATTGATCGCCAAGAATTGTGGATACTTTGTGAGGGTTTCTCAGCTGTCATTCGTATATATGACCGTTGGAGTGGATATGTGCATTGCATTTCCTATATTAAACTATACATGTACATGAAGGTTGGCCAGCCGAGCCAGCTCAAGGAACGGTGCTCCAAAAATCAAAAAATGTCAAATCGCTTATGCTTTTGTTTTATGCTTATGCATATCCTGCAAATATGTACAATTAAATGTGAAGTCATTCGTCTTCATGAGTCGTAATTAAAGCTGGGTATCTATACTAAAACTTTTTACGGTCTTCAACCTCTTCCAAATCTTCGATCAAAGAGCTTGAGTACACCCATAACACTTGCAGCCTCCACTTCCATGGGTGCTCTACCAGCAT
The DNA here is from genome assembly GCF_014898465.1 of Botrytis porri. Classification (NCBI taxonomy): domain Eukaryota; kingdom Fungi; phylum Ascomycota; class Leotiomycetes; order Helotiales; family Sclerotiniaceae; genus Botrytis; species Botrytis porri. The sequence continues at coordinate 1,372,438 of NW_024066081.1, read as the reverse complement.
GTTGGAGCGGTGTAGCATGAAGACGACCTAACCACGTATTCAACTCATCACTGGCTTGATCGAAATTCTTGTGGGTAGAAAGAGTCTTGTAGGTTTCCGCAACAGATAAGCTTGGAGGTGGTTCTGAAGTAGATGCCGACTCTGTTGCCTTGCAACAGCCACCGCCGGAAGAATTGCCACCACAGCATCCGTCAGGAGGAGCTGAGCTTGAAGAGGCTCTCATTGCTGCGAGTGACCGACAGAATAGTCCTGCCTTTGGGTCACTTATACATTGTTTGCAAGTACCAGGGCCATTGGCACAAGAATTTGAAGCTGGTGAGGCGCTAACTGGTCGATGCATATGGTTGGGTTGCATAGATGGAAGTTTCACCTGTGTGTTTTCAACATCCGTATCTGATGGTGGAGGTGTAACTTCATTAAGTAGAGGTGCAAGACGATTCTCCTGTTCTCTTTCAGCACACGGGCAAAATGTTGATTGGTCACAGAAGCCGCATGGTTCTATAGGTCGCGATATGATCTGAGGTGGAGGCGACGGCTCACGGATGATAGGCTGTCGTCGTGAGAACTGGGCAGTAAAATCAATCTCGAGAGGACTGGAAGGCCTAGATGACAAACGAACACGCTTTTCCGAGGCGCCATCGACTGAAGGAGAATGTGCCCTCTTCAAATCCATGCCGATATCCTTAAGCGTTTCTTCCAAGCACTGACAATGAGTATCAGGACTACAATTGCCACAGCCTTGAGTAGACATAGCGATTACTTCTTCAGCACAAGCACATTCGCCCAATGACTTGCAACCGCCACAGCCAATTGCTTCACTTGACACCTCAAGGTCTGGAACAAAGAGGGTTTGCTCTTGTCGTGGCAGAGTTAAGGGTTGTGTTTGAGTGGATTGGCGATTCCGGCGTGGTGGGAGAGGAACTGCTTCAGTGCTCTTGCTTTGAAGTCCATTTCTGAGATATGCTAATTCCTTGAGTGCAGTTTCCTTTTCTCTCTTTTCGTAATCTGCAATCCGATCAAGGGTCTCGCATCGTAATCTCCATGATTGAAGTTCGCCATTGAACCTAGAAACCTCTGCCTCGAGTCTAGTAATCTTCAATCTCATATCATTCTCCCGTCTCTGTTGATCTTCCTTTGCCTCCTCGAGCTGTTCCTCTAATTCACCTACTCGTGCAGCACGTCGTTCTCTAAAAGCACGTTGAGCGGCTCTATTTTGAGCCTTTCTCTTTGTTGGTGGGGTATCAGTTGCAGGCTTTCGTCCGGGTTTCGGTCGTGGCGGAATAACCCATTCCTTAGTTGTCATTATGGTAGGGGTAGAAACACCCGATGTTGGCGACATGATATTCATGCTTGACAAATTTCCAGTTTTGATGGCGAGGGCAGGAGGAGCTGGGGCAAGAGCTGCTGGAGAACCAGCTGATGATGGCGTTGATACCGCGGGTGAAGCCATGATTCGGGTCAATGAATAGCCGATTGGCGAATTCGAGTTAATCTACCAATCGCAGAAGAGGAAGGTCACGAGATATGGGTGAAAATAACTCCTTGGAACCCGACGTTTTCTTCAACACTGACTGATTGGTGAACATACAAGGAAATCTTTTGTAGTGGGACAGGATCAACTGTCTTTGTTGCTAAGAGAAGGTTATTAAGAAAGCAAGTCGTTACTCATCAGAAGAGGTTGTTTATGAAGAAATTGAAGGCAAATATTGAACAATCGTGTACCAAATCCAAGGACGAATGAGCATTGTTTGCAAGATCAGATTAGAAAAAGAAAAGGGAGGGGGGAAATAGAAAAGTGTGTGAGAGATCAAAAAGATTAGATTGATAAAAATTAGCGTGAAAAATTAGTGTCACAGTGTCACAGTGTCATCAGTTTAGTTCAACAAGACGCTAACTTTCCGAGAATCGGACTTTATTGGTTTTCCCGATTTTGCAGGCATCAATGTGAATCTTAAGTGTCTATCATATATCCTTCTAGCCTCTTCTTAACCTTCGATTGACCTGACATGTGATTTCAATTGTCAATCGACGAGATATATCCAATCATACTCTACACCACAGTTAAAAATCCCTTCATGCCAAGAGATAAAAGAAGGCATCTTTCATCAACAATTGTCATATCCTCGGCTGTCGTCCTGGGATTCTGTCTTGACTTTACCAGAGCTTATGTTCGTCGTCTGGGTCCTGTTATGTAAATACGGACCGACAATCTGCTCACGAATCCCTGATCAGCCTTGAAACGAAGAACTACCTGGGAGTTGCAACGGAACAGGGGAGGGCGGGTGCATACAGCAGAGCATCAACTACGAACATATCAAACGAAAAGAACAGAACTCTCAAAAATAAGACATCGAAGCTTCATCAAAAACATTATCATCTGAACGCTCGAGCTCTTCCTCTCAGAACTTGATTGAGTCAAAAACCTCTTACAATCATCAAATATGAGTAAATTCTACTTCGGTGGAGGATCGGGTGATGTATCCTCAGACGATGAAGACAACCTTCCATATCCCGAAGCCCTTCCCCGATCTGATTTCTTGGCTCCATCTTTTGATGCACCAACTTATCTATCTACATTATCAGATCGTCACCAGACCCTCGAGGATTTACGTTCCGACCTTCGTGAGCGTTCACAGGGCCTTTCCAAAGAATTATTGGATCTGGTAAATACCAATTATGAGCAGTTTCTAAGCTTGGGCTCGGACCTTAAGGGTGGAGAGGAGAAGGTTGAAGATGTTAGGGTGGGCCTATTAGGTTTTAAAAGAGGTGTTGAGGATGTGAGAGGGAAGGTTAGAGAAAGGAAATTGGAAGTTGAGGGTCTTCTTGATGAGAAGAAAAGTGTTACCAAGGAGATAGCTCTGGGAAGAAAATTACTCGAGGTTGATTCACGACTTGAAGAGTTGGAGGATAGGTTAATGGTTGCATCCCTTGGTCGGTCACCAAATGGGCTTGAAGATTCTTGGAGTGAAGATGAAGAAGAGGATGATGATGAAGACGATCTTGCTGTTGATGGCGTTGTCAATGGAACAAGTACGAAGAAGCTTCAAAGATTTGTGCTAGACTATCGTAACGTTGAGCATCTGTCGATCACAATCGGATCGGATTATCCGTTTATTGCAGCTCAGCAACCTCGATTACTACGGCTGAAGAACACCATTGTTCTAGATTTAAATAATGCTTTAAAGCAAGCCCTATCCTTGAAAGTAGAAGGTAGACCGCGGCTTGTCAAGATCATGGGCATATACCGCGATTTGGGAGCCGGTGACGAAGCGGTAAAGATATTGCGAGATGTCAAATCGACATAGCAATTAAGCCATGTATTGTAGAGCGTAGTAATAATATACCCAGCTAAGACAAATGAATTTTCATTATACAGCTAAAGTACAAATGTGCATGTCATAATATGTGGTGTTATGAAGTCGATAAATCTCGAGGGGTCAAACTCGAATTGAGATCCCTGAACTCCCCATTAAGAATGAACCCAGGGCCGTTTGTAGAGCTCAAAACCACCTCGACCATCTCTTTGTTGATCTTGTCACTCAATTGTGCCATATCCTTCTTCACAGCCTCGATGAAAGCCTTGACATTTCGCTGCATTTCCTCTGGTGTGAAACCGAGTTGACCGACCGCCATTCTTACAACACCCAGACGTTCTCTGTATTCAGCGCCTCCAATAAGATCCTTCAAAACTAAGCTTGGATCTTTCACAACGGTACCCGTCTTCGCGCTTGGCATCAGTCCTTTAGGACCCAAAACACGACCCAATCCAGCTTTGTTCATTTTCGCAAGGGAGTCCGTTTGACAAATACATCGATCGAACTCGATTCGGCCAGCCTTAACGGCTTCAAATATCTCCTCTTCCCCGACTAGCGTCGCTCCAGCTGCTTTGGCAGATTCCGCATATTTCGAATCTGGAGGGCAAATGACGCATATCCTTAAATCAGTTTTGACTGGGTGCGGAAGTCTTAATCGATTTCGTACGACGGGACCGTTCTTGAGCGACTTCATCTTCAGATGTATTTCGTATTTAGAAGAGTTTGGAGGTCTCCCAACTTCGAATGCTCTCAGATATCTATGCGCTGCATTAGTAAACATGTTGAATTGAATCGAGAAAGTAGACTAACCGCATGGCTTCACACAAGGTGAAGGTTTCCGCATCTTTTGGGTCATATTGTCGATATGTAGTCCTTGGCTTCTTCTTCTTCTTTTCCGTCGTCTTCCTCTTAGAAAATGATTTGGTTGGTCCAGTGAGAGCGCCTGACTTCTCCTTCTTGGAGAGAATCCTCTCTTTGAAGCCCTTATGTCGGACTTGAACTATAGGTATTGAGGCTTTTGGTGCATGAAGTAAAGTGTGTCGAGCAGTAGACAGAGATAGCCTGCTCATTTGAGCTAGGCATAATCCTGGAGCTGCCATATTGTGTAGATCGAGGCCTAAAATATTTCAATATTGGTCGAAAGTGCTTGTAATTCGAGATCATCCATAATCACTAGCGCCAAATCATAAAATTTAGCTTCCGCTCGGCGCCCGGTGAAACCCTTTCCGTGCCACCCCGCCCTGAGTCAGCAAATTCCCCCACTACCCTCAGAATTTATCTCAGTACATAATCAAAGCAATTTATTACTACTCAAATATACAAAAAAATGAAGTCCGAAGAATTGTCTCAACTGGCGACGAATCTAGCTCCGCTAGACTTCAAGGCCATCGAGCCACATCTACTCGCCTTGGATAAGCACCTTACCCTTCGCTCGTATATTGACGGATACACGATCACTGATTTGGACTCAAAAATATGGGTCACACTTCGCACAAACAGAGTTGCTGCAGCTTTTTTAAAGAAGGGAACTTCTCTTAACCTTGTCAGATGGTATCAATTCATTGAGCAAACACATCCAGAGATTCAAGAGGAGATCAAGCTTAAGGATGAGGCCGAGAAGGCAAAGAAGACAGCTGCTAGCAAGGCGGGAGCAAGCTACAACATAGCTTTGCCTAATACTGAGAAGGGTGTTGTGACTAGATTTCCACCAGAGCCATCGTATGCCAACCGAATCACTTGCGCCTCAAAGTTATGGGACTAACATTGTTTAGTGGATATCTTCACATCGGTCACGCAAAGGCTGCACTTCTAAATGACTATTTTGCACACGAGCTTTACAAGGGCACACTTCTCCTCCGATTCGACGACACCAACCCTTCAAAAGAGAAGCAAGAATTCCAAGATTCAATTATCGAAGATTTAGCACTTATGGGCGTTAAACCAGACAAGAAGAGTCATACTAGCGATTACTTTGAAGAGTTATATAAATATGGTCTGAGAATCATCAAAGATGGTAACGCTTACGCAGATGACACAGACCAGCAGACTATGAGGGAACAACGAATGGATGGTATTGCAAGCAAGAATAGAGACAAGAGTGTTGAGGATAATCTCGCCATATTCGAAGAGATGAAGAACGGCACAGAGGCAGGAAAGAAGTTCTGTATTCGAGCAAAGATGTCTGTAGACAACCCAAATAAGGCAATGCGCGATCCTGTTATCTACCGATGCCCCAACGACGATCCCGAGACTGGTGGCCCCTTGCCCCATCATCGCACCGGTACTACTTGGAAAATGTATCCTACCTATGATTTCGCATGCCCAATTGTCGATTCTCTCGAAGGAGTCACACACGCCTTGAGAACAACAGAGTACAACGACAGAAATCCTCAATATCAATGGTTTATTACCAAGTTGAACCTTACACCAGTACACATGTGGGAATTTGCTCGCATGAACTTCGTTCGTGTTTTCCTCTCAAAACGTAAATTGGCTAAGATGGTTGATGCTGGAAGAGTGTGGGGTTGGGATGATCCTCGTATGCCTACAATCCGTGGAGTTCGAAGAAGGGGTATGACAATTCCCGCTTTGAGAGATTTCATCTTGAAGCAGGGACCAAGTAGAAATATTGTAACCATGGATTGGACCAATTTCTGGGCCTCAAACAAGAAGGAAATTGATCCAATTGCACCAAGACACACAGGTGTCGATATCAAGGATCAAGTAAAGGCAGTTGTCACCAATGGTCCAGAGTCTCCATACACCGAAGACAAGCCTAAGCATGGAAAGAACCCCAAGGTCGGAATGAAGAAGGTTACATATAGCAAAAACCTCATTCTTGATCAAGAGGATGTCAATTTATTTAAAGAAGGCGAAGAAATTACTCTGATGAACTGGGGTAATGCATTCGTGCGCAAGATTAACGGTTCTGGTCCAATTACAGATATTGAGCTGGAATTGCACTTGGAGGGTGATGTCAAGAAAACCGAGAAGAAAGTCACCTGGCTATCGTCAGACCAGACCCTTGTTCCAGCAGAGGTCTACGAATTCGACTACATGATTACTAAGGACAAATTGGACGAAGATGATAACTGGGAGGATTTCCTCACACCAGATTCCGCTCATAAGATAGATCAGCTATGCGATAGCAATGTGGCCGATCTCAAAGAAGATGACATTATTCAATTGGAGAGAAAGGGGTATTTCAGAGTTGATAAAGCGGCCAAGGATGGAAAGCCAGCCGTGATGTTCGGTATCCCTACTGGAAAGACGAAGTGAACTTATGAAATGAGATAGAGGAAGTGAAGAAATGATATCAAAAGACTGGCAGTTATAAGGCGCGTGGAATGAATAGATGAATGAAGAAATATTTCACATTTTCAACCTCCTCCACCTTTTACCATTGTAAATTGCGATTTGAACACTTAAACCCCACACCTATTTGGCTTGAATGACGAGTGCATCTGAATGATCAGATCAATCTCAAAACATTGTAACTATCTAGGTTATTGAACGTGATCAAGGTATTGCCGTTGTACGTACATCTTATATGAGGCTGGTCTATATTTAAGTGAATTGGTTGAGGTTACATAAGCTTATACAAGGGTTTCAAACGGAGCCTGTCGTACAATAATGCACCGCTAGAACAGATATATTTGATGTACGTACAAAATCCTCAAACTTGATTGCGGATCCTCCACAGAATGACATTACATTTGCCGCTGGAAGAACCAGGGCCTGTAATTCCCCGTTACCACGATACCAGTGGTCCAGCAGCTGGCAGTCAACTTTGGATTAAATCAAGCATATGTCTCTAGAGATATCAGCCCCGTGCCAAGAAATGGCGATAATGTGATCTATCTCAATCACCATTGGGTATCCTTCACGATCGCGAAAAGCGATCTTCTATATAAGGATGCAGATGCAGTCGCCGCCCCACTGTATACATTTTACTTAAAGGGTGGATTTTCCACGTTTCATTTCGTGTGAAGTTTGTTTCTTGTCTCGCAAAAGGTTCATGTATTTCTTGGATCGATGTCGCGAGAGCTTTCCTGGAACTTCCACTCCTGGAAACGAGAGCTTGCTTCCCTCTTTTCCGGAACGTTATGCCTCATAGCTCTAGCTGCACTCCTGTATGCGTTTGATGGAAAGTCGATTTTTCGTTGGCATGGCATCACACTTAACACCTTAGTATCTATTCTTTCAACCGCTGCTAAAGTTCTTGTTCTATATCCCATTGCTGAGTCCACTAGCCAATGGAAATGGCTCCATTTCTCAGAACAGAAGCATTTTTTAATAGACTTCGATAAGATTGATGCTGCAAGCCGGGGGCCATTAGGTAGTTTCAAACTGTTATGGAGGAAAAATCGGGAGTAAGAACTTTAACGTTCCATATATGATGCAGATGATGCTCACATGGATAGGCTCATAGTACGCATCGGTGCTGTCACCACGGTTCTTGCGTTGGCTGTTGATCCATTCACACAACAACTTGTCCAATATCAACAACGTGATGTTCCTCAAAAACATGGAATTGCCGAAGTTCCCAGAGCAGATCGTTATTCTAGAGGTCGATTGTTCAACACGCAACTCACGATGGTGTCAAGTAAACTCAATCCTTCCAAAACTCCAATAAGAGATCAAAACCACTGACCCATGAATAGGTGATCCGCCCAAATCACAGGCTTTCGCTGATGCGGATTTCGTCATGCAATCAGCTGTCCTATACGGTCTTACGCAGCCTATTGAAATGACCACTCAACAACTTCCTCACACATGCACTTCTGGAAACTGTACGTGGGATGCATTTGAGTCTCTTTCGGTTTGTAATGTTTGCAACGATCTCAGCGACAAAGTTGTTGAATATCGAGATTACAATTTTCTTTACACAGACTTGCAAACTGATAATGGTGTTGGAATCCGAGAAATGGGGACTGCATTTCGACTTCCCAATGGCCTTTTCATAGATGGTTTTGATGGTTGGAATTATACCACTAAATATACATCTTTGAAAATACCAGGTGGTATATTTATGACGACTTTTGGAACCGGAAACACTAGTGAGACGGTGTCACTACAAGACATTAATACTTTGATATGGGCGATGACTTTCCTCAAGGTACATCCCCCTCAAGATGGGTCAAACCAGACGTGGCCAAACTTAGAAATCGAGGCACGAGAATGCGGCCTTTACTATTGTGTCAATCGGTATAATTCTACAATTTCCAGCGGTACTCTGTCCGAAGACATTTCCGAGATCATGAATGCGAAGCGAGATCCGGATTCATGGCAGATTACAAGCTCGAAGTGGGCTGCTGTTCTTAACTCATCGACCGTATCAAGTCTTAATTTCGACAGTAAATTATCCGCGGCGCCTCGATCCGACCTATCTCTAGGTGGAAAGTATAACGTCTCACAAGCGGCTGTCAATAGCGTTAGTAGCTACTTCAGCGACTTTTTTTCGATCAACCTGAACATCACGCACAATGTCACTGGGACACAACAGGCAAGATTGAATGGCTACATTATGTCCGATGGCAATCTTCAATATAAGCCCAGCTCGATGCAAGCTTTCAATACGAGCAACGATCTCCCAGCTACATTCGCATCTCTTGCAAAAAGTATGAGCAACTCCATCCGCGCTAACGACGATGGCGCAAAAGTACAAGCAGGTACAGTTTATGAAACAGTGACCTTTTATAAGATTGAATGGGAATGGATATCATTGCACTGTTTCTTCATCATTGCCGCTACTATTTTCATCGTCCTTACAATCTATCAGACGAGACTCCGTGGAACTCCTGCTTGGAAGTCAAGCTCACTTGCTGTCCTTTCTAGGGGACTTTTGGTAGGCCACACGTTTAGAGGCGCTGAGACAACGAGTGATTTGACTGCGAGAGCAAGAAGCAAAAAGGCTTGTTTGTATGGAAATTATAGTGAGATACAAGACTCTCGTGAGGATGTCGAGCTAGAGGAAATTGTTATGGGACCCTCGGGTGTCCAGAAGATATTTAAAGGGGCACGGTCGATAAGATGAAGACGGATTGTGTATTTGCTACGTTGATGAGAATGGTCATCAAACTCAAATTGAAAAAAGTGCATTCACAAACATAAGAACATCAGATAATTCAGTATCCCATTTCGAGCTTTGTGTGTGTTTGATGAGATTTCAGTGTAAAATTTATCAATGTTCAAAACGGTTTTTGGTTGGTTGCGACCCGAGGGGGAAGTTCCGATACTGTTTCTCTACACTATTCGATTGGTCCCAATGTAATTATTCGGGATCATTTGTGTGATTGCAGCGTCTGACTGCGTTTTTCTGGGATTCTTTGTTTTAGTTCATGCATATATTTTCGAGACTGGTTAGTTAAGATGATGGATCAATTATTTGTACGATGAGTAGTGGAGCTGCTTGTTGGTAAGTTATGTTAGTCTCATGCATCTCGAGTCCAAATGTTGATTTCTAGCGGATTAGCATCACTCGCGTAACTTGTTGGACGCAATTGGCACAGTATAAAAACTAGTCTGTCCTCCTGTTTGCCATATCTCTATTCCTCTGAAAACTATAATTTGTGATTTTTCCTGAGATATTAATTCTTTGATTGAAGTTCATCACATTTTCTAAACCTCTTATATCTAAATCTATTGTGGATAAAAACTGCCATGGCAGCCTCTTTACCTACAATCGTCCTAGTGCAAGGCGCCTGGCATACCCCTGCCAACTACAAGAGCTACAGCGACGCTTTAGAAGCACAAGGATTCAAGGTCCTTTGTCCACAGCTTCCTTCATGCAACAACAAATCTCCTCCTGTTTCTTCATTTACAGAAGACGTCACTGCTGTCCGCAATGTTGTGAAATCCCTCGTCGAAGCTGACGAGCGAGTTTTAATGGTTAAGTCGGGTACCCTACTTTCGGGCCACTTCCCTTTTGGGCCACTTTTTATATTAAAAATGGAATTTTTAACTTTCTTATTTATAAATAGAATTTATTGAAAATTTGTATAAATATAATTCAAATCGTTTTGAATCTAATTTGAAAATTTTAGATTTTTAGGATTTTTTGGTATTAAGATTTAAAGCTTCAAAATATCGATTTTTAAATTTATATAAGAATTATATATAAATTTAAAACTTGTATAAAATCTTTAATAACTTTTTAATAAAAATTATTAAAACTAAATTATAAAATTTTATTATATATTTATAATATATTTATTTTGAAGGATTCAGAAAAAAAAGAAAATTTCCTATAAATAAATATTTAAAAGAATATCCTTAAAATTGTAGAGATTATTTATACTATTTCAAACTTATTATGTATTATATCTTTATATTTATTAATTTTTTTGAAATTTTTTTTGAATTTTTATATAAATTTAAGCTCAAAACTTTCAAAAAGATATATAATTTTCTTTTAATAATTATTATTAAAAAGTTATTAAAGATTTTATAAAAGTTTTAAATTTATATATAATTCTTATATAAATTAAAAAATTAATATTTTAAAGCTTTAAATCTTAATACAAAAAAATCCTAAAAATCTAAAATTTTCAAATTAGATTCAAAACAATCTGAATTATATATATAAATTTTCAATAAATTCTATTTATAAATAAAAAAGTTAAAAATTCTATTTTTTGAGATTTTTAATAATAAAGAATAGTCTAAAATAAAGGTGGTCCAAAAGTAGGGTACCTGATTTATGCATTCCTACGGCGGAGCAGTCGGTACCAACGCCGTCGAAGGTCTAACATTCGCCGATCGCAAAGCTGAAGGAGAATCCGGAGGAGTCATCCATCTTTTCCACATGTGCGCCTACATTGTTGTCCCTGGAACATCAATCTAGAACATCTGTACAGAAGCAGGCTTTGCCGAACTCTGGCCTCAATTTATCCAGAATTTTGATGATGGGTCGACATTCCCCGTCGATCCATCTCTCTTGTTCCTTGGCAGTGTAGAACAGGATATTGTTGATAAAGCACTGTCGAATCTGGTGAGGTCTCCAATGTCGGCGTTTGAGGCGAAGTCAAAGGGAGATGCGTGGAGGAGAGTTCCTGTTACGTATATTTTGACGCAGCAGGATTATTCAGTGCCAAGACTGTATCAGGATCTTATGCTTGAGAAGGTAAAGAGTGAGGGGGTCGTGATTAAGACGAAGGATTATGAGACTTGTCATAGTGTTTTTATTACGAAAGAGAAGGAAATGGTGGATGCCGTTGTGGTTGCAGCGAGTGATAAGAGGAATCTGATATAGGGTGGCCTGTTTTATGGCTTGAGCAGCTGCATCTGTATGAGGTGGGTGTATAGTATCAATGCGATACTGTTCTGTGTCTTCCGTTCTTTATATATCACCCCTCAATATTATTCCCATGAGCAGCAAGCAAATCGACTATCTCAATATCTTGACATTTTGTATCTTATTCCTAAGGATTCTGGTGATCCCTTACATCAAGTGGATTCTAGCAACAAATTCTTAAACTAGCGACATCCTACCAAAATAATACTGGAGGTGTAGTTCAGTAGTAGAATACGCTCTTCAAGGTGTGATCAGACCCCAATCTGAGTCTCTTATTGACATGAAGCAACTATAAGAAGGCAATGAATTGGGCAATTCTATTGATTCTAGAATGGAACCAGGAATTGCATTAGAATAATCTACCAAGAGTGAGCGAGCCGTGAGTTCGAATCTCACCACCTCTTTTTTTTTTTGCGGGTTTGGGTTTTCTTTGTTGGATTTGCTAGGCGAGTAAGTGCTTCTGTTCCTGGAAGTGAGGAAGCTTGTGGCGAGTTTTACGGGCTTCGTTCTTCGCTTTTTTCTATGCGGAAAATTTCAAAACTCTTTTCATTTTTGTCTTTCCTTCTTTTCACTTTCACTAATTACATCAACCTCCCCGATTACCCTACAAAGCCGAAATGTTGACAGCATACTCATCCAGCAGAAGACCATGGAAATGTATTCAGTGGTGGAATGTACACCTCAAAGTGTGAAAGATCCAGGAAATCTCAATCTTTGGAGTGGTCTCCATAGGCGGCAGCAAGTCAGCGACTTCGAGATTCTTGTCCATTTGGCTTTGAGATCTTTCTAACATGGGTGTGTAAGACCGAAGTTCAATTCTTCTCATTTTAAAATTCTCTTGTCCAAAGCTTTTTTTGTGATTGACGTGGAGTGAGACAGAGCCTTCCCTATTTTAGAATAGTGATCAGGCCTTATGTTTCTTTCTGATCTTAGTTCTCAGAGTCAGAGACAAATTCGTATCTTTACTTGATTGAACTCAAGATGTAAGATCACACAGGAAGGTAATTCTTTGGTCTGTTGAAGGATTCGAAAGAGTTTAACAAGACAAAACGATTGTAGAAACCATTATCCTTGAACTTTCTCTACCTCATTCTCCGGTGACTTCATCTGAGAGATGGTTGAAATTGACTAGGCACTTGAGGAAGATGATAAGTCAACCTTGCAAATAGTTGGAAAGACTGGCTACGATCAAATCTATCTTAGTTTTGATTGTGCTCACAAATATTCCTCTCTTCCACCTTTCCAATCATCATACATCACAAGTGGTCAATAATTTGCCAAAATACGATCACGGAAAGCAAAAGTGGCAATGATACAGGGTAAGATAGTATCGAATCGATAATATCCCAAGATATGCACACATCACAATCTCCTCAATTTGCCTCTTTTTTTCAAGTATGTAAATTTAGTCAATTGCGAAAGAGGCCACTTTCATCGTCGGGAGGTGAGAACCTTTCGTTGTGAAAGAAAATATAACAAACACCGAACCTCATTCTAAAACAGCCAGTCATGGAATGAAACTTCTAGTTTTACACGATTTAAGTATCATAAGCTACAGAGAGAAGGAAAAGTATCAAAAATATATGGAACCGGACGGATTCGAACCACCGATCTTATTTCAGTAATCATCTTAGGACGACCGGTAGATTCCCGCCCGGGGGAGCGAGGCACCCTGATACGAATCATACTGCATTGCTTTATCACTAAGCTACGGCCCCTTTGATTCGATATGATGGGGAGTCGGCATCGACGTTTATGAAGATGTAATTAATAGACTCATTTTGGAAGCCAGCTGGGATTGTTTTTCCTGATCTGAAGTACAAATACCAGTCGCATCTATCGACCTATCTCAACTGCAAGCAGGCTTCCTACCCAGATGAGAAATAAATTGTAAGCTTACCAAAAATTGCAGGTTGGGAAGTCATAATTGGCCCAAGAAACTTCTCATTCTTGGGTTGTTATTTTCAAATTAATAGTCATGTTCCCGCAGCCTCAAGCCTCGATTCACATAGCAAGATTATTTATTCTAGGTTCTAGGTGCCATCACGAACAATTAAAATTTCGCAAGATATAAACCGAAGCGACATGTGAAGTTTTCGGCAGATTAAAACTTGAGCTCATCTTCCCAGCTCATGGTCAGGCTCAGGGACTGGCTGAGGTCGAGATTAAGTGTTCTCTCCTCAAGCTATAATGCGGAAACCCTATATCAACCAAGATCATGTTCATACTTTGACTATTGACGTCAATGAATTAATCTTGATTTATTGATGCGCGTTGGCTCCTTAGAGTGGAGTCACACTTCGTAGGACTTGATTAAGGGGGTTTTTTCTCTTATGAATGAGATTGACCTTTGAGAGTGGAGAAAATAAGCTTAGCTTACACTAGACAAGCGTTCTTGTTTATTTGCCCAAAAAGAGTGCAACTGGCCTCCTCACTCTCGTTGGTGAACGTGTTTGATGCCCGGAGAAATCAAGTGATGCAAACCAAACTTACGGGCAAGTGTCCGTATCATCAAGAATTCAACAATTTTAAATATGGGAAGAGAGATGACAGTTTAATAGATATACTTGGCATTTCATTTTGAAAGACTAGGTATTTGTGAGATCCGACTATAACTTGGAGGAGAGATGCTGCAGGCACAGCGAGGTTCTGTTTGTCACTGCCCATTCGACTGGGATACTATGGCGATCGACCTTTTGATAGTTTGTAAGCTGACATTCGCTGCAAATGCTCTATTATTCGGTCAATAACATGATTCGGACACATTAGTCGTGATAACTTCAATGTAGTCTACTCAAAATTCGCAAACTCATAAATCTTTGGTCGTATTCGAGCAGTGCTCTGAGCTTCCAAACACTCGACCACATTTTGCGTTTTGAATGTGTCGGGTTTTGACTGTCCTAATTTCTTCTCATTTGGTTTTGCGTTTGTAAACGTTAGCTTGTAGGTTCAGAGGCTCGCTGCAGGGTGGATGAATATCTAGGTGCTCTTATTAGCAATCCACGTCTTTGTGTCCAGAAAATTACAACTTACTTTTTGGAATAGAAAGAAATGCTATTACACCCTAGCGTCTCCAATCATTTATGAGATTCAATGGCATAGCTACTTAGATATGTGGGCCTTTTAAAAAATGGAGTCAGTAAGGCTCGAAGTTGCATCTCGCACATCTCTCGTAATCTTGTCATCTTTGTGCTGGTTCAACTAGAGTGCTGTTGATTTGATAAATAGAATCGAGACAAAAAGGTAGTTAGCTGATATCTGTATACTGCTATCTTCTTTAAGAGATTTGCTTCAGCACCAAAGGATATGTTCTTACATTCAAAACGAAGGAATAGGCGAGTCAACCTTGAATGAAAGATACCTAAAAATTGAGAACACCGTGCTTCGAACTCACAAAAATCAGGCTTGATTATCTCACATTGATGCGCTCTCACCTTCCATCATCTATCATCGTGGATTTATGATACTCCGGCGCTGGTGCCTGTCTAGGCTCGGGTGTTTAATGTGTGCGTTCTGCCAATATAATACATTTTTCCTTTCGTTGTTTCCCTTTCTGAGCAAATTCTACTCATGTTGATACTGGAATGGCAGTATTGTGTCATTGACCAGAAATTAGTAAGGACAAGGTGATAACAGGTGGAGCTGAAGTGAGTGTGTGGGAATAAGGAGGCTTGTTGCATTGAAAAAAGGATATCTGCATGTCCCCCGCAATCGGATAGAATGGTTGGAATTGATGTGATGACCAAAATGTGATTTACAAACAAACATAGTTGCCTGCGTTGAAGAGGGTCTCACTCAATATTCTGCAAGCAATGCTTCGGCTTTCTTGGTGAAGACATAATGAAGATGATTGGTTGATGAGGCGCGGGCGGGTGTTTGCAATATGAGTCCCACAAATGAGATGGCATCTCCGCATCTCATCTCCAATCGTCGAAAATAACAAAAGGATCAATTGTCAAGAAGAAGAGATTGGTAAAATATTGATGATCTGGGAACAGTCAGATTTGAACTCACATCTTACACATGCAGTCAGAGAACCTCGAGAACCATCACCCCTGGTGCATCAGAGTTATAATGAAGATCTGGGCAATCTGCCCTTTCAGTATAGATTTTGACCAATTGAACTTTGCTCCCATTTATGCGCCTATTTTGCATGTTTGTTGGTCAAATGAAATGCTACTGGGTTTATGTCTAAAGCCCTGGATGCAAAAGATCACCTGCACGCATATTGGCGTGTTCTCATTTCGCAACACTGAAGACCCAAAGCCGGGTGTTCAATAGAAAAATGTAACTTTGTTTAGAGGTTTAAAAGCTCTGCAATATACTCTATGCTAGATTACTGCTGCGTAACTGTTTTTCAACATACACTTTTCAAGTATCCAAACGTCATCAGGCTTGAAAAGGTTCCTCAATGTTGTGGGAATTTTGCTCTCTGAATATGTGCCAGATCCTGCCGTGGTTCGGCTTTTTTCATCAGGGTCTGTCATTTCTTGGTCAGGGCTTCTCAAACATGAGCAAATGCAGTAGAAATTTCGATTTGTTGTAGATTTATTCCTTTCAAGCTTGTGTATTACTAAATCTGGCATTAAGATCTTCAATTCTGAAGCTTTGACCCAATCCTTTCAAATCTGAATCATAGATACTGTTCAATTCTAACTTGCTCCTCGATGTTCGCGGACACGCAGACCCCACAAGTGGCTTCCGCTGATGAATTCTGAATTCTGACCTCTTCCCGATCCGTAAATAGATATATATAGTCCTTCGAATCAAGGAATTCTATTGTAATCAGCCTACGATGCTAGAACCTGCTCAGATTATATACTGCATTCGGCGCATAGCGTTTGATCTAGACGCAGAAAGATAAAACTTCTATTATGACTTTTATGGGAAGTGTGAATGAGGCTAAAAGCGCGAAATTGACATGCGAGGTGAGAGCAAGAACACGTTACCAAATATTGAGAGCTACCTATGCACTTCTTATAAGTCACATGTGGACTTTTTACTGCCGCACCTAGCCGGCAATTGTCATTTCTTATTAGAGATCTTTTTACGAAAAAAGGCTGGTTACTTGACAAATTCAATTCAATCATTGTACTAACCAACCATAAGAAAGCTTGACTGTACCACCTGCTGCCTTTGATAAGGATGGAGGTTCCCGCAGTCAATTCACTATGTTGATGGCATGTTCTCATTTTATTCCCAGCCAGGCCCAACACTTTTACTGGTATCTTCAGCGCCCTCACAAACAGTGGAGACGCAATCAACTGTAAAAAAAAGATTATTCAAGCCTCTAATAGTGGCTCAGCCATTGAGTCATTCTCAAATATACGAAGAGATGCCTTATCGTAAGAGTAAGATTCAATCCAAGAAAGACTGACTTCTACATCTCAAGTCTGTCTAATAACAATGCATTGTGGGGTAAAATTCTTGATAAATTATAACGTAACTTGACTAGAAGTGGGTCATGTCATGATATAGGTCACAAAAATCATATTTTCCTATTTGACCTTGTCCTATATGCTACAGAGTGATCTATAACTATTATTAATCCAATTGAATTATCACTATCCTCTTCCTTTTCTATCTCCCTTTCTATCTAATCAATTTGACACTTAAATAATCTACTATATCGTTGTTTTGATAAGGGTGTTTGTTCAGCCTCCTCGATAATTTTCAATACTTCTTTAGTATTAAATACAAATTCACCTTTTAATTTTATTCTCTTTTCATTTTTTTGTTTCTTTTATGTTTTAAATAACTCTTTATATTCTTAAAGTTCCTTTCGAAGAATAGCATTTTCAGTATTTAAGCTTTCAATCTGATAAGTTATTCGCTTTGTATATCTTTGTATTAAAGAAGTAGGCAGATTATTAGCGAATAAAGCTGAATTGAATACCTTATTTACTTATTGTAGTTTAATATTATTCGGGGGAGAGCTATTAAATAAAAAAAGATGTAGATCTTCTAGATTTGCTAGTGTATTTGGAATAAAAGGTGGTGGTAAAAGCAGAGTTGGAAGATTATTTAGAACTTGATAAGGACTAAATGAATTCAAACCTGCTCCTTTTTATCCGCTTTTGATATTTTGATAAGTAAGACCTTTTTCTCTTATCTTTTGAAAAAGCTGTACCCAATTAGATCATTGTATTCGTTATATTCCTACTCAAGAGTATTGATCAACTTCTTGAGTATGATATCGCTTTATCGATCTATACACTTCAATATCCAATAACTAAAGTAGATACAAGCAATAAGGTAGTAGAATAAGAAAATCAATCTTCTTCTCAATACAGAAAGTAATCAAACTTTCTGTAATATAACTAGAATGACTATTCATAATTAATAATCGAGGCTGATCTTCTAATATTTTTTGAAATTTTGGTTTAAAAACCTTATATATTTATTTAAAGTTATAACTATTAGAAGTCCATTTACTATTGTTTGTTAAGAAATATCAGTTTGGAGGAGTGTTAGTTGGAATTTATGTAGTGTTGGTATTCTGAGCCTTGAAAATGATTATAAAAGACAAAAAGTCTTTATTTGTATTTATACATTTCAATATAATTATTTATTTTTGTTTTTTTGTTGTAACCTTTTAATTCGATTTAAGAGTAGAATCCATAATTATACATGTTGATTCTGTTTTTCCAACTATATATCCTATTTCATCCATATTATATATATTTTTGAATTCATAATGTCGTTCTTCGATTTATACTTGAAATGTTGAAAATCATGTTGAAATTGTTTCAAATGTGGTTTCTTTATATCTTGTAGATTTCAATTTATAAGAATAGGTTTTTTTAAGTTTGAGATATCGATTTAAAAACTTATAGATTTATTGTTGATCTATATGATTTGATTAAAAGGATGGAGGGGTAGATGGTGACGCGAAAATGATGTGTTGATTTAAAAAAATTTGGGTTATTTCTTTCAACAATTTAGGAGTTGTAGGGTATTTAGTAGTTGTTAATCGTGAGATCTATTGTATTAGAGTCTTCTTTTCCATGTTAAAAAGTTTTTGAAAGGATTTGTGAGATTGAAAGCGTGATTATTGTCCAGCCATTCAATTTATCAAGGTTGACTTCGAAATCTTAAAATAAATAATAGTACTTCGAATTAAAGTAAATTATTTATTTTTTAGACTTTCTATAGTCTTTTGAATATTATCTTCTGATTCACTACGATTTAATGATTTTCGATCCATTGTGTATTGAATAAACATATAAAATAAAGAAATGAGGGAGTGATTTTGACCTATATCATGACATGACCCACTTCTAGTCAAGTTACGTTATGTTTAACTATCTATGTTTTTACAAAACAAAGAATATGGATTGGTTCCAAGAAGTTAATCAAAATACTCAGGGGCTCGAAGCGAGTTTGAAAATCAAGCAAAAAAAGTCATGATTGTTGTTATGGCCCCCCGAATTACGCGAAGGGGCAACAGCAACAGCTCAACTATCAAAATTTAACCCTAAAATGAACTATTAAAGCCAATAACAAGATTTTCCTCGACAATTTCAATCATAACAAAGAGGTTATAATCTTGACACAATAGAGCTAAGGCAAGGCAGCGTTAAAGCAGCCTGATTTAGGGCGGCTAGGAAAAGACCCATATCAAAAATAACCCGATTGAGAGCTAAGAAGTGAATTTCAATTGTGTAGGTACTCAGTTTGTAGTTTGAAGAGTTTTCCATGGAGTAAAGGCAATTTTTCGCCAACTTTTCTCAATCGACCTTGAAGATACACGCGCAATTGACAGATAATTCTCAAAATCAATCCATTTTGCACGCAGAACTACCATACCACACCACGATCACTTCTTCTTTAAACAGTAATACTTCTCTCATAACCCTCATATCAACTCCACAAATTACAGGCGGTCTATCACACAGTTATTAGCAATGAGTATCCAATGGTCTACAACCTCTTCTGGGTCGTGGGACGAGAAGTACCCTCAGCTGAAACCTGGCAACCGCGGCCTGCCATCAACCAGTCTCACTGAACCGATTGTCTACCCTGAGAATCCTGGTGATACTTATATCATGAAGCCAGTATCGCATAGCTGGGCTGATGTCTCTGAAATGATCTTGCACTGTGTACATAGCAGCTCACAAGACATCGAATCTCACCCTATTCACAACCAATTGTACCAATCCATCGGGTTCGACCAAGACCTCAGCACTGTCCTTGTAAAGTTTATGGAGATCTACAACGTTTTGTTCTTCGGGGGAATGGTCAAAAGCTCCGTCGTGGAGAATTCCGCCGATGACGAATATGAGATTATCTTCAACCTTGAGTTGGTCTCCAATGGCACTCGAGCCGAGAAGGTTGAATTATATAATGACTTGGGTCTCACTACCGGCTCTTTGGACGGCAGATCCAACTCTGTAACCATATACATCAGGGACGGACGCATTTTACACCCCAATTGGGACTTCTGCCAAGTTATAAGTGAAATGTTGGGGACCCTTGCCCATGAGATGATACGTGCCATGCAATTCATGTATACAAAATGTCCAGGCTGCGGACTTGGAATTGAGTACGCTATGCATGGTACCAATTTTCAGAAAGTTGCGCAAGCCATTGAGCAAGCAACTCGTGATCCTTCGGGAGGGAAAGGGTGGATCTACCCGAAAATCGAACTTGGCAGAGAATGGGGGGTATATTACGACATCAAAGAATTTGAATATAAGGAACCAACTGATATGGAGATTCGAAATATGAGGTTCGATGTGGAGTATCTTAGGAAAATCCTCCGATTGCCTTACAATCCAAGAAGGGTGGGATCGATCGATCAGCCGAGCGATTTCAATTAGACAACCCTCATCATCCCACTTCCTCACATTGGTAGTTTCCCGTTTCGATCCTCGCAATCGCCTGGCCGTCACAGGTCATTTCAAATGGTTCCATCACTCGCCTCTCTTTGGTTTCCGTCATACCGCAACCTCGTCCCTGGGTAACTAAGAGAGCTGCTGACGATTCTTCGTGCGTAGTCGATCCTTCAGACGTCTGTTTTCAAGGCATACTAAGCGCAAGGTCGTCTCAATCTTGTTGGACCAATACGATTCTTTCATCTCTTCTCGCCTTCCCCCTTCTCCTTTTCCTCTCTTAATCGACAATCCTTACCGATCTTCTGCTCCCGAGAAGGCTAGAAGACGGTCCAAGGTCTAACTGAGAAAGCTGCGGATGTTTCTTCGTGCGAAGTTGGTCCTTGCGAGCTACCTATGATTTATTAGGGCTCTTTCCGAAAGATTAGGTTCTCTTCGCAAGGCACACAACGCGCAAGATCGCCCAGTTTTCTCTAGACAAGGCAATCATATTTCTTAGTCGACAAACCACGCCGTTCTTCCGCTCGCGAGAAGACCCGAAGACGGTCCAAGGTCATTCGACAATTCCTACTGTACTATCGTACTCCCGAGAAGGCCCAATATACAGTCGCTGGAACTATTTACTATCATCTCCTCTCTGTAGCTCTGGCAGGACTTCAGGGCAGCTTGTGGCGCTTTTGCGTTTCAGCATTCATACGATCGTCTTTACGGGAGACTAGACGACTCTTTACGCTTTCATTACGTTATCGCAAGGATTCAAAAGGTGCTGGTTTTGGTTCTACCACATGTGCCAGCCTTCCATTCTCCTTCTATCGGCATCAATTGTTTCTCCTCTCTGGCGCCTATTAGACACGAATAAGATACTATCTTTGCTTTACCGTCGAACCCTTATCGACATTAGAGATACCAGGCGATTTCTATCACATTTCCCGTCTTACTCCTTCCATCAGAGCGATATTGCGCTCAAAGCTACCAGACGAATTCAACATGCTTTCTCCATCTTTAGCAGCACCGAAGCCCTTTCGCTTTGGATTTAAGAGACAGTTTCTGACCAATTTCGGATTAAATCATGCCGTTGAAACACCTCTGCTTTCGAAGATATCCAACGAATCGATGTTGTCATCATCTTCGTTTTGGCAAGGAACTATTCTCGCTTTGGGGCACCAGACGCATTTCACCTTATTCTTGCTGTCACACTAGTCTTGGAACAAGTTCCACCTCAAGACTGATCAACTTGGTCGAGTTGGGTCCAGTTTTCTTGAAAGCATCTAGTAGCTCATGCTATAAAGGTACCAGACGGTTGCTACCCTCTTCTCACTTTGGTCCAATTCTATGAAGGGGCTCATCTTGGATTTTCTAGGCTATTCTGATATTTTCTCTTCTGCTCTCTTGCTTCGACTTATTCTCGTTTTGAAAGCGCCAGATGGATTCTGCTCTGCTCTTGCTTTGAACAGTCTCACGAAAGATCATGTCTTTGAAGCTATCATGTTGCTCGACTACAACACTTCCTTCTCCGGCATTGGAAACTGCTCGTCTTGAATACACCAGAAGGACTTCGCCTTTTTCTCGTTTTCTTCCGGTCCTAAGAAGGATATCATCCTCGAATTGAGCAAACCAGTCGAATAGATTCTCTCCTCCCTTCTAGCATCTAGTATAAATCATCCCTCAGGCTCATCAGCTGAGCCTTAGGCCATTCCCGTTGCCATAGTTATCGAAAAGCCTCTCGCCTCTTGCGATCTGGCTCAGAGCTCTCACCTCCTCGTCGCCATTCGAGCGGTCTCGACGATTTCGTCTCTGGATCCTACTATACGACAAGCAGTTTCCAATTCTCAATCTAGATATTAAGCATATACTCTCTCTACCGCCTACCAAACGCGAATCGAGTCAATTTTCTTGTTGCCAACAACCGTACGATTTCATCTCTTAGGAGCACAGGACGATCAACCGTTACTCGAAATCGTTACAGCAATGTAAGATACTCTGTTTTCAGTACTGCATTGGGCAAAGCAAATTCATCTTCAAGATTCAGCAATCGAGCTTATGCTGTCTTTGAGAAACCAGATAGATCGACAATTTCTGTCTCTTATACTTGACAATCGCAATCGTTTTCTTTTTAACGCCCGTTGTGCGCTGGTTGATCTACTCTTCTTATGCTAAGAAATAACAAGTAGCCTCTTTGGCAGCACCAGACGACTCAAATGTTCCAGACGGAGGGACTATTTTACAGTTTACTTACAACAGTGGAAGAAACGTCATCTTTAGTGCCTACCTACTGAACGAAGGTTACGTGTCCAATCTCGTCATCAACAAATGAACTTTTCTCCTACATCCCTCGAAACGAATACGCTTTAGCCATTGCTTCACCCTATTCTCGGTACATGAAGGATTCATTTTTCTGGTGCTTGTCAGATATTGATCGAGCAACAATCCTCGATTTCAGCAAAAGAGAATCTTTCACTCCTCACTAGAACAGATGGGACATTACTGTTCTTCCTTAGCCTTGCGTACCGATATTTCTTGTTTCTAGAAAGTATCGGACAAGGACTGATACACTCATCTCGCTCTCGGCAATGTGTTGGTTTGTCTCTGGACTACACCGGATATTTGGACTTTCTCCTCCCTGCCTTCTAATATTGCACATTTGCCGACCTTGTGCCCTTTCGATATTTGTCAGATAATTCAAGCTTCTCGAATGCTATAAAAATCAACTTTTTCCCCATCTTCCCAAAGCTTCGAAGGTATTCTAACCCAGCCACCTATCTTCCGCGGGTCAGATAGTTACCTCCAACTCCCGAAGCAGGATATGATACACTCCATGCCATCGGATTTCAGGGTTTTTTGCTTGAATTGTTATTCTATTATGCATCTAGATAATTATATTTCAATCCAGAGGGCTTAGATTCTTGGGGTAAGGGTCAATGTGGCGCGCCCTGTTGATCTTTAGCACCTTTGGTAGGACCAGGTGCTTCGCTGCATACTCGGTGCCCTTACCTTCGCGCAAAACCAATTTACCATCCTCCGACACATCTGTCAATGCTACAGCCATGAACAAATCCTTGTCATCGTCTGGATGTTTGGTAAAAGCTGATACTTTATGCATGACATCAATGGCTGAACCCACCACCTGACCTTCTACGAGAATATGTTTAACTCGAAGCCCTACACCTTCAACCGTGGGAATAATGATAGATCCTGGATGAGTAGGATCCTCGTACACCCGAGTACAGAAGTACTCCCACTTTGGTAATGTCAAAAGCACCTGTTCTGGAATCACGCCAGATTGCTTTGGCATTGGGACAACCTCAAAATCTTCAAACATTGTCCTCTTTTTGTTCTTTCCAGACCACCAAGTACGCGTATAGCACCAAAGTCGTCCCAGCGCTCGGAACTTTCGTTCAACATTGATAGATAATCCCTCCTCAAAATCAATGAATCTATCAATTGGTTTGATCTTGTGTGCGAGTTTGAGTCCTTGGTCTGGTTCTGGGTTTATGAAGACTCGATCTCTGATACCCTTTGCAAGCAAGCTCGCCGCCTTAGGTGTGACCAAGTCTAGAAGACCTTGATACTTTATTGTTTGAGATTGTGGAATGGGAAAACCTTCTTGACAGAGAATGGCGCCATGATCAAATTTGTGTGGATCTAAGGTTTGAAGCGAGACACCAGTAATTGTGTCTCCATTCATGATAGTATGGTGGAGTGGAGCAGATCCTCGATATCTATATATCATGGTTAGCCTAGGTATATATAAGTGGCGTTGGAAGAATTTACTGTGGCAGAAGTGAAGGATGAACATTAATTCCGCCGTATTCAGCACTGTTGAGAATGCGTGGTGGAACGAAGAGGCCAAATGAAACTGCTACGACAAGATTGATTGGTTCTCCATTTGGTTTTGGTAGCTATGAATTTGATCATCAGTCGAGGTTTTTAAAGAATGAAGTGCAGATCCGAAAGTCAAAACTTACATCCCAGCCGGTGAATGTATCTCTCTCGTGTATGCGGAGGTTCAATTCTTTGGCCAATTTCTTCAGCGGCACTGACAATCATCAGCATGTATAACGAAGAGCCGAAGACAAAATACGAAGCTTACCTTCACGAGTCTCTTTCATACCTCTTCCAGTTTTTTTACCTGGTCGGACGAGAACATCTATAGAAGCAATTCCTTTTGGATCTGACCTTTTCTCTGCTTCCAATGACCGAAGAGATTCACAACTAAACTCATCAGAACCACAAAACAGAATTCTCAAAGGTGCTGAAAGTTTTGAGGGTTTTGAGATACTGTTGATTGTGAAGAGTCGAGAATGGAATCCATGGATTGAAAATGGCTTCGATGGGTGTGCAATCCGTCCTAGTACAGCTAGAGATGTTCTGGCTTTGAGCTTCATGATTGTGGAAAATTGCAGTCAGAACGAGTTCAATTTACGCTATACATGGATGATTGTCAATGTTAAACCGACGACTTCTTACAATTACGATTCTCGAGCTGCTTCCACTGTCTTGATATTTTCGCATCACGTGCAGACAACTCTAGATATCTTATGTAAGCCGGCCTCATGTTCTGTGCCATGCATTTGGCCCACGAATTACATCACCTAAAACGTTAACCTTCCCCATAGCCGGACATTTGCTTCCACACCAATTTAAGAACTGACCGGCGCGATTCAATCAATAAATGATCTACATTATATTTATATCCTCGTGTTTCTCTCGTTGAGTACCTCAATCATGCAATGTCTGAGCAAAGCCGAAAGGTAGTACCCGCGCAATTAGGCTTCCTAGCCATCTACAATCCTTCCTTAGGGTCTACCGATGATACACTCGACAATCAGATTGTTTATTATTACCCCTCGATCAAGCAAAATGAACACAAGAGAAGTGTCGTTACCAATACGAAAGAGGCGCGCGCTTTTGCGAAGGAGCAAAAGAATGAACAATTGAGACAGATTGGGCTTGCTCAGGGAATGGTAGAATTTGGGAGGAGTTTCTCTGAGGGTAAATCAGTGAATACTATAGAGACTGAGAAATCTCGCATTATTCTTCATGAATTAGAATCTGGCTGGTGGATATTGGCCGTGAGTAACTTTAATCCTTGAGTTTCTTCATCGTGCTAACATGTATAGTCGATCAACCTCACGATATTGCCGGGCACAGCAAGAACACCAGTTACCAAAGGAAAGCCTGCCGAGGAACAAGTGACCGTCGAATATTCCTCTCGAGAAGTTAAACCTGCGATACTACTCCTCGCAGACGTTCTAAGAGCACACTCGACTTTTCTCCTTCATCATGCTGCTTCGATGAGCGCTCTCTTTGTTCGAACGAAACGCTCCAAATTTGTGAGCATTCTAGGTAGATATTGGGATACATATCTCTCGACATGGAATGTACTTATGCATGGAAACCCTGCCAACAATCTGTATGGGGGAATAAAACTTGCTGCATGCGGTGAACTTGGGGTAGGAGTCGGAGAGGAAGAAAGGGGCAGTGGTGAGAGAGAAGTCCTTGAAGGATTCGTTGGACAAATGGATGGGCTTGTGGATGTGATAGTCTCAAGATTTGGAGACGCGCGATCTAATTCGAAAGAGGATACCAGTAAAGGCTTTACCGATCGTCCTAAGCAACCTGCTCCTTGGTTGGGTTCTGGAAATGAACCCGCGGCAGAAGATGGTGCGATTTTCCTCGGTACTGGAGCTTTGTCAAGGAATTCAATTAGAGATGTTTCGCATTGGGTTGAGGATCTCTATAGATGGGGTCCATATGCCTATGGAGTTCTTGACAACCCTTCTTCTACCCGTCGCGCAAAAAGACAGCCTAAGCCCAGGCCAAGACTCGACTCAAAACTTGGAGACACAAAGAACACTGCCCGACCAACATCTAGTCTCAGTAAAGAGATACCAATTCATGATGGACCTAGCGATGGACCTGCGCCTAGTCGATCTTCAAGTATGAGTACGATCGAGCCTAGACCAGTAGTGGAACCAGACGATCAAATTGATCAATCCGAACTCAAATCAGTACCGCCATACCCGAAGCTTCGTAGGAATCATGCCTGTCATACAAGTACCGAAGGCATTGAAAGCACAGATGGTGAATCGAAGGGTAACAAGCTTGCTCAATACTTGAAATTCGGTTATGGAACTCATTGGTCTTTAGGGGGATCTGCAGCAAAAGAAGAAGACCATAGCAGACCTTCGAGTAAAACATCTACCCTTGTTTCTTCGATTGATGGTATTGCGAATACAACTGGAACATCAACATCCATACAGGAGTCCGATGATTCTAAAGGGCACTATTTAGTAGGTCTAATGGGTGATATGGAGAGTGAAACGACTTTGCTTGTGGATTCTAACGATGAGGACGAAGATCTTGAGGGTCAAACCCATCGACTTGTACTCCGTACTTTAACAGTAGAATTGGAACGCGAAGAAGATGCTCGCCAGGAAGCAGATATCAGTATTGATTATTCCAATTTTGGCACATCATTCAAAAACGCCAGCGGTTCGGAAGGTACAGGCCATTCTAATACTTCATTTGAGAGTCAGGATCGAAACAAAGCTAAAAAGCTAAGAGTCGTGGCTTATGCAAGCAAACCATTCATTTTCATTTTCCTTTTCGAATTACGAGCAGATACCCTAGCTTTGAAGGGCTTATACAGTTCTCTTCATAAACAGCTCCAGTCTCTCATCAAACCTCTTCTCAAATCCACATCTTTCCGAGCTCCCAAACCAGAAGTTCCCATTTCTCCTCTTGCAAATACGAAGAATCCAACAGCTCCCATATATGATCTTCTCTGGGATCCCAAAAATTTAACTCTTGACTCAAATATTCCTAATATACCCGATCCTCAACAAGTTCAAACACAAGAACAAGCGGATAGTCTCCCTTGGTCTCGAATTGAAGCGCTCAATACACATCTACAAATTATGCATACATATATTTCTACGACTACTGATAAGAATACATTGGAACGTACGGCTAAAACATCAAGAGGTTATTGGATTCTTTGGACTCGCATTCCCGCACCTCCCCCTGCACCCCCCGAGTCAATCACAAATCCGACTTCGAAAGTGAAAATTCCGCCACTGATACCCGAGAACTCAGCGGAAAGTCAAACGAGTAAAACTTTTATGGTGGAATTGAGTGATAAGGGAAGAAAGAATAAAGGTTTGGATGCGAGCATCAAAGCGAACAGTAACGCGCAAACACAGAGTACAGTGATTAGTGGGCCTGCACATCCGTTTTTGGATGAGGGTGATGCTGAGGGAGAGGCAGAGGAGAGAAATATGGATAAAGAGATTTTTCTCATTAGGAGGGCGAGTGATTATGTGGGAGCGGGACAAGGGAGAGGTTACGGATATGGGTATGCGGGGTGGGGAATGGGTGGTCAAGGAACAGGGACAGGAGGTACGGCGGATGCGGGATGGGGAGCTGCGGGATTAGGGTTAGATACGAAGAGGTATATCGAGGGACTGTTAAGTTTGAATCGGTAGTAATAGGATGTTGGATTGATGGTTTCGTCTTGGGTTTCATGGGATAGGAGGATGGTGTTGGGGATGCTAATGATAATGGAAATCGAGTGGATCGGTGGGATACAGAGGATTATGTGCATGTTTAGTTTTCAGTTAATTATACCCGTTTTGTTTTGGTGTCAGAGAATCTTGATTTGTGTAGTGACATTTGCGATCATAACTGTAGCTGTGGATATGGTATAAGTGCATTCGCTGGTTTATATGATATCCTGCTATCTCCCTGGCTGGATCCGTTGAGTGATTAGTTATGTGTATGTTTTTCTTCGATTTGGCTAACTTTTAAGATATAGATAAAGAAGTCCTATAATTCTTGAGGGAAGAAAAGAGATCTACTTCGTGAGAGTCAGAGGAATGAGGATCGAGGAATTTGAGATTGAGCAAGAGTAAAGAATTGAAGTGAACATCAAAAATCCAATACTCGAAAAGATTTGAAGCAGATATTCAATATGGAAGCGAGTATATTGGAGCATGTTAGAGTATACACCTATCTTCCTTTCCACCTTGTCGTCCTGAGGACACCGTGCCAAGGGAAAGTGAGGTTAGGTGAAGTGAAGTGAAATCATATCAGACACCAAGACCCTTTGAATTTCAATCCTTTCCTTCCTCTCCTCTTTCTCTAAATCCACGTACTCACTCACATACTCTCCTCCTCTCTCCTCTCCTCTCCTCTCCTCACACAGAAATCTCATCTCCTTCTCTCCTCTCTCCTCCCTCAAAAATCTTTCTTTAAATCCGATTCCGGTTCCGGATTTGAATCCCTATACCTATACCTATACCTATACCTATACCTATACCACCATCAAAAACCAATACACAAATACAAGATCCATATCCATATCCATATCCATATCCATATCCAAGATCAGCATCAACATCACCATCACACCATTTCCCACATTATCTCCCATACTCACTCTCTCCCGCCCTTCCAAGACAGTCAACCTCTCGGCCGCGCCAGCTAGCCCGAAAACGAAAGCCGCAAAGGAAGAAAGGAAAGAAGGTATGACGAAAAGCACAGAACGCACAGGACGCCCTGTGCGGAAAAGTCATAAACAATACCTGCCTGCCTATCCCTACCATCCATCCATCCAAGAACACCTACCCTCATCCGCATAATCGAAATTGCGCTCAGCAGTCCGTCAGTTAGTCAATCACCAAATCACAAGTAACTCACAGTCCAACAAAGCGATAAGTGTATGAAAATTCATAGCAAATTCGTGTTAAATCAAAACACCAAGTCTACCGTAAAGTAATGTATGTACAAGAAGCTATTTCCTTTCCGACAGGGGTTTCATTTTGTTTTGTCTCTGAATATATCTCCATTTTCATGTTGCTTTTTTCAAATTTTGCTTTTCCATACGAAACATCCACCCGCCTTCCTTTGACTTAAGCTTTTATCTCTTCCATTGCACAACATAGTTATGGTATCGCGAAATGCATGTGCTCCTTTTTCCTCCCGAAGACCGTATGAACGTAAAGTCCCATGGCGGGGGGGGAACGCCAAGCCAAACAAGTAATGCGATGATTTGACCATGTTCATAACCATTCTATGCACAGATATTTGCCCTCAAACGCTCGTAAAATTCTCCAAAAATCAGAGTATGAACCAAACCAACAACCACGAATAAAAAGCACCCCAATGATGTGATATCCCAAAGAAATTCGTCGACCATCTTTTTCAAAAAGAAGTCATGATGCAAAAGCCATAGATGAGAGAGAGATCTACTCTTTCTAGTGTATCAAATTGGCGATAGTTATATCCAGGAGAATGAGAATTGAGTTCTTGACTTAATTTTGAGTATTCGAAGAAATCAGAATATCAAAGTTGTGAAAGTCGAGAAAATAGGGATTGGATGATTTATTCGTTGAAGTACCAAGTGGCTTTAGTACGGCCGACAGCTTCTTCGGCAAGTTGATCAAATGCGAAGTTGGTGAGATCAATGGAGTTACCCTCACATCCCATGCACTTATCGATGACAGTTGCTTGAGTGGTCTTACCAGTGGAGGTACAATTGATGGTGATTGTCTTTCCACAGTATGGGTT
This sequence comes from Botrytis porri, assembly GCF_014898465.1. NCBI lineage: Eukaryota > Fungi > Ascomycota > Leotiomycetes > Helotiales > Sclerotiniaceae > Botrytis > Botrytis porri. The sequence continues at coordinate 1,342,424 of NW_024066081.1, read as the reverse complement.
GCTGTTGGAAAGGGAGCCCATGAGGCCAACTGGAAGAGCAACACCTGCGAAGCTGGATCCATCAGTAGTGATTCCACAAGCTCCGAGACCGGCTTCGTAGAAAGTGATATCTCCAGAACAAGGAGAGCCGGGGGGGCAGACTCCAGAGCTAGATCCAGAAGAGCCTGATGCAGCAGTGGTTGATGCTGGGGCAGCCGCGCTGGTTGAGGGCGCAACATAGACTGGAGCAACAATGCTTGAGACTGGGGCAACAACGCTCGAGACTGAGGAAACGACTGGGGCAACAACGCTCGAGACTGAGGAGACAACTGGTGCGATGCTAGTTGAGGATGGGACGACAACTGGCGCGATACTAGAGGTAGTTGGGACCACGATTGGTGCGGCGCTGGAGGTGGTTGGAACTGGTGCGATGGAGGTAGAAGAAGTGGTTGGGACTACAACCTCGGAAGTAGTGGATGGAGCAGCGACGGAAACGACGGAGGAAGAAGAGGGCGCGACATATGAGGAACTTGGTTGTTGGTTGAGAACAGCTCCTTCAGAGCTGCTGGCTGCGGCAGTAGACTTTGGAATATAAGTAGAAGAAGCGGCAGATGACTTTGGCTTGGTTGCCAAAGTTGTAGGAGTAACAGATGGAGCGGCGCTGCTGGTTGCGGCAGCTATTTCGCCCGAAGAAACCCAGACGGTGGTAGTATAATCAATAGTCTCGGTGACCATTTCGAGTTCTGTAACCCATTCAACATCTCGCTTTTCGTGTCTGGCAGCATGTTGATGACGGGCGTGGGGTTGAGCTACAACGGTAGCGGCCAAGAGACCAGAAAGGATAGCAGTGGTGTACTTCATTTTGACGGTGATTTGTTTGTTTTATTGTTCGTGAGAGATTGTTTATTGGGTATGGGTATCTTTGGATTGAATCTTGGAAACCAAAAGTCAAGTTTGAAATTCAACTGAAGCCTCGAGGGAGTGTGATGTGAAAATGACTTGCAATTTCAATGATTTGATATCGATCGTTCAAAGGAAGGAGTGAGAAAGCTGATATTTCTCGATGGTGAGTAGGGCTGAAGGAAAGAATGTGGAAGTGAGAAGATGTTTTGATTGACCGTGATGTGGTTGTGGAGGGATATGGATTCTTTAAGAAGGCTTCAAGCTGACTTGCAGTGAGTGGGTAGAGTTGAACAGGCTGGCTGTTGTTTTTAGAAAGGGAAGAAGGAGTGTAATGTAGTATTCTGAAGGATTGACAGATACTGATCAAATTTGAGATTTTGAGATTTTGAGATGTTTGAAAAGGAATGAGAAGAAGTGGGTGAGTGAGTGAATGAGTGAGTGAGTGTTATGTAATGTATTATGTATTTATTATGTATGAAAGAGAGAGTGAGTGAGAGAGAAGGAGATGTGCTGATGAATAATAATAATAATAATAATAATAACTTATTCAGAGTTGTGTAAATTATGCTAAGGACCGACTTACCACAATAGGTTAGTGAACGTGATAGTGATTCAGAGGAAAACACGAGGGAAGGAAGGGAAAAGAGTGGATCGACAAGGATATATCTAAGCCGTGATTGACCAATTAATAAGTGGATCTTGGAACTTGGGGCAGGTGTGGTCGGGGATGTGTGGGAAACAGAGAGACTGAGAGCTTTAACATCAGCTAGATACGATATGGACCATGTGGTGAAATTGGATTGTATGAGTATCATCATTTTGTTTCTCTAGGTAATGTAATAATATTCTCAAGGATCATGAAATGAACCAATTAAATGTCAAAGTTTTATTCAAATTCTTTACCTTTTTTTTCTTTCTTTTTTTTCTCCTCTCTCTCAAATATGGATCTAGGATTACTAAATACTTATTAGGCCGCAGTTTAACTCATTCCAGTTCAATCGCTTCCACTGAAGTCTGATTTGACAGACTCACAGACTCACAGACTGGACACTGGACACTGGACACTGGCTCGACACTGGTTCATACCTTTGGTTTCCATGAGCGGCACTACACACTACTCTGTATTGGCATGAAGGACATGGCCCTTGACTAGCGACATGACAACCCTTAGGAATGTCCCTCGATGGAGGGAGGCTCAGCATAGGTATTCCTCACATACCACGATATAACATGACAATTTCTTTTTTCTTTCATGTTTTACATTAGTCGCTCAATATCAACACCAGAAAATCCCCGAGATACTGATTCCCATGATGATTTTCATTTCTTCTCCATTTTCACTCATTGGACCCAACTTTTTCCCAAGGCTCAGTCAGTCAATCAGTCGGCACTCCGTAGATGCTACTACTCGTCCAGGCAAAATACAAGAGTCAGCCAGGTACAACTTTTTATTGATTAGGCAATTGCCCCTGAAAAATCCCCTCTTCTGTACAGAGGGAGCGGTCCGTTGGTGATACAACCGTCCAAGATGTACTCCAATAGGATAACAACATGACCCAGATATTTGGTCGTAAAAAGGCTTAGCCAGGCACGAAATATCCCGTTTCATCAATCCCATCCAATTATATATCGTTATCCGCCTCGACCTGGAATCCTGACTACTTTCGTGAGAAGCATATGTGTGTGTATGATGTTCTAGGTGTGATCTCCCCTGCATGATGAAAAGGTAAAATAGCATCGCATGGCCAGTTCAAGCTAAAACGCCAGCCAACTGCACGCAACGCGTTTCCATGAGCTGAGTTGTCACGACTCAATCAATCAATCATCAATCAATCAATCAATCAAATCTTTTTATGCAGACGTACAGTTTACGAAAAGAAGAATCCACGCATGCAAACTTATTATGCATAGTTACATAGGTACCTAGCATCTAGCCTACCTAAGATAATCAATCCTTCCATCAGACTTTTCATACCTGCATCTGCATCCATCTGCATCCATCTGCATCCCCGATAGAGTGGAAGTGTATCAAGGAACGAATCGAGAACTTTTTCATTAGTGCTCCGTATCAATCGTAAAGTGGTTGGTAACGTCAATGAGTGGTGTGGTGATGTGATGCCCATATGCGAATTTATCCAAATCATTCAATTCATCTCATTCACTCGATTCATCCAATACATAACGCCATGTTTTCCGTTCAAACTTCAAACAACTCCCGAATCTCCCGAGAGAGGTCTTACAGTATGTGAAGATGACTTTCCTCAAAAGTTCAAAGCCCTATCAAAGTGTTGTGAAGCCACCAACTACCCTTCCCCCCATTCCACACATGTCCGTGTTATCAACATTTTGATTATCGATAAAAACCGCATCAGGGGTTCAAAATTCGCGGGAGATGACTTGTTTCTCTTCAATTTGTTTCTCGGGTTATCGTCATGATTGACAATTTGATTCATATTGAAGCCATCGTCATCTTTCAGTCAGTCAATCAATGTGCCGGCAGTATTCTCACTCCTCGTATCATCCACGAGAATAACAATAATCTCAGATCGGGTACCTTGCATAATCATCAAAGTAGATTGGGATGAACACAGCCATAACTTTATTTCTGGATGGTAAAACCTTACTTTGATTGCGAATGGACCTCTGCGTAGGATTATCTTCCTTCAAAGCCTTCAATGGATGAACATTGTATTTCGAGTCTAAGATAAGGGGTTTGAAACAGTTCTCTCTCGTGAGTCGTCAAGGCTCAATTGCAAGCTCCGTTTCTTTCTCATCTGATCTGGTCTGATTTCCCAAATACGACGCGGAGAAACATCAATGGAAATTGACGGCTTGTGTGTTTCTTGTCCTGCTCTGCCATGGCCCACGAAAGCCATACTTTTTACGATGCCCAGAACTGAGAACATGTGAATATCCGAAGAGCTACCTGCGTATACGGAGTCCGTCAGATCAATCAATCCATGTCCCCCATTCTCCTCTCTCAATCGACTGGTCCACGACTGCCCCGGAATATGCAACCAGACTGTCCGGCTGTATATCAAAACTACTCTGCCGTCTTGGAGCAAGACGGTAAGTAACACCGCTCGTGCTGCTCCTGACACCGATTGGTTTCATCGGTGGTCGAATGGTCAAGACCGCGCGGAAAAGAAACTTCATGGCAAACACCAACTAGTAATATCACGTGGAAACATGAGACGAGACTCACATATCGATCACAACAGCATTCTCAAGCATAAGCAAACTCCATTTACAAACTTTCATCCATGGTAAACTCATTAATCACAATCACAACATTATTCGCAACCGTGCCTTAAGCCTTACTCATCCAACAATCCAATCCCATCTCAAAATATCTCCATGCAAATCATGTGATACATACATTGGCAAAGCTCGCACAGGCCCGGATATTATCCGATCCGTTGCTAATGTTAGGTACGAGAAAATCTTCTCAGACTTTCATCTCATCAGTGCACTGAGTGCAGAACCAAAAAAGATCCTCTCCATCCATCCTATCATCCTTGAAAGCTTAACTCCGCCACCTCTCTTTCCCGCGCATTCTTCCACTTTGGATTTCAAGCTTTTGGTGATATCGAAACCTTTTTCTGTCCTTACGAGCAATTTCCCAAAATATCTACTGTACCGTGAGTACTCAGTATCATTACGAGATTCATGGCTTGGACTAGAGTAGAAGTCTAGTAGGCGTCTATTACCTAGGTAGTCTTAGGATCTTAGGAATGGAATGGAATATACGTAATGTATAAGTTACTGGAAGTTAGATGCACAAGATGCATATTTGAGGTTACCTAGCACAAATGTGGAAGATGCTCGGATTTCTTGGGTGAAAATTGGAATTGTTTGGATTCTCTACGGAGTATGTGAACGCGGAAGTTTCCGAACTTTCCAAGAATTTTCTTGCTTGCATAGTACAGCATGATGGAATGGAGTCTAGAGGAAAGTACCTTGGACCCGACAATCTCGCTCACCATTCGGATTCAAGCTTTGTTTCCGCATACATACAAGTTGTCCACGTAGTGCGTAGCGTCTGGTTAGTATTTACTTTACTCCGTACATTGTCCTGTCGGGTAACCACTAGTAGCTTATCAATTAGGTTATCGATCAGATCATCGATTGTGCCATTGAAACGGCTTGAGGGGTGGGGTACGTTTCGACATTTAGCCCAATAGCCACATGGCACATGAACTACTCGGTCTAGAATTACCAGATTTTCACCATCCAAGGGGGCCCAACACTAGAAATCTGCTCACCGAATGCTAAATTGTCAAGTGTCGGCCTTATGGAACTTGATGAGGGTTCATTGTGGATATCCGGATGCGAGCTAGTGATGCCCTAGTGTAAGCCCTACTGCAAGGCTGCATGACAGTGCATATCTTCTTCGGAATCTGGAAGAATCATTCCAGGAGAAAGAATTTTTTTTTCTCTCTTGCACCTGTTTGTGGGGACTTGGGAAGACGTACGTCAGATGTTTGGAGAGTAACGGTGTTGGTATTGGTATTGATGTTGATCATTTACATACCAATGATACCATACCGGCTTTTCTTTCTATGATGTAGCTGCTCAACGTTGAAAGTTCGAGAATGACAACTTCACAAGTCGATCTTTATGGAACAAACCGTGTGCTAAAATCGGGGTTATAGTCGTTCTTAGATAGGTATAGGATTGCCACTGTTCAGTGTTGAATTTGTAATGCTCGCTCTTGGCTCTTTTGTATGTGAAATCATAGATGACGGATTGCTCCCGATAATCGGGTTGGGGATCTTGGGATAGATGGGTGTAGATCGCTGTGTGATGAGGATGGGGATGAAGATGGGATGGGGATTGCTTCATAGCTAGAAAAAAATTCGGGCTGGAGTCGCGGTTGTTGATATCGGTTAAAGCCATGAGGGAGGGTAGGAGAGTTGTTTCTTTCTTTTTTTTTTCTTCCCATATCAGAGGGATCGATTCATGATTCTATCATAATTTTCCTCTATTGCTATTTACCGCAATTATTCTAATTGGCTGTTGTGAGATTACATGTTTCTTCAATTGTATATACATACGTAGGCAATTACTCTTGCTTGGCAAATGAGATTTATCCGGTGTCGGATACTCGTTACTGAAATCACTAGATTCTCTCATATTCCTGTTGTCAAACATTCAGCTGATATCATCACTCATGTCGCCTTATATCTGACTCTCTCATCTATCATCTTTTATCTACCTCTCTTATCTCTCTCCTCATACATCTCATCTTCCCTCCTATCTCACTCTCATCTACCACCTAATACTCCCTCATCCCTCATCCCCGTCCTTCTCTCCCTCATTCCCACTCCTCACTTCCTCTCCTCGTCCCCCTTCCTCATCCATAAACTCAAACTCACACTGAAATTCAAACTCAAACTCAAACTTCAACCCCGGAAACTCCTTCCGTTGGATTAGATACTATATACCAACTAAGTTATTCCTTTCATAAATAATATAATAGTAACTTGTCTAGGTATCATACTTAAACCCCATATTGAGTATGGTTGTATAAATAGATAGATAGATACTTGGAATCTCTCCCAGCTGCTCATCAATAGGGAGTAGAAATAAAAGCTGTACCAGTGTAAAATAGTTTGGGGTGCTGGGTGGTTATTATGTTATGTTATATCATATCATATCATATCTCTTTAATGGGAGATGGAAGTAGAAAAGTAAAATGTATATATGGATCTCTTACCCACGGGACTATAGAAAATAGACGGGTCTTTATATCTTCACTTGTTATAAGATGGGTCAGGGGTAAGCATATGTATGCATATATTGTTTTTCTTTGTCAGTATTGAATAGTTCACTTCTCGCCATTTGATGGTTTTTATATTGAAATCTGTATCCTCTTTCTCTTCTTCCTTTCTTCTTTCTTCTCAATTCCTTTCGCTCCACGCCCGCAGCAAACGCTACGATTTAAATCTGTTACAAAGTCTCACACAAACTTTCCACCTCAACTCTGTGTATATCTTCTTTATTCTTGTCGCGTCTCCTTCTACTTAACGTCTGTGATAAAGACTCATATAATCTCTTTCGTTACTCGAACTTTAAGTCTGATTAAACTCTCTCGTGTATCTTATTCATAGTCTTTATGCTGACTTTCTCTTGCCTCTTTGCTTAAACTGAATTTGAGAAGAGAAATATGGTGGGGTTTGTGAGGGGGTTTGTGAGGGGGTGTTGAGGTGAGGTGTTGAGATGAGGTGTTGAGGTGTTGAGGCTTGAGATACGATTAGGGGTAGGAATTTCGAGGGATTGGCTGGAGTTTTAGAGGATAGATTAGAGTATGAGGGAGTAGTGATTGAATGACACGATATACTATATTATATTATACCATCTACAAGTTGGGGTTCTTGGGAGAGGATTCAAAGAAAGGTTCCGTGTGTGTGGGGGGGGGGAAAGATTGGGAAATGATGAGATGGGTTTGGGGATGAAGATGGGGATGTGTGTGTTCTTATTTTTGTTTCTGGCGGGGGTCTTGTTTCTCGAGTTTCCCTGGTTCTTGCTCTGTTCATCATGGCGACGTTTGATTGGTGTCGTGAGATTTTGGCATCTTATTCTTTGGGACTATTCATCGCGTGTGTGAGAAGATGTTAGATGTGATTTGGATCAGGTTCTGCTTTGGGGATTAGGAGCATTTCAAGAAGGGGACGATGGGGGGTCTAGATGTATATATAGTAATTTCTTCTTTTGAACTTTGGAGAGAAGAGATCAGGGAGGTGGGTGAAGAGAATAGATGGAAAAGATTGGATGTTGGAGATATATCCAAGCGGATAGATTGATGATACGAATACTCTAATCTTCCTTCCCCTATTCTACCCTTTGTTTTCTCTGTTATCACGAGAATGTCAGCACGAGTCACTACGAGAGATCACAAGTTGTGATTCTTGGATATTGCAGTTCTGTATAGGGATGATCTCGATTTTCTTTATGATCCCACAGGTCTGGAAGTAGAAGTCCGAGGAGGTTGGTTGGATCTTCTTATCCCACTTTCTCTCTCTGGAGCAGAGGTAGAGAGGAGAGTGGGCGGAGATGTGAACAACTGCAAAGACTTAGTGAATATTGAATAGTCTTTATGGAAACTCAAGCCCAGATGGGGATCTATAAAATGAGAGGATGATTCTTGTTTTCTTGATGACCTGTTTCCAAAGAAACAAGCTAGTGAAGTTGTGGTAAGGAGTGCCCTGCGGGACGGAAATATGGGGATGGGAGGAGGTAGTATAAATGGGAGTATGGGATGTGGAAAGGGTATTAGTATTTGGGGTTATATTTTTTGTTTGGGGCTTTTTTGTTGTTGTGATTGTTTTTTTCTACTGTTGATTGTAAAAAATGGTAGCAATCATTGAAGAATATTTCTTTTGGGTTTTTCTTAATATTATGTTTTATCTGCGGTATATACTCACGTAGACAGGGGGTTTTCGAAAACCATTCCTTCGAATAGGAATTGGGAATTAGAATGAAAGGTCGTTCATCTAGCTTTCTATAAGAATCGATATAGAACGATTGGAAATCTGGGAAGTAGCTTTATTTATAAGGGGAGGTGGATGAGGATAGAGAAGAGGAGGAGAGGAGAGGAGAAGGATCGAAGGTGAATTAGATGCCACTAGTAGTGGATGAGTCAAGGAAAGAGAAGAGGAGAAGAGAACGAGAGGAATCCTGGTAATGGAAGGTCACATGAGTGAATGAATGAGTTACAAGTTGTTTTTGTCTTGAAGAAGCGAAGCATCAATGTTAATTCGCTTCATAAACTTCAGGACGGAGATATACAAGATCCTATACTATTCACATAAGATGTAGAATTCATATGAACTTCATACTACGTGCGAGAATTGCACCCGGAAACTCTTGACATACTAGAAAGAGAAGCAACACAGCAAGAGCTTGGTGGCAGGAGCTGAAATGTCCATAATAATATGGCGGTGTTGATCAAGTTCTAGTAACAGCGATCGACTTCGAGTCTTATTTTTTGTTGTCAGGACATTTTCACTCATGGTTTTGTTGTCACTTATATATCAACTTCATGCTGGTGGTATCTTCATCTGCTTTTATTATCATTTAGGATTTAGTCTTCGCCTCTCTCATATCCTCGGTATTTCTTACATTCTTTTCATTGCCTATACAAGAAAGCCGTACAGCTGATTCAGCGAGAGAGATGGCAATTCTTGAAATTTGACTGCATCACCCTGCTCTATTTCTATGTGCGGCTCGTGATATCTTTGAGGATAAAATGACAGGAAGGAAGAGAGTTTATTTATGGTGGGGAAGTTGGGAACTCGGTGCTGGTCAAGGGGAGGGGAAAGGGGAGGAATGTGGGTGGGTGAACTGGATAGCTCTACCTGCTGGCATGGAGGTGATTATAATCTAGGTGATAGATTTGCAGTACTGTATCTCCACATAATGAAGTAAATAAACCCGTTGCATGTCTATATTAGCGAATCGATAATCCTTACCCCTCCTCGCCTTTTTCCCTCTACGCCAAACATCAACATCAAATCTATGCTCATCTACAGATACCTATATAAACACATAGACAATCGATGAGTTAGAGGCAGTATAGTACCAAAGAAAGCTACTATAGCACCTTCTCAGGCATATGATCTAATCACCGACAGTGTCGACAACTTAGGGTTATACAAGTGCAGAACTTATTTTCGTCAATAGTGATAGGTCATAGTAGTGCTGATGTGTTTGGATATCATCTGAAAGTTTTCAGTCTGACGGGGAGTTTGGTTGTCTTTTATTTGGTATTAATTATTGCGTGATTAAGCTCTCATTCCATCTGAAACCACAGTACTCGATACTTTTCTTATATCATGCTGGTAAATTTTCATTGTGTACTACTAGTTATCGATTTATCTCCTTCCATTTTCTTACTGCTACGTTTCTTCTTGCCCTTTACCTATTCTTCCATCACAAGCAAGCCAAATTATGCTCCAAAATCTGCCGGAGGTCCGTTTAGATGTTTCCTGGTCTAAGAGATGACGAGTGTGTCATACACCTCAATGCATAATAACTTAAGTGATTGACGATTGACTTGACTGTAAGGTGAAGAACATTTCCTTGATCTGATAATCCCCATCGGAGCTCAGCTTTGCTTTGATATACTCTGCTGTTATGTACTGTGCCATCCTTCTTTTTATTACACCTCCTAGGCACCCTACTGCTTCCCTCTCTCTCAAACCCGGCAAGCCCATTCACATAATGAGTCTCAATCCGGCCATTTTGATTCGATCGGGCGCTTGCATCTCTTCGTTGGAGTTTGCAAGATTTGTTCATAGGATGTGGAACTAGACTGAGGGATGCCTTATGTAAAGCAGCTAGAAGAAAAGATCCCTGGGATCTGTGAATGTCAAGAGTTTCTTTTCGTATGCACAATGAGGTAAATAAGCGCAGTCTTGACCTAAAGTAAGATTTCAAGAAGTGAATGAGAAGATTCATATCATTAAGTATTGATAACCTCACCAACATGCGTCGTCAACCTAATATTTTCTCGAAAACAGCAAGTAATCCTCTTGGCCTGCTAATAAAAGAGCGTGATTTTAGATTTGTTGCTCCTAAGAAAGAGGAATCGTGAATGCCTCCTTTAATTTTAATTAGGTTCCTCGTAGAAACTTCTTCCTTATCAATAGCAGATGGATATCTAAGGTATGAGACCATGATGAATTATAGTTGGAATCGGTGATTTCGCATCAATCCGGGGTAAATTAGACGATCTTGTAGTTCGAAATCCTGGTGAACTTCAACAGGGGTGGTTGACAACCCTGTTGCGACGTCGAGTTTACTCATAAACTTTATCCGATGTATCATTGGAGATTTTCGTGGTATCTAAATCAATACAAGATTAATTGCCAGCTTGTAGATCGAACAGAATCAGGCAGGCAATAATTGTTTAATCCAAAGTCTTGTGTCTTTTCTTGGTATTGCTTTTTACCACATAATCATTCTGTCAAAGATCGATGATTGGAAAACACAATTGGGTCTCCATCAAAAAAAGGATGTTTGGATCTTGGCTTACTTTACTCCAAGGAATCGTCCTCATTGGTCGTCTAAGAGATTATATCACATCTTTCACCAATCAGATAAATAGCCGAGACGCATCAGACCCTTTAGTACTACCCCAGAAGAGACTTGGCATTTGGGGGCTGCGGCACATAAAGTTGTCTTGTCACAATCTTTAAGACGTAATCAGTTTGTTGTTCTTCATCCGCGTCACGATAGTTCCTGATCAATGGTATCTTGATTTGTATCATAACTTATAGATTGTGACTTCAAAGACTGGGTACTTTTCGGCTCCAAACTTCAACATCGCGGAGTAACAAGATCGTTCAAAATGACGCAACCATGGGCAACGTTAGAAGCCGATGAAGCGCAATTTACTACCGTGAGTATTTGAGATTCAAATCTCAAGAACTGAATGCTAACCAGTCTTGCATAAACAGGTGGCATATTCAACTAGAAACCAAACCCCATACAATGGAGCGGGGCTAGAAGTTTACGACAAATCCAGACCTATTCAAATCGAAGGCAAAAGGATCTTTGGAGTTCTCAGAAAGACGGTGGTGATGGTTGTTAGTGTTTTTCTCATGGTTGTATGCGTGATCATCGGGATTGCAGTCGGAGTTAGTGCATCAAAAGGGCACCGCACAAGTCAAAGGTAGCTAGCTATATTTCTGTTTCTTAAAAATCTCAGAATTTCGAGGCTGTTGCTCATATATAAGTAGTGATGTCGCAGCCGGTTCGAACACCACCGCCATTAAGTCTACGATCCCACCCTCAGAGACCCCTATCATTCAATCGGCGACGGATTCGGAGTTACTCGTTACTGCACCCACAGGGTCTTAGGTACACATCCAGAGAGTTATGGACTATAATTCCCAGTCTAAAGCCGAATCCAGTACTTGCATCAATGAAGAATCTCAAGTTTCTTTCCAGTCCTGCCATTTTCAAAAACAAGTGGACTGTCAAAAGGATCCAACAAACAAAAAAGAGTCTTTACAATTCATCTTTAAGTCAAGGTAGCACGCCATAATACTGCTTAAATTATGGCACAAAACATCCAATGGTCAATATTATACATGGTTCTCTCAGCACTGACTTGAACCATCAGCCTATGGGTCTGAAAACGTTTTCTAGGGCACATACGACGAGCTTATGATTCTCACCGAGAACATGTCGATTTTTCAATCATAGATACCCGTGGACTGAGTCATCACGATACGTTTTCCATTTGTCATACTAATACTAACGACAATATTTACAACTATGCGAGAAAAACTGGTTTCGTTCATGCAAATGAATTCTCATTCACGTCTATCACTAGTATAGCAAAAACGTTGGAAGCTTCATCAAGTCGTCTTCCTATTGTTCCACATCCTTCTCCACATCCTTGTTGCATACAGCTTGAAGACAGTTATAGAGGTTTGAACAATGCTTCGTGTTGTGGGTTGCATATCATCTTGTATGGTGGATCTGTAGTTCCAGTGATGAGGATTGAAGGAAGCTAGGATGGTGATGTCACCGAGTACTACCACTTTGCGCACGAAGCATTGCTAGTATGGGTCGGCGTTCACACTGTGAAATAAAGAGCTCAATTTAGATTCGTGTTGCCAGTGCTCTCCGATTGGGACAGAAGTTCGGTGATAGATTGGTGTAACTCCTCGTCCCGATAGGCAATGGAAGAGCAAGGGAAAGGCAGTAGAAACATTGAGCCTTTGAAAGTTGCTCAGCAATATCACCATTCCCTCTTCTCTCCGGCTTTAGGAAGTGGAACATCAAGTTTCTAGAATGACTTGTTTATGTCAGAACTTCGATTTCTAATGACGATGGCCACTCCTGGAAGCGGAAATGAACACGAATAAGAGTTCGCAATTGAATCACATGATTTTCTTCTTTACTTTCCACCTCCAATAGGATGCGAGTACATCACAACTCAAGATTCGCATCGTACATCAAGCCCATTTACGAAATTCACTCATCAAACTCTCCATTAACTATCTCTTGTACCCCGCGTTCTGTTTCGAAAATGCGATTGAGGTTATTCAATTTCTAGTCTTCATATACAACTCGTCGCAAGAACTTAAGGAATGTCACCATCAGCTAGGTACAGTGGGATTATACTCCAAGCAAGGGGAAGGAAAGAGGAAAGAGCTATATTCTAGCAGTGCTCGGGGAAAAGAAGAGACAATGGAACTTAGTAGAAATGTAGAAAAATAATGCTGGGATGATAATACGAAGTCTGTGATGAAAGATACGACGAGGGAAAGATGACAGCGAGATGATTCAAAAAGAAACATTCAAATAATGACGAGTAATATTAAACGATGATGTATTGTTGTATTCTCAAAACATATTTGTCAACATGTAAAAGCGGAGGTCTCCTATGGTTCGCACTTTTTGTATTGTCAGAGGTATCAATGCAAGGTTAAAAAAAAAGGCCCAGACCCAGACGCGTTGAAGACCATGGTGGCTATCTTCTCAGACTCGTGTCTGTTGCAGACTCGAAGTGGAGCATCTTGTTCCGATACATTATATAGAGATCATACTTATAATTCCATCCTATAGTGCCATTCACTCCGTACCGACTGTGAGTTGTCGTTGATCCGCACTTACTTCATCACCCCCGCTCCCAGCTTGACTGATCATCTAATAAGTATATCTACATACAATCCAAGCCTATGCCTACAGAGAAGAATGGTCAGCAACTCCGGGAAGACGAAAAATGATAGATTCACGAGGCAAATCAGCTACCAATTTGAATCCTGTCTCTTTTCAAAAAGAACTTCGGAAATAGAGAGGAGTTTGGTTCTGTAAAGTATTGAAGCATCTATACGATTACATGATTGATCAGAGGAGATATAATATTTCTATCTGTAAAACTATGTTTTCAGAAAAGAATGAGAGAATGGGATGAATCCGCAATAAAAGACAAGAATAACCCTAAATTGTGAAGATGATTGTTCGGAAGACGGGACCAGATGGAAAGTATGAATCGGACGATAAAGTAGTTATCCGTTGGACAAGATATCATATCCTGCAGCATCGACGACATATCAACTTGATATGAGATGGTAACTGAAAGCTGACAGACACCAATCCAACGACCCAACAATCTTGATATTTTCAAGGAGTGCCGATTCATGACCTTTTTGAGATTTCCTTCTATCTACTTATAAGCTTTAATAGAATATCTTTAAGTGTCTGACCGCGACTTTTTATGCCCATAACTAAATGCTGATTCGGTACTCGGAAGTGAATCAAGAATTTGAATATGCATCAACACCAAGCACATGACAGAGCCAGTGAATCATCTACCAAGGTAGAGCGCTCTTGTCGGCTTCTCAAGGTGGAGTTTTCCTCCGCAAGGCCTTATAATCCCACCGTGAAGCTATAGTTCTTACTCTAAACACTAAAAAAACAACAACGAAGAATCAGTCTCACAAGTGTTAGAGAGGACAATGCCCAATCTGCAATAAAGGCTGCGAGCTTATTTGAAGAGGAATGCTGAGTATATACAAGGAATGGGGAGAATGAAGGGAATATGTGGGCATTCGCAAAGATAATATAAAGGTAACTATAGTATAAACTTACATGCGAAAGTGACAATGAAGATTGGTAGCAATTAAGTCAAAGTATATTACTATAGACTTGCATACGGAAGTGATAGCGATAATTAACATCAATCGAAGAAAATCACATCACAACAGAATTACGATATTATAACAGTATTTATCTTTAAAATCTCCAAGAAGCCAAACTTAAACATAATTCCACTCCCTCAAAACGAAAACACATCAAAAGGGGGGAACCCCAACTACCGAAACCCCCCTCTCCTCATCATTTGACAACCTTACCGATCAACCTCACAATCACCTTACCAATTCATCCCGAAAGTTCCCCCCTTGATCCCCCAAATAGATTCCAAACCCACCAATCTCAGGCCATCTCGCTACCATAATATCACCACCCAGTAACACGTCACCCTTCCAAGCTCGCTGACCACTTCGCTTCGCGCTGCCAAGCCCCAGTGTAGGCGTTTAGGCAACGCTATGATTTATGTTCCAGAAAATTTCTATTGATTCTTTACTTACTCGTTAATGATTGATATCAGATACAAAAATCTCGTTTAATATTCCTAAAGATGGAAAAGGGGTGCGGATGAAATGTGATATGTATTGGAGATTAGCAAACCCTCTATCTAACATGTGACATCAGTTTCCCAAGTTTCCACGTGGTAGACTGCTCATTGGTATAAACAAAAGAGTAGTATAGGAAAGAAAGTGCTGTAATAAAAACAAAGATTGGTTACCGAGTTCATCGCAGAGATTTTATTTTATCCTGCGCATAGATAGTTGGTAGCACAATTCTTGACCAAATCTATGGATGGATGGGTAGGAATCCAGAGCCGGAGAGCTGGAATGAGGGGTTATGGTTATATATGGTAGAGATGTGCTAAGAGAGTTGAGTTTGATGGAATGGTGGATGGAGGGAAGAAAGAGAGAGGGACACCTTGCGAATTCGGGGTATTGGATACTGTGTGGATTTTTGGGATGGATGTATCGGGTTGACGAATAAGTAGAGGAATATGTGATTTGGTGATCGTATGGGTGTTCATTAGGAGTAGTAATAGTATCTAAACTTCAAAGCTATGATGTAGATTTTGAAGACGACTGAAATCCCGAAATAAATGTTGCGGGGTCATAATCATAGTAGTCTTCCTCTACCAAGTAAACAAGTATCAATACAGAGCCATCCGCTTGTGGATATAAAAAGCAACCCAACACATATCTAACAAATCTCATCCCGCCTCTCAAAAGCACTACACCTTCTGACAAAAACCCGCCAAATTCCAGCCAATAGAATTACCAACCCCAAGTCCCTCAGTTTAAAGAATCCAAAGAATCCTAAGCCCAAAGCCCTTCGCACATCCAACCCGCAAACAAACCACCCTCTAACTTGTCATTCGAAGCCCTTGACCCAGTAACTAAGCCGCTCACCATCATCCAACCTCACATTAACATTGACATCTCTCACTCGGAAACGCCGATACATGATCTATACACAAACAACCACTCCCAGCCCCCCATCAACCCCTCCCCCCTCCCCTCCCGACCCATCCGCACTCAGCAAAACGCACCAAAATTCCCCCTCTAACTCTCCACGTTTTACCCACGAGATAATAACAATAACTATACCCCTCGCGCTCACCGAAGCAGATCACACTTTATCGTGACTCAATCATGTCATATCATGCCATGACGCCAATATCCAACCGTTGGTCCCGAGCCTTTGGCTCCTCTCTGATTCGTCGATCAATCCTCCATCTCACTCTCAATCTGAATTCTCATTTAAAAAACCAGAATACAAACACGACAAGCTACCGCGGTCTCTCCTACACATGTAGATAGCGCCCTCCAACTCGTATACAGCAATCCATTGAGCCCTTGTAATTTAGTTTCTTCCCACTTCGAGTTCGAGAACGTTTAATTTTGGTTTTAGTTTACAGGGGTTTCATGTGCATGTTATGTTATTAATAAGTTATATCAACAGTTATGTTTGTTAGTTGGCTTATTAGTTTATTAGTTTATTAGTTTATTAGTTTATTAGTTTATTAGTTTATTAGTTTATTAGTTTATTAGTTTATTAGTTTATTAGTTTATTAGTTTATTAGTTTAACGTAGTTTATTAGTACATACATCATATTAGTACATACACCACTTTTACCTCAATTTACACTTTCAAATCCATATTATTCAATAATAATTAAATTAATTGATTAAAACTATTTAGAATTTAACAATCTAAAATCTATTATATTATTTTAATAGATTCTTGTATTATAACCTATCTTTCTATATTTATTACAATATTAAATAAAAGATACTTCCTTATTGAATTTACTCTCTTTTTGATGTTTATTATATTAAATCTGAATATCAATCTCTTATTAAAATAATATTTTAAAAGCTTCTTATTTAATAAGTACTCCTCCTTAATATAATTAGGTTTTTTTCATACATTAATATTTATTTAATATCTTATTTGTTACTCGAAGTATACAAATTTCTATATTCAAAAGTATATTTTCATAAGTTCATTATTCTATATTTTTAACTAAAGTTAATACAATCTTAAATATAAATATAAATAAGCTTGATTAATAACAAGTTATTCGAGATTTAATTAATATTAATTAAGAAAGAGCTTTAATTAGATTATAAGGAGTTTGAAAGATTCATTAATCTAAATTAAAAAAGGAGAAGATAAATATATGAATTCGAATATCTAATTTCAAGAATATGATTTCAAGATTAAATAAAATTAAACCTATTCCTTGAAATTCTAATTTTATATTCTAAAAAGTGATTGATTTCTTATATATAGTTTTAAAAGCTATAAAAAATTCAATCTTTAAAATATAATTAATATATACCTTAATTAATTTATTAATTTAATTATCATATAAACATTTTAGATTGTTAAAATAATTAGTATTAAATAATTGAATTAAATAACTTGAATATAATAATAAATATAAATATATAATATTATTCTTTTTATAATATACTTAAAAAGCTATTAATTTATAATTTTATACTTATTCAATACTAACATTCAATATTTACTCTTTCTTTAATTCTTAATATACTTAACAAAATGTTTTAATTATTCTAAACTTATCTTATTGTTCATTCATTTATTAAATATAGATTTAATAGTCCAATTTGTAGGAAAATTAGTTTCAATATATTAATTAAAAAGATAAATCTATTCTTGAACTACTAAAAATAAGGGAATAATTTTATTCTCTTTATTTCTATATATTATTATTATAGTTCATTCTCAATTGTCTAATTGTACTGATTTACTTCTACTATATCTCTTAGTATTAGTAATAATCATTACTACATATATAATTCCTATTATAAAGTCTATTTTATCGAAATTATAAAAATCTCTATCTAAAATGCTATATTTTATTTATATATTTATAATTAATCGAAACTATTTTTTAAAGAGTTTAGGATTTTTATAAAAAACTTTTTGAAAGTTATAAATATAATTAAAACATATCTTTAATTTTTTATATCGTTTTATAAATCAATATATTTAAAGCTTTTCAGTAAATTTTCCTTTTTTTAATTTAAAAGTATAATTCATTATATCTTCTATCTCTTTAAATTTAAAAAGAAACCCTTTTAAATTTATATCAAGAATATATAAAATAATTACTTACTCTTCTACTTTAATAAATTTTAAATTTTATAATTAAAATTCAATTACAAAAGTTGTTCTATTTATTCTTTAAATAAGTATTATATATATATAATATTATATAGTTTAGTAATCTTTCGAATTAAAAGTTTTTTGTTTTTTTTAATATTTTCAATAATTAAGAGTATTCTTTCTTTTTTATTATTCGATTATATAATAAATAGTTGACAAATTGTATATTAAAATTGAAGAATGTAAATTAAGGTAAAAGTGGTGTATATATTGATATAATGTATACACTGATAAACTACGTTATTAGTTTATTAGTTTATTAGCTACTAGTTTATTATTAGTAATCCTCATCTCAATTCAATCCCAATCCATATATACATACATACATACACGCATCCACAAACCCAAACCCAAATCAAAATCAAGAGAGAAATTCTTGCGAAGCAACGGTACCAACACGATGGCTCTACCGTTTGCGACAGAATTCGGCGCGGGGTAGGGGTGTACATACAGTATCGGGTAGAGTAAGTAAGTAAGTAAATAAATAAACAACACACCATCCAGCAACTGCAAACTCCGAACCCAAACCCGCTTAACATAACATAACGACATCCATACACAAGTCTCGCTCACTCATCTCCTCTCATCAAATCATCTCTAAATACCATAAGTAACAAACCATACGTACATGCACAAACACCGTTTGATAACAAAAAAAAACCAACACTTGGATGGCGATGACCAATACGCATCTTACCCTTACCTTATTTACCACGTTTCTGGCCGGTGCCCAGGTGCGTGGGTGCAAGGCACCCGTATGTAGTAAATGGATCACACGCGTTGTGATTACTTGACGTTGATGTTGTTCCGAGGGTTAGCATGGATTGTATTGTATCGGCGGTTCCGAGGAGAGGTGAGGGGTCTGACGGGTTTGTCAGGAGGGGAATTGAGGGTTGGGGGTTAGTTTTGAGGGATTTGTGAGTTGTTTGGTTGCTTGTTAGAATTTGGAAGGTGTGGTGGACGTTAACGGAGCTTTGGATTATGGCTAGAGACACTGATAGATGGAATCATGGAATATCATCGAGTGGATAGAATACTGGGAACTTACTATGCTATCTCATCTGGCATTACTCACCATGCGATCTTCCCCATCAAGACTGGCACACTTGTGTACTTTATGTACTATGCGTAATCTTTCATATCCTCTCTCATCGCTATCATATCCATCCATCATCGCCGCGATCAAAAGGGAGGTCTATTTCCGTTTCCTATCCCAGTGCCCTGGCCTCGGAATTGTGTTTCGGATTTAGGACATAGCATGCGCGTCTGAACGACATATAACGGTAAGCTTGCTAGCGTTTCGGTATCGCAGTCATCCAAGCATCCTGCATCCTGCCATCCATGCAATGAGCAGATATCCAAGCAACACCCTATGATATCTTTTATCTCTCAATAATAAACACATGAGATTGAATCTATTACCATCTACTAATGACCTAGGTAGTAGGTGCCCATCCGAACATACCCACCGAAGTACCCGAAAACATCATTTCGCACCCCTCCTGTGCCACACCCTTGCATCCCATCCTAATTCTTATTCTTATCCCCGCGACCTTCGTACTTGGCATCTCCTGTGCCTCATCTACCGTGCCACTCATCCGCATCTGCTCTTTATACATTCCTCCCATCCCTGCGTACCATCACCTGTCACGTCACTTGACTGCACCAAGATCCCTGAGCCAGTGCCTTAATTGTACATTTCTCGTACCGTCCACTCAGTGACTTTCTATTCCACGGACTCTACGGAGTAAATGGCCATGGCAGCGAATAGAGTGAATTCAGCTTGATAGAAGCTTATCAAGAAAGTATGTGCCATCTCCATCTTTGGCTCTCGGGATTCGTAACTTGCCTGTGCGTGCTCCAAATATGACGTAGATATATTGCTATCATAAGATATATAACCATCCATGTATTTATAAATACTCCATACGTGAAGATCCAATATATGCAAATGTCAATACATAGACGCCACGCCGCGCACGTACATAAAATCTCCTTCCCTCTCCCCTGTCTATTCGCGCCCGCAAATAACATCTCAGATCTCGGCACTTATATCTGCTTGCTCAACTAGGATCGTAATCCTTAATGCTAATTCTGATGTCCGGATGTCCATTCTCGTTTATGATGATCTACGAGGTATGGGTCTACCGCCGTACGTTTCATTTTTCGACCTTTTCAGTGTTCCGCCTGGGATGTACATGGATTATTTTTAGATGGAGAAGGATTTATCTCGTCCTTTGGGACGGTTGAATAGAAGAACTTCAATAATCATCAATGCATGATGGGCGAGGATAAGTCTAATCCCAACTCTCAATCTTAATCTCCGAGAGATCTATTGAGGGTTTGTGAAGGATGACGAAGCTGACGAAGCTAAAATGCGGAAGACATGTTGAATAACCACGAGATAGACGCTTTCGTACCTAGAATGATGGGTCTATTGAAAGAAAGAAGAAGCACTAACCAATAGAATCTCGCGACCGACTCATGCATCTGGGAAATATCAAAATGTCCAAAAAAGCAATGAACAAGTAGAACGATCCAGCCTTTTCCAAAAATAAAGTGCTCAAAAATACTTCGCAGAAACGTGAGAAATCGATGGCTCACTGTTTTAGGTTTCTAGAGCGGGCAAACTGATTTACATATTTCACAGGGTTATATGGTTCATAATTGCGGCAAATAGGTAAATGTAGATCCCTGAGGAAAGGTAAAGAGAAGATAATTGAATACATGAATTTGCAAGGCGGTGATGAGATTCATGAACGAATGATTAGAGGATTAAACATCGAGAGGGTATGATATAAATGCTGAGACGCTGGTCTGGCTGATGATACCCAAAATTGCACATGTATACAGATATATATGTGTATGTCTCTGTGTACCTACTTTAATACGCCCGTTTTAAATAGTGCCTACCATCTTCCACTATTTACAATACCTCCACATTCTACACCTCAACCCCAAACTCAAAATCAAGCGTATTCGTAGGATGTTCAAATACTTTCCCCCGGAGGAACAAAGGAATGAGGGAAAAGGACGCAAATGTGTGACAAGAAGGATTGGACAATGATGTAAGAAGTCCGATGTACAAACTATACAACGGTCTTGCCTTTCATTGGCATATTCATTACCATAAACATAATAATGCAATCATTGCATCGAGTATCAAACGTGTACAATACAAAATAAACAATATGCTGAGAGTGAAAACCCAAATGTCCTCAGCGCTTAGAAGTCATTCCTAAAACATGAACAAAAAAAAAATGGGCGCTTAGACAGGCCTTTCAGCGCTAATCTTAAAATTACACATGGTGTGAATTTTGCATTTTAAATCCGTTCGTAGAGAAGCTTTTCTAATATTTCACTTGAAACCTGTGAAATGTTTGATTTTCGATGAATGATATTGGATTGCATGGTGATTGCATGAATGATACTTTTTAAACAACAAATTAAAAACATAAACTTTAAAGTCACTTCACATATACTACACCTACCTAGGTATCCTTCCCATCCCAAATCTATTCCCAATATCTTATCACGAAGATTATCCCGGATCCCGCGGTCGGGACGCTTGCTTGCTTGCTTACTCGAGTATACTTTCACATTTTCACAACACCATGGATCATGAGGCTTTTAGTCCATCAAGTGATAATTCCTACCTCGACGCCCGTGCTTTGATAAGGTTATCCTGTCCCATCCGCCTCGCGCCTTCGCAAGTTCCGTCGTTTTCAGGGCACTAATTTCTTACATGCAGGCCTGTTGCAGCTTGCTTGCAAAAGCCTATAACGCCCGCATCGCGTCCATCTTGCGCATTTAGGCAACCGAATAAAGTTGAAGGCCAAAAAATACAGTTAACTGGTATTTCAATTCATGGATGATGGGTCATGTATCAATGGCAGGTCAGACGGATAGAAAGGAGGCGAGATGAATGCGTTGTGATAAAATGAAAGTTGTATAGCCAAGGATCCAGGCTCTTATTCGGTAGGATACGCATTCTCCGCGCCAAATGATACACTGCACACCGTCGGCTCAATTGACCTCCCAAGCGGATGATCTTATTCGTCTAACTCTGACCAATAGGAAGAGTGTTTCCACATCGAGTTGGTGCTACCTCGGTTCAGGACTCCACTGTTCACAACGATGAAACATACGCTGGACGGTAAAAGAGAGTGGCGAGCACCGTCTAGCAGACGCAAGTGGATCATCTCATCCAAGTGCTCCAGTGACACAGCTTTCCGATGCTACTAGATGTGGTCTAAGTATCCAATGATACCTTCGAATTCAATATCTGGCATTTCTCTCTCCCGTTTCCTACTTCATCGCCGGCCTATAAAGGTGATTCAAAGAATGAAAGATGATAAGCAAGTTCGAAATGCACGATGGAGGTATAATAGACATTAGTACTGATTTATATAAGAGGGTGCTTACGCAATCGATTTGGTCTAGTAGTAAGATTAGAAAATCTCCTATCCATCCTTGGCGGCTAAAGAATTGTAACGTGCGTCCGGTTGCAACAAAACAATGCGGCACCGGTCGCTTGAAGCCTTGGATGTATGCACCTGCTGCAGCCGGGGAAGCGCATTTAGGTGAATCACGAGGACACGCCCTCCCAAGATTAATGATTTCGAGCCATCCTAGCTCTATTCAGAGTAGAGATGTAAGATATGGACTAAAATATGCAAGAGGATTTTGACGAAGGCACGTCGTTGGTCGCTTCGAAATCACTCTTTCGTAAATCATCGGACACAACATTCAATCATACACCGATACCATAGCTGCGATCAACAGATGAGTAACGATCGAATGTATGGTTATTTACCTTGTCTCGCCACATCTTGCTTGCCCTTGGTCACAGATCGGAGAGATGATTGCTGCTGGCTATTGCTGCGGCACAAATTGATGTAACAGCTCAATTTCGAGCGGGTGGATAACAGCGGTGAACCCCAGTTGATGTACTGTACGGTCGGGTATCATCAAAATCGAAAGGCGCACAAATTGATAATCTCGTCGAGTTCGCGTCTAATACTCTTTTGATTGTGTTTGGTGTATAGTGATATCCGGAATCATGCGGGCGAAAGTAAGTATTCGTTAGTCAATACGAAGCAATGATTTGACAATGATGTGTCCTTTCTCAATTTGGCGAAAGTTTTACTCCAGATTGAGCGAGCAACGTTGGAAAGCCAACAATGAAGAGATTACAGTAATGTGTGACCGGTATCTACCGGCAGTGATAAGGCTTTCCTTGATTTCCTTGGTAAGAGCTGTGATGTCTTCTTAATTCATCATGAGAGTCAGAAACAAAACCATGGATCCAGCATTTAATAAGATGTAGAAGTATCCCTAAGATTCTTTTTGTCGAACACTTGACATTGGAAAGTATATTTTGGTTGCCGCGACCACTTTTCTCGACCTTCTTGTTGAAGAAAGCAAGCCATGGAACAAGGTACGACATGATATTGATGCACGCTATCTGTGATCGACTTTAGTGTGGCCGTTTCTGAGACCTTTTCGCCCAGGATCTATTCAGCGCTTCAACCAAATGAAAGTTACTTCGTATAGACGCACGCTCGGCAACGTAACCTAAAATGATGTCCATGTTAACGCTTCAAGCGGGTCGACTCTGCCTGACCAATTCAATTGGTTTTGACCTTGGTCCAATCTTATTGTAGATTCCAGACTCTTTTTAGAGTTCTGTGCCTCTTGTGCCACCGAAGAATTACCAAATTATTGTGACATTCTAAGGAACGTGATATTCTTGGAAGTTATGTATATTCCTTCGCATATTGTATCCTATCCTGAATATTCCCACTTTGGGTGACCTCTACCATATTGTTTAAGGCTGCAATTTTCGATAGCAAGCGTGAAGAAAGAGTCAAGTTCATTTAATCCTGGCACGCCCGACGGACCTTGATGATCCTGACAATTTATTCCTGTACGATGACCCTTGTCAATGATCCCTTCGGACCTTTGTTTCATACAGACGCAGTTCGACTGATGGACTGGGGACCATGTACGGGCGACAAAGTTCAGGGGGGAGAGAAGGGAAAATATGCCCCGATAATCTTGTAAGAGTGGGAAAGTCAGCAAGTCATCAAATCGTGCCGACAAATTGGCACAAGTTTTGTCTCTTTCGTGTAATCCACCCGGATCATCTCACCCCCGTTTTTTTATATTGTGCTGTGCGCCAAAAGATGATTTTATGCGCGTTCCCGGCTTGGGTGAATGAATGACATTTCTAGTGACTTTGGTGACAAGGTTTGAACAAAGCGGCAGAATGTTTCCAGCTAAGCAAGTCGAGTAAAGAAATGTGATTCGAGTCCTTTTTGGTTTTCCTTGGGTCTCTCTTGGGGGTCAAGGTAAAATCCTATCTATCATCAAGTACCGTGAGTCCTGTCAGGCTAATTTTTTGGCCGGCCGACCATTAAGGCTTGAGAAAGTCTCATGCCAATGAAAAAGAAGGAAAAATATTGCATCGTTGCGTTACAGAGAACAAACTCAACGTGACGCGAATGTATCATGACACAGCCTCGATGATTTGTTCCTCTTGGGGCTTTGTGAGTCTTGGGGTTCTTGGATGAATTTATAAATTGATGAATGAAATTTGATGGGGTTCAAAGTTGTTCCCAAGGTTCGACATGTTATATGTTGAATATCATAACTACGAAGTATGGAGGTACTGGGTAGATACTTAGCTATGCTGTACGAGACTTTACTTTCTCGGGAAATGTGTTAGAAGCTTACCTAGGGAGTGTATTTATTGTGTAATATCATTGAACAGTTGCCAAACTGGGTTTGTGCATCATCAAAATGAATACAACCTTGCCTAATCGAGATAGACGCCGAAGTAGGTTGATTGAGACGCAGCCAATAGGAAGTACAGTACAAGGGTTTTATCGTCGCGCAAAAGCGAGCAGCCGCTCAGCTCACTCCGATACAAAGCAAATGGCCCAAAATAGTCCTAGTTCTTGTATCATCATTTTCTTTGTTGACAATTTCTCAATCAATCATTGAGCTTGTTGAGCCTTACCATCTCCGATATTGACCATTCTGTCCTGGTCTTGGCCAAGTTGACTAGGTAAACCCGACATCGTCATTGGATCAATTGGAGGGGGGAAGGGGGAAGGGGGGAAGAACTTTCCATCTTTCCGAATCACCCCAACAATGCATCAACGTGCCAGCGGACATGAGGTAGTCCTAGGATCAATTTGCTAAGAAGGCTAAATATATCCAAATTTCCAAGTCGGTGGATTCAGAAACAGGTCTCATTCATTCAATGTGATTATTGGATATTATTGATAATAGCACTGCCTACCTACTTGACAACTTTCCTTGTCACATCGAGCAACTTTTCAAACTTACGGTGTAGATGGTGTCGGTGGTGTGGGATGTTTGAATGTAATCATATTCGTGGTCTGGAGGGTTAATTTAGGTATTTGGGATTGGGTAAGAACTGTTAAAGACGACATCTCAGTTCAATAAATACAAACAATCATCCTGCGTGAGATTAAAAGTGCTGGCGCCCGAACGGTGACGATCTAATGGAATTTATGACAACAAAGAGATTGTTTGGTGTTTAACGGCGGCGAATGAGGCTCGAATTTACGATGTTCATATCCATATCAATCATACCTCAATTTGGGTCATCTTTCTGGGTCGAGAAAGTATTTATAAATCAAATCAATGTAAGTATGTTCTTCAATCAATTTTTGCTGAGGTTGATTAGAAGTATTGAAATGTAGAGTAGGTACTTATCAATATACTAGGTACACCAGGTAGGTACTTTTAGATCATATGAATTCAATTGAGGTCACCCATTGAATGCCCAAGAGAGAGGGGAAGAGAGGGAGACGTCTTTTGTTTCTTCCTTCTCTATCAAGTCAGATGGCATCTACAAGTATTGCCTGGACATATCATCATCTCCAAGATATCCCTAGGTAGGTACTCTCGCTCGACTCACCACTCACCACTGACCACTCACCACTCACCACTCACCACTCCACCACTCACCACTCCACCACTCACCACTCACCACTCATGCACCCAAGCTGAATCTCCAACCGCCGAGGATTTACATCTTACCGAGCTAAACGCGGAACATGGTAGAAAGAAGAGACACTAGACAATTAAAAATGCCCACTTTAATTAACCCATGACGATTCGTAGTACAGAACAGACGCTGCTCAATATATGCCCACTACCCCAACAGCCATAACTTTTTTGATTCTTTGCGTCCCTTCGTTACCATTCCACTGGGTCAAAGAAATTCATCCAAAAAAATAATAAAGAAGCACTTGAAAAGACGAAACGTTTCTTGGACTTTGATTCCCATAAAAATATCCCGCCATTCATAATCGAAAAATCTATTTCCGATTCAAGTTTTCTATTTTAAGGAATTTGACGATTTTCATTGACGACATACCTACATACATACATTCATCCAAATCAAATCATACCATACCATACCATACCATACCATACCTTACCTTACCTTACCTCACCTTACGAGCATACCATACTATACGAACCACCATCTCATCATCTCCAATATTGTATCGTGAAAGGTAGAGGGCGAAGTTTTGATTACGTCTTTACCGAAGAACAACCATCTCGACAGTCATTTGGTGTTACATCTCAATTCTCAATCCAGCTCAAGGAATACGATCCATCATCCAAGAGGCAGAGACATCAATCAGCAATCAATCAATCAATCAATCATCATCATTATAATCACACACGATTCGGCTGGTCCAATCTCTCATTCATTGGAAATCTTATCTCATCGAGAGGCAAGAAAGAAAAAGCACTTCAAAGTACACGTGAATGAAGTCGAGTTCTTTCTACATTTCCGTGGCCGAAAAAAGAGAGAGAGCATTACCTACTTCAATCATTTACACACCAATTGATTGGATTCACTACTAATTTGACCCGACTTGACCTTGGGGCGACAATCCTTATCAGAAGGGCAATACATTCTTCCGTCAACAATAATCCATTGTAATCATTTCATCGACCTTTCCGAATCTTGAAAGTATATCTATCACGATTCCAAACTGTCCGATTCCCATCGATATCATATACTGGGCACCAACACTAAAAAATAATTTAATTTCGACAAGACGGTGAAAGATTCACAAAATAACTATCTCACAATCATCATCAATCCAAAGAGTTCGTGGTGTTTTGTCTTTACACATCATCTGGTCTCCACATTTCTCAACGAATCTCAGCTCGGTCAAGGGGAACGACGTCGATAAGGTCACGAGTTTAGTCCTGCTGAAAAGGTGGTTTTCCCGACAACAAGTAGCTCAACGGTTCCAAACCTTGGATTTGAGTTTAAATTTAAATTATCCAAAATAAAGAGAAGCAGGAAATCAACGAATGGAAGGGTAATTAGATCAATCGACCTTTGGAGATTTACCATTTGAATTGGAAAGCGCGCGTCTGCTATTTTAGGAAGACACGTGATCTTCATCCGAATCTTTTTCAAGAAAGCGCATCATATTGGATCACCCCCATTATCAAACATTTAAATACTGTACGTTTAACCGCCGAAGAGAGATTCTTTCTTTTGTTTCTAAAAACCTTCATTGTCGCAATAGGGTAAATCAACTTACAGGATGGCGCCTAACACCATGAATACAGAAAATAGTCTTCTTCAAACTCAGGAGCTTGTAAATTTAGCTCGGGAAATTTTGGTGGTCAACTCAGGCAGTGGAGAAGGAATAGAAATCACTCCAAACATACTTGAAATGGCGACTCCAGAAGGTACAGATAAACACGCGGAATCACCAACGGCTAGATTTACAGCAGTCAATGGTAGAAATCAGAATGAAACCTCACCTACGACCAATGGAAATGGAAACATTGCTAGCACCGGAGTAAATGGGAACGGCGTTGCAAGGAGGGGCTCCGATGAGAGACCAAATGGACAACCTAGAATTTCACCTCCAGGTCATGAGAAACTGACCATCACAACAACTCAGGATCAAGACTGGGCTTCTTCCAAAAATGGAGAACGTACTCATTTACCTGATCGCCAAATGAATACTAGCCAGAATTCGAATCACTATTCCGACGAGAGTTCTCACAAACGTAAAAGATCTGGTTCAATGGATCAAGGTTCATCATCCGCAAATTCATACCATAGCCATGCCCTACCAAATTCAACAAAAGCAACACCAACCACGGCGACTACCGAATCTGATGGGATTAGAGATGATGGAAGTGTTCGAGCAAAATCTCAACCTCATTTGGATTCTAGGGAGACGTATAGCGCAGATTCACAATACAGACAGTTCATGTCAGCAAGCGATTCGGCTCGGGATACGCCTTCGAATGATTTATGGCATAGTCGTCATTATCCTCAGCATTCCCAAGTTGCTTCCGATGAGCATATTGGAGAGGTATTACAAAGAGCATCTCAAAATCTGGATGCGCAGCAACATGAGTACGATCGTCGTACACTTTCTGGGGATGATAATCGATATACTGATCCGCAATCTGCATACAGCCAAGAGAGGCGGGAATTGTCTGCACAATCAGATCTCAAGAAGCGGAAAAGAAATTTTAGTAATAGGACCAAGACAGGCTGTATGACATGCAGAAGACGAAAGAAGAAGTGCGATGAATCCAGGCCAGAATGTAATTTACTCGAACAAGATTTCGTCGAATGCTACTAACATCTGACATAGGTAACAATTGTCTCCGTGGTGGATTTGTCTGTTCTGGATATCAACAACGAGGTTCCTATCCAAAGGTCGAAATGAAACAAACTCCGGTTCCATTACAATCTAAAACCGAATACGAAAGCCCTTCTTCATACACGCAGCCATCACCTTATGGAAACCAACCTGGAATTCCAACTCGGAGGGAACCATTACCTGGATATCGCGGTCAAAGCTTACGCGTAGATCCTCACAGCAGAGCTATCACAGATGCGGACGATCAAGCAAGCGCAACTACCCTACCTAGTGCTTCCATCACAAGCCCAAAGAACAATCGAATATCCGCATCAGGTTATGGAATCCAACAAACGCCCACTCCTGTGAGCGCAAATAGTGCCCATCCAGATCGTTACAAGAGTGAGTATCCGCGCGTTGGACCCCTCCATGATCTTTCTAGGCAAGAGTCAAGAACAGAGCCGGATACTGGAACACCTCATTCTGCTCGTGAGCCTACTTCGGCTCTTCCAAATCTACTCAATCATCAGATTCACCCCGATAGTCCTCACAGCAGTGCCCAAGTTGCCGCTCAACTAGCACTTTCTCATCCTGCAAGTCGACAAAGAACTCAAAAGGAAGAAATGTTAGCTGGCCGTCATTACTTCCCATTCGATAAAGAACTAGTTCTCGAGCGTGAACGTTGCAATACAGCTTGCTGGCGTTTCAACAATAGCACAAATCCTAATAATGGTGTATCACCCGAAGAACGAGCTCGTCAATTCCGCGATATTCTCCAACCACGCGATCATGTCATTTCTCCTACTCAAGCTACTCCTGTCACTCCTGTAGGTAAAGTCGGCGATAATGTGGTTGTCGAAGCTCCATTTACATGCGATTATGGATATAATATTAGCATTGGACAAGATGTTGCGATTGGAAAGAATTGCACGATTCTTGATACTTGCGAGGTTAAGATTGGTGATCGTTGTAATATTGGACCGAATGTTAATCTCTATACCGCCACGCTACACATTGATCCGAAGAGAAGACTTGGATCCCGAGGACCAAATTTGGGAAGGAAAATCATCATTCAAGAGGATTGTTGGATTGGTGGTGGTGTAACGATTTTACCTGGTAGAACTATCGGGAAGGGTAGTACAGTGGGAGCGGGCTCGATTGTCACAAGAGATGTCCCACCATATACAGTGGTTTGTGGAAATCCTGCAAGAGTTATTCGTGGTCTTTATCCGCCACATGAAGGCTAATAGACACTCTGCAAGTCTCATTATGAAATCTCATTGTGAACGATGAGCTAATGGATTACCACTTTAATATTTGACTTTTATCTTTCATTTCATACTTTTCAATTGTATCTAGGGAATCCTCTCTTGAAGTCTTTGCTTTACGCCACTACTGTTTGGGCTTAGATTGGGATGGAGATGTGTACGGAATGGAATGGAAGGGAATGGGATGGAAAGAGTTGCTTGCTCTGGTAGCTTATGGCGTAGGGAGCGGCTAGCGGGCTAGGATGAAGGTTTTAGCTTGTTTTGTTTATTTATTTGATTGTTCGCCTTTTTGTTTCTTTTATGCGTGGCTCATGGATCGAAGATGGCTCGGGAATTCTTATGACATACATGTAGGATGATTATGAGGAGGGAAGAAAGGAAGGGGGGAGGGGTTAGAGAATGCATGGGGGGGGGGGGGGGGGTGAATTGGATGGGATGGGAAAAGTAAATTGTATTCATCAACTCGGTACTTTTTGCTATAGCTACTCATAGGTGGAATCGAAATTGGAATGAATTGAAATGCTTACTTGATTTACTTGCTTGTATTGGTGATTTAAATCTTTTTCATCTTCATTTTTTCGATCCCGTTGCTTGTCTGAAATCTTTTGACTTTCGCTGTTTTAACTTTTGTCTTTCGTTAATGTTTTTTTTAGCGGGATGTTTGTATTGGGAATTCGGCAAGAGGGTGACTTGGGAAGAAGAAGGAGAGGGAGGGGGGAGAGAGTAGCAGGGAGCGGTTTATGTTGATATTTGTGATGTTTGAGGCGATGTGTGAGGTGGCGTATCAAGTGATTGATTATTCAAATCTCGAGTAAGGTAAGATGTTAAGAGGTTGAGAAGAAATACAAAGTAAATCCAGAGGTAAATGGAGGAAATAAAGTATGACGTGAAGCGAAGTGAAATGAAATGAAAGATAGGTGGGAGATAGGTATCTCGATATTGCTTCGTGGGTTGTCTTTCTCTAAGAGAGATGGTGTGTTGAGGATTTGAGGATTTGAGGAGTAGACTGGGTGAGATGAGGAAGGGATTGATGGGTATGAGGATGGTTAGAGGAGGTTACTTGAAAATTGATGAATTCTTGGAATGCGAGTTTGGGGATCTGGGATTTGGGATGTGTGGAGGGGTAGGTTATATTGCTGCGGTTGTTGATGTTAATACAGGAGAGTGTCTAGGTAAGGTATGGTATGGTATTGATGTAGATATAGACCCCCGGATGGTTGTTTGGAGGGAGATGTGTATATGATGCCTGTGTTCTTTTTTTTTTGGCATGGTTTTATACTCACTCGTGTGTTTTGCTGCTTGTAGATATGTTCTATTATGTTCATAAGATTACATTCCACTTCGATAACATGTTTCTTTGGGGACAAGCGAGAAGTAGACGTATGATATGATGGAAGTTTTCTCTTGGGTATTTCATCTACACACTCCAATTACTTACCAGTTAATCTATGGTTTCTCAAAAGATGTGAAGTCACAGATGAGTGTGTTTTAAGAAATATATTAGGTCATATTGGAACTAGATATGTTACCTACTAGGTACAGTTGCATATTAGTGGGACTTTGCTTGTAGTCGCTTCGAAGGTAGATTTATTATACCTATGCTTTTGTTGTTATTATATGTATATGTAATCAATCATGATAGCAAGTGTAAGATACATAAGAAGATTCTTAGTATTGACCTAGTCAGCTCTGCCTTTCTCTGTATGGGATTCAAGAGAGATACGCAAATAAGCTTTTTGAGTAGAAGGCGTTTTGTGACTGAGCGAACATTCCGGATAATAGAAGTATGCGATAGGTCGCTACGTTGAATCCCTTTTGATCTCGATTATAGATGATGAAGATTCAGTTTATATACATCTAGAGATACAGACCCACCGGTAGTAAATCACACAACAGACAAATATCAAACGACCTGGTGTAAGTTGGGATACACTTAAGAAACGGTTGCGGCCTGCGGGAGTGTATTCTCTCAACAGATCCAGAGAAAGTTCTGTTATAAACCTCGCCTATTTTGCCATAGGCTAAATCCACTTAGATAAAATAGTCGGTCAAGCTAGATGCAAGCTTAATTTGCGCTGTCCATAATTATTTGCCATTGAATCAAATGTCCAAATACTGCATCATCTACCCAGATGCGACCAGCGAGAAAGTTCTGATGGCACATTGTACATCATTTGGTAGCTATGTACAGTACAGTTATGTAAGATCTGCGGAACCCTATATCCAAAAACCGATATCTGAAATTTATAGCCTCCTATCTCCTGGAGTCCCGATCGACCTGTGATAGATGTAGAAAGTGAAAGTACTCAATTGGAACATAAACAGAAGGATCGCCCAAGCGGATATACTTGCCTAGTATGTATCCGACGCCACAACGTTCGTAAGATGTTGTACTGAAGATGTCTGAGAGCGGCTTGACGATCAGAACGTAATTTTTCTTCATGCTTGCATCATTGACATGATATTTGTCAGTACCAACAATCACACATTTTGCTGTACTAATCGTTGAGCCATCGAAGTATAAATATGCCTCATTACTGCTAGCGTTTGCAGGTATATAGAAGTCAAATACTTTGGCTTGTATAGCTACACTATCACTCTGGAAGCTTGTTTAAAGCCATGAAGTCTGATAGCCGGTGAGATAAGCGAATGGTAATTTCACTCCTGCATCATTCCAAGAGGCTTGACCACCGCCAGGCTCGATGAATGAGATTGCGCCATCGAAAGCCATCCATGACTAAGTTGGTGGAGTTCGCCGAGAATGTGTGCTAGATGGAATCTTCTTCAGCGGTTCTGTATTGTCAGCCCGTCGCCAAAGCAAACAGCGGCCCCAGAATGTTTTGAAAAGCCCTGATAAGCTTCGTGTCTTGAATGCGATGGTGAGTCGCTCCATCAGTCCATCAATTGCAATAGGTCGGTCCTTCGGATGGGAAAATTCTAGCCTTGTATATCTTTGGAATAAATTAATAATGAGCTTGATTTGATCCCCGACGGTGCTTGATGGTCGGATTGTGTACTCAGGAGAATTGGGGTCACCGAGAAAAACCATCTTATCGCTAATGAGAAGGTATCAGTCAAGTCTACTTTGTTGATGAACAGGGTAACTTACTTCTTGAGCTTTGCCAATGTTTCGCAACGAATTCCTGCGCCACACTCCCAATAGGTCTGATTGTCTGTAAAGTAAATAGTTCTGCGTGCCAGGGCGCGTTCCTGTAAAACCCATCCACGCCGGGCTAGGGGGCTGTGAAGGACATCCCGCTCAAAGTCGATTGTGATCGGTGAGATAAAGACATCACCGATCTTGACACATTTTGATCGTGACTCTCGATTCTCAAAAAAAAAAAAACCTTGGCACTCTCGGCATTGCAAGCAGCCAAAACGCGGTACGCACCGTTAAATGTTGTTTGCATCTTATCTGCCTCCTCATCAAAATCACCATCGGGGCCTTGCATGATGCACAGAGAATCGATCCAGAGATAGGTACATCCTAGCGCGCTCGTAACCGCAATAGCATTTCTGAAGCTCAGTGGTAGCTCGTCCATCGGAATTTTCTTCTGGCGTTGTTCGAGATTATTCTGCGTTGTGGTAGCGTCATATGGCATATCACCCCACCTATGAGAAAGTGCAATGTATCGAATACCTTCCGAAAGAATAGCCTGAGAGAGATCCGCCGTCGCTACAATCTTTGGTTTCTTCAGATTTGCAACACTGATGAGCCTTGTTGGGAGGGTATGAGTATTCTTGGGAGCACAAATTTCTTCAAGTTTGGTATTACATTCCTCAAGCCATGCCCTTGGTAGTTTCATGAAAGAGTCAAGATCCGCAGGAGAAGAGTCACGATTGCTGGTCAATGAAGCTAGTTCCGGTGCAGCTACGGGAGCTGTTATATCCTGCACTGTTTCTGATTCTCTTGTTAAACAAAATTACTAGACGGCGAGACCTCAAGACTTACCAATTAGGCGAAGAAACTTTCGCTTGGTTCCTTTCAAAAGGCAGTCATCGCCTGATCGTACTATCGAGATCTGCTGGATGCCATCACGACTCTTGATGCCGTGATCTTTGGCTGCCGTATAGATTACTTCGCAGAGGTCGCACTCACTTTCTGTTGAATTGGTCTCCAATATATTCATATTGTGAGAAGTTTCCGCATGCAGTGACGAGATTTCGATGCCATTGCAGTCTATACATAACTCGGGATCATCGCAGCCGAAGTTCCGGCCCATTAAAATCGACTCAACGAATGAAGGATCTTCAGGAATAGTCCTCCACTGGTCTTTTATGTCGCTAGTATACTCACGGCGTTGGGCTATCTCAGTTCTCCGTCCCTGAATGATGGGGAGATTTACTCCCCTTGCATCTTGAACCGACAATAACGACCCACTTGTAGATTTTAATGATTTGTTTGTAGCTGAATTGGTAAGGGTGGGTAGAGACATTCTTGTCCGATTCGTCCCACTGAACACATAATTTTCATCTCCTCTAGCGCGTTCAAGAATATTCCCAAGCTGTAGTTTTAGGTCTTTTGCGTTTGTACGGAAACCTTTGGCGTAGAAGTCGGAGTTTGGAGGCAATTTAATCTTGAGCAATCTATCTCGTCGATCGTATCAGATCACCAATAATACCATCGCGTTCTAAGTCGTGCTCTAATATATGGTCCATCCACCCTGTAACTGCTTCCGTCAATTCGTAGCTTCCATTTCTTCTTTTCCGCCAATATGGTGTCGCACCTTTCTCTCCTGTGGAAAATCCATTGTCGCATAAGAAGACATTATGAGACTCGTGTCCATTTAGCAATCACAATACTGCTTCAAAAATTACACATCCCATGGACCAAATATCGAATAGGCGTGAAATTTTACCTTGAGCCTCCTCATGATTCTTTTTCTCAAGATCTGGTGGTTCGTACCATCGTGTTTTCCAAAGCTCCTTCTCCTTGGTATGCCTCATGCTTGTCACAAATTGATGCTGTTGAGCTCTTCCCAGATCTGCGAGCTTAAGGATCCCCAATTCATCATCTTGTTGGCCGGTAATAGAACGTAATATATTCTCTGGTTTGATGTCGCCATGACGCCAATTCAGCGAGTCGGAATTTTCGGTTGCTTTTAAACTTGCAGGGTCAGAAGAAACCAAGATGCTTGGTATTGTTGTATAGCCGTCGCTATCTTCCTCGGAGACGAAATTGAACGTAGGCAAGGAAGAGCTATCCACATATGGTCCACCGTTATCAAAAGCATCCTCTTTCCAGGTTGCAATCTTCTCTGATAGGAGTCTAGGCGAGTTTGACGTAGAATTCTTTCTGCTATTTCCAGGGGAGTGAGCACTAGTAGAATGCATAGCTTCGAGAGCCTCCGCTAGTCCATGCAGCTGCTCC
This sequence comes from Botrytis porri, assembly GCF_014898465.1. Lineage (NCBI taxonomy): Eukaryota > Fungi > Ascomycota > Leotiomycetes > Helotiales > Sclerotiniaceae > Botrytis > Botrytis porri. The sequence goes on along the minus strand of NW_024066081.1, from coordinate 1,306,920 downwards.
ACCACTTCTTTGACCCTTCGCCGAATCTTACCAACGTCGGGACACTCCACTTGTGGTTCAGGGTTGTTCTCCCAGAAGTCAAAGAGGCTTCCACCATTGGCCCATTTATGTACAAGATAGTATTCATCGAGCCGTCTGTTTGTCGCAATTTGACGGTAGGCGGCAAAAGCTTGAATGATATTTTTAATTAAACAATTTAGCTGTTGGTGAGCTCTTGCCTCACGCTCCCATTCCTTTTGAATGTTATAGCCAGGGTCGCTAATTTTTTTCAGCTTCTTCAAAAGCGACTATCACCGTCTTTTCAGGTACGTTGATATTATTCTGCTTACTAGCTAGCATTTTCACACATTCGACTCCGCTGAAGTGGCCGCTTCTTGGAGGAGTATTCGCTTTGTCAAAAACATAAACGGAAGAATTCGCTTTTTATCGAATTCATACTTGAAAAACATTGATATCAAAATTGGGGAGAATAAATGACAGCCGTTTGTTTTTGAAATCGTCAGTTGTTCTCTCGTTACACAACCTATGTTGAAAGTATGACGTGCCAAGTTCGTATGATTCTAAGAGCGTGTCGTTGAATTCTTTTTCCGTTAGGGAGGCCATGACATCGCGACGATCTTCAGAATTAGAAAATACCTGCAGCAACGTCGCAAATGTCTTTTTCGCGCGGCTAACAATGTATTCGACTAGGGGAAAATCCTCGCGGCCACCACCAAGGGCAGCTTCTATTCTGTCTTTCCTCAATAGTCTATCATATTCATCGTCTGGAAGGTAATTTCCTTCTGGAGACAATCCAATGGCGTTGCTTTTCAGGACTTTCAATATTTCGTCACCAAGGTCAATCGAAGTTATCGACAATTGTCCTGCGATTGCAGCTGGCTCGGACTCTCCTCTTGCAGTTCGTACTTTAACATGACGTTCTCATTAGCATGTTCTCGAGATATAAGCTGAGACATTGCTATTTTACCTTGGTAATTGTGGAATTCATACGTCAACGCGGCCATTGTAGTTTGTGAAAGGATTGTAGATCGAATAGAAATGAGAAGTTGAAACTAAAGAGAACAAAATTAAGGATGCCATCAAAACTGCCATTTCTAATCCTCGCTTTCTTCAAAAGACGGTTTGGATTTGCTATGCGATGCATGTAGGATTCGAGCCCAGATGGCCGGCTACATGATAAAATACAATACCTACAGAGAGCAGCCTGATAGTGCATAAACACGGATCTGCTAGTTAACCACCTTTTGGGTTCTACAAACCCCTTTTGGGGAAGGCTAATTATTCACGTGAACATATGGATGCAGAAACAGTACTGGTCAACTTGAGAACATGGCGCTGGCTTGCGCTACGGTTCGTTAAACCCTGACCCAGTTCCCTGGTATATCTCGCCCCTGAATAAATTGGAATCAGACACCCGGTGTGGGAGCAGCCTACTATCGACCTGGCTAGAATCGTTTTCGATCAAGAGATTCGGATTTCGCTGTTCGGTTTCTCTGCGAAACACTTTAAGAACCAGTAATATCCTGTCACCCTGGAAGCAAGTTCCCGTCGTGCGGTAGAATTACACTCGACCAAGGCTCTATGCTTCAAGTGGTGGACATCTTGCCATCATTCTACTGAGTTGTATGCCAATAGAATCCAAGGCTTGGGAAAAGATATCAAGGCTATTGACCTTGTCAGCTCACCGATTACGTGGCTGGAGATAAAAAACAATCCAGGCATAACAAACCCTCAAACAATACTTGATCGAAGCAGCTGAGGATCGGAGGCTTAGTATTGATCGTTTTGATCATACCATCCTTTCAATGTTACATTGCATTCTCCCGGTAAGAGTACGCATCAGAAAAAGATTCATCAAATCTTGTTCTTTCCATCAATCGCGAATCGAGGCATCATCCATCGCCATAATATTATATTCCTGCCGTGAAGTATGATCCTGCATGCGCAACTGAGGAGTTTTAAGATACATTTCAAGTGTTATGCGATCATCGAAGTACTAGAAGGGATGAAGTATCATAGTTGTCAAATTTGCAGGCTCACTGACGAAAGTGTCCATGCGCCATATCACGTGATATAGTTTCTCTTTTCCACTGCATCTTGCTGGAAGTGAGATATAATTGAGGAAAGGGAGGCGAGGCTATGTGTAGAACTACTCAATTGCGGAACATTTGAAGAGTTTCTAATGCCAGCCATCTGCAATATTGCGTGTGCATTACACACAGAGCCTGAAACAAATTAGCGAAGGTATCTAAGCAAGCTGGAGGGTGAGAGAGTACACTCTGCAAACCCCCTTTTCCCTTCTTGCAAGTATATAGTCTTAACCACATAACTTTCAATTGTATGATATCTAATTATATAATTGGGTTTATAATCAATCAAAATCATTGTAATGTATGGTCAGTTTACGTAAACTACGATATTTTCATGTTATTTTGGAATTCAGTCAGATTGTTGAGAAATGAGAGATGGTTGTGGATCATGCTCCGAAACTCTTTCACTACTATTCACAGTATTTCGTACTGATATAGTAGTTTCAGGCAACAGAGGATTCTATCCATTCGCAAAATTGGGATCTTCACTCCATGTGCACAAGTATGCATGTGCCGTGTGAGGTTCATGCAAGCTGCCGCTACGTCGGTCGATGAAGCAGTATCAATAGAATATCCCCCGATATTTGATCAATTCCCTATAGCCTGTCCAAACACTTTGCTTCGTCTCCGCTAGCTCCTCCCCAAAGCACACCTTGTATTAAAATTAGGGGTAGCACCATTTCAACATTCCAGCCACTTCACTTTCCCCTCTCGTTCAGTGTTTAGATTCTCTTTTCAGACAAAGTATGCTCTTTCGAATACATAATCTCTTATATGTGCTTCTAGAACATGATGTAATATTGAGGTCATATCAGGTATTTCTTGGCTAAGTTCGTTGTTTGTGATCTCTACGAGTAGTGATTAGCTAGAATAGTCTAGCATGCTTCCATGTGTAGCTAAGGTAACCACTGAGTGAAGACCCTCACTAACTATTTGATAGATTCTAAATACAGCTGTATCTCATATCGAAGTCACAGCTAAATGGTGAACCTAACCTTCAAGTATACGGGGCCACATGAAACCAGTTGCACACAAAACAGCTTCCAGGATTCGCGATTGATATCTAGGTTAAGCCACATGTATATTTGAGATTTGCCAGATGAAACCATTTGACAAACTCATCGTCTTCTTTACCCACCGCCACGATTATTCAGAAACCACTCTCCTCATCCCCACCCCAAACTTCCTTCCTGAGCCACTCCCCAGCCCTTCCATAAAACTCCCTCGGGTCAGGCTTCGCACGCGGAAACTTATCCCATCCATGCCTCACACCCATTACACACTCCAAATCGACTTCCCAACCCCAGCCCTTCAATCTCTCTACAAAGTCCTCCGCTTCCCTACACAGCATATCATGTTCACAAGTTACAATTCTCATTTTTCTCGGCAGTCCTTTCTTCAACACCTCTTGGCTTTGAATTCCCGCAGAAAGTAGCTTATGCCTGCGATCAATATTCAAATACTCAGGTTTATACGACTGATCGAAAATACTCGTGAGCCAAGATGGCAATGAAAGACTTGGATCCTTCATCATCATTTTCTTTTCAGAACGAGATATCGTACTATCGAATCCTGGATACCATGCCATTATACCCTTGACATTCCAGTTTCGATCTTTCACGACCCCTCGGTCCTTCAAATCCTCCAACAATAAAGGAACACCGAAGCACAGACTTCCTCCCGCACTAAATCCACTCAACACAATGTTTTCGACATCAATGCCCAATTCTTCAGCATGAGAGAATACATAAAGAAGAGCATCGCAAGCATCATAAGGTCCTGTAGGAAAGGGATATTCAGGAGCCAGTCGATAAGATGCAGATATCACAATGCAATTTTGCAGTGTTGAGACGGTATGACACCAAAGTGAATCATCTATTGGATTTCCGATCACGAAACCTCCGCCGTGAAAATTGAGAATACATGGCAGGGGATCAGTTTTTGAGATTTGGTGGCCGTGGGGTTGGTATATGTGGAGATTGAGAGTTCCAGGAGAGGCGGGGAGAAGTGTAGTGTGGATACGGAGGGTGTAGGTCGCAGGGTGGGGAGGTGTACGATAAATGTAGCGGAGGATGATGGGCGCGAAGGTATTGGCGAGGAAACGGATTGTTTTCACGATGAGGGTTAGGAGAATCCGTGGTAGAGACATTTTATGAGAAGGAGGAGAGCAGAAATCCTTTAACGTGATTTGTTGCCTAATTCTTGGCCAATTTGATGGCAGTGATTTGCTTTGTTGTGGTGGTAAACAAAGGTGTTAGCATGGCATGACGTTAATGTCCCTTCTTTCGCAAGAGTCACGTCTAAATTCGATCCCGTCAATGAAGAAGAAGAATATATACTTGAGACCAGACAAGTCTAATCTGAAGATTTGGAACCGGGCTTCGTGATGTGGTTCGCTTCGAGAGAATGGTTGATAAGGAAGGATATCGATGATACATTCTTTTCTTTGCTTTGTTCCGTCTTTCAGCCGATTGAGGTCGACAATTGATTGGTTGATTGAAACGACATTCGGTCAAACAACATTCCGAGCCCTGCATGTAGTCACTCTTTCCTATATAAACAATCGGACACGTTGCTGAGATTTCTCCTACGCAGAGGTAAATACTCCCCCTTTCCCTCGTATCCTCCATCAATTGATACACGAATACTGTAGCATCAGGATTGAGGTTGAACCTCGAACGTCATTTGGGTGTTGAGTCTTGAACCGAGAGTCACAAAATATCGAAATAGCCTCCAGAAACAGTGACTTTATTGCTACTGAATCGACGATACTAATTTACCGTTGAAATTGCCTAATTATCAATATATTGAAACTGGACTCGAATCTTGAGGTTGCTAGAGAGAACTACATGACTTATAGACATAACAATGAATTGTCCCCCATCTTGTTACCTACCCTCCTACTCATTCTTTAAGAGTTCCCCCTGCTCTTCTTTTAAAGACAACTGAATACGTCTTGGTAAACTCCATCTAACCCCTCCCTCACCTTTTAATCTAATATCTCTGCTCTCCATGAATTCAAATTCCCTCAATTCCCGCTTCTTTCAACTTCTATCTCGCTTCGGCTCGAACAGTTGTTGCGGAGCTATTCGTAGAGAGCAGCAGCGATTGATCCTGCACATAAAGCTAGATTCTAAGTTTGTAGTTCGTGGTACATTCAATATGCCAGAAAGAAAACAAGATCTGTTGATTTTTACTGGAATTCAAATCTCGAGATACGACGTTCGCCATAAAATTCCAGCGACATGTCAATAAAAGATCTAACTGGAAGCACAAGACGCTATTGGAATTTTCTTTGTAATGATTTCGGAGAGTCTTGATATGGCGATATACATTTTGATTCTTACAATTCCATCGCCATGATGGCGGGCGCAGTGTATACTCGCTTATCTTCTCTTTCATGCTAAATTCAACCCTCTACTTGGGAAGTATACCTTCCAAAATCTACAACATATCTTCCTTAGCACCAATCACATAATTCAATAAGCTCATTCAGCTAGATGTCTACCTCACTACACACACTATAAGTCCCGTCAACACAATCCTCAGCAGATCCAACACCGCTCCCCCCCTCAGAACACCAGACTCCCTCGCTTTATATCTCTCAACTCCTCCTAAAACTCTCCACCATAATCCCCGGTCTCCTCTCCCCTCTCTCCTCCATTCTCCATACATAATACACCATCCCAACTCCAGACCCATCGCATAAAACAGCAAATCTCCTACAACCATTTCCAACTTCTCCATTCAATTTCTCCACTCCATCTTTCAACATCTATTATCCTTCTTACCATTCTCATCCTTTCCATTCTAACCCTTATATCATCTTTCCTAATATTTTTCCTGATAGCTGTCCCCCCCCTATACCCTATACCCCATTCCTCTATTTCTCTATTCCCATCCTTTCCAACATCTGCTTTTTACACCCTGACCTATAGCCTCCCACCCCTTCCTTTTGGAATTCCGACTAGCTGAAAGTTCATTTATACGTATCCCAACTCGCATCCCCATCCCCATCCCCATCCCCAAACTCAACAAATAGCAAAACACAGCCCAACGCATCCAATCCATTCTCCAAATAATCAAAACAATCACACAAAACCTTGATCTACCTAGGTAGTCACTAATCACCCTTGTTGCCTCACACCCTCACGTCTTCACTAATCTGAGTCTTCACTACTTTGAGTATTAAACCCCAACATCTTCAATTCATCGAGTCATTACTACGTTGAATGTTGAACTACTATACATAATCTCATCTTCACCATCGTCCATTCCATACCCTCCCTCACTTCACTTCACTGAGTGAAGTGACTTCGCAAGTGAGCAAGTGAGCAAGTGAGCAAGTGGATAACTTCGCAAATAAGAAATTAAGCAACTGAGCAACCTCACACCTTAAAATTTAAAACATGATACAGGAATAGAGATAAGGATAGGGATAAGTAAAGATACACAAGGTAAAAAGTACAAATAAAATGATAGTAAAGCCAGACTCTGAATGTACCGCTACTGATACTTATCCAAAGAATTTATATAGTACACCTAGGTAGTCATGCTCTCCGACTTCCAGTATTATGTATGGCCTTCAAAACCGAAAGGAATGAAAATAAGAGGAAAGTATGGGAAAAGCTCGAAAAGAATGATAGATTGTTGTCGTATATACGCAGTTCAGACTTGAACCTTCGTATCTCACTTCACCTCGACTCAACTCACCCCAACTCAACGCACAAGAGGTAAAACGCACTTGAGCATACCATAACATTTATGATTTCCTAGCGAAAAATACTATCACACTAATCTATACAAGTGAGAAGCGAAGCGTCTTCCCTTTCTCTTCCCCTGCTCTCCTTTTCCACCAAAGTAGCCACCTAAGCCCTATAAAGCTTTTCATACCTTTTCTACAACTACACCTTATTTCTTCTGCCTCTTCGAACTCTTATCAGTCCCCGTACTCATCACGCTCGCGCTTCTTTTAGGCGCAGCCGCCGTAATCGCATCTACGTTCTCAGTACCATTGTTATCACCATTCCCCTGCGCGCCATCAACACTTTGTTCATTTTCCGCTCCATTCTCTCCACTCTCTGTGCTCTGCACTACGGCTGCCGCTCCTGATTCTTCACTTCCACCTTCTCCATTCCCATCATTTTTGTTCTTCGTCTCTTCCTTCTCCTCTCCAGCACCATCTGATCCTCCAGCAGCCGATAGCCCACTCATTCTTCTTCTCCTCTTCTTTTCCTCCAACTGCGCCTTCAACACATCAATTTCAGTTTGCAACTTCTCAGCCACCTTCTTACTATCCAACAAAATCCCAATACTCTTGAACAATTCATCATAACCATGAGCGACATCTGCAGTGCCCATAATTGGTTTCTCAGGAATCCCCAATTCTACCAACATATTTTTGATACGACCTTGTTGAATGGCACTCTTCGATGTAAGCGGTCTGATAAGTTTTTCACCACGGAAATATGGGCCGCCTTGTAAACGATCATGATGTGAAACACCATAAACCTTTTCTTCTTCTTCTGTGAGTCTCCGGCGATCTGATGGTGTTTGAATAGAGGATATGCTTCCCTTTTTATTACCCACTGCTGAAGCACTACCAGCGTTACCGGATGGTGCTGAAATGGATTCTCGAACATTAGAATCTCGTCTTGCATCATATCCACCTGGCGTATTACTACTAACAGGAGTAGCCCCACCAGGAGTCTGACCTTCCTGAATAGGTTTTCTCTTCTTACTCTTGTCCTGGGTGAGGAGTTGCTGACAGAGTTGATGTAGACCTTGACTAGTGATGAAAGCACTAATATTAGAACTACTTGCAGGAGCATCGAGTCTGGCGTAAAGTTCTCTTCGTTCCTCCATGAATTTCTCCGAGCGAGCCAAAATACGTTTGAGTTCTACCATAAGACTTTCTTCTTCTCGAGCTTCTTCCTTTGTACGTGTGAAAACGCCTTCCAGGAAATCTTTCCTCCGTGTCTCTTGTACAGGATCGAAATTCAACATCTTTTGATGTAAATCGAATTCCGCAGTATTCATTTGATGTAAAGGTTTATTTAATGCCATCATAGCCGCACCTATTGTATAATATCTTACTTTCAAGTCTTCCATAGTCCTGTCTCGTCTAGCTATCGCTCCTTCCATGATGTCTTCCGGGATGTCTTGAGGTACATATTCGTATCGATCCCATATAACCGGCCATCGTAAATCATATTCCTGAACCGTCTTCATCAAATAATCCGTTTCTTCTCTCGACCAATTCTCACTTTCCAGGATTTCCTTATATTGTTCGTTGGTGTAAGTCGGTACCTGCACCTTCACATTATATTTTGCAAAAGCCGAGTCCTCAATTATCTCCTCTTCTCTTCCCTTTCCCTTTTCCCCATCCTCCCCCATTTCCGTATCCCCCTCCGCATCCTTCTCCCTCTGCTTTTCCTTCTCCCTCCCCTCAACCTTCCTCCAATGCTTTAGCACCAAACCATCCCCATTCCTCGCACTATTCCTAAAACTCCTCGCTTCCCATTTCGTCGCCGGTTTTCGACTTCCAAATCTCTTCTTCTTGAAGACTGCTTCTTCCGGTACAATCGCAATAGGATTATCTCCTCCCAGATTTTGCACTTCTCTTGCCAAGCCCCCCAATTTCGGTTTCTGGACAATTGTTTTTACTTTTTTCGGTCGAGGGGCCGAGGAGCTGGAGGGGAGATCCAGCATATCACGAACATCGTGGGATGTCATTTTGAATTAAGTACGTAGTTTTGTGATGCGCGAGTAGAATTTCTATCTTATCATTTCTGTAGAATCGTGTCGTAAGATAAAATGACACTCTAAGAAGATACAAAAGTAACGTGTCTGTTGATGAATCATTAGAAGGGAAAAAGATGAATTGATTGTCGAAAGATAGTTGAATGTTTCTACGAAATATAGCGATCGCGAAATATCAAGCCGCTATCAACCGCTAACTTATCAGCACGTGAATCCACATATCCCTGTCCAAGAAGTCGCGAACGTGTTCTATCAATCCATTTGAATATAAGCCTTGAACAAAGCTCAATCGTATCAACCTCGCAAGCTCACTACTTCAACCCTCACAATACGCATACAAACTCCCGGTGATCGAAAATGCGCACATCTCTTCCCCTCATTGGGGCCGCTCTCTCCGTCCTCCTTGCCCCAGTCCAATCCCTCTACTTTTATATCGACGGCTCAGCACCTAAATGTTTCTTCGAGGAATTACCCAAAGACACGTTGGTAGTAGGCCATTATACCGCTGAGGAATACGACGAAAATACAAGACAATGGAGCAAACATGACGGATTAAACATTTTTATTTCCGTAGATGTATGTATAGACTTCTTTCCCTCTTTGCCTAAGTCTCATCTATACTCTATATCTACCCATCACACCTAAGTATACGAACAACCTACTGAACTCTCCCCTTTAGGAAGTCTTCGACAACGACCACCGAGTAATTTTCCAAACCGGTTCATCTTCTGGTCGTTTCACTTTCACAGCCGCCGATTCTGGCGACCACAAGATCTGCTTTACTCCCTCCTCCACATCCGGTTCTAGCAATTGGCTCAGCGCATTACATTCAAACGGCGGTATCAAATTGACTCTTGATATGGCAATTGGAGAGACGAGTCAGATTGAAAGTGACGATAAGGGAAAAATCAATGATATTGTGCAAAAGGTTAAGGATTTGAATGGCAGACTGCAGGATATTAGAAGGGAACAGGTTTTCCAACGGGTAAGTGCTGATGTTTATTTGCCCTTGATACATTATCTACCATTCCCTTCCCCTTTTCATCATGTATTCCCAATCTCCCCTTCCCCTCTCCCAATTTCAAGTCCCAACCTCCGACCCCCAATTCTCAAACCCTCAAACCCTCAAACCCCTAAACTAACCCCCCTCCCCCCCTTTAGGAACGTGAAGCCGAATTCCGCGATCAATCCGAATCCACCAACGCGCGCGTCGTCCGCTGGACACTCATCCAACTGGTCGTCTTGGGAATTACGTGCGCATGGCAACTTTCGCATTTGCGATCCTTCTTCATCAAGCAGAAATTGACTTAGATGTTTTCTTTCTGTGGTTATGTTTCGGTTCGTCAGTTATCATTTGTGGGATAGATGAGGAGAGGAGGAGAGAATATCGAGAGAGAGAAAAAGCGAGAAACGAAGAGGGGAAAATGAAGGGGAAGAATGGAGAATGGAGGGGGAAGAATGGAATAATGAAAAAGAGACTTATGATTTACTCTCATTATGTACCTACGTCTATGTATGTTAGTGTAGTTGGTTGAATCGACCCTAAATGAGATGAGATGAGAGATGCACTGCATTGCGATGCTATACAATCAAAGAATTACACAACACCTTCCTTCTTTCTTCTCCCCTCTATTCTCCCTCCAGCTTTGATCCTCCGAAACCATGAACCTTCAAACCCCCAAACCTAAAATAAAATCCTCAAAAAAGCCTTCCCCCTCACAACTACAACTCTAGCACCTAGATACCCAAATTCTACATCACAATCATCATACATCGGTAGCACATGCAGCTAGCTAGCTAGCTATTCTTTATCATCTATCTATTATATACCTACTATACCTACTATACCCATCCATCCATCCATCCATCCATCCATCCATCTACCTATCTAGCTATCTAGCTAGCGAGGAAAACACCAAGTGAGTAATAACTAAAGTTACTCCTCGCCAACTTAACTACTACTCGAGTGTAGGTAGGTAGATAACGACATAGTCTAGTATTACCGAAAATTAAATACATACCATACATACCGACCATACATACAAACATAACCTATCGTGCCAGCCTATGAGTAGACCCCTCTTGCATCTATGATACCCATCACATCATACCAGACCTCGAAATCGAAGAATCCCTGTGTAGACAATGTCAACTGAACAGACGAAGACGCGGACGAACAAACAGATGAAGGAAGGAATGATATGGTACAACACCACACAATACCTACTTAGTACCTAGGTACCTACCTATACTCTCTTAAAGCTCTTGAAGCATCAAAGCATCAAAGCATCATAGCATACATACAACAAACATACAACATTACATTACATTCACACTTTCATCTACAAAACTAAAATCTACACACCAAAAAGATCCATGATCCCATTATCAACAACTTCCATTAAACTATCATTTCTGCTCCGCCTGCTCCGTCTACTCTGTTGACCCATCTCTCTGCTTTGATTGTCATTTGATTTGATTGATTGATTGATTGATTGATTGATTTGCCTGATGCTGATATGAGAATCCACCCCTTTTATTTCGCACGGTTCAGAAGAAAAAAAAGAAGAGAGAAAAAAGACAGACTCCATTACTTTTCTTTCCACATACACATTCTTCTCTCATTCGTTGCTACTGAAGTAAGATGAAAAGAGTGATATGACATGCAGCCCATCCATCCCATCCATCAGAACATACAAAAAAAGGAATCTCCTCCCATCACATCTCTCCATTCACCCCATCAACTTCCTCATATGCATCTAATGTAGCAACCCCTTCACCACAACACGCAAACAAGCAGGAAAAAACGAATACACACCACACTCCTAATTCGCCATTGCTGCAGTGTCACTGGAAAAAAAAAAAAGACGTAACACTCCGCTCGCTCCAAAGAAGTATGATGAAAAAAAAAGAGAACGGGTCAAAAAGCTATACATCGTAAAAAGTGTCCCACGCTACCCATTCCAAACTTCTTTTCCTTGAGAATATTGAATTAAAGACCAGCGTTTCTTGGTTCGTAGGAGAGCCATGATATGATTCGACGAGAAAAGTGGAGAAATGTGAGGCCAAAGAATGATGTTTTGGATGGGAGAGTGAGATAGAGGGTGAGACGGAGAGGGAAAATGTAAGAAAAACAATTATTAGTCTTGAAGTGCTTCGCTGAAGAAGTCCCAAATGCCAGATGCCAAATTCCAAATGCCAACCGAAGGTATTTTGTTTATGATGTAGTTTCGTGTTTCAAACCCAGCTTCAAAGTCGTGGAAATGGTGTATGTAACCACAAAAGCAAAGACGAGGCTTTTTAAGAAACGACTTGGCGGTCAAACTGATGCAACTCCGGTACATGATCTTATTTGAAACGATTTGTAAATTGAGGTGTTCATTATAACCGACATTCAATATGAAGACGGCATGGAAAGTGAAAGAGTCGAGGCGTAAAAAGTTCTTGGAAATGAAAAATGAATTATGGACAGGTGCTCAACCTAATTACATGTTAGCATGTATGACTTGTTGGTAAATACAGATTTTTACTAACCGCAGCACAGAGCTTTCATGATCTTTTGCATTGCCGTTGGTTGCGGCTGTTCTGATGGTCCTCTCCCGTTGGTGTTCAGTGGTGATTGTTGGGCTGCGCTCATCCTTTGAGGTAGATTGTTTGAGCTGTTCTGGAATTGGGCTTGAGTTGAGCCTGCTGGTGTAGATGCATCCTGAAGGCCCCCCGGCGCTCCGCTGTTGCGTTTCGGGGCTAACGCACCTGGGGCGTTTTGCCGGTCGCGAGACTTTCCCATCCCGGGTTTTATCGGAGATGGCGGCGGGGGTTGTGCGGCGTTTAAACGGGCGGCAGTGAGGTGACCTGGTGTTGTATTCCCTCCACGAGTTGTTCCATGTAGTTCTCTTTGCGAGGCCCCTGGGACAGCATTTGGTTGATGTAGCATGTGTTGAGATGGATGTTGCTTCATAGCTTCCCATCCCTTGCCATTGTTCAACTTCATCCAATCGTACTCTCCATCTTCAACTTCACCACTGTTCTTCAAAGCTTGAGTGAAGAGGTCCCGCAAGTAATCGTAATCTGGCGTGTCCTCGAAACCCAAGTTCCTCACATAGCTCAAGTATTGGTTGAACTCCTCTGGGAAACCATCACAAAGATCCTTGATCGCGGTCGTTTGCTTCTTCTCACCAATCTTCTCGTACTTTTGCTTGTTGGTGGCAGCCTTCAATCCTTGCCATGGTAAACCACCTCGTAAGAAATACATGAAAACATGACCCAAAGCTTCCAAATCGTCTCGTCTTGACTGTTCCCTTCCCAAATGTGTGTTGATACTCATGTATCTTGCAGTACCCGACAGTGACTTTCGCTCGCGGTATGGAATGTGTTGCTTGGTCTTAGGATCCCGGTATTGTTTGGCCATTCCGAAGTCGACAACGTGGATAACATTTGCGGCTTTCGTATTTGGTCGGCCAATCAAAAAGTTGTCGGGTTTGATGTCTCGATAGATCAAGTTCTTCTCGTGAATTGTTTGTACCCTTGAAAGCTAATTTTGGAATTAGTACATGCGATGTTACTCAGCCGTTACAGTTTGGAGGAAGAAGACGAACCATTTGCTTTGCTACCATAACCACAGTCTTAGTTGAGAATCTTCTATTGCAGTGATCGAATAAATCTTCCAACGATGGACCAAGGAGATCGATGACAAGGATGTTGTGAAGGCCTTCTTGACCAAAGTAATAAACATTAGGAATGCCAGCTACATTGAATTAGTATCTCGACGTCCAGAATATCGTGATTGATGTACTCACGGCAGCCAACAAGAATCTTATAAGTTCGATATTCATCTCGCAATTGTGGAGCGTCACTCTTTCGAGGCTCCTGATTCACGATAAATATTGTCAGTAAACAAAGCCCATCCGAAGCACCTTTCCCCCTTTTATGTCGATCAATGCATCTTTGCAGATGAAAGAATGAAAATTGATGGCGACGACGATGAGAAAGAACGTACGAATTTGATAGCCACTTGTTGATTATTGAGTAAGTTTGTTCCCTCAAAGATGACACCGAAAGAACCCTCTCCGATTTTCTTCCCTACGCGATAATGCACGCCGACGACATTAGACGATGATGAAGCCATCGTAATTGTATTAGGAGCTCTCGATTGAGCTCAAGAAATTGAAAGATGTAGAAATAGGCCGTTGGAATTCGATGATCGGAATTGAAAGTCAAAGTAAAATTGATAGGCTAAATGAATTGTTGCCTTTTTACCAGGAAGTAGGATTGAAGATCAACAAAATTAAGGTCGAGAGAGAGAGAGAGAGATGCTTTTTTCGGGGAGGGGGGGGGAGGGGGGAGGGAGGATGGGAAATGAACGCGATGACTGTCGGCGGATGGGATTTTTATTGTATTAAGCCCAGTTGCAGAAGAGTATTTTGCTACTGCCACAAAAGGGGACATTCAATGCAATCCCCAATGATATTGTCCCCAAAAGATGATATTTTCTCTTTGAATAATTTTTTTATAGGATGGGTTGGTGGTTTGGGTTGGGAGGGATTGTGAATGGATGAGATTAGGAAAGAAGGGTTTTGGGTGGTGAGAGGTGAGAGGTGAGAGGTGAGAGGTGAGTGGTTAAGTGAGTGGTGAGTAAGGTTTGGGGTGAATTGGGTCTTTGGTCGCAGGCGGCGAAGGCGGTGGGTGGGTGTGGGTGGATGGATGGATGGATTGGGGGATTGAGTGGATGGGGGTTGGATGGGGTGGATTAACTGCACAAAAGTTGTTGGTAAAGTTTGGGGCTTGTTAGGCTGAAGGGAGTTTAGGGACATTGTGGAAGAGAGGGGAGTGTATAATTAATTAATTGAGTATGTACGGAGTAGGCACTCACTCACATGAAGAATAAGATGTAGTTGTCGTTGTCGTTGTCGTTTTTAATCAGTTTACTTGATTCTGTTTTGGTGATGGGGGATTGTATACGATGTAGATGGACAATTTAAGTGTACGATTTATTACATGTAGACAGACTACAATGTAATAAATGTAAGTAGAGACCAGAAATGATAAGGAAGCTAAGGTCGGCCAAGGGAACCAAAGGGCAGGTAGAGAAAGGTAAGAAAAGGTAAGAAAAGGTAAGGAAAGATAAGGAAACTAGGTAGGTAGGTACCTAGTAATTAGATATTTTGCACAATAGAAGAGATATACACAGTAGGGTAGGATTGAATGAGATAGGATAGGATATATCCCTAGGCAAGTAGATGGGTATGAAATGAAATGGAAACCGAAAAAGAGCGTGTGAAAGGCTTTCTTTTGCTTGGTACTCTATATTCTGATAGGGACTGACTGATGATTTTGGTTAAGTTACGACTTTTATTGTTACTACTTATTGTTATTAGATATCTACTCTGTACAATACAATACAATTTATTTATTTATTTGTTCATTCATTCATTCATTCATTCACTTATTCATCAACTCCTAATGAACAATCGCCATAACAATTGATTACTTTTTCTTCTCATCTCTTCTATATTTTCTAATAAATTAATGTCGATCTACCAAGGGAACTGGTATCCAGCCGCGTGAAATTTAAGCATTGAATTGACTTCAAGCAAGAGCAAGGCCCGATCCCGATTTGACTTGTAAATGGATTGTTGACTCGAAGAAGCAGAAGAAGAAGAAAAGAAAGAAAAAAGAGAGTGCGGTACGAGGTTGAGATGGTAAAGTACTAGGTAGGTAAATAAAATCAACCACCTTCTCTCGTAATTTGAGTTACTTCTAGGTTGTCTATGACTTTATTAGTTAAACGATCATTATACAAATATACCTATCAAGGGACAATGATTTATCGACACACAGAGGGAGTATAACTGAACAAGAATTGGACATTGCCTAGGTTACGTACGTACGTAGCTATAGAGAGGAGGATTGTGAATATGGAGTCTATAAAATAAGGATGAATGAATAAAAAGCAGATATACCTGCCTGCCTACCTACCTGCCTCCCTCCCTCTCTCCCTACCTACCCATACCTAGTATTTACCTACCTAGCTATCCAGTCCACCGGCCCAGTCCACCGGCCCAGTCCACCTTATTACCCAGGTAGCTACCTAGTATATCATAGCTAACTACTAACTACCTACCTAGTATCCCTATCCAACGCTCGCTCTCCTCCGAATTCAATAATAAAATGAGAGTCGACCACACCACCACCCATACAAACCCTACACCAAATGATCAGACAATTCCATACCTAGATTCTAGCAACACAAAACCTTTATCATTACCTACGAGGTATAATTTCATTACATGATAACCACTCATCATAACATCCATTCATTCATTCATTCATTCATTCATTCATCCAAAAGTCGCCGACAGGGTTTCATTTCAAATCAAAGGAATGAATGACCTCCGTCGGCACTCCTTATATCATACATACATACATACATGTATACATATACCTCCCTAGTCACTATTATACTCCGAATGTATTTTGGGGATTTCCTGCCCAGGTAGCTTCACTTAGTTTATTTACTTCCTTATACAAGCCCATGCTCAAAGCTTCTCCTTCCATCACACCAGAAAGATCTCACAATCAAATTCTTCTCCTAATACATACAATACAGTATTTCGTACTTAAGCACATACCTACATCTTTTATCCTTAATTATACTTCCATCTGCACGTACCTACTACACTACACAGCGATTCATATTCAAAGCACAAAAGTAAGTCCGAACTTTCATCAAAAGCTTGCTGCTAAAAGAATCATAAACTCTGAGGATATGATAAGATGATATTTATACCTCGAAAAAAACAAAAACCAAAAACCAAAAAAAACAAAAAACAAATATACATCCAACAGGTCATTTGAAACCATCCTGTTAAAATATCACTGCAGGTCGTAGGTTACAGGTCAAGAGATCAAAATCAAAAGGTCAAAAGATCATACACACCAGCGAGACCAGGTTCACAACCTTATCAACCTTACCCGACCAACCGATCAACCCATCTCCAAACCATAAAAAGGGGTAAAGTTATGTCGGTAGGTAATCAGATAGGTCGGTACCTACTGGGTAGGTAGATTTATATTTTGAGCATAACGAGGCTGCATATATATATAGAGTCTACATAGCCTCCATGGCCTTTATTCTTTTCATATTTTATAATTATGACCACCATAGTCTCCGCATCGGATCTGATCTTTGACTCATGTCAAAAGGGGGTATATCTTTTATTTCTTCTTCTTTTCGGTGAGGCTAAGGTTGATGAATAATGAGTAAGAAAAGAAAGCGTCAAAGCAGGAAGAATGGAAGAAAAGATAAGTACTGGGAGAGGAAAGGAGAGGAGAGGAGAGAAGAGAAGAGAAGAGAAAAGGTTAATTACTCTTTCTTGTTGTGATTTGGATTTGATATATAAATATCAAATTTTACTATGGTATATGTAGGTAAGTATGGTAAGTAGTATACCTTTATCATCTACCTACTCACCCCAATGACCCTATTCTAATCTGTCCCATCTCATCCCATTCCCTAACAAGTATCTCTCTCTCTCTCTCTCTCTTCCCATTCCTCTCCATTCATTGGTGGAATCTTTCACCAGCTCCCAACTCCCAACTCCCAAGCCGGATACCGGTACCTTTTTTATTATTAGAGCGTCTGCTTACCTGCCGACGGGGGTACCTACATATATACATACCTAGTCCTTCACACCTAGTCCTTCATAGGTAGGTACGGAGATAGGTACGGAGGTAGATATTCATAGAAGCCAATTATAATTAACAAAAGCTGCAGAATTCAAATAGGGATCTCGACCTCTAGTTTTCACCGCATACAATTTTCATTCTTCAACCTCCAAATTCAAACATCATACATCATATATCCTATTACTTCATAGGTAAATACCTACATATTAACCATACACCAATCAAACAGACCATCTCCCCTTCCTCCATCTCTCCACCTCCACTCTCATCTCCATCTCCATCTCCATCATCTGATCTGAAACTTATATCTCTATCCAGCTCTGTTCAGATCAAAATCCAGATCAAAATCAAAAATCTACATAACATAACATAACATAACATATATATATATATAAAAGGTAATCCTCCCTAACCTCAATCTACTTTTCCCTTGGAAATCTCGATATCTAATAAGAATCAAATATTCAATATCAAGTATCAATATCAAACGCTAATATAAATATAAATATAATAAAGAATAAACAGTAGCAATACACTTTACTCCTTTCCAAACTCTCTAAACCTATTTATCTATCTATCTATTTCTCACATCTAAATCCATACTCAAATCCATCCTCTTTAATAGCCCATACTCACCAAACAAAGTTAACTTAACTTTCCCATCTATTAATGCTAATATATTACAGCAAGTTCACTATTCGTATCTACCTACCCCTAGGTATCTGCCTAGTAATCCATTCAAATTCTTATTCCTACTAACTATCTCCAATTCAATTATCCTTGTTTTCTAGACCTCAACCTTATCCTATGATCCCCAATCTTCAATTCTCAATCCTCAATTCTCAATTTTAATTTCTCTCCCCAAATACCCCATTCCCCTCTCAAAACTCCTCGTCCTCAATCTCCCTATTCCCCTCCTCTAAGCTAATACATATACTATAGATAAATTCCATCCCATCCCATCCATCAGAACCAGATCTCCTCTCTCCCTCCTCTCTACTACTCCCTCCTCTCTACTCCCTCCTCTCCATCCCGCCTTCCCCAACCCTACAAAATCAAAAACCATCCATCCACTTCACATATCACAAAAAACTCTCAAGGCATAATAACCTAAAAATCCATCATTCATTCATTACCTATATACCTATCTCCAATCTATCAACTCCCTCCCCAAACCCATCCATCATCACATCTCCTCCCCCAATCCCTTCCTCTCTCATTCCATCACCACTCCCTCACACTCCTCCAATTCCCTCTACCCCCCTTCCCTTCCCTTCCCTCCCCCTCTTCTCTTCTCTTCCCAAACCTCAACTCTCAATCCCCCATCTCCCATCTCATTCCCACCCAAACCCCATTCCCCCTTTCAAATTTCCACCCCTGAAAAGAAAGAAAAAAATAACTCCACTTATCCATCTCTATCTCCATCCATCCATCCATCCATCCATCCATCCATCCATCCATCCATCCATCCATCCATCCATTCATCCTTGACCGATCGCTTCAAGCTTCAAGCTTCAAGCTTCTCTCTCCTCTCGCGTCTCTAGCCCCACATTCCTCTCCTACATCGTACTTGAAATCCCCACCCATTCATCCATCTATCCATCTATCCATCCATCCATTTCTATACGGAGGACCTCGTACCTGCACACTTTGGGATACGATCTCCGATACCATGCCAATGCCATGCGATATCACAGCTTGCTTGATTAACGATTAACGATTAACGATTGATGAGTAAGCGTCACACAAACCAGGGTATATAAGATACCACACACACACGAGACGATGCGCCACGATCCAAGATATCCATAACCAAGTGAATCTAACCAGATGGATTTTCGATCCTCCCAGTTCATCAATCGATTCGGCAGGTCATCACTTTCTTATCATCATATACATGTAGGCAGGCAGGCAGGTCGGTATTAAAGTCAAGCTATCTATCCATTTAATTCATTGATCTATCGATCCATCCGTCGATCCCACCATCCAATCTTCATCCCTACAATTTTTCTTGAAATTCTGCTCAAAGAGAATCAAACCCCCCTCCCCCATTCCGACCATAAAACTCCACACAATCAATCAATCCACTTCGCACAAGTGACAGAGTCCCAGTGCTAAATCAACCCTACAGCACTAACCTAACAAAATGAATATCTTCATCTTTATCAATGAATCTTACAAAAATAACGCCAATATATCATTCACCCATTTCTCTATTCCTCAAATCCCTCAATACAACTTAAGTGAGCTTCTAAAGCTTCCCGGTCGTCTACTTCCAGTCCTACTCCCACTCACGCTCCCTCTCCCATCATATCCTATCTTTGCCCTGTGTCTTGGTTTCGACAAGAGCATTCCTTCTGCCTTTCCCTTTTCATTATCTGCTATACTCCTCTCCAATTCTTCTAGAGTCCGAGCAGCCTCTCTATCCATGACTGATCCAGCTGAAGTTTCTGCTCCAACTTCGTCTCTAAAATCTTGTTTGGCAAGTTCTACTGCTTGTTGATGCCACTCATCTATTCTAGCCGTATCGATAAATTGTGTTAATGCATCGTCTTCAATTTGATAGTCTTGCATCATGCGTTCGCGCATACTGGCGTCAATCCGAGACCAACGTTGTTCTAATTCTTCTGTGCATGCACCAATGACTTCTTCAGGAGTTAGTGGCTTAATAGTGAGATCCTTTTCGAAGATACCTATTGAAAATGTCAGTAGTCTGTAATTCAATATGGTGTCAAATGATGGTACTTACGATTTTTGAAGCAGGCTTTGAGTGTCCAATACAAAGCTGTTGTCTTTAACTGATCTTCTACAAGCTGATCGTCTTTAGCTTCTGTATTATTCATCGCAGCCCAGTCATCCCTCAAGAGACATCGTCTCCAAATAACACGCTGCATAAGCAACTTTTCTTCTTTATTTGTGACACCTAAACGAATAGCTTCAAGAGCCCAATAGAATCTGCTCATGCTAAAGTCATCTTGCTCCATGGCTCTGAAATTATCACCCATGAGGGTAAGTAAATCAACCAAACAGAATGCATCCATTGTTTCATGCTTGACCAGATGAGTGATGCTACTTTCAAGAAGGTTCATGAAAGAAAATTGTCGCTTCAAACTCTTGTTGCCATGAGTCTCTAAAGCAAGTTGGACTTCAGCGTTATCATCAATGGCTGTACTGATGGTAGGGTATATATACTTGTAAATCAGATCTTGAATCTTGAGCAATCCAAGCTCTTGATTTGCTCTGACAAGTTCTGATTCGCCTCCATCAGGAATTAGGAGTCCGTTGGCCTGACTATAATTTCGACCTGCCATGCGTGAAAGCTTGCCGATACTAAGTTCGACCTTTTTGCTCCAAACATCACGCTCTCGATCTAATCCAAGTTCAAGAAGCATTCTCGCGGCCTCATCGTAATTCCTTTCTCGAGTGATCTCATGAATCCAACCGATCTTAGCATACTCCGGTTTGTCACGTAGAAAAGCAGTGAGGAATGCTCGCTGATTTTGATAATCATCGAGCATCTGTTGTAGTTCTCCCGTGCCAATGTAGTACTCATATAGAGCAGCAGCCCAACTCGCACCGAAGTTTGCAAAAGACTTGTCCATCCGATCACGAAGGTCTTGCTCTCGCTTTTTAAGATGTTTGTAGTCTTCTTCGTCAATGCCCGGAATGCGAAGCCTATCGGCACAAATACCGACCTCATACATCAGCACAGTTGCCAAGGTTTGTAGAATTTCGTATTTTTCCGCCAAGTTCATTGCTTCATCAGGGAGACTGAAGGTATCTGCAAGACGCTGTAACTGTTCATCTTGTGCATTGAACTGTAGGGTTTGGAGTCCTTCTGCTTGCATTTGAAGTTGTGGTGAGTCTTGAGCCGATACCCATCGTATCCTTTCTACATTGGATCGGATGGCAACATCGATAAGATTCGGATGCTCTAGTCGAACTTTCTCGAGGGTGGTAGGATCGGGGCTGTCTTCAGCAACAGGCTTGTTCCAATAGTTTCTGAGTAGCGTAGTGACAAGGTTTGTTTGCTTTCGAATATTTTCTGCAATATAGAAAGTCGAGGTCCAAAATTCCGGAAGTCCCTCGTAGCCTTCTTCTAATATCCCATGTGAAATTGTTTCCGATTGTAATCCATACAGCCTCAAATTATTCATTCGAAAGTCAAACGCACCCTCCAATGCACTAATCATCACATCATTAGATTGACTGAGCGTCTCCGTCACTGAAGCAGGAGGAACTTGGCCATTCGTCCAGGCATACTTGAATATCTGAAATGCCCATGGTACCGCCGTTTCCAATCTACAAACATCGTGAATAAAGAAGTGTCGGACGCGATCGACTTCGCCTCTTTCAGCAACAGGCTCAGTCTTAAGATCTTCGTGAATGTGATCTACGAGTTCCGGGAGAAGCCCACGCTTTTGGTCGTCTGGCATTTCTCGAACAAGAGCGTCATACCGCTGCCAGATAATTGTTGCCGCCGACATTCTCTCTGCATCCCAAAGTAACTTCCATCGTGTGAGCCTATCAATTTCCACGCCAGTAGCTTTGAGATGCTTAGCAAGATCATGGAGAGCTGTCGCTCGTCTCTTAAGATGTTGTTCGAGCGACGCAGACACCGAGGGAATAAAAGGAGTCCTAGATGCCACGATCTCTAAACTCAATTCCAGAGCTGCAGCTCCAACTTCTTCAGGAGGAAACTGAAATTCTGATCTTCCCGCGAAGCTTAAAGGATTTTGCGCCATTGTACCAAAAAACACAGCTTGTTCCAGCTTGCTTTTCGCAGTGACTTGCTGTCCTTTGTTGGATGCGAGTTTATCAACGTCGGTAGCTGCCACACGAATCACACCCCCACCCCGAACGAGAAGAATAGTAGCCGGGTGCTTTGCTTTGTATTTGAATGATTTTGCTTCTTCAATTCCATGTGGAATATTTTGGGGTTCTTCCAAGCCGGATCCGACAATCTCAACATTGGTGTCCTCCCTAAAGTCTACCACATCTTCAAACGAAGGCGAAAGTGTATGGTTTTCAGAGCGAAGCTGGGAGTCGGGCGATTCAACTTGTTTTGCCCTTGAAACAATAACGACAGCACGGTCAAAGACAACATATGCAACTAGGCCGGGATTTGGTAGATAAATTCGTGCTTTCGAAATCGCATGTTTGTTGACCGGAGTGGTATAAGATTTGAGTAGTCGAACATCTTCCACAATCAATTGATCCCGCCTAAGTACAACATCAACAAGAGTGTAGTGACTGGTGTATCGATTGGAGAGGGATGTTAGCAAAAGTAAGCGATCTCCTTCACTGTCGCGGTCCTCTGGTGTTGGTGGCATAAAGGTGAAATCGAGAACTTCGAAGGTTTCTATCGAGAGGTCGAATAGGATAGGCTCTGCCTTTTTCATTTCCAGAACAATTGCTTCCCGTCCTTCAGCTTCTCCGTGAAGAGCATTCTGCCCATCTCTTTGGAGGTTCCAAAGTTGTACTCTCCCCTTTCCTGTTGCGACAACCACATTTCTGTCTCCTACATGCTCCTGTGGGCCGGCGCGAACGGCGGCAATGTCTCCACGCCATGCTGTACTAGAAAGTACATTTCTGAGACTACCAAATAAACCTCCTGCCAATGGTCCGCTTGATCCTCTCAAGAATTGAACAGATACTTCGGGTCTTCCATGTCCATCCCTGACTCGTAGATATGCCAATCGCCCGGTACTGAATGCCAGAACAAACCCGGCTGTTTCCGCATTCAGAAGTTGCACAACGGTTTCTCCGGAAAGCATGCCTGGTATAGTCGATCCAACTCCATTGCTTTTTAATTTGATAAGATCAAGCGTAGCGGCGCTCGCAATAGACTCCCAATATGTGATTTTACCAGTAGGTATAACAACGACAAGACCAGGCTCCGAGGATGACGCAGAGGGCGAAACCAGCGAACCAAGAGGAAGAGGGTCGGTTATATGTTTATGGCTATAAGGTAACGCGAATGTAAATGTTTCGGGGGAAGGGATGTTGATAGCGTAGGGCCAGACGAATGCATGGGAATGGGTGAGAGCAAGTGTATAACCGCTGTCTGAATATATGGCGCCGTGCTGACGAGCTATAGCATAAATTTAGTGATGAACTTACAGTTCACTGAAAGAGTTGTAACTACCTGTGATATCTGCGCGAATTTGATCTGGGAGCGCTGGCAGTTTACTGACTGTATAAGTATCATTTTTGGTCTGTCCGAAAACGTAAGTTATCAGTCTCCAAAAGTCGCAATACAATGCGAGATTGGACAACTCACAAGAACCACACTGCCATCCCCTTTCCCAGTCCTATCTGTTCCTTTCGACTTTTTTCCTCGCACAACGATTTCTCGTCTTTGACCTGGTATCTCCTTTGGACTTTCGCGCCTCGTCAAAGTAGCTACTTTGTTGTTTTTTGCTTCCTCCATTTCAGGTGTACCATTTGGCGCAAAAGTCTGATCATCGTATGAGCTTCTCACTCTCTTGCTTTTTGGTTGTGCTAATGAATTCTCATTCGAATGAGGGCGTGGACGTCTCCTCTTACTCCTTACTGGAGCAGGAGCGCCAGCGTTGACTGTAGGCGAAAACATTTCTTGAACTTGTCGATGAGAATTAAGTTATGGATATTACAGTGTAAGAAAGATCGATGATGTTGTTGGCATAACTCGTGGAAAGCGATTGTTCGTGGCTCGTTATTGTTTGTTTTGTTTTAAAAGCTTCTGATAATAAAGTTTCGAACCAAGTGCTCCAAAATAAATAAATCATAGACGGATCAAAAATCAAAAATCAAAAACCAATTGAATACGGCTACAGGTACCAAAAGAAAATAAAGGCGACTGGTGGAAACCTTGGAAGCACGCGTTATAATCCTTGAGCTCTGACCACACCTCAAGGCTCAGGCTTAACTTTGGCTATTTGTGCTAGGCCAGCAGTGAGGAGCTCTAGCTATGTTCTGATGTCTTCTGGAAAGGATTGGATGAAACACAGATTCAATCAATAGAGATTTGACAATCATTTGGGTCAATTAAATTCAGTGTTCTTCACCATTTATGCGCATGCCTTTAAATATATTCATTTCTCAATGGACTAGTGACAGTGAGACAGAAGCACGTCGTCAGCAAACCACCTGCAGCCACCTGCAGACCTCACAGAGAGAGAACCTGATTTTGTGCGGCATTGGCATCTTAAGCTGATCCAATTATGACTGTCTATCTTTCGGACTTGCTCTTCCAATAGTGCCAGATAGTTCTTAGGGATAAGCTGCTATTTCCAACGTCAATTATCAGACCACATTCAACATTTCAGCAGAAACATGCAACAGAAACGCGAAAATAATAATGCTAGGTATGCAAGGCTGTAAGGGTACAAGGCTGAGGCACACGTACAGTTAGAGGTACACCTGGGCACCTGGGCAGGCTGAGATAGGTACAAAGCCACACTCCAGCCACAGAAGCAAGGCTAAGAAAGTGAACGTCCGATTTAATGCCGGCGATGACGCTTCCATTTTCAACCCCTCGTCAATTTATCACGGACATCCGTCGGTTTGCTTTCATTTCGAACCATGAAAGTTCCAAATGCCACCAACAAACCTCCCTCAATCCACAGGGCTAACCATAACCAATCCTCTCATATTATATCGTGCTCTGCTGGCGACTAAAGTGATTGACCCCGACCCAGCTCAACATCGTATAGCTCTACATTTGCAAAAGCTATATCTACGATTGAAGGATTATAAACCTCAATCGGAATATGCAGCTCGACTCAAAGCAATCAGTCAGGCCGTCAATGATGGTCAGAACAATGAGGATGGTCGGACGGTAGCAGTTCCTGGTCATCCTCTAAGGAACAATCCACTATTTGCCCATCTTTTCAGAAGAAAAGAACGGCAAGATACACTTGCAATGACCAGAGTTCTTACGAGTCATGAAGCAGCAATGAATCTGGATTTTCCTCAAGGGATATTACTTCATGGTGAAGTTGGGACTGGAAAGTCAATGTTGTTGGATATGCTAGCCGATAGTCTACCAAACGACAAGAAAAGGAGATGGCATTTCAATACGTTCATGTTAGAAACATTTTCACGCCTGGAACAATTGAGACAGTCTCGTTCCAAGCATGGAAATTTAGACTCTGAAGACTATTCGCTACTCTGGCTAGCAAAAGACATGATTGAAAAATCGCCTATACTCTTTCTGGACGAGTTTCAGTTACCAGATCGAGCTGCGAGTAAGATCTTGAGCAATCTTCTCACACCATTCTTTCAATTGGGTGGTGTGCTCATTGCATCTTCAAATCGTATGCCAGAAGAACTTGAAAAGGCCAGTGGCATGGATTATGCCGTGCCTGGTAGGGGGGGACTTGTGAAGAATTGGCTAGGCTTAGCTAAGCCACAGAAACTCGACATGTTTTCTAGTGGGTATGAGTTTTCGGGATTTGTTGGAGTTCTGAAAGCCAGGTGTGAAATTTGGGACATGGGAAAGGGCGGTAGAGATTGGAGACGAAGAGAAATTGAGGATGTGGATGATGAAACAGCGAAGATGTCTGAGATAATGAGAGAGGAAATGATAGAGGGGTTTACAGGACTTGAAAAACTTGCACCCGGTAATCGTGGACTTGGATATGAGCAAAGTACTCATGAAAAAGAATATGACAGTACCACCCAGAATATTTTGAAGGCCAATACTCCTAAAAAGTATCTTCTCGCTTCAGATAGTGATGATACCTGGGAGAAAGTGGTAAAATCAGCTCTTCCGTCCTCTCCGAATCCAATTCCATGGCAATCAACCACACTCTTAGTTTACGGCCGTACAGTCCCCGTCGCCCGCCATCTTAACGGTATAACCTACTGGGACTTTCCCACTCTCTGTGGAGGTGCTTTTGGTCCTGCAGACTACATAACTATGGCCTCCACTTTCCACACGTTCATCATCGACGAAGTGCCAATTTTAACCCTCCTCCAAAAGAATGAAGCAAGACGCCTTATTACCCTCCTCGACGCCCTCTACGAAGCCCGATGTAAACTCATAATTCGCGCCGCCACTGGCCCAGATGCTCTTTTCTTCCCCGAAACTAATCTGTCTCCTTCCTCAGATTCTGAATCCGAGTCCGAAAATCCTCAAGATGCAGTATACCCCGAAACCCTCGCCGAAATCTACCAAGATCAAACATCGCCCTTTAGACCGAATGTTTCTACATATACCGATACTGCTAGCGTCAAAACCGGGTATGATCCCGATGAAGATGCGGATTTTGCATCGGTTCCCGGGGCGGGAAATGAGATTGGAAAGAGGAAAGGAGTGGATTTTGCGAGGACGGAAAGTTTCACGGGTGAGGATGAGAGGTTTGCGTATAAGAGAGCGGCGAGTAGGTTGTGGGAGATGTGTGGCGGGAGGTGGCATGCTAGGGGTGGACAAGGAGAGGAAGACTCTTGGTGGAGACCGTTGAGTGTAGAAGCGAGGGGGTGGGAGAGAAAGAGTGGGGGAGAGGTGATTGGAGATAGGGCTGTGGCTATGGGAGAGGTGAAAGGTGATGTGAAAATGGGAGGTTATGTGGAGCTTGAGAGACCGGCAGGTTTGGAGGGGAAGCAATTGGAAGAGATGGAGAAGTTGGGGAGCGGAACGGCGAAGAGGTAGATAAAGAAGATTTGTAATATTGAGCGAAATCAGTGTACTTGCATATCTGTCACATGGCCATGCTTTTTGGGTTACAATACGTTCGTTTTATGCCATTTCTGAGTGACAATCGCAATTTGTCTGATATTCAACTACAAAGTTATCGATATTACATCCCCAACACAATTGATGTATGTATCACACACCCGCTAACTTGAATCTACAACTTAAACCCACCACCACCAGTAACAACCTCACTTGCCATAATTTTCTTCCCCTCTACGTCCCTCATCTCGCCTCTCTTTCCAATAACTTTGACACCACCCCTCTTCAACTCACCCACCACATCCTTCTTCTCCTTCGCCTTCTTACTCAGCACCTTCCCGCCCTCACCCGTCTTCTTGATCCTCTCCTTCTCTCTCCTCCTCCTCCTCAACTTCTCCTCTCTGCTCATTTCCTCTCGCGCCACAGGTGCGCCACCCCGTGTAATCTCCTTATTGTCTTTCTTCATGCCCTCGACCACCTGTCCAGCCTTATAAATTTCCTGAGGCGCCAATCTTGATTCCGCTCCCGCGATACCAGAAGCTGTAGATGGCTGAGCATCTTCCATACTGATTGTAGCGACATCGCCCACGACAGTGAGACTCGGTGCTGCGGGCTTGGGTTTGTAGTGCCAGGAACTGAGAGCGTCGAGTTTAGCACAGATATCTTTCCAGAGATTTTCGACTTCTTTTTCTTGGGCCTGGAGTTTTTCATCCGTAGCGCTGACGTAAGTATCTGGGTTTGTGTTTTTGACATGTTCCTCCTCGTAGATTTCCGCGAGACTTTGTTTATTTTTCGAATCGTCGAGTTCGAAGAGGCCGCGGCGGGTATTGGCAGGGGTGAGCGAATCAGGACGACGGCGAATGACTTCGTCGAATTCTTGGGCGAGGATACGTCTCTTGATGAGTTCTTCGATGCTTTCGCTTACTTCGGCTGTGATGACGGGGACAGGTTTGCCGGTACGTTCAAAATCGAGGTCTTCTTCCAAGAGGGAGTTCATGGGTCGATCGAGTGCCTTTGCTTCTCCTGCTAGTGTCCAGTCACGTTTTGCGACGGATGCGGCCTCGAGACGACGGATTTCTTCGCTGATTTTGGCTTGGCGACGTTCGTGGGCTGAACGACGGGATTTAGGGTCTGCGGGGTCGAGATCTGAGAGGGCGTCTTCCGAATTGGCGTCGTCTTCGTCGTCAAATAGATCGCGTCGGACGTCAGCCATAGCTCGTTCTATGGCAGCCTCATCCTCTTCGGGTGCTTTTTTGGCTGCTTTTTTAGCTTGTCTTTCGAGGTAGTTTGCTTGTCGTTCTCCTTTGCCTATTTTTCTTGGTGGAGGTTCGAAGAAATCTTTGTAAAGAATGTCATTTGTGTTGTCATCTGCTACATCAGCGGCTTCGTCCAAATCCATATCATCATCGTCGTCACTATCTCCTTCAGGTGCATTTAAATCCATGTTGCCAAATGTTGGTCCATCCTCTTCTTCGTCATCTTCTCCGTCCGAAACATCCATAGCTTTCGCACGTTTAGAGCCTTTATTTGCTTTTATTGGCAGAGACATTGGATCGGTGCCCCAGTCAATGTCCTCTTCGTCGCTCGCTTCTCCAGTATAAGGATCTGCTGAGGCATCCTGCCTTTCGAGAAATTCTGTTTGTTTATTGAATTCGTCGATTGAGAAGAAGCCATCGTTGAGTTTGTTTGGATCCTCAACAAATACACCAGCTTCGTCGTCCTCGTCATCCTCTTCGTTTTCTTCATCCTCCTCTCCAAAGCCTTCGAAAGCCTCCCCGTCATCTTGACCATCGTTTTCGTCCTCCGAATCCGTATGGAATTCCTCCTCCATGTCTTGGAGATCCTTATCCCCTCCCTCGCCTTCAATGTCTGAACCAATTGCGAATCCATCCTCGTCAAATTCCATCATATCGGATCCCTCCTCTCCCCCATCTTCACTTTCTTCACTCTCATCTCCACCAATTCCGAGCTCTTCGAGACCTCGTGCTACCTCCCCTTTCAGCGCGTCAACAACTCTCTTGGCCTGTTCGAAAACTTGCTGAGCCTCAAATCCTTGGGTATGTATTTTTCTAATCTTCAGCACTTCTTCCTCAGCCTCATCTCTATCGCCCCTCTTCCTCTTTTTTCTCTGCTCCTTCAATCTTGTAGCTTGCTCATCTCCTATTTTTCCTGCAAATCTATCCAATGTCTCCTTGGAGAATACCGAGCTGGTAGTGAGTATTTTCGATGAAGGCGCAATGAAAGTATGACGATTGGTCGAGGCAAGCGCAGCTATTAAATCCTCAATTGAACTTGATCCATTAGTGCCATTTTGAGTTAATTTAGTAGTTGAGCCTTTTTTGGGCGGGGAGGCAGTCATGGTGTGTGAAGTTGATGTCGCCGAGGAGGTGATACTGCCTGCTATCTCCATCGTTGGCTCCCTCATTCTTTTACTGTTTGACAGTTTTGAAGTTTTTTTTTACGATAAGACTAGCGTATTCTCCCAATCTCCGATAACAATCACGTGATGTTAATCAAAATCTCCCAGCATCGAGTACTTCATTGCAATCTGCTTGATATTCCAGGATACCTCCCCTTTTCATCGACAAATTTTGAGCTTCATGTTGCCGAAGCAGAAGTCTCATGCTCACCCATCCATTTCTTGATCAAGTGATCGAAAGAGGGAGATATTTCATTGTCAAAGTTGATTCACAAGGCTCAATGCATTCCCAGAAGCTTCCCTCGTTTATCATCTCATAATTTGCATTTCTGCTCCATTTCTGCTACATTTCTGGCCTATTTGCCGCAGTTCCGTCGGCTGGAAAATATGCAATAACCTGCATGTATCATTTCTAATCAATACCTTCCGCACCTCATTACTCAATTTATCGTGCCTCATGTTGCATGCGAAATCGGATACTCCATAGTGTGCATATCGATAAATGGCTGACTATGTACGACCGTAACACAACGGATGTGTTGATGAAGGCACGTAGCACATATTTAACATTCTAGTGCAATAGCATAGTACGACGTTGAAGGGTTTGAAACCCACTCGCGTGCACTATTACTGCTTCTAGACGGACCCATTGTACAACATTCACGGCGGGATTTCAGACGAAACCTTCAAACATTGAACATGCATGTCGCCCAAAAGAATATATTTCATGTGAAATTACAAAATCTTGAAAGGTGTGGGGATTTTATGCGTCAAGAACAAACTCTAGATGTTGCTTCTCGATAAAATTTGTCAACCGTATGACTTGATGCTTTTTTTAATTTCACATTGACCCCTCTTCTTATGAATGGGTGGCCGAAATCCTCTGTGGGTGAGAGGGAGGACATTGACGTCGTCGTCTCCAATTATCGCCCAATTTGGTCTCTTATCCTGATTTTCTAGTTTCACGACCCCGAGGTGATATCACAACATGTTGAGGGGCGATCAAATTTGCTGAAAAAGAGGGGATCTGCCGGTTAAATAGCATCTTGATAGTCGAACGATATTTCGTGAATGAGAATGCGAGAAGAGATTGCCAGAGGCTTTTGGGGGTCTGGAGGGGATCAGCCTAGTAACAGTAGACACCCAGAGATACCGGGGGCGCGGAACTTGTACTAAAGACGACATGTAGTATTCACACAAGTTTCCTGTTGTAAGAAACCCACTCTCCAATACATCGAAAATGAGCCAACAGCATGTCATTCGAATCCAGATGTGTACTTCCTAAAAAGCGTGCTCGCTTATGACTCGGGGCCACTGGCTAAAATGAAAACTGGTGCATTGCATGCATACATACGGATGAATGTCTACCAATGACATTGAATCTATGTCATCCTTACTCCCTTGTTTCAATGCTGGGTGGAATTTGTGAAGTATTGAGAAGCCAATTGCCACAGTAAAATCTGATAACACTTTGTACGATCTGTTTCTATGATGAGATGGGAAGAGTTGATGGTTCTGATTTCCTAGGTATTCGGATAATAAGGGAAGACTGGTAGGACCTGAGATCTGAGAATTCTGAGATAATCGATAACTCTCAAACTAAAGTTACTTTTATCTCGTATCCAATCATTGGCATCCAGCATTGATCCAACGATGATCCATCTATGTTGAAACTTGATACCTACCGGCACTCCGTACTTGTTAGGTAGGTGATAGCCATTGTGCACTATTGATCGTGATGCTATTGCAGGTGTGCAAAATCTAAAACCAGTTGTCTATCTTAGCGTTGCATATATCAAATACATTCAGAATTGTGATTGACTTTTCCAATTGAACATCTAGACCAACCGGTCAAGCTATTGCAATCGCAAAATGTACTTCCTGTCAACTCGACAAGCTCATTGGTAATTGATAACAAGGTTGTGTGAAAATCAAAATAATAAACAGACTTTTCTTCTTCACTTGCAAGGAATATTTCTTTTCGGTAGTACTTCATTTCAATTACCACTATTGATACCTACCTGGGAAGTAACACGGCATTGGATATCATTGAACCCTTCGTTCGGTGCAGCTGTACAGTGTACGTATCACGATACGGGGCGTACAGTGGGAGATAATAACTACCGCTGCATCTTGGAGTTTAATTCGTTGGATATCTGCGCACCAATCAAGGAACAGAATTGAAACCAACCCTGTGGGTACATAGAGTACATGCTCCGTAGACCTTCCATGTGCATATGCATGCTATCGCTGATATGGAGACATCAGACATCCACCGAGCCAGCCTCTTGTAGAGAAGTAAGGAAGGGGAAGGAAAGGATAACGGAAAGACAAGAAGGGGACCTCATGGAGCAGGAGCAGGAGAAAAGACTCCGCGGATGTCCGGTTGATGATTTCCTCCAAAGTCAAGTTTTTGATGTTAAGTCCAGTTTTCCTTGAAAGATTCGTATTCTACAGGATTACAGTATTTCACATCAGAAACAGTCACCCATTGCCCTCAAACTCTAGTTTATCGCTGCTATCTTTGCCATCTTTGCTGCCCTACCCGTATTGGTAGCAGCTAACACTAGAAGAAAGATATCGTCTGATCCGTATCTCAAGCTCATTCTAAATGATCAATGTCTCAATGCTATTGAAAGAAACAACTATCAGCTCCAACTACTCTCACCCGCCTGCTTTCATACAACTTCCACCATATATATCTCTCGTGAAGCAGGACTTGCTTGACCTTGTTGCTGCGCTGCTTGCTTCATTTGCTGCAATCAGCTTTTCCCGGGACTCTTGGCACTGTCAACCTCATAAAGCTTATCATTTCTCGACTTTTTATCCGTCTCGGGTGTCTTTCCTATAGATTACCGACGCATCAGGTTTCAAAGCGGATTTTTTGCACAGCTTGGTCTGGATCCTCGTATCCCCACTCTCCTGAACATTAATTGTACTTTGTACCTTTCTTTTGCAATCGCGGATATTATTGCGTATTAAATTTCCAACTTTCTCCACCAGGATCGCTGTTACCCGCACATGAAAGTTGGTCAGGAACAAAGGAATCCTAAACACCTCTAATCCATTACCTTATAAAAGGGAAACAATTGCTTGAGCAGCTTTCCAAGACGATTACATTGTGGGAATGAAGTACGGTCAGCAATTCCAGTCGGACTCTGTGCCACAATGGGCGCCATGTGAGTGTGAAACATTCTCGTTTTATTGGTGTGATAGCGAAAATCATGACACAGATCTGTACTGACACGGCTTTCTCGCTCTGCGATTAGACAACCTTGATTATGATGAATTGAAGAATTCGATAAAGCATAATACCACAAGAGATTCGGGAAAATCGATCACTATTCCGGGCCATGTCGATACTTCTTTGGTCGCATTCGAGAATGAATTCTTTACAGAGTTATCAAACCAACACGATCGGGTCGAACTGTTTGTTAAGAGCAAGAGTGAAGAGATTGGTCGCAGACTTCGTATGTAGAGGGTCAATTTGAGACTGTATACCGGTTAATACATACTAATAATGATTAAACAACAGAATATCTATCAACTATCGTCCTGCGACTACTTGCAAGATGTGCAGAAAGCTCCAATGGGCAGATGACGAGGAAGAGGATGAACAAGTTTTCCAAGTACAACATGCAGATTGAGAGTTGCGGGGATGATCTTGCGAGATTGGATCGATTTGTTGAAGCCCAGCGTGTCGCATTCTACAAATTATTGAAGAAATATACGGTATGGACGATTACGTGTAAACTCGATAATGCAAAAACTTATTTGATGTCGTTAGAAATGGACCGGATCTCGAACACTCAAGGAACGATTCGAAGTTGAGGTACTGGGGAATCCAAAAAGCTTCACAAGACAAGATTTTAGTTCCTCACATTCTCAATATAACGATCTCATTACGCTTATCCGAGCTTCTACGCCAATGACGAGCGGGCCGTCTACTCCTAGTATGGGTTCGAGGAGAGACAGTCTCGGCCGTGCCCAATCACAAACATTGCAGCGATCGCCGCCTCGACAAACATATTGGAACGAATACGACAACGGGAGTGATGTCGATCAGGACGAGCCATACTATATATATACGGATCCTAATGCAGAATTGACATTCCCTGGCGCAGAAGTTGTAGCAAGTGCGATTCGACGAACAAAACAAGGAATGGGAAAAGTCAGGGGTTGGTTTATGCCTCCTGGTTCAACAAAAGATCGTGAACGTGAGCCGTTATTGGGAAATCGAGATAGAGGGTACTTTCAACGAAGTCCAAGCGGAACAGCCAATGGTTCGATAACCGATGTCGAAGATGAAGCGTATGCCTCCTCGGCGGATTTCCCGAACGGATATGTTGCTCATTATGCAACTTTTCCCAGCGTGGCGGATCAGCGACTGAGTCGATTCCAAGAACAAACTTTGTTATTTACAATGATTGCTTGCTTTTTCTTTTCCATACTATCTGAAGCTGCATCCACGCTTCTCCTTGCAACAGGTCGACATAAATTAAGGACGGAGGTTGACTTGGGTGCACTCACGGGTGCCTTGTTAGGATTTGCTCTGGCTACCGGTGGATTAATTTGCATGGCATGTCGCAATGAAAAGCTTGGCTGGGTGCACCGAGGAGTTGTGCTTATTGTAACTGCTCTTTTGTTGATTGGGAGTATTGTGCTCTTGATTATGGTAATTGGGAACTAAGCCTCTCATTACGATCTCTAGCTAACAAACTACTGAAGACCCGCCGGTAGAAACTATCCAGGATGGCGAGCGCTCAACGTTGCAGAGATAAACTGGCTTACATCCTCAAGGTATCGTACATACCAGTACCATTGCTTTGCAAGTCATTTGTCTCTCAATTTTAGTTTTTTCTATGTGTCTCTTGTACTTTTTGCTTTACTCTGTCTCTAGCGGGCGCAATTTGGTGGTTGATTCGTTTGGCATTTGGGTGTTTAGTATGGGAGGCACGTGTTAGACTGCGAGATGTGATTATGCAATTAATGGGACAAATGCGTCAATGGTCCTACTTTGACGGCCTAATACTTTAGAATTTTAAAGAAGTGCGGAGATATTGGGAGTCCGCAATGGCCGAATGTGTGGATAGATTCAATGGTTTGAGAAGAAACAATGGAATTGGGGATAAGAATTGGTGCATGTTCTGATAGGTTTGGTGGGGTTTAGTTGGTGGATTTTGTTGGATTGAAGTCAAGGGAGTTGTTGGTATGTGTGCTTTTGTACCAGTGTATCCAGGGGATGTTGGATGTCACAGTTGCAGACTGTGACATTCAACGCGATGGAGGTAGGTTAGTATAATACAATTGAATGAAAGATGTTGATTCAATGTCCTCTTTTCCAAGTATTCTGCTGTCCGTATAGAGTGTATATTCACGTGAAGACAACACAGAAGTCTCACTTGCATCAGGTTGCCCTTTCGTATCATGTCATGTTATTTCGATACTATTGTGTCATAGGTCATGTCATTCATGAAGTTTTGTACTACATAGAATGCTAGATCAGACGATGTCAATCACATGCTTCGCTTACGTTTTACGTGATGTTGTAGAAAGGGGAGAAATCTTTGAGTTTTTGGAGGTGTGTTGATTGGTCAGTTAGCTAGTGGGCTGGTGCGCTTTTGAGTATAACTAGCTAGGGCTTTAGGGGAGAGGAGATGTTGGAGAGAAAATTTTTCGGTAGGGGCTGGGTTCTGGAAAAGGGGGGGTAGGGAGTGGGGAGTGAGGTATTTAGCCTGTGTAATGAAATGGATGGGACGGCTTTCTCCATGATTCATGAACGAGTTTGTTGTTCAGGGAAATTGTGGAGAGGGGGGTTAGCTCTGGAGCAGCTTGATGTTGTTGTTGTATGGAGTGGAGTGGAGTGGAGTGGAGTGGTGCGGTCAGTGTAGATAGAGGTGGTTAGTGGATATTGTCTTCGAATTTTGTGTCCTTGTTGGGGAGGAAGAGATTTTTCTCCTGTATCTGTTTCTAGATATTGTTTAAATTTTAGGAGATGGATGGTTACGAAGTTTGGGGCGGAAAGGAGATAGATGTAATACGTTAGAGGAAAGGTTGGAAGAGAATACATAATGCGATACAGAAGATAGTGCTCGTATAAACTATGAAAACATTCCGTGTATCCCGAACCCAAAGAACTTTCTCGATATCCATGCCCTCAAAACTTCTCTCCCGAATCAACGGTACTACGCCGGAGATATTTTTTCTTCCTCTCCCACTTATGATTCATAATACGTACTTATATAACATATAACATATACATATATCATACATACAAATACAAATACGAACACACAGGCGCATGCTTGCACCGAGCATCCCAAGCGGACACAAAAAGAATCAACCAATAGGTCTCGAGATGAAGACCGAATGTCGTAGACTCATAGCGTCAAACTAAACCCGCATGAGCGATCTAGATCTAGAAAGTAAAATAAATGAATGACATGTGGATACCGTAGTGTATGTAACGGTGCATGTGTGCAGGAAAATGGAGAAGGGTCCGCGGATGCAGTACTTTAATCCGTCGGGGGGATCTTTTTGGAATTGGAATTTGGAAGAGTTTGATTTTGAATTGTGAAGAGTTTGTGGGTTTTGGTAGAGTGGGGTTTTTTGGGGTGATTGTGGAGTGGAGTTTCAAGGTTTTGTGCGAGGAAGTTTAAGCGAGGGGGATTGGGATTAGTACAGAGCAGGCAGAGCAGGGGGTACATGCAGCTTTATTCGTACGTTGTACCTGCATGTACGAGATTTAGTTTAGTTTAGTTTGGTTTGAGTTAGGGTGAGAGTGGGATGGGGATGGGGAGATGGTTCTGTGAGAGAGGGTGAGTGACATTCTGTAGGTATGCGGATGTGGGTTTGTGTGATGGATAGTTTGGGTTGGGGGATTTGGTAATTAGTTGGAAAATGTAGATAGAAGGGATTTGATGTAAATAGACTTAGATTGAGTGGTTTTTATTGAAATTTCTTGATTTCATATTGTGTGTCTGCTAATGCTCACAATTGATGTGAGTTTACATAGTAGTTTTAGTACAGGAAATTACACACACAACACTCGAAGGGAATAGTCCTTGGGAATTTCATGTGATCGTCTTTCAAGTAAGAAGTTGGCCTTACTAGACAGGTAATGAGAAAAGATTTTCATGTTACTTGCCATTCTGCATCACTCGATGTCTCATGGTTTGCATCCTAAGGAATCTAGATGATCTCCGCACTCGCATGATACTGATTATTGTTGCAGAGATTTGTGATTTTGGCCTCGCAGAAACACTGTCTAACTTGAATCTTAGAATTACAATTCATCTTCTCCTACGGGAGTTGAGGAAGATAAGAAAGGAAACGACACAAGAACTGATATGAAACCAATATGACTATTCGTCTATCCAAACAAATGGTCAAATCCAAGCTATGAATGAGAACCTCTCCTCTAACTAAACCCTCAGTAGCCCTAACACATCAAGACCCTCCTCCCTCACTTTGACTCTCCCTTCTGGCTCGCGGAAAATTTTCCAGATCCTGATGTAAAGTACACCGATCCGGGACATTATGCGTGCGCCATACCGCAGTATAGCCACGAAAAAGACATGGGAATCCTCTTTCTGTAAGAGCAGTACAGTTAGTTGTTCCCTCTTTTAGAATTATTTCATCGCGAACTGCAGTTTTTGTTCTCATAAGTTCTTGTGTGTCAGATACACTTTTCTCCTTAGCGATTTTCAAGTCCACGGCAATCTCATCCGCCTTTTCTGCAGCCGTCAGTGGTAATCCTAAAGCTTCACTAATTTCTCTTCCACGACGAAGTCTCTCAGCGTTATATTCCTTCCAGAAATCTCTTTCTTCGCCAATGAGAGGATCTACATTGGGATCTTCTTCGGGATCAGGAATGATCATTCCTTCGTGGAAGGTTTCGGGGTCGATTCCTGCTTCTAACAGCGCGTAATAACGATCTCTTCCCATCCACATGTGTGACATTGGTTGGTAAAATTTGAGGAGATAGTTGGGTGGTTCATCTTCGGAATCGCTTGGAGTTTCAGCACGCGCGCCTTCAGGTCTTGGGGGAGGTACAGCTGGGTCTCCAGGCGGACGAGGTCCAGGTGGAGGAGATCCAGATGGTGATAATGGAGGAGCTTCACCAGATGTAGTGACAATAGGAAATTCACTCGTTGTCGTAGCTGGAGGAGGTGTTGGTGAACGTGATTGGTCAGTTATAGGATCTGGAGTCTCAACTTGACCTGAATCTTCAGAGAAGGGGCTGGGAATTTTCGGATTAGGTAGAGGCCTACCGGTCGTTGTGATTGGAAGAAGTGCTGGTGCTGTAGTAGCAGGAGGCTCTTTTCTGAAAGCTGCGGGTACTTTTTTATCCAGATTAGAACCCGTATCTGGCATATATCGAGTGATTTCGTGCAACTGCGTCTCTACTATCTCGTCTCGCGAATACCCAAGTAGCAATATACTAATGCGATCCATTTCTCCCTGGTGCTCTGTGATCCATGTTCTAATGGCGGTCATTATCATTAACCCGGCTAAATCTTTTGGCATTGCAAAAATTCCCATCGAAATTCCTGGAAATGCAATGCATCTCAGCTTGTTTTCCATCGCAAGGTCTAGACTTTTCCGAAAAGCGGTCAACAAGAGTGTTCCGTCTCGCTGGTTTGCTACATTCCAGTTCGGACCAATAGCATGGATAATATAATCGCAAGATCCGATATTCCAAGAATGAGTCGTTCCATAAGCGTTGCCCACTTGTCCTGGATGTGGAAATAGCTTGTCCATTTCAGTTTGAAGTTCTGGACCAGCTGCGGCATGAATCGCTCCATCAATACCGCCTCCCCTCTTCAGCCCAACATTCGCAGCATTGACAATCACCTCGACCGGATATTTCAACATATCTCCTTCAAGAACCTCAACTGTGGTGCCTAAATACTCGGTGGTCGAGATAACCTCGTATTGATTTTCAAGACCAGCCATCTTGGAAGGAATTTGGCACAAATGTCTTATTGTGAATCGTACATACGAGATGCTTGAAGAAAAAGGTCCAATTCCCGCTTGAAACTGTATTAGATTGACTTCTTTCAAGGACGAGTTTACCAAAGTTCACGAACAAGTCTTGAAAGAAGACCGTTTGTGGTCCAAGCTAGGAATAAAGAAAGGAAAAAGAAGTCATTATTGAGTGGAGAAAGGAACAATACATGGGTAGACACTAATTACCACAAGTATAAAGAAATCGAGTGTTATTCTTTGAGTTCCTCAAGATTTTCGACCATGTTTATATCGTGTTTGTATTTCACGCCGAAGAACTTGCTAGCTGCGAACTTCATATGTTTGGTGCCATAGTCGTAGCAACGCGTTCGTCGTGGAGGACGTCGAGTAATATTTCACGGTAGAATCAACGCCATATTGATTACGCTTGTAACATCAATCCTCATACAAACCTCGACATCGAATAACAGTAATCGAGCATATCATATATCAAGTGAAGGTCTCAGAGTTGAGAATGATCTGATGAAAACAGTTCGTGGGGAAGAGGAGAATTGATATTGAGCACAGACCAATTATCCTCACAACACGGAGATCAGGACTTCGGAAATAATTTCCTGAGGTGTTATTATTCCCGGTCGATGTATTTTCTACAAGTTTTAGAGCTAAAATCAACGATGAACTTCGCAAATTTGCAACTTTTTTTTAAGATGTGCAACAAAACTTTTTTAGGAACTCAAAGTCACGTGTACACCCACCACATTTCAATGGGAACAGAATTTGTTACTTGGCTTCGATCGATTGGATTGCATGGCAGATAAACGGCTCAATGAGGGTCCATACTATCAGTGGTAGTATCGTGAAACCCAGCAGTATACCAAATTGATGGCAGGAATTCGACGCAGATCGTTCGGGATGGTGTTGACATTTGAATATATACCTGCTGTACCTATGATCGGCATACTATTAAGCAACGGCTAGTGCCGAATCAATCCAATGGACCAGTGTCTCTCTGGGAGACAGTCGTCTACAGAGACGCCCTCGAGCCTGAGGAT
Organism: Botrytis porri; assembly: GCF_014898465.1. NCBI lineage: Eukaryota > Fungi > Ascomycota > Leotiomycetes > Helotiales > Sclerotiniaceae > Botrytis > Botrytis porri. Next base: position 1,267,281 of record NW_024066081.1, on the reverse strand, counting down.
TGATGCCAATTGTCTTTTTACATTCTGACAACATTGTAACAGTGGTCACGCATGCACAATTACTCCAAAAGATATCAAGAGCATCAGAAAGTCGAATATGGGTATGCAAGAATGTAAATTTCTATATCAAGCTCATAAATAAGTTCCACCCGGTATTATGTTACAATTTAAAGTTCCTTAATATTCAACGCGCTGCTCCAACACTCCAGTTCTCATTCTGCTCCTCGAAAGCCAAATGCTCGAAGAACCAATCTCTGCCGATTCTAAAAATCTCTTTCTTCAGAAGAACCACATTGATTTCGAGCTCTTCGATCTCTGCTTCCTCCTCTACGGCCATGTCTTCCCACAACCAGTTTAAAAACTTTTCTGCGTTCTGTCTCTCGGTACGTTCTCCCTTCTCGATGAGATATTGCCATCCTTGCTCTAATCTTCTCTCCCAAATTACTTCGTTTGCGAAGTCTCTGGCCGCTATTACTTCTGGCCCCTCAATCTCCTTGAGAACCAGTGGTGCGCAAGCCGGTTTGGTGATTTCAGAGGGCCCTTCATTACCATCTTCGACCTTCAATGACACTAGATCTAGCTGCGCATGCTTTGTTTCGATGGCCTTAATCTCGTCGGTGACTCCGATCAAAGGAACGATACCAGCATTCTTGGCCTGTTTTCTGCGAGCTTTCCTGATGAATGATGGCATAGGCCATCCGCCTTTTTCCTGATCCTCATCGTCTAATGATTCATATGCGATTTCTTTGGAGACAGATGAAGAAGGGAACACACTCTCACCAGACTTTGAGACCTCCGGCGAATGCTCGAATTCTCTCTCGGGCACGGTTGGCAACTTCGCAGGGCTGCTCATCTGGAAAAGGCTCATGATCTCCGATCTGGCCTGTCTGAACATTTCAGGTGTCACCCGTGCCGATTTGAGAGTCTTGAGAAGTCTTGCTTTTTCTGGCGAAATGGAAGTAACATTCCTCGATGCTGTTGGCATGCGTGTAACATTTCCGACTGTTCCCGGACTTTGCAATTCCCTCTCCTCAGTCTTTCCAGCCATCAATGACCCTGGCCTAGAACCTTGAATTTCTGACGACACGTCGCTGACCTGTCTTGGCAACGAAGGCGATGAAGCACCAGTTTCATCAAGTCTGGAATCCCCCGGACTTTCGCCTACAGTCTCCTTAATCCTCAGTGGTATATATGTAGATGCCATTGGAGAACCCTCCAACCCGGAAGCTTCCGGTGGCGTTGTGGTGTCCAATGTCTGATTAAATGTATGGCTCGCGGCAACAGAAGGCGGAGCTGGCAGCGATGGAAAAAAATTCGGACACGAACCTTCTAAAAAAAGTGGGTTGCCTGGTGGCTTGCTGGAAGCTCTGCTCGCTGTAACTGAGGAAAATGACGTTGAGAATATCGATGTACCAACGACATTTCGTTGCGATGTCGCGTTGCCTATGTTTCGATTCGGTATAGATCTCTTCGCTGCAGCAGGAGAGGGAGTTGGAGCCGCGAAGACAGGAGCGATAAATTGGCTTCGCTGTGGCATGCGAGCTGCCGGTCCAGCCTCTACGATTCCCATGGAAATTGGACCCTTTAACTTGAGCCAATATTTTGCATCATGGCAAAGAGGTGCAGCAGGTTTCCAGACAATGCCCTCACCAAGGCCAATGAGGCCAAAAGTCTTCGCAAATGGACACTCTTTCTCCACTTCATCGGCCAGAGCTTGCATCTTTGCGAATGCTGGTTCCGGGTTCCTCAATTCGATGGTTTCGTGGTAAAATCCTCCCCGAGAAATATTTACAATGTTAACAGACTCGTTTTCAATGTCTGAATATGGTTCATCTGGCTGCCATTCGTTGTTGATGGAAACAGAAATGATGACGAAATATCGCTCTGGCAGTGCACTGACTGCGATGTCTTTCTGGATCCTGGGGCCGATCCACTCGCCAGCGATGATGAGAGGATGTTCATCGTTGATCTTGGCTTTAGGGTTCAGCTTTTGGAAAAGAGCATGGAACTGCCTTTTCAAGGCGATGATTTCCACTCGAGCTGGCTGAATGAAATCAAGGAATTTCAAGCTGTCGAGAGCCGGTGTAAGAACATCCAAATTTCGAGTCTGTATGTAAATAGTGTCGTCTGCTGTGATGCGAATATCTCCATGAGTTCCATGAAGTTTTACTGTTCCGGTGACAGAAATACTCCCAGCACGTCGAGTCTTTAAGGTTCTCTGGTATTTTGAGAATTCTACGAGTAAATTTTTGGGCTTACCAGAGATTTTGGGATAGAGTGTATCCTTCTTGGAGGCCATAATGTCGCATGTGGTATGGTTGGAGATAGGTGCTGAGAACTCGAAGTTTGAATCCGAGAGTAAGATGCTATCAAAGTTGAGGAGCTTGGGAGTTGCTGCATGGAAATTGTTGTAGAGGAGAGGAAATACTTTCGAATGCAGAGTCGTTACGTAACGACTGTATATAAGGATAAAAAGTCGAGGGAGTGAATCAAGTTCCCAAGAAGGAAAGAAGTTGATTGGGGGGAAGGAGCGCTAACGGTTGATGTAGATGAATTGCGGGGTGAGTTGATGATTTGAAAACCGAATATGAAATTGCTTGCTGTACCACAATTACAGTAAATACCGAACCAATTTACTACGCCACTGACTCCTCAAAGCTAAAAATGAGCAATGCATCTCGTAAAATTCACCCATTATGAGGAATTCTGCTTTTCCGGCTTGCTTGCACCACAACAAAAGTGAATATAGGACATTAAGACGCCTTCGACCCCCCAAACACCAGAAATTAGCAAAGCACCTCATGAGATTCACCCATTATGATGGAAGTTCCGCGACCGCTGGCTGTCTTTGTTCAGTATCAGGCGCCTCCGCAATCCCACTCCTTTGAATCGACTCCACATCCCCCAAACTCCAAGTCGACTGTTGGCTACTCATCAACATACCCATCGGCGAATCATTAGGGATAATAATTATCTTGAACCTTCTCTGTTCCTTCTTCTTCAACTCCTTCTCCTTCTTACTAGACTTTTTGTTCGTCTCTTCCCCCTCATTCTCTCCATTGATCTCGCCTTTAGCAGAGGGTAGTTCCAACCACGCCTGAAAACCCCTACCTCTGAACGACTGATCATTCCATTTATGTAGCGTGGCTCTCAAACTCCCTTCATGCATTAATCCATCCCTGACTTTTTCAACTACTTTCTTTCTGTGAACCGATCTTCCGGTATAATACCCTGCAAAAGGACCACCGAAGACGAGCAGTCCGGTACTCAATACACCAGTGGAAATACCGGCGGTCCATGCTACCCAATCTTCCTGAATAGTGAGACTAGCTGCTCTGACAATTTCATGGGTGAAGAGATGCCATTCATCATGAGAAACACGGTAATCGTAGAGACGTTGATGAAAAGGAAAGCCGGAGGCTAAGGAATCTGTTTTGGTGGGAATGACGAGTTTGGTGATGGGAAACGAGGGGGTAGGGGTGAGTGTTTGATTGATTGACATGGTGTCCTGGGAATCTATTTCTTTGGAATATGGATCCATCAGATACGCTGGTGCTTGGGTTGGGTCGAAGTCTGGGGATTTACTTTGTGTATGTTAGTTTAGATCTTTTAATCAGGAGAAATAGGAGACTTACTATGCTATAGATGGCTTCTCATCTAGATCTGGAGAGGCAACCATTTTTCTCTTGATCTCGCTACCTAATAGTCCTTGGGGGACTTTGGTATTGAAGCTCATTTTCGCTAGATGTTGGTATGTACAACTAGGGAAAGAATACGAGTCACAGGAAAATCTTAAACAAGTACAGATAAATCAAAGAACCAAAACCCAAAAACATACGAGGAACCCTATCTAAAGACTATGCGAGCATCAATACATATACAAAAAATAAAATGAACAAACTCTACTTCAAAAAGTGTATTTGTAGTCCATCCCAAGCTATGCTTACAAGATCCACATTATTCACGTACTCGTACAGCACAGACATCCATCAACTGCAAAAGATCACCCCAATCCCAGCAACATCACCGCCGTTTTGAAATCCAACCCCAAGCATTATGTGGCTTTGAGGATGTGGTTTACGAACAGGCCAATCAATCTAGAAGCACTAACCTAAATAAGTATTTTGTGGAGATTGATGATCGGAAGGATTCAGATCTTTTAAAAGTCCGAACTCGCAAGTTCAGCAGCCCATCTTTGCTGAGAAATAACCTTATATATTTAAGGCTTGTGTAGAAAAGAGGTTTGAGGAGGCTTACACTAGCACCTTATTCCTTCTGAATTCGCTGCCCTAAACTCCCCGAAAATATTATGATTGTCGTTAAAATAAGCAATGAAGTCAAGATAACAACTTACGGCGGCCGCTTCTACGCACGTAAATATCGGTTCACTGTGTGCAGATTTTACTGTCTTATGGAAACTGGTGAGATGTGGCGTCTAACAGTCCCCCACATGTTCGGCGAAAACTCATATTCGTCGTGGCATTTCCTTAGATCCGCTGTGCGGCTGAACCTCCAAGAACCTGTTATCTCAATCTGGAGATGATGATTCGAATCATGTGTGCAATTGTTGGTAATTTGGAGGCGTCGTCAAAAACAACTCCATACAAATGAATGAGACATTCGCTTCGTCCATGAAGTTCTGACTTTAATCCTTTCGTATTTCCTGTTTTGAAGTGCTAATGAAGATTCTATTCACAGGGTGTGAGCATTCAACAAATTTCCTCGTGAGTAACTGGCAATTCAATATTAAGTAAGAGAAATCTAGAGAGTAGCATAGAAATATACCTAATGTAATATATGTACTATCTACTGGAACAAATGTGTGCATTTTATATGTCCTAGCGATAGAGAGAAATATTGTAACAACTCATAGGATAAAAAATACTAATTGATTGTGTCCCTGATTTGTTGAGTCACGATGAGTGAAACAGTATGACGGGAAAACTTCCTCCAAACCAACTCTTCTCTGTAGCAAGTTAGTTGATGAAGCACAAAGGGGAAATGTAACAAATACTCATTCAATCATGTTTGGAGGGAATATTCTGGTGGCGAGACCCTGCTGTGATAAAGAGTTGAGATTTCAATAAGTAAAACATTGCCCAGCTTGACTCACACCAAGCGGTTCTTTTGAGTTGGTAGACACAGTTTTAGATTTTGATATATGCTGATGTTAGAAAGCTAGTGTCTTAAGGGAGCAACTTCCTAGAAGATTACCTAACTAGCTTTTTAGGCAATATTACAATGCTGCCATACAGAGAAGTATCCATGGACTACAGGGTACAAACTTCCAAAGCATTGAAACTCACATGACTATGAGATTATCCCAGTCGGTAGATCTAACCTCAATGTCCATGGATATTCCAACCGGTTTAAGGTTTTCAATAGCGCAAAGTAGGGACCCTGTCAGAACTTCAGAACTGCTTGTGGTAGTTCTATAGCACCATCCGGAAATCCCAATTTGTTCTGTAACTTTCCAACAACTATGAACAGTCATCTTCTGCATCGCATCAATACCACATGCTTCATTAACCGCTGGCCTCAACAAGTTTCTGCTTCGCAAGTACCAACGTCTTTGATGTCTTGCTCATGGCGGCCCGTGAGTCTGCATAATCATGACATCTTCAGAGATATTACCATCGATTCGGAAATTTATTCCGACGAAACCGACTGGATGATTCTCTGTGATACTCCTGAGATCGAAGCCAAGTCCATTTCAAATAAGAGCTTCATCACAATTTAAGTCAGCATAATTATCATTTCCCGGCGAATGACTGCCGGCCGGCATGATACCCTCGTGTGAAAGTGACTTTAATTTATCCTGGTCCACATCGTATTGAATGGTTGAGGCCTTCGAATCCAAGCTCGTTCTGTCTTTGGAATAATCTCTGAACTTCATGTCTGATTTGTTTGCAAGTTGAAGTAAAATTGAAAGACTTCAACCAGAACTCTTAGTCTTCCCTGGGCACAATAGTTCTCTCCGCGCAGTGGTCTTTCAAAAAAGGGATATCCCATTGAATGGAAAGAGCTAGACGCTTGCCGCTCTGAACGCCGACGATTGCTTCATACACCATACCACGAAGCTCGGACGCAAGGTCGAGCAAGGGAGAAAGAATTTCTTGAGGCCTGAAGAAGTTTGGCCAGAAAGAATCATTCCTTATTGATAACCTCCGATGTACCGAATTTCAGGGGATTGACAGCTGGTTAAACAATAAAGCTTGGATCGAATTGGGGTAATTTGAGATCAAATTTGGGTTCAAGTTGGCAAACAGGAGGAGCAAAGAAAAGTTTAACAGAGTTTGAATCTGCCCAATTGAGAATGGAAGATAGCAGGTAGACTGTGTTGGGCATTGAATTGGGAGTAAAAGTGTATACCTAATAAGGTCCAGATAGGATTTTGTTTGTCTTTATATGAGTAATGCTGGTGAGTTCAAATTCGTCTGATGTCAAATATGACAGAACTACAAAGTCTGGCAAGAGCAAGGTAATAGCATGATGATCTAACCCGATTAGATCCACATTAGCCTCGTCAGAAATGCACAACTCCCATCATCCTTGTCAAAATAAACTGAAGACTGCCAAAAACGCACCCTCGGAGATTTCGACAAATATTCTTCCAGGTTCCTCAAGACATTTGATTTCGGAGTCCTGAAATCTCCCTGGTTCGAAATCTGCGACAAAGTCTTTGATTTTGCCAAGTTTGGGAATTTTGATTTTGGCTAGACTTGCTACAAAACTTTTGGAGTGTAGTGTTGGCAAATCTGGTACAACTCGACCACCAATTCTAACATCAACGGCGACATGTTACCTCCCGTCGAACAGTCCATTCTACAGGTAAACCCTAAGTTTGCAGATTTGTACAAAAAGCTCTCGACCGATATTTTAAATCCTAATGGTTCTACTAAGAATCATCCAGCTCAGAAAGAGCGGGATGCAGTCTCTGGGGTAGCTCCCCCCGCTCTACAATCTTCTACAATTACTAATATACACACCTAGGCACTAAAAGCTGCCAGAATAGAAGCCGCAAAATCGCAGATCCTAATATCTTCTCTGTCGTCCCTGGATCTCTCACCTCCGCCTCCCATTCCCGCCAAACCTCGAACCCGAACTTCTCAACCCGCGCCCCCAAGAAAGGCTGCCGAATTACCAGATGACCTCATCGAGCTGGTTATTCTCCTCACGGCAAAGCTCTCTCTCCCCTCAAGCTCCCTCTCCAAACGCGATATTACCCTCTTAGAATCCACACCGACATACCATTCCCTCCCAACCCACCTTGCGCAACTGAGTGCCCTCCTCAGCACCAACCTCCTCAGCACCGCCCTCTCCCTTTCGCGAATTCTTTCCCCAACAACAAACGCTTCTTTCTTGCACCGCCAAATCCCCAATCTCCTCCCCAGCGTCTTAACTCTGCAATCCACTCTCCTCACGCAATCCCATTCTCTGGCTCTCGCCCGCACAACCCTAACCAACACTACCAGGCAGCTTCTAACCCTATACCACCGCGCCACAGCCCTTATAATTCAACTCCTCGAGCGTTCAAAACATGGTCCAATTACAAGACATACCATTTCCAAAATCTCTCTCCTCTCCCTCCAATCCCAGACTATTTCCCACGAATTACAACTCAAGTATGTACACGGAGAGAAAATCATATACGACGAACGGACAACTGAGGCTTTACAAAATTATATGCGAGAATTGCGTGGGGGCAGGGAGAGGTTGAAGGAGAGGGGGAAATTGAAAGAGAGGGATTTGTGGGGATATGGGGTGGGTAGGGAGGACGAGAGGAAGGAAAGGCAGATGAGGGAGATTGCGAGGGTATATGGGGAACTCAAGGAGGAGCTACAGGAGGTGAAAAGGGATGTGGAGAGGTTGAGGGGAAGTTAATTGCGTGGATCAATGACAGAGAAAGAGAAGGATAGGACGATTTATGATTTTACGATTTTGATGATCAGACGGAAAGATGTGATGAATTTAGGGCTTAAATAAATCAGATGAGAGTGGGTGTTGTATTGAGAGAGCTGAAAGATACGATATTTCTATTGGGGGTGTAATGCCTGGGAATATTGTGATTAAATTGATTACATTCGATAACAATTCAAACAGATGGAGCAATTGATGGAGGGAAGAATTTTTATTTCTTTCAATGGTATATGTTGTATCTATCTATTCTTCTGGACTGAGCTCTGGAATCTCAAGGATATTTTTTACCACACCGTGCTATATTGAATTTTGGGATTAAAATTATATAACCGATCTATGGCTTGACAGCATGGATAGCAGCAGCCAATCTCTTGACGTTTGCTGTAGTGATACCTGCAACAGAAATTCTACCATCCTTGGTAGCATATACGGAGTGCTAAGTTTATGATTAGCGCCATTTCTACTAAATCGGTCCAGAACAAAACTTACTTCAGTAGCCAGTTTATCCATTTGCTCAGGGGTTAAACCAGTGTATGCGAACATGCCAATTTGGCTAGTGATGTGAGACCAGTCGTGCTTTGAGCCCAAGTTCTCGAGTTCCTTCTTTAACAAAGCTCTCATGGTGATAATACGATCAGCCATTCCCTTGACCTCAGCAAGCCATTGCTTGTTCAAAGCCTTGTCGTTGAGAATGGCGGAAGCAATACGGGCACCGTGAACGGGAGGGTTGGAGTAAAGAGGGCGGACAAGAATCTTGATTTGTGAATCAACACGCTTCTTCTCCGCGGCATCGGCGCAGACAATGGAGAATGCACCAACACGCTCACCGTACAATCCCATGTTCTTAGCGAAAGACTGGGCAAGACATGGGTTGTGGCCTTGCTCAATGAAGTGACGAATGGGGAAAGCGTCCTTGTCGGTATCACCGGAGGCGAATCCTTGGTAGGCCATGTCGAAGAAAGCATAGTGTCCACCAGCCTTGACAGCATCGCTGATCTCCTTCCATTGCTCGACAGTTGGGTCAACACCAGTGGGGTTGTGCGCACATGCGTGGAGCAAGAAAGCGCTTCCCTTTGGTGCAGCCTTGATGTCTGCAATCATGCCCTCGAAATCGAGGCCGATTGTGTCCTTGTTATAGTATCTATATTTCTCAACCTCGAGACCCGAATCCTTGAATACTGCAGCGTGGTTTGCCCACGATGGAGTTGGGATGTAGATCTTCTTTGCGCCAGGGTAGAATCGTTGGAGGAAAGCACCTCCAATTCGGAGAGCTCCAGTTCCGGAGATGGATTGTGTAATGACTAAACGATCAAGGGCACTCGATCCCTCGCCGTATGCAAGAACAGCAGCTGCCTTGGTGAAATCTGGAACACCAGTAATACCCGCATATTCTTTGTTGAGCTTTGCTTGTACGACCTTATCTTCTGCGGTTCGGACGGATGGGAGGACGTAAGGTTGGCCTGCGTCATCTCTGTATGCGCCAACACCTAGAGAAAAGTTAGTGGAATTATGCTGAAAGCAGTGCGGAGTTGCGAACCTAGGTTGATCTTCTCCTTGAAACTATCTGCCTTGAAGGCCTCGGTAATACCTGTATTTTTGTTAGATTTTCATATCAAAGAAATGATCCCATTATTGACTCATACCTAAAATGGCCTGTCACAAACGATGGCACAATTAGAAAACTACTTCTCTATCGAATTAGAATAGCCAATAACTTACATCCTGTATTAAATTAGCCTGAAGTGTCTAAAGTAGTGCCATTGACTAGAAATACGTACTGGAGGACCTTGAGGAACATCTGCCCATGTGGAAGCTTGTCTGATGGCAATGCTACTTCTGGAAGCAACACCACGGGTAATGGCTTGCCTGCTGGCTAATCTGAAGGTAGAAAGCATCTTGAAAGTTGACAATTGGGAAAAAGGATGTTTGGGTAAAAGAGGGAATATCAATTCAATTAAATGAATCTGACAGCAAGGTTGCTTGAAGAAACAGGCGAGGCCAAGCAAATACTTTCGTCTCGAGAACAGCTGCCCCAGAAACTACCCACAAGCTTCCGATTGGCGTGTGCATGGGTGTTTGGGGATTGAGCGGACTGGCATAAGTTCGGATTGTCTTGTAATTGAAGATGCGCACGAATAAGAGTAAAATTTGAAGATATAATTTATTGGCAATGGACGGTAATGTACTCAGGCCCATAATTCGGCACTTTCATATGCATTTATATCACTGTTACATACAGCTTTTGAGGGAATATTTCCCAATCTCAGATCACTTCTGAAGAGGCAGTCAAGACATTGATCCACCAAAATATGATGTGAGATCGGAAAGATTCGTTATCGAATTGGTCACAGCGTCGAGACAAAATAAACGGTGCTGACTATGATTACCCAGTGTTCAAACCCCTCCTTCAACGGCCTCACATCGAGAAGCACCCTCAAAATCGACAGCGACAGTTGATGATAGTCCGTCTTGGACATAGGAACCGTGAATTTCTTACCATGAGAGATTCCAAGAGAGCTGTAGTACTTGGGATCAGTGGGTGTTCATCTAGTGGTAAGACAACACTTAGTCGACTTCTCCGTGATATCTTTCCACATACTTTCGTTCTTCACGAAGATGACTTCTATAGACCTGAAGAAGAGTGAGTTTGGATTTTTGCCTGTATTGCTTTTGATATGTATCCTGTTTTGCGACGTAGTGTCTGATTTGCGAAGTACTTTTCAATGTACCCCCTACTAATGATAACTAGACTCCCTAAGAAGCATGATCTAGTAGATTGGGATTGCGCAGAAGCTTTGGATATACCAGAAATGGTCAAGTCTCTTGAGCATATACGCAAAGAAGGCACATTTCCTGTCAGTCATTATCTTTCAACTGTGTTTTGCTAGTTGCGAATCTTGCAGAACGAGTCCTCACTCTTCATAGCCTAATCTCGATTCCAAAGAAGACAAAAATTCTATTGGAGAATGTCCCGTGTCAGATGAAGATATCGAAGCATTAAAATCTAAAGTCAAGACATGGACAGAACCTGGGCAGCCAGGATATGGAATCTTATCAGACACAGATTCTCCCATGCGTCTTTGCATTTTTGATGGGTTTCTTCTCTATTCCAAATCCTTGGCCGAACTTCAATCCCAGATCGATCTGAAACTTTTCCTCCGTGTTAGTTATGAAAAGGCAAAAGGTCGAAGGGAAGCTCGTAGTGGCTATGTAACTCTCGAAGGATTCTGGGAAGATCCACCAGGATACGTTGATAAGATTGTCTGGCCAAATTACGTTGAGGATCACAAATGGATGTTCGAAGGTGATGATGTTGAGGGGAAATTAAAAGAAGATGTGATTAGTGAGCTAGGTCTGAAATGCCAGGATGGAGGTTTGGACATTGATATGACCACGACTCTTAAGTGGGCCGTGGCTACAGTTATGGACTCTTTGCCTTCATTTGCAAAGGAAAACTCAACGGCCGGGAAGTAGCCAATTCAGGTCATTGTAGTTGTAATGGAGATGTGATCAGCTTTTGCATGCTTGGATACCTTCCATGGACCTGATTCAGAACGTTCAATTCAACTCAATGAGACGATTCTTTCGTTGGTTTCCTTGAACGAGGGAAGATCGAAGACAGAGAAATTCAATGTTGAAGGATACTCTTAACGAAGATAGATACGACAAAGAAGATAGGGAACAATCCCAGACTTCTGAAGGGTTCTTTATCACACAACAAAGAATACTTTAGCACACATAATCAATGCATTGTTTTCACCCTCAAACTCGCTGTAAACATGATACAAATTTCAAGTATAAAACTCCATCCCTCCTTGATATCTCTTTTCTTTCCTCATGTAAATCACAAGATTCAAACCTTCATAACAACAACCCCTGCATCAATATGTCAAACTATATAGAAGCAACAATGCAAGACCAGCAGGCCCACGAGGTCAACGAGCTTGCCACTCGATTTAAACGCATGAACATCGAAGTCACTTTCCAACCTAATCGAAAACGTAAGTTTGAGAGGTGCACCGCTCGTGAGGAAGTTCTGTCTCACAAGCGCCGAATGTGTGACGACGGAGCTCAAGTGTGCCAAGTCACAGTCTGGTACTCGTTTACCGAACGATTAAATCTTGCAGGCCGTTTTTTCTATAAATTCTATCTCTCTAGTGGGAGAGGCGAGAGCGATTAAAGGTAAGTTAGTCATTTCATAATAACACACTCTCTTTTAAAACTAAATACATTTTCATTCATACCTTTTAGTGATCCTTAATCCGCGTGAACCCAATATAAAAACATCCCGTTCTTCCCAAGGTAGACAATGGCAGCGCTGCCACTTTCGAGCATTCCATGACAACTCAATTATACATATCATACATACTGACCATCCCATATTACGCTCTCATGTTCTCCATCCGAAGTCAGATTCTATTGCTACTTGCTATTCTCCCTGAATACTAATTCTTTTGCTTGGATATCATGGCATGAGATATTTTGATGTCTCAAACCCAATGTGAATAAACAAGCATACTAAGAGGCGCTCGCTTCATCCAAATGTTTCAATACATCAAATTAGTCGAAGAAGAGCGGCCATCTCGACTCATCGGCCGGTCTGTTTGAGGTAATTTTGGAGGGAATTGTAAAATAATTTGGGTGTACTGGGAATCAGAACAGGAGTTGCACTTTACTTGACGTTTGAATGATGTTCGACTTTGAGGCCCGGTATAGAGGATATGATGTGTGAAGCTTATAGATGTATTGATATATGAGTGTACTGTGCGATGACGTATTCTCGAAACGACCAAGGGATGCATAGATGAGCTATCTTCTGCTGTTGAATGTTAGATATCAGCGAGTCATATACATAATCCTTGTGATTGACACTGACAACAGAAAGCTTGTACTTCCAGAGTCTTTCGCTACCTAAGAAAAAAAGGGGGTACGCGAAATCGGACTTAATAATCACCTGGTACAAATACCGAATTTCGGGTACCCGTCGTCACTATTTTAACATGTTTTGTAAGCAGGAATTTTAGATACCCCGCTATCGTCATAGGGCGGCCCCACCACAGCACAATATAAAGATCAAAATGCCCCTTGGCAATGATCTTCTTCTAAGATAAAATTGTTCCCATCTTAGAATACATCCCTAGTCATTTTCTGCAATAAAATAGATACCATAATGCCTGAAACTATGCGAGCAGTTGGTATATAGCTTTTCGATTTGATGCACTAGAAACCCAAGCTCTCATTCTTGCCGTTTCCATCAGCTAAACGCTTTCACGCACCTATGAAAGCAACATTAGCTAACATAACTCCCCAGATATCAAAGATGGCAAAGGGCATGCCGATGCTCTTTTCATAAATGATTTGACTCCCAAGCCTACCGCTCAATCGGGCGAAGCTATCGTCAAAGTCAAAGCTTTCGGTCTTAACCGTATGGATCTTCTCCAACGTGAAGGCCTCTATCCTGTTCCACCACAAGCTCCCAAAACTCTTGGTGTGGAATTTTCTGGTACGATTGAAAGTTTAGGCACAGATATTAAGGAGGGATTTAATGTCGGAGATGAGGTTTTTGGTTTGGCGTATGGAGGTGCATATGCGGAGTACCTCGCTGTGAACACGCATATGCTTCTAAAGAAGCCGGATCATTTGAGTTGGGAAGAGGCGGCTGGTATTCCTGAGGTATGAGACTATCCATCATTTAGACCATTTTTTTATAGAAATAGTTTATGAGTTGATTGAGTTGATTGAGTTAACACAATCAAAATAGACATGGATCACAGCTACTCAAGCTATGTATCTCGTCGGCGAATTTTCCCAAGGAAAATCCATTCTCTGGCACGCAGGCGCATCATCCGTCTCCATCGCCGGTATTCAACTCGCCAAGAACTCCGGTGCATCAGCTATCTATGTGACAGCTGGGTCACAAGAAAAGATCGATTTCTGCGTTAACACATTAGGAGCAACAGCAGGCTTCAACTACAAAACACAAGATTGGGCGAAGGAGATTACCGCTGCTACAGATGGCAAGGGTGTTGATATTATTGTTGATTTTGTAGGAGCGAACTATTTCCAGGGAGATCTAGATGTAGCAGCAAAAGATGCAAGAGTGGTGCTTTTGGGAGTAATGAGTGGGACGAAATTACCAAGTGGTGTTGATATGGGTGCATTTATTTTTAAGAGAGTTAGATTTGAAGGAAGTACGTTGAGGAGTAGAGATGTGGATTATCAGGGTAAATTGAGAGATAAGTTGGAAGAATACCTTCCTAAATTTGAGGATGGTACGTTCAAGATTTTTGTGGATAAGGTTTTCCCGTGGGAAAAGGTGGTTGAGGCCCATAAGGAAATGGAGAAGAACACCAGTAAGGGGAAGATCATCTGTACAATTTCTTAGGGGGACTGAAATGCAGTGTATACTAGCGCTCAACTTGTAGATTCATCTGATTATAAACACAAGAGGCATCTTTTGCACCAGTATACCGTTCCTTTTCTCAAAAAATCAACACATATAATCACAAATCACAAAACTAAGCTTTCTTCCGTTTACTCGCAGTTCACATCACATTCCCGACTCCCAAAACCTCAGACCCTAATATTTACCCCATCCCCACAACATCATAATCACCCCTCCCCCATCTATAACAATACTCGCGCATAACGCAGGCCCAAAAGCCACAGTCCCGAAATACAACCATTCCAATCCCCAAAAGCCTGCTATTACCATATAAGCCCATAGGGTAAGGAAATATAGTTCAGGAGAGGAAAGATTATAAGCGGTTATCAAACGGAGCATACCGCTCACAAGAGTGTAGCAGCCGAAGGTACGGGCAAAGAGGGCACTTGCTTGATGGGGAGATGGAGAGGAGGTTTTAGAGGAGGTGGAAGTGGAAGAGGTGATGGTGGAATGTGGACCGAAAAAAAGGGTTTGGGTGGCCGAGAGGGAAAGAAAACATTGGGCGGAGTTGTAGAAACTGATGATGGCGTTCTGTGGGTGTTAGTTGGGGGAGTGGATAGGGTAGTAGAATTGTTGGTCTGTTTTGGAAGGTTTTTGGATTATAGTGTTGAGATTAAAGACGGGAAGAATAACTCACGAAGAGCAGCCAGTATGGCAAGATGCCTTGACCTTGTGGAAGATAGAAAGCCATAATATTTTTCAGTGTGATATTATAGACAGACCGATTGGGTCTGCTTACTCGGTTTCGTAGTGCGAACTGTAGCAGTAAGTGCGTTGATGGGACAAAAGACACGGCATATGATGAGTTCATATATATATATATATCCAGAGGGGTACTGTGTTTTCGTTGTTGCAACAGCCAGCTGGTCTCACTCGCGAACAGTAATAACCTTACGAGGGTTGCTCTTGCCGGGTAAGCTCAACATCATACTTGGATTCTGTGGGGTTCAAAGAAACTACGTAACTCAAATATGATTTAGCCGTTATAGAGAAAGACTTTGTAACCACGTTTGTGTTTCCGGCAGAAAACCTCTCGATGCAAACACAATGCAGAGCATGGAGTACATCCGAGAATTTCCACCCCCTTCCACGCAAGATCGGATCTCGATCGGCCAAACTTCGGATCGGATTTGTCTCAATGCCACAAGGTTAAAATCTGTTCTCTCAGACCTCACGCCTCATTCAGTCTGCACGGGATCTCACACGCAACATTCAACGAACAGGATTTATGAAATCCTTGCATTTTGCTTAAGCTATAGACTATCGCAATTGTAATATCAACGCTTTTGGGGACATTCTTTGGGATATTCGCTAGAATCTTGATGTCTAATATTGTTTTGCTTGTTTTCTCCCAGCCTTCATGGATATGGCGCCTGCCTCAATACGCCCTGAGCAATGCTTATGTATCGGCAAGTGCAATAGATATCATAGTAAAGCTATTACGCAGATGCTTCTTCCCTAGCATTTAATTCTGCGTATAAAAGTACAATCGAACTTATGAAGAAGCTATTCAAGAGACGGTTATGCAGATGGGGATTTGCTATCAAGCCATACTTCTGCAGGCGCCCATACACGTCCCTGTTGATAATTCTCTCCATCGTCTGTCCCATAGACCATCACGAGTGGGTGCACAATCACATCAATTGGCTTTCCTATCAGTCGGTCTTCGTGACTTTCGTAATCTACCGAAGAATGCGAAAGCAGATGTTTGTCATCAGGATCGAAAGTGGGACGATTCAAGCTCTGTAAAGTATAACACTTCATTCTGGTCCTTCTTGTCCATAAATTGTACGACATTGTGGCTGCCTCGCGATGTATAGTGTAAATCTTCTCCCGAGCTTCATTGGCGATGAGATAACGAGCTGGCCCTGCTAGAAATTTTGAAGCTTGTTGATTTGCTACTTCCGCTATCGCTTCCTTCGTTATCTCATGTAAAGCTACTTCTCCATTTGAGATGTCAGTCTCTATCGGGGGAAATAGGAGTCTCAAAGTCTGGGATCGCCAAAGATGAGCATTTTCTTCGTTTGCTTATAAAGAGATTAGTCTGATTCTCTCGAGTCGTTGTATAATTCACTTACAAAGAATACCATAATCGTATACTTCTTCTAGTCCATCACGGCAATCTAGCCTTGAAGATTGGCCTTCGATGATTCTTTCCGCAAAAAAGAAGGGGCTTCGAAACAAGGTTGTATAGATACCATGGGAAAGAAGAGCATTCAGAAGCAGTCCCGGTGTCTTTTTCGATCTAACCAAACCGTTGGGAAGTGTATTATCATCCCGAAACTGGACCACACGTTCCAACGTACCCCTCAAAGCTGCACTAGCGCTATCATCAAGCGGGCTCAGAACAGAAGCCATGTCGTTTAGAATTCCTGCTTTCTTCGCCCAGCTTCGCATATCTCTCTTGAGCCTATCAAAGTCTCCCATAACTTTCCTATCTTCGGCAGGCCTCCAGTGTGAGGTTGTCATTTGACTAAATGTTACTTCCTGTTGCTTTTGGATAAACGCATTATGCTTTTCTTCGATTGCTAACTTGTCAGACTCGAGTTGTTCGATTTTGGCTTGTAATCTGCGTGTGTCCTCGTCCATATTGTCCAAATGCCGATCCATGTCATTCACATATCTGTTGAAAGATCTTTCAATTTTCCTTTTGTCTTCTTGCAGTTTTGTACATTGTTCTCTCCATCTGGCACTTTCGTCTCGTTCTGCAATACTCGGTGTATCTTGCATCCTATTTTCGTGTGATTGTAAACGCTTGAAAGATTGCTCTGCACTGACAGGATTATCGCGCTTTCCGCGCCACTCTTCACCGTTCGATGTCGCTGTAGATCGTGTAGAATTTAAGGAGGGGCGAGTCACTTCAGCTGTTCCAGCAGTGATATATGGCTGATCTTCTGTCTCATAGAGATTGTATTAGCCATATCCTTAATAAAATTGTGAGCGAGTACCTCTTTTCATGTATCGCGCATTACTTTGTATCCTCTGCTCAACCCTTTCCGTAGGTCCTGAAATCATTTCATTCTTGCATCTGCTGGTGTCTTGTTCAAGGGAGGCTTGTTGTATATCCATCGAAACTCTTCCTTCCATTTTGAATGAACGGGGCTTGGCCTCGAATTTGCTTGTTGCGCGCGATGGGTGCTTCTCCATCGAAGGGTTTTCGTGCTTCGATTTTTGATTCCCTGTCCTTTGAAAAATTGTAGATCTTTTGTTTCGATATTTGCGAGTCATCCTCAGGTGCTCTTTGCCAGCTTTGGAAGGGATTCGCCTTAGAAGAGGAGGAGACAAATGATGAGGAAATGCAATAATGTTCCCTATTTCTATTTGCGTGATCTGAAATTACCTGATAAATTGACAATTGTTTGCTTCCCACGTGCCCATGTACCCGTTTGCTTAAAAAGAAAGTGAATTAAAGCGGGGTCAACTTTTGACAATTACATGCAAAGTAGACTTGTTCTATTTCCATTTTCTAATTCTTCAAGACTTCATACAGCTGGAGTACCGCAAACAACCTCATAGTTGACCAGAATTAATTCCAAACCTTATCAGTCACGGCCATTATCATGAGTGGTACAAAGGGTCGTAAATGCCTGAAAAGGGCCAGAGATTCGGTCATTCCGAAAGGAGAAAGCCACAAAATTATCATTGGGATTGATTATGGTACAACCTTTTCAGGTGGGCAAGTCAAATTGTGCGGTGTTCACTTCTAACAATATTGCAGGCGTTAGTTACGTGACCTCTGACAAAGTTGGCTTGGAAAACATCACGATTATGTCCCCTTGGCCTGGAGATCCTCATGTATCGTGGAAAACTCCTACGAGAATCGCATATAGTCAGGAAAATCCGAAACTAACAAACAATAAGTGGGGATTCGAAGTCAACTCCAAACTTGTGTCATACTCATGGACTAAACTCTTGCTCGACAAGAATGCTGCTTCGAGGAAGCACGACGATCCATCACTCGCGGGTATGACTGGTGCTGGAATGTTGCAGTTACCCCCCATTTCGTGATGCGGCAGGCGTCTGTGAGGACTTTCTGCATGAGATATACAAATATGTTTCAGAAAAATTGAGGCGACAAATGACTGACCTGACCTTTGAAAACACCCCTATAGAATGCTGGGTAACACTACCTGCTGTATGGTCAGACGAAGCAAAAGATGCCACCCTGAAAGCTGCTAAGAATGCTGGATTTGGGAACAGGCCAGGAGACAATATTTACACGATTGCCGAGCCAGAAGCCGCTGCAATTGCGACTTTGAAGGAATATTCCATTCCAGGTGCAATGAACCCTATTGTGGTATGTGTCAGGTCACTAAATCGATGGTAGATACTAACGACTGTAGTGTGATGAAAACATACTAATCTGTGATTGTGGTGGGGGAACTGTTGACATCACAACATATAAAATCATCCAAGTGGAACCAGTCCTTACTTTTGTTGAGCTATGTGTTGGTATCGGTAGGTTATGTTCACGTCCCGCAATGTACCTGTTTATCCTAACTTATATTTTTTTTAGGTGGAAAGTGCGGATCAACATACATCGACCGCAACCTTCATACTCTGCTATCTAATCGCTTTGGGTTAGCATATGGCGATCTATCTGTTGGTCAAAAAGGCCCAGGTAGCAGATTTATGGCTTCATTCGAAATGTTGAAACGGGACTTCGGACGCAACGATGATAAAGAGACTGGGGAGTTGGGTCCTCTCAATCTTGACGTCCCGAACTCTGAACACTATGATGTGGAGGATCGCGTAATATATCTTCAACAGTTGGGTTCTCTGTTCATGTTCGCGAGAATTTGATGTGCTAACACGGTTCCCTCAGCCAAGATATGCAAGCCCTTTTTGATCCTGTCATCACAGAGATTACAAGCTTGGTAAACCAGCAAGTGAATGCGGCAAGGGACACTCAAAATGCGAAAATTAATGTATGGTTCCATGTCAAATGAATGCATTTGAGGTTGTAAAGACACTCACATTTCCTTAGCGTATTATCCTCGTCGGAGGTTTTGCCGAGTCCCCATACCTTAACAAGAAGTTGAAGGCATGGTGCAAGCGAAACGGGAACATGACTTTGATTTGTCCTTTACACCCGTGAGCCAGGATCTACATGCAATGCTGATCTGTAGTTATGCTAACTTTCTTCAGACAGTCTGCTGTTGTGCGTGGCGCTGCCTTACGTGGGCTAGAAGGAATTGCGCCTCGGGTGAAGCAAGTCCGTCGTCATTATGGTGTTTGTTTGGGTAAGGTTTTCCGAGAAGGTATAGACTCAGAGATTGATTCTTACATTGACCCATGGGAAAATTTGAAGATATGTAGTGGACGAATGGAATGGCTGATTCTTAAGGCAAGTCACTCAACAAGCCCCATATATTTCTTTGAAACCTGTACACTAGGCAGCTATCAGGCCAAAACCCCCGATGATCAATATAATTTCATAGCAACACCATAGAGGCTTCTTGCTTCATCCCAACTTTCATACTAACCAACGAAATGTGGCAGGGGGACGAAATAACCAAGGACACTTCTAGAATTATTGTTTGTAGCAGGCAATATATACCTCATGAAACAATAATACTCAAGAGTATACTTTACGCTCGTGTTTCAGCAGAACCTCCCGAATATCTTTCTGACCCTGGTTTGTGAATCATTAAGCTAAAACCAAAATCATAGGCTAACACGGTATAGGAGTCGAGAAAGTTGGAGAAATTCAGACAACTCTAGATAGTAGCTTGAATTTGGGTGAAAATACTGAGGCGCAATTCAATGCTCGACTCGGCCGCCGGGTGCAGAGGCTTCCCTTTCAGCAGCAAATCGTATTTGGCAATAAGGGCGATAATCTCACGTTCAAGTGTCTTATTGGTGGAAAGGAGATATGCAAGTCGACCATGAACTTCGATCGTTGAAATTGCAGGAAATTCCATCAGCAAAGTCTCGATCATTCAGAAATGTTGTCTTCTTACTAACGCGACTATTCGTTCTGCTTTCCTTTTATTACTCCTCAAAAAGGAAACAATCTACTCGAAATCGAAGCTTCTATTTCAGTCCGCTTTAGGATGACTGATTTTCAATACCGGGGCGAAAAAGTGGTCCTGCGTTGGATATCACAAAATGAAATTATTTTACAGAAAATTTGATTTCTCAGGTCGTGATAATGGAAGATCTGCTTATATGTGAGAACTTCAGCCTCCAGCCCGTGAAAAGCAGACTGAGACTTCAAAGACACTATTATTAAGTTGCTTATCAAACAAAATTAAGGATTGAAGTTCAAAAAGCAACTAGGGACTGCAGAGCGTTCTCTTGTTGATGCTTCACAAGATCAATGGATGTTTTCAGATTCATAGACTTCTCCTTCTCATCAAATGCCTTTGGAGACAGCATGCATTCTCTTCGAAATTTGTCTCTTTTCAATGTTCATGTCTTTCATATGCGAGGCTTATAGCAATCCGAGCCGCTGCACCACGAAGTTTTCTATTCTGGGATTCAATCATTCAAAATATTAGATCATGTTCATCGCACGCTTTTCAAACTTCCCGCGCCTGGCATCTAATTAGCTATTCCTTTAGGTTGAACACTAGTGCATCCGTCATTGTACAATCTCTAGAACTAGCCGCGTTGCTCAATCATCCATGGTTTTGCATACGGTGTGAGAAGGATTACAGACAATAAATATCACCCTAATTTCTAATGGCAAAGAGATTTTGACTTTCACGCACGAAAACCCTATCATTATATTTTCCTTCATGGACTCAGATACTATCCATTCACTCTTCAAAATTTCCATGTCCATTATATCTTCACTAAATCAACTACCATTACCTTAACAAAAAAACAAGCTTTCCCGCAAATTCTCCAAATTTGACAAACCGATGTTCTGAATGGACAAGTATTTCGCGAAGGATGGGGGTTCCCAATTACTTCTATTGAAAATATCCAGTAGAATCTGCAGTAGCACTCCAAACACCTACAACAAAATCTAGATAGCTGAACTAGGATAAATCTCTAAGGTGGAATTGTGATCAGGTTTTTGCCAGTTGTATATCCGAATATCGAAGCTTGAGTTTAGTAGTGCTCAGTGGAGATAAGAGTCATGCGAAATGGAGAAAGCGAGTATCTGATCAGATACTTCATTCGCTCGATATGCCATGCCCGAAGTCACAAGTTTTCATTCTCTAGGGAAATTTTTGCGGCAGGAGGATCCGAATTTTGATGGTTGAACATAGAGATTTTAGCGAGAAGCAATTATCCCAATCTTCTCATTATTATCTTGAAAGGCTGTCGTGATACGGTCATCTCATATACTTTAAGAATGTTTGTGATGCTCTCTCATAACTTGTAGAAGTACAGCATTCACCACTATCTTCTAAGTTTGAAGATGAAGTTGATAGGAACCAATATCAGAGCTGCCTCGATCCTGGATAAGAATAAAGTAGAGACCTGATTACATGTCCATAGAAACCCGGGGACATGCCTGGTGAAATGTATCATCGAGAGTGTGGTGTGATCCATTTACAATAAGCATTGTGGGCGATAAAGCAGAATCTCTCCAATCTTCAACAACCTCACATCACTTCTATCATTTTCTCTGACTGATCAGAGCCATCATTGTAAGACCTCACTGATACACTAAGGTTTCTGCTTTTTCGAAAGAGATAGAAAGAAAGTAAATTATTGACATTGTTGAAAACTTCCCTGAAGTATTTTTTCGTCTTTTAAGTCTATCTTAATTCAATAACTCCAATGCTGTATTCCCACAATTCTTGTCTAATCTTGTTGTCCACCAGGGACCCCGCCGGAAAACTGATTTCAGGAGACTTTCGATTACCACTTCGATGTTACAGTCTTTTTCAGCCCGAAATCTCTCTATTTTGGCTCCATTGCTTCTCACTGTCTAGATTAATTGAATATCCGAGCAAATGATGAATTCCTCTCTAGCGTTCAGCACCAGGCCACGCTCATTCCCCGGCGTGAGTTCCTGAAACACACTCGAGTTTTCATACAGACATCGATTGATGAATCAAAAACACTCTAGAATGTGGATAGCCAGCTCCCACATACTATTGCTCTTGCGTACGTTTATACCATTCAGACCCCCCGACCATTAAATCATTCCACCGTAATTATTTCCTCGTGTTCCATAATCTGCGCGCTTGCCATGTCCCACAGAAGGTTCCAGATAGAAAATGCCGCCACGCCTTTTAGGAGGACTCTTTCTCAGAGGCTTGGTCAACAAATCTCCTGCTCGTCTTACTGCATTAGATTCATGGAGAGGCCAGACTTTGGGTGCAGAGTTGTGAGAATATCTTGCAGCTATTCTTGCTGCTTCTTCGACCAGACTCTGTGGCGTACCCTCGTGATACTCTAATTTGCGCTGCAAAACCAGAGCGTCATCGTCTGACCATAAATAAAATTTCTCATTGTGACCAACTTTCGTGTTCCAAGGAGTCAGTACATCCCAATTTCCGGATTGTTTCAGCAAGCCTTTGATTTCATTCGTCAATGACCATTGTGGTTTTTGAAGACATTGCTTTTGGTAGTGCTCGGAAACGTGGGCCATTCTTGCTACTTGAGGTTAGTAAGAGTTTTCATGAGCCCAAATTTTTTGACATCCATGTCATCGATCAGATCATTTCCACATCAAACAACAGAAAAACCCAAAAAACAACACAATCGTAGATGGATATGAAGATGTGACTTACCATCCCAAGTTAAGAGACAATCACCACAGAAGCCACAGCCCCAAGCCTTCCTTTCGGGCAACTGTTCATACCACGCCTCCCATGCAGTTGAATCTTCCGACAAAGCATGATACTGCTTCAAATGAACCCTTAACTTGTCCTTCCTAGGAGAACTCCTTTCACACAAAGGTTTACCCAAGCAATTTGCAAGGTTGTGTTCCTGAATGAGATGATACCACATCTCATTGCGATTTCGATTAGGATGTTTGCATAATGTGCAAGACCAAGTATCAAGCATCTGAGCAGCGGACTCTTCAATCATACAGTGCCACGATTTCTGTTGCTGGCACTTTGTCTCTTCGTGTCTTTTCCAGTCGCCTTTGGCACCTTTGCGTCCGAATATCATACCGCATCTTGTACAATCATATCTTGTAAAATTCTGAGGTATATCTGGTAGTTTCTTGGAATCAAGATTTGTGCTTGAATCGTGTCGCAGGCTTGTGGGTGGTTGGAGTGTAGATTCCAAGATGTGGTTTCGAGTAGTATCCTGACTTGCACTGAGACCATCAACTGACTTGTATTGCGATTCGGAAGCCGGAGCAAGTTCCATCGGCTGCATGGTATGATAGTGCTGGGAGCTCGGGGTTGCGTTATTTGGGTCTGTTTCCTGGGTTTCGTCTACGGAGAAGAGCGTCGATGTAGTGCCACAAGTGCGTCCGGATGATCTGTTCGAAGCGCTATTACTCCCATAGCCTGATAGCATCGACGGTAATGAATCGGTATCGGAGAATGACATCCTATCCGAGTGATCCGGACCTTGTTGCGGGGACTGACCGAACCGATTTGCATAGTGTTGGTAATCCATCGAATGTGTCGAGAAGGGCCTATAAGAATCATACCGTGGTTGTTCGGAAGAAGAGCCATCATTGGGGGCTATTTCGAAGCCAATCACGTTGTTGTCAATTGGGATGGGTGTCGAGTCTGACATGTTGGGGTATGCACACTCGAGATTGTGGTTTCCAGAACCATTTTTGTTAATCTCAAAGGACTGCCCTACTTCTTTAGAAGTAGTTTGGAGATTGAGAACTACTAATCACTATTAGATGCCATTTTTGTACCAGTAAAAAGACGTTATACTTACGAAAATTCTCGTGATTGTCCCACCAATGATTTATCTGCTCTTGCTGTAGACCTGTCTCGGCCACCATATAGGCCATAAAGTCATTCTGGGGCCTGCCCAGGTTATGTAAGGCCCATCGCTTCAACTTAGCCTCTTGATCATCCCTCATGGTAGTATAATCGTAACGGCTAGCGTGGCTGGTATCGAGGTCGTTTGTTCTGTAGTGAGGGATGGCGATATATAGATACAATGCTGGCCTTATATAAAGTTCACAATGATATTTTGAAAGAAACGCATCAATTCTGAGCTTAAACTCGTGATTGACTGCCGCTATATATATATAATATTGATAAGTCACTTTGTACTCACATCTTTGCAGCTCGTAGGGCAAAAATCCGGAAGGGCTACTCTTTGCAAACTTTCGAAACATGACGCACTTTCGAAGAACCCTCGCTTCATGATTATCTGCCTGTAGTCGGCATTGATGGGTTGTGATACACGGTAGTCATTGGCTTGGATTCGAAGAACGCTTATGTCAGGAGGCGGAATCGGGATTCATTCTAATTGATTCGTCTATCTTGAAACATCTGTTAGAGATGAGATGCCTTTTTCGAAATTTAAATTGTGGTATGAAATGACATGCCGTCCGATCGAAGAAAGCCCTTTACGACGGAGGATAGCGGTGAATGGGCGGAAATCTCATCGATGTATGACGCCTTTTTGGGACGAATAGTGACAGAATGCAACTTTTTTAAGGGCAGGTTGCTAGTTTTGTTAGATGCAGATCGAATATTATGTTAAGTAGTACAAAGTCACTCGTTGTATAATTATAGAATTAAAATATCTCTGTGGACCAATCAAATGCCTAGTTTCAAGGAGACATGGGATTTTTATGTTTACTGGCTCGATTGGTGGTTTCATTCAGTAAATCGGAATACACCGGTAAGCATGCAGGGGCAAGATTCTACCCTGCAAAGGGCTTTCGCCCTCATGGTTAAGAATTAAGTGAAGAAAGATTGGTTCTTGAGATGCGGAAATATTTCTCGATTTTTTTGCCAAGCCAAAAAGAACATTTGATGTCAAATTGGAAAGAATTAACGTTACCTTGTCTTGTTGTGATCAGCCTAGCCCCGATTTTGATACCCATCAAAATGCTTTGGTTTGACAAATCTAATATGGGCGATCACCCCTTGATGTCATGTTCTGATATCGTTAAAGTAGGGGTCGCGTCAAAGGTTAGTTAGTTGTGTCGTGAATATTGGGTTTGCGACCGTAAGGTTAGCCCTAGCGACGCCCCTCCTTTTCTGTATAAATAATTTTCCAAACTGAAACTTCTAGAAATGCCCTAATGAATGCTGTCTCAATGTGTATACTTCTGCGGCCAGTAAACTCAAGGGCGATAGTATGATGTGTTTACAAATATTCCTTGGCATTCCTGATTGAATGTCTGAGCGAGGGTTGTTCTTAAATGAGAGGGCTAAGTCCTCCCAAGCAGGGCTCAAATAAGCTTTTTCGAGCATTATATAATACAGCCTTTGCCAGAATGCGGAGACAAAAGACTATGGACGATGATTAGCTTATGAGTTTTGCACAAAAATTCCGATAGCTAGTAATTTGCTCATGGCTTCAGCGACAGTTCGAGGGCCATATTGCGATATAGAGTATGTACCTAGCTATATACGGGGCTACTTACCGAGTCACCAACATGCATGCATAGTCATAAGCCGGAAATAGTCTTCCCCGCACCAAGACCAACCTCAAAATAGGCCCAACAAGATAACAGTTTTAGAATCTTGATTCATTTGCTGATCCTGATTGATCAGAGTGATCTTTCATCTTGTTGGTGCCTCATAAGACGAAAGTTATATTACTAAATATGTATCCCCAGAAATCATGTTCCTCAAAGACAGAGCAGGGCCTTTCCTCATTATTGCTGGGTTCCTAACGCAGAATCTTCTTTTAGAGTCCCATATGTATGCAAAATGCCCCTAAGATACACACTTCACGAAGCCACAACTCGCGCCTAATCAGACGCAATTTTCGATTTAGCTTGGATTGCCTGGCACGAGCCCTACATATCTTCTTTCCAACTTTTCCATCCAGTACATGGTCCTACAGCTCAAGATCGCGAGGCGGCTGTCTTGGCCAACAAGGAAAGAGCATGGAAGACTCATTTGGCACCCAAGGAGGGTGTTAGCCATTGGATTTACGCAGTCGATCAGGGTAATAGTACAGTTATCGGTGCTTGTTAGGTAATTCTCCCCCTATCCACTGATACCTTCATTGTGCTAATGGCAAATAAATTCACCGGCTCATATTTACAGAGATGCCGTGGCCCAACGAGCTCCGTAAGATAGTTACAACTTGGTGGCTGGAAGGAGAAGGTAGGAATCTTGCAACCGAGTTTGTGAGACAGTTTTATACACCTCGACAACAATGGATGAATAGACCTCATATGGGTAAGCCAATCTTTCCCTAATTCTGCTGTGTAGTCTGCATCGCCTTGTTGGAATCGTCGTAACCTAACCATTCTTGTGTAGCTCTGAATCAAACATTAGTGCATCCAAAGTACAGAGGAAAAGGTGTAGACACACTTCTGAAGGACCGGGGCACCAACATGGCAGATGAGTTAAAATTAGAAGGATTCATCGAGGTAAGCAAGATACAACATTGATTTCTCTTTCTTGCTTTCTGTTATATCTTGAAAGCTCTGCAGAACATGCTAAGTCCTCTGCAACCTTCAGGCATCAGACAACGGCCGCAGTCTCTATCAAAAACACTGATTCAGAGCTCTCATGAAATTGTCAATCAGCTTGGAAAAGAAAACGCAAGTGGAGAATGGAACAGGTTGCTGCATGAATTGGGACCATCTAAGTTTTATATTAATTATAGGCCAGTTGGAGGAGAATTTGAAGAAGGGAATCCACTGACACCCTGGCAGGTAGATCAGATGTTAGCGAAGAAGAGTAGAAGTGATTTGAAATGTCCTGTTATGAAGCTTGGCCCATAGGACGGTCGGGTCAAATTATCAAGTTCATTCTCTTGAATTCGTAGCAACCGTGCGGAGATCTGCCGTTGATACTATCGCACAGTTCGCAAACAGGAATGAATGTTCAGCTCAAGTAGAGTAGCTAGCAGAAAGCTAGTTAGCATATTGTGAACTTCAGAAGTTAAAACAAAGCCAGTATATCCTATCGTTTTGAAGCCTACGCTACAGGGGATGTGATTTAGACAAGCGCGATTATGAGTTTTCCAACATCATGGTTTTTAGAGCAGCCAAAGAAATTGGTATCTTGGGCAATGTTCCCCGATCTTTCGGAGTGATGGATATCTGCGAGGAAGCATTGCGGTTATCAAGCGATGACAATCTGCATCCCGGGACCGTATGCCATGAGGGGATAGAAGATAGACAGACTGAAGTTGGGCTTGTTTCCTTCCACAAATCCCATGTTGCCTTCTTAGCAAACGCTTTCGATACATAGTTCGATTGGTGTTTGGGTATTCACTGCAAAAACATCGGTTGTCAAATGACAATCATTTTCGCTGTATATATCGCCAGATCTCGACATCTTGTCCAGATCTACAATTGAGGCAAAAGACGAGGTAAACATAATCTGGTATACTTGAGGAGTTTTCTTCTGAACAGCTTCCAAGATATTAGTTGTGGATTTAATAGCTGGAATAAGAACGGCACACCTATAATACTGAACGCTCATAACAAATGGGGATACTGAATTGGCCAACTAGACCATGTGAGTGTGTGGCCCATGGCTATTGTATGGTGCAGCTTTGATTGATCATCAAACTAGTGATCTTGTCTTTCTATGCTAACAAAACTCACGGCCATCGCAACTTCAACAAAACGACCAACTCTCAATCAAGGTGTTGATGAAGATACATTTATCATTGCAACACTTCATGAAGACTGTCCGGTAGAGGCCTCTATCCCACCGCGGATATCGATCGAAAGATCGACAGGGTGTTTCGAGATCAACCGTAAACATTTGCTTCGTTGGAATCACAATTACCTCTGATATGATAGGAGCGCCTGCTGTTACATAGATTGATTATCGATCCGAAGAATTGCATGCAAGTTTGTAGGGTTGTCCAGGTTGGGAGGACGAAGAAGAAGAAGTACCAAATGGCCGTCTTGAATTCGAACATTTGAGACGTCGAGATTGAGTAGACCCCACAAGATAAGCCATCCGCAGTTCTCCTATATAGATATCCAAAAGTGTTGATAACAAGCAATGGATCACATAGTTGTTTTTTGAGTTCTTGCCGCCGTGACACGGAGAAATAGAAGCCCACCAAAAGGAAGCGCAGCAAAGATAAGCTCACCGGGTGCCCTCAGCTTAGATCGTCGTAAAGACCTAGGACTGGGTCTCTGGTTTTGTCGAACTTCTTGAATTATAGAAAGCAAATGTAAAGGCGGGCTATAGGGTAGATCCACCAGCCATATATCGGGGAGCGTTGGGGATTGTTCTTTTATCCGGAACTACAGGCACATCTCCTTGCAACCAATGCTTGACAAAGCTCTGCACTAGAATCTGGAAAGTTCCGTGTACCCAACTACTCCTTTGTAACGTCCTGTCTACACATTGCCAGGTTTGCAAAATTCTTTTCCCCTCATTTCATCAACAAAACCAAGCCACTTGATCATCGACAGGAATGTATCTATGATAAGATGAAAGTCGGAGGTTAGGAATCGGAGTTTCGAATTGACAGCTGTCGATCGAATTCCATTAAGCCCTATGAAACTTGACAGAATCTTTAGAGGATCGCTGCGGTACACGCTAATTGAATTTAAACTTTCGCATTTGCGTGTTCAGGGTTCTGGAAGACCCCACTTTGGGCTATTTAAGCTAAGCACTATTCTAAATGCCCCTATTAAACTTCGCTATGCGTTATGCGAAGTGATTTGATTGGTTCAAGAGATGCTTAAACTTTTCACTGTTGTGCCCAAATGTGCTATTCTGATTCTAGATATGGGACGCCAGGAAATATTGTTGTGTTTCGACATAAGACGGTCTTTTCGAAATTCCAACATAATGTGCGACTGCTATTATGATAGATTTCATGTTTTACTATATAGATGAGAGGTCTTCTCTCGGGTAAATACATCTTCACAACACATCTTATCATACTATTCTATCCATCTAACATCTACATTCCTCATTATAAATTTCAAATCGATCTCCACTTCCCCAGATTCCTACTCAAATTACAAAAATAAACGCAATCATGGTAGCCACAGCAACCCTGGATTCATGTCCATACTACTGCTATGTACCAGTTATGGCAGTCTCAGCTATGTTCGCCGCAATTTTCGTCCAGACAACACTTCTACACACATGTCAAATTTCGCGAACAAAGACCAAGTTTTTCATCCCCATTGCAGTGAGTGGTTTACGTAAGTCGCTGAAGACCCGGGGATAAAGTTGCAGTACTAACATGCATCGATAGTCGAAGCAATCGGTTATGCATGCCGCTTAATTTCACACTTCGAAACACCAAAATTTTCAGTTATCCCTTTCTGCATTCAATACACTTGTATTCTCGTATCGCCAACCATCATAGCAGCAGCAGTCTACATGTACTATGAGCACCTCGTCAAAGCCGTGGGCGGCGAATCACAATCTCCAATCCGTCTCAGCAGATTCCCAAAGATTTTTCTCTTCTTCGATTGTTTCTCCGTTATCATCCTCATCGTCGGTTCCATCTTTCGTCTCACGACTACTTTGCCCATTAGTTGGATTAGACTCGGTAACAGACTTGTCATGATGGGTCTCGGCGAACAATTAGTCTTCCTCGTCATCTTCGTCTTCACAGCCGCGAAATTCCAATACAACATTTCGCAGAACCCTACAGAACGCATTTCTGCAACCGTGGAACCAAAGTCTCCTCGTGCAGGTATTCCATACAAGAGACATCTCGTAGCTATGTACATCGCCTCTGCTTTTATTGCCATTCGATCTTTGATCCGCTTGGTGGAGAACTTGACAGGTACCACTGGACTCATTAGAAGTCATGAGGCGTTCCTGATTATTTTCGATGGAGCATTGATGCTTAACTTGATGTTGCTCTTTCACTATATTCATCCTAGTGAGATTGCTGCATTCGAAACTTTCTACGCTAGTGACGGAGCTGATACTTCCCTTCCTTACTTTGCCGGGTTGAAGGCTTGGCAGAGAAAGAGATTAAGTCGGAATGGTATGATGGAGTTCTAGGGAGGGAAAAGGATTATATTCGGGGAAAGGGTTAGATTTCTGATTTGGATATGGATTAGTGAATTTATTTTGGAGTTTGGACATTGCAAACATTGGAGCTCGGAAGAAGTGGTATAGGAAAGGAACAACATTCATTTATGAAATACATCACCATGAATTTCATTTGTTAAGTGATGGAGAACCAAGCATAGAATAGAACAATCAAAAGAACAAATAAAACATAAAACATAAAACAAATCTCGATTTTCGAGTTTTGACTCAAATCATTCTCCGAATCGCTTTCAAACTTTTATTCCATAACAGAATATACTTCAATTCTCTCCAGCGAACTCTTCACTTCAATTTCCCCTCGAAAAACTCTTCCAAAAACTCATTAATCTGACCCTTCGCTTCAAAGTGCACCCTATGGCCTGTAGAACCCACCTCTGTAACAGAAAATCTTTCGCAAACAACTCCATATGCTTTGACACACTCTCCATCCTCACAACGCTCTTGTGATACTGCTCAATAAAAAGTGCACGGCATGGGATTCGTGGGTCAAGTTTATCCTCTTTTTCCTTTTCGATACCTAGACCTTGTCCATAACGACAACGGTACCAATTTCTCGGGCCACGGAAACTGGAATCTGAGAATATCTGAGAACGATTGGAGACATGGAGGGGAATTTGCCAAGTTGGGGGTGGAGCTATGTGGTTCTCTTTTAAGGAGGCAGGGAGGGCACCGAGGGCGTAAAATCTCTTGGTTGTGTCTTCCTCGGAGCCATACATGAGGGAGTAAAAGCTGTCAGCCTTAACTATGTCAGTTTGTGTAACTTCGAACCTCAAACTTGATGAGCTTGAAACCAAATGTAGAGATTACACATACATGTTCATCCATCAATTTCCAAAAATCCTCTTCAAAGAAAAACCGCACATACCCGAGTCTTTCGAACCTTCATTCTTGCTCTGTCACCTGCCTTACCAGGTACAAATCAAATCGCATTCCTGGCGGGGCATATGGAACTGCCGAAAAGGTACTTGAATGAAATCTGGTAGGATGATAATTGATCAGTTGCGACAAGAAAAGGCTGCCAAAATCATGGCCTACCGCATCGACTTTCTCAATGTTTTCGTGATTGAGTAGCTCAGCAATGTCTGCAGCCATGGTTTTGAAAATATAAGGCTCTAGCGTGTCGGGTTATCAGTACCGCCGTAGCCTAGTAGGTCGGGCGCAGTGATGCAATATCTTTTAGAAGCGAAGTAGGGGATTTGATGAAGCCAGTCATAGGGTTTAGACGGAAAACCATGGAAAAAGAGAATAGTGGATTTGCAAAAGTCGGTCTTGAGAATGTAAACATAGGCACAAGACAAGTCGTGCCAGAAGGCAGGATGACAGTCTTAGAGTTCAAGGGAAATCCTATGGCTGCCATTGCGAGCCTTTGGATCGCACAAGTGGGAATAGTATTTAATTATAAAGAGAAATTTAGTCTAGATAGTTAAGATATGAAGGAGAAACTTTTGCGGGAAGCAAGTGAGTAGGCACTGTGCCGCGCAGATTGTAACTGCCGGTATCTTTCGTGGGAAAATAAAATGACGTAACATAATGAGAGGCTATAGATAATATAATAAAGGCGATGCAATAGAGAATGATCCGCGACATGAGCTGCCATATTCAGAATCTCACACATGGTGATGTGCATACAATTAAGTTGTCGGAGAACCGTAAACTGTCCAACTAAAAATCTACAAGCCCTTCCATATTTACACTGAATCTCGATTCCTCCCTCATGGCAACTTCGCAAAGCCTACTGCGATGACTCTTTAGATCTTATATAGCGTAACCGCTATTTTCTCGCATCATTCTCTAGAATTGTCCAATGTTTTGAGATTTTCGCGAGAATGATCTGAGCCACTCCTTACTTCTGAGCGTTCTCATTGCGTAGCCGTCACTGTTACGCATCGTCAATCCTTGATTGCTACTAGGGACAAGAGACCGTTTCAATATCAAGTGCCTTGTGTGATTTCCCTCAAGCGATGCCGGCCCAAAATCTGTCGATAATTTCCTTGATTTTGATGCGAATGAACTACAAGCCGCGTCAAAGCACAGAAGAAACATGCAGTGCCAAAAATGAAGCTATACCAGGACACACCAGAGCCTGCGTCTACTCAAAATATAACAATAGATATGAAAAGTTGGAAGATGCAACAAATGTTCAGGAGAAGCAAGACCAATATGTGGATAAGTCTCCAGCAAGCGGACTCCAACAAAAATTTAAAAAAGCAATAGCAGCGGATTATGTTGATCTGAGGCATGACCCCGGAAGAGCCAGTTGTAGCAACCCGAATAAAAAAAAAACTAGTTG
The DNA here is from genome assembly GCF_014898465.1 of Botrytis porri. Taxonomy (NCBI): domain Eukaryota; kingdom Fungi; phylum Ascomycota; class Leotiomycetes; order Helotiales; family Sclerotiniaceae; genus Botrytis; species Botrytis porri. Next base: position 1,234,547 of record NW_024066081.1, on the reverse strand, counting down.
GCATATGAGATGAAAGTTTTGTGTGTGAAAATTCTCCGTGCCAGAAATTGGAAAAGCTCTGGCCTTTTGATGGCCTCGAAACTAGATCCATTAGCCAGAAGCAATGCCACGGACGACTTCGTCAGAGCAGAACCCCGATGATATACAGGGAGGAATTGGAGGCCTATATCATATTTCAGCCTTCATCGATCAATCGGAGCAGTCCCTGAGATGAAACCCATTAATGCACATGACATTGCGCTGGCAGAATGAAGCTGAATTGCCATGTACTTTTATCTGCCAAAGTCAGCTATTCTTACCACTCTAAACACAAACTCAGTGTTATGCCAAAAATCTTGGCCGATGAACTACGGAGCGTGCGTCTCAACATTGTACCTCAACTTTCATCAATTGTGGCGATTTGAAAATCGAGAGGGAAATGTAGAAAATCTTTGCATTTGGGCAGAGTCCGTACAAGAACTTTGTAGTCGTGTCATAGTTCAATGCTGATTAAGCACCACACGCACATTTCTCTCGAACTTCATCTATCTTCCATCCAAGTTAGAATACAACCTGTGTAGGTTCGCCCGGGGATTGCTATAAATATTGATTCGATAATCAATTGAGCTTATGACACGCTTGCCTCTTCTCGCACATTGCTGTGACCATAACCCACTCTCACCTCTTCTATCTACACACTAGTGAGGACGTGTACAAAGATTCATGAGAAAGAACAGTGAGATGCGAGGCACGAATTAGCTGCCTATGTGAAATCCTGCGAATCCTACAACTGACACTAGTATAGAGTCTAGACAGTCTTGCCAATAGTATTGAGGGCTTTTATTTCTTCCGAGACTTTCGTGTCGTTTAGGCGAATGAAGGATTCCCGATTGTCAAAGAATGGATTCATCAATATAAGAGTGGAAAGAGTGGAAAGAGTGGTAATTGTTTACCCCGCACTGGTCATTTTTCAGTGAGATCGTTCGTTGTAACATTGGATGGCTCGGGTAAGCCATCATAGCTCCGTTGACGGATCTTTCGTCTGTCAGATGGCATGTTTGTTTGGCCTTTCTGGAAACTATCTCTTTTGAGAAGACGCTGCCATGTAATCTTGAGAATTTGATCTCTTAATTCGCCATGACTACGGCTGTGGATATCGAAATCCTCTATATAAAGCTTCGTTGATTGGCGAAGGTATTGCAGATGTATGCTCTCACTTGCCAACGCTCTCCTCTACGATTAGAAGCAAAATGAACATATTACCAACAGTCCAATCAATACCGTAAGTACGAATCTCTCAGCAATTCGACGGTATTAAGGGTAATATGTCGACGGATTTAGCATCAAAATCCACCAATCGTTACAATGAGTGGTTTACAAAGTTAGGTTAGCAACTACAAAACAAATACACGGTAGGCCCACCATAGCACATCGGCTCATTGACTGTTGTATTCTTACATATATCACCACCGTCTCCTACCTGTTTACTCATAAGCGCACGATATCAAAATAATCTCCCATTGAAGCACACCTTTGTTCTGGATATCTTCAAACATTTCTAGGAAGATCAACTCAACATGTCTTCACACGCCCCAAAATTTGATAACAAATGTTACATTACCACCAATTCTCCTGATGGGAAAATCACCACCTTTGTTGATTCCACCTCATTTGTAACGAAGTCGACACATCCCGGGTTGACATCAATGTACGCCTATTCTGCAGCCTCTACACCCTCACTCACCGATGACACCGACCTAAAAGCACATCAAGAAATCACCAAGCAAGAGAAAATAGTCACCTTTCCTTCAGCTGGTGGTAGCGCAGCTGCGTTTTTGCACTTCGATCCTAATCCTAATGGAACCGAGGGGTTTATGCATCGTACACGTACGCTTGATTATGTACATGTAGCGGAGGGAGAAGTGGAGTACTCGGTGAACAGCGGGGAGAAGAAGATTTTCAAAAAGGGAGATGTGGTTATTCAACGGGCGGGATGGCATGCATGGAAAAACGTGAGCAAGACTGAAGGGGTTACTCTTTTTGCTGTTGCAATTGGCGCTGAGGGTGCGACGGAAGGTTTCATGGAGTTTCCAAGTGCGTAGGATGACTTTGGATTGGATAGGGCGACAGACACCTGGTTTGATTCGTTTCTGTGGAAATTTGAAAGGGGGTGGATTTGGTTCTATGTAAGCTACATGCTATTGTTGTGGCGGGGTACTCTCCGACGTGTCAGTATCAGAATGAGAACATGGACTTCGCTTCAAAGTGGTGGGATGTGGTGGTAAGATTACAACACTTGCTAGAGCATGAGTTACTTGAAGAGGTATGAACCGGGCGGAAATGTAATGGCATCAGTCTCTCAATTGCTTTCGAAATATCGAACTTAACGAAGTGACAACCCGCCTTGCAAGTAGCTTGAACAAAGTAATAAAGTATAGAGACAAATGGAAAGAAATCATTGTGTAGGATTGTTTTCATTTGGTGGTGATTTCTGATCAATTGGACCAAATTGATGGTAGTACCCTTACGTCATCGCTCTCCTATCTGCACCAATCAAATCCCATATCACGTGGCTAAATGACCAAACTTTCGTTTTGTTGCACGTCTGAAAAATTGTTCATTTTCTAACTTTACACCACTAGTTTTTGGGACAAATTTACTAAAAATTACATCGACCGGGAATAAGAGCACTTTCCTGGACCTTATTTCCGGTCGTGTCAAATCGTACTTTTTTATATGCTGGCTGAATAGTGGTGGTGTCTCATAAACTCACCGAGCCAGTCTCGATACTTATCAGGTCTGCCCCTCATTTTCACCACAACACAACATCTACCGCCAAACCCCCCCCCCCCCAGATCAAGATGGAGAGCTTCGAAGATATGCAAAGTCGGCATCGTAAAGAACAAAAAGATTTGCAAGGACGTATAACACAAAAGAAGAAAGGCGCATCGAAGAAGACTCGCAAAGGTGTGAACAACGAATGTGAGGAACTGGAACGACAACTGAAGGAACGGCAAGCTCAAGAGATAGCATCCTTGGATGGGGATGCTGTTCCCGATATCGATGATGTTCCAGAACTTGACGAGGAAGCTTCAGAAGCTTCTGCCAATGCGACTGACGTAAATGGTGTCAACAATATTACCGACTCTTTGGAGAAATCCTCAATTACGGAACCAGTACAATCTGAGTCAGGACAGCCTAAAAAACGCAATCGACAAAAAGAAAGGCTTGCCCGAAGAGCAGCAGAACAAGAAGCTGCTATAGAGGAAGCCAAGAAAGAAGCCGCGAATATGCCTGATGAGAAAGAAGTAGAAAGAAAACGAATGCAGGAGGAATTCACTTCAAGAAGCTTACAGGAGAAACAAATTAGACCAGATGGACATTGCCTTTTCTCTGCCATAGCCGATCAATTATCACAAGCTGGAATACCTCTTGGTGCCGAAGCAGAAGGATTGAAGGATGATCAGCGCTACAAAGTGGTCCGCAAAGCAGCCGCAACATACATCGAAGGACATCCAGATGATTTTGTTCCATTCTTAGACGAACCTCTCGAGAATTATGTGCACAAGATTAGAGATACTGCTGAATGGGGTGGTCATCTGGAGCTTCTTGCGCTCGCAAAGACATACAACGTCGAGATTTGCGTGTTACAAAATGGAACTGCCCAGAAGATTGAGCCTGGAACAGACAAACCCGAGACGATTCATCTAGCATACTATCGACATGGATTCGGATTGGGCGAACATTATAACTCTCTTCGAAGAGCACCATAAAAACATCATAACTAAGGAGCACTTGAGTTCTTATTCTAATTATAGGCGGGACTCTATTTAGTGCGACCAAACACTGACCCAATCATTTATCTTGCCATCTGCATCATATCCACCCCTGTTGGTTCTTTTGGGGTGAAAGTGTGCAATACGTCGAAGGCCATTCTTGTGTGGTAGGCCAAGTTTCCCAACTTCTAACTCATAGTCCTCCTCATTATATGGCAATACTTCCCCTGGACGAGACAAATGACCTTCATAAATTCTTGGAGGCATAGCCCATGGCGGTCCACCAATTGATGGAGATTTAGTAGTGGGAAATTCAAGACAGATGAGTCTTCCTTCGGGAGATAGAAGCTCATAATACCGTTTAGACCATGCAGGCCTTAAACTAGGAGGTAATGCACAACCAAACTTTCTCAAGATTTAGTATTCTGGACAATAATAAACTCAGAGAATTACATACCGTGTAATCATAGATCAAATCAAAGTTTTTCTCTCCATTGATGACTGACAAGAAATCATCTTTGAAGAAGTCTCCGGCTATCCACGTAACATTTCCTTTCTCGATTCCGTCTTTTGGTTCATACAGTCCTTTCCCATCTTTCTCCTTTTCGGTGACTCTAGCACCCTGCAAACCAGTCTCGGAAATATCCAGCCCATAAGCATCATAGCCCATAGCACTCAATAGCAAAACGTCATATCCCTTTCCACATCCTGCTACTAAGGCTTTCTTTCTTGAGCCATCAGCTTTCTTCGAAGCTAGATCTTCCCGTTCATTGAGGATATCAATCAGTGCTGGATTAGGTGAATCATTGTCCCATGGAGTCACTTTGTTTTTCCAAAGCTGATCCCATTTCTCGCCATGGTGAGCTGGGTCTTGACCTTCGAATTGGGCCTTAAGAAGAGCACGCGTTTCTGATTGTTCAGTACCATTTCATTTTCTGTTATATGAAAGTTCGGCTTACCGGACAAACTGAGTTCTGATGTCATGTTTATTGCTCTTTCTTTCAATCTTTTTCTTTATTGAATTTCAATGATATCGTCTTATGTAAGTCTCTTTAACAGAAAACTACGACGTGCAGTGAATAAGTTTTCCGCTCGATCAGATGTTTACATCAAGAAAAAACAATGACGAGAGCACAGACCTTGAGAGCTTGTATAGCTGGACCTCGGGAGCCTTTGGTGGGGGCATTTGTGGCTATTGTGGCGCTAATAAGTAAGCAAAGGTTAGGTACCCCTGGTCCTAAATCGAGCCGAGGCTCAGGCAACCCCCGGATAATTGATATGGTACCTTCGATCTACTTCATCATCAACCTCGAATTATTTCATACCTTATTCTTTCACATAACAACATTTCAAAGGAATTCAATAATCATGGATGCCGCAAACCTCTTCAACGTCAAGGTAATCAATCAAGCTCTCCCTTCAGTAATCCATAAACTCACAAAATAAATAGGACAAAGTCGTTCTTGTTACCGGCGGCGCAAAGGGAATCGGACGAATGATATCCGAAGGCTTCGTCACAAATGGAGCCAAAGTCTACATCTCATCCCGCGATGTTAAAGCCTGCGAAGAAGCCTGCAACGAATTGAATGCGTTAGGTACGTCAATATCTCCCAATTGATGCGACACGACCAAGCTAATTCTCTTTTCGTACAGGCAAAGGTTCCGCACACGCCATCCCAGCCGACTTTTACAAACTCGAAGATTGCAAACGCATGGTCGATGAATTACAAAAGAAAGAATCGAAATTACACATTTTGGTCAATAACTCGGGAAGCAATTGGAGAGCTCCTTATGCGGAATTCCCAGATGCAGCGTGGACGAGAGTGTTGACTCTTAATCTCACAAGAGTCTTTACTCTTACCCAAGCTCTCACTCCTCTTATGGAAGCAGCTTCTACCCCTGAAGATCCAGCACGCATCATCAATATCGGTTCCGTAGACGGAATCCGCGTCCCATCTCTCGAAACTTTTTCATACTCGGCAAGTAAAGCAGGATTACATCAATTAAGCCGAGTTCTTGCGAATCATTTGGGAAAGAGAAATATCACGAGTAATGTACTTGCATGTGGACCATTCGAAAGTAAAATGATGGCAGCTACGCTCAAGAATTCTAAAGACGAGATTGTAAGTGGGATTCCGTTGGGGAGAATTGGGAGTAAGGAGGATGTTGCGGGTGCTTGTTTGTTCTTGGCTAGCAAGGCGGGAAGTTATGTTAATGGAGCGACGATCCCGCTGGATGGAGGGAGTTTGGTGGGGAGTAAGTTGTGATTTTTGTGCGGGTGGGGGGGATTTATCATTGTACATTTATTATCTTGGAAGTATAATACGCTATATTAGAAATGTAAGCATATTTTTGTCTATTGGAAGGGATACAATATCGCGTGTTTTCGTACAATGTAATGGGTTGAAATTTTGAGTATCAATATTGGACAGAGTCAAATTCTAAACAATGCAGATATACAAAACAAAGGTCTCTATTGTTCGAGTAAATGAGAAGATCCTACCCCGCTAGTTCCATGTCTCAAAAACAAGTCAAGACTACCAGATAGATCTCTATTCGCTACCCACCAACCCTTATGAACGCATCCATCATCTCTCTCTCTCGTTTCTCCCTTGAGCTATTCCACATCTACATATTCGAAATGCATACCGCTGGGTTGATATCCGCACCTGATCGCTATCTTGAGATGGTTAAAATAGCATAATATGAGGAGACACTTTTCACTGCGGATATCCATTACCATTCTAAAATCTCTGAATATCGAATAGAAAGTCTCGAACCAAAGAACTCTGATTGAATACTGGCTCGGGAATTTGTTGATATATACTATGTTCTGTTTGAGTGTTGAGTAGAAAGTAACAAATACATCGGAAACGAGGAGATTGATTGATTGGCTTGGTCTTTTCTGGGAATAAGTATGTACGGTACGGTATAGGTAGGTGTAATCTCTGGGTTGTCTGCTAGAGGGTATTGGATGGCATGTGGGTTGGGGTATAGTTTTTCTTTTCCTTTGCGCGGCTTATTCTTGGTTCGTGACATTGGGTACCTATCTAGCTTGTAGATGGGATAGTGATGCGGTGGTGTTAGGAGAGTTTGAAGTTTGATTTTGTAGTCATATTGACTTCGTTTGCTAGGAACTCTTTTTGAGATCTATTGACTCTACTAAGTGAACAAAGTGATTCTTAGAAGTTACACTAAGCAATCTTCTTCTTGTGCTTCAAATCCTTCAAATCATCATGTGTGGATACAATGATGCGAGAACTTTTGATTTCCAGTCTAGAAAGCAGTTCCGTATAAGCACGAGCAAAATTAGACGATGTCATTGCTCCTGTCTGAGCCGCTGATGAATCAACTTCAACTCGACAATTAAGGTACATTTCGTTGAAGCGAACGGTCGTATCAGTATTGTCACGGCAGGCTACGTTTGCCATCGAGAAAAGGGGACCTTGTAAGAGAGCGGGTGCTGCGCGAACTGCGATATCACCCTGTACTCCGGTGCAGAGTGTAAAGCTAGTTGCTTTCTCTTGCTCTAGTAGATATGGGATGGTTGCACGGTAAGCGACTTTGGAAGTTAGCGGCCATATTGATGTTGCTGCTACAACTATAGAGATCTTACAAAAGTTTGATTCAAAGTTGACACTCAAGATTTGACGCAATTCTTTGAGGCTTAGTTCAGTCAATGACGTTGCACCGTATGCACCTCCAGCTTCATTGACAGTTATTAAAGGACAAACCCAAGCATATTATGATCTTACCAGCAGAGTAAACATGCTGAAAACTTGGCAGTTTCCCATCGCGAACTTCATTCACCACGGTATGTACTCCTCCTTCTGAGATGATGTCGGCCTCGACAGTTGTGATGCCATTCTTTGTTTCCAAATGTTTAAATAAGTCAACTACCCCACTTTCCGACCACCCCCTCTTTTCGACCACCTCAAAAACCACACCGCTTTGAGTAATTATAAAATTTATACTTTGAATAACTCAACAATGCTTTAATCAATTGATTTGAAATTTTGATATTATTATAATTGTGATATGAAGAATAGATATACCGAAGAAGATATCGCAGAGGCTCTTAGAGCGATTACAAATGGAGCAAGCATACGAAGAGCTAGCTTGGATTATGGTGTTCCACGTATCACACTTCACGATCGAATATATGGTGGAGTTTCGCATCAAAAAGGCGCCCAAATACTTCAAAAGTTATCTCCAATTCAGGAGAATCGACTAGCAGAATGGATATTAGTACAGGAAGCTCTTGGTACTAGCCCTACACATCGTCAAATCAGAGAGATGGCAGAGCACCTCCTTATTGTACGAGGGGAGGATCCCTCACTTGGAAAGAAATGGATACATAGCTTTTTTCGAAGGCATCCTAATATTGGAACTAAGAAGCAACATCAAATCGATTCTGCACGAGTTTCAGGTGCTACATCTGATATTATTAAGAAGTGGTTCCGGAACCTCGCAATCCCTGAAATCAAGGCTATTAAGCCGGCCAACAGATAGAATATGGATGAAGCAGGTATAATGGAGGGTCAGGGTCTTAACGGACTAGTAGTAGGAAGCACTGATCGAAGATTTATTCAAAAAAAGCAACCTGGATCTCGAATTTGGACCTCTTTTATAGAATGCATTTCAGCCAATGGAAAAAGCATTACTCCCCTTGTAATATATAAGGGAAAATCAGTTCAACAACAATGGTTTCCAACAGATTTGACTCTATTCAAGGGTTGGAACTTTACCGCTACAGAAAATGGATGGACTACAGATGCTACAGCTTTAGAATGGCTGAAAAAGATCTATATCCCTCAAACTACCCCTATTCAGCCGGAAAATTCAAGACTCCTCATTTTGGACGGACACGGAAGCCATGAAACTACAGCATTTATGTTAGAATGCTTTAATAACAACATATATCTCTTATTTCTCCCACCACATACGTCACACGTACTACAACCACTCGATTTATCTGTGTTCTCACCCCTAAAAAGTGCATATCGAATCGAACTTAATAAATTAAGTCTATTATCCGATTCCTCACCAATTGGAAAGCGCAATTTCCTTTCTTGCTATCAGAAGGCTAGAATAGAAGGTTTAACTATTCAAAATATCAAGTCTGGGTGGCAAGCTAGTGGTCTTTGGCCCAAAAATATGGCTAAACCTCTTATGAGTCGACTTTTGCTTGAAAATAGCAATAGAGAGGTTTTATCACTTAATCCTGAATCTGATGATGATCCTATTCTTCAATGGAATATATATTCATCGTTTATTCAATGGAAAACCCCTCAAAAAGGAGCCGATATCAGAAAATATAGAGATATAATGATTCAAGAGAAGGAGATCGATTTGCCAACACGAAGATTACTATTTCGCAAGATTATAAAAGGATTCGATGCTAAGGATTATGAACTCTTAGAGGCAGAGAATAAGATTAGAAAGCTAGAATATCAATTAGATGAAGCATTACCTAGAAAAAGGCGAAAGGTTGTGGTATCTCCAAATTCGAAGTTCGCAGGGATTAGAGCTATAAGGCGTACACAAATTGAAGCTGGAGATCGTGAAGATGAGGTAGATGATAGCTCTAGTGCTATAGAAAGTGATTCTACAGGCGATTTCATTGAAGTTCAATAGTTATTGAGTTATTAAAGTTTTAAGTGTAGATAATATGAATTTTTTAGGTGGTCGGAAACAGGGGGTGGTCGGAAAGTGGGGTAGTTGACTTAATTTGTCCGCAGAGGCCTAGTTCCTCAGTATTGCAAGTACATGACGCTTAGATTGCAGCGCTCCAAGTACTGCTACGACACCGATGTTGCCAGTGGCTCTGATAACAAGAACGTTTTCCATATTTTGAACTAATGAATACGTTATTGCAGGAAGTTTGAGAACTTGACGGGATGAATATTTGGAGATGTTGTGTTATGATGAGTTAGGGTAACTTTTACAAACTGCTGAAGAATGCTTCTTATATCAAAAAAGCACATTACCCCTGGTAATCTTGGGCTAAACTCAAAGACCGAGACGGAGGGACTCGAAGGCGAAGGATGATCTTCCGAATGAAGATTGGATAACGTCGGAATAGCTTCCGAGCTCGAGCCGACGACATCATCGGAGCTTCCGAGATTAAAATATCTCTCAACGGAAAGGCCTCCAAGTTTCGTAAGCTGCAAACTTATCGGTGCTTTGGCTCTGCGGCGTAGAGTTATCCCGTCCCCGCCGAGACCTTTAACTCTGAGGATCCATTAATGTGCGGACATATAAAATAAGTTTTACTTCTCTGGCCCCTTGAACTCGCTCTATCTACGCCTTTTTTTCAGTCTTCGTCACTCGCAAAAAAAATCGATGAACAATTTGGATGTTCATTAGACATCTACCAATATCGTCTCAATCCTACAACTTCGACTAGAAACATTATTTCAACAATACATACTCGTTCGGTGTTGTGTACAAGAAAATGGTGGCAGATGAAGAGAAGGTGGAGGCCAACCGGGCAGTCACTCAAGAGACTCAAGACACAAGAAGCACAGCTACTCAAGATGTAGATTCAAACAAAGAGTTTGAATCTCTGAATGAGTCCACCAGTTCAAATCCTGTACGTCAAGAAATTGTCCTGAGCGAAGGATTTAACACGGCATTAGAGCATGCCCCTACGCCCATGGCAGTACCACGATCAAAATGACGAGGACTATTTAGGCTATTGACCATTGTATCAGAAGTCGAAAATCCACCAAGCTACAAAAATAGTACCAAATGGTTGATAACATTCATTGTTGCGGTGGTAGGTGCTGCAGCACCGCTGAGGAGTGCTATATTCTTTCGTGAGTCCTCATTTCTTTCCTATCGCTCCATTGTCAAGATTTGTGCTGATACAAGTGCTAACCCTCCACACAGCTGCAATCATTGAATTATCGGAAGACTTTCCATGCTTCTAAAACTCTCACCAATCTCGCCGTGGCTATGTATCTTTTAGCCATGTCGATATTTCCACTCTGGTGGTCCGCTTTTTCGGAGATATTTGGTCGTCGGACAATGTACTTGATGTATTTCGCGTTTTTCACGTTATGGAGTGCTATCGCAGCAATATCCACTTCCATGGCAATGCTGATCGTAATGATAGTGTTGGGAGGTGGTGCAGCTACCTCTGTTTTGGCTATGGGTGCAGGAACCATTGCGGATATTTGGGAATCAAAGGAGCGTGGACGTGTGATGGGGATATTCTTCCTTGGTCCTATGTTGGGACCGCTTCTAGCTCTAATTATTGGTGGAGCAGTAGCAGAGAAATGGGGCTGGCGAAGTACCTAATGGTTCTAGACTATATTCGGAGGAGTATTGTTGATTCTGTTGTTATTCTGCCTCCTAGAGACACTCGCAAGACGAGCCCCAGTCGTCGAGGAACTCCTGATGGGAACATGCCATCTCATTAACCCAAGTCTCCTCTGCCAACTTCAAAATCCCTGCAACGAACAATGAAAAAGGTGGTAGTCAGTTTAAAAAAAGTTCATGATTGATCCACTAAAGATATTGGGCTATCTTCGATTTCCAGCCGTTTCAGTCACAGTCTACATCGGCAGCATAACTTTTGGATCCTTATACATATTGAACATTGCCATACAGAAGACATTCGGAGAAGAGCCATACAATATCTTCGGGGTAGTAGTCGGGCTGACATATATCCCAGGCTCAGTAGGCTACATTGTTGCAGGCTTTGTGGGAGGAACATGGTCGGATGCTATCATGCATCGAGAAGCTCGTGCTGCAGGTCGATTGATGAATCTGGAAAACTTATTCTGCGACCAGAAGATCGCATGAGAGAAAATGTTTTGCTTGCTGCTGCTATTAATCCTGCTGGCCTTTTATGGTTTGGATGGACTGCAGAGAAGGGAGTTCATTGGATTGTCCCTTTGATTGCGAATTTCTTCTTTGGGTTTGGAACTATGATTATTTATTCCACTGTAACTACTATGTCAGTATCCTCCTTCATGAATCATGACATCAATAAGCCATTGCGAGATTCCTTAACTAATCCACAAATAGGCTCACAGAGTTTCTCCCTAAGCGAAGTTCAAGTGGTGTAGCAGTGAGCACATTTGTGCGGACAATTTTCAGCTGTGTTGGATCAGTAATTGCGCAACCTTTGCTACAAGCTATTGGAGATGGATGGTTATTTACGATACTAGCCACTGTTGGATGGATCAGTGCTTTCTCAGTTGTTTGGGCTATGAAAATAATTGGGCTTAGATGGCAGGTTGAGATGAGGAAGAAGTTGACTTTATTTCCCAAGGCTGGCGCCGATAGCCCCACCCGTTAATGCGATGACCTAAACCCAAGCTAAGCTCCTACTCAATTTAGCTCAAGCAAAGGCTAAAAAATCAAACTTAGTTAATTTTATTTTCATTTGCTTCGCACGTGGAAACTTCATGCTATCTTTTTATATTGCCATTTTCTAAATTCCTAAAGTGTATCTGCTGTCGCTTCCATCGAATAAATCCCGAGACTGCCTACCCAACTACAGTAACGAGAAATCCATAAGCGAATCCAAGTGAAACTACCATCACCAGTCCACTATATACCTATGCCTAATCACACCAACTCGCTCATCAAATCAATAAGATGTCCCCTCCCGCAAGCACAAAGACTAATCTACAGGAAAAAGTAAGTTCAAAAGTAAAGGTAGCCAGAAGTCTCATCTCTCGTCTATATCGCCGTTTGCTTTCCATCTTGGTTATCGTTTTTGCTGTCGAAGTTTCGATCTATGGCTATCACCTTGTAGTATTCTCAGTGAAGCCCAACGCTGTCGATCTTGATCTCTCAACTAGTAATGCATTCCTCCACGAATTTCATCAACTGCCTATATTCGTGCCATAGAGAAGTTTTCTTCGTCGCATAAACCTTAGAAGTTAGAAATATCGTGACGCACCTACCATGCCGAACCTTGAGCGTTCGTTATTGATTTTTTTTTAGCTACACTTAGAAGCAAGTCCCTCCAGGAGTCATCTTATAAACGACAATTCATTTCCATTGTACGCTAAATCAAGATCCTTCACTATAACCTTTAATCTCTCGGATATGTATATACTCCACATTGTATCTTAGCAATCGGGAGTCAAGCTCCATATTCCGAGAAGGGATATGAATCCACCTTTCTGATTTTCTTTTCGCTTCAAATAAGATTAAGATTTGTCAAGACATCACGTTCAAAATGTTAGTCGTATGTTTCAAACGATTTGATATTCGGGAATACCGAGAAGCTATCTTCGTTGTAATCTTCCACAATCTATATCTAATATCACATCCTCCCATTCACTTCCTAAACCGCGTCTGCTTGAAGTATTCGAATGATATGTTTTCTTAGCTGACAAACCATTCCATCTTTCTCCAAGCATCCCATCGAACTATCGTTATAATGCTACGATATATTCCTGAACTCTTTTATAGAGATTTGTAGGCTGGAAAGATAGTAAAGGTGTTTGATCTGTAGAAAAAGTATTGTAGGAGTATGTGAAAAAAAAAATTATTGCACGAACACAACATCAAACAACAAATACCGTCTCAAAATTCCACTTAAGGGCGAGGAATTTGATATGAGAGACTTATTAATACTCCGGTCTATCATCATACGATCTCAATATAAACCCAACATGCCTTCACAACCTCCGCTCCTATTTTTGAAAAAAAGGAAGTTAAGAGAATTATTATTGTCGTCTAATTTGTTGTTGTTATAGAATATTCGTCATTCTCACCGTCGCTTTGTAGTCAGTTCAGTCTCGAGATTGTAATTATAATATGTGTGCCAAATTCGAACCGTCTATTTCCAATGCAAACGGGCATCCATTACAAGTTCACCAAATCATAATGTAGATAAATACCCACGAGCACCCAAGCACCTTGATCGTCATACCTCTGGACCTCTAATCAAATAATCAGAAAGAGGTTTACAAACGAAGTAAATTTATAGGTGAGAATCGGTTCTTTTTCATGTGCTCGTGTATGCATGCGACTCCATCTCTCAGAACATGCGACTTCGATGCATCTTTGTGGTTAATTACGAGGGGAAAAATCTGTTAATTTGTTGTATTTTGGCAGGTGAAGATATATAAGTACCCGAGCCACTGATAAGTTTTGATCTGTAGAAGACAGAATCTCGTGTCCTATACATCCGCATTAAGGTTTAGGTAACTAGATGAAACGGGAAGTTTAGGAAGTAGATTCGTAAATGTGTGCGGAGGATGGGAGTTTGTTTGGCCAGAGACTTTCGATGCGCCCGTTGTTGCTGCTATGGTATTTTGTCGTCAATGTATTGATTGACCATGCATATACATCTATTGTCGTCATAACACACATCTCTCGACAGCAAAAAGTACGTTCCTTAACATGCCGATTCAATGAGTATGTGATAAGTATCCATATTTTTATTTTATACCTTCACTCCTACAGAAAGAAGGGTTTGTGTAGTTGAGGATAATCCACCTAAGAACTTTGTAAGCGTCTAAGTATCATCTTGAGATTCTGGAAGAGATGTGTTAGAGAATGAATAGAGTGCTTTTATAGACGTTTTTGAGAATTCATTTGTCACTAAAGTGTATGTATCGAAACGAAACAGATATCCATGATCCAGATATTGAACCCGCATTCCTCTCCAATCTATCCCGCTCATAGCCACCGCGTCATCCTCGCAATATATAAACTCCTCATCTTGTAGAAACTTCAATCTTACGAAAACAAGCCATCAGACATACATTGTTCTACAGGCGACTAATCACTGATCAATATCTTCAATCCCCCGTGCGTGCGAACCTTGACGAATATCCATACAACCACAGCCCCAATGTTTGCGTTTCCATCTCGATTTACTTCCTTCACATATACTACCAATCAATCAATCAACTTCCAAATTCTCGTCATGAAACCTAAATCTCAAAGTAATCGACAACAAAAGTCTATTCACAACAGAAAGAAAAAGAAGACAAGTGAATCATGAGAATAAGATCAAAGCTGTCTCATAATCTTCCCACTGCCTTTCAAGTTCGTAAAGACGACGTGACGCTACCACAGAATCGAAACAACGGCCTGATTACCATTTCTCTCTGGTTTACGTCCTGCATGTCGAACATTAGATCGAAGTTGGTCCTTGATTCTTGTGGTTAAGTAAATGGCTAGCTTCTACATCTGATTTGTACGTTGATACCTAGCCATAGGTAGAGCAATTTTTTCTTTGAATCGATCCATGTACCTTTCGAAGCTAAGGAAATCCACTAGGATATTTGGGGCTCCGGGAAGAGTATTTAATGGGGCGCTTTTGTTCTTTGATGTAAGAGTGAAATATTGTGTAGGGGAGCTTGATACAGAATTGCAGGAGTTTTGGTGGTCACGTACGTTACATGTATCGGTCGATCAATTGCTTGATCATTATAGCTTCAGATAAGCGTTGATTCTATGGGCTATGAATTTGGGATAGAGATGGTTGTTGTTACAATACTTATTGATTATTGTCATTCTCGAAATCATTCCTTGCATTGCCATCTTTGTTGCGCACACGCGTTACAACACCCCTTCTCTGAGAGGAACCAAAAAGCTAGTGCGAATACAAGATAATATCAATATGCCATTTTTTAAGAGAGGCACAAAACCTTCATGATTTCAATTGGGTAGCAGACTTTGTTACTATTTGAATGATATGTAGTCTTCTTTATATAAGAATATTGGGAATCTAAGTATCTAGAGTGTGTCCCCTATCAAGTTCCTACCCAATCCCGGGACTTCAATGCTCGATATCTGATATCAGATTACAGTATAAAGAGACACAGAGAGAGTATCGAAAGTAAAATAACCATAGATGGGCGAGCTTGAACTCGTTTCAGGGGTGCGGCTTTCACAATTGTGAGAATATGAGAGTATGCAGATTCTGCTATTATGTGGATAGAAGCTTTGAGTCTCGGATATCTGATTTTTTGAACTTTAGGGAGATTCGATGATGATAAATATGAGTATATCTATTCACCACGACTATTCATTCATTCATTCATTCACCTAGCTATAAATCTAAACACAGACATAAACATAAACAAACAATCACACCCCTTTCTCATTTCATCAACCACTCCCAAGATCCCACCATTGAGTAGGTACCTAGCTATTCATCCCAACTTTCCCCTCCTAAACTCGAACACTGACCTACCTACCTAACCACAATAAACTCGAGATACCGGTATCCCTCTCTACCTCAAAACTGTACAAATTGCAAGAGAAAAGGCTCGATCGACCAAAAAACAAAGTTTCGAGATGATGTCATGTAATTTAAGTAACTTATTCTCCGAGGAAATTAGATGATACAATAGCAGTGCGGTACATGGGATGGGATGAGATGAGATGAGATGAGATGCGAACTCCATCAATAAAAATCACGGTAGTGCGGGGTAACGAGGTAGAGATCTATGATGAGTGGATGAATGGGAAGAAGGGAGGAGAGAAAGAAGGTGGGAATAGCTTCGTGGGATTATTGAGTATGCGGGTTTGTGTGTAGGTTGAGTGTGTGATTTTATTGATGATAGGTTGATACGTTGGTATTGAGTGATGAAAACGAATGAACCCCTCAAAATACAATTATTGTGCATCACATCCCAGCCACGAAATCCATTGTGACCTCCTTTTATATACCTACCTACTACTTATTACTATCAAATATCTACAATGTAAAACATTGCGGTATAACTTCAATAGCTTATAAAAATCGCATCTCTTAGTCTAAAACCTGTATATAAGTATTCTATGGATAACTAACATAACCAAACTCCCAAGTGCAGTCAAAATATTCCCAGCCATTTCATTCATCACAACTCCCTGTCAAATAAACCTCGTTGTCACAGAAACCAGATTTTTACTTCTGTCCTTCATTCGAGCTAAATTCTAACTTTCTCGACATCCTATCCTGATTCCTGACATTGACAAGTGATGTGTGAACGAACAGACACTTATCAGCCGCTATGATTAGAGATCAAACGCTCCCATCCTTTCAACGGTCAACGGTCCGTCATCCATGTCCGATTGACACAATTGATTGCTGACCAATGAGATGGGGGACGTTTGGATTCGGATGATGTGGAATTATGAATTATGAATTATTTTGTGTGGGATACTGTACTAAGAAGGAGGAGGGAGATGGGTAGGAGCTAGATCAGAAGCATGTGCCTTGGAATAATGTCGATGGCTGTGATGGAAATTTTGGGGGTTGGGAATACAACCGTGCTACTTTGGATGGTTGGGTTGTACGGAGTAGTACTTGATTGTAGATGGTACGAATTAGAATCAACGAGTGAGAGAGGAATAGATGTGAATGTAATGATTATGAGAAAGGAAAGTATGTACGTACAAGGTCACACAGAGAGGAGGAGAAATGGTTGGGTAGATAGTGATAACTAACTAGTCTGTATATGATGGATATATTTATTGGTTGTGCCCCTTATATTTTTATGGTCGCTTGGGGTAATAACATTTGTTAAGGTTAGATAGGTAGTAATTATCAAGTAGGTAATGAAGCTCAGTTGATGTTTTTGTACTTCCTCGGATTCTTGCATGGGACGAATGCTGACTTGACTGGATTGAACTGGGAGATGAGAGGTCAGGTAGGGAAGTACTGGGTGTATGTGTGTATGGATTATATGGAGGTGGCGAGAGAGCCTTGTCACAAGCCGCTATATAATACTTGTGAGGGAGGTAATTGATGTTGTGATAGTGTTGTGATACTTGTGTGATAGCATTTGGAGATTTGCATTTGGGGGTTTAGGTTAGTGTAAGGGATTGAAGGGATTGAAGGGATTGAAGGGAAGGTTATGGTTTGATGGGATTAGCTAGTAATGTCTACTAATAAATAGAGACGGAAGTATAAAATGACAATCAGAGAAGCTTCCGTCTGCTTCAACACGAGCCAAATGATATTGACATTGCTTTGGGCACCGTTTCTCACGGGTTTGGGTTGAGGCAGTTTCGGAAGTATTATTATTAAGTATAAGTTAATAAATAACTATTGTGATGGTGATTATTTTGATTCAATACCCAATTAATTATATCTATTCATCCCATTACTACCTACAAAGTAGACAATTGATAAGAACCTTCTTCCCGTCAAAAATGTCAAAGCTCTATCTATCAAAAAAATTATACCTACCTAGAATGCTAGATAGATCCATAGATAATTAGCTTCGATACCCCTTCAAGAGAGAGAAGAGAAAGGCGGTAACCTCATAATAGTTGGAATATTAAAAATCATCATGGACTCGTGAACTTTGAACTTTGGTAACTCTTGTAACTACCTACGAAGTACACCTTACCCTACCTATCACAATTCACCATCGATCTCTACCTCTCCTTCTTCTCACTGCCTCCAATTCTAATAGTAATAGGTACTCGGTCGCAATCGCAATCAAAATATCTCGTACACACCATCATCATCTCATCTATCCTTGGCCTTGTGTTTGAATCATATCATCCTAGGATCCTTACTACCTATCTCATACCTACTGTGGCCTGGTCTTCTTAACATACCTACGACCTATCTCTCCATCGTCAGCTTCTACCACACTACACACAAGGTACTATCCCATCTATCACATCAATTCACAGTAAACATCCCGAGAGAATTGATCGATCATCCAAAGTACAGAGTACGACGGTAACAGCGTCAACATTCAATTGGTTCATAGAAATCCTTCACCCCCAAATTTAATCTCTTCCAGCTAATTTTTGATTGGATCAGAACGTATCAAACAATCCGAGCTGCATAAAACAAAAATCGCCAACGCACAACTTCCCTTCCATCCAGCCTATTTCGAAAAGATCAACCCCAATTATCTCCATAATAATAGAGCTTCACATCAACTCGCAATTATCCTCGGTGCCTGGATAATATCCCGCAGAAGGTCGATTGGTTTCTCGGGCGCTTTAATCTTCGCATTCTCTAATTTTTTCCTACGTTTTACCTCTTAATTCGCGTGACAACTGCAGAAGGGAAAAGCCTCAGCTGCATCCTGGGGGGCTGAGGACCAAGCATTCGATACCAGCATTCGAAAGATCAACTCAATTCATCTTTTTTCTCCAATTTTCTTACCGGCATTTCTTGTACATTACACAAACCATTCGATACCCCCCCCCATTCCATATTTACCGCTGATGCATCCCTCCGTTCGTCTATTCGAATTGTGAGGAGTTATCATAATGGGTGTCGATTCGAGAAAATCAAGAGCTCCCCCTCTCCCTGCGCCAACGGAAACAAGTACTGCGGATAGTGACGCCGAGAACGAAAACGAGACGACTGAGCTTGGATCAAGAGTTACGGACAAGAGTACATACACAATCCCTGATGACGGTGCTCCAGTCACCATAGCTACTCGAAAGAAGAAGAAGCACGATAGTTTAAGTAGTTTATCAAACAACAAGTCTCAAACGTCATTGTTGATTGAGTATTTTGAGGGTGGAAAAGAAGATAGAAGTCGAAGGCCATCGGTTCGTGTCAAAGTTACACCATCATCGAAACACCGAAGCAAGTCAGCTCACGACCACATTCAGATTACGGAATCCAGAAAAGGTTCCCGAAGGCCATCATATACCCAGCGTATCTCCTTATCGGATGTCAACAGGGAAACCCACAAATCTGCGCCAGAAGACGAAGCCAGCATGAGTTCCTTTAGATCGATGACTGAAGAATCCAACGTCACTTCCAGGAGTGGTGGTAGACCGATCGAAGTTGAAATAATGAGACATGGAAGTCCGCTGATACCCACAGAGTTAGGATCGAAAAGTGTTTTGTATAATGCTTCAGAAATTTCATCAATGCCTGCCGATAGTTTCCTCGATGGACATACAAGATCTCCGGAGCGAAGACGTAGCCGAAGCTTGACTAGAGAAGAACCTTTGGTTGCCGCTGCGGCTAGCGGCCTGGCTCCTAGTGCTGGATCGGAAAAATCAAGAACGCCATCACGTCGAAGAAGTCGAAGTCTGAGCCGAGAACGAATAGTGGCACAAAAAGCCATGTCAAAGGTTCGAGGTGACAGATCAGAACATCGAAGAAAGCAACGAAGAAGTCGAAGTCGAAGTGTTAGTGGTGAGAAGCTTACAGAAGGGATCAAGTCACCACGAAGAAGATCAAGTCGAAGCCAAGCCGAAGAATCTTTAATGTCCGGAGCCGATTCGGGTCTTCTAGATTCCCAGATTAGTCGCAATTCTGATAGACTTTCCGTTAGATCTGGAGCTTCCAAAAATTCTTCCATCAACAATCCCAAGTTACTAGAGACTGTTGAAGATGCCATCCGTCGTCTGATCTTACCCGAACTATCAGCATTGAAGAGAGAATCAAGTAAGCGTACAGAGCGTCGCAGTTCTGTCGGAAGTGGTATATCCAGCATTTCAGGAGGGCCAAAGGTTACACTTAATGATGGAGAGGTTATCTCGGGGAAGAGCCGAAGAGACCAGGCGAGGGATTCGGACTCACCACGAAGTTTCGAACGGGGCGCATCGGAAGAAACTGTTGTGCATAATGAAAAGGTGAAGAAGAAGAAGAGTCGAGGTCTTGAAACCGCCGCATTGGGCGCTGGGGTGGGTGCCTTGACAGCAGCTGCTTTACAGAAACATCAATCACAAGAATCGGTAATTGATGAAAAGAAAGAACGACGACGCAGGAGAAAAAATCACAGCCGTGGCAACAGCTTAGGGGGCGAGCTTTCACCTACAGAAGAGAGAGATAGTCTTAGTCTGGCGCCTCCTATGCCACTAATGAGCGCGATCAACGCATCCGATATCACCAGAACCTCGATCTTATCAGCAGAGTCTGAAAGGCCTCACTCCGCTAGCTCACAGCGTGTGACTCCTGTTCAAGAGGTGACTGCTCGAAAAGACGTTACTTCGCCAGCTTCTCGAACACCAAATCGAACACCGATTAATCTGCAACACGGCTTGGGTACTCAGCATTCCAACTTCTCCCGTGGAAACCTTAGTCTTCATAGTCAAAATAGTGACCAGCAGTTACGTGGACAGGAATTTGAATTGGATGAAAATGGAAGAAAGGTACCCATGCGGGAATTCTACGACCACGGTCTCGACGATTCAATGGGTTCAGAGGAACACAACGGAGGTCAGTCGAATACAGTTAAAGCTGGTCTTGCTGGTGCTGCCGCGGGCGCTGGTATGGCGGCAATTCATCATCACAACGAACAGGATACCCCTGATGATGAAGATTCAGAACTGCTTGAAGCCGAGCCACAACATCCTTATTACCAAAACACCCAGGAAGTACCTCCTCCACTCAGATACGTTCCTTACGGCCACGAAAGACGTGGGCTGAGTCCAATCCAGAGTGTCTCAGGCTATACCGAAAATGAAGACGGGCCACCTCAAGATCAACGAGACTCCAGGTTGACTCAGAGCACCGCGTCATACTCCTCATTGGCAAAGACTGCTCAGCACAACCAGTCCATGAAGTCACTTGAATCCTCTGAAAATATTCAAAACCGTCATGACTTTTCGGAAGTCCGAACAGGTGGACTGTCTGATTCAGAGCTTACCCAAGATGGAGATGTCCAATACTGGGAAGAACAGCATCAAGAGAATGATCGAAATCGCGATTTTGACTCCGAATTGAGCCTTGAAAACAAGCGAATGACCAACTTTACCGACGACAGCTTTGATGCTCGAGATGTCTCAACTGGTCAGAATATTCAGGGTGTCGGCGGGAAACCAAATTTCGTCAATACACCCATAGGAGTCGAATCGCATGTTGCTTCATTGGTTAATGCTTCTGAAGTCACCGGTACTAATTCATACCCCGGAAGCAGTAGCCAGGTTAATCGCAAGGCTTCATACGATTCTTTTGACGATGAGTCGGAAAGAAACTTCACAAGCCGTGGCGACAGCCCTGCGAAATCACAGAGCCCTACGAAGTATGACAAGGAGTATGATATCGATGAGAATGGAAGAAAGGTTGAGATGTCAAAGGCAAATACCAAGGAGAAGCTGGGAGCTGGCGCGCTGGGAGCTGCAGCTGCAGCACTTTTGGCCAAGGCCCGTGAAAGAATGAACAACAATAATGACGCAGACAATCTCAAGTATGAGGAACGCAAAGAGGACACTGGAGCACCACTACAGAAGTCATTCAAGGATCGTACATCAGACGGACAAAAACTTTCTTCTCCTCGCCACAGTATTGACAACCTGAGCGAAATCAGTCAATTGACTGATCAACCTAAGATGTCTGCAAGTGGTCTTCCAGATATGCATGACCCAATGCCTGAGATTGGTTATGGAGATGATGCATCGGAAGTGACAACAAACCCATCCATCATTCAAGGGCCCATTGGCAGTACTCAACAAGGAAGTCGTGATCACTGGCCAAATCAAGTTACTCCACCACAAGCTAAGCGTACTCAGAGCTCCGACTCTGCATCTGCTCTTCATGAGGCAGAAGCTGCATTGATTGATGCCGCTACTGGCGCAGGAGTTTCTGCTGCTGTGGCTGGCCACAGCAGAGAGGTCAGTGGTGAGCATGAGGATGAGTGGGGAAGAACTTCTGGAGAAAGAAAGCGTGATACTCTCGTTACAAATCCCTATGAAGATACAAGTCCAATTGCTGCTCTTGGTAATGGTACCGGCCTTGATCGCGAGCTTTTGAATCAAGCTGGTTTCCAAAATGCCAGTCGAGCATACAATGACAAGCTCTACGCTGGTAGTCCCAACGGCTTACACAAGGATGAGGGATACATCTCATCCGCTCCCAATGCTCGTTCAGCTGGCGGTCAGACTCCAGAACAGCACGTCAACAAAGGAAAAGGAGTGGACTTCATGGATCATGAATTAGGGAATGCAACAGATGCATTGAACGGTGACCAATTCCATCCTGGCCACTCTCGACATCTTAGTGGTATGTCACAAGGAATGGGATCTCCATTATATGACAGTTCAACTGGTAACGGTATTGATCGCATTCAATCCAAGGATATCGTTGCTTTGATGGATCATCTCACTGTTCGCGATGCTCAACGTAGTGCTCGTGATACAGAAATTCTCGTCACCCTTGTTCGAGCCGCTGCTGAAATGAGAAATTCCTTTGAGGATATGAAGAGATTGCTTGCCGATACTGAAGATGTCATTATCACAGAAGTACAAGGTAATACCGAAAAGTCGGTTCAAAAAGTCATCAATGGGCCACGACCTCTACCTCAAAGTGCACCTCGCTCAATTAGATCCGCCGAGTTGTATGAAGATCTCCCTACGAAGCGAAGAAATGTTTTCCGCAGAGCTTTGAAAGGTCTAAGCAAGAGAAGTACAAATGATCTTGGAAAGATTGAAGATATGCTTGTTCAATTACTTGGTGATGTTGAAGGTCTGAAAGTTGCTCAAGGTCTTCAGAATGGTACTTTGGATTACGATGATTTCCCTGAAGGACGCTCTGAACAAGATCGTGGTTATGTACCTGAGGGTAATGCCGGTACTTCTACTGCAAGCCACGGAAGTCAATCTGGACCCCTTTCCATCCAACCCTCCCAATCTCGCAACACAAACCGAGGATTTGATGGACGTAAATTTTCGGATCATCGAATTAGCACAGTACCTGAAGATGATGAGGATGAAGATGAGGATGAGCTTAGTCCACACGAGCAGGAAGTTCTTAACAACCAATTTGAGAATGATGCGGATCTTCTCACTCCAACTCGTGAGACTTTCCGCGAACGTGGAGAGTCTCTGCCATTAGACACACCTCCTCAACAATACAAGGCATCTGGTTCTTTAAGCAATGATAATACTCCTCGGACTGAGACGGATAAGAACAAGAAACACAAGTCAAGTAGTTCTTCTGGTTGGATTCCTAAAGTATCTCGATGGTCTGAGACTACCGCATCAACTGTGTTTAAGGGTTTCCGAAATAGTGGTCGTAAGAGCGGTAGCAAGGAGCCTGAACATTACAATTCACCTCCATCAAGATCGGACTCTGGACTTGGCACATATCAAACCGAACAAGAACAAACTGATCAAGACCGAGAGCGAGATTATGATCATGATAAGTTCATTGAGCCTACACGTGTTGAATCACCTGCGACCCCCAGATCTGTTAGATCACTCGCTAGATCCGATGATAAATTACACTCTGGCTTCTCTTCAGAACAACTTCATCAACAATTTTTGAAGGAGGAGATCCCTCTCAGTCTTCTACCTGGTGTCTTGCCAGGTGTCGAAGATCCAAAATATAAAGCTCATCGAAATTCCTTGAACCTTCAACATCCACAACCTCGTCAAGGTCCAACACACCGTTACCAAACTCATCTTGAATCACAAGCTCAAAACTTTGATCAACCTCCACCAATGTCTCCTTCATCCATCAATTGGGGTTCATCAACTAGCATCAATCGTTTACCACCTAACGCAAACCATCGTTATAGTCAAGCAACAACTAATACTGATGGAAGACTCTCCCCAATTTCTGATGGTGGATATTCAGATCGTTCTGCTTCAGGTCAAGCTCCTGCCAGACCTCCCAAGGAACCAATAGTTCCTGAAAAGCCACTCAACATTCGCAACAAATCTGCCAAACCAAGTCCTTTGAGTAATGAACATTTGCAAGATGATAATGGGGATGCCAATCCTCAGTCTGCTTCTAGAAGATTGAGTGGTGCTTTGGGTGTTCCAACGAGAAAACCTACTGGTCCAAGAAGTATGAGTGTGACTAGTAAGGGTGGAGAATTGAGTAGGGATGAGACAGTTATCAGAAGAAATGTTAAGAGAAGTATGTGAATCAATCCGATATCATCTGGGTCATATGTGCTAATTAAACCATAGATACATTTGGTAGTATTGCCAGCAATCATAGTGGCGAGTCAGAAACTTTTTAAGTTTAAACAAAAATTTGGGCGTGCGTTGCGAGCGATGTGTTAGCGAATTACTTAGAATACCCCCCGTTACAATTACAGGAACAAAACAAAATAACAACAATACGAAATAATAATACTTTTGCGAAAAGGTGGACTCGGTTGAATGGTATGGATGGGGATTGGGGATGGAGGAATGGATTTCTTACGGGGTGGGATGATGAGAGGACGAGGAATATGGATGGAGATCATGATGATGGTGATGGGAGCAGAGTGCTTTGATGATTTATTGGGCTTGCGCATTTTCGCTCTCAATGGATATGATATGATTTGGGATTTCATAATATGAAAGGGAGAGACATGATGACATTATGATGAAAATGGATGGATACCTCTTGGTTTTTTTTTTAGTTTCTTGCTCTTTACTTTTTCCCGAAA
This sequence comes from Botrytis porri, assembly GCF_014898465.1. NCBI lineage: Eukaryota > Fungi > Ascomycota > Leotiomycetes > Helotiales > Sclerotiniaceae > Botrytis > Botrytis porri. The sequence goes on along the minus strand of NW_024066081.1, from coordinate 1,209,508 downwards.
TGATGTATGTGTGTGGTGTTTATGCTTCTTGTGTTTAGCTTTTGAGAGGGAGATTTAATATGGAGGGATGAGGATTTGAGTGGGAGTGGAAGGGAGGAAGGGAGATCTCAATAGGATAGATGGGAGAGTGGAGGTGGGGAATGAATGTGATGGAGTGGATATGAATTCATGGGGGGACTTGGATCGGTGTGGATGAGCTGAGCTGAGCTGAGCTGCGCTCAATTGCATACATACATACATAATTATAGATGTGAAATGATATGACATGAAAAGGGTGGTTATCAGTGTTATTAATCTTTTTGTTATATGCTTTTGTGAGTGAGTGTGAGATTTGTTTATGAGTTTAAGTTTGTGGATGAGTTATTCTTCGTATATACCAAAAGTAAAAAGTTTGACAATACTTCCATTTGAAAACAGCCGGATCTTGTATTGAATGTAGTAGAAACACCCAACTCACTCCCTACAAAATGAAGAACCATTTCTTCTCTTTTCAAATTGAAAACCTGACCAAACACTTCCCTGTCTGATGTACATATATACTATAGCGCTATTTATTACTATTACTATTACTATTACTATTCCTAGGTATTTTTAAGTATTTCCCTACCCTTCGCTTCCCTTTGCTTCGTTTCGTTTCGTTTTATTTTGTTTCTCAAACATAAATACAAATATAGATATAAATACAAGTACTTGGAGGTTTATAAGGAAAGGGTTAGTTAATGGAAATTGGTTTTTTTTTGTTTGGTAGTTTCTGGGATGTGGGGTGTTTTTTGGAGATGGGTTGTTTAAAACTGTTTTGAATGCGGGGGTATATATATTTTTTTCCTTGGAGAGGGGGGGAAGGGAGATCATGTGGGGTTTGTATTGGGAGGGGGGAGGGAGAGGAGGGAGAGGAGAGATTTGAGATTTGAGATTTGAGGTTTAGAAGAAGATAGGATGATTTTATTAGATTAAGGACTTAAGGAGAAGGAGGTGAGGAAAGTGAGGGGCGGGATGAAACAGGTGGAGAGTGTAGAAGAGGGGAATTGGGATGGAGGGAATGTGGTTAAGAAAGGAGGCTTATTCTATGCTTATTAGTATTCTTATTGGTTTTATCATGGTGGTTTGAAAAGAGAATAGTACAAACAAGAATAGGAATAAAAATAAAATTTCATACATTTTCCTCTAGATCTTTATATCTACATCTCCACTCTATTTATCTGGAAACTCCTCGCGGGTAAATTCCTTTGATTATGATGATGATGATGTTTATATTCCTCATTCCCTCATTCCCTACTCTTCCTCTTCACCCTGCAAACTTCTTCAACCGCCTTCAAGACCTCTATCCAATTCTTGTTAATAATTCACTATCTTCAATAGCCAATATTTAATATCCAATATCTAACGTTCAATATCCAAATCACCCCCTTCACCTTCCAACACTACCCCCCCCCCCCCCTCGATTTTCACCCCCGAATTCCATCCTCAAATCCCCAAACCAATATGTCGAAAACGTAGTAACACCCCGCATGCGCGATTTCACAACGAATTCTAAGCGAGAATATAATTTGTATAGGTAGGGAGATAGAGGAAGGTGAAAGGGATATAAAGAACTAGGAAATTAGATTGAGGAGTGGAGTTGAGTTTGATGAATAAATGAATGAATAAATAAATATGAAGATGTAGTGATGAGATAGAAGCTGGAGAGGTTAGATAATAATGTAGGAGATCAAATTGATAAAATGGGAGATGATATCACGTAGATATGTTGATATCATAGGAGGGAATGAGTGAGATGGGTATGTGGAGGATATTGAGATCAGTGAGGATTGTGCGGGAGCTGGATATGGATTTGGAGATTGGGTTGAAGGGTTAAAGAATGAATTGAAGGGTTCGAGAATAAAAGTGTGCTGATATAGAAATGAGAGGAGGAGGTTAGTTTGGGGAAGAGGATATCTATCTATGATTTGTTGGACTAAATGCCCGTTTTCAAATCTACATGGTATGTAGAATACCAGCAAAAAATATACAAACCTTTTCGACTATATCTCTCGTCCATTTTCTGGGAGACGGAGGGGTAGTAGTAGGTAGATACAATGGATGGGATAGGATGTGGAGAGGGTTTGCTATTTTATTATGCTATCTTATCTTATATGTTTTTCTATGAAACGCGGGAGATTTGGGAGACATACAATGGAGCTCTCATGAATAGAAATCTAGTGTCAAGATGTGATGATTCTGCGGCTCTGATTGCGGGATAGAAAAGTAGAATTATGATTGATGATATATATAACTAGGTAGACTACTATAAAATTTACTTGATATCTCCCCCGGATTATATACTTCTGTACATGGATGTTCAAGACTTTTGCGATTCTGGTGGGAGAAGAGAGTACTATGATGAATCCCCTCCATCTAATTTAAGGAGTGCTGCAAGATAGCAGGTATGATGATTCGACAGACATGAGACCAATCTGTAATGAATACCACTATGAAAGACAAAAGTTGCACCGGCATGGCTACTTGAAGGTATAGGTATATCTAATAAATCTCAAAAAACTACACTGTGAATGCCTCAAAGGCTTCGTGAAGGAGCCAATAATCGGAAATGTGCAAGCCCACGTTCTATAAAGAAGTCATGAATGATATTATTGTATGCGTAACTATAGGCTTCACTTGAGCATTGAATCAAAGATGGAAGATAGGAAGATGAAGGGGGAAATTCTTCATGGTGAATTTGGCATTGCAAGTTGGGAGGTCAGCTCGAAGACTACCAAGTTTGCAGTGATGAAGGATCGCGCTTGAGCTGAAAACTTGGCTGGGATCTAGCAGCGGTAGTTGAGAGAGATGAAGAAGGGATTCCAGGACTATCGGCGTGGAGTGGAGAATCGAGGAAAATTGGCCTCCGAGGAAATGATTGGAGGGCCTTCGGGAGATAAAGGTTTGATTGAGCACCTGGACTGTGGTAATGAGAGGAGCAGAGTACCTGTTGCAATTTGCAGGACAAATTTTCTGCCTTGGTGAAGTAGGACTATGTAAACGAGGTTTACAGGTCCCAAAATCCAAGGATGTCAGGTCTCGACCTTGCGTTCCAAAATTCTAACGACTTCTCCTAAAAATCTCAATGATGTTTGGTGGAATCTGATGAACAGCTGGCACATGCTGATGTGTATGTGTGACAGTGACGAGATACTTTTCAGAACATGCATCTGAGTATCCAGTTCATTCACTTGAACCAACTCATTTGTACTACCGGGTGTCCCCGTACCTTGTCTATTTTGCATCCTAGAATTTGATCTTTGTGCTTCCAACACCTCTACCTTTGATTTACCTTGCGCTCCTACGGGTACGTGGCTTTTTGAAGACTCCGTAATAATGTATAGTCTGGTATCGTCATTGTATCGGACAAGTACCTAGATGTATCCCTCAACAAATTCACCCACGGACTTACCCTCAACCCGCAAGAAATCTCCGAGAGAAACAGTGGTTGTAAATGTGACGTTGAGTTCTCAAATTGAGGCTCGAAGAACCAGGATACTTTAATCTAAATCCTAATAGTCTATCGGGCCGGTTGATCGGAAAATGCTACATTGAGGGTAGAAAAAAGCAATTCATTCTCGTTCGGAGGAACTTCCCTCTTAATATCTTTCAACTGTAGATACTACCACAGAGTTCTTCAACACAGAAATATACAGGTACAGTGCAATGAAGCAGGTACAAAATTTTAGTGTGAGTGCAAGGAAAAGGTATTGGTGGATGTATTGCATGGCAACCGCTTTCCCTAATGCCGAGGTGGAGAAATATATATTTGCATGAAGCGAACGAACGGGAGTTGGGAGTTATCGTGCTGCACGGACACGGTTACTCAAACGGTTATCCTCAATTTCGGAGGAGCCGCTGGTTGGTGTACACATATAAAGAGGGCAAGGGAGGAAGAAATGGTCCCTGTTATGGTGGTAAGTTGCTTTTGAAAAGAGAAGGCAAGAGATTCCGAGGTTGTAATTTATGGTATGTTTTGTTTTTGATTATTGGAGCGATATATTGAAGAAAGTCCTTGAAGATCTCTCCACGGAGGTAATGGACATTGAAGAAAGTGATACAAGATGAAGACATGCATGTACCAAAACATGAATGAGTGTCGTCACAAGCGCTATTCCAAACACCCGGCAGTTTTGGTGATATTCGAATGTACGAAGTCTGGATGCAGAGTCCAAGAGAATAGAACGAGGTGATTTGATGGATGAAAGACATTCTTCCTGATGTTTCATCCATTCTTTTCATGTTCGGGATTTCCCTCCCAAGGTCAGGAAACTTAAGAAAGAAAAGGAAAGCTTAACCAACCACTCTGTAATTCCTTCTCAGATCCTTTCCTCGTGTCGGTCAACTATTGGAGCAAGAAGACAAAAATCAAGATCTCTGTACCTCAAGCCAAGGACCAACTAATTCGTGAAGCTGGTGGAGAGAAAGCGCAACAAAAGCAATCGAGATCCATCATCCGTCTGTGTATGTCCATTGGTTCGTACGAATAGCGAATGAAAGGAGGATAAGTTTCCAGCACAAGATTGCATTGTCGGTGCACAGTAATGCATGTGGAAGATCTGGTATGTGTGATATACATCTTGAGAAGTTTTGATAACGATCATTGATGGCACGTAAGCCAGAACCTTGCACGTGCCTTGGCAGTTGGCACATGGATGGATCATGGATGGATGGTATTGTTAGAAACAATAGACTTCATCATGTCAATCTAGGGATTTTATGAAACCTTGTCCTAGACTTTAGTGCTGAACGTTGGTTATAAAAGAGATGAACAAAGTTCCAAATTGGTTGGTGCTTGAACCGTCAAAGAGCTATTCGAGAAAATCAAGTGTGTTTCATGTTTATGTTTTCCTAATCTCAAGCTTTTGATTTGTCTACGAGATACTACTGTACAAATCATGGTCACAATACTCACCTTCAGATTGCCATGCTTGCTGACATATACTTTCGTACCATACCATACGATCAATCCACATAATACTCTGCACTCCACTCTTGATGCACCCCGGGGAATCGCATGTTTTCAGCATACCTACTTACAGGATGTGATGCCCAACATATCACACCATCACTATGCAGTACCTGAAGCTGCACGGCCGGGGAAAAGATTTTCTTGTGCCTGTCGTGCGTGCTCTGTGCTGTGTGCAGTGATGGAAGTGTGACTTGGAATACATAGGTACTTCCAAGATAGATATTCCGAGCCTGTGCCTAGGGCTCAATAAATTATCTCCCTAAATTATTTCCTAAGGGTGTAATAAAAATCTAATTTGTCTAGATTGAACGGTTCAACCTCACTTGACAAAGTTTGGTAACACCGTTACTAGGTGGATGTTAGAAGGAGAGACATGTACGGAGTATTAATAACCTAGAAGACTAAGAGGGATATAGGCAAGTCTCGAGTCTTCCGGCTTCTCGAATCGAAATGATTGAGGCTGGCGGTCATCTATCGAGATTCAAGACTCCACCTATTGTCTTTGTCTTTGAAATACACGCAGTAGCTTGCGAAAAACTTGGTTAGACATATCGATGCGATCCAAAGGCCCGGGTCTGATGAAATGTCGATAGGGGGGTTGAAAGAGAGATAGCGGGTACGCTCGGGAATCCCGATACCCCACGAGTTTGTTATTTGGACTGAGGATTTACTACCTTGGAGCTTGTATGTATGTATATCGTTGTAAAGTTTATTGTTAAGAAAGATAGGATAGTTGGAATTTTGAATCCTCAAGTCTCGGGGCCGTTATAGTTCATTATATCATCCTCGTGCCAAAAGGTAATGCAGCCCCGAAGCTAGATGCACATGCCACATAATGATAAACTACATAAGGACTAAACTGGTTTCTTAGCAGCAAGCACGGGTATATGGAGAGTGGAAGTTTCCGAGTCTTATCCGTTGAATGCGAAACTTTGGATGCTTTGGTAACGAAAAAACCACATTTGGAGCAATTCTAAACTGTCCGGGAAGGGCCATTAGAAATGAAAGGTATGTCTCCGTACTAGACCAAGACCTATTCGTGTTAGACTGCAGAGACAATTTTATGTGAAGACCATTTGCTTTTATGATGCTGGGCTCTGTAAGTTATAATTGTGATCAACATATTAACCGGGTTTTCAATCCCAATATGTCTTTGGTATGTGATATTGGGTTGAAGAACTTTTGATGTGCTGGTAAGGTTGTTCTTTTAGCCTGTAAGTGTTGATGGCTACACCTATGGAGGAGTGAAATAGGAAGACATTGTGTGAGTACCGACATGGATAGAGTGGTAGAGTGGTAAAGAGACAATTGACTGGTAGATATACAGAATTCTGGCTGGAAGTCCAACGGGTTGACCTTTGATTGAAATTGCCAACTCAACCAATCGATTGGATATTGAGCTTACAATTAGGTTTGTACTCGAACAATACTCTCAGTCAACCTTGTCGACGGATGGTCTCCGAAAGCCTGTAAAGGTTGTGACTTTGAGGGTTGTATACATGATAATTGGCTTATGTTGGTAAGACGGTAGATATGAATTTGCCAGGTATGAGATTATTCCTATTGATCCTCAACCAATCGATGATGTTAAAATATTTGCAGCTTGGTGAGTTTGGTACCCTTATCAATTTACTTCCAGTTCGTATTGTTTTGGAATCTTGATGCCGAATATCTTCCAAGATTCTTCCATTGTATTCGAGATGGTGTAGCTTTTACTCTGGAGTACTCGGTACGAATGTCATGAACTCCTAAGTGGTGTGTATTATAACTACAACCAATTCGTATCGCAATCTCCTTAGAGTTTTTCCCATCTCTTTTGGTGATATGACATACCCAGTGACAGATCCCCGATGCCCACTATAATTGAAATAAAAATAAATAATACATCTTCTAAGTGGAAAACCAAATGGAGTTGCTAATTACCTACCTCTGGACAGATGAGATGGTGATCAAAGCATCAAAGCGACGCAGCGAGTACTCAGTCTTCGTACCGGTATATCGATTCCTGTCTGTACCCAACACCCAGTGGCAAATCATACCCAGATGAATATGAGATGCCTTTAAATAGGCAATAACATGGAAATCTTATACTCGTTCAAGCCAACTGTCTCGCTAGGTACTGAGTTCTAGATGCTTTTGACATTAAGAAAACGTGAACGGAAGACGGGAGACTAGACGTAGTCGAGAAATGTGCTCCGTATCCTCTACCACACAGACAGATCTTGCATTTTCTCAGGGCAAGTTTACACTCGAGAATGCATATCATTGGAACCCAAGCTCTATTGCACCTCGGCTTGAATGATCTTTTCTGCAGTTCTACCCGGACAAAGCAAAGAAAAGGGAAAGAAGATGCAACAAAAGAAAAGAGACGGAAAACATCGCATCTATAATTTTCAATTGGTTGTAACGACTAAATTTCCGGCGCAAATGATGTTCCAAGCCCCTGACTGGACGCCTCACCAAAATATCCACTTCAATTTCCTCAATATGAAATCCCCGCCACTATCCCATGCATATTCTACTAAACCATATTAATCCATAGTCTGATCTATCTACTAATCATCTTGACTTGCAGTTTTATATCGAAATCCTTGCATAACATTTTGATCCCATCAAACCTTTCAAGAACCAATCCTAGCTAGTCAATCAATCAGGGGACGCAAGAGTCAAGACCATCAACCTCAGTCAAGTTGAAGGGTCCCTTCAGATTGGCCCTGGGCTAAATTCTTAACTTTCTGACCTATGGAGCTCCGAAACTTCTACGAAAGTATGTGCCTTGACGGTTGCTGCTACCCATGGATTGAATATCCACAGGGCATATCCATATCCATAACTGAAGCGTAGGGTATAGTCCGTGTGTTCTTGAATCTCGTGAATCTTCACTTCCTTCACTTTCCTTCTTGCTTGTATATACAATATTTGAGGTTCGATTCAAACCGATACGGCAGTATCGTTAGGTCTCTATTGCTCCGACTCTCGTGTATCTGTTTGGTTTCAGAGTGGGACGACTCCAATAGGACTGGAGGAAAAGAACACAACCGAAAAGGTGGAAGCAGAAGACTTTCCATCATCGTTACACATTTACTTTTGACGTCGCGCAACCAGATATACGGTGTGAGTATTTCTTGTACCTTGGTACTATCCCGCAGCCATACTACCAACCCGAGCTCTCGAAACAAGATGTCTGAGAAGATGTAGTGGTAGCTTGGAAAACATGCGATTGCCATGAAGCAATGCTAATTGATGTCTTTCTCCAGCAACAGAACTCCAGAGTCACCAGAAATTCAACGTCGCCCCTCATTACTTTCATCTTTTTTTTTGTCTCAAGCCCCAAAACCTGGCGTACCTCAAACATCTGAGGCTGAAGTGTATTCGACATGAACTACTAGTCCTAAAAATTCTGTCATAAGCAGTGAAGCAAGGAAACTACGGGACGGAACCAACTGTTATGGAATAAATGCCTGATCAACATATTGCAACAGATATATACGCATGTTGATCGATGTCTTAAAAAGGTATGCGCCGAGGATTTGTCCGTTTGGTATATGGGAGTTGAAAGATTTATTCGTTGGATCAACTTTGTCTTCCAATCCATACTAATGGGCCATTTTCAATTTAGTATCATTATTTGGAAACAATTATACTTTTCTTTGCTTTTTTTCCATTTCATAGGTATTCACTTAAGCAAGCTGAGTTCGGGCACATTAAGAGCAGTTCTCAAGATTCGTCCCATTTAAAGCTTCATATAGCCTCGAAACAAGGTATCCTGGACCTGGTCAAACATCACGTCTAATTGATTACATTTTATCAAAGCGACCCCTTTACAATTTGAAAGCTACGCCGTCTCGAAACTATTTCAATTATCCCCACAAGGATCTCGAGTTTCCCCATACTCCATACAAAGCTTATAGTATCTCGTGAATATACCCAAGGATTACCCGAGCTTTGATCAAGTCAAGTGAATATTGGAAAACACACCATCGAAAAAGCATCAGTTTTCTTAATGCAGTAATTCACTAGATTCAAAGGTGGTTCATGGATGTCCAAGTTTGATCGAAGTCTTGTTCTTTTCTCCTTCCCAAGAATAGACAAACGCATCGTCAATCATGATGAGGGACAATGGATGGGAAACTGAAGATGAGTTTGCGGTGGCAGCTCAATACCACCTCCCTCCTCCAACAGATACACCTTACAGAACACCAGCGCCATCTATTCGCTCAAATCGATCAAACCGCTCAAGACGTTCTTCGAGACAAAAATCGGTATCTCCAGGGCCATCTTCTTCGCCACCACCGCTCCCTCAAGGAGAGAAGCGAATGAGTTGTTCTCTTGACGTTACCAATGATGAAACGTAAGAAGCAAAATGATCCTCGGTGCTAAGTTGAATACTGATAGGATAAACAGGATTTCTATTCTCGACCCAAGACGATTTACACCGACTTTGCACGCTAATTTGGTTGCTGAAATTTTAACCTTACGTAGGGACCAGGAAGAGAAAATCAGAACGATTGAGAGTTTGGAGGAGGCACTTCATGATACTCGTGGAGAACATGAATCTTTACAAGATCGTCTTGCAGACACGTCAAAGGAAAGTCGTACTTTGAAACGTCAACTGGCTTTATTAGAAGGTGGGACCTCGTCTGCTTTATCTGAATTAGCAAAGGAGCGAGATGAAGCAGTCGAAACTACTTCAGAGATGCGCCGCCGATTGGAGACCGTTCAGAAGAAACTCAAAAGTCGAGATGAGGAAGTGGATCGCGTACAAAATCTTTGGGCAAATGACAAGGACAATTGGGATGAAGAGAGGAGAAAGTTGGAAGTAAAGATTCACGTTTCTGAAAACAGACTTAAGACAGTCTTGGATGAGGTCGCCGCATATGAAGCCAGTCGTTCAAGGAACCAACCACAAGTAACCAACCCAGAAGATAAAGACACTGGAAACGAGAGTGATGGTGGTAGTGTTCGAACAATGAGTTTAACCAACAGTTTACGCTTCTCGATGCTCAATGGGCCCAATGGATATGGGGTCACTAAAGGAAATGGTTTGAGCCTTGCCGATGAATTAGATCTCGACGAAAGCGAGACTGATTATGACGGTGGACGTGACAGTCTCATGTCATCCCCAGAGAAGCATCACCGAACTCAAAGTCGTGAAAGTATCCTATTCCGCACTCACCGTAGGAACCAGAGTGGCGACAGTATGAAGCGACCTGGAAGCATTACCCGAGGTAAATCATTACTCAACCAAACCGTCCTCGAGAGGTTAGAAGGACGTATTTCAGAGGATGATGAGGTTGCACCTAAACCAACATTTCAATACGTCGACACTGGCATTCAGTACTCCCCTCCACCATCGCCAAAACTTTCGCCAGTAATTGAAATAGTTTCTGTTATTGAGCCAACAGCGATAGCTGAGCCAGAGATTTCCCACAAATTTGAGGAAGAGCCATCGGTTGAGATATCGAGTAAAGACTGGGAAGTTGGAGCGAACCAGCGAAGGAAGCGTGTGTATACAAATCCTCCTTTGGTCATCGAGCCTCCTAAGAGTTCTCCTATGATATCTTCGGCATCACAAACTGTCGATGAACCTCTCAGCCCCCCGCGAACACCTGTTTTCTCAACCCGAGCTCCACAACCACCACCTTCTCAGTTCATGCCTATTAAAGAGGAGAATAAGATGACATCTGCGTCCACACAGACAGAAGCCGAAGCCGAATCCCGCGAAACACCACCAACATCCACCAAACGTATTCCACCACAAATACCCATTCCATTGATTCAATTGCATCCGCCTTCCTCAGCTCCAGCAACCCCTCGGCAGTCTTTGTTGCCGCAATTCTCGAAAGATGTAGGCTGTCAGGTTTCAATCTCAGCACCCTCTTCAACAAGATCGATGGCTGTACAAACGGAAGAGATCAGGGTCGCTCAACGCTTGAATACTCTTCCAGCTCATCTTCACCCATCTATTATATCGTCTAGCCCTCCATCGCCCGATCTGAAACCCGATGGTCTTCAGTTCTCGCCAATTCCAGATACACTTCCTCCCAAGAATCCCCGTCGCCAAAGCAGTCAACGCAGTATAACAACGCTCCCATCATCGCCACCTTTAATGGAGACAAGAGATGCATATCCGGGTAATAATGACGATGGGCCTTTGGCAAAGGACAGAGGACAGATTAGAAGATCTCATCGCGTCAGTAGTCTCTTCGCAGGCTTCGATGGTGCAAGCTCTGATGAGGTTGATGAATTTGATGATGGTGATGTTAGCGATAATGATTTCAGAACCGCACTTTCTGCTCCAAACGCAACAAAGAAGGATGATAAAAACATGTCACAAGTCTCCAGATCAATTCCACAAAAGATAGAAACCCCCAATATCTTATCTATCAAAATTCCTTCCAATCTAGATGATGAAGAAGATGATCAATTCGATGACGAAATATTGGAGTTGCCACCTAGGACGTCCAACAAAGCCGCTCGCACTCTTGGCCATCCTTTACCAATTATTTCAATGGCTAAACCAGCTCAATTGCATCGTTCAGCTCTTATTCAGAGTGGTGTGAATGCTCACCGTCCCCGACCTGGTAGCTCTGGGGCGATCGAGGAGGTTGCACCCCCATTTCCGATACCTACTAGAGCAAGCTCTCGGAGACCTGGAGCTGCTGCTAGTGCACCCAGCGATGGTAATAGAAGTCCCAGCCACGGCAGAGGATCAAAGCCTTATCGATCTGGTAGTGTTAGCCGAAGTGGCAGTGTTAGAAAAGTTCGATCCGCTGCTGCTATCACGAGGGGTAGGCGTGCTCCACGACGTTCCGAAAGCAGATCACCACCCATGTCACCAACTCTAGAGCCCGAGAGTCCTGGCTTGCCACCGCTCCCACATAACGATATCACGACGCCGCGATTTTCGAGGGATAATGGTAGCGGTCGTTACAGGATGCATAGACAGCAATCATCGACCACAAACACCGCGTTTACTACGAACACTGCTGGATCCTCGGTCATTACTGATACACAAGGTACCAACCAAGCCACAAGTGTAGTAGATGCTATTGCCCAGACAATGGTTGGAGAGTGGATGTTCAAGTACGTTAGAAGACGCAAGTCCTTCGGAATGTCTGATCAAGATGGGGATAATGCTACCAACGGCGCTCGTCACAGGCGATGGGTTTGGCTCGCGCCTTATGAACGAGCTGTCATGTGGAGCAGTAAACAGCCCACATCTGGATCTGCATTGTTGGGCAAAACTGGAAGGAAATGTAAGTTAAGAAATATTCTGTTCTCTAGTTATACTAACTTTAATAGTGACAATTCAATCCGTGTTGGATGTCAAAGATGACAATGCACCACCGAAGGGATCTGGAGGAGTTTTTAATCGTTCGATCCTCATCCTTACACCAGCACGTGCCCTCAAGTTTACTGCTATTTCACGAGAACGACATTATGTCTGGCTTACTGCTCTATCCTTCCTCGCACATTCGTCACAGGCTGTACCCGATGTTATCGCACCCCATCCTGCACAAACCTTGTCTGCCAAAGCTCCTCCACTACCCGACTTCCAGAAGCCCGGTCGTATGCAAAAAACACACAAAATTCGAGACTCGATCAAGGTTGCGAAGGGGAAAAATGCTTTTAATCGTACTGGTCCTGCATCAAATTATTCATCTTCTCAACAAACCGATACAAACACGAGCGTTCGCGACAATGAATCGTTTCATACGAATTCACACTCGGTACGCTCTGACCCTGCAGAGGCACCCGTCGTACCCCGCTTTTCCGAAAGAGGAATGGGTGGTCATGGCAGGAAGCGCAGTAACACTGGCTCACATATACCACCTCCTCTCTCTTTCCGAGGTTTCAGTGCTGGTCATGTACCAACTAATAGCACTGCAGGTATGAGTGACAGAACAACAGGCTCCTCCGAGAATCACAGCTCTTATTCTCAGCCTTCTTCGGTGACAGGATACAATGGACCTAGTAGTCGCTCATCTATTCGTACATCTGATGCCAGTGCACGTCCAGGAGTTGTTGTAAATAACTTCTTCGATGCAGTAGGAACAATGCGAATGGAAGCTTTTATTTCTCCACTAGGTGTTAGGAGATTTGATGATTTTCCCGACGAACAAGACGAAATGGATATGATCAGTTTGCAGCGTCGACGCAGCAGAGATGGAAGCAGAAGAAATAGAAATAAGGAATCTTTTGGTGTTAGTCGAGGTGGCTTTGGTGGGAGAGCAATTGAAGATTGGTACAGCGGAAGTAGAACTGCTGGAGAAGAAGAATGTGGCCATCATGAGTTGGAAGAAAAATCGGAAAGACATGGAAGAGACTCTAGAGATGATCCTTTCAGCAATTTTTGATCTTGTCACTCAGACAGGCAAATCACACTATCGGGTTGTATCTTTTTAAACGATACTACCTATACATTCATTACATTTTCTTGAGTTTGGGATAGGACGGGGTAGGAACGGCTTGGTCTGGTCTGGTGGATCGGGTGGAAAGGGATGATTTTGACAAGGCTTGGCGGAGGGAAACCAGCTGGAACCTTGAGGAGCATCAGGAGATTATGGTAGGAAGGAAATGGCCATTTCTGGAGCTGGGGATTTTTTTGTCAAAGAAGTGGGAACAACAGGCTCGCGCCAACACAACAGATATCACCTCGATTGATATCGATGGGATGCATTTACCAGTAACGTTTTTGTATATTCTACAATTTTCTGCTAGTCAGCAGGCTTTCCTTTTTTTCTCTTTTCTTACTTTCTCGTATTTAGCTACTTTTGTCTTTTCTGTTTTTGATAGGAACTACACTTTTGTTGGATATCCTCTGCGCTTGGTGTTGAAGTGGGAGGATAATCGTATACCCCTTTCTTGGCTTTCGTTGTTTTTTAGCTACGGCTTTGCTTGGGATGCTTACAGTACTCCCTGTTCTATTCTAAAAGTTAGGGGTGGGTGGATGTATTTTCTTGGAATATGGAGAGAGGTGTGGAGAGCAGTGAAGAGGGGTGAAGTGGAATGTTATGACAGAGGATAAAATAGGTGCTGGGGATGGTGGGAGGAAGGTGGGGGACAAAGTAGATAGATCAATACACATGAGATGGTATTGTGAGAGTCTCGATAGAGAGAAGTATTATACAATCTCTACATAAAATAAATGTACATTGATCTTGTTCTCCTATGTGAAATACAATGCATAGATCCACTGTGTGATTTCTTGATTCGCCTCCCATAAAATCAGTTTTGTCTCAAGCCATTTTTTTGTTGAACAGCGCCAAGATGAATACCACCTGAAATGTTGGTTCTCATTCAATTTAGCAATTAAAAGTGCAGCCTGTATATTTGCCCGAGTAAGCACTTTATTTTTACTTAAAAGAATGAAAGGAGAGCTTCGCAATGAATCCTTATAAGAATATATATGTAGATTCGAGCTAGGAAACCATCTAAAGTAGGTAAGTGTAAGCTAATACATCACTGCTGACTCATCATCATCATCCACTCACCCAGAAACAAGCCTTGGACCGAGCTTACAAATTACTGGGGAAAGCTAACTCGGCTAATAGAGTTCAGAGCTTATTAGATGCGGGGATCTACGAGATCTCAGTCGGAGCAATGATCATTGATTTACCTACTTAGGAGTCTTCTCCCCTATAAGCAGCATATTCACTAAGCTATTTGGAGGTATAGCCATCAGTCCGATGCTATCCGTTGCGATACCGAAATGAGAAGGTGCGTGGTAGGTAGGAGGTGAGATTTAGGTGTATGTACTGGTGAGTGTGAGAGAGATAAGTAGGTTTTGTTTTGTTTCTGATGTCACTTTGATGTCACTATCTTTTTCTTTTTCTTTCAGCTTGAAAATTGATGCTTGATACTTGACTTGGGGATTTGCTGGAAACACTGGAACTTCTGATCCATACAGCGACTATTGACTTTGAATTGCTCAAAGTGGTTTAGATATCTGGGATAAATTCGTACAATATTTGAGAGTGTATTATAAGGTACCGTACGAGTGTACCTAGACACAAGAGACAAAGTTTGTGTAGCTTGAGATCAGAAATACGACAATCATACATTCAATCGTCAGTATGCCTCCATTCACCCTCAATTCCCTATACCATCGATTTAGTACCTAATCAATCAATCCGCAGATCAAAATGCCCCTTCATCCCCAAGACGAAGTGCAATATCAATCTCTCTCCGATCCTCAAACCTTCTGGGCAAAACAAGCTTCCCAATTACACTGGCATAAACCACCAACTCAAATCATAACTGAGAAAACTAAGACGCTCAAATCAGGTACTTCGCATAAACATTGGGAATGGTTTGGGGATGGAGAAATAAATACTTGTTATAATTGTGTGGATAGACATTTTTTGGCGGGAAATGGAGATGAAACGGCGATTATATGGGATAGTCCTGTCACAGGATGTAAGGAGAAAATTAGCTATAAACAGTTGTTGAAGGAGGTGGAAGTTTTCGCGGGGGTTTTGAGAGAGGAGGGGGTGGGGGTGGGGGATGTTGTTTTGGTTTATAGTAAGTTTCAAGGACATACATATGGAATTGAATTATTTGAAGAAACAGTAGCTAATCATTTACAGTGCCCATGATTCCCGCAGCTCTCATTGGTACCCTCGCAATATCTCGTCTCGGTGCCATTCATGCTGTCGTTTTTGGGGGATTTGCTCCAGCAAGCTTAGCACAACGGATGGAAGCCTCTAAACCAGTAGCTATTCTCACAGCCTCTTGTGGAATCGATGGAACCAAACCTCCTCTATCATATCAACCGTTCATCCGAGAAGCCATTGCTCTCTCATCCCATAAACCCAATAAAACTATTATATGGCAACGCGAACAATTACGATGGGATAATCCCAATAAGGAAAATGGAGAGAGGAATTGGCAAAGATTAGTCAAAAGTGCTGGTTCCAGAGGAGTGAAAGCAGATTGTGTACCTATAAAGAGTACAGATGGTCTCTACATCATCTATACATCTGGAACAACAGGTTTACCTAAAGGTGTATTACGAGAAGCGGGTGGTCACGCGGTCGGACTAAATCTATCTATACGTTATGTATTTGGTATTCATGGACCTGGAGATGTAATGTTTTGCGCATCGGATATTGGGTGGGTAGTTGGCCACTCATATATCTTATACGCACCACTCTTAGCTGGTGCCACGACTGTTCTTTTCGAAGGAAAACCAGTAGGAACACCAAACGCGGGAACTTTTTGGAGAATCATTGATGAATATAAAGTCAATACTCTCTTTACGGCACCAACAGCACTTCGAGCTATCCGTCACGATGATCCGGAAAATAAGTTGTTCAAGGAAATTGGAGAAAAAGGTGGACTCAAGAATTTCCGTGCGTTATTCCTTGCTGGTGAAAGAAGTGAACTGAGTATCGTCACCATGTATCAAGAGCTTCTCACAAAATACGCGGTAAAGGGTGCTAGTGTAATTGATAATTGGTGGTCATCTGAATCAGGAAGTCCTATGACTGGAATTGCTCTGTCACCTCAAAGCGCATCATCACGTACTTCTACTCATGAAATCACACTGATTCTGCCCATTAAGCCTGGGAGTGCTGGGAAACCTCTCCCAGGATTCGATGTCCGCATCGTAGATGATACTGGCAAGGAAGTTCCCCGTGGGACGATGGGGAATATAGTTCTTGGGATTCCCCTAGCGCCTACGGGATTCAGAACACTGTGGAATGATGAAGAGCGATTCTATAAGGGATATATGAAGCGGTTTGATGGAAAATGGATTGATACGGGAGATGCGGGTGTTATAGATGAAGGGGGCTGGGTGAGTGTTATGAGTCGCAGTGATGACATTATTAATGTGGCAGCTCATCGATTCAGTACTGGTTCGTCTCTTTTTTCTTTCGATCGTTCGTCTTGCTTCTTTCAATTGTTTTCTTTTTGCTTTCATATTATCTGATTCGCTTCCTCCTAAAATGTTTCTATCAACAAAGCTAATACCACAAAGGTGCAATCGAACAAGCAATCTCAACTCATCCCCTGATAACAGAATGCTGCGTAGTCGGTATCCCTGATCCTCTCAAAGGCCATATGCCATTTGCATTCATCACACTTTCCACGCCTACACATCCTGCATCCGCAATCCCTCATGCAGATCTGGAGAAAGAAATTCAGGGACTAGTGAGGAAACAAATCGGAGCTATTGCTAATTTGGGGGGAATTATTCAGGGGAGAAATATGATTCCTAAGACGAGGAGTGGTGAGTTTTTTTTTGTTCTTGAATTTGGAAAGAAGATGGGTTGTGGGTTTGAGATGGGACTAATGAGATGGGTTTTTAGGTAAAACTTTAAGGAGAGTTCTGAGAGAATTGTTGGAAAATGAATATCGCGGGGAGGGAGGAAAGAGTATTAATGTTCCGGCGACGATTGAAGATGAGAGTGTTATTGAGATTGCGAGGGGAAAGGTTAGACAGTATTTTGAGAGGAAGGGGAGGGGGGATGGAGGGGTACAGAAGGAAATTGAGAGGGCGAAGTTGTAGAGTTGGGCTTGATGGTTGTGTTATTGTATTGTTGTATTTATTGATGAGATACAGTGAGAGTAGTTTTTAATAGGCGTTTTTATCGGGGATACAAGATGTAATTCACGAAACTGTTTATATGGCTACTGGGAACTATGCATAGTATGATATGGTATAGTTACTAAATTTATCTATAGTGACTAATTAACATTCTCATCTAGAAGAAACATGCTTAACAGCACAGCAAACAAAATAGGAGAAACCCTAACCTAAAACCAAATCCTAAGCGAATCTTCGGCTCTTTACAGACTGATCTAAGGGAGGTATGAGAGGGGATGCGATGAAATGAGAGAGGATGAGAGGGGAATATTCATCTCTTTATTTGGGGGGTTTATATAATAAATATGTGGAAGTGGAGAATTGGGAGAGAGATGGGATAGAGTTGATGGAATGGATGGAGGTAATTAATACTCGATGTTCAATGTTTAGTTATGAGGAGACATAACAAATAGTATACATGACAGCCTAGCCTACAATAGAAAGATTTTTATAAAGCGAAGAAAGATACAACTCCCATACGTTTCTACAGTACCTTCTGTAGTAGAAGAAAGGATTGTATATAGATCGTTTCTATACTCCTTCTCTTCCATCCCATCTCACCACTTGCAGTTGAAGAATGATTCTTTTATCCGCCTTCCTTCCTTGGACTAGTTTTTAGATAGATTTATCGGCTGGGAGTTCAGTTCTTTTAACCTTTTGGGGGGTTTCGCCTACAGAAGAAGTTTTTGTAAAGGGTAGGAAGGGTCTGTTCTATCAAGGCTGTTATCACCCCGGTGGTGATTATGCCGTTTCCATACTAGGTCTAATGCATTGATTGTTATTGTGTCCATCCTATCTTAGGTTCAGAGCTACGAGGGTTATGTACAATATGCTAGTGCGCTAGTGCACCTCGTGTGTAGATGTTATTCAGAACTCAATATAGATCTAATGACAAACATTTTATCTAAAAAGAGGGTCTAAATCTTGTTATAAAGCGCCGAGTACGAGGAGATTCCTAGGATTTCAAATATTGCTTTTGGAAGTTGTGAGCAGTTGATAAAATTATAATTAAATTTTCTTCTATCCCGTTTCCTAGCCACGGTGATTGTCGCTTTATAAAGTAAACATAATTAATCCTTCATCCACACTTCTAACACAATCAAGAATTCCTCAATACTCAAGCCTCAAGTCAAGACATCGACGACTATATGAGTCTCATTACCGAGAATATCAGCAAATCAATGCTGAGACATTTCGTTATTAGAAAGGAACACCGATAAATAGAGTGAAATGATGAATAAAGAGCAAAATTATGGCGTTTGATAAGATTCTGTTGCAAGCCCAGCAAACCAATTAAGTTCTGATACGTAGCTTGACAAATTTCTAGCCGAAGTAACTACACTAGCAAAACTTGAACTCTCATCACAAAGTTGAAGTTGAACTCCCGCAAATCGATCTGCAATCCAATCCATCCATATTATTTGAGAGCCTGTGATAGCAGGGGTATGTGAGGTTCCTGGGAGACGGAAAAGTTGGACGTGAGATGTGGGAGAGAGATCAAGTGCAGCCTCAAGTTTTTCATCGTGTTGTTAGAGTTGACCATTGGATCCTTATCGCCTTGGATTACGAGAAGAGGTCCAGAAATCCTGCGTCCTCCGTTTGCTGTCAGATTGTCGTATTCCAAAAGCCATTCATTGGATGCCCAGTCTGGTTTTAGTAACTTGCCATCAAGCGTGAGTAATATTGGTATGGTTATTGAGGAAGCGCAATCAAGCTTAATGATATTGTTGAATAGCTCTAGGCCTTCAGATGTAAAGAATTCATTGTAATCGAATTCGGGGTATAACACCGCAATTCCAGGAGCCATATTTGCAGCTATCAGGCTTCCAAAAGGCTCGGGGTTATCGAGAACACTTGTGGCGGGAGAGATGGCAATGGCACCGAGATAACCCGGAATGTTCGATACAGCATGTTTTTGAGCGACACACCAAGGAGCGACCCCTCCTTGACTATGTCCAAGCACAACGAACGACTCATACACTAGAAGAAGCGAAAAAATCATGGGCAATCGACTGGTTATTCTGGTCTTTGTCTACACCCAAACCTGCATAATCCGTGGCTACTAAGACTTGACCTTGAAGAACCAATTGGTAGGGAGCAATAGAATAGTTCCAGAGATTTTTGAATCTGGATGGAGCAGTCGAGACTGTGTTCCTGATGTACTATGAGCCCAGGCGACAATCTGGTCTCCGCCGTTCGCATCTAGACCAGGCAAATAAGGCCACAAGACATAGCCAGAAACAGGACGATGTTCTCCAGACAGACTCTCTGATACATAGATGAATCGTGATACCGCAGTACTAGGTGGAAGAGTATAGTTTTGTGACAAGTTTACATCTTCTTGCACTTTGATCGGTGTCCCCGGTTGAGCAGATGTCATGTCAATTCCAGATACTGAGTAAAATGCGGCATCTTCTTCAGCGCTGTGGGCCCATAGAGAGTGTTATTATTGAATGGCATCAGAGACATTCTTGGGGAACTCTGATAAAAGTGATTCGGCGATGTTGTTCACCTTTGCAATGACAAAGAATGGAACAGTGTGAACAAAGATGATGAAGGGAAGAGACATTTCATTCAGCGGGAAGACCCTTGAAGGTTCAGACAAGCCAACAGTTGTAAACTGTTATAATTGTTGAGTAATTTGCAGAAATGATAGGTCTATTGGTACCGTTTGTAAGAATCGAAAGGCGAGGTATAGATTCTACGTGGTAGGAAAGAATGATACCCTTCTCCTATCATATCCTATTTGATTGGTATTAGCGTCTTAACTAAGATTCTTGAAGACATTGTACCGAGTCTTCTACGTGTAACATAAGCGGGAAAAAACCATATTACAACGTATTGAGGCTAAAAGAAAGAGGCACGGCAAATTCTGTTTTACTCTATGAAACACGTATTAGGTATATATCTATACATCCGTGGATGTCCTACAACCCTACCGCATAAGGCACGGCACGGATGGAGAGAGTCCAAGAAATCTAGATAAAGTGCTGTTTGCATGGCTACTACACACCTAATCTAAACATCCCTGGATATATCGGATATTGATATATTCAATAGCATAAAATAACTAGACTCAACTAGCTGAATTGTGAATATTACCCCGCGGTCGATTTTGGGGATAGTGAGGAGTGCGGTCGGGTTTTCGTGTCTATATAGTTTGTGGATGTATAGATTCATATCGTCTAAAATTCCGCAATCATTATTTACCATCCATTATAACTTTCCACTTCTCACACACCTATATATACAACACAGCAATAGTAATAGTAAGTAGGCCTCAAACACCTTATACATATACCTATTAATCAATCTACTACATTTTATTATTTTATATTACAATGAAGTATCTCTCCTGAAGTCTACCGAATGCTCTTTCCTCTCTTCGCTTCCCTTCTCTCCCCTCTTTTCCATCATACGCCTATGCTTCATTTCTCGTCCCCTTTTACCGCTGTATTCAATCTCCCAAGGATATGACTAGATACATATACATAGCCACTGTTTTCATATATATCATATCATATACCGATCCTCATCCTCATCCTGACCCTACCTTTTACTCTCAAACCTGAATCTTTAAACCCACACATTGAACACATCAAATCATAAATAAATCTTCCCCCCCCTCATCTCTTCTCTCTTCTTTTTGATATACTATACAACTACCTCTCTCTGTAATGCTATTCGATTCGTTTTTATTTGATTTGTTTTGGATCAATCGATCTCGAATTACTTCGGTTTTGTTTTATAAAGTACAATCTCATCTTGTGGAGTTCAGTTCAGTTCAGACCAGTTCCGATCAGTTCCGATCAGTTCCGATCAGTTCAGATCAGATGGGTTTGATAATCGATAAGTTTAATCCAATCCAAATCGACTCGCCTCAGTTCAGCTTAATATACCCAAACACTCAAATACCCAAACACCCAAATAGATACATACATCTCCATGCAATAGAACAAATCACCTTTCCTACCCCTCCTTCCCCATCTCTCTTCTCATCCCCTCTTCTTCTCCTTCATTCCCACACGTACCAATCTAACGCACAAGTGAGTGTATGTATAACTCCTCGTTTTTGACCCCCAAAACCATTCTATACCTCGCTTCTCTCAATTTCCCATTCTCCCCTGGTTTACTCCACCCCATCCTGACCAATCCTAACCCATCATATCCTAATCCCTTTTCTTCCTCACTCCTTGGACTTTCCTCTAAATACATACATCTCTTCTCGCTTCTCCTTTTCCTCCCCCACTCCCTGGACTTCCCTCTATAATATATATATATATATATCTCATCTCTCTTTTCCCTTTCCTAATGCCCTTCCCTCTTCCCAGCATCTCAAGTTCCGTAAACCACCACATCCCTTTCTCCTCCCCCCTCTTCCAACAACCCACCTCCCAATATCCCAACTTCCCTATACATCCACAATCATATCACTCTCCCTCTTCTTTTCTTACCACCTCCAAATTTTTCAGTTTCATAATGATTCAACTTTCATATACTACCTAAACATCATATCCATATTCAAATCGCACCCACCCTTCTCCCATCGATAACTTTCCAATATTTCAACTTCTCCATGCCCCAACTTCCTCATACTACTTAAATACCATATCCATATCCATACCCCTCTCTTTTTCTTTCTATTTTCCACCTTCTCCCTCATCCCTTCTCCCTTTCGTCTAATTAGTTTATCTTCCCAGTTTCTTAACCTCCCTATACCACTCCATCCACATCCCTCTTCCATCTTCCCTATACCAACCCCTCAAAGACTCCCTGGCCTCCAAATCCACGTCCCAAGAAACCAATCAACCACCTTATCTCTCATCTCTCACTCCCACTCCTACAATCCCATCTCCCTTTCCCTTATTCCTCAATTCCCACCCTTCTCACATCCCCAAATCTCCTACTCCCACTTCTATAATCCCATCTTCCACTCCCATAATCTCCCAAATCCTTTCCCTTCCTGATCCCACAACTTCTACTTCCACTCTCACTTCCACTCCCACTCCTATGATTTCCCTCATCCCATCTCCCTTTCCCTTATTTCTCAATTCCCACCTTCTCACATCCCCAAATCTCCTACTCCCTCACCCCTCACCCCTCACCCCTCACCCCCAATCCCATACTTTCTCACCACCACCAAAATAAAAATAAAAACATGATAATAAAATATCAAAATAACCCCTACTTCCTACCATACTACCACACTACCACACTACAACACTCTTCATAACCCCTTTACTTACACACTACCACACTACCCACAACCCTGCTTCCTGCCACGCTACATTCGCCTTGACTTAACTTAACTCCCTAGTACGAAACCTAGAGGAGATTCTAGAGATATATAGGTATATACTATACTAACTAGCATATATCCTTTATTTAATACTAGTAGCAAATACAGAGCCACTTTCCAAAGGAAGAAAGAAGGAAAGAAGGCCCTCTCACTCACACTCACACTCATACTCACTCACTCACGACAACACACAAAATCACCCAAAAAAACCAACTAAACTTATTAAATTTTTTCAATATTTCAATTCCATTGATTCTCCATCCTATCCCATCTGTCCATTCCATCATTCCCAACTACACAATTCGCATTGTACGTAGCCAGTAACTAATTAGTGAATTCCATTCTCAAGTCCATCCTAGGTTTAGTGTAGACAATACACTCCACCACCCAACCCTATCCTACTCAAGAATCTTCCCACGCACCCAGTACGGTATATTTGTCAGCTCCAATCCTCCATTTCTCCACCCTCCATCCACTCTCAACCAATTCACAAATTCATTTCCTCCCCATCTCATCCCCTCTTCCTTTCAACATCCCTCGCATCTGCCAGGATTGAGTGAAGCATGAAAAATAAATTACATAAATGACTCAAGTAATACCCCAATCCCTTTGAAAAGACAAAAAACCAACCACCCAGCTCCCAAAAAGTGAAATCAAGGCAACCAAAGTTTTAGTTAGCAAGCATGATTTCGTAAACATTGCAATATCAATGCTTACTCCCATCACAACCAAAACTACCAAAACCATCAAGTATAACATGAACGTCATGAAAGCCCAGCCTTTGAAATATGCACAGATGACAATTCCATGTTACATGACTGAAATTGGAAAAGGGGAACATTTTCGTCATAAATGATGAGAGTGAAAAAGCAGAAAGAAGAAGAGTAAGAAGAGTAAAAAAAGGTCATATCAAGATCAAAATCCAAAAGAAGCACATGGCATTTAGGGGAAAAGATGATCGTCTCATTTGGAAATAAATCGCCATCTCGATTTCGTTGCGCCATAGACACCAAAAGTAAAGTTATCGTTTTAAAGCGTATTTAACAAATTCGAGAGGAAATTCTTTCCTAATATAATATGAAGTGACGTATGTGACTAAGGTGTCGATATTGAGATCGAATGGGGTTATTTTCCAAGAAAAAAATATTCATGAAAACGCCGTATGCCACTCTTTTTGGTACTCCATTCGCCGACCCAGCTAGGAATTTGATTGAGCAAACGCTGTCGAGGGAAGATGGTAGAGAGGTCTTGCTGAAAACGTAAAGGGGGGAAGAGTGAGGTTCATAAATTGCGGGTGTTAAAAAAAAAGAGGCATTGAGCCAAAGGAATGTCGTAAATGTCGTTGATAATCCATGCGAAAATAAAAAAGCTTTGAGCTCAAAACACATCTTGAAGTGTAAGGAGATGGAATTTCTCATAGAATAACACAAGGTCCCTTCTTCTTGGGGCGATATTTTCTGGATTCATCTCGAACCATTCCATTGTCCATGGTGTTAGCACGGGGACTCTTTCCAGTACCTGAAGCTGAAGATCTCTGCTGACGTTGTCTGCGAAGTTGTCGTACTACATCATAGAATGCTTTTTCGACATTAACACAATTCTTCGCTGATGCTTCAACGAATTCGCAGCCCAACTCTCGCGCCAATGCATGACCTTCTTGTGTAGATACCTCTCGTTCCGTAACTCTGTCGCATTTGTTTCCCACAAGCATGATCGGTACGGGTTCCGAAGGCGAGATAGGTGATATGGGGGAACCGGGATATATGGGAGAGGAGGATGATGATTCCTTCACTCGTTGAATTTGATTGTGAAATCTTTGAATGCGCGTAAAGGATGACCTCGATGAAATGCTGTAAACCAAAACGAAACCTTCACCATCACGAATCCATTGATCTCTCAAGGCAGTATATTCTTCTTGACCGGCCGTATCGAGGACTTCCAACATGCATGATTGACCGTCTATTGCGACTTGTTTTCGGTATGAATCTTCGATTGTAGGATCGTACTATGGCAAAGTAAGCATGTGATAACAATCAAACGAAATGGCAGGTGGGATAACTTACAGTCTCGACGAAATGTTGTAATGTTAATTGGATTGTCAAAGCAGTTTTACCCACACCTCCATCACCAAGTACCACCAATTTGTACAAGACCATTTGTTTGGAAGACATCTCTGAAGACGGAGCTTTGGCTTCTTTGTGACCTTCGTTTGTGACGTATCGAGGTTATATCGAGAACAAAGTATGAATTGGGAAGGAGACAAGACTATGAACTATGGACTATGAACTATTGAGTGGTATCGAGTGAAAGACAATAGGATGTAGACGGTAGACAGTAGAATTTCGACCTTGGACGTTAGACTGTGGACCATAGACTAGATCTGTTGAAGTAATAAATGAGGGAGGCAAGGTAAGTGGGTTGTTGGTATGTTGAGTGTAGTTTAGAAGAAAACTATTCGTCAAAAGATGCAAGATCCTTAATTCTTTTTGCTGTGCTGTGCTGTCTGACTGTCGGTGGGAAAGATAGATTTGGGTAGGTATGGGTTTACTTTGGTCCTGGGCTGCAAGTGGAGATTCCTTTCTGGTCTGGTCTGGTAGGTACTGGGCATAAAAAGAGAAGCTCGGACGTCTTTCCGCTTTATTACCATGGATGGTATTATGTGGGAATATATGATGTATTTATTATGTATGTGCGTTTATGTGCAATATATACCTATTCGGGTATATATCAAATACCGCCGGTGTGATGGGGTCTGATAGATTGATGGATTTTGATCGGGTCGAAAACCAGCCAGGGACCTAAGTAGATGAAGAGAAGTACAGAGTACGAAGTAGGTACCTAAGATCTTATATTATCACTCCCCCTCTAGTAGGTAAGAAGCAGTAATCACAAGCTGCCAAGGTAGAGAAAGAGGCCCGAATCAATCCTATTATATTTACACTCTTACACTTCACTCTAGTACACACTCAATCATACAATTTCACAGGTTGATTCATTGACGACGACGATGATGGTATATGAAGGCTGAGCTTAGTTGACCTCTTTTGCCGCTACCGTTATTTTTTTACAGGATTGCTTTTGATTTCTCTTGTTGAATAGGAAGCTACGGGTCGTATCAAGGGAACAGGAATAGGGTATGTTTCCTTTTGCTTGGATGAATAAAAATGAAGGGAATTATCTAATTCCAGTGCTTTTGTTCCCAATGCCAATGGGTGTTTTTCTTATTGCTGGTTTTTGGTTTGGATTTTGATCAAGGGTTCTCTTCCGTTTTGAATGAAGTGGAGTGATCATCGTAAGAGTAGCTCGAGAGTAGGTATGTAGACTGTATTATGTATGTAGGTAGTCTGGAGTCTGGAGTCTGCAGATACCTAGGTAGCTGGAGATACCTACTTATAATGGCCGAGACTGCGAGACTGCGAGATTGATGGGTTGGGATGATATTAGATATTAGACATTAGATTTCATTTTATTTTCCTACCTAGGTACTTTTCTTACTGCTGCTATTCACGACTTCCTCGCTCCCCTTACTCCCCTTAGCTAGTTATAACTATAGCTCACTAAAGAATTCTCCTTCTCATTCCACCGGAATCATAATCCCCTCCCATTAAAAGATCCATATATATACCTACCCAGTAGATCCTCACTCACTCCGCCATCCTCATCACAAACCCATTTCCCTTCCACACCCCCCACTATTACCGACAATAATGCACAATGAAGCTAGGTACCTACCTAGGTGAATACTGAGCCACGCTCTAGAATTTCTCATCCTCTGTACCAGATACTCTGTAGGTAATAGCTATGTATCAATCTGTACGTGTCTATTGATTTGCCGACGAATCGACTTGGACTTCGATTCGGATCTGCAGACAGTTAGGTAGTAGGTAGGGAATATGTGGGAAAAGCCGATATGATATGATCTGATTACTGGGTAGGCAATCTTGTTGCTTGCCGGTACCAGAGAATGGATGGATTGGATGGATGGATTGGATTTCTCAGCATAAAATCCAAGGTATCCTCGAGTATCCCAATCCCAACCCCAACAACTGAATGAAGTCGAATATGCAAGTGTAGAGGATGGGATGGGATGGGATGAAGAAAGTAGAGGTCTAATAGGTAGCCTATATACGACTTTGGATACATGCTGTTTTGATTACTGATATCCTATCATATCATTACTGGAGAATATAGAATACAAGTCTCGGGCAGAGAAGAGATTCAATATTATCATACTATATCCTCGAGTTCCTAAAAACCTTCCAGATTCCAACTACACCCCCTCCTCCCCCTCCTATATCCTCCACACGCAGAGAAGGAATACGTAGATTACGGCAGCGATCATCTAGAGCTCATTTCCTATTCTGATCATTTAGGTATTGATTGATGTGGGTTGATCTGGTTGAGGTTGAGGTTGATGTTGATCTAAATCCTCCATTGATTGATCAATTCATTCCGTCGGTCATTTAGTTAGGTATCCAATCACTTAATACCTAGGTATAATTGTACTGATCAATACTAATACAACATTTACTTAGTACCATACTGACCCATCCCCCCCCAATTTTTTAACCTACAACTGTCGGTATTTATTTAGTTCCTTTCTTTCTCTCTTTCTGCCTCTCCTCCAAAAAACTCCGGTAGCGAGAACCCCAATTTCCAAATCCCAAAGAACCCTCCCTCATCAATCTTGCGAATTGCGAAATGCGAATCGCTGAATTTCTAAGCCGAATTAAACTTAGAAATTCCACAAAGAATAAAAGAATGGGACGGATGAATGGCATGAACACACGCATAGATTAACATTTCCCAATGCCTTGGATTTGATCACCTAGGCACTCTACAGTTTACTAGGTAAACCTAGTTACCAAGATAAAGATGTTATGCCATGCCATACTATACTATGCTTTTATCAATGATTTGATATAGGTACCTAGGTACCTAGGTAGGTAGGTAGGTAGGTAGGTAGGTAGGTAGGTAGGTAGGTAGGTGCGAATTCATAACAAATCATCTATTTATCTATCTGCCGCTTTAAAATCCCCAGACTTCTTTGAGGAATTACCATTTCATCTTCTTCCCCTCCTGCAGTGCCACCAGAGATCATTCTCAACATACAAGCCACCCCTCGCTTTTCTCTTAAGAATATACTATTCGTACATACTACAATACATTATCACATGCACAAATTCTGCTATCCCACTCATGTAACATCCAATAACATTGTTGAATAGATTCATTGGTATTGAGATCGTCTATGAAATCTTTAAGAATAGGTAACCAGGTACCAAGATAGGATGATATAAGAACATATCCCTAGAAAAAAAAAAAAGATCATTGCCAATCATAAAATACCCCCCTTGAACACCCTACCACACCAGTTGTGAACCATCAAAATGGGGATCCGCCCCTCCTCCAAGTTTATAGAGGTGTGAAAGAAACCAAGTAAACCAAATCGTAACCAGACAGGTAACCTCCTATGTCAAAATCGCTTCCCAAATGAAATACATCTTGTCAAAGATGACCCTCTATTCCTTTACTTCATGTTGGTCTGAGAATACATCCCCTGGCGACTTTTTCGTTGCATCTTGTGTCATGGCTGATAAACTAGTGTCTGATTTTCGACCTGTGCCGGGAGGATCACTAAAAGGTCCTTGAGGTGTGATTGGTGTGCCATCTTCGATTAGAGTGATAGCATTAGAGTCTCGGGGAAATAATGATGACGGGACTCCTGTCGCTTTTGTAGGCTCGGGTGAAGTTGCTTTTGACAAGCTAGAATTCACTCGAATGACTTGTGGTTTTGTCATGGTCGCAGCACTAGCAGCATTCAAGAATGTACTACCTACAGAGAATGCTGGACTAGGTGGGTTTTCAGAGTATTTTTTAAAGTCGACGCTTGGAACTGGAGGTGTGATGCTACCACCAGATGAACTTCCTCCCGCTTTGTTGACACTGACAACAGCTGCTTTTCCTCGAATGACCGTCTGAGCTGGAACTGGTGAGACGATAGCTTGTTTTCCATATATAGTAGATGCCACACTATTTCGTGCGTACGAGTTTCGTTCACCAATACCACTAATTCCACTGTATGTTGAGTCACGTAGATCTCCTGGCATGAAGAAATGCTCTTGCTCATATCTTGGCGATCCAGATGAGTTTGATAAAGCAATTGGGATCGGAGGAACTGGAGGAACAAGAAGACCTGGAGTGGATGGATTGGATCTGTTGGTGACACCTGGAATGTATGCGATTTGAATGATGTTCGATGCTCGTGTAAGCACTGTGGATGCAATTGATCCAACGGTATGAGTAGACGCCCTTGCATCTCTTCGCATCGCGAAATCTTTCTCTACATTGGCTTGCTCTTGGTTCTCTATCCAATCATCTTGCTCGAATTGTTGTCGCTTCGTCTTGATGCAGAACCTCCATACGAGATAAGTAACCGCTGCGACAGCTAAGACTCCTCCGATAACTCCTCCTGCAATAGCGCCTACATTTGGACTGGATTTCGATGATGAAGACGAACTAACAGTCGTCGAAGGTGCAGCAGAAGAAGCGACACACACTGTCTGTTGACATGCTGTACAAGTTGGTGGGACGAGAGAACAAATCTCATTTTCGGCACAGCTCGGACATGCTGGACTGGCTCCATCGCATTCAACACATCGTCGAAAAAGAGTAGGGAAGGATGCTGCAATTGATTAGCAACAAATTGTTACCTCCCGAAGAATTTCACCTACATTCGTAATACGCCATCTCTTTCAATACCAATTGCGATAAATTGTCGTGCCGTGTTGAATGAATTGAGAGTGAAACAGTCAAGGTTGGTCTGGGACAAATCGAGGAAATCGAAAGATGTTGGTAATTGAAGGCTTGGCTTGTATATAGTTGCTGGTTAAAGACAACAGAAGAGAACCGGCTCGAGAAAGGCGAGTGGTGGGAAAATAAAATAAAATGTCGAATTGGGTATAAGCTATGAGAGCAATGGAATAAAAAATCGTAAAAGTAAAGATGAATTGATCGATACTCCAATGGTGATGGCCGGCGCTGAAAGAACGAGGTGAGACGATACGATACGGTCGCGATATGAATGAAGCTGGAAAGTAAAGCAGGCAAGATTTAAAACGAATGTTGGTTTGAGCGAACTCTTATTATTGCGGTCGTAAACAAGGTCGATTACGACTCCATCTACATTGACGACTGGAATCTAGACCGACGATGAGGGGAATTGAACGGTCGAACTGGTAGTCGTGATGATCATTTGCGATGAAAAGTGATGGTGTAGATGAGATTGGGTTGAATTGATGGAGATCAATCTATCATTAGTAATAAGTAGCACATTGCATGTTCGACGAGTAGTTGGTTAGGAATCAAAGAAGCAAACTGAGGCCGATTTTCTTGAATATGGCGGTTGAGGGCGAGAATAGCGAGGAAATATGGATCTAATTTACTTTTGGTTAAAGAGTGTTGGGGGGGGCTAGGCTTGATGGTTTGATAGGCTTGTAAAGTGTATGGGAATGGGAAGGGGAATGGGAAGGGGAATGAATGGGTTCTCCTTCATAAGATGGATGGAATACATGGGATACATGGGATACATGGGATATATGTGGGATACGTGGGATATATGGAACGCCCTGTGTCATTACGCTTGGTGCCAGGGGAAGAGGGAGATTTATCATAAAATGTGAGGGAAAAAAGCTCATCTCCAATGTTTTATGCAAACCTCTTCGGATTGGCAAATCAAATCATATACCAGATGAAACGGAAAAACCTGGGTGAAAGTTGCCTAGGTAATATATCATTGGGTTATTACTGTATATATGTATGAAACCCCCAAAGATTTTGAAGGAAGTTCAAGAAACCTTCTTGTGTGGACAAAATGTGAGTAATGTTATTATGGTATAGTTTCAATAGAGGTCCATAGAGATATCACCGTGTCCGTTGCTGTGCCATTCAACACCAATTCACACACACCACGCCGTGTCTAGAGCTACTGGGTAGCTACTCAGGTTCCTAGATATCCCTTGCTCTCATACTTCAATCAGCATCAATGACAACCTCATAATAATAGGTAGACATCTTTGATTGTTCTGATCGGATTCAGCGAGAGTAAATTATATTGAGAGAGCATACGCAGTATGTGTTCAATGAAATTTACAACCGTTGGCAAATTATACGGACAATTTTAATCATGTCCCTTGCGGCCCGCGTCTTGGTGTTGTAGATCAATAGCTCTGGAATATCAGATCTTAGTATCTACAGTGAGCAAATAACAAGTCAGTTGGAAAGGTCTGCGGTTCTATGGTACCGGTGCTACATAGAACGTAGAGTGTCGTTTGTGAGGTTTGGGTGATTTTTGAGAAGAATGAAACACCACAGACGTAAAAGAGGTACCGGACCTTTTTGAACAAGAGATCAGACGTTTTCAGGAGTCATCGACGTGCTGTTGATATTGTGTGGATTTGTCAAGTGGAAATTGAATGAAGGTTGTTTTCTCCCAAACTCTGAAGCAGCTAATGAATGCTCAAAGGTGCTTCGGTAAAAATTACCATTAGACAACAGTAGCCCGTGCGGGTTGACGAGAAATTGCAAAACACTGGACTTTCAATAATGTAGTAAGGATGTCCGCTCATATTGGATACTCAGTACTGCGTAGGCATTCAAATAATCTTCTTCATTTTCGATGATCACATAAAGCAGAATTTTGATTCTACCGAGTTGCGTGGAAGAGTACGACTAGTGACATCTAAAATCCCAGGCCAAAATCCCCCCTGAATTTAGTTGCCGTTGAGTTGGCCTTTTAGTTCTCCTTCTCTACCCACTATTTGTGATTCTCCCACTTTATACCTGTAGATGAAGCATCATCCATCATGAATGAGATACAAACAGTCAGTGAACAGACATGGAATGAAGCTGTTGTCAACATCCGCAACACTACGTATTGACAGTCTGCAGCTAAATACTCTACTGTATACACCTTTTTGGCTGTATCCATATTCATATCCTTATCCTTATCCTTATTAGACTTTCATTCCCACAGTCCATAGATTCAGGAACTTTTCTTGGTCCGTCTAGTATTTTACCCCATTCAATTAGCTTCTTCTAGAATAGTACACAGTCTATTAATAGTCAGAGCAATACCTGACATTCGGGAAGTAGCCGCAGCGGTGGCGCTGAATAATGTACTGAGTAACTTTATCAGACGCTGCCAACGACTTGTTTGTTTCGATGCTAGAAAGCAACGATGACTTCTTTGAATTTATAGTGAAGTTTAAGAATAAGACCGTGTGTATGGTTGATGACCACTCCTCCCCAATGAGAAAAGCCCTTTATATTACACGATGATGTACAAGACTTGTGATATGGTTGATCCAACATTTCATAGGCAGGTGAGCTATAACAGCTGAAACCGAAGCGCAAAAACAGCCAATGATCTCAAATGATTACCAGACCAAAACGCTGGTTAAAGGGGTTAAGCTTGTACCTCATGGCATTGAATTCTGTAGGCGCGACTTTTCCAAGGAGGCAGTTAATATTACACGACATGTCATTTGCCATATGCTATGAAGTCGTTGTGAAGCACGAATTGGTGAAGCGGCAAAGAGAAGATCTTCGAAGAGGAGCTTTGAAAAAGATCCAAGCCTTCCTCGTCCCTTCAACTTGTTTACAAAAATACGAGATGGTTGTAGATATGTACACGCAATGTTGAATTTCAAAAATGAAGATTGGATAATTGAAAACGAGCCGCAGCATAGGGATGGGTGATGATGATGCATAGAGATTTACAATTGGGAATCGATAAACTTTTGAGATGAGGCGCAGTTAATATACCTATTTAATGTTAGCTTTTTCTCGACCCCTTCACAATTAAAAATGACTTTATACTTACTATATCACGGAGATAATAGCTAGGTTTAGTAATCATTTTGATCTGGAGATAGATATATAAAGTAATAATAAACTAGATTGATTTGAAATATGATTATAAGGATTACATCTATTTTATATACTCTAATTAAATAATGAAATTGTCTAATTAGATATATAGGACATATAAATAATTAAGTAATTCTGAAAAGTACTAAGATTAATCCTATAGAATTATATTATATAATGAATTCTATAATATATCCCTCAGATTATTTAATACTTTGATAATTATACTAAAGGATTTGTATAGTAAATAAAGAAATTTTTTTTAGGTAATGAATAGTGTAAACATTAGTGAACACTTTACTTAAGTAATTACTATAATTTTTATCTATTAAATAGGCTTATTGATTAAATAAAGGAACATAAGGTATATAAATATATATAATTGTTTAAGAAAAGGAAAGAGAAAATTGTTGTTTGAATATAGATAGTTACGAAATAAATATCGATTTTTGGGTTCTTACTTATAGAATTGTGTATATTATAATATTCACAATTTAATTAAATATTTGAATTAATTGATTCAATAGATCCGTACACATGTAATACTTTGTAATAATAATGAATTTGAGTAGAATTTAATTAATATGAATATAAGAGAGAAATAATCCTTTTTTTTTAGATTTATGTTCGATATTTTTAATACATTTTTTTATTATACCTTCTTTTATTAAAAAATTTCTTAAATTTATTAATCTCTTTAATTATTATATTAACTTTTCTCTGTATATATTATTAAAAGATAATATCGAATCTGATGAATCAAGTGCTTAATGTTCTTATAATAAATTATTACTTTTAATTAAAATTCAATCGTTTTATTTCAATAGATATATTTTATAAACAAGATTATTCTTTAATATATATCAATAAAATAAAAATAATAGCTTTTTGAGGAGAGTTAAAAGTGTTTAAGCTTATCAAACTAGTATAAAGAAAAACTATATAATAATTATTCAGGTAGATTGTAATAATTCTTTTATAAATAATAAGAAAAATGATTATCTTTCTAATCTTCTTCCGAATAGTATTAATATCTTTTCTTTAGAGTTTTCTTTTTCTTTTAATAACTTTAATTCTATTTTTATATTAAATAAGAAATGATTATTTATTTATAGAGTTTGTTAAAAGAATAAAAGGAAGGGTTTTAAATATAATTTGAAAAATAAGAATATATAAAATGATAACTATTCCTTATATAAAGTATATTTGTTCTCTTTTTTTTTATTGTTATAAGGAAAACAATAAATGTTTTAAATAAAGAAATTTTTTTTTTTAAATATTGAAAGTATATTATATATATTTATACATTCTTTCTAATCTTTTTAAATTTTTTAAGAGTTTGATTAATAAAGCTTTCTAATTTCAAGTTTGTAATACTTTTTAGACAAGTATGTATTAAACTTTTATCTTATTATAATTTGTTAATATATTTTTTAAAAAACTATTTTAAATTAAAAATGAATTTGTACTATAATAATAATTATATTAATAGTAATTAAAGAGAATAATAAATTTATTAATCTTGATTTGCTTTTATTATTAATATAAACTATATCTCTTTTCTCTATTTAATTGTTATAATTATTTATTTATTTCTTTTTAATAAAGAGATTATTATCTTTCTGTTCGATTAAAAAACGGAGATTTTCTTTTATAGTTTAATTTTCTATAATTAAGTATATAAAAATTAATATAAGAGTTTATATAGCAATCTTTAAGATTAGATTTCAATCTATTTATACTGATTTAAAGAATGAAGAGCAAAGAATTGAATTTGATATGAATAATAATAATAATCTTGATAATAAGTATAATATTATTAATAAAGAAAATATAATTGATTTTGATAACAAACTTATTAAAAAGAAACAGAAATTTGAATTGATATAATTCAAGATTAAATTTATTATAAAAAAAGCATATTTTTAAAGGAAAATATATCATTTAATCTTATTAATCCTAAAGTTTATATCTTATAGATTTAATAGGAATATAAAATAATTAAACTTTTAATATAATAAATTCTTAATTAATTTGTTTAATATTATTTTTATTATAGATAAATATATAAAGTAAAAACTATCTTTTGAATATTTCTAATATAATTATATATTCTATATATTAATATATTTCAATTTAATAATAATTCTCTTATTCTTATTTACTACTAATCTAATTATTTATTAATTATTATAGAAGATTATGATTAATTATTTGACTATAAGATTAATTTCTTTAAGGAATTGAAATATAGTTAATATCTTTTTTAATATATACTTTATATCAAATAATTTGATTTTAATTATAGAAATAATAATAATATCTTACCTTAAAGCTTTTCATATTATTAATTTATTAAACAACAAGATTACAAATTCTTATAATAATCTTTATAATTCTTTATTATTAGTAAATAATACATTTAAAAATAATAAAAACTATGGGATCTGTTCTTAATAATATCTAATTAAATAATATTTTATATTCTAAAGATATTGAATATAATAACTAATTGCTTTTATATAATCTAAAAATAGATTAATTAGAAAGTGACTAAGTTATAATACTACAAATATGATATCTACTCTAATTATAATTACGATATATAATATTAATTCTATCTTTTCTTAATAGATTTGTATAATTATAATAGATACCTTTTCATTATATTTCATAAATTCTATAATTAATAATAAAATGCATGTATTATTATTATTAAGATTAATCTTCTTTATAATCTTCTTAATATAGATATTATATATTAACTATAGTTTTCCTATTTTCTAATTATAAATAATTCAGATATTCAAAAACCATTTTGTATCGTCTAGATCTTTTAATTCATAGGTATTCTTAATATCAAAGATAATACTATCAATTATTAATATATACTTATAATAATATATGATTTATATATTATTCATAAAGAATAGTATTAAAATAATCTGATTTGGGTTTATAAAAAGATAAGGTTTTTTTTATATTAATTTAAATTTAGATTCTTGAATATCTTATTAAAATCCTTAAATTATAATATAAGAGAATCTCAAAGATTATATAATATACGATTAAGAATTATATACTTATTTAGTTTCTTAAATTTATTTAATAAATAATATATTATAGGTATATCTAATAAATTTTTATAAATATTAATAAATATATTAATAATATTAAATTACTTTGTTTCTAGATTATATTTTATTATTAATATTATTATAATTCTAAATGATCTTTTAATAAGTATTATAATATAAATTAAGTTAATTATATTTTTTACTTAAAGATTACTACAAATAATTAATCTAATTTAATATAACATTAATAATCCCTATTTATTATATTTATATATGAATACTTATTATAATAATATAAAGGTAATTGGTATATCTTCTATATTAATTTTATATTATATTTTACAATTCTTTAAATTATTTATTTCAATCTTATATTTATATTTAAATCATTTTCCTAGAAAGTAATTCTTGAGTTAGTAATAGCACTAAAATAGTTTGAGTAACCCTAATAGATACAAGTTGAATAGCTCTTTTAAAGCTCTATTTTCAAGTGTATTAAAAGGACTAGGTTTTATTTGTATAGTTAAAGCGATTATACTATATATAATAACAAATAAGTAATGTTTCCTTTATATATTTATATTTAAATAATTAGACCAAGATATTAAATGAAAATCTTCAATACAGGAATTATTTTCTAATAATAATTTCATGATAAAAGTGTTTATGAATATATAATTAATAATTAATAAGTTATCTTATAATCTCTTTTATTATTGAATTTAATAATAATGATTTATAGATATATTAATATTAAGAATTAATTTATCAAAATTAAAGGATTAATACTTAAATGAATTAAAAGTTAAGCAAGGGATTTTAATCCTTATAATTCTTTATCTTTTGAATTTTTAATTAAAAAAAAGTAAAAGTTAATTTTTTTTGAATTGATTAATTATATATATTGAAGGAGATAATCTTTCTAATAATATTATTTCCTTAATGATATAGGAGTTTATAGTATTAATAGAATAATTATTTGAATTATTTTTGTATTTTTTATATATAATTTAAATAATATTATTAATATGCTTATATTCTATATTATCTAATTAATTATTATAATTACTTAATATTGTTGAAATAGAACTAATAGATTTCTATATTTAATTAATAGTTTGTTTTTGAGTTTGAATTCGGTTTTTTATTTCTAAAATCTTTTCAAAATATAGAACCTTATATGTACTACTATTTTCAATATTTATATATAAGCTTTTATTTCTTAAAAATATTCTCAAGTTCTGTTTATTCTGAGATATATCTGAAGTATATATGATAATATTAACTAAACTAATAATAATATATATTAAAGTTATTATATTATCACCTTAATTAATAATAGTATCGTTAATATTAATTATTTGTTGAATATCAAAAGCTAATATAAACTATTATAACTCTTGATTTATATATATATCAATAGTTTTATCTATTTGATTCATTTTATATATTCTTTTTTCGAAAAAAGTAATATGTCGAGTAATAATAATCCTTTTAAGCTTGAGTATTCAAATATAGTAAATTAAGAAACTTGGTATATATCCAGTAAAATATTTAATATTGACTTTAAGGTTAATTTTATATATTCTTTTATTTATATCTAATTCTTGTTTTTTATTTAGAGGATATACTCTATATCTATATTAATATATTCTATTTTAGTTTAAATATAAATCAATAATTAAATAACCCGTAACTATTAGGGCAAATGATTATAGGTATTTATAAAACCAAGTATTCAATACTTTATTTAGAGATCTAAATAATCAAGTTTCAAAAGAATTAATATTATATAAGTAAGTAGTAGCTTATATTACTTCAATTTATAAAAGATTAGATATATCTAAAGAAATCTGTATTTTGATTTATTTAGTAATTATTTTTTATCCTGTTTATTCAGATCTTTTATTTGATTTATATATATTAAATAAAAATAATTCAAGATTTATATCTTTGGTTTTGATTTATTTCTTGAATATAATATTTCCTATAATATTAATAATTGATATATTATTATTCTGTTTGATATAGATTATTAAAAGACTATATTTTTAAGATATTCACGTAAGGAAGTTCTGGATTATATTGAATACTTCAAAATAAATCTTTTAGTATAATAAAAAGCTAAAGATCTTTTTATTAAATATATCCTTGATTATTAGGAATCAGAACATTCCAATAAATATATATAGAAAATTAAATAAATCCTATTGAATTTTATAGAAAGAATAAAATAATTGAAATTCACTAAAAGCTTATAATATTATTTATTTAATATAAATATAAAAATAATTAATATACTTGATTTTAATAAATCCTTTTATTTTTATATTTTTTATTAAAAAGATAAAATATTTAAAAGCTTTTTTTCCCAAACGTTCTAATCTTTTATATTATAATTCTGTAAAATTTTATCAAAATTTAAATAAATTTTTTAATTAGTGAAATGATTGTTTAATATTAATATTGATTATAGGATATATTAATAGATTTGAATTTATTAATATAAAGTTTAGTTTAAATAAATAAAAGGAAAGAGGTTTATATTCTAAAAATAAAAGATTATCTTTATAAATATATTGAGCGATAATATGACTATTCTTAAGATTATTCTTTTATAAAGTAGAATCAATTTTTAAAAATTATATCCCCATATTTAAAAACTTTATTTTCAAAATAATATTAATATAAAATCCAGAAATATATACGATATTCAAGAAAATTAGATTATCTTTTAAGCTTTAAGGTCTTTAGAGATTATTCTTAATTATATAAGTGTTTTATTCAATAATCTGAATTTTTATTGTTTTTATTTTAATATAATTTAATGTTAATAAAAATATATATTTATGTTTATTAAGAAAATTAATATTATTAATTAGGTATATAACGCTATCATTATTAAGTATAATACTATTATAGTTAATAAAGTGAATCAAAGATAATAGTATATATTCTATTACTAATAAAATCTTAAATAAAATAGACTACTATTTTTAATCCTAAATTTTTTGAATTTAATAATTAAGAAATATTACTTTTTAAATTGATTCATACTTTTTATTCCCAGACTTTTTATATATTTAATTATTAATTATTCTTAATTCTTTTTTATATATTATTATACTCCTTTTTTATTAATAAAACTAAACTCTGAATTTTATACCTTTTAATGAATATATATTCTACTAATTAATATGTTTTAGGATAATAATTAATATCTACTTTTCTATTTTTTTAATCAGATTCTAATTTATAAGGATATTTATATTAATTAATTCCTCTTTTAAAACCCCTTTTTTAAGTATTATCTTACTTTCCTTATTGTTGGTATCACCATGGGGATGGTGAAGTCAATATAGTACTATGGTTCACACTGTTGTTATATTGCTTGAGGTTCTAAAAGCTAGGGCTACGAAACGTATTGCTGTATTGTCGGAAGACGCTAGCGTCAACGCTAGCGTAGTCACATGATCCCTGTCCCAACACTTATAAATTGCTAAAGTTTTACTTAAATTTAGTATTAGTTATTAAGAATATATCCTTACCTTTAAATATTAAAAAGTTCTAATAAATTCAATCATTAAAGATATC
Organism: Botrytis porri; assembly: GCF_014898465.1. NCBI lineage: Eukaryota > Fungi > Ascomycota > Leotiomycetes > Helotiales > Sclerotiniaceae > Botrytis > Botrytis porri. The sequence continues at coordinate 1,170,023 of NW_024066081.1, read as the reverse complement.
CTTAAATTATTTTAAAAAGTAATTAGGAATTCTAAGTTAATTATTAATTTCAATCTGAATAAGTATAATACTTATTTAAATAAAAAGTATATATACCCTTATGGTTTATAGAAAGTTAATAATTACTAAGTTATTCTTTACTTTAATATAAAATAATTTTATGATTATATAAACTTTAGTTTATTCATTATATTATTTAATTAAATTAATTTAGTTTATAGTTACTTATTAAAAAATGTTTCAATATTTTTAAATAATAATAGATTTTATAATTATAACAATAAATATAAGCTTATTCTATAACTTTTAAATAATTATTTTGAATAATAAAACTTTTATATTATTATTTTCGAAAATAAATTCTATAAGATAAAATAATTCTATTATTTCTATAATTTCTTTGTAAACATTCTAATATAACTTATATATAATATTATACTTATCTTTTTAATCATAATACTCTCCTTAAAATATAAAGTGTTTTACTAAGATAATTTGAAAAATACTTATTTTAAACCTTATAGGCTTAAGTATTAGTTTTTTAAAAGATAATAATAAAGTTATTTTAATATTTTCTTTTAAGTTCTTTTATTAAGATTATTTATAGGTATTAAGATTAGTAAGGTACTTTATATTATTATTCAAATTGTATTTTCTTATGAGATTAATAATTATAATAAGCTCAAATGAATTCTTAATAAACCAATCTTTTTCGTCGATAAGAATTAATTAATAAAAAGTTTTTTTGTTTTCTAAGAATTCTTCAAAGTTAATTAAAATAATTAAAATGATCTTAGAATTTGTTGATTTAACATTCTTCTAAATACCTTTCAATATATAGAAGTATTATAGACTTAAAAACCATTTTAATTAGTATTTATAGATAACGAATCGAATAACTTCTAAGGAATTAAATTTGAATATAATAAGTTTTTATAAAAATGAATAAAAGAGAATATATATAAATAATAAGGGTGTAGTATAAATGCTAATCGGGCTTATAATTATTATAAAGATAATAGTTAAATTTAATAATCATTTTGATTTAAAGATAGATATATAAAATAATAATAAACTAGATTGACTTAAGGTATAATTATAAAGATTATACCTATTTTATATACCCTGATTAGATAATAAAGTCGTTTAATTAGATATATAAAGTATACAAATGATTAAGTAATTCTAAGGAATATTAGGATTAATCCTATAGGATTACATTATACAGTGAATTCCGTGACATACTAATGTAATAATCTTTATAATCTTTTAATTTCTTTTATAAACTATTTAATTCTTTAAAATTATTTAAACATTTGAGACTACTTAGATCTTTAATATCGTTTTAATTATTTAAATCGTTTCAATTACTTAAATACATGAAATTATTCAAATCTTTTAGACTCTATAATTTATTTAAAAATTATAAATCTTTTCGATTCTTTAAATTATTTAAGTCGTTTCGATATCTAAAATCATTTTAATCTCTCGAGTTATTTAAATCTTTAAGAATCTTTAAATCTTTTATATAATTTCAATCTTTTAGACTTCTTAAATTATTTAAAAAATTATAAATCTTTAATACCATTTTAATCATTAAGAATCTTTAAATCTGTTAAATAATATTAATCTTTTATACTTTTCAAATTATTTAAATCTCTAAAACTATTTAAACCGTTTACATTTTTAAAATCCTTTTTAACATTTATAATATTTGAATCTTTAACTACGAATTATAATGTATATGAATTAATAGAAAGTATATATCTTAAGGACGTTAATAAGTATGATGAGTATAAAAGAACTTACTCTCGAAGATATAGTTATATACTAATACGAATATATATTTCAAACAAATAGTCAACTAAGGACTTGCTATCATTTAATACGTGTATAGTATAAAAGAAGGACGAAGTTCTTATTATACTATGTAGAAGCTATTTATATGTACCTAGGTACTCTGATGCGCTAGTATTAGCGTACTATCTTTCAATTATTTAAATCTTTAAGATATTCGAATCTATTAAATCTCTTAAATGATTTCAATCTTTTAGACTCTTTAAATCTTTAAAACTTTCAAGATATCTGAAATCATTCAAATTCTTAAAACCATTTGAATTATTAAATCATTTAAAATCATTAAAATCCAATCATGAACTGAAGTCATCTAGCTTTGAATAATGTTTTAAAATGTATATGTTAGAATATTTTCTATGTAGACATTTATAATTATATCATTTGTATAGTCGATTTATTTAATATTATTTCATTAGTTCAAATTTCTTTATTCATTTCACATCGTCTTATTACTTGCGCTCAAAAATCGGTAAAGAATACTTTCAGGGTTCTGAATAACCCAAAAATAATTGAAGGGATTTGAAAATAGCGGAGACCAAGACAACAAACTAAATCATAGAGAAACCATTCCATCCCTCCTATTTTTTTATTGACTTCAAGAATCTGAAACAGGGCTGCTTTTTTTATTACCCTTTCTGAGCCATTCTCCATATCATGACCACTTCACCACTTCATATTCTGAGAGGAGAAGATTCATCCATCATTCTTTTCTTCTTTGACTTCTTCTTATTCTCTCTTCAATATCAAGGTGCCACCACTGGCACTTTATATCTTTGACTGATTGTTTTATTTCTGAATCAAAATAAGGAATTTCGAGTTGAACTACATTCACTCTTTTACTTAGGTTGCCAAGGAGAGGGAAGGTCGATTCGATCTATCTGACGGTCCGTTCCTGAAGCCCACGGATTGACACCGCCATACAAGAATATCCATCTTCTGAATCTTGGACACAACCAACATTCCTCTTTTGATCTATCTCTCATTCATCAATTATTGATAAAATCTCAAAGATTTTGTCAGTATTAATATCACACTTACCATTTGTATAATCTCGATCACTTAATACAGGGTTCTTGATTATTTTTCCACAACCATGGCATACTCTGGAAACGGAGGCTATGATGAGCATAAGCTCCAAGACCTTCCACCTGGAGGGGGTAACGTAAGTTTCAAAACTTCTATCATTTCGCAGACTGTCGGAAAGCTTTCTCTAACCATAATTCCTGCAGTACCATCATCCTCAAGATGAAGAGGAAGGTGCTTTACCTTTACTCGATTCTGGAGGACACGGCGGCCCGTTCAACAGCCCTTACGACTCTCACTCTCAAGGAGGTCTTCGAGCGAATACTCCTCCAGTCAGACCCGTTTCTGCCTACAGTCTTACAGAAACTTATGCGAACGATCCACAACCATACAGCAGCGATTACAATTCATCCCACACATACAACGAGCAGTTAGAAGATAACCCATATCCACAAACCGAAACACCTTTGTCACGAGCTGAGACTACCTCCACAGAGGCATGGAGACAACGACAAGCCCCTCAAACTGGAGGTCTCAAACGTTATGCTACAAGAAAGGTTAAGCTTGTACAGGGAAGCGTCCTGAGTGTAGATCATCCAGTACCCAGTGCTATCAAAAATGCCATCCAGCAAAAATACAGGAATGATTTGGAAGGTGGCAGCGAAGAGTTCACACACATGCGTTATACCGCTGCAACTTGCGATCCCGACGAGTTTACTCTGAAAAACGGTTACAATCTACGACCTGCCATGTACAATCGCCATACTGAGTTGCTCATCGCCGTTACCTATTACAACGAAGACAAACAGTTGACTGCACGTACTCTTCATGGTGTCATGCAAAATATCCGCGACATTGTCAACCTCAAGAAATCTGATTTCTGGAACGTCGGTGGACCAGCATGGCAAAAGATTGTTGTCTGCCTTGTTTTCGATGGTATCGACCCGTGCGACAAAGATACACTTGACGTTCTTGCTACAATTGGTATCTATCAAGATGGTGTCATGAAGAAAGATGTTGATGGAAAGGAGACCGTTGCTCATGTTTTCGAATATACGACGCAACTCTCGGTTACTGCCAGCCAACAACTCGTCCGCCCGGTTGAGGGCGACGCCAGCTGCCTTCCTCCGGTCCAAATGATGTTTTGCTTGAAGGCAAAGAATACAAAGAAAATTAATTCTCATAGATGGCTGTTCAATGCGTTCGGTCGCCTTCTTAACCCGGAAGTCTGCATCCTTTTGGACGCCGGTACTAAGCCCGGTCCTAAATCTCTGTTGTCTTTATGGGAAGGTTTCTACAACGACAAAGATCTAGGAGGTGCTTGCGGAGAGATACACGCAATGTTAGGCAAAGTACGTATCCGTACTCCTTCATTAAAGCCTAATGAAGCCAGAAGTGCTAACTTAAAAACAGGGAGGCAAAAAGCTCCTCAACCCGCTTGTTGCAGGCCAAAACTTCGAATATAAGATCAGTAACATTCTCGACAAGCCTCTAGAGAGTTCTTTTGGATATGTCAGTGTGTTGCCAGGAGCTTTCTCTGCATATCGATTCCGAGCTATCATGGGACGACCTCTTGAGCAATACTTCCACGGAGATCACACTTTGTCCAAGATTCTGGGAAAGAAGGGTATCGAGGGAATGAACATTTTCAAGAAGAACATGTTCTTGGCTGAGGACAGAATTCTCTGTTTCGAGCTTGTAGCCAAGGCTGGTAGCAAGTGGCATTTGACTTATATCAAGGCAGCTAAAGGAGAAACTGATGTACCTGAAGGAGCTGCTGAATTCATTGGTCAACGTAGAAGATGGCTCAACGGTTCCTTTGCAGCAGGAATGTATTCCATCATGCATTTCGGCAGAATGTAAGTTTAGACGTGACGGCTTAATCTGACTGTCAATTACTAACGTCTTTCATAGGTACAAGAGTGGACATAACATTGTCCGCATGTTCTTCTTGCATATTCAATTCTTATACAACGTCTTCTCCAACCTTCTCAGTTGGTTCATGTTATCTTCTTTCTGGCTCACAACTACTGTTATTATGGATCTTGTTGGTACCCCTACTGCCGCTTCGGACACTACTGCCCTTCACCATGGCTGGCCTTTCGGTGATACTGCTACCCCTATCGTCAACACGATCCTGAAATATCTCTACCTCGGATTCCTACTCGTTCAATTCATTCTGGCTCTTGGTAATCGACCTAAAGGATCTAAGGTTACTTATATCGTATCCTTTATCGTTTTTGGTGCTATCAATCTCTATGTCATTGTCCTATCCATGTATCTGGTTGTTCGTGCTTTCTCATCAGGAGAAAGTCTCGATACTAGTAACGCGAAAGATTTCTTCGAGAGTTTCTTTGGAAGTAGCTCGAGTTCCGGAGCTGGTATCATTATTCTCGCTTTAGCTGCTACATTTGGATTGTACTTCGTTGCATCCTTCATGTACATGGATCCATGGCACATGTTTCATTCCTTCGGGCCATACTTGTTGCTCATGTCATCTTACATCAACATTCTCATGGTTTACGCTTTCAGTAATTGGCACGATGTTTCTTGGGGTACTAAGGGATCTGATAAGGCAGAAGCTCTTCCGTCAGCTAAAACTACGAAGGTTGATGGTAAAGCAGCAGTTATTGAAGAAATTGACAGACCGCAAGAGGATATCGACAGTCAGTTTGAGGCAACTGTCAAGCGTGCTCTTAAGCCATTTGTTCCTGAAGTTGAGGATGAGAGCAAGACCTTGGAGGATTCTTACAAATCTTTCAGAACCAAGCTTTTGATCTCTTGGGTATTCTCAAACGCTTTGTTGGCCGTTGCTATCACGAGTGACAGTGTTGATGGATTTGGTTTCGGAGTGAGTTATTCTATGCCCACAATAGTTTGAATTTTCAGCTAACATTTGTTCAGAATAATGCATCAATAAGAACTGCCAAGTTCTTCGAAGTTCTGCTTTACTCAACGGCTTTCTTGGCGCTTGTTAGATTCCTCGGATGTTCTTACTTCTTGTTCAAGTCTGGTATCATGTGCTGCTTCATGAGACGTTAGAGACAAGACTTACACCAGTAACCATACATACTCTGGAAACAGATATTGATACTCGTACCACTAAAAGGTCACGAGTTATAAATGTTTCTTTTGCAAAAAAAAAATGGGGGAGCGGAGAGGAGGATGGACACTTTATACGGAGCGTGAGCACCTATCATTGGAAAGGAATCAGCGCGTGAACCTATAGCAAGCAATCATCTTTTGCATTTCTGCTTGCACATATGGGAGCTTTGAGATTTTCTTCTTCTTTCTAGGCGGTCTCTCTATATTGCATGTTTGAGTAGGCGTTTCCGTTTAATACTATTGAATACCCTTATGAATGAATAACCATTCGTATCTATTGAGTTAGATGTCATCTCATCAAAAATCCAATGTGCACTGTAGCAAACTATATGAGAAATTTGATACGGAACTTACATGTGGTACGGAATGGGTTGGCCACTCGCGTGATGCTTTTGATAAGAAATCGAACCCCGCCAGCCCGCCTCATATCTTTCGGCAAGGCGTCAGCAACCAAAAATTCCTACTGTAGCAGCCGTATTATTGTATATTTGACAAATCACAACATTCTATAACATCATTTTGATACAACCGACTGGAGCTATTCACTTTCTCAAGTTCCTATACTTTTATAACTGGGTACAAAACGACCTCTCGCTTACTCTTCCCTCATTGTTAAATGTCATTCTCAAACATTATTTCAATATAATTCTCAACTTCCCAACTCCAGAACTGCACTCTCCAGACTCCAGTTGAAGAGTCATCAATAGTCAAGATGTTGAAGATATGGTCTATGGTATGTGCGCAACAGAACTGGGATTCCGGCAACGATGTGTAACGCGTTCGGAATACTGATATTGTACGCAGAAACAAAAACAGCAGCAAGAGGCAAATGCCGATGCTGCTGCGGGTATTAAGAAGAAGAAGGTCACAGCCGCACAACTTAGATTGCAAAAAGGTAAGAGAAACAGATTCCAGGCTTTTGAGCGTATACGGAAGGACACAGAATGAGATTGTATTGGGCATGCATATATGAGGACTAACATCGTGCGCTGTCAGATATTGCTGAGATGTCGCTGCCCTCTACTATGCGCACCGATTTCCCCGACGAAGACGATATTCTCAACTTCTTCCTATATATCGAACCAGATGAAGGCATGTACAAGGGTGGAATCTTCAAATTCAAATTCGCTGTTCCAGAAACGTTCCCACACGAACCGCCCAAGGTCAACTGTGAACAGAAGATCTACCACCCAAATATCGATGTTGAGGGAAAGATTTGTTTAAATATTCTGAGGGAGGACTGGAAACCAGTGTTGAACTTACAAGCAATTGTTATTGGACTGCAGGTATGTTTTGGGAATCGGTTTTCATGGATATACATGGTATCTATGGGTATGCGAAGTTACTTTGTACTGACGACTGGATGAACAGTTCCTTTTCCTCGAACCAAACGCCTCGGATCCACTCAATAAGGAAGCTGCTGAGGATTTGAGATCAAACCGAGAGGGATTCAAACGGAATGTGAGATCTGCTATGGGAGGTGGATCTGTCAAAAATAATTCATTCGATAGAGTACTGAAGGTTTGAAGAGAGAAGGCATATGGATTAAACATTTACTATGCTTTCAATATGCATTATGCAACAATACAAACGATGTCAAGATAGGGTTATACGATCCGGACAAGTACTACATTTCCAGCACCACGCACCAATGTGTAAGGCCACAACATGAGGACGGGGCATAGTGGGCGTTTTTTCTTTCTATTTGGAGATCGAGGACCTTTCATGTAGCCTTTTTGGCTACTGATCTTATATCAGACTTTGTGTTGTGGCTGTAGAAAGGATAGGTTACATTGTGTTTGGACCAGAGGGTAAGGAGGGAGTAGTCATCATAGTCATCATGGTTAATACAATGAATGAATATATACAAACAAACAGAGATCTTTCTACATTGAAGTAAAGGGGAGTAAAACGTCGAGAGCAATGACTACCGGAGGACTACCGGAGTATCATTTCGTGAGTACATCTGATTCTGATGTCAACCCCTTGAATATACGAACGAGTGTTATGATTTCTCCGGTTTATGGAGGCATAGTGAAGGAGTCATATTTGTAAATGAAAACATTCTACTTGGTAACTTGATCTATCTATCTCCACACTACTACTGTAAATTCCATGTATCGGGGTCTACTAGGCAAGTCGGAGCATGCAAGGCCAGTTTCTAGCAGTCAATCATTTGTAAATTAATACACGCTATTTCACGGCTTGGACCGTGGCCGGAACAATACCGGAGGGATGGGTGAGGCTGTGATGTGGCCGAATTTCCACTATAGCCTTCCTTTCCTTTCGGATAGATAGATGATCTAGATTGTCGATTTTTATATCAGTTATATATAATTTCGAAACGTAACTACCTATCTGAGTATGAATGATGGGGGTGAACATGACTACCTATGTATAGGAGGAGTATCTCACTAGCAGGTAGAAAGAGATATAACCATATAACCATATAACCATATAACAATATAACAATATAACAATATTTACAGGGATTTAAAGTTTTTGTAAATCTTAATAATTTACTAAATTAAGGTCGATTTTAAGACGCACGTGCACATAAGTCATTTTTACTTTTTACAAGTCAAAATCAATCATTTGATTGGATGATATTCACATTGTAATACAACCCGCTGCTGGCTTGCCAAGACTTTCCCATCCACCATAAAGTGCGATACTGGAGAATACCCCTGTCAAAGTTACCTCCGGAACCGGGCAGGAAAATTTCCTAGCTACTGTTGCCCACAACAAAAAGACGAAGAGTCACATCTACAACTTTTTGATTTAAACCTCAAAATACCCTTTTGTTACTCTTCCTTTTTTTGATCTCCACTCACTTCTTCCTTCAAAATGGCTGCCCGTACATTTTCCAGAGTCGCTAGACCAGTTGCACGTCAATTGACTGCACCAGCACGCAGAACCTTTGTCTCTGCTATCAATGCCTCAGCCAGACCTTCCGCTGCCCGTGCTGTTGTTGGAGCTTCCCAACAAGTCAGAGGTGTAAAGACCATTGACTTTGCTGGCACAAAGGAGAAGGTTTACGGTATGATTTCAGACTGCAATTTGGATATTAATGGAAACTGACAACTTTAACAGAGAGAGCCGACTGGCCAGTTGAGAGACTCCAGGTATGATTTACAACTTATAATCTCTAACATTGACTTTTGCTAATATCTATCTTCCAGGAATACTTTAAGAATGACACAATGGCCATTATTGGTTACGGTTCCCAAGGGCATGCTCAATCTTTGAACATGCGTGATAACGGTCTTAATGTTGTAGTCGGTGTACGAAAGAACGGTCAATCATGGAAGGATGCTCAACAAGATGGTTGGGTTCCAGGAAAGAACCTCTTTGAGGTTGATGAGGCTATTTCCAAGGGTACCATCATCATGAACTTGCTTTCTGATGCTGCTCAAAGTGAAACTTGGCCAGCACTTAAGCCCCAGATCACCAAGGGAAAGGTACGTACAAATATTCAAGTTTCCAATGATCAAAACTGACTATTGCAGACTCTTTACTTCTCCCACGGTTTCTCCCCAGTCTTCAAGGACCAAACCAAGGTCGATGTCCCAACTGACGTTGATGTCATCCTCGTTGCACCAAAGGGATCTGGACGCACTGTCCGAACTCTCTTCCGTGAGGGTCGTGGCATCAACTCTTCCATCGCCGTTTTCCAAGATGTTACTGGTAAGGCACAAGAGAAGGCCATCGCTCTCGGTGTCGGTGTCGGATCTGGATACCTCTACGAGACCACCTTCGAGAAGGAGGTTTACTCTGACTTGTACGGTGAGCGTGGTTGCTTGATGGGTGGTATCCACGGTATGTTCCTCGCACAATACGAGGTTCTCCGTGAGCAAGGTCACAGCCCAAGTGAAGCTTTCAACGAGACTGTTGAGGAGGCTACTCAATCTTTGTATCCATTGATTGGTGCCAATGGTATGGACTGGATGTACGAGGCTTGCTCTACCACTGCTCGTCGTGGTGCTATCGATTGGTCCGGAAAGTTCAAGGATGCTTTGAAGCCAGTCTTCAACGACTTGTATGACTCCGTCAAGACCGGAAAGGAGACTCAAAGATCCCTCGAGTTCAACTCCCAGAAGGATTACCGTGAGAAGTATGAGGCCGAGATGAAGGAAATCCGTGATTTGGAGATCTGGAGAGCAGGAAAGGCTGTTCGGTAAGTTACAATCATTCATCACTGCATGTTGTATAATTACTAACATTTATATTAGTTCCCTCCGTCCTGAAAACAACTAAATGGATAGTTAATGGGGCCGTGGGGCTGGAGTTGCATATTTGAAATTGGGCCAATTGTATCATACACTCATGACTTTCCGTTTTTTTAATCAACGGTATCTGGAATTATAAGTTTAAGCCATTGAATTCAAAAAATTATATTTCCAATTGTTTTTGTGATTGACTCTACTTGTGCACTTGTTCATACTTCCCTGTTCAGCCGAGATCGGCATGAATTTCACCAAACCAGGGTCTCATTTTATATGAATCATCCGGGCAATGCCCCACCCCCACCATGTTTATTATGCTATATGTTTAGTAGCTACGTCCTTGATATTGCAATTATTTCTGGATCATGTTAATACATATACAAGTGTGTTCAATTTAGATCAGAACTTACAATGGCAAATCCCAACACCCGTCTCCCTCTTAATCGCCAATCGGTTTTGGATGCTCACGAACTTATTAAATCGCATATTCATTATACCCCAGTTCTAACAAATAGGACAATTGACGAAATAGCGAGTGCACCACAGACTGTGGAGGCATTGAAAGGGACAGAGTGGGAAGGAAAGGAACCTGCGAGGCCAAAATTTAGACTATGGTTTAAATGTGAGAATCTACAGAGGGTGGGCGCCTTTAAAGTTAGAGGGGCTTTTCATGCATTGAAGAGGTTAGAGGAGGCAGAAGGAGGGGTCGAAGCTGGACATGGAGAAGGAGGTTGGAGACAGAGGGGTGTGGTAACACATAGTAGTGGTATGTTCACTGATCTTTTTTGATTTTCTCTTGGCTTGCGAATTGCTCTTTGCTATTGTTATCATCTCTATTTATAATTCTTCCAATCTGCCAACGATATCTAGAGGCTCAAAATGCTAACACAACTCTGATGACAGGAAACCATGCACAAGCCCTCGCACTCGCAGCCCGTGAACTCGGTATCCCAGCCCACATCGTCATGCCTACCATCTCGACCCCCTCAAAGATCGCGGCGACAAAAGGTTACGGCGCAAATGTCAGATTCAGCGGGTCAACATCTGTAGAGCGAGAAGCAATGGTTGAAGAAGTTGTCAAGGAAACAGGCGCTAAACTTGTGCCGCCATACGATCATCCGGATATTATTGCTGGGCAAGGAACCATGGGCTTGGAATTGGCGGAACAAGTTAGACGATTACAAAGCGAAAGAGGGGTAGGTCTAGAGGATGGTAAGGAAGCAAAGGGATTAGACGCTATTATTACTCCTTGTGGAGGAGGAGGTATGGTATCCGGTGTTGCACTTTCATGCGAAGGAAAAAGAATCCGTGTTTTTGGCGCGGAACCCGAGTTTCAGGGTGCGGATGATGGACGCCGTGGTTTCGAACAGGGCAAGAGAATTGAAAGTGTGAAGAGTCTTACGATCGCGGATGGATTGCGCACGCCCGTGGGAAGGATTCCGTGGAGTGTTATTTTTGAGAGGAGGTTGGTGGAGAATATGTATGGTGTGACGGAGGAACAGATCAAAAAGGCAATGAGGTTGGTGTTCGAGAGGATGAAGGTTGTCGTGGAACCCAGTGCGTGTGTGGGGCTTGCGACGGTGTTGTTTCATGAGGGGTTTAGGGGAATGGTGGAGAGGGAGGCGGGGCAGAGGGGGTGGGATGTTGGTGTGGTTTTTAGTGGGGGGAATGTGGGGGTGGAGGCTTTGGGGGGGTTGTTGGGAGAGGGGGGGGATGGGGAGGAGGAGAGGGCAAAGGGGATGGTGGGGAGTGATGGGAGGAGGGTTGCGGAGAATGTGGCGGGGTAGATGGGGAGGGGATGGAGTGGTGTGAGATGAGATGAGGTGGGTATATATCAACATAGTATAAATTATACATGGTAAAGACATCACGAGCGAATGAAACCTCTCGTTGTGTATATTCCATATAATATCTTATTACATGGCGTGATGTTCAGTTGGGATTTGAGTATGTGGTATGAATAGAAGACAATCAAAAAGAACACACAGGAACAATAGAGAATGAAACAAAGAAATCACAGATAATCCATCTCCCCTTTCCACCAAACGATGATTTCCATTCTAGAATGTAGAATATTTAGTAGGTGGAAGTTCTGAAGGGTAAAGGGTATTTATTATATAGGGTGGATGGTTGAATGATTAGATGGTTAGATAGTGAGTGAGTGAGTGAGTGATTATATACAACCTACTTGAATATCTACTATCCAGTAAAAGAAAATTGATATCTCACAATGAATGCTAATTTGAGTTTGAGTGGTGAATTAATAATGTTGAATTTCGAGAGATTTGTAGTTATAATACTAATGAGGATTGCTATATGATATTAAACGGGGGGGTTGAAGATAAAGACGAAAAATACTAGTACCGCTCTAATTCATAGTACTGGGCTACATAGGTGTATAGAAACTATTTCGGAATAAAAAAAAGATTTATACAGTTGTGAAGTATCTTACTATCACACAATAATAAAAAGTAATTATACTCTACTTATTCGCCTCTGGTCGGATTCTATACTAATTAGCTACATACCTTCGTAGTAGAATCTATAATGGAAGGGAAGAGTTTATGATGGGATTTAGAATTTATTGCTAGGAGGCGAGTGGGGAGGGGGGTAGACATGGAAATAGAAATAGAATGCTAGAATCTATATTGTAAGTATAGAATTTATGAATTTAAAACAAGTCGTAAGTTATATCTAAAAAGTAGAGTTTACTCATTACCGGCTAGCATTTACACGATATAAGAGTGAAAAGATAGAGATTTTAATAACATGAGAGTAATATTCTAGAATTTGAATGGTGTGAGCAATTTACCGTTAGTTGTACAACGACTAAGTATACATATTCAAGAAATTAAGATCAAAAAATCGGATTGACCACTAGGTATTCTAAATCCCAATAACTTTCATACCAAAGCGATTAACTATCTAGGTGCATGAAAGTACACACCAAGCGCCAATGCATCCAAACCACTACTCCAAATTACCTCTTCAAACGCCTAATATTGACTTTAATAAATCCCTCTCCCAAGTATCCCAAACACCAACAAACCAACAATACACTCCTATCAAAACCTTCGAGAAGACCAACTCTTCTAGGAACTTAAAACTTCCATGTTCCGAGCATAAGGCCATCATAAAAAGTTTACCGTACCATCATCGCGATATGCCCGGAGCTTTCTTACTCGTGTTAGTCGTCTCTTATTACCGTGATAGCTATCACGATAGGGAGGGGATCTGGGAATTGTTTTTCCAGATGGCAGCGGTTTGTCTGGTTTCGGCTCTGGTTGCGGTTCTGGTTGCGGTTCTGGCTGCGGTTCTGGCTGCGGTTCCGGCTCTGGCTCTGGCTCCGGTTCATCTGCTTTCCACTCATTTTCCCACTCAGATCCACTAGGAATATCACTTAACGGGCTTTCCTCGCGACGCCTCCTATGCATTTCTAGTGCCATCTTCACATAATCCATCCCTCCTCCCAGCGAATCTATTACCCCATAGATCCCAGCCCCGAAACGCCACACATCTTGATTTATCGGTTCGCCTATATCTCCTATTACACTCAAATCATCCGGCGTCCAATACCACTCCACGTCTTGGAGCCAGCCATGCATCAGTCTGTCTATACCTAGATTACTGAGGTCCACGTCGCGCGTGCGTTCAAAGATTGGGCCTTGCTTTTGGCTGAGGTGTGTCCTGACGTACCGACGGATAGTTCGCCTCATTCTAGGTTGTTCAGTCAGACCTGGCTACATACGTGACTCATAAAAACACTAACCTGTTATAATTTGGTCCTCCCTCAAAATATGGAGATGTTACCCAACCTACGAACCAAAAATTAGTTTATGGGGTTTCCTCAAACATCGATAATGGTGAGTGAAGATTTGATCCTTTCAAACTCTGATACTGCGTAGAGGACGCGATCGCTACGGAATACATTTTGGGGTTGAAAGCTTTCAATGTTGCATTATACTCTGGGTCATTGATGATGAACTTGCAACCCTCCAACAAATTTAATTTTTCACGCACATTCAGTATCGAGGGTTCAGAAATCAAAATCCAGCCTTGCGGGACCGTATTACAAACAACCCAGTACGCGGTTCCGAGTGCAAAATAATGTAAAGGCTCTCTACTTACTATCTATCCAAAGCGGTGACATAACAGCCAGGTCCGGCATGGCAACGCTGAAGCAAGCTGCCACAACATCTTTAAAGAGGCGACAAGAACAGAGAAATGTTCGTCGTGTGAGTATTTTGAATGCTTGAGGATGTTCTAATACTGTATGGCCAAGTGAAGTGATGAATGATTTTTCGAGATCGGTGAAACCCGGTTCCTGAAAGTATACTTTATTTGGTGGAATATCGAATTTTTGCCCTGTGAAATGTTATTCATGTGTTTAACAAGAGGGATCAAGAGGGCAGATGAATTAAAAATCCAAAAATGTGATACTTACTCAAGATATCAATCCAACATTCAAAGCCAACCAATTGAGAAAAATTGCGAATATCTTCGCCCTGTTCCTCATCTGTCGAACCGTAATTTTCATCATACTTGTAAGATCCATTTGTGTTACCCTGGATCGATCCAATCCCCATTAATAACGCTGAATCCACTACTAGCTTCAGAGGAAATATCGTTTTTTCCACCCATTCTTTTTGAACGGCGTGAAATTGTGATGCTTTCCACCCGCGAGTCATTTCCGCATGTATAGCTAACATGCCTGCAAGCTTTTCAGCTTCAGTCTTTTGACTACGATGGGCCATTTCGGATACTGATTGGAAAGATTAATTTTTTGGAATGGTTTCTCCAATGCCGAATTATGTTTTCTGTGTGATCTGGAATATATACGAGATGGCACAAAAGGGAACGAGGCACAGAAGAGAACGAGCGTATACCAAAATCAAGGATCGGATAGAACAGCCAAGTTCCAGATCAACAAAAGAAATAAGATGAAGTGGAAACATGAAAGGAGTTGACAAGACCCCAAATCCGGCATTTATTCACAACAAAGGCACTTTGACCTTTGCACTTCAGCCTAGAACTTCGAGTCACAGTAAAAGAATGAACAATAGAGCATCAGCCAATTGACGTTCATTTATTTGTAGAAAGAGAAGGTAGTCTTCCTTTCTCTCAGCAGAAGAGCAATGCATTTATAAAGCTTCACACAAATAATCATAACAATCACAGTTTTCAACCCTGATATCCATAAGATATAGTAGACAAAAGGTCATAACCAAGAAGCACATTAGCTGCAGGTTCAATGATAAGATTATGTCAATACTTTGAGAAAGAGTGCACCCTTTTAGGACGATAGCTATCGTTGCATACACAGATACTTCCTATGTATATTAACTATACACAAGTAGATGTATTGCTAGTCTCCTGTACATGGGAATGATAATAAGAATGTAGATATGGGAAAGAATAGGAAATAAAGCAGTACGAAGACTTGCCGATATAAAGATAATGAGATAGTTGTTTGAGAGGGGGAATATCCACTGAGACGGTTTTACATAATTCCTTGTAAATCAAAGTCCACACCAGGTTTTAGTTTGAAATAGAAGTTGACTTGGATAGCAGCTCTTAAACTGCATTATGTTATCATGCCATTCAAACTTGTTTGTACATTCTTCTCAAATTTGCAGCCCATTCTGACAGGATTTAAAAGTCCGTAACCCTACCATTATAACTCCAGTCGCCCCTCTCACCTGAACTTCCCCACCTCAAAGGTTCATTCTTTGGACCACCAACCTCTCCAGTCTTTGGATTGATATCCCCTTCAAATTCTGGCCTCGCGCCTCTGCGAATATCCGGGTGCAACTCCTCTCCTTTTCCTGTAGCAGATACTCTAGCATTCACAGCAGCCAACTCTATATCCTCCTTTTCGGCAACAGTTGTTGCAGGTGATTGATTGATTTGTGGTCTTGTTCGCGTCGAAGTCTTTAATGTATTGGTAACAACGTCAGTTTTCGGGGTGCTGAATGCACCAGTAGAGGAGCGCTGCAGACGTTCAAATTCTTCTTGTTCCTTTGGTGGCAAGCGTGGTGGGGATGGACCTGTTGCGAATGCTGTTCGACAAGTAGTTTGTGAGAAGAAGCGGCGGGAGGGAAGAAGAAATCTTGATGGTAACAGTCGCGACATTTTTTAATTGATGTTCAATTTAGGAGACCGAGAGCTTAATGATAAGAGGAATTAGATATCGACTTTAGTGTACCGTCTTAGAATCGGTTGTTCACGGACAATTATTTTATATCAGCCGGATTATTATGTTGTGGCAAGGAGAAGGAGATTGATACCCGAGCAGGTCATGACGAAATTAAAGATTCAACTGGCAAGAGAATGCGAGATTTTGCCAAGGCGGTGACTTAATTGAGCGATAACTAGTGAGGGGCGTCGGTTTTGACTCACTTTTTGGGATGATCAATAAGAATTATATATATACAAGAAAGAAATCAAACTTGGATTCTATTTTAGAAAAATTTGTTCATATATCAATCATCACATTTCCCTCCTTCTCTTAGATTTCCTTCTTCCCATAACACTTCTTCCCATACCGATCAATCGGTAATCCAAAATGGACCATCTAAAGAGGACATTTGCACAATGCAAGAAAGAAGGAAGATCCGCATTGGTAACATACATCACTGCTGGCTTCCCTCAAGCACACGATACCGTTGATATCCTATTAGGGATGGAGGCTGGTGGTTCCGGTAAGTGATACCTCATTTCCAATTGACTGTGTGGAAGTTGACAATTGTTCGCAGATGTTATCGAATTAGGTATCCCGTTCACAGATCCTACTGCGGATGGACCCACGATTCAAAAAGCAAATACTCAAGCTTTGAAAAATGGTATAACAGTTACTTCGGTTTTACAAATGGTACGAGATGCAAGAAAGAAGGGATTAAGAGCTCCGGTTCTTTTCATGGGTTATTACAACCCTTTTTTGAGTTACGGAGAGGAAAGATTATTGAAGGATTGTCGAGAAGCTGGTGTCAATGGATTCATCGTTTGTGATCTTCCACCAGAAGAAGCTGTGAGCTTCAGAAAGTTTTGTACAAGCGGAGGGTGAGTTCTTAGGGGAGCATTGATATGTCGCATTTGAATATATGGCTTACAATTTCTGTTCAACAGATTATCTTACGTTCCTCTCATCGCTCCTTCGACTTCCGAATCCCGAATGAAGCTTCTTTGCAAGCTTGCAGACTCTTTCATATACGTCGTTTCAAGAATGGGTGTTACTGGAGCCACAGGAGGTTCAATGGATGCAGGTTTGGAAGGTTTATTGAAAAGAGTCAAAGAATACTCGGGAAACGTTCCAGCCGCTGTAGGATTCGGTGTTAGCACGAGAGAACATTTCTTACAGGTCGCAAAAATCGCCGATGGAGTCGTTATCGGAAGTCAAATCATCAATACCGTCAATCAAGCAGCTGCCGGAAACATCGCAAAAAGTGTCGAAGAATACTGTGCGGAAGTTTGCGGGAGAAGGGGTGCTCCAAGTGACGGTGAGGGTCTGACTAGAGAGGTTGGAATGGCCGAGACAATGGGTGTTGCCCAAGAGCCTAGCGGAGAGAATGTTACCGTCGATGCTGTCGTTAGAGACGACGACAGATCAGGACCCGGCTTGGCTGATCAGATCGAGGCCTTAAATACCAATGGCCCCATAGATCCAAAAATCGCATCTCAGAAGTTCGGAGAGTTTGGTGGACAATACGTACCAGAGGCGCTCATGGATTGTTTATCAGAGCTTGAAGCAGGATTTAATGCCATCAAGGATGATCCAGCATTCTGGGAAGAATACCGAACGTATTATCCATGGATGGGACGACCAGGTCAATTGCATGAGGCTGAAAGACTTACTGAATACGCTGGTGGTGCAAAGATCTGGTTGAAGAGAGAAGATCTGAACCATACCGGAAGTCATAAGATCAACAATGCTTTAGGACAAATTCTTCTTGCTAGACGATTAGGAAAGACCGAGATTATTGCAGAGACTGGTGCAGGACAGCATGGTGTGGCCACAGCGACTGTGTGCGCAAAGTTTGGTATGAAATGTACCATCTACATGGGAGCTGTGAGTTTGAGCAATCTTTTTTTCTATCCTCTCGGGTCTCCTCTTGGCTTCTTCAATACAGCACTAATTAAATTTACAGGAAGACGTAAGAAGACAAGCTCTCAATGTTTTCAGAATTAAGCTCCTTGGTGCATCGGTTATCGCCGTCGAAGCTGGTTCGCGTACACTTCGAGATGCTGTTAATGAAGCTATGCGCTCTTGGGTCGTCAAGCTTGACACTACCCATTACATCATTGGCTCAGCAATTGGTCCTCACCCATTCCCAACTATCGTCAGAACATTTCAATCCGTCATCGGCAACGAAACTCGAGCTCAAATGCTAGAGAAGCGTGGTAAACTCCCCGATGCTGTTGTTGCATGCGTTGGAGGTGGTAGTAATGCGGCTGGCATGTTCTACCCATTCTCAAAAGATCCAAGTGTTAAACTAGTTGGTGTTGAGGCCGGTGGTGATGGTTTAGATACAGATCGCCACTCTGCTACTCTGAGTGGTGGTACAAAGGGTGTTTTACATGGTGTCCGTACATATGTCCTTCAGGACAAACATGGGCAAATCTCAGAGACTCATTCCGTATCTGCTGGTTTAGATTATCCTGGTGTTGGACCAGAATTAAGTAATTGGAAAGATACTGAGCGTGCGAGATTTGTTGCCGCCACCGATGCCGAGGCATTCAAAGGATTCAGATTGATCAGTGAGAAGGAGGGTATCATCCCTGCTTTGGAAACTGCGCATGCAGTATGGGGAGGAGTAGAATTGGCCAAAACCATGAGCAAAGATCAAGATATTGTTATTTGTTTAAGTGGTAGGGGTGACAAGGATGTACAGAGTGTTGCAGAGGAATTACCCAAGTTGGGCCCAACAATCGGATGGGATTTGAGATTTTAGATATGAATTATGAGGTACGAGTGCCGACTCAAGGTTTATGGGCGTTGCAGGGTCTTGTAAATATTTCCAAAGTTACGGGTATGAATAGATCGTTAAGATGAAAAATGTTCTTTTTTTTACAATAAATACAGTTAATAAGCGAAGCTACATAGCACCCAATTTCCCATCATTTACTAGCAACGCTCTCAAGCCTTTGCTTTCCACCTGATGGATACCTCTCGGGACTCCCGCTGGGCAACCTCGTTTTACTCCTCGAACTTCTCGAAAACAATCGATATGCCAACCTCTGACAAGCGGTTTGTGATGTGATGATATACACAATCACATTCCAAACACCCTGTAGCGACAACATTAATGATTCAATGTAGTTCAGCGGGAAATTAACCGTCGATGGATCCGCCATTTGCCAAATTCTATTGACGCTCGCGGGAACCCAAGTAATAATCATAGCAAGAAAGAAGAGGATAGCCACTCGTGCATACAGCCAAGCCTCCGGGTTGGTTCCAGACTCTGCAACCTCTCTGGTCAAACTTCTCATTCTTCGCATCTGATACACCTGGGATTCTTGTTGTTTTTGATGAGGTGTCGCCTGGATTTCTACCTCATATTGATCCGAGTGCAATATGCTTTCAGAAATGCCTTGATCGCCGGCATCTTTGACGATGGATCGTTCTTCGTAGGTTATTTCGATTTCAGTCGTAACGGTATTTGCGAATGGATTTTCGTTCAGGGGGTTGAGGAAGCCCTCTAGATGCTCACGTTTGGACCAGATTACTTTGGCGGCCATAATGTATACGACAAGAGCGAAAAGGATAGTAACCCTATGGATATCGGATCAGTAAACGTGATCAAATTCGAGAAGAATACTAGAAGCTCGGATCGCAGTACTCACCAGACAATACCATACAAGAAAACCAATCGCATCCAATCCCAATCTTCGCTAATCCAGCACCAAACAATAGCTGATCCGTAAATACGACCTCGCGATTTTGTCGATATAAATAGGAATATAAAAGCGGGTATGAAGGAAAGCCCATAGCATGCAACCAAATACCAAATATCCAACTTCCTTAATTGATGTGTGGTAAATCCTCTGAAGAAAATGAGATATACGTTGATGGCCATGAAGAATGCCCAGTAACAATCAACTCCACGGAACATCTGCACCAAGAAACCTTGGACCTGACATATTCCGGAGGCATCGAATTTTGCTTTATCTATCCTCGATGCCGGGCCAAGCTGAGATATCAGGCACGAGATACTCGAACCAATATTTCCCCATGATGCGAAGAAAATGAGTCGATTGATTGGTTTGTCGAAGGATGAACAAAAAAAGTATGTGATGACTATGAATAGATTACCAACGATAGAAACGGCTGACGTAACTCTCTCTGTGATATCAAGCGTGTTGAATTGCTCGTATGTTAGAGACATGGCGCACTCCTTAGGCAAATGGATTTGTCGAAAGGAGAGAAGTGTCAGGAGACTACCAGACCTTCTATAACGTGGTTCAACGACGATCTTCAGGAGTCAATTTGGAGGATTCAAAGCGAAAACAACCAAGGAAAGACATAATTGAAGTAGACTTTTATGTTGTGGAGATTATGTAAATAACATATATTTCAAAGTGAATCCTTTTGGAGGAATAAGAGGATCCCTATTCGACCATCCCATCTTGAAATGTTCGTTAGACAAGGGGATGCATTTAACTTGAACGTTTAAAGTTTTTTGGAAACTCTAAATCAGAACATGCCGGCAAGATACCGATAAGCACCCGGTAGGAATCCCCAATGACAGGCTCTTGAGTCTTGAGGCACTGTAAATCTTCGGTACAGTGCCGGAGACATGTTTCAGTTCCCCGGACAGAAAAGCAACCACACGCGTCGACAAGGTTGGAATCGATATTTTTCAAGCGACCTTTCTTCTTATAGGAAGTTGCCCCGGATTCCGCCCCCCAAACGACTACGTTTGGCATGAAAGTTTTGGGTTTGGTAGGCTGAACAGATGAAGAAGGTTACATCCTTTAATATAATCAGGTATATATGCATGATTATAAGGACTGAAGCATCAAATGATATCATCCTGCTCTTGAGAGTTGGTAGAGATGACCAAACGGGCGAACCGTGTGGGTGGTGTAGAGGGTGTCGAATATATGGGTCCGTATATGTAAGTCCTATTTATCCGCCGCTTAGCGAGAATGCGAACTGGGTAAGCCCTGCCCTTCAGACGGATTACTCCGTTTCTACTCTGTAGTTGCACCAAAATACCCCCAGCGACGCCGCGACTGTTTTTGACTTTTCTTTATCCCATGTGGCAGGCTGGCCGCTAATCTTTGTTACTTTTTTCCCACTTTCTGTGCTTCTAGATTTCATATCTCACTCAATCTCTTATAAGCCTTTTGACATGCGATGTACTCGTGCCGCTAGGAAGTATACATGCGACACTTCGCATTGATGCACATACCACCAGATGGCAAACTACAAGAGGACTAACCTGATTTATGAAGGGTGGAGTGTTGCATACATACTTTCTGGCTGCACGAGCATTACAATCATTTTGACATGTTCTCACTTGGATATTAAAAAGGGATGATCTCGTAATATTTGGTCATCGTAGCTCTGTCGAAGACGTTGTAAGAACCTATGCCAAAGAAATTGCGAACGTTATAGCTTCATCAAAGGCCTTAAATGGATCGTTTCATCCATCAGATTTACAGAATGCATAGCATCGTGATGAGCTTATGCTTTCAACTATTACTAAAGTGAGAGTGGAACGAACTCTGATATATATATATGACGCGCTTATTAATTTATCAGGAAAGTTTATTCCTATTTACAGTTCAATCGCAAGATTCTCCAATCGCCACATAGTGCGATACGGTAACTAAACGGTGAAAGAACGACCATTGCGTCGGGTGATTTTGGATCAACTGAGTCAGACTTCAATTCATAGGATGGGCTGACGATAGATTCCTAGACCTTGTGGAGATTGTTGCTTATCCCCCTCTTTCTGAATAACCTGGATCCTATCTACAAAGCAGTTGCTCCTGCTAATTTACCCGACTCGGTGGCCATCGCAAGTCATCCGAAATTGAACCCATTTCAACACTCAGCAGGGATTTGGTGATGAAGGCCCAGCAGTTTTTTTCTCAAGTCAAGGCCACCATGTATTTCAGGGTCCGTTGCGGTGCTCTGCTCAAGTTTCCCCTGATAATCGCTCCCCGAAAATAGTTGTTCGACGGGTTCTTTGGCCGGAGCTTTTAGCACCCGAAAACTTTTCATGGCGGGAACGAATTGCAGCTCTTGATTTGTCTTAGAAGAGATTCATGGTGTTCCAGTAATCTATGGGCCCTTCCCTCCCCCATTCCTCCCTAGAAGATATGTTGTAATTCTAACTCAGAAGCTCCTGGTACTTGCTCTTGAGAAGCATTTCTCTGAGGAACACTTTACAATCCGAAGCCGCCGCTGACGACCACTTAATTATCAAGTACAGAGACGGCATAACCCTAATGTAGTACAACTTTTACTTGAATGTTGAAAGATAACCATCACCTCAAACATATACAATGCTAGAAAGCCTAGACTCATCATGTAGACAATAACATCAACTTCGTCTTCAAGCTCATTCGGGAGATCCATCTTGATCAGCAATCTGAACACCATTTTCCCTTTTCTGTAAGCTGTCGGCAAACTTCTCGATGAAGTTAATACAGCAGGTTTTGTCCATGCACTTTTGATATCTTTGATGTCTCTCAT
Organism: Botrytis porri; assembly: GCF_014898465.1. Classification (NCBI taxonomy): domain Eukaryota; kingdom Fungi; phylum Ascomycota; class Leotiomycetes; order Helotiales; family Sclerotiniaceae; genus Botrytis; species Botrytis porri. The sequence continues at coordinate 1,147,109 of NW_024066081.1, read as the reverse complement.
ATCGTCTGTATTGATCATCTAGCGCTCAAGTGTTAAAGGAGTGAGAAGTTGACCCATCAGACGAGCAATAAAAAACTTCTCTCCCCTAGTATATCGCAGACGACGCGGTATCGGAATAAATGTAAGGCTTTCCAAATTGTAAAACATATCTTTCGTCATTCTCGCACACTTAGTTTGGTAACGCATGGTACAGGTTTCTTCAAGAACTTGATCCTACGTACAGACCAGGAACGGGCACCGTCTCTATAATTACTTTACCACATCTCAGAACGTCTAACCACTAAAACAGCAGAGACGTCGCTAATTCTCATCAAAAATTCACCAAGTCCTGGGTCTTCCCCTGGGCTAAAACAAACGAGACTCGAAATCACTTGGACGAAGTCGGACGATAGCGTTCCATTGGCTGGCAATGGCTGCCCTATTTTTTGTCATTGTTCAAGTGGGAGTCTCTGGAAGAATTTCGCTTTGGTCGATCATTTCTGCATAGATGGCTCCTGAGGTTCTATCTTTAGATGCGATTGCTTTGTAGTGATTGTCGGTATGATCTCAATTTTGGGAAGTTTGGTAGTCGCAGTGACATTCTTCACATATTTTTGATCACAAAACTGCATAGTTGCCATGGGTGGTCTAGGTAATGAGCATTCTTCAACTATGACTTTCATTTGGGTGCTCTGGTTGCACACCACTTACCGTGATAGCATAGCGAACTTGAGTCTCGATACCCCAAGCGCTTCTCCTTCAACACCCAACACCAATACTTGAATTGTTCACCACCGACGGGGTTATCGATCGCTCCTCTGAGGAAACTCTGAAGATTCTTATAGAGGAAGTATGCAGGGACTCTGATGAAATAGATAGGAGAGTTCGTGGAGTGTGAAGATATGCCCAGACAATTGATGTTACTGATAATAAGTGAAAGAGGTGAAGATGAAACCCCCTTATGCTCTTTCTATGCCGATACTAAACTTTTCTATGCCCCTTAGATCTACCCCTATTCGCAATCATGAATGCTTGACACTGCATCATAGTGATATGCACGAGTCGTTCGAACTCAATTAACCAAGATTCGACAGCGTATCTGCAAAAAGAATGAAGTGGATTGATTGTGACTGCAAATATCATGATTTAGGATGCGTCACTAGATATAAGCTGGAAGAGATGCAGACTGAGGCACGTATTCGAAGTGGTATGGACGATTCAAAACAAAAGGTCTGAACTGTTGTTACCATCTCGAGTGAAGGAATCAGTCCATTCGTGTATGATAGAAGCGAAAGCTTCTGTCGTAAAAGAGTGGTCTTCCTTGGCTTTGGATATTGGATATATATCATTCCACAATATCAATTCGAACCAACAGGCGTCAAGTTTCTACTTCGATAGCAAAGTTGCACCCTTGTTGTGAAAATTTGAGTCAGATTATGAGGACTCATGGTCGCAAACTGAAGTAGAATCGAGTCAATGTATGGAGACAAACGGTTTGCGATATGACACATAGCTGATATGTCTCTACTCTTTCCTTCTTCCTTTCATTTTTTTGGTTAATTTTCACAACAAAAAATTTCACAAATGCAGAGTAACAAAACATAGAAGAACAATACAGAATCATTCAGCGCCATTTGAAAAACCTGCCATCATCAACCAGCCTGCTTTTACACGTCCAACTGATTTTCAACAAGCCACAGTCTCTCAAATATTGAATCTCCATCCTGCAAGTCTCATTCGATACTCCACGTCCAGAACCTTCTCATCATCACCATCAAAAATGCCAGCCCAGATATCCAACACCGCCTGCCAGTCACTCGATCAGCAGCGACAATTATGGCTCAACTCCATCAAAACTGTTTCATTTAACAAAACCGATAAAACCTCATGCTATTCAACGGAAGAGAAAATGCATCATCACCTCCTCATCTATTTCCGCGAATGGTTTCGCTACACTATGCAAACATCAAAAACCACAGATTACCAGCAGCTTATCGGACTCGAGTTTCCAACCGGTAAATATTCACGCAAAGAGCATTCCCCAAGCGAAGCACTCCCGAAGTATGTCATTCAGCTGCCAGAGACTCTTGATAGTAACGGCCCTGGAAAGTAAATTTTCTTTTCCTTCGAAGGAGGAGGAGAAGGTAAATATGGAGATGCATTTATGAATCATCTCAAGACGTTGAAACAAAGTGGACGCACGGATAAAGGGTTTATGATTCTGGGCGATGATTTAGAGCGGGAAGTGGTGTATCGCACATATATACCTGGGGGACAAGATTTTCCAGAATCAAGGGGGCAATATAGACGCAGCGAGGTGGGTAGGAAGATGATGTGCGGGTTGAATTTTGCTTCTGAAATTCCATATTATGCCGTTTTGCTAGAAAGGATTGATGTAGGTGACCAGGGGTATGGTGGTAGTCCGGATGATCTGGACGATTTGATTTTGATAAGGAAGCAATGGGGTGGTGGTGAGAGAGAGGTATCGGAAATGATGAAGTCAATGGAGTCACGGCAAAAATGGTAGCGTTTCATTGATTGGAGGAAGTCACTGATGAATTTGTACCGAACTGGAACACTCAGATAGTAGGCAATAAAGCATGAGTCTTTACTTACTTGACGAAGTGCTCTTGTTAAGAGGAATATTCTGGCCTTCTATCGTTTGATGGAGGTATTTAGCCTTTCAACACAGCCAAGAAAAGTAGTCTATCTAGCTCCTATTTTTTGCCCAATGATGTGAATGGGCGGATACTGGTTTGAAATTTGGAGCAATCTATGCGTCTTCATACCAGTAGGATATACATAAAGAATGATAATCACTCCAGGCAGTTGTTCCGCATTGAATATCGCCACCACAAGCAAACAAACAAACGAATAAACCAAGTTTGTCAAATGTAACCCTAAGATGTGATTCCGCGAGATCAAACGCGTTCACCGCCTGACAATACATTCTATCTACTCCTCTATCATAATCAAATAGTATTCTTCCTCTCTTTTCCCAAAAGCCCAAGTTGTCTCAATACCTCACAGCAGTCCATAACACCAACCATGGCACCTGAGCCCACCCTCCTCCGAACCATCACCACCCTCCTCAACTACGAACGTCTAGTCAGTGATCCCCACTACAAACGCACCAGTCTGCACAGCAGCACCATCGCAGACCAAACCATACTTCCTCGTCTGGAAGGAAACGCATTTAACAAAAAGCGTCCTGCCAGCATTCAAAAAATCAACGTTCACACTTTCCACCACGATACATCAACCCCGGATCCAGCTCAAGATCCAGCTCAAGAAACCTCATCTATTCCAACTACCTGCACCCTCCATCCATCATGCGATCTAGCAACCCGCTCACTCTCCTCCACCCAACTCGAAACCATCGTCTACGAATCTCGCAGCCACGACGGCTGTTACAAAGCGCTCACCCCTCTTCTAAGAATTCTTCGCTTTCTGTTCCTCAGAGCAACAACTATCCATCCGCATCAAAAACGAAGCAGCAGTTCTCATCGACCATATTCCACGCTCCATTATAGAATTCAAATTGTCCGGTCCCAAACTCCTGAGTTTCTATTCTCTGAAGTTGGGAAATGGGGGCGCGACATATGTTACCGGAGGAGAAAACGAGAGTTTTCATTCTATGCTTGGCTTTCCTAAACCCGGAACGAGTGTAGGTCAAATAGTAAAATTGGATGAGCTTTTCGTGGTAGATATATGACGCGTTTGCAATGAGCCAAGCGAGGAATGTTCGGCGAGCCTTATTTTCTTGGCAAGGGACGTGATTGGCAGGATGCTATGGATAATATCTGTAATGGTATGGAGGAATTGGGAATCGGAGCATTATGGATCTCGGAGAATCAGCATACAGAATTGATGAGAAAGTGTGCAAAGAGGGCTTGGGATCGTTGGAAAAATCGAGAAAAGGCGGGCTGGTGCGATTACTATGGTGTAGGAGGAAATTTGAGTGCATGTGCTGAGTGCAAGAAAGGGGGCAAGAATATTTGGTATTGTGGAGTTGAACATCAGAGGAAAGGGTGGAAGTTACATAAGTTACTTGTGAGAAGAAGACTATTGCGAGCGCGGGCAAGAAATGAAGACAGATTTCGAAGGAAGACTTTTCTTTTACTTGTACTTTTTGATTTGATACATAATACCCTTGCAAGAATTGACTGTGATTCACTTCTTATACTGACCGAAGCTAGTTCTATTCATTCTCGAGCATTTGATGCTGAGGATCTCTCCCGCGCATAAATGATAAATGACTTGGCAACTTACCACTTTCATTGAACCTAGGTCTGTATATTTAAGCGAGCTCAATTAGTGTCAACTTAAGCAGCCACTAGGAGCAAAAACTGGCTCACATCACATGAATAGCAAAAAACAGGAAAGATAGCATTGCAAATTTCAAACATCGTAAACTTCATTTGTATCATGAGTTAATCATGAAGGATATCTCTACATACTATATAGCTTTTTTCCAGCCAGTTGTATATCTATAAACGCCTTTTGTTGAAAATGCAACCCTGACACGTTGAATGTGTTTTTACCGCCCTCATATTAACTAACTTGTTGAAACGCTAATCGAAATGCAAAACCAAAAATGAGAGAAAATGTTCTTAAAAGAGACCATCAATCTCTCCAGTTTCAGTGTCGACATCGACATTGAGATATCCTGGTGCGGTAGGAAGACCAGGAATGGTTTGAATATCTGCTGCAAGTGCATACCTACAATCATATTAGAGAAAGCAATAGAGTCATCACGGGAAAAAACTTACAGATAACCAGCTCCAGCAGCCAATCTCACATCCCTAATTGGGACAGTGAATCCAGTTGGCGCACCCTTAAGATCTGGGTCGTGCGACAAAGAATACTGAGTCTTTGCAATACAGATGGGCAGGTTTCCGAAACCTTGCTTAGTGTATGTATCGACCTTCTTCTGAGCGATCTCACTGAACTCGACCTTGTCAGCTCCATACATCTCTTTACCAATGGCTTCAATGCGGGTCTGTACATCTCCGTCAAGGCTGTAAAGAAGTTTGAAGTTCTTCTCCTTTTCACTTGCAGCGATGACACCCTTGGCGAGGTCAACAGCTCCCTTACCACCTTCGGCCCAGTGATTAGCTGGAATGGCATCTTCGGCACCAGCAGCAATAGCCTCCTCTCGGATGACCTCAATCTCGGCGTCAGTGTCAGTCTCAAACTTGTTGATAGCGACAATGACCGGTACACCGTAGGATCTGGCATTCGAGATGTGCTTCTTGAGGTTGACACAACCTTTGCGAAGAATTTCAACATTCTCCTCTCTGTAGATTTGGTGGAGTGCGGCACCTGGGGCGATTGGTGGGCCACCACCGTGAACCTTGAGTGCTCGAACAGTTGCAACAACAACGACAACATCTGGAATGAGTCCAGATGATCTACACTTAATGTTGAAGAAACGTTCTCCTCCCATGGTGAAATCGAAACCTGCTTCAGTGATAACAAAACCGGCCTTCTCGTTGTGATTCTCATCAGGCTCAGTACCAGCGAGCTTAAGAGCAAGCTTATCGGCAAGGACTGAGCTAGCACCGATACTAATGTTTGCGAATGGCCCGGCATGGACGAAAACGGGTGTTCCTTCCAATGTTTGCATCAAGTTGGGCTTAATAGCATCCTTCATCAATGCTGTCAAAGCACCACCTGCACCAAGATCATCACAAGTAACAGGATCCCCATTTCTGGATGATCCAATAACCATGCGTCCGAGTCTTTCTCTCATGTCGTTCAAGTCGTTACTGAGGGCAAGAATAGCCATACACTCACTAGCGACAGAGATATCAAATCCAGTTTCTCTAGTCTGTCCCTTCTCGGTACCAGCAGTACCAACGGTAATACCTCTCAGATGACGATCATTAACATCAAGAACACGTCTCCACGTGATTGTCGAAGGATCAATATCTAATCTTGCGAAACGATGAATCTCGTCCTCGGTAAGCTCGTCGGGGTTTGTTTTAGTGATACCAAGCTTCTTCAGTCTACGGAACATAATAGGTTGGAATTCACGCTTGCCCTTCTTTGCTGGAACGAGACGCTTGTAAAGCGGTCCGTCCTTCTGGGTATTCTCGTGAAACATTCTGGTCTCAATAGCAGCAGCTAACAAGTTGTTCGCAGCAGTGATTGCGTGAATATCGCCAGTTAAATGGAGGTTGAATTCATCCATAGGAATGACCTGACTGTATCCACCACCAGCAGCACCTCCCTTGATACCAAAGGTTGGTCCTTGACTTGGTTGACGAACATTAGCGAAAGCAATGCGATCAAGATGACCGGCAATAGCTTGAGTGAGACCCATAGTGGTTGTAGATTTACCTTCGCCAAGAGGTGTTGGGGTAATACCAGTGACAACGACATAACGACCGTTGCGGCGGTGCTCAAGACGTTTGAGAAGGCTCAAATCGACTTTGCCTTTGTATGCTCCATAAGGTTCAAGTTCGTAACCAGCAATGCCGATCTCTTGTGCTACACGTGTGATATGCTTTGGGTGTTGAGCTCTCGAGATAGCAATGTCCGATGGTACTGGGGTCTGAAGCTTCAATGGCAAAGGCTTGATAGCTCTAGCCTTTTGACGCTCGAAATAAGCTGTTGCGGATTCAACAACGTTCTGCAATAGCATTGCAATAGTCATTGGTCCCACTCCACCAGGCACTGGTGTGATTTGAGATGCAACCTCGGAAGCGGATTCAAAATCGACATCACCAACAAGTCTCTGACCGGATTTTTTGGTCTCATCAGGAACAAAGTTGGTACCAACATCAATCACCACTGCACCTGGCTTCAACCACTCTCCTTTGACAAAGTTGGCTTTTCCGATGGCTGCAACAACAACATCGGCATTCTTGAGGAATTGCTCAAGATTTTGGGTTCTGGAATGGCATACTGTCACAGTAGCATCGGCGTTCTTGAGGAGGTAACTGGCAGGGCTTCCCACAATATCGCTACGTCCGAGAACGACCGCATTCTTGCCTTTTAGGTCAACTCCACTCTCTTCGAGCAAGACCATAACACCTTTTGGCGTACATGGTGTGAAAAGAGGACGTCCTCCACGCTTCGCAAGTTCACCAATGTTCGATGCTCCAAAACCATCTACATCCTTCTCATCAGATACAGCGGAAGTTACACTGTATTCGGACATGTGCTTTGGGACCGGCAATTGAACAAGAATACCATGAACGGATGGATCATTGTTCAATTGCTCGATCTTGTCAAGAACCTCGGCTTCAGTTGCGCTCTCAGGGAATGGAATAAGTTCGCACTCGATTGCTGCCTAGTTACTCATGAATTAGTGTATGCTAAAAAAAAATGTAAATGGTAGCTAACCTCTTGTGCGGCCTTTAACTTCATGCGAACATAGGTAGCTGTACCACCATTAGTGAGTCATTTTTGACAGTATTCGATCACCGATACATACTTGAGTCAGAGCGATCACCCACTATGAAATAATGTATTAGCATAAACAGCTTATCGAACAATTCTAGCAATGTCTTGCGGAAATTTACCTTGAATGATCTTCAATGAAGGCTTAAATCTTGGGTTTGTCTTTTGGGCATCGTCGATTTCAGCATGAATCTTCTCACGAATCTTCTTCGCAATGGCAGTGCCATCAATCTTGGTGGCTGTCATTGTCGCTGGAGTACTTGAGAATGGCCTGGTAGTACTGCTTTGCGGGGTGAAGGGGGATATGGATGAGACCCTTGTGGGGGAAGAAAAAGTTGAGCGGAGTGGCTGACCCCGCAATTGGAGTATCTGTTGGGCAGCTTGGACAAATGAAGCTGAAGGGGTTAAAGAACTCAACAGTGCTCGATGTTGAGTAGGAAGAGAAGCTCTTGATCTAAGAATTGACGAAGAATTGGTAAAAGTGAGGCAATTCAAAGAAGGTAACATGTACACATTGTGACGATAAACGCGGGCGGCACCACATGCTACTTTGGCCCTTTTGCCGATCAACATTTCTGCACTGCGCCGCAAACGAATGAGGTGGTTTGATTTGATAGGCGAATGAATGACAAGATAGATAGATAGAGAGATAGACAGATACAGATATAGTAATAAAATCGAAATTATATCAACAATAAATGAATGAGTGATAATAGATGAGCCCGTGGAATGACTACAACAATTTTTTAGTATGCACTTAAGCTTTCCATATGAACATATCGGTGAGAGATAAGATGATCAAAGCATTAAGTCCAAAAATGAATAATGTATGGAAAAGCAATCAATCAATCAATCAATCAATCAATCGTTTCATTCGAGCATCTTTCTTCTTTCTTCATGATTTACCTGGAAAGAATGAGTCAAGGAAATACTCATAGAATGGATAGAATGTCCAGCAATTACCTTATGAAATATGAAAACTCATCCCATTCGAGCCTCCAAGCCTTCATTTCTCCTCACTCTCTCACACACACTCTCTCTACCTATGACTGAAGCATCAATTTCTTATTTCTCTCCTCTCTCCCTCTCCCTCTCCCTCTCCCTCCTTCACTCCCCTCAGTAATCAAGTTATTAACATTTTCATGTTGTGTCACCGCTGTGAGTATTTACTTCGTTAGTAACTGTTTTAAAGTGGATCCTTAAACTCGACTTCATAACCCAAGAAGATTTCCTCTCACCACTTGCACTTGGCCAAGTCCCGCATCTGTCCGCATCTTCTCTCGCTTATGATTGGTCTTTGATAGCACACATTTGAAGAGTCAAATCCCTAGAGGATATCGAACTTTTTGAGGGGCACAAAGATTATTTCGATCCAACCCTATCTAAATACCAACCGCCAACCTCCATACTCCATCATATCGCGATTCTAGTACTATCAATACTGAATCGCAAATATGAGGCCCATTCTATTGCAAGGACATGTCAGTATAAATGATGCCCTGTTGGCTTGATATATGTCCCCAATTTGCTAACAATCATGTAGGAGCGTGCTCTTACACAAATTAGGTATCTAACATCCGTCGAAATAATAAAAATACATGCGGTATTGACGAACGAATAGATATAACAGAGATGGCGACATCATTTTCTCAACCGCGAAGGATCAGCACATTTGCGCATGGTATGCACACAACGGAGAGAGATTAGGCACCTACCACGGGCATCAGGGAGCTATATGGACAGTCGATGTGGACCCAACAACTACAATCATCGCAAGTGGTGCAGCAGACAACACAGTCAGGTTGTGGGACGTTAAGACCGGAAAGTGTTTGAAGACCTGGGATTTCAACACTGCCGTTAAGAGAGTCGAATTCAACGAGGATGCTACACAATTGTTGGCTGTCACCGAACAACGTATGGGATTCTTGGGAACGATCGTAGTATTGGACATCAACTTGGACGTAAATGGACCACAATCTGACGATCGGGCCTTGACCATTACTTGCGCGGAGAGCAAGGCTACTGTTGCAGGATGGAGTTATATGTCAAAATACATCATTGCGGGGCATGAAGATGGAAGCGTTTCTCAATATGATGCCAAGGTAAGGATCTAGACTGGTGTTGTCTATTCTAGGTACTGACGGGCTTGGTAGACCGGAGAGTTACTCTTCAACACTCAAGTCCACGAACCAGATCTTCAAGTCACAGATCTTCAATGGTCACCCGATAGAACCTACTTCATCACTGCCTCGAAGGACAAGTCTGCTAAGGTAAATTACACGCACGCTTTCAAGTTTTCAAAACACTAATTGGTATAGCTTGTTAATGCCCGAGACCTCGAAGTCATGAAGACCTACGTAACCGATACTCCTCTCAACAGCGCATCTATCACCCCCAAAAAGGATTTCGTCATTCTCGGTGGTGGACAAGCCGCTATGGATGTCACAACAACCTCCGCCCGCCAGGGTAAATTCGAAGCCAGATTCTACCACAAGATCTTCGAAGAGGAAATCGGTAGAGTCCGTGGACACTTCGGTCCTCTAAACACTGTTGCCGTGGATCCAAATGGAAAGGGATATGCAAGTGGTGGTGAGGATGGTTATGTCAGAGTGCACCAATTTGATAAGGGATATTTCGACTTCACATATGAGGTCGAGAGACAGGCTAGACAACAATAATTTAGTTTATTTGGCTTGTAGGAAAGGTGCATTTGCGGGCGTTTGTGGATCAAATCAAAAGGCTTGTAGAATCTGGAGGAGGGTAGAAAGAATGATTGATGAATCTCTTTCTATTAAGATTTAAATGAAGGAAGCAAGCTTTATTGCAAATAGTCTAGTCTTCACAAGCTGGTGAGATAGATGTACTTCCAAAATGAGTATATCGTGAAGAATTTAAGCATGACACCACTGTACTTTTCCACTACTTGGTTGAGCAAATAAAATATTCTAGAATAACATTCCTTCAATGTATGGGATGGACAAGAATGTATGACTCTAAATTCGCAACAATGAAATGGAAACCCATGAATTCAATAATGAAATGCCACAAGAAAGATTTCGATAGGAATTCTGAGCTGCGCTCTCACCGCCCATAAAGGATTTAACTCGATTAGGTATAGCGCTTCGGTCGCAAGAGAATTCTCGTGGAGATAGTTTGGCAAAATCCAAAAAATTTGTTGGACAATCACACTGCACTCTAAAATCCTAAAATCCTATCTGCAAAAACATTTATCTATCATATCCACGACACAACCCTTTTAAATAAGACAAGTCGTACGAATTTTAATACAATGGCTGAAATTACAGCACGCAAGCGTAAAGGTATGTATTATTCTATAATACTTGCAATTGATGATTCTAATTTTCAATCATAGCTTCTACTGCTCCTGCAGTCCCCGCGGATGAGGTTGCAAAATTAAAGAAGGCGAAGAAGTCACCAAAATCTGCTGAAGCCGTCAAGCCTAAGGAAGCTGCCAAACCTAAGGAAGTTGCTAAACCTAAGGAAACTGCCAAACCTAAAGAAGCCGCCAAACCTAAGAAGGCCGCAAAGGTTGTTGAGAAGGTTGTAGAGAAAGAGATTGTTGAGGAACCAGTCGAGGAATCCGAAGAGGAGGAAGAAGAGGATGACCAAACTGAAGCTCTCTTGAAGGGTTTCGAATCGGATAACGACGGTGAAGAGAATGCTAAAGAAGGTGGACTCGAACCTGGTCAAGAAGTTCCAAACGCTCTCGAAAAACTCAGCAAGAAGCAAAAGAAAGCTATCAAGAAGGCTGCCGAAGAAGCTGCCAATGATCTTCCCGGTGTTGTCTATATTGGTCGCATTCCTCACGGTTTCTACGAGGCGGAAATGAAAGCTTACTTCTCTCAATTCGGAGATATTCTCAAGATTCGTCTGTCCCGAAATAGAAGAACTGGTGCAAGCAAGCATTATGCATGGATTCAATTCGCCAGTAGGGGTGTCGCAGAGATTGTAGCCAAGACTATGGATAACTATCTGTTATTCAATCACATCTTGAAGGTTAAATTAGTACCTGATGAGCAACTCCCTGAAGATCTGTTCAAGGGTGCCAACCGTCGCTTTAAAAAGGTTCCTTGGAACAAGATTGAGGGTCGCAGATTAGAGCAAGGTGCCGGAGAAGAGCAATGGGAGAAGAGAAGAGAAAAGGCTGAGAAGAAGCGCGAGATTGCTGCCGAGAAATTGAAGCAGATCGGTTACGAATACGAGGCACCCAAGATAAAATCCGCGAAGGGTGTTTCCAAGAAGCCAGTCAAGGAAATCGAGAATGGTGAAGATGAACTGGCCGGAGATGGAGATGTGGTCATGACCATTGAAGATGCCCCTGCAGTCGAGGAGCCAGTCAAGGCTAAGAAGGTCAAGAAGACCAAGGTCGTCGAAGAAACTCCTGCTGCTATAATTACCACAGAGGAAACCACCATCACAACCGAAGCTGCCCCAGTCGAGAAGCCAAAGAAGGGAAAGAAGGCCGCAAAAGCAAAGGCTGTCGAAGCTCCCGTTGAGCCCGTAGCCGAAGATGAAGCCGAAGCTCCGGTTGGAAGAAAGACAAGATCTAAGAAGGCAGCAGTCAAGGTCGTCGAAACCCCCGCTGAAGTCGAAGTTGAAGCCGAGATTGAAGTCCCAGAAAAGAAGGTCACCAAGGCTAAGAAAGCTAAGAAGTCCAAGGCTTAAGCTTAAGCTTAAGCTCTAGATTTCTGTGTTTCTCTCTTTCCTTGTAAATTGTTGCTTTGATGATATTCCCCGGCGTTATGGTCACATAAAAGAATCGTCGTTCGTATGTTTCAGAGGGAACGCTTTTAGACATGTCGCTTACTTACTTGCTTTCTGTATTATTGTGATCTGGCTGGCTTGTATTGAGAGGTATATGGCTCGGATGATCTGATACTTAGTAGGCTAGGCTTAATATAAATGAATGGCATATGAAATATTTAATTTATGTGTTGCACTTTTTGTGATTGATGGTGGGTAGGTCTTGAGCATAATGATATTGTCAAGTACAACCAGGACCTTGACGAGCGTCGTATTTAATATGCCAGAGAATTAATTCCATGACGATGGAACAACGATGAGACAGCCAGATAATCAAGGATCCCAATTCAGAATCTAGAGAATAATGCAGCAAAGTTCATCAATATATATTAAACATGTTATACACTATATTCTATCCACTATCTAAAACCCCATCCCCTCTATCCTACCAATCACATTTCGTCACCCCCCCTTCATTCAAAATCATTTTTTTCGACGCCTGAAAAAGACTAATAAGCATGACCGCCCCCCCAAACGTTACACAGGCGCCCGCCATCCACGTTCTCCACGTTCTTGTCGTTAGTTTTATATAACACAAAGGTGGCAATATATATGCCAAGGCGCACGCACTAGTCGCGCCGATTAATTCGAAAACTGCGCCGAGATCGCAGGTTATGAGACTTAGGATCACAGCGCTGACGACGAGGGAAGAGGTGAAGATTAAATGCAGATGCATGTTGAATGGTTCGCCGGGAAACCAGTAGTTGAACATTACTTCGCGACAGACGAAGGCTTCGAGGGGGAGGGTGGTGAGCATGTTGAGACCAAAGCAGAGACGGGCGAGGTTGACGAGGGGGTTTGTGGCGGGGAAGTTGTTAAGGACGTTGCCAAGGGTTTTGGAGCCGAAGGTGAGGAAGCCCGAGAGGGCCATGAAGAGACAGGCGACCATGGAGATGGAGGTGCTGTAGTGTGTTACGGTGGAGAAGCGGTCGATGGTGGGGGTTTGGAGGGAGCCGTAGATGAGGAGGGAGTTGTGGTGGCAGACGAAGGCTGGAGGGGGTGTTAGTTGAGTTTAATTGCATTGGAGAGGATGGAAACAAGGGGGTGGAGGCTAACCGAAGGAGATTACGCCAATTGCTTGGAAGATGCCATCGTTTATGGTGAGGAGGGGTGTGGTGAATTCTCCTCTGTCTTCTTGGGGTACCATAAATCCTTGCGTCACAACTGTGAATAAGATGATCATCATACTGATTAATGCCAAAGTGCTCGCTTTCGCCAACTATGCTAAATTAGCATGACTCCTGAATGTTGTCTAGAAAATATACCTTAGCGATATCCCGATATAAACTCAAAGGATAACTTATTCCCAACACAAAAACTACAATAACAGCCCTCCTGTTCGCTAATAGCCCCAGCACTGGCACATCTCTTAATCCTGGGAAAACCGCAGTCAAAACATGCGGTATCGAATCTCCTACAATAATACAAAAAGCTATCATGCCCCCAAACGCAAAAGCCCATTGCGCAACACTAATAGCAATCAATCCCGTCCTCCCAAAACAAAACTCCACTGTCCCCTGGAAACTATCTCTTCCACTCAATTTAGAATTGATAACAATGAGTCTAATGGTCCAGTCCACCGTAATCGTAAGCGCAATCAAAAGAATAACTCCAGCCAAGAGTCCAGCTTGACGAAATGCGTAAGGTTGTCCGATGATACCGGCTCCGATAATACTATTCGCCATATTCATAAATGCATTCCGCAGATTCGACTTGGGACGAGATCGCTCGCGTTCAGCCCATGTATGTACATCTTCGTCGTCGTCCCAAGGACTAGAGGCAACAGTCACGGAGGGAGCTTCGATGCCCGTCAGGAGGGGTGTAAAAGATTGGGTTCGAGATGAGGGATGTGCATGTATTTCATCCTCATAGACAGGGGGCGCTCCGTTCCTCGCATTCAATTCGCCATCCGGCGAAGGTGGTAAATCGAATCGTACACGATTAGGTGTTCGAGGTGTATGTGTTTCATTATGTCCTTGTTCCTGTGCCTGTCCAGAATGGACTATGATATCCTCATCTTCACTTCCTGCTTCTTCAGCGAGAAGTCCAACATCTTCTTCCGGATTACGATTCGATGATTCTTCATTTCTGCGATTGCTGTGCGATTTGGCTTTTGCCATTTTTGCTATCGTGGTAGCATGTTGTGAGTGAGATATTGGATTGGAAGATCCAATGGTTTGGCCAGAATGCTTTCGTAGCTCAATGCGCCGGTAAATGCGGCCGCAATGCTGCATGCGGGCTTTAGCGTGTTTCCAATAATAGGTTGACAGGGTGTTTTACCAAAAAAATATATCATACAATTGTTCTTTGCTTATGGATTGTTTACAACTATACTTTCGATCATTTTCACACAATCCCATAGATTATCAACTGTCATGCGAAAAGTACTTTGGAGGGAAAACCACACTCTAAAATTTCGATCCTGCCGGTTGTGGTTGTATCAGAGATGGCCTTCCGTGAGCTGTGTCTCTAGAATTCGCCAACACTCAGCTAGGCCACCAAAGGGGGTTTTTGCTAGAGCCGATCAGCTAATATCTTACTAAAAGCTACGTTACTTGACTCGATTAGACGTCATCAAGATGTATCTCGATTGAAAGTCAGGTCAGCGGACACGAGATATCTTAAGCATTCAAGGTATGTAATAAAGCTCGTTTTCCGGCGACTTTCTTTTCTCATTGTTGCTACTTGAATGTACGTTTTTTACTCGGTGAGAGCTAGGCTTTTGATGTAGAGTCCTACATTAAATGCTGCAAAGAGTTGTTACTTTTACCGAATATTTGGTAAGAAGGTGCGGTCAAATGTTGCCGGCTACGCTTTAGTTGAGCTAACCAGATACAAGCCCACAGCCTTGCTTGATCCTGAAGTAATTGCTACGATGAAATAGACCTTCAGTTTGTCTTCATTATTGGTCGAGTCCAGAGATATCTTACAAATTTACCAGATTTGCAAGTATACAAGTCAAATTTCGTATGATGCACAAATAGTCTACATTGAGACACTGCCAAGTGGCACTTCACTGTAGAAACACTTCTTTCACTAGCCCCTGAAAGAGACATCAGTTTTCATAATTCATCTATGGCTCTTACTTCAATATGCTACCAAGATAGGCAGGAATAAGACACACAATCAGAGGCTTGGCTGTGATCAAATTACGTTGATAGACAGATAAATAACCTGTTCCTCATTAATAGAGCCTACCATCCAATGGCCATGTGATGTTTTTATGAAATCTTGCATGAATTTAATGAGATGGCGTAAGAATTGATTGCCCTGGGTGCTCTTGAGATACCGTCGTAATGTGAGAAGACAGGGACTGGAGGGATAAATTCTCGAGGTAGTGCCTTGAGCATAATTAGCTTGACGGAACTCACCAACATTGCCAACGTGCCTTTGATGGTCAAACATGTGGAAGATTCCTTCTAGCAAAATGAGTCTGATAAAGAGTCACTCTACCTCCAGATATGTTTGTTTGTCGTTTGAATACATCAAACCGAATACTCGTATGTCTGCTGCTCTTCTTAATTACCCACAAAGACAACTTAAAAACAGCCTAAAATTATTTCTGGAGCTCTTTTCCATTTAAGGTTAGTTGATCAAATTTCCTTAGCACTAACACTAAGCAAATTGCCACTTCATGAAATTTGTTGATTGACCATATATGCTGACAAAGTAAATATCTAGACTCACCGGAAAGACTATTTTCAAAGCATCAAACATACTCTATACGATCATAGATCGTATTAAAGCTCTTATCGCTGGAGTCAAAGAAATGGACATTTCTACTATCCCCGCAATCAGTCTTACCGACACTCCCGAGGGTATTATCGAACTCATCGACTTACTGGGCCATAGTGATCTTCCCACTTGTCCACCCTCTGTCTATATCGACCTAGAGGGAATCAACATTGGTCGTAAAGGCTCAATCGCGATCCTCCAAGTCTATATCCTCCCGAATAAAAAGACCTTTCTTGTGGATGTTCACAATCTCCGTGAACAAGCATTTTCCACTCCCAATTCATCCGGCCTTACCTTGAAAGCAATCTTGGAGTCCACATTCATTCCAAAAGTCATCTTCGACGTCAGAAATGACTCTGATGCTCTGTATAGCCACTTTGGCGTGAAACTACAAGGGGTCATCGACCTTCAACTTATGGAACTTGCAACTCGATCTCATAATCAGAAATTTCTCAGCGGGCTTGGAAGATGCATGGATCAAGATCTCGTGCAAACTCCTGAAGAGCTCGAAGTTCGAAGCGTCATAAAGAAGCGTGGAGTACAACTATTTGCGCCAGAAAAGGGGGGAAGATATGAGGCCTTCAATGAGAGGCCGCTTGATCCCGCAATCGTGGATTATTGTGTTCAAGATGTTCAGCTCATGCCACAGTTGTGGGACATTTACAATGCAAAGCTTAATTTAATGGACAAGAGATGGGCTACTAAAATTGAGCGAGAAACAAAAGCTAGGCTTCTGTTATCTCAGAGTCCAGGATTCAATGGGAAGGGACAGCATATGGCAAAAGCACCACCCACGTGGTAATGTGTTGTTGATGTTGTTGGTAAAAGAAAACTTTGTATGAATGTTTTTCTAGATTTTAGATTTCGGCCTTCGGTTGGGAAGTGTTTCTGCAGCTATATTGATGTGACTTGTTACTACTACTGTAGTAATGCATTGCCACATTCGAGATGAATCCAAATGACATGTGAGATTTATCGTCAAGCGCTTTATCTTCCTGATAACTATCGACCCGGTGAGGTCACTTGTTTAGCCTGAGTGTTTCAATGATACTCCAACCTATCAATGGAGAAGATTTTATGAAATAACAAAGAATGATTGAAGCAATTGGGTCTGTGGTACTGGCACAAGATTCGTGGTTTTCTTATGCTGTTACTCTGCCCCTTGATAGACAACCAAGCTTTGTGAGTAGTTGCGAGTGCAAATTATACATTTTCGTCTTGTAAGCGTAGCCAAAATAGTAATGGGATCTCCCTAAACTGGAAAGGTTTCCCGACCAATCGAACTTTCCGTTATCAGTTATGTACCTTCTCTTTTGTACTTTCCCAAGTGCTAGGCACACGTTAAGTAGAGTCAAGATCTTCTTTCTACATATTTCATTGTGCAACAACAAAACAAAACACAATTCTGGATTACCGTCAAATTTTGGTTTCATTAAATTAGTTATAATCCCATCTCGCCCATGCGGCCTGGGTGAAGATGGGTTCTTCCACTTGTTGCACCAGTCGTCAACCTCCTTCCCCCGACACAGTCTCACCTCGTCCTGTACGATCACCATCTCTTACCCCAGTCAACACGCTGAGGAAGTCTCCAAGAAAAGAATCGAACTTAAGGATTGGGGAGCTACAAACAACAGTCACTACATGGGGCTCGGCTACAAAAATGGAAGATACAACAGAAACAAGAGCCGTTCTTGAAGAGCAATGTTCTCCTGAAAGTGATAAAGAGAACGAAATTGTGGTAGTCAATGAAGGAGATAGTGACGATGATGACGGGGACAAAAGACGGCAGGAAGTTAAGCTAATGCTAAGTTCCAACACACTCAAATCTGTCAAAAGTCGTTTAATAAAGACATTTTCCCGCGAACCTGGAATCACAAAGACCGATAAAAGAAAAAGTGTAGGGACCAGCCAGGAAGAAGTAGAGCGAAGAAAAGAACTGAGAAGAATAAGGCAAAAGAGAATTGAAGAGGAATTAAGCTATGATAATGGATATGATGAGGATGCTCAATCTATGAGTACAATGGATTGTCCTGCCATGCGAACCGATAAGGGTCAGAAGAGGCAATCTGTTTTACCAGAGGACAGTGGTAACTTTCCAATTTTCAGAAAGTGAGTCGATTCTTGAAGATTAACTATAAGTCACGATTTTTATTAGTTATTCTAGGCAGAGCTCTTCCTTTGGATCAGAGGCACTTAGCGATGGCAGCAAAATCTCTCTCTTTACCAGCAATAATGATAACACGAGTAAAATATCGCTATCAGCTACCAAGCTTGATGACACCAGCAAAGTATCTCTTTTGAAACCAGCAGATCGAGGAAAGTCTCGAACATATTTAGGTCCTGGTGATCCAAACTCCAATCTTCTTAAGCCGGTCAATACTCCACCGCGAAGATACAGCTCGCCTGGCCCTTGTCACACGCCTAGTAAAATCGACTTATGCCAGCCTGGAAAACACCACCTCAGGAAAACAGACAGTGAGGTTTCCGCTATACCTTCAGCAGCTCTTACAGAGGCTCAAAGATTGCCAAGTTTTGGCACTCTTGATCCAAGCACGGCCTCGAGTTGGCGATTATCATATACTTCTCATAAAAAAAATCGTGGAGCGCATCTTCGAAGGTTAAGTCAACAATTTGAGGCTCCAATTCAATCAGCAACAGATGTTGCAAACGTAGGAACTCAGACACTGCCACGCTGGCTGAAAACTCATGGGCTCCGTTCATCTTCGCAGGCTATCACTACTTCGGAAGGTAGTACTGCACAAAAAGAGCCGTCATTTACGCGTCCACTACGTTCAGATTCTGGATTTGGTGGGGTTGATGGCAGCGGAAGCTTTTCAAATATGCATTTGCAGGATATGGATATCTCTAAACATCTTCTGCAGAGCTCTTCCTCGTCACCACAACTAGCCAGCTGGGAAAAATATCACCGTGAAGCTTCCGTAATTAGCACTGCGACACAAAGTCGTGCTAGATATATGCGAAACCCATCGGAAACAATTTCAATCCCTTCATGCCCATCAATTGCTTTGAGCGAGCTAGTCCCACCAAATTGGGGGAAAATACCAAATGACGAAACATCTTCATTTTACCCTACCGTACCCAATAGCATCCAGCCTTCGCCAGAATGTTCACGTTTTGAGCTATCTCCTTTCATGGCCACAAGCAGAAGCATTCTTGCAATGGTAGAACCACAAGGTATGAGTCTTTTGGCATTGTAATGTATAATTCACTAACATGATAGCAAGTAATTGATGGGGTTATGACTCCTCTTCGCTCGCCATTCATGCCAGCAGCATTAGGGAGCGACACCCCTACCACAATCAATGTATCTTTAACGAGCCTTCAAGCCCCTTTAAGCAGATATTCCGCTAAACAAATTGATGAGAGCTCGCTTTTTGCTTCTGAAACCACCAGTTTTCGAGAACGAGAACTGGAGTTGAGTCATATCCAAGCACGCTTTGCTTCGTCAGATCTGCGTCGACCTCCAAGTACACCAATATCAAGTAAATTTCGCGAAGAATTTGATATTTCACTCACCCCTCAACCTAAATCTCCATTTCAGAAGCTTGTCAGGGCTTGCTCGCTGAACAGGAGCCGTGATGTTGTGGAAGAAGATCCGTTACTTGCTCCTCCACCACAAAGACCGGGGTTCGGGTACAGATTTACCTCTACTCCCACTACTCTAGGTAGAAAAGGCTCTGCGCGTCATTCGACACCGACGAAGAAAACTCCAGAAAGACAACAAACCACCATTGTTGATGATTCAATCGATACTCCAGTAAAAGGTAAATTCTCTGCATTTCGCAGATTCAGGCGCCTAGCTAGTTTGGGTGGGTACGATGGTCCAGCAGATGATCGTCGAGGCAGTAGAGCCGAGTCTAGTACTGTACGAAAGCCATCTGCATTGGATGCTAGACTAGGCTTGGGCGCCGAAATGACTGCAAAGGAGGCTCAACGGAAGATATCCATACCTCCTAATGTACCATCCATTAAATTACCAAGTCCTGAGTCTTCAAGTATCAACATGGCTGACACGCACGAACCTGGTGTTCTGGCTCGCATGGCCACATCCATGCACATCTCAACTCCGGAACATCATCGATCCAGTCCCCTTGGCCGCATGGCCACAGCTATGCATGTCCCAACTACGGAACATCATCCACCTAGTCCTCTCGGCCGCATGGCCACAGCTATGCATGTCCCGACTACGGAACTTCACCTATCTGGTCAACTTGGCCGCATGGCCACAACTATGCATATCCCGACTCCGGAACTTCATATGCCTGATACTATTGCTCGTATCGGTACTGCTATGCATATGGACTTGCCTACACCTCACTTTCCTGATGCCTCATCAATCCTTCATACCCCCCATATTGATATTCCAACCCCTCACCTTCCCAACATTCCTCATATCAGCTTTGGTCATCAGGATTCGGATTCTCCCTCAAGAGACAATAAATACCCCAAGGAAGCACCTGCAATCGCTCCAATTGCTCCACCAAAATCAAAGGCTCGAAGGCCTGGCAATGATGCTCAAAATGTAGCACCACAGTGGAGAGGCCCACGAGCTAGAAATCGCTCCATGACTAGGGATGATAATAGGAGAAGAATGGATACTAGTCAAGATGATTCCGCTGCTGTTTGGATGAGAGCAGTGAAAGGTGCTGTATCAGATAGATCCAAAGCACGCAAAGACAATCAAGACGGAGACGATATTTTTGGAGATTGGGAGGCACAACTGGCTGGAGTTGCATCTAAATCTAAATACGAAAGTCGAAAATTTGGCTCGAGAGGCAAACCGAAGATTCATCAAATTGAACAATTCCCAGAAGCTTGGTGTAGATTTCCCAGCCACGAAAGAAATTCTAGGGGACATGAAAGTGCGGGTGTAGAGTCGGCTGTTGAAGCAAGGGATTTTGCCATTTTGAACCCGGGAAATGAGGGTTTGGGAAGATCGGAGCATTCTTATGGTACACGGAAGAGAAGAAGACCGGGTATGTATACTGGGAGTAGTAGTAACTCTCAAGTACTATCTGATGAGGAACTGGATGCAATTGAAGCTGCAGAACCGTTCTACAAACGGTGGAGTCAGAAACTTAAGATTGCTTGGATGGATTATAGAATTGAGGAGGGACAGAAGAAGCATGCTTTTCATTCAGGGATCTTGGGGAGAAGAGGTTCAATGACTATGGATGGAAAAGTACCATTTCCAGAACTGGAATTGCTACCAATGAGGGCACCCCCTCCGCCAAGTGAGGTGATAGATAATGAAGCGGATGATATTGAGGCGGAAAGAAAGAGAGTAGAAGCAATTCAGAAAGCTAAAATTAAACCGCATTATGAGGCGGCAGATTTGACGCAGAGTAAGGGAGGTGTAAGTGATTTGTTGGATATTTTTAGTTCTGGGCCCGAGGAACCAGCTGAACCAAAGATGCCTGTTAAAAAGAAGGGTCCGAAGGCAAAGAAAGTTAAAGACCCTTATGCATTGGATGAAGATGATGACTTGGGCGGTGGCGGTGGGGATCAGGGTGATGAGGACGAAATGCCCAAGAAAAAAGGAAAGAAGGTCAAGGATCCCTATGCAATTGATGAAGATGATGATGAGGATCTGCCACCAGCCCCCAAAAAGAAGGAAAAAGCGAAGGATTCTGATGCAATTGATGATGGTGAAAATGAGGATATGCCGCCTGTTCCGAAGAAAAAGGGCAAGGCGAAAGACCCATATGCTATTGACGATGATATGGACGGCTCATCGGATTTCGGTTCTGAGAATGAGTCGGGCAAAATTGATCAAGTCGTTATGAAAGAAGTGCTAAGCGATGATGACACGATTGATCATACACGATTCGAAGACTCGATCATCAGTTTTCGAGATCCTGAATTCTATCAGGATTGTTTGGTGATGCCTAAGGAACCAAGTCCTGTGCATGTTAAGGAATGCTCTGTTCTATCTAGTCATGGAATCATTGAAGAAGAAATTGAGGACCCATCTAAGAATATTGTGGGAATTGGAGTACAAGTTAAAGAGATTGGTGAGGGAGTTATTAAACAAATTGAGAAGTTTAAAACGTGGAATGGCAAAGATTGGGAAAAGGAGATGGGAGGGTTCTTGAGAAGAAGAGACACAAGTGTAGGAAGAGATAGCATGAGAAGCGCAAGATCGGCATGGAGTATGGGAAGTCAGGGATCAAGAAATACAGTGAGGAGTGTTGGAGTAGAAGTCAGAAGACTGGAGGATTTGGAGAGGGAAAGGAAGGCTTTGAGAAAGGGTGGTGGTCACTTGACAGGAGGTGTGCCGAGGAGGGCTAGAGCAAATAGAGGGTGGGACAATGAGAGAGGACATGAGAGGAGCGCTAGTTTAGGAGGGAGAGTTGTGGGATTCGAGGGATTAAGTGGCTCGAGTGAGACCAGGGGAAGGAGGTTGACGTTTGGAAGTGGCAGGTAGATGGTTGGCTGATATGAAGGGTTAGATACATCGTCTTCACATGGAGTCTAAGCTAGCTCGATCTTCGCAATCGGAGAGAAAGCTTTAGCCCGTTATTCTGGGGAATCGGAACCGATAGTCGTTTTTGAACTGGTCTAGCCAGGTGTAACTTTCCACCGGGAGTGAGCGGCTAGTGTCTTGATGCATTATTGATTTTGAGACATTACTTACAAGACTGAATCTATGTATTAGAGATATTGAGCTTGAGGGCTGATATATCATTAGGTTCTAATTGGTATAGCTATGTTTTAGGTGCAGATCAGAGGTTGAGAAGGTTTGGAGGATTTTGGCTGGCATTGTTTTGTTATGCAAATTATACTCAAGCAGTTATAAAATCCATAGAGGTTATATGGATAGATAAATGATAAGTTTTTATACATATTAATTGATGTTGAGTATGTTTACGTTAATTCTATGACAGAAGACGACGTCGTCGTTGGTGAGTTTGATCAGAAACTGCTACACTCAATTTCATAATTAGCTTCCAAAATATGACTTTTCTGTACCTCATTAAAAACATCTAAATGTTATAATTCTATTATTCATTTTATAATAATTTTATTAGTTTGGTATCGATTTCAACAAAAATAATATTTTATAATAAATAATGATTAAATCTATTATATATTCAATTTTTTGATTAATCTAGAATTATATTAATTGATATAGAAAACTCTTGCTAAAAGCTATGTAGGTGCTACAAGAAGTTGCTGCAGCTCGACACATACTAATCATGTGTGGTCTCATTGAGATCGACGGATACGCATTTTGTGCAGGGTTGAATGCCTCGAAGGCCTATTTCAAAGCATATCCAAGATTGCAAAGATTGATTCGTTCCGTAATCTATCTCATGAAGGAGGCAAACCTTCGGCCAAAATATGCAACAAGTAGCTTGGACAATTTCTCCCTCGATATTCGCCCTTTAAGCGAGCTGATAGATACATATCATACTCGAGAATCGACCGATGACCTTGACAAAGTGTATGCTTTACTCGCCATGTGCTCCGATAATCCTACCTCAGCAGGCTTACTCCCCGACTACACCATTCTATGGGGAAAGCTCTTTCGGCAGCTTGTCAAGTATCTTCTCTGCAAAGAGGTCACTGTGAGGTTCCTGCCAGATGAGAAGATAGCAGTGATCAGAAGTAAGGGCTTTATTCTTGGCAATGTGACTTCGGTGGAGGTCGATGTTGCTTGGAATGACACGCAAACGGTGCAATTCTCTGTCACTAACTATCCTAAGTATTTACAAAAAGACATGATAGAACTGATTATTTAGATCTTCCCGATGACGGAGAAGAAGATACAGAGGGGTGATATCTTCTGTATTTTACAAGGAGTCTCAAACCCGACGATTATCAGACTTTGCGAGGATCATTTCTCTGTCATTATGATTGCAGCAACTCCAATGGATTTCACATTAGAATTGAAATCAAAGTGGCACAAAATTGTGCGTTCAATAACAACTTTCCCACGCGACTTCCTACTTGCATGGGACCTGGGGGGCCTCGGAAGAACTTAGGAAATCTGGAATCTGAGAGTTTAAGGAGAGTGCCTGTAAATTCAAACTCAATGCTCGAGGAAAACTTAGAGACGGATGATATTCAAGGGGCGGAGAAAGATATAGAATCAAGCGAAGAGATACGTGACAGTTTGAAGGTGAAGATTCATATAAAGGCGGAGGGCTGTTCAGAATTAAGGTGGAGTTCAGAGGCGGAGGAAAATTCCGATAGTGATGAACATTCGACAGCAGAAGAGTATCCGACAGCAGAACAGTGTTTGGAAGCAAAAGAGTGTCCATATATGAGTGAGAATTCAGAAACAGGAGAGCATCTAAATCTGGATGGGTATTCAGAGACTGGGTCGAGAATATGGGATAACGTAATTAGAATGCGTAACGTAGCTCTGATATTGAAAGACTTGAGACTGTATGATGATGCAGAAGAGTTATTTCTGCAATTGATACGGACAAGAAAACAACTACAAGGGGTCGAACACCCACAAACACTAATCAGTATAGCTGATCTGCAGTTATATTATCGAGAGCGAGGACTCTTGGGAGAGACAGAAGAGTTAGAAGCAATGAAGCATCTCCTTGAAACAGGAGAAAGTTCTGCTCAAGTTTCAAAAGAAGAGATGGTCGAGATTGCATCATTAGAATCTTGCAGCGCAATGATACTCTCACCTCGAGCGGAGAATGGGCCAAGTCCCAATCACGGAAGAGGTAGTGAAAAAGGTAGCTGCCAGAATGTACTACGACGGACTTGATATGATGAACCTATTACTCAGAGAAAGACAGGACCTATCAATTACAGAAGATATAGTTAAAGAAGCAGTGGGGAATGAGTGGGGTAACCTATAGAGCAGATTACCTGCAGGTTACCCACGGGTGCGGATAATTTTTGTGCAGCCTACTCTACGGAAGTTCGGCATAGTACGTACCGGCAGGGGAGGCCGAGTCATAGGAAGAAAGTGGTAGACTGGATCAAGTCCATACAGTACAAAGGTCTCAAAATAGTTGCAGGAGCATTCAAGGCAACTTCCATTGTAGCATTAGGGATAGAATGCTATATCAAACCAATTCCCCAGCAGCTCGACAAACACCTCTTGGACGCGGCAATGCGCATCCAAATTAGTCCTCTATACCAATACATCTAAAAAGTAAGGGTACCCCGTAGGCGCCGTATTACACATCTGCCGTGGGAGAAGGCGAATTTGACATGGAGCTCTCTGGAAAAAGTGGAACATTATCTCAGAATACGAATAGAGCAGGAGCCTGAGCAGCAACTAGAACCCAAGCAGTCATATATAACCGCACTTTGGTGGAAACCGTCAACGGTTTATATTGCACCTGACAAGAAACGTGGGAAGGAAGAGCATGACTCAGTTATGAGTAGATCGCACTCCTCCGCCCTCGTCCTTTATACCGATGGCAGCTGTATCAACGATAAAGTTGGCGCTTTAGCTGTAACATCCGACGGCTTCGTTACGCATTGGTTATACCTAGGCCGGGCGTCGGAAGCCACGGTTTATACAGCCGAGTTGAGAGGGATTCTCCCAGCACTCCAGATTGCATACAAAAAAGACCACAAGGCCGTCATTGTTTTCACAGACAACCAGGCAGCAATCAGGTTTATGGCCAACCCAGACAATCAATCCGGCCAATACATCCTCCTCCAGATAATTTAAATGATAGAAAATTTGAGAAGCAAAGGGATAGAGCTAGAGTTTCACTGGGTCCTGGCTCATATAGGAGTAGAGGGCAACGAAAGAGCAGACAAGGCAGCGAAGGATTAGGAACCGAGGGCGGTCAAGGGAAGTTGACACTGACCAAACTGCTTACAAACCACCAGGGTACTCACTCGTAGTGGCGATGAGAACAGTCCATAACTTACTTTTGCTAGTCGAATAAAAAGAGACCTGGATGAACGAAAAGACAGAACGAGCACTTAACAGGATATGCCCAAAACCAACCATTAAGGTCCTTTTACTACATAAGTCAGTACCTAAACCATTCAGCTTGCTAATAGTACAGACACACACAGTAAAAATGGGTCTCTAGTAATTCTTATATTTTAGGAAGATGTCGGATGTGGATAATGACAAGTGCGAATGCAGAAGAGGCTCTCAAATGGTACGTCATATTCTCTTCTCCTACCCCTTGTATCATAAACTACAGCAGGAAGCATGGGAAGAGATAACAAAAGATCAGCAGGATCTCAGGAAAGTATTGGGAGCAACAGCTCCCATATTAAAGGCAGCAAAATTCATGAAGAACACTGGGCTTCTTGGGCAATTCGAAGCCATTCCATAGATACTGTGATCACATTCTATACATTGGGAATCATTTAGGGTATGGTGAATCAAAACTCGAACTGAAATGGAGAAGCGAAGTGGAGGGGATAAGATGCTGCAACCGTAACAGCCAAGGTAGAGGAAGTAAACGGAGTGTAAATACAAACAGCTACTAGTGATTAGGTGATCATTCAACAACTACAATGCCGTATGAGCAACCTTTGGTCGCTGGGATCGGTCTATGAATCAATCAATCAATCAATCAACTACTTCCTCAAGTGGTTGACCTAAAAGTTAAGTTAAGCAATTTAGTTGACAATCAAGTTATTATGCCTATATTCTTGAGCTCAATTGTGACCTGACAACACAATGTACCCTGTGGTAGCAGAATCAGTACTTAACGAAGTAAATTCTTCATTATTGTAATAAATTCTTCAATCCTTTAATTATATATTGAATAAATCGTTTTTAAAGTATTAATGTGATTATTTTAAATCTTTGTAGTTTATGAAGCTTATTTTAATTAATAGGGTCTTAATGAATTTCTTGAATTTCGAAAGCTAATTCTAACTTTTAATCTAAAGTAATCACTTTCAAATAAAAAGGTCTATTTGTATTAAAATTAGATTATTTATCTAATACATTCTGTATTGTATAGTATAATGGTAAAGCTTTTAGTTAAAGAATAAATCGAAGGTGAAGTGTTGTAATTGATGAACAGACCCCCCTTTAGACTTTCGGCTAATGCCTTTCATTCATTCTAGCTCCTACGCTCGCTCCCCTCCTCCTCTTCCATAGCTTCTATTCACCTCTATAGCCTCCTCCTAGCCTCTACGCACACACTCTTCCATCCACCTTTCCTATAACTCTAATATTCGAAGATCTTGGAATCTTAAGGGCCCTTATTTTCTTTTTTTTCTATTAAAAATATAATAATAAACGGGTCGCATTTTGTATCGATAATATTTGTTATTAACAAAATCAGCATTTCGTTAATAACAAAAGAAAGATTAATATCGTTATATATACAATAGAAATTTATATGGGGATCTATACTGAATTTCTCTTCGTCTATAATATTAACTTTGCCATTATAGGGATATATGTAATGAAGGTTCTATCAAGTTAGTTAGTGAGGGGTATTTCGATATATATGCAACGAAGATTCTATCAAGTTAGTTGGTAAAGGATATTTCGATGTACATACAATAAAGATTCTATCAAGTTAGTTGGTGAGGGGTATTTCGATGTATATGCAATGAAGATTCTATCAAGTTAGTTGGTGAGGGGTATTTCGATGTACATGCAACGAAGATTCTATTAAGTTAATTGGTAAAGGATATTTCGATGTACATACAATAAAGATTCTATCAAGTTAATTGGTGAGGGGTATTTCAATATTATATGCAATAAAAATCCAATTGAGTAAGTTGATGAAGAGAATTTAGTATATTGATTTTGCTTTAGCTTTTATAGTCTTGAATTGTAATAAGTTGTTCTCCTTTCCTAGTCTGCATTGAATGAATCATACATTTAACTTAGATAAGATGATGTAAACATACCGAATATAAATGACATTTCCGACATTAGCTTGTTTTAATCTTCTATAGTTAATATCTCCTCTTACATCATTGTACTTAGAAAACAGTTATTCTAGGATATATAAAGGAACTGTAATTCTCAGATATAACTCAATTCAATTCGACGTTACAAAACTACTTTATACTATCAAATTGCAACTTCTGATTATCGCTCACCTCTTCTCTTATCCAAAATGAAGGTTTCAATTGTTCTCATAACTATCCTCGCCGGACTGGGAGTTGCTGCAAAACCTAGTTGGAAGGGAGAGGTATTGTTCGAACAACCGGCACAACCACAATGCGTAGGGAAAGGGCAACATTGTACCTACCAAACTGATTGCTGTGGAAATCTGCGATGTCAAGCTGTAAGTTCTTGTTGCCTAGCTGATCTAATTTGGAATCATACTAATATAGCTTGCGATTTTAGTTATACGAGGTAAGATCTAACAACTTCGAGAGCGATTGTATATCAAGCAATATACTAATACAATTGACATCTTTAGGATCCTCTATGTCGATAGGTCTAGCTTATAATTATTTGGGCTTGTCGGTAGCAGCTGTAATGAACACTATGTTACAAGTACAACTTCTGGTAGCATGTGACCAGGAGACCTTAGGCTCAGGGGACAGTAAGGTCCTAGGAGTACTCTTGGTGGGAAACACAGTTGCAGGGTCACGTGAGAGTATAGACAGAATAAACAGTCTATCCAAGGAGAACAAAGGTCTATATGAACATCATGTATTTCCTTAGTATTTGAAGCTTCGTGCTTGACTCAAATAGTAATTTCAACCATTACTTATCACTATTACAATATAATTAGTACATTGTATTCGATAGACCTGCCCTAGTATTCCGTGAAGACAGGCAGCCACTCGTGAGCGATCGCATTGCCATTCAGTCATTACGTGACAATGGAGAGCTGAAAAAATGACCTTTTAATGAAAGATTATTCCTGAATTATATAATAAAAAATAAAATAATAAGTAGATAAAGAGTTTATGAAAATCTATTAAGCAAATTATAATTAATGATCAATAAAAATCTCTAGATAATAATTTAAGATTTTATTCTAATATTCATAATTGAATATCGAAATTGAACGACCTTCATTTTACACTTATATACTATTTGGACATAAATGCTTTCAATGTATTGAAATGCCTGAAAGACTGTATACGACTTGGTATCCCAGTATATGAGAGTACGATTAGAACTCCATTCACTATTTATATCCAGATAATTTATAAGTGTAAAATGAAGGTCGTTCAAATTTAGCATTCAATTATAAGCATTGAAACAAGACCTTCGATTGCTATCTAGAGATTTTTATTGGTTATTGATTATGATTTGTTTAACAGATTTCTATAAATCCTTTATCTATTATCATTATGTTTTCTATTATATAAATTAGGATTAGTCTTTTGCTAGGGGGCTATATTATGCAGCTCTGCAGCTTTTCAGCTCTACAGCTTTTCAGCTCTACAATCTTTACGAACTTTCCTTAGAGCTGATTTACGCGGGAGTCAGGTGCTGCGACGACTCAGCTTATGTGATTACATAGCCCTTGTACGCAAAGCCTGTTATATCCTTATTATTAACCTTCTTTCCCTATAAACGCTCTAAGCATCCCTCAATCATTACAATCTTGTTCAATAGCATCATTTAGTTAAGTAAGTTTAAACCCCATATTTTTTCGTTCTTTTAATAACTCACAAGCTACTTTAGCATATCGATTCCTTGAGGCAAGCTCATAAATCATTGTCTATCACCTGCCTATTATGTCCGGTGTTGAGGCTGGCTTTATCATTGGCCTCATTTCGGGTGTGATATCAATCATTAAAGCAGTCAAAACGGTATATAATACTGCTGGAAATATGAAAGGCTAGCCAGAAGCATTCCGTTAAATGACTATACAATTGCCATTTGTTATTGAGATTCTTCGATATACTGAAAAGAGAGTATCATTGCTTGATAAACTAGTGCTAGATATAATAGAGCTTGTTTTAGAATTATATAAAGCAAAGGTTAATAATCTTAACAAAATATTCATAAAGTAGTTCGAAAAAATGATAATAAATGGTTCGATTGATATAAAAAGGCTTTGAATATATTACAAAAAGGGGATAAAATAGAATCTTTAATAGAAGAAATATTTAAGGATATTTAATTACTTATATACAAAAAGCTAATAAAAATCACTACTGGAATATAAATAAAGGGACTTGAAAAAGGAATTAAAAAGATAAAGGAAATGCTCTCCTCTCTTTAAAAAGAGATTGAAAGTATTATTCAGAATTATAAAGATAATAGTAACAATAATATCAACATTAGTGGAGGTGTTACGGGAGCTGCCTCTAGGGTCACGTGGAAGTGTCTAGAGTTCTCTCGAGGTAGTTTAAACTAAACTTCAAGTAGGAATTCAATAAGGTTATAATTGGTTGTAATTCTTATAACTATAATAATGAAGCTAATAATTGTTCTTAAGTATAAAGCTCTATATTATAATGAAACTTATTTTTTAATATAGATATTTATTCTTTGTTATCTTATTGATCCTATTGTATCCTATTAGGTGGGAGTAGTGGGATCCAGTGGGAGTCCCTAATCCCGTGACTTTCTGGTCATGTGATGCGGTATGTTGGATGCCGTCGTAACAGGAGGGCATATACAAACTGTAAATCGGAACCTCTATTACAATAACATTAATAGGAATGCGTATTTTAATAGTAAGAAGTAGTATGATATAAAACTATATTTAGATTTGATATATATAAACTAGACAACCTATTCAAATAAATTATCAATAACTATAACGTGGTTTATTAGTGAGTGGGTTATATCAATAAATAGATCATTTGAAAATACATCAAAATTAAACCTTTTTTAATATTCTTATTTTAATAACTAATTATTATTTTAAAAAAAGAAAAGGATTTTCAATAATAATAAAAAATTAGCTTTTTATAAATCTAATTTTTTTATAAATATTTCTATTATATTCTAAAAAAAAGTAGAAATTGTTACGATTTTCGTTACAAAAAAGTTATTTTTATAATAACTATTATAATAATTTAATTTTTTAATAAATAATTAGATTTTTATAATATTTATATAATTAAAGTTCAATATTTTCAGATTTCTTTAAATTATATTATTATATAAAGAAAGTGTACAATTACACATAAACAAATTTTATATATAAAATAAAATAATCTATTCATTAATATAATCTGTTTACTAATAAACTATATTAGTTGTTTTAGAAAACTTTATTATTCGAATATTCGAGTATTTTACCCCTTTCTGTTGAAGTAATATGTTCTTTTTAAGTTAGGACAGGAATTATAAATTAAAAGGGAAATAAAGAATACTCACAATTCAGAATGTTGACTGAAATACATTTTATTATATAAAATATAAAGATATCCTTGAAGCCTGTACACTGTGCGATTTTCCTTAATAAGTGATTGAATACTTAATAAACCAACAACTCAGCATCCTGAGATGCCTCTATCGATTGATTACTTCGAAACAAAGGTTTGTTTAAAACACTTTCTTTAAATTATATATCGATGTACTTTACAAAACATATACTAGAATCATATAGTTCCTTAATGCTCTTTATTGTTTCAAAAGCATCATCGGTAAAAGCTAGAGCAAGAAAAAGTGTGATTGAACATATATCCCTAGATGTTAGATTCTTAAATAACTGTTGTTTATAATTAAAGAATATATTAGAAAATATACTTCGTGTGACACTTTGCCATAGAAGAACTGCGAGAGCAGGGTACAATTTATCCTTAGAATCTACAACTACAGAATCGAGAGCAAAGCGCTCATGGAGCGCACCTATATACTAGCTATGTACACGTGATCGTGCGCGTGCGCGCATGCGCACGTGAGCGATCGCAGTTGCGATTGGGGCCGATCCGTGACACTTCGAAAAGATAATCTTATTTATACCTTTTTTTTTTATTCTGTTCATTTTTCCTAAGGTTAAATATAAACAAAATACTTATTAACGGACAATTGTCGTTTGGACTTTACTATAAAAAGAGTTTTATATCCTTTAGATGAGATTAATTATTAATAACTCCTTCGAAATTACATCTTATTATATCTTATACCATATAGATTGATTAGTTATATAATAAGTATGTGATTCGATAATAATATTTAAGCATAATATTGTATATATAAGTATCAAAATCAATAAAGCAATCTGAACTCTAGCTTGTTTATATAGAAAGTTGAGAGGATTGTTCATTCAAAAATAGTCGAATATATCTTACAAATTGTTGAAACTAGTAATAAACTTTGAATAGGTTTTTATACTTAAACCTAGACTTTTTGTTAGATTAGTTTTTATAAACTAAAATATATCAACAAAATAATAATCTGAAAATATGATTTGATTTAACTTATAATGTAAAGCTTCAATATTGATTTAAGCTCTTTATTATACTTTCACTTATATACTAATTTGAAGCGAATTACATATTGAATTAATATCTTTATAGAAAGACGTTTGTCTAATAAACCTAATCATTCCTTTATAAATATAGTAAAGAACCCTTTAAGAACTCTTAGAGTTGATTTTATATTAATATTATTAAGTTGTATAAGATAGCTTGATATAAGATATTAGTAAATGATTTTGAAGAAGATTGATATTTATAATCTATTTCTCCTAAAGTTTCCAGATTATATTATAGCTATATAATATTAAAAAGATAGATAATAATGATTTCCTTTTAAAGTTCTTAATTTCGAAATTTGTGAATAAATTCTTAAGTGAAAGAGCTTATATTATTTTTATAGTATTAATTTGAGAAAAAGAATAAAATAAAAAAAAGAGAGAAAATTCGTTTGAAAGAATTAATTCGATATTGTAATGTAATGAAAATTGTAAATTCGAATATAAAAAAGAGAAAAGGAAAATATTTAAATAAATATAGTATATAGGATATTATATTAAATATTCGAATTTCTAATATGATTAAAATGGAAAATGGTTGATTGTTATTTTCCTAAAAAACAACAGAATTCTTTTTTCAGATCCTAAACTATTTTAGGAGAAAGAAAATATCTTTTAAAAAAACTATGTTATGAAAATGAAGATATATTATGTTTGTTTATAGAAAACGGTTTACGAAAAAAGATTTTAAAAGCAGTGGTTGTTGGGAGTATATATATTTTTTTTTTCGACAGAAGAGCATCAAAAAACGGGCTTGTGGTTTAGTGGTATAAAACCACCCTTACTTGAACGTGACATTCCTAATGAATGCTGCTTGAAAAATGACGAACTCGGATTTCGTAAACAGGTCCTGTGTTATACTGTTTTGATGATACTCAATCCCAAAAACCGTATTTTGAAATACGGTATTTTATAAAATCTGATGTTGGAATTCCGTAATCTCAATACAAGGATTAAATTGTGCTAAACTGAAAATGGGAGTTCGTATACAGGCATTCGAATCCGCAGCAAGGCAGTTTTTCACTGCCAAGCTGAAAAAGGAAGTTGATAAAATGTCATTAGGCAGTTTTTCCAGCCGAGCTGAAAATTAGGGTTTCATAATCAAAGCCTTGCTCTAATTCATAGGATAGGAAAAGAACTGATCTTTTCTTGTAGGTAGAGAGTGATTACCAATCCCTGGAAGTGTAAAATGAGATATTTGGCCACCGAAAGCTTCTAGAAAATACCTGCGGTATCAAACAAATGCTCGTTATTGGATACTAAATTCAACAACTCGTTGTCAATTGATTCTGGCTTGTGTATGATTTGTGTATAGCTCATTGGAATAGAATTCAGGCTAATTGTCACTACACAAATCGTCAATTAAGCGTTCTGTCACGGAAATCGCTGTCTTGTGCAACACCACGTGATTGAGCCTGGCACTCCTTCAGAGCGCCTATTCCCATGATCACAAAACGCTCTTTTATTCTATATATCAGTGAACCCTAATACCTTATTAGGCGACTCCGTCGCCCGATCAGGGTATATAAAGTAGGTATGATCTTTATGATCATACCTCAAGTCAATCTAGTTTATTATCACCATAAATACCTATTATATGATCAAAGTGACCAATCGACATAGCTATTCCTCCGTGATACGTTCAGAGTTCGAATTGTTTTTTCATAGCTTCGAAGTATCAAATCTATAGTCGTTCACCTAACTCACTCCTCTATTCAAATCGAGGACTTAGAACTCTCTCTTTCTCCTATTATTAGCATTCTATAAGCTATCACAAAGATTTTAAAAATAGTGTTCTACAACATGTGACAGAAAACCTGGCTGTTACGGGAGCTGCCTCTAGGGTCACGTGGAAGTATCTAGAGATCTCTCGAGGTGGTTTAGATTAAACTTCAAGTAGGAATTCGATAAGGTTAAAACTGATTGCAATTCTCGTAACTATAGTATGAAACTAATGATTGTCTTGAGCACGAAGCTCTACATTGTAATGAAACCTATTCCTTATATAGACCTTCATACTCTACGAATCGACAAGTCGATTGCCACAAAACCGATTTCGATAAGTCGGTTTCCTGATCACGTGAGGCCCAGCACCGTGACTTGTAATGATACTATTGTTTATCTAATCTGTGCTTACTAACGTGGTTCATCAGTAAGCGGAACACTTCAAAATACACCAAAATTCAGGCTTTTCTGATATTCAGATTTTAATAATTAATCATTATTTTAATAAGAAAATCTATTCAAAAAATTCAAAGAACTATTCAGTAAAAAGAAAACTTTAAAATAACGAACAGTTATTGAGAGATAAGAGAATCGTGATTTCTCGGCTGTCACGAAGTCACATACATTCAGGTAAATCACGTGGGATAACGAAGAAGCCGATGGTCCGTTCGCGCACGATCGGATTTCGAGGATTTACTATGGGAAAATGGTGATGGTAAGATCGAAGAAGAACGCGGCCGAAGCCGCTCCGTTAGCGTACGAGATCATGTATATAAAGAGCCTCCCAGAGAGCTATAGTTCTATAGCTTTAGATTCTAAGGATGAAATGAACCCTGTTTATTCAGCTCTCTAAGGCATATCGTCACACGGCCCACTTTTCCTATATCTCAAGATTGAATAAAGTAAATCTTAAAAAAATCTAATACAAACACTTCTTATAATTGTTGAAAATTAACATTAGAATTTCTAAATGAAATAATAATTGATTATTTAATTTCAAACATTCAAAAAACTCGAATTTTAGTGTATTTCGAAGTGTTCCGCTTACTGATAAACCACGTTATCTACTTTATGCTTACTATAAGGTAGATACCAATAAAGATAGGTACCTATCTTTTCTTAATCACTGATTACTTATTCGGTTACCTTTAATCTTAGTTATTTTCCAATCCTATAGTCCCTACAGCACTATTTTCGTGGGTCCCAACACCAAGGACTTGCATTTACATTATAATCCTACCTTTCACTATAATTTACTCGTTGATTCTCAACAGTTCCCCAAAATCCTCAAGCGCAAACGCAAACCGCTCGAAACACGACTTTCGGATGTGATACGTGGTTTTTGATGTAGTCCCTGCGTCATCGGATAAGGGCGATAGGGGCCCAGAGATATGGTAACCTACATGATTGGTCTAGTAACACCGGAAGCCGTTTTGAAAGGGAAAATCCAGCAAGATAGAAGATATGATATCCCAAAAGATTTAATTGGCTTGAAGGATAAATCTCGGAAGAAACACCATGGTTATCGAGGTCGAAATGGCTAGGTAAGTTGGTCTGATCACCCGCTCTTAGATCTACTCCGAGTCTTGATTGGAGAATATACGGTTCAGTTACGCTAGCTATCTCACTCGCTGCATGCATTCCTACTTCCTGACACATCACATCAACTCATCCAAACAACAGGGTCGATAAGTCAGGAACATTGCGACACCACTTGCTCGTTAGGATACATTAACATTTGTTTTTGAATGGAAAATATGAGGTAACTTCATTCTTTGAAGTTATGCCTTTGGACTTAGGAGCTGGAAGTGATTTGGAACCAGGATATCGAGAGCAAACAGGATTTTGAAGCAAACAGGCCAACAGTACATTCCCAGAAAGGAAGGTATTCAAGGATCGGTTCTGTTAAATGCATCCATCATGCAACGTACGTTGATGCATGTTGGTTCAACAGTTGGAGACAATAAAAAATTCGGTGATGATGATGGAAAGGGAAGGACTTCAGGCATATATAAAAGTCAGTAATGGATGCAATTGAACAATGGACTTTGCAAGTTTATTGCTCAATCCCGCTATGTCTGAAATCCCCGCCACGCCTCATCCGACCTCGGTCAGTACCCACAATTCTCAGATTTCTCATCAACTTTCGGCTCCTGATGATGATGAAGATTGGTCAAAGGTTTCTGATCAAAGGGCCCGCAAGCGGATACAAAATCGCATTGCTCAGAGGAATTACAGTAAGACAAAATTTTCTTCACGTCATTACATTGTTCGCTGTGGCTGTACAAGATTTGGATAAGCTGACTTTAATCCAGGAACAAACCTAAAACGACGAATTGAAGAACTTGAACGACAAACTACAGTGGCGCAGGTGGGCACTAAGTCTAGTGTTGGTTTAGCTTTAGACGACAATTTTCACTATTACCACGACCTGCGTCACTTCGATGGAAATCATAAACACTATGCTACATGCGCATACCAGAATCAACTGCCCCGTAATATTGGCTATGGAGCGTCATTGCACCAGCAGTCCAGATGCGGTGACCCTCGCTCCCACATCGAACAAGAGATGTTAGATTCCTTGTCCTCCCCTGATCCAACGGCGACACACCCCCAGGCAAAAGCTAGGCAGCCAAATCACCGCAATCTAGATCATATAATTACGTATTCTCCCGCGCTCTCAAACCGCACACACGGCAGTATGCCCGTGATGGCTAATAAATCATTGAATGGTAATTCGAGTTCCCCTCGAGATGTAGTAAAACAATCTTCTTTTTCTACTATGCTCAATAGCTTGGGGGAAGACTTCGATCGTAACACGTTAAGTAAGTTTCATTCTCTTGTCAAGAAAGTTGGATTGAGCCGCTAAGACTTTACCCTCTTAAGTTGACGAGGCACATACATGGAACGAACCCTGTGGTGCAAGCTACCCACATTTTTATAGAGACACTGAAGAAAACCCGCTTGCTAGCCCACACGAGGAGAATTTTCAAGATGATATTGCCATGTCATATATAGATTCGGCAATATTCCCAGTCGACGCGCCCCAGGAGAGGTATCCTGAAAGAACGGCTTCTAAGCACCCGCGATCTTGCAAAATATTCGGCGAAGATACTGAAAAATCAGTAGCTGAAACTATGTCCTCAACACCAAAGGCTATAAACCCCGAGCCCAAGGAAAGTACAGCAAATATGCCCTCTGTGCCTGTAGAGGGAGCAAGCTTCAATGAAAGATTGAACTTTCTATTAGAGTGTTCGAGGATCGTTGGATTCACAGATTTCGATTCAGTAATATCAAGCTATTACACTGCAGACTTCAGTGATGATTCAGTAGTAGCAAGCGTCCAAAGACTCAGCCGAAGACGAGGCTTACCGAAAGTTCTTGTTGCTCTGCGCGAGAACGCAGTAAATTGGACACAATGGGAGGCTCAAGGATACCTCGATGAGACTTTTAAATCTGCAGAAGATCTACTAGTAGCTGAGTGCACAAACAGAGAAGAATGCGATACAATTATTGGCATTTTGGCAGGAAATTCACCGTTGGCCAATGGCCACATTGCTCCTGTCGAAGTTTCCGCAGCACAAGCCCAAAAGAAATTCCAGGTAATGGTAAGCTTGAATCCCGGTGCACCGTTGACTATCTTTTTTACCCCACGCTGCAAAGCCGTAATTAATCTTCGAATAGCTTCCAAATCTGTGGTCGCTGGTGTCAGCTCTCACTACAGATGTGGCAGCTGTGCATTCACAAAACCGCTCCCATGTCATACTTGCCATCGTATCGCTACTCTATCTCTCCAAAAAAGCTTCGGCAAAGCATCTTCGACTCTGGATTGGTACTTGCCTGAACACTGGTGAAAAGAGTGACTGAGTGGGACATCCATGTCAAATATCTGGAAATATGACAGGCATTGTGGTGGGACTGAGTCGCATTCATGTTGATCGATTTGTTTGATTTTATTAATGTCTTTTCTCAGTTTGAAGATTTAAATATTAATGTTGTGTGCTGTCGTATCACGATAAACAAACCTCTCAGCGCGTGATTTCAAGCTGAGTGATGGACGAAGACAAGTCCCAAGCTCTCTGCAAGCTACGGGAGATGGCGTCTATTATACACAGCTAATCGCTATTCTGTTGATTTATTCATGTATAAATAACAACTATACACATCACTCATGGATTCATATCCAGTAGAAATCCTCTCCGGCCATAGTTTCCTGACTATTTGCTCTGATGTGTAGCATCATATCCAACGTTATCAAAGATCATTTTCTTGACCAATATGGAACAAATTTGGAACCACTTCAAGCATGCAGTTTCCTTGGGTCCCAGATCGTACCTAGATTCCCCCGAGGATCATCAGTTCAAACTCGGTGCTCTGGAGGCTACTTGTGCAACGAATAACATGAAGAATACTAAAATCAGACTTACCATCATCTTTTCTCAGCAAGCCTCGTTCGTCATATTCGGAAAATCTCCTCTGGTCCGACCAAGGCTCAAAGTTCGACCAATCAATACAGCTATGTTTGGTACGATCATTAGCGTGCGGGTCATAGCTGTTAGGCCGCCAAGTATAAGTATAGATACTAAGGTCCGGTTGACACATGAGGTGTTCACGGAGAGTTTGGATACAGTGCTCTATGCGTTGAGGGTATGAATTAGCGAACAATTGAACATATTGAAATTGAAAGGCAGAAAGAAGCAGACTGCCAACCTTCGCTGAGATTGGGAAAAAGGGATTAAATTTACCAATATGTTCGGGATAGATCATTCCGGGCTCAGTGACAAATTTCTGAGCGTCGGGATAATAATCCT
This sequence comes from Botrytis porri, assembly GCF_014898465.1. Lineage (NCBI taxonomy): Eukaryota > Fungi > Ascomycota > Leotiomycetes > Helotiales > Sclerotiniaceae > Botrytis > Botrytis porri. The sequence continues at coordinate 1,108,285 of NW_024066081.1, read as the reverse complement.
TGGCTATGTAATGACGGATGACTTTCTGGCAAGTTTCTCAGCAAACGAACAAGTTGAACGTGTTCATACAGAAGACGGGACTCAAACTTACCAAACAATGTAGATGATGATATACCTCTATCGATCCCCAATAGTCGTTGGAACCGTCAGCAAGTTTTATTGAAGTCCCATTGACTTTTCGAAGATCGTCTTCCGAAATACGTATATTTATTCCTGGGTGCGTGTGAGAATTTCCCCAACAGTCAAATTTTGCAGACATACTACTCATTAAGTCATCCCACGCTTTGTCAACTGCTGGGCCCGGATTGCCAGAGAATGGCGACCCGATTAATTTGCTACTTTCAATTGTGACAATGTTGTACAACGCTCCATCATAAGCTGGTGCTATTCTCCAGTTAGCAATAGCACACTATTATTGTGAATGCTTTGAAACCTCACAATGTATCAGGGGTTTCGGACATTTTTGCTCGCAAGAGCGCCAGTAAATTGTCTTATGATTTGCCACGGCAACAGCTGCAAGCAAAGACAAGAGAAAAGCTAACAGATGAAATGTAGCAATCAAGAAGAAATTGCGTCGAGCAGAGCATCTTTTCCTGACATAGCTCTTGGGGTGATTACAATCCTCGCTTTGAACTAAACCTTGGAAGCCGGAATTGAGAGGTTCCATAGACTCGTCCTGAGATTCCATCATAAAATAACGAATTGGAAGCGATGGTAATTGAATGAATAGGTTGTTAGAGCGGTATGAAGCAAACCTCAAGTACCACATTCTAGTAAAGGCCCAAAGTGTGTGATATAATACAAGCTACGTACAATAAGAATTGTCTACTGATAAAACATATTGACTTAACATGAGTATAAGATACAGTATGTAATCATAATCATCAGGCACATCAAATGTACAGTGAAAAAATCTATCGGCTTCACGCATAAGCCACACGCGCGAGTAGACTAATACACTGAGTATGAGTACAGTCAGAGATACTAAGACGTGGGACATATGGCTTAGGTTACTAGCTGTTTTTGGAAACTCTTGGAATGTATCGTAAGGCTAGCGTGATAAAAAAAACCACAAACTTGGGTATCGAATGTCGAATATCGAGTACGGAATTGTTTGAATTCAGAGAAGATACTAGGTACCTATTGCAAGTTATCAGTACCAGCGATAACACTACTGTAGCGATAACTACGTAGATTAGTCATTCAGAATGGCCCGTGCAGAAGGTGTCATACTAGCGAGACTAGTTCCCAGCCTTGTATGTACGTCCAACTGAGGTCTAGCGCTAAGCCCCGGAGATCAAGAGCAAAGAATGTATAGCCAATGTCGAATGTCACGTTACATTTAATTGCTCTCACTCCCTGGTAGGATCAGCAGCAGCTACTCACTGGATTGTGACGGTCAATATTATGGTTGCGCCTGACGATAAAATTGTTGTGATTTTATCCAACAAATAGTCACCCACGTGAGGTTTTGCCGATACAGTGACATTAGTCGGTTGACAAAGCACAACATGATAAGCTGGTTCGCTCATCATAAGGTATTGAATTTCAAGTATTCTATTTACCAAGACTAAATGATAGTGTAGTACCATCAACTGGATACGGAAATAAGCATCTGATGTAACGGATTCGAAATGAGTGTATAATTTGGAGCATCTGTCTGATTTCAAGATGGGTAGAGGCAACCCCTGCCGCATAATAGAGACAATTACTTGAAGCCCCCAAGCTAAAATCAACAAGGAAATCATCACAACCTCCACCGCCAACCATCTTCAACCTCCCGCTTCCTTGCCCGTCGCCAATTGCCCTCGTGAAGCAAGATGAATCGTTCAAGCGGCATGGATCCTAGTAGGGAGTGGCATCCTCCATTCCACGCTTTTCCTTGTAGGGAGTGGCATCCTCCATACCTCGTTTGTAGGGAGTGGCATCCTCCATTCCACGTTTGTAGGGAGTGGCATCCTCCATTCCACGCTTTTCCTTGTAGGGAGTGGCATCCTCCATGGTTGGTAAAGCCCATGCGGTCGAGGCCAAGGCCAGGACTAAGACGGTGGTGACAGAGATAGGACGCATTGTGATATGTATAGTTTTAGTGGCAAAAAAAGTGAGGCTTTATGTTTTTGCTTGCAGGATTTGAGTATATATAGACTGATGCTTTTGAAGTTCGAGTTTCTAAGAGTGGGCAAAGATTCTTGTGTTAGGAAACAAACGAAGTGATTGGACCTAGACGTATAAGTAGTATTCACTGATTGCGCCTCATCAGTGATAATATGGAGCATTGATAAAGCCATTGCTCTGCATGTAGGCTCAAACGTGCTTAGTCAAAATGTCACTGATGAGTTTAGTAGTGACTGGTGTGGGGAAATCAGTCTGAGTCAGATATTTAGTCAGAAAACTTTCTTTCTTCAAGATCTACCGAGTGATACATATGGTCTGACTATTGCTTGCGGTAAGTTGTGTACTGTATTACACGTACTGATGCCTCAACTCGCTGACCTAGTGAGATGAGATCGATGACCTTCATATTAGTTGGCAATGCTCATATATGCTTATCTTCAAATTTAAGAGCGTTAATATTATCCACTCTGATTTAGCTTTCCAGTATACAGTTTGTCTGGATTTGCTTGTTGATCGCTTTATTATGAATTTTGAAGCGAAGATTTCACAGCTACGGGGTTCTTTTGTGAACTCATCACATACTGATGACGAAGAGGAGGAGTTTCTCAAACATTCAACCACTTCCCGTAAGACGGAATCCGGACCTTGGTTTCAACGTCGAAAAGTCTTTCTCGTCACTAATATTGCACTCATCATAATTACCTTGATTCAGGGCCTGTTCATTGCTCAGCTGAGAATAGAGCTATCACATCAGCTTCCCAAGTTCTCGCCAAGTATGCCATGTATTTCAATTCTTAGGAAAGTAGAGGCTAATCGTGCAAAAATAGATGGATTGAGTTACGCACGCGATAATATCCGTATAGCGCATGTCCCAACACGGTTCTGGAACGACGATGAGGAGGAGGAGGACAAATCATGGACAGCCATTGAAGCAGGACATGGACTCGTTTCAGTCGCACCTGAGTGGGCTGCTGCCCGTGGCCTTCCAGATTCCTTGATTCACCCTCGAGATTCTTCAAAACGAGTATACGTCATTGAAGGCTATCACGGCATACATTGCCTTGTAAGCTGCCTTCCGCGTATGTTTCTTTATTGACATACAAGACTGATACAGCCTTTAGCAAACCCTTCGTCGTCATTATATGAATCTCCGACGCGGTGAGACACCAGATCGTCCACTGGAACACGATCTCCATTGTTTCGATTCTTTACGTCAGAGTATCATGTGCATGGCTAATGACGAGCTCCTGTATACAACAGGGCACAATGATGCGGGGATTAATCAGACACGTCAGTGTCGCGATTGGGATGCTTTGCGAGAATGGGCCTCAGGATTCACATCTTGCTACCATGATTATGTGGCACCATCAGGAGAAACAAAATGGGGAAAATGTGACAATGGGGTCGATGGATTGCCATATGGTTCATTGTTGTCTTGAGAAGCGAGTCGAACAGCAAGGGGTATTTATAGCAAAAATGCATATTCTAGATCCTGAAGTCAACAAAGATGTTTGCGATGCGTACCTGGAATAAGATTGTTCGAGAAAACAAGTAAACAAATACCAAAAGATACCACCGATACTGTCAATGTTTCTTGCATCGTCAATACGATATTTTTGGGCTAAGCAAATAGGTGTTCTCTAAGACTACTTTGCAATTTGACTTCGTAGCTATTTGCACTGCATATTTTCCTCAACTCACAGTGCTCGAGCACTTCGATACATCTGCTTACTAAACAACTGATTGCCAATTTCTAAAAGCGTTCTCTTTCTTGTGTGAGTAAACAAGGTCACTATTAAAACACAGCAAGCCGACATGCAATTTTCTGTATTCTAGTACGCAGATATGTGATTGTTGTATACTTTACTCGATGGCAAGTCATCACTTATCGGATAGAATGTACTGGAGGCCACAGTTCCATGATTCTGTAATCCAGCATGAACTTTGTTCAAAGAAACATTAGAGATAGGTAGGCATAAGCAAGTGCCAATAAGTGCTAGGTGGAGAGTGTGTATATTGAATCATCTATCTAAGTCTATATGGCATTGCTAAATACATAAAGCCCGGCGGAGTGAGATCATATATGTTCCCTGTCAAGTCCAAGTGAATGATCGATTAATTGATTTAATTAATGTTCTTTCTTGGTCCAAGAATATATAGAACAATTAAAAGCTCATTTGAGCTTTTAATAGAGAGTAATGGGGTGCTATGGAGTATTCAAAACAGCCTCAATCCTTCCAATGGAAGTAGAAGCAGCTTTATGCTCTTCGAAAGTCAGACTAGACTTGAACATCAGACAATACGCATTCCGTATAGCAAAACTTTTGTTACATCATTTAACCAATATTTAAAGCCTGAATTTTTCAACTTTTTGAAAATTTTGTATTATGGAATATAAAATTCGAATTTTTTCTCAGTACTTTGTATAGTAGATCTAATAAGAAGAGGTGGCAAGGGTAGAAAAATTCAAAAGGAGGGGAGAACTCTAAATAGGAAAGGGAAACTCTAAAATGAGGGGGAAAACCTTCCACAATGATTCCAATTGGATTGAAAACGATGAAAAGGTCTGTTTCCATCCTGGATGATCAAAGAAAAGGTGAAAAAAGGGTTAGAAGGGGATTTGGATAATGGATTGGTACATACAGGACGAATATGGTAGTCGGGTATGACTATACGTTTCCTTGAGGATCATCTTAGAAGAGAGCCGACCACGTAACTAGCTATTCGTTATTCACTAGGCAACGGCCCAAGCATCAGAGCAAAGACAACATCATCAGAGTCAGAGCATCGAGAGATAAGGATAGCTCAGGTTGCACGAATTAGATTAGGGATAGTTTGTACGCAGCTCTGTTCGCCTACTTGGTTTCTTACATTACTTTAGTAAGTCGCCCCACCACGTCTGACAGTACCAAGCCTCGTGGCATTATTTGGTGCGAAGAATCCAAACTTGTCAGATTGCTACCACCCACCATATTGTAAGTTTGATACAGGCCAAATAAGCCAATGGTATATGTATCTTTTCATAATTGACTACGCACATCATGCGCTACAGATCCCCTCATTGATAAGCCCTGACAAGCGAAGACGAATCGAGGCTCCATTTCCCATTACATCCTTCTTTCCATCACTCCCATAGCTTGTATGTTCTCCTCATATAAAAAGAACCTTGGTTGCGGGCTGCTTGATTGAATTAGCAATCTCCTGACTTGACCTTTTTTTGCGGAACCAATATGCGCTTCACAAGTACTTCCCATACAGCATCTTTGCTTCTATTGCATTGTGTGCTTGGAGAGCCCGATTATCTCTGTAAATCGTTTGGGCAAGGCTCAAACAATGACTTTTGTGTTTCATTGGCAACTTATGAGGATGATTCTCTATCTAAACAAGATTTCATCATGACATTTAACCGCACACAGCATGACGCTGCTGGCTGGTCATCAATCGGGATTGGCACCCATATGAACGGATCCATCATTTTCGTTCTATATGGAGATCCAAATTTGGAATCGCCTCCGACACTCAGCATCCGTTCGACAAGCCGCCATCTCCCACCTGTAAACTTGTCCCTCGGAGACCAGCACCAACACGGAATTCATATAGGTTATATTGAAACTTCCTGGGAATCTTCACACAAGGAGAGCTCAAAAACAGCCGTAGCAAGTTTTGTTTGTTATGGTTGCAATGCATGGTACAATGCAGATAGATCAGCGATAACTCCAGTCCTACCTTTTATCTGGGGTATGAATACAGACCAAGACTTCTCTATTGTCGAATATGCAGATGATGCAGATTTACTGATGCACAATCGTTTCGGTGCTTTTGACCTCGACATGACGAAAGAGAAAGGCATCGAACCCAATCAACTCCCAGCCACCATCTCAAATTTTCTCAAACCTTATCCCCCTGCGTCAGAAGTCGAGGATGTCCCAGAGGACTACGAAAACTTAAATCAAGCGCACAACCACTACGACAATGACATCTCCGAGAGCGCCAAAACAGTCCCTTACAAACACAAACGAAAAATATGGCTACTCCATGGCCTCCTTCTAGTGGCCTCTTTATTTTTACTCCTTCCTTTGGGGGCCTTCTTCATCCGCAGCGGCTCGCCTCACTCCCTGTATCTACATCTCATCCCGCAAATCCTTGGCTCGATATTGGGGCTCGCTGGAATCACCGTTGGATTCTTCTTAAGTTCTAAAGTCAGTGTATGGCACCAGTACATTGGTATAGCACTTGGAACTGCCTTGGTTGCTCAGCTAGGATTAGGACTGCAGCACCACCGTGTATTCTCACGATTGAAGAGGAAGACATGGATGGGAAGTGTCCACATTTGGATCGGAAGATTCGTTCTTCTGGGAGGCTGGGCGAATTTTATTGCAGGCTTAGATCTTAGTGATTACACGGTAAACCTGAAAGTTGGATTCGCTATCGCCTCTGCCATCAATGCGTGTGGACTTAGTTTTTCTATCTATAGGCATGCTATTGGAGAACCACTTGGAAATAATCTCAAAGTTCCTTGGGTTAAAGTGGCAAAAGGTGTCAAATGGATAGATGGTGGGATCGCAAACTCAGAGTGCTATTTCGCATTGAATGACGAAAACGATGATGGTGAGAGCTCAGACGCAGAAACTGTTGGAGACGGGAGAGCAAAGACAGATGGTAAGGGGGAAATGGACTGAATGCTCAAGCAAAGCCGTCGGAATATGGGAAACAAACAATACCGTATGTAGTATCCAGAATTATGTGAGAGAAGAAGTTTATTATGTAAAGGTTGCATCTATCTTGAAACTTGTTAGTCATTATGGCCAACCCGCCTTGAAAATACATGGACTGAACGGCAACTTGCACGATCGTAGAAACATGCACATATTTCTATCAAATTCAAATACCATCTTCAAATCTTCAGATATCACCCTCACTCTGTTCCCCTAAACTGTGTTTCCTGCCGATAATCACCGCTAAGATGGTTAGATCAGTCCGTTTGACATCAGTGCCAAGGTCTTAATTTGGTTCCAATTGAATACGCCCATTTACCAGGACTCCAAGTGCCAATTCGAAGTAAAAGATATTTGCAATTTAAAACATCACATATTCCCTGGAACAAATGAGGAACAAATGAGAGAGACAGTTTTTAGAATAGGATTATCTGGAGTGGCTGAAATGACGCGATAGGGGGAGTCACTTGTACCACCAGCACGGTGAAAACCTCTTAGGTGTAGGGTCTTAATTGCATGGAAATTTTGCTACACGATTAAGTGTTATTGATAAAACTAGTTCGATTGACCTTAGTCATAGCTTCTATCCCAGGAAATTTGTGAGATACCAATTTTAGTAGAGTAGTTTGACTTCACAGTTGGATCACGTGTCTCTTTCTAATAGTACCACCATATTTCCAGAGATAGTAGGGCATTGGAACCATCAACAAAGCGACAAACCCCAACAAGGAATTGCCCCACCCAAGTCCAAGTGAGCTGTATAATTGCGGTCCAGCCATCGGCAATAATGCACCAACAAGGGATCGTGAGACCGTCAAAGCTGCCATTGCCGAGGCCGAGTGAACGGGAAAGGCATCAATGAGGTACATCTGAATTGGGAAGAAGATGCCCAGCATACCGAATCCAAAAGGAGAAAGAGCAATGATTGGTACAATCCAGTGGACCGCTTTATCGGCAGCCCAACCATACCAAAAAAAAGAAATTGGAATGAGAATTGCGAAGAGAGTCATGTATGGAAGTCGCATCTCTGGTTCATAGATACCACCGTTCCAATTAGTTAGCTTGACAATGATTTTGTCACTTGTCAAACCAATAACCACGAGACCCACGAAAAATCCAATCCCGATTCCGAGTGATGCCAGACCGGTGAGCTCTGTTGACCAGTGATATGTTTCCGTGTAGACCATGGGTAGAGTCGTGAGAAGTAGGTAGAGAAGCCCATAGACCAAAGACATATACGTGCAGAAAAGAGCAATAACCGGTGAGAGGAACAGCATTCGAAGAGGACGCGTGAACTCACGTTGAAACTTTTCGGGTTTCGTCTCCACTTCATCAACGTCATAGCAAGACCTAAGGTCTTTACGACCTAAGGTCTTTACGACCTAGCTCTTTCGACAATTTGGCGGTCTTCCTTGCGATTATGACGGGAGCATAGCTTTCCTTGTTGAATATCTGAATCACGATGGTGATCACTCCACTCAAGCAGCAAAGGACCCAGAATATCCAGCGCCAGCCTGCTCTTTGCCCGATGAAAGCGCCAAAAATAGGGCCAATAACGGGGCCAAAAATGACGCCAATTGCAGAGAGGGCATTGGCGGCTCCTCGCTCTTCGGGAACGAACAGATCAGCAATAATTCCACCGTTGAGGGTCATGCAGCCAGCACCGCCCAATCCAGCAAGAAACCGAAACGCTATTAGACACCCTATGTTTGGCGCAACTGCGCAGCCGGCCTGCCAAATGACATACCACCAGTTTGTGGCCGAAAGAACAGGCCTGCGACCCCAACACTCGCTCGCGGGAGCGATAAATAAAGGTCCAAGGACATATCCTAGATTGCCGTTAGTTCGGGCAGGAGCACAGAATTAAAGATCTTACCAAGAATATAAACAGAGACGGTGAAACTTGAGAGGAGTGAATTTGAATTGTGGAAGTCTTTGTCCATGAAAGTAGCACCGGGGGCGAAAATCGTACTCGATAATGGAGAAACAAATGTGATTGCAGTAATTTGGGCAAGGAGAGCCCATTTTCGATTCTGCGAGAAATTTAAAGGCATAGATGGATCCTCTTGACTGTCCCAGCCCACAATGCCTTTATCTAAATTCATTTCCGGAAGTTTAGGCTTCCCAGTGCTTGAGACTGGGTCGACACTGATATCGGTGCTGAGCTCTTCGTTTGGCACAGCCTTTAAAGTATCCTTAGTCTCTCTCAACTCGACAGTGTCAATTTCTGGCGAATATCCCGGCGATTTTGCCGGTACTGAAAAGCTCTAAGCTAACAATTAGCAATATCGGAGGTGGCTGATGGGTATTTGTAACATACAATGTCCGCAGGCATGTTATACTCTCGCTCGTTTCTTGTCATCTTTGTATATACTAAATAGGTTGGAAAATGGAAAAGCTTAAAGAAACTAAAGATTCCTGGAATAATGCAAACTTTGGCTCGAGCAAAAGAAACTACAGAGTAGATGTATGTGGCTGGGTATTGACCATTCCAACCGGTAAAAGCAGTTGTATAGGACACCTCCCTACTTAGGCAGCTGTCCCTTGGGGATATACCTATCCTTGCTCTTCATCTTATCAGAGCTGAACAGTTGCCATGAGTGTAGTATTGTGTTCAACTAGGTAATGGTCAGCGAATAGAACTTTCCATTGGCTTGCCCAAGATATTTTTGTTATCATCATGGCACTGGCGGCTATTTACATGACTGTACCCAGCCTGAAGTAGTTTAGTGGCTTACTGTACCACCGGATGGCGTTAGCTCCCTTCTTGGACTGACCATTTCTTAGTCATTCTCCAAACAAGCACATTAATAAAATTTGAAAGCTCCGAGTGGTTGAAATAAACTTGGCTTAAGCTTTGTTTCCATGTCCCAAGTCCTAAAATATCAAAGCAGCGAGCTTTTTCTACGCCGCTTGTTGTCACGGGGTCGACACTAGCTCATTCTGATCACCTGATTCCTGTCCTGTCCTGCTATATATGCGAGAGCAAGGTAGAACTTCTAGTTCTACCTCCTAGTCTTTTGGCTTTTGTGGCCTAGCGGTAAAGCTTCTGAATGCTCCCAGGGGTGCCCGTGACACTTGTACTGTGTAGCTTGTCTCGCGACCTCGAGAAAAAGCCGAACATTAAAGTTTTAATTGTTATAGGAGCTGCTTCTAGGGTTATATGGAAGTATCTAGAGATCTCTTAAAGTGGTTTAAATTAAATTTCAAATAGGAATTCAATCAAGATGGAAATTGGTTATAATTCTTATAATTATAATATAAAACTAATAATTATTTTTAAATATAAAACTTTATATTATATATAAATAAAATAACTCATATACCTATAAATCATATTAGTATTATAATGAGTAACATATCTCCGAGTCATATAACTGATATTATATAATGGAGCTTTGAAAATTTAGGATTTAAGGAGTTAAAAGTCTTGGAGTTTAAAATCCAAAAGAGCTTTAAAGAATACTGTTACAACGGGTTAGTAACAGGCTGTAGATTCACCAACTTATAGGCTATAGTGGTGTTATAGGCCTCGGTGATTCAACTGCAGTATACCGGGGGACGCTAGGCACCCAGGAAAGCCTAAGGCATGTATATAGTATTAGTTATAGGATACCCTATATTATAGGATATATGTTACGGGAGCTGCCTCTAGGGTCACGTGGAAGTGTCTAGAGATCTCTCGAGGTGGTTTAGACTAGACTTCAAGTAGGGATTCAATAAGGTTGTAACTGGTTGCAATTCTCGTAACTATAGTAATGAAACTAATGATTGTTCTTGAGCACGAAGCTCTACATTGTAATGAAACTCATTCCCTTATATAGATCTTCGTACCTCATGAATCGACAAGTCGATTACCGTAAAGCCGATTTCGACAAGTCGGTTTCCTGATCACGTGATGTCCATCCCGTGATCTATAATGATGCTACCGCTTATCTAACCTGTGCTCTCTAGCCGATTGTCCCTACAGCGCTGTTTCCGTAGGTCCCAACACCAAGGCCTTAGGTTTATCTTATAATCCATGTTGCGGTGCGGGTACCTCCGTAACAATATAGTTCCCAGGACAATAGGTCCTAGGAAAGGCAAAACACAGTAAGCAAGAAGGCCCCACTAGGATTAGTAATGCTCCAGGGGATTAGCCCCAGGACAAAAGATAAGCTAGGATACCAGGAGTCACGGGATTAGTGTCCCGTGATGGACAGCTCAGGAACGGCAGCGCTCCAGGAGCGACCGGCTGTCCTAGCTGTCCAAGCAAGGACGAAGGTCTATATAGGGAATGGGTTTCATTACAATGTAGAGCTTCGTGCTCAAGACAATCATTAGTTTCATACTATAGTTACGAGAATTGCAACCAGTTACAACCTTATTGAATCCCTACTTGAAGTCTAGTCTAAACCACCTCGAGAGATCTCTAGCCACTTCCACGTGACCCTAGAGGCAGCTCCCGTAACAAATACAGGTTTATATAAGAGAATAGGATTTCATTATAATATAAAGTTTTATATTCAAAAATAATTATTAATTTTATATTATAGTTATAAGAATTATAATCAATTTTTATTTTAATCAAATTCCTATTTGAAGTTTAGTTTAAACTATCTCGAAAGATCTCTAGATATTTCTATATGACCCTAGAGACAGCTCCTGTAATATAAACCATATTATACAAAATATTATGTAGCTTAAAAGCCTTTCAAATACTTAGTTTTTTTGTTTTTTGAATAATCTTAATAACTAAAAGGAATCAAGCTTCTTTATTATTGGATTTCATAATAAATAGTTGATAGATCGTATATTGAATTGAAGAATTATTAATTGAGGTAAAAGTGACTCATATAGTGATATGGCCCACATACTAATGAACCACGTTATGTAAATTCAATCTTGCTCCAGATGTTTCGCGCATTGACCATGTTTTTTTTTCTGTCAATCAGGACCCATCCCATTTATGAAAGTGTGTGTCCAAATGGAAACATTGTAATGGGCTTCCTAAGCTATTCCCATTTCCATCAATGCAGTCCGTTGAAACACGGTAACCACTCATTTAGTGCTTTTGTGAAAAGGTCAAAACCAGCTTCGAAAGGCGAGGGTTGATCTTCAATCTCAATATAGAATGAGGATAAGAGATCCGAGATGTGCACCTGAAGAGACAGTTAGTAACAATTGTGGGCAATGTAATTTCTGTGATAAGGCAGACTTACCTGAGCCGGGTACACTTGTCCGAAAACTTCCCCGTTCGGAGGGGGTATGTTACATGTAGGTATTGTCTTTGTAGACTTCCTAATGACCGCATTTGGATTGATCTCGAGATCTGCCTGGACTCCAAGTGTTCGCCATGGATCCATTTCACCATTCGAAAACATGACCTATTAGAAATCTAAGTACGACCATACCACTATACCATGATTGAGTTCTTATCACTTACATTGGACGGTGCCATCTTCCAGCCGCCATATTTATCATTGATTGCGCTGACATTGGGTAACTGAGGTGCATATGGAAAAGTATCCGCGCAAATATTTGACTCTTCGCTCGAAATGTTGTCAAAACGAGATATCAAGTTGAATGGGTTTGTAGTGTTGGAGCTTTGGAGGAAGCCAAATTCGCTACAATATTGCCATTTCCAGCTTACGCCATCTCCAAGTGAAGATGGTGGTAATGAAAAGCCCGACCCTTGGTCTGAATAGTCATCGGCCATCTTTCGATAGATAGCTGATATATATGCAAAAAATGCGGTCGAAGCATTGTATGTGGCAGCAATACCGATTCTTGTAGATGTAGAGCTATGGCTGGTTTGAATCCAATCCCTGAAGGCCTCAACCTCGTTTGCCGACGCACTGTGAGGAAAGAGAACAGAAGCCGATGGATCGTATTGTTCGAGGTAGTTGCAGAAAGATAACAATGCAGAGTCAAAACCATAAAGCTGGAAGTTATGGCTAGTGTGCTGGAAAGGTGTCGCAAGTATCTGGGAAGCTTCCCATAGAGTCATATCAGTTGGCGAAAGCGGAAAGTTATCTACTGAGTGGAGACCTTTGTTGATAGCTGGATTGGCCCGACCAGTCATGTAGATCTCTTGTCGAAGCAACAAGACTTCATCCCGGCTGCCATACTGAAATACCTTATCAGCGTAGTCGACAGCAATATGCACGTCTTTTGAGCAATTGTCCGTCATAGCCTGCTGAATTGGGTTGAAATAGACCGACATATCAACCTGTGCTTGCACTGGTGCCGAGGATGCCCAGCTAGCAAACCATATCTCTGGATTGCGTTGCCGAGCGATTGCAGCTCTGATACCTATAGGTCATAAGGATTTACATCAGTAAATTTCGATCGACATCCGTCTGGATGTCGCATATCGAGAAGCTAAAGGGCAGGCGCTTAGATAGGTCAACTGATCAGTAGACTCACCTGGATAACTTCCACCAATAAAGATCCATGGCGTATTACTTGGGGATAACATCAGCCAGTATTTACGAAGTGTAGATGGCTGGAAATTTCGTGCGAAATAGACAGTATCTTCGAGTGCCTACATAACGGTTGGTTTAGTTCATATAGCGCGTTGGGTCAGACTTTCTTGGATTGAAAGACAAACAATGCAATTCGAGATCGAGACAGTACTAGTTTCTGCACCAGGACCCATGTAGTTAGGTGCCATCTCACGTACCTGTTCAGTCGTAAGATACTTGTAGGCATCAAACCCGGCTAAAGCAACTCCAGTCTTATTTTCAAGCTCAAATGGAAGACTTGCACCATAAAAGCGGTGCTCCCAAAGTATGGCAAGTCCATTGTATTTCTGTGCCAGTGCCATCAAAGCGGAGCGACCCATCGCTTCCTCCAACAGCATAGACACCATGAACTCGGAGATACCATGCTCGCCTGATAGTGAAACACAATGGTCAGCCTCATGGTCTACAGTGAGTGGAAGTTATGGCATAGAAGTACTCAGAGGCATGTACAACCAGCTATTTGTGACGTTATGTTTCTAAGAAATCTATCCCAGGACCCACGCATAGAATTCCGGCAAAGCTCAAATGTAAAGAGAACCAAAGAAATGATTTACCTGTATCGAAGAAAAACACTGGACCTCCTGGCCGATAGAAGGTATCATTGAGCCAATAGCAATTCCTAAAGGTGCGGTTGTCCGAGCTGTTGAAGTGGTCGATTTGCATGTCCAAACCCAATGAGCATGAGGGTTTGGGAATAGAAAATTTATCTTTGTTGACTATTTTTGGAAAAGGATACCACCGAACAATCGTCATCGTCTTTAGTGCCCATTCAGGTGCAGTAGTAACAAAAGGTGAAAGTAAAAGGCCTAGACACAGGCATAATGGGATCATGACTCCACAACGTGACATTTCTTCCTGATTTCGGACTAGAGATGGGATTTCTAATCCGGATCGGTCTAAGTGTGCCAGTGGTAGTCAAGAAATGGAGTGTAAAGACCAGCTTGTGCTGTAGCAAGACTATAAGCAACAAAATCGCTCTTGACTTTTTACTTGGGTAATTTATCTATAGACCTTATATATTTTTATAAATACCTGAGGATAAAACCCGAAATCTTGAACTTAATGGGGGGAGATTGTAAATCAGCTGTAGATCCATGGACAGTAAGCTATTAGAAGAAGCAGTTACAATAAGCCCAACAGCTTATAATCTTGCGTTAATCGCTCGTAATGTATTATTGCTGCATGACTATTTATCGAAGTTTGAAAAAACACTATTAATGAAATTCTAATACATACACATAGTCATTTGCAAAATTGTAAGTAGAAGTTACACAACAATCAGAACTATGGCCTTTATTTGAATTTTGAAGCGTTCTTAGAGGTTGCAAGAGTTAAGAACTAAGAGCAGAGTATGACACGCTTCCTGATAGGACTTTCAGGAGTTAAAACGCTTTTCTCGTAAGCATGTGAATGTACTGAATCGATATCGGACCGTTCAGACAGTTCAATACTTGTAGCACATGATATCGGAATCAGTGCGTAGTAACTGCTCGACGGTGATACTTGGCAATAGTCCTCCTATATCTACTTTATCACTCCGCGAGGCATCTTGGTTTGATCCTCCCCACCCAACACCGTGAAACTCGTAAAATCGTGTCTCCGGATTCCTTGATTGCCATATCCACCACAATCGATCAAGCTGCATGTGTGCCAAAAACCATATCGGATCTGGATTTGTAGTTAGCGTATAATTTTGAACAAGGCCAATCTAAGTACTGCATACCATTCGTCACACTTGTTCTCATCCATTCTCCTTGAATAACATAGGGCATGGATTTATGTGTATCCTTCTCCAGCCAGAATGTGAAATTCTGATAGTCTTGTCGTGCCAACACAGCTTCCACGGCTGCTGGTGAAATTTTACTCATAGCAAGTTCCAGCGTCTCGCCAGTACGGAATGCTCTTGAAAGACAGTGTTGTTGAATATCGCGATCATAGTAAAGAGGCCTCAGCTCTGTAAAAGGGCCATCTGTTACACAATGTCCTCTGCCGACGCTTGCTGCTGCTGAGGTATTTCCACTGCCGCCAAATCCTGTGTGGGGATCCCAAAGTGGTGAAGAATGAAAGTCAGTCCAATCAAGCGTCCAATCCCAGTATGGCATGCTGCCTGTATAATTGCATTGTTTTCGCAAGATTTTCTCGTACGATAGAATGAAATACCGATGCCATGGGAAGAAACCGGCGGTGTCAAGTGTCTCATCGCCCTTGTGAGTATGCACCCATGCGAAATCATCGTAGAGCGTATGGGGGAGATTGAGTATCGATGGTTGAGTGGGGAGGCATTGGACTGCTGAGATATAGGCGTCTTTTTCGAGGTGGCTGAGACTTCGCCATTCACGCCTAGTATCCTGTGTGACGCATGAAGACGTTGTACCATGTCCTGTTGTATAGGGACGGCGGATCGATGGGCTACTATGAAAGCCACTAATAAAACCAAACATGAAGCAGATGCAGACAACAAGAGCCACGATATAGTATCGAAAGTTTAGGATTTTGCTCAAATTTACGTGCCTTCCACTGGATGGCTTTTCAGAAGCATGGTCCAGGTCAGAATCTAAACGTGAAGCCTGAGACTCATTGCTGGAGCCTGGGATTGGCAAGTATTCTCTCCGCTTCGGCATTGACATGTCTATTAACGCATTTGCTTCAATCAGGTTTTCTTCTCAATAAGACGAATATTATAAAATTGGGAATCGAGAACCCAGGCTTTCTTAGCGGTGTGGAGAGAATTCCAGTCTCAAACCTCTTTTGGTAACTTATAGTAAGCCAGCCCGGAAAAATAGTCAGGTGAACAAGTAGCATACTAATGCTTTGGGGATAGGATCGAGTATTAGGTTGTGAACAGTCAGAAAATAATAATGCAATGATTGACCAACCAAAGCAAAGCAAACAATTGTATGCTTTGAGCATTTTAGAAAAAGTGGGTACATATCAAGTAACCTTCAAATCTTCCAATGAGCATAAAGCACAAGGTCTCAATACTACGCTGCAGAATTCGTCGAGAGAAATTCACAGCAAAGTAAAAGTATTATAGCGTGACTAAGCACTATCTTAGATGGTGTGCCTACCCTACACCCGATTTCATAACGTCTGTCCAAAACGTGATTTTTTGATCTAATGATTCTAGCTAAAATCGATTATTTTATAAAATTATTTTATATATAGCTCAATAACTGTGACGATCCGGCCTTAAGCCTTAATTAGTCACATGACTCACCCTGCCCGGCAGAGTAAATCATTTCGCGTATTCTTGGTCCTATCCTGGTCCTATCGAATAGGACCTATAAAGCTTGTTATTCTCTAGTTACGATAATTGATTCATCTTATCACTATGCCTTGACTCCGTTGTCGTCGCAACAAGAATCTATCAAATTTATATAATAGATCCTAGATTATTAGATTCTTAATAGCTTTAATCAATTGAATCAATGGTTGTTGAATAATATGAATTTGAATGTATCAATTGAGGTGAAAGTGATCCACTCGGTGATGAATCATATTATAGTAAACGTTAGTAAAACAAGAGCGTGAGCTTTTCTATATCCCGACCCCCTGCACGTGTCACGTGAGACAATTCTATAACAATTTCGTTTGGGGTGAGTTTTTATCTCACTTTCAGACCCTCTTCGTCGATAAAACGTTTATAATATTGAGGTTATTCATGTTCATCTTTTTAATGATATTGATGATATTTTGGGTTGCTTACTAATGATTGAAATTTTTCGGACCAATCAGAATCGAGAGGGGACGTTTATCTACGGTGAACCTTCGGGATACCCCTGCCTCGAAATTAAGGCCACCGTGCGGTCTGAGGATGAGATAAGTGAGTTTGTGATCACGTACTACTTACAAGTCCACTCTCACATGGAGACCACTCTCACGTGTGGTGGTCCGTGCAGTATTTGATCGAACGCAGTGAGCTTTGGGGGTTTGGGGGCAACAGCTACTCTGGTGATCGTGGACGAATGAATACAAAACGCTGCTCAAGTTGTGCCCGCGCGCTGCCCGTCACTTCTTTTCTCAAAGATGCATCGGCCGCCTCGAACAGTCGAGTCTTTGCAACCTGTCTTTCCTGCCGGAAGAAGGGTACGCGTGCTGATAGAAAGAGGAAGGCTTCACACCAATTGGGACCGGAATCGGTGATGAATACAGAAGCTTCTTTTTCTCCTTGGGTCCCGACACCTGCCATACCTCCTGCACCTTCCCTGTTTGTACCGCCACCTGCAAACCCACTACCCCCCCCCCCCCCCCCCCCTCCCGGCTTTCTTCCCGCTCAACAATGGCAGTGGATTCAAGATTTTAATACTGAGATGGCTGGGATACAGATGGAGATGTGTCATCGGTGCAGGGAGCGGTGGTTTGCGATGGATCTCAAACACGGTACGTGCCACGCGTGCTCCCTGCGGGACAAGCCGAGCCAGCGCCCGTACCTGATGTCGGCCGAGAATGAGATGGACCCAGGAGATATGCCGGTGGATCTACCTGAGCTGACGCAGGTCGAGGAGATGATCATCGCCCGGTCGCACGTCCAGATGATGATCCACCGCTATCGCGGCCACCAGTTCAGCGGCAGTTCCGGTCCGACTTTCGGGTCCGCAAAGGGCGGGTGATCACCTGGCTCCGGTTCTTGAAAGTGCACCACCCTGATTACCAGCACGTGACGATCTCCTCGGACCGCATCGACAGCCTGCCGACGGATGAGGATGTCTCGGCATCCTTTCCCTTTGAGCATTTCAAACATAGTGAAAGTGGCATATCAGTAGATAGAGAGTTGGATTATACAGTTCGATCAAATCAATTACTACAAGACTCGAACGAAGTGAGGCTGGGGGTTTGGGGGTACCCCTATAGAAGAAAAGAAAAGGGTGGATGGTCACACAACATTTGACAAATCGAAAGGAGGCATAAAAAGTCACAATATGACTATCTTTATAAAAAATAGAAATGCTTAAGCTTCACCACCAGGAAATATTCTATTTTCGGCCCTTCATTAAAAGCGAAGCTTTTTCTATATGAAATCAACCCCCTGTACGCGAGCAGGGGGGGAGCTATTTGGGGTGCGTTTGGAATCACGTGCACAAAAAAACCACACTCACGTGTAGTAGGTCTGTGCGGTGATGGTCTGGTCAGCTTTGTATTGTAGACGCGTCAATATCCAGTTTTGTAACAGGAATGGCTACGAAATGTTGCTCAAGTTGTGCCCACATGCTCCCGATCCCTTCTTATCAACTCCCGCCTGTAGGAGGGCGACCAATCTACTCCTTACCAGGTGCCAATATCGATGCTCTTAAGGGGCACAACCTGTACCGAGCGTTCGATCGAACAATCCGTCTGGTGCAGGTCATGCGGCTACAAGGGGGAGACGAGCTGTCTACGAAATTCCGGTCCGCCTTTAGTGAGTTACGAGAGGGAAGACTCTTTCGGGAGGGCTGGGATCTCTTATGTACGCGTGTGGCTAACCAGCTCCCTCCAGCTGAGGTTGCTACTTTTGAATCAGCCTTACGGCTGTACTTTACAACTGCAGAGGTCCGGGAAAAGAACTTTGAGTGCTTATCCACTATGAGTCAGCCTGTAAAGGTGATGAAGGCTGTACATCAGGGCCGGAACGCTCAAAAAGCAACGGACGAGGAGGCTGATAACCTCTCCTCTGACCTCTATCTTTGCATCGGTGCCAGGGTTATGCTTACGGCCAATTTATGGACCGAAGCTGGATTAGTAAACGGATCTATGGGGACGGTTCATGATATTGCGTGGGTGACGGGGCAGGATATTTCTCAGATGCCTTCCTTTTTACTGATCAAGTTCGATGAGTACATTGAACCAGAGTTTCCGGGTGGTGGGCGTGGTATAGTACCCATCTTTCCGACCACGCGTCAGTTTTAATTTCAAGGGGCAGCCTGTTCACGCATCCAGTTCCCTTTGCGGCTGGCTTTTGCAATTACAGTTCATAAAAGCCAAGGACTGACTCTTTCCAGGGTAGTTTTGAACCTAAATCAACGGGAGCACTGCGTAGGGCTATCGTGTGTTGCTACCTCTCGGGTAAAGCACTTGCATGGGTTATTATTTGAGGGCCCTTTTGGTTTGGAGCGTTTCTCGTCCAAAACATCGGCGACTTCTCGGGATAGGGAACTTGATTACATGTTTAGAAGTGCTCAAGTACTTTGAATAAGGTATGTATTAAAGAAGCGATTAAGTAGTTGTGGACGGTGTAGAATTTTAGTTAGGCTAAATGCATATATACAAGCATGGTCGAACGAAGATGATCGAACGGAGTGAGGATCGGGGGTTTGGGGGCTGGCCCTTATAGAAACAAATAGACATGGATAGATTAGAAATAAATAGATCAAATACAAAAGCTTCGCTTTTATCACTGAAAACATCTATATTTGCGGCTCTTTATTTTTATAACGAAATTGTGACGATTCGGTCCCTTTCGGGTTCCCTTCTTAGTCACCTAGCTTTTAGGATCTTATCCTAGCACGTGATCCTCTTCTTTTATATAGCTCAGGGACTTTAGTTCTTTCTCCTTTCTTCTTCTCTTCCCTCCTTAGCTTTAGATTCTAAAGTAGAATTGAATCCTTTTCGTGACAGCTCTTCACAACAATATATTATACTGGATATTCCAATTTCCAATACAGTTGGAATGGACGATAATCGATTATCATCTTCCCAAAAAAATAACGGAATCCTATTTTCGGGTTCTGAATTATTTTGGGAGTGAGAAAATATTTTGAAAAAAAACCTGTATTACGGAAATGAAGATATAATATGTTCGTTTACGGAAAACGGTTTACAAAAAACGATTTCAAAAGCGGCGGTTATCAAGACTACATATATTCGTTATCTGAATTTAAGAATCAAAAACAGGGCTTGTGGTTAACTCTCTGCTCCCACCACCTCTCATCCACCAAATGTTGAGTTGCTGGGGGTTTGACGAGAGTATTTTTTAGCATGATTTTCTAGCTTAAGCGAATTTTTTTTTCTTCGGGGTTTTTTATGTGGGGAGGTAGGAAGGTAGGGAGGGAGGGATCCACAGTTTAGAAAGGAGGATACAGGGATCTTTTAGGATGTGTTTACATATTATTGATTCGTAGGGGGGTTTTTTTTTTGAATTGTAGTATACGATTTGATGTGTGTGGTTGAGATGCTTGAAGTTATGAGGAATTAAGGTTATTTTGGCGAAATGCATGATCACTCGGTTGGGTTTTCGCCTAGTGTAGTTAAGGCGGCTATTATTCAGGGGCGTTGGTCTTTCTGGATGTAGCTGATGATTATATGATCGTAAGTAATGTTATGCATTCATAGGAGTTTAATGAGAGTGGAAATTCAAATCTATATTTTCATCGTCTTTCGATGTTTAAGATGATCAGAGGACACAACGCCAAATTTGATGAGACTAGCCTATTTAAGGCTCTTATTGTACCCAAACTATTTACAATTTACACTTCAAAGCGTGAGTTAATTTGTTCCATTTAAAACCTCTCCATCAACACCACCTACAACTCCTTTATCCTGTATTTCCATTTTCTCCTTTGCAGCTTCACCACCTACTACTGTAAATTTTGCAGGTAGAATATTTTTGAGGGGTGGTAATAGACTCCTTGAAGTTTGACGAGCTTGTTGTGCCATTAATGCATCGATGACTGTGAGAGCTGCCATTGCCTCTACGATAGGTACTGCACGAGGAACAACGCATGGATCATGACGACCCTTGGCTTCGAGAATACCGGAACCACTACCGTCATAAGTGGCAGTTTGTTGGGCTTGACCGATGGTGGCTGCTGGTTTGAAAGCTACACGGAAATAGATGGGTGCACCATTTGTGATACCTCCTTGAATACCAGCAGAATTGTTTGTCTTGGTTGTTAATCTAGGACGAGGAATTCCATTCTTTGATGCACCAGTCTCAAGAGGTGGTACTTCAGTAGCAAGAATAAATGGATCATTGTGTTTGGAACCTGGGACTTCACAGCCACCGAATCCGGATCCGATTTCGAAACCTTTGGAGGCTGGGATACTGAGCATAGCATGAGCGAGCATTGCTTCCATTTTATCGAAACAAGGTTCACCAAGACCGGATGGAACATTGCGGATCACACAAGTAACAGTTCCTCCAATGCTGTCTTGTTTATCTCTATATTCTGCGATGATTTCGGCCATTTTTTCGGATGCTTTGGCATCAGGGCAGCGGACTGGGACGAATTCGTCGACACGTTCCCGTGTAACGTCTTGTATAAGTGAGAGGAAAGCGGGGTTTGTGGAGGGACTTGGGTGTTCGACGGTTGGTGGGAACATATGGGTACTGCCAACGGAAGAGACAAATGCGACAATCTCAATTCCATGTGCGAGTCTTAGATATTTTTCAGCAATTGCACTTGCTGCAACTCTACCAATTGTTTCTCTTGCGCTACTTCTTCCACCACCACTGCTAGCCTTGACACCGTACTTCTCCAGATATGTCCAATCCGCATGAGAAGGACGAGGGTAAAGGTCCATTGTTTTGTTTCCATAATCGTGTGGTCGTTGATCTTGATTACGAACAATCATTCCAATAGGTGTGCCAAGGGTAATTCCGAATTCTGTTCCAGATTGGATCTCGACTTTGTCTTTTTCATCGCGGGGAGTGGTGAGGGCGGATTGGCCTGGACGACGACGAGTCATTTGAGGTTGAATATCTGCTTCTGTGAGCTCCATTCCTGGTGGAACTCCATCGACTATGCATCCTACAGAGCGACAATGCGACTCTCCGTAGCTATGAGAAGGAAGAGAAGTTAGTACTTTGCAGGTGATTTTGGAATGGAGGGGTAACTTTGCGTGGAGTTGGTGATGATGGGTCAATTGAATCGAGTGGTTTGTACATACGTAGTAACTTTGAAATATTGACCAAATGTAGACATTTTGAGAAGAAGTATGAGGAATATGGAATGGAATAAAGTAGAAAAGGGTATCACCACGAGTCTATATGTAAATAAAAATAAAAAAATGAAAATGAATTGATGACTCTTTCTTTCTTTCTTTCTTGTCTTGACTTTTTCCGAGCCCGGACCCGATTCGTCGGACTGATGTGGGATGATGTGAGATGGGAAAAGAAATTCCCTGCTCATCGAGAGCAACTGGTTATTATGGTGGAGGGAATGTGGTGATATCCCGAAGAATACCCTGGTCAATTCACTAGGAAAAATCTGGAAATGTCAAATCTATCTGAACCATCTCACCATCTCCGAATTTTGTATGAAGAAGTCCACAAACTCAACGTCCGGAGAGTGATATTGGGTACGTGGGTATTTCCAAATGTACCAAAAATCAATCATTCCTTCGACAGGATTAATGCGACAATTCACATTACGTGGCAGAAGCACGATAAGCAAAGACTTTGTTCGAAGAAATGTTTCCACTCATAGTAGTGTATCAATAGGGAAATTCGTCCAAGAAGCTACCAATCCAACCAACAAATCCCAAATATACATATCACGAACACACGATCCATTCATTAACTTATCCATCGAACATTATCTTCTACAAAAGACCCCCGCAGATTCCACCGTCTTATTTCTCTATACCAATGAACGCAGTATTGTTATTGGACGAAATCAAAACCCTTGGAATGAAGTAAATCTTGGTCTACTCGCACAATCCCCAATTGGAGATGTAGCATTGGTTCGACGACGTTCGGGTGGAGGAACTGTCTTTCACGATCTTGGAAATGTCAATTACTGTGTCATTTGCCCTACGTCGCGTTTCGATCGCGATAAGCATGCCGAGATGGTAGTGAGAGCTCTGCATAAACTTGGTGTTGATCGGGCTATGGTTAATGCTCGACATGATATAGTGTTGAAGCCAACGAATGTGGGTACAGGCGGGTTTAAAGTATTCAAGGTATCAGGCTCGGCCTATAAGTTAACAAAGGAAAGATCTCTTCACCACGGTACTTGTTTACTAAACTCTCCTAATATTGCAAACATTGGCAAATTCTTGAGGTCCCCTGCAATGAGATTCATCACTGCTCGTGGTGTGGAAAGTGTTAGTTCTTCAGTTACAAATGTCAAGATCCAAAATAAGGCATTCGAACAAGCAGTAGTAGAGGAGTTCAGTGAGATGTATGGTCCTAAAGAACCAATACTCTTACAGGAGGATGTCAGCGAAGTTCCAGAGATATCTCAAGGTTTGGAAGAGCTTACTGTACGTGTTTAGACCCCTTCCCTTCTCCACCTCGAAGAACCTTAAGCTGACAATTTGAATACAGTCTTCAGATTGGATATTCTCACAAACTCCCCAATTCTTGTTTTCGGCAGATGCATCAATAAAAAATAAAAACATACAGCTTCCGCTTCCCAGAAATTTGCCACCAGATGTGAGTGTAGCACGGGAAATTGAAACATGGTCAACATAACTGATGCAGAGATACAGTTCAAGGCCAACTTCACGGCTCGAAATGGGGTCATTATCGAGGCTGATGTAGAATATAAAGAAAATGGCGAAACGGTCCAAATAGGGAAGGATCTAGTGAACAAGAAGATACATGAAATCGAATGGAACACGTTCCCTAGTAGTTTTGCTAAGGAACCTTTGAAATGGTTCAGCAGATTATTCTCCCACAAATTTGTGTATTGGAGAAAGCAACGGAAAAGGGATGCTTGAATCTTCCCAGTAGAAAGCTTAATGCGCCTCTGGACTCCAACGTTAGTGTCGTCACACATAACGTTAGACTTCGGTTCCATGAACAAACGTTTCTTTTGCATGTTCAATGTACTAAATAGATACCCAATGACAAGTGTCCCTTTTCATCATAGCCGCATTGACACTTTGTTGATATTTTGAAACAACAAATCTTCACCAATTGAGGTTTATCAAAGCGGGAGATTTGCAACCTGATTGTTTCGCGTAATTTCACCCATGTTTCTTAAATCAAGATAACCCCATAATACTTGCAAGGCATACTGAAAGGAGATCAATGTGCAGTCGCGTTACAAACCTCGCAAACATAACGTTAGAGAAATCGGTATAGTATGGAAGCCTGCAAGAAGGTCTGAAAGGTCTGCGAGTTCGATAATCTAGCCGTATTGGGCCTGATTCCAAAAATAACAGACTCGCCAGCGAGACAGGATGATTATTGCATTCCTAAGCATGATGTGTTCCAATACATGGGCTCGAGAGCTTTCAAATGATCACAACCAACCCAATTATCCATCTGTTCTCGAGTTCAAGTCAATAGTCCATGATTTCTTGTCATCCGAAACATGGATTGGCTTCATGTAAGTGGGATAATGAATTTGATTTAGTGCGCGAAGTACCGAATGCTCATATAAGTATTGAAAGTCGCTCACGAGCATTCTTTTCTTCTTACTCTAACACTCATAATATCTTCTTTCACTCCTTCTATACATTTCAACTTCCCGGCAGGTCCGTTTAATATTATATTCTATTTCATCTAGACAGGTTCTATATTTTTTTTCTAACAATTATGCAATATTCAACACTTTTTGTCTCTTTCCTTTTCTCTACTGCTGTGGCAGCTCAGGGTTATAATGGAACCCTTACCGAGACACAGACATGCAAAGAGATGTTGAAGTTAAACGCCTTGGTTCAATTGGCCAGCAATCAAACCAAGGTCGATGCTATTACCGGAAGTACGTTATACTTTGAGATTCTCTGAATTTCATCAACCTTCTCAGCTCTCTATAGATCAATCCCAAAACAGTCAGACTAATATCTTCCAGATAACGCAACAAGAGCTGCTTCTCTCCAGGCTAAAGCTTCCGCCGCTTCTGTGAAACTCACAGAGCTTCAAAGCAACACTACCCTCATGGCCGACTGTGCTGTCATCGATTCAGCAATCATGACCAATTCAACATGCAACCAACAATTTCTCCTCCAAAAATTCGTCGACTTCGCCGCCAACCAAACACTCGTTACCGCCACCGTCAACAACGACATGACCAAAGTCGCAGAAATCGAACTCAAAGCCTCGGATGCCGCGGAAAAACTTCAAACCTTACAATCAAATGCTACTTTACAAGCAGCGTGTCCTGCAGTCTTCATGGCTGATGAATGTAAAATGGTCGTTGCCCTTCAGAAAATCGCGAATCTGGGAATGGATGATGAGAAGTTGAATAAGATTGCGAAGGGCAATTCGACAAAGGAGGATAATATTAAGGCGGCCGCTAGTGTCGCCGGTATGCAGGTTATGATGTTGGAGGCGAATGCGACGCTCATGGCGGAGTGTCAGAGTATGGGGATTGAGGTTTCGAATGGTGAGTTTTTTCTTCTTCTTCAAGGTTTTGGGCAGAGAAAGGGGGGTGAAATGAGATGAGTGAAGACTAATTCTGGAATACAATAGCTGCGACCGAAAAATCGACTTCTTCTTCTTCTTCTTCTTCAACCGCTGAATCGACCGCGAGTATTAATAAGATGAGTCTTACGGCACTCTTTATGGGGGGTTTGGCTTTAGGCATGGCTATGTTGTAGAGTTTCTGAGAGGGGATTGGCGATGGGGGATTGGGGATTGGAGAGAAGGATGGTGTTTTTAGAGTAAATATTTAGAATGGAATGGAATTGGAAATGGATAGAATATAATTTACATTCGTTTTATTTTTTATTGTGGAGTTTCACTTTGAAGTTTGATGAGGAGATGCGGTTTTGGAGGGCTGACTTTTGAGTGGGGTTGGTGAGGTGGTGTGTTAATGGTGTTGATGGGTTGTGGTGATGTTGATGTTGGTTGGGGATGAAGGCATGGATATATGTGTTTTGCTATTATCTTGATTCAGGGAATTGCGCGTTGGGTTTGTGGTTTTTGGCTTGGGTTCTTGACTTGGAGTTTGGGGTTTGAGTTGATGTTTATATATGATGATTGATTGATGGGTTATATATACGTATACTCTATTCTATTTGCTGTATAATTTCTCCTACATACTGGGTAGATGCCTCGAGTAACTTATTAATATTTCTAATATCAATAAACTCAAGTAGCCAGAAGGGATCTAGACAATTCCAGCTAGTACTGATACCACCGAATAATACCCATAATGTTGTAAAAGAGCAAGTTTGCTTCATGTGAGTAATGATGTGTTACCTGGGGTAGTGTTAGTGAATGCGAATATTGCTGGACGAGGGGGCGGGCTTACCTTTTTGTAGAAGGATAAGGATAAGAATGATGATAAAAGTAGTCATAATAAGATACTCTATGTGTGGATGATTGATGAGGAGAGCGAAGGAGAAAGAGGTGAGATGAGATGAGATGTTCTATACTAGTTTTGTTTGCTGTGTTCGCTAGAAATACTTGATGCAATTATTGCGCAAATCACAACGACGAATGCTGAAAGAAAACGGACGAACCCATCTTCAGGATCATACAGATCTTCGAACACAAGCTCATCTCCAAGTTTCCTCGATTCGCTATCGTTGTGGCGATTGAGATGAGCATTATGACATGGCAGTGATGTCTCATGTATCATCATTCATCCGCTGCCATCAGGCCCAGATTGTTTCTTGATTCTGGATATATTTACAAACTTAGTCGCGGGCCAAAGGAGGTCGTCTATAATAAAAGGCCCCGCTTCCCCCGATGCAGCAAATATAAGGACATTGATTGCAGAACATGCGGCATTATCTCCATAATTCAGTAAAACTTCTCTTGACGCCCTGTGTGAGTCCAAAAACAAACAAACGTGAACTCCGCATTGTACCAGTATCGACCAACGTGTAATTGTGTAAACATAAATTTCAATGGCGCATGTCCAATTGATCCATAGAAATTTGCCTGAGAACCACTGCAAGTCTTCCAAACGCTTTCCGTACATTGATTGGTCTCATGACACCGTGGCCTGGAATAATTCCAGGTCTGCCGTCCAACTCGCTCCGAAGCACATCCTTTTGTCTCGCAGATAGCAATCCAGTTCCGCTCATCCCAACAACCGAATTGAGGCCGAGAGCTTGCTCGATACCCTCCATTATATGTGCAATGAGATCGCAGAAGACCATTCCTTGTATGCATGGTTCTGACACAGGCAAGTTGCCGAAAGCGAGGCCTGGGAGTTGTACAACGGGGTTTGTGGTAATTTGCGCAATGCGTGTATTCATGAGCTCAACGTTTAGCTCGCAGAGTGTAATGAGTTGAGTGAAAATACTTGTGATGATTAGAGCAAGAGGTGCAAACAATATTTCTGGAGCGGGGGAGGAACTCGATGGAGAAAACGATGTTGGGTTACGGGGTTTCCCTAAGTATGCTTTCGGTGATACTGTTAATGATTCCAGCAAATTTGTCTCTGTTGTTTGCGTAGAACACGACATATCGCGAGCCGTCCGGCTACTGACAATCCGTCTCAAGATAAGTTTTAAGTCTTGGGATGTCTTTAATAGGAACTGAGCCAGCGTAAGGTTTTCAATGAACAATGGGCCCTTTTCATAAACAATGCCGTTGAAATCCAATGCTCCTCTATTCGCTTCCACAGCAACCATACGGGTGTGCAAGTCGAGGTTGATTTTGGAAAGCTCAGCCATGGCATCTGAAGTGGTGATAGGTCGTACTAGAGGTGCGCGCAGCCTCTCTGGAATATTCTCTTCGGCGCCATGATTGCTAGTAGCAGGCGATGAGGCCCTCGAGGGGGGTGTATTAAGCGGGGAAGCAGATGATGATGCACTGCTGAAGGTTGAATCGCTGTTGGATAAGAAGAAATTGCGATCGAGGTCATTGGAAGTATCCCATGTAAGGAAGTTTTGATCAAAAGAGTTTATATCAACAGCTGGCCATACATGTGCTCCGGAATAAGTTTCATTATCTGTTGGAACGAGTGCAGCCATTGAAGTGTCCATCGGAAAGTCTATGCCCCAATTCTGGTGGATTCCTTCCTTATTCGAAGGAGTTTCATGAGATGTGGTAGGATTTGCGACATGATTGTGTACCTTGGTTGGTGTAGCTCGCTGATTACTTGGGGTTGAGCCTAGATTCTTCCGGTGTTTATGTGCCTCAGCATCTGCAGTTGCAGCTCGTCGCGGTCTTCCGACTCTTTTTTGTTGTCCAACAATGCAATCTAGGCTGAGAAGCGTGCACCGCACACATTTGGAATCGTTTGAATATAAACGTTGACATCTTGCCTTAATTCTTCTGCAGCCCTCACACGAGAATCGTCTTTGAGATGGATGAACCGCTGCACCGCCCATGTTAACTTTTCCGTATATCAATGGATGTCCAGAATACGTACAGTCAACAGAGTACTTAGTAAATGCTACAAGCAGATGCACAAAACCCCTGGGTCACGCCTCTTTAAACCCTCCGCGGAGAGTTTTCTGTACGTCCGTATCGATTAGTAATCAACTAGGTTCATGTTTGGGAGCAGCCGACTATGGTTTTATCTTTGGCCCCGTACCCCGCCAAAACTTTATTACTAATCTTTCTATAGAACTGTAAGGTTACATAAACCTTAATTTTAAGATTGATTTTGTGTGGCTTTCCAAGTTGTTGCTCGCGATCGGGTCTCCGTCTCCGACTTGATTGCTCGAGTTGTGATTGTGCCACCAGCTTCAATGTTTACCACAACCACCTCTTTGCCAAGCTTAATCTTACATCCTACGCACGCGACTTTGGTTACTGATACGATCGGCTGCTCGTAAAGCTACCCTCTGAGGTGGACATGGTAAGCTAGTGCCTTCTCGGTGGTAATGCCGGAGGAAGATTTCAAGCATGTACTATATCCTAAGGTTACCAAATGATAGATCTGTGATAGATCTGATGGATCTGTGATGGATCTCCTCCTTCAAAAGATATAGTTCCATGCTGAGTGGCTTGCAAGCTTGTCTATGGTAGTCAGAGACCAAGCCTGAATATGATGTGGCACAACATCAGCGCCCTTTCTCATTGCCCGAGTGTGGTCAATAATAGAATACAGTGCATGGTTCCCGCATGGCAAATTCCAGGGGGGATCTGTACCTGAATGTTCACAAACTGCATGACATATTCAATTATCTACGGATTGCGATCTCTCGTCTCATGTGTACGTACCTACTCTGTGTATATGGTTTACCATTCTCCGATAGGTTCACAAGATAGATATTAAATCTTATGTGACAGGAAATATTGTCTGCCCTCACTTTGTCAGATCTTTTGTGGGCTAATGGGTTCTGATCTTCCTACCAGGGAGGGCTCACTTCTCCCCCCAAAGTGCCTCTCATATTTGTTTGCATCATGAATAGCAAGGACGGAGAATTGCAGACTTAATCCTCAAGAGGCGAAAATCTGCTACAGGGTAAGAATAGGCCCACCTGGCAGCTCGGTAGCATACCTTCAAGTCGACCCCTTTGTCTATCACGACCAGACTTTGGAGGCTACTACATTGTGTGGGAAGATGAGCTGCAGACAGTTTGACTATCTACAGTAGGATGCTAGATCGGAAGAGTGATTTAGTATTGTGTATGTGGATAGCCACAGGAAGAGTCTTCATCTGTAATTTTGTAGCTATCGATTATCTTATGATAATGTTCGTGGAGGACGTTTTAACAGGATTCAAACTGATCCTGTAGCAAATCTGCTAGTTGTCGAGAATATATGGCGATGTGGATACATATCCTGAATAACACTGGAACAGGGGTCGAGGGGATTGCGCAGATTTTGTTCGAAGGGTATCCTGAGAGCCCATCCCAAGCGGCCAGCACACAAAGGGCCATTTTCTGAATACCTGCCAACGTATCCAAGACCTTCCATTGTGAAAGGAGCATTCTGAGCTGCCACACCCTAAGATTGTACGGGATTGCATTTTAGATCAACAAAAATTGCACAGCCTTTGCTTCCAAGACGCAATAAAGCGGCAATCGAAGAGAGCAGTTCAAAAAAACATAAACTGATCCAAGAATGCCTCATGGCACCAGTCCCAAAGTAAGGCCAGTGGTAGTACTGGAATTCGATCGCAAGATAAGATATGCTAGAGCCGATGATCTGGAGAGCTGAAAGTAGACATGTTATCGCGCGAATTTCTTTGTTCAAACTCAACTTAGAACCGCAATGATAGATTTATCACGTCATTATCGAGAGAGCTCCATCCGTGAAATTGACATTCTCGAAGAACAGACGGACGCGGTGGCATATGAATCCGAGTCGGACTTTTCTATCTGCTGCTTGGTAAGAAAAAGAAAATAAGGTTGACTGGTACGAATATATGATGATTCAAGACGGAGCATTTCTTAGTCTACGCCAGAGATTGATTATCCAAACCCTCCACCACTTGACTAACGTAAGCGTTCGGTGTTCTCTCCATTGTGCTTTTCGATAGAGGTTGAAGTTTCGAGGCTCACTGATTTTCATTGCTCTGAAAGCATCAGAGTACGCATCAATGTTCCTAGTGGGGCAGTAAAGATCATGAAATTACCTTCTCAATGGCTGCGGAGTGTTTTGTCGGCCCCGAAGTTTCTAACGTACTTAATATCTCCACCCCACATTTTCCGGAGGCTTTAAAGATCTGCATGAATTGTCCACATATTGGGTCTGGATAAGACGAAAATGCAATACTGTAAAAGCAATCCGCCTTTACCTACGGAAGGTTCTCTAATATACCCAGTTATCATAGTACGTACGTATCAAAGAGCCGATATGTTTGTAAGACTAGGATTTCTCATTCCACATGGTCTTTGCTATATATGTGTTCAGCATGTGTCCAGCTTGTGGAACTCTTATACACAAAACAACCTAAATCATATTCTCTCTTTCCAATTACAGTCTTTCGCCTTTGACTAATGTCCAATTCGTCAATGATGGAAAGAGAGTCTAGTGTCGAGGATGGAACATCTAATATTACCAAAGTTGAGGATATGGGAGCAACAAGAGTCATGTCACGAGATGAGAGGACATGGCACATGGCATCAGAAGTACAAGAAATCAAAGAACGAGACGAAGAGGGTGGACAGCTTCCTAGAAAGCTTGGTGTAACCTGGCAAACCCTCACCGTTAAGGCCATCAGCAGCGACGCCACATTTAATGAAAATGTTCTCTCCCAGATGTATCCATTCCACAAGACAGCCAAAGAAACTCCGGTGAAAACGATCATCGACAACTCATACGGCTGCGTCAAGCCAGGCGAGATGATGCTTGTTCTTGGAAGACCTGGTTCAGGTTGCACGACGTTGCTCAACGTACTCTCGAATAACCGACTAGGTTACGAAGAGATTACCGGAGATGTTAGCTTTGGGAACATGTCAGCTAAAGAAGCTAAGCAATATCGTGGCCAGATCATCATGAACAATGAAGAGGAAATAATGTTTCCTACTCTCTCAGTCGAGGATACTATCACCTTTGCCGCTCGCATGAAGACACCCTATCACTTGCCGCCTGGTATCAAGACAGCTGAAGAGTACGCTCAGTTCAACAAAGATTTTCTCCTACGATCGGTGGGTATCTCTCACACTGCCTCTACAAAGGTTGGCGACGCGTTCACCAGAGGTGTCTCTGGTGGAGAAAGGAAGCGTGTGTCAATCATTGAATGCTTAACAACTCGAGCGAGCGTTTTATGCTGGGACAACTCAACAAGAGGACTTGACGCTAGCACGGCTCTAAATTGGATCAAGGCAATTTGAGCCATGACTGACGTCCTGGGGCTCACAACTATTGTCACTCTTTATCAAGCTGGCAACGGTATCTACGAACATTTCGACAAAGTCCTTGTCCTTGACGAGGGCAAACAAATCTTTTACGGAAAACAGAATGATGCTGTTTCTTTCATGGAAAGCTTGGGATTTATTCGAGATTCTGGTTCTAATCGGTCAGACTTTCTGACCGGTGTGACTGTACCCACCGAACGTCGCATTGCTCCTGGCTTTGAGAAATCCTTTCCACGTACAGCCGGTGAGGTCCGTACCGCGTACGATCAATCGACCATCAAATCTGAGATGTTGGAAGAGTGCCAAAGGTATGTGACAAGTGAAGAAGCCAAGGAGAGTACATCAGTATTCAAAGAAATGGTACGCCTTGAGAAGCACAAAGGAGTGTCCGAAAAATCTCCAGTCACTACCGACTTTGTCACCCAGATTAAGGCTGCTGTCACCAGGCAGTACCAGATTATGTGGGGTGATAAGTCAACGCTCATTATGAAGCAAGGCGCCACAGTTATTCAAGCATTGGTTGGTGGCTCACTCTTCTATGCCGCTCCGGCCAACTCAGCAGGCCTTTTCCTCAAGGGTGGTGCCCTATTCTTTTCGATCCTATACAACGCTCTTATTGCTCTCTCGGAAGTCACAGATTCGTTTACAAGCAGACCTATCTTGGCTAAGCATCGTGCTTTCGCTCTATATCACCCCGCAGCTGTTTGCCTTGCCCAAATTATTGCCGACTTTCCTATTCTATTGTTCCAGGACACTCACTTTGGTATTGTTTTCTACTTTATGGTTGGTCTGAAGACAACAGCTGGTGCATTTTTTACCTACTTGGTCGTCAATTTCATGACTGCCATGTCCATGACAGCTCTCTTCCGGTTTATCGGCGCCGCTTTCCATACCTTTGATGCTGCAACCAAAGTCTCAGGTCTTGCAACGGTCGGCCTCTTCTCGTATATGGGCTACATGATTACTAAGCCTAAAATGCATCCGTGGTTCGTTTGGATCTACTGGATTAACCCTATGGCGTACGGTTTCGAATCTCTTCTTGGCAATGAGTTCCACGGGCAGGAATTGGATTGTGTTGGCCCTTACCTCATTCCAAATGGTCCTGGATATGCACCTGGTGAGGGTGGACAGTCATGTATTGGTGTTGGGGGAGCAGTGACTGGAGCCACGACCGTCACAGGTGACGAGTATCTCGCATCTATGTCCTTCAGTCATAGTCACTTATGGCGCAATTTTGGCATAGTCTGCGCATGGTGGGTACTCTTTGTTGGACTTACGATATTCTTCACTTCCAAATGGAAGCTTCTAGGAGAAGGTGGCCGGAGCCTTCTCGTGCCTCGAGAACAACAACAAAAGTCGAAACATCTATTACAACCTAAAGATGAGGAGACACAAGCTCTTGAAAAGCCTTTGCCTGAGTCTGCATCCGTCTCTGGAACTGACACTCCTAGTGGAAGCGTCAACAAAGACCTTGTTCGCAACAAGAGTATTTTTACCTGGAAGAACCTGACCTACACTATGAAAACCCCTGATGGTGACCGAGTTCTTCTTGATAACGTTCAAGGATATGTCAAACCTGGTATGCTTGGGGCTCTGATGGGCTCTTCTGGTGCAGGCAAAACAACTCTTCTTGATGTCTTGGCACAGCGTAAAACGGAAGGAACTATTCTTGGATCTGTACTACTCGATGGTCGCCCCATCCCCATCTCATTCCAGCGCTCTGCTGGTTATGTTGAACAACTAGATGTTCATGAGTCTTTGGCAACTGTTCGAGAGGCCCTTGAATTTTCAGCCCTTTTACGCCAGTCTCGCAATACACCTGATGAGGAAAAGCTACGATATGTAGATACAGTCATTGATCTTCTTGAATTAAATGACCTTGAACATACACTCGTCGGTCGTCCTGGCGCTGGACTTTCAGTTGAACAACGCAAGCGTCTTACCATCGGTGTCGAATTGGTAGCAAAACCAAGCATTCTTATCTTTCTCGACGAACCCACATCGGGCCTTGATGGGCAATCAGCCTACAACACCGTCCGCTTTCTTCGAAAACTTGCAAGGGCTGGACAAGCTGTCTTGGTCACTATTCATCAGCCCTCGGCGCAATTATTTGCACAGTTTGACACCCTTCTATTACTTGCGAAAGGTGGTAAGACCGTCTACTTTGGTGATATCGGTGAAAACGCTAGCACTCTGAAAGATTACTTTGCACTCCATGGAGAACCTTGTCCTCCAGAAGCCAATCCAGCAGAGCACATGATCGATGTTGTATCAGGGTTGGGAAATTCGGATAAAAGTCGAGATTGGAACCAAGTCTGGTTGCAATCGCCAGAACACGAGAAGCTCTCTCAGACATTGGACAATATGGTCAGCGAAGCAGCCGCAAGGCCTGTAGAAGATAACATTGACGGTTACGAGTTTGCAGCTTCCATGTGGACACAAATTAAGCATGTGACACATCGCATGAATGTCTCACTCTTTCGAAACACTGAATATCTCAACAACAAGTTTGCTATGCATGTCAGTCTAGCCCTTCTCAACGGCTTTTCGTTTTGGATGATCGGGGATCATCTTACACATCTTCAACGCAATCTTTTCACTGTTTTCAGCTTCATTTTTGTGGCACCAGGTGTTATTGCCCAACTCCAGCCTCTTTTTATCGATCGTCGCGACATCTACGAGGCACGGGAAAAGAAGAGTAAGATGTATCATTGGGCTCCCTTTGTTACCGGTCTTATTGTTTCGGAGTTCCCTTACTTAATTATCTGCGCCTTGTTGTACTATGTCTGTTGGTATTTCACAGCTGGTCTTCCCTCTGGAGCAAACTCTGCTGGAAGTGTGTTCTTCGTCGTGGTAAGTCCTTCTGGCCCAGCTATCCTTTTCTATACTACTGTTGACTAATATAAATTCAGATAACGTATGAACTTTTATATACTGCTTTCGGACAGGCGATTGCCGCTTACGCCCCCAACGCTGTCTTTGCATCACTTGTCAACCCATTAGTCATTACCACTTTGGTTTCGTTCTGCGGTGTCATGGTACCATACAGCCAAATTGAATCTTTCTGGAAATACTGGTAAGCTTTATATTTATTCTCGTGATGAGAATCTTCACTTGTACAGCATCTAACAGCTTTCACCTGTAGGTTATACTACCTCGACCCTTATAACTACCTCATGAGTTCTCTTCTCATATTCACATCTTGGGACAAGACTGTCCACTGCACAACCGACGAACTCGCCATCTTTGATCCATCTCCAAACCAAACATGTGGCGAGTATCTTGATATCTATCAGCGTGGCATGGGCGCAGGAATCAATATCTTGAATCCAGAAGCAACCGCTGATTGTCGTGTGTGCCAATACACTCACGGTGGAGATTATCTACAGACCTTGAATCTCGCAGAAAAATCCTATGGATGGAGAAATGCAGGTATTGTTGTGGCGTTTGTTGTTGGTATCTATGGATTGGTTTATTTCATGATGAAGCTCAGAACAAAGGCGACGAAAAAAGCCGAGTCTTGAAATATAGTCGAAAAGGGATAGTAGTACCATACTGGATGTCCTCTCGCTTTGTTTTAATTGTTAGATCTCTTTACTCTTTTGCCGACGTTCCTGTTTTGTTCGGCAATTACAATTAGACTCTTGTTTCTTCTCGGGGTTGTACCAAACAATCCCGATGTACTTCAGTGGATTTCCTTCATCGTAAGATTGTTATTGGATTATTGATGATATGACTACATATGAGCGTCTTAATGTAGCTAGCGAGGGGCTAGTACTTCGCAGAGCTTATTTGTAGAAACTAGCTTTCTGTAATTTTACAATGAAGAAGAATTACAGTACAAATATGGATACAAAGGCAGGGTGTTTTGATTTATTTGCCAAGTAGTCAAGAAGTGAAGTGAGGGGTAGTGTTAGCTTGAGATAGATGTACTGGGAAAGTCATTTAAGGAATCGTTTTCTTTAGCGAAAATGATCAAATTTGGGGTTTTAGTACTTTTAAATTTTAGATTGCTTTCCTTCTCTTAATTTCTTCCTAGTATGTTCGTTGAGAGGAAATAGAATCTTTGTAGGAAAGGAAGTGAAAGTTGGATGAGAAATTTGGCGAATATTGATGGATTGGAGTACTGTCTAATGGCAATGAAGCGATAGAGAAGGTTGAAATGGATAGCATGGATTGCAGGGTTTGCAGTATGTGGATCGGTTTTACAAGTTCTTTGACTGTTATATTGTTGATGAAACAAGCTTAATTGTGTTATCATATGAACTAATATATAACACCTAATAAAATATACTAAGAGCTACTCAAACACAAGGCATTCTATTATCTATCTCTCGAATCTAACCACATCCTAAGCTAACCCCCCAAAACAAAAGTGAGTAACATACAATTCCATCCACACCCATTCCCGCGTCTACAAACTCCTTGCCTCTAATTAATTATAAGTTTGTTTCCCACAATCTCTCCCATTCTGCGCGTGCTTGCCTGTCCAACCTCCTGATCATGCAATCTCAAACACATCCCATCAAAATTCCAATACATAAGTTCCTCGCTCCCCATCTAAATCCTTAGAATCTTACCTTCCTTTCCAACATATTCTCACATATTCTCAAATATTCTCTCATCTCATCACCCACTTAATAACCACCAATCACAGTGATCGATCAATCCGCAATTATGGATACCCCAAGCACTCCAAGTACTCCGCAATCACGTTCTGGCATGTAGTTTTCCAATTTTCCAATACCTCCTATTATAAACCTGACATATCCCTCTTCCTCTCCCTCTCCACCCCTACCAAAAAAATACTAACACTCCACCCCATCATCACAGCTGCCGCCTCAACCTCAGCCACCAAACCCATCACACCATCCCAAATTCCGCTCCCCTCCACCCCAACTGTAATCTCCACCCCAACACCGAAACCCGCCACCGATATCCCGCTCCCAGAAACACCCATCCCGGATCCAAAATCCTCTATCGCTATTGAAAATTTGAAACTCGCGGTGAAGATTCCTCTCTTGGAGACATCTACGGCGGTCGCCGCTGCGACTTCGGAGAGGAGGATGGATGATGGGTGTGTGATTTTTTCTGGGGTTTCTGATGAAGGTATGATGTTTTTCTTTCCTTTTTTTCCCCTTCCGTTTAGCATGCAAAGATTTCCCACACCCCCTCAACTAACCTCGACAACCCTCATCAACCCCAACTCCAATTCCAATCCCAAAACTAATACTAACACCCATCCCCAGTCTCCAGCAATCTCACCTCCCACAATCCAGGCAAACCTCCAAACAAACCCACCCCATCAATCCTCCAACACTACACGCCCACCCCTGAAATCTCGCCTCTAAAACTCGATCCCGCCTCCTCTTGTTCTCAATCTCAAACACAATCTCCTCCTTCGAATTCCTCGACATCTTTGATACCCCGAGCTGGAACTCTTGACTTAGACGAGATTCCTTTACTAGCAAAGACCAAGGGGGAGGATGAGTAGATAGGATGGGATTCATGTCTCCTACTTTAGACTTAGGGTGAGTAGGAAATGCGATTAGATTTGGGGGTTGAGTCAAGAAAGATTTACGAGCTCGCTGGCTGGCAGTATAGCAATTATTATCCACTCAACGATCCCTCACTTTGGGATTCTTCACGGGGGATCTAGTATCAACTCAGAGTGCGATTTACCAAATCTCGTTCGTGGGCCTAGTTGATATAATCTAATCTAATCTAACCCAACACAATACAATACAATACATTTTTCTCAGCTGAAATTTGAATGAAATACCTTTACATGCATACATGACTCATGAGTGAAACAGCCTACCTAATCAATCTAAAGATGTATAAACCATCTATACGCAAACCACTCTTCTTCTCACGAAATCTCAATCTACACATTAGATACAATATCTATTACATTACCCTCTCACTATCCTATACATTGAAGAAGAAAATCTTACATCATACCATCAATCATCCAAGAGAGAAACAATATCTAAAAATCAACATCAATATCAACATCAATATCAACATCAACATCAACATCAACATCAACATCAACATCAACATCAACATCAACATCAACATCAACATCAATATCAATATCAATATTAAGATTAATATTAATATCAACATCAACACCAACACCAACATCAACACCAACACCAACACCAATACCAACACCAACATCAACACCAACACCAACACCAACACCAACACCAACACCCATCCATCCATCCACTCAACATCAAATACAAATCCAATCTCACAAAAGATAACAAACATCACCAAGCAACTCGAACAATTAATTTAATTCGACTACAGTACAACACCCATCCTGAGCACATCATCCTCCTACTCTCCACCACCCTAAAGTACAGAATTAACCCACCTATCCATCCATCCATCCATCCATTCCACCCCCAAACCTACCAAAGAAATCCCTCCAATCCCTCTCATCAATAAATAAAAAGACTCAACCAATCAATCCTCCCCAACAACACAATCACACACCACCCCACCCCACCCCCACCAAATCAAATCCATATCTATCTATTCGCTTTGTATTTCCTCTCATTCGGTTTGTAGATTTATGGATTTTTCTGTGATTGATTGATCCTGGTGTGATATGATTGATTGATTCGGATGTGATAAATTGCCAACTAATCAGCAACAACGAACGAACTCACACGTAACCGAGTGAAAGAAAGGAGAGTAGAATGCAGTAAATTTTCTCTCCATATATGTTGCAGTATACTCATGTTGATTTAACGACTATAAAATAGACTGTCGTTCCATACGGTACACATCAATTCATTCGGTGATCCATCACATCACATCACATCTATCAAGGTAATACACCACATCAAATCAAATCAAATCAAATCAAATAACAATAAAGTGGAGTTGGGAGATCATCAATTCTTTCTCCATCATCATCCCTCTCATCCTCAAAATTAATCTCCCCTCCCCTCCCCTTCTCCGAAAATGTACAAACATCTCTTCACTCCCCCCTCTCAATCCATCCCCATCCATCCATAAAATCCCACCTGCAAACAATGCGATGCAATGCATAAAATACACATAACAAGCAGATATCCCTGCAAGATGCCATCCAATCCAATTCCTCATTATAAAACGCCCAAAAACCATATATGCATGCATGCTGATATCATCCTCCCATAATCATCTCCATCACAAGAAAGAGTAAAATCCCAAGTCTACGCCTGCCCATCCCTTCGTTAACATCCCAACCAATCCATCCATGCCATTTTAATTCATCATTCCTTATCGTGACAGACATTGATCTAATAAAAAAAGAAATTGAAACCACAAAAATATCAGAAAAGTTCTTAATCCCATCCCAATACAAGAAAACTCCAAAAGGTATATGCCACATTCCATGTTTTTGTCTCTTCTCAGTTTTCGTATCTCGCTTCAAAGTTGTATAAAAATATTGTTCAAGAATTGAAATTTGTCAAGTTGAAGCACTTTCAGCTGCATCATTTGGTGTCGAATAAAAAGAAGGCATCGTTGGTACCGGTGGTATCTCATCATTAAGTCTTTTAGTCGACGAAATATTCAATACGCGATACAATAAACTCTTCCTCTTCCCGTCAGCGCGTTTATAGGAAAGTTGTTGACCTCCTCCGGAACATTCGGTACGAGGACCCATTGTTCTACCACCACTTGGAAGACGTCTCATAGCAGCTCCAAGCTCGCTTCGGTGATCCCATGTCGGAGAACCTTCACTACTCTTGCGTTTGAGTTCTTCTTCCCAACCATATATATCGGTACTGGTACTGCTTGCACAAGAATTGGTGCTGACAGTTGAACAGGAATATATACTACTAGCTGAAGAACACGCAACGCTTGTATCGGCTAATAGAGACTCATCAGGAGATCGATCGTCAATAATTGTACTAGTTGACGAAGAAGTTGTTGCTAGGCTTGTCCTTGATGAGTGAGCTTCCGAGTGTGCTGAAATCCAAGTGCCATTATCTCCCTCGAAATCAAAGTCCGTGTGAACTTCTGGATCGGTAGTTGTCGTTTCTGAAGACTTCCTTGGTTCCTCTCGTTCAACCACCTTCGCTGGTATATAAAACGGCGAGCCTGCAACTTGTATTATTTTGGCTTTGGCCATCTCCTTCTCATTTATAGCTGACTCCAGTTTTGCGGCCACGTCATTCTCTCCAATACCTCTACTCATACTCCTCCCCTCTTCTATGTTTGCCCAAGTGTTGGACCTAGAAAACCCAAATGAAAAATCCTTCTCCTTGCCAACATGCATTGATGCTAGGTTTGCAACGAGCGACGGTCGACGTCCGGAAACATCAACTGGTGAGCCAGGATGCGCGACCATATGTGGTGATGTTCCTTGAGGTGATTTCAGCGTTGCGTCGACGCGAGGCTGTGATGCCTTCTTTGTCGAGGTGGAGTTGTTCGGGGGGTTTTCGATTGGTCGATTCATCGAGCAAGGAATATTAGAAAAAGCATCAGAAAGTGGTGACGCGACCTGTTCCCGTCATGGTTGACTGCCATTTTGATCATCACTCACGCTGTCGCGTCGCGAACTACTTGTCGATCCATGAGCAGATCGACTCTTCTTGAAACCGAGTTTCGCACCCATCTTCTTCCAGCTGACACTTCCCTCACGAGAATGACGTGGGCTAGTTCCAGGCGAATCACTTACGAAACCAGTATCTGAAGTTGGTGGGGTTGTTGGAGGAGTTATGGGTTCCATTGGAGATGGCGAATCAGTATCGTCGGTAAAACTTTCGGATTCCATGGAGGAATTTCCCGAGGAGCCAGACATGAATGTTGACAAGCGAGCAGAAGTTACGCGACCTAATGCAGCAGTAAGATGTGGATGCTGAGATGATCGTTGGGATGGAAGGCTGTAAGAATGAGACATCTTATCTCCACTGAGAGGCGGACTTCCCTTTCTCGTGCGTAGACGAGATTGAGACATGGATCTCTCATCCAATGATTCGGCCATAGTAGCAGCGTCAACAAATGACTCATTCGAGGCCCACGGGCTGTGGTCGGAGGCACGTGATGGAGGAGCGATCGAATTCAAGAATGGAACCAGTACAGATTCATCCATCAGCTCATAAATGATCTTGACAGCTTGATCCAGTTCTCTTGGGTCTGGCGCTTCGTATGTGTTCGGTAAATGTATTAAATGATCCCTAACATCAGAAGGTAGATTTACTTCTCGTGGTCCATTTGGCGCAATATATGCATCCAACAACTTTCGCCATAACATTCGTACATATTCGGAATCTTGATCGGCTGGCGATAGTGGTGAGTATGGATCTCGGCCGTATGTCGCCTGATAATGTTTCTTATATCTGGTTGCATCCATTGTAAATTCTAAAGTTTCCAAACAGTGGTTTTGTGACAGGTATGCCATGAAGGCGCTCAAGGTCCATGGTGGTGGTGCAGCATCCGACAAGACCTCTTGTAACGTTGGTCGCCTTGGACAATAAGGGCCAGGTGGGATCGAAACATTTGGAGATTTCGAACTCGACGGTAAATATTCTCCCGACGACATGAAGCCCTCGTCGTCCGCGTCGCAGTCCGAAATAACGGATGAACAACGCGGTGATGATTCTCTCGAGTACGTTTCAACGTATAGTGGGGGAGGCTTTCTTGTTTTCGATTTTCGCATCGCGCTTCGAAGGTATCTCATGGATACTATTTGTAATACGTGTACACTTTATTGCTTTCTCCTATATGAATTTAATTTCCCACTTATTCTATCTCGTAGAATTTATCGGGTGTGAAGAGAAAAGCAAGTGCTATTGTGTGCCGCTCATTTGTCAGAAGCAAATTAGTCTAAGGCAGGTCGTCAAAAGAGGTGTTTGCTGCAAGGTACAGTAACTCGATTCGATGAAGCTTGCGTGGAAGGCAAGCCAGTCGTAATCTGGTGGGATGCAGGCTACCGCAGAGTACCGGATTTTGACAGGGGACTTTCCCAATAACTCAACCACTCAAAGAGGTATTGAATCACAAAAAATCGGATAAGCACAGAAGGTCGTGGCAATTGATATTCTTCTGGAAAAGAGTCTTTGGAGTTCGGAAAAGTTGTGTATCGAAGTCAGAATTAAGGTCGCAATGGTGAGAGGCTGAATGAAACTAAGCCTTTTTTTTTTCTTCTTCTTCAAGTTCTTCGTAATGCGACGTATTAAAGTAATACAAATGTGACCTTCTATAATCAAACCAGGCTCAGATTTAAATCCTTTAGAAATAAGTTTATTTTCGTCGCTGCTTGTGGGATAGAGAATGGATGAAGTCTCAGCAAAGTAAGAACGTCAAAGATTAAAATGAAGTATTAGACGGGATAGAAGAGGAGTAAA
The DNA here is from genome assembly GCF_014898465.1 of Botrytis porri. NCBI lineage: Eukaryota > Fungi > Ascomycota > Leotiomycetes > Helotiales > Sclerotiniaceae > Botrytis > Botrytis porri. Next base: position 1,066,012 of record NW_024066081.1, on the reverse strand, counting down.
ATGGATCGATTGAATGAGTGATCCGATTTTTCGAAACAATGTAGTAAATCTAGATTTTCAGCGTAATCTCCTCGGTGAAGTTGGGACCAGAGTACGTGGGTTGTGAATCAGATTGTAGCTTAAGTGAGGGCTTTGACAAAGATGTCAAGTTTGAGAATGCGCCAGATGATAGATGTAGAACGGAAAAGCTCCTAGTGTTTGAAGAATCGAGATTGAGGGATATACGATCCGATGTCCAAGTTATTATTGGTGGTTGGCCAAAAGAGAGACTTGAGATGTAAGAGATTGTAATTGTGATTGTGGTGATGATTTGTTGTGGTGCACTGTAGTGTAGTGTAGTGTTGTGTTGTGTTTTGATGTGTGGTGTATATTGAAAGTCTGACGACGACGATGAATTGGTAATGATGATGATGATGATAATGATGATGGTTCTCGTGTGTATGTGGTGTGTATATGTGCGACTCTCTGTATGGCAATGTGGTGGATGTTGGTGTACCTATCTATGAAAATGATTGAATAATCGAATTGACGCTACGGAGTATGGGCGATGATCAATATCTCCGCCCTCTCTGATTAATAATAGTGGAATCGATCTAGCAATTGAACCAATTCGCTTGGAGAATGATAATTATAATAAAAAAGAGTTCGAGCAACGGTAAATAATAAGTAACCAAGGACGGGATGGATGTGAATATGAACGATTTCCTACTGCCTAGGTACACCAGAGAGCAAAAAGTAAAAATGGCGGCGGTAGAAGATTCGTAGAAGCGAAGATAAAGTGAGAATTATGGATCGATTTCCACTAAAAGAATTAGCATCACAAGAAGAGTTTCCCTTCTCTTCCCTGACTGCTGCTGCTGCTTCTTTCCTTTCCCTTTCCAATATTCAAAGCGCAATCAGAACCATGATCCTTGGTGGTTCCAGAAAAGGATAGGGATGGTGTGGATGGTGGAGTCAAAGAGGAGTGGGGAGTGAGATGAGTGGAGTCAGTCAAGAGAGATGCTTCTGTGCGGATTGGATTGGATAGGTATTAGATAGCATCGGGATTCGGTAGACCAAAGTGATGCTAGTTGGGAAGTTGGACCAATTTTTGGGTAGAAGAGAGGAGCAGTTTGAATACGAGGTTGGGTCTGGCCAAGAAGAATATATATGAATTATGAAAGAGATACAGAGGAGAGGAATTGTGTGGAGGTGTGGTAGTAATTGATGGAATTGACGAGTTGATGATTGATGAGTGATTGTTTTCTGTATAATATATGTATGTAAAGAAGAATCAAATTCCCAATGAGAGAAGTTGGAAAAGTGAAAAGTGTAGAAAGGCGTGGTATAGTATGGTATAGTATGGTATAGTATGATCTGGTATGGTCTGGTATGGTTTGATGTGTGGCCTTGTCTTGCTTGCACTGCACCGATCAGAGAAGAGAGGAGTGAAAAGTGGCCAGTGATGGTGGATATGTGGGTGTGTGAGTGGGGTGGGTGGGTCCAAGGTTGATTCGAATGAGACCTCTTACTCGTGGGCGGGTTTCAAAAAGTGGATCAACAGTGACGGAAGTAGTGATACAAAGATTGGTAGTGACTGATTGTGAATACCAGTGGCTGGGTGGGTTCCTTTGCACCGCCGTTCGTGTGTTTTAAGTCATGTTGTGAAAGAGAGACAGAGTGAGTGAGTGAGGCTTGATAATAAATATATTGATCGGATGCCGTGATGAAAGGATGAAATGTGAAATGTGAAATGTTTAGATGTGAAATGTTTAGATGTGAAGTGTGTGAGAGGTGAAAGGTGTCTTTTGCTTCTTTTGGCTTGATTGGGGGTTTTGCACCAGACGGTTGATATTCTATTCTCTGGTGGTGATCTGGAAACTAACTATCTGGCGATTCAATAACGACGACCTGGTATGATGTTCATATGTGATGTTCACATATCACACTCGAATACCGATGGTTGTGGTCGTTTATTTCAATCTTTATTATTCCTGGGTTGTGATGAAAATAATCAAACACCAAGAAAAGAACTTCTGGAACTTCTCCCCTAACCTTCTTCCACGGTGGGAGTTTATGATCCTAGTCACCTTACGAATCTGAGACGGAATTGAAATCCACTAATAAATACCCGTGGTCATACTGGGTACTACCGTACTACGTAGACTCGAGGTAGGCAAAGTTAAAAACAGCGAGTGAGAGAGATCAAGCTAAGGGGAATAATAAATATCCATCACGCTAGAAACGCGCTAGAAGATTTGATAGCCACGCTCCCCGCCATCGAATCAGATGGTCGTATTCTTGGGTAATCCATTGAGCGTATCGCTCATCATCCAATCACCGTCTGTCCATAGTACACACTTGCATCATGCGCTCACATCCGGTTTAGGATTAGTGTCGACGCCCACAGATGCTTCTTTGAATCAATCATTAAAGCAGCCACGCGTTACGCTTTCCATCCCCTCACGAAAACAACTGTCTACTCTGTACTTCGTACGTTTTCACCTCCTACTCTACATGGATATAGCCAGGTTTATCAGCAGCAACCAACAATCCAACGGACTTAATGAGATTCTTGGCCTAGCTCTCGATTCTTGATTTCCTCTTGGCACGTTGGCATACATGGATTCTTCTAACACTAATCGACAAATCGTTCCATCATTCGAATGATTTGATGCTTATGGTGTTGCGCGATGGAAATCGGAGGGAAAAAATAATAATGCATCTTCATTATTAAGCATTAGGAGGATAACTGGGCATGGCTGGGCAAGGGGCAAGGGGCAAGGACAAGCACAATCACAATCACAATCTGTGGCATGATGTAAAGGTAAAAAGTCCTCACTAGGGTATCCCCCCCTTTTGGAGCTGTGAAGCTTTGAAAATGATCTGTCCAAAAATGTCCGAATACTTGAAAGGATGATTCTTGATGGGTGTGCCGCGTTTGAGAAGGCTATGCAATGCTTGCAATCTTCCCAGGACCGTTGATGCTACACCATCCTATGGCAAATGCAAATCGTGGCGTTCTTTCCATACTTTCCAGCAGCTCCAGAGATCTCTCTGTTGGAAACACGCAAGTAATTGTATCACCAACCACACGACATTGTCCAAACCCTTTCTCCTCCCTCCTACAGATCACACAAGGCAAGTTCCGTGATATCCCTCGCAAAAGTTACCAACCACAACATGCCTCCATAGCCACTCTCTCCCCAATCCTCCTCTTCCTCGTCCTCTTCCTCTTCTAATGACAAAACATAAAACACCTTCACCTTCACCTTCACCTCATAATCAATCTACCGATCAAGTCTCACACTACAGATAAGAAGCCGTCCCAAACGGTAATTATCATACGTACAGACGGCGTACACTGACGTTGCGCGTCCATCATGACCCTAATGGAGCTACATTCCTTTCCCCATCATGGAAACCAGTTCATAGTCCCTCCACCCAGTCCGATAGTCGTGAAGATCATCACATCATCTCGATATCTAATCACCGTCTTCTGATCACCCTGAGCCACACACACTCAAGGTTTAACCCCTCATTTTATTTAATTAACTTTTCCCACGTCCTACGGGTTGGGGGTTCTTCACCTTCATCTACCGGTGTCGTGGGACTTGTCCTGAGGAACTGCCGTGGTGTTGGTGTGGTATCGTCGATTCCTATCATCGTGTTCTGGTGGAGTGTAGTGTGATTTGGTAGCTTTTGATATTTATGCCTTTAATTTGATATCTCTGGTCTATTCGTTGTTTGAACCAATCCCTTATCTCCATACACTACCAATATCATCACCTACCCTCACAACTCATCTCCCGACATCTGAGCATCATCACGTGAAGTATGCACAACATCCCCTCAATCGCCGTCGTCAAACGCCATCATCAAACGCCATCATCAATCGATCCAATGCATCCCCATCTCACAATCCATCCAATGCATCCCCCATCTCAAATATCAAAGAAACATCAGCACTCTCATCTCGCTTCAACCAATCCCCTCATCTGTAGATTATAACTTCCAGCCCGTCTACACCCTCGCACCCATCTTCCATTCACAAGACTTCACTTCACTTTACTTCACATCTCTTCCCTTTCCCTTCCCCTCAAACAAGCATACCTAGCTAAACCAGTCACCACCCACCTCACCCGTTGTCAAGTAACACAAACAAGCCCTAACCATCTCTAGAAGGTAGGTAGGTAGGTAGCTCATCACAGATCAATATATCCTCGTTTACCTATCTATCCATCTCCCTAGCTACCACCCTAGCCAAGACACATTTTCTATCTTTCTCTCTCTCCCTGTAATTAGATTCTAAAAGAACATATCACTCACTCCCGATCATTCCAGAACCCATTCCAAAGCGAGAGAAAGAAGAAAAAAGAAAAGAAATCCTTCACATACGGAGTAGGAGTAATGTATGTGATGAATGTATAATAGATGATACCTTTCCCAACCAAGCCGTCTCCGAAACTCTCAGGGTATCGATCAGTATGCTATCCCTAGGTATCTCATTCCTACCCATCCGAGCCATCCACCTCACCCGGTCACGAGATTGCGCGGTTGAGCAAGTAAGCACCATGTCATATCATATCACCTCGTCCATCCCTGAGCTGAGCTCTAAAAGCTAGACAAGTTGATGGAGAAACGGCATGTGAGGGAATTTTCATTTCTATTAGAGTTATAGTGTAGATGTTACTTATAATGTATTTCGTTACTTACAATTTGTAATCTATAAGGAATATAATATACTCGTATATTATATATATAGTTATATATACATACATACATACATACATACATACATACATACATACATACATACATACATACCTATCTAAATACTCCAAAAGTCGAAAACAAAAATAATACAATACCGAGTAGAAAAATGCCATTCTCCCCCCCTCCCTCACATTCCACAATTCCCATCTCACGGATACGAATGTTGTGGTTTTTTGCGGGTTTCCTAAGTTTCCGTAGTTGATAGCACGTGGGTGGGTAGGTGATGAACGGATAGCTTGGGCGCGGATGGAGATTTGGGATTTGGGGTTCTAGATTCTGGGTGGTGAGTTACCAACTTACTTACTACCTGGTCCCTGGTATCGTACCTACTCCGTAGTTTTTACAATGGTATTTGATCAGACCTAGGATCTCCCATGGGAAAATTGTGATCGGATTGAGGATCGAGGATTCATGCAGAAATACGGAGTTGATATCTCTAGAGATTGGTAGTAGATGGTAGAAAGCATAGTATCGGCAGAGCGGCAGAGATGATATGATATCTCTAGAGATTGGTAGTAGATGGTAGAAAGCATAGTATCGGCAGAGCGGCAGAGATGATATGATATGATATCTCGGCTCTGTTGGTAGTTTGTACTGTAGTAATCAATCGCATTTATCCACAGGAAGAAAGATTCCGCGACAAATTTACATCCTCCTCCTCCTCCGCATTTCTCAGCCTGCATTCGTATCGTGCATCTCGCATCTCGCATCCTCGGAACTATACCCCGTAGTCACACCTCCTCCTTTCTGTCTCTACCTCCATTTCTTGGCTCTCGTGTATATGTGTTAGACAGGAAGGTAGGTGAATAAACTCGTAACTCAGTTAATTCCGATTTGATGGATGATCAGTGTGATTTGACTAATCTAATCAGTGATCACGGGTATTTATATTTTATTTTCTGATTTATTTTATGCTATGCTGTAATTAATGTACGAACACCCAGTATCAATCTCACCATCCCTAACCCATCCACCCCCTCAAAATCGGAAGACCATTTCCGTGGTAAAGTATACTACATGCACTATACGCATAGAAAGCTCATATTCTATAACTTATTATATTCCATATATCAGATATTCCTTTTTCCGTTTCCTCTCCCTTGTCTCTTTCTTCTTTTGTTTCCTATTTCCCAGTTCAAACAGCGGAGAGGAGAGGGTTCTGGGATATAGGGATGTTTTTGATTTGTTAAGTAGTATGTAATATTATATATCGACCATCATCCTTCTTTCTTTTCTTTCGCCCAGGATATAGATTATTATAGTTGATGCAGTTTATGCAAATATACCATATCATACATACCCCGTGAGTTTGAGCTTCAATACAACACAAGACATACTAGAAACTAGAGACTACCGAGGGATTTTCAAGATTTTCAGGATGGACGATGCTGATCCATACCAAGAGCCTGTCTATGTATTAGAGATAGATAACCGAGCCGCGTATAGGCATTAAGAAAAAGAGAAATAGAACGTTTGAAAACAACCAGGTTTCCCAACCAACCTCAAACAAAGCCAGCCAAGCTGTCAGACGGAAAAAGAAAGGAAGTTCAGCGGAAGGAGGAGCTGATACATGCTGAAAAGATTTTAATAGTCTGTTTCAACTTTCAGCGGCGAAACAGAGATGGAGATGGAGAGACAGGCGGCTGGTATGTCTAGATCGCTTAGAAGGGGGATGCGGAGGAAATGTGAGGTCTCTCAAACTGATCACTGATGACTTGGATCTCACATGCTTGTATACTTTCCTCTGTCTGATTTTTGATTCAATTCTCGAATTTTTTTTGCTCGCGGCTCGGTTTTCTTATGGACTGGACTGGTCAGGTTTGGTATGGTCATTTGGTGTCTTGTGTCGAGATGCTAACCTATCTATTTCCCGATCGATGAATTTATTTCTGTAGAGTGATGATCGCTGTGTTTACCTACCTACCTAGTAGGTTGCTAGAGCCTAGAAGGAATGGAATGTGTGGTTGCATATGTACATGCATATCCAATATGCATCTATGCATAGTGATGACGATGATGAATAAATGGGAATGAAAGGTGTGGTGTGATACTTAGTTACACCATTATCAAATTGTGGCACTCTGTAGCTTTAGAAGGCGAATGGAAGTTTCTTTCAATCTTCCATTCTCTCACATTAATTATATTATTGTTATCATTACATTATATTACATTGCGTTAGCGGTAGGGAAGGAGGTGTAAAATGCCACCCACCTCAAGAAAAGAAAAGAACTTTCTACCAGGTCTTCCACGCCATCTTCCCATCAATATCTCATCACAACCATACCACACACACACCCACACCCTTCTGCAAATATCCCTTCTCGTTCCAGTGAAAGAAAATTTCTCCCAACAGGAAAGCTTCTAGAAGAGCGCCACACGTATTCTTTCATTTATTCCATCGTGTTGTCAGCCTTCTAGCGTATTACTTTATTGGGGTTAATTTACCACATCCCTGTTTGGTTCGTTACTCGGTCGGTGTCACAGTGATTGATCATTCGATTGAAAAAATCCCGAGTGGCGATGTGTGCTTGGGCTGGCTGGGCTGGGTTAGAGACTTAGAGTGGACCGGGTCGTGGGACTCGTGGGAACTGGAAGGAAGAGAAGAAAGAGAAGAGAAGGATGGAAAGGATGAATAGGGTTTCGGGGTCGCCGGCTGAAAGTGTGTGCGAGGTGGGGGTTTGGGATTGGTCTATGCTATAGAGAGCAGATGGATATGGACGGACGGCCGTACGGCGTTTGGGATGTCTTGATTTCCGTTCTTGCGCTTGCTGACTTTGACTTGTTGATGGTGAAGGAATAATCATTGATGTGAATCGTTTATCTTTATTAGAGTTTGCTTGGAATGGAATGGTCAAAGAGGGCTGAGAAATAGGCTCCATATCGGCGTGGATGCCGAATGGAAGGTTGGGATAAAGGAAGACCATTGGGCGCTTCCCATCTATAAAATTGCATGGAGTATACGCCCTCCTTACAATTTTCCATTCGACCCGCTCACGCCCAAGCCTGCAGGAGGACTAACCGACCTTAATCCAGACCGCTCAAAATAACCATTTCTGTACAACCTTCTCATCACGACGCTTGGCTCAGAACGGAGAGAAAACAATACACAATATCAAATGCAAGACAGACCGATAAATGACATCTCGATACCCAATTGGTAAACTTCAACGCCCGTCGTTGTTTCTGGGTTTCACATGCGTATGCGTACACATGTATCATCCTCTAGATGCACAATGTACCCGCGCATACTAAGAGATGTATGGATGTATTCACTCACACCTACTAGAAACAAGCAAGACGTGTTTCTTCGTGTTTTTTTGGTACCTGACTGGTTGCTAACTAGATAATATTCCGCTGCAGAAATAATTTTGCGCGTGCTATGTGAAGATTTCAGGTACGCTTCACTGGTACAGATTGGGATTGAAATGTGTCATGATTTTCAGGTTCGGTCTCTAAGTAAGTACCTAAATAAGCTGCTTGATCTCGCTTGGATGGTTGGTAAGGCGATCTTCGGTTTGCAGTTCTGGCGGGAGTTTGGATTCGAGGGGTTTGTGATGGGAATGTATATATCGTTCGATCTTGGGTGTCACAGTAGTGGCCAGATAGTTGATCTTTGCGCAGTCGATTCTAGCGGCTTCGAGTGAAGACCGATCGAAACCGCATTTCTGATGAGGAGCGCGAGGCGGTGGGAAGAAGGTTTTCCCCTTTTTGATGCATTAATTGATAGTTTCGAGAAGAGGGGTAAGGTAGGGTAGCTAGACTACTGAGTAGATCATGATGAGTTTCAATGACCATGTGATGACATCACATGAGTAGGTACTTCTCACCTTACATTCTCGTTGTCTCGGTAACTCAAGTTACATATGCATATACTTTACTAGGTATAACTTATTTCTTTCTGTGATTATTCATTCATCTCCGATACATTTGGATGTTTCCTCGGCTGTCGAGACAAATGTCCGTCTCGGCCATTATAAGTTCGAACATAGATATTCGGAGTAAATAAACATCTATAGAGGTTATATGAGTAAGTGATGTCAATCTCACTTTTAATAAAATCTTACTGTTTTTATAGAATTTATTACTACTTTAAGTGAATTGAATAGGTAATAAACTACTCTCCTCTTAAAATTCGATATTTGAAGTTTTTATTTGCTTTTTATCAACTTTAATGAATTTATAGTATTCAAAGTATTCAAAGTATTTAAAGCTTTCTATAGATTCTAAATAAACTCTAAATAATATTTCGAATTAGAATGTAATAAAAAATTAGTGATTTTGAATAAAATGTAAATAAAATATAACTTTTATAATATTTTCATCATCTAGAGTTTATTATATAAATTTTCAACTAGTACTGTAATTTGATTTATTCAAAGGTCTAAAGTGGAGATGTATTTAGGTGCGTTTTATATTACTTACCCCTTCAACCTCTATACGATTAGGACTCGATTATATTCTCACCTCAGCATCCTCATTTTCATAATCATCACCGTCGGCAGTACTAAACTCGAATCAATTCTCCGAGTCAATTTCCCGTTCCTGTCTATCTGTTCTCATCTCATCCAACTGCTTACATTTAAGTTTTATATAATTTTACGAGTATCACAGTTGATTACCAAAGATCCATCTCCAACCCGTATATAAATACATAAAAATCACATGCTGTAGTTCCCTCATGTCACATCTGTCCGATTGGTCATTGATTGGTTGGGTTTTAGACGACGATGGATAGTTTCTCCACCTCATCCTACATTTGATTCCTTCAATTTGTGGAGGAGTGGAATGCATACATATATTCCTTCTCGTGAGGATGTTTGAATTGACTAATTTACTTACTCCACTGTCACTGTGACTGTAAATATATTCTACTCTCCTACGTATTTATATGATTTCATGGTATTTGATTCATAATCGGATAATAGTCAATGAGCGCGGCAATCCCGAAGATGCTCCATGTGGGCAGGTAGATACTAGGTAGCTAGGCATGCTAGCCTGATGTAATTTAATTATGCAGGATTGGAGTCATTGTTCAATTTTCATATTCTTGAATTGTATCACATCCCATCGCAATGGACCCCTACCTACGGAAAATTCATAAATCAAAATCACGAGACCGATGAAATCTAAAGGGTAGATGGGAAATCTAGGGGTTCAAAATCAGGGGTCCTATCTTCGGTTTGGTGATCATGCATACATGCATGCGTGAGAGAGTCGGGAAAGAAAGACCCTTCTTACTTATGAAGTACATTGTCTGCGCGATCGTCGGTAGTTGACTCGGAACTCGGGAGATCGGGGAGGGGGGTTGGGACCTGAGTTGAGGTGAGATGTTGTATGATTATTCTTGTGCTAGGGTTCTGTGAAGCTTCTGGAAGGTTGAACGGAAGGGCTTTTTGGTGGAGGCTTGGGTATGGGGGTTGATGCTATATGGGTTTTGGCGGTTTAGTTGGGCAGATGCGAGAATGGGGAGTGGCGACAGGGAGGGCAGGGGGAAGAGTAAGGAAGAGAAAGCGAAGGGGGCTTTGTTGATACGATACGATATAATGTGATGCGATGAATTGTGACGGGATGGAATGCAATAGATAGACATGTGGATTTGTGGATAAGAACGAATCGACAATTTTAGCCGCGCGCGGAATAAGGAGCGGCTTGCTTCTCGCTTCTAGAAGGTTGAGAGTGGGGTGAGGGAGTGGAGTGACGGGGACGGTCTCGTAGGGTTAGGTGACGTCTTTATCTTTGTTTGTTGAGGGGAAGGGGGGGCTGACGTATTCTGGTAAGTGGTTGATACAGATGGATTTGAGCTTGTTTGTTTGTTTGAAAGGGGGGTGTAGTCGCTTATTTTTTCTAGTTTTTTCATCTCTTTTTTTTTGGTGAGATGCGTGTATCTATTTTCGATTAGACTTCTGCTCTTCAGTTTGGTTAGATATATTCCTTTCACTCCGTGCAGTAATATGTTTTGTGGATTACTTAGTATTATCTCCTTCATTTATTTGCAGTTGGTGGATGAGTATCTTCAAACATATTCTTCGAACTGAGTCAATTTGATATTATTTTCGGTTTCTTTCAGACTGTATTTGTTCCTTTTTTTCATTATGTGATATCGTCATTTGGAATGTGAGATGGATGGTGAAATTTGTAGGGGTTGTCTTGTATCTGTAGGTTTTGACTTGTTTGTGAGAGCAAAAAGTTTAGATATGGGGATGGGATGGGATGGCGGGATGTGCGCAATTTTGTTGAGTTGATTCTATGTTGTGTATGTTCTGGATTCTTGATCTTGTAGAGATAGATGATTTAGCGATGACTGTCACGCGCTTCACGAGGAGCAATATGGGAATAGCTTCAAAGATCAAAAATTCGATCAATGAACTATGCCAAGGAAGAAAGGTCTTCCTACAAGATCAATGCCTATATAGGGGTTAATCATGTGTTTGTCTATGTCATTCACTAGATAGGGACCTAGACTTAACAGTGACTTTGTACCCGAATTTTTGAGATACTAGGCTAGGTATCTATGGGAGGAGGACGAGGAGGGGGAGGGAGAGGGGCGATTGGGGGGTTGAGTAGGGATTGCATGGTGGTGAGTGGGTTTGATAAATATTGGATAGAGATTGAGTTTGGAGTTTGGAGGAGATTGTGGTTCTGGCTTGGATGTGGGCAATTGGTGATAGCTTCGAATTGGTAGTTCTGGGGACTCAAATCTTAAGGATCGTGTACTTTCTTCTTGACATTCTCCAATTTCTTTGTGTGTTTCACTTTTGCTTGGTTCGTTGAGATTTTCTTTCATTGCGATCAATCTTTCATTAGGGTCTCTTAGTTCATCAAACCTTCTAGGACCTCGACATGTTGGTCCATCCGAAAGATAGTCAGCAGGTCGCTTTCTTGATTTCTCACTATCTCTGCTCGAGCATTGTCAGATGAGATCTATTGTCACAAGATCTCCAGCCAAGCTACCATACCGAAGTTTGAGATCTCGGTGTGAATGAGTATGTACGGTGGTATCCTTTTCCTGGACCACATACAATAGTACAGCAATAATACTCGAGTTGGCTGTTTTACCGTAGTATAATCCTAGTAGTCTCTGACCCAAAAGTCTTTAAATATCTCTCTAATTTCCTTCTCTACATCGAAATTTCAGAAACCATTCTACTTCGTTCATATCAGCGGCATCCAACAGCATCCGCGTCTAATATCTGATTACATCCAATTTTTCGCAGATTAGCAACATCCATCAAAGCATTTCACAATGCAGAACAACACGAATAATTGGCCCCATAGCGCTCATGTAAGCTCGATTACTTTACGCCCCTATTATCAGAACGAGCAAGTGCCTCCATCGCCACCAAGAACCAGATCATCATCATCCTGGTCCTCATCCTCCTCTTTCTCACCATCCAGATCTCAACCTCCATCACCTAAAAGAGTACGATCCTCCTCTCCCTCCCCCCCAAATCTCCTCACCACCCGCCAAAAAGACGAAGAATACTTCCTCTACCTCGAAATCCACAACAAAATCCTCTCTCAGATCAACGAGCGCGCAAGCGGCATCCCTAATCCAGACAGTGATTTTATTAGAATCGCCACAGGAGAAGAATCAATAAGACAATATCTCATTTTGAAGACACTTGATACATTCTCCTCGCAGGAAGTCATGAAAATTGGTATCTTCCTGAGTCAAAATCGCTGGGTTAGGTTGTGGTTGCAGAATTTGCTGGATGATGCCGAGGAGGTGAAGAGGAGAGAGGGGAAGGTGGTGATGTATAGGTGGAGAGATGTGGTGGGGGATTTGGTGGTAGGGAATAGGATTGTGAGGGGGTTGTTGACGGGGTTGTTGTTGAAGAAACGTGAGGATGGGAGGTGGGAGGTGAGAAACTTTGTGGATGGGGTGTGGTGGAGCGTGTGGAGGAGTTGAGTGGTGAGATGAGGGGGGCTGGTTATTAGGATGAGATGGGGGGTTTAGGGGAAGATTTGGTAGAGGGGTGGGAGAGGGGATAATTGATGAGAGATCACTGTATCAATGAATAGTTTTGTGCTGTGGTATTCAACGCCGACTAATCATTAATAAGTAGGTTAGATATCCAAATTGACAACCACATCTGGCCGAACCAAATTCGAAGCTCTTCGTTCTTCGATACATTATGACCTCAATGTTACTTTATCCACTGTTCGTGTAGATCTGAATATAGACAAGATCATTTACATACCTACCTAGGTGTAGAGTATGACTTCCCATGAACTAAAATAAGATATTTTCAAGGTGAGTATCAAAGGCGAAGATTGTTCCAATTTGGTTTAGCTTAGCTTGCCGCCAGACATCGAGCTCAATAGATATTGCTGTCGCACTCTCTAAACGCTTTCACCTTCTCTTTTTCATATCAACTTCATATGAATCAGTGCCAAACTGCTATGTACTTTCATAAAATCGAGCTAAAAGTATTTGCTAACAATCAATCACAGTTTCCGCTACCATCAGAGCGGGAAACTCCAATCATGATAAGTCTATCTTGCAATCACGCTGAAGTCAAGTCTGCCTCATCATGCACCACTCCTGGACTTGACCAAGTCAATCTCAATCTTGCTTAGTATACTTCCTAGAACTTTCAATCCAAGTAACTGCTAAATATATGACTAGTGGATTGTCCTAGACGTCAGCTTTGCAGGGTCGTCGCAAATCTTATCAAGGACAACAAACTCGATATGAACAATATTCACAACGGTGTCAATGACATTCAAGAGAGAGAGAGAGAATGGAATTAGAAGCTCTACTCCAAGTCCTTGACTGCCTTTCACTTTATCAAGCTCAACAAATTATCATAGAAATCCTTGAGAAGAATCTCGTCGTCAGGGAATGGATGGTAACGTACTGGAGACCGCAAATGATGGAGAGTGGACCTGGGAATAAGCTGTATCATACGAAATATGAAAAATGGATCGAGGAATGTGATGTTCTATATCTCCATATCATAATCAGACGCTTGATTATTGAAAGTGGTTTCATCGAGGAATCCTTGAAGAAGAAGTTGTTGGTTGAACAAGAGGATGGCACATCTGCAATTCGCAAGTTCGAGCTGGATACCATCAAAGACCATCCATCTGGATAGAATCTTTGTGTTTGGTTTGGTCTACATGAATGATATTTCTTGTTACTGCGCGGAAGACTCCTGGTGATGGCCAGAAAGATGTATCACAAAGGCGATGCTGACAGTTAGATTTATGAAAGATGCGGCACAGTTGACTACATTACAAAACAAATCTACATCTATGTCCTTTGCACAGCATAATATGTTTAATATAGTATTGAGATTGTTAGTGACAGGATGAAAGTGAATATCAACTGTAAAATTCCCAACAAAGTCCGAGCTGCTGGATCCAATACACAAATTCATTATTATACCTATTTAAAGATTGAAAATTTCTCGAGTTTTCATCTTACCCTCCACAACCTCAAACACAGATCACACAACAAAAATTGAGCTTTCAGGTCACATCTACAGAAAACATATTTAGGTCGTCAATAAGGCATCTTTCTCAGTGCAATATCAACTTTTACCTTCAAGTCATCAAATCTATTATACAAGATGGCACGTACAGCCGCCGGACGTGGAGTGATCGCTTCTGGTATGTGGCACCCCTCAAACAAAAGTAAAAATACTAACAAACCAACCAGCCGCAAAACTCCAAATCGACGAACTTGAATATGTCATCGCGCATCTCATTGCCACCCGCAATCTCGACATCTCCAGCATCCGCCAAAGATCCGAACGCATGCAAGCAGAAATGGTCGCGCGACAAGAAGAGAGACAAACCACCATGAGCCGAATTGTCGCGGCGCTGCGTCTTCTTCCCGGATATGTATTTCGCCAACTCGTTTTATGTATTCTGCAAAATAATCCTTTGAATCAGCAATTGCTGGTGGAGAATTGGGAGCAACAATTCAATGATCTGGATACCGAGTTTGAGGGGGATCCGGTCTTGGTTGATGCGCTTGCGTTGTTTGCCTATATGAATGCGAAATCTTCGTTGACTCTCAGATTGATCATTTCGTTTATGGCGGGGAATGATAGTACGCTTCGTGGGTATTTGAAGAGGACCCTGTTGATCACGAAAGAGGATGGAAGTCTTGAGATCAGAACTTTTGATCCGTTTGAGAGAGCGCCATCTCCTGTAGTTGAGTTGGCACCGAGAATTCCTAGGATGTTCTTGCAGGAACCTTCTGAACATCCTGTTATGGTGGATAACGAACAGTCGATGCGGGATACTTCGAGTGATTGGGAGATTGAGGAGAAGGTTTTTGTGCGAGACGCTTCTGATGATTCCTATGCCAGTGATACACCATCTTTTCGAGAAGAAGCTTTGCCGGAGTTTGCTGAGGTCTTTGATCTCGGTGATGAGGCTTCTTTGAGGGATACTTCGAACGATGGGAATGTGGAGGAGACGGTGTCTGTGCGAGAGACTTCTGTTTCTGAGGACTCGTGTGTCAGTGACACGACACATTTGCAAGAAGAAGAAACTTCAGATTTTGTTGAGGACGCATCGGAGCTCAGTGATGGGTCTTCTCTGGGAAGTACTCCTTTAAGAGAACCTTACGAAGTGACGGATATCAGTGGCTGGACGGATGGACAGGAAGCTAGGTTTCGAGCAAATTAGAATTTGGGGGCTCTGTGAGGTGCAGAGTATATTTGTGGGAGTATTTTATGATCACGAGAGGAGATACCTGAATCCGAGATGGATAATAATAGAGTTGGTAGCATAGAGATGGAGTATAGGTTAACGTTAATTGTAGATTCTGTATCATGATGCTTGTATCTTTTGTATTCCTGATGTTCATGCTGAAATTTTGTGTGCAAGAAACTGACAAGAGTAGAGTGAATATCGAGAGCAGAAAAATGCTTGAATGAGGTTCAATCCCTTGAAGGGGATTAAAAACTTTATGATACCCTCAAATTGGGCTGAAAGACACATTGGTGCATGAATCCTTCTAAATCTAGGAGTTATACTAGGAGCATGCACGAGAGACTTCTCCGGGTTTGCTCAGGAAGATGATGCTATGGCAAATAAGGCAAGTAGATTGAGAGCAAGTAACCATTGGAGACTCCTAATTTTATATCCAACATCTGTCGCATAAAAGCCCAGCTCTATCAGTGGTAGCGTAGAAGTGAAGTTGTAAGTTGTCTCCCATGAAGTAGATTGAACGCTCTTTTGAGACTTGTCAGAAGTGCAACAGAACTTCTACCATAATTCATTGATCATGCCTCCACAAACCCATTTAAGTAACTCATCTCACATCCATCCATCCATCCATCCATCCATCATCATTCACCAAATCTCCACCTTATCCCCCAAAATACCTATTCATCCCATTCACTGTCATCCCATCTATCATCTCATCTCATCTCACCATCTCCATTCACCTTCACGCCCCACTTCCAGTCCACCCATCCACTTCCATCCACAAAACCCCAAAGCAAAAAAATACCTCCTCCCATTCTTTTAATAACAACTCTCCACCTCAGAACCAAAAATAGCAAAAGTTCAGCCTATTGGCTTAATCTCCCAATGCGTTCCACTATCAACGTGGACCATTGTACCTATTCGCATCATTCCAATATTAAGCAATATTCAATACCACTCCGCCAAAGGTGATGATGTTTTTGGATACTGGAGGGAGAAACTTTCGATTTATATCTTACGGATTGATGTTCGGGTGGTAGGTGGATGAAAGATGGGTGAGATGAAGCAAGGGTACATTATGAGTATGAGATGGATGATTTGCTGTTTCAGAATTGTAGAGTTGGCTTTGCGGAGATGAAGGAGCATTTGAAGGTGTATTTAAGGGGACGATGGTTGGAACTGGTCGTTCTCACGTATCTCGGATTTATATATGTAGCTACTGCAACTAGCTATCCGCCAGTGAAGGGTAAAAATCAAACAAAGAGACTGCGATCATGATAAATCGGGAGGCACTGACCCACGATAATATCTTCAAGGATTGAAGAATGCACGTGGATCAACTGGAAAAGAAACTTGAGTGATTGGTGTGTTCCTAGAACTAGGTAGGTAAACAACCTTAGGAAAATGGGAAAAATATGTCTAGGAATTGATTCCTCTCGCTTCGGACTACCTCGAGTGATAATCTCCTCTTTAATGGTTGCGAATAACTTCACATCTACCAATTTGGGATTGTTTCTATTGCAATCGCTTTAGCCTGGTCTAAGACCTTTACAGATTTCATATGGTACACTGCTCACTCATCAACTATCACATCATGCATGACTCTATTTGATACCTCACAGTTGGACTCCGAGAAATACTCGGGTTTCAATAACTACCTCCATCAATAAAGAAAACCTACCTATCCACCTCGACTCTCAATCACCTCATCCCCCACAATCTCCCCCATCACGTTAGACCTCCACCTCTCGACCTCATGAATCCGACCTCCGACTATCTCCCTTACGGCCGCATCTACGTAGTCCCTTCCCACTCTTATCTCCCATCTCATCTCAACAAAGAAGCATCTCTTTCCCCTGATTCTGAAATTCCAGATCCATCGCACACGCGCACATTACGCTCTATGTCCGACTCCAAAGTTTCCGTCTGACGAGCTCGTCTGACATGAATCTAGAATTGATACAAAGAAGTAGTGGAAACTTGCTGCTTTACCACTTTGAAAACAATGATCAGGAACGTTCGGGAATAAGAGGACAAAGGGATCTTAGATACTTGCTGCTTTATCAGGGAGTTTAAAGGAACCAAGTCGAGGTAATTTATGACGGAAGAACGGATAGAGTGGTGAAAGAGCTGCGGTGAGCTGGTCGCGGAATTACATGATAAAGTCCGAGGTACCGAGGGTTTGAGAAGAAAGGAATTCAAGAGGTAGAAAGAAAGGAGCCTCGAGGCTTACAAGATGAAGAAGAGGAAGAAATAAAGAAAGAAGCGAGGAACAGAGGTCATGAAGTATGATTCGATCATTCGGGACAGAATCCGAGCCTGTGAACAGATTTGCTTGATGTTGGAATAATGGAACGGTGTATGTGTGAAGGGGATGAGAATAGATAAAGGCCGGGGAAACCGATATTGGTTTGTGCAAGTGATGTTGTGGATGGGATAAGTATGGAAATTGAATGTAGACTGAAATGTAGGTTATGGAGAAATGGAATGAGTGGGTTAGATGAAACTAGAGCTAGAGAGTGACTTTTGAACTAATAATATGCATTATGATTTGTAAATGACGCAATGCAAGAAATTAGATCATTTCGCGGAAAACTATAAGAATGAACAAAGGATGATGGAATGTTTAATGGAAGACGGATAGTAAATATAAAAGCCATCACGTGAGTAAATTATTAGAGGGAACTTGTGCAACTAACATCTGGATGGAATGCATCCCGAACCTCGTGGAAAATGGGAAAATAGAAGTAATGACCCCTTATAATCAAAATCGAAAAGCTTTTCAAACATCGCTGCGGAAAAGGAGGGAGAGAACCGGTGAGTCCTACAATCGTGATAACAGTAATAGAGTGCAAGTTGCAATGTAATCTTACCATCAGGGGAAAATGAAAATGAGGTACCTCACCCATTGAACTGATCTACCTGGTACTGCAATGAACTGCTAGCGAGAGAAGCCGACCCACATACACCATCATGGTAGAAGCTCCAGTAGCATTAGAATCGGTCACTCGCGCCCTATCATGCCATAGTCCACAAAACATCATCATAGAACCTAACAACAAACGCCCTAATGTTGCACGTCTCAAAATACTGGCGACCTCTTCAGAAGATCAAAGCTCCATTCAATAAGTGGCAGTCAAATACTGCGATGATTTATTCTGAGACTTATGGAAAAGTGGGGTATAATGTCAAGTGATGTAAAAATGACAATGGCTGCATAGTCGGCCGGCTGGTCTCGATGATGGTCGGAAGGCTTTTAATAGTTTTACGGACTTTCGTGACGAAAAGCTTTAGTTTAAAGCCTGTGAACTATGAGGTATATTACTGCGATTTATTATGGAATTTAAATATCAGATTGTATGTGTTAAGAAAATAATATTGTTTGATGCTCTGAACAAAATACGAGAGATTTGAAAAGACCAATTAGACGCACACGGTTTTCCTAGTGATCAACTTTCCCCAGAAATCCTATTTCCAAACAAATTAGCAGATACCGAAAGACTCTTTCTTTCAAAGAAACACAATTTTGCACATCTGAAAAGGCCAGTGACCTTCTAATAACCAGTTCATGACTCCTTACTAAAAATCCATCAACATCAGTGCCCATCATCGCCCAAAGTAATACACACGGAATACAAAGAATTTCCTTTAAAAATGGAACAGGTCGCATATAAGGCTTCAGCTCAATCCCACTTACGGTCTCTAAATGGGCCGTGTAATCACATAATTCAACACTACGGGTTCAAAATGAACTGAGAATTCGCAGATCTTATTCGCGGCGCTTACATCGCGCTCATATCCGAGATCGTCACAATTTTTCTGTCTACCAAGCTCGATGACAGATGTTGCCTCATTAACAGTCGGGCTTTTTCGAGATAGTGATTGAGGAAAGGAATTATTTTTAGATTCTTGTGATGTAGGATTTGATACCCGGTTGAGTGGGTGGGAGTTACCGCCACAGCCACCATAAAGGTTATTTCGACGGCCTTCTTGGCAATTTTAATTTAGATATTTTGTTTTTATTGATGAGCAGAGTAATTATACGGAGAAAGGAAATGAGAGGCGGTCGGGGGCCTTTTAAGATATGCAACAATCATTTACATTGCTTGATCTAGCTTGGGTAGCCAATGCAAGAGAACATTTGTTGCATGTCGTAGCATAGTCATTTTCCGTTCTCGAAGTACAAGTGTAATTTTATATTAGAGTAAAATTCTAACGTGGCGAGTGGAGTGCAGTAGAGATGTGACAGGCTAGTGAAGGTCAGTAGCCTTTGAGATATGCAACATTGTATTTTTTTTACCGATCACTCGAGTCGTTGATGAAGCCATCCATAGATCAAACACTGGATGACTCGACTATGATCTGATTGCCAATTTCTGATCGTTGACATGATTCCATACCGTGCGTTCGATTTAATCATTCAATATCAATTGAATATTACATGATCAGCATTTGGATTTCTAGACGAGATGAATCCACTTGTGAACTTATTTCGAACAATCACGACAATGAAAAGTTTGTTGGATAACCATATCGACCGGGCATAAAATCTTGCGGCAATGGAACACTTTCCAGATGCATATGAAAAGATAAAAGATGCACATTTTGACCAGCACACTGTGATTCAACGCGCCACTGATACTTCCAGAATGATTCGTACTATAGTATGATTAGCCAGCTCCATGGATCCCAGATTTTGCTTCTCCATATACACGTGCCTCTATACTTAGAAAGCAGCTGCTCCGACTGTTGCACGTCTCAAAAGGCCGCCGACCTTTTGAATCCCCATTTCCTATATCATGAACAACTTAGGGCTCAGTCATAGTAATAGATCAACCTAGCCTCAATTGCGGCCCCAAGCAAATTAATTTGGTACCCGAATATTTCAGTCACTTAAACGGCCTCAATTTCCTTTTTACTGGCTTTCAGCTTACCAAAACGATCGGTTCTGATCAGATGTGTAGCGACTTGCTCAAACCTTTTTCACCAAGTATATCTAAACATCCACAATTATCAACGTCTGAAAGCGTGAGGAAGTGATCTTCGAAGTCTCAGCGGCACTAGGATAAATCTTTTAGGTGGTGCTGTGGTTTGACCAAATATTTGGCCACCCATTGGAAGAAGCCACCAAATTCACCAGGAATTAAGATTACTTGAGCGAGACTTGTGGTGGTGGACATACGGTGCTGGGTATTGTGGGCAAAATACGAAGGTGCAAAATAAGAGATCGTTGGACAAAAATATAAAGCTGGTCGCAATGGGACAAGAATGAAAAAGAAAGCCTGAGTTATGGAAAAGGTGTGGCAAGCTAGACGTGATGGTTATCAATTGGTATTCGATATTGAGTCAGAGGATAGAGGCTTTGAGATGTGTAACAATAAACTCTCTTTGGTCTCTTGTACTGTTCCCACCGAGTCTTGATACCCCTTGAAACATACACGGAGATTTGAAAAGGATGATGAACATGAAATAATCAAACGCTTTCTCACGAGAGTACCTTTTGGAACACTAATCTCACTTTTTTTTGTGACTATAGTATGTCCAATTGCCCGTATTACTGATGTTTCAGTTGAACGTTATTAGAATGCATCAAGATATACTCAATTTTAAGAATTTGTAAAATCTAGAGCATCACAAAACTCAGTCATCTCTTCAAGAGAATTAGAATCGATAAGATCATACTTTAATTGATCTACATTAACTAAAATCACACAGTGGGTGAAGACTGGCCTTGCTGTATCGCAAAAGATATTCAAGGCAAACAAACCAGCAAATCAAATGAAGTCAAAATGAGGGAACACCACCAAAGATATCGGTGTAAGTATGTACTGATGTAGTAAAGTAAAGATTTTCTCATCCGAGCTATCACATGCAGAGTATCCTGAAATTGATAATTTGTAATACTGAAGTGCTCTTAGTTGAATGTCGCCTTTGACACGTCGGTAATTCTTGTCATCACCAAAATCATGAGAAATTTTTTTGCGACATGAGCCTCGAGATATGACACAAACTCACCTCGAGACTTCTACTAGGTAGTCGCCGTGCGCGAGAGATCTGCATATCTTCGGAGCGCAATTCTGACATTTCATTGTTGAGATGGATCGAGACCTCGGGAGAGACCTATTGTGTCCACTTACAAATCTTATCACGTACCAAACGACGATAGACAGAAAACTGATGGCAGATAGGAGCCTGGAAATGAGAGTAGGAAAGGCCACAGACCTTTTCAAGATATGCAACGATCTGTCTTTCCCCAAGAGCATTAGGCAGGTATTATGTGTGGCATTCTGAGAGCCTTTTAAGCACTTGTCATCGCGCCTCCACGAAGACCTCGCCCATAACCGCATGGCCCCACTACCAAATCAGAATAAAGATTTCATGCCCAACTCATTGTCCATAGAATAGAGATGTGGCCGGGGCCATCTGAGATGTGTACCAAAACTTCAAAAATCTAAAGGTGGGCGAGGACGATTTGCTTTTAGCTTTCAATATACGCCTTGTCCCCACAACAGCCGTGATTCCTTCAATATGAAGTCTCTAAGTGGACCCCTCAGACGAGTATATTGATGCGAGGAGGTCACAGACCACTTGAGATGTGCAACAAATTACATCCTCTTCTCTCGGGGGTTGCTTCCTTTTTCGTGGAAGTGTCATCTATGTTGTCTCGTTGATTTAGTGTTTCAGTGATGGCCCATTTTGAAAGTCAAAGAGTAAGAAATTGGCTCGTAAACGGAGCTCATTCAACTGGAAATGTCTTCCCCTTTCTTTCAGGTCGCCGATTAAGAGATGCAACAAAACCAGATGCCATTGAAAAGAGGTGGATAGTATGTTTCTCCTAGCTCTGACACGCGGTACCGCTTCGGCCTCAATCGCACTCGCCTTTGTACCGGAGGATCCTGTTCTTGAACTCTGTACCAAAGGCCATCGCTGACCTGGCATAGGTGGAAGAATTAATCGAATCGCCGACTAAGAGATGCAACAAAACTTGCCATTCATTCAACTCCTGGTCGTCCCTTATCCATAGCAAGAAGTATCATGACTCGTGAGGTTGATGGTAATGATTAAATGGAGTCGTAGATTGAACTTTCATTCTACCAAGTGGATACTCGGCGACCTTTATGATAGGCCATGTGATATTAATTCAGAAGTGAGAAGAAGTTTTCAGGTCGCCGACCTTTTCAGATCTGCAACAAAACTCTGTCATGACGGTTTGGCGGTATCATCTAGCTCACATCCACTTAGCACCGGATCTCGGTACATCTCACTAAATCCCGTGAATGTCCCATCAAGTTTACCCTTGTCGCCGACATCAATCCTATGCAAGGAATAACCAGGTCGCCGACCTTTTCAGACGTGCAACAAATCCCATTCTTACCTTTAAGCAATCAACGTTTAACTTCTTCAAGATGAAGGATCCGTGAGAATGTCTTGGACTATCGTAAATATCGGCTGATCACCGAGATCAGACTTGTATCTTTTCCGGAAGTTTCTCCGAAGCGAAGGAGCGGTCGCCGACAAGGTCAACACAAATTTGAGTACCATTGGATGAGATTTGTCGACGCCAAGTCTCTGTTTCTGTTTGCGTCTCGCCTTAAGGAATCAACATGGCTCTTCGGCGTTCTACGGGGAACACAGTACGGAGTAAACGATCTTCTGCAGCCTCCCGAAAGTGACAGGTATCCACTATTCTTGTCACCCGTGAAACCTTGGAACCCTTTTTGACCGTAGGTATCAGCCACTACATTCAAGCCACACTTTCTGCATGAAAACTTCCCGTGGACCAACTCGCTGTTCCTCCCAACTACCTCCAGCTACCTCAATCGCTCTGATACCTTTGAGCAACTCTCCTCTTTTCCATAAACGCTCCCCATGTTGCCACATCATCACGACCCCATTCACGACCATAACCCATAGTATCTCAATAATACCCAATGATTAAATTGATGCGACCTCCGAAGCGGCCTTTTTTTTTCTATAGCGTGATATCCTTGCCGAGTGGACCTCGGGAGCTACAGGTGTCATGTCTTACAATTTTCCCGATAATGAGGTCGGCGGCCTTTGAAGATATGCAACATTCCCTACGATGGACATTACTTAGAGTGAGTAAGCCGGGGTTCAACGAGCGGTAAAACAAACTGTGCTCGGGGGTAAGAGGGAATGGTAATAAGTCAATTAAGAGATCTTTCCCGCAACCCTTGAAGCTACCGTGTTTACTGTCTTCTATCTTTAGATCTTCTTTCGCATTCGCTTCCATACCCTCACATTTTCCAAGTGTGTTCGCTCACGAAATACCTTGCCAGTGCAAGGCGAGGGTCAAGGCCATCTGAGATATGCAACAATCGCGGGTTTCCTACTCTTCATCTGTTGTGATAGGCGCAACTGTTTTCAATAGTCTGTTGAGGCCTCTCGCTCAAGGTGGTCGCATTCGAGGCCGGAGTGGAGAAACTCTTCTGGCACTCCATGTTGATGCCCAATGGTAATCAGTTCCTAGCGTAGTGTCCATCTAAGATAATTCTTACCTGCATAATCTCTTCTGATTTACTCCACCCGAGAACATGGCTTGACCGAGGGCGACCCAAATGAGATGTGCAACAAAGTCGATGTTTGCGTCTCACAGACTTGGCTGGGGTGTTTGTGTAGTGCTAGCAAGCGTTTCCCTTAACCCAGACCCCTTTTTATCTGTGTGGGCTAGACGCTAGCAATCAATGGCTTCTTGAGCTGGACATCTACTTGCTCTCACACTTTATCTCTGAGCAGATAGTGAGGTGGTAAACATACATTCCTACAAATCCGAGTCTCAATAGATTACATATTCACTTTGATGGAAAATATGCCCCGCAATCCCGAGTACAAAAATATGAGAAAGAGGATTGAACATACACTACTATCGCTTCTTCGCCATCGATCGAAAAACGAAGACAGTCCGGGATTTGGGTAAATGGGCTTTGTGTCTCTAGTAGCCTATCAGTCCGTCAAATCAGGATACTAATCTCACGAAATGTGTTGAAAACTCATTAGAGACGGCTTATTATTTTTAGAGCAATTTATCAAGCATTCATGCAGAAATTTATGGTAACCCCTAATGCCTCTATCGGTAGTGTAACCTTAAGACGAAGTATAGCATAAGTTGTCTATTCGAAGGAAGGCAATGTGCTTTGATATTTGCGCAGCTTCCATAAGATCAGACGCCGCGACAGGAAGACCACTTCAAAGGCTCACAGTCGGTAATAGGCGAGACCAATAGCCCAGGTACCTAGTTGTTGACCGCAGTAATTCTGATAACATAGTGGCAAGAGCATTGCTTGCGATGGTATAGGTTGAAGTGAAGAGCAAACCTCATGGGTTCGTGGAAGATCATCAGTGCCAGTTGTCCAGGGAGAATTTCTGGCCCCAAGACCGACCGAATTGGTCTTCGGAGCCAGTGCCACAGAAGAATTACTCGGAACTGGAAATATTGACTTATCCCGTCCTTGGGCAAAAGAGTAACTGTGAGAGAGTGAGCCCCTGGAGCGGTAAAATCGCCCAAAATAGCTGCTGAAGAGATTTTGAATCCCGGAATGAAGCAAAAGTATCAACTGCTTTTGGAGCTATCAATGCATGTCCAAATGAGGCCGGCATGTCCATGAGTTGGTCACTGGAGTCGAGGTTTATACAGGGGATATAGACCTAATCACTTTCTGCGAAAGCAACAGATATAGTTCAGCCAACAACAAAGAGGAAATTCAAGAAATCCATGGTTCATCTTTCTTGCTGAGAGATTTATGAACAACAATTGGGGTGAACGGACCAAGGGCAATCTAACAGTGGAGAGGAATGATTGTGGTAATACGGATGTTTAGATTATAACAGCCTTCTATAGCAAAACTCGAGCGCAGAGACCTCAGTCATTCTTAGGTCACAATCTCTAATCTCTAAACAACTTGATATCAGTTGACTAAAATTCTTGGTTGTAAACCATACATCGACTTCAGCGTTTGTAGGATAGGGGCTGGAGCATGCTGGGATAAAAGTCAGTGTTTTAGAATAAGGGAATATACCTGTCAAGTTATGGTATACGATACCATTGCTTCAATGGTACAAAATAGGCTGTAGTGCGGTTTATGACCGGGCTTTCATCAAGATCCAGATGATCTCATCGACACACCGGAACCCAAAGCAAAACAGAAACCGAACTGGCGATACGCAACTACGATGTACCGACATATCAAGAAGATATTGCTTTATAGATTATTGTGCAGAGTCTCAAAGGT
The DNA here is from genome assembly GCF_014898465.1 of Botrytis porri. Taxonomy (NCBI): domain Eukaryota; kingdom Fungi; phylum Ascomycota; class Leotiomycetes; order Helotiales; family Sclerotiniaceae; genus Botrytis; species Botrytis porri. Next base: position 1,040,339 of record NW_024066081.1, on the reverse strand, counting down.
ATGACTAGGGTAGATATGAAACTTGACTTTCAGCTCTTATTGAGACCAGCGCTCTACAAAGCTTGGTTAAGAAACATAGCACTGCCTCGAATCACGTGATATGATCATATGGTAGTCATGCTGACCAGTCGCCCTGTAGAGCAGACAGATCAGAAGCATCGAGTAGAGTTGCTAACATGACATTCGAATCATCGTTAGACTAGTCTTATGTTTCACTCCCGAGGGAACATATGCATCGATATGTCAATATGCTGATGAGTATTTAGAATTACCTTCCCAAGCTACTTTCTGCGACTAAGGAATGAGAATACGAGGAGCTTCCTTTATGATCGATCCATCTGGATACCTCCAATTACCTTTCAAAAAAGTACAGCACTAGATGCATTCTGGAGAAGAAGGAGGAGATGACCGATGATGGTCTCGATATATGGTGTGTATTAATGTAACGTTGAATGCAGTCAACGTTAGAATAAGCAACATTCTTCAGATCTTCCAAAAACGGTACCTACCTACCGAAAGCCAAGCAAATCAGTTCAAGGATCAACCTTTAGTTCCGATTAGTCATAAAAAGCAAGTTCTTCCATCTTATCAAATAATCTGTTTGTCCCTCCAAAATTTATATTTTCGATACCAATAACTCATTTCAAGGCCTAGTATATACAAATTATTTCTGTCATATCCCCAGATTTTTACTAAATCATGCGATATGTCTCAAGATTTATCTGCCGGCGTGGTAAATGATCCAATATCGATTTCGTACGAACTCAGATCCAACCCTCACCATAATATTTCTGATCTAAATGCGACTACGGATACTAAAGAACAAGAAGCCACTACGGCTAAGATGAATTTGGAATCATCCACAACTCAAATGTTGGATAACGTATCCGCATCTGCACCAGATCCACAAGGGCTTAATGCTCCAGACGTTCATTCGCAATCATGCCTTGGCCTAGTCGAAGAATCTGCCGTTGATAACGAGTCAAAGTTGATAATCGATACGGCAACGGCAACAACAGGAGGGGCAGTGATTGCGGAAAATACCACTTCAGGTAGGACAACCGCTAATGTTTTAATCTTTGCATCATGTGAATACTCTGTAGTGGAAAGTACATTCTAATCATGCCTGCTTCCCAAATAGTCGTACCACCAATACCTACCGTACGACCACTCGAAAATATAAACGCCCCGACCGAAACCCAGCCCTCTACATCTGCGACCACTGCCACAACCACAATATCTCCTAATACTGAACAGCATTGTCAATCATCAAGAAACTCTATTATTATAGACCCACAGACTTCAAGCAGCAATCCTACTGCGGATCTCGCGAATACCCCGAATAAAGATATGAATGTCGTCAAAATCAAAGCAGCTCGTCGGAAAATGGCTCGCGTCAAGGCACATCCAAATGCCTTGACAGTCTATGAGGCTGAGCTGACAAGTAAGGACAGGGCGACTCAAAAAGAAGCAGTTCGGCAATACTTGGAGAAGAATGTGAAGCAGGACTGGACTTGGACCTGGCCAGCTGAAGAAAATGAACCTATGGATATAAAGGATGCATTGCTTAAGGAGCCTTCTTTGAATGAGCTCCAAGTTGCCAGTACGGATAGCCCTGCGTATAAGGAAGAGTGGCGAGAAAGAGACGAGTGGGAAAGCGATCCCACCGAGAGCGAGAGTGAAGATCCTAGTTCGCCCAAAGGGCCCGTCAATATCAATTCTCCAGACAGAGAGAGCCCTTTCAGGTTTGACAACCCTGATGGTGTAGGTCAGTTGGTCAAACAAAGAAGAGCTGCACGAAGACGCCGACACAAAAAGAAGCTTGCCGCGGAAATGGAATGGAACACAGGAGTACACTGTTATGTAGAAAGACGTGATGCATGGACTTGCGCCCGAAGTGTCCCTCCTCCATCTGGACGGGAACTCCAAGGCATCGAAAATTTACCAATTCATTCAAATGGAAATTCACGCAAACCTGTGGATGATTCATCAGACTCAGAAGGATGGGATACTGAAGTGCCAATTGCCAAATCTCTACTACCACCAGATAATGCAATGAGAGCAAGCATCACCCCTCAAGCTTACAGCACCATATACGACAAAGTTATCCTACAATCACTGACACCTAGTTGTCCTATCAATCTATCCGATGTCATACAGAGCTGCGTGCAAGGATGGAAACGGGATGGTGAATGGCCCCCTTCTTCATCTGTCCCTGAACCTGGTTTTGCGGCGAAGACAAAGCAAAGGAGGTTGAGCATGCTGAGCATGTTAGGGCTAAATGGACCCGAAGCGAAGCCAATTAGTCCTATGGCAGAAAAAAGTCCACAGACGCCAAGTTCAATCAAAAAGGGGTTACAAAAGTTCTGGAAACGCGGAGACAAAACCAAAGGTACGCCTGAGGGTGGGGCGGGAGCTTAGAATTTTGATACAGAAGAGCTACTGCATATATCCTATCAAATGGGTTTTAAGGGAATGGCATGGCATAGCATAACCTGGCGTTAATGAAGGGCACTCAGGGCGATATTCGGTATGAAGTTACGAAGGGCATGTTGAATAAGCGGATTTTATGAGGCATAATCACTGTTGGATCAGGTTGTCGGGCTAGCATCATTATTATGAGATTACCTCCGGACTATTAATATGATCATTATCTTCTAATATTTACTTTAGGAGCTTCAAGTCAATATCTTAGGCTTCCTCAGATTCGCCCTGCCTTCTTGCTCATGAAACTAATACCATGTTCCAAGCCTAACACAAATGCGCAGCTTTCTTCAAATAACAAACACAAACGTTCCAGCACAAATCACTTCACTCCCTGTATGAAAACTAAGATCTCCCACTTACAGCGCTTGTGTTTTATACGATTCACTCCTGCTACTTCTGCTACCCCTACTCCTACCACTATTCCCACTTTCATTCACACTCCGTTCAGCATTGGTATGTGAAAATGCATGATCTCATACCATATCTCGCAATTTGGGCTGTGGCGGTAGTTTGTTAAAACGCGGGAAGCTTCTGGGTTGTGGTAAAAGGGGAGGATGGGGGGGAGACCCAGAAGAAGGTGTGTTGTTTGATGTTGGGTGTTGATGGAAGAGGGAAGAGGGCAGTTGAGTATTTGTAATGGTATTTTCTTATAGGAATGCTATTGGGGGGAGTGAGCAGCTGAATTGTGCTGACTACTATGCTTTGGAGTCGGGGACGTTTTGTGGGAAGATGGGAAGCAAGTCCTGTTCACAGGTAGTCAAAGATGCGTGGAGGTAGACAAAAGAGACTTGCTGGGATTGAAACTGGGACTGGATTTGTTGATCTTTTTTTATAACTTTTTTATCGTACTCGAATGGATTTTCAATATGAGGATGATTCTGTTCTGAAGGTTCGATGGGTTGGGAGATTTGTTTCGTGAGCACTTGCTCCCGTCTCCCCCCTCTCTATCTATTTTCTTCTTCCTTTTCCCCTTTCTCTTGGATATATGCTTTCTAATCTCGATGTCTCCTGATCTTCCCCTTATCTTGTCCTTCTTTTCTCTCCCCTCTCGCAAATAAACTCCTCAACCAATGACATCTCATAACTCCCATCCGAGAGGCTTTATCTTTTTAATCAGACATGTGGAAGAGAGTCTTGATCATTGCAATAGATATCTTTACAATATACTTGATATCGAAATTATCCAGATATGCCGTCATACCCTGGACGAAAGTAGGTTCAAAAGCATCTTCTCTAAGCTCCCACAACTTAGGTTCCGGACTGGGCTGCGGAAGCAACACATCGGATTTAAAAGGACCTCGTTCCTCATCCATCTCTTCAGACTCTTCAACCCCCAGCTGGAGCTGTCGAGTCCAAAACGGACGGCCGGGAGGTTCCGTCAAGCGGGATTGGAGAGTCTCGTAAACATCAGTCAATAACTAGACGGCTCCTTCGTTTGTCCAATCGTACCCTATTCCAGGGTTTATCCGCATGCGAAATTCGAGATTTGATCCCCGAATATCTTTTTTTGGATCATCCATCAATCGCGCTTCGCCAATTTACTCAATCGATATCTTCTCGTGTAAAGTACTTTGAAGAAGTGCCCTAGAAATCCTAGATCGTTTGTCACACTGATATAAGCTTTCCATGCCGCTTTTCTGGCCTCTCTATTGACATGAAGGAGGGGGAACATGAGATATTTTCTTTTGAGGGTAGCTAGACGTCGGAGATGGTGAAGCTCGAAGGTATTCGACCAGTTGTGGGTAATCTCCTTTCTTACGATTCCACCCACCTCGTTATTGCTAAAAAAGATGGTAGTATCCTTAGCGTTGTTGGTATAGAAGATTTTTAGTGCTTCTACAGCGGCATTCTCCCAGATAACACGCTGTACTTCGGGTGGAAGTCCTGAGAAACTGTGGATGTTTTCTTTCTGCTTGGCCAGTGCATGAAAAGTTTGAATATATTCAATGGATAGGGTCGAGAGAAGGGGCTGATATATGAGTTTGAGGTACAATTACAGAATCTGGATAAACTTTGAGGATGTCTGATGATGAATGGTAATTGTGATAGCTGATGGTGATACATGAAGCTAGTGGATTTTTCTGACAATTTTGATGGTAAACTACCCAGGTAAGATACTGTTCAAGGTGTCATGAATCATTTTTCAAGCGGAGTGGTTGAAGCTAGTATCTAGTCAGTTACACCCAGTAGTGCAAATTTGGCATCTTGGATTTCATTACTGATTAGCGCTGACAAGTTTTAGTCTTGAATTTGGGTTTGCCTTGAAGGAAAGAGCCGCCGATGATTTGGATGTTAGTTGGGACTGGAAAGTCACTTCCTCGAGAAGCTCACACGAGGTTTCAGCAACTCAAAAAGATTTTCCATGTCGACATTCTGAGCGGTCTAAAGTCCAACAGGTGGCTGATCGGACTTGACCAGCAGGCAGTCTTATCTACACTTGTTCTTTCATTCTTTCGAAGCAGGCTTGAGGCAAAGCAAAGATAGCATTTGCAGCGTGCCAGGGACGATGGTTACAAAGTAAAGTCACAAACTTATTGACCAAATGACATACTTCAATCCTCTCATAGCAGTACAACTGTACACCTTTCCAGGGCAAGGCTAAACGCAGGCATGGAAAGACGCAGAGCGACACGGCAGTTTCACATACACAAGCTCCAAAATTTACCCATTTAATTGAGACAACTAACAATTCTTGAGTCACGAGCGTAGCAATCACAGAATCTGTCACTGTCAGGCCAAATCTTTATTAGATTCATTGATTCTTTCGTACCACTGTGAGACTGAACAACCACCACCGCACACACAATGAGTATTACTATTAACCCCTGAGTCTTCTTATCCGTGTAAATCAGTGTAAAAGGAGCAAACTTATCCGACAAATCTGCAGCCATCTAATCACCATCGTCAGTATTCTCAGCCTTTGCCCCATCTCGAACGTTCATCTCATCTCACTCTGCCATCTCGTCTAATAAATCTTCTGCAAGTCTTTTATCGATTTCATTCGCTGTGCTTTCAGAGCTCATCTCATCCCACTCTGCCACCCCCTCTTATAAATCCTGTGCAAGTCTTTTATCGATTTCTCTCTCTGTGTTTCCAGAGTTATTCTCATCTATAAAATTTATCAGGCAATATTCTTCATTGACGTTCATCGACGGGGACTAGACTTACCAATAGATTCACCAACACAATCTCCGTCACTCAAAGTGTATTCATAAAGAATTGGCAGTGACTGCTTATCTCTTGCCGTCTTGAACGAACGGTGAAATTTTGGATCCCAAAGCCTGGGTCTCAACTCTTCCACTGGGACTATATCCGTCACCATCCTCTTCAATGCCCCATACTCGTCGAAGATGTACTCAACTTCTAGCTCTCTTTTCATACAATCAATGCATCTTCTGTCATCAAAACCCCCACCCCCCGAACATTTCATTGAGTTTTTTGACCTCGTTCCAGAGGTCTACGTACTCCAGTTCAAGAGGATTGTGGATATTGTACGTTGAGCTATCGAATAAAGGTTTGGATACTTTGATACAACCTTCAACGACCGCCTTCTTTTTCATCACTGAGCTTCTCCGAATTTCGAAGTGTTTTTAACGACTTGAGTGGATCGCTTCCCTCCAAGATTCTATCGTTGAAATGGCCATCTTTGAAATCGGCAACGGACGGGGTTTATACCACAGAAAATAGTCTTTTGAAGGGCATCCTTCCAAAAACAAGAGATCTCTTTAGGACTTCTGTGCGACATAGTGGGAAAGTCTGGCGAGAAACTATTAAATTGCAAGAACAGTTGTATGCTGCGCAAAGATAGTGATGTTGACAAAGAATCATGAGAGCTTAGAAAGGATGACTTACAGTTGATCTAAATACACGTGTCTAGTACTATCAGCATGAAATGATATCAGAGTGATAAGCCATAGTGGCGAATCAAATATAGTGTCAAGTGCAGCCTCGTCATCTAGCTTTCCGTGAAACAATTTTGGGGCCTGTTTCTTTCTGTTTGTCTGCATGTGCATGTGTTCTGTTTTTCTTCAGATTTGAGATAAAGGTCGCATGATATAAAGAAGCTACTGACTTAAGTCATACTGATCGAAGAGTGATATAAAGATCGAGAAACTTCCTTATGGGCCCGCAAAATTGTCTCAATTTCTTCGAGTTTTTAACTACAACAGCAAAGTAAAGCTGCCTAAATCGTGATTCGTGCAACCTCTCAACTTTTTCTCGTGAAGCAGAACTACCTGATAGTCATCTCCTTTCATCCATGATTGCTTTTTTTGTTTCGTTTGGTTTTCTGAAGCAATTCAAATGCAGAGATTGATCAGTTCCAAGATAGCACAGGAAGCACAACATATGCAGTCAATCAAGTCGCCATTGTTATGTTCATTTCCAAATGATCCGATTGGATTGTTCTTCATATTCCATAGCACTTCTTCATCGACGTGCCAGGAACAGACGGAACATGCTCGTTATCATTATACCACGTATCCTGAATCCTACAACATGAATGGTCACTTCCAGAAAAAGGAATGATCCCAAGTGAGAACTAGATGCGAGCTGCATTGGAATTACCTCTAGTTTGATATGATATCATCTGCTAATGTCATGTTGGTATTAGTAGAAGGCTATACACTGAGTTCAGAACTTCAAGTATGTTCAAAATAAACTAGCCTGTATACAATGAGACAAACATGAACCCCAAAAACCACCCATGTCGAATTTATATTTGTCAATCTTGCATTATTTCTGCACCCCAACGGCGTAATCGGCACTCAAGGCGAAGCTAGGAGTTTGCACAATTAATTTCATCGTTGAAACATCTGCCGCGGTAGTCCGCGAATCTAATCTTACATGTAAATCCCCCCAGGCTGATCCTGCATGTCATATTATCATGCAGTGGCTTATCTTGAGCTTACGCGACGAGTAATTCAGGGGGATTGCTGCTAAATCGAGTTACGTATGAAATCAGTACGATGTGGTTACACGCGGCTAAGTCTTTATGGGGGCCACTCCTCTAACCGAGACGGTCAACCGCCTATGTTGTTATCCGCAATTAATTTTTGGAATGAACGCTTTCCTTCAGAAAATCTTCAACATGAAAAGAAAGAGTTAAGAAATGCCGCCGCGGAAGCAGCACAGACGCGTTAGCGCATTCCCCGCGATAGAAGAATATGGAGAAAGTACGCCGACTTCGTCAGTTCCAAGTCCACCCGTAAGAGGTTTGAGGAGAACTACTTTTGTGGAAATATGGCCGAAAAATTTATGTGAAATTCCCTGATTCTGAAGGTTTACTAACAGATTTTGTAGAATGGTCCCACCGAAGTAATTCGAGGAAAGATACCAGAAGATCAAGTTCCTAGCTGGCTTGAACAAAATGGTGATGTGGATTTATCCATTTGAATTACTTATGTTCTGACGTTTTTATAGATGCTTTTGCTCATACAAATAATGAGACATCAAAAATGGGTGCTCTAAGACTGCTGTTTGTGATCTACTCAATCACATTAAGCGTGACTTTATAATCTTGACGCTCGAACTAATCAAAGAACAACAGATTTACAAATAGAGCTTTGAATTCCGATAAAAAAGCTGTTGGGATGACTTTCGGTGATAATACTCTTCAAGTGATTATGAATCGCCTTCAACTTCCAGCGGCGTTTTCTCAGATGTTGGCGCCGGATCAAATTGAACCTCCACGATTCTCTCACAACACTTTATTTGATACCCATGGAAATCATTTGGGCTTGGGTACGTCTTGATTGAGACTCCCGAACTCACTACTTGTCACTAACATAAGCTCACCATTGTCAGCATTCGCAATTCACTTCCATCGTTGGCGTCTTGAATCCATCACTCTTGGTCTATCTTACAACCAGAATACCAAAGTAACCACTGCACTTCTCCTAGAGAACTCCAAAGATCCAACCCATGAGTCGTTTATCCACTACATCCTATTACAATCCACATACCTTACCCATCCGCTCTTCCTTCCTCTAATTCTCGCTGAGCTAATGCTCGACACTCACCGCACGCAATTAGATCGAACCACATCCTGCCTCCGAAACCTGGAATCCGCAATCGGAATCCACGATCATGATTACCATTCCGCCTCATCTCCTTCATACCGCACACCCGATAGATCGCCCCTCCCAGACTTCCCCTTCATCTCTCGCTCGCTAAATGGAGAATCCATTCGTCTAGCCCTCTACGAAGTAAAAGTAAGATCCAACATTCATCTGCTGCAAACCATTCTCCGCGGTCCCTATTTCACAACTCTTCTCCCGATGAATCGACGCATGGTCTAGATGGAACAAGCCAACATCGCCCTCCGAGAAAAATGCGAATTCCTTCTCGGCTGGAACGTCGAATTATCCTCTCGCATCACTGGACAGAGACGAATCGTGAAAATCCAAATAGGTAGCGTGCAAAATTTGCTTATGCAACGGGAATCGAAAATTACTACTTCGATGATGGAGGCTCGGAAAGGTGATGCAAATGCGATTAAGACGGTTGCGTTTCTATTAATGGCGTTTTTACCGGGTGCGTATGTTGCGGTATTGTTTAGTGGATCGATGTTTGATTGGCAGGCGGAACGTATGGGTGGTGTTTTGAGTGAGTGGTTTTGGTTGTATTGGGCGGTTGCGGGGCCGCTTACGGCGGGGGTATTGGGGACTTGGATTTGGTGGTGTAAGCCTTGGCTGTGAGGTATCTTGAAAGAAGATGTGACTGCTTTGTTTCAATATTGATGATAGTTGAGATTGTTTTATTCGGTGTTAACTTGGGGAAGTTGTGCAGTTCTTTTCTTTTTAAAGAATGCCGTGGAAAAGCAAGTAGGCAGAGTGCCTAGAATGGAAATTTTTCTTGTGTGTATACTCGCTATTATTTCACGGGTTGCCATTTGGCGATTGTCCTATAATCAGTATCAAAATAGAGGACTTTCAAGCTTTTCAATCAATAGATTTTGTTTTTCACCGCGAATGGCGTATTTGAGTGTTTTCATTGCCAATATCACTATCACTGCAGCACCGTTATGACCGCAAGCAAGGTCCGAATCTCTCAAACATGAGAACAAACTTGAGTGGATATTTCGAACAACTACAACTGACATTTCGCAGGGCACACGTGTTGAAAATACGCCCAAGATAGAATCCGCAGTATTTCTCAAGGTTCATCTCATCTTCCGTGTAAGTAAAATAGAAGAAATGAAAGATTCAGTTCTTGCGCTCAAATGAGATGCGACGAGTATGGATTTTTTGTAGGGTGTATGCTCTTTGCCGTATCGGTTGTGAGAAGCAAGGTGTTCGGCCAGATTCATAAATTTCTGTTTCCTACTTAGGTGATAGGGTTATTCTTGTTTCAATTTCAAGCTTTTCTTTCTTGCTTTGTTGCATTCTGTTTTATTTTTCTGTGATTGTCTGGAAGTACAGCAACTACTCCATTAATCAGAAGTAGGCAAGATTGCATTAGACTCTGATTGTTCTGCCATACAAATTGGAAACTTACCTTTGTGTTTGTGCTCTTTAGCTTATACTGTGGGACTCATGGCTAATATCTTGAACCAATGAAGATTTTTGTCTTTCATTACTATTAAATTGCATTTAGACAACTAAAATGGATTGGGACATTCGAGCCTCAATGTCTAATCATTACCCGGGCCTTACTCATCTCCTTTCAAATGTAGCTGAATGGGATGAAAGCTCTAAACTACTTGTCCACTGGAATCTCCAATCTCCAAAATCTACTATTGGTAAGTATAGGCTCATGGCCATGACCAATATTGCTCACATACTTGACGGTCTTGACCAGATGTCTTATGAAATGATGCATGGCGTGGTTATGAGTTCGAATTGGGCCATCTTACCATATTGAGATGAAATTGGCAATATCTAACTTATCTGCAGCAGCTGCTACCGCTACTGCTACTGCTACTGCCACACAAATCTGACTATGAAATAATAACTAAAATCGAGTAAATCGGTAACTGTAAAGCTCAATTGGAGGCTGGAGTACGGAAGTAGTAAGCTAGGGCAGTACTATGACACTCTCCACGATTCTTAAGTTGATACAAGGTAGTAGAGTTCAAAGGCTAGCATGCACCAGTACTGAAAGAATAATATGTAGCAATGATGGTCCAGTAGCCTGCGCTAAATTTCAAAGCGCTATAGAGTAGCATCTTTCCAAAACCTGAAGTTCGAATACTGTAATGCACATCGAGCGATTCTCTACATCAAAGAGATAAGTGTGCATTGATGAGGACTCTGGATGGGTGGGCAAAACAATCCAAGGAAAAATCATAATTCTACACTTGATGAACTGTTGGTGATCGTAAATTTCCTGAAAATAGTGAATTTTTCTTAGTTCAGTGTTCGAACTAATTTGTCTTACCATGTGACATCAAAATTTGAATGTATATTTTATGTGCGGTTTGTTCAACCCTCGACCCTCGCACTTCCACCTCCACAATTTTTTTCAACAATCTCAAATCAATGACAAAATGAACAACTCATCAGGCAGCTCATTACGCAAGAGGAAGAATTCCGATGTCAGCGAAGACACATCGTCAACTCAAAGTAAAGTAATCAAGCTTGAGAATTCCGATAATGTCGAAGAGCGCGTCGAGGATAATCATGCCGAAGCTACCATGACGCCTTCAGTCAAGTCTGAAAGATCAACTGTTGAAGTAGAGGAGTTCGATGCGCGATCGCATATTTCGGAACTTTATAGATTTATCATCAGTGAGCGTGCACTTGGCCGTAAGTGCATGACTGACATTTTTCATCCCTAGCCATGGCTGACTAGAATTTGATTTAGGTGCCCCTATGAACATTCAAAGACTTATTAATATAGATTCCGCGTCCAGAAACTTCTATGCGTCGTCTATACGTGATTGGATTGACCAGGAGCACAACGATTTTTTGGAGCGATATAGGACCAAACCAGATAGCAGAACAAATTTCAAAGGAACTCGGAAATACCTTGCGGACATCGGCAGACTTTCACGCATGTCTCGTGGGCTTTCTCTCGCATTCGAGCTTGCACTCTATCTTTGCGAGCACTCATACTTGGCACCAGACAATGGCAAAATTCCACGTACAAGCCGAGTCGCCTGCGGCCCATGCGACTCTCTAGTACATAAACTCTGCTTGAGAATGAAAACCGAGTATCCCAATTTCGAGCCGGAAGTGCACCTGTCTCGCATAAACGACCAACGGAAGCATTTCGAGGCAGATGATGACGGCCTCATACCACACTTGTTGCGAACTGGAGACCTACTAGTAAGCTGGGTAGAAGGACCTTCTGCTGCTCAAGCTATTTATGATAGCACGAAGGAACTGATATTGACCGACTATAACCATATAGTTGAAAAATTGCAATCTGCTGTGGCCAGAAACCATAGTAGCTCTTCACGCAACTCAAATGTCCCTGGTCACTTGGTTCCCAGCGTGGAAAAGAGCCTTCCACAGGTCAAACGACTGTTATCCATGGCTACAGGCAAAGGACTGGCTTTTGACCTGCTTCTGTTTGCTGGTCGGCACTCGTATGTCGAATGCAAAAAGGACCCACTTGGTCGTAAGGTGACTGAGAATTTTGATCAGGCTGCCGATAATCTACTTGTCCAAATTTCAAACGCTATCAAGGAGGAAGATCCAACTTTCAGGCCTGTTGATGCCATGGAAATGCTTATCGAGGAGATCGAAACTACTGGTCATATCGGATATTTCCCACAATCTTACAAACTCTTCTCGTCTTGGATGCCAGAAGTAGGAAAGTCTCATGCACGAAAGGACTACGATGATCTCCACGCAAAAATCAAAAACGCCCATGCTGCTGTTGAGCGCAGACTCGAAATTTTCGTCAAAGATGGATCTCGCCCAACAGTGGATCTGCTTGGCAGGAAGATGGTTGGATTTATCGAAGATATTAACAAACTCAGCATGAAGTTGGGAGGGCTACTTCCTGCCATAGAAATCGCGTTGTTTTTGGGCGAGTGTTCATATACAAAAATGGAAGGATTGGGCCCGCTCTATGGCTGGGATAGTAAAAGCTCATTTCGTTGCAAGAGGGACTTCGATTCTCTGGGAGATAATTGCCTGAAGGAACTACTTCAAAGAGTAAGAGATGCCAGCTTGTCGTTGGATAAGGATTACTACGGGCGTTTGAAGGAGTCTGTTGATTACCTCAGACCATACGGAATCACTACCTACTTCCCGTTGTCCTTTGAACTCCTCCGCCAATTATCTTGAAGGAAGTCATGGAATTGCATCTCCTCTCTTCACGACTCAAGCTAGTCGAAGCGTGCTGTTTACAGGACATCATCAGACGAGGATACAGGAGTGCGGTACTTACTTTTCAGAATCTTGAACTGGCAATGAAATGACATGGGATAAGGCCAAACACATCTGATGATAGCAAGAATAGATAGCTATGATTGAAGTATTTCAGCGATATTAGCAAAGCGCAGGCCAGGATACTGTGTCAAAAGCCATAATAATTAATTTGTTTCACCTATTTTCAACAACTTACAAGTATATCAACTCAAGGTACCTCTTGTCAATGCAAAGTGACCACAGTGTATCTAAGAACAACCAGTAATCAATGGACAGATGCCAAAACTCATGCATATCATAGAGGAGTGAACTATAGAGCTAGAGAGGCGGTCTCTGTCCCAAATTTATATTAGCTTAGAGCATGGCCATTTTGAACTCGCTCTGAGCTAAGATCAACAAAAGTCTTGTCTCACTATCCTGTGCAAGGCTGTATATTGCTCTAGTGAAAATCAGAACCTCGCCGCAGTCTTGGGTATTTGAACCGCGGGCAAGCAAGTAGATCCTCGTTGAACCCACCCACCCCTCGCCTTCGATCGAAGAAACATAAGCTGATGCCAAGGAAGAACTGGTTCGGCTTCATGGATTGCCATTTGATGATCTTCCTTCAAGAGCTCATAGCTCTCATAGTTCACAGCTAGATGTGAAGGAAGATCTTACACAATTTGCAATGAGATCATATCATTAAAATGCTTAGTATGTGAATTTGAATATACAATGGAGTATCCTCGTAGGTAGGACAGTTGAATATAGATTGATGACTGTAAAAATTGGGTTGTGGAGGTTTGTGGAGGTTTGCGGAGGAAAATGAGATAGCATGGAGTGAAGTTCAAACCCACAGCTACCCCTGTCAAAATATCTTGGCGCTCGCGTCCAAACGCGACGTACAGCAGCATTAAAGTAGCAAATTGGTAAATTCCACTAAAACCACAACCACCTTTCATTCACCTCACCTACTTTTCGCCATTTCAAGGATTGAAAATTAATCTTTCAACCAAAAGTCTAGCATTGCACAACCAAAATCCAGGTTGCCTGCTGGCTCTCCCTCCATCCCACTACTCCCCACAATCAACATGGCGGATACACTGCATAATGCTCCTATCGTTTTAGATAATGGTTCCGGTACGATTCGAGCTGGGTTCGCTGGTGACGATCTGCCAAAATGTTACTTTCCCTCGTTCGTTGGGAGGCCAAAACATTTGCGAGTTCTGGCGGGTGCCTTGGAAGGAGATGTGTTTATTGGACAAAGAGCGCAAGAATTAAGAGGACTGCTAAAGATTAAATATCCACTGGAACACGGCATAGTCACAGATTGGGATGACATGGAGAGGATATGGGAATATGTTTATGGAGAAGGTCTCAAGACCTTGAGCGAAGAGGTGAGTTCTTTAGTTCAGGTCTAAAGTGGAGTTGTTTGCTATTGCTTCATATCTGGCAAGTTAAGCAGTAGTAGGTAGATCACTGATACTACTCATGCAGCATCCCGTTTTATTAACAGAACCACCCCTCAACCCCCGAAGTAATCGAGATACGGCTGCACAAATTCTATTCGAAACCTTCAACGTCCCCGCTCTATACACTTCAATTCAGGCTGTCCTTTCACTGTACGCATCGGGGCGAACGACTGGAATAGTGCTTGATGCCGGAGATGGAGTCTCACATGCAGTCCCAGTATACGAAGGTTTTGCTATGCCAAGCTCAATACGAAGGATAGATGTGGCTGGACGAGATGTTACAGAATACATGCAAACTTTATTACGGAAAGCTGGATACGTTTTCCATACTAGCGCAGAGAAGGAAGTGGTGAGAATGATCAAGGAGAAAGTAAGCTATGTTGCAGGAGATCCAAAACGTGAAGAAAAGGAATGGTCTGGTGCAAAGCTGGGGGATGGAAAGGTTGTCGAATACGCATTACCTGATGGTAATAAGATCAAGGTAAGGAATCTGCCATTGATATACATTGACGGCGCTGACTAGTTCACAGATTGGAGCAGAAAGATTTAGAGCACCTGAGATTCTGTTTGATCCCGAGATTATTGGTTTGGAATACCCAGGTATCCATCAGATTGTAGTGGACGCAATCAATCGCACAGACTTGGACCTTAGAAAGTCTCTATTTGGGAACATTGTTTTGTCCGGTGGCAGCACTTTAACCAAAGGTTTTGGAGACAGATTACTTCACGAAGTACAACGATTAGCAGTTAAGGATATGAGAATCAAGATCTTTGCTCCACCAGAGAGAAAATACTCAACCTGGATTGGTGGTAGTATCTTGGCTGGTCTGAGCACATTTAGAAAGGTATGTTTCAAGATCCCTCAAGTCTTCTGGCGTAAGATTACTAACTCATATTGTAGATGTGGGTAAGCATTGATGACTGGCATGAGAATCCCGATATCATTCATACGAAATTTACATAATAAACTCCTGACTCTATCCGCGCTTGTGGCACTCCCAACTCCCCGTCCATCGGCCATTCATCGTCCAAATTCAAATAATAATCGAGTCAAGCCAAACATCCGCTTCCTCGGTCCAAAACTCCACGCAGAATCTTCTTCTACCACATCTTCCACTTTAGCGTGGTTTAATCTGCATATGACCTACCATGCATTCGGCGGCGTATGCAATCTTGTTTGCAGGAATGGAGCTTGGACTCGTTGCTTATATTTATGGATGTACAGCTATGCTACCTGTATGAGAAAAGATAGACTAAATTCATGATACCCATTACTGAAACGTTCATTTCATTGTGCTATAATTAGCAATGTGATATGTGACAATATGATCATTTTGTAAGTCAATGGCGCAGTTAGCACCATAAGAGATTCGTACAAGCCCTTCATTTGTAGGTGGTATCTAAACTTTTATATTACTCGCTCTAGCTCTGAGTACCTGTTTTCTACAGAAGTTGCGAGATTGTGTCAACCAACTCATTTAATTATACATTTCAGAAGATCTTATTTTCCTCCAACTCTTCCGATTCCTTTTCAACTTCCTGAACTGCTTCCTCGACAGTCTTGCGAGTTGTTTGTCTCATGAACGCATCACATAACATGCCAGTTGCTACACTAACATTCAAACTATCGAGTCTGCCACGATTACCTGCACCCTTGATCGAAAGATGCACATCCGCATGATCTCTCAAAGCTTTGCGTAGACCTTCGCCTTCGCCTCCAACCATCAAGATACAAGGATCATCTCGTAAGGGATCTTCAAGGTCGTGGGTCCAGACGAGTTCTTGCGAGGTGGGAGGCCACATGTGTCGCGAATCTGCTTTTCGAGGAGCGGGTGGTGCGACTGCTGCGTAGACTTTCCAGCCGGCGGCTTGGGAATCTTTGATGAAGCCGCCGGGTTTGTTTACGGAGAAGATCTCGATGTTTTCGGCGGCGCCGGCAGAGGCTTTGAAGACGACGGGGGTGAAGGAGGCGCTGTTGCGGGTGGAGATCGCGACGGCGGTTACGCCCATGAATAGTGCTGTGCGTAGAATGGCGCCGAGGTTTTGGGGATCTTCGATGCTGTCTAAGAGAAGAATGAGGGGTTTGCGACCAGTGGAATCTTTGACGACTTTGATGATGGTGTCGTTGCCGTTGACTTCGATTTCTTCGCGGGATTGGTGGTCGGGAGTGAGTTTAATGGCGAAGCTATCATCCTGGTCGATTATTGAGCCGAGACTTATGAGTGGGAGGCGGGGCAGAGGAGAAACTTCGAGTATGTATCCGTTGTGTGGACGTCCTTGGCTCATCTTGTCTAGGGTTCGTAGCCAATCGTGTCCTCTTACTATAGCAACTTCAACTCCTTTCTTTTGAGCTAACTTTGCTATAGCACCGTCTCGCTCTGCATTTTGGCGATCTTCGCCCTTGAGAATGTAAAGTTTGTAGAGCTTTCTGCTTCTTTTGCGTCGCGCGTTCAAGGCGGCTTCGACGACAGATGTTCCGTAAAGGAATTCAGAAGCTGGTGTCGTGTATGGGATGGTGATAGGCATCTTTTGAGCAAAGGTAGAACTTATTTTGGGTGGCGAAAAACTAGAACGCGATTCCGATAAAGGTTCTGAGGGAGGCTCCGAACGAGGAGATTCTGTAGATTTCTCAGATCTGATGGCTTTGGTAACTAGTCTTTCTTCGCGGGAAGGGTATTTTGAAGGGTATGCATGACCCTTGCTCCATTTTGTTGAGCTATCACGCCCTGCCTCGAAGGACTTGCTCGTTCTTTCAGGTTTTGAGTAAGATTTTGGCTCATCCCGCAAACTATTGTCACGAGGTTTGCGCTCATAATTCTTGTCGTCGAAACGGCGTCTTTCTGGAAGTTCTTGAGATCTGTTGAAAGATCTCTTTTCATAACCAGAGCTTTCGCCCCGGGCCTCGAAAGAATCATAAGATTTCTTCTCGTAACTAGATTTGCTACCTCGTGATTCGTTGTACCTGTCAGAAGATTCTCCTCCATACGAAGTTTTGGCCCGAAATTTCTGTGAATTCTCAGGTTTTCCCTCCTTGTAGTATTCCCTCCCCTGACGATTTCCGAAGGGAGAAGGTGACTTATACTCTGACTTCAATGCATCTTCCCGATCACCGCCCTTGAATCGTGTACGCATAGATTTAGTCTTGCTTCCGAAGTCATCGCCGAAGCCCCTATCCTGCCGGGGCTTTGAATATGAATTCGATCCAGGAATCTGAAACCCTCGGCTACCACCATCATCGACTCGACTGGGACGAGCTTTATCCTTCCCTCTAAACCCAACTCCTTTAGACTTTCGAAGCCCACGGTTTATGCCAGAATTGATCGAAGCATATCTTACAAAGCAAGAAGATGAATATAATGGTTGAAGAATATAACCTACTCTTTGAGAAGCTTTTGCTCCTGTTAAAAGTATTGCACTCATTGCATTGATAGTGCCATGATGATATTTCCACATCAATTCTGGTAATAGAAGAAAATTGAGCTAGGAAATTTTAATGGCGGAACATACCGAAGCCGACCACAAGTACGGGTCTCGGGGGTTTAATCCTGGCGTTCATCGACGCGTTGCGTTTTATTATCAGATTCACTTAAATTTATCTTCAATTTGTGAATTCAGGATTGGTCAACATCAGTGAATGTAGGCGTCTCTTTAGATTTCTTTTCTCTTTCGCGCACATTTCTTTCCTTTTGAATTAGCCGTATTTCCTTTTTCTGTTCGCACCCTACAACAAACTTTATAATATGATTCTACCGCGTCAAACGGCCGGTTAACAGTCAAAAACTACCAAATTTACAAAGATCTTTTTGAAAGTTAAATCGCAGGCAACGTTTGATCACCAATATTTTGTCTACTACTTTTAATCTTAGGTACTATACCTCTCTTACTCTATACTGTGTATTCTAATTTAATTCAACTAGGAAACTAAGAATTTCTTTAGCCAAAACCCACGAGTGCGCCAGTCGGTCTTAAACAGGCAAACGAATCCTGCAAGTCTACGAGCAATATGGCTCAACTCAGCCGTGTTGCTGGTAGTGATGAGTCGGAAACCGATTCGGTCGAGTCATTGAATCCTCAAAATTCTCGTAAGCCCACTACAGAACCAAATCGAAATCCCGTTCCTGCATTGGCGCATCAAATTGGAGAGCCTGTCCAAGATTCGATTGAAACAAATGACAATGTAGATGAGGTCGGAGATGACATTGCAATGGATGACGAAGATGAACCGGCGGAAAAAGTGGAAGACGCAGATGAAGACGCAGATAACACAATCGTCGTCATGGTTCCGGGACCTAGGAACCCCGAGGAATACGTTCCATATCAAGACGACACAGTATGTTCGGTACTTGAGGAGATAAACGGTTTGGACGGCGAGACATTGTATCGAGTAGAATACGAAGATGAGAGACAGGAGACTGTAAGTTGAGATTTTTTTTTTGCTTCAGATAAACACCCAGCTCTCGACAGATACTGTGATACCACCCTGTACCCAATTGTACTTTCAACAGTCACCAGAATGTTTGGCTTTTCCAATTTATGCGCACAAAACTAAGTGGCCATCCCACCCTGAAGCATTTGACCTCCTTCCAAAAGAAGGTCAGATTAAGTGGCAAACACAAATTTTGCTACACTACTTCTACCCTTCACGCCGTTGACTTCAACCTTGATTTCGCCACGGAGCTTGACAGGTTTGATAACTTTACTCTTGCCTATTATTGCTAGGATCGGCAAAATTTCAAGTAGTTCTTGTAGTTGAGTTTGCCATGCCCATCTTTGGACTTCAGTTAATCACAATAAAATACTTTTATTGAGGTCAACCTCGATCTATCATATATTTGTCCACCTGCCCATCTCCTTTACTTGAGTCAAAAGTCACTTCTTCAGCCATTTCCAGTATCGATAGAGCCATCTGAGCTTCCCGTAGTGGGCGGCAGCAGTGAACTGCACGTATGTATATTGATGAAGACTTTCTTCATGTTATCTCATAAGTCTTTGCACAAGAGGGTATCACTTTTAGAGTCAAACTCTGACTAAACAAAATCACAGATCACGCTCAATAGGCTATTCCACCTTCCAAATGGCAACAACTCTTTGAACGAGTTCAATAGCAGAGAAGGCTCAGAGGCGATTACGGTTGATAATCCATCAAATTCTAGTCGGAGCATGTCTTCCAGAGCTGGCAAACGCACTCGCCGCCAACTAACTAACAACAACTTTGTCGACATCAGCACCATTCAGCTAAGCTCTGACGATGACAACCTCCCGAAGAATGAAAAGAAAAAGCGTCGTCTTGTCAACAACATGTCAACTGCTGAAATTGAAAAGGCACGACGAAGTACTCGTGCTGGTAGTCGACAGTCTTCGCGACCCATCCTCGATGATGATGAGGACGATGAGGATGACTCGCAATCGGGACCTGTTTTCTCAAATGGCCATGGATCTCGAAAATCAGGACGTACTGCAACAAGATCTGCTGCTCCCAGGAAAGCAAACACTCTCGCTAATTACATGGAAGAAGACGAAGAAGAAGAGGACGAGCTTGCCGGTGATTTGCAAGTCGAATCTGAAGGAAGCGAAATTGCATATGCTATACCCAAGAGACGACGTGCAAGTAGCGCTCTAGCCTCGAAGCCTGAAAAGCGTGGACGTCCACAAACCCATGGTATCAAATCTGATTATAATTCTAAGTTGTCTAAAGAGCTCCCGTCTCGTATATCGAGGCGTGGAAATAAAACTGGAAAAAATATGGAAGAAGTTGACATCGATGAAGAAGTTTATGCCGATGAAGTAGCTGAGAAAGCCGCACCTAAAGTCATAAGCATTCGAGAGATCTATCGACCAATATCCGCGAAGTCTTCCTTTGCTTTGGTCCATGATCAAGACTGCGATGTTTGCGGTGGAACCGGCAAGAATTCCAATAAAGGACGAAGTGAACTCATTTACTGTCAAGGATGCTCTTCGTCAATACATAGAATTTGTCTAGGATATCGGGCAGGTCGGGACCATATGGTCACTAAAGTTGGCCACGAACATTTCGTCATGCAGTGTCGACGCTGTATCGGTCTGTCCGTCAAGAAAGATCCTCTCGCCCCTCACCTTGGTGCTTGTAGTAGCTGCCATGAACCTGGAGCATCATGTGCTGCATTTTCCGTCAAGAAAACCGCGAAGCAGGAAGAAAAGTTGAGGGAGGAAAATGACGGCGATGACCCAGTCACCACTGTCCGCGAAGATCTTGTCAATAATCCAGAAAATGTTCTATTTCGATGCCGAGAATGCCAGCGTGGATTCCATTTTGAGCATTTACCATCACGTTCCAAACAAAAGGTCATCCTTAAGAGCACGGAAGAGACGCGTCTAAAAAGAATTCAAGAATATACTAAGGATTGGCAGTGCAAGGAATGCTATCAGTCTACTGCTAAAATACAAACTCTGGTTGCGTGGAGACTATTAGACCCCAAGTCTTACAAGAATGGCAGTGAATTCCATGATTATCGCGAAGATGAGAAGGAATATCTCATCAAGTGGGTAGGTAAATCTTATTTTCAATGCTCTTGGATGCCTGGCGCCTGGGTTTGGGGTGTTGCAGCAGCTACAATGCGGAAAGCTTTCATTCGCAGAGATGAAGGTGCTAATTTGTTACCAAAATGGACCAGTGAAGAGGCAATTTCGGAGGAATACCTGCGAATGGAGATTGTTTTTGATGTCGAATACGACATGTCCTTTAGACCAAAGTCCGAGGAACATGACAAGGCTCATATCAACGACGTTGTCCAGGTTCTAGTCAAATTCAGAGGATTGACCTATGATGAATCTGTTTGGGAGGAACCTCCATCCCCAGAGGAAGCTGATCGCTGGAGTGACTTCGTCTCAGCTTACAACGAATATGTTATGGGCAAGTACTTCAAGCAATCTCCAGCAAGCGCTGTAAAGGAGCGTATTGATGCATTTCGTTCTCTGGACTTCGAGAAGAAGGTTGTACTGAAGACACAGCCTGATTCGTTGGTCGGTGGCGAGATGATGAAACATCAAATGGAAGGCCTGAACTGGCTACTATTTAACTTCCATCGACAAAAGAACGTTATTCTGGCTGATGAAATGGGTCTTGGCAAAACGATTCAAATTGTCGCCTTGATCGCGTCACTTGTGAAGGACAAACCAAAGGTAAGTGCTAAAAAATCTTCGACTGACCCTGCCTGCTAATGTTTCATCAGTGCTCCCCTTTTCTTGTCGTTACACCAAACTCAACTTGTCCCAATTGGCGTCGAGAAATCAAAAAATGGGCACCTGACCTTCGGGTTGTTGCATACTATGGTGCTAGATCTGCTCGAGAAATGGCCATGAAGTATGAAATGTATCCCAATGAGTGTTCCGATCTCCGTGCTGATATCGTGGTAACTTCATATGAGGCACCAGTCGACGACTCCAGCAAAGGCTTTTTCAAGAAAGTCAAATGGGCTGGTATGATCGTGGACGAGGGCCAACGACTGAAGAATGATGAAAATCTTCTCTATGGTGCTTTGAAAGCCTTGAAAATACCATTTCAGGTTCTCCTTTCTGGTACACCATTGCAGAATAACAAGCGTGAACTTTTCAACCTTCTGCAGTTCTTAGATAACTCGATTGACGCCGCGAAGTTGGACGAAAAGTATGCTGAGCTAACAAAGGACAATCTGCCCGAACTTCATGAGCTTATCCGACCATTCTTTCTCAGGCGTACCAAGTTACAAGTGTTGAAGTTCTTGCCCCCCATGTCACAAACGATCATACCTGTTTCTATGAGCTCCTTACAGAAACAGCTTTACAAATCAATCTTAGCAAAGAACCCAGAGTTGATCAAATCAATCATCGGAAAATCAGAAAGGGCCCTCCGCCCCACAGAAAGAGGAAATCTCAACAACATTTTGATGCAACTGCGTAAATGTCTCTGTCATCCTTTCTTGTACAGTTCTGCTATCGAGGAGACTTCATTGAGTCCTGAAGCCCTTCATCGAAATCTAATCGATGCCTCCTCTAAATTTCAATTATTGGAAATCATGCTTCCGAAGCTGCAAGCTCGAGGACACAGAGTTCTAATCTTCAGTCAATTTCTAGAGCAACTTAATCTCGTCGAAGACTTTTTGAATGGTCTTCAACTTCCTTTCAAGCGTTTAGACGGTACCGTTAGTACGCTTGAGAAGCAAAAGCGCATCGATGCATTCAATGCACCCAACTCGGAACTTTTTGCGTTTCTACTTTCGACCAAAGCTGGTGGTGTCGGAATTAATCTGGCGACTGCAGATACCGTTATAATCATGGATCCTGACTTCAATCCTCACCAGGATATTCAAGCTCTCTCTCGAGCTCATCGTATCGGTCAAAAGAAAAAGGTACTTGTCTTCCAACTAGTGACTAAAGATAGTGCGGAAGAGCAAATCGTACAAGTTGGTCGTAAAAAGATGGCTCTCGATCAAGCTCTTATCGAAAGTATAGATGTGAAGGATGAAGCAGGGGACAATCTTGAGGCGATTCTTAGACACGGCGCTGAAGCGGTTCTTCTTGACGACAATAGCAAAGATATTTACTACGATCCAGCATCAGTGGACGAACTTCTCGATCGATCTCAGGTCGAGAATACTACTAATGATGATGGCACCGCAGAATCTCAATTCTCACATGCTCGTGTGTGGATCAAAGACAAGGGAGATATGGTAGATGATTTCGGAGACACAGAAGACGAACCGGCTGCTCCAAAGGCGCTATTATGGGATGCTATATTAAAACAGCGTGCGGCAGATGCAGCCCTTGAAGCTGCTAAGAACATGCAAGCATTTGGCCGTGGAAAGCGCGCCCGACAGGTAAGTCACATGCCAGTCATCTTAAAATAGTCAACAAGTATTTTACTAACTAGTTAGACCGTTGAATACGAAAAGTCACATCCTGAGCTAATGGATCTGGACGACCCCGAAGGCTCGCCACGGAGAGATGGTCGCCGTACTCGAAAATCTGACAGCGATGACGAGTTTGGCGGAAATGCTGCCAAGGAGTCCGATGCTGAGTCCGACGCCGATGAAGTCACCAACGCCCAAGAACTGGAAGCAGAACACTCAAGCTTCAAAGGTACGAAATCTAAAAAGCGTATAAACGCACGTCCACTTTCCAATGAATCAAAACGCAAAATGAACACTCAAGGAGGTGCTCAATCAGGTCTCAGATCACTCACTCTCATGTTGCCATCTCCCCAAAAAATTGGTAAGCAGGAACGTAGCTCTAAGATTCAGCCAGATAGCTCTGTGATGAAAAGGCCAGACAGCTCTGCATTTGAAACAACAACAACAGTTAGCAACAAGAATCTTTCCGTGAAATCAATTCGCAGTAAAGATAGGAAGCATAACAGGGATATCTGATCGTCATTGTGATCATTCACTATGGATGGTCGTCAATAAATGGTGCATTCGCGCATTTCAGGCGTCATTAAGAAGCGAGCGCTTCTGTGAAAGAGTATCGAGGCAATCCTGCCGGTCAAGCCAATGTTTCAGATAGAACCACTTATTAAGTGTTCATGCGTTCTAGATGAAGGCAAAATACCACATCGAATGAATTGCTTAATTCTGCAATGCTATCTCCGGATTCTGTCAAGGAACAGAATTCTCCAAGACACTATTTATAATTTTCCCCTTCTTCTCGTGGTTTCTTTGCAGTGATCGATAATTTGGGTTACCAATCCCGCTAACTATAAGCAGATGACAACCGTATTAGAGACCCAAAACCAACGATCTCACTTAATGATATGTACGCAGACTATGGAAGTTGGATAAAAGTGATCAATGACAACCAGCGTGTCTTTGTCAACACTCGACAGATACAAGACTGGGTTGATACCGGCCACAATTTCCTCGAAATTTGTAAGATCAATATGAAAGGATATGTACCGTTGAATCCAAATAAGCTCAGTCTCGAGGATAAAGCTAGGCTCGATCTCGAGCAAGAATTTGAGTATCTGCTAGAGGCTATTCGAGAAGACCTCGATCAACCACTATGGTGGTACAGTCAAGAAGAACCAAAGGCTCGACAATTTTGGCAAGAACTCTCTCCACAATTGATGGAAGGAGAACACCAATTGCACCAAGACGCCGCACAATGGGCACAAGCGAGAAATCAATTAGTACCACCACAGGATAATCGTGCTTTAAACTACTCACGACAGCTACAGGAATATCAACGACGATCAGAAGAATGGCTTCATCAGGGTAGCACTCTCATCGAACGTCACAATGATCTCAAACAATACTGCGAACCAGAGTCACAGAAGCGAGAAGATCCAACATCGCGATATGGTATACTTTGTAGCGAAATACGAAAGTTAAGAGTGTTCTGTGACAGTGAAAGAAAAAGACTTGAGGAGCTGGTGCGGCCATCCGAGAACAATTCAGGGAAGTACATCGAAGAAAATCGTCAAGTGGAAGGAACGTCTACGGCTCCAGATCCTCAAAAATCAACAATCCAACGTTATGAACAACAAGAACCTCCCAACAGCGAGACGAGGAAGCGAGCACCCTACAAGAAACGCAAAACGGCCGAAAGCGAAGCAGCCGACACCTCTATCAGAGACCAACTCGTAGAAGCCGGAACCCCTCTTGTGAAAGAGCTCGAAAATGATTTTGCATATCTGGTCAACAATCCACTTAGTCTGCCGATTCATGACAGCAATCAAAGGTACTACGAGGAACTCAAAGACTACGTGCAACAAATTGAAAAGCGGGTACAGAGATTACAGTACTGTCAAGAAGCTTTCGACCAACAATTTCGAATTTATAGACCGCGTGACGCAGAACGAGCCAGACGTGATTTGGCTTACAAGAAGCGGAAAATAGCAGAGAAAAAGTCGGGTGTCAAGTATTTTCCTACTGAGGACTACCCAGCACACATACAACAACTTGATCAACAGCTACGAGAAAACACAGAAAGCCAGCTACAGGCCATGAACCACGCCGTCGGACTGTTGAAAGCAGAGGAACTTAATCGATCGGAGCAAAGCTTCCACAAAGCCCCATATCCAGGAAGTGCACGAGGAGTCGCGGGACCTTTCTATCAAGAAACGCCTTCTAGAATACCAGCAGAGGGTATTCATAGAATGCCTTTGCCAGTAGAGGGTATTCATAGAATGCATATGCCACTTAGCGATCTACAAACTCCGCCATCACATGGCAAAGAGTTGTCTAGAATGCCTACACCACTTGCCTCGCCATCTGGTCAACATGCAAGAGATCCTATCCAGCTTGGTTCAGAGCTCAGTGTATCAAACAGATCAAGTCCAACTAGTCGATTGGTTCCAGCCATTGAGATCCCCGTGAAACGTAAACGAGGTCGCCCTCCTGGATCTACGTCATATCAGCGGACTTCCTTGTCATCAATGCCACCAATCCTTCCAAGTCCATCTCGACCTCAGGTACAGTCTTGTCCAGACTGTCATTTTGTCTACTCGAAGTTGATACCTGCATGTCCCCACCATGCTCCTACTGCAAAGATTCGTCTAATGCTCGACAATTTGAAAGGTATCAAAGATGATTCTCAGCAAGTAGCAGCTGCAAATAAATTGTTAAAAGAAGCATTGGCATCAAAAGCTGCTTCTCAAGCATCCCTTCGAAAGTAAAAAGATCTTGGGTATTGCTCCCGCTCCCTCTATCGGTCGTTAAAACCAGATGGTCTTTATTTCCACTCGGTTACATACGACTGTTTGGGTTGACAACGCCCTTCTTCATCACATACCACAATCGAACACAACGCTTGTCAATAATGCGCTATTCGACGAAATTGCCTACTTTCTGCATTAGAGGAGGATACGATAACGGTCTAGAGGAATGGAACATCTTAATTTCTTTGAACTTTCATTGGATGTTCTATAGGATTCTAGAGACAGATAGACTGAGCGATCAGATGGTGTTTAGAGATATTGAGATAATGGTAGCGGATTCATACATGATTTATCTAGATCTCGCGCAAAGCATTTTCCTTCAGGAATTTTTGTGCGGCCTGGATAAAGAGGAGATGATTTGAGAGGAGGAAAGGAGCACATTGACTCGAGCATTAGTTAGATGGTTGTGCAAAACCAACCAATATGAATAGAAAGAATGTAAATTATAAGAATTCAATAAAATATCAAAACAGCAGAGTACTAACAGTGCGAACGAGATGGTGATCACAATTTGGACAGCTACTGCTGGTCAATAGGCAAGTGCACTTGCGTTGGGTGCAACGAGATGTTGTGAAAGGTGTAATCATTATGTTTCTTGAGAGGAATACTCATCATGTTTTAAAATTTCCCGCTTGGGGTGTTCGAAAGGATAGACTGCGGACCAATAATTTACGATCCTGAACATATATTGATGCTGGCTTGCTTTCAACTATGAGAGCATAACACAGCTGTCTGACAGCAGTCCGGTTTCCGGACGCTAAGGCCCCACTGGGGGTATGTGAAGAAGTCTTCACATTTTCGCTAGAAGCTAATAGTAGATAAGCTTTTCTCGAAAAAAGAGAATATGGAATGATCGTCGATGACCTAGTCTGCTTCTGTTGTAGAATCATATGCTATTGCTATCACCAATACCACTAATCCACCCCATTGCTATCAGCACAGTATGCTATTGAAATCCTAATGCAATAAACAGTATCTTTCATTACCCAGTATCGAGATCTTTCCTATTCACTTTGCCTAGGTATCTGACAAAGTATTGCTTCTCCTGTGTTAACTTTTCGAGATCTGTATAAACACTTCGTCCGGTTTCGAAACTTCTGGATCATCTTAATACCTGCGTGGAATCGTGGCTTTGAATGGGGACATCCATCAACCTCATGAATTAGAACTCGGAGAGTCAAGTCAAAACCGCAGAAGACTCCGCAATGCAGTCTACTCAAGTACCTTAAGCCAGAACAAATCCCCCCACAAACAGACCGCTAATTTATTCAACCATCTCAACATCATCTCCGGCATCTTTAATACCATTAACCCTCTGTTTTTCGCTCTCGTCTCTTGACATTTCTCCACGTTCATTGTTTGCGAAAAGGCTGGAGGTATTATCGAAATCGAAATCGAGATTGCTAGGACCAGGTCTGTCGACTCGAGCTTTTTTGTTCTCTCTCTCGTGATTTTCTCCACTTGTGTAATTACCATATACACCCCGGATTTCTCCATCTCCGCTGGCGGTATTTCCACCATCTACTCCCATGGGGCCAGATGCACCACCAGCTACATCATTATGCGGCGCAAGAGTCGAAGGACTCGGAAAGTACGGCGGCGGACGATTGGTACCTGTATTATGCGATGCTTGATTAAGATGACCAGCCCAAAAGCTAGAATGTGCATCAACGGACATAGAAGGATAATGCGGACGATACACATCATGTCTTCTAGGTGGTCCCTCTGCTGGAATCTGAGCTCGGTGTTTGGGAGATCCGAAATCCATGGTGTTGGTGTTGGTGTTGGTGTTGTTGTTGTTGGTACGGGTAGAGCTAGATCTGGATCCGTGACTCGAGTGCGATTTGTCGGAGCTGTGAGTGTACTTGGTGTGCGTGCCGCTGAAGGGAGGATTGAAGTTGAATTGGGAGTGAGGGGTCGCGGGACGATGGGTCTCGGCGTCGTGGATAGCGTTGGGGCTGTGATTGCTGAAGAGACCTCCATCGTCGCGGGATGTGGGTGAGGTATATGCTTCTTGGGTGGTGTTGGTGTTGGTGTTGGTGCCACTTGCACGTGTAGAGTCTGAGAAAGAGCGAGAGTTGTTGGAGGACCAGGGGACTGTATGTCCGGGGTCGACTTCAATCCTATGAGTTGTGTTAGTTCGTGCTCGTGATGTGTATAAGGGGATGGGAGATATACTTAGCCTCAGGCTTCCAATCATCATCATCAGAGAATTCATCATCGCTGCGCGAATCAAACATATCATAAAGAACATGATTGACCGTCTTTCGACCTGGAGCCGGTTGTTCCTTCTCAACCATCTTCTCCTCATCCTCAATCTTTACTCTAGGTGGTCTATTATTCTTCGTCTCTTCTTGCCACTCTCTGATCTGAGATTCTCTCTCCTTGTGACTATCATCATCATGATTATCAGCCTCAAGATTCAAGTGTCTCCTATCACATACCTAGTTAGTCACAGTCAAAACTTTACAGTTAAAGTTTTGCTGGTAAGTTTGGAATTCACAAGAGCAAATAGAAAACATACCTATCTTCACCAGCACTGATATTGGCCTCCATACTATCAGTTCTCTGACGAGATTTACCGCGATTCTTAAGTTCCCAGCTCTCCCAACGCTTCTTGGGATCATCGGGATCGCGTTCGAACTCGTAGTAGTGACGTGTGCGATGGGAGCCATGGCGGAAGATGCGGCCGTCTTCGAGTTTACTGCCGGATTTGAGGAAGCAGAGGTTAGGGCTTGTTCTGTGGGAGAAACATTTGTTAGTTTTTGTGTTTGTGAGAAGGTTAGGAGAGTCGGATGAGAGACTCATGAACAAGAGATAAATGGGAGATCTGAAGTCATCTCTGAGATGGAAGTGCATGCATGCTGTATACTCCGAAGAATTTGCCAAGACCAAGACAAGAAAGCAAATTCAAGAGATCTGCACATCCAAACCGATCAAAATATCAAGAAAAGTAAACCTGCAAACTCTACTTACCTGATTGTATAAAGACCAGGAATCTTCTTAGGGCATAGATTCCTATCTTCCTGCTTGAGAGTATGTTGAATATGA
Organism: Botrytis porri; assembly: GCF_014898465.1. Lineage (NCBI taxonomy): Eukaryota > Fungi > Ascomycota > Leotiomycetes > Helotiales > Sclerotiniaceae > Botrytis > Botrytis porri. The sequence continues at coordinate 1,011,360 of NW_024066081.1, read as the reverse complement.
TCAAAACAAATACTTTTGATCATGATCTTGCAATTGCAAGCAGTGTAGGTGATGAGAGTATCTACACACATCTTGGTCGAATTGTAGATTGTTAATGTTATGAGCTTTATCTTCAAGTAGTAGGATAAAATTGAGTCTTGAAGGTCGAGTCAGAATAAATAAGGGGTGAAGAGGTAGATTTTGGAAAGTCGGGTTTTAAGCTGAGAAGAACCAAAAGTGAAAATAAAAGTTGTTTAAAGACTTCTTTCTGTATTGAAAGATTCAGTTTGATTTCAGAAATAGATAAAAACAACTTTTCTTAAGTATAGATGTTGTTTATATCTAGGATGGAAAAGGTTGAGAATTTCTTCAGAGAAATTCGAAAGAAGCTTACTTTTTTCTTTGTTGTGCGAGAATTGGAAATTGAAAATAGGATTACCTTTTTGTGGCAGAAGAGATTACGAGGGAACTTTCTGGAACTATGAACATCTATAGCGGCATGATTGTTTATTCACTGGGCTAAAATAAAGACTTTTTGTCTATTCTATCTTATCAGATGATAGCAGAGAAGTGTGTATGCTGGAATTGGTGAATGAGGTTGTCGAATTTTGGATCAGAGCTTCATGATGGTGAATATTGACTTCAAAGGATTAGAGCATTATGCTGATCTTTATGTTATTTAGCAATGTCATTCATGTTTTGGACAAGCATAGTAGAAGTCTTAGAGCACCAGTTTCTTCCAGAGGGCTATAGCATGGTACAATTCACGGGCTGCGAATAATGCAATTGAAAAAATCTAGCCACTTCACAGCTTCCCATTATAGCTTACAACCTTATAGTTTAGAGCGAATATAGTCACAATGATTCGATCCACAGCAAGTACATTGACATCAATCAAAATGAAATATTGCTATTGCTAAGTCCACAGATCAAGAATATGCCTCGCTCTTTGATTCTAGAATGACAAGAAGTATTTGTCCTAAGATCCTGCTAACCACTAAAACCACCAAATAACTTCCTTAGAGGCGAAATCCACGCAAATAAAATACCTAGATACTCCAACAAATTCCTGTTCCCAAATCACTAGCCAATGCTCACTCCCTTTCTCAATCAGACGTCAAATCAATAGCTGTCTCGATATTGCTCCCTGCCATAACTGCATCATTGTGCTGGACTACCGCTGACAAATTTTTATTGAACGACTGGAATTGTTGTTCAGTTCCGAAAACCCCTACAGCTATGTTATTAAATTCAAGGTTCCAGTGATGCAGTGATGTTCTGCTCCGCCACGTAATTGTAGACGAGAGAAATTAAGATAGGCCGGAAAAGGACTTACCTCTGCTTTGCGATCGGCTACCACCTTCCATCTTCCTATAAGCATTTTTCTCTGATCTATATCCCGCAAGTCCTTGATTGTCGCTCATATTGCTCGAAATCTGGTCGTCAACATCAATTCTTCCACCAACAAGCATGCCTACCATCCCTTCGACTCTGGCATTGCCGGTGTTACCGACTTGTTGTCTCTGTCCCTCAAAGTTTCTAGCATCTTGCTTTCGAAGCCATTCTTCTCGAGCAGAACTTCACGATTTATTAGCGAACATCCAAAGCATCTATTCGATAAATGACTAGTATCTTACATAGTCTTCGCTTGACGCGTGAGTCTCGGCTTTCTAGTTTGCTCCTTCTCGGCATGCGTACCAGCTTCGTTGCTCAAATTTGACTGAGTCATACCTAACGTGTATCTAGTAAGCTCTGCATTATTCTCCTTTAGTCAGACTTAAATAAAAGATACGCACCTGATGGTAGATACTCCGACAGATCTTCATCACTGTCAGCTTGTTCTTGACCATTAGTCAATGTGCTATTCCTGGTACCCGAGCCAGCTGATCGAGGTTGTTTGTATTCATCGCTGACGACGAATGCAGCAAGCTTTCTTTCGCGAAACTCGAATTCCGATTCATTTGGTAGTTTCGGGAATTGTGCCTGAAACGAGAGGTGGAAAGTCTCGGGGATTCTATTCTAATGTCAGCTTGTGTTTCAATCAAGTTTGGCGAAAACGTTACAATATCTGTCTATGTTCTCGTCGATTAGTCTTAGTAAGTATGTCCTGAGCTTCGAAGTCAATGTCGATCCATGATTTGCGTACAGAGCTTTGGGCCTGGGGTTTATTATTGCTAGACATCTCATCTTTCGAAGTTATTGGTTCAGAATACTGGGAATTATCCTTTCGCTTGTCTTGGTCCTGTTTGTTTTCGACTTGTAGTTTGGCAGCGTCAGCCTTCTCAAGACCCGTGGCATATTCCATACTCGGAATGAGTCCTGAATAATATAGGGTCCTCAATCTCTGGTTACGTGCCCGTTCGCTCTCAACAGCCATCTTATTTTCGCCAGACTTTCTCTTCTTGGCAGACATGCGTGGAGAATGATCAAGATATTGAACGTCTCTCTTTCGCTTTTGTTGTACTTTAATATCGGCATCTTCATCTACATCCAAAATATCTCCCATTGTCTGATCTCCAAGAGAAGTGCTGATCAGTTCCTGTTGGTTACTTGTAGCTTCTGCACGACCATTGTGATTCAAAAGATCGGAAACGTCATCATCCCGGTTTTGCTCTTTGAATGATTTGCGATGATTGAGCTTCTTCTGCTTCTCGGCTTCACGAACTCGTTTCTCTTCTAGAGTTTTCGCTGAACGTTCAAGTTTCCTGAGCTGCTCGCCAAATCTTTAAATCGTTAGTTAAAGCAAGAATGGTACAAGGAGGGGTATTTTTGTTCCTACTTTCGATTAACACTTTTTAGTATCTTTTCTTGAGCTTGTCTAATAGAATATATCAGTATTTGAAGTTTTCTGAATTAAGAGGTCATTTGTACCGGTGCTCCTCTCCATTATATTCAACGTCCTCAGAATAATTTTCTACGCCTTCAGCGACAACGCATGTCCTGATTTGATCGAGGAGTTTCTGTAAGCGGCGATCTACCAATTTTGCTACAATAATCCAACTATCACGGGCCACATTTTGTTGCTGAAACGGGACATCCTGCACAAACCTCTCCTTCATGTCTTGATCATGTAGCATGTTTGCCAACAGTATGGTCTTACGCTTCCTCGTGAGTAGATGGGGTAATTCTGATTTCAGCGAGAGGCGAGAGGTATTCGCAGGTGAAATTTCGTTTCGAGGAAGAGACCCGTGTTCAACAGATTTCTCCTCAAAATCATTGTCCTCGTCGACTTTCTTTTGACGTAGCTGCTTGACTACTTTATCACTTCCTTGTGGGCTATTTGTGACCGCTTTGCCAGGAGCAGCAATGGTTTCATAGAACTTACTATACTTCCTATCAACCTTGGCTTTTTCCGCCATCCACATCTCCCGAGCGGTATCCTGCTGAGAAATCGTGAAGTCCTGTAAGAAAGCATCAAGCTGACTGAAATCATGGAGAAAATCTCGCTCGTTTCTGTTGCCTGGTATCTTTGACTGCTCTTCAATTTCTTGGAGCTTTCTGATTGCCTTTCTTTGGAAATTTTGCTGTGAATGATCTGGTTCCTGTGTAAAAACACTGAATTGTCTCTGAGTCTGTACATTATCCTGAGTTTTCTGTTCCCGCTCAAGAGCTTGGGGTTCATCTTGTTCGATTTTACTAAGACTCGAACATGGATGAAATTCAGGGTTTGCAGATTTCGCTTGAGATCTTTCCACTTGGCGTAGCTCAAGAGGTGTCAGATCTCCTCTGCATGCAGGATCTAAAACGACATGTGGAGCTGCTTGCGGTCTTAAAGCTTGGTGCAAAGTTTCATAGGAATCTTTAGGTGTAGAGTTCGATGCCTCATTATGATCTGTCATTTGGACCTTTTCTAGAGGGCGTTTAGAAGGAGTGTAGTTGTTAAATCTGAAGTTCCTATCATCAGACTCCGGTAAAGTATTGTTGTACTCTTGAGAAACGACATATTCCGGTACACCATTCCATGGTTTACTTAAAGTGTTGGTAGACGAGTTATTATCCTCTCGGCTAGGAGTTTGTACACTGACATGTTGGAAGCCATCCTGAACAGACAGACGAGATTCATGTACTTGATCCTTCGATTTCTTTTCCCGCAGGACAACTCCTTGTTCGTAGGCATTGTGCGAGAATTTGTTTCTCTTCTGATCATTTACCCTCTCGCACTGGTCTTGCGAGCTTTCACTTGCAGCAACAAGAGCTGAAGAAGTTTCCAACGAAGCAGGAATTTGTAAAGTTACTTGGCTTGCGTCCTGGTCGTGGATATTCTTATCATGGGTGGCAGTAGCGGCAGCCGGACCCATCGAATTTTGTTGATAATTTCCCGGCGGGATTCCGATATTCTTCTTCTCCAGTTCCTGTTTCTCCTTTAGAATCTGTGCTTTTTGCCAGACAGGCATTAACTTCGGCCCAAGTGGAATAGTTGAACGCATCCCCGTAGATGCAGCTGATTGTTCTCCTGATTGAATTTCCTGCCTATTCTTTCTCCCTCTACGCAGTCGCTCTGCCTTCCGAACTGGCATAGCCTTTGGACCGGTTGGAAATATTGATGGGGTTTGAATAGTGGCAGCCGATGATGACAGCGCATTTTGTTGACTCTTAAGGTTGGTATCAATCGTCAGCTGTCTTCCATGTTCAGCCTGGTTGATTTGTGGAACTGAAGCTTTCCTCTGGTATTGTGGCTGACTAACGCTCGAATTCTGATGACCATCCACAGCGGCTTCTTTCTGGTCTTTCAATCGTCTCCACTCGACTACAGCATCACCAATAGTTCCAACATGACGGTTTGTCGAGGTATGTCGTGGACGGAGCTTCTGACCTTTTGGTCTCGTTAAATTGTGCTCGGTCGAAAACATTTCGCTTTTGTCCAGTTGGACCTCTTCGTAAGTTTGACTCATCTCAGAAGACTGGATTTCTCCTGAAATCATCGGATCTTGAACGTTAGTGGGCTTTCGAATCTTGCGACTCTGCCACGTAACCATTCCCTTCTCTGCCAACGTGACCCAATCCTTGTCTCTCCAATCTACCTGTTTATTGTCTCCATCCCACTCACGATCACTCCATGCTTGCGCACTAGGATCATATTCATCTGGAACATTGCGATCTCCTCCTCTCAGTAACATATCCACATTGGTGCAGTTGTCCCATTCTCTGCCGCGAAATTGAAATTTTACTGCAGATCCGGGATTCATGCTACAGTTAACACTTCCGACAAAATCACCTCCCCACATCCTCTTACAAATAGTGTTGAAAGCTTGCGGATTGATTTTGCAATTACATCTCGAACCGCCGACGTTGATATGCTCGGATTTCAAGTTGGGACATTTGAGGGCCGAAAGAACTCGATCTTGTGGAATGGTAAGTTCATTGTTATTGGATGATTCGTCGGAGCAAATTAATAAGTGAGTATATTGACCCCAACACTCATCATAAGTAGTGATCCTGAATATACACATCTTGATGATGGTGTACTCCAGTCGTGGTTGTTGTGTTTGTTCCGTTTGTTGTTGAGGAATAAACAAATTTTGACGAGAAGTTTACTTCATGTTTATTTCAGCCTCGCGATCTGAACGGCGCTAAGCAGAATAAGAATCAAACCCGGTGTAAAGTGAATTTCAGTTATGGCTGGCTGTAAGCGGAGTGATGATTAGAGTGAAGTTTCGAAAAAGTGAAGTCAAGAAGTTATTAGTTATCACCTGATTGTTTGGCGACCACAAAATAAACAATTTTTACTCGAGAGCCTTCTCAAATCATCCCCAGAGCGCTATGAAGGCAAATCCTTGTGACCTATCTTGAAACTAGACTCTTGAGTGATCTTTGGATTTTCACGTTTCTATCAACTTAACAAAGGTTCATAAGCTCATCTTCTTGAGAAGTCAACTTCTTCGCCTCGTGCAGCACCTTCCAAGGCAATTATATTTTCCTGTATATCATGCTTAGATTCTCAACGCCAAGTAACATTCAATACATAAAGCACCTAAAAAGCCATTGATGTTTTCATGCAATCAGCTTCCAAAGCGGGCGACACTATCACTCCAGATTCCAACTACATCAATAAAGTCCCCTCCAACATACATCAGCTTCACCAACAAGATTCATCAGCACTTTCATACATCTTCATCATCTCCTGACCACAAACACTCTGTGCCCCGAGTATCTCCCCCCCTTATCCTACCTCTATCCAACAAGTAATACCCACTCACTCCCCACTCAATAGCAAGCACGAGGATCAATACCACAATACATATATGGGTAAAAGTATTATATTCAACGCTAGCTATAGCCACTTTCCATTGCAACACCTCAAGTTCAAGTTTCGCTCCTCAAAGTATCAATCTTTGATCCGCTCTAACAATCCATTCATATTCGAAAATATCCATTTGCTGTTTCCTTCCTTTTTTGAGATGATTTCTCCCACAAGAAACAAGTCATCCAATTTGATATTTCACCATGTTGATTGTATTCCTACCCAGACTAAATTTCGATTATTTGACGCGTCTTGGTTTAGATGCAGACCAGTGTTGCCATTCTTTCCTTTGATGGAAGCAGTGGCTCTATCGTTGCCATCTGTGATCTACTTATTCCCTTTCGTGCCACTTCCAGAACCTCCATCACCGTGGGATCCACCATCCTTTTTACCATCATTATTACCAGATCCTTGATCAGGCTTATAACCCAAGGCATCACGACATGGCCGCCCACTTTTCCCGTCCTTCCCGGGCCCACCGCTTCCCTTTCTCCCGTTAGGAGCACCGCCAGAATTAGTCCTGGTATTTCTCTCCATCTTGACTATAACAAAGACTTGTTATAACACTGAGTGTATGAAAATAGATCAAGTGATAAATGATACAAAATACTGAAATCCAATGTATTGTTGAATAATGAATAGTATCTAGATAACCCACCGAGGAGAAACCCGAACCATTATGTACATGATCCAACATCACAATCGGTCTCCGTACAAAGTCCCAAAGAATTTACCTTCCTGTACATTAGTAGTAAAACAGCCGATTTACACGTACATCTGCAAATCGAAGACTGTAGAAGAGCATGTTCCGGTCGCCAATGGGTACTACCGGCTTGAAAAAAAAAAATGGTGATGAATGCGTAAAGACAGGATCTGGGTTGGGAATGGCGAGAAACGTTTGAAGGCGAGTATATGTTCATACGTCCATTGTGCCTAATAAATGCTTTGAGAGAATGCGTGCGGACTTCAAGCACAAGCTCAAGTTGCTGTGCGAAATCTTAATGGAACCATTGCCTTTCGTTATATCACAGCTTAGAGGGAACATTAGGGCCTCCCTAGCAGGCCAAGTAAAATAATACTCTTCAGTTGAAACTAGTCGTTGAACAGTGTATCGCGTATATCAAGTCACACGAGGCGGAAAACGCATGTCAAGTGCCAGAAAAAAGACAAAAAGATAATCAAATCACTTACATCGATCACAAATTCACAGAAAAAAAGCACGCACGCATTAAACATCAAATATAAGAAGAACGCAAGGATCATTGCCACCTATTTACCCATCCATTAATACTCAGCCATTGTAAAATAAAAAAGAATGAACGCCTCAAGTGTATTATTGCAATATCAGACCTTAGAAAATATCTCTTGATAGACTACGCCTATTGCTATTACACCTTACAAAAATGCGAGAGTCCATTCGTTCCTTATTCTCCAAGCCCTCCCTGCCCCACACAACCCGCTCTGACGCAAGGAGCAATAATGAGGACGAACGGACGTAACGCACGCAGCAAGCACCCTTATGATTCAGATCCATTCTTGACCGCACGCATGAAAAAGAAGATGAGAGGAAACAACAAAGATCTTGCGAGAAAAAAGACAGACACAGAGAAGAAACTAACGTGGCACAATTTGCGGAAGAAAAGAGACATATTTGTCCGTTCGTATCCCCTGAGATATGTGTCGAAACCCAGATGTGTAGTAAGAAAGAAGTGTTCGGTATTGGTGCGAGAAACTTGAAGATATTGGTCCATGTATTATCAATCAAGAGGATGATAGATTAATATGTCGATGAAGAGCCATGCACTTCGTAACAATTCCTTCTCGCTAGCATGAACCCGTCACCCAACCGAGCTACTTTCGCAGTAAAATAAAATCCGATCGCATTAGAGAAAGAGAAGAGTCGATAACAGTAGCTTTACAGGACAATGCACTTCTTCTTCTTCTCCTTCTTGGTCAAGAGTGCAGCACGTGTGGCATGTTCAAACACCTCACGGACACCCTCATTGGTCTTTGCTGAACACTCAAGAGACTTGTAAGCACCAATCTTATCAGCAACACGTTGAGCCTATTGAGAGAATTGTTAGCATGATTCTTCCATTATTCAATCTTGTTCTCAGTCATGCGGTCCGTCTTCAAGCCGCGCGGAATTTTGATGTATCCTTACCTGATCTTCTGAGACCGGGGTTTGGTTGGTCTTGTGTAATTCCTCAATGGTTTTTGGGTCGTGGCGCAAATCCTTCTTGCATCCAACGAGGATGATTGGGAGGCCCTGGCAGAAATGGAGGACTTCAGAGATCCACTGTTCAGGCACGTGTCAGCAATCGTCTCATCATGATAATAGCAGATGGAATCATCTATTGAATCGTACCTTCTCCTGAACGTTATCAAGGGAATCGGGAGAGTCAACGGCGAAACAGATCAGGATAACGTGCGAATCGGGGTATGATAGAGGTCTGAGACGATCGTAATCTTCTTGTCCAGCCGTATCCCATAGAGCCAACTCAACGTGCTTTCCATCGACCTCGACATCGGCGACATAGTTCTCAAAGACGGTTGGGACGTAGACCTATAGTAGAAGATGCATCAGTTATTGGATCTGATGATATAGTGATTTTTCATCAACAGCTTCGATGCTTGCCAGTATCAACAGATAGTTGACGCGATGGCAGCGTTGTGTTTGATTCGCATATAATTCTCAGGAGTCGGTGTAAGGCTTACCTCTGGGAAGGTTCCCTTGGAGAAGACACTGGAAGATTTGTTAGTGGATATAACTTTTATTGATTTGATCAACTAGAAAACCGTTGACAGGTAGATGGGTACTTACATCAACAAGCAAGTCTTACCGCAAGCACCGTCTCCGACAATAACGAGCTTTCTTCTAATTTCCGCCATTTTGGCAAAGGGTATGATAAGGTTTGTTAAAGAGAGCGACTGAGTGAAGTTGTTGATTAAATTGTTGTGTATGTAAACTGATCGTATGGGTCGTTGCAGATGAAAGTTCGTTAATTGGAAAGGTTGTTGAAGGTGGAAATGAGTTCAAGAAGGCAACCTCTGGAGAAACCTAATAGCTAGTCGGTTCCAATGTTATGGCCTTATGATTTGTGATTGAAATTATCAGGCCGCTAATATTCAACTTGGCTTGGTTACTATGGGAATCATCTAGCATCAATAAAAAAATTCTGGGCTGATGCGGTGAATCAAACCGTCAATGAAGGGATGGGATTGGATGGGGAACAGCATGAGGAATCATTCAAGAAATCTTGAATGCTTTACGATTCCAACGATTGGATACATTATTGCTTATTCTACCGTACTAGAGTTCACATAGGGTGTGTTTGTCTCTATTGTAATGGATAGGAAGGAGGCAGTATTCAATTAGCTGTCTAGGTGGCTGGAGGGTAGAAAAGGGAGCATCCATGGATTCTGTTTAATTCATTATCTATCTATTTTCCAATCAAACAGTTGGACATGAGGAATACTGCAGATCAATACTTATCATTGTTACTGCAGGTAAATCTCAGATACCTCTTGTGCTCATGCTACTACTGTATTGTCTACTGTCTACTCTGTACTGTCTGCTGTCTGCTGTCTGCGAGGGACCATCTAATATCAAATATACATCAACACACTAACTCACCTCAATCATAACCCTAGCCATCAACTAAAGGGGCTACCAAGGTTCATACATTAGTATCTGCTAGGGAAGGTGACATGCTGTACAGAGTATTCTCCACGTATTTTATGCACTCCTACTAGACCATACTATCATTCACTCCACCAACCTCACACCATGTCACCATGGGTAGGCAACAAAACGATTGATGACAATGAACAAGGAAGTACCTAAGCCCTTCGACGGTTTGTTTACAATTCTGTCCCTACGAAATATATTAATTGCTTCTATTGATTTTTTTTCTTATTCCTTTTTGCCCTGTGTGTCTTCCTCAGCATCGGTGTATGTAAAATATCAAGAGGACTTTTTCGTAATCCTTATATTGGATAACTTATTATTCATTTGAGCCACCACATCTACTAAATATTGTCCAACATCAAAGGAATACTTTAAACATTATATATATACAATCGGGCGCTAGCGACAATCTTCCACTGCAACTTTAAAATCAATACAGTATCGTTATTGAATGATAACTGTAAAGATAGTGGTGAGTTAGTGGTGAGTTAGTGGTAAGTTAGTGGTAAGTTAGTGGTAAGTTCTGATATGCTTTCTTGGCAAAGTCCTTCTTTCTTTCTTTCTTTCTTTCTTTCTTTCGTTGCTTCGTTGCTTCGTTGCTTCGTTCTTTCTTTCTTTCGTTCCTTCCTTCTTTCCTTCTTTCAATTCCTCTCCTGACTCCTGAGTCCTGACACCAAGCTTAAAAGTCTAGTCTAGACTTGACGGGACAATGAAATGACTAGTATATAGTTTGGCTCGTACACTTGCAAAACATGACTCTGATTACGGATGCTTCCTTCTACGGAGTAGGGTTTCTATCAGGCGTATTTACAGGCGTATCGTATCACCGCATACATCCATAGTATAGTATCTCACACACTGTATCACAACATGAATGAATGCCCTTCCAATTGTCAAGGGTTGAGTTATCTAAACTTCTCTTCCTTTCATGAAGATGAGCACGTCCCCAGCTTCAGGAGATATCCGTCAAGTTTACGCACTTCATATGGGGCTGAGCCCCTAGACAATCTGCGCCTCACTCTTTCATTCGCGCCTCGTTTCTTTTCTACCAGGAAAGACAGGACTGCGATCAAGAGTCACAAGATTTATGGGTATTCCGATGTGTTCTTCTTCTTGCTATGACATCTGTCTTCTCTCCACCCACCCTCTTGATGTCATTCCGACGTTTTTTGAATACAGAGTACGATCGAGGTCATATTTGAAAATCCATTGTCTGGGGAATTCAATTCAACAACTCATTCAGATAATAAGATACCTAATCAATGAAATCTGCCTCACGTGCCGTGTCCCTGAAACTTATAGACAATGTTTGGATTGGGAAAGCCTCTCTTGGCACATCAACATATGATCCATTAGCCCCTGAACCAATAAAACCCCAATTCGAGCCCCGACTTTGCCACGTGACTCTCACCCCGATCAAGAATTATGCACTAACCCAAAAATCACTAGCCCATTATCAACGAAAGCTCCATCCAAAAAAAGTTGAACTGAGCACCCTCACCACCACCAAACGAATTCCCCCCTCCTCTCCCCCACCACCATGCAAAAAGTCATTCGGCGTACAATCCTCGCCGAAAAGCAAGCCTCCCGCCGGCTTGCAAAGAGGCAGCGCAAAAATGAACTCGACGCTTTTGCCCTTCGGCAGGATAGGATGAAGCAATGGGGTGCGGAAAATCTAAGAAGGATGAAGGAAAATAAAGTGGTGCGAAGGGAGGATTGGGAATTGAATGAGTTGGCTCCAAAGAGAGATGTTGGCTCGCAGGTTGAGACGTATGGAGCCATCCCGGCTCATTTCACTGAGGTTCCAGTTGCGAGGAGGAAAGAGATATTGGAGATATTGGATTTATGGGGAGGGAAGAAACATCTGAATATTACGGCGGGGGATAGAGTGGTTGTGATCTCAGGGCGGGATAAGGGAAAGATTGGGAAGGTAGAAAAAGTTGACAAACAGAGGGCGGAAGTTACCTGTGATGGATTGAATATGGTATGATTTGTGATCTTTTGTGCCTCCATCTCCAATTTACCCCCCACCATGGATCTTTCATTGCTACAAACTAACAAAATTATCAGATCGATATCGCAGTACCCAAATGGATGTTATCAGACTCCGAGCAAGACCGTCGTCCCACTCGATCCGTTCCCCAAGGCATTTCCCTGAAAAACGTCAAACTAGTATTTCCATACACAGACCCTGTGACCGGCCTAACGCGCGACGTCATTGCCAAAAAGCTTGCCCACCACAAGATGTTCCGAGACCGACAAGCCCAAACCGTCAAATGGCAGCGCATAATCCCCGGTGCCGGTGACCGTCCCAATATTATAATTCCATGGCCAAAAGTCGAACCTCGAGAAAAGAAAGACTATGATTGCGATACCCTGCGAATGGAAGTTGAAGAAAAGACATTTGTACCTACGCTTCTTACGCCGCCGATGCCCGGGAGTGTGATTGATGAGTTGAGAAATAAATATTCTATATTCAGGACGAGACACGATCCCGAATACGTAGAGAGAAAATTGGAGGAAGATAGACAAAATGAAGCAAAGAAGAAGACAATTGTATCAATGAGGACGCCATTGAAGGAAATTAATAAGAGAGAGAGAGAACTACGAAAAGCAAAGGGCAAGGGTAAACTTACCAGAGGCATGTTATTGAAGATTGGACAGGTAATCTCAAGGAGGAGAGGAACGATCATGAGACAGGTGGGTGTTAGCACTGATGGAGAGGCTGGAGTCACAGAAGCGGGAGAAGTCGAGAGTACTTCTACACCTACATCTACGCCCACAGAGCCAGTCCCAGTGGCTGCTTGATGATCATGCATGTATATTATTATGTATTTGGAATGAAAGAAAAATGTAAATATATGAATCGTAGGCATATGGACCTTTCAGGTATTCGTGGTGTTGTAGGGTGTACAACAAAATCTAGAGCACATCACTTTCAATCTATTCCACATGCACAAAGTAGATTTGTAGGTGCTTTGCCTGTGTAACTTGAAGCACTCTGCTGATTTTCTCCCACTGATGAATGCACTTCAGAGCGAGATTCCTTCAAAAACACAACTTCATCTTACTAAACTACCCACCCGGCGAACCCAAACTACGTACCCAACAAGGTCAATTTTCCAAACGCCGAAAGATGAGGTGCCTCCTTCTTCCTCCCCGCCGCCTGCAAACTCTCCGCATACACCGCATCACCACCTACTGGTCTATATTCCTGACCTTCTGCGACTGCTTGTTCATTTGCATTTCCATTCGCACCCGCACCCGCATCCGCAGTACCAAAAACTTCTCCCACACACCCCTTACACAAAGCGACCACTTCTACCATACTCCCCTCAATCGCTCTCGCTCGCTCCCACATTCCTCTTCTGACGAGGCCTACGACCAATCTCTCGACTTCACCTCTCGAATCCTCCACACGCGTCATTAATCTACCGACACTAGCGACGAGATATTCCTCTTCGTAAACACTTCCCTTTTTACCTCTTGCTCTTTTCCGTTCTTCCCTTCGTCGATTTTTAGACGTAGCACGACTAACTCCCGTTCCCACAGTACCGACACTTCCATTACCGGTATAACGGGTAAAAAGCGAGCGATTTGTCGAAACGCGCGAAGAAGCCGCGACGGAGATATCATCTGGGATTTCGCCATCGCCTCCTCTTTCGCCCTCGTAGAAAGCGAGTGGGTCGGCGAGCGCTTTTTGTCTCAGTTCGCGGATGCGGGGGACTTGGGCGAGGAGTTGTGCTTTGCAGTCTGCTAGTAACTCGGTGCTTGATGCGAGGGCATCGCCGAGACCAGGGTCGATTACGCTTTCGAGGAGATCGGGTCGGGCTTTGAGTGCGATGAGGTGAAGGGCGTCGGCGAAGAAATATCCTTTGCAGAAGGTTCTGCAGGCGGTTTCGAGAGAGGAGAGGTAATCGAGTTGAATGGTTGCTGCGGCATAGTAATCTTTGCTTTCGATGAGGGCATCATACAATGTGCTTGCTAGCTCGGCGAGTGCAGAGCCGCTCATTGGGTTTCCATCTGCACCGCCTGTGAGGGCACAGAAAAGAGTTTCGCGCCATTGAGAAGGTCCGGAGGCGAGATAGCAAGATGCAGCTTTTGCGTAGTTGTGAAGGGATTCGTAAGCGAGTGCGGCTTCCTTGTAGGAGGATTTAGATTCAAGATATTGAGCGTAGAGGGCCGTAATGACAGCGAGAGGTTCAGGATTGTAGCGATAGATAGCTAAAGCAGCCTTGTAGAGAGCATGCTTTTGAGTATACTTTTGAAGTTCCTCGAACGCGTTGAGTTCGTGGAGGTGGTTGAGCGCTTTGGTGTGGCGAGATAAATAATCATCAATGCTATATTTACGACGTAACTCGGTCATTTGTTGTAGATTTTGCATGAAGGGAAGATATTCTCTGGGGTCCTTCTGCGATTGTTGAGCGACTAGAAGAGCAAGATCAAGGTTATAGAGACCAAGAGCATTCTCATATAATCGGTTGACATCCGCCAAGAAACAGATATGCTCAACTGCCTTATCAGCCATAGCCTCATCTTCCTTCATCAACTGTGCAACAACCAATAAGCCATCATCCAATGCAGGTGGATTTTTGCACACATTAGATGTGATGATGTTTTGTAGGTTAGTTGCAGTGCGAGTTTTGAGGACTTCGAGAACAGCGTCGCAAATCTTGTTAACCTTTGAAGTTTTGGTGACTGTAATATCGACAGGCTCTTGGGGATCGATAGCACCATTGGTGGTAGGTACTACATTGCCATTTTGAGTCACAACTCTTGTCTCTTTGTACATTGTTTGGGTAACATCTTCTTCTCTCAATGACGATAAGAACAGATCGATGTAAGTGATTTTCTTGACCTGGTCGATAAAAAGTGCAACATTTGACAAGAACTGCTCTGGAGCATGATCATATAGAATGTTCATATCCACTCGCTGCGTTCTGCAATGAGTGAAAGCCTTTCTGTAATTCTTTTCCTCGATAAGTTTTCGAATACCTGCAAGAACCATCGCACGAGGGAAAATAGTCTCCAAATTTCCACGCGGCATTTGTAGGATAAGACTAAGAGATGTTGGCATTGCAGTGACAAGTCGAGCTCCTCTTTCAATGCTTCGACATCTCTCGTCAATTTCCGGATCATCTGCTGGAACCTCAAGATCTGTTTGGTATTAGCATTGAAACATGTACAGCGAGGTTCGGAAATACGTACCATGAACTTCTGTGATGTGAACAAATTTGAGGAGATGGGTGGTGGTAGTAAATATAAGATGTGCCGGTGTAACTAAGAATGATGTACAGTTTCGGACCAGTAGGCGTGTGTTTGCAAACAAATGACCGTTACTAGACAACCCAAAAGCTATGCAGCCATCTCCATAAGCATTTGGACCGTCACCGAATGGTATGATATCGACCCAAGGTAATTGCTTGGAGAAATTGCAGAAAGATAAGGATGCATCGCCGAAAGCTAAGCTATGAAGGTCACCGGAGCTAGTTTGGGCGTATGGATGCATTGCACCATCTTCAACAAAGCTTGATAATATTGATACAGATGATGTAGGGTTGTTTTCAAGAGCTTTTTCTTTCATTTCACCAGGTATCTCAGTGAGATAGTATCCTTGAATAACCGGGCCAGTTTCGGTTCGACCCAAGGCGAGTATTTCATTCTTGGCACTGAATGTAATTTGTTGATAAATGGTGGATTTGATGGCAGAATCAAATGTAAATTGACCAGACAATGTCGGAGTAGGTGCGACCCGTTTGGTAGCATCTAATTCGAAAATTGAAATACCATCTTGATGTAGAACGGCAAGTAATGAAGCATCAGCATTGATGGCAACATCGATGGCATTGGATTGTATTGTGACTTCGTGATGACCCATAGGAGGTGGGACGTTTGCTACTCGGAAAGGGGTGACCATGAGATCTTGTCCATCAATAACAGCGAGCACTCCAAAATCGTGCGGTGGTGCCAAAGTACCACGAGATGTCGTGAAAATATACTCTGCAAGATCAATAGTGTCCTCAGCAACAGACAAGAATTTCAGCGGCTTTTCTGGGTGCCAAGCGACAGGATTAGTGGCAACCAAAGGAGCGTGATGGTTTCTAATCTCTTGCTTGAGGTACCAATGATAATTACCCATTGTCCATAACTGAGTGCAATCAGCCATCACAACAGCCAACACCGTAGAATCAGAATTCCAGGCTAATTTGATGTACTGATTAGGAAGTTGACGTTGCTCTTGAGTGAGTCGGAGACTGAATTCTCCATGTCGTAATCCATTACGCTCAAAAAATACTACATCGATTCTTTCTTCCAGTCGTTGAATGCCGGCGATCAAATTTCCAGAAGGTCTCCAGCTCAAAGCGCCTTCGAGACCATCTACGGGCTCGCTGACACTATCGAGTTCACCTTCTCTGGAATATACTCGAATTATACGACGGGCAGCTGATTCAATAGTAGATATAGCAAGATAAGCTCCATCACCTCTCCAGCTGATAGTGACACTCGAATCATCATTTGGACTCAGAACACCTTCATCAGTCTTCTCAGGCATAGTCGGATCTCGTAAAGCTTTGGCTCCTCTGCCTTGGAATTGGGTTTCCTTCTTACCCCAACCAACAGATACATGATTTGAAGCTTTCAGATCCTCTTTGGTCATGGTAATATCTGCAACGCCATCGAAGCTGCGACTCATCCAAATGACGGTATCTTCCTTAGTTGTGATTGCCAACAATTCTTCGTCAGGTGACCATCTTGCCGCAGTGATACCAGCATCGACTGAGCCCATAATTTCAATCTGACCTTCACCAGGTTGAGGATCTTCTCTAACGACAACGATGTCGCCACCTGCAAGAACAAGACATGTCGTCAAGCTATCTCCAAAATGATGAAGACTTAACACTTTGTCACAGGCCAAATCCGGGTTCGGTGATGGTGCTTCCCATGATGTGATGAGAGTGTCGTCACTAAAATTTTCAAATCAGCCAAATCCAAAGACGGCCCAATCAGGAAATTATATATACAGTGATTTTGAGGTTGTCTTGACTCTAATAAGTTGTATTACTGCGTCATTTTCAGTAGGACCAACGGTACAAACGACAGCATCATTTGCCAGATCCCACGCCGCCGCTGTTATAGGTCTATTCTGATATTGCGCAGGAGGCCTCCATTGCTCATATTGGATCCCTCTTAAATTTCTCATCTTCTCGATATTAATATTTCAAAACATGTGAAGATTAAAATTTATACAAATAAATCTCAAGTCATCCTTTTTGTTCAGGTAATGATTCGTCGGAAAATCGTATCCCGGTCATTTTCACAAGCCAGTTTTTTTCTTTGGTGCATTCTTCAGAATGTGTAAGCGAGAAACGCTAAAATCTTTAGTGTGTGACTTTCCCTGTAACCCCAGGTTTAACCAGAGGATTGGTGGTGAGACTTCTCTTCTTATATCTATCAACATTCCACTTCTCGGCCTATTTGATTCAATAGACATTCAATTCTTCTTATACGGCTCCTATCATATCAGTGGGATACTTGCGCATTGTAGACTTTATATCCTAATTCTCTCCGATAGATTTCTTGACCCCCTCAGATAGACTACAATGGATATCGCGTTCAACCAACACTCTCCTCATAACCGACGGCACCACCGATCTTCAACCAATCTCACAAATTTAACCATGGCGCCCCTAACTACCAAACTTCCTCCCTCAAATGACGATTATTTCCCCGACCATACATCCTATATTGACAATCGCTCTTCTCCTACAACCCCTTCCATTCTCTCTCGCTCCTCATCCCGCGTTTCCGTACGCAAACCCGCCCCAATGAATCTCTCTATCCCCAAATCAAAATCAAGTATTCACCTCGCTCCTAACCCTCTCACGCCCCGTACGCCCGGCCACCGCTCCGGCACAACTACACCCTCACGCCACTCACATTTAAGAAACACGATCGCCCCAGATAATCTAAAAATCAGTACATTCAGCGAAGAAAGCCCCAATGATTCAGATTGGCTTCTGCGAGCCGGCGCCATGATATCATCCTCTACTCGAGAGTCCAAGGGCCAATTATGGCTCGTCTCACGCGCAAGTTCAACATGTTTACAAAAGGATGAGGATGAAAATGCATTTGAGCGGGAGCTCGCCAGAGAAAGAGGACATAATAGCAGAAGAGGAAGTTTCGATGCGGATGATGAGTTCTCACCACTCACAACGAGACGGAGTTTAAGTTTTGGGCCTGCATACAATAGATCAGCAAGTAAATATGGCAGTCGAGCAAATAGTAGAATAGGGAGTCGAGCGAATAGCAGGAGAGGAAGTAGAGCGGCACCGATCACACCATTGACAGCAGATAAAGATGGAGGATACTTCGATACAGAATTCGCACATGAAGAATATCCTGCAGAGCCAGATTTTGTAGATGTGGAAGAAGAATGGCCTGAGGATGGTGACGAGGCAAGGAAAGACGAAGCAACGGTTAAGAAATTGGCTAGAGCGAGTAGACTGGGACTCGGAGGCTGGGTAGAAAACTTATTAGGCTGGAGTTTATTTGCTGTTGAAGAAGATGGAGAAGAAGCCGAATTCGATACATCAGATGAGAAGGAGAAATCATCATTGTCATCACGACCGTCGCGACATACTCTCGATGGGATGAGTGACACACCAGTTGCTGAGCAAATGCCACCACTTAATCCGAATGAAGCCGATGGATGGCATGATGCTGCTTGGCTTCTGAGCGTCGCAACTAAGGTATTACTATGAATTCACATTGCTATACCCTTCAGCCTTTCTTTCTACGATTCTGTTCCGTCTTATAGTACAGCTTTCATTATGAATTATAATAAGAACTATGGGCAAGTTCCCCATATGCATCAATACAACACGTATACATATGTGGTCGTGAAGATAAATATGTCACCAAAAGTCATGAAAGCGCCAATATCGCTCCTGCCCAATAATCGATCAAATCCTTCCCATTATTACTGCGCAGAACTTCCTTGCGCCGGAATCCTTTCTCCTACGTTCATCTATGTGTAGCAGTTTCCACTAAATAGTACTGCTTCTCCTCTCGCTTTCACCCGCTCGATTAGTCGGCAGTCAAATCAATGATTTCATCTTCGGCTGTAAAGATGTGTCGTCTTTTAACAGGACGCTCAAGGATGACTTCGGGCTCGTCTTCATCGGGTTCATCTACATGTTCGCGCTTCAGATTCACCTCAGATCTGGCCTGTCCTTCGACCTCTGCCTGCACTTCATTAACGACTCGTGAGATATCCTCTTGGACCTGCGTAGCGAGTTAGTGTTACCGACAATACGTGAGAGACTGATGGTCCAATTTGGATTAAATCTTTGAATGATAGCACATACCTCGACTACGTTCACAACGTTAAAACCCTTTGCTATGTCTCTTAATTGACCTAAACTTCTTTGGATTTCCATTAGTACTCGTGTAAATGGAGTAGCACCAGGCTCCAAAGCTACTTGGCCGATAAGGTTAGGTGTAGCAGGTGTGAATGGAAGTGCCGAAGGTCTCTGGTTATTGTTTTGGTTGTTTACTGGTTGCCCTTCTTGATTGGCGGTGCTTTTGTCAGACATTTCACCTGATTTGAGGGCCATAGCATTTGGTTTAAACATTGCTTCTGTTGGTGTCTCTACTGGCATTGCAGGTCTAGCTTTTGAAATGAAACTAGGTGCTGCTACCTGTGAAATCGATCCAAAAGCAGGAGTGATTGGATATCTGATCTCTCCTATGGGAGCAGTTGGCGTTGCTGGAAGCACTTTTGTGGATGACGCGAGCATAGGGCCAGTCGAAACTTTGGGAATCATCTGACAGAATTTCTGTGTTGGTGTTGTTGATGAGGAAAAGGCACTGGTGGACAAATTGCTCGTTGCCTGGTCGAACGATCTGCCAGTAATAACTGACAGCGGGGGCAGCACTGGCATTGACAAGAAGGCACCAGTTACCGGATCGAAGGACCTCCCTGTGATCACTGACTTTGTGACTGGTGGGGGTGGCGTGGCCATTTCAGAGACAGCTTTATGCTTTTGAGAAGTCGATGCTTGGACTCCTTTAACAGCACCCTTGTCAGGAACACTATGCCTTTTGGTTGTGCTTTCAATTAGGGCAGGATTTACTGGTACCCCGGGTAAAGGCTTCGAAGGCAAAGAAGGTAAAGGAGCTCGATTAACTTTTGGTGTCAATACCGGGTCTTGAGGAAGTATCTTAATTTTACGGTCAGTCTTTCTTGTCCAACTAGAAATTTGAAAATCCTTTGATAATCGGAGGTTGATTGTCAAAGAGCAGAGGACTAACAAGGCACTTACCATCATTTTCTGCAAAACCTCCCTTGACCTATATTTGAAATGGAATTCGGCAAGTGGCTTGCTAACTGGATCAAGATATTCAAGCTGATAGAACGTCTCCTGGTCCGGTATCTTTTGTGGTTTTCCAAGCCTGTTGTATTAGGTCAGCTTCCGCGTTGAATTATAGACCGTATCTTCTCACGTACTCTGTTGCATGAGTTAAAGCTCTGCCCTTCAACTGTTTTTCGTGAAACTTTGTATTTATTGGCATCGACTCCTGTTCCGGTGTAGAGATTGGTGTTGCCACCGGAACAACTTTACGGACACGCCAGACCTGGACTATGATTTCTCCGAGCTGCGAGACTTCTTTGGGGTTGTGTGAGAAAGGGGCGTCGTCTCCTATGGAATCAACATCAGCTATGTGCGCGATTGGGTTGAAGATCGGTTTACCTATTTGAATCTCAGAAAACTGGAATGGCCTCAACTTTGTGTTTCCGGGTTGTCTGAGGCGGTCTCCTGTCAAAATATGCGCCCAATTGTTCGGTTTGAATCCATTCTCATTGCAAATTACCGTTGAACTGTTGAAATACTCAGCTTAAGAACGAAGTTTAGCAAGATCTGGGTTCATCTGATTACCTCGTCTTTCTTCCATCAACTATAGCAAAAAACCCCAAGCAGTAATTTTTCTTCTTGTTAAACTTTGGAATCTTCGCAGGATCAATGAGGTACTGCAAACCAAACTTCGTACCCGTCTTGGACTCGATATAAACGGACATCTTGTGTTGAGGGCCATTTTGCGTGTTCCCATCCTCATTGTCGTCAAGATCGGGATATTCTGCTGAAATTTTGGGAGCATTGACTGTAACTCTAATAAATGGAACCCCAGGTAGAATCGCCATCTTGCAGATCTTGCTGGTGAATGGGAAGATTGATGAGATGATTCTTGAATGTATGTTGTGATTGATGGAAATGAATTACCTGGTAAAAATAAGAGAGTTACGCGACGACGCAACTGCCATTTTTGATTCATTGGGCGGAATTGCAAGCGCATTCTACCTGCCCTTCTTTCCTTTAGTAATCCTGATTTTGACAGGCTCCTTCAAAACGCATCATTGTCTTTTGTCTCTTGCTCGTGAAGTTCCATACTTTCAAGCCCATGATTATCTTGTAAGATTACATCTCGAATACCAGATTCATTGTCCAGATGACAGGCCTTTGATCACCATTTGAATGAAAAGTAGAGTTGGTATGTTATAATTGTTACCCATATTTATCTTGGAGTATCTCCTATGTTAATAATTGTCGATAACTCATCATATTCCACCATACGCTGCTGGTAAAAGACCTTCGATACACCAAAAAAGATATTTGCTGGATGTAAGCATCTCAAGTCTTCTACTTCCCCGAAAATAATGTCCTTTCCTTTCCTCGGCATTCACTCAATCCTTTCTAAGTGACTTGATAAATCCAATATCATAACTTGCCCTCAATTCATACTTCAAGCGTTCTTGATGTCTACGTTTTGCCATTGTATAAATATGCTTGATTCTCGTCATTTCTTGCTTCAACCATCTACGTCTCTCCAAGAGTCTGCCCCATTGTAGCTTTATATCTGCCATCTCAGTATTGGCAACACTCTTCTTGCCCGTATTCAAGCATGCAATGCGGTATCTGAACCATTTGATTTGGTCTTGAGCGGCCGTGGAGGTGTACTCTTTCTTGTACCTTCTGAAGTAAATCTTGAGCTGGGGCATATCAGCCATTGTCGTCTTGGCATGAATTGTTGTATTGCTCGAATGCAAATGCGAAGTTTTCCAGATCTGAGGGTAGCTAGATGGCTTGGCGGGCTCAACACTGGTGGCTTGCGAAGTATCGGTCTGCGAGCCACTGGTGACCGACCAATCACTAAGATGAACGGCGCTACATTGGGTATTATCGGTTTCCGAAGTTTCTACTTGTGTAAAATCGACCGGTGACGAGTTGCTTGGTGGATTGTTGATGGGTGTCCAGCCGCCGAATCGAGGAAGATTGGTCCGGATGGGTTCGATCTGCGAAGTATGAACAGCGTGCCAGTTTCCGTCTTGAAGGATATCAGCTTGAGCTAAGATATCAACTTGAGCCACGTTGACCCCTGAGATACCCGATTGTGCAGTTTTGAGGGCCTTCCAAGTAATGATTAGGGGATTCGTTGCTTGAGTGGTTGCAGTGGTCTTTTTATTGGCTTCGTACTGCGGAGCTTCATCCTCCTCGATATCGGTCGTCTCTACATCTGCATCGTACTCGCTTTGATGACCCATAATATCGACTTGCTCATCATTGAAATAGAGATCGGTAAGGCCATGGGAGACCGATCTGCAAGGCAAGACGAATGTGTAAGCCATGAGGAATAAAGACTGTGTCTCATTGTCAGCTCGACTCAGTACGGTGCACCATAATCAAATACTGCAGCAGAGAGGACTTACTATATGATTGTTGCTGCTATTGTATTTGGAGATACATTTCAGTTGTAGGCCTTGAGGAATAAGAAGGTCAGGTCTTGGGTTTCAGCTTCGAGGTCTCAAACTATCTATGTTCCTTCCATGTCATTGAACTTTTCATTTGGGCATTATCGAGTGAATTCACTTTTCAGAATTTCCCTTCAATCTTAAATTTGGGAGGGGTAAGAGATAGTGAATGTCTATTTAACCTTTACCTCCAGATATTCATTCCAGCTGGAACTTTGAAACTTCGACACCTCGAAGACTATATTGGTCTATTCCACAGACTCCAATTTGACAAAGACCTCGAAAGCCCCTCAAAGCACATTGTCTTTTCCTATGCAGGATCATATTCTCTTTAGGGAGTTTGTTACAAAGATCGAATTTTACAACTATTCTGCCCGTTTCTCAAGATCACCAAAGTTGGTGTATTAAATGAAGTTCCCAGATCTGAGCCCATGAAGTCAAGCTTTTAGCCAAGGAACACCTCGAACCCACGCGCCATGCTTCGATTGATTCTCATGTTATTTTTTGCTTTATGTATCCTTCAGTGTTCATCTTCGACTGTTATCTCAGTGTTTTCTTTTCAGCCAACTACAAGGTTGGAACTACGGCTCAAGCAGGCAATTCTCGAGTCGAGAAAAGCTCCATCGGCATGTTATTTTTCGAGTTCTGAGCGGATTTCAAACCTCGGAAAAGCCTCACTCAAGATGCCTATCAAGTATTGCAGTGCCAAAACGATCTCATTGCTTTTTACAACTACCAACAAGAATCAGACAGCCACAAGCTGCCAGTTGGAAATCTCATCCCACATAACCATTATGTTTCTCATTCTATCCAAGCACTTCATCCCATTCTACGCAAATGAAGATCGTTGTCGCGTCTCTTTTCCACTCATCTCAAATCTTTTAGCCCATCATCCCACCTCCATTATACAAGGCTAAAAGATGTCTGTGCTATTTATTGAACGATGTTTGCCATCAAAAGAACCAATGACCAACCTCAGGTCGCTGGCCCAACTTCGCACATGTTGTTTTATATTCAAGCACAATCGACACTTCTTGCTTCTTAAACCACTCTTTACTCTTCACTACCCTCCTTTCCTCTTCAGTACCCAGCAAAAACTTATTCAAATGAAACACCAACATTTTTTCTCTCAACTCCTCCTTTTGGTGCAAAAGAAGTGCTCGTTCGTCTACTGCCGTTCGAACTTCTTCAGCGGCGAAATCTGCGAGGGGATGTCTGGGATAAGCAGCAACGAATGCATATCCAGCAGCATTTACCGCAGCCAAGTAATGGGGTATTGGGGGTAATGGTCGTGGGGAAGGTATAAAAACGGGTGCACATGGATTTAAGGAGGACATCGTTTTGAGAGGATACGATCGCGCTGATTTTGGTCTGCGTGAACTGTTGTCAGACCATTTATATCAGTAAATAACCTTGGATCGACTCATTTTGGTCTGCATAGATAGCTTACTAATAAAGCTACTTTAGGGGCCGAAGCTTGTGGGCAGAGGGGGAGTTCGAGATGTCTTCGGAGCCTGTATGCTATTACTTTGTCGGTTAGTATCGTACCAACTGGATTTTAGACTATGGATTTACCAAGTTGGGATTTGATAGAGATGACTTGAGGAGAGCGGTGGATCTGATTGCGTTGGGTTGGCCTGTCTGATACGTGACAATTTGATCTGATAGTACTTACAGACCGGACGGGTTTTGCTGTCGATTTCGAAAACGGGACGGTCAAAAAGTGAGGTGTCGGAGATGGTCTCGGTAAGTCGGCACTTTGAAGGTAGTGAATATGAAGATGAGATGAATCAGACGGGAAAGATAATGAGAGAGGAGAGTCATTGTTTAGGTCAATTTTGAGGTTTAGGAGGATTCGGATGATATTCTCGGCTCGTGGGAGCAAAAGAATGGGAAGAAATGGGTTTGGTGATGGTCTTTTTTGAGAGTATTGAGAGAGTTGGAGAAAATCGTGGAAGTTTGGGTATGGTATTGGTGGTGTTTGTCTGGAATATATTAGTGGAGCTAGAGGGTGTAATGGAATTCTTGATCTCTCTTGGAGGCGGTTTATTTTTGGGAATAAGCTGGATATTTGCTAGATTCTTGTAGCTAATTAAAGCATCAGATAGTCATGGTTGAATGATTCAACCGAATAATGAGTGTCCGTCAACAGACTACCAAGGATTTAGATCTTTCTCGACCCTTTGATGGTTCTGGAATCAGAAATTATTCCATCTGGCTATGGATTTTGCCCTGGCTTCATTCATCTCATACAAGATCACTTCTTACTGGTCTCTTCGCCACCAGGGTGTATACATAGGTAAAGAATACACTTTCCTCTTTCATTTCAACCTCTGGTTGTTTCTACACTTGATGAGATCATTTCCCTTCGCTTATTCAACTTGTTGTAACACTAGCTCAACATGAGAATCATACGTGCTCCTCACTTTGTGACAACAGTGATACCCACTGATATTACGTTGACTAGGCGGAGAAAGAAGAGGAGAAATACAGCATTACAGATCAATCATCTCTGGCCATAGGTGACGTGAATTTATTAACTCAATCTCAATAATATCTAACACTCAAGACTTCCCTTCTTCCAAACCCCTCACCTGAGTAACTCCACCCTTCAACCTCCTTACTTCCTTTTCAATTTGCTCCCGAAATCTCTGCTCAACCGTAACCAAATTCCTCTTCCACGTCCCCACCACTACCAAAACACACAAACCCGCCACTATCGCGCAAACTTTCATATCCTCGCTAAACGAATCCGCGTAAGCTTGTCTCACTGCATGGAGTTGCGTAAATGTCATTGAATTTGCTGAAGATTCTAACGAGGCAAGTTGTTCTCGGGTTACGATGTCGGTTAATTGTGTTTGTTGGGATCGACTGAGGATGGTAGTACTGGCTGCTATGCCGATGCTGCCGCCGAGGATGCGTGCTTGTGATGTGATGCCTTGGGCTACGGCGTGGTCGCGGATGGAGGATTCGTAGTTGAACTTTGGGATTGTTAGCTGATGAAAGTATGGTGAGAAATGGTTTAGTGGGGGTGCTTACTAGCATTGATACTGTTGATACTGTTAATCCGAAGCCTAAACCGACAAATACTAAAAAGCCATAGGTCTTAGCTTCTACATACTCGGTATTTGATAATGTAGACGGAGAAACAGTGCCTATAACACTTAGTCCAGATCCCGCGAGCAGAGTTAAAAATACTCTACTTTTTTTTCCGTTAAGCATTCCGCCTAGAAAACTCGCTACCGCGGTTGATCCTAACATAGGTAGTAATCTCAGTCCTGCGGTCAACGGACTCTTCCCATTGACAACCTGGAAGCGTAGCGGCAGACTGTAAATTACCACAAAGTAAGGAAATCCCATAAGTAAAGTGGTGGCTAGACCGAACATGTAGACTCTATTCTTGATGAGTCTCCATGGAAACGTCGTTGCGAGGTTTTCTTCCCACTTTTGATGCACTGTGAACTCCCAAGCGAACAGTAAGATTCAAAAGACTATTCCTACTATTAGGGGTATGAGGAATGGTGGTTTATTCCAAGAATTTGTTTTGAGTCCTGCTTCTTGGAATGCGAAGCCGAAAAGGATAGAAGCGAGGATTAGGATACACGCCCCAACAAGATCAAGTTGTCGAAGGGGTCTGCGTTTGGACTGATGGAGTTGAGTTTCATTTGGCCAAACCAGATAGAACAATATCAAAGGCACGATGCCGGTTGGTGCACTATGAATTTATTAGCTTTGGCTCTTTCTAATAGGTCGGTTCATTTACCTTCATCCAAAATATCCATCTCCAACTTGTGTACCGGGTAACGATACCTCCGATAACCGGACCAAGTACTCCGCTCATTGCAACCACTGCGCCCGCCAAACCTCCAATCCATCTTCACATTCCCAGGGGACTGATTTCAGGGAAGATAACCATGGTCAAAGAATACAGACCCGAGCCACCTATGCCTTGCAAAGCTCTGAATGCAATAAGTTGGTTCAGTGTTTTCGCGAATCCGCACGCAATTGAGAAGGCGGAGAATATGATGAATGCTGCAGTATATGCATTCTTTCGACAGGTAATATCACCAATTCTTGCGAATAACACAGTACAACCTAGGCAGGATAGGGTGTATGCGAGAGCTATCCATGAAATGGAGTTGAGAGAATTGAATTCTACACCGATGGTGTAGAGAGCTGTTGCTACGATACTGGTATCTAGCAGCGCGAGGAAAAGATCGGAACAGAGAATTTACAATGTTAATAAAATTCCAACAGTACAAGAAAGGTCGAGAAACTACCTGATACATAGACACACGAGCCTCCATTTGGGGATATTAAGACCATTTCCTTGCGCGTTGGGTTTAGATTCGGTAATGGGTTCATCGGAGGCTGAAAACTCCAATTTCAGAGCATTGTCATCCATTGTTTTCGAGGCAGGTTGTGCTGGAGATGATTCAAGTAGTCGTTAACATTTCGTAACATCCATCTGAAGTGACCATCTTATTATATAACCTCCGATTGTCTGGTGATTTAAAGCAAAGAAGGTTGGTGAGATTGAATCCGCAGGCGAGATTAGATCCGCACGCAAGTCTAATGACCGGGGAGATATTCCAACCGCTTCAGCCTCAATATAAGTGAGAAGATATTGAAAAGACAATAGATGGTCGAGAGAAATTGGTGTTGAACGGATTAATGATCAAGCAGAAGTGACTGTTACCACCATGGCTCAAGGAGGTGAACATCCATGTAACCGTTTGCAGGTGCGATCGTAGATTTTCTGGGGTGTGAGAATAGCGGATCGTGTGGGGTTGCATTCTCTACTACATAATACCCCCGGTGTGTGGTTAGATGATGAAGATCTGGCACGCGGAGGACGACTAGACCGTTATTAATATCCAATCGAAGGTTAACATAAATGTACGAAGCTAAACACATCAACCGTCTTATCTCAATGTTGGTTTATTCAAAGAAATCCGAAGTGGGAAAGTGTTCGATGGAATCCATGGCTTGCATGGTGTGATTACTCTGCGTTACCATTCGATTTTGACTCTTAACCTTGTACGCTGCCACCTCATTGCTGCTTTGCGGCCTCATAAGCTCTTACTGTGATGGGTCAAGCTAAACCCTAATGCAACGTCCAATTTGAACTACTCGTCGAGATCGGCCTGTCTTTTCGCCGTTTTCGAGGTTTATACACTAACCTTAACCTTACCTGAGATTGATTGCCTGATATTGGCCACCCAACCGCAAATCTTCACACTTTCGATATCAGAGCATTGAATTTCACCTGCCACATCTTTATCATATCCCTCCCAAACAAAAATCGAGACGGGACACTTGGCTTGGAACATCCAATAGCATCCCAAGATCTGAATTCACCGTTCCACAGCATGAGTGAAGTCTTACGCAACAGACGTCAGGCGTGCACTAATTTAGCCTAGGATTTCCGATAGCAAGAACGATTCATAAGTACTTAGTGAGGCCTGCTTCTCAGGTTTCAGCAACCCTGATGAGGTATCAGAGATTACCGACCAGCGAACAAGCTGATATGGCGAACGAAATTCTTAACAACGACCCTGCCTCCTCAAATGAAAACGATGGTGAACCTGATGTCAAACACGGGAATGTCAACGATGATTACGTTCAACGGTCAGAAGTCGAGAGTCTAAATTTGACTGCGATACCACCTGGAACAATCGATCCAATATATGAAGCAAAAGCTCGAGTTTTGAATGAAGCTGTAAGATTGGATCTCTCCCCACATTCAGATGGCTCTGCTCAAACGTAATGGACGCTGATCATGTGATGTTACTCAGATCCAAGATATTGGCATGGGATGGTATCAATGGCAACTATTTGTCGTGGTGGGATTTGGCTGGGCGAATGATAACTTGTGGCCAATTGTTACATCACTTATATGTACCTATTCAATCCCAGTTTGTCTTTTTCTCTATTCAGAAAGCTAACAACGAACACAGTCACGTCGATTACCAATGAATTCTCGCCCAAGCACCCACCTCTACTCACTCTAGCTCAAAATATTGGCCTTCTGGCTGGTGCTATGTTTTGGGGTTTTGGTTGCGATATTTTTGGTCGACGTTTAGCTTTTAATGCTACGCTTGGTATCACCGCCGTTTTTGGATTGATTGCTGCGGGTTCACCAAATTTTGCAGCTATTGGATGTTTTGCAGCTCTCTGGAGTTTTGGTGTAGGCGGGAATCTTCCCGTCGATTCAGCAGTTTTCCTCGAGTTCCTTCCTGGTTCTCATCAATATCTTCTTACTGTTCTTTCAGTCGACTGGGCTGTAGCTCAAGTTATTGCGAATTTAATTGCTTGGCCTTTATTGGGAAACCTCACGTGCCAAGAAGGTTTAACATGCACTCGATCACAGAATATGGGATGGAGATATTTCCTTATCGTTATGGGAGGTATCTCTATGATTGAGTTTTTCATTCGTTTCACGTGTTTTACGATATTCGAAAGTCCGAAATATTTGATGGGGAAGGGAAGAGATGAAGATGCAGTTAAGGTCGTGCAGGAAGTTGCGAGGAGAAATGGAAAACAGTCGAATTGTAAGTATACCTCATTCATTTCTTCTTGTCTTGAAACATACTAAACTTCTATAGTGACTGTCACCCGTCTTCAGGATTGTGGCACCCTTCCTCACATCAACGCCTCGGCAACCTTGTCAAGAAAACTCCATCAAATGGACTTATCTCATGTTCGTGCCTTATTTGCAACAAGGAAGCTGGCCTTCTCTACAGGTTTGATTATGCTAGTGTGGGCATTCATTGGTCTTGGATATCCACTCTATAACGCATTTCTTCCTTATATCCAAGCAACTCGCGGTGCTGAATTTGGAGATGGAAGTACATATTTGACGTATCGCAACTCTCTGATCATATCTGTGCTTGGGATTCCCGGCGCTCTTATTGGTGGCTACCTTATTGAGGTGCCAAGTTTGGGTAGAAAAGGAACTCTTGCTCTTAGTACGACAGCTACTGGAGTATTCTTATATGCTTCAACCACGGCCATGACATCTACTGCATTATTGGGTTGGAATTGTGCTTTCAACTTTTGTTCCAATGTGATGTATGCTGTTTTGTACGCATATACACCGGAAATATTTCCTACCAAAGATCGTGGTACGGGCAATGCTCTTACGGCGACTTCGAACAGAATATTCGGGATTATGGCGGTAGGTTTTCTCCATTTATTGATTTAGATTACTGGACCGTCAAAAAGTTTCCACGGACATTGACTAATCTTTTTGCAGCCTATTATTGCAATGTTCGCCAATCTCGAAACTTCGGCGCCAGTTTACACAAGCGGAGCTCTTTTCATTGCAGCAGGACTATTGGTGTTGATATTGCCATATGAAAGTCGGGGAAAGGCCAGCTTGTAAATCTGAAGTCTGAAGCCTGTATTTATATGATTATCTTACCTTTCGATCCTCTAGGGCAACACAATTCACGTTAGTAATCAGTATTAATCAACGATTCGGGTCATGGAAAGGAGCTCGCCTCATTTTCGAGACTTCTTGAGAATTATAACTTGACATTACTCTTATCCTACTCTTGTCTAGTGAATACAGGTATAGTGTCAATGGAACAAGCCACTTCAATCTCATGCCCTCCTTCCCAGGATTCATCTCTCTCTTTACCAATCAGCGACCAAGATGTCCCTGCTGGAAGATAAACCTTGATGTTTTTTGCCCCAGCCTCAAACACAGGACAAACCAAATACTTTGGCCCAAACATATATTGTTCCTCGATTTCCCAACATTTCTTATCCTCCGGAAACTCATAAAACAAAGTTCTCATTACTGGACTCCCCTTTTCACTAGCCTCTTTCATCAACCCCCTTGTATAATCTCTCATCTCTTCTCGTAACATCATATATTTCTTACAAATTTCATAAACCTCTTCCCCATAAGACCAAACCTCATTATCCGCACCACTCAAACACGTCGATCCCCCTCCCTCTCCCACCTGCGGCTGTTTCGGCTCTCGATCCCCATGCAACCTCATCACCGGACAAAACGTCCCCCACTGAAACCACCTCACAAACAATTCCCGAAACGCCGGATCCGTCGGATCTCCCCCATGAAAACCCCCAATATCAGTGGTCCACCATGGAATTCCCGCCAGTCCCATATTCAATCCCGCAGTAAGTTGATTGCGGAATGAAGACCACGAGGAAGCGATATCCCCGCTCCAGACTAGCGCGCCGTATTTTTGGGAACCGGCCCAGGCGCAGCGGAGAAGATTCACGATGTTGGTTTGGCCTGAGGCGGTCATGCCTTCGTAGAAAGCCCGCGCGTATTCGACGGGGTAGGTATTACCGATGGAGAGGTTGGTGCCGCGATGGTAGCGGTAGTTGTCGAAGTCGTAGGCGGTGTATTCGGGTTCTGGGTGGGGAGTTAGCTATCTAGATCTATTTATCTCTAGCTATCTAGTCTCTCTCTGGGTAGATTATTGAAGTCAAAGAGGTATGGTATAGTGCTGGATAAGATGAGATTGAGATTAAAGAATCAAAAATACTCACCCGCTTCATCCAACCAAAAAACCTTAATCCCCTTGTCATAATAATTCTTCTTCGCTTTTTCCCAGATAAATTTCCTCGCCCCCGGATTCGTCGCATCAAAATGAATCGTATCACCCTCAAAATCCATGACAATCCTAATTCCACGATCCGTCCTCACCAAATACCCTTTCTCGAGCATCTCTTCGAAATTCTCCGACCTCGTATCCACAGTCGGCCAAATCGACACCATAAGCTCTATCCCCATCTCTTTCAATTCTCCAATCATGGCATCAGGATCCGGCCAAAACCTCTCATCAAACCTCCAATCTCCCTGTCGCGGCCAGTGAAAAAAATCAACCACAATAACATCAATCGGTAACTCCCTCTTTTTGTATTCGCGCGCTACACGCAACAATTCCTCCTGCGTCTGATACCTTAACTTGCACTGCCAAAACCCCAATCCGTATTCCGGCATCATGGGAACCTTACCCGTGACATCCGCATAGCGCTGTAGGATTTCCTTGGGGGAATCTCCAGCCACAACCCAATAATCGAGAAAGGAAGTAGAATAAGCTTCGAAACTCATGATATTTTTCCCGAATACCGCGCGGCCGATGCCGGGATTATTCCAGAGAATCCCGTACCCGAGAGAGGAGATGGCAAAGGGAACGCTGGCTTGGGAATTCCGATGGGCGAGCTCCAGATCCAGTCCCTTGAGATCGAGATAGGGATGTTGGTATTGACCCATGCCGAAGATTTTTTCGTGTCGGGATTGAGATTCGAAGCGTTGGGTTAGATGGTGGGTGGAGCTGCCGCCGGGGTTGGGTTTGTATTCTCGTGCTTCGATGTTGATGGCGGAACATTTGGGATCGGTGACGTCGAGTCGATGTCGTGCGTATTCTTCTAGGAGAATCTTTCCCTCGTCGTTGTAGATGATTATTTTGCCGCGAGAGGAAATTGTGGCGCGGATGGAGCCGTTGGTGATGGAGGCTGATTTCTCTTCGATTTGGATAGTTGGGGTTGGAGAGTCGATTTCTTGGAGAGCCCAGAGTTCAGAAGGATCGGGATACTGGGATTCCTTGGTAGAACGGATTCGAAATGCGTTGGGGCCCCAGGGATCTATCCAGAGTTCTTCGGCGTCGTAGCGGTAGATTAGACGGTTTCCTTCGGAGTAGAGCATGATTTTTGAGAGTTGGGATAGACTTTCTTTGAAATTGAAGGATGAAAGCTCATGCAACGATTGCTGAGCTCTTTTTGACTACGATCACTTAACTTCATGGCTGACGATAGAAATACTCTTTATTTTCAATTTGGGCACGAATCAATCAAAAAATGACGACCAGACAACATTTATTGGCTGATGGGCAATTAACAGATGCTGTGTTGTACCATTGCGGGGTCGTGGAATCACAACCCCGCATCACATGTAGAAGCGCACCAAACAAGTCTGTTCGACGGGCACACAATGCAGATTCGAGATGTGGGAAATTCTTTGAATAGAATCGATCATCATGAAGACTCCAAAAGATACAAGGTGTATTCAATATTCCCCATGTGATGTAGAAGATATAAGCACCGGCTAAATACAATCAGGCACCGGAAAGCTTCCCTTCTGTAATCCCTGCCCTCTCGGATAAGAGATGTGCGAATCTCATCATGTGGGTTGATGTTCAAGTATCTTGAAAACAAACAAGTATTGTCTAACCTCTTAGAATGTTCTTCAAAACACTCATCAACTTCTCCTCTGGCTCATCAATCATTTCCATAGCTCTCCAAGCTACAAATCTATCCGGTCTAACCAACACACAACCACTCTCCTCAACTTCTCTTCGTCTCGCCCAATCAAAATACACATCCTCATAATCTTGTTTCCAACCGATGGAATATACATTAATCTCAACTCCAAGAGCCTCTGAAGCCTTGGCAGCAGCAGCTCTCCATTTCTCTCCTCCAATCCCAGTAAAAAGGCAAAACTGTCTATGGCCAGCTAGATCAATAGTGGAAAACTGTTTTCCTGGAAGTCTAGTATTCAACCACGCATGAGGGAGACGACTTCCAGGATAAGTAGTAATTTCATGCTCAAGAACCGGGTCTGCCGGTAATGCTGGTCTTGGTTTCTCATCCGCGAGAACGATTGCAGAAGATTCGTAACGTTGATTCATCTCAGTACCCACGGCATGAAACTCGTGTGCCGTTCCTTCAATCGCAGCCTGGAAGCGTGCTCGCCGAGCTGCTCCTTCAGGTGTAGCTTGTGAGAGTTCTGCAAAATGTTCTCGTCGAATTTCGACAGATGGGTCCATCATTCCTAAAGCTTCCCATACTGGACCATGATCTCGAAGTCCTTGATTAGCTCGTGTGATAACGGATTGACCCACCGGTTGGCGTTCTAAGGTATATGAATCGAGAAGACCGCTCTCCGCTTTTCCCTTCAAGACATAGGCGATCTTCCATGCAAGATTATATGCATCTTGAATACATGTGTTAGAGCCTAGGCCATTGAATGGTGGATGGCGGTGAACTGCATCGCCAAGGCAAAATCTTTATAAAGTAAGCGAGTAATTTCCCATGGTAAGGGAGCTCGGATACATACATATTTCCATCAGAATAGTATTCTGCGACAGTTTCATTGATCAGCCATTTCGAGATTCCAAGTATTTCTGCGTGGATTGAATTATCCCCAATCATATCCTTGACACATCTCAAATACTCATCGTCTGAAGGATTGAAATTTGTTCCGGCATCAGGAGAGGGAAGAAGAATGAACATCCACCTGGAAAGTTAGTATGTTCTCCTTGAGACTTGATAAAGCACTTACTCATTCCAAGGCTTTACCATTCTAATCAATCCATTCCAGCCAAAGGCGGTCAGTTCATCTTCAGGTCTCACGACCCAATGTAGGTTTCCCATTCTATTTTCCATCACGTGTTGCAATTCGGCCTTGACCAATACATTGATAGCTAATCCTTGCCCAGGTTTCTTGATTAATGGGATCTGTAACTGTCTCAAGACTTGACTTCGAGCTCCATCACATCCGAATAAGTATTTTGATCGAACATGATATATTTGTTGCGTTAGATTGTCTTGGAGTTTGCTGGTAATTATCCCCGAGGTTGAGTCTCGTTCAAAGGACAAAAATGAGGTATCAAATCGACAATTAAATCCACTATGAGAGGCCCGATTGATCAAAATCGGCTCGAGAACTGTCTGAGGAATATCGACATGATTGCATGGACTAGCAGCATCATAATCACCCTGTGAGAATTGTTAGTCATCAGAATGCTATCATCACCTGCTCGTCGACCTACGGCACGTTTTGGATCATTCCCCCATGAGTAAATCCTCGCGTATTCCTCACCAGCCAAAGAACGACACCATCGTGTATGTAACATTGAATCGCCCTTAACAGCGACTTGCAAACACTCCTCTTCCAAACCTATATCACGCAAACACTCCATTGCTGCCATATTAGTTATGTGAGCTCGAGGGGTATCGGCTGTACTGGGAGTGGCCGCGATAAGCATTCCTCGTAGGCCTACGGACGTCAGTATCATTATTCATTTTCTCCCTTCACTTTTATTCTTCCGCAGTCATCTAGTCATAAAAGGCATTCTTTTGGAAGGCTCAATGAAGGTCACGTGCCAAGGCACCGAGAAATCCGCATTGACTCACCATGATGCCCTAGGAAACAAGCCAAAGAAGCGCCCGCAGGTCCAGTGCCAACAATCAATAAGTCGGTTTCAATGATTGCTTCAGTCACCGTGGCGCCTACATTCTCTGCATTTCCATTACCATTGGTATAAGGCCAAGATTTGGAAGTTGTCATATTGGAGTACCGGTAAATGATATGATAATGCGATGAAATGAAGTGAAGAAGATGTTTTGATCTTTGCAATGTGGGTTATTGCTTAATTTTATATCGAGGATTCCTGGGCCATCTTGTGTTCAAAGATAATATCAGAGAATGCTCACGATCACGATGCTACTTAGATACCGCAATTCCACTTGGAAAGAACTTCTACTTCGGAATTCCCCACGTGAAGTGTCAAACTAATGCTGTGCGCCCCACATTTGTCCATTGTTAGATGAGCATTGATAAGGGAAGCTTACGAATACTCCATCGTGACTACATGTGATGTTTGAAAGCAATTCAGTAACTTATGTGATATTTGATCATTAGAAGAAATTTGGTTAGAAGGAGTGATCACATCGGCATTCGTTTCAAACCTCTATGTCAACCCCATAATCAACAAGTCACCACCCCAACCTCTACTAGCACTAAACCCTCCAGCTACTCTCAAGCCTTGTCTCAAAAAATTCACTGCAGCATTACCAGTATTTAGGGAGGCGGGTACTTGGTTTGCTCTTGGGTCATTTCACATAAAGCAGTTGTGTTTGTGGAGAAGTTTGGACAACGAGTTCGGAATTCGCTGCAATCAAGGCCATGGGAAGAGAATGGAAGGTCGGAAGGAGAACTGAGAGGTATTAGATATAGATGTGCGATTGTCAAAACAGAGAGAAAAAAAAAGGGAGTTGTACCGTTACCAGGGTCCGCGGATAGTATCGGAGTAGGTTCATCGATGTATTGATAAGGAGGTTGTTCGTCTGAATCCTTGTATTCATCAATGGTCTGTAATGAGACTGCAGAGGAAACTGAAGCATCGTCAAGAGCTGGATTGTCTCTGTACACCGTGAGCGGGAGTAAAGTTGTCGCTTTGCCCGTTCTTAAACTTCTTCATTCGGTGAGCTATCAAATGGAATTCCAGTGAAATCGTGAGGGAGCTCATGATCTTATATCGAAAGGTCGATGATGGATCAAATCAGATAGTTTGAAGGCGGTTGTTGGAAGCTGTTTCCTTGCGCATGCAAAAGATGTAGAACATTTTCGAGCCAGTATACAACCCCACTTCCAAGGTCAGTAATATCCTGTACTATCAATAGATGAGTGAGTATTAACATACTCTAGGATATCCCGAAAAGATTGATGATGCGGTTGAGAATTATTTCTGTCTCCGGAACAACAGCACACGCTCTGTCGACGACCCAATAAGAACTGAATACGGGGATCTATGCTATTTCTCAGATAACTTCACCTTTCAGGAAATTGGCGAGGGGCTGGTCGACGTACTTCTACCTCTCTATCTTCTCAGTGGCAAGCCTCTACAGGAAATCGTCGCTGCTTGCACGCCATCGTGTACCGAAATTGCTTTTCTAGCCAGCGAGTTGAGCCTCATCGCCAAAGCCAGACCTCGGTCATCAGTCACATTCTATAGTCTCGTGCGAGGGGATGTTGTTTCTGAGGACACTGCTCAATTCATTCCATGACAATGGCGGACAGTTTGGCGAGTTACAAATAATGATATTGCTCGGTATCAAAACTGCTAGCACTCTATCAAGACCTTATGCTGCTGCACGAGTCGAGCTTTTGAGAAGTTGAGGGGCATAGATTGAGGTCGGAAGTAGTCCTGTGGTAAGTTCAAAAAGTTGAGAGGGTTGACGGCTGACAGTTGGCAGTTGATGGCTTAAGATTATAGTGTTTGTATTTGATCGCGTTGAATGGCGATATGTTGAGGTTAGTTAGGTACGCAAGGGCAGTACAAATATCAATCCCGTTCTGGTACTGGGTTCACGTGTCTTGATAGATTGTGAAGACTGAATATTTAAGCATGCTTCGTGGGTGAGCAAGCGAGCTATCTCGAGGTATTATATCCTTTCGGTTTCGGATAAGATGAGTAACGCAAATCGATGAAAGTCTACCTAGATAGGTGGGTACGAGCTCAACTTCAGACAGTGCACCACAGAATCAAGAGTAATGCGGGTGACCTATCATTTTGTCACACTGTCGTCGAATTCAATTGTGCAGAAAGTTACTATCAATAGGTATCGTGAAAATACTGAGTTCATCGATACGTTGTTTCTCAAAGATTCGCCGGCTTCTCTTCCCTTGGGGAGCATTGATAATAATCAGGAATGTACGTCCTTGATATCTTTTGTTGCCTTCTCCCAATGCCGGGGTGACATGATTCCGATTTTTTGGATGATAATGATGACGACGACGATACTGATCAGGGCGATACAAGACCATCCTTCAAGAGGTGAAAGGCCAGTCCTGCTCAAAAGACGTGAAGAAGATGACTGATCACTGCTGACGCCGTTCTTATGGCACAACTAGTGACATTGCCTCATTGCCTCATTGCCTCAAAGTACACCTCCAACAACCATAACTCCGTGAAACCTTCGACTTCACTTCTCGAAATCGATATCACCCACCGCCATGAGTTTCGCCTTTCCATTAATAAATCACCGACATGAAACTCGGCCTTGAACCTATTTCCCGAGTCCCAATACCGTCACTAACGCTCGGGCGAAAAGAAGATTTTGAAGAAATCTTCCCATGTCTCATATCCACTCTTGACACCTTCCACGATCTTTCTCCACATCTTTGACGATCTTACCACCAACGATTCATGTAATTGGCGGATATTAAAACAAAGAAGATCCTACCGCAACATCCGCGGTCTACTTATATATCAACCCGCGCTCTTAATATTGGTGAATCTGTTGCTAGTTTCTCACTTCGGGACCTTCAGAGCGCGAAAGGATGAATATAAGAGAGAAGAATCTACTCGCTTGATATACATGGGATAAGATTCAATTAATACGATCAATTTGTGCACTCCGCCGAAAGCCACATACCGGTTCCATGGTAACCATACATACTATTCATAATCCCAAATCTGAACCCGATCCCGTTCATCGCCCGATGGATCAGATATCCACCGATATGGATCAAAATACTTCGCCCGAGGGATCTTTTGAATCAAAGGGAGAAAAATTATCGGGTAACGGTTCTGACATTGTTGCCGAAGAACTTCCTCAGGTGGCTCCGAATGCTCATGCCGATATTCCAAATGGAGGAGTGGTTGCATGGCTTCAAGTGGTTGGGAGTTTCTTCTTATTCTTCAATTCATGGTATGATTTCCATTTCAAGAAACAACACCCAATCAGAGCTGACAATGACAACAGGGGTATAGTAAATATGTTTGGTGCATTCCAAGCTTTTTATGAAAATGATTTACTATCTCACGAATCACCATCTAATATCTCATGGATTGGTTCTATTCAAGCTTTCTTGCTCTTACTCGTGGGAGTTTTCACTGGTCCTCTGTTTGGTAATTTCTCCCCTTTTACCTTTCTTCAAACAACGAATTGCTGACTTCTCCCCAGATGCCGGTCTCTTTCGTCCTCTTTTATGTACTGGGACATTCATGGTTGTCTTCGGTATGATGATGACATCTATCTCCACAAGCTACTGGCAAATTATACTTGCACAAGCTATGTGTATGGGAATTGGACTGGGATGTCTTTTTGTTCCTAGTGTGGCGATCGTTTCTACTTATTTCTCAACACGGAAAGCTTTCGCTACTGGGATTGCGGCTAGTGGAAGCTCACTTGGTATGTACTTTTCTCATTGGTTATTATACCATTCGACACGGCGATATGAAGTCAGCAGCTAATATTCTCAGGTGGCGTCCTTTACCCAATCATTTTCCATAACCTTCAACCTAAAATCGGGTTCGGTTGGACAACAAGAGCCCTTGGATTTATATTCCTTGCTACCCTTTCCATCTCCATCAGCATAATGAAGATGCGTGTGAAGCCTCCGCAAAAGCGAAAGCTCATAGATCTAGCCGCATTCAAAGAACCACCATACTTGCTCTTTACGATTGCCCTCTTTTTCGGGTTCATGGGTCTCAATATTCCTTTTTATTACATCTCATCTTACGCCACTGACGAAAAAATCATGAAGTCAAACTCGGCATTCTATATGTTGAGTACTATTAATGCGGCATCTATCTTCGGTCGCATTATCCCCAACTACTTTGCCGATAAATTCGGACCCTTAAATATCATCATCCCAGGAACACTCATCGCAAGTGTCGTAGCCTTCGGCTGGACTGGTGTTCATTCTGTTGGCGGTCTCGTCGTATTCGCTCTCCTCTATGGATTTTCCACAGGATGTTTCGTCTCAATTCCACCCACCATCATCGTATCACTTAGTCCTCACATGGGCGTCGTAGGCACGAGAATGGGCATGGCTTTTGCGATTGGTGGATTGGGTCTTTTAGTCGGTACACCAGTTGCTGGACAGATCCTCTCGAGTTCCGGATATGTTCCTACGATTTCATTTTGTGGGGCATTGCTCATTACAACAGTGGCTTTTTTTATTGCAGCTAGGTTGAGTAAAACTGGGATGCACATTAAGAAGTTTGCTTGATTAGGTGAAGATACTATGGGATAGATAGGGGAAAAGCGAGCGAGTGACACGAACTAGAGAATACCATGACATGAGCTTTAATAAGCGGGCAAACGATACCATAGATTAATGACCTGTATAATAGATTTCGAGATGGCGCTGGGTTAGAAAAGTATACACGCAACTTTTACAACTACACTCTGTTCTCATCAGCTCAATGACACAAAAATTACGACGCGTCTTTAGCATTCTACCTCCTTGCTTCAGGTATCTTTTGTCCTTCTGCTATAAATTTCATTGCCACCAATATGGAGTTCACGCAAGCGCCACCTTTCATCAGTTTCCAACGAAAAATCGCACCTATCTTCCTCACAGAACCATCCACAACAACATGTAAGTCATTATCATATATGCGCTACCATCAAAACGCAAAAAGTATACCCGAATAATCCAATCCCAGAGTATATCCCATAATCCTCAAATCTCCAAACACCTATTTTCCTCGTTTCCACAAACACTTCTTCGGTCAAAGTATCCCAATCCAAGTAATTCCATCAATTTCCAAACCCCCAACTCCACAGTGTTCTAACACTATATTCAGCATCTCCCTCCATCGAATTCTTTATCGGCATTAAAGGTATTTTGAGAACTACACTCATATTAGTGACACCCCTTCCTAGAAAAAAACAGAAAAAGAAAAAAAAAAACACTCACGCATCGAAACATCCCTAATCGATTCCCTCGCAATTCTCCTCCCCAACTCAATCACTTCTTCATCCTGATACACCGCTCTCACACAACCCCTCTCATCTTTCACCATCCTCCCCTTTCGAATCGGTGTTCCTTTCTGAAACCCCCTTCCGAATATCTGACTCTCTCTCCCACTCGACGCAATCCCATTCCCATTCCCATTTTTCCATCTCCCCTCTCTCCATTTCCCCTTCTCCTCCTTCTCCTCCTCCTTCCCCACAAAAACCATCCTACTCCTCCCCATCCTCTCCCCAAAATTCGCAATCTTCGCTTCCCCGATATGGAATACTTTGATATCGTCACCGTATTCGAAAATCACGGGATGGCCTTCGCAAGATAGATGTTGGTCGGTGAAGATAGATGTCCGACGGGGGGAAAAGGGGCCTTGGGAACAGAAATGGATGGTTCCCCAGCCGTTTGGGTATTTGGAGGCGATGGATAAGGAGGGATGGGAGGGTTTAGGGGGGCGCGGGTCGGTGTTGCTGCGTGTGCGGGGAGGGGGAAGGGGGGAGGAGAGGAAAGCGTGGTGTGTGAGGAGGGGCATGTTATTTTAGGATGAGATGAGATGTGGGAGATGGGATTAATGGATAAAAGGGGTGTCTGTGAAGTAGAAGGTTAGGGTCAAGGTTACTTGGAAGAATTCTCCACTAGGGAAACTATAGAGATAGTATAATTTAAGATGCTACCAACACTTGCATGGTATTTTTCTTTTGTCACTTGTATAAGAAAGAATCGCAGTGGCAGTAAAACAAGATTCATGACGGTTAGTTAAAACTTTGACCTGGAGTAGTGTGCGCTTGAGTGGGGCGGAGGTTGGCGGTTGGCGGTTGTGAGTTTGCCTTGCTCCAGCCTCTTGAAGGATCATCGGTTGGTTTTTCTGTTGTCATACAACGGAAAATCAAGAATTGATTGTGCTTATGACGAAAGTTGATATCAATGTTTAGAATGATTTGTTGCTTGTGTATATCGTAGGATTGTCAGTCAAAAATGGATTCAAAGGGAAAAGAAGCAGGCACTCCATATTTTATGAGAACGAAAAAATTTTTTAACGGAATAAACTACACGAAAATGTGCTAACTGATAGAACAATCAAATCAAGAGAAGCGACGATCAAATAACACAATACCGACTCAAAAC
This sequence comes from Botrytis porri, assembly GCF_014898465.1. NCBI lineage: Eukaryota > Fungi > Ascomycota > Leotiomycetes > Helotiales > Sclerotiniaceae > Botrytis > Botrytis porri. The sequence goes on along the minus strand of NW_024066081.1, from coordinate 969,992 downwards.
AAAGGGGAAAGAGTGAAGATAGAAGGATATTATATCGTGACTTCTAGACCTTCACCATCATACTCACTGCCCTCTCTCATACCCACGATGCAGATCATTGAGAGAAGTCAAATAAACTCCTTTGTAGTCGTGAACCTGATAAGAACGAGGTTTATGACCATTGGTGGGGACTCTCGCCACATATCTATTCTGATCTTCAGTCCTAGCAGCTTTTGGGGGCGAGTCTTTGGGATTTTCCCTTCTCCCAGAAGGTAGCTTCTGTTCATTGCGGGAGGAGTTGCAGTTTGGTTCAGTATAATCATTATTTTTGTAATGACAGGGCTTGGATTTCCCTTTTTTTTCTTTAGCTTGACTATAATTCTGGTCTGCTGACGCCCTTGGAGGTTGATGACTCGGCTTGCTTTTACCATTGCGATCTCTACTAGGGAGACTAATCTCATCATCAGAGGATCGGACTAATTTGATGTTAACTTATTACTCTTGCAAATAAGTGATGAAATATGGAAACATACCTTTCGCCTCTCTCTCTCTCTCGACTTCTGCGCGAATTACTACCATCTCTTCCACGGCGGTATTCCGGATCAGATACCGCGCCAGGGTCGTCGGTTCGATCTCTTGGATTGCACACGTCTCTACGCGAGCGTGGTTCAAGAAATGAAGTGTCTGATGATGAATTTGGATATGGTGATTTCGGAATGGTCGAAGGCGCAAATGCTTTTCGTGGGGCCGGCGAATCTTGCGAGCTAGATTGATTGCTTGAATTTTTTGTTTTAACCATGGATCGACTACCGGTCAAAACTCTACGTTGGGCTGGTTGAAGAGATTCATTTTCTCTGCTTGAAGAACCCTTGTCTGCCATAAGCATTTCCGCATCGATACCTCTACACTTGATATCATAGCCTTCATCATCTTTATCATCCGGACTCCTTGATATGCGGAAGAACTCTATCACACGTTCTTTCTGCTTTTGTGATTTGGGCAGCTTCGATCTGGGCTCACCAGTTGAAGAAGTATGCCATGTTTTTGATGCCAATATACTGGGACGAGGAGATGATCCGCTTTTGACTTGATCCGAATGTCTTCTTTTCTGCTGTGGCCTAATATTACTAGATGGTGCCGTGGTAGCTGGGCTTTTCGCCGCCTTGTGCTCGCCTGTTCCAAAAAACTTTGGCATGGGGCAGCATTTATCACACGGTACAAAGAAGTACAATATTTTTGTATTTATAGCACGAGTGTTATGGTTTCAAACATTGCAGATAACCATTGTACTAAATGTAAGGGAATTTATCATTCGCTTTACTCGGCAATTGGTCATGGGCAGTAGAGGTCGAATCTTGGTTGGAATCCGCTTCATGGCTCACGAGACATCGGAAAGATTGATCGAACGGGTAGAGACCTATTCAAACCCATTTCTGGCCGCCAACGCTCGTTGAGATCTGAACTTGACCTTCAACGCCGCTTTTTATGGTGCTTTCAGTCTGCAGAGCAGAACTAACACCACAAATCCAAGCATGATTTCAAATCTCCATTATTTGAAACTTCACTACCAAAACAAACAAGCCTAATATTATGAAAGGTACTTGCGGTTTTGGCTGAATTAGCTCGAGATATACCTTCTTGTGCAACACCAAGGACTTCCCGCAACAAAGACGACATGTTTCTTAATTGAGCAATCAGATTAAAAAAACGTACTTTGACATTTCTCATGTCATTCGTTCGGAGTCCAAGGCTTCCTCAATTCCTAGTGACCAACAAGTACACCATGAACAGTACCGCGCGGTAAGAACCAACCAACAAATCTAGCGACGGCCTAAGGATTTTTCAAGAACCACCAATCAGAATATGATTAGATAATTATGGAGTGACAATGCTAAAGAAAAATTAACTCGAATCAGACTGATGCAACGTCATTCGATCATGATGGTCTGTTGACTGGTGCGATGTGCATGCATTTCGAGTTACGGTGACACATCCGATGTGGTCAAGATTATGTCATTGTAATACAGTTGTCATCGGAATGAAGGAATTATGTGCATGATAAAAAAGTCCGCTAGACCCTAACCTCTGAAGATCATTGCGCAGTTAGACCAAAAAGACCTCCCGACATCACGAGCTATGTTTGAGCTGAAACATGCCTCGATCGAGGATCTCAACGACTATGTTGAGATATGTATGCTAGCTACAAACGATATCAATTGGAATACTCGCAAGGGATCAGTATCTGAAGAAGATAAATATAAAGAAGATGAATATGAATACTCGAGAACTTGGTGTCTTCCGAGTCTTGATTCGCTAAAGTTTCAAGCTCGTAAAATAATGGAAGCGTCCACAAACCGAATGGTGGCATGAGTATGCGAAGACTTCCAGAACATAGCCAAACAAATACAACGGTGTGCTCGAATCGTAACGCAAATAATAAGACCCTTATATATCTCCAAGAAGGCTGGAATGTTCAGACGCAAGAGCTCATGCCATGTGATGTGATACCAGCCATATATACATATGGATAGGACCCAGCCCAGCGTTGTAATTCTTCATGGTCCATCCGGACCCCTTTTTGATCTGACTGGGGTTGTGAGCAATACTCGGGGTTACATTTTCCCGAGGAAGTGGCTTGGAAACATGATGGACAGTTTCGAAATTGTGAACTGATAAGATAAAAAGGCTGTGATCTTTTGAGACAGGTGTCTAAGGTAGTCTGGCTTCCAAATTAATGTTACTGAAAAATGGAAGCCTTTCTGTCTACACAATCATTTGTAAGTTTCGAGTAAAAGATTCGACCCACTTCATCATGGGTTGCTAAGACCTTCACATAGCATAAATGTGTAAAGTTTTATTAATGTGTGAGAAACTAGACTGTTGAAATTAACATGTTCTGTAGCTCACCGCCAGTCGTCATTGAGATTCCTTCCTGCTGGATTACATACCTGTTGTCGTTTCGCTAGGTAACTAGATTTGCTCGCGATATGCTGACATGATGCGGGGCAACATAACGCACCACCCACAGACTTGAAACGGTCATGCATACAATCTGCTAGAGGGTAATCGTCATGCCGATATAATTCGAGGAAGTAAGGGGCTCTCGTAAATCTTCTTGGCAGTCACTTGGCAGACTGTCAGCTTGGGTCAACTGATAAACAGCTGATGAGAACGATACACCTATGATGGCGTTCAGAGACATTTTCTGAGGATATAAATGGGATCGTTCTTCCCTAGTTTCATTCGTTTCCTCATCAATAACTTCTCTCATCTCTAAGTATCAAACTTCCCAAAAATCCTTAGAAAATGAAGCTCAGTCAATCCCTCAGTATCCTCGCGCTCCTCGTAGCGTCGACTGTCGCCGTGGCTGTTCCTCAGGACAAATTATACACAGTAGCTTTTCCTCCTCCACCCTGACCTCCAGATATTGAATCACCAAGTCTGATCTTTGAACCATAGCAATGTCTCACCGAGGGTACTTTCTGCTCTGGATTCGCCGGTCCTGTTGGCACATGCTGCGATGGGTTACTATGTGAAAACGAACCAGGAGTGGCAGATGATGCACATTGCCTTCGAAAAAAGAAGGTTCGTGTCATTTACACCGTGTCTTGACATATGATACATCAATTGACAAGGGTTATACTGATATTCCCTTCCAATTTAGTGTTTGGCGAAGGGCGCTACTTGTGTAAGCATCGCCGGTCCTCAAGGCACATGTTGTTCTGGAAGGTGCGTCTTCGTGGCAGCAGACTATAGCGTTTGCAAGTGAGGCGAAAATCATAGCATGTGACAATGCAATTTTGCCGTGTTGTCAATGGCGAACGACCTGTGGGCATTCTCATCTTTTCTGCTTGGTAGAAAATTCAAATCACTTCCCTCTATCTCGTATGCCGCTTCGAAAGAAAATCTTATTTGTTAGCATCGCAATACCTCGAAGCTTGTGGTTGACAGAGCTGAAAGATAGCGATGAATCAACAACCCATCATTTGAATCAACTTGGCATCCGAATGCTAAAGAATTCCCAGCGTTCAGGCATGTATAGCCAAACATATGGGCAACGCCCTTGTCCTGACTTATAGCGGTGCAGAGGTAGAACCGTCGTGCGAGCGTCTCCTTGCCACCAAAATACTCTAAAACTCCCGAGAACTTGTAACGTAGTTTATTATCGAATGGACTATATTATCGAGTAGATCATTATAAATACATATAAAATTCGTCTATACATAATCGTACACTTTCTTTATTTAATAATATTATTTTATAAAATTTGAAATTATGAAATCTAATTATAGAAATATTATAGAAATCTAATTTGTTTTTTAAAATTCTAATTAATATAGGAGTTATTATTAAAATAATATTTTTGTAACGAAAATCGTAACAATTTATGATTTTTATAAAATATAATATCAATTTTCATATAAAAACTAAATATTTGTATAAGAAATCTTTTCTTATTAATAAATCTTTTTTCTTTTTTAAAAAATATTGATTAATTATTAAAATGTAAATATTAGGAAAAGGTTAATTTTAGTGTATTTTGAAGTGGTCCACTCAATGATATGGTTTATTCGATGATAAACCATGTTATGCGAGAAGTGTAGTTTACTTTTGTTATCCGTGTTGATGTTATTTTTGTGTCGATCAGTAGGTATGGAGAGATTTCAAATTGGTCACGAAAGAAGCTTCGGCGGTGAGAAATGGCAGAACCTACTTCCAACGACACATCATATAAATTCTCTCTACTCTTGAAGAATTCAAGATCTAATTTGTCTCTGGGTTCAGAGCAAAATAGAATCGCTGATTGCTTCTTTTCCACCTCGTTCATCTTGCAAAACTGCACTTTTGCCACACTATAGCCGGCGTTCATGGCGAAAATATACTCCTTCATGACAGTAAATCTTGGTCCCTTAACAAATCATGCTTATTTCATGCTAGTCCCTACCCTACCTAAACAACCATACAGCCTCTAGTCCTAGGGAATTCATGCATTTTGCTTTATACTAATTGACTCGCTAGCTAGGTATATCGTGAACCTTTGGGCTTGCCTCTTGAAGGACAATTTAATTGGCCATGATGGTGCCGCTTTCTTGGGCTAGAGAGTCATGAATGACCTCATCAGGTCTATCAGTTCCAAGCGTCTTCATCTCAGTGGAATGACAAACAAGAGATTTACCTCTGCTAGAGATAGTAGTCTCTTCTGTGTTTCTGAATGTTCCAGGCTGCCGAAAGTGTAATCACATAGGGTACTGCCCAAGACGATGTCTCCGGTAATGCGTGAATAACAGCACTTAGACTAGACTTATATGTCTTCATGCGGTATGGTGGCTGTGGTGTTTGAGAACCTTAAATTCATCATATTTCGCTTTTATACATGAGATCCTTAGTGTAGAAGTTGCACGTGCTTTCTTCTAACAGCCTCCATTTCTCCGCTTGTAAAGGTTTGTTTTACTGCTTTAATGAATTAAACATTGACTGTTATCATAATTCATTGACCAGTTTTCCTGAATGTTATTTCCTCATATTCTTCTGGCTTCGGATCGTCTGCCTCAACTGTTCTTGATAGCCAGTCTTCACTATGCTGCTGAAACTAATCTGCTAGCATGAAATACCGAGATTCCTGGAGTTTCAAACCCTGAAAATCTATCTTGTATGTCTACTATAATATTTTCCATTTCAATCTTTACATGTGGAGTCACCCTCTCACAGTTCGTCTGACCCGAATCATAATCTGCTAGCTCATAACGCCGAGTCGACCGTTGCTCAACCATTCCTTGGAAGATGTAGGTCTTTTCTTGCATATCTCATACAAATGCGAAAAGATGGAGCGTTTCTCCTGTTTCTGATATCCAAATTCATGCTGACTGCTCGACGGATCAATATGAAACACTTGTGCCAGGTAACATGAACTGTCATTGGTATAGAAGGAGGCATCGACGTTCATGGCAGCGGGATCAGTTTCTACATCAACGAACTCGCTAGGGCAATTCCGTGAAATATTTCTCAGATTCTCTATCAACAGATTGAAGGAGAGTGAGCTGGTCAATATATCTTTCATCACGCAAGGAGACCCCAATGGGCTTCGGATCGTCTTTGTTGCTGGATGAGGGCATATCGTCGATGATCTCATAGCTCTTTCTCCTGACTTATCTGCATGTAAATGAATCCATGCTTCATTTGTCGCACGAGGATTCCTTGGCATTGATCCATTTTGAAGAGAGACACTTGATTGATAAAACCCTAACCCAAGCTTCGAATTCTCTCTACTACAGCTACCTATGTATTGGTTGGCTTCTGGTGAATCAATATTCCATCTTAGAGATAGTATTTATGTTCTTCTTATACCGATCAAGGCAGATCTGGTCATTCAATCCATGATCAAGCAAGCTAGTGTTGCATCTACGCCACTTCTACTCAGTCTCCATCCACCTTCACTCATCAACAACACAAGCAACAACAACAAAATTGTGCAGCTTCCAAAATTTCCTTGACCTCAATAATACACTCAAATACCATGTAGGTCTATCATTACCTTGGCACTCGAGATCGTATCTAACAAAGTTGCAGGGAGCCCACTAGCCCACTTCCCCATGAACAGGTCCCTGTCTCAATCAAGGGTGGAACTTTCGACATTATTCACAATAATATTGAAGGCGATCGACTCGAATTACAGCAAATACAATCTGCGGAAACCTTTCCATATTTCAACAGCTTTCCTTGGTTGGTTCGCATGAATGTCTGGCTCCACTGTTTTGTTCCCAGAAGAGTCGATCTTCGTGAAGGCGTTAAAGATCCTGCAGATGACACTGGTTTCATTGATCGACCATGCCCTAAAGCAAGATCTAGCCTCCCAATTACCTTGTTTGTCAATTACGAAAGCCGCAAATTGACATTACTTCATTATTATCGCCTTACACAGCCAATCGCAACACAATCTCGATGGTTTTCGCCAGCAAAAATTAAGGGTCTGAAACATATCTTCTTGGGAAATCATCTCGTCAAACAGCCCAGCAGCAATTTTAGCAGCAATTGCAATGTCATCTACTTCAACCCAAAGATAGATCATCTATTCCTCACCATAGATGCTTTCCGCAATCCCTCTATGCCCCAATATGTGCTCGATATACTTCAACGTGATCGAGGATCCTCTAGCATCGTAGATGAAATTGAACATATTGAAATTTATTGTACTGGCTCTACAGGAAATAACCTTCATGGCGCTCGTGTTCTTAGAATGCTTAAGAACCTTAAAACTATGAACATTATATTTGGTAAGGAGCCTGGAGGGCATGATGAGCGGAGGGAGACCGTTGTTGCATTTGATATGACTCAAAGAGGCAATACATTTTCTGGAACCGGCGACCATATGAAGGTTACCGTAAAAATTGATGGCAATCGTTGCATCCCATACTACAAGGAGAAGAATGAAAAAGAGCGAGTCAAGGTTGCTGATCAAAGACCTTATGGACTAGTTCCAATGCTAGGATTGATAGGTTTGTACATGTATTACAATCGTCGATACTTGAAGCAAGTGGTCAAATCTTTCATTTTCTGATCGCCTAGTTAGAAACAAACAAAAGTAGCTTGGGATGAAAGCAGCTCGGAATGGAGGGAATAGAGGGTATCAATAGGGAAGATGTGTGGGAATGAGAGCCCTTGGCTGAGCTCTACGACAGTCAATTACAGGATCTCAAATAGTTCAAGTTGTATTCTATCAATCAAGACTTGCTATGCTAGTCTTTGAATCCAATAAACACATTCAATAATTTTACTATAACTGCATTGTGTTTGTTACACACATTTTGAAAGCTAAGTGCCTGTATCTCCTTCGCCATTTTAGACAGGTCAATCCTTTTTGGGGAATTTAATACCCCTTTGATCTGTTATTCAACAGAAGTTCCTACATGCTCAATAATTCAGTTGGAGAAATAGAAGATGTCAGATTACCAAAAATCTTGCGAAGTTGTGTGCTTGTCACTGCTCCGACATAATCATTGTGATATTGACAAAAGTCTATGGTAATTGGAGACACACTGATACAGGTGGTGCAACAAGGCTACTTCTATTGTAGAGGAACATGTTATTTTCTTTGTGGCCTCGAAGCTTAATGCCAAAGGTTGGGCTTTCTTGTCAACCCACACTTTCTGTTGAAAAATTGGTGGATAAAAACTCATCGCTTACTGTCGGGATATCAAACATGTGATCATAAATGGGGCACTGAATTGTTTAGCAAGGCGCTAGAGCTTCCTTATGTAAGTATTACCTTCCAATAGGTAACAATGACTGAGAGAAACTACAATCATAACAGACTGAAGTCCTTCACACTTATAAATCAAGTTGATACCAAGGCTTACATTCCGGTTAACCCACCTTCAAGTAGAGCATTACTCTGATTATCTACCTACTCAAATCTATTTCTAGACTTTCATCTCTAACTGGCAGACATTACGAACACACACCAGTGTCAAGTCAAATCGAGTCGAGCCAGACATCCACCATGTAAGATCAACTTTTCTAGTATTCTTCAAAACTACTTTGGAAAATCTCTGACCTGCAGCCTAGGGATGAAGAAAAGGCTTTTGTGGCCTCGAAGCTTGAAATCTCATCAAGTACATCAGAGAATGAGCAATTTTCATTCACGGCTAAGTATGAATCACTCTTCAAATGTTCATATCAGCGGCCACTAACTCTTTCTCCCAATCCAGACCCTCCCATGACTCGAAATCCGGCAATGATGCAATCAAGAATTTGAGTTCAAAGTTGCCAGACATTGCAGACAGTGGTCTCAGTCAAGAAACATCTACAGATCTTACAAGTACCAGAGCTATTCCAGCAACAACCTTTTTACGTTTTCCTCATTTATTTTTGGAACTTCGAAACAAGATTTGGCGCCACTCCTTTCCACGACAAAATCTCATGTTGGGTCCATGGTCTTTCATGAAACCCAAATCGTTCCTGTTCCAGGACAGCAATCCACCTTCATTTCGTGCCTGTAATAACCTTCCCATGGCATTTGCAAATCGAGAGAGCCGAGCTGAAACTTTGAAGCATTATCATGTAATTTACCAAGCACATTACAGAAGTCAAGAAACAACATCTTCAAGTGATACTCAAGCAGAGAAGTCCACATCCAATGATGACTACCAGAGTGGTGCAACGAATTTGCGACTACCACATGTAATGTACTTCAACCTGAAAGTCGACTGTCTCAGCCTCGTCTACCCAAATTTTTACACTACATCTTCCGAGATTCAAGCTCTATTTCCACTATACGACCAGAAGACTGTAAGCTGTCTCGAGCGTATTCGCGTGGTCAAGATATACCATGCGAAATTTGAGGAGAACAGACTTGGCTATTACATAACGATGAATGGTCTGCCCCATATCCTTGAGTGCTTCAAGAGTCTTCAACGTGTTGAGTTGATTTTGCACCCAAGATTTGAAGGCACAACGGACGACCTATTGGATAGAGACTATGTTACTAACCAGATCAAGAACAAGTGGACTGGAAATGCAGAACTGAAGTTTGTATGGGGAAGAGAGAACCGTAATGGTGTATTTTGTGAGATCCTAACACGGAGGAGTAGATAAGATCAGATCACGGAGGAGCAGAGTGGAGTAGCACAAGGGGGGAGCATGAGATTTATTTCATTCAATCAGGAGTTTGAATGAGATTGAGACTTACAGGATGACGAAAGTTTATCATAAAGCTTTCTGTAGCTTGATAGTCTTGTCCAGGTGACTGAGCTTTACAAATTGTTCTTTAGTTTTGATCATTGGCAAAATAAAAAGCAGCAAACAATCAAACAATTAGGAATCTTTCTTGCCTCGTTTCTTATCTATATAGTGAGATTGAATTCCCAGATTCTATAAAGTCCAGTAAAGTAGAATAATACAGTTCGAGGACAGTGAATTTATAACACAATTCAATAATTGTGAACCAACAAATTTTGTGAATTTAGGAAATAGACCTGTAAATAATAGGCATGCACAAGTACCTAGATACTAGGTAGCTTACTAGCCAACCTCCTTGAGGGCCACATGATTGAAAGATCAGCTTTGTGATTCCATGGTAATATGTATAGTGAATTATATTAGGGCAGTGTTTTCATACAGCTGCCGTTTAGCCGAGATCAAAATTTTATCATATAAACCTTTCAGTTCACACAACATTTCAGAACAACACATTCTCGAGAAATACAATCATTTGACAAGCCTTTCTCTTCTACACAACAGTTTCGAACAACACAGGTTCAAGAATACAATCAACATCTACTTAATTATATCAACTTTGTCCTTCTGCATAACAACTTTGAACAATCCAAGTTCACGAAATATTCTCAACAATCATCATCCAATAAACAAACACAATCAACGATCATGGATCAAAATAACACCATGTAAGGAACGCTTCCCAATAACTAGAATGATAACTAATCAATTTTTTTTTCCAAAGGAATCCGAAAAAATCATCTGGCAGTGTATCCAAGAAGGCCAAGAAGTCACAAACGAAGAAGTCACAAAGCAAGAAGCCTCGAACCAAGAAACCTCAAGCTGAGAAGCCACAAGCTGTTAAGGAACCTCAAGCTGTGAAGGAACCTCAGGCTGTTGACCCAGGAACCCAGACGGACATTCTGCCTCAACGCCCAGAGTTCCCTCTCTTCGGCGAGTTGCAAATCGAAATCCGACGTAAGATTTGGCGGTCAACTTTCGAATCGAGAAAAGTCAGGCTTCGATGTGGTTACGTACGACCAACACCATCCAGCGAGCCCCTTCCTTTCAACAATCCATCCCGAGAATCTGCTAGAGATCAACTTGTCTGCAAGCAACTAAGGATTCCTCCTATCAGCGGAGTTCCGGTCGCCTTTGTCAACAGAGAAAGTCGCGCAGAAACACTCCAATATTACGTTCGACTGTACCAGGATCTTCATTCACCCGTGGACGGCATGAACCTTCGGTATCCTTGTACCATATATTTCAACCCGAAGATAGATACCCCCATCTTCTTCGCAAACGTACCGCAATACGCGTTCGACAAGATAAGTCTCTCCCTCGAGAGACTTTTCCCTGCATACGACCCAGTTGCGGTCGAAGCGATGAGGAGCATCCATAATGTTGAGACTGAGTTGGCAGGATCATCTATATCTAATCAATATTCATATGATCTGGATGGATGTCGAGATGCTCTAGCTATGTTTGAGAATCTTGAAACGGTGCTCCTGCTGAGTACCAACACGCATCCCACTTCCTCGTTCAATATGGAAGTTTTCTTGACCCAATATTTCTGCCGCGATGGAAATTACTTGAGTAGTAATAGCACAAGTCGAGTTCAGTTGCGATTTTGGTCTCCACCTGATTGGCTTCTCCAAAATACCACCCTTGGGGCTCCTCTACCTGATTGGCTTCAACAAAATCTCGACTCTGGGTTTCGTTATGCTTAGACTCACAGGAGACTTCTTGGGTTGAAGAGTAAGGTTTTAAGCAATACACCTTTAATTACTGTTTACAAGGACCAAGGACTGCATGGAGTGTTTGTGAAGGCAGGGCATAGATATCTTGTTTCATAACAGGGAGAAAAGATCTCAGGTTTGACTTCCTGTTCTTTGCAGAGTAAGCTGTTCCCAAATACAAATACAATTTGATAAAATACATATCTCGACGTTCCACTGTGAAAAGAACTTTGCAATAGGTTTATGTGCACACTAATGCAGGTACCAAAGAGTCGAAAGAATCACTTTGCTCACAAACAATTAAACTCACCACTAGATATACCTTAGAGTCACTCTTTTATCTCATCACTATCTTTTGCCTGTCACCTCCATTGTCCTTCTCAGCCCTTTACCCTTGCTCATTTCATTACCCCCAAACTCTCACCATTCATACCTACTGACTGTTCTGTTCACGAATCCCAATGCCCATCCTCATCATCTCATCTGCTCTTCTCCCAGTATGTTCTGTTAAATTTCCCACTTCAGTAAACACCATCCATCATCGCTTTTCTCTTTTCCCATCATGTTCAATCTTCCACGACTTTTCCAAATATCCTGTAGTTTGACTCCTACCTTGTACCAAATGTAGACTCTACCCATTCCTAATAAACCACACCATAATCATCTGACCCTAGTCTACTAAGCCGAGGTCCGGGTTAGAAAGAGTGATCAAGTTGTTGTTGGTGTAGACGGAGGTTTTGGCTTTCCAGCTCTTGTCTCCGACAGATTCAGTGTCAACCCCCGTCTTCTTGATCATCAAAAAATCAAACCACCTCTCTCACACTTCGCCACTCATATACCGCAACTCCTAAATGCTCCACAGCAAACTAATGTTTAGAGATTATTGTAGGGACACGACGAGGAAGTTGACAATTGTGTACCTATGTGGGAATAAACTCAGTAATCTGACCCGCCAGTCCAGAAAGCTAACTCTCTCTACCTCCTACAGAATCGCGGCATCATCCTCAGACCCCCCACCCAGATTCTCATCTCCGTGTACATAGGTAGATGCTCCATCTATCTCTATAACCCTCAGTGTACAGTAAATCCAAGTATTACCTCTTTTCTCTTCACTTCTGTTGTTTCAGAAAGCCGGGAAGATGTTAAGAGCAACTTACATCATCCTCTCTATCTTCACTTCTTTCGATATGTACCTACCTTTGATCAAACTTGACTCCCTCACTTGACCCCCCTCTTACCTCTTTCTCACTGCCTTACCACTACCTTACCACTAAACAGATAAACAATCAACCAATCAACCAATAAACCAGAAAATTCTGTCAAACCCTCCGACCCTCGAACCCTAAAGCTCACATTTATCTCAAGACGTCATCACCAAACGTAACCAACCTTATACCACAGCACACCACACCACACGTAATAACGGCGCACACACACTCTTCAACAACCCAATCCAACCCTGTCGGCCGCGATCCAACCTAAGCCACATAGCTATCCTATCCTACCCCGATGGCGCAATCACTCTTCCATTCCCCAGTACCCAGCCCTACCAACCTTACCAACATCAAACCCATCATAACCATCAAACCCATCCATCCAAGCTACGCTGCACTAGCCCCAGGATTGTGAATCCGCCACGTGGAGTGACAATTCTAGCCCATTCAACCAAATACCAGGTATCCCAGCCTTAACATTTTCCTTTCCGCGAACCATAGCCATAATGTAAGGTTCGGAAAACCATGGGAACGGAGACACAGTGCCTTCTAGAGTATAGGTGAGGAGAGATGGTATGCGGAAATTGTACTTGATGAGTGTACCGGCATACGATTTTTATGTGTTCTTCTTCGGAGTAGATGGGATTAGATTAGATTGGACGATTCAACAGGTGTGTGGGAGTAGAAATAATGCACGTGACTACCTACCTAGGAAAGTCCCTGTCACGTACATATCCACGACGTGGCTGATTATGTAAGCTTGGCCTTTAATACCTTAGGCATTGACACCCTGTAGTCCTCACCCTCTTCTTCCGGGTCCTTCTACCTAATTTGTTGCATATCTTATATTTTATCTAGCAAATACCGGTTCCGTATTCTTACCATCTGATAGTCATTATATCATGTACCGGTATTCCCATGCTCTTTGGTCTTTAGTCTTTAGACTTCCCGGCTTTCCGGGGTTTCGGATTTCAAGCGCATGTTTAGCTAACTTATATATACTAGGTAGTTATACAAATGCATGGACTACCGGTAGATATACCTAACCATAAGGCATATACGGAGTACAGCGATGAAAAATATCCGAGAGAGGGATGGAAAGGGGGCATCAATCATAGCATACTATACTATACCATACGAAACTCATTCATGCTTATATTTGCGTGATCAGGATTAGGAAATATGCCGTTGCGCCGCTGAGGAAAGGGTTCTCAGATTAATCAGTCCTATTTTATTCATTCTATGGTTTATGTATCATCGCGTGGTGTCGTGGTAACCTTATGTACCGGTATATGCATTTTTATCTATCTAGCATTCTGCATATTGCATACCTACCTAGTAGTGATTTCAGCATGTTTTCTAGCTGTATGCACACACACACGAGGAGGGAGCCAGCCCCCAATTATCAGACTCTGAGACAGCAGATAGTAGATAGTACACGAGATATCCGATTGAAATTCAGAAGAAACATATAAGGAATCAAATGATAGATGGGTGGAAGGCGATCCATCCATCGTATAAGTAATCTCACGGTACGGGTCACGGGAGTACCCTAAAAGCGACGACGGGAGGGATGAAGATTGAAATGGACAATTTAGGTACCTATTAGGTTAGGAGTGAGGTCTGAATTTCCCGATGGCCTGATGGGGAGGTCAAGCAAGTATGATTTTTTTGAGATTTTGCTCTATATAGAGTATATAGAGTATATAGAATAACGTAGTTTATCAGTACATATACTATATTAGTATATACATCATTATTTTTTATATATAGAAAATGGTTATGTGTAACCGTATACTTTCTTTATTTATTGGTATAATTTAATTTTTTCTGATATATATTATATTTACTTATATAAATAATATAAAAATGAATTAAAATAGTAAAATCTTATAATAATAAAAAAGTTATTTAAAGAAATAGATTTTTGTAATATAAAATGTGTTGGAAGTTGTGGCACGTGCTCTAAGCTACTGTGCATATATCACTTCCACTTCGTAGTTAGATTTTACCTTAGTACAATTAATCTACATAGTCAATAATACATGCATTCCACTGGCCTGCTCCTTTATTGTGAACAGGTTATGAGCCCGGTAGCTCTGCAGTAAGACTAAGGCCGAAAGCTCTTTGAATAGCTTACGTTGCCAAAGGAGAGGTTGACGACGAGAAGCTCCTACGCAACGCGACGTCAACATACGAGGTGCGCACAGCAAACAGATTGCTGAGCAGCGACAGCGAAGTAACCACTTACATCGCGCCTTTTCCTCAAGTAAGAAAACTACGAGTTATTACTGAAAAGACCATTCATTCCAGCTTAACGCTGAAGAGCATCACCTGCTACATAGTGTTCGATATCACTTCAAAAATCATTATCTACAAATCAAAATTCACTATTCTTAATTACCCCGCCTTGAAGAGAATTTCTCCCTTCAAACACTAGTACATCCCAATCGGGACAGCGCAGTCTTAAACAGTTCCTCTTCCACTCTTTCATTCCACCATCAATCACGCCTAGGTCATCGACGCAAGCTTTCTACTTGCAGAACCTTCAAAATGAACGAAGACACTGGATCCAAGGATTACTCCAAGCGCATCCCTCCTCTCACTCAAGAGAATCACGAACGCTGGACTCGTCAAATAAGAATTCAACTTCGAGGAAAAGGTTGGTTCTATACATGCGAAAAGACATTGCATGAATATGCACGGATTGCAGCAGCCGACAACTTAATCCAGGATTTCGAAGAACTTCAAGTCTCCAGCGGCAGCGGCAGTACCACTACAAAGATTCGACTCAATATCGACAAAAAGGCCACCTTTCTTAAGGACGATGCTAGTGCATTATCTTATATCTGTCGCTCATTATCTGACGATGATGAGGCTTTAGTGGACGAATATGATACAGCAAAGAAACTTTGGGATTATCTAGCCGTCAAATACTCCAGAATCGATGATATCGCAGCAGACGAGTACCTCCTCAAGATCAAGACCTTCTCTTTCGACGATACCCCTGATATGACTATTATAGGTGCATGGGATAAGCTCAAGGATCTTCGACGAAAGCTCTTATCTGCGGATGCTTCAGCCGGTGCTTTGTGTACAGATAAATCACTCTTTCAAAGCCTGACCTTGTCTCTCCCTGATGAGTACAAAGTCATCATTGATATGATCCGTGTCGTCAGTTCTACTCTAAGCATTGACGATAAGATCAAGCATCTACAGGTCAAAGAGGCAGAGATCCAGACCTCTGGAGACTCGGCACACCTTGCAAAAGGAAAGAAATATGTCCCACCTCATCGCCAGCGTAAGGCTAGCACAAGCTCGGAGACCGACACATCCATCATCACTTGCGAACTCTGCGACAAACCTGGCCACTCAGTCCTAAAATGCTTCCAGCTCCGTCGCGCCAAGCGTCTCTTGAAATCCGATTCAAAGCACAAACAGAAGAGAAGACAATCCACCTCTCCAGTGCGAAAAGACAAAAAACGCAGGGAGCACAAGGCTCATATCGCCGAATCAAGCTCCGATGCTACTGAAAGTGTCGTCGATAGTGAGTCTGATTCTGAGCATTGTCATCTCACCAAAGAAAGTATTAGTAAGGCATCCCCATCGCAATGGTACGCTGATACCGGCGCCACTTCACACATGTCTGACCAACGTTCTCTATTCAGAAGTCTAATTCGTACTCCGCGACGAAGGATAACGGTTGGTGGGGGAGCTATGTACTCGGATGAGCGAGGAACAGTGGACATGGTGTGCAAGGATGGAACAAGGACATCATTAGCTGGTGTGCTATATGTACCTGGATTGGGGGTCAACCTGCTCTCAGCCAAGAGAATTTGTGAGGCAGGACTCAAGGGTACATTCAGTCTCAAGAAGATGTATTTCACACCAGAAAACGATAAGAATAATAAGATCATCAAAGCAACAATGAAAGATGGGATGTATATCATCTCGCATGTGAAACCAGGATACGAAGATTCTGCATTCTTTGCGCTCTCTGCAGAGATCATTGATGGTACAAAAGGGGAAGTCGAAGAATTAACCATGACGGAGAAGGAAAGATACCTTATCTGGCATAGACGCTTCAATCATCTCGGCCCTGACAAAATCAGGAATCTGCACAAAGTCACTACACTCCAGAGACCGATCAAGGTCCCTTCAACTCTTGATGTCTGTGAAGTGTGCGCTCTCACAAAGATGACTAACAGAATCCCAAGTCAACTAAGTGCACGAAAATCCAAAAGGCTAGAATTGATCCATTTCGATGTTGCTGGCCCTTTCCCAAGGACCATTCGAGGGCACAGATACTTTCTCCTTATTATCGATAGCGCCACAAGGGTAAATTGGGTCATCCTATTGAAACAGAAGAGCGATGCAATACCCTTACTGAAAGCCTGGAAGCAAGAAATTGAACTTGCTACAGGAGTAGCTGTAATTGCTGCCAGAACCGACAATGCACCAGAGCTTCTTCAAGCCGTCCGGGAATGGAAGACTGGTGTGCGATCAGAGGTTACAGTGGTTGTATCGTCTCACCAAAATGGTCCAGCTGAACGCAATATACGCACCGCAGAAACCGACATGAGAGCAATGTTGAAAGAAGCTCATTTACCATTAGAATTTTGGGACGAAGCTGTCGAGCACGACGTATACATTCGAAACCGCACTAGTATTGGCCCAGATGCAAATGGAATCGATCGAAGCCCACTCGAAGCATTTACAGGCACATTACCAGATATCGATACATGCAAGGTCTGGGGGAGTCGATGTTACGCCTATATCAACCCCAAAACCATCCCAAAAGGACAAAGGCATGATAAACTTCGCGACACAGCAAGGGTTGGGATATTCCTGGGATACTCAAAAGACACCACCAAGCATATAAAGGTTTATTCACCAGAGCTAGGTTATACTTACCGCTCTTATCGTGTTACAATCGACGAAAGCTACAAAGGAGGGGATCTGGATCTCAAACTCAGAAACTGTGTAGCTGGATCACAAGGTACCAAGAATATAGAACCTGATCGCAGGCCTCGCGGCAGACCTAAGAATGTCCCTGAATCATCGTCTATTCCAGTCGATCCACCAATATCACCAAATGAAATAATCACAGACTCGATAGAGGTGCGCTTGCCAATACCAAAACGAACAAAGACTGAAATACCACGCTTTGATGAAGATGAATATGGAAATATCCGACAAGTGGCTGATGATTTAACAAGACCGGCAGGGGAAAACAACAAAGAAAGTGATGTTACTTTACCTGATATAACTTCACCACCTGATCATACACCACCGAAGTCAAGGGCACCTGAGGATATAACTTTACCACTTGATCATACACCATCGAATTCGAGTACATTACCTGAGAGTGTATTACCTGATATTGCACTACCTAATGAAACTTTACCACCTACTGCATCTACATCTGCATCTACTTCCACACCACCTTTGAGATACAATCTTAGGAAGAGAAAGAGAAGCGATGACGACGATATAGAAGAACAGAGAGACTCCAAAATCATTCGGGCCTTACTTGCTTCCTTAAATAAGCCAGGATCAGAATCAATTGAGCACGCCATGATTGCCATTCCAAATATTCATCAATTCGAACAGGAGACGAATAATGAAATTGCTTCGAAGATCTTGACTATTTTAGCAGATGCACCAGCAGAAGCTGAGACCGCTCTACCAGCAACGGAAATACTCGGGATCAAGATACCGAATACATATAAAGAAGCAATGGCAGACAAAAAGCACGCGAAAGACTGGCAAGCTGCAATTCAAGAAGAAGTAGACTCATTGGTCAAGAATGGCACTTGGGAAGAGTTCATTTTACCACAAGGGAGCAATCTAGTTTCAACGAAATGGGTATTTGTTGTTAAGACGAAGGATAATAAGGTAGAGCGATTCAAGGCCAGATTAGTGGCTAGAGGGTTCAGCCAAGTTTTAGGTAAAGATTACAACGAAACCTTCGCCCCCATTGTTCGACTCGATACTCTTCGCCTTTTCCTTGCAATTGTTGCAAGAGAGGACCTCGAGTGTTCCCATTTCGATATCAAAAATGCGTTCACCGAATCACACTTGAAAGAAGAAATCTATTTAGCACCCCCTCAAGGTGTTCATGTTCGTCGCGGCCGCGTTCTACATGCACTTCGGAGTCTTTATGGGCTAAAGCAAGCTGGTAGAGATTGGAGCCTTCTTCTGAAAGGAGAGTTAACCAAGATGGGTTTCGTACAAAGCCTTGCGGATCCGTGTTTATACACCAATCACCCGCGCCAGCTAATTCTCCTAGTGTATGTAGATGATATTGTTACTGCTGCTGCACAAAAACGAGATATTCAATGGTTTTATCACAACCTTTCTGCTCGATTCAACACCAAAGACCTGGGGGAGATTAGTAAGATCTTAGGAGTGCGCATCATTCGTAACAGATCAGAGAGAGTGTTAACTATGGATCAAGAAGAGTATCTGGATGCAATGCTTACCCGATTCGGGATCTCCCATGGTCAACACACTCCAAGGAAGATACCAATCTCGGATTACAACCAACTACGACCAACGCTCCCAGACGACGAGCTCACTGATGTAAACGAATACCAGCAAGCAATCGGCAGTACGATCCACCCTATGGTTTACACTAGACCGGACATCGCATTCGGTCTCGGGAGATTAGCACAAGCTATGTCTAACCCTGCCAAACATCACAGCGTTGCACTCAAAAACCTTATGAGATATTTGAGGTCAACTATTAAACAGAAACTACGTTTTGGGCCTGGGGGAGTTCAATCAGATATTTGCAAAGAATATGACCTCCTACAACGCACCATCAAAGTATACACCGACGCAGACTGGGCAAGCGATAGAACCGATCGAAAAAGCATCTCTGGTGGGGTAGTAATGTTCTATGGTGGACCAATCTCATGGGCAAGCAAGAAGCAGACATCTGTAGCTACATCTAGTACAGAAGCTGAGTACATTTCCATGGCGATGTTCACCAAACAAGGGCAATGGGTAGCCCAACTCTTGAGGGACTTAGAGCGACCACAGTATATCGGGAGCAACAGCGGAGTTCAAATGCTCGGAGACAACCAAGGAGCGCTAGCGTTAACCAAGAACCCACATCTACACGAGCGATCAAAGCATATTGACATATGTCACCACTTCATTCGAGATCTCACAGAAAAACATCTAGTCAATACCAGCTATGTCAATACAAGTGATATGGCTGCAGATGGATTAACAAAACCATGCGCAAGGGTGATATTTGAGAGATTCAAGAACATGCTGGGGTTTCAAAGAGAGTAAGCTCTTTGGGAGAGTATTGGAAGTTGTGGTATGTGCTCCAAAATCGACTAAATCGACCAAATTGACCAAATCGACCAAAATCACTGAATCCACCCATTTCACCTATTTCATCAGATTCATTGGATTCATCTTACGTCGAATTTATCAAAAAAAAAAAAAAAAAAAAAAAAAAAAAAAAATTAATGATTTCAAGAAAATCACGTGGAATAACAGATAAGCTTAAGGTCTGTTCGCATACGATCGGATTTTGATGGTCTACCATATTAAAACAGTAACCCTACGATCAAGGAATAACGAATTTCGAAGCAATCAGTTATTGGGCGTATAAAAGGAATTTTAAAGAAACTAACTACTGAAGCTGAGAGAGTAAGCTCTCTGGGGGAGTGTTGGAAGTTGTGGCACGTGCTCTAAGCTACTGTGCATATATCACTTCCACTTCGTAGTTAGATTTTACCTTAGTACAATTAATCTACATAGTCAATAATACATGCATTCCACTGGCCTGCTCCTTTATTGTGAACAAAATGTAATATTTTTAAGTTACAATTAAGATATCTATAAAAAGATTAAATTTTATAAATATTTCATTTTTATTATTTATAAAGAAACTTTTTCAGAGAAAAAATAATAATTAATAATTAAAATAAAAATATTAATAAAAGATTAATTTTAATGTATTTTGAAATAATGTATATATTAATATAATGTACGTACTGTTACGACGGCATCCAACATACCGCATCACATGATCAGGAAGTCACGGGATTAGGGACTCCCACTGGATCCTACTATTCCCATCTGGTGGGATATAATGGGATTAATAAAACAACAAAGAATGAAGGTCTATATAAGAGAATGGGTTTTATTATAATATAGAGTTTTATACTCAAGAATAATTATTAGTTTTATTATTATAATTACAAGAATTGTAATTAATTATAACCTTATTGAATTCTTATTTGAAGTTTAATTTAAATCATTTCGAGAGAACTCTAGACACTTCCACATGACTCTAGAGGCAGCTCCCGTAACATCACCCCTGTTTTAAACTATCTTTCATTATTAAAATTAATAAAAAAACTTTTATATTTATAAATAAAACTTATTGAAAATTCAAATATATATAATTCAAATCATTTTAATCTTATTCTCAAAATTTTAAAATTTTAAAATTTTTCTAGATAGAGAATTAAAGTTTTAAAATATCGATTTTTTAATTTATATAAGAATCATATATAAATTTCACTTTTTTTTTAAAAAAAATCTTTCATAACTTTTTAATCAAAATTATTAAAAATAAACTATCAATTTTTATTATTTATAAAATAAAAGATTTAAAAGAATTAGAAAAATTCTAATTAATAAGTATTCATAAGAGTACTTTCGAAATTATAGAGATTATTTTTCCTTATTTAAATTATATCTCTATAATTTTTTTTAAAAAAAATTCAATTTTTTATATAGATTCAAGCTTAAAACCTTTAAAAAAGTAATTAATTTCTCTTTATTAATTATGCTTAAAAATTTATCAAAGATTTACAACTAATTTCAAATCTATATATAATTCTTATATAAACTAAAAAATCGATATTTTAAAGCTTTAGATCTCTACTCAAAAAATCCTAAAAATCTAAAATTTTCAGTATAGGTTTGAAATAATTTTGAATTATATGTATATAAAAATTTTCAATAAATTATATTATATTTTAATAAAAGTATTAATAAGCTAAAAGTACTTTTTGGTATAAAAGGGTGGCTCAAAACAGGGGTGGCCAGAAAGTCGAGTACCCGACTTATACTAGATATACACAATATCTCACGCACCCACTTTCCATCAATCAAAGTATATTTATTTCCATCCGAACCAAACCAACCTACCTAGACCGACCTAAGTGGAAAGAGTCCGGCGAAACCCAACTGGGAGCGGAGACCCCGCGAGAAAAGGATAAAAATCTAAATGAGATGGAAAAAATATGGATGTGCGAGGGAAGAAAAATAGTAGAAATAAAAGATGGAGGCTTCTGGACTCTTTTGAGAGCGATCATTGGTAGGATCTAGGTATATTATATTCAGACGGTCTCGATTCACGAGGGACGAGGTAGTTAGGGGTCGGTACCCAATTCATACTCGTTGATCATTGATATGGATCATAATGTGAACCGGCCGGAATTGAGATTTGTTTATTGAAAGAGATGGAAAATTTAAAGTTTGGAGGTGAAAAACGAGTTGACAAGTGGCCGAGGGATGAGTTGTGCAGAGTAAGCACGGGATATGGGAGATGGAGTTTTGAAGGAAGATGAGCAAATGGAATTGAAATGGATACTCACGCATTATTATCCTGTCTCGAGCTTATTCATTCCCTCTGTAGTACGTACTGGTGTACCTATCGATGGTTTGTTGTAGGAATTGAATGAAGAGGAAGCAATTCGCCACGGTCACGGTGGAGAATCCTTTTGTGAAAATACACACACTCGAGTAGGTAGTGGGGATAGATATGAATAATATGTGAAGTGAAATAAGCAGATTGCCTTCTCACTCTGAAGATCTTCAGCTGTTGGAATTCCATGCAAGATACTCGTACCGGTATGTTACATACTATGCTTCATGTGCCTCTCTACTCGAGTACGTCGTCTACTCCCGAGGTCTACCTTTATGTTCTCATTCACTACAATTCCTCCAACCCTCATCCTCGGTTCTACATTGTCAAAATCGGTAAATCCTTCTCTCCTTCCAGAACTTTCATCTGCCGATCTATCACTTTCTTTAGAAGAAATGTCTCATTAGGTCCCGTTGAAAGGGGAGATCCCATACCGTTTTGGGGTCGTGGTTCATGGGGTGGTGAAATTCTCTAACAGGGAAATACGAGATGAAACGAGCTATTGTTTGTAATTTTTGTTGATCCTTGTAGGGATGGATTGGATGGAGGTGGTGTTGAATTGATTTTGTGAAGAGAAAATTCATCTCATATTGATATTTACCTATCTAGGTAGTTGGTAGCTCTACAGAGGTAAAGGATGATATTTGATGATGTGATACCGGTAGTAGATAGGTTGAACGTCGTTATAAGAAGCACACCAATAAAAACATACCCTCCCATTCAATTCACCCGTCAACCACAGCAACGAACTTTTCCCCAGGCTGAATTAAACCTATTTTCAGAACTCTCGCCCTTGTCCTTCGCCCCCTCGTGTAATTCTCGTACCTGTAATTTATTTATACCTCATTGTGCATGCATATGCATGCCGAGGAGAATACATCGGTGCAGATGCATATGGCGTAAGCCCCTCCATTCACAAGGCTTAATGAGCATCCAGCACTTCAAAAATTAAAGGGGCAAACAGTAATAAACTTTTCACGTCCCAAGAGTTTTCCCCTTACGTGGATGTTCTAGAGTGGCCCGACCCGCAGGTAGAGTCTGAGTCCGGATGGAGCACTCATCTGGATGCTGGCATGCGTAATTAATTACTCAGCCCCTACCTAGTGAAGTTGGCACTTGGAACGAACTCTTTTTTTTTCTTTGGAGAGGATGGGGGTTGGTGGACGGTTTGTACCTGTCGTCTAGGTAGGATGTAGTAAGATTGTGAATGACTAGTCCATGTAGTACAGAATACGGTACGGGAGTGTCTCCGTAAAACGAGTGGAGAATGGGAGAATGGGACAATTGGAGAATTGGAGAATTGGAGAAATTGTAAACTATTTCCCAAATGAGACTGACTGACTGACTGACGGACTGACTGACTGACTGACGGACGGACAGACGGACGGACTGACTGACCTTGTGAAAGCAAAAACAAAAAGGATGAATCATGAGTGAGTGACATGTTTGACATGTTCCTGTCCATGGGTTGCAGATGGTGAAAATGTACTCCAGCTCTGGATGAAGGGTGGCGTTTTGGAGAGGCTAGAGGAGTTTTAAGGTACGCCTGTCATGGGTGAGAGATGGTGTAAATGATATCGTCGGTACCTTTTCTTTTTCTTGTGTGCAGATTCTGTAACGACGTTGTCACACAATATCAGGGGAGAATTCTTGGGAGAGGTTATTTGGCTTTTTATTATAGCTGCTGGGTAGAGAGAGGGTATTGGGAGAGGGTAGGTGAAGAGTAGAGAGTATTGATTATATTCAATCATAGCGTATTTTAACCCCCAACCTACCTAGTCCATTTATTATACCATCGATGAAGATTCTATAGAAGCAGGGAAATTATATACACCTCCACCATGAGCATTCGTGCCCATTGACCATTGACCATTAGCCATCAATCATTGACCATCAATCATTGACCATCAATCATTGACCATCAATCATTGACCCTCTCTCTCACCCTTCCACCCCTTCCACTCCTTCCACCTTTCGAATGGTCCATATCGAATCTCTCAGGGGTTCAACGCAAGCATTACTGCACATTTCTTTTTTTAAATCCAACCTTAAACCTCCGAAATCTTTCTTTTTCATCCATCCATCCACATACATTTCTCTCTCTCACTCCAGATTTCATTCATTTCATAGTCATTACGGAAGTCTTCATTCATTCATTCATTCATTTCATCTGAATCGGAATAAAAAAGAAGAAGAGATCCAGTTTTAATTTCAAACACTCCCTCCTTTACCATTCATTCATCTATCCATTCATTCATTCATCCATCCATCCATCTATCTATCCATCCATCCATCCATTTAATATACAACCTTACATGACTCTCACTCGTTGACTAAGATCTTCTCCAGTTCTTTTCCAAGCTCCAACAATTCATAGCAGAGTCAGGAACGGGGTTGACTTACAAACCCATTCGCATATCGAGCCATATACTACATATTAACCAGGTATTTCGAGTATACGAAGCAAATCTGATTCACTTTGTCAAGTCCGTTCACTCGTTCATACCATACACCCGCATAAACGAATCTGGACCTTTCCTTTACCAACACCATCTACCCACAATTCTTGATACCCACCGCGGCATCCATACGCTCTTTTCTCCAATCATTCTAGACTCCTATTCCGAGTCGACCCAACCTTTCAAGCCTTAAAGAATTTCCACAAAACCGACATCATGGCCGACGATTTTGGGGGCCATGACCCATTAACTTCCTCAACTCTTCCTCACGACAATCCCAATCCAACCGTTATTCATCGAAATCCTGAGAAGAATACTCCTAGCAGACAGAGCACGATGAGGTCTAAGGGTGGATTTGAAGGGCATGCGAGTGGAGCGACCACTCCAAGTAGTTTCAAGAGACAAAGCAGACATGATTTAAATTTGGACGATTATTTTGTACGTTTATATCCTTTTCTTCTCTTTCATTCAGATCTTCTACTTCTCATCTGGTCTACCCAAGACTCACACCTCCATAAACCTCTCAGTATGACTAACAACCCTTTCACCAATAGGTCGGACCAAGAAATCTCGATGCTCATTCCAAACTTCCATATTTTATGCGCCTTCATGGATCCGTTATACCTCGAATGATAGTACCTCTTTTCTGGATTGCATGTTGGTCTACTTTAATTACATGTATTTCGAAGTTTTCGGGTACAGAATTGGCTGTTAATACCTTACTTTTGACGGTCCTTGGTTTTGTTATTTCTTTGGCATTAAGTTTTAAGAGTACCACTGCTTATGAACGGTTGGTTCCCCTCTTTCATTTCTTCCCCTATCTGGATGGAAAGTTTGCATCCAAAAATTCGAGCGCAGCGAGCTAAAGGGGGTTTGGGGGCTTGCCCCCATATATTATACCATATTATCAGTCAATGTTAGACATTGAATAGTATAATTTCTTTAAAATGACGCTCCGCTGGCTCTCCGAGGGCCATTGCCATGGAGGCAGACTAAATTAATCAAAACTTCATTGATAGAGCCGCAACTAACATAAAAAAAAAATAGTTATTCCGATGGACGTAAAGCATGGGCATCTCTCTCTGTCCAATCACGCAACCTTGCTCGATTCATTTGGGTCAACATTCAAGAGCGTGAAGGTGACATGGGAAAAGAAGATCTTCTCGCAAAAGTGACTGGTATCAATCTCGTTCTTACTTTTGCTGTTGCTCTCAAACATAAACTTCGTTTCGAACCTTATGCCCATTATGCCGATATCTCCGCTTTAACCCATCATCTCAATACTTATGCTCAATCGGCCACTACTCCCGAAGTCCTCGTTGAGAAAAAGAGAACCCCATGGA
This sequence comes from Botrytis porri, assembly GCF_014898465.1. Classification (NCBI taxonomy): domain Eukaryota; kingdom Fungi; phylum Ascomycota; class Leotiomycetes; order Helotiales; family Sclerotiniaceae; genus Botrytis; species Botrytis porri. The sequence goes on along the minus strand of NW_024066081.1, from coordinate 943,865 downwards.
AGCGCACTGGTGAATACCTCGGTCTCAGTTTCGCCGCTAGTAACCCCCGAAAAGCCATCAAGAGATCCAGCAAGCCTGTTGGAAATCTTCCAAATGAAATCCTCACCTACCTAAACTCCTACGTCGAAGGAACCATCCGTAACGGCACTCTCGATTCTCCCGTCGTCTTGGGTCAAATTCTTGGTTGCATCAACGCTCTGACCGATTGTTCCGCCTCCGCTGAACGTGTTCTCCAGACTCCCCTCCCCATCGGCTACAATATCCTCATTTCCCAAATCGTCTACCTTTACGTCTATCTTCTCCCCTTCCAACTTTATGCTTCTCTCCAATGGATCACCATTCCAGGAACCATCGCCGCCGCATACATTATCGTCGGTCTCATGGCTATTGGAAACGAGCTTGAAAACCCCTTTGGGAACGATGTCAATGATCTTCCTCTCGATCACTATTGCGCTGAGCTCGCCCGTGATTTCGATATCCTCACATCCGTCAAAGCACCTTCCTGGGATGAAATTGTCTACGGAAGAAAAGAACGCGTGACGGAAGATACCCAGGAAGAATTGATGCGCGAAAATAAAGTTCTCTGGCCACTCAGCAACTCTGGTGTCCGAATGTGGAGAAATAGAGAGGAGAAGGAAATCCGTGATGCGTTGGCTGCGAAAGTTGTTGTGGCGGATAGGAAGAGTAGAGATGCGTATACGAGCGCGGGAGAGGGACGAGCGAGTACGGCGAGAGCTAGGAGTGGGAAGAGTGATTTGACTGCCGATAGTGCGGATAGTGCTGCTTAGTCGGAAGAAGGATATGAGTGAGAGAGCGAAAATGGTGGATTGTAAAGATATGTGGAATAGAAAAGCGCTGATGGGATGGTATGGGATGGGATGGGATAAATTGTTACTGAAAAAAAGAAAATGATTACAGTTGGGATGAGCGGAGCGGATTGGTGCAGAGCATATCACGCCCCTTGATTTATCTCATGACAATCAAAAGTCCATGATTGCTACGTTACGTATGCGCGAAAGGTGGAGAATGGGTCGTATGTATGTTTATATGTATGTTTGTATGTATGTATCGAGTATTTCTCGGCGTTTTGGAAGGGAGAATAATGGAGTTGGTTGTTGGATGTAGTTTACTTTATTTTATCTCACAATCATTGAGCGAGAGAGAAATCAGTGGTTTTTGAGAATCTTGATTGATCTTGACTTGAATATTACTATAGTTCTTTGTATTGCATTGCATTGTACTATTTATTAATTCTGTACAGAGTGTATCGCATACTGTAGGTATATTACATGTATATCTTGAATACATATCCTGTTTAGATATACCTAGTATATACTGCTCGCGTTTTGCCTTGGAAATTCAATAAGTCTTTATCATTGAATTATAATTATAATTATCGATACTCTTTTTATAGGAACGAACTCTTTTTATTGCTGTGGAGATTTATAAATAGATAGGATTTGTAAGAATTATTAAACTTACTTATTGTACCTTATAAATTTTATAATAAAATCCCTATAAAAATGATTTTTATCTATATACATTAAAAAGATCAATAACTTTTTCAATTTAAAGCAATTTGTTTTTAAAACTTTAAAATAAGTAATTATTATTATTCTTTATTAAATAATATATATATATATATTTTATTTTTAATCATTTTTATTTATAAATTATATAGAATTGAGATTGAAACATTTGAAATTTTTTGATTTGTAATACTTTTCTTATATAAAATAAATAATTCTTTTAGAAAATTTATGATTTTTATCTTTAATAGTTTATAACTTTATATATAAAATGTTTAAAAATAAATTAGTTTTTTTTGTATATGATCAAGTTAATTTTAAATCGATTTTAAATTCTTTTTATTGGTTAATATGAAGTTTTAATGAAGAAATGAGAGTTTGAAAAGCAGGAAAATTAATGAGGGTTTAAGTAGGGAAATTGAAATCTGTGTTGCGAGGAGGTTTTAGAATTCTTCTTATGAGAAATTAACTAAGCTGAATTTCTCGAGAACGGGAAGAAATCTGAATACTCACACTGAGCCGAGGAAGATATTGTAAGTATCTTTATCGCTCGTTCAATAAATCCAAGAATTAGTTAGTATTAATGTAGTCTTACATATCGTCGAAAGAACCCTTTCTCGATGATTAATTGCTACAAGCAAAAGAGGATAGGTATGAAGATTTTTCAATTTGTAGATTCCTTTCATAGAGAAATTTTGATCCTCTCTTCTCTTGATGCCCAAACTCCAGAAAGAGGAGAAAACAAGATTGGATTTAAGAAATGATCAGTTGCTCCTTAGTTACTACACATCTTAATATACTCATCACAAAGTGCTTTTACAGTGGATTTGAGTGTCTTTCTGTCACGAATTATCTAATAATCTCGATTGAAGACTTATGGAATAAAATAGTTAGTCAAGATTTGCATCCAGTCTCGGAAAGAGTCCCGGTACCAATAGCCCAGCGGCGATAATGATACGATAGAAGAACTGTTCGATGACTTCCCCGAACTTTATCTCTCTTCTACAAAAATATATCGTCGAATCCGGAATTAACCATTCTTCTTAAAGTTACACAGAAATTTATTGAAGGAAATAGACTTTCGGATACTGTTGTTGATGCAATTATGTATTTATATCGTGACAAAAAAAGCAAATGATTTGTATTCCTTGAGGTCATCCAACCTCGAGATATTCAATAACAAACCAGTGGAGGGTAAAAATGGTCCTGGTGGGATGTATATTGATTCAATCAAAGGCCCTGATCTGTTTTAATCAGTGTGTTCATCATTCTATCGTTCTGACCTGATCATCAAGAGATTACACCAACATTGAAATATAGGATACTTTGCATCAAGGCCTTTGCAAGTCACTGGACCGCCTGACTGGCAGAGATCACCACGCCAGTTGGGCCAAAACAGCTGTTTTGATCACTATCAAAATATGGGATAGCCCCAGAAATGACCGTACTCCTATTTTGGATTTCCAACGATGGTTCACTGAAAGTTTTATGTCAGAAGAAGACCCCAAGCCGGTAAGGTGATCAGTACAAAATTAAAGTCGATGCGACAATTGGATCTTCATGATTGTGAAATCATTGCTTTGCATAACGCTGTCGCCATTTATCCTGGTGAAACAGACGCGGAAATGTTTTCGAGGGAATGGAGTCGTCGAGAAAGATACAGATTTTGCTCTATGGTCGTGCAACATGCGAAGAATCTGAATAAGGAGAGCAGAGCTTAGTGGGAGGATGGCAGAGTTTGATACGAGGATAGCTGATTTTAATGGGTTCGAGTGTCTCGGAAGGCAATTCTCAAGGGCTGGTTGAATGAAACGAAAGGAAATAAAACGAATTGCAATGGAACGGTAAGGACAGGAAGTAAATACTCGAATTATGACAATTTTTTTTCTTGAAAATTCATCATTGGCCAACCTTGATGCACCATCGTTATGTCGGTAGTAGTGAAGATTTTGATTCTAATGAATATGAATACACGGAACGCATCATGAATTGAGTAAGTACTCAGTACTTCTTTCATCTAGACTTAAGAATTCCATGAGATACATGAAGAGGGCCTGAAAAGACTGGCTATATTTAGGTCACTTGAACAACGCTTGTTTCCATCCACAATATATACAATTCATCGGCTCATGTCATACGTATCTGAGATCCATTCAAGCAAAGTTCCACGCGAGTCTATTCAAAAACCTGCCAAGAATCATAAAATAACCCAATAACAATGCATTCGTGCCAACAATTGTTGTGAAAGTATCAAATCCCTATATTCTAACCTGTCCCAAACCCTAGATACACACAGCTCCAGTATTCCTAAACCGTATACTCCCGCCCGTTCTCCCCAATAAAACCTCAATCATCAGCACCCCCATCATCACCTCTTCCCGTCAATCCCCCCACCAACCCCAACATTCTTCTTCCCAAGAGATCATCCTCACTAGCCAAACTGACCATACTTTTCTGTCTCTTGAGTCCTCCCCTTAATCTCGTTCTTTCTCTCTCCCCACTCCCAATTTCTTCTCTCAAAAGTTTTTCCTTTCTTCTTCTCTCGCCATTTTCATTCCAATCCCCTAGTCCTTTGCCCTGTCCACTGGTACTCATCCTCATTTCAAGTCCCATATCTTCATCCCCAGAACTTTCTGTCCTAGTCCTCCTATGATGTCTCTCCTTCCCATTTGCTTTCGCAAGATCTCTATGTTCTGATTCGTCAAAAATCTCTTGCATCCACTTTCCACATTGGAAAATATATTTCCAACCCTCGGGAAAGATTCCGACAAATTGTAAGAACCCGTGACTGATCCCCGGAATCAACATAACTTCCGCGGCATCTTCTCCTTGACATCGTCTTAATCTTCCTGCAAAGATAACCGTATCATCTACTAATGGATCTCGTTCACCAGTGATAAAGTAAGTTTTGGGAAATTGGGCAAGTAATGAATCAGGCGCTAGAATCGGAGATAGAAGATAATCAGTTGAAAAGTCAGGACGGTTGTGAGGACCTATATAGAGAATGATCATAGCACGCATCATTTCGGGAGTAAGGATACGATCGTTAAAGTACGATATCATAGATGACATGGCAAGGCGAGTGCGTAAAGGTGCTGGATGGTGAGATGTTGACGGAGTCAATGGTTCAACATTCGCTGGAGTTCTTGTTAAAGACGGGGAAAGTATTGTAGGAGCAGCCGTACTATATTGAGGAGAGGGTAGTGAAATATTAGATGGTTTTCCAGGAGAGAGTTCTGTGGTTTCTTCTCTTCTAGCCGGTGGCGAGGGCAATTTCGGGGGGCTTTCATCCTCATCTTCACTTTGATGAGGTGTTCCCGCTGCCAAAGTATATTGCATACTTTTCCTTTGGATAATCCCCTTATTCGTCTTCCTATATTTCTTCTCTTTAATCAAACTCATCTGTTCATCACTCATCCAATTTCCAATGTTCATGTCCAACCCGGGATAAATGAGAACTAGGCCATCTGGGATCGGAAGTCTTCCTTGTCCCATGAATTGTCGAGCATCCGTTTTCCCAGATTCAATAATCATCAATGTAGTGCTAGCAGCTAGATTTCCACCAGCGCTATCTCCCGTAATGACAACCTTTGGTACTACATCTCCGGATAATCCCACACAGCGACCTCGACTAGAGATTATTGTACTGTAAACATCGTAACATTCGTTCAGTGCGTAAGGATATGGAAACTCTGGGGCTTTCTTATAATCCAAACTCAACACCGGCAATCCAGTTTTCCCTGCCCATGCAAACAACTTGTCGTCATTCGTTCTTGGATCCATTGCCACAAATCCTCCGCCCGGGATATCCAAAACAACCTTTGTATGATTTTTTAAAGCTGACAGTGGCCCGTCAAAGAATAACCACCCCTTAACTGGTTCTTTGTAATCACTACTCGATGGTCTCGGGATTCGAATCGCCCTAGGTGGATATCTCATGAACCTTGGTCGTAATAGATTCGACAAAAATCCCAGGTATGGAGTTGTTCCTTTATTCCAGCTGACCCTCAGATGATCCACGGTCAACATCCCTCTGACCTTTCTTACTTTTTCATCCGCTTGCTCGGCAGCAATTAGATAATAAAATGTGAATATGACTCCAGCCAAATCACGTATCCACTTCCGCCTTATACGCATGGCACTCCAAAAACCTGCATCCAAAGCTGTGGTAACCCATGTTGCTCGAAAGTATGATCTCGTGTATAGATTGGCCAAGGGCTCCGGACATTCCAGTCCAACGAGTTTTCCCAAGTTTCGTGCAATGTAAAGATAGAGGAGGGTTATGACAAGAGTTTGCCATGGTGTGAGATATTTTTCGAGTAGACGGGATACTTTTCTAAGTTTTGGTGGACCGTCTCTGTTCCCTCTGTAAATTATGATGCTTAGTTGATGATATAACAATAGGGTGGCGCAGGAGTGTTACTTGAAAAGGTAGAACGACCAGAAAGAAACCACCGCCAACACTTGTATCTTACGAAACTTTACAGAAGGTCGCCCTAGAACATGATCTACCAACTTCGTCAGTAATTGAAGAAAGTATGGTGTTGGCAGTAGGACATACCTATCATCTTGATTAAAGTTATATAGTGTTGTACAAAAGAGAAGATGTCGAGTAAGAACAAAGAATGGTTGATAACATGTGCGCGCTCCCAAAAAGTTACTTGTCTTCCGGAGCTCAAAGGAGAATGGGCAACTACAAGCGCAAGATCGATAAGTGTGGAAAATGCATGTATGTGACTTGACAGTAGTTGGGGCGAAGTCGTTTCACTTGTGCGACATGAAGATGGACACAGAGAGCGGGAGGAGATTGTATTGATGGATGAGGATCGGTAGATGAGAATACTCTCAAACCAACATCATAGCTGAAGCATATGATCAAGTCAAGCAGAAACAAGACCGAGGCTGATATGACCCCCAGTCCAGAGTCTTCAAAATATAACGACGAACAACGAATTGAAAGGCTGGGAATGTTGGATGTTAGAATGAAATCGTGGGGATTGTGTGGAGAAGATGATTGTATGATTGCTTGTGTTTGTATTGGGAGTGAAGTTTGGCATGTGATTATGTTGGTTGACTCAGCTTGAAGGCACGTGCTGAAGATCGATTAGTGTATTGGCGCTAGCGGCCGCTTGAGGTGGTTTGATATCTACGAAGTTGTGGAAGCTCGTAGGTAAGAAAGAGTACTGTCCTTAATTATCATCATTACTTTATGCACCGTTTCAAGCATTGCTCCATCTACACACACTCGTTTCGTACGAGAATAATCATCAAATTTCGCTTTGGATCACTACTGCTATATCCTTACAATTTCACGGTAACCCAGTTCAGCTTCCACTTCAATCTCCACAAGAAATTCGTCCCCAATTACCCCTGATACCACCAATGTATTTGATGGTCTGATTCCCACGCACTGGAAAGCCCAACCATGTGCAAGACTGACCGCTTCAACATCCTCCTCCCTGTGCATGAATATTGAGGTTCGCACAACATCAGCCAAGTCTCCGCCCAAAGCTTTTATGGCACGCGCAACGATGTCTAGGATTGCCACGGTCTGGCTGCGGGCACTTTTCCCACCTATCGCTGGAACACTTGAGATTGGAGAATTGGCTGTGGTTCCTGATACGCGAATGGTGTTGCCTGTTCTGACTGCTCGACAGTAACTCTGTTTAAAGAATATTAGCGACCTTTCTAACACATCCGGGGGAAAAACATACTGCAATGGGCTCCCAGTGGCTGCCCGAAGAATATTCAATGCGAGCTCCACTAGCGACAGCTTTGGCGATCTTAACATCATGATCTGTCTCCTCAAGGTGATCGCTGAGATCACCTTTTACTGTGAGAAATGGTGGTCGTCGATATTCATCACCGCAGTCTCCCGGTATGTCCGCAAGGCCCTCCTGTGCTTTTGATATCAAAGCCCTGTCTTCTGCATCTAATGCGAAACTAAAAGCCTCAAGATTGCTCACGGTATACTTGCCCGAAGTACTTGATAGCCTGGATCCTACAATTACAGCTTTTACCGCAGGAAGGTCTAAAACATGTCGTGTTGCGACGGCAGAAATACCAACACTGTGCTTTTTGGCAACTGTGGAAAGCGCTTGAAGCACAACTTGATAGGCCGACCATCCTCCAGCCGCATTAATAAAACGCAGATATTTTCTCAAACTCCAGTTCAATTCTGTCTCGTTCTTTGGTTCTTCAACCCCAAGCCACTTTTCACTAAGAAACCCCCCAAGAAGTGTTCCATATGCCAAGATACCAACATCATGTTCGGTACATACTGAAGCAAGTCGACCGCGAACATGGCGACGATCAACAACAGAGCACGATACCTGATTGGTTGCAATCTTGAATCCCGTATTGATCAAAAGTTCGAGATGTGCGGCATCTGTGTTTGTCATTCCAATCATTCCAATTTTCCCTTGTTTTTGTAAAGTTCGCAAGTGCTCCAGATTTTGAATGTAACTATCATCCGTATAATCCCATGCATGATCTATCCTACGTTAGTATTTTTCAGATGAATTTTTTGACTTTCTTACATTGCATCAATTCAATTTTTTCTTGCTTCATCCTCTCCAGTGCAAGATCCACAGCTTTTTCTGCATTCTCGAAAGTGGCGATTCCATTTTCTGGTGGACACCATTTTGTGAAAGCTATCATTTTCTTCGTCGAGGACGAATTGTGCTGACCCATGACGAGTTCTATTTGGGTCAGTAACCTAAGACTTAGAGACAAGAAAAACTCACCTGCGTCACCATAATGATCAGCCATGTCAAAACAATCCAGTCCTGCTTCAATTCTTGTTTGGAGATTAGTGATCATGTCAAAATCGGTTCTGATTTGACGATTCTCACAATGGTTCCATCGCTTTGGCCGCTGCTTCCACATCAACATTTTGATCATGTCCTCCAGCTAGCTGCCATAGTCCCGATACCATGCGGGGTATCTCAAGAGAACCACCGATCAGGGTCCGTTCAGGTTTGTTTGATGTATTATTTGCCATGATCTTGAAATCTTTCTGTAAAATATGAATATGGTAATTGAAGATTTCTGCAAGTATTTGGGGAATTTATTAATTTGTATAAATTTATGTCTAGTACGCCTTTGCAAAGACATACCTGTTTCCCCAGCAACCATACGATTACCATCAAATACCGTATTCTTTTAAAAAATCCGTCCGAGGCTAGCAAGGATTCATGATTTAAGTTTATTGTGAGTTAAAGTTACAGAAACCACCAGAGCTGCTTGATTCGTTGAATCCATAGATTATTCATCAAATGCCTCTATTTTGAGGTGTCTTACTACCTTTAGGGAAAAGCTAATTAACCCTAAAATTAAGTATCCTTACTAGTCTTAAACGAATTTTTCAAAAGAATACGCTATGCAATGTAATTCAGATCCTTACGCCTTATCGGATATCCCGCAGATCTGAGAAGTTTAACCGCGACTATTCTACCTCCGCACCCGTTCCCGTATCCGTCTCTTCAGAACACCGAGATAAGATTTTACCTTATTGTCTTCCCCGATTGAGAACTATTGAACAGAATTGAATGGGTGTAGCTGTGAGGAATCAATTGATAGTTATCTATGCAAAGGTCATGATAAGAAGTGGTGCTGAAGTTCGTGAAGTCCCTGCAAAAATGGGGTTTGTGGGTGAACTCCATCCTTGATTGTGTGCGATACCTCCAATATGGTATTTCTAGTTGATACGTATATAATGAAGGGTAAAAATAGAGGTGGGAAATATTACTTTTGTTATTGAGTAACATCTCATTCATTTTCTAACTTTTTGATACAACATGAATACTGACACCGGAAAAGGCACTGGGAAGGATGACATTAGCAATTTAGATGTCTAACCAACGGAAGATGTCGATTCTTTGAAACATGGTGAAGTCGCTGTGGGGAATTGGGGGTCCAAGACGAAAAGAGAGTTCAAGTCAAGACATTTCAGTATGCTTGCTGTAGGAGGGACTATAGGGTATCATGTCTCTTGATTTATCCGATCCCTTCAAGGTATTTGGATACCAGGAAACATTGAAATGTTGGCACAATCTGTATTGAATACTTTGTCTCACTATGGGCATCAATTCATGATTCTAGCGGTAGTATCACTATCGATCTAGACGCAAATTTCGACTTTCTAGATAGGTATTGGGCTTACAATTGTAACTTCCCATCGACATTCCACTGGCTTTCTGGAGAGTGCTTGCACGTTGGTTTCAATTGTATGAGATTAGACGAATCAGTTGCATCATTTATCCCTGTGCATACCTGGCTAACAAAACCTCTCAAGCACTGGACTCTTTCTCATCTCTGGAGCTACCATCTCAACGGCTGGACCTGTTGGAGCTGTGATTTCCTTTATTGTATCTGGTGTATTTGTGTATTTGGTTGTGGCTACAGTAAGTCTCGAGATCAGTTATCTTTTTTCGACAAAGTTCAAGGTATAGCCATAGAATCTAATGATCAACTACGAAATAGATTGGTGAAATCGCCACCATATTTCCTGTTTCTGGATCATTCGCAGCATCCGGGGATAGATTCTTTGACCCGGCTCTTGGTTTTGCCCAAGGATGGTCATATTGGTTTCTTGGGGCTCTTACTTTACCAGCAGAACTATCTTCAGCAGGTATCATCATAAGTTATTCGCTACCAGATATTGAGACTTGGGTATGGGCCTTGATATTTCTTGTCGTGATCGTTGGTAGGTTCTCTTTTTGGAAAATGATGTCTTTGATCACGTGTCTAACTTTTTTAGTCATAAACCTCTTTGGAGTTCGATGTTCTGGAGAAGCGGAGTTCTTCTTCAGTTTCCTGAAAGTACTCGTTGTTATAATCTTCATCATCCTCGGTTTGATCGTCAACGGCGGTGGGATACCTGGCCACAAAGCTAAAGGATTCGATTAGTGGAAGTCCTCGACAGAGGGAGCTCCTTTTGCGGCAGGATGGCCCAGTGTTTTATCTGCTTTGTATACGACTTTCTTGAGTTATGGAGGCACAGAGTTAGTTGGTTTGACTGCTGGTGAAGCCAAGAACCCACGTAGAGATGTCCCAAGGGCTATCAAGGGGGCGATTGGGCGGATTTTGCTTTGTTATGTTGAATTCATCTTTGTCATTGTAGGTTTTAAGCATCCAAAATGTCCAATCGCATCTGGATATTGCCAACAATAATATAGAGTATCAACATCAAGTTCCCTGACCCCTTACTCCTCACTACATCCGCTATAGGAATTGCAGCTTCTCCTTTCACACTTGTTTTCAAAGATGCAGGTATCGTTGCCGCTGCTATTCTTATTGCTGTAGTCAGTGCCGGCAATACCAGTGTCCATGCTACTTCTCGTATACTTTTTGCTCTAGCAAAGCACGGATAAGCACCAAAAATCTTCGCTACCACATGAGAGGTAATGGCGTTCCGTTGCCAGCTATGTGTGTTAGCGTTTTAATAGGCTTCGTTGCATTTCTCAGTGCGATATTTAGACAGGGAGTTGTGTTTACTTGGCTTTAAAATTTGTATGTATCCCATCTTTGGCGTTTATGTCTTTACGATCCAATTTCTCGCCGTTATTAGCCCAAAGACAATTTCTTCCTACTCTCCTCGAAGCAATTGCTAACAATACTCTAGAATCGCAATTTGTAATCTCCTAATCTACATGTCGCATTGTCTCGTAAACATTCGATTCCGTCTCGGTTGGATTCATCAAGGAAATAATCTATCCGATCTTCCGTTCAAAGCGGAAATCTTTCCATATACCTCAATCTGTGCTTTTCTCATGGGTTGTCTGATTGTCGCCGGAGAAGGCTATGTAGCTGCAACTACGAGACCGTTTGCTTGGGCTAACATTGTCGCTGCTTATATCGGTATTGCTGTCTTTTTTATCTTGTGTGGGATTTGGAAGGTGCTTAAGAAGGTATATTGACTTTTTCCTTCTTTGCTTGTACTTTGGGGGTAGGGGTGTCTTGCATGAAATATTTCTTCCATATGACGTCAATACTAACTCATCATGAATTTAGACAAAACTAGTCCCCTTCTCAGACATGGATTTCCAGACGGGAAGATCTCAACCCCCGGTGATGAGGAGATTGCGGCTCTTAATGAGTTGGAGAGAATGGGTGTAAAGACTTGGAAGGAATTGAAGGCGAGGGGACGAGCGCCGAAGGTTGGTAGGGCGGTTCATTGGGTTGTTTCTTGATGGGTGGGTGGGGTGAAAGGGGGTGATTTCTGGATTGGGGATTGGTTTTTGTGGGATGGAATTCATGATGCAGAGAGGTATATAGGTGAGATAGGTATTGTTGATGGGGTATTTTTGTTTAGTGATAAACTAGATCCATTTAATGCGACCAAAGGCTGAGTCTTTGATCAAGCCTCACTGGTCAGGCACCTCGATAAGTGTGAAATTTTGCGAGTCTTATTTACACAAAAGATTTCAAAATATGTATATACTTGCTAGAAGCTGAACACTGAAAGTCAGATATATACAGATGAACGGGAGAAAGTTCTTCCCAATCCCACAGAAACCTGACTCCCTCGCTCCTCACAATCTTCTTCAATATTTACATCTTCTACCTCGCCCTAATTTTGAACAACAGAATAATATATACACGCCTCATCTCATCTCATCCATCTCATCTCACACCCATCAAAGCTCAAAAATCCCACTCATCGCCTTGACAAAATTCTCCGCCACCAATTTCTGAATCGCCTGTCCCGGATGATAAGTATCATACCACAAACACGAGGTCCCATCTGCATTCATACACGTTGCATCTGGCGCCCCATAAGTCGCCGGATCATCCAACGCCGTATAAAACGATTCCGTCGTATTAAAAATCGTACCCGTAACACCCGCATTCGCTTTCTCGAACGTCGCTAATCGAGTCACGAGATCCGCGTTATAGGTACTGATATTTCCGCGTACGAAATCCATATTTTGCGCGGTTTGCTCTGCGAATACGGGGGCTTGGTCGAAGGGGGGGATGGTAAAGAGGGTGAAGTATCGGATTCCTGCTTCGTAGAGGATTTGCAGTTGTGCGAAATAGTTGTCGAGGATGGACTCGAAGGGAGTGGGGAAGCCGTCCCAGTAGGAGTTGCCGACGTCGTTGATGCCCATCCAGATGATGGCCATGGTGTTTTCTTCGGTCCAGGGAGCGGTGGAGACATTGTGTGCGGCGTAGGTGGAGAATTCGGTCACTTGCGCGATGAGATCGTGGGTTGCGCCCTTGACGAGGGTGTTGTCAGTGGTGGCGCCGTATTCAGCGTAGTCGTAGCCGAGAACGAGGGAATTGTTTAGTTCGGTGGCGACGACGCCGAGCCAGCCGAGACCGCCGTCGGTGGTGGTTCCCGGGAGGGCGACTCCGAGTGGGTTTGAGGCGGAGGGGAGGGGAGCCCCGCCGTAGAATCCGTCGGATGTGTAGGAATCGCCGCTGGGGGATTGTTAGTTGTGTACCTGTTGGATTTGGTTCAGGGAAACTTACAAAACCATTAGATATTTGGTTCCGGAAGATGCGGATGAGCTTGCGATAGAAGCAACTGCAGCGCTGGAAGAACTAGAGGCTACAATGGCAGCTTGAGTTGATTTAATCAGGGCGGAGGATGTGGAAACAATGGCGGTTGGAAGAGCTGCAAATGTTGTAGTAATGAGGGGTACGCTGGAAGTAGAAGAGGATCTTGCAATCGCTGCTGACGATTGGACAGATGAAGCGACTACAGATTTTGCAGAGCTAATCTGGGAGGAAACCGCTTGAGCAGCCGAGCTTGCTTGAACAACAACCGAAGAGCTGGCCACCGAAATAGATTGTTTAGCAACCGAAGTAGCAAAAGTAGACGAATCGCACTTTTTCTTCGTAGTAGCCGAGGATACTTGTAAAGCAGTACTCGAGACCACCGGAGCTAAACTCGAGACAGCCAAAGCAGTCGTTACAGGAGCGATTGTAGTACTCGAGATAACCTCCGCTGCACTCGTCGCTGTTCCTGTTCCCGCCACACATTGATAATAAAATGCATTTTGGGATTGACAAACCGCTCCCGAAACACAAGTTGTCGAGCCTGTGAATCCAGTACCTCCACATTGACCATATAATGCCACATCTGCAGCCGAAGTAGCTGAGATGAAAAGACTAGCCGCCAGCGGCAACGATTTGGGATTGATGAATACCATATTTATGAAAATTTACAAAGTACTGGTATAGAAAAAGAATGTAATGTTTCGCGAATAGTGCGAAAAGAAGAGAATGAATGGATGAAATATAAAGAAAGCAAAGCAAAGCAAAGCAATCAAACCCCCTTCAAAACCTTCACAAATAGATGATCATCATGTAATCATATATAAGTCTTAAGAAATGGAAAAATACCAATCCATCCACTCCATAATGTTCATCTCATTAAGGAGCATTGCAATATCCCGGAACGCGCATTTACACTTTATTTGCAATATATTTCAGACGGGAGCTCGGCTTTTGGGGGGGGGGGAGAACCGAGGGTATTGAAGGATTGGGTGATGGATATTACAGGCGCCTAGACTTATTATGGAGTGCCTAGAAGAAGCCCTGAAGGAAAGATGTGGCTGATGTGCTTTAGTGAGTGGGGTACAAGGGGGGAATTACTTGATGGAGGATTTGTGAAACATGTTAAGGTTAGTTACCCTTGCTGAAATTAGTTTTTTGATGGGAGTTGACGTATGCATGCGTGATTGAAATGTATGACATTCGAAGAAGAAGAAGAAGAAGAAGAAGAAGAAGAAGAACTCGGACGATGTATTAGTTCGTGTTGGGTGATTGAGTTAGATCGGGATGTCGAGATTCTCCATACATGGTTCACGCTACTCACACTCACGAGGTGGAATAACTCGCGTATCGTGATGGATGAACGCGCCGGTATGCCGGTAGTACAGTAGTATTGGTATGAAGCAGGTCTCGCTTTGATGATAGAGATGAAAATTAGACGTGAAAGCAGAGAGATAATGGGGGATAATAAACAAGATGCACTAAATCACCGTTTCGTTGAAGGAGAGCTCTCGGTCCCGAGCTCTCCAATTACTTTTTCCTCTGCTGGGGTGATGGCTAGCTCTGCATGCCATACCATACCATCACATCACATTATGTCCCATGGTCCAAATTGGATTGTCACCTGATACGAAGCAGACAATGAGTATAGCGCCACGATCAAAGAGAGAGGAGAGAGATCATGAATGATAAACTATTCGAATCATAAAGCCTCTTTTGGACATGCTCTAGACTCTAGACATTACTGATGGGGATGAGTTGAGATAGCTTCGGTCGATTTGAAGCTGCTTTATCCATATTAACCAAGCCAAGCTAGAACGGCGAATCATGCACAGCAGCAAGGGTTTGCACATCACACCGATGTTAAAGCGGCGCTCTAATCCGTCTGAATGGGAAAATAAGGACTACCTTTAATGTCCCTACCAAATTCAACATCTCACATGACATGAATATTCTAATTGGTTTGGAAATCTGGATACGTCGTGATTGTTGGACTGCAGTCCGGACTATTGGATACCCGGCCCCCGTCCCCCGCTAGTTCATAGCTAATATCTAACATCCTCTTCCTTCTTTCCATGTTTTGAAGTTGGACGGACGACTTAATTGCAAGCAATATTCGAAGGCGACACTTCGTTCTCATCAATTCTTGATATCTTTCTCGTGACCGTGGGAGGCTTAGGACAGGTTCTTTTGAACATGATGATAAGGCGAATGATCAGTATTGTTCGATCGATCACAGTTCGTGGTTACAAGGTGATTCATCAGCCACTGTCACGCCTCACAGAGAGACCCCAAGGCCATAATAAAATCGTTCTACAGCTCAAGTGGTGATACGATCAAACGTCTCTTTCTCCTGAAGTTTACGGAAGAAAGAATTTCCGTAGACCTTCGTTGACAATTGTGTGTTTTTGACAACATCAACGATGGATGAGTCTCATGGTGTTCAGAAATTTTCAGAATCAAGGAATTCAATACAGAGACGACGACGAATCCTAAGTGGTATTCATCCTAAAAAAGACTAACGTGAACCTACCGTGCGTGTTCCTACAATCTTCAGATACTCAAGCACGACAAAAATGACAAGAA
Source organism: Botrytis porri (assembly GCF_014898465.1). Classification (NCBI taxonomy): domain Eukaryota; kingdom Fungi; phylum Ascomycota; class Leotiomycetes; order Helotiales; family Sclerotiniaceae; genus Botrytis; species Botrytis porri. The sequence goes on along the minus strand of NW_024066081.1, from coordinate 928,248 downwards.
ATCTTGTGAATAGGTTGAAGCAACGTCCAGGTGGGTTATAGAATCAGTCACTCATCATTCAAACTGGCTGATAATGATGATTGCCTCCCAATATAACTCCAAATAAGGGAAATTGATTGTACAAGATAAATTGGCACTTCAAACCTCTAAACTTCATGTGTATCTCTTTGAACGATTTATATTGTTGAACCCATGCCTGCATCTAATATACAATAACCTGGAAGTCCAGCTTCACAGATGATCCTTCACAATGTCATCCTCATCCCGAGTTTCTCATACCCGCAGAACTTTCGTGAGACTCCACAAAGCATTCCACATAAAGCCGTCTCTCCTCCACTATATGTCTCAGAGCAATATTATTACGCTCCCATTCTTCCGTTGTCAATCTTGGTCGAGGAGGTTCATGCTTCCGTTCTCCCGTTCCCAGATGCTCTAGAGGAGGTTCCCGCTTTCTTCAAATTACAGCGGTAGACTTATACCGACCCCTTCCTTGATCGACTTGCTTAATATCCACACTACCCAACTCCTCTTTTTGAACATACTGTCCATACAAAGGTCCGCCATTTTGTCCACTAGGTACATAAAAGCGGCGCGAAATCTCTTCTTCCAAATCCTCTGCTATTGATAGAAAGCGAGCTTTAAGTTGCTGTTCTTTTGCTGGAGAATTTTTGAGAACTTTTTTAAGAGGCTCCTGGACAAAAAGAGCACGGTCGAAGTAAGGCTCCCCAATTTCTGGAGTTTTGACATGGTATAGTGCTACAATAGCATTGGGAAAGCCAGAATTTTTTATATTTGATAGGCGAAAACAATCGACCGTGCGATATTCGGATCTAACTAAAACTTCGGAGTAGGTATGTAGGACATGGATTATGGTGTCGTTATCGGTAATCTCAACCTGGTGACTCATATAGTAATTTTTGATGGTTTGTAGAAGATTAAAGTGTTCTGCATCTTCTTTCGTGACCGAAGTTGGAGGAGGGCATAATCTTGGGGCTGAAGGGTCCCGGAAATAGTTTATCCAGAGTCCGGGTTCTTTTGCGGAGAGTTTGGGGGTTGACGTAGGAGGTTTGACTAGAGCGGATCGCTCGGGGTTTCTGGTCCTGTTTCAAGATCTTTATGTCATTTTTGCTCAGGTGTTGGAGCTTGTTGTTGTGGTGTTTGGTGTAAGTTGTCAAGTGACGACTGCTATGTACGCCGAGACTAGGAGCGAAGTCGATATAGTGAGAATATTTTGTGATTGATGAGGCAGCTAGTACTTTAAATTTGTTGGAGATCTTGCCGGGAAAAGTGGTGAAATGATGTTTTGTAGTTCTGTCGTCTGAAAGTAATGGTATCATTCTATGCGCTCCGTCCTTGTAGATGTATGTGTTTTGAGATTTGGAGGAGCTGGATACAGGAACTGAGAAGTTTGACGACTTGTATAGACATTTTGGAGAATCAATGACTTCTGCAAAAGACTCATACCATTGAAGTAAATGGTCAAGTTTATCAAAAGTATGAGTGGATGAGTGGTGTTATTTCACAGTCACACAATTCACTTTGCAAGGCACGATCAAAGAACTATGACTCCAAATCAACTCTATCGAGGATTCCATGCTTATTCAACCACTTCCAGATTACTCATAATCTTCCGACTCATACCAAATATTATTCACAAACGACACATCAAGCCCACGCCTCGCCTCCATAGTCGAGCCAGACGCAACGCATCCTCTTCTCGTTTCGCCTAACAGTTACCCGGTGAACCATGTTTCAACCTCCAAACTCGCCCCCAGCATAAATCTCTATCCTCTGGATCAAATTCCTGTCCCGATGGTCTCTGATCAAACGGTTCAGCAACCGGTGAGTCGGAAGTCGATATTGCTATTATTGTTCTTGCGTTGCTTCACATGATGTATTGGCCATTGATCGCTGGAAAAAAAATCTTCGGATCCATCGCAGTAAAGTTGTTGCATGATTTTCTCGGCTAGAGCAGATTCGCTGGACATGATGAGAAATTGTGAAGGGGAGATTGTCAATGGTTCTTGTGCAAAGAAGGCACATCTGCAGAGTTTGTAAACAGGGTGTCCATCTTCGTCCAGCCGCCACAGCTCGAATCCCACTTCGATGATAAAGTCAGGTAGTTCCTCCAGACAGTAAGGATTCATGTTAAATACAATTCGAGGTTTTACTTGTTTACTAAGGTCTAGGGCTCGCATAAAGTGTTCATATTGAGGGAGGAAATACTTTTGAAAGCGTTCGAGTATTTTGAAGCTGAGAGCCTCCTTGGAGTCAAGTAAACTGGGTGATCTGAGGATAGTTCCTCTGACAGTTCTAGCGTGCCACAATATGTTGCGTGTCCACCCGTCGATTTCCGCTTGAGAATAATCGTGACAGAATCTCCGACAGAAGGTAAGTGTGGAATAAAGGACGAGAGTATTGGGATCAGGAAACTTGGAAGCGAAATCCTGCGCCTTGGCACGAGATTCAACTTCATTTTGGCAATTTGTGAACCTAAAAACATTCATGGCTATGGCTGTTATTGGTTTGGCAAAGATGTATTCGATTTTCAGGTAGTGTTGAAGATTTGAATGATGCTCAGAGCTGTTCGGAAAACTGGGATGAAGTAACGCTGTCTTTGGGCCTTTAATCGATACTATTGACCTGTTTTATTGGAAATTCTCTTCTCGGAGGTTTCTGATATTTTTGAGGTGTGGAAGAGGGGGGGAGGAGATCGCCAGAATTTATACACAATTGTGACTCTGTAAATTGAAGATCCCTGACTCGAATCTGGACTACAAAAACGATTCTGAAATATCCAGACTTACAGCATGCTTTTTGTTCTTCATAATCACCTAATTTGCACAAATGAACAGAGTCTAGTGACTCCATAGCATGACTGAAATCATAAATATAGACTGAGAGTAGTGACCGGTAGCTTTGGTACCCCAGCTGATAGACTTGACGTTTAATGACATTAGAAATAGATGAGCTTCGAGTCAGGGTAACCCAATAGTACGAATTCCAGTCTAACAATGAACACTTATCAAATCCTCAAACCAACTGAAACATTAAAATCATCTAACATATTAATCAGAATTGAAATATTACACTGTTTTCAAATTTCCAGCTAATTTTAGACATTTAAACCGTCATATTGTTCGACCACAATTTGGACTATAGGATACCCTGCTTCTAGTATTACTTAGTCCGCTGTATAGATACAATCCTCAAGGCACAGAGGTTTTGAATCCTTTTGCAGCGCTTCAAAAAACTTCAGTCGTGCCAGGCATCTTCCAGATTCCGCGGTGCAACGATATCGAGTTTGAACCGGCATCAAGAGATCAAGGGAAGTATCACAGGATCCCCCGAATATGAAGCATCTTCGACATGAATCATATTCTTAGAGATACTCACAGTATAGTCACTAAACGGCTGGTGATGTATGTTTGTATCACGTGCCGTTCGAAGGAAGTGTTCTTGTTACAGTGCTGGTATTCCAACATCTTACAATTAAGAAGCATCTATAAAGAGACAGGCACAGTCCCCCACAAGTGAAGCGAGCTACAAGGCATACATCTTTGACAAAGTGCAACAACCACAGACTTATATCTAGGCTTCCCGAGTCAATAATATCATTTTACAATTTTTACTCCCAACGTCAACGCACGATCTCTACTTCCAGGATCAACACATAAAATCACACAATGAATCACCAGCTCACACCCTCGAGCAACAAACGCGGTGCACTGTCAAATGGTTCAAATCAAAGAAATATATTGCGAATTGTTTCTAAGAGCATACCAGAATCCCCATCTCTAAACCACAGAAAGAACCTTTTAAAAAGAGGAAATAGTAGAAGAAAAACTTGAACTTTCAATTTAGACCCTTGACCCCATCTTTCTCCCAACAGGAAGAAATCAATCGACTCCTAGCGCACCGAGATCTATCGAGCTCTTAGTCTCAATCCCCAACCATGACCACGGATCTCATGCCTCCCAATCCCACCCCTCTCCCCTTTTCCACCATCCTCCTTCTTCCAACCACCCCTCCTCTCCACCATCTCTCTCTTCCCACCATTTCCATCCCATCCCCTCCTTCCCCCCTTCTTCCCACCCTAAACCGTAGTAATCGGTTCTCTCAACCCCACCATCCCCTTACACCCCAGTGTAGAACAACAAACACTTTCCCCACCAGTAATCAACTCACAGCCAGCCAAATGACCATCGCCATTCCATTTACAGAGAGTTCCTCCCGTTCCAGGGTTAGGATTGCAGCAGTAAGCTGTACCGGGGTATGGACAGAATGCCTAGAGGAGTGGAGTTGACATATTAGTATTTGTTTCGAGGAGAGGATGTGATGTGATGGGTACTGAGAGAGAGAGAGAGAAAAGAAATGAAAGATATGTAGGAAGGGTGAAAGATATTGAGAAAGGAGGAAAGGAGATTGATACACACATTTAATTTTGTGTGTTCAAGATTGCGCTTCTTCAGGTCCTTAGATAGGCAGATACGTCAGCCAAGGAGAATCAAAACAATCCGTCATCCACGTTTTTGTCCCAAAATCAAACAACCCTTTCCTCTCCCCCCCCCCACCACAAAAAAAAAAAAAAAAAAAAAAAAAACAACACATCCCGCAGAAAGAAACAAAGAGCCAAAAAAACCCCAAACTCACCACACTATTACTAAACGGCAGCACATCATCCTCGGGCCCCGGCGTAAAAGTCGGTTTAACCCACTTCCCCACCACCGGTCCCCCACCCGCAAACGGAACCAACCCATCATCTCTCGGGGGCTCGATATCCTCTTCCGGCTCCGGGAACGGGATGCCCTGACGCGGGAGAACTTGTCGGGAAACTTTATCCGGGATAAAATCTTTGGCTTCGAGAGCGGAGTGGGGGTTGGGAGCTGGGACGGCTATGGCGGTGGTGAGGGTGAGGAGGAAGGTGAGGGTGAGGGTGAGGAGTGGGAGATACATTTTGGTTGGGAAGATAGAGTGGAGTTTGAGTGAGTGAGCGTCGTGTTGTAGAAAGTGAACTTTGGGTTGGCGCGAAATTCGGGTGGAAATGACACGGCGATTTGAGTCAACAGAAGAAAAAAAGAGAGGAGAGAAGATGCGGCTTCGGGGGGATAACTACCCCTATAAACACACGTACATTAAAAACACAAAACCTCGGTTCTCGCATTCCTTGCTATCCTTCTGTAGTAAATGTGGCATCATGGAGTAACTAAGGAATGAGACTTCAAACGATGAGAATGTAGATCGAGGTAGTCCAAGAATGTGGAATTTGCCAATTCAAAATTGTGATTTGCTATCCTATTTCGAAAACATGTCAAAAAAAAACCCCAACTCCATCTCTGCAATGCCGCATGCCCGCCAGTTCTACCCCTTTCCCCTTCATAGTCCCAATCACAATCTAATGTTCCGTGTATAAAATAGTAAAGATCGAATATTACATCCCAACCACTCTCATCAATCCATAACCAACTGAGATGACCACTAGCCATGTAAGGATACTTGCTGGTACGCCACGAGTGATGAAATGTTTCACTTGTAAGTATCTTTGTCCTGTTTGTGAATCCTCCATCATAATTGCAGCTATATATCATTAGCATATTTTCTGTCTAGAAATTTGCTGTCTAGAAATTTGAAACGGGATATACATACTCATATTAGGGAAACCACTTGTAGGCAATCCCATAGCAGCACTACACATTAATGTAGCACCCATGACCAAAAGGTTGGGATGTGGTTCATCCATACTTGCTCCGACACTATGAACTAATGGTAGAATAATGAGAGCTGCAACAGTATGACTGATAAAGGTCGCAACGACCAAGACGAGACATGAGAACACGACCAGTACGCTATAAAGGCTCAAACCTTCAACGCTCGCAGTGATTTCACCAGCAATAGTATGCAATAATCCTGACGAATTCACAGCTTTACCTAAAGAAAGTCCACCCGCAGCGAGAATTATAATTGTCCATAAGAAATTGTTAAAATCCTCCTTTGTTAAGATACCGGTACCAAAGAATAGAATGATTGGGATAATTGCAACTACTCCCATATCACCAAAGATTGCTTCAAGCTGATGACTTACACACCAGAGTACAATGGTGCCAAGAGTAACAAGGGTGATAAACCACTGAACTCCAGTGAAAGCATCCTTAACCGGGCGAATGGGAACAATTGTAGTTCCACGACCAGGCTTGAAGGTAAGAAGTAAGAGAATCCAAATGAGGACAATGGAAATTATACCGACTGGCAAGACGATAAAGAACCAAGTTCCCCAGTCTGGTTGTGGAGACATGATTTGAAGAGCGACAATATTCTGTGGCGATGCAATTGGTGAGAGCATTCCTCCAATGTTGGATGAAAGTGCAATACCAAGAATAACTGCTTTCGACATTTGAGATTCTGAAGGAAGATTCCGAAGCATGGGCTAGGACCGTTAGTTATAGGATTCAAAACAAGAAGAAGTTTCAAGCCCACCTGGATGATTGAGAAACACAAGACAGGTGCTGCAACATTACTGATCCACATACTTGCAAAAGCTGCTACAAACATGTTGGTGATAAGAACTGTTCTTGGTCTTGTTCCCGCCTTGCTTAGGACAAAAGTCGCTATCCTCTTAGCAATGTCATATTTAGAGAGTGCTGCAGCTACTGTAAATCCACCAAGTAATAACATGATGACTGGAGTCCACATTGCGGAAAATATATATTTGGCCGCAGCTGGAGCTTCAAGTCGATGATGAGGCTTTTCATCAGAGCGAACCACGCCTAGAATCACGCAGAGGAATGGAATCATGAGGGATGTCACGAAAAGAGGTATGACCTATACACCAATCAATAAGAGATTGTGATAACACTCTCAAAAAGTTTCTTACCTCAGTAGCCCACAATAGACTGACAAACACCAGCATTGCTAAACAATTTTGTTGTTCTGGCTTCTTCATAATTGGGATAAGCAATAGTAAAATGAAGATAGTAATGATTCCAACCAATGTGAACATCGTTGAACTAAAGAGCCATCTTGGACATCTTACTCTACCAACTGGTGTTGATAATTCCTTCATGTCAGCGATGTCGGCATCATCACCTTGCAATCGGAGTTTAGATGGATCATTATCCACGCCTAGTAAAGTCCTTCTAATACCCATATTCGCAGCTTGAGCTTTCCTCTCAATGCCGATCATTTCCCTCCAGACTGTGTTTCTCTCCCAGACGACATGTTCTCGTAGATGTGATCGCAATTCCTTCTTTGCCATATCGATGTCTCCTTGGGTTGCCACATCAGAATACATGCGCTCTATCCGTGATGTTTTCTCCTCGATATGCTTCAGTGTTTCGGGGCGGAAAGGATATGCTGGAGCTACGACATCCTGAAGGTATTTCGACTTTAAATTTCTGTCCATTATTTTATCGTATTTCTTGCAAACCTTTTTGAAACCTGTCTGGTTAAGCTGAACGAAAGATTTCAGTTCACATAGTGACACGTATAGACTGACGGCACGCTTTTTCAAAGTAATCCCTGATGAATAGAAGGCATTGAACGCCTGCTCTGCCATATCCTCGTAGTTCATACTGTTGCGTCGAGCAGGCTTCATTAAATCTGTTGAAGAGCGCATGTCCTCGAAAGCCCCCGTAATCACGTCTTGAGGAGAGCTCTTGCTTCTTTTTGCCATAGGTGGTTTGCGCAGCGCGGTGTTCTCATCGTCGTCATCATCATCACTATCTTCGACCCCCTCATCTATCGATCGACTTATTGTGCTTGAACGCCTTCTCCCTTTTGGGACGAAAGATTTAAAGACACTGTTTTGTCGTGGTCGATCATTACTCGATGCTCTTGGTCGGCCATTTCCATTGCCATCTGTTTGATTGCTTTCTAGAATTTCAGCCTCAAACTCCTCTTCTTCCTTCAATAGCTCTGCGACCTCGCCAAAAATTTCAAGCTCCTTCGATTCGTAAAATGTGGATATCTTTTCCAATTCCGCATCTAGTGTTCTGCGAAAGATAGCATCTGAATCTTCGGCCGGTCTGATTAGGGGGGAATTTTCGGCATCTTCAAGGGCAGTGGATGGTCGATGTACATTCTTCTCAAGTTGGTAGATCCTGCAGAAAAGACATCATTAGCATCATTCAGAAAAGAGCTCGCGCCAAGACTTACAATTTCTTCAGATTGCTATAAGCGATGTAATGACTGCTCCAATCTGGAACGGCATTGAATTGTATACTATGTGAGAACTTCATCTCGTCGGCCTCCTCGAGTCTTTTTCTCTTTTCCGCCCTTCTCCTTTCTCTCTCACTTATGTGCGATTTCAGAGGTAGATCGTCTTGTGCGCCAGGATATTCAGCGAGCTCAAATTCTTCGTAATCCTGTAGTGAATGTTGGCGCCTATCAATGTGTGAACTCCCTCCTCTGTCCAGTCTTTTCGAAGATGCTATCTTATCGTTATCGAGTCGATGGGGCTGGTTGGGTTTCGATTTAGAGGAGGGATTGAGAATTACCTGCGAAGAAGCTATCTTGAATGTTCTGGACCTTCAACATCAAGATACTGCGGTGATTTCATATAATTGGTAACATGTTGCGGTCAGGATAAAGCCTGAGTGTGTGTGCCCAATCCAATAGTGGAGACAAATGATGGTATTTTCGATGTGGTCAAGTTTTTGTTCACGCTTTGAACAAATGAAGCCGAGTTAATTGAAATGGTATAACATGATTTGTTGCATTGAGGATTCCAAACCTGTGATTATGACAAGCATGGTTAATCCAAATGTGCCTTGCTATTTTTACCGGATTTGTAGATTTGTTATCTTACCCAACTTGCAATTTTTAATCCACTTATAATGATGAAATGAAGCATGCATGTAATCCTTACATTATGATTGGGCAACATGTCATATCCAAATCCCACGCTGCTACTCTACCATCGCCCATTTTTCGAATGATTCTTGCCCACTAGGTACTCTGCATGTTACATCCGGGAGATCTTCGTGTAGCCAAGATGTATCCCGTTTGCTGGTTCTGAGAATCTGCATTGTATAAAGTAACCCCCACGCTGCGGATGACCAAATGAGTTGTTCACCAATATATTGTGTTCATGGTTAATAAAGAAAGAGGGTTTATTGTTTGGCTGAGTTTGACGGATCCTCGTGATTTTGTGCAGCTAGACCACCGTTCAACTCGGGAACCTCCCCTCTCTGGTCCAATGCACAGTGGTAAAAGAAGTTTGAAGAGGTTGCAAATTGAAGGAGCAGTGTGGCACAGTGGTTGATCAGGACGGAATTACAGTGAGTCCACCAAGAACTAAAAAGGTCTACTGACCTCATTTTGACAAGTTTGGTAATCCCACTGATTAGTATCATTACCTACTTGTCTTGGGTGTACGCTGGTTCATGACTCAAGATATCAAGATGAATGGAAGGAAAGTATTTGGCACGCCGGTACTTGTTAATCAGAGAATGTATTTTGAGAGCTAAACATTGTACTTTCTAACAGTTGCCAACTGCCCAACAGACATAATTGGGGTTGCAGGTGATTCTAAGAAAACTATCACTCAACAGAGTTCCAAAATTCTCATTTATCGATACAACCAATGCCTCTCCAATGATACTCTCAACCTTCAACCCATCAACAGTACAAACAAAAATCCCATCATGAAGGCAACAGAGCTACCTCCACCATACTTCAAATCGATAGCCTCTGATTTCTTCGAAGGAAGAGGTGCAGGTACAGGAGCTGTGGCTGATGGCAAAGCTGTTATAGTTACTGGACTCGCTTCGCCTCCTGTATTATCACCACTGACATCATCATATGGGTAAGAGTCGGTATACTGTTGGAGATCAGGACATTAGTAGTTGTCTATTGAAAAAGTACTTCAATTTAACATTTTGTGCTGCGTGAGCAACGAGATAGGTGTCAAGGAGATAGAAATGATGGGTGACAGAATTAGGGATCGGGTATGGTAAACTTGTGAATGGATTAAGTTACATACGTTGTATGTGCCATCGGATTTGCCCCATCCATCAACAATTTTCTTCAACACTCCCTGACCTGAGCCACAACTTGCTTTGGTATCAGGTAAAGGCCAGACTGGATCATACCTATCTGCTGATAGAGGACCTGGGTATGATGAATTGAAAAGCAACCTAGTGGTATTGACGGCATAATTATCGTACCCTGCTTTGCTAGCGACGATACCAAGAACGTTTGCACCACAGTCCCAGCGGCCAAGAGAAGGGAGTCCCCAGTTAAGCTCTATAGTTGAAAGCATACTATAGTGATTGTAAAATGTATCATCGGTAGTGTTTTTGAAGGAAGAAGGAATAGCACCACCGAGAAGAATAGCAAATAATTTGTTCTCCTTATCGTCTTCATCGTTCTCATCCCAGGTGAGTACAACCAAGGTATCGTTCATGAAATAATCATTGGTAAGTAAAGGTTCAAGGAACATACGAGACCAATTTCCAGCTACAGTGCCATTAGTATCGTGGCCATTATTTGTCATATTCGGTGTGATAAAAGACCACTGTGGTAGAGTCTTGTTTGCCAAATCCCATTCAAATGACTTGAAGTTTTTGATCAAAGCAAGTCTAGTAGCGTTACCGGTGACTGAATCAAACATCACTAATGGGTTATGCTTGCGTACATAATCTTCTTGAAATGGGTCAGCTTTCGAGAAATTCCATCCTTCGAAGCCAGGATATGGTATATCTTCTTGGTATTCGCCCCAGGAAATTCCTTTAGTGTCGAGCAAATCTACAACAGTTGATATATTGGCCGGAATTTGAATGAATTCGTCTGCATCCATGCCGAATGTGTCACCTGCGACAACTGCACAATAGTTTGGTTGAGAAGGATGCGTTACTCCCCAGTAATTAGTGAGTGTTATGCCTTGTGCAGCAAGCCATTGAAAATTGGGATCATTTGTAGCTTCTTTGAAATCCTATAACGAGGCCGTCAGTCTATGGTAAATAATGAATATAGAAGTCATGTATCTCAAGTAACAATGATATCTTACCATATTCTCGAGCCATATTTGGACAAACCTGCTGAATACCTCGCCACCAACGTTAGAAACAGGAGAAATCGGTTGCTGAGTTGCTTGTGCCGCTATTATTGCAGTAACGGCTGGCTCAATTGTGGATTGGGGGACTGGTGATGAGACTATGGGCGGTGTAGGAACAATGGCCAAGGTTGAGCCAAGCAAAAAGGTCAACAGCTTGAGTGCTGAAAGATTCATTCTGTGTTTATCTGATTTGAAGTGGATGTGTGTGTCAAAATTTTGAGACCCAAAAAGAGAAAACGATCGTTTTTGATTGAAGCAAAAGAAAGAAAGGAAAGAAAGAAAAAAAGAAAAAAAGAAAAGAAAACAGAGGAAATGAAAGTAAATTGACCTAGGGTCAACATTATAAGATAAGAAGGAGGATATTGAGAAGATGTAAGCTTGTTTAATGAGGGAAGTCGCCTCCGCAATAATCGTGGCTTCTCAATCTGGGACACGGGTCTGGAGAACGGAAAGCATCTCGATCCGGTACTCGTGATCTAGAAGTATTGCAGAGTGGTTCATTCGACTTCGTTGAGACCTAGTTCGATTTGTCAGTTCAAGATAAATTGCAAGCCAGGTGTCCCAGCTATCTGCTCAGATCTTAAGAATTCCACACTTACTCTTCAATCTGAAATTTCAATGATTGCCATTTACCACTGGAGGCTGTCGCTTGATGTAAACTGGAAATATCATGCGTCTTCCCCGAGTACATTGAAGTTCTCTCATGACTGCGTGAATGTTGGTCGGAGTGATTTTGTTGTACCTTTCCGTTATCACATTGATAATCAACCTGAAATCTCTTAAGTTTGTATCTGGGTGATTCTCCATCAAGGAACGGTTGCACCTCTCCACGAAAGACCCGTAGCTGATGGCTGGGAATACAAACCACCGTGCTGACCACGAATGCTCATATCCTCCCGTGCCTTCTTTGCCAAAATAGACATATACACCGAAGAATCGTGGTGGCCGTTCGAGTGCATAATAAGGAGGCCGCATTGTCAAACTCCGCGCGAAGAAGATATAATACGAATATATAATGGTTCTCTCCTGGATATCGACCTTGTTCTTGGAATTTAAGAGGAAGGGGGAGTCTTTAGATAGAGGAAGGCTCTCTCTGGTATCGACGATAGCTCGAGGTGTTAAGTGATAATCGATAGATGCAATGCGAACTCTTGCCAATAATTGTATTTGGAGCTCACCAAAAAGAAAAGTCGCTGAATGATAATGAAAGATTTTGGGTCTTACTGTTTCTATTTCAGGTTGTCCCAGACAGCACGTGAATAGCGCTATTAGTCTACTAACATGGTAGCTACTGCCAATTGTTCTATCCTAAAGTCACAAAGACTTATATCCAGCTCTTGACCTTCCAATTCTTCTCTACAATCTTAATGGTACTCATTTTACTCTCAGTCTTACAGTAACGAGTATAATATAAGTGTGTATACACGGATAAGAAAGCAAATTACATGACTTACATTTCTTTTCAACCATTGTGCTTCTCTATTATTACATTATCCATCCATCAATCCAAGCTCCAGTCATTATTTCAATTCTTAAATCATGCTTGACAGTACATCCAATCGAAAAGAGAACACTCCTCTAGAGCTAGTTTCAAAGAGAATTCGGAGAGATTCTCATCAGGAAGCAACGCCTCCATTCAAGAAACATAAGAGATCCGAGTGGCCAACTAGTACGGAACCGTCTGCAGGATATTCTACACGTTCTATTTCAGATTCCGCTCTGGAAGACCAAGATTTAATTACACTATCTCGTGTAGATACACCACCAAGAAAAGATGGGGTTGATGCAAGAACATCTCCTAGCAAGGTGATAACATTCACATCACCATTGGAAACTGGTCCTTCCAGTCAGATTCATGCAAGAATTTCAGAGATCAAGAGTATCTTGGCCACCAAAGAGAATACTCCCGCTTCTCCACTTTCACTTCAATCAAGCAGTGATGTATCTCCCCCATCGTTATCTGGGCCAAGCGATGATATGCTTCCCCCACCTTCTCCTCGACCAAAGAACCTCAGGCTTCCTCCACCTTCCCCGCGACCAGAGAATCTCACACTTCCTCCCCTTCCACCTCGACCGAGCAGTGATATATCTTCCCCACCGTCACCTGGACCAAGCGATGACATGCTTCCTCCACCTTCCCCGCGACCAAAGAATCTCACGCTTCCTGTCCTTCCACCTCGACCGAGCAATACCATACCTCCCCCACCTCGACCAACCAATGCTATGTTTCCTCCTCTTCCACCTCGGCCGAGCAATACCATGCCTCCCCCACCTCGACCAACTAACTCTAAAGTATCTCGTGGTAATAACACTGGCAAAGATCAGGAAAGAATGTCGTCATCTGCTTCAACTTCCCCATCTTCTTCCCAAACGCTCAATCCTAAGCCGGTCAAATTGCGCCTCAAGTTAATCAATAGCAAAAAGCTCATCAATGGCAAATCCAGAAAACGGAATATAGGTAAATGTCTCGCTGATGATGAGGCAATTGATGTCACCCATGACATCCATGTTTCCAAAGAAAGTGATAGTGACGAGAAAGTTGATAGGGAAGAGGGATTGGCTGAAGAAACTGGTACTTTAAAATTCAGTACCTCAACCGTATCACCGCAGACCAGCCCACCGATGACACGTTCATCGCAAATCAACCGAGGAACTATGCTTGAGTCATCCAAGGCTAAAAGCGTATATTCTGAGGTAATCAAAATGCTCAGACAATCAAAAAAGAGTTTAAGGCCCAAGAATGATGGAATTCCTTTCCCCAATCCTCCGGAACCCCCCTACGCTACTACTTACCGAGGATTAGACTTGAAGGCCCAAATAGAAGCTCATAAGTGTGAACTTTGTATTCCTTATGGTTGGAAAATTCCTAACCCCCGACTAGAAAATCCCCCTATCCCGGGGCCTCTCTACCGCAAAGTCCTTCACCTGCGAAGAGATTGTGACAAAACCATCACTACTGCCATCGAGTTTACAGATGTTCTGGGCGAAGATAATGTCCACGCATTTCTTGATCGTGCGGAAAATGATGCCTACAATGCAGGTATGCCTAAGAATCTCGAACCTAGAATACTCGCGGTGAGATGGGATAATGGAGCCCAGATGGGCAGTCAAGTATACCGATCGATTTACAGTTTCTATCGTGATCCATACGTTTTTGTAGTCGGCCACTCTTTGGGATGGAGACTCGTAATTGAGAAAATGCGCGGCATGTTTCTGTCAAAACAGAACTGGATCATTTGGTGGACGGAGAAGGATTATGATGAAGATTGGAATACCGATCTTTCGCGATGAGGCTGAAGTAAGTTTATCGATTAGCGCATACATATCTATGCATAGGAACGCGTGAAAACCCCACAACTTTATTTCCTAAAGACGTTGGAAATGAGAGGCGGAGAAGCTGTGATCTAGACTTTGCAGCTTGTCTACCATTGGGACTCATGGCGGGGCCATCTCTGGAAGCCTAACTTTCATTATTTTTTCGTCGATTTTCATGGTTACACTCCTGTGGACTGAGAAACAGCTATAAATTTGAACTAGGTTCACGTCAAAGGCGTTGTTGGAGCCGGTCTAGAAACGAAGCTTGCGCTGCATCCACAGTTGAAATAAGTGTACGTAGCAAGTGTAATTAATAAATTGCTTACTTTAAGTTGTCGATGTTTATCAATCCAGATTTGTTGAAGGGTGGTCTCTGTTTGTACCAGAATTTGTATATGTGACAAGGCAATTTTTGGAGTTCTTGACTATTGGGCTAGCAAGAGCTCCTTCGAGCATAGATGTGCCATTCATTGCAGTTTGTACCCATTCGCTCTTTCATATCGTTTTGATTAATGCGAATTGCATTAACCTAAAGAAATCGTTCTGCTTTCATAAGAGAGGGAGGTCAAGTCATCCTCAAGGCTCAAATTGTCCTAGGCATTTTGCAAGGTTCTTGGTGAGCTAAGTTCGACATCATTCATCATTATTGCTGATCGCTGGGTAGGATCACCCCAATTGTATGAAAGTGCATGGCATTATTTCTTCCACCAACATTGAAGCAGAAATCGTAGTACCAAATCTGATTTGTAATGCTGAAACTGTGGTCGTGTTTGAAAGGACATGCATACAAGCAGTTCCGAATTTTAAGACTTAGGGTCGGGTCTGGTCAGGTGGAAGTCGCATTATCTTCGATCTAGAAGATAATACATCGAGAAGGGTTAAGGTATTGTTGTGCTTTGAGCACGTTGTGGTTGTTGATATGCTGTGAATTTGGTTCGAGAGAGAGGAAGATTGATAAAATCGACATTTATCGAAGTGGAAAAGATGAAAATCTGTGGAAATATTGAAATGCCACTATCGAGAGATTGACTAGGTCCAAGTTTCAAGTCCCTTTGCTCAAAAAAGACAGTTCAACCCACATTTCTTTTTTCCCCTTTTCTGTTTGCCTCAAGTGGTTTCCCATGATGCATGGTTCCATGGAAATGAAAGAATGGATGTCTTTCATATCCATTGGAAGGACCTTAGCAAAGGCCATGCATAGAATGTTTGTGTTTGATATTTCTTGCTTTGAATACAATCATCACCCAACATATAAGAAGCAACTGCCTCATTTCTATCGATAATGGAATCCACATGATTAAAATCCATCATAGTTTAACCATCTCATCGCAATTTGTTGTTTCTGAATTGTTAATGTAACATCTCCACCAAATATACTTAATCTCCTGTGTCCTCATAGATTGGACTGATTAAGACTATTCTCTTCCTCCGCTTAATCTACCGGTCGACTGACACAGCTCGAATTCTCGTCCATAAGCAGCAAAGATGGATCCCAACATTCAAGGCTATCTTCAACGCAAATTTGCACGAGAGGCGGGAGAGAAACGTGGCGTTTCAGGCCTGCCAATCCGCACAAAGGAATCTCAAGACACCGATAACCTCCCCGATCGCCAACATCTTGTCCTAATCGAATATCGAATTGCAAACAGAACTTTGGGCACCAGACTCTTAAGTATGGGTGTTCTTCTCATTCATGAGTCCAATTCATATATCGACCTTCTAGCCGCGATTAAAGGCAAATCAAAGGAATGGGAGAATGTCCCATTAGTCTGCAGGGAGAAAAGTATTGCGGTTAGATGGAAGATTGGTCAAGCTATTAGCGATGATTCGTATGACACCCTCTGTGGCCCTGATGTTGACATGAATGGGCTCATACTCATGATGCGTGAGAGGCACTGGAAAGATCGACTGGTCGTTGTGTACCATGCAGAGGAGAATGATGGTAGTGATAGTAGTAAGAGCAGTGAGAGTAGTGATAGTAATTAGGCAAGGGTCGGAAGCCAGGGGTCAGGGAAGTTTCTTCAGAATTGTGATAAGCAGCAGATGGCCGAGCAGATAACCGAAAACGGGGGAGCTTTCATGGGGTGACTGCTAGGACTGTTCCTACAAATCAAATGATTGGATTCCAGCAAGAATAATGGATTAACGAGAACACTGGCCTCGGCTAAGAGAAATGTGAATAAATTGAACCCGACTAATATCTATGAGACCCCGAGGAACTTGAAAATTCTATTATACATGACAAGGGTTTACTATTCTAAGAAACTTCCTGGATTAATTTACCGTCCATCCCATTTCCATTAGCCTTCACTCCACCTTGAAACAATGCGCCAATAGGGCCCTCCATCCATTCTTCTGGTACACCGATTCTATTTCCATCTTTATTGCTGACCCATCGCACAAAAAGTGGATTTGGCTTCTGGGGTTCTCCTTCTGGAGTTGCGTCAACAGCTGGGCCATTGAGATCTCTGCGGCGAGCATTAGTCTTAGGTGCTTGCTTCTTGAGAAGCTTGTTGATTGTTTCCATCTAGGATTTGTGTCAGCCAGGAAACGGCGCAGCGAGTAGTATTTGGGTATTTTATTAAAGGATTTCATGGAATATAATTACCTTCTCTTCCTCGTTCCGTTTCTCACTAAGATTCTTTCTTCTTCGCGCCATTTCAGCACGTCTCATGGCATGCTCCTCAGCAGTAAGATGCTTTTTCACTTGTACCTCTGAAAAAGACATTAGCGCGCAATCGAGAAATGATGGAATAACTTACCATCAGGAAGAGCCATGAGATATCCACTAGCAGCATCGTCAAATCTTGCTCTTTGCCTTCTTGTCAATTTGTTGAGATCTGGAGTAGAAGCTCTGCTTCCATTGGCAGGTGTTTCATCATCACTATCGAGTAACTCGTCCTCTTCTGCTGCCACTTCAATCTCTTCATCTTCGCCTTCTGCATCTTCGTCATTTTCACTCTGCATTACCTCTTCTTTCCCAATTTCTTCTCCCAAGTCGCTGTCGAGTTCACTGAGTTCATCATCATCGTCGTCACTGAGCCCAATCCCTTGTTGTCCAACAGTAACAGCGGGTGCTTTGGGTGGCTCCTTCACCGTGATCTTAGATTTTCCAGCCGACGCTTGCGGAACCTGAATGGTAGATGAAGTAGGTTGCACGTCCATATCGATATCTCCATCAGCATCTAGGTCGTCATCTTCACCTTCCGCATCTGGATCATCTTCTCCCTCGGCATCTTCCATTTCTTCATCCTCTTCATCGCTTTCTGTTTCCAAAACATAACTTTTTTTAACATTCCTGTTTCTCTTGCCCTCGAGTATCTCACCACCAACAAACTGATCTCTACTGTTAACCATAACAGATGGGCCAGTGATCGGGCTAGATCGTGTCGCCTCTCTCAGTTTACTTGATGATGTCTTGACGGTCAAACGCATTGACTCGGGACTATTTGATTGTGGTAGTGCCGATACACGTGATACGGTGGCCGATGAGGCAGGCTCTGGATTTGTGCGACGCGATCGCGAAGACCTAGGAGATAGTTGTTCAGAAACATTAATTACGTCTCTTGCCTTGGCAGCGGCTGACCGCTGACTGCGACGTGTAGACATCTTGTTCTTACACTGCAATCAAATACAAGATGAACAAATTGAAGGGGGTGTGTGGTATTATTGATGGATTCCTTGATCCACGATGGTTTGTTTTGAGGTTATTGATAACACGGTAGGAAGATGTGGAGGGGTCTAAACACAATAGGTGGTGAATCAGATGGCGAGGGCTTTCGGGTCACTGCCTTGATTAGACAGAATTGCGGAGAATGACAGGTGAGCAGGCGCGTTGCATATAAACGCGCTGCTCTTACACAGTTGCCAAATCCTGCCTTTTCACCATTGACCAACCACAAAGCTAATAAGGTTCATTCTTCGATGCCTCATATCGTACCCCTTGTTTGTACGACGATGGCAATATGATTATGATAAAAAAACATGAGGGCTAAATCAAAAGTGGGAATAGAGTGGACGGCTAAAGGTAACTCATAATCACGGAGATTTGCGTGCGGTAACATGGTACAAAGAGCAAAGGGGCATTAACGCCATTGTGAGAATAATGGACTTTCAATATCTGGAGGTGCTTCAAAGACTTACTCGTTCTTGTTGGTGGCTGGCTCAGCTCTACCAGCTTTCCCACGGTGATCCGTCCAATCGATTTCCTCATCTCCCTCAGAATCAGTACTGAGTTTTCGTATGCGCTTACTGGGTCGTTCGGCTTTTCCTGACATTTTGATTATCTTTGATATCCACTTCGTAAAGTATGTTGATGCTTATTCGTAGGTTTGAAGGTTTGAGGTATGTATGTAGATTCTAGAGTTGGATTGTGGCACAGTTTAATGATCGTTGCTTAGAAAGGAACCCAAGTTTGAAAGATCGTACTGGATGGCAAGGGTGATATTGTAATGCCCAAAATTCAAAGGATGAAGGATGAAAGAGATCTTTAAATATTACTTGAAGTTTAACTGTGGTGAGTGATGCTTTGATACTTCCATAGTGATAATGTCGGTCACCGCAACAAATTTTGGACCCAATTAGGACTACCTTTGGATTATGTCATCAACCGAGGCACATGCAAACACCTAGTAAACATTGACACCGACAATCTACATATGCAGAGCTTCGAGAGTTGCCATTAATTATCTAGAGGCTTCTTGAACAAGTAGCACTTTACAGCATGAGTGACTCTGACAGCGAGACTAAAACCCCGGGCGTGCCTGCATGGCAACTCAAAAGCGAGGAAAAAGGCGAGGCAGGACAGTCCAGTGAACCTCAGCCCACGGCTATTGAGCCACTGAGTCGGACAGCAGTACTCGAACAAGCCAGGAAATTCTTGGAGGAAGACGACGTGAAGAATGCATCGACGGATAAGAAGATTGCTTTTCTAGAAAGCAAAGGTCTTGAGGGGGATGCCATACAAGAGTTGCTGGGTGTATCGCGGAATGATGAAGCTACAAATACATCGATCTCTGAGGTCAAATCGTCAGATCCAATTCCAAGGACACAACCTCAACAACCGTCACGACATTCACCTCCGTCTACTAAAACCAACTACACACAAATACCTCGCAATCAAGCTCCTATAATAACATATCCTGAATTCTTGGTTCAGCCATCTGCTTCTACTCCTTTAATTACCAAACACCGCCTTCTCACAACTCTATACCTTTTCGGCTCCCTCAGCTTCCTACTTCATGGCACAAACACATTTTTAATACGCCCTATGATCAACACCCTCACCGAATCCCGGCTCTCTTTATCCTCGGCCACTCTTAATAATCTCCAAAAACTAATTCACAAACTCGAGAATTCGGTCTCCGAAATCCCTCCAACCTACCACCATCATAGACCTCTTCAACCCGAATACCTCGACTCTGATGCTGGCTCCGTAACCAGTGATCCCACTGAGCTCTTCCATCGCGACATCGGTGTCCAGACTTCTCTTCCATCATCTCCTTTACAAACACCCAGTTCTCCCTCCCTAATATCCCATGCGAATACCGCGACCACAGCAACAACCATACAGACATCGCGTCTCACGACCCTACAAGGTACATTATCATCCTTGCTTGAGGATTCGACCTATGAATCATCTACAAGTGAAGAGTTAGAAACCAAAATGTCTGTGTTGAAGGAATATCTACAAGGCTTGGTGTTTTCAACACCTACATTTAGTTACGGGACAGGGGGCTTTGGAAATGGAGGGGATCGAAATGGAAATAATAAGGACGGAGAAGATGAAATTGCAAAGGTTAAGAAGGAGATTAGGGGAGTGAAGGGAGTTTTGCTCAGTGCGAGAAGTTTTCCTGGGGGTGTTAGGGCGAGATAATGGAGGTTGCAAGAGGAGAATGTATCAGGATCAGTAGGTTATTAGATGATAATATATGAGTTACGAATGGATATTCAATTTCTGGAAACCATTCGAATCTATATTGGTAACAGCCACTGTGAGTTTGGAACGAGTAAAAAATCACTTACTGCAGATGAGACTTTTCAGTTCGGCAGATTCCAAAACAACTCTGACACTAGGCTCGATATACTAGACGAGACCTCCTCGATACGTATCTTTCATCAGAATAGGTGAGCTCAATTTTGAGTGCCTTCTGATGACAAATCCAGATGGTTCGTTTTTTCAACGTTTTCCACCATCATGGTCTCTGTACTTGCTTTCCGAGGGGGCCCCAGATTCTGTACCGATGATATTTCGCAAGCTAGCGGCTAAGTAGCCCCTTTTCTAGACTATCGCGCTGAAGTCATGGGGACATTGCTTCTCATAATGATTTTCTCCTCTGCCAAGGGCAACCCGTCATTTTGCAAACTTCCCCCGCCAGCTCATGGGCCTATACCGGCCATCATACCAGATAGAGGTATAATTCTGCGCCCAATTTTCTCAATCACAGTGGTGTCTAGAGACTATACTTGCGTACTGAAGACACCCACTTGCAGGTGTCGATATGAGATATCTATCCTTGAACGTAACACTCCAAAATGCAGCTACAGTATATGGCTATCCTCTCGTTTCTGAGAATGTCGAAGTAGATTGGCTTAGGATGAAGATGACTTGTTACATTCAAGACCTTGATGAAGATGCTTGGACTGAAAAAGGCCGTACCCTGTACCGTGAAGTGTCTCCTTGTGGCAGTGTACTTCTAAATCAGAGAGGAAATTTATTGCGACTTTAAGGAATACATTTGAAAGGGCGATGGCATGTATTACTGCAGTATTTTTGGTATCTTATGCAGGACAGAAGGCTATGATATTGCACTACTTTCTTAGTAATGTTATGTCTGTCGGTCTCAGCCATGGAAGCAGTATACGGGATATTTCATATACACCCCACTTTAGTGGTGTTATTGAATTCTATGCTATATGATTGAATTGTAGTGAGAAATGACCAGCCTCGCTCTGGAGTATAGCTACAAGTGCGATTGCATAAGTAGATTGGGGGAGCAACTCGAATGACATTGTTTTGGGCCCTGTACAACTAATGTGGTTTGCTGAGAAGGTTCCCAGAATAGAAAGCACGAATACGCGTATCATGTATGGTAGCTTCTTGTAGTGGTTTATACTCAAAGCAACAAGAACAAAGTAGAATAAGCAATCCCATCGAACTTCGAACCAATTTACTAGCTGACCAAAAGAAAGTTTGTGGGAAGCTGTGATAATCTAGAAGATGCCTCAAATGACAACAACAAGCAACGATAGGCTAAAAGTGTGCCACAGAATTATATGAAAGAGCACCTGCTCTAGCTCCGCACAATGAGTTCAACTCATCATACACCTATTATCTAACGATTATTACAAATTACTACTATAAATCAAGTGACCTTGCAATCACGATACATCATCCCTCAGAAATACCTTTAAAGTATCGAATAAGGTGAAACCGATACGCATAAAAAGAAGCATCAATCTATAGCTTCATATATATGCTACTCTGCGTCTTGCTACGCAGAAATATCAGGCTCTACATCTGTCCCATTATTCTCGTTTGTCTTTTCTACTGCTGCTGGGCTCTGTTTACTCTTTGTTGAGATCCACTTGCAACCGAGGAGTAGAAACACTGAGATCACTGGCCCTGCAGCGGGAATATACTATTGTGCCAGTATCAGCATGATAATTTTGACTCATCGGATGTGGGGCAAGTGTTCAAAGGTTAGGTAGCTTACGAAGACTTGTCTAACAGATAAACTGTACTTCTCAACGACCGTTTCCAACACAACGGGGTCCACTAAGGACTTCAGATCGGTTACACCGGAGTCAATGATCTTGTTGACGGTATCTTGCGATACCACGGGACCTAGATTCTTCTGGAGAAGCTGCTGGAATACTGCCTGACCAATTGCCATGAATATAGCACAACTAGTGGAGATTATGGTCAACAAAGTGGATGAGCCAAAAGGAACCAGATCTTGTGGAATTGAACTCTGCATGGCAAGATGTGACTTTAAGGGAGCATCAGTATAAGAATCTAATCATCTTCTGTCACCAACAAACTGTGGGAAAACTTACTATGTTTGATGACAGCGAATAACCAACTCCTCCCAGGATTTGATAACCCACCCAGTGGGCCCCTGAAATATCAGGATATATGGTGCTCAACAGGCCGCCACCGATAGAGACTGTAGCTGCACCGAATATGAGAAATGGGTTCCACCATCCTAGTTGCGATGCAAAGGCCGAACCGATGAAGGCAGCGAGCACATCCGCAACCACGGTAGGAAGAAAGTTCACCCCACTAGCTGTAGGTGAAGATCCCAGCACACCTTGAAACCAGATTGGAAGCCAATATATGACAATTTGAAATGGCCCGTTGACAAAGAAAGCAGCGATACAGAGTAATGCTGGGTTGCGGTTTACGGTGAAGATACGGATTGGGATCAGACCACTATCAGCACGACGAATGTCCCAGAATATGAAAAGTAATAGAACAACGACGAAACCGACAAATAGGCCAATTATGACTGAGGATGACCAGGCGTAATCAACACCACCCCACTGCAGTGCAAGCAGAAGCATAGTGATCGAGGCTGCGAAGAGAACGAGGCCAGGCCCATCGATACTTTGCAATTTTTCCTTGAGAGGTGACAGCTCAGTCGGGGCTGGCTTGAGGTGGACAAGGAAGAAGAAGACAGTGGCAGCGGTACCGCCAATGGGTAACTGTAAATAAAGGGGTTACATTAGCTCTTGAAGCATTTCGAATTCGTAGAGGCATATTGATCTGAGAACTGACGTTGATATAAAAGCACCATCGCCAAGTGGCATCTTGAGTCAATGCACCGCCCAATACAGGGCCTACAATGCTGGCGATAGAAAAGGTCGAGCCCATGATACCAGTCCATACAGCTCGTTTGTGCAGAGGAATAATGGTTGTGAGTATAGTGAAGCTTCCAGCCAAGATACCGGAGGCCCCTAAGCCTGCAATGACACGACCGCCAATTAAAGCATGTGAGGTTGGAGCAAGGGCACAAACTAGACTTCCCAGCTCGAAGAAGAATATGTAAGACAGAAAAACCATCTTCTTGGGAAACAGCGTATACATCTTTCCAGCAAGCGGCTGCGTGGCAGCAAGAGCCACCATAAAGGCGGCACCATACCACCCGATATCGCGGGTCGAGTTGAAGTGAGATGTGATCACCGGAACCGCAGTCGCAATGAGATTGAAGTCCTAGTCGGAGCTATTAAGTTTACAAGTCCCATTTGGCCCAAGAGTGATGTTGTCAGAGAACTCACAAGTCCGACAAGGAAGGTACATAGACAAATAGACACGTGGATAAGGATGAGTTTTGTACCCCTAACTTCGTTGTTGGGATCGATGTCATCGTTCATAGAGAGTTTCGCAGCATCTTTGCTGGCTGCTTGCTCCTCTCCTATCTCTGTCTTATTTTTTTCTGGGTACTCGGTAGGAGACACGGGAGAGGTGGCAGAATCGCTAGACTCCATGGTCAAAAAGGCTTGTTGTGACGATGCTAGTCCACGGGATCTATATATTATGGACAAAGGAGGAGCACTTTAGAAATTGATCTGAGGTAACTAGAGCTAAGTTTGTGAAATATTAGAGAAAGTAGAGATAGCGGAAAGAAAATCAGATTGCAGCAAGAGCCTTGGAACAGAAGACAACACATTTTTTTCCTGTCGATTTTCTTGAGATGAGTTATTGTTGATTACCGAGTGTTTCCATGTGCATTATTGTGCCTCATTGATATGTGGTAGCAATTGCAACCGGGCTGGGTATGACTGTAGCAGTACAGTTTATCCCCTTGATGCTATTAGATGGAGTCGGCCGTTTATCGATTAATCAATTAAATGGAAGATTATCATGTTGGGTGCCTGCCTTAGCTAGAATTATAATCGTTAATCGAATTATAAGACCTTACAAAAAAAATCAAAATCATATTATTAAATTTTGAAACAAAATCTATTAATAAATTAGACTTCAAATCTAGAATGATGTTGATTGATTAAAATATTGAAATCTAAAGTAGATGAGTTTGGGTATAAAGTGCTTGAACAGGCCCTCGTCTGAGGGTGTGTAATTGTTGTTCGTCTGAAGCTTAGTATGAAGCACGGACTTTGATAAGCCAAATGGGGCACAGAATATTAGAGGGGCTCGGGGGGAAAGATCCCAGGGGTTTTAATTTTGGAAAATTATATAGGCTAAATGCTTTGGTAGGGTTCTCATAATTCCTGTCACCTACTAATTTGTTTCTTTCGAGTGGGTATGGCAGTTAACCTGCCCGCAATAGATAGATTCCCCGGTCCTTACATTTGTATGAGAAGAAAAATCATTAGGACCTTGTCGCGAATGCCACCATTCGAAACCATCTCATTGGTTCTGTCGATTGTTGAGGAAGTCATAAATCTAGTCATCCAGCTTGAGCTTTCAGGGTGACATTATATTACATGTCATCAAACAAGAACCACCTTAAAGCTAACCCGTATCAAAAAAAATAGGACTATTGTTGATTCCAATTGTCGGTAGTGTTTGTGTGGTTTCTTTCTTTCCAAAACCCAAAATACTTATAATAATGATAAAACCATATCAAACAGGGATTGAAGAGATGAGGGGAGTGATATAAATATTTAGTCTTCGTTATAATCGAATCAGATGTAATATACTACAGAATAACCATATTGTAGACCCTTACGGAAAAGAGTTTAAGTAAATTGACTCAAGTGGCTACGTTTCGCTTGTCAAATTAAACGATTAGATCTTGCTAGATTGTGTGACGCGACAAGTGCCTAATCTCTACACCCCAATAGAAAGATTTAGATAAGACCGAGCGCAACAAGCAATACCATAGGTCTTATAAACATTGGATCGGCTTGTCTACTGGACGAACACAATCCCCAAAGCGTCTTCCCGTCGTCGCACGAGTAAATCGCTTTCTGGATTGAAAAAGAGGAATTCATGCATGACGGACCGTCTCAAGGGCTTGCCCCCAGGGAAAGCAAACTCAAACTCATCCAAAAGCTTTACAAGCAGGATCTTTGCTGACATATCAGTGATGATGCGGCCTGGGCAAGCCCATCTGCCTGCACCCCAAGTAAGCGTATCGGTATTGATACTGCTAAATGGCTTGGCACGATGCTCCTCGATCTTGTCCGCTGCACAAAAGCGTAGACCGTTGTATTCTAAAGGATTTTCAAAGATTTCAGGGTTCATAGAACGCTGAGAGGCAGACATTGTGATGAATTGACCCTTCTTAAGATTGATCCCATTGGAGAGGACGTGATCTTTCTTGACAACGCGGCTATAAATGAGTAGCGTCCCTGGCGTAAGGCGAGAAGATTCTTTCATGGCTGACTCAAGCTTTTCCAGACTGTTCAAATGTTCCCAAGTCCAGCGACCGCCAATTTCGGCATGCTTCTGACGGATTTCATCACAAATAATCTCTAGTGTTTCCGGATGGGCTATCAAATCTAAGATAGTACGGCAACAGAAGTTGGTAATACTATACGTCGAGCCAGCTGCTATGGATCCTACAAGAGTGGTAAGAACTTTAGGGTCGCGTTCCAGCTCGTTTCGGCCATCTTCTACCATCCACGAGATGACATCTGGGTTAATTGACTCCAAGCCCTTGTTTTCGTCTTTGATCCTTTCTTCTTTTAACTGCTCTACTCTGGGTATAACATAACTCCTAAACTTGGCCCAGCTACTGAGTAAGCGCCATTTGGCGGGAAGAAGCCAAAGGAGTGCTGGTTGTAATATTTGAGGCACACAGCGCAGTGCGAAGCACACTTGAAAAACTAGCATTTCGGAAATATCAGTGGCAAGATCGAGCGGAAGAATGATGGCCTTACCGTTATTTGTATGCTCATGAGTAAGATGTACGAGCTCTGGATTATTCTCCGTCATTTTCACTCCGAACAAAGACAGAGCAATTGCCTCTCCGATGCACCGAACCACTCCTTTGTGCAGCTTCATAACAGTCCATTTGTTACTCTTTGGAAACTCCATCAAAATAGCTGCCGATATTCTCGCCCCTGTCACAGCGAATAGCCCAGGAAGGGCGGGGCTGATATAAGAAAGCAATACTCGTACATGGAAACTGGTATGGCGGACCACATCCATACCAGTCAAGTGCCCCAGGAGACTAAATGAATGAGATTCGCGACTATTTAAGACGGTGATACCCAGGGCATTCAGCTCAGGGATCATATCCACCGGCAGAACGATCTGATCCGTATCACCCCGCGCAAGACGATATGGCCGACCATTTGCCTGAATATCTGCTTCTTCAAGAATCACATCAGCTTTGCTGATCCAACGAAATCGAGCGAAGAAGGAAGGTTCCCATGGAAAGCGCTTATTGACAGTGAGGAGGCCATCATCGTAGTTCTTTTGACTGTTGAAGACAAAGACCATGCTCGCAATGAGCCCAAATGCTACCGCGTACCATATCAAGCGGTAGCTGTCTAACCTCTGCCCAAAATCAGTGGCATCGAAAGACGAGATATTGGTGGGGTTAAGGTGGGGCACCATATTGTCAACTGGAAATTTCTTGATGTCAATTTTCGTGTCAAAATTGATATTTTGCAATATGATCTAACCTCGCAGACATCCCAGAAAAGAACGAACTTATCGACATCTCAACGCCTGTGCTATATTAGTCATACTGTTAGATTCTATAATGCCGGAGTTTTGTGCCGACGGTATACTTTGAGATAGACTCCGTCCTCGCGTTTATTAACAGCAGGGTTAGACATCATTTAGATAACATCGGAATACTGATTCAATAAACCCTAGAAAACGGATTCATAGCTGTAGGGTTTTTTGACGTCAAGCCGAGATGGGCATTGTATCCAATCTCTAGGTCGTGCAATGCTTCTTTGATGTGCGGAGGCGGGGCTGACCCCGCTTCGCTACGCTAGCCCGGTATCTACAGCTCCATATTCTACCTGGCTGGAGGCGAGTCTTTTTGATAAGAATGTCGCATTCGCAAACTTACATATCACGTTGGATATGAACATGCATTTAGATTTTATTGATTTCTGCAATGATACATTAAAAGTCGAAAATCTAACTAGGAGGTGAAGAGAAATCTTTAAAGACGTGGTTGATGGACTGTAGAAAGGGGAAGGTCATATTCTGCAGTGAGATTGACTGTAACCCTACTCTTATAGGCATTCCCACTTCCTATTTTCTTACACGAGAAAAGTTGGGAAGATAGTATGCGCTCCTTCAATCCTGGAGGGTTGTCTCATACGTACAGCTGAAAGTCAGCTTACAAGATCTAATGCAGCGATCAATTCCGAGAATGTCTCGTCTAAAGGCGCCCCCCTTGGTACGGCCCGCTCTTTTCGCTGCAGAATCCATGCACTCTTAGACCCAGTAGGTAAGCCGTTAGTGATGGACATTTTTTTCCTCACGTAATTTCAACCCCTGCAGAAGGACTTTTATCTGACACACGAATCGCGTAAATGTTTTCCTGTGGAAAACTATGAATGGTAATTTCTGCGACGTGCAGATGTGAAGATAAATTTCCCAGATAGCCTGGGCTTGGGAATGCTGATATTTGAGCCTACAAGAGACTTGCTGCAGCTTATCCCATATCTCATTAGATGTAATCAATTAATTGAACCTACGGTGACACCTATTCTTGATTCAACTTGTGGTTGGTGGTAAGTGTACGAGCATTCGGAACGGTTACTTGCCATGGTAATCCGTCACAACAACCCTAGTTGATGTGACTGCATGAGGTGGCAAGAGACTGGCTAGATGGCTTATCTGATCAGGTTATCAGTTCTGCCGGGCATCGAGACTTGAGGCCACACCCACTATCTCGTGATATGATAGTATGTCCTACTACTAAGCGCTCGTTCGGATCAATTTTCTAACTATCTATCAAATGGTTATTTATTGTTATTAGTGATTTTATGATGTGGTTAATCTCACTAATTGCTGGGGGCATTCTCGAAGCGTTTAGAAAATTCATGGGCTTGAATCCTGCCAAAGAGAAATGTAAAGAGGATAATACTACGCTTATTAAAGTACATTCGGTATAAGTGCACAAGTGATCACCATCAAACTTTAATATATGTGTGTATAACTCGAGCTGCACAGAATGGATCAAACAACCTCAACTAAGAGCCCGTCGCTGGTTACTACAGCCCTCATTATTGTCACTATCATCTTCCCAATCATATCGGCGGTTGCGATATGGCTGCGTGTCTTGGCTCGTCTCAAATCTAAGCAACCGTTCCTCGCGGATGACCACTTCATCTTCATTTCTTGGTTTCTTTCTCTAGCACTTAGTATCCTAGTTTGGGTCTATGCCAGCAAGTCCGGAATCAACTACTATAATGTCGACTTCGTCACTGGCACTGAAGCTTCCCTAGAGGTACTTGAAACCGTTTATTTGTCCCTGTAAGCCTACTTTCCATGACTAATTAACGACGATTAATTCAGTTGGTTTATATTTCGTCTGTCTATATACAGTGGCCACTAGCTACGGTCAAAATAGGAGTATTGCTGTTCTACAAACGCATCTTCGTGACGCCTCTTTTCAAGACCATTGTGTGGTGCGCGATTGGGCTCATATCTGTCTGGTGCTTTTTGTTTTTCATGCTTGTGCTATTTCAGATTGACCCAGTCGCGTTCCCACTTACAAAGGTATCCCTACGATTTAATGACACAGCCTTTGGTCTGGCGCAGGTGGCCACTAGCTTTACGCTCGATATACTTGTGCTATGTCTTCCCATTCCAGCCATATCTCGACTCAACATGAAGAGAAATCGTAAAATGGCCATTATCATGATCTTCTGGCTGGGTGCGTTCTGCGCTGTGGCTTCTATAGTGCGAACAGTTCTGCTGCGGGAGTCTATCCAGGAAGTCATCTCGTCAAATGCCTACGCGCGAGTCGGTAAGTAATTAGTCTCCTGACCCTGAGACCATCTACGTCCAGAATGATGCTAAAAGGAGATGACTATAGCCAATCAATCGAAACAGTACATCTTTCTTGTTGTTGAACCCAACGTCTCCATTCTAGCTGCAAGTTTACCGACTTACGGGCCACTGTTCACAAGTGGAAAGGGTCTCGAGTCATTTTTCCGCAGTGCCCGCAGCTTCTTTAGCCTTTCCGGTCGTGGCAGTGGAGGGCGAAGTCACAGGATCTACGAGTCTTCAACATCCAACGACCCAAATAAGAACCAGTTCACAGAATCACAAGTAGAGCTTCACCGCATCGAAAACTGGTCAAAAACAGGAATTCAGGAGGCCCACGTGTCTCATAGCAGTGAAGTTACTTCCATGCCATCCAATTTGCAAAATGGGATTTCTGTCACGAGGGGGGTCACGGTCCGAACAGAATAGGCAGTAATATGATGAATCAAAGGATTTTACTATTCCGTCGTATATCGAGGATAAAAATAAACGAGATATTAAGAGAATTTTCAGGATACAGGTGGTCCATCTTGACCCTAAGATGAGATGGTAGAGAAGGAGGATGGGAGAATCAATACGCCGCCCAATCCTTTCGCTATTAAATGGACCAAAACTAGAATGCTATGAAAAGCGGAACTAAGTTTTTTGGAGATATCGCTGACAGAATGAGACTTTCACCCTTATGAATACTTATCTGAAGACATATTCCCATGCAAGTTTTGGAGATTTTTTGATGCACAGCAATTGAAATTCTGTGTGAATAAAAACCATAATCTTTATCATCGAATTTAATTGCAAAACTGTTTCAATCTACCGTTGACACAATCGAGTTGGAAGGTAAATTTCAAACTAGTGATATTAAAAAGGGCAAGTCCCTTTGGACCTACGCCGAACCTGCATCTTTGTCCAAGGCCAAGTGAAGAGAAATTCGTGAGCTAGTATGTTCTTAGGGCGCCCTGTTCCTGGGAGGAATTTGAATTCATACTCTGTAAATGCCTTTACCATAACCATCTTGACCACCACACTAGCAAAGAATCTTCCAGGACATGCTGTTTTACCGTAGCCAAAATTGAGGAAGCTGGGTCCTGGCGTCGAGAACAGGTGTTCGTGCGCCGAGCTTGGATCCCCAGCTTGTGCAGCTCGGTAAGCTCGCAAGCCATCAAACTCCTTCGGATTCGTCGTATTGGAAGGGTCATTCTCAATGGCAAATACAGGCATTGCCACGTATGTACCTGCTTTGATGTGTGTGCCATCCTGAAATGTGTATGACTGCTTGAACAACCGCTTCATTCCCATTGTAGTCGGCGGAGATATGCGTTGAGATTCCCGCATTACACTGTCCATCTTGCTGAGTGCGTCATATGAATTGCTAGACCAGCCTTGTCGAGCAACTGCTTCAATTTCGTCGAGAAGTTCCTGCTGTAGCTTTGGCCCAGCATCTACTACATCGTAGATAACGTTGACCATACGCAGTAATGTAGTGTGAACAGTTGCAAGGGCCACCATGATCATTACGTGCCCAATGATGTCAGCATTACGGTCACGTCCTTTAGCCAGGCCACTAAGCCAGCTAAGCACGTTGAGGTCCTCGGCTTTCTCATTCTCGGGCTGCCAATCTCCGCTATCGTTCATATCAATGAGTTCCTGTATTTTTGGGCGCAACAGTTTCTGGCCATTTCGAAGGATCTTCCACCCCGCCCAATAAGACGGAAGTAAGCGCGATACCACAGGTCGCATCCATAGCGGCACACTGCGTAACACTACCACAGTACGGAATACTGCGAATTCTTCAGTTGAGCGCAATTCAGAAGGAGCTTCTGCCAGAAAAGATAGACTTAGACTTACAGTTCTCGGTAAATTCAACGGCGGTATGCAGCCAATTATGATCATTAGAGAAGGCAGGACCAACAATGGGCTCGGCATTGAGACGGGCAGAAACATAGGCCAACGCCTTGTAAGGCTGGAAAACCGTCCAGTCTTCGCTATCAGGCATGAACTGAGCGAAACCCTCGTGGACAGCTTTTTCCATCTGAGGCAGGAGCAGCGGAAGACGTGGTGTCAACTTCCGCTGGACAATGGAGTGATGAAGTCTATTCTCGAGGATTAGGTCGACGCCTGTGAATGAGCCTACGAGATCGCCATTGAGCGCCGCAGTTCCTTCTGCGACGTTGGCCGGTAGGCGGCTGAGCTCTTCCAGCAATGTGACTGGTAAAACAACAATTTGTCCTTCATTTCGCATGATTTGAAATGCCTTATTTTTGTACTGTTTGAAATGTCTTTCCTCAGTATCGTAGCAGCATTTTTCTCAAGTATGAAATAGACATACCTTTTCGTAGCCATACTGGGCAAGATTCGTTGCTCTGCAGGTATAAAGTAGATTCAATAGAGACTTGGGAAAGAACGATACAGGAGTGCCGACGAGGGGATACTGGGCTTGTTTTCGCACAGCATTACTGGTCAAAAACGCATCAACTATGCCGTACAGAAATAAGACAAAAGGGAGAGCATAGCACAGCGTTCTCAGCAGATCCGGGGGTTGGGTTATAGTGATCTGAAAGAGATCCATAATAGGACAAAATTCAACTCTTGTTGCGTACAGGATATTCTCGAGGTATGTCTTCGCAACTTGCAATTAACTTGTGATGTTGTGCTGAGTTAAGTCGGTAGATTAGGGCACTAATAGTTTAGCTGCTATGGGCCAGAACCGCAATGAGATTGAAGTACATAAGAAACGCTCCGTGATCTTGATCTCGTCAAAGAACAGTAAGAGTTGAGGTCCGGGTTATCGCAAGCCACCTCATTTCGTGATAGAATTCTCCTAAAAGTATTTTTTCTTTCAAGGAAATTAAAGTATTTTATAATTCTTTAAATGATCGAAAATTATCGATTTCTTTTGAAAAGCAAAAAAGAAAGAAGAAAAAAAAAGAAATATTTATCTGCGTAGAATAGCTGAAAATTTCTTAAAAATAATGAAAATGAATCTACTTATATCTTTCTTTAAATAACGTGGTTTAACACCGAGTGCACCATATCACCGAATGCACCACTTCAAAATACACCAAAATTAGCCTTTTCCTAATATTCATATTTTAATACTTAATCAATATTTTTTAAAAAACAAAAAAGATTTATTAATAAGAAAATATTTTTTTATAAAAGTATTAAGTTTCTATATAAAAATTTCTATTATATTCTATAAAAAGTGGAAATTGTCACGATTTTCGTTACAAAAAAACTATTCCTATAATAACTACTATATTAATTCAAATTTTTAATAAATAATTAAATTTTTATAATATTTATATAATTAAATGTTACAATTTAAAATTTTGAAAAATTATATTATTAAATAAAGAAAGTGCACGGTTACGCACAGACGTATTTGTATGTAAAATTCGTGGTGCACTCGGTAATATGGTGCACTCGGTGTTAAACCACGTTAAAATTAATTATAAAGAGATAATAAAAAGTCTTACTTTTATAGAAAATTCATTACTGTATCACTATTGAAGCTAAAAAATATCAATTTTATTCAAGAAATAAAAAGATTATTAACGCTATTATATTAAAAGAAAAACTCGTATTATTATCTAACTAGTATGATTTAGTCTAAGAGAAGTATTCATTTACTTATCTTTTAGTTCTATTTAGAGAAATTCTATAATATCGATGATTAATTATCATGTCTCATAATATTTATCGCTATAGTAGCTAATCTTTTTAATTATTTCTATCTATTATATTCATATATTTACAAGGTCGTATTTATCGGAGAGACTTTTTTTATATGACTGTAATGATTATAATGATCTAATCTGATTTATCCGAACATGATTGGTTTCATCACGTGATCGGTAATACCGCAAGAGGTAATTTCTATCTCTATTAATTCAAACCTTCAAAATTACTCGCCTGAATAGCCTAAAACCCTCGTTCTTTATCGCGTATTTCTTCCGCAGAAAGCGCGTAGAAAGAGAAAGTTGTACCCCAGTTGTCGTTGACAAGGTTGGTGCTCAGCCTTCTACAGCGCAATCTGCAGACAACTGTCCTTGCTGATCAAATTGACGGAAAACTACCCCTCTCTTAGAACCAATCTCATTATACCTTATATGCCTCTTCGAGACCAGCACCCTTTTCTATACCCTTTAAAGGCATGTGATCGACTAGCACACTTTAGCTCGTGTGATGGGTTGAATTAATTGTGCGGGGTTGGGCCGCTGCCCCCGCAGATGGCATATGTCGCGCTTAGTCAAATATCTACGTACACATTGTGAACTTAGCATCAATTGATTATCATTGTGGAGTTGATCGGGCGCCGCATACGAGATAACGGCGGAAAGCCAGCGGACCTGTCCAATCAAGCAACAACGTGATATTCCGATCCTCTTCAAAATGATCCGCCCCTGTTAGCTCTTCCGATCATCCGCACTGACTCGCTGACTAGTAGGTATGGTCAGAGCACTCCACCCCCGAGTTAGTAAATGATGATCTGAATGATCTTTATGTTCTAGACCTAGTGTCCCTTGTTATACCTGAGAGTATTCATTCATACTTGCAACATCAAAGCAAATTAAATGTATTCGTCTACTTTGTATACAGATTATTCCAGATACAGATTATTACATGGTACATCTGCTTAGCAGGATACAGGCTTAAAGCTACTGCCATTATCTGAAGATGAGATCCAAAAGAAGTCTGAGGATACACACCAATTCTTTTTGCAGACTTCAAAATGACACCTTCTGATAAGGGAAGGGATATCCTATCAAGATCTGAAGATGAGATCTAAAGGAAGTCTTAGGGTACACCCCAGAACTCTTTGCAGCCTCCAAAAATCACACCTTCTAGTAAAGGAAGGGATATCCCCTCGTTTCTGCACTACGTTTACATTGCACAGATAGCGGCAGGGGTAGCTTTGCTGTGCCTAGTGCATGCCAAAGTGCTATAGCCTGCCAATCTTTTTGAAATGATTACAGTGAGGGGTGATACTTCATTTCTGGGTGCTTTATTTATGAATGCGATTGAAGAGATTATGATTGACAAGGGCATTAGAACCAGCATGTCTAGCCAGGCTGGTGGGCCCTTTATCGTGCAAGGAACAGCACACGAGTAAAGCTACTGTCCAGTGATTCTGCTAATTATCACTAGAATGGTCCGATCTGGAACAGTGACCGAGAGCACGCATACTAATTAAAAGTGCCATGGTTTTAGCATGCCTGGATATTATGAAATTGCGCTTCAAATACAGGAATCTAAAGGATTTTCAGCAAGTATAGTCAGACTTCAAGTAACGCCAAAAGCTATAAAGATTAGAAAATAGACTTAAAGATACAGGTCTGAATTAAACATAGGTAATTCTATAAGGAAAAGAAGTTAGATTATATAAGAAGCATAGATCCATTCATATGAGAGTACTTTATATAGTTATAAATGCAACACTATTAATTAGGTTATAATATTTGTGAATAATATTCCTATTTTCGAAAGAAATCATGAGTGTCTCCAGCTCTTACCAGAAGCAAGCGCGAGCATTGCTCGCCAAATTAGCAGCACAGTGCTCTTCAATCTCGGGAAAAGGGTTCGGGTCAATGTCTTCTTCATTATATGATACAGCATGGCTTTCTATGGTGAAAATTCCCAAGACGAAGTCTGGAAACAACTCAGCTAGCGTGTGGTTGTTTCCAGAATGCTTTGAGTTTGTGTTGGCACAACAGCTACCGTCTGGTGCTTGGGAGTCTTATGCCACGCCAGTCGATGGAATTTTGAATACAGCAGCAGCCCTACTATCTCTGGTTCGGCACTTGCAGGTTCAGCCTGACAGCCATGACTGGCAGCTCAGATCCCAGAAAGCTCAGGTTGCACTCAAGAAGTTATTGAATGAATGGGACATGGACTCGACGGACCAGGTTGGGCAGGAGATTCTGATTATTTCACTCCTGGGTCTACTTGAAGGCGAAGGTGTTTCGATAAAATTTCCACAACTTAGTGCTCTGCGCGCTGTGCGAGATGCCAAGCTGGCCAAGATTCCGCCTTCGACGATTTACAAAATGAAATCCACTTTGTATCATTCTCTCGAAGCTTTTATCGGCCACATTGATTTTGACAATGTCAGTCAATGGCGAGAGCGAAATGGTTCAATGATGAACTCTCCTGCGTAAGTGGTGACACCCAGTATCTCGGGTAGCAACTATAAAGCTGACCGCAAAAGAGCTACGGCTGCATATCTGATGAACGTTTCAGTTTGGGACCCTCGGTCCGAATCCTACCTTAGAGACGTCGTAAGTCGAGATAATGGGATTCACGGTGGGGGTGTGCCATGTGCCTGGCCAACGACTATATTTGAAATCAGTTGGGTGAGTCGCAATCGCACGGAAAATGAAACAATCTTTGAAAACTGAGTTTTTAACCATAGGTCATCCCCACACTTGCGGCAGTCGGTGTGTCGGCAAACCCGTCTGATACATCAGTACTTATAAACCTACTACAAAATACACTGGAGCAACAGAAGGGACTTCTTGGTTTTGGTAAGTATCTGATTCCAGCATGACAAGCCCGTCATGCTCTACATGCTCCCACTTAACCCACCATGAAGAGATCTGCGAATGGTATGTGCTAACGGCCAACCAAAAAGCTCCCGGGATCTTGCCAGACGTGGATGACACGTCCAAGGGCTTGGAGACCTTGTGTTACCTAGGTCATAGCAGCAGCGCCGAAGGCGTTATTCAGGCATTCGAAGGCAAAGAACACTTTTTGACATATCGGGGAGAACGTAACCCTAGTTTTAGTGCCAACTGCAATGTTCTCATCTTCTTTTTGGACCGGGACGACCGCGCTCAGTACGTGCCGCAGATTAGCAAAACAGTCCAGTTCCTGGCAAGCCAAGCATTCAACGAGAACGTGAAGGAGAAATGGGTAAGTCTGAACCCATCTTATGGGGCAACCAAACTCACTATAATTCAAGCACCGTAACAATCTATATTGGATGATGCTGATGGCCCGCGCTTTCGATCTCCTCTACCGCAATGGAGAGGTTGCTCAGATGGTATTTGAAGAGAATCCCAGTCTAAAGGAGCAAATACCCATGATTTTGCTTCAGATCCTTATGCGCATACTTAATACTCAGCAAAAGAATGGTTCTTGGGCTGGAGTTTGCGAAATAACGTCATACAGCATCTTAGCTTTATCATCGTTGCTCAAATTGCCTTTTGTTAGACAACTAGATAAGGGAAAGATCATATCCTCTGTCGCCTTGGGGAAGTCTTTCCTCCATTCACACAGAGACGAATGGACTAAAGGCCAGTATATGTGGATTGAAAAGGTGACATACAGTTCGGGCATACTAAGCGAAGCATACTGCTTGGCTGCCTCGCTAGTCGAAGTACCTTTCTTGGTGGAACCCGAAACCGTTTCTATGATCGGAGCGTCCCTGGAAGGCAAAGGGTTCCTAGTTCCCGAAAAAGTCCTGATGGATATGCACAAGACCGGGGATCTTATGGCTCTCACTGCTCTGTTCCGTGACACAAAACCAAGCACCTTCCAGATTGCCGAGATGCAGGCGTGCTTTGCTCTGCAATCCTTGCAGCGGCACCCGACCAACATCTTCCCACGGACAGCAAAGGGCAAAGACAAGTACGTCTTTATCATACCGCTAGCACTCATATTATGTGCAGCGGCCCGTGGCTGCTGCACCAGTCTCTCCGTTCTGTACGAGATGATGGTATTGTCTATCTTGAATTTCCACGCAGACGAGTATATGGAGGGCATTATAGAAAGATACTTTGAAACAGATTTAGATTCTGTTCGCCAAGTTGTTAGGCAACTCTTTACGGATCCCCACATCACCCCTCAGAGCAATGTAGCCAATTGTAAGACCAAAGACTTGAACAATGGCCATGATGAGGCTGATTTTAGTGTAAAAAACGTTGGATCGTCTTCTAACAGCCATATTGATGGTATTTTTGACCCAGGCCAGAAAACCGGCTTGGGAGATAGGCCCTCGCTGGAGAATGTGAAGAGTGTGCTCTCTCAATTCAAAAGGCAGATCATGGAACACCCGGCTGTCCTATCAAGTCCCGGCCGGCTCCAAGCGCGGCTTGCTTCAAATCTACAGACCTTCCTCCTAGCGCACATCATGCAGGCCGAAGACAACTATCGTCTACGTGCACAATCGAGACCTCATGAGAATGGGAGTATCCATAATGGAGGCGATTATGCCCACGAGGTCAACAAAAATCAGCCTCTACAGTACCGCAATCCGAATCGATCCTTCTACTCCTGGGTGCGGGGTACTTCGGCCGACCACACCTCTTGCCCGTTCTCCTTCATCTTCTTTGAGTGTCTAGTACTCCATGCCTTATCTAGCACCAAGCAGACTCGCACTATCGGCACATTAGTCTCTGCACGAACTACATATCTTTCTGAGGACGCCTGTCGTCACCTGTCCAGCCTTTGTCGCATGTACAACGACTATGGATCGCTATCACGCGATGCGGAGGAGCGTTCCCTCAACTCCGTCGGCTTTCCCGAGTTCTGGGATTGCGCTGAGAAAACTGAATTCGCCAGTAACGATGTCAAGTCGGAGCTCCTGTGGATTGCTGAGTATGAACGGCGCGGGCTAGATATGGCGATGACATTGTTGGAAAAGGAACTGGGACATGGCGACCTGATGGATGCTCTACGACTATTCGTCGATGTTACGGATCTCTATGGTCAGATATATGTGTTGAAGGATGTTGGCACGCGCACTCAGTAAAGGGATAACTCTATTTGTAGAGCTTCATAATAGATATTATACTAAACCACTTGCTTATATCATATAATAAAATCTATTTCTCTTATAAAGCCGATTTTTAGTGAAATAGAGCTATATGCAAGCACATGAAAGATTATTAAAGATTTGATTGAATTCGATCGACTATACTTTTCTATCATTATTCAAAATCAAGCCTAAAAGAGATTAGAGGACAACGCTTAGGGTTGCTTCTGTAAAGTTGATATTCATCTAAGCTTTACAGAGGTGATCAAATTATCCTTGATGTAGCCAAGACCATTTCCAACACGATATACACGATTACCATCTACCGTATCGGGTGTGCTTTCCCCCTCCCTGAAAATTTATTAGTTGAAGGAACTGTGACATTTGGAGTTCTTGGAGACAAGGGCAGAGGACTTCTACGTACTGTAGCTTGTTTAATTCTTTCGAAGTGAAATCAAATTCAAGGTTCCGCAGGGTGAGGACTAGGATGAGCTTGATTTCCATCATAGCCAGTTCTTCACCAATGCATCTTGTGTTTCCCAACTCGAATGGTCGCCAAGCATTTTTAGGTGGATAAAGATCATGGCCTTCGGCAACGAGAAAGCGTTCCGGTAAAAACTCCTTGACGCGAGGCCAGAGATCTGGGCGTGCTTGAGTAGCAGCAGGCACGGTTTGTATGATCATGCCTTCCGTAGGATAAACGATATCGTCGATTAGAAAATTAAAGCCAGGGCTTCCTTCACGATGTGTCTGGCCCAAAGCATGTACTCGAAGTGTCTCTTTGATAGTAGCGTGGGTGTAGTGCAGGCCTTTCAATTTATGTGGCTGTTTCGAGAGTATCTCAGCAGCCTGCTCGGGGTTGGAGCTCAGAACTTCGTCATGCTCGGAACGGAGCTGCTGAAGTACATCTGGATACTTGTGGATTTCGTAGAGCACCCAGCATCTATAAAAAAACATCAGTATTGAGACTAGCAACTTGTCTAAAAGCCTCTGTAGGTATCGATAATCCATCCCCTCTAAGTGAGCTGTCAATTGGTGGTAGTAGCGTTGGAATAGAACTCACATTGCTTGAGCGGTTGTGTGATGTCCAGCCAGGATGAATACTTTAACCTGAGACAAAACAAGTTCGATGTACTCTAAACTAGCCTGCACGGGTTTCTTCTCGTTGGATTCTGCCGGAATATGTTCGAGACAAAGATCGACAACCGTTTTGCGACCATCCGTCTTGACTTTATCTGCGATGCGTGCTTGAATATGAGGCACTAATATGTCGTTGATAGTCTTTGTGCCGTGGGAAACATCGTTTCTATAAGCGGGCAACCAACGCTCGAGCTTCGACATCAGGTTTGGTTTCTTCACATATTTGATCAGCTGCATCATGGATCCGAAGAGAGGGCCTGAGCCTTTGGTCTGTTCATTGGTTTTATAGTCTCTACGCGGGGCATTAATGCATTGTTTTCAGTATACACATCAGGAGGTTGCTTACAAAACACTTCGAAAAATGATGTCAAACGTCAAACTCACAACATCTTCATAAATTGTAAACGAGTCTCCCCAATTTTTATTCTCTCCTACTTTAGCTTTCAACTTTTGTACAAAAATCGTGACCTCCTCAAGCAACATATCCATCTGCGATATCAGATTCTTTGGTGAAAAGCCTGGGTTTAACCTAGAACGCCACACTCGGTGAGTGGACGTATCTACGGATGTCAAATCCTTGCCACCCGTCAGTGGAGTCAGAGACCATCGAATTAACGAGTGTCTTGGCTGTGGTGTGTCCTGAGTGAGTTGAGCGCAGGCCTGGGGACTGAAGACCATGATGAGCGGCCGAGATAAGAAGGGCCATAGATCCAGATAAGCCAAAGGAGGCGGACTACTCGCATCAGGGAAGTAGTCTTTCCAGTTGAGGCTCAATTTACGAGCAACATATGTATCATGAGCGTCACTTGGGAGTCCTTCCCGTAATGCCTTCATCAAGGGGATATGACCAAGCAGGATAGAGTATGGTTTAGGGACAGGCTATTCCTCGTGTAAGTGCTTTGCGCAAACTATACTTGAGATTCAACCATCAACTACTCACCATGCCTTGTGCTTGCAACTTCCGAAACTTCCATCTGATGGATAAGCCTCGATATAGAACATGCGCAGAGTACAGTAGGACAATGGTACCTAAGTACCGAACGAAACTGACGTGAAGACTCGTCTCCAAAATCATGGCGGCAGGTGATGATCAGCAGCTAGGTAGGATGCCAGGACGTTCCAAATGCTGTTTAAAAGTTAATGAGTATAATGACTTAACAACTGCGCACTGCCTGTATACCACAGCTTTCTCACTCGGTCTGATATGTCAACTCGAGGGTTCTCTAATTCAATTCACATTTGCGAGAAGACAGGAGAGAAGATTTTGGCGGACGATCTGCTGGGGTCGGATGTAAACACGCGTAAGCCGTTATCCAGTTGCATTGATTTAATATCATAATGTCGGTGATTCTGCTTCAGGAAATGGCAGCTTCCTGAACAGGGAATATCTCGCTTAATCTACTAGCTGGTGTAACCGATACCCACTATGTGGCCGCTAGCGCTTATCATTCCTTGCACGCTTCTGTATACATGCGGCGTTGCTTCCAACATCCCTTGCTGCTCTGACCACACCGTTTGAGTATATCTTACAACCAAACTTTACTTTAATTCAGCTGCATCTTTTGGCACCCTCTCAATTTCTCTAGACTTCGACTAGCCTTTTGGTTTGCATTTAGCCTTTATTTAGTAAATCCGCTCCTAATCTCCACCTACAAACATGCAACCATATGATCTTATTAATAACAAATGTCTAGTTAACCTCAGCGTTACCATTGTTCTTTGAACCTGTCACCGTTACATTACATAAAATTCATATCGGCATCCTTGATTATCCAATCAACCTCACCATATACGCATCCTTGCCCTAGGTTTTGTTGATAAAATTCCGGATCTA
Source organism: Botrytis porri (assembly GCF_014898465.1). Taxonomy (NCBI): domain Eukaryota; kingdom Fungi; phylum Ascomycota; class Leotiomycetes; order Helotiales; family Sclerotiniaceae; genus Botrytis; species Botrytis porri. Next base: position 887,219 of record NW_024066081.1, on the reverse strand, counting down.
CCGCTCTGATTTATTCCACAGGATCTCGGAACAGGAAGTATTTATCAGGCTCATTAGATCCTCGTTCGTATCTCAAATCTCATTCCGAAACTCTCTTTCACTAGAACAAGTCGGTATCAGAAGAAAAAGGTATTCTTTGCATCTATCCGATTGAATCTATCTCAAACAACTTGAACATGGCGACCTTTCCACCCAAACCAATCCGTGTTTGGCTTACTCGTAAGTAATCCCTTGGATGTTGCCTTCAGAACTGCAAAATTGACTATTCTCGCAGCCCCTGGACCTAACTCGTGGAAGGTACGCAACCAATACTCCTGGTTTAAGTATGATATAGTTACAAACTATCTTTTCTAACACATTTTTACATAGGTTGTCGTTGTTCTAGAGGAACTTGGGCTCAACTACGAGATCAAATCCTTCAGTTTCGCAGACGTAAAAAAGAAGCCCTTCATTGACGTGAACCCTAACGGCCGCGTCCCAGCTATCGAAGACCCAAACACAGGCCTAACTCTTTGGGAGTCAGGCGCCATCCTTCAATATGTAATTGAACAATACGATACTGAGAATCGCCTCTCATATGAGGGTATCAAAGAGCGACATCTTTGCTCCCAGTGGCTACACTTCCAAATGAGCGGCCAAGGTCCCTATTACGGTCAAGCTTCCTGGTTCCAGCACTTGCATGTCGATAAAATTCCGTCCGCTATTGATCGTTATTTCAACGAAATTAAACGGATCAATGGTGTTCTCGAAGGTGTCCTTGCTGCGAAAGAATCACAATGGCTAGTTGGTGACAAGATGACATTCGCTGATCTGTCCTTCATGCCATGGAACTTCCGTCTCAGCGAAGTCATGAGCCGACCCTGGGATGAAGTTTGGGAGGGCCTACCTCATGTACGAGCTTGGCATGAGAGCATGGTTAACCTACCGTCGTGGAAGCGTTGTATGGACATTCGTGCTCACTGTATGGACGAGCAGGGGTTGCAGTGGAACGGTGTCCCGAAGGGCATCGAGACTTTCAACGACTATGAGAAGGAGCTTGCTGCAAGAGACGAAGTTGAGAAGTAGTCGTGAAAGAATCAGTTGCTAGATTTAGTGTTTAGTGTTTAGGAGTAGCATGGCCTGTGCTTATCTTACCAAGAGTCATCCACAATCACAAGCTATATTCAGTGAGTGTACTTGTCGCAATGTGGTCTATATGTGTTATAATTTATGTGCAACTAGACGAAGTAGACTACGCGTCCTGATACCTTCGATCTTAGCTTTTCCTCTTCCTACCTATTGCTCACCTGAACTTTCTAAGACGTCTTCCTTGTTTCGCTTTAAGCACGCGCCCCTAAGAAATAGGATTTTCGGTGGACTAGTACTGAAATAAGAACGAACTATATTCCTATTCACGATCTAAAATTGCAGAAGATTCATTCAAGGCTTCTAAATTAGAGTAGGATGGCTGAAAATGAAGCCTCAACAAACGCTAAACATCCCAGCTTCGGCGATAATATAGCATGTGCAATCAATCTTGCCTACAAAAAGATCAGAAACATAATCCAGCATTGATAATCTAGTTGGCAATCCCTCAGACAACCTTCAAATAAGTCAACTACCCCACTTTCCGACCACCCCCTCTTTTCGACCACCTCAAAAACCACACCGCTTTGAGTAATTATAAAATTTATACTTTGAATAACTCAACAATGCTTTAATCAATTGATTTGAAATTTTGATATTATTATAATTGTGATATGAAGAATAGATATACCAAAGAAGATATCGCAGAGGCTCTTAGAGCGATTACAAATGGAGCAAGCATACGAAGAGCTAGCTTGGATTATGGTGTTCCACGTACCACACTTCACGATCGAATATATGGTGGAGTTTCGCATCAAAAAGGCGCCCAAATACTTCAAAAGTTATCTCCAATTCAGGAGAATCGACTAGCAGAATGGATATTAGTACAGGAAGCTCTTGGTACTAGCCCTACACATCGTCAAATCAGAGAGATGGCAGAGCACCTCCTTATTGTACGAGGGGAGGATCCCTCACTTGGAAAGAAATGGATACATAGCTTTTTTCGAAGGCATCCTAATATTGGAACTAAGAAGCAACATCAAATCGATTCTGCACGAGTTTCAGGTGCTACATCTGATATTATTAAGAAGTGGTTCCGGAACCTCGCAATCCCTGAAATCAAGGCTATTAAGCCGGCCAACAGATGGAATATGGATGAAGCAGGTATAATGGAGGGTCAGGGTCTTAATGGACTAGTAGTAGGAAGCACTGATCGAAGATTTATTCAAAAAAAGCAACCTGGATCTCGAATTTGGACCTCTTTTATAGAATGCATTTCAGCCAATGGAAAAAGCATTACTCCCCTTGTAATATATAAGGGAAAATCAGTTCAACAACAATGGTTTCCAACAGATTTGACTCTATTCAAGGGTTGGAACTTTACCGCTACAGAAAATGGATGGACTACAGATGCTACAGCTTTAGAATGGCTGAAAAAGATCTATATCCCTCAAACTACCCCTATTCAGCCGGAAAATTCAAGACTCCTCATTTTGGACGGACACGGAAGCCATGAAACTACAGCATTTATGTTAGAATGCTTTAATAACAACATATATCTCTTACTTCTCCCACCACATACGTCACACGTACTACAACCACTCGATTTATCTGTGTTCTCACCCCTAAAAAGTGCATATCGAATCGAACTTAATAAATTAAGTCTATTATCCGATTCCTCACCAATTGGAAAGCGCAATTTCCTTTCTTGCTATCAGAAGGCTAGAATAGAAGGTTTAACTATTCAAAATATCAAGTCTGGGTGGCAAGCTAGTGGTCTTTGGCCCAAAAATATGGCTAAACCTCTTATGAGTCGACTTTTGCTTGAAAATAGCAATAGAGAGGTTTTATCACTTAATCCTGAATCTGATGATGATCCTATTCTTCAATGGAATATATATTCATCGTTTATTCAATGGAAAACCCCTCAAAAAGGAGCCGATATCAGAAAATATAGAGATATAATGATTCAAGAGAAGGAGATCGATTTGCCAACACGAAGATTACTATTTCGCAAGATTATAAAAGGATTCGATGCTAAGGATTATGAACTCTTAGAGGCAGAGAATAAGATTAGAAAGCTAGAATATCAATTAGATGAAGCATTACCTAGAAAAAGGCGAAAGGTTGTGGTATCTCCAAATTCGAAGTTCGCAGGGATTAGAGCTATAAGGCGTACACAAATTGAAGCTGGAGATCGTGAAGATGAGGTAGATGATAGCTCTAGTGCTATAGAAAGTGATTCTACAGGCGATTTCATTGAAGTTCAATAGTTATTGAGTTATTAAAGTTTTAAGTGTAGATAATATGAATTTTTTAGGTGGTCGGAAACAGGGGGTGGTCGGAAAGTGGGGTAGTTGACTTAGTGCTCCTCCAAAGAATACTGACAGCAGGCTTAAATTTACATCGCTACTTACGAACTGCCAACCCGCACTAATATCAGAGGCATTCATTCACGTAATGTAATAGTTTGTTAAATATTCGGTCAATGATTATGCATCCACAAATGCCTTTGGATCCAATCCAACTACCAAAACTTTGAAAGATGAGATTTTTGACTCTACTAATAAAACAAAAAGAAGCGAGATTTGTTGCTTGCAATTGTGAAAAAGAAAAATATGGGTATTAGAACAAGTTCTAGTTATTGCTAATAATGCAAATCATTGATTGACAATGGGTATAGCTGTTCTGAATATCTATAATATTCGCTCGAGTCTGAATAGCCTGTCTATTTAGTCCATCCATCACCCGACCTTGATATCATGTGATCCGTTACGTCCATGGCTCTAGGCTGGCAATGACACATGTGTGAACTGACATTTAACAGATGCGTGGTATCTAATTGCCCTTGGGTTTCTTGTCGATACTTGGAGACAGCTTGCATGTCTTGGTCGCAGTCGCAGTGGTTGCGGTTTCGGCATTTGTGGTGAGAGTAGCAAGATTTTCTATTCCAGCCGTGATTGCAACAGGATATTCGATATAATTGGCGCCTGTGATGACGGTGGTATAGGAGGTGCTCGTAGTGGTGCTACTTAAACTTTCTATGAAAGTATAATTACAGTACGCAGCAGTCTGATGTTCCAGTCGGCATGTCTCACCAAGGAAGGCTGTCACCGTGTCTATAGCCGTCGACAGTTGACCTATCATTAATGAAGGGCCATTAGTGACAGTCCAAGGCTGCAGGTTTGATCAAATCAGTGGTTAGCAAATATGAAACATTTAAAATTTGACTGTTTACGGGAGCTCGTTACCGGGTCTTTGGGATCACAGGTAGTGGTAGGGAACCCGGGTAGGTTAAGGGCACCCGATTTGCATCGAATTTCGTATGTGGTAGCGGTCGCATCGCCTGTGATAATGCTACCTTCAAAAGAATAATTGCCTGAACGTTTCGCCCCCAGGAACAAGTCAACGACGGTTTCCGTGGGAGCTGGCGTCACTGTGGCATTTTGGGCATACGTTATGGCCGCCAGAAGGATTAGAGAAATGCCAAACTTCATGATGCAAGGTAGCATAGACTTCGACGTCTCTGGAGATATAGATTTGAGGGGGAAAACTGATTATCTCAAGGACGGAATTAAGTTGTCTTAGGAAGTCGCGTAGAACCGAACAAGTGAATCACGAGAACCCCAGAGATTGAGTACAAATAGACATATGTCAAGGGTTAAAATAAGAAAATAGAATCTAATCATATTGGCTGATAGTGCCGAATTGAACGTGAATGATTGGTTGAGTCCCCGCAGATAGTAGCGTAACAGTCGGCTGTTCAAGCGGCCGACTACTTCCTAGTCGGGGAAGCAAATATGGAAAACAGATTATCCCTGGGAGACTCCAATGCTAATTATATCATAACATTCAATTAATGCTATGGGGGATTATGGAGTCGAATAACTATTATACTATCTTGATAAAGCTAATGACTTGATCAATATATACATACATAATTTCTGTTTCTTTGAATTTTCAAAAACTCAGGGTAGAGGTCAAAAATAAGATTTTTGATCATAAATATTTAATTTTCGTGATCTTAGTGAGGACCCCATCGAGATCTCACGGGGGCAATTCGCTTTCCGGGGAAGGAGACAAGGCGAGACAGCGTGGATTGCTGTGGATACTTATATATTGAGTGGTATTTGCCAAAAAGGGTGGTATAAAGGGAGATCTCTTTCAACCCCACTTATCAAGCTAATTCTATCGAGTAGTTCGATTTGGCGGATCAAACAGAAGTGCTCCGGTCCCATTGTAAGAAAGAGGTTGAAAAAGCATCGAAATTCAATGTGACCGACTGGGGCCAGGAGATTGACAACATGCTAGGCTATACACGATTAGGTAGGTTCCGAATCTGTCGAGTCAAGCCGATACTTCAGGAACGTCGTTTCCGTTCCCTATAATTATTCATTGAACCGAGACATCTCCTCCTGAGCCTTGTTCTAAATATAAAAGCTGAAGGGTTTCTCAAACATCATGCTCGTCACATTATCAGAATTATTCAATTAGTAAAATTTTGATTATCAGGCTATTAGCAAAGCTTTGTTTGTACTGGGAAACTGAGATGATTAAAAAGAGGCGTAGACACCAACAGTTCTACTCTCCATAATTTGCTTTTCTCACGTCAGACAACAAGGGTGGCCACGTTTTACCCATGCCCAAATACTCCTACCTTGGTTATGCATATATTGGTAGTTTAATGACATTTGCATTCAGAAAATTAATCATACGAAAAGCAGGCAATTGTACATAAAGCTGGCCATTCTGCACTTAACGAAGATTGAAAGCTAGCCCCCAAAGTTATTACAACGTTTCCAATGCAGCTGTTACGGTCTATACACATTCTCTTGGGACTTTTAACCAGTCATAGAGCGCTCGCTGAAATCAAAAATTTCGCGATTGACTTGGAGCCATGTCGAATGCTTCAGCTAGTAAGCCAAACACACCTACCGGCTTTCGAGGAATACCCTGGACTCGGTGACTCGCTCGGCATTGATCTTCAGGTTTTGAAATCATTGCAAGCTGAGTGGACTACAACTTTTGACTGGGACGCCGAGCAGGCTGATTTGAATCGGTTAGTCAATTCCGGCTAATCACACTCGGTGCATGCTCATGTATTTAATGGTTTATAGATATAATCATTACACAACAACCATCGAAGGCTTAACGATTCATTTTATCCATCAGAAGTCCAGCGATGCAAACGCGATACCACTCATTCTGAATCATGGATGGCCTGGATCTTTCATGGAGTTTCTTCCACTGATTGACCCATTGACGACAGCATCCAGCATATCCAACGGAACCTCTGCATCCAACAGAACTTCCACTTCCTTCCATGTCGTGGTCCCTTCACTACCAGGCTTCGCATTCTCCAGTGCACCACCTGCCAACTGGACACTCAATGATACAGCACGAGTTTTCAATACTCTAATGACTGATGTGTTGAAATACGATACCTATGCCGCTCACGGGACAGATTTCGGCAGTAATGTGGCATACAATCTATATAATAATTTCAATGAGTCAGTACGAGCAGTTCATCTTCTTGGTATACCATTCCTTCCATTGAGCCCAGACGAGTTCCCAAAACACAACATCACTCTCGATGCGGATGAGCAATTCCAGGAGAATCTAGTTCTGGGTTTCAGTTCGGGGTATAACATCGAACAGGCTACGAAGGTAAGAATGTTTCATAGGATTGACATTCTATTCTTATGATTTGTTGAAATAATTATCGACTAACTCAGCACACAGCCCAACACCATTGGATTAGCGCTTTACGATAACCCAGTTGGACAGCTGGCCTGGATGGGAGAGAAATATATATCTTGTAAGATTATTTAGATCCCCTGTATTCTGGTTGTGAGGCTGAGATTTTTAAAGGGTCGGATCCACAGGCAGGGACACCACCATCTGTCCTTACACATAATGAGATCCTTCGTGAGATCTCTCTATACTTTTTGACCAAATCTTTCGTATCGTCGGTTTTCACATACGCACAAAATACCGACGCGTACGGTTCAATCTTTACTAAAGCGCAGACTGATGCACCCATGCTGTTCAGTAGTTTCAAGTATAGTGGTGCTTTCTGGACCGAGAAGGTGGTTTCATGGGTGGGAAACTTAGTAGTATATAATTGTGAGTCTCTCTCTTTTATTCGCCCCCATACAACTCTCGTGGCACTATCCTAACGAGACTATAGATCATGGCTTTGGCGGGCACTTTCCCGGATTGGACAATCCACCTGCTCTGATTGATGATATAAGACAGATCGGGAATTACTGGACCGGTTAGTCAGGGATACTCATGGAACATAATCTTAATTATCTAAAAGGCAAAATATCATTGGCTATTATGCAATCTAAGCAGAATTTCGTGAAAGAACCTCAGAAATTTGAACTCTGTTAGAAAGATATGGCACGTGCATTAGGCGCACTGTATATATCACTTCCATTTTGTAGCTAGATTCTGGAATATGACAATACAATCTACATAGTCAATATTACACTGGCCAGGGTTCCTCATTATGAACAAACTCTCTAATTTCCTTCGCAGCAATAATGATGAATAACCCTGCCGTCTTTCCAAAAGACGTTACAAAAAATTCCGTGAATCAAGATGTTCTCGGACTTTTCATTCAGGTTAATAGGAGTTCAAACTCCACCTTCCTCTCCCCCATTAAAAACGAGACGGAAAGCAAACATGTGCCGGATGACACAACCTGAAATTCTTCGCTATTTTACTATGCCAGCTACTCAAAAGAGAGAGGAATAAGCACTATACCTATTCACTAACCCATGTATGGTGACTTCCCAAGTTCTATTCTTTCTCGTGATGAAATCCGAAGCAGATAAACCTGACACAGTTCTCTAAAACACCTTTTGCAAGTTGTCATTTACTTCTAGTTAAAATTACATCATCCCAAAGATACAGTTAGAATAATGATAATTATAAACAGCTATACATGGTATTTCAAGCTCCCACGATTCGGGGGGTGGTCCAGACATTGAGCTCCAGATAGTATTGATCTCAAAGTTTACGATTGAAGTAACGATGGGAAGATACCATCTGATGAATTGCCCTTTGAAAGTAGACAACATAGTGCTGTATGATATTGTCAGGAGTCGTTTGGTAACATAAGATGTTTGGTATTGTCGCAAATAGCTTGGTAGGTTGAGGAACTCGATTTTTTGATGATTGAATGTGAGAGTAGCCACGAGAAGGACTAGATGGTATGTAAAGCGAGACGATAAATTCATCGTTATCATATTCTTAGTCTGATTGTTGGTGGATGAAGTAGTTAAAAACTAAAGTAATACCAGATCGCCTCCGCAATGTGCAAGAGATATGCCAAGAAGAAGCGAACTTTGGGCTAAATTAGGGCTAAAATGTGACGGCAACCTTACTAATAATTTCTCAAGGTGTCACAAGTCAAAATTGTAAAATGTGTCATTAGTTTGATCGCAGTCTTATTCGTTGAAAGCTTGAAAGTGAAATAAACGTGAGAAATTCGAGAAGCAGGAAACCTGAACTAAGATAAATATTTCCAGAGTAAGATGAATGACACTGTGAGAAGAGATGACTTTGATGGTGAAATAGAAATATTTTTATGTAGCAGAGACGGTTAGTAACCGGTAAGTAGACGAAGTCCTGCTTATGCATCATCAGGTATACTTGCCATCTAGGAGTCGAATAACAGCTGAAATTGACTATAAATCAACCGGCGGAATATTTTAAGTTCAATCAGATCATCGATTGAGGAGATTTAACTGAACCAAATACGGTAGGAAGTGTCTACCATACTTGACTAATTCGTAATACGATTGTGGCCATCACTTGACATTCACTATGGTTAAAAAAACCCCCCCAAACCAATAAGAAACCATACAGCATTGAAATTGACACCTAATCAAGAGAAGATTGGTGTGATGTATTAATCGTGATAGCGAACTTCGTCATCAACCGTCCATATCATGGATACTGGGAATCAACTACAATGAAGACGAGCAGAAGATATCACCTGACGTGATAGGATTGGAGAGATATTGAGAAATGAGCTGGATGTCTGTGATATTGATAGGCTGTGAAGGAAGCTTTATCGGAGGACTTGAGATGCTATCTCTTTGAGGATGAAGGAATATCGTGGATTGACACGGGTAATTTTTTACCTGCCAAGTTTGCTGCCATCATGATTCTGGTTGAGATATGATCAGGATGGGTTGTGGTAGGGCTCATGTCATTCGCTAGTACGATAGCGACTTGCCTTAATCGCAATGCAATGTGGTTTAAAGATTCCTTGACTGAGGGAACCATATATTCAAACAAGAGACATAGAGGAAGAGGATGGATCGACGTCGACGATAACCTTAATCTGATCAGACACTCTGTCCCGAGCTACAACACCGCCACATCCACTTTTCACCACCTCGAACGTCATCTTTATGACCCAAGGTACTTGATACATTGATTCAAAACGCAAGTTGTTGAAAAAGAGTAACTGTTATGCAATTAAAGCTCAGCTGTCGCGGTCAGCCACGCAATGTATCCACTATCTGCTATCTATTGATTCAGAAAGCTCGGGGTGACTCAAGAGCTACTAGCTACTCCATGAATATATAAGATGGCAATGTCTTTCTACGTTGAGGGCTTAAGCTCTAGCTTCTGTTACACGAGGAGCATTACCTATTCAAACAGATTACACAGTCAGCTTCCAACAAAAGATTCAACATGCCACCCTCACAAGGCCGTCGTACCTCACTCACTCCACACCCTGGACGGGCAGCTGTGGATGAATACGCAATGTCCAAACTTCATTCCACTCAAAAGCCAAATCATGAAATGCTCGCTCACGCTCTTCAAAAATCCTCAGAAAGGTCTTCCGCCAATAAGTTCGTCTCCCACACAAGCAAAATTTCTCGCGTTACAAGTGAAATCTATGAGAGTTGAACGCGTGCTGGAAGTGGGAACTTTAGGTGAATATGCATCAGTTTGGGTTGCTACTGAAAATCCAGACTGTAAGATTACCACGTTGGAATTCGATCCCAGGCATGCAAAGGTAGCCCGCGAAAATATTGAGCATGCTGGAGTAAGTGATAGAATTGAGGTTTTGGAAGGGTCTGCAGTGGATATATTACCTGGCTTATTGAAGGGGATTGAAGGGGGAAAGCGAGAAAGGTTTGGTTTGACATTTGTTGATGCTGATAAGCGCGATGATTGGACGTACTTTGACTATGGAGTCAAGATGAGTTATTCCGGAGCTGCAGTTTTCCTGTGTAATATGGCCTGTAGGGGAGATCTAGTGAGATAAGATCGATTGGATGATCCTCACGTTAAAGGTGTAAGAACTGCAATTGAGAATGCTGGGAAGGATGAAGGAGTCGATTGCGTAGTGATGTAAATCGTCTCGGAGAAGAATTGGGACGTATTCTCAATGGCTGTTGTCAAATAAATTACCTAGAAATATTGTTGATTGTCCTTTTTTCAATTCAAAAATGAGCTCTTTTCCTCTATAGCTGGCCAGTGCTAGGCAATTATACCCATCGTTCAGGCTACCATCCTAATAGAGTGGAAGAGAATCTACTCAACTTGAACTCAAGATTATGACCTGATTCACGCGTTATGCAGAAGCCAATAGAGAAAGTTCGCGATGTATTCCCTTATTGAGGTTTACGAAGAGGCAAAGTTGATCAAATCAATCCGCTTTCGAACGCACATATTCTGACCCAAAAATATCTTGAGAAAAATGAAGGGCAAAGTTGCTCTGAACGGTGAAATGAAAATGCATTTGAGTCCGAAGTGATGTTACTACGACGAGCTTATCGGGATGACAAATTGCTTCGTATATGGCATATGCTAGATGTCATGTCAGACTGCGAGCCTCACACCTTTTTCGGAGGTAGACTCGCATAAGCCAACAGCTTTTGAGCCCGATTGAGTTATATAAGTAGTGAGTACCTATTTCAAGATTAAGTTGGTTGTTCAAGCTTTCAATATTCATTTTCATTGGAATTATGCGTGGATTACTGTGACCACCATGGCAAACTATTTATCTGCCATCGTATGCGCGTATATTTTGTTAGTTGTGGCGCAAGCAGCATTGAATATTTCACTTAAAACAACCATCTCTGTAGATCCAGAATCGACCTACTTAATACTTCCTGATTATCATGGGAATATCAATCAGAGCTTTCTCGACACACAAACAAGCAATGCGAATTTATCAGTCTTACTCACTTCCGCAAAGTCCAGTGCATTCATATCCTACGATTCAGAATTCCTGAAGCTCTTCGGAACAAATCCCACAGTCACTCTTGTTGCTCAAAGAAATTATTCCTTTGCGAATGAAGCCGGTATCTGGGTACCTGATCGCAATGAAGTGTGGTTTACAAGCTCCTCAATAGATGATACCACGACGATCTCGGTTCTGAACCTCAACACCTCCAAGATACACACCCCAAACACCAGTATCCCCATGATAAACCCTAATGGAGGCACTTACTTCGACCATCTTGTATACCTCGCTGGTGATGGCAATGCCACTATTTCTCCTGCAATCTATGCTATAGATCCAGCCACGGGCTACACAGAAATTATCATAAACTCCTACTTCGGTGTTTCGTTCAATGGACCTAATGATCTCACATGGGTAAATCATCATGGAACTCCCTATCTGTTCTTCACCGACGATCCGCTCTCCTCCCTTTACGATGGTGGACCACCAGCTGTTCTCCCAGATGCCGTTTGGCGTTTCTCTCCTACTACAAAGTCTCTTGTTCCTGTTATATCTCGTGCGGATATTTTAGTACCTAATGGAATCAACGTTAATGCTGCCATGGATACCCTCTACATTACAGATACCACACCTATCACCACAGCCAACTCTGGTGGATATAATTCCGGCTCCAACGCTATTTATAAGTTCGACCTCGATGCCGACATGTTTCCTATCAACAAAAGACTTATTGGAATCTCGAGAATGGGCATTCCGGATGGTATCCATATAGATGATAAGAATAGAATATGGACGGCTGAGGGTGAAGGAATTGTAGTAAGAAACAACGTCGGAAAGGTGTTGGGGTTGTTTAATGCGGAAGTCTTCCTTGATGATCCGGCGGGAGAACCGGGTATTGAGATTGCAAATTTTGCTTTGGCGGGCGACGTCTTGGTTGTGGAAGGAAGTGGAAAGTTATGGACTGTGAAACTTGCGGAGGTGGTAGTGAGTTCAGATCGCTATATACTTTGATGTCCAGGTGGTCGTATCAACCGATATACAGTATCTCGAACGAGCCGAACAGGGCTACTATTGCCTGATATGTTACTTTGGGCTGAGTACCTAGATGACTATCATACCAATAATCATTATGATCACACAAAACCAACAATCTTCCCATCTGCTACCACTAGAGTTCCGTCCTTTATGACACAGCTGACGTTTCTGATGACTTTTTCAAACCCATCTTCTTCCAAATCTCCATCTAAAGCAACCAAATCTGCAATCCAATCCTCACCCAACCATCCAAAATCCTGCCCACACAATCCCCCACCGCAAGCTTCCCATCCTCCTAATGTAGCAGCTCTTAACACATCAGCCACATCGATTCCAGCTTGAACCATCAACTCCATCTCCCTCGCATTTTCTCCGTGGGGAAACGGCCCTGTGTCACATCCTGTGGCTAGTTTTACACCCATCTCCCAGGCTCGTCTAGTGTGTTCTTTACATATAGCAATTGCTCTTCCTCCATCATTTGCTTCTAATTCTACGACCGAAAGTGTAGGAACATAGATTGTACCCATTTCTTTCATCACTTGCAATGCTTTTTCACTAGGCATGAGTCCATGCTCTATACTCGTAACACCTGCTTTCGCAGCCATGATTACCGCCTCTTCTGAACTAGCATGGCTAGCCACCGGAACACCAGCGCGTTTCGCTTCAGCTACCATAACATCCATTTCTTCCTGACTCCAAAGAAGAGAATTCGGATTCCTCAACCTCTCTCTCCTGCCAAAAATATCCTCTCCTCGATTTCGGGAAGGAGGAAATTGGATGTCTTCAGAACCTTTATATGTAGATGCCGGATAGCGTAACGCACGTCTCCGATACTCAGCATAAATCTTAATAACATCTGCACCAGCACCAATCCTTCTCCTCACACCTGCTCTACACCCTTCAATCCCATCACACGGATCACTTAAACGCGGAGTCTCCGTTCCTCCCAACTTATTCTCCTGCCGAATCTCATAGCTACCACTCGAAGCCAAAGGTTCCGTCGCAACGAACAACCGCGGTCCGGGGATAAGACCACGGTTTATAGAATCACGAACACCAGTATCGGCATTATGGCATCTTTCGGTTCCGAGATCGCGATACGTGGTATATCCGGCTAGGAGCGCTAGACGACAATTGGTGGTGGCGCGAATGGTGCGGGAGATGAGAGATTCATCTCGTTCTTGATTGAGATATGGTGAACCGGCTTCGTCGACACGGTGCAGGAAGATGTGAGTATGCGCGTCTACGAAGCCTGGGAGAACGGTTTTGCTTCGGAGATCGATATCGTTGTCTTTGGGTGAAGTTATTGATGAGTTTTCTCGGGTGATGACTTTGGTTATGAGACCTGTTTTGGTGTTTACTTGGAGAGAAATGTTTTTATCGAAATTTTTGGTGCGACTGTTGAAGAGGGTAGTGGTGTGAATACAATATTCGTGGTTAGAAGACGAAGAGGAGCCTGAGGGTGTTGATTTTGCAATTTTGGGAGAGCTGGCTGTGGCTGATCGTGATGCCAAAGCTGATGTGGAATCAGACAGAGTAGACGTTTGGGTAGGGTATTTCTTCGTCATTTTGTCTAGTACTTGTCAAGACCTCAAATTGGGTACCACTGAGAGCTCAGTCAGCATGTCGAATCTTCTCAATTGATTCACAAATCTACACAGCTTTCTACATTGTGTACCATGTATGCGATAAATATATATTTGTCGACTGAGGTTTAGCGCTGACTAGTGACGTACGCTTCGATGATAGTGATGGAAGAGAGCTTGTAATCATGCTGAACACGATGCGAGTTACGGCGTGCAGAACTCGCGGTTCAAGGCTCTGATAGGGTTATTCGTGTAGGTGCACAGGCTTTTACAGGGAATGACTCGGGATTGACTCGCTTATTCCGAATTCCGTTAATTTGTTGCGTCTTATTCCGTCTGAAGTAGTCTGTATATTCCTGGAGTCCACAATTGTTCAACATAGATTCTAAATATATGCTTATGAGAGAATATTTAATCTTGCACTCACTGCATTTTAAAGAATGTGAAGAGGACTGCATATACAATGCGACGGTGTATTTGAAAGTGTCATCAATCAATCAATTTCAATATTATACAGATGGTTTGAGAACCCCCCAGTTTCCTTAACGACGCGGTCGCCTAGCATTGAGGAGTCTGATTTGACATTGAACTTTGCCTATATCATGACACAGAACCAGTACCTGTTTCTAGAATTCCGAGTAGTATGCTAGGAAAAATGATCAAAATGGCGACCTCGAGCTCGCTCGGATAGATGTGAAGACGTTCGCCAAGTTTGTTGCACCCGTTTTTCATTGTAGAGTTTTTGATACTAAGCTTAGCAGTTACATAATAGACCGTCGAGGAAAATGAAGAAAGAACGAAAAGTTCAAAGTTCAAAGATAACAAGCAGCCACGAGCTTACATGAAAAGACATAAAAGCTACAAAAGACAAAATCAACGCTACTAGTATCCGAAAAACGTCCTCGTCAAGCTAATTCCTTACAGCCGCCTAGTCCTCTCATCAGCTACTCTAAGCTTTGTAATCAAGCCCTGTTTTGTTTCACCACTCGCAGTCTTCATGCCTCGCTCCTTATACATCTTCTTCAAAGCCATGATTCCCAAATCTCGATACGTGCTTTCCTTCTCATCAGTTTCCCTAAGCTTCACCGCTAAATCCAGTCTTTTTGTTCCCGACTTATACTTAATCCCACGCTTGCTACACATTATCTCGAGACTCGTTGCCGATAAATCCTCATACTCTACCGATCCCGTCTCGAGCCATTTGATGCAAGTAGCTTTGGTACCCCAACCTTGCATACCCTGTCTCTGGCACATGTCTCTGAGTTCCCTCTCGCTTCTTCCGGCCCAGTGGGAATCTTTCCAATTATAGTCGCAGACTGGCCCTGGTTTGTGAACTGGCTGGTAACTGTTGACTATTTCATGGTCACGTTTCATTATAGCATTATTTCGTCCCATCACCATTGCGATATCTAGAACAGGATGACCTATGCTTTTCTCCAATTCTTCCTTTGCTTTGCTGTATTCCTCTTTGCGGGTCTCAAGAGACGCGGTCAATTTATCGATAGCATCACGCATAGCGGTTCTATCTCTACCCTCTGATTTTAATCTCTGATTATTCGCGTGGAGTTGCTTAATCAAAGTTTTCCCCTAGCTGTGTGGAGATAAACCCAAAGCAGTTGCAACCTCACGGATAGCGCTGGAGTCTAATTTCTCATATGATACGTTTGGATCAGATAAAGCCTCTAGAGCTTGTTCTTTATCTTTGATGAATTTCTCCTCAAGTTTCAATTGCACATACAACTGTGTGTCTTCCGATTTCGCAGAATCATAGAGAGCCTCGTCGCTATTTTTGAGTCGCTCGATTTTGATTTCTTTGCTTCCGTAACTCGCGTTGGTCAGCTGGCGATCTTTGAGTATGAGGGAAAGTTCTTCGGAAGTGTAAGATTCGTAGTTGTATGGAGAAGTTTCTAAGCGATGAATCATTTCTTCCCGTGTACCAGAAGTTTGAAGGTGTCGATCTCGTAGCAAAACTCGCAGCATACTATTATCTTTCTGGGCATATATCGAGTCACTAGACACGGTGCCACTTGTTGATGGCTCTGCAATCAGAAGCATCTCGTCATCCTGCTCAACACTGTCTTCCTCAATATTGTCGGCATCTATAGCTTCGCTTGCCTCCTGTGCGGGTTTCTCCTCGCTATCCTTGTCATATTTATCCAGAATTCTGAGTTTTTCTATCAGAGCTGCCTTATCATCATTACTGTATTGCGGTATCAAGCGCTTCCAACACTGTTCTCTAAGCGACTCGATGTGCATATCCTCATACTCAAGAATCCCAGTCTCAAGCCATTTGATCATCGCATCCTTTGTTCCATACCCTGGTGCACCTTTCTCCTTAGCAATTTCACAAAGCTCCCAAGCACTGAATAGACCCCAATTCGTCTTTTTAGGATCATAATTCAAGGTTTCTCGGTCCCCAGTTTTCTTCGTTACAACAGGAACATCGTATTTTGACGATTCAACCGTTGGTACCTGCGCTGGAAGTATATGGCCTATCTTACTCTCCAAATTCACTCTCGTATCCGCAAGTTTCTTTTCCCAACGTTCCAGCTCAGCAGAGATTTCGGATCCCATAAGTGTAGATACCTCGACCTTCTTCTTTTGCGCTAGCTTTTCGTCATCCGCCTCCAACCAATCGATTAACTCAGAATCTTCACAGACAGATTTTACTTTTCTTCCTTGTTGCCTCAAATCCATTAGGGTTCTCAATCCCGACACTTCCAAATCTTGGTATGATTTTTCCCCTTCCTCATCTCAACCCAGTTCATCAGTTGTTCATATCTCTGTATCTCGTTTTGACAGATCACAAGATTAGTGTACAAACTGCGTTCTTCCATATTCCCATTGTCTCGATCCAAAGCATCATCATACCTCAGTCGTTCAATTCGCGCTGCTTTTATAACTCCATTACATGGAAGCAGCCGTGCACTCAATAGTATGGAAAGTTGATCACAAGTCAGACTCTCATAATCATCTCCGTAACCCCTCATCTCATATCTCTCAAGCCTCTCGATCATTGCCATCCTATCCATACTTTCCACCTCCTGCGGCTGCATTACTCGCCAATCGCGTAGCAATGCCCTTAACTTACTACTATCCTTTGTTCTATAATTTATTTGATGCCCATGCGAGCTTTGCGAAGGAACCGCGGCCGTATTCCTCGAAGATGTCGCAGAAGACTTCTCGGCAATTGGCGCACTCGGAGAAGCCAATGCCTTATTCTTGACAGTCCATAATTCTTTCAAGCCTTCTTCGCGCCTTTCCGTTATCTTTGCACTTTGCTCTGCAGCATCTATCCTTGCAGACTTCCTGCGCTCTGCCTTTCCTGAATCCTTGGCCGCGACATGCCCCTCATTATCCCTCAACCTTTGGATTAAGACATCCTCCGTCCCGTTACTCGGCATGGATCTCTCTTTCAACATCTCCACTAACTCTCCCTGGTTTTTGATGCATGGTCCTCACCAGCTGTAACGTCCTTCTGCTGATGTTTCTTCTGCGGCGGCAGAATCGCGTTCGTGTCGGCTCCCGCCAAAGGTCGTTTCGTCGGTGGCATATTTGTTATTCGCGCCGTCAATATATCGGTATCAGAGCACAATGAATCGCGTGGAATACCATCTGATGTAGAAAGCAGAGAATTTCAATGTGTTGAGAATTTTGATGAGTGAGTGATTATTTACTTTCCTTTCCTATCTGACGCGACGAGATATGACGTCAGCTCTTTGGCTCAAATTGTCGCGACCAAGCTCGAATGGTTTCAATGTTTGAAAGTTGATTGTCCGATATTATTATAGGATCAGCGGTTCTAATGAGTCAATTATTCTGAATAATCTAGAAAGTTCTAAATGCATGGGATATTTCACGATGACCCTTGTCTATATCTCGATCTCTTTTGCTATCATACAATTATATCACCCCAATTTCGACAAAAAGTGTGCTATTCAACATCCAATAAATCCAAGTCTATAGCCATCATTCCTAGAATCAGGAATCAATATATATAAAAAATTCGAGAAATTTTTTTTTGAATGTAGTGTACGGAGTAGACAATTCCAACGATCCTGGCTTTAGTCCTTCCATATGCCATTGCCAGATTTTCTCGCCCAATTCTTTCTTTGCTGAGCAGCCCCATTGAGCTGTCCTGGCACGAGTAGTCGTTTCAGGAAGATTGCCCTAATTATCATAAACAGCACGCCCAACCAAACGACAACCAGAAAGACACTAATCACGGTGCCAACAATCCGAATAGCATTAAATCCGAATGCCGTACCAATTTGTATCGTTGCCGTGGCCAGTGCTGTATTTGGGAAGACGAACGAATTCCTAAGTATGTTAGTAACAATATTGGAGACGCGTGATATAAGAAGATTCTTACCATGTCATGTCAACACTAATGTGATGTTCCGGGTGATTAGGCTGCATGACTTGCCAATGAGCGCCTACAGATATCAAACAGAACCAAAGGCATAGACCCCAGATGAAAAGTCCAGTAAAACTCCCCATCAAGTATAAAATGAAAGGGCCCTCGGCATTGCCAAAAATCCCATTGGGTAAGATGGTCGTCTGCACCGAATTAGAGAGAGAAACGATTGCTGTCACTGTGAACCCGGAAGGGCCAACTGATACGAACTATAGATACTTAGTTAATATTTGGAACAATAATTATAGGTATGACTCACCATTCCAGGTCGTGTTGTCTCATGGGGAAGTTTCTTGGACATTAATCGATAGAGGAAAGCACTGTATATCATGAGACTGAGGAGAAATCCAATTCCTTGAAAGCAAACCGCCCCAAAAGCTATAGCAGTAGAATTGATGCGTGCAGCCGCAGTTGTATTTGGTAAGGTTGAGATAAGATTCGCTGCAACTGGACCAGTCAGTAGTAACGGGTAGGCAGGGAAGGTCCAGAGAGGAGTCATATTAGCAATGGGGAATTCTCTAAGCAGTAAAATAAGCCGACGTTTTGCACATAGGCGTTGGTAGTCAGACTTACTGAGTCGACCAAAGCAATAGGTACATCCCGGATGATGCAACTACACTCAAAGTGCAATACGCCCAAAAGCATACCTGCATGGTAGTTTGGAACCACAGGCCAGTCTTAGGGATTCCATACTGGCACATGGTCACAAGAATTGTTCCCACTCTACAAAGATTCAGACGTGATTCCTTGACTGAGGCGGGAAATTACTTACGATATCATCTAATAATACATTAGACAGATATACAACAGGCATTGACACTAGAATCAACTTACACAAGCAGGAATATACAGAGATTCTGAGGGACTAAGGAAAGATTTAGAGAAACTTCCAGGGTTCCATTTGAAGCGAAGAGAGATTAATATACAATTCATTACAAAGAATATAAGATTCAGGAAGAATACTATTTCTCCTACTATTCGCAACCAATTCGATCGATATGGGACTGTAAAATGTTAGAGCCGGACACAAATGTAATTGCATCGAATGACATACTTGAATAAAGGACATTTGCGATTCCTCCAGTGGCCATTGTGAGAGTGAACCATGTCCATGTAACACAACCGATGCGATCACGAACACTGACTTTAGCAACTGCATTATTCTCAGTATCTGGCTGTTGATCCACTCCATTTCTGTCATGATCGCCTCCCGCATCGGGGCCGTCTGATGCCACAAAGCCTCTGTGGCCTGCACTGCCGTTGGTATAAATATTCCCATTCCCATTCCCATTGCCGTTGCCATTTCCACTTTTGTTTCTATTTCCACTTGCACTCCCATTGGCATGTTTATAATTGCTTTCTATATCGGATTTTTGCCCTCGATGCCTGTGAACGCTTTCACCCGCAGATGAATCATCTTTCAAATATGAAATCTGAGGTTCGTGAAGGTCGGGTTGAGATGTATCATTCATCAATCGTGGTAGAGGTGACGTAATTGACATTTCTGAAATATATCTTCCTCTGGTGCCGTTGCACAAATCTTAGAAAGTGCGTACAAGACGAGTAGAAAGAAAGGTCCCAGCGAAGTGAGAGTGAAAGTAAAGTTCACCAGAGTCGTTAAGAATATTAGAATTTGTAGAACGATTGATCCAACATTACTCAAAGCCATGGTGAACGTAGGTAGTTTGAGGTAGTTATAGAAGGTCGTTTTGCAAAGTTTCCGAAAGAGGGGAGGGGTGGATAGGTTTCTGGAAGAACGGCACTATTTTGGGTCTCAGAGAGTTGATTTTACTTTGTAGTTCGGAAGAAAAGGGCTTCGGCAGAGATTTGGGATTGATTATTGGCGACTGGAATTGGTCGAGCGTTCGAGACTAGGTAGTATGGAGGTTTCTTGGACTTGGGATTTGGGTTTGAGATTATTGTTGTGGATTAGAGAGAGGCTGAAATAAGACTAAAACATCGAGCATCCTTGAATATGATTGTGGGTGATACCGTCACCCAAGGTTTTAGCGTGCAATTTAGATCATCTTGAGCGGTGGACAGGGGCAGAATCTTCTACCGAAAACTCCACTTTCAATATTAATTAATTTACCTCTCTCTTCTCCTTCTCTCTCTCTCTCTTTCTATCTCTCTCACTCAGAGTCTCTCCCTCGTCTCCCTCTCTCTCCCACACATGTCACAATAAATGTTCACCAGCGATAGTGACATACACACATTCATTCATGCCTGTCTCATCTCCATGTCGCATCTTTTCATATGGGAAATCACGAGACAAGGACAACATATCCTCCCTGATGAGTGCAATTTGATATACTATTTGTGTTACAGTACTAACCTTCTTTCTCAATCAATCTCTTATGCTTCATTCTTATAATTTCTCTCTCACTTCTGATTTCCTTCATTTGATTTCTCTATCGTCCTCATCATTCCCATTAATTGTTAGTTCCAATTATTGCTCTTCAGACGTGGATTCTCCAGGGTATTCTTCTTGACTACCTTCATCAGGTTCATCACATTCTCTATCATGCTCTCGAGGACAATGAATTTAGGTCCTGTCGCTTTCGCATCGCTCTCGGACAATCTCTCTTTGCATTTAGAGTACGAGGTTGCCATTAGAGTCCCGCCCGGAAAG
The DNA here is from genome assembly GCF_014898465.1 of Botrytis porri. Classification (NCBI taxonomy): domain Eukaryota; kingdom Fungi; phylum Ascomycota; class Leotiomycetes; order Helotiales; family Sclerotiniaceae; genus Botrytis; species Botrytis porri. Next base: position 866,265 of record NW_024066081.1, on the reverse strand, counting down.
CTTGAGACCGTGTCGGTTGACGAGTGTCTGAAATCGTTGACATCGGGGGAAATATGGGTCGCCAGTGGAAATTCATGCCGGGTTGATTTCGTTATTGATCTTGACGGGAAAGAATTGTTTGAAACTAACAACAATCATATCATTGAATTGTTAGGTAAGTTCGTCGCAGAGTCAAAGGTTCGTCAGATCAACACTTTAGAGAAAGATTGACTTGCTCACTATTTGAAGGTATGGAAACAGCTGGGATTATCTGCAATACTTCATTTGCGAAATCAACCACTACAAAAGAACAATCTTTCCCTTCAGCTAAACAATGAAGAGCCTCCATGTTCACCGATTCCCGACGTTCGGCCTTGGTCATGTACAACTGCCAATATTAGGATACCAGACGCACAACTCTGCGCTCAGATGGAACGGCTAACAGTACATTTATCATTTCGAGCTTTGTCTGGAGGGATTCAAACATTAAAAAGACGGAAACCATCTCCCCTAGATTTGGTGCTTGGTCAAGGCTCCGCCCAGACATTGAAAACCGCACAACCAGGCACGCCAAGAAAAACTTTGATTGTCAAATTTGGCCCTAGTGAGAACATATCATCACTTTTGAAAAGATATTCCGACTCTAGTAAGCGGTATGACGCTACTCAAGCAAGCATACCAACTACATCATCAATCATCGAAGTTGGCTCCAGAGTCAAAATTTCTGAAATTTTGAAAGAAAGTTCTGAGAGTTTGTACTCAAGTGTCACATTACATGCTATACCCGCTCTATCTCAATTGAGCTCTTTCTTAAGTTCGGGTCCATTCTCCAAGTCCCCATCCACTTCTAGACATATGACTTCCTCGAGTAATTTTCGTAAGAGGATGAAAGGGGTTCCTAAAGATTCACAGGGAGCGGAAACTAGTTTCTTAATCAAGCAAGAGGATGCTTCCACGTCACCAAAAGATATAGCGTTTGATGAAATGCTGCTTCTATCTAGCGACGAAAGATATTGTACTCGAACTTCGAATAACAACTCATCGAAATCCTCGACTATCGGAAGTGTTTCCCAAGAACGCAGTGCAACTTTCACTTCTCAAGATAAGGCATACGTACTTGATCCTACAGCATCATGCAAGCTCGTTACTGCAGCGATAAATGTTATGATTGCTGGGATGGAGACGAGACAGAGAACAACGAAAGGAGTAAAGATTGACGATATCTCAGGCAAATCATCTATTTCCCTGGCAGCCTTGGGTCCAGTCATATTTTCTCCGGGTTTCAAGAAGGTATTATCAGCACATTTTCAAAGCCAATTCAATTACTAAGTAGCATAGTCCGTAGCTCAAAATTCTCGCTACACCCCTAGGATCATCCGAATGATGACCTCATTGGCACGCAATGCCCAAACACCAGGCCTGCGACAGAAAATCGAGCAGATTGCAAACATGCCGACCTCTGACTTTATCAACGAAGAGACTGATAAACAGATACATGGTGAGCTAGGCTCTGAGAAAAGGCTGACAGCCGTGGTGACAGCCCGACTATGGTCAATGATGCAACGAACATTACATGATTCATCAGCTGCTCGCCAAGTTATCAATAAACTTTCGACTTCGGAGAATGTTGTTGTGGCTGGGGATGCTGATGGATATGACGATCTTTTGGACTCTATCGTCAATGATGCTGACATACAAGATTTAGCAATGGTAGACGATGAATTTCGATGGAATATGGACAATCGCAGTGAAAATTCGGCATTCGACAATATACTCAGTGACGATGAAGGTATGCCAGATCATGGATTTGATGATCTACTCCTTGAGGGTGATGATGATGTCTATGAGCCATTCTTAAGCGGTGAAGAAATGGAAAGATTGGCGATAGAGTCGGAATCCGAGGAGATGTTTTTCGGCCACCGTTGGCAACTTGAGGATGAAGAACAATATGATGATTTGTTGTTAGTCGTTGAAGGCTCAGGTCATGACGAGTTGTTACTGGAGGAGAAATCCGGTATATTGAGGGAAGGTCTATCACTTAACAATGATGATCTGCTGGTAATTTGAATTCGAACCGAATTATATAGTCGTCGCACCAGAATTCAGAATACCAAAAGCCCAAGCCGTAGTCTATTATGTCAAGCCGCGCGCGCTTCGTGAAAATTTCCCAACGTAGCGAGAGCTCGGTGTATATAGAAATATTTGCTAACACAACGCGAGGGACTTATACACGTTGATATCAGCTGATACTTTAGGAGGGCTTTCGTGGTAAGCGAACGAAAGTTGTACGATGTGGTTCGTGAATTGTGGTAATGAGAAATGGATTGAAAACAGTAGGAAGACTCTGACGAAGGCATAACTACCAGTTTGTGCTAATAGTTCACATCAAAATAGTGGAAAGTTTTCCTGGCTACTCACTGCGGAAAATCGATATTCTCAATGAAGTATTATCTATGTATAGAAGATTTCAAATCACAATCGAGAGAACAATAATACCAAATTGCCATATAATAAATCAGTCTCGTTGTTGAAAGGTGTTGAAATTTACATGACTAACATATCCATTCAATTACCAATTAAACAACAATCCAATCCTAAGTTTTTGGATTTCCGATAGTTAACTAATGGAGATATACTTATTAGTAACACAGAAAATTGCTTTTGGGTCCCTTACATACTCGGCGTACAATCATAAGTTACTATCCTCGCGCCATCGTTGTTTGCTGCTTATGTCGTGTGGAGACTCTGGAGAGTTGCGGTGCGAACAGAGCACATGACCTAGACCCAATTGGTACTAGTGTACATTAAGTCGATTGGCGTTCATCCGCTCTTTCGATCGCATCCTTTCTTTCTTTCTTTCTTTCCTCTTGACTAAATTTACCACACAGAGTCTGAATGTCCTCAAATTCTAGCCTGCTACTTCCCATCGCTGCTCATGGTCCAAGAGTAACAACAAGTCTTGTTCATCCTTTCGTTCTTCCTACATCCAATCATCCAAAACGTCGTGGTAGCATTGGAACGAATACTTTGTGGCTCGGACGATTTGACAGCTCATTGGCTCCATATATTAAACGCGAAGTCCCATGTTCACCTGAACTTCAAGCCCTGCCATCACCAACGAAATCCTCGGACCCTGATTTCTATTTCTACGTCATCTCTGCCAAGCATCAAGATTTCTTCAGAAAAGACATGCGAGTACCACCCTGCCTCAATGTCGAGAAATCTTGAAATGAACTCCTTGTCGTTACAATGTGTGAATCAATTACCTCACCGCCAACCATTCACATACGATGATGAACTACTGCTACAGATCCTGGAACACACGAGGACGTACGATGATCTTATTTCTATATGTATATAAATTGGATGCTAGATACTCGGTCAAGCTGCAAGTACCGACAAATAAATTCATTGTCACTTCTACTGAAACACAACAACAACAACTAAAAGACCCATAACCAGCCTCCTCCAAAACTTAAATTTATTTTTTTCTTCAAACAAAACTTGATTCATACCCCCATATTTCTCATCTCTCGGCACCTTTATTATTTATATCGAAGATATCGATTTACAATATTCCTAGAAATCATCCTTTGGAGATCAGATTCTACACAATACCTTCATAATAATTTTCCACCGATAATCATACCGAAATCATGGCTTTCGCATTCACCCTTCCTCTTCGCATTGTTCAGGCGGTCTTCTCCATCATTGTCCTCGGTTTGATGGCTTATGGTATGTACACATTTCCCCTCATTCTCTCTACTTGTCACTGACATTATCTAGCTGCCGACGCATGGTCCTACTGGTGGTCACCCGATTCCGTCAACTTCCTCGTCTTCACGGCCGTTTGGACCATCCTCGCTCTCATCTACCTTATTGTCGCACCCACTCATTTCCCCACCGCAGCACATAAATATGGAATCCTATTTGCCGAGGCCGTTACCATGATCTTTTGGTTTGCAGGCTTTATTGCCTTGGCCGTTATGCTTAATAATGTCAACTGTGGGCATTCCAACTGGAGTGTATGTGAAGCTAGCATTGCTGGAGATGTCTTTGCTGCTTTCTTGTGGTATGTATTTCTTTCTCCATTTTCGCTGATCCCCTAAATTTTGCGGAAGAATGGATACTAATTTGGGGTGAATAGGTTGTTGTTCCTTGCTACTACCACCATGGCCGCGTTACACGTTTCCCGCAGCAGTCGATCCAGCGATCGTCATGATCCTGCTATGGAAGTCGCTGTCTAGATGCCACACATCGGGGCGTGATACCTTCACTTCTATGAATGTCTTTTGAATACAATTGGTCACGAAGTATAGGGGCGTTTGGCATGGGATGGGGCTGGGATTTGGCTTTTGGTGATGAATACGTGAATACGACAAACGAGATATGAAGGGGGGATGTGGGGTAATGGAGGCGGGGGATGAACGTTCGACTTTTTATACCCAAAATTGCTTGCTTGCTTTTTGTTTTTTGTTAGGGATGATGTTGAATATGAATAACTATCCTGATGTTGATCTATTTGTTTATTGAAGTTGTGGTGATGTGATGTGATGCTATTTCTATATAGGTACTATTCTATTTTCTGACGAGCTTGATGGAATAGTTTTGCAATACTTTTCTTCATCACACTGGTAATGCAAAGATTATCAAATGTTGTGCTGTCATATGTGTAGGACTCGGTCTGGCACCGTGTAGTCACGGTGCTCTTTGATGGCGGATTTGGCTCTTCTCCGATGTTCAACTACGCCGACTTTGATACGGCATCCAATTATGCAACTTTTCTTATGCTCTCAAGTAGTGTTGTGAGATAGCAATGGATTTTAGGTCGACTGAGTGAGATTGTGGTTTCATCTGTTTGTTTTTCAGGCGAGCTGGACGTGGACAGGATGTGAAAATGATGCATGTGCTTTGAGACACAAATCGGTTGAAAGGTGAAGTGCCCGGCTATTTTAGATCTATCTTCTCCCGAAACATCTTGCAGATGGACAGAACGCATCTGCTTAAAGTAGTAAATATACCTAGGTATAGGTAGTCATCGTATTTCTCTCCTAGCCCCCCCTTGACGATATTCAAACCAGCTCCAGCGATTCTCGTCTCGCGTGGATGCGAATAGTGCTTAGGGGTTTGATCTGTACCTATCTTTGGGAACTGGAATTGGAAGCGCATGAACGTTGATCGTCCCGATCGTAGTGAATAGCTCCAATACGTTAGCTACCGTATTACATGCCCCAAGCGAAGGCGAGAGAGACTCGCTCTTTCCGTAGCGTCTATATAAGGCCTACGATTTCCTGTACACAGCTAGCTCTTTAGATAGAATACAATTCGACATACAGGACCTATGAATACGTGGGTGCTATGTCTTCCGTATCCTTCTCAATCCAGCAGGAAGTGTTGGTTTGCTCCTGTAGTGTGATCTTTTTCTGGTACGCTCGCTGAATGGTGTTGTGCTGCATTTTTTTGAATTTTTGTTTGCGTTGGAGTGGATGCTTGGTGACATGCTAGCAAGTTGTAACTGAAGTGTGAGTAATAGGAGTCTTGGAGCCTTTGTTATCTAGTGATAGTTTTGTGTCTTTTGACTTTGTGTGATGTTGTTTGGTTACCCCTCATTGGGGCTGTGTTGGTGATTTGATTTATCGGTGTGATGTGATGGATGGTTACATAGCGTGATGTACTTCAGGCTGCATTAGAAGAGGAACTTGAGTTTGAATTGGATATTGAGTATACGAATGTGACTTTTGGTTTTAGAAGAGTACAGTTGACGTAGCACCTATGGTGATAGATCCTCATGGTCAATATAGTATTTCATTTAAAGAACTAGCTATGTGCAGAAAGATGCAATCTTTAGGTACATATTGAGGCTAGCCCTCTTGTGTAGTGTACGACCGTAGCCTAATGACTTAGGGTCATTGGCCCACGTTGTTACATAGTCATCGTAGTCTCAAAACAGGTGTATATATACCTAGGTAGCCAAGGAAAAAGAATGAAAATAAGATGCTTAGATCGACGCAAGTCCCACTTTCCAGTCATCCCGTTGCAACTCTTGTGACTTGTCGTGGGTCCGGAAATTTAATCACTTGGCCTGGACAATGTACCGTAAAGGAAATTGAGTAATACGCTGCCACGTGATTCAAGAAACGGTTGCAGCAATCGCAGAGAGAGCTACTGACGACGATATAAAGATCTTTGTAATATTCTGACTTTATAGGAGGTGAATCGTCTCTCTTGGCCCAATTCGTACACCTGTAGCCAGATGGTAGCTTCGCAACATAGTTGTGGATCCAATAGGCTATAATCTGTTTCTCGGCATGACATGCGTTGTAATTACCCGGGTTTCCTCGGTCGTTTTGACTTCTTCGTAACTCGTAACCTATAGTTTGACACATTTCCTTGACTTTTTCGGTCCATTCTTTGTTCGAGATGAATGCATTTGAACTTTCCGTTTCGGATTGCTTACACTGCCAACCGCTGACGGCGTTGATCATTTGAGCTTTCGAAGCATCAAAATTCACTGTTCGTCGTGTTGGCGGTGGTGATTTAATTGGTACATATAAACGAGCTAGATGAGAACTTGTAAGACAATGATGTCAAAATAACATCGGGCTAAAGAGATGAACATGCCTACTGTCTTTTCCCCCGATTTTACTTCATACTTCCCCAAATGAAAGCTATGGACCCGCTCGTACAAATCGATGGTGTAGTGCAAGCTTTGCAATTTATTTGAATGATATTCAAACCAAATTGATTGTTCGCGTGAGTCCTGGGTAGGTTCTTCCAGAACTTTGACTTGTTGACAAGAAGCTACTGCATCAGAACAATTCTCACATAGCGTCGATGCAGAAATGATGTTCTCTTCTGTGAGATCGTTGGTAGCAGTTCCAACTGAGGAGGTCGCCTTGTGGTGATCTTGATTTTGGACATCATGCTGTGCTGCAAGCTTTTCGGAAATTTCAGGGGAATCAAGTATATATGAACCCAGCTCTAACGCTGCTTCTATGATTGTTGCGAGTATATCATTTCGGCGCTCGATGGCCAAGTCTTCATCACCAACTTTCGACTGCCCTCTGTATGCAGTCTTTTCGAGAATACTCTTGACTTTGCTCAAGGTACTTTCGAACCAGGAAGTATCAGGGGTGATATCCAGCGAGCGATAGCGAGCCAGCTTAGGAACCGGATTATGCATTATTTCGTTCCAGATTTCTTTGAGTGTCTTTTCTATGACTGGTGTCTCGAGTGTAGCTTCGGAAAATGCTTTGGTCACGCCAACGATGTCGTTGGGTATAACTTTTGAATCGCTTGCGCTTTTAGTACCATTGTTCTCGTGAGACTGAGTGGCGGGTTCATCTTTGACAAGGGTTTCATCTGCTTCATTTGGATTTAGTTCTTAACGACAATGATGTTATTAGGTTCAGCCTGACTGTTTCGAGACTTAGCGTCTTCTTAGGCCTTTCGGAGCTTCTTCAATGCAGTAGCCTCCTTCCTTAATTCCCATGGTTGCTTTGATCTCTTACTTTCTAAATCCGGTAGCCTTAAAGTATCCGTCATCTCTATTTGATCAATAAACCTGGCATTGCGATTTGTGTGTAGAAGCGTTGTTTATTCTTTCTTTTGACGCGTGGTCGATGAATTATATTTATGTGGTATTTGAGATCAAAGAGAAAGTGAAATATATGTATATTGTCGAAGGTGCTACCTTCGCGTTCATTGCCCCTCATTTCAGTTGGTAGTCTGACTCAGCCTCACAGCATTGTAGATGGTCACACAGCATGAACTATCATATTGTGTGGGCGATTTTGCAGTCAGCCTTGTGTTTGCCTGGGCCAAAAGTGCCTAATTGAGTGCCTTGGCGTCTATGATTGACCGAACGTCTTCCATAAAACTTGGAAGAAAATTATGAGATGTTCAAGCCAACTCATTTTATTGGCTGACGTCGTAACGCACATCCTAGAACGTAAGGCTCTTCAACAGTCTCAGCACATATTGTGCTTCATCACCTATCCAATGATCATGATAACTCAATAGGTTTTCCAGTTATTGCAACACTCAACCAACTTCTGGGTCTTCTCCGTATCGAATATATCCTCAGGATGTGTACGAGATTCCACTTGAAAGTGATCGGGAAGTTCAAAGTGCTTTTTGACCTTCTCAATGAATTCCATACAATCTTTGCAGATCTTTCGACTGACGACTATAAGGGCACCTCGTGGGGCTGAAGCCTTGATCTCTCGATAGGGAAGCGCATTTGGTAGTTTCATGTTCACTTGATATCCTGCGAATGTATTTTGGTGAAGATACCAAGCAATCAATTGCTTTTCTGCATGACATGCATGATACCTACCGGGAAACCCATTATCCAGATCTTCTCGATGAGGGAGTTTATGGTTGATGATTTTGCAAAGATCTTCTACTTGTAATGTCCAGGTCAAGTTCGATATAATATCGTTGTTTTGAAAAGGTTGATCCCAGCCACTAGCTGCGGTACATCTATGAAGACCGTTCATATTGAGCCGAGCTTACAAGCAATGTGTCAGCACGAGTTGAAATACACCGTTGGAGAAGCTTCAGTTTCTGAGTTACAAAGTCACTGACCTATTGTTGTTTTCTCTCTTGGTATAGGATAGCTTTGCACATCTTGTGGTACGAGCTGACATAACTCAACGCGGTGGCCGGTCGAGTTTTGATGATATCGAAACCAGCGTGAGTGATCTGGGTTGGTGTATTTGGGCTTGCTTTTGTCTTGCAAATCCCTGAGACTTGTTTTTTCAAGTGAAGAGATCAACAAATCAATACTATCGGTAGATGTGCTGAAAGAACTATCAGTGGACTCCGGTGTCTTGACATATATTCCGGCAAGAACGTGAGGAGTGCGGGCGACGGAGTGGTCATTAGCGTCGGTATATGAAACCTTCTTCTTTTTGCTCTTATCGGGTGATCTACTCAAGCGTTCACTGGCGTCAATCTCTGTACTGTTAGATCCACAGCCTTTACAATCCACATCTCTCTGTCTCGTAATAATGGCGCATAATTCTTGATATCTTCTTTCTTGGTTCTCTTCATTTTCACGGTGCCTTCTCTCCTGGTTCACTTCGCTCCGTTCCATCATTTGCTTGAACATATTCATCGCCAAATCAAAAGAATCAGGTTCGGTCTGGGTTCCAACCTCTGTAAATGTACCCGCAATCTCAGTAGCAATTTTCTCCTCGACTCTAATGACACACTCGACTTTTTGCTTGCTGCTTTGATCCTTTTCACCCAAACTCTCAACGGCGGCCTCGCTAAGCTGTTCCTTTACCATATCCAGATCTTTGACAAGTTCTATAACCTCAATATCACTTTTAGCGGTGATTTCTGGTCTTGCTTTCTCAATAGCTGCCTGCAAACTTCCATCAGACAATCTCATAATTGGCCCTTGTCCGATGGGTATTGTTATGATCGTCTTCAACCCATTTCCAGTCCTTCTCGATCTCGCTGCCCGCAAAGTCCGTCCTCGTCGAGACTTTTGCTTCAAAGGAACAGCTGAATCAGCTTGCGGCATGTTGGAGCCATTCTTTCGAGCCATTGTTGGTTGGAGAATTCTGGGGATTCAAGTGAACTCAGACGTAGTTTCAATGTGGACGATAAGTTTGTCTTTGCATTTGCTCCTGGCGTGGTCGTTTGACCTGAGTCAGCTTTTTTTCTGCATGGTCGCATGACATGATATTCACGTGCGAAACACGTGCAAATTTTTCAACTATATTGAAACAGAAATTTGAGCCAACATCTCTTCTCGTTAGAAACAACAGTTGATCTCGTCGGTATTAACATGCCGCAAGTCTTGATCCCGTTGAAAGTATTAGCTTTTTTGATGCGGTAATCATCAAAAGCTAGTCCAGATCTGTGTACAACAGTTGAAAATCGGAACGACGGAGATGAGTGAATATCAGTACACGTGTGGCGCATCACTTCGTATAATAGGTATGGCATTATTGGGTATAATAACTTCTCGGGGAGTCTCTTCCCTCAACACCGTCAATAACTACCGATCGAATACCTAATCTTTATTTCGATTGTTCGACTTCCCGCGGTATTTTCTTGCATTGTGCTTCATCTTCATAAAAAGTAGCATTGGCTCATTGGTTCCGACTTGACTAAAAACGCTGTGTACTCAGTCCCAGCTTCCTATCCATGTATAGCTTCACTAACAGTCTCAGGTATTCCAAAGATTTCTCAAGTCAAGCCTGCAATATGTCCCAACCGCCGGACTCCAAAGAGCAGCCTCTTCGTCACTTCTTTGGCTATTCAAAGTCGCTTGTAGGTCCCGCAATCCCATTCAATATGCCAATTGAAGTGAATCCAATTCAGAGCGGCATAACTTTGGTTATTCTAGGATGGATGTAAGTAGTGCAATATCGATTTTGGCAAGTTCTAAAGGACTAATAAGTAATGGCCAGCGTTTCTGAGTTTGAGTTCATTCAAAAACTTATATACAACAATGCGGGCTTTACCATGTCAAGAGGTCTTGACTTGGGAGATGCTACGGAGAGAGTGAATGTGAAGAATGTCCCTTCCTAAATTATTGACTGCATTTTTAACATGCCTGGCCTCTTTTTTTTCCTCTTGCCAATGATCCGGATGCTCCATACGTCCCTGATCTTGACCGATCATCATTTCAAGATTTTCCTGGTCGTTATCATACAGTCGCTGATTATCACGAAAAGTATCCTTCTGAAAAACTTACCCCACTCACAGTATGTAAAGCTCTACTTCCACTCATCCGCAGAGATATTGCTACTCCATCCCATCATCTCTTTCATCGCAACAAACGTTGAATCCGTTCTTGCTGCTGCCGAGAAATCAGCAGCCATTTATGGGGCAGGCAAGTCACTTGGATTACTCGATGGTGTCTCAACAGCTATCAAAGACGCGTCACATATAGCTGGATATCGAACAACCAACGGAAGAGCTGCAAACGACGAGCTCTTTCCAATATCAGAAAACTCTGATTGGCCAATCCAAGAATTAGAAGGGTGTGGAGTGATTATCTTTGGTAAAACGAACATGTACGAATATGGCACTGATACTACAGGCCTGGATCCCTACTGGGGAACTTCTCGGAATCCACATAACAGAAATTGTTACACAGGAGGCTCTCCATCTGGTTCAGCTTAAGCTGTAGCAGCCGGATTGGTACCCTTCGCTTTTGGAGCTGATGCAGGAGGAAGCATTCGTATCCCTGCTGCTTTTTGCGGGATTTTTGGATTGAAACCTACGTATGGTCGCCTAGAAGATCCATCAAGTACCATTGTCGTCACTGGCCCTTTGGCATATTCCATGATGGATCTAGATGCCATGTATCGAGTTCTTGCACAACCGGATCCATCTAACTCAATTTGCTAATCCTTTGCGCCTCCAGGCAAAATTCTTACAGCGAGTTTGCAACCAAAGGTTATAGGCATTTATAAGCCGTGGTCTGAGCGGTCCGATGCTTCAGTTCTTGAAGTCTGCCAAAAAGCCATAGATTACTATGAGAACCAACTAGGTTATGAAGTGGTCGATATCGAACTCCCATACATACCCGAAGGGCAAAAGGGCCATGTATCCACCATCATGGCCGAACTAGCTATTCGTGCGCGTTCCGATCATCTTCCAGATCAAAAATCTACCTCAACTTCATGGCTTGCCGATCTCAATCCAGCCAAAAAAAAGGCTCTTGGAGTTAGCTCACAAATGACTGCTCATGACTATCTCCTCGCACAACGAATGCGTAATATCTTCATGCAAAATCTTGCGTTTCTGTTCAAGAAGTGTCCAGGATTACTTATTGTGACTCCAACGTGCCCTATGCCAGGATGAGATATTAAGTCTAAAAGAGATCTTAGATGTGGTTCTACCAATGGCAATCTTACCTTTCGTAGTGTGGATTATGTGTGGATTGCCAATCTGTGTGGAAATCCTGCGATTAGTGTTCCTGTTGAATACGTTGATCCTGTTGAGACGGCCGGTAAAGGGAAGGTTCCGATCGGTCTTATGGCAATGGGTGATTGGGGATTGGAAGATCAATTGTTGGGATGGGGTAGGGAAGCTGAGATCTATCTGAATCATGTTTATGAAGGTGGCAGAAAGAGACATAACGGTGAAGGCTGGGTTGATGTCTTTAATCTTGCTAGCAGCCAGATGGATACCATCTCGTAACTCTAGGATGTGAGCATTAGATATGAGGATATCTGTTTAGGTTTATGACTTTATTATAAATGATAGAGGGTAGAACCGGGAGTCTCGGAATTGGCCATCTAGCTTTCTCTTATCAAAGCTTAGTTAAACTTTATTTCCTGTGTCGAAAATGATCGTATGTTTACGAAGTAGTATTTCTTTACGATCAAGAATGGAGTACCTGACTAACGGGTACACTTACTCCATTAATATTAGCGTGACCTAACACTATCTCGTATCTGAGCAGCAAAGACCCCCTGTCCTCCAGATAAGCATGCATCAACTCCACTAATTCTAGAATCAGTAGCTGTCGACAAATCATCGTCGTCAGCCTGCCCACCCCTCATGATATCTTGATCTAGGATGAAGACGTCAAGAAGTATACAAATAGTCGCCATGTAGCTCGTAGAGTTAAATTTCATAATCTCTTCCCGCGCCTTTGCTCTCAATCTCTTGTCCTGTGGTATCTTGTATGATTATTCAATATGCGTCTTCTCAATCTCATCACGACTGTGTGTCTGAGTTCTGCTGCTGCGGCTTTGAGAACTTCAGATACCTCTTCTCAGCTCCGTAAAAGATCTCTAAATGGCACTCATGACAAACCAATCACACCAAAAGTATTCATTGTGGACATGGTAAGCAGGAGACGAAAGTTTGTGTATCAGCCCATTGACTTGGAATATAGTTTTCAGATGAAGGAGAAGCATGGTATGGAATCAAAGAATTTGATGTTCTGGCTAGAAACATCACTGTGCCTGGTATAAGTCCACTTTTCCCAGAGGTACATTGCACATTAGACGGAGAAATTTGTCAAGTTATAACTGGAGAAGGAGGTAAGAAATTGATATCCTGTTCGGCAAAGAATATTTTCCTCGAGTCTAGCTAAAAATTCCAGAAATTAATGCTGCCGTGACAATCAATTCTATTGCATATTCACCCCTGTTCGACTTGAGCCAGACCTACTTCCTCATTGCGGGTATTGCAGGTGTGTCTCCTAAGGTAGCCACTATTGGTGTAAGTATCAATGATGTTTTCGCTAAAGTTTTATGCTAATATAACTAAGGCTGTAACATTCTCCCGTTACGCTGTATCTGTAGCTCTTCAATACGAAATGGATGCCAGAGAAATTCCTTCTAATTGGACCACTGGATACTGGCCCCAAGGAGCTTATTCACCAACAGAAACAGTGGCTGAAATCTACGGAACTGAAGTTTTTGAAGTCAATGAACCACTACGACAGATCGCTATGGAATTTGCCCGAACGGCTGTCCTTAATGACACCGCCGATGCAATGAGCTACCGAGCTCTATACGGTGCCACAGAAGCATATGCTCTCGGCGCTCAACCACCTTCAGTTGTGGCTTGTGATACTGCAACCTCAGATGTCTACTTCACGGGAGAGCTACTCGGCGATGCTTTTGAAAATACTACTTCGCTGTGGACAAATGGGAGCGGTATTTACTGCACTACGCAACAAGAAGATAACGCCACTCTAGAAGCCCTTCTTCGAGCTGCCACTGACAGTCTTGTCGATTTCTCCCGTATCATTATCATGCGTACTGCATCTGACTTTGATCGTCCTCATGCCAATCAAACTATCCTGGATAATCTTTTCGAACAAAACCAGGGTTACGATCCATCTATCCAAAATATCTATTTGGCTGGTGTCAAGGTGATTGAGGGCATTTTGAATGGATGGAATAGCACATTTGCAGGGGGTATTGAAGCTACTAACTATGTGGGAGACATACTTGGTACGCTAGGTGGTGAACCAGATTTTGGACCAGGCTCAGTCTTTCCACAAAAGAAGATGAAGCAAAGGAGGAGTGCAAGGCGCCACTAAGCGCGACTTGGTAGGATTTTGCATGAACAAGTCATGAGAAGAAAATGTACTAGTAATATATGGAAGTAGTCAAGGAGGTTTAATGGATATAACAATAGTCTCTCTGACCTCTAGCAGCTCAATTTATTATTGCAAGCTGCTCCACTGGCGACAAGCCGTTCCAAGTCAGTCTGCACCGGTGACTGTAGACTAGCACCATAAGACACATGATCAACATCTAATGATCTGGTCCGAACTTCCTTAAAATTCAATTATGGGAGATTGCGAATCTCTGTCTTCGCCTGCATCAAAGTGCATCTAAGAAAGCCATTTTGCTCGTAAAGCTATTCAACCAGAATGACTTCCCGCCGAATAAACAGGTACTCTGAAATAGCAGGTGGCTCAAACGATCCCAAGGAAATTAACAGAAAGATAACTTTCAACACATGACCGTTGAAGTCACCTGTCAAGCATTACTTCTATACTGATAAACAAATCCTCTGAAAGAACCTTCTTTCGCCTCGAAGACAGAAGTGAATGCGCAGAATTTCCATGCGGTATCCATTATAACACAGATAGTTCCCCCGCCTTAAAACACAGCATACATCTCCCCCGTTCCATTTCCTGCAAAACAACTAGCCCGTCACACCTAAATATTCCCCACCCGTTCGTCCAAGTAATCATGATGTAACCTCGATAGCCATTCCATACATGTACTACCTCAGTATAAGCCGAGGCACTTGCACGACCATCATCACAGTATACAGTAGCAAACACCGCATCATTAAAACGAAACGCGATCACGATACACCACATGCATCACCGACGAACCACGAAGGATTTCCCCCAAAACTACCCAGGTAATCATGCATCAACGTTTTTGTATTCCCTCTCCTCCACAGAATCACAACAGGAAACTAATTACCTATTCCAGGAACGATGATAATATCCCGATATATTTTAGGGTTAACGGAATGATTCTTCGCATCCATTATTGATATCGACGGAGAAAACTTCCGTAACATATGTCTCTGCCCGCTTGATTGCATAATCTGGATTTTGATCAAATCTCAAAGTTGAGCTCACGAATATATTTCACTGCGTGATGTGAAACCGTATTTTGTGATACTCTGTACATAATCAATCGATTCTTCGAGCCGTTCGAGGGGTAGTTCCTTGCGTTGCCACAATCGAAAATCGTTGGCTTGATGTACAGTATCGGTATGCTGTGACGTGCGCAATGCGAAGGATTGCTTAGGATCAGTATTTCCCTTGTTCTTTTTGTAAAGAAGTTGTGCGGTATACAGATGGGAAGTCATTTGAGAAAATAGAACACTACCTTCCGAATATTGAAAAAAAAAAAATTTATCTGCCCGTTACGAGTTTATTCAAATCGAGTGTGTGTCTCATTCCACTACTCCAATTCTTGTAGTATAAAATGTGCTCGGCGTGCAGAATACATTAAGTCGGGTACCCTACTTTCAGGCCACCCCCCTTTTGGGCCACTTTTTATACCAAAAATGGAATTTTTAACTCTTTTATTTATAAATAGAATTTATTGAAAATTTGTATATATATAATTCAGATCGTTTTGAATTTAATCTGAAATTTTTAGATTTTTAGGATTTTTCTGTATTGAAATCTAGAGCTTCAAAATATCGATTTTTAAATTTGTATAGGAATCACATACAAATTTGAAACTTTTATAAAATCTTTAATAACTTTTTAATAAAAATTATTAAAAATAAACTATAAAATTTTTATATAAATTTATAATATATTTATTTCAAAGGATTCAGAAAATTTTTTTTTCCTATAAATAAGTATTTAAGAGAATACCCTCAAAATTATAAAGATTATTTATACTACTCTAAACTCATTATATACTATATCTCTATATCTATTAATTTTTTTTTAATTTTTTTTATTATTTCTATATAGATTTAAATTCAAAACTTTTAAAAAGATATATAGTTTTTCTTCTAATAATTGTTATTAAAAAGTTATTAAAGTTTTTATAAAAGTTTTAAATTTATATGTAATTCTTATACAAATTAAAAAATCAATATTGTAAAGTTTTAAATCTCAATATAGAAAATTCCTAAAAATTTCAAAATTTCAGAATAAGTTTAAAATAGCTTAAATTATATATAACGTAACGTATGGGGAACTCGGACATATGGGGAACTCGGACACTTTTAGCCCATCACCAACTTGAAACCGCAATAACTTTTATTATGCATACCCAATCACCTTCTACATCTGCTCAAATTGAAGAGAAGCTTCAAAAGGCTATAATTTCACTTCAATTGAAAGAATTTAAATCAATTAGAAAGGCTGCAGAGCATTTTGAAGTCCCTAAGTCTACCCTAGCTGATAGGCTGGCTGGGAAGAAAACACGTTCCCAAACCCACGAAATGGCTCAAATTCTTTCAAACGCAGAGGAAAATACTCTTGTACGATGGATTTCACAACTTACCATCACTGGATTCCCTGCTACACCTATGTTGGTGAAGGAAATGGCCGACGAAATTCGTCTTCGACGCGTTCGGGTCGCGTCATCTCGAAATCCTACCTCGACAGAAATTCCACCTATAGGCCACGAATGGATCTATAGATTCCAAAAACGACATCCAGAACTTAAAACATGCTATTCACGTCAATTAGAGTCTAATCGGGCTAAAGAAGCAACTCCGGAGAATATTCAGGCTTGGTTTGACGCGTTTCGCACGCGTCTCATTGAGCGAAAGTATGAATTAGATGATATGTATAATATGGATGAAACCGGATTTGGAGTTGGAAGTACTCAAAGTACGCGCATTATAGTCGATTCTACTCAGAAATCGAATTGGAAAGTTACAGCTGGCAAGCAAGAATGGATAACTGCATTTGAATGTGTCAATGCAGCTGGAAATGCTCTATCACCTATGGTCATTTTCAAGGCTCAGAATACGAATTCTGCATGGATTCCAAAGGACACACCTCAAAGCTGGCAGTTCTCTACTAGTACAAATGGATGGACCTCAAATAGCCATGGATTAGAATGGTTAAAAAGGGTTTTCGAACCAGAATCCAAGAAAGTGTCAGGTGACCGACCTCGACTTTTGATCATGGATGGCCATTCAAGCCATATTACAGGTAGCTTATTGCTTTCTGTATAGATAATGATATTGATTTACTTATATTACCTCCTCATTGCTCTCACTTGCTTCAGCCACTTGATATTGCGGTGTATGGGCCAATGAAACGATATCATGCTTTAGAGGTCGATCGATATTCTCGAGCTGGTGTAAAGCGAATCCAAAGAGCTGAATGGGTAGAACTCTTTCAAAATATTAGAAAAAAAGCATTGAATTCTTCTAATATTAAAGCTGGCTGGAGAGGAGCTGGTTTAGTACCTTTTGCCCCACGAAAAGTACTCGATTCATTACCATTTAACTCCTCCCAGCAACCTTCTACTCCACAAATGAGAACCCCCAATCAAGACCTAGACTTGTCTATACTCAGGAGTTCTCCTCCAGATGGAACAGAACTAAGGCAAGCAAATCAGATCTTTAATACAGCTCTAGCAAGCAGTGGTTCTCCTGCATCGCCAACTCGTCGATATGCCAAGAGAATGACTGGGCTTGTAGAATCTCAAAATGCTGAGATAGCCCTACTTCGGAAACAGCTCTCTGATGCTCAGGAGGTAATTGAGACTCGAAAGAAAAGAACTAAAGGCAAAAGAGTCAAATTACAAGGTCAATTTGTCTTTAGTACTAAGGAAGTATTGAAAATGGTACGTGAGGCGGAGGAAAAACCGAAGGAGAAAAAGCCACGAGGACGGCCACGCAAACGCCCAATTGAAGAATCAGAAGAAGAGATTGAAGAAGAAGAGCTAGAGAATAGTTCAAGTGATTCGGAATTGGAATTGGAGGATTGTGTGGCTCGTAGAACAAGATCGCGTGTAGAATAATTGAAAAAGTGTCCGAGTTCCCCATATGTCCGAGTTCCCCATACGTTACGTTATTCAAATTTTTATTAAATTAGATTATATATTGATAGAGATATTAATAAACTAAAAAAGTGATTTTTGATGTAAAAAAGTGGTTCAAAATAGAGGTGGCCTGAAAGTAAAATGGACGACTTAGTAAGCTATTTTGAAACCGATTGATTGAATGAACAAGCGATAAGGATTCAGGAACAGCTTTGGTATCTGCATTAGGGTCTGGGGGCTTTCGGGGGCGAACATATTGTGATACTTGAGAGAACGCGTGGGAACAGGGAAATATTCCGGGTCGTGGCCCGGAGTATGTACCGATGATACAAGATGTACAAGTTGAAGAATGATTGTGATAAGGAATATATTTAGATATTTTCTGATACTTTGTCCTTGCCATCGATAATTTGTTTTCATGTCAATGTAATGCTGTCCACAATCTATATCTATATCTATGATGACGAAGAAAAAGATGATGATAATATGAATTCGTGCAGAATATATGATATGTCTATATTACAGAAACGACATAGTGTACAAATGCTATCGTAACTCAACAGCCACAGCAGCAGGAATTATACATGTCTTCGAAAATCCAGAAATGGCATCTAGCCATGATTTCAATTCTTCTCTAGGACCAAATTCTGCCACAAGTCGAGAGGGCTCATCCATAATTGCCTGAGCAATTTCGGTAGTATTATTTAAAGCGTCTTGGATAATTGCGCAGCGAGTTTGGGAAAACATTCCATTCACTAGTTCGGAAAAGACCTTAATTGACTCAGGGATTCCAAAATGTAAGAGGAGTGCGATAATAGGGAAGATAGCGAAGAAGCCTAGAATTTTGCGTGTAGAACATTTCCGTGGCAATGTGGATACCATATGTGCTAGAACAAGAAGCGCACAGAGACAGGATAGCACAGCTAAAGCTGAAGAAGGAAGGAAGTGTATGTATATGGTTGAGAGTCCAAAGGTAGACACGAGAGTGAAGGTACAAGCATGGCCTCCATTGCACTGTGATAGACATTAGTAATGAAGACGATTGTTATGAAGAAAGAATGTATGCTGGATGTAGTACAATACTTACAAGGATTATGACAGCAGCCCATAAAAGTGCCTTGAAGATACTGTAAATCGAGAGACTAAGAATCCCGGGACTTTGTTGCTGTGAAACCAGGAGGATAACAGTTAGGAAGCAAACTACCCAGCAGCATGTTCCTTCCAGGTCTAAAAACAGTTGATGCACGGAAGATACCTCATCACGGTCACTAGAGGACGAGCTTAGACGTGAATAGATGGTCGTTTGGCAGATGAGAAATATGAGACCCAGACCGATAGTGATAGGGTTATATGCCGAGGGGAGAAAGAGAACACTAGTTGAAATGGCTACAAGAATATAAAATATTAAATTGCAGCCATAATTGGTTGAATATTCTAATTCCTCGGATTTGGAGTTGCTAGGAAGGACATGATGGTCGGCATCATTATTTTGAGTGACAAAGTAGAGTGCTGGAGTAAGGAATGGCTGCAGGAAGTTTTAGAGGTTGAGTAATAGGTCGAAGGACAATGGGGGACAAACCAGTACCCAATTCACTTCAACAAGTGATGCACAGACACTAGATGTAACGATAAAGAAGGCAAGACTTGTTGGTTCTTCCTCGACGCCACCTCCTTGGGCATAAGGTGTTTTCTTTCGGGAAATGAACGAATAGACTTTGATACCAGCCCAAAGCACACACCAACATAGCCACTCAGAAAAGAGATTCAAAACTTGTGGGGTATCATCGAAAGCAAATGGATCATGAGACATTCTAGAAGGATAAAAG
Source organism: Botrytis porri (assembly GCF_014898465.1). NCBI lineage: Eukaryota > Fungi > Ascomycota > Leotiomycetes > Helotiales > Sclerotiniaceae > Botrytis > Botrytis porri. Next base: position 846,473 of record NW_024066081.1, on the reverse strand, counting down.
GAAGAACTGATTGAGGCTGGGATATAAGGATTGTGGAGAAATGAATAAAACAAGGGTATTGAGCGAGGCAACCCAAAAAGAGAATATCTATGTAGAAACAGCCAGTACCATACTAACAAAGCGACTGAACCACCAGAGTACAACTCTAATTTTCCAAGGAGGCATGCTGTGGTTTTATGAGGACATGCCAAGAATAGTGACAGCCTCTCCGCAGACCCCTCGTTGAATGGGAGTCGAAGGATTTACGCGCTTGAGGGCTTAGGAAGTGTATGTTTCTATAATTGGATGGTAAGCTTGCTACAAAACCAGTCTTTCTGAGTAAAAACCAAACGACGAAGGAGATGAAGGGGGCGAGGGGGATAACATATAATGTCAAACTGCTCTAAGTCTTGAGGCTACGATAATCCTACAGTAATTTCTTGAACTTGAAGTTACTTGGCGATGACCAACGAACAAACCAACAAACATGTTAGAATATCCTAGGATTCAAGGATACAATCAAAGCAAAGATACGAGTATGAAAGAAACAATACGAGGAGAAACGGAAAGAACAACAGGATTTATGCAGCTCTGTTGGTATCTCGTTGGTGTCATTGGTGTATTGGCTAGATATTTCTCCAGTAAACAGCCCTCGATCAAAGCAAATCCGATACTTATCTAGGTAGTATATGAAGACATCAAAGACCTACCTAGGTATCTGGTTGGCAGGTAGATACTTAAGTACGATGTAAGATTACATCGAGGGTGCCTACTAGTTGAGAGTCACGATTGGAAGAAGATGCTGGGGGCTTGGCAAATTGATTTGGTTACATCACGTGAACATATTTTGAGGCCAGCGGCAGGCCAATTATGTTTCGTTTTAGATCATTCCTCTTTACAATTCACACACACACCGCACCCAACAAACGGAAGAGTCGAGAAGGCTTGTTGATTTTCGCATACTCTTTCCTTACCGATATGTGTGTTCTAGCACAGTAACATCAAATTATTCAAGCCCCCATCCTAGACTGACTTCTACCAGCCACTACAATGAGAAACCAACATCTAGTGTCGTTGGTATCATTCGATCTTCGACAAATCCGTTGAGCTTTGCAGTGAAAACCGATGATGTTGCAAAATCCATTCATTGTAGGAGTGGGGGAGACCGATCAATTAATATGAGCTGTAGGAATTGTCCATCTCATCCACGGTGCCTTCTCACAAAGCCTCGACCCCAAAATCTCCTTCATAAACCTCCCCGTCTTTCACCTGTTGAGCCTTCGTGGGCCCTTCGTGGGAATCAATTGATGTTCTTATCTCACACATGGTAAATGAGTAGGAGACGAAGGAAGTGGCGTGATCCCACGACGTTTCAAGGGTTCAAACTGGTACAAATCGGTACACATTGGAATCATTATCAAATCTTCCACGCATTTGAGTAACGAATGCTATGCTTGCACGTAGTACTACATGTTTTTTGTGTCTTGCATTATGATAGGGATTCGAAGTCGAAATACCAACAAATCATCATGTACATGTACAATGTATAGTTCATTGTTGGCAGTGTAAAAAAAAACAATTGAAATCTACTTTGGTGTTGCTATGCAAGCTGAGGTATACGATGGCCCCCTGCAGTGCAGTCATCCTTTAGCTGCGCCTTACCTCAAGGTGAGATTCTTACTTTAATTGGTAGCTTCCATTGACACGAAAGTCTTACATACCGCAATAATTCTAGAAATTCAATGTCACACTGTCAAGGGATTAAACCTGTGTTTGAGGACTGAATGTAATCTCGACGTTATCAAGTCAAGGTAACCTAAGCTTGACACAGAGGCTTGTGTATTTCCCAGCTTCACGGGAAGGCTGAGTGCCAATCGCTAGAAAAATGCTGGAAAACTCTATCAGTCTCGATTATCACACATATAGGACTGACAGAATCCTTCGTGATGGCTTGTTCTGCAAAATTGCTTTCAGTCATATTCATCTCGTGAATCCTGCTTTCTAATCTTTGAATCGGCCGTCATCACCTCCCTGTGGCCACAGCTTCTTCCTAATATCTCACCCTCTAAAATTTTGATGAATATACAACTCTGAGCACTTAAAGATGGCGAGTTCCTTACGACTTTCGAGGCGACAACAATGTCCTAGCTCATTATTCTCTTTCTGGGATGGACAATTGACTGGCTCGATGTCTGCGATATTGGTTATTTTGCTATGCTTGGTGCAGCCATCGTGGCAACAGAAAGATCCTCTGAACGATTTTTGTAGGAGATGGGGACATCAAACGACTGTCATTGATCGACAATTATTTATCGATGGTGGAATGCTCGATTGGAATCCATTGTCGCAGAATCCAGCTAATTACTCTAGTAAGTTATTATCAGCAAAAAGACATTTTGGCTCATGAATTACATATCTGATGGTACGATAGACTCTTGGCTTTTATATAATGATCTCGACACAAGTCCTGCGGGGTCAGGAATGCCTCAGTTACACGCCAATCTTTCGAAGAATGCATCGATACCGAATGTGAGTGGAGGTGTACTTTGGGGGGATGCGGTCAACAAGAGATTCTATCTTTTTGGCGGCGACAACTTCGGCAGTTCACCAAGTTTACCCAATCTTTATTCATACGACCTGCTGTATAATCAATGGGAAAGTTTTGGTTCGCCTAACGGTGTTACGAGCGTTTCGTATGGCATGGGAGTTGGTATCTCCGAGCTAGGGCAAGGTTATATACTTGGTGGATGGCAAAGCAATGCTTCAATTCCGGGATGGACTGGACCGCCTCTCGCGACAAGCGGCTTGATCAAGTATGATTATCAGAGTGGAACATGGACAAACAATACTGGGCCAGATCAGATTGGAAGAGCAGAGGGTGCCATGGTGTATCTACCGGCGAGCCGCACTGGGGTTCTTGTCTATTTTGGAGGTATACAAACGCCATACAACAACGAAACAGTAGTATCATTACCGATGAACCAGATTCATATTTACGACATCCAAAGCTCTATATGGTACACTCAAAACGCAACTGGAGATATTCCTGGAGACAGGAGGAGGTTTTGCGCAGGTGCTACTTGGGCGCCTGACCAGTCATCATACAACATGTAAGTATTATATCGCGACGGTTTTTATGGTAATTTACTGATATTTTAAGCTATATCTATGGAGGTGCAGGCTTTGGAGCGAATTCTTCAGGATACGATGATCTCTATATCCTCAGTCTTCCTTCCTTCACATGGATCAAGTGGTGGGAAAACGCTCCAAGTTCTGCGAGACCACATAATATGTTGAGCTGTAACGTGGTCAATGGAGCTCAGATGCTTATCGTGGGTGGATCGTTTCCAAAAGATCAATCTATTTGCGATAGTCCACCTTCTTGGGGAACGCATAATGTCAATCTCAACGAACCAGCCCCAGGTCAGGCTTCATTCAATCCATGGAACACCTATCAACCGGATCTTACCTCATACGCCGTACCTTCAGCTATAATTTCTGTTGTTGGTGGATCGTACGTATTGATAGTCCGAAAGCTGAGATAAAATGCTGACAATGACATAGTCCTACAGGTGGCGCAACCATGCAAGCTCCTGCAAGTGGTTTTCGAAACGGCGATCTGAATGTATACTTTTCGCAAAAGGCATCTGCCGTGAATCGAACACCCACTAGAGCAATTACTACTGCAACTGCTTCTTCAACGTCCAACCCTTCTTCCAAAAGCAAGTTGGCCCCTAGTGCAATTGCTGGAATTGTTGTAGGAGTAGTCATTATAATTATTAGCCTTTTCGCTGCATGCCTCTGCATTTTTCGTATCCGTAAAAGTCGCGCTCACGTACCAGATGTCTCTGCGCCAGTTGTACCTGCATATAACTCTGGGAACACAACCAAAATGTACCCACAACGACCTGATCGTAGTTACGATCCTCGAAATCCTCACATTGCGCAACAACGAAGTACTTCAGCATACCAAGTACTTCCTTCACATGCTCCTGATGCAGTAGAGCTATCCGGGACCAACTCGAGTTTAGGAAACTATACAACAGTTAATGCCGATGGTCATTCGGTACATAATCCAAATCCAGATGGTGTACCCCCATACACAAATACCTGGCACCACCCTAATTCACCCCCTCAGGATCGGAAGAGTTTTAGTCATACATCTCAACATAATCAATTTTCACCAGTGCCAACGGAATTGGACGGCGAAAGCGCTATATTTTCTGCATCTCCCACGCCAACATATTCAGCATTAGGAAGAATGACCTCGAAAAAGATAACCCCAATACACGAGACGTATTATTCTTCTTGACGATATATAATCTTGCTTTCTTCCGTCTCAGCTTTACATCACCCTTCTTTAGCGAGCGTGTGATATGTCTGTATATATACATGAGTTTTGGCGTTTTCAAACGAGGATTTGTTGAGGGGGTATATTATTTATTACTTATTATTACGAACGCCCAAGTTAACGTTCGTCTATTTTCTGGATGTTACATATCGATTTGCCAATTCAGTTGGATGGATTTAGTTGGAATAAAGCTACGATATTTTGGAGATTTAATTGTGTTCCTGCTCTGTGCTCCTGTTCTCTAAGCCACATCGCAAATTGACTCCCCAAAGTTGGGATAGTCATTTATCTTCATGATTTCGCCTTACTATAACATAACTTTGATCAGCGCTTAGAAATTTTTTCTTTCGATCTAGATCTAGATCTCAAGGATTCTGCGCTTGAGTTGAGGCCGACCCCCCACGTTTGGCACTTGTGTGATTTTCAAAGAAGTAAATATCATCCTGATCCAATGCCACGATAAAGGTTTTGAAGATTCAACCTCGCCGTTGAATGACATGTTTTTCGATGAAATATGATGATGTTGGGCGTTCTGTTTATGCGCGAGATGAAATCCTGTGTTGCACTGTTGCAATGTACGGCCAATTTCTGATGTACGTAGGTATTACTTGGTATACAATATGTAGTACTAATGGAGACTGTCCTCCTTTCAAAATGCTCCTCAATTTGCAACTCCGTTCTCTGATTTCCTAGGAGTGAGGAACTTAGAAGCTTGCGCCAAAATTACATTTCTGACCATCTATTACCTTGTTTGTGCGTAGCTTCAGCTTCGCAGAACCCATTTTCATACCAGTTTATCGCGAAATTATTTTACAATGTCTTACACAATCATTGTTCTCTGCATCGTAGCTCTCGAAATCCTCCGAAGAATCTGCATTTCAGTTTATACTGCATTTTTCACCCCGCTTTCTAAAGTCCCCGGTCCCTTGCGCCTCAAATTATGCGGAAGTATATGGTTATATCATACCCTGCGGGGAGAAACGATGAACATCGCCCCGAAGCTTTTCAAGAAATATGGTGATGTTGTGAGGATTGGTAAACCTTCCTTCCCAAAGTTCCTATAGCGTTGGTCTCAATAACGAATAGGTCCAAACGAGATAATGGTCTCATCCAAATCCGCCATTCAGAAAATCGTAGTCGATGACGATTTCAGGAAAAGTCCGCTCTATACTCTAACTCAGGAAGATCCGCATGTGAGCAATTTATTCACAGAGACGAATACTAGGGTTTATAAACAGAAGGTGTGTATCCTCATCCCCCCATTTCATATCTTAATTCCATCCAGGATCTATAGTATAGAAGCTAAAGACATACATCAGAGGAGACCTTTATCCGCCGGATTTTCCATCTCTTTCTTAAACGCAATGGAACCACTCATGCAATCGTGTGTTGACTTCATGGTTGAGGTATTAGAATCGAGATGTATTACGGATATTGCAAGTGAAGATGGGAGGGCTGTAGTTGACATGTCTTCTATGCTTGGGAATCTCACAATGGACGTAATGTCTGCTACTCTCTTTGGCGGATCCTTCGGTCTCGTCATCAATGAAGATCCACATATGAAGAACTTATTCCTTGATCGTCTACGTAGGGTATACATTGATGTTGTCCTACCATTCGTCAAATACATCCCGTTCATACCAAGTCCTGTGAAGGAAATGGATCGCATGATTGATGGAATTATCAAAACGAGACGGGAAGAAATGAGAAAAGATAGAAAAGTGGAGGAAGGAGAGAAGTCAAAAGAGAAGAAGGATTTGTTACAAATCTTCTTGGATGCGAATGAGAGTGATCCGAAGGGATTTACCGACAAACATCTAATGGAGGAAATGAGGTTATTCATGTATGCCCCCTTTCATTCCACAGACAGAAACATCTAACCACCTCACAGGATCGCCGGCAGCGACACAACAGGCACAACTTGCACCTTTACACTTCTTCTTCTCCTTAACAATCCCTCTAAACTACAACTTCTTACACAAGAGATACTCTCTGTGATCCCATCCAAAAACGATACCATCACTTTTGCAAATACGCAAGAATTGCCATATCTAAATGCTGCGATCAATGAGAGTATGAGACTCATGCCGATGGTTGTTTCGGGGTTGCCTCGATATACTAGTGAGACGAATTGGATTGATGGGTTTGAGATTCCTGCGAACGTATGTCTTTAATCCCTTTCCTTCCCTCTGTTTCCTCAAACATCTTCAGTACCCCCAGAACTTAGTCATAACAGTGAAAGATAAAATGAGGAATCAATAATTCTAACATAAAAAACCCAACAAGGTAACAACCTACGCCTTCCCCAACATCCTTCAAATCGACCCTCGCATCTGGCCCGACGCCAATTCCTATATTCCCGAGCGCTGGCTCGCCAATTACAAAGATGTACCCGTGGATAAAAAAGCCTTCCTGCCGTTCTCAGGCGGAGTAAGAAATTGTATTGGACAGCAGTGAGTTTTCCTTTCTCTATCATCCCACCTTGGGATTCCTATCAATCAGTGCAAAGAAATACTAACAGAAAACCTTCTAATCTAATAGATTCGCACTCCGCGAAATCCGCCTCATTCTCGCGACGGTGATTCGAAGATTCGAAGTTGATTTGATACCAGGGCAAAGTCATGAATTGAGGGTTCATGCGGTGCCGTATTTTAGGGAGGGGAGGTATTTGATGGGGGTGAGGGTTAGGAGGGAGTAGATGGGTAGATGGTGGGAGATGGGCTGGACTGGGATGGGATGGGATGGTTGTTGTGGGGTTTTGTGGATTTGGATGGTTGGGTGGAGTTCTGGGGTTTGAGTAATGTTAGGCAGTGTGACGGATTACAAATTGGATTTGTATTTTGGTGGAGAGGGTACTGGGAGGCAGGTGGTTGGAGTTATTAGTTTACTTCATTGATGAATACTAGATTGCTTGTACAAATTCGTTGATTAAGAATCTATCGTGGCAAGGGATATTGACTAAATTTCACCACGAGAGATGTGGGTGTGGTGTTGTTAACACTAACCCATGCCTACAGCCGCTAGCTAACTGGCTAGCTCGAGGCTCGCCAGATCATCAATCGGTAGGTAGTCGAGCACTGCCAAACGCAACCTGCAATAATCAAATCTGCCGCGAAGATTTGAGATTCAAGAACACAAAGGAAGATTGAGAAATTGTTTGTTTGTTGGCTGTCATATAAGTCAGACATCCTCTGCTATTCTCGGCCCGACATCAAGTCTTGGTTGGCATTCTAACTAGAGATAAGACACGGACCGGTCCATAACCCTAGAAGCTTAAATGCACCTAGTATATCAAGACTGCGATCGACAAAGCTTATATCCCTTATATGTATGTCGCCAATCGACGATCCTTAAGCAGGGCTGAGATCTACCGGAATTGTCTGGTAGAGATACAGTTTCGATGGGTGATCTTCATTCTATGGCGGTGAGAATGTACGTGTATGATATTGTATTCATCCTGTCTCGAGCCTATGTGCTGGAATCGGGAATCTCATGGTTTTACGGCTGGAGCAGGATGGACTCGAAAGTAGTATGTGTAGAACGCATAGCGTCTGCGTACTGGAATGAAATTTGAAACTTATTGTGTAGACGAGGTAACCCAATTGGGATGGGAGATCAAGGGCTATGTTTATGAGACTTGGCTTGATTGAGACTATATGTTGACGTGAGTATGTATTCGACGATATCCCGAGGATTTTAGCTAGAGCTTTATACAAAAAGTGTGGTTTCTGTTCAATTCACCATTCTCTCGATTCGAGTCTAAAGTTATACATATCGGTTTCCCATTATTACAATCATCCTCCACAAAATGGCTTACTACGATGAAAAAATCCCATACGAAGACAACCTACATACTACTCAAAACCAGCATGGAAATTCATTTTCCAGCTACAATACCACCTCCACAATAGTCTCTGACAACGAGATTCCTTTTCAAGCACAAGAATCCAGTCATCAAGGTCCACCACCCGATTACTCACATCCACAACTTCCCCGACCAATTGCAGTACCACAAATCGTAGCTGGAATCGGAAAGCCATTTGCTCGAATCTACGCACCCGCCCTCTCTGACTACAACCTCACCTCTCAAGAATTTGTAGACTTTATCGATAATCTAAATATCGTCGCTAGCGAAAACCCGCCTGTACAAATTACCGATCTAGTAGGTGATGCACTCAACACGATATCCTACCACTGGGCCCAACTCACCGAAAGCGGTGTGCAAATCCCCACACATCTAGGGAGCGCAGCCGTAACCAAGAGTAGAACAGATACTTACATGCAGAATGCCAATACGAAGTTATTTGCTCCGCGAGGACTGAAGGCTTCGATTGCTACTATGGAGGCTATGGCTGCTGTGTTACAGTTACCGCCTGATACGTTGAGATTGGTTGCAGTAACTGATGAGGATACGTCTGCTGCAGTTTTGGAAAGAAGGATGAGTGCAGTAAGACCATATGTAATGGAAACAACATTTGATGTTCCCCCCGCTACACAAACGAATGAAATAGCGCAGATGAGCGCGGCGCAAGTAGAGAGACAGATCTTTCGGAATGAGTATCGAGCTCGGAGGGAAGGGGATAAGATGACCGCGAAAAGCGACAAGCGTGAAAATAAAGCACAGAGAAAGATTGAGAAGGTAGAGAGGGAAATGAGAAGGTTGGATTTGGGAATCGAGAGATCGCAGAGAGAATTGGGGGATTTGAGAGCCAGAGAACCGGATAAGAAAGCGGATAAGACGGAGCGGAAATTGGGCAAGGAGAGGAGGAAGTTGGAAGATGCGAGGGGGAAGTTAGGGTATACGAGAGGTGAGACGGATGAGAGTGTGAGTGATGGAGGGAGAGAAGGTAGGAGAGAAAGTGAGGATAGTAGGTTGAAAGATAGAAAGGCTTATAAGGAGGTGAGACGATCCATGAAGATCTTGTGGATTCTGGTTGAGAACCTATGAGAGCCTTCTTAAGTTGAAGGAGATTCTTTTGTATATAAAGCTGCTAGCTTTGGGAGAGCTCATGTTCGATTCTCATTGTCAAGCCTATTAACGAGCTGACAGTTGTCGCTATAAGGATTGCAATGTATTGATAGACTTAATGTTCTCTCAGACCACCTCAGATGTTAAATGAGTTAAATGGTTGAATAGAAGACTTTTTATTATTGAAAGCAATCCATTGAGCATTAGAGACCATTCGAATGTTCTGGTTGTCGAGGTTATGTTGAGAACTTTAAAGTCTTTTTATAATTAACCTTGACTTTAGATTATAGTCCAGGCTATTGGAAACTCTAAAACCCTTGATAACTTGATAAGTAAGCATAAATCGATTAATATCAATACAATCAACAACCTAAAACCTAACCCGCTATTCTCCTGATTACCTAGTTGGTGCAATAAAAATATTGTCTGAATTAACATTTGCTTCTTTCAAATACTGGGAGCTGATTATACTACAGGTGAGGTGATACATACTAGAGCTAGTGATCGGAACTCGGTGTGAAATACTCTAACCAATCAACAAGCTCTTCGTCGCGTCTCCTGAATTGTTGTACAACTCCGTCTCTCATTTCATGTTAACCAGAGAAATTATTTTGAGAGAATAGCAATTGAAGTATCCTATGCAGCAATCTTCAAAATGGCGCCCAACGCAACAGCTCTGCCTCTTCCTTTTCACCCTTATTATCCTTTAGATCTCGAGATTCCTCATTACCTTGCCAATCAATGGGATACATTAACATTGGTCTCAATCTTTGCGGCAGGATGCACTGCCATTTTCTCCAGTACTTATCTGCTGGTGATGAGAGTCAGACCACGGATCTCAACAGCTGATTTATTGACTGTTCTCTGGTTTGTTTTATGTATATCGACTTATAAGCTGCCCACCTGCCATGAAATACAGCTAACCCAAGTTCCCAGGTGGTTGCATTCACCTCTTCTTCGAAGGATACTATGCCTACAACTTTCGACGTATGCCACTGATGCAAGACCTCTTCGGCCAACTCTGGAAAGAATATTCACTATCTGATTCGCGATACCAAACACAAGATGCGTTCGTTCTCTGCATGGAAACCATTACTGCAGTCTGCTGGGGCCCTTCATCATTTATCCTCGCGGCCATGATTGCAACGGATCATTCGCTCCGATACCCTTTGCAGGCAATCATATCGTTGGGTCAATTGTATGGAGACGTATTGTATTATGCGACGTGTTTATTCGATTTCTATATATTGGGGTTGGAGTATTCGAGACCAGAACCTGCGATTTTCTGGGGATATTTTGTTTTTATGAATTCTTTTTGGATTGTGATACCTTGTGGTAAGTTTTCGACCGGCGAGTGATATGGTAAAGAGTGACGTCTGACTGCTTGTAGTACTTCTGCTCAATAGTGTAAAGGTAACCGGTAGAGCATTCTCGGCGTTGAAGAAGATGGAAAAGACATTGAAGAGCAAAGCAAACGGCAATGGTTCTTTGAAGAAGATGATATAATCGGAAGCATATAACCGAGGCGATTTACCTCGACATATAATATAATGATTACAGGATCACTTGTTGATATAATAGTTGGATTACTCGACTGTTAGATCACTCAACTATTAGATCACTCAACTGTTGGTCCAATGGATTGCATGATTTGCTTTTCTCAACCTTCTGTATGTATTCACTTCGCAATGCAATCAACCGGGAACCCCACCATGGACGGGATTACAAATACAACTCCTTCCATTTCGGGAAGAACAATCTAATATCTAATATCACAATATAAAAACTCCAGAACTCCCTCAATTTTCTTTCCTTTCTTGATATTTTCCATCCTTGACTCCGTATTTCCTTTCCAATCGACCCGATCGCAATTGAAAATGTCTCCCTACAAAACTCCCGCCCAGAATCCCCCAGCGGGAACTGCATTATCCAAAGATCCGCCCACCCTATTTTCTCCACTCACCATCCGCGATGTCACGTTTCAGAACCGCATCTGGGTAGCGCCTATGTGCATGTACAGCGCAAACGACGGACACCTTACCGATTTCCATCTGGTACATTTGGGCGCCTTTGCTTATCGTGGAGCCTCTCTCACCATTATTGAAGCTACTGCTGTTCGCCCCGAGGGTCGTATTTCTCCCGGTGACGCAGGCTTGTGGGATGATGCACAGATAGAGGGATTTAAACAGGTGGCAGATTTTGCTCATGGTCAAGGACAGAAAATCGGAATTCAATTGGCTCATGCGGGGAGAAAGGCGAGTACGTTGCCTCCTTGGATGTGTCCGAGAGGGAAGAGTGCTGTTGCGGAAGAAAAGGATGGAGGATGGCCTAAGAATGTGAAGGGAATGAGTGCGTTGAAGTGGGGTGAAGGATATGTGGAGCCTAATGAAATGTCACTTGAGGATATTCAAGATGTCATTGACGGATTCCGTGATGCGGCTAAGAGAGCTGTGGTAGCCGGAATTGATGTGATTGAAATTCATGGTGCTCATGGATACTTGTTACATTCCTCTTTGAGTCCATTTACAAACAAACGAACCGATCAATATGGAGGAAGTTGGGAGAACAGGACTAGATTGCTGATTGAGACGATCAAGGCTGTGAGAAGTGTCATTCCAGAGGGAATGCCTTTGTTGCTCAGAATCAGTGCTACAGAGTGGTCGGAAGATGTTGAGAGCTGGGATGTTCCAGATACTATTAAATTGGCAAAGTTGCTTCCAGCACTTGGTGTTGATTTACTCGATGTTAGTTCGGCGGGTAATTCACCCACTCAAAAGATCGGAATGCATACCAATTACCAGATTTCTATTGCTGGGGAGATCCGTGCAGCGTTGTTTAAAGAAGGGATCAAAGATTTGAAGATTGGTTGTGTGGGTATGATCACAGAAGCTGAAGCCGCAAAATCTCATTTGGAAGATGAACCTACTACATATCCAAATGCGGGAGAAACAGTAGATGTTAAAGATGAACAGGGAAAGATCGCAAAGGCCGATATCGTCTTGGTTGCTAGACAGTTTATGAGAGAACCTGAGTGGGTTTTTAGAGTCGCTTCTAGATTAGGCGTTGAGGTTCAATGGCCTGTTCAGTACTTGAGAGCAGGTTTTTTGAAGGGCTCTGTTATTTAATGCAGGATAGATGGGTGGTGCTTATAGATATAAAGTCCGATGATATATATAGATTGCTCTTATAGAAATTCTATCTTAGTCTATACAAAGTCTATAGTCTATGGATATAAGATCTTTTTTCTCCTGCCCATGTTTACACTTCAAAGTTGATAGTCAATATCGAATCTCTCTAGTCTCAATACTAATTCCGCTGTGTCGTCGACAGTGTGTCCAATAGTCTGGACTATTAGACACCCCGATTCCACAGCTCACAGCCCCATCATCTTCTCCACCTTAAACCACACAATTAATCTTCTCCCCCTTCAAATACCCCTCAAAAATCTCCGCAATAGCCTTAACACACTTCTCTTGACTATCCCTCCCAAACCAAGCCACATGAGGACTAACAATCAAATTCCTCACTCTCTCTTCTCCCTCCTTTCTAACCAACGGACTCCCACCCTTCTCCGCCGGTTCCCTCTCAAAAACATCCGTCGCCGCTCCCAAAATCTCCCCACTATCCAACGCTCTCGCTAAATCCGCTTCATTAACTACTCCACCGCGCGCTACATTAATGAGAATCGCATCGCGACGCATCAACGATAGTTCAGGTGAGGAAATGAGATTTTGGGTTGAGGGGGAGAGGGGACAGGAGAGAATTATGGTGGTGCATTGAGTGAGGATGGTGGAGAAAGCAGTGCGGCCGACGCGGGCTTGGGATTGCGGGAGGGATTTGCGCTCCGAGATGAGGACTTTCATGCCGAGGGCGGTGCAGAGGTTGGAGATTGCGAGGCCTGGGGTTGGGTTAGTTTTTTTTCTCTCTTTCTCTTCTTTCATCTATATAATCTTCAACGGTACGGGATTCCTAGTCCAGAAGTCAAGGTGTCCGCAATGAAGCGATAGGAGAAGTCCTCAAATCCACGAGTCCCCCCAAAATTTCCCCAGAAACAAAAAGAATAAAATAAACCAATAACCAAAAAAAAAAAAAAAAAAAAACCACCCACCAATCTTCCCACCCCCCACAATCCCCACCACCTCCCTCTTACAACTCCTCGCGCCACCCCCCTCCCAAGTATTCATACCCAGAATCCCCGTTCCCACCCTCCCCCATTCCTCCCCCCTCATCGTCCACTCATGCAAACTCACCACATCCCTCTTGACCGCAAAATAAAGCGCCATCGCGTGTTCCGCTACCGTCTCCGTATTCGTGTCGGGCATGTTGGAGACTTGGATATTGTTTTCTGCGCAGTAGGCCAGATCGACGTGGTTGGTGCCGACGGAGGTGATGATTATGAGTTTTAGCTGGGAGGGGGGGAGGAGGGAGAGAGTGGTGCGGGTGAGGGGGCAGAGGGAGGTGAGGAGGATGGTTGCGGGGAGAATGCGGGGGGCGATGAGGGGAAGGGGCGTGTGCGGGTAGGGGGTGTAGGTGTGTGGGGAGGGGAAGAAGTCAAGGGGGAGGGGGTGGTAGTTGGAGTCTAGGTAGATGATGGTTTCGCCTGTTGGGGGAGGGGGGATGGACATTTTGGAGGAGGGGGGCTGGGCTGGGTTGGCTGTGATATTGCGGGAATGAGGAGGCTTGTGGAGCGGAGGATGTTGATGGAAAGATTTTTTTAGGATGTGGGGTGGAAAATGCGGGGCGTGAGGAGGAGATAAGAAATAGGTAGTAGGTGTAGATGAGGAATCAAAGAGGTTTTTAAAAGATAGGATAAAGATATTGATGCACATGCAGTTCGCTAGCAGGCACACATATCCTACCATAAAACAAGCCAAAACCTTCACCAATACCCTCAATATACTTGGCGCAACTCCTGTGAACAGTATCGATCATTTGGATAGTCCCATCCACCGCCCAATTTTATTCTGCATAGTAAAAGGTTTCAAAAGATAGAACCGCACGCAAGAGTTCATATACGTTGAAATTATCATCAATCTCAGTATTCAGTCAATGTTACATCTAAATGTAACCTACTACATATAAACCCAAACCCAGAGAACCCCAACAATACAGCGCCTAACTACATAGAAATTCAATACTCAACATTTGCCCTTTGCCATAATAACCGAGTATAAACACTCTAACTTCTTCGCAAAGATAAGACTCTCGCTTGCAATATAATGATGTAATTCTTAAACCATTTCCATGAGCTGCTTGCTCGCTTAGCATCACATCATCTTCATTGTCCTCTAATAGCCTCTAACCGCTATGTAGGAAAACAAAAGAGACTAGAATTGATTGACCTGTTAAATTCTAGGATAGATCAATTATACATGAAATTATAAGGAATGGTGATCTTCAATAAATCCTCAAATAATCTCTAATTAGAGTGCTATTTCATCGTATAATTTTCTGAATTGATATAGAACGATTAGATTGTTGAAGAGCTTCGCTAATGATTCATTCCGGTGTGTTTTTCTTCTCCCATAAACAGGCCCTTCGCCTTTTACGAGACCTGATGCCTTGACTGACTCATGCTCATCCCAACGACAATCAAGACCATGACAGTAATATATCGTTTCTAATATTTTACACCTCTTTTCAGGTGTGAACTTTGGCTTCATTTCTAGATCACATGGGCAGATAATCAGTCTACTTCATATACAAACGACGAGCATACTACTTAAAACCCCCATTTCGATTCACTTTAAATCACATCCAATCCTCACATTACCTCCTTTCATATCACGAAACCCTCGTTCCCAAATTCCCCGTACTCAAAAATCCATTATTCCCCATAGCGCCCCTCCATCCTATACTCAACACGCCAAATATCAATCTTCCATCTACAATTTCGCTTTCCTTTGCCCCTTCTACACTATCCACAACTTCCCCATCATCCCCAGGAACTTTTTCTTCAACCAAAAAGCAAACCTGTCGAATATCTCCTGGTGCTAATACCGGTCTCTCCAATTCCACATCTCCTCCGTTTTCCTTTTCAGAATCAGAAAGTAAAATCTCCCAATTCAAGCTTGTAGCATTGAATCCTTTGGTAGTGGCCAAATGAACTAAAGTCAATGTAATAGGGTTATCTTCTGTGATATTTTCTAATTGGGCTTCCAATGCATATTTCTTGGATGAAGAAGTATTCGAAGATGTAGATTTTGGAAAGGGTAATGATCCGATTTTGGTACGGACCACAAGACATCCTTTACAGATGAATTGATATAATTTACGGAATGTGCGAGTACGTGGAGGAGAGGATGGAGATGATTCGGTATAAGTTACTGTGACAGCCAAAACGTGTGAGCCTTCTTCTTTCAGATCGAAATGAAGGACCTTCTGTAATGAACTCTGAGATGTAATTTCTGCTTCCGTAGTTTCTTCCCCTGAGGTGGTAGAGACTTGTGGGGAAGATTCAGGACCGGAAAGAGGGAGCAATATAGGAGTTGGTGTGGAAGGAATCTTCATTTCCGCAGTGAGAGTGATATTTGATATTATTTTGGTGGTATTGAGCGAGGTTGCGATATCCGGAGAGGTGTGGGTTTGAGCGGGTTGAGAGATAGGAGGAGGGAGCTCATTATTAGCACAAAGAGTACAACTGAATGTCTCCCCTACATATGCTGATCCAAAAGCTGGAGGAAGTGTGAGGAGAGGAGAGAGAATAAAGTTCGAAGGGGTGGGAGATGGATATGAGAGAGAGGCTGATGGGGCGGGAAGGCTGAGATTTGGAGGTGGTGAAGGAGATGGTGTGGGTAGTGGATGTTGAATTGAAAGCGATGGACGAGAAAGTCTATTGTAGCACTTAGTCTTTAACACAACTTTCACAATCGAGCAGATGGAAGTAGGAGAGAATCAAATATAACATGCCTTAAAACCTTCAAACTGACAGAATGTGGTTCTTTCCCTCCGTCCAACGTCGAGGTAGTCCGTTGATGCGACATATTTAAGGTTATATACGTGTCTCGTGCTTATTCCATGGAAATCATCGATCAATGCCTATTCATACCGCAGCGAATATAACCGTCACACGCTTTATTGCTGTCTGTCGTAAGAATCTCCGTTGTCAATTGTAAACTGTGAAGTCCAAATCATACAAGGTCTGGAATCGAATAAGGCTGAATGTCCATACAGATGTTCGATTATTTACTGCCATCTTCACCGCCTTCTTATCGCTGGTTCCTTACCTTATCGATACGCCGCGGCTAAAGTTTCACTTCCTTTCACGGGTTATCACATTTTTTCCTCAAATTTCCCCTCAAAAATCACAAATATCAATTCTCAAATCCCATCAAACCAATATTACTCTATAAATCCCTGAATTCAAAATGGGCGACGCCGGTCCTTCGACAGAGGAGACTTTTCAAGAGCCTACTCAAGGAATTCCATTAGCTCGCTCCACAGGACTTATGCTAATCCTCGATACTCCCAAAGGTAATGAATGATGGTAGGTATCGATACCATATCTACGACACTCCCACCTCACACTTTACATAAACAACCATTTACACCAAATCGCAGCCTTATTCTTCAAAATCAAGTATCACTAATTCCTACTCCAATAGGCCGAGGAGTATTTGCCTCTAGAGACATTCCAGCCCGTAGCGTGCTAGAAGTATGTCCTGTATTAGTTTTAGATCCCAGTGAGAATGAAAATCACATAAAAAAGACGGAATTGTATCATTATACGTAGTAAGTTGACCTGATTACACTTTTGCTTGTTAATACGAATCTACTACGTAGGTTCATTTGTGAACAAGTCTTGCTGATAAAGATGGTTTCTAGTAACTGGCCATATAAACCCAAGAGTTCAAATGAGGGCTCAAATGGCACGACAAAACCACCTACCACCACCCAAGCCGTGATACTTGGGCTAGGTAGTATGTTTAATCATTCAACATTACATCAAAATGTTGGATGGGAAAGAGATGTTCATAATCTTCTTATAACCTATACTGCACTAAGGGATATCAAAGAAGGAGAAGAATTATGCATCTCATACGGATCAAGGTTGACATTCAAGGACACTGAGGCAGATGCGCTGAATGAAGTTGAGGACGAGAATGAATTATTAAGTAGAATTGAGTTGATTGATTGACTATTGCTTTCCCATTTTCAATGCGTAATGCTACCTATAATTGAGAACCTTTTCAATGTTCTGTTTGGAGAGACATGACCCTTCTGGGCCTGAATTCTCTCAATCTACTCCAAAAGATGTAAGGACAAACAGGTATCCATAATTTTTAACATTCAAGACCTAGAGCAATTTAAGATTCTCATAGACACAAAAATTAAGAGAAAGCATTTAATATCCAGGTGGAGGTGGAACGGCGCTATAACCATTATTACTTCCTGGTGGTGGACCTGATGGTGGGGGAGGAGCCTAAATTCTCAAGGTTAGTTTCTCTCAAACTATAATTTGACTGCCCCTTCCCGTCGAGAAGGAGAGTCTTGCAAGCCTAACTTCTAAAAGAAGAACTCGGTTAGGAATATATGAAGTGAGGAAATAATATACATACCGATCCACCGGGTGGTGGAGGTGGGGGTGCCTCGTTAGGAGGTGGAGGAGGGCCTGAACCTGGAGCACCTTGTTGTTGCTGTTGATATTGGGCCATGGCTGCCATGTACTGCTGATAATATTGAACATATGCCTCATACCCACCATATTGAGCATAAGGATCAGCACTTGCACCATAGTATTGAGCAGCTTGAGCTCCATAATCTGCAGGGGTAGAAGGACTGGCTGCATTAGGAGTGTTGGGAGCTGGTGATTTGTTGTAGTTATTGTATCCACCACCGCCACCATACGAGTTAGATCTGTCTGGGGCGCGATCACCATAGCCTCGCTCTCCTGAATAACCGGTTTGGCCGCCATAACCACGTTGTTGAGGTGGGCGAGCCTTGAACTCTTCATATTGCTCTCGGACATTCTTGAGAAGATCCTCACAGAGCTCTTTGGCTTTTTGTACCTCATTTGGATCTGGGCCACTAGAAAAAAGTTAATCAAGTGCCCTAGCAAACCTGAACTTACAAACTCACGCGACGTGAAGATACATGTCTTCATCACTTTCACGACCTGTGCCATGTTCCATAAAACCAGAACCACGTCCCTTGATTTGAACACGACATCTAGTTTCCTGTTGAATGTGCTTTACGTAAGCTCCACCGTGGCCAACAACTTGAGCACGAAGGTTGAAGCCTTGAATAGGTTCAAAATCAATAGGAATCTTCTCCTCGGGCCATTTGCGCTAAGTCTTTGTTAGCACCTAAAATTTATGCTTTCTGGAACGAAACTTACTCTGCCAAATTCATCTCTCTCAACTTGCTCAGGCTCGCGTCTACGGAATCGACGTTCGTCAACTAAGTTAGGGAGCTCCTGCTTCATTAGTTCTTCGATCTTTTGAACGGCTTGCTCGAGGCCTCGCTTTGTTTGACTTGTAACGTGGAGATACAATGGGGGATTCTAAGCATATTATTAGCTCGCTTTCCTCAATATTTAAGTTCTTGGGTTGACTTACAGCAGCGGTAGCCATGCTTTTATCCGGGTAATAATTTCCTCGCGTGGTGACATCTTGAAAAGTCAATATTAAAATCTCTAGTACAAATGGTGAGTTGTAGGTATTGCGTACCAGCGCCGGTTTCTTCCTTAATCTAAATGTCACGCAGCGGAGGTCAGCAGATGCCAAAAGGGTGTATGTGTATGGTGCTATTCGCGCTTCAGGTAAGCTTGAAAGTCTCCCCATACAATGATGATTTTACTTTAAAAGGGGGTAGGAGAAAGTATAGAGATGATTCATGGCTAGACCTATGAGAAAGCCTGATGTATCAGTGGAGTATAACACAAGGAGTATTTACCATCTTTTGAGTAGAACCTTTAGTCAGTGTATAACGGTTTCGCAAATCGTTGACTTCGATGTCTTTGATATAATCGCCATCTGCGATATACATCTCACCATTTATATTGCTTGCGCTGTTACCTGCTCCGGCTCCTGGAGATGCTGACTTTCCGACTGGACTTTCGGCTGCGCGAATGGGTGGCACATCGGCATGTTGAACACCTTTCTTGGCTTGGATTTGTGCATTGATTTTTGCAGCAGCGGCAGCTATTATATATTCAATTAGCAAGTGTTCATGTAGCATAGTGCTAGAATGGGTATGTACCTGCTGCTGCTGCTGGATCTGCACCGCCTTTCTTTGCGGATTCTGGAGCCGGGCTACGAGAAGAACGACGACCAAGGGGAGACCTGCTTCGTCTTGCCTCTGCCTTTCTCGCAGGTGGTGATCGCGAACGTCTATCGAACCTTGAGGTCCTCTTCGGCTCAGGTTCCTTTTGATCGAAGCGCGAACGCTTTGCTGTGCGACGTTCAGTATCATCCATGTTGATAATTAGTGATGCTTATAAAGGTTGAAGCAAATATTGCTTGTAGTAATGTGAGATGCGATAATGGGTCTCGAATTGTAAACAGATAACTGTCACAATCGATTGTTACAATTACTAGTACCCAGTAAATTTATGAGGCTGAACTTTATTTCGAGTTTTTGTGCTGGTTGACGGTGGTTGTTCGATGACAAGGATTTATCAGTGCACCGACATTAACCCCAAGGCACTAAAATATCTGGGGTCAATACGACAATAATCGGCATTTGCCGTATAGAAACAAATTCAACCTTTTTGTGCGGTATCGGGGCTTGTTTGGACCTAGACCGTCGACTTCCTCTGAGTCAAATTGTTTAATCCTTCTCAGTTTTTTGAGATAGGATTATAATCATTAATAACCTCTTCAAGAAGTATTGGATAAATTCATTTATTCAATATGGCTTCACGCAAAGCTATTCTCTCCCTTTCTGGAGTGAGGGCAGCGATCCCTAAACGCAGCACTTCTATTACCCCTCGACAAATTCAAAGATATCAATCCTCTTCTACTTCAGCTCTAGAATATAAGGCGCTTCACCGTCGCATCTCCCCTCTTCCTACATCCGATGCTCCTCCAGCCTGGTCAGCTCAAGCAGCGGTTTCCAATATTCTTTACGAAACCCCCGCGCCCTCCGCCACTCCAGCAAAACGCCATGTCCTTAACTGTCTCGTACAAAACGAACCTGGTGTTCTCTCCCGCGTTTCCGGTATTCTCGCAGCTCGTGGCTTTAACATTGACTCCTTGGTCGTTTGCTCTACCGAAGTCGAAGATTTGTCTCGCATGACAATTGTTTTGTCCGGTCAAGACGGCGTTGTTGAGCAAGCTCGTCGCCAATTGGAAGATTTGGTTCCAGTTTGGGCTGTTCTCGATTATACTACTTCGCCGCTCGTACAGAGAGAATTACTTCTTGCGAAAATCAATCTTCTCGGTCCAGAATACTTCGAGGAATTGTTGGCGCATCACAGAGAAATCACTGCAAGTGACCCTGAAGCTTTACAAGGTCAAGATGATTGGGCTACAAAGCGATTGGCAGAATTGAAGGATAGTGACGATTTCCACCCCGTCAAATTGGCTCAAAGTCAAGCTTTGAGACATAAGCATGAGCATTTGAAGTCGATTACATATTTCACGCATCAATTTGGAGGCAAGGTTTTGGATATCAGCACACACAGCTGTATTGTCGAGGTGTAAGTTGATAGACATTTCGATTCCCCTGTGTACATGTACTAATTTTACGTTTTCTAGCTCCGCCAAACCAAGTAGAATTGATTCATTCATGAAGTTAATTGCTCCATTCGGAATTCTCGAGTCTGCACGCACAGGTCTTATGGCTCTTCCTCGATCTCCATTATACGGTCCTAACGAACAGGACAACTTAGTGAAGGATGCTGAAGAAATTGTTGATGCAAGCACTTTACCTCCAGGTTAGATTTGATGATATGTGGTTCAATGGATATGGAGTCGGCGTCACAAATTATCTAAAATAATGGAGGATAAGATTTATTTCTGCATGCAATTCTGTGTATCATTTATACATCAATGAAAATTACAATAAACGACGATGTTTCCAAACGTCAAATCAAAATGCGCCTAGTGACCGCAGTTATTATTACTGCTCCCAATCTATGATGTAACTCATACAATCTTGAGCAAGTCGCTCGTCAAAGTCTAACATGAGCACCGATTCCTGAGCCCAAATACCAGATTGTCTCCGTCCATTGACCAAGCCGAAGACCAATTGTGCCCTTGGCATCTAATTTTAGAGTGCCACCTAATGCTCTCTCTACTGCGTCATATCCCACCCCATCAAAAGACCAGTCGACGGGCAATTTAGGCGATTCGCTTGCACCAGGGGGTACTGCGAAAGGATAGTCGTAAACAATCTTGCCAACTGTTTCGGTTTGATTATAAAATGCTTCAGCATCAATAGATTCAATGTAGATTGTTTCATGTCGTAGAGGTGAGAGTAATGTAAACTGTGCTGTTGATGAGAAGAGATGGAAAGTTGCATCATCAATAAAATGGGGTTTCCCATCATCAGGACCCTTATCGTTCCCAGTCCCAGGCGTCGATAATCGAGGTGTAGGCATCGTGACTGCAAACTTGCTAAGTGCCTTTCCGAGTTTTGGTTGGTATGGAATAGATCCTTCATGAGTTTCGAAAGTAAGAGTCGTATTGAAACCAGAAACATATTGCGAAATTAGTTCCCGACCAATTTTGCGCCCCTTTTCACCACCAAATGTCATGGGATCCCAGGTAGCTTCAACAAGTACATTCGTATTATTCCCTCGAGAGACGCTGATATCGCGCACCGTGGCATCACCGATTATTGAGCCGTTATTCAAGATATGGATATTCACGTAAGGAATTCGAGCTGTGTATTCAGTTGGATTAGTGAAGTTGATTTTCGCTTGGAGATTGATTGATGTCCGGCCTGTGTTGAATATCTTCAAGTCGCCAACCTTGAGGTTGAGTTGGTGGAGATCACCGCCCGTAGAGATCGCTGCAATCCCGTCAGCTTCAGTGCAGTTGCGCTGAAATTAGTAGGCCCCTAACGTTTCAAAGGAACAACTCCTTCCGCGGGCAAATCTTTAATAATGAAATCACCTAGCACAGTAGATATTTCAACTTCAACCAAAGCATCAATCTTAAGACTAATAGCCTTCCCACCCAGATAATAATCAGCCACAAGATCTCCAAATACATCCTCGTCTGTGATTTCTAGAGGCGCATTTTTGATATGTGATTCGATCTTCAAAGAAGCATCGCCTTTATCAGTGACTCGTTTTGATCGAGCTTCCTGCCATTTTTGTAGGTTTAGCACACCTAACTTATCTCCCTTGTAGAATACATCGGCTTTCGCACGAACTTTCGAAACTTCAAGGCTAAAATTCATTTCCTTAGGCAAAGCTGCTAATACCATTATATCCCCAGAAATTCTTGGATTTGACTCGGGTGTTCCAGGCTCCGCAAAAGGTCCAGGTAGGCTGAAATCTGTGTTTGTGAGAGAAAAGTTCTTGATCAATTGATCGAATGTATGACCTGGGAAAGGTACTGGTACTGTAACGCTCGATATTATTTGAGTGATCCAATCGGGAGTCTCTGGAGATGGTGCATTTGAGCCTCGAACAAAAATGGTAGTATCATTGCCGTGAATGTAATCACTGAGGAGCAGATCCAATGGTGAGGAATGTGAATTGGGGCAGGTTTGCAAAAGGCTTTCAGGTAGATCCCGAACGATACCTGCGACGTCAAGTGTAACATCTGAATATGGCTCAATCATGATGTTATCAGTAGAGGCATCAGCGAGTTGAATATGTGGTTCGTCGGCAGCGCAATTCGAAACTAGTATATCGAATCGCATCGGAGGAATACTCAACCTTATTGGGTAGCTATTGACCAAGGATAGCGATACTTCAGCAGCCATTCCACGATGGCCATCTTTGGAGAGAGGGATCTCCTTGAAGTTGAGACGAGTTATGTTATACTTGGGAATGGCTGGAATATCATTGCCTATGGTCAGTTAGCAACTTGATCTTAAAGTGCAAGTTTTACATTGAGAAAGAATCTAGGAAGTGGTGACTGCGCTCGCGGACTAATGTTTGGATACACCTATAAACTATAGATCGTGTGTATATTGCCCGAAATCCAGCCACGAACTTCCTTCAACCGATACTTTTCTCCCCAAAGTACAACGACGCAAAAGAACGATAGAGAGATTGACCTTCAAAAATCATTGACTCGGATATACTCTGAGATCCGAGCGGAAGTAACCCTGACTTCAATGTGACATCCGCCTTGCCTAATACCCGCAACTGTCCCAAACGACCGTCTAACCAGTCATTCGCAACCTGTCTTAATCCGTCGACGCTTCCTGCTTTAAGATCGGTAACAAAGTCGATTGGTGTGACAACACCATTCCGAATATTTACCACCACCTTAGGCACAACAGCGGTTCCAATGAGAAGATTATCATATTCTGGAAGATAGACCTCGAGGTTCGATTCCTGACTTTCAACCTCTTTCGCGATCCATGTACCAAATCTTCCAATATTCCTAACAGCATTGTTTGCGACCCTTGAGGCATCCATCTTAAAATTCACTTGTACGCGAGCTTTCACTCCATTGGCGGTGAAGCTGTCTATCGATAGGTTCGTAGGCTCGATAACAAGAGATTCTTTGGCATATCTTTCCACGATTGCAGGCGCGAAAAATGCACATATCAGAATGACGATACCAGCCAAAAACAACATGGCGACAGCGAAAATCGTTGGCCATCGTAAACCTTCATTGGCAGGCTTGCCAGAGTCTCGATTATGGATAGAACGTAGAGACTCTGCAGCTGGCGATAGAATTCGACCATCCTCATCTTCGGGCTCTTCGCCATCGTATCGAGGAGTATCATCAGAGTGCGCTAATAAGGGTGATGATTCGTGTGAGTCCCCAGGATTGTCTGAATTGTGTGACTTGACTGAGCGTTGAGAATGCTTCGACGATGGTCGTTGCTCTTGGCTGAGCAGGAGTGGAGACCCCGCACTGTCCGACATGATGAAGATAAGGATAATTGATCAAGATGGGTGCTAGTATGTATCACTCGACGCACCGCGCGAGGATGGATCTAATGATATCAACAAAGTGATATTTTGTTTGATATCTTGAAAGATGATGAAAGTAATGATAGAGGTGTCTTGGATATTGAAAGGCTGAGCGGGTGTCGTTAAGTCTTGTATAGGTTCCTGGGGAGTTGTAAGCAGCCGCCACACCGTGCGTTAGCTTAGAACGCCCTATATTAATTGATTGGGCCAACGTAGTAGTATATTTATACATGCATTGTGCCTTCGTACCTGAAAAATTATGAATTGATGCCAACAACCTTGTCAATGTCTCAGCCTCGACTGTACAGGATACAGCATATCTTCATCCTATCTTTATATTTCACCAACAAGCAAGAACACGACACACTCGTCCTACATTGTATGGATAACATAGCTGGACCAGCGTTCTGCCCGATATCCTTATTAGCCATGTCTAGGAGCGAGTTTCTAGAAGATAACCTTATTGTATCAACAAGTGTGTGATCATTATAGGGCATCCTCAATTTCGGGTCAACCCTCTCACATGAAATCTTATAGGATGAAGTACCTGGTGTGGTAGTTACAGTACATGACCAAAATACTGATGCTACGTTCACTACTATGATATCTGATGCAAGTGCAGAGTCCTCAGTATCATACAATAATGAAGATCTACTCGTCCTTGGCGTTGTATTGCAGTTGAAGTCTGATTGTCGTGAGACTACACGGTCTAAGTGTAACACAATTGTTCAATACGGGGATATCCTGAATGACACTCGGTTTCTGGTAGTTTCCAGAGCGCTCCTTCGAGGAGATCAACTAATGAATACCAAATCATGAAAGATGTTCAGAGGCTCCACGGCGTTGTCATGATATTCTCTGCAGTTTTGTTTGCAACTGTCATAGAATAGTCTTGCCTTTTTTGCTGGTCTCATGGAAGATTTTATCTTCAAGTTCTTCAAGTTCTAGAATTGTTTCCTCAGATGACCCCCAAACTATTACTCCTTGAACACTTCCCGATTCCAGCTTTCCATTCACACACATTGAATGACGAATGGTTTAATGTCAACGATAGTCACTACGAAGACTCATGGTTTATAATTTATTGATTTGTGACTCTTCAGAGCACTCAAGTATACTTAAACAGATACAAGCTAACATATGTCTACTTTCTTCGCTCTCCCCGTATAAAAACATACTGCAATTGATCAAATCCACATAGCACCAAAACAAAACTTCAAAGCTTACTTCATTGTGTCTGCTGTCTCCTCCATCACAATAGTGTTTCTCTCACCGATCAACATCTGCCTCGATTTATCACGCTTAAACTTGCAGCAGGCATTAAACCAATTAAGGACTGTCCCAACATTCCGTGGAATCCGTTCACTAGGATCTAAATCTATTTGAGAATCAATTATTTAGGCTGACCAAGTACATTAGAGATATGGAATATACTGCAAATCACAATACTCTCATTCATAATTCCAAGGTCCATATGCGATCTTACGACTCAAGAGGACCCGAGTATCCTGGAAGGGCATTAATTCCAGGGTGGCGTCGACAAGCTCAATTAGAATTCCTTCTCCGAATCATCAAATCTTACAATTTAGAGCTTAAGCGCTACAAATTCAGTGGCGATGCAGAGGTCTTGGATATCGAAAATGATATTTACGAGAATATAAAGTTGTTAGGAAATGATGGATATTTACCTACAGATATTGTCGAGTTGGCGGAACGCCTTCAACGTGATGCTCAGCCGACAAGAGGTGTTTTTCGGCTGTTTCAATTCGCCTATCAGGTAGTTACGGGCTCGGATTTCAACATAAGTTTCTACCACAATAGGATTGACGATAGAATAGCCGCACGAAACCGCATCAACGGGTTAGACAGCAAGGTTTTGAATGAACGTAAGAAAGTCAGATATAATGCTCTCGTCGATATGAAGAATGACTGTCAGCCAGATCGTGGCCAAACCGACAACGCAAACAGCTTGAAAGAACTACTTGATTGGAAAGAGACCTGAAAAATTCTCAGTGCAAGGAACCGCTGCCCTCGGATCCTGCAACAAGTAGAAAAGAAGCCGAAGAACTCCGCAAGCGATTGCAAGCTTACAAACGGGAAGATGCAGAGAAACTCAAAGCGAAATCAGGTACGATCTATGGAAGTGACACGGAATACTGATAACTATATACATAGCGCAAAGTTGTTCGATATTAAGTATCTGATGTTAGGTGATCGTTGGGTATTAATGAAACTCGAGATTGATATATTTTAGATGGCGGATGACTGGGATTCAACTTTTGCGTGACTTTGATAGTCGCGGATAGCACTCAACTTTGAAGACTGATTAGCTCCGTTTTGGCTGGGAGTAGTAGACGGGGGTCTAGACAGTAGAGGCTAGGGACCTAATAGATTAATAGAGAAGGGGTAAAGTACTAAGTGAGACGAGGATAGATAGCTGCCATACATGATTGTCTTGAGCGAAGTCCTTTCACAAGCCAGGGAAACCCAGGATGTCCGGTTCATATCGTGATATATAACAAACAAGATTCAAATTGCACAACGAGTCGTCAAATTCGCCCAAGAAGTCAAAGAAATAATTTGCTAGAAGAACTTACAATTATGCGCATTGTACTAAGTTCGATCATCTTCGTGAACATCGCGTTGTAAGGTCGCTTTAGCGAAGGGGCTGGGATGGATCACGGGGAGTGGGGTAGATTCCAACGCTTTCCGCATCCATTCAATGTAAACATAAAACTGCAATACCTACTGTGACAACATAATGATCTTGACGCCATGTTACCAAGAAGTAGAACAACGTTCAATTTAAGGTCTCTCCTTTCGAACATCACCCCTCGTACAGGATGTACCTACAAATCTCCCTTTCCAACCCCGCCATCGTATCACCGAACAATTTCTTCTTCACCAATTAAATCCCAACCCTTTGCCATCGGGTAACAACTTCATGGACATTCCGGTCGAACATATAGAATAGAAGAAATCTTATTCGAGAGGTTGAAACCCATGCTATGTGTGTATCGAGCAAGGTAATACAGATACTCACCCCTCATTATGTTCCATCATTCAAAGAACCACAAAGCTTATTCATATATTCAGCGCAGAAGGGAAGAAATTCATCATCAAAAACTGTCTCAAGGGAGATTTTGAATATCGACAAAATTTTCAGGCTCCTTTAACTTCATACCCCAATTTACGGACAATTATAGATACCATTCCAGAGCTTGAACTGTTTGTTTATCGTTTTCTCATGGATAATCTTCTTCAGTTTTGTCCGAGAAATTTGTCTGAAGAGACTAGGAAGGGTATTTTGAAAAGTGCTCTGATTGGATTAGCTGAAATGCATGATAGATTCATCATTCATGGAGGTATGGAGATTTTTTATGATGTCCATCGTAAGAGTAATGGCGTGGCGTGAAGATCATCAATTAACATCATAACTCGACAGATATCAAACCTTACAACATCCTCATCGACTATGAATAAACATCCGAAAAGAATCTCCGCATTCAAAGCGTCCGCATCTCCGACCTAGAAGATTCTATTCTTCTCTCTCCCGGAAAAAGAATCATCGGCGGTAAAATCGGCAATCAATTTTGGCGCAGTCTCGGATCTTGGTGTAGAGCAAAGCAGAGCATCTCTTCCGACATCTTTTCTATTGGTATAGTCGCCATGTACATTGTGGATCAGTAGATGGTATTTTTATGATGGTTTGAAAGATGAGGATTTAGTCGATAGCGAGGCGTGGAATCAGATTTTAATGAGGCATGTTTCGTTTCTCTGGGATACAGATGATTATCTGGCACTTCTGGATCATATAGGAGAGGATAATCTGTTTTTTAATCGTGTCATCGATATAGTTAACGAGTTTAAGGGTCCAATGACACCGGTCCGTAAACTATCTTATCTTGATCCCGAATTTAGAGACTTGATTGTGATGATGGCGAGATTGGATCCCGCGAGTAGGCTCAGGGCAAGGGAGGCTCTGGAACATCCGTTCTTTGGTGATGCCAGTCCATATTAGTAGATAGCTGGCGACGAGCTAGGAGTCAGTCTCGGTACAGGGTTCAAGATAAAATCATGAAATTCCGTACGAGGGCGAAACAATACTATATAGGTACTATATGATTGATTAATTTGTAATAGATCTTGCTCAAGAGTTCCATAGTTACCGATCTGGTAGTTTGAAATCTATTATCAAATCCAATGTTAAAGTTTCTAGTCGTCTTGAAGAGTCAAGGTGATAGGTTTGGCCAGTCGAACCAACTCAGCCATCACTACATTTAGCTCAAGATACCTATCATCTAAAGAAGTATCATAACCCAAAGGAGACCTTAACACCATTGCTACTCTCCATCTGCAATTTATGCTGTTCCACAAATCTTTCCTCAGGATCACAATTCACCAAACTCTTAAATCTTTTTGCAAACCTCGCCAAAATATAAACACATTCATTGAGCACCATTCGCTGCGCAGGACAAACTCAATCCCCCTCAGAGAATGGAATATATGCCCGAAGTTGCGCTTTTCCAAGACTTTCCCATCGCTCTGGTCTATACTCATCAGCTTCTGCGCCCCATATATCTTTATCTAGATGCATAGATCTAAATATGTAATTGACTTCGGTTCCACGAATGACTAATATTAGATCTTTTCCATTCGGTCCTCCGCCGGTACGTAAGATGCGATCCTCGCCGCATGATCGTATACTTCTTCCAGAAGGTGCAAGTATCCGTAGACCTTTTAAATATTGAATTAGCAACATCATCAAAGAGGCAATATTCTGATGACTGAACTCACTTTCATCCACAATAGCGTTTGCATATCTCATCTGCTTCAACGAATCATAGATTAGAGGTCCATCATAGTTCGATATTTCATTTTGAAGCCGGTTCCACACTTCAGGGTTTCTTGCCAGGTTGAAGAAGATGTGTCTAACAGCAATAGCAGTTTGATCTCGCGCGGGGAGAAAAATATTCAGCAATTACGAACAAAGATAAATGTGGTCTTGTGCCGTTTTTAATAGCTCGTCCAAGAGAACAAGTCGTCGGTTTGGGCTTGGGGAATTAGTAGAAATAGAAGTTTTTTCTGTCTTTTCTGTCTTTTCTGCTTTTCTATCGCTCTTTCGATTTTTTGGTCGATGAATGTGTAAACCTCGTCACGAGCCTTCCTCCAGGACCTGTCTAGGCTTTGCAGAAGCAAACTTTCCCAAAGCGACCCGCAACCCGATTCCTTGCAAGACTGTGTCAAAAGCTGCGAGGAACTTCTCGGTGTCAATTTGTCCTTTCTCTGACTTTAGGATATTGATAGAATCACCAAAGATCAGTGCCGTGGAGGTATCAAGAAACTATATGTGTCAGCTGGATTGACTAACTTTATATTCTAGGAACATCATACAAGCCGTTTTAACCGAGGTAGCAAGTCCACAGTAGTACCATCATGCGGTATCATAGCAAGCAGAGTATCCATATGCTCTTCTAGAATGTCCAGAATCGGTATTTGTGCCCTTGCAAAGATGGGTTTCGAAGCAAGATGAGCTTGTTTCCATGATGAACCATCTGTATTAAAAATTCCTCGTCCTAAGAAGCATTCTGTAGCATGCAGACTAGAAGGCTCTACTATGAATTTCTTTTGTGACTTAACAAGAATGGTGTGTATGTTTTCTGCATCTATTGTATAGATGGCCTTCTGGCCCCAGCTGTTGACTTCGAAGGCCTTGCCATACTTGTCAAACAAGGATTGGAAGAAGGCAAAGTTGTTTCCATTTGAGATACTCTCCACTATGCCCACGAACAAACCAATGCCCCAAACAGGATCTTTATGTGAGTAGTGACGTGGTCGGGAACAGTCACGCTTCTGTAGAATCTCTTCCTCTCTTCTGCCCTGAACCAGCTTGCTGATAAGATGAAGAGCGATGATAGAAACTACAATGCATGAAAGAGTACTACGGTTGAGTTCCATAATTTGTGTTGAAGATTGGCTCATGATTAGTTGTTGCAATTAAGCAGACAAATCAGTGAGTATTCAACTTTTAGGTCAAAACCGAAATAAAACGAGTCAAGTCTGGAGAGTGAGCTGAGAGAATCAGATGAATTTTTTTTAGCACTCCTAAGAATTAATATAGCTGCGATGTACCTAGATATAGTAGCAGCCCCGTGGAGTCTTGCCTCCCAGTCTCTTTCTCTACTCGCCGTCCTCGGTTAGTCATTACACCAACCCAACTGTTTGGTAAATGAGTCTTTCAGGATTAAATCACTCAAGATTACTGATTATGCATCCTGTGCTTTTCATGAAGAAATGTGAAAAGATTGGTAGGAAAGTATGAATGTGTTGACAAGTTGGTGACGTACTTCATTTGGAAAAGTCCAATGATTGACCTGACTGCACCAACACCCCCCCATCATTGATTACGTTGCAACATTACTGCAACATCTCTGCAAGGGATCTAATTTCAAAAATGGAGTACGTACTACGAAACAATCATCGCGGTCTTTATTTGCATCATATTTTACACTGATATACATATCAAAAAATCTGGCTACCCATTTTCAGGTATACCAATCCTAAATAAATCCGGCATAATGGCACTTAGCTGCCTCTCATCTGGTTGCCATCTTCCTCTTATATCTCTCCACACCTCTGTTGCCCTCGCCTGACTAGAACATGTCGCGAAAGCCTTGAGCACATTCGTTACGATCCAAGTCGACATGTAAATACCTTCTACACCTTGGTCGAGGGCTTTCAAATATGCTTTCCACACACTTTCTAATCTGGCACCCGTCCACTTTGTATATCTAGTGCCACCATGAATACAGAATCCCTTGAAAAGGGAGAGAAAAAGTGCACCATGCAAGGGAACGTTGAAAAGGCCCATTTCTTCTAAAAACTTAGCCGCTTTGTCTAGCTCGCCTTCTGTAACTGCAAAATGATTGACTAGTAACCTATACGTTTGAATATCTGGACAGACGATGGAGCTCTGTTGGGCTTTCGCTCGGCCTTCTGGATCATGCTTGAATTCCAACGCCATTCGTAACAACGCGCGCTTGACTTCTCTGCGATTTTTGAAATGCCTGTGCCATTCCTGTGTGCCCGAACGCTCCGCATGCATGATTTTCATTCGCTCATAGATATTTAGCGCAGCACTGGGCTCATATGAATTGATAAGAGCTGAGATCATTGCATTAAGAACAACGGTATCAACAATTTCTCCAGCGTTGACCAAAGATTGATACGCTGCTCGCGCTCCATCACCGTCGCCTTTTAGACCACAAGCAAATATCATGCTGACATAATGAAATCGGTTGTACTCAAGGCCCCTGGCTATCATTTCTTTGTAAATCATTTCGCCAAGAGTGAATTTGCCGGCTTTGCATGCGACATCATAAAGAACATTGAATGTTGCATAATTGCCCCTGACACCTGCGATGTGCTCCATTTCCCTCCACAGTTTCAGAGCACTTTCGACCTCTACATCGGTGGCTTTGGCAACGTATTTGGAAGCAAAAGAAATGGCACTTGTCCATTCCGAAACACTTAAAGGAATAGCTGTTGATTTCATATCGTCGACGACGGAGAAGTACCTGAGCATAGAGTGCTCGTCCTTCCTTTCTACGATACTCAAGTGGCGAAGTAACATGTGTCTTAAATTGGTTTCTAAATAAGGAATTCGAGGTTCTGGTAGTTCACGGTAGATTTGATATACATCTTCCGCCTCATGGGAGTAGAAATTCTTCAGTGCGAATTCCAGCTGTTTGAGCTTTTCTTTCGTTTCGTCATCGGCCGGCCATGCCTCATGAGTGGGTGGCCATTCATCTTCTTCTTCTTCATCCGAAACTGGTAAATGGGGAGCGTAACCTGGCTGGTGAAGGTCTGGAGATTCCATTACGGGTAATTGATGTGTATACGAAGTTCCATGGTACTGATCCACAAGCTCCATGAGCTCTTGTCGAGTCTGATTTGCCTCATTCGCAATCTTCTTTTCGTCCACGACGGATTGTGTATTATATGTATAATTTCGTCCCCGCGTATTGAGTTTGGTCGACCGGAGATCCTTCGTAGATATGTTAGGTCTGTGAGAAGTGAAAAAAGTTGCCGGTTGTAAAGGCTTTGGGGTGTGTTTGTGGCAATGGCCTGCACTGGCAAGTGAGGAAATAAACCATGCTTCTAGTCCGACTGTACTTGAGATCATTTGTATAGGTTTCCTGAGATGATTTCGTCGGGAAGGCTTCGTGGGAGCCTTTGAAATGTCAATTGGATATAAAAAGGAAAGAGCTTGTCGAGGGGCTGCTAGCTTCGAGATGAGGGTGCTGCTCGTCGAGGAGGAGATACAAGAGGAGGACATGAGCCGGCTGACATTTTGAGTTTTTGTCAACGTCTCTGAAAAGTCATTGGAGCCAGACCAGCCCTCCAGTCCTTATCTGCCGTTGTGGTTGACTCAGGAGCTTGTGGGGGGTTGAGGATTGATAATATGTTGAAAACTTTAGGACTTATCGCCAAAATTTTGGAAATTTTGGCGGAGATTGCCGCCCGGCTTCAAAAACCTATCAATATTTGCGACCCAGAACACCACGACCCCCGCAATATTGTTCATAGATTACTTTGAGACTGTAAGTTTGATATTTTGATTAAGTGAAACAGGTCCTAACATTCCGAAGTTCTGCGAGTATGAGGGGCCTCAATTTAAAGCCATCGCGTGTTTACCAAACGGCATCTGCATTACTCGCATCTGAAAGCATTTCCCAAGCACCACCATGGTATAAGACAATCGGCTCAGTACCCCCTTCGGAAATCCTTACACGGACGCAACCTGTTCAACACCGAGGAAGCAATGGCAGACCTAGAACGAAAAAAGCTAGCAAGCTGTTCAAACCACAAACTATTGTATACGAGGAAGATCGAATAAGACAAGAATTCTTCCGTGATCATCCATGGGAGTTAGCAAGACCCCGAGTTGTGTTGGAGGACGATGGACGTGATGGGCAAAGATGTGATTGGAGTAGGATAGCACAGCCAGGAAGACCTTTGACCGGTGAAAGGTAAAATTGATTCTCAGGATATTGCGGCGTTTGGTTAACATTTCGACAGTGTGGTACAGAGGCAGCTTTGGCTGATACACAACACGCAAATGTCTAATAGTGAGGCTTACGATATAGCACGGAAGGAATTCTATGCGCTCCGTCAGGAAGAGGAGATCGAACGGAGGATCGCGAAAGAAGAGGCAGAATACGTCGGTGCATACTTTCATAAAGGTGCTTTGGAGGTTGGAATGGAGCTGGAAGATAAGAGTTACGAGGACTGGAAGGCATGGGCTACCAAAGAAGTCGAGGCTGCGAACTTACAGCAACAAGGAGCATACACTGGTGTTGGCACCGAAAGTGAGGATGCTGCTCTTTTGGGTGATGCAGAGGCTGTTGAAGAGCCAGCAACAGCTGCCGCATGAAAATGCTCAATCTTACCAGAGGCATGTACAACAGCATTACAAGGGCAAAATTGGCGTTAATGAGCATGAGAATTAATCGGGTGATGTTGGACTATAGTTTTCATGGATTTGTCAAAGATCATTGATAGATGCGGTAGGGCTAGTAGGTCACTGATCTTCCTTTCTGTGGTGATTGTCTAGGCCAGTTGTACTGTTCAGGATTGAGATTCCTCAACTTAGAGGAATAGCATGACACTGATGATATTTTGGCGTTCTGCTAGTGTACCAAGAAACCCCTCCATTCCACCCTTTTCTGACCATTTTCCCCATTTATCTGTTTAGCAAGGTCTTCCCATTGTACGAGAAATCGATCATAAATACCTAGCCATAACAAAACTTTACCACTTAAACTCAATGTCTTTACCCTTGCCCAGCTTTCCACGTAGATCGTTTGCATCTTCCAAATTGGAGCCACTCCCAGAAATTTCAACAGGAAGCTTGCCATGACCACAAGAACAGCAGTAGCAGGACCATTTGTTATGATGATATCTGGATATTGCTGGTGTATTGTACTGGTCATTGAAATTTTGTGTAGTGCCTTGAGACATCCCAGCATACACGAGAAGGACGATATGGGCGCAGTGTAAAGTGGTTGATGTATCTCCCTCGCTCTTGGAACAACTATGAGATCCCAGACCCCGGTGGTAGCATCATATTCGCCAGATTTGGTACACGGCGAAGAAGGTCGAAGCTTCGATTGAATACGCTCCTCGCAATCTTGAGCCTTGGTGGAAGAGAAGTTGTCTCCCGCAGATAGAATATATGTCCGGTGTTTGTATCTTGCCGCATCTGTATCGCGAAGAAGAGATACCATCTCTGCAGTATGACCACCAGAACCAAGGACTACCACCATATGAGAAGGCTCATCTTTACTTTTGACCGGAGGTCGTCGAGAATCTGGAGAGAACAGATAGAGAAGACGAAGCTACAGTGTTTCAAATCAGTGCATCATTCTAGAATATTGGTATTGGACTTGATCTTACAAAGGCAGTGGTGATAATAATCAATGTTGCTGCGGTAATCAGAGACAAGGCTGAAAGGTAGATCATGGTTGAAGCCCATGCGAGGCTGAAGGAGCTAAAAGTAGATGTTTCTGGTTCCTTCAAGGGGAGGACACGAAATAGTCTGGAATGTGTATATGTGAGTGAATGGTGTAGATTGAATATATAATAAGATTACAAATTGAATAACTAAACGAATGGGCTGATTTGATATACGGCTCTCATATCATAAACTAACCATGATATGATGTGAACTTGATCAGATCAATTTTGAATTATCATCATCATCATTCATTATCGTTTACCTATCTAATACGGTAAGGTAAGCAGTATTGTTGTCTCTTTCCCTTCCATCGATCAATACTGCACCGAACCGAATCGGTTATTCCTATTGTGTATAAAGGCCGAAGCTAAAAGTTTCGAGTAATCGTCTAGACTTGAACTTTATAAAATCACGCTCAACAACGCGACGCGATATTTAACCCCCCTTGGGCATAATCTTCAACAATTAACCATGCAACTACGGCTTCACAAATTTCACAACTTTCAAATCATCAAGACAACTCACACTTTCATCAACTCACAAACTACCAATCAAATTCTCACCATCAAAGATGTTTTTCAGCAAACGTTTAGTCTGTTTTTACTGTGGACAAAAGTCAAATCTTGCATGGAATTCTCAAATCTCATATTTTGAATGTGAAACCTGTGAAGCCACCAATTATTTGGATAAGAATGGCAATATTACAGATCCACCGTCGGCAGTCACTGGATCAAATTTGAATTTTCAGGATACCCAAGCAAACATCACTCAATCATCTATATTCTGCGAACGATGCTTGCGGAATCAACAATACCACTACGATGTTATGAGGCAGCTCAATGTCGAGCTTGACCCTAAACATCCAAATTACCAGGCTTCCGAAGAGAAGATCCGTGTTATTAAGAAAGATCTTGACAAGCGTTATCCAATGGTTTGCGGAAATTGCGCACCAAAGGCTCAAGAACAACGAGATAGAGCAGACAAATTCGCAAAATCTGACTGGCTTGGGAGGTTGAACGCTCTCAGCGAACGAATCAGAAGCCAAAAGACGTGGAGGGATACCTTTCAAAATGTCATTTATCAAACCCTCCTTTACCCAACTGTTTCAAAAATCTGGTACCTTGTTGTTATCGGACAGATCCTCGCTCTTGTTCTAGGCCTCTTTAATGTTACAGATATTCTGACCAAGACCTTGAACTTAATCCCCTTTTTAACGGACAACCTAACGCTCAACATCATCTCTTTCTTGGCATCTAAGAGATGCTTTGGATGGAGCATACTTCACAACTTTTTGTCATGCGGCATGAACCCATTCTTCTCACGATGGTATCCAAGAGGAAATCCTAAACGTATCGTTGGTTTCTTCGACTGGTATGGATACCAAGTACTTTTGCAACTGGTCTTGCGAGTCATTTTATGCTCCACCTTTGAAAATGGACTTTTTGCATACCTTTCATCCCACCTAACGACGATAGTCAATATTTGCACCATCTTCTTCAACTCTCTCATTGCATACGGATCACGTTTTTATCTTGGTCCTAAAAAAATTGCGCTCTGGAAATCAACCCCAGGCCCAATATACACACCATCAGCATTCCAGACCTCAGAAAAGTCCGGCAATGCATTGTCAGATGTTCTTGATGAAATCATGGCCTCAACACCAAATGACCATCATCAAACACCTTCACCGCCAACACAACACTCTCAACGAAGCAGCCAGTACAATCAAGAACAGTCATATCAACACGATCGTCAAAGTTACACATCTGGTTTTCGCGAAAATACCTCCGCAAACACCTATGCTCGAAACTATAATCGACGTCAAGAGATTCCAAGACAAACAGATCTTCTTTTGAAAACTACAACCTCTGGCTTGAATCCAGTCGAGTTCAATCATTACCTAGCAACTGGTGAGTTGCCAGACTGGAAACTGCAAGAAAGCGAGGAGATGGATTGGGACCCTACCGTTACTCGTGTAAACCATGAGTTCAATATTCGTCATCGTGCTCTGGACACGACATCGAACTATGAGACCCCCGTACAACCCTTCGGTCAATCACTATCCTCTTCTCAATCCCTCGCTCCGTTTAACGGTCCGTCTCCATTTTATGGCAAACTACCAGCAGCTCCCATTAGTCCAGCTCATCGACTTCGCAATCCACCAAACAGACCAAGACTTGAAGCGCCATCTGCCCAGAGGAAGGAAAATTTCTTCAACAGCATGACCCAAAGGCAAGCCTTTGGCCAGACGAACAACAATCACCATGAGATTCAGTTTGCGAATCCAAAGCTTCATGTCCCAGAACCTAAAGCTTACCAATTGGATGATGGTTTTGAAGAGGCTTTTGGTAAATTTTCTCTCAAGGAAAGTGAGGATATGCCCACTCAAGAAATCGGGAAGATGAGCTTAGGGAAGGCTCTAGGGTTGAGCTTATTGCTCGGTGGATTGGCAGTGGGCGCAGGAGCTTATTATAACTCCAATTCCTCATCTCAAGACGAGGTTTCCTCGTCACTTGAAGCAATGACAATTGAAAACACCTCCACTATGTAGGTGGGGAACTTCCTCCATGGGTTCTCCCATGGGGCACGTAAGGACCGTGAGGTTGTCATTGATTCACTTGACTTGGAACATCTTATCTTGCAGTGGGGACTCGGGGATCGGGATTGGATCGGGATTCTTAATGGACCTGGGTTGGAGTTTTATTGTATAGATTGACTTGGAATTTGGCTTTGGAACTGGCTTGGAAATTAGCATGGTGGCTTGATAACTTGTATTGAAAGACTTCACGGATTATGAATTATGATTAAGATACCCTGTATAGATAGCCAACTTGTTAGAGATAG
Organism: Botrytis porri; assembly: GCF_014898465.1. Lineage (NCBI taxonomy): Eukaryota > Fungi > Ascomycota > Leotiomycetes > Helotiales > Sclerotiniaceae > Botrytis > Botrytis porri. The sequence continues at coordinate 808,762 of NW_024066081.1, read as the reverse complement.
AACAATAACTCGATTAATGCTTTGGATTCGAATGCTGAAAATGTGTATGCAACACCATTGATACTTATGCAGCATTCTTACCTTTGTTCTTCCCAGTTCTAACGTCAACAGACAGTCTGGGTGCCAAATGTGCAGCGGGAGATTGAAGATGCTAATAGCCTCCGGAATCTGCATCTCTTGGTATAATTCGAGCCTGGTCTAAAGTACGTATAAAATGAGGTTTTGCAGATCTTCAACATCAACTTTTCCAACCCAACAAGTGTGTGAACAGAGATGGCGATATCACCAACCTCCCTCTTAGGTGCGATTCCATTGCGGTCATTGTGAGGCCGCTGTTTGTTCTAGATGAGCTAGAACTTTTAAGGGTTCAGCATGTCGGGTTTTTGGTCTTTTGGACATGAGTGTGCAATCTTTAACTCAAAAGACGAAGAGCAGTTTTCATCTACCACAGACTTTAAGTCACTGTTAAACTATCGGTACGGTACATCAATCATCTTCAGATTCACTGAAGATCTTTCGACTTCCGTAGCCACCAATAGGCGTCCGATATACGGATACACAAAGTCGATCAATTTCAACGGTGCCACCTCACTGCTCAAGAAACTCGAGCTTCAACAATATTGCTTCAAAACTTCTCTACATAGAATCAAACGAAACTGTAGAATCAACAGCGCACAGGACAAATTCCTCCCTAAAGAATGGCGTGAGGCCCCAAATAAGAAAAGTCACGAACTTACAGTATGGGGAGAATGGTTAGATTGAGTGGTTAAGACATGAGAATTACCGACCAAAGAATTGGGAACACTTAGCACAGAATTGCTTCTTAACTCAAACCCCAAGCTTTCTTTTAGAAGGAACGATTCAGTTTGACACTTTTCAATTTCCAGACCATCTCGATCGATACGACGATACCGCCGATCCCGATGTTTCAACACAGACAATATTATAGACAATCGACACAGCTTTCTGCAACCCTAAATCTAATGCAAGTAATCAATCCTCCTCGTCCTATTCATCACTAATAATTTATAAGCTTTGATATTTAGCACCATCTTACCTGTTGTATCCTTACAGGAATAAGCTTCACACAGATACAAAGCCTAGAATGTGTCTCAAATCATCCGCGATTTCTAACTGGCACCCGCTGACACCGGGCACTCCGCTATTGTGAATCAGCTCAATATCAAATGCAACCGCCACTTTTCAAATCAATAGGAATTTCCAGCTTGATTCTCGAGAGAAAACTTTATGAAGGTTGGGAGAGGAGGCTTGAGCAGGAAAAAGGAAAGGTAGAACGCGGATGACAGTATTGCAGATGTCTAGAACCTCGTGGAGCCTCCACAAAATATCCGGACTGAGACAAGTCCACTTTTAGAGATGAGTGAGAAGGGTTACTCAGAAAGTTTGACGGTTGTTGCGGAGAATGATACCTACTGCAAGCTTGGTATCATCTCCCCACGCTTTAGGAAAATAGCCACAAAGATGTCCCAGGTGTTCCTATATTTGCGGAAACATGGGAATTGAAGGAAGAGGCTCTGCACTCTCGAATATACCTCATATACTTTTGTAGACGAGAAGAACCATTACATTTCTTTCACCGGTAAGCTCTTCCGCTGCCCGCGAGAATTCTATCGCCAATAAGACCCTTCTCGTCAGTGACGCTACCATTGACAGCAACTCTTTTGTCACCAGAAAGTCTTGTTTTCTCAAATACCGGTTAATATTGAAAAATCAAGTAATGAATATGAAAACCTTTCTAACCACCACTTTGAACAACCAGACTGTAATACTGACAACACGACTCTCAAGTGAAACATTTCGAACATAACGACTGGTTTTGCCGAGTTCAGAGTCAAACAAGAAGTATGAGGGATTAGGTATTCAGCGGACTTAACTTTGGGGCTAAACTCTGAGATTCCACAGGCATTTTCGGGGAAATGGATTTTGAGCACCAAATCAACGAAATGCTAGGCCCCTTCAACCGCGGAACTCGACGTCAAGATTTATATGCATATGCTGCCTTAGGCATTAGTCGGCATTCGAGGAACTGACAGCAGCATTTGCACACTATGCTCGGCTCTTGTCAATATCTTCGAACACATTACCGTTATATTTTTGCACTTTCAAAGAAATGTGGTGCCTTCAAGGAGGGGAACTTGACCCGGAGCAATGATTCGGTTTCGATGAGACTACGGTATCATCTATGTCACACTTTCCATAGAATCGTGGGCTAATGACTTAGTTGAATGCTTAGCGAACGTAGGTTTTGTCGAAGAAGCGCGATTGCTTGTCATGTGTTTGAATGCAGTCATATTAAAGACTATCGGTCGCCATTTTCATCATCTAGTATCAAACATTGCGGAGGCCTACCTTAGTTGAATACAATCCGGCTGTCTCTTCGTCATTTTGGCAGTCTCTTTATGTGCCGGAGAAAGTTGCCTGTTCGGCAAGGGTATGTGGGACAGACAGAGCTAACTACCTAGTAAGGTATCGATGACATGTACTCTCATACCTTGAAATTATAAGGACAAAGCTTCTACTCGTGATCCTATCTCTAACAGAACCACGAGTGCCGTCTTTCTCCTAAGCTGGAGTTGGGAGTAGCTATGCAACTCACATCCCCCCCTCAATCTGACGCATGTAACAAATGCCAAACATTTCTGTGATAAGTCTACGAGGGCGTGTTTGAATTGAGGGCCAGGGTCCGTGCATATGTGTAAATAATGAGGGCCCTCATCAAAAACAAAAACACTCCCTCGTAGACGCTGAATAATGGTCTTTTGAAGAAGCATTTATTAAAGTTCCAATGGTATGAATAATTTTTCCTGATGGGACAGATGGTGATTGGTGTCTTGGCAAAAATTGAGTTTCGTCAAAGCTCTTTGGGGATTTTCTGGAGTCCCCAAGTAGCCCTGAGGGTATCTATCTATCAGCCACACTAAATTTGGAAATGATCTTTCCTGGTGAGTAAGGAATGGGTTTTGGTATGGCAGACCCTCTACATATCGATATTTGCAAGTTTGGAATGCGAGTAAAGGCTTCTCGACATAGAGTAGGATTCAAACAGAGATCATGGTGGCGGGACTCGAGGTGTGTGGGGTGTTTGACGCTGAATGGGGATATTCCGTATGGATGGTCATATTCTGACTGGCAAAAAGCTAGCTGTCGTGGCTGTACTCTGTATACCCCATGGACTTGTCTCTCGTCCCCCGTTACGCTTTTGGGATCAAGCGTCGAGGAGATCATCCAGCGAGTATTTATCGATCTGCAATAATGGATTAGACTTGTTATGGCTCGGTTAGCTGTTTTTCTGGGTAACTGTAGATTGGATACCCTCGAGACCATGTACCTGTTACAGAAAGGACTTGGGTATGTCAAGGGCCTAGATAGTCGGCAAATTTGTCAATTATTCACTCACTAACAGGTGCGATCTGGTAGTCATATACTACTTCCCACCACTTATTACCTAGTAGTTAATAGTAATAAGTCTTCCAGCATTATTACCTGTTATCAAACCACAGGGCACACCACAGGGCAAACCAGAGGGCACACGAGCACACGAGCACACCACTTTCGCAGCAACATATCGGTATCTAACACAAACTTGAGCAAAAGGATCATGTGTGCATGATCTCTACAGCAGACTGTTATTTGGGGGTATCGGCGGTCTCCAGTAAAATGCAATAACCCTGTAGAGACATGCCTTCAAATGCATTGTATCCATAGCTAGTAATGAAGATGCAGGTGCGGATGTAACGGGGAGTTCCAATTTAACTCCTGATTTGCATTTGCCGCTTAATTTCTATGCACAGTGGAGTGGAATAAAAATGCACACTTCACTAACAGCCACGTCAATTAGCTACCTACCTGGTATGTCCTTTGAAGAAAATAAACCACAATTATGTCCTCGTATATATCTATATTTGCTTCTGAATCAATTAATGTGCAGAGCAGGATGTACTTCGTGTGAATATCTTTTATTAGTTGACCTAAATCTTACCTTGCCTGGCTTAAGTTAGACTCATCGGACATTAATAACTTCCTTGGAATTGGCTTACCCAGCTAGACAGACAGACTACGATGCTAGTCACGACTAGGTAGATAAATCACCAAAAATCATCTTTTTTCTCTGGAACGATCAATTTTAGTTGCAATTTACAATTTGAGTTATGAATCTACCAAATCTAGCTCTCGCACAATGCTCATTACTTTAATTCTCCCCAGATTTTAAGGTATTCGGTATTTCCTTCTATTCTTATCAAATCGAACGAACTTGCCTGCCTCCTCCCTCCCTCTTCCATACAAAACCAGATACACATCCACCATACATCCTTTCCTCTTAACCTCACACGACACCACGACTTTCAGCAGAACATCTACCTACCACTCTCCAAACATCCCAAGAGCACCTTAACCGATCCATTCACAGCATGTTCATGAAGAAATTTACTCGTGGTCAATAGCGGCCAAGCTCCAAAGGATAATTTTCACTTGTCAAGAGGATTCCCTTTTTCCAAGTACCAACATACGTCAGAGATCCCTACCTGAAGGATATACTTAGCTCCCTCAAAAAGCAAATATTGTCAAACGACGATCCGTACTCACACCACTTTATAACACTACGACCCTCAATAACATGGCTGATGAATTAGTCGCAAAAATCTCCCGACGTTCGACAAGAATTTTCGCGACAGAACAAGAAGTTATGCAGTCAGGAAACGCAAGTGCCGTAGGCATCACAATGGTCCCTCACGAGGCCAGGTACAGCAGCAGTCAAGATGAGAAAGACAGGGAAAAGGAAAAGGACAAGAAGCATAGAGAGGCTCGAAGCACATCCCACCAAACCCCTCTCAAAAGTGCCGATGTTGGAAAGGATCTTGGTACATTGTTCCCTGCCAAAATCGAAACAATTGCAACACAAGGTAATTGGACTAAACTCATATATATTCATTCTTGTATCTCGGATCATTAGCTAACATGAAGATTGAATAGCAACCAAATCCGTTGACACTACCAAAGCTTTGGCCAAGGAGAAGCAAAAGGATAAAGAGAAGGAGAAGGAGAAGCATGATCTTAACTTTGGTGTCATTGCTCCAAATGCAATTTATCGTAGCAGCTTCCCCCAACAAGAGGACTTTGAGTATCTAGGAACTCTCGGGTTGAAATCTATCGTGTGAGTAATTGCATGACCGAGTTTGATGGCTAGTACTAAGTTCTGAAGCACGCTCGTAAAGAAAGACTTCCCTCCCGAATTTCTCGCATTCATGGAGGCTCATGGCATACGTCATTATGTAATCGAAATGCAAGGAACCAAAAAGGTCGACATTCCCGAGCATATCATGAACCAAATCATGAGAATCTCTCTTGACAAGGAAAATCATCCTTTGTTGATCCATTGCAACCATGGCAAGGTAATCGAGTCTGATCCCTTTTCTGATCGAATTCAAGCTGACCAAAGGTCATAGCATCGCACCGGTTGTGCTGCTGCCATTATTCGTCACGTCTCTGGCTGGAGTGTTGAGTCTATCGTTGAAGAATACAAGGCTTTCGCCGCACCAAAGGCTCGTGATGTCGATATCAAATACATCACTGAGTATCACGTTTCAAGACTCAGTGGTCTCGATCGTAATCAGTCAGTTCAACCAACTGCCCCCAAATCCTTCAAGAAAGCTCGTCCTTTCGCTCTTGCGGTCTTGCTTATCTGGATCTACATGAACTTGATGAGATTTTGGGATCACTAGCTGGATACATGCCAACCAATTCTCTATGGTGTTTGGGTACATTGGGTGGGACTGGTATCTTTTGGGATAGGGCATTAGAAAGACATCGGTTATGCAGTGCGCGTTAAGACCGATGCGATTCGGAGTTTAAAGGGTGGTATTGGATTACGGCCACCGCGCCTCACTTACATACTCAAGTTAGAGTACAGCATTCTTATAATATACTTCCTTGTAATATGTATAAACTTCTAATTCATACCTGACTATACTCTTCATACAAACAACTCTCCAGAAATTCCACGAGAAAGCATAGATTCCAAATCCAATGACCTTGCTGTTGACAATTGACCGCAGAGTGCCATCCCCGCTACTGCCGTTGCTATTTTTCTTTTGATTACCTTTTGAACCCTTTACCCTACATACACAATATGATACAATGCCTTGACCGTTGCTATTCATACACTCAAAGAGTTTTATCCTCATTCTCCCTCTTGCCAAAAGCATATGTGATTCCACCACCCACCAAATTCAAACCTGCAACACCCATTGCAGCACCTCGGACCATACCTCTCGCTCCAAATTTACTTCCAATTCTGGCATACATATTCTTTCCCGATGCTTTCCTTCGGTTTGCTAAGATGAGATAGAGACCAGACCAGGCAGCTGTCAGGCCGGCGGAGTCAATGGCATACCCGGAGAGGTTGAGGTAGGTACTGAAGAGGAAGACGGGGGTGAAGGCTAGGGGAAGAGGTTGGAGAGGGCGAGCATGTAGAGCGGTAGTGAAGGTTGCGAGGAGGACGGGGGGAAGAGGTGAGCCTAGAGTGAGAGATGGGTTAGATTCCTTCTATTCTTGAGGGAACAGGAAATGAATTGGTTATTTGGCAAGCTTTCATGTAAGGGAAAGGGTGTATTCAAATCCGTGGAGGGGTCAATTGAGGGGAATGAAACTCACGGCCCCAATCTTGTGCGTAAGAAATTGTAGTCTTTTTGGCATTTTCAACTGCCTTGTCTTGGTCGGACATCTTCTTTGATTGATAAATTAAGTCGGTATATGAAAAGTATGAAAAGAAAGCTTCAAGTAGATTACAAGATACCGTACTGTGATGTATATTTACATTGATTTGTACATGCGAGCCATCTATACGGGTTCTATGACGATGGTACACAAATAGCTATCACGTGCCTGTATCGTCCCAAAATTCCGGTGTAGAGTACAGTACAGTCCATGCATTAGCGCACGATAGCGAAGAGAAACATTGACAAGCACTTTAGCATCGTGGCCATAACAAACTGCGACACCATCAAGATATAATAATTATTAGCATTTGCGAAGTCTCAAGCTTGATGATAATTGGGACATTGACACGAAAAGACACACTGTTTGATCTGCGATCCTTACAATTCAACAAATAACGGCGCAATGCCGGCTACCACTTCTGGCGCTGATACAAAGGCCAACGGAACCGCAAAATCGCGGGAACACAACCAAGGGAATCAAGACCGCAAATATACAACTGAGCAAAAGGCTGCGGTCATAAGGGTCAGAAGATGTGCGCCCACAGCATTTTACGATATTTTGGGGCTAGAAGAAGTTAAAACGACAGTGACAGAGTCGGAAATTAAAAAGGCCTATAGGAAACTGAGTTTGTTGACTCATCCGGATAAGAATGGGCACGAACACGCAGATGAAGCTTTTAAGATGGTCAGTAGGGCATTCGGGGTTTTGAGCGATAAGGACAAGAAAGCGCAATACGATAGATATGGCGGGGATCCAGATAGTAGATTCGGTGCCGGAGCACCGCAGTCGAATCCCTTCTCAGGATTTTCACAGAGAAGTGCTGGAGGAGGGGCTGCTGCCAGACCTGGTGGGAGATCTATGTGGGAAGAGGAAATCAGTCCGGAAGAGATGTTCACGAGATTTTTTGGAGGAGGAGGTTTTGGTATGATTCCCCAGTCTGGTAAAGTTGATTGGAACTAACAGCTTCTTAGGTGGTGGTGGAATGTTCAATGATCAGCCAGGATTTGTCTTCAACCTGGGTGGTGGACCTGGTATTAGAGTACATCAATTCGGGGGTCCAAGACCAAGGAGGAGGCCGAGAGACCCAAATGCACCGCCAGAAGCACCAGCTTCGTTGACTCAGACCCTTATAAACCTATTACCACTCATACTTCTCTTCGGTCTGCCTATATTGTCGTCACTGTTTTCTGGAGGTGGTTCTAGTGGTCCTTCTATGCGATTCGACAATCCTACGCCGCCGCATACCGTCCACCGAGTCAGCTCAAGAATGAACGTTGACTATTACGTAAACCCTGCTGAGATCAAGGGTTTTAGTGCACATCAGTTCGCACAAATTGACCGAGAAGCGGAGGTTCAATATGTCTCACGATTAAAGGTTGGCTGCGAACAAGAAGTGCAGCAACGAAATCACTTACTTCAGGAAGCACAAGGCTGGTTTAGTAGCGATGTGGATAAGATTCAACGGGCTAGGGACATGCCAATGTCGAGCTGCAAGAAGTTGGAAAGTATGGGTATCAGGAATTAATACTGAATTTGACGTGTACACGTTTATGTAGCGTATTTGCTTTGTAGCAAGGTGTTTGGGCTGGGAACATTATGCAAAAGACTGGATGAATGACTTTATGTGAGGGTCTTTCGTTACAGGTATAATAGAGGACGATTTTCAATATAATACACTGGCCGCAGTCATCTTGGTCAATTTTTGATCACTATCTCGAGACAGCGATATATCACTCTTCACTCGAAACACTCATACGTATATAGAAGGTTTAATTTGCTTTCGAATCCTCTTCTACCTTGTACAATTCCATATTGTTCCTCGGCTCTCTTGTTGTCCATGGAAATGGAATAACATTTCAGCCATATCAGACTAGACTAATATTCCAATTCGTATCGAATCTATGGATGTATCATTTCGGGGTCTCCATACCTACCTAGTAGTAATTTATATACAAGAAAAACATGCAGTTAGGATAAATGTCATTTGTGATTCACGAATAGTCTGGAAAAGATTCTATTGTGAAACTCATAATTGCTTTGCCATTGAATGACAGGTAAAGGCGTGTACGGCATACGACGAAGTACAGTATGAAAAAGTACAGAGGTAGAAGCTTCGAGAGTAACGTAAAATACCCTTGCAAGGGTTCCTCGATTATCAAGCCTGGAGGCTAATCGTAGCACTAACTGATAAAGCCATCCACTCCACAAGGATTACTATCTTTAGCCATAAGAGCATCTTCGATACATCATATACTCATCTTTCCAACACAACATTATCAACATTACAATTTGGTAATATGGCAGATCAACCTCCTCAACCACCCAGTGGGCCAGATGCTCCAGATAAGGAGAAGATGGAGCAGGTAAGAAACCTCTTTTTATATGCTAATATACTTACCAAAGTTCGCCATGGCTAATTTTTGTAACCTTCCCATAGATCCGACGCCGCCGCATGGAGAAGTTAGCTGGTTCCGCATCTTCGAGTTCTGAAAAGATTTCTGGCGCCGGCGCAGAAGCTTCAACATCTCTTCCTACTTCGCAACCACCTGTACCAAAAGATAATGCTTCATCGGCTCAACCAGTTGCTAAATCAGCTATCGATATTAAACCTACGAGCGTCACTCCTACACCAGCTGCTAATCCTTTCGCGAAAGTGGGCGCGCAAGCAAGCTCTACTGAGAAACCATTGTCTGTAAGAACTGATCCTTCTCAAAACGTTCTAGGCAAACGATCCAGAACTGAATCAGACATGCAGACACCTCCTCGCCCAACTCCACCCACTCGCAAAGCTAATCTCGCCGAAGAGTCTTTAGAAGACTACGAAAATCGAATTCTTGCTCATGTCTTTCGAATTACTCTAGATCCCAACCAGCGAACAGATGCCTCGAATCATAAACTAATATTTCTACCTGAATTGAGAAAAGAGCTCGAGGAGGAACATGCGGAGATTAGGCTGTCGGCTGATAAACTTGATGGTGCTCTTATGGAAGCCTGCTCTACCATCCCCCATAGTAAACCTATATTCGAATATCTATTGCCATGTTGGAAACGAATCATAAAAGCTTCAAAGGGGCTGCGGGGTTATGCAGGGCAGAAAGACGCGATTCTCAAGGAAGCTAAACGCTTATGTATGAGCAATTGCATCTTTGCTGCCGAAATGCCGGACATTTTTCAGTTTGTTTTTTGGACCTAGGACGCTTACATCTAGCTAATATTTCCCAGACGAGAGATCAATCTGACTACAGATGTCCTCACCCCTTACTTCTTATTGGAGCCTGGTGAAGATAAAGGCATCTGCCCCGACTTTCTCGAAGAAGCTGTAGCTCGCTTTGCGGAGGATGATATGGCAAAGTCTATGATTGTCAAAGCATTTGTAGGCATGAGTAGTAAACTCTCGAATATGACTATGAATGACGTTTACAAGCCCTACGTTCATGTAAGAGTTATAGAGCCGAAAAATCAGCTTTTGGAACTGATGTTACTCGTAGGCTTTCAAATTACTTACGCAATTCAACCCGATCACCACAGCTATTGCCGAATCCCCGCTATTCCAAATGGCTGTCTCAGCGAATACCATTGAAAAGTACACACTACTTGGTCCTTTCTTCAGGATATCACCTTTACAACAGGAAGTGACCAGGGAATACTTTAATGCGCCCAAGACGATAGATAGACGACATATTGCCACATCTCAAGATGCGTTACGATTGACCTTGCAAACCCATCAAAAAGATTTACTTGATATTATCAACCACTTTGTTCGAGCAAGTCCAATAGCTAAAAGCAAAACCTTGGATTGGTTTGCCTACATTGTAAATCAAAATCACAAGCGTCGGGCACTTCAGGTGGACCCAAAAGAAGTATCTTCTGATGGTTTTATGCATAATGTCACTGTTGTTTTAGATGGTCTTTGCGAGCCATTCATGGATACCACATTCTCGAAGATCTCGAAGATTGATATCGATTATCTACGACGTGCGCCTCGTGTAGATATCAAGGACGAGACCAAACTGAACGCTGATGAGAAGGCTTCCGAAACGTATTATGAGGCAACTGTTGAAGGCACTTCTAATTTCATCTCTGAAGTCTTCTTTCTGACGCTGGCTGCTCATCATTATGGTAGTGAAGCTCTTAATGCCACACATAAGAGTCTGGAGAAGGATATCAAGTATATTCAAAAGCAATTGACTGCCATTGAAGCAGAACGTGTAAAAGTGGCACGGGTAAGTCAAACAATCAAGGTCTGGGTTTCCTTACGTTCACATCACTAATTAAATCCAGGATCCTCGGGCTGTTGTTGTACTTGATATGAGAATCAAGAGAATCAATGAGGTCTTAGAAAATGCGATGTCGAAGAGAATGGCCATTGAAGGTGTTCTGTCTGACAAACCTATGCAAGCAAAATCTTTGATTTTCATGAGATACGTTACTGTCTGGCTTTTGAGAATCGCTACGGAGTCCAATTATACTCCTAGCCAAACCATTAAGTATGATTATAAATCTTCTAGAGATTTCTTTCATGGGTAACTGACACAAATTAGGTTACCATTACCATCGACACCCCCTACCGCTTTTGATTATCTTCCAGAATACGTTTTAGAGGATATCATTACCAATTTTAATTTTATCATTAGGTTAGTCTCTCCATTCTTTCACTCTTGGGAAATGACTAAATTTGTTGTAGATTCATTCCTGATGTTATGATTTCAGCTGTTGGCGATGAGATCATTGCACTCAGTATTACTTTCTTGACAAATTCCGAGTATATCAAGAACCCATACTTGAAAGCAAAACTCGTATCTTTACTTTTTGCTGGTACATGGCCAGTGTATCATCGCACCAAAGGTGTATTGGGTGATGTTTTAATGGGATCGAAATTCGCTAATGACCACTTGCTTCACGCATTACTGAAGTTCTACATTGGTAAGTTTATGATTCAAATGATGTTCTTCAATCGTACTAATTGTTCTTAGAATGTGAATCTACTGGAGCACACACTCAATTTTACGACAAATTTAATATTCGATACGAGATCTTTCAAGTCATCAAATGTGTATGGCCGAATGATATTTACCGACAGCGTTTATCACAAGAGAGCAAGTATGTATAGCCTGATAATATGATGATTTGAAAATGTACTAATATAACTCAGGACTAATACGGACTTTTTCTTGCGATTCGTCAACCTTCTACTGAATGATGCCACTTTTGTTCTTGATGAGGCTCTTACAAAGTTTCCAAAGATTCATGACCTTCAGGTTGAACTCAGAAAAGAGGCAGAACAATCAACAATGACTGCCGAGGAGCGAGAGCAGAAAGAAACTGCATTACGCGAGGCGGAAGGTCAAGCGCAATCCTACATGCAATTGACCAATGAGACTCTCGCTATGATGAAGTTGTTCTCTTCCACCTTGAGTGCCTCCTTCACCATGAAGGAAATTGTTAATCGTGTAGCAGCAATGCTGAATTATACACTTGATACCATCACTGGGAGTAAATCAACCAACTTGAAGGTTGAGAACCTGGAAAAGTACCAATTCAGACCAAGAGCTTTCCTTAGCGATTTCGTGGAAATCTATATTAATCTCGGAGTTCATGAACCATTTGTGGAAGCTGTGGCTAGAGATGGTCGCTCATACAAACCAGAGAATTTTGATAGCGCTTCTCGAATTTTGACACGTTACGGACTCAAATCAGCGGAAGATCTCAACGCCTGGGAACGTCTCAAGACTCGATTTAAGATTGCCAAAGAGATTGAGGATCAAGATGAACAAGATTTGGGAGAAATACCGGATGAATTCTTGGATCCAATTTCAGCAGATCTCATGGAAGATCCAGTTATGCTACCTACTAGCAAAGAGGTTGTTGATAGGGGCACGATCAGTGCTTTATTATTGGGTGATCAAAGAGATCCATATAATCGGGATCCGTTGAAAATTGAGGATGTGATTCCAGTTCCGGAATTGGCAGAAAAGATCAGGCTCTGGAAAGAAGAGATCAAGGACAGAAAAAGAGCCGAGCGAGCTGCTGCCGCTGCGGCGGATGCAGCTCCTCAAGATCCGATGGATCTCTCAGCATAGTGCCACTGCATCTTTGTCAATATAATGTAAAGCGATGGGAAAAGGAGAACTGCAATACACAATGGGCATAAATTGGGGTTATATTTTCTATTGTAATTCTGCCCATCTGGGAAGGCGTATTGAGTTTGGGAAAGGATCTTGGAGAGGAAATCCATACAAAGAATGAGGCAAAGATTAAGGAAGGAATAAATAAATGATTGCGTTGTTAACCGATTATTATGGTTATAAATGCGAAGAAATGATTGAATTGGGGATGGTCCTAAAGCGGAGTTTGCACTCATGAATGTATAGAGGATGAATCTTACTACCTAGTTCGTATAGAATGTGGGTCAGCGAATGAAATACAGCATTTACGTAGGAATAGAATGAACACACTTTCGAGATATGAGATGTTAGATGCATGATATAGGATATAAGACAGTGGCGTGAGTGAAGCTGAGCTGGGGTATTGGTTCCATGTGAAGTAAAGTTTACCTAATTGGTGTAGTAGAGCTGTGATAGGGTACATGAGGTAGAAACTAACGTTGGGGCTTATGATAATTAGAAATTTTTTGGTTTAATACCGTAATATGAATAAGTGAAATGTTGAATGCTGAATGCTCAATGTAAGTTTGAAGAATTTGCAGGAGTAACCCCTTTTTAGCTCGCGTATTCTTTTTGGGGATTAGGTGTGTGGGGTTCGGGGTAGGAATTCTTCTTCTTTTCTTTTTGTGTTTTGGTGGGGATTCATGGGGAGGGATGGGGATGGGGAGAGATTGATGGAGAGATGGAGATACGTTGGGGATAAGTTCGGGATATTGATGAAGTTGAGAGGATTTATTTGAGTTCGGTATGAGTTGAGTATGAGTTTCGTTTGGATGTGTTTAGTTTGAATTTGTCATTCGGAGAGAGTAGCTGGTGAGGAGAGGAGAAAAGGTTAGTGAGGAGGGACGACTGGTGAGGAGAGAAGAGGAGAAGATTGATGGGAGAACAACTTTGACAAGATAGGTTTTTATTTGAGAGGAGTTCTTTTTTATATCTGATTTGGAAAATTACTCTCATGCCCCTTGAACATTATTTAATTACATTCATATTCTAAAAATCATATTTGTTTTATTTTTATTCTTATATCCTTTGGATTCTATGTAAATTCTCGAATAGAATCTGTCTTGAGTGTATAGATTTTGGCCTGTATTAACGTGAAATATATTTTATATATATGAAATTAGAAGGAGAAGGAGTGGTTAAAATTGTATGAACCAGGGTTGAATGAATGACCTTGAGTCATTCATAGCCTATATCAAAGGAGCTAGTCTCCCAGCAAGGTCTATTTAAAGCCTGCTTCTTCCTTTGATTAGCTAGCTCTTTAGACAGAATACAAATTGACATTCAGAGCCTACAATATGAATTCTACGTCATCCGTATCCTTCTCAAACCAATAAGAATCCTATCCTCTTTTTATAGAATTTACTCTCAAGTGGTTAGGATCTACTCTCCTGCTATAAAATCTATTCCTTCTTTGTTATAGAATCTAGTCTATAATGATTAGAATCTACTCTGCTACTGTACAGTCCATTCTTTCTTTTCATTAGAGAATTTAGTTTAAAATGGTTGAATATGACCAAAATAAATATAATCTATTACGAGTAAGATATAAGGGGTATAAAAGTAAATTACCTCTCAATTTTAGAATATTAGAGTAATAAAATCACTTTGAAGGTTATAAGAGTAATTTACCGTTATTTTTATTACTATATATCTAATGATTCTTCTCGAGGAAGATAAATCCAACGCGTGTAAATGTGATGATAAAGGCTGTTCAGAATGGCTAAGCGATAAAAGTAAAAAGGAATTACAAAAGAAAGGAAAGGAAATCCAATACTATATACCTTCCAAAATAGTCATGAGGAAATGAGAAAAGAAAGAGAGAGGAAGAAATTAGAAGATATTATAGGTGAAAAAAAATTAAAAAAATTCAACGTTACATCATGAATAGTTCCTGATTAATCTAAGATGTACAAGAGAGTATAAGGAATGAAAGAAAGGAAAATAAATACAATGCAAACGAGTAGTCTAACCTGGGTATCCAATATTGAAATGGAGAAGTGATCTCTTGATGTCGTATCTGGGGAGAATCGAGGTGTACGGCGAATATGGGAATAGTTAAGAGAGGTTTGATGAGTTATGAAGACTGTGCTGAGGTTCATGAAGTAGTGGTACGCATATTTCTACCATGCAGTCTGACAGACAGTTAGACGGGGTAGACGAGAGGAGAAACAAGCGAGGAGCTTAGCGCTGAGGCGAAGGATGCGGAGCTCTAGGTGCCGGTGGTGACTGCGACGATCTACCCCAACTCGGTGAACGTTTCCTCCTATTTTCCGCAGCCATAGTACGATCCTGCTCATCCAAAATGTCCATTTGGATATTAACCTCGTGGAATCGAAGGCGAAGATTAGCGTGTCTCTGCTTCAATGCTATGGTTGCGTCGCAGTTGGGATCCATGCCAGCTTCGAAATTTGCAGCGATCAATGCTTCGATAAGGTCCATGCGATCTCTGATTCGGAGCTTCTCGGCATCGCATTCGTCGGCGTTCATCTCAGAGATGGGGATCTCAGAGGCTGCATCGTAGACTGGGTCGGAGAAGCCGTCGAAACTGGGCATTTTGGATGGTGGGTTGAGTGTCTGGGGATCGGGGTTTCTAGGTGGATGATGGGCGTTTGAGAATGAGGTTTGGATAGAATTGAAAGTTTCGAAATGTTTGGAGCCGATTATTCGGGGTAGACGTTTAGATTGAGATATTCAAGGAGAAGATCGCAGGAATTTTCAAAGTAAGCTTTGAAGTGAGAGATTCCGGTTAGTGTTGATTCAGTTGGACTTATAGAACTAGATGATCGATATCGATACTTATCAAGAAAAGATCTCTCCGAAGGGGGTATCAGAAACTATTTATGCTCTTTTAGACATAGTCATCCTCCCTCGATGACTACCATATCTATCGCATATTCTGGAGTCATAATAGTATAGATATATGAGTGGAAATATATCTCGTTGAAAAAATAGGTTTCTATGTGGTATATGGGGATTTTTGACGGATTTGAAGGGTGCCATGTGGTAAAAGGGGTAGCTCGCGTGGAGAACTCGTGGGGAACTCGTGGGTGTGGGGTATATGAAGGGGTAGGGCTATGATTCTTCGGAGGTGACGGGCTTTTGTTAGAGTTATTTTGGGAAGCGGGTATTGAGATTGGGTCATATAAGTAGATGGAGTCATAAGTATGAGAATTGAAGGTGTGATGTTTGTGTTTTGATGTTATTTTCTACTGAGAGAAAATGTTATGGAATCATGAGGATACATTCAGCAAGGTAGTGCTCAAATTGTGAATGTATCATGCTGTGAAGTTGATTCACCGGTGAGAGCCGATTTGATACTCTGAATGTTCTTCATGTTAACCATTCCCAATTTCAATACTATGGAAAAGATTATTCACAGTGTAGCTGCAAGAGTCAAAGATACATCCAATACTCTATAAAGATGTCTCTATCCCTCAATCTCCATCCCCAAGTCCTACAGCAATACAAATCTACAACCAGAAATACAAAATCCAATCACCTAACCAACCAAAGCACCTCCACCGCAACAAAACAAAACAAGATGATCCCCTTTTCCCGTCCCCCCACCACCCACATCCCATCCACCTCTCTCCCCCACACAGTCCAACCCTTCCCCATCTTCCAGCGCTTCTGCGACTCCAACATCTACAGCAGCAAGCAACTCCGCACTCTCTGGACCAGCGCTCAACAATCCCAAAACATGAATGAAATGAACCGTGTGGCGGTATGGATCCAACATCATTATACCATTCTCAATCAATACCGAGTTCGGATTTTAGAATATACGATTAGAGAACATGGTGTAGATGAGGGAGTGAGAAATCAGTTGAGAAGAAATCTTTGGGAGGAATATGAGAGGATGGGGACGACGATGGTGGAGGCTGAGAGGTTTTTGAGAAGGTGCGGGAGGTTTGGTACGGTTTAGTTTTGGGGGTTGAGGATCGAGGGTGTGGAATGGGGGATAGGAAGGGTGGTTTTGGAGAGATATAGATACAGAGAATCAATAGACTTGGTTAGTAGTGAAGCACACATGTTGTGTTGAGCATCTCTACAAACATAGGCATAGGGAATAATAACATCAAGATATCAATATTACCCACACTATCTTCACACTTGTGATCACCAATATCATATATTAAGATTATAGACTCGAACTCAATAAGTCTAGCTTCAGTGATAACTTCTTGGAGTATATAACGATAGTAAAGTGTTCATATCTAAGCTATAATCTACACCAGCAATCCTGAGCAAGATATCATTGGTCCAGTGCTTTAAGCGAGCGAATCAAATTCTCCCGCCGTCACTACAGCATTAGAGTCAAAGGCAACAGAGTCAATCTTATATGAGAAATCGGGTAACTCGTCCTTTTCTCTTTTGTTCTCTGTACACCCCGATCCTTTATCGGCTTTCCGAAATTCCATGAAGAAAAGTACATTATAATGTATTCTCCTCCAAGAAAATCCACAATTGTGAGCTCACTCAAGTTTTCAAAGAAGGATCAACGTTATAGAGAAAGGCTATGTCTTTGCGCTGAGATCCTATAGTAACTATACTCTATTCGCAGTATCTTTATTTATCTTCTCGCTAGAAGTATATTTCGGCCCTTGGACACAAATTGTTGGAATCATTCAAAACAAAAGCGGTGGGAATACTATAACTCAAGTAATCACTCCAAGGGGGCTAAGTTATCACTCACCCACTCACGAAAAAGCATGGAAATGAGCATACAGTGAACGAGATAGATAAAGATACTTACAATCTACGATTAAAATCTCTCGTGACAGCTATTCAGCATAGCAAGCCGTCAAGGCCCCATCAAAAGTAATGTAATCTTATATAAAACGACGGAGAAGCAACGATATCCATGTCGAGGAATCTTAGTCACTCTAATATATAACATTATTGATAACTCAAAAGTCCAAGAAAAATGAGAATAAAAAGATCCTTTTTCTATGTTTAACAAAAGATGTGTATCACCAATTCACTAGCATGATTCGAGTCTATTTATATCCTAAGCTATTACAACAGAGTCATCTGAGCAATACCTATATATCGAGTCACATCAAGAGCTTCCAAGTCATGAACACAATAATCTTTCCCCAAATTCCTAACAGCCACGCATAAAGAAACACGCATTTTCCTTGGAAGATTCGACACCACATTCTCAGTTCGTCGAATTCCATATCATTATCATATGAATAAATCCTCTATATAAAATGCTCTGGCGACCTCACAGACGTCCAAATCCAGTACCGTGAACATCATTAAAAAAATCACATGTATATCAAACAAGCCGATATGAAACAATGACCTCCTTAGACTGGAAGAAGTATGTTGAATATAAAAATCTCGCTCGCAAGTTGCTATTGATTTTTCTCCACCATGAACACTATACCCATACCACCCCCAAAACCCCCACAAACCCAAAAATAGACCAAACCAACTAATACCCAAACCCACTCCAAAAAACCTCCCTTCAAAAATCCATTCTAGTCCTAAAGAAAGTAAACCCCACCTCGCAAACCTTCACTAATAACGCAATCCTCAAACTATCACATCCATCCATCGGTCCCCCCTTCCGCAATCTCCCTCCTAATCATCAGCAACATGATTCAACTTCTCCTCAACGTCCGATATCTCTTTCTCCAACTTCTCCAATTTCCTCTCCAATTTCTTCCCCCGATCATCCTTCACCTTCTTAGCAAACGCCACTGCCCTTTCTCTCGCTCTCTTCCTACTCTCTTCCTCCCTACCACTCAATTCTGCTTTCGCCATTTTCTGATGAGTTTTTTTCGCCACGTACCTCGTCTCTTCTTCTGTAAACTTCTTTTGATATCGTGCCTCTTCCTCCGCTTTTCTTGCTTGTTTATCAGCTATCTTCCGTTGCATATCTCGATCTCTTGCCGCTTTCTCTCTCTTTTTCCTTGTTTCGAATGCGTTCTTTTCCTCTTCAATTCGCTCCTCTTCCTTCCTCTCTTTTTCTAATTTTGCCAACCTCTCCCTTTCCTTAAAAGCCGCTGCCGCTCTAATACTCTGCTCTTTTCTCTTCTTTTCCTGTAAAATCCTTCTCTGCTTCTCCTCTTCAGCCTTTTCCCTCTTCTTTGCCTCCTTCTCACTTCTGATTCTTTCCTTCTCAGCTTTTTGCTGCATCAAAAATTGGTTCCTTTCCAATTCCTCTCTCTTCCCATTCTCCCTTCTCTCAGCGACCTTCCTAGTCATCTCCATTCCTTCCTCCTGCCGCGTCTTCCGAGCATTTGCCTCTTCTTCCAATTCTTTCAACGTGTCATCTACCCCATCAAACCTAAGCTTCAACGAAGGATTCCTACATGCATCTGGAGAGGCAACCATATCTAATCCCCGCCTGTAGTTTGCAATCCTCGATAGCATATCATCAGGATCAATTTCTCCATCACCCCATTCTTGACGTGTATGTGCTAAATTGTCTTCCAGATGTTGCATATGTGAACTTATCCTCTCAAACACGTCATGCGGCAGATGGTGAGTAGATGTACGAGGGCCAGTAGAGCGATGTTCTTCCCTAATTTTGCTGCCACCGTCGGATAATCTAGCGCCATGCGAATCCGACTCGACATCAATTGGCCCAAGATGAATTGATTCAGGCCTAGATCTTGACGAAATAAAGGATGCAGAACTAGGTGGGCGAGGCGCGACTGCATGGTGGACCGAGACAGGTCTCCTACTAGCTCGACTACCAGCTCGACTACCAGCTGCAGATCTTATCGACATGACTATATTTTATAAACAGGTAATATTGTTGAATGCAAGTGTAAAGGAATCCGAGATTACCGACTGTAGGACTGAGATTCGAAGTTTCGCGGAATAGGGGTAGAATTTTTCTCTTCTGAAAACAACAAATAATGGAATAGAGGTGACAGGACAGGATGCGATACGATGTGCCGCGATGCAGTTCAAATCGACGTGAAATAAAGCCCAGGGATGTGAGGCCAAGCAAAGCAATGGAAAGCGTAGAGAGTATGAGAAAAAGAATGCAAGAGGTGCAAAGCAAGCCAGTCCAACGTTTCCGCAAGCTAAGTTTGATTCTAAAAACTATTTTATATGGTCATCAACATCAACATTAATATCAAATCGCGAAAGTGTCAATGTGTGTACTAAAGCAAAGAAACACACAACAAGAGAAGTGCACACTCCGCACTAAATATTCACTCTCCACCTCCACTCACACCTACCAACTCATATAATAATAATGCGGCATAATCATTAATACCAGTGACTTGACCATGATTTCTAACCATCCTCATCCTAGCTCAACGAGTCACATCACAAACGGTGAGCGAGCGAATGAGTGAGTCTTGACAAGATCAATTACTCACGCAGGGTTGTAATTTCGATTTGTAGATCAGGTGGAAAGATATGAACTGATACTGTATGACTGAAAAACAAAAAAGCTCTAGGGTGATATAAACCACATAACATAAGAACAATGTTTATAAAAAGAATCCCCCGACTTTTATACGATATTTAAAAGGTATCCAAAATCGACCTCAAACGACACCTGATGAGTTATTAGGACAACTAACATTCCAAAACTTTTTGGACATGATATGAAATAATAGTGCAACCAGAAAAGACAATCATTTCTGATCCTACACTTATGAGAGTAACGCCTACTGACCTACCCCATCAACCCAACATCACAATGCACGCTACATCTTCCTCAGATACCCAAATACCAACACAAACTTCGAAGATCCATCTTTCCATCATCCATCTATCTACACCACAGCCTCCAGTAGCTTAGTATCGCGATAGATAGATAAATAAATAAAATCCCACGCCAGCCAGCCAGCCAGACAGAAAGACAGACAGACAGAACCAAGCTCAAAACTCAAATCCAAGAGAAACAATAGAATCTCACTAGAGACGATCAAGGAATGACTCAATTGTTGTATTGAATTATGGAACAACCAAAAAACAGTCTACTCCCATATGGATTTTTACGTCCTCACTTTCGATTAATAGTCCTCTTCCTCAGGATTATTAGATCGTAATCTTCAGAACACATAGACCAATCCTCCCGTTCTTGCTTCCACGTTTATGAACTTTCTTTTGGCATCTTCCTATTGAAGCCATGCATTTTTTCCACTCGGGATATATCATACTCACTTCTGGACAAGAATATCGGGAAAAAACAAAAGCAAAACAAAACATACCTAATGTCAACGTATACACTTCAGTCGCAAATAAACCATATAGATTGCATCATAATCAGCATACCCGGAAGAAATCTTGTTTATTTTGAATCCTCTCTATGTAAAATTGACTTTTATTCAATTCAGTCATTGTCGTGCCATAATTGCAAACCCATGCTCCATATGCTATGCTATGCTATGCCATACTATGCTGTCCGATTTCTTACAAAAAATATAAAATCAAGTGCTCCGGATTGATCTCTCCATATTTTAGAAAGACTTGGGTATCATTTTTGACTAAAAAAGAAGAGTTGTTGCAATGATGACGAAAGCAGTCATCAAAGAAGAGTATTTATTAATCTGGTTCCCACTCGAAGTTTGAGTGGCAGTAGCAGTCACAGATGATGACGCCGACACAGTTGTCCCAGGAGACTGAGCGCTAGGTGAGGCTGATGCTCCCGGGAGTAAAGGATTCAAGGTTCCTGTTTGAACAGCAGAAACTAGGGAGTGTGTGTTAGATAAAAATTCAGAAGCAGAAGTGGTAACTGTGGATCCAGAGCCAGAAAGAACGACGCTGGTAGAATCGACAATGGAAGTGCTAGTTCTATCTACGGGTTCTTGTGCAGTAGGGGTAGGAGTAAGAGTAGAGGTAAGCCCACCAGAAGAAGACGTCGATGTTGCCGAGGATGTAACAGCTTTCTTCTGCGCCAAACCTATAATTATTAGTACATGTAGCAGAAATTGAGGCGTAAAATAAACTTACCAACACGATCTTGATCAACGTCAAACAAGGCATACACGTTCTTAAAGAAGGTATCGCCAATTAACCACGAGTTTGTGTCAACCACAGCCACAGCATAGACATTACTTGTACACACCCCATCCACCGAAGGCCCTACCCAATCTACAGAAGAAACATCATAGGAAACTCCAGAGAAGGTAAAGGAGATAGATGTGGTGGTAGAACAAGGTACTGTCCATGTGTTATTGTCTGTGGTAACAGCATCGGGTACAAGTGCATGAAATGCTATCACATCTGTTGGTTGCCCAAAAATATAAGATGTTCCACTATCGAGGTAGCCCAGTCTCCCGGTAGTACTAAGTTGAGTATTGCCAACTCCCACCTTATCAAGAGGAAGTGCCCAATGATTTGGACCGTTTTTTGCGACACTTGTATAACTTAGATCACCACTATACCGTGAAGTATC
Organism: Botrytis porri; assembly: GCF_014898465.1. NCBI lineage: Eukaryota > Fungi > Ascomycota > Leotiomycetes > Helotiales > Sclerotiniaceae > Botrytis > Botrytis porri. The sequence continues at coordinate 786,478 of NW_024066081.1, read as the reverse complement.
TGGAGCACCGAAGTTAATTTCTCCAGTATTCGTACCATCCGAGGCACGGTTCAAGTCCATTCCAAATACATTGGCCTTGAGAGACTTCGAGCTAACAACGGTCTGTAAGAAATTGGGAACCGGACCAGTCTGTTGGGATAGCCCTAGAATGCCGGAGAACGGGAAAGAGTTGAACTGATCACTAGTTTTATTGGCAATACCTAGAGTCAAAGGAAGACTCATGCCAGCAAAATTGATCGTGTCGGTAGCATATGTTCCAGTAACATGACCGGATCCGTACGCAATATCCAAATCCATATTGACCGCTTTGTAAGTCGAAGAATCTGCTGCACCGAAGGAAGCACGAGTCTTGCATGCACTAGAGGTGCAATCGGGACCCATAACCCAACTTGTTCCCGCTCCTGTATCGAGCAACATCAACAGAGGATCATTCTTGCTCCCTAGTTCCACCTGAGCAAAATAAGAGAAATCAGTTCCGGTCTGCAGAATTCCTGCGCTGTTCGTCTGTGAAGGAGTTGCTGCAGTTTGAATCGATAATGATGTGTCGTCATATTTCACAAGATTGGATCCACGCTCTTCGACTTTAGTAGCTTTAAGTCCCGTTCCAGGGTTATATTTGCGAATAAGTCGATCTGTTAGCTCGCGAATCTGAACATCTCTGGGTTTATTGGTCTTATAATAATGAGTTAGCAAAAGCAAATCAAATCGAACCATCTTCAACTTACAGATGGGAGCGTTTGGAAAAGCTTGAGTACAACATTGTTCTCACGACTTTTCCCGCTTCTCTCGGATGTATCTGGGAGAGACTTGTATGATTGGCGCCTCCATTCTGGGACAAAAGGGTAAAATGCTATGGAAAATTGGAAGAGAGCAAATAATGCGAGCAAGACGAAATTGAAGGACCACATGATTGGTAAGAGAATAAAGTATCTTCAGGAAGTGGGGGTCTCAAAGTCAGCCAAGGGCCAAACACACAAGTCGAACTCTCAAGTGATGAATGTCGAATGTAATGCAGAACTTTGAGGAATTAGGTATGTTGTGAAGGTCAATTTCCAACGAGGTATGGCATGTAATCAATTGAGCGTGGTAGATCCGAATGTCTGGAGATCTAGACCGTGAATATTTGGTGAAGAAGAAAAGAGTGTCCTCGAGGGAGAGTTCGAACCAGGTATTGTCTCTTTGGTACGATCAAATGATTTGGATCGTATCATTCACTGACAGGTAAATTTGAGGTGAGCCTGACTGGGAGTACCGGACCCTCTGGATTCTTGTTTGATATTAGATATTATGATTGTCGTGTGATAGTAGATGTGGAAAATTAAAAAACGCCAAGCTGGTCAAAGACAGTGAAGCCGTCAACTGTGCTTGTTACGATTTGAATATGTACGAGAGTGTAGAAGAAGAAAATGAGACCAAAGTCGTGAATGCCAATTGTGAGATTCGTATGGCAGTTTGAAGATAAGAAAAAAGATGTCCCCTCCAAAGAAGTTTGAATATGATCCAATCTTATGAAACACAAAAAGGAAAGCCCGGAGTTGTGAAGATGTGGTGAGATAAGGAAGAGGGAGATGTAGATGTAGATGTAGATGTACGGTAGTAGAGAGGTAGGGGAGGGGAGGAGAGGAGAGGAGAGAGTTTAAAAAGAAAGTATGAAAGTATGGAGGTAGGAAAGAAGAGGTTGCATTGCTTGGGCTTGGCTTGCTTGATTTGCTCTTTTGATTTGCTCTTGACCACTAGGGATCTAGGAGATCAGGAAATCAGGAAATCAGAATAATCAGGAAATCAGGAAATCAGAAAACCTCTAAATCTAACTAGGAATTGAAGAATTGAAGAATTGAGGAATTGAGGAATTGCATATTTCAACGTGGAGGGAGCTCTTGCCTTGCTACTCTCACTAGCGTCTGTTCCTCGTGGGAAACTGTAGGCTAAAGTCCCATTAGGTCAAGCTTACTTATCCAATTGGCGATCATTAATCTCTGCTGCTCCAATTAGTTCCAGCTTTTAACTGATTCAAGACCCTTTCCTGTGCTATTCCCCCTCCCTATGCACTCTTTTGGACACTTTTTAATACGATGTATTTCTTTCAATCAGGGGTCAAAGATCTACTTGCTCAAGACTCAAGAGACTGAGATACTGAGAGGCTAACGATATACTTTATTGTGAGTGGTTGCCAACCGCATCGGTGGCCTTCAAAACTGCATTGACAGTCTAGGGCCTCTCGGCTGAATCAATCCACTTCAACCCACCGAGCCACCCTAGACAGATATCATCCCATGTTGTTGATATTCAGACCTAAGTATGTATGATATCGTCATCATCAGCAAGCACTCCTCTTCTAATGAGGGGGAAAGAGAAGTAACTGGCTAAGAATGACTCTTGGATGTTACGCTTGGAGAAAGAATGAAGTGGTCAAATCGATTGAGTGGGATAGGAGGTCGATGCGATAAGAATTCGCATTCTAGACAGAGTTGACTGTTTACCAATGTACACACCTACCTCCCTGTCTACCTAGGTATTGGCGCCTTTTGCGTTTACGTGTTGCTAAATACAGCCAAAACCACTTCTACCACCACCAGGTATCTTGGTTAGTCATTTCAATGCAACTCTATAGCCAATTTTTGGATACTAATACATAAAAGTCAATTCTATCAAGCCAATCATAATTTCCTGAATAATGGGATTTTTCTAAATTACGACGACTTCTCTGTCTGTGCTGAACGCCACATTCACTATCTTAGAGAACCTTGGAAGACCCATGGACAACTTGAGATGCCACTCGAGATTCGAGACTGTTCTAACTTTTTAATTGGTGATATACCTTTTCCAATTAACGAACCGTCTGAACTCTGAAACATAGACTCTGATCTCTCACGAGTCACTACGAGACTACTTCAATTGTAATCATGACCCTCTCTCGAGCCTCTACGGGCCTTACCGTGAGCGAAGAAGACGTTCCCTTCTTGGCCGCCCAATTGTCTTGTCTCCTTGTCATTTCAATATTTCTTTTTCGTATGTTGGCAAGAACCAACCGAATTAGATATCGCTTCTGCAAAAGCCATGTTCGTGTTGCACCCGTGGCGCAAATCAGTCCGTTCGTGTCTTGGTGGCGCTATGAATTCCCCAGAAATGTTTCAATGCAGGGGCCCCCTATTCTGAAAAATTTGATGAATATGTTAACGGTCTCAATTGTTGGGAAATTCTCGACGTCTTCCAAAATGGGTGCTTTGGTGTTAAGTTGTTTCTAACAAAACAACAATCACAAACAATCAATCACCTTTCTATCCTTTTCCTCGACTAGAAGGTCTGACGTTTAACCGAACGTTGAGAAATCTCCGTACAGGTTTGTTTTGGGTGGACAAACGGCTGGTAAAGAGGCACTTTGCATGAAGATGTCTTACACTGAATTCTTGAAACGTTATGTCTTGATGGAATGAGGCGGAATGTTTTGCCCATATTCCAGGTACCATTCATGCGCAGATTGACTTATTCGTTGACTTTTAGCATCATCCGAGGAATCTTTGAAATCTTCCAAGGCTTGTAAAAATGCGAATCTACACTTCTCTGTTATATTCCCAGATGCCACCAAAGTCCTGAGAAATACCCATAAAGATTCTTCTTTCCATCTTAATGAAATTGCCATTCCAAGAACTTCTTCACATATCAAAGTCTTTCGGTCAATCGTAGACGTCGCCGTTAGAAATGTGGGAGAAGATAGACAGGACAACAGGAAAGACCACCCGGAGGTATCTCCTGGATGCCCCAAACACCATTTCTTTGCATTATATATTATTGTAAGGTAGGTAGTCTCATCACCTTCCACCGATTCCATCAACCACCGCATGTGAGACCATGCGTAGTAATTCCGAGGATGCCTCTCAGCTGCCACCATAACAACTGATGTAAGGTCCCGAGATACATCAAGAGGTGGCGTCTTGGATTGACGAAACTCAAGAAGCCATCTCCTGTGGCTCCATAGTGTCGGTGACTTCGTATGACGATTGAGGTGGGACGTCAAGAGACTGTCAACGAAACGTAGCTCGCTCTTTACTTCCAACCCCAGCTCAAATACAGTCATTTTTCGAATACTTTGTATAAGTCTTTTTCGAGCATTACACGCAGTTAAATGTTCCGGATCTGTGAGAAGAATGATTGAAGTAGCATCCCGGATCTCCTTTGAATGTTTGGGGCCCAAATCTTTGAAGTTGAAGAACACTTTCCGCGCAACAACAAATGCTTGGATGAGTTTGATTTTAGGTATACCAACACTGTTCTCGAGGACTACCGTATTGACATCTTCCGGTAATTGACCTTTCCTAAGAAGCTCAAAGTCTATCAGTTCGTGACCGAGAGCAAAATAAGGATCGAATACTTTCACGATATCGTCGTAGACTTTTTGAGAATCGCCAGCATTTAAAGATGCAATAGTATCTTTATCAAGTGCTCGTGACATGATGTTGAGCTCTGGGGTGGCAGTACAATATGTGAAATCATTCAAATGATACTCATCTGCTCAGAGATTATATAAGTTGCATGAACTGGAAGTTCATGACATTCAGAAGGAATGTTTGTTTGCTGTCGTAGAGAAGAAAGATGCTATGGTAGTCTCAGAAATAGTTTACATTCTCGTGATGACCTCAACATGGTCCGAGCTTCTGAAGCTTCCGTACAAATTACAATGAGTCGAGTATGATAGCCCACCACCGAGCGGACACGACACAGTTCCCACAACTATATTTTCAGGAAGTTCTCGAAGAAAGAGGCAGTCGGATATTCGACTACATAGCTTTGAAAATGCCGTCTCTCCTCTTTACATGTTTTCTTGTCCAGTTACTCATCCACCTCGTCAATACTTTTGGTGCAGATGCGATCAATAATCTAGTAAGCTCTCCAATCCTCAATATCTAACCTTGCCAAGTTGCTTTACAGTTCAATATTCCTCTCGCAAAATCATCTGACCAATCCTAGCTATGGAATCTCTACAATATGTTCCCAACACCAACGTCGCAGTCCGCGGGCGAGCAAAAGAAGTTGAAACGAGAATTCATGAAAGTTCGTCATGAAATGAATGCTACAAGTAGTCAAGACGAATTTGCCAGATGGGCGAAATTGCGCAGACAGCATGACAAGCTATTTGATCAGTTGGAGAAGTCAAGTACGTCTCTAAACCCCCAAACCTACAAACTTCAACAAGTGGCTCAAATCTAACATCTCTCCTACAGAATCCACGCTCGATTCCACCAAATCTACATTCGATTCCTCAATTACCACACTCCGCTGGTTGGGCACGAACGGTCTACGCATGTTATTACAATTCTGGTTTTCTAAGCAAGCCATGTTTTGGTTGCCCAAAGGATGGTTCCCTTATTACGCGGAGTGGTTGTTGAGTTTCCCTAGAGCACCACTGGGAAGTATCAGTATACAAGCATGGACACTTGCATGCGCAGCTGTGATTTTGTTGGTCAGTGATGCTTTGGTTGCAGTGGTTGCGTTGGTTTTGGGAACACAAACTGGTGTAAAGGCGAAGAAGATGGAGGAGCCTATGAAGGCCGGTGGACAAGGCACAGAGAAGCCTGGCAAGAAAGAGTTGTGAGGCTTACAACTCCTGATACGTATTTATATCTTTACGAACGCAATGCTGTACGAATGTTTCTGCATTTTTACGAAACACGAGAATATGATATAAGTGATGTCTCTCAACAATTAAGACGCAAAGATCCTCATAGCTAACGCTGAGATCATGCAACACGAGTGAGATGACTCTTGGCAGAGTACTTGGGGCTCAATCTGGGCATACTTTTTGACTGTGAGAGACCATTGAGAAATAGGTCGCCAAAGCTTCGAAAGTGCCACTACATGTGTATCAAATCAATACTATACCTAATTATTCCCATTGCAATTCGAGAATAGCAAGCGCATACCAGGGAACAGAATCAAATTCTCATGCGCAAGTGCGTTGCTCATACTCCAAACAACTCATGGTTGAGTTTGGCTGTTTTGTATTTGTTAGATTCCCAGAACGAAAATTTCAAAGAATTTATGTATGCCGAATTTATTTCGAGTCCCCATACTAATAGAAACGCTAAAGATATACTAACTATATGCAGCCACCGCCTCTATTATTGTTTCATGGCAGAATACCCTTTGATTGTCTTATCGCGAACGTGTTCTGAAGAAATGAGGAATCGATTCAAACTGCCAAACCTATGATACTTTATACAAGTTGAGCTTCGCACATATATTATGGTGGGAATATCGTTTGGGACGTATGTACAATTTTCTTCTCTTGTCTCTTAGTTATACCATCAAAGACCTGCAATTTGTAGACTCACAGATTCACAAGCTAACTCATCCACAGTATCAAGTCCATCGTAATATTCTTTGGACCATTGCTTCTCCCCAAAGCAATCGCATACTATCGATCGCAGCGCGCAGCTCCTCAAGCCCACGGTCTCACAGTTCGACCGGTTCCTCAAAATATATCTCGCGCTCTCACGATCCTCTTCATAACCTCTCTCGCTTTCCTCATCAAAACCTTCCCTACCTTTACCAATCCCTCACTCTTCACACTCACCCAGTCTCGTCTACAAATCCCAACCGATGTCCTTTTTACCCGTCTCCAGACCTTACGTCCCACTGGTCTTACTCCCGCCGACGAAATCCTCAAAAATGCATTTACCAGTAAAGAATCACGACTCTTATATCTAAAATACGGTCCCGATACCATGACAAACTGTCCCTTCTGCCACCCCGAAGATCCTCCATCCTACCTACTCTACTCCCTCGTGAGCATCGTCATACCACATCTTTTTAATCTCTGCGTTCTGGCCCTCGCAACCAGTACCCTCTTTATCGGCAAAGAAGCAAATATCTGGCGCGGAAAAGCTACCACTCTCGCTGGCGCAATCGCGGTCCTCGATATCTATTTCGTCACACAGTACAAACATACCAATAATGCCACTGCACTCAGACTCGAGGAAATCGATCACTTTTATTGGAATATGCAACTCTATCGCAATATCGCATTAGCAGCATTAGATGGACTTATTGGTTGGCTTCTCTATCTATCTTCCACAAACCGAGCATTCCTCACTCCGCCTACGACGGCGGAAAAAATAGAAGCCACGACGAGGATTATAGACCAGGTGAGAGGGAAATTGAACGGGATAGCATTGATGCGTAATACGACGGTGAGAGATAAAGATTTGAGAGGAAAAGTAAACGAATATTGGGTGAGAGAAGCGAATGTTATGTTAGAGGTACTAGAGACTAGGGAGGTAGTCGATGGTGTTAGAAATGCATTGGAGGGGAGAGTTGATCTGGTTGCGGTACAGAGGGATGCAGATGCCTTTGCGGAGGCTGTTCTGGGGGGTGTAGGCAAGGTGGTTATGTAATTTTATGGTGTTTTTTGTACACATTGATAGATCCTCAATATTGATATAGCTCTGATTTTCATCAATATCAATTTTCTTTTCAAACAAACCTTTGTTCAGTGTGGAGAAGCTAGATGTCATGAGCATGAGTTATAAATTATAATCCAGAAGCTCGTCTATATTCAGACTCCAACTATCCCCCTTTCATTTCAGAACTAGTTAATCAATCTCTCAACGGACAATCCAGAAAATTAGATTTAGATTCTTAAAGCTAACGCACCTGAATGCTCGATCATTTCTAAAGACAACCTCCACCCCCCTCCCAAGAAAGGCTAGATATCGATGAAGATAACACCAATCGTAGTGTACCAATCTATACGCCTCCAACCCCTTCGTGAAAGGAATTATCACCACGCTGAAAATTATACATCACTAGAACAAGACACAACCCTCAGATACGAGCAACCTAATCAAGAAACCCAATATTAAAATTTCTCCCGCACACACGATCGATTGGTGCTAACAAGCCCACCACGAAAGACCCTATATGATATGATACAATATGCTACTTGCCCAAAACGAAATAAAACGCAGATTCCACGAGCAACGCCATGTCAAAGAATCTCATAGCACAAAAAACAAACGGCATGAGAACCATCACAACACCAATATCACACCCCGTGAAACGCCCTCGCAATGTAGCTAATATACACCTCAATCTATTCCACAAATCAAAAGGCCCTAAGTTCCCAATATCCTATTTTGTTGCGAGAGTAGCTGAGCTACTGACGCTTCCACTTCGACTATCTTTCACACTTCCTTCTTCGGCGCTTTTCTCTAGAAAGCCAGTCCAGAGTTCTGATAGAGATTCCTTTTGAGAGGTTGAGGGCTCGGTAAAGAATTCTGTGGATAAAGATGGTGTGCTTGGGGTTCGGTGAAAGGGCGACATCGGTAAGCGTAGACTATTACTCGAAGCGCCTGGTCTGGCTAAACCAGCTTGTTCTTTTTGTTCATCTGTCCAGTTCAATAATGAAGCAATGACTTGTAGGACTTGAAATTTCTTTGGATCTGAACGATCCAATGAGAGGAAATGTAAAAAGTGGTTTGTGACAACTTGTCTACATTTAATTAGTTCGAAATTCGATTTCGTAGTGTGGGAGTGTAACATACCTATCAACATTGTCCTCTACTTTCGACTTTTTGATAAATCTCAACGCTTTCGTGAGGTGATCATTGATCAAAATGGCTTCATGACGAAGTTTTCCAATCAACAAATTCTTTTCCTTGACTTCCTTTTCAAATGGAAGGAGTCGATTCAATTCTGTTTGCAGAGCTTCTTTCGAAGTTTCAGCCTCCACACATCTAGAATCCGACTCCTGAACGATCTTTTTCAAAGATTGAAGTTGCTCATCATAACTTTCGACCATTTCTCGAAGTTCCTGTCTTCGAGTCTCTTGGATCTCCTGCAAAGCTCGTTGTAATCCATCAACCACCTGAGAATGACTATCACGTTCGGCGACGGTGGTTTCGTATGCTTCTTTCTGAGCTGAAAATTGTTCCTCCATATCAGAAACTCTACTCTCCAGGTTCTCTCGTATAGATCTTTCTTCCATAGCCAAAACTTCCCAATCTCCCATGGCTTCCTTTGCAGCATCGGCTTCCTCTTTGAGATGTTTAGCTTGTTGAAGTAAATCTTCCCTTTCATGAACCCAATTCTGCTGTGATAAATTATTACGATTCCGCATGCTCGAAAGTTCTTTGGACGATTCGTTCAGTTCATTCCTCAATTTGGATACCTCGTCCTCCAATCCTTGGATAGTACTTTGAAACGATTCTACTTGTGATTCTAAGTCTTCTATTTTCTCATTGGCCTCCGCCAATTCCTCTTTATCTGCCTTCAATCGCTCCCCCAAAGTCGTTTTGATCGTATTGACGCGTGTGAGTAATGTATGATATTGAGATTCCCAGTTTTCTCTCGAAGATTCAGTCTCCTCTAATTCTGCTCGGACTGTAGAAATTTCCTCCTCGTGTTGACTCTTGAGTGCGGTGATCTCATTTTTGTATTTTGCCTCGACAGATGATAGATTCTCCGAGTATTGGTCCTTGGCTGTTGAATCTTCTTCCGTGTGCTTGCCCTGGATATCCTCGAGGGATTTTCGTAATTGTTCAACTTCAGCGCGCAATGCCTGGCGTTCCGCCGTCATTGCTTCCAGTCGAGCACTCGAGTCCAATTCATCTGATCCATTGCTTTCCGAGGTCCCTTCTTTCTTCCCGGTGCTAGATTGTGTTGGCGCAATGGTATGGCCATTACCCGCGGAGTCAATTTTGCGCCCGTTCGTTTGCGAATCTATGCTTGATGGAAATTGGGCGTCCTTTGGAGTATTCTGTCGAGAATTGTCAGAATGCGCTTATGTTTGCTATATAGTGAGTTGTGAACAGGTGTCACTCGTACCACAGTTGACTGCCCGGATTCCTCTGGATTCCCATCTTCTTCTTCTGCTACGTTTACTGTGAGATCGTTCACTTGATCTTGAATTTGGGGTATTTCTCCATTTGATTTCGATTTGGCATTCTTCTTCTTCTTATTGCTCTTCTTCTTCGCTATTATTATGTCAGTGTTTGTTCTTATAGCGTGAGCTTCCCCACCATAACGGCGATGTACAAGGGCAAACGAACCTGGAGAAGTAACATTGGAAGAATCCGTAGGAGCTGTGGCTGACATGATTTGATAATAGGAACAGATTTGATAATAACAAGAAAACTTTCTCTTTGGGACCAATCGCAATTCAATTATTGTCGAGGCTGTGACCTTTGAACATTATTAGGTAGCGTTCTCCAATTATGGCACAGTATATGTTTAGCCCGAAGTCTTAGAGCTGCGTAATGATACGCTTTAGGGTTGAAGAAGTTACCGTATTCGTCAATATTTCCATCGGTTTTATGTTCTCCCTGTGTTTGTATTGACGAAGGGTCAGACCCCATCTGCATCAATTGCGACACATTCATCATGTTCATCTACTGTTATTCACGTGTAAATGTTTGATGAGAGCCAACATAATAAGTTGGTATTAAAAAGAAGGTATCTGTCCAGTCAAAAGCAAGTGTCACATCTGGAATCTTGGTACATATCTCAAGAAGAAGGGCACAGGCCAAAATACCATTCATCCGAGAGTCTATTAGTCTCTAGGCTCACGGAATGATTTGAGATACTTGCATATAGAATAACTACTACAACCCTAAATCACAGTTCTCCTACTCGTGATAGATCCCCAGTTGCGGGGACGGGAGAGCTATATTCTATAGTCATAGAATTGTTCTCCAGTTACCAATCTTCTTCTTTGATTTGATATTTATATCGCCGACCAAGCTTAGTTCGACGATTATGGTGTTGAAAGGAATGGGCTATTCTAGTCTCTACCCCGCCCATTCTGCCATTCAAGCGAATGGCTACTTGGTATATAAAGCTCTTTAAGGTATCCTCTAATGATCTATGAACTTCAAGCTTGTATCAACTCCTCTTCTTATCCATACTCCTAATAGATGACTTTCAACTTCACTTTTTTACATCATGGGCTCCATTGAATCAGAGGAAATGAAGTCCCGCAACTATATGAAATGGGATGCTTCAGGGTTTGAAGTTATCCCTCCCAATGAACAAGAAGATATACAAGCTATTGCGGACCAGATTAATGCCATTCAACAAGCTCAATTTAATACTCATCGTCATTGCTTTGGAGGTACTACTTCTCAACCCTGGGTCAAAATAGAAATACTAACATCATCAAAGGGAACACATGCAAGAGCTCAAAGACTGGTCAAGGGTGAAATGGTTGTTGGAGGTTTACCTCCACATCTTGCGCAAAGCATGTTCTCTCGTCCAAAGACATATCCAATTGTCATGAGATATGGTACCGAACCTGGTGATCCAGCTCTCGACGATCGTATTCCGCAACCTCGAGGTCTAGGAATGAAGGTTTTCAATGTTCATGGTGAAAGATTTGACGGGAAAGAGTTGAGCACACAGGATATCGAATTCAATAGTACTCCTGCATTAGATCTTGCAGATGCAAAGACGACAAAAGAAATTATTGATCTTAGAATTAAGTACGGAGGAGACAAGGCTGAGTTATACAGGCATTTAGAAGTTCGCAAAGATACGGCATTACAAAAAGCTCGTGATGAAGTCAGGAATACTCACCTCGAGGTATATATTCACACCATCTAGCCACGCTGCATAACTCAATTGCTGACATACATCTAGTCAACACGACAGTATTCGCAAACTGCTTATAGATTCGGTGACTATGTTGTCAGATACTGCCTAGTTCCATCTTCGGAAACGCAAAAGAAGCTCTATGAAGAGACGGTCAAACCAGACGCTCATCCAGATAATATTCTCAGTGAATGGCTCAAAGAATTTCACACAAATCACGACGCAGGATATCTCTTCCGAGTCCAGCTCCTTGAGAATCTCGAAGACCAACCTATAGAATATGCCGGTAAGGTCTAGGATCCCGAAAACTACCCATGGCAAACAGTTGCCACCCTCAAGATCCCTAAGCAAGATAGTTTTATAGCCGCGAGAAAGACGTTTTGGGAAGATCACATGAGATTAGATCCATGGTGTGGACTTAAGAGTTTTCAACCTCTCGGATCATCAAATAGATTAAGGAAAGTTGTCTATCCAGCAAGTAGTTTATTTCGTCGTAAGATGAATGGGAGACAGGAATTGGATGTTAATAACATCGATTCAATCCCAGATGGAGGTTGGGTTATTGGGGTGTTGTGAGCGTTGAATGAATGGTACATGAGCTATGGTTGGGAATATGGATATCATTAATAATGATTACAATATTAACGATTCCTGTCAAACAACCTTTCATAGTCTGTAATGCCAGCTTTTCTTCGTCTAATTCAAGCTATGAGTCCATTCCACTCTCCCTTTGAATCCTCATCGCTTCCATCTGATGATCCACGAATCTCACCCTTCATTCTCAGGCACCAATCGCCATATTACCTAATCACGCTCAAAACGCACAGACCTCCCATCTACCATAAAATCCTTCACCTCGCCTCAACATCTTTTCTTTCCTCTTTACATATAACCACAGCATCCATTGTCAGCCCTACCTGGGCCCATCCAAGTTTACTTGGATAAGTTCAAGTAGGATTGTAGTAGGGACTTTGTTTTCACAAGACCCAAGTACTGAAATGGATCGCTCAGAGAAATGAACGCTTCAAAATCCTGATTATCGTCTATGCTCGATGGACTTTTCAGGTTCGCTTTGTGTCTACATTCTGGGAAGAGGGAGGATGGAGTGTTGGAGGGCGGAGTTAGAGATATGGACGACTGTGGAAGGGGGGAGAGATGGAAAAGAAGGGGGTTTCAGAGGTAGTGTAGGTAGTAGTAACGAATATACCTTTTTATTGAAGAGACATTTAGTTTTGTCATGTTCTTGATATACATTCACATCGCGTTCATCAAGCATTTGGAGAGAACTTGATTCGTGAAGTACACCAAGCCCAGTTAATTCGCTACTTGATATCTCATTGTCAATAACAAATCCAGAGCCAGCCAGTCCAAAGATAATGTCTTAGCTTTCACACATCCTCAAATAGGGTATTTATTCATCGTCTCAACATGAATACACTAGCACCAATCATCCTGAGCCCACAGCAACCCTCTCATCAAAACCTCAAGAATAAGCTAGACCAGTGTCCCATTATCTCCTAACCCATCTCAATCCCACACTCTCCGGATCAAACATTACATGCAACATATGTCTCTCATGATCAACCGCCAAACTACTCTTCCATGCCCTCTCTCTTGCCTGCTTACCAGTCTCTCCGTCATTGGGGATAATCTCAACTCTCCAGTCTTTGAATAATACAGCTAGTACAGCAACTAGCTCTACCTGCGCAAATTTCTTACCAGGATATACTCGTTGACCCCACGCAAAGGGCATGAAATGATGCGACGTATCTGCTTCGATTTTTTCCTTGTCAAAGTCTTGCGTGCTAGGATTTTCAACGGGAGCGGAGGTAAACGATGTACTGATAAACCGGCCAGGATTCCAGGCAAGAGGATCGGAACCCCAGTATTTTGGATGCGCATGAAGAGCGGGTATAGAACAGTGCACAGTACAGTAGTATGGGGTGGAAGAAGATATATTTTCCCATCAACTGCAAGACTTATCTCTTGTGAACCAGTAGTTTTCACGAGTTGAGATAAAGGATGACAAATACGAAGAGTTTCGAACTGCCATTTATGAGTGTACTCACACTTCTAGACGTCAGAAGTGAGGGACTTACAATAACTGCTCTACAGCGCTTCAATTGAAAGTATGTTTCGTATTTCCAGGACTCTACATTCGTATCTGTGCGTAGATGATAGTTTGTCTCCTGAGAAATCCAATCTTGAGTGTCGAGGTGCGCAGCAAGATGGATAAGTAAGCTGGTGAGCGTAATAGCTGTTGTATCCTTACCGGCAAAAGCGCAGACGAATAGATGACTTGAGATCCCTTTCTTCGTAAGTGTCGTCTTTCTTCCTTTATACGATGTTTTGTCAATGGTTGTAATATCTGTGTTCGATTCTTCACCCTCCTCACGAGCTTTCACTAGTCGCGCTACTAGACGTTTTTTCTCAGTTTTTTCCACGTGCAAGATGCTCTTTCTCTTTATCCATCAAATTGAAAATCTAGGAGCGGAAATCATTCATCGCTCTGGCTGCATTTTTAAATGATCGAGGTGTCCACCAAGCTTTTTAGACCTTCTTCTCCAACAACAAAAATTTGGTTGATAGATGACAGAATCGTGGATAGAGACTTCCGATACTGATACGACTTATCATTCTTACGAGCATCCCATTTCTCAACCTTCTGACCTTCAAATGGGTACACTTCGTTGAACATCACAGCTGCAAGAACATTAAGCGTGAAGCTCTTAGTATCTAAATATGTCGATCGAACTGGCTGTTCCGCCTGTTTTGTCCAGTACTCCAACATTCCTTTCGCCTGCGCTGAAGACTGTTGCCAAACTATCTCATTATTCTCCTCCGTAAACGTCACTGTCGTCATCTTTCAATGAGCTTGCCACTCCGTACCATCCACCGTAAACAAATTCCGTCCATTGACATCTAAACCCGCCATCTCCTCCATATACCTCCTAAACTCCGTATTCCTCATCAAAATATCATAGATAATATTAGCATCCGCAACACAAAGTTGTATTACCCCCCCCCCCCCCCCCCCCCCCCGGATGAACAACTAGAAATGCATCCCCGTAATCAACGAAGATTTGCGCTCGCTCATTGGCTTCCCAACCGTGAGAATGATGCGTGTGAAGTTTTCAGATGCAATTCCAAGTCGTTGACAGAGTCGCACGATGGAACTACCATAGAGAAACCAGATGGAGTTCATAGGTGATACATAGCGAACGAGGTGGGAAGGACCTATCAAGTGAGCTATGGCATAATTAGTGGCTCGGGTTTGAGATGACCAGATGAGGAGTCCGAGTGGGAGAGTGTGATGGTTGTGGTAAGTAGCAATATGGTGTAGCTACTTGATATTCCCGGTGACAAGAACGGCTGAAATGCCATTTTCTTTGATAGAAGAATATCGATGGAGAAAGTCGAAGAACTAAGGGGTTATAAGTTTGTCGGAGAGGTAGAATTCGGCAAACAATTCCCATCCACCCCCCAAGACACAGCCCCAAGTATAATCCCCTCGAACAATTTCAGGTTCGTGGTGTCATCACAGTGAATTTCTACAGTGAATTAAAGGTGAGCAATTGAAAATAAACTCATGAATTTGAAGTTCTTGTCCCTGCTATCATCGGCCCACTTTCCATGGTAGAGTAATTGTATGGAGCTCATATAAACAACAGTGGGAGAAAGTACGTAAATATAATATCTATTCTCGCTTGTACGTACTATCTTGGCAAAACTGATCACTAGCGAGGCTCTGTTCTCATCTAATGGACATAGCTTGGCAAGAATCAAGTGGTGTGAATCAGATATTGCGAAGTTGATGATATCTTGAGAACGTCAACCTTTGGCTTTATAGCGTAGAAACACATCTGCAATTGATAAGAAGCCTAGTTTGAGATGGTTTGTGAGGTCCATTCATTCCACCCTGCGAATGCTGCTCTATAAATTAGCTCGTTGCCGCGGGCCTGTAATAGACTTGTCGCCGTCCAGGTTCATACACAACACGTCAGTGACCTTCTACAACTAATCAGTACTCTTCACCTCTCCCAATACACAATATCACCTAAAAGCCGTTTCAAAAATTGTAAAACCGTCGTGCATGATTCATACAAGCCTCTATGCAATGAGTCCGATGTATTATGCGATACTTCATCATCTTACCTCGTTCGCCTCCTCGAAGTGGGGGTAATGTCATTGAGGCAACTTTTGACTCTCACTCTCTTACAGAGATTTGGAGACTCGCATCTAGAGCATGTTATCTGGTGCAATATAAGAGGTGCTACTATATAATTTATTACTTCACTGCTTATACCATACCCTTGAAGCAATACACTTCCATATTTGAATTCAAGTAAGACGCGGTTCGAATGTCCACAATTGCATGGTGCTGGGCAAACCACATCAGATCACCCTGCTAAGGCTTGTTGACGGGAGGATTAAGCGGTAGCTTGAAGTGAGCCGATCAAATGCTAGAGTGATAGTCTTAATAGATCGAATTTTTGTGCATCAATACCTTGAGGGCTCAGTATTCCACACTCCAATTTGTATAGCCCGCCTACATCTACATCTATCCACGAGATCTTCGAGCAAAGCACTTGACTACAACTGTTGAACTATACCGGTTATACGCATGTATTTAGTTCTCTCTTTGCAATTTGCCGTTGCCAATTTTTAATATTGACGTCAGGGACATAGCAGACGTGTTGTGTGCTGCAATACTCCAATCGTGTTGATAGGTAATAACTATCTTCTCCCTCCATCGAATCATAAAAGCTAAATGGAATTTCTGAACAAAAACATTGCGGTGTAAATATCAAGAGCATAACAACAATAAAGATTTAATAAGAAATCTGAAGGTCAAGATGAAAATCAAAATCGCAAAATGCCCCAAGAAACTTCATAACTAATCCACGCTCGTGCAGCCTGTCGTAACGCCATCATGTTTTCATACAATAGAAACTGCATACCACGTAATTCCATCTTCATCCACATCAGTTGAGATATAGTCCTTTTCTGAAGGAAGGGCATCGCCAAGACCCAGCTCCCTGAACTGCTCATCTTGGGCAAGATTCATGGCTCGACAAATCAGTTCGTAATGAGGGTCCATTTTGAGAACCATGAAATGACCTAGACGCTCATATTGCCCATCTTCTTGACCGGTATGTCTCAGCAAAATGCCCTCGATTCTTATATACTCGGTACCCGCGGCTTTCAAGATGCCAACAGGTAATATCAAAATTGAATTCCAAAAGCCTTCCGAGCCACAATCTGTATAATCCCATTTCAGAGCGTAACGTCTAATTGAGATTTTACCAATTGATCTTCCACTATACTTGTCAAATGGTGACTTTATCTTATAGATTATCATAGATCTCGAGCGAACGTTTAGAACTCCTCTCTTAACACCTCCAAATGGATCATCATGTTCAAGAGTTACGTCGACTTTGGTGATTTCAATATATGCCTCAGTAACTACTGTTTCATCGCTAGAAATAGAGACTGGTTGTTTCACTGCAGCCCATGACCAGGAAGGGGCTCGCCAACTGTTTTCCCTTAATTTCTTCCCCGAAGAGCTTGTCCTCCAGCACTTAAAGTTGCATACTTTGAGCAGTTCTCATTGGCTGATTTACATAGACGTATTTCTTGAGAATCAATTTTGATCAGCCGTGTAGGTAGAGCAGAAGCTTTTTCCTGTTGTCTACAAGCACTGTGACCTAAACAGCATTCTCGAAGCCATGCCCGCACAAGATCTGTCGATTCTTTAGTACAACCTAATTGAAAGCTTTCCCACGCATTTTGACCAAGATCTGTGTTAGTATGATACTCGCGTGTACGATGTTCAGAATCCAGTGTGTTATCTAGTACAATCATCGCATAAGCCGACTCTCGGCCTCGAATACCATCCTTGACCATCCAGAAATCAAGCGATATATTCCACAACAACTCTCCCTCGTGGAGATTATAGCTTATGCCAGAATTACGCTCAAGTGTCATGCGGTAGGGCTTCAGCTGATCAGGCGGCAAGTGATTGCCGGCCGCATGAGCACGAGAATTGTGATTTTCCCAACTCAAGTATAATTTACTCACAAAAAGAGCACACAAAGGACATCCACCAGACGCCGAAGCTTCCAATTCAGACATAGCATTATAATGCGCAGAAACTAGAATGATATCCATATGTTTGTTGGATAATAATTCATGGGCAGAGGATCAAGTATCAAAGAATACTCTACAAAATTTGCATAGGTCTAGATTCAGAACCTCAGCTGTAGTCGTGTTTGTGCTGTTCTCACTCTCCGTGCATGTCTCTTCGGCCACTTGGGAGCATTCAATTGGCCATCGTACGAACCGGGGACTATCGATCTCGGATCTAGAAAGGATATCTGGATGATCTGAACAGCAATCGCCCGAACTTTCTTCTCCTTCATTCTCTTCTTCTTCACTCTCTTCATGTTCCCTTAAATAGACCCCATCATCATCATCATCATCATCATATTCATCCACGTCTAAATTGCTGCCAGAGCTGGCATTGTGGCGATCCGAGTCGTCTATTACATGTGCTCCGACAATTTCGTGTCCCTCGTTCCCACGAGATGCCTCTTTTCTCAACCCATCTGCACCACTTTCGATACCGAAATTCTGGTCAGGAGAGTGGCTCGAATTATTCGTTGAAGGGTAATCATTTGAACCGTCTTCAATCCCCTGATTTTCATACATATCTTTGCCATCAACCTCCACGAGCATTTCAGCATTTCCCCGCTCCTGAGCTTCACAAACACCACCCACTTCTACAGCATCTGTCCTAATAGCACCCGACGACAATCTTCCCACTGCATCAGAATCCGTCGCTCCCAGTTCCAATCCCAAGTCTCTTGTACCGACAATCTCATCATCACCATCAACTCCCGATCTCTTTTCCGCCGAAGACATCGTCCACAAAATATATCTCATGGACAAAATAAAGTAAGCAGGCTGAACAGGTGGGGTAAACGCGATACTCGAAGATTGATCAATATCTCGCCTGCATGCTTACATACCTACGTAGCACCTACCTATTTAAGCAGTCACCTTACAAATCAAGTGGCTTGCCATATCTCTTCCGTACTCTTGATCGCAATTCTGAAGTGTACTTAAATGTGTATGCTATGCACAAGGAAACCGGAGCATATGGGGCATAGATATAACTACCCATATCTCTTCCATACTCACAACCCCACACAATCCCGAGACCTCAACGAAAATACACTCAAACTGCATACTCATGCACACGCAACCAATCCAATTACACTCGAACTCCAAATCCCGATTCTCAATCCTGAAATAAGAACCAGAGCACAGAGATCAAGATTCCCACCCCCTCACCCATAGACAAGAATCTCTTTCCAACCTCCTGATCAAGCTCGCAATCCTGAGATCCTCAAAGAGAATCGAGACGCGCTCAAAACTACTCGACACCACATCACCCATCATCAACAAGAATACCTACTCAGGTCCCGATTTTCCATTTACTGATTTGAAATCTTATATATATACCTAGTATTTATATACATATAACATTTTAACCGAAATTTTAACCTTCAAATACTCTAAATCCTCTAAATACTCTAAGAACTTCCAACTACAACCCCCAAGTCCCGAGTCCAAACAAGATACGCACAACATGCTATTTGCACTTTGAGAATATCTCCCAGTAGCCGAGTACTACTCACCTACTTACTTCGCAACAATAACACTCGGCAGATTCCCCTTCTCCCAATGAAAAATCCACACACTATGTGAATTCAACAATCTCAATCCCAATCTCTCTGAATCTGGCTGTCTCTCTCTTTCTCTCCCCCTGAAAACCTCCACCCTCATAATCCTCAATTCTATCCATCTTCATGAGCACTTACCCCATTCCTTCGTCCCCCGATTCCTTATTCACGCATGTCCTCCCCCCCCACAAAGCATCTCAAGACTCAAGACTCAACATCCAAATCCTGTTTGTTTTCAGAATTCACATAATATATACGTAGTCTTTCGATCAGCTCACTCCAACTACAATTTCCAGAGTATGTACTAACATTTTCCTCCTGCACGATAACGCCCTACTGAGAAGGAGCCTTTCTCTCCTATTTTCCCATCTCGATTCCCGTATTTTCATTGATAAACCAACCAATTACAATTGCAATCACTTCGTACCTACGTATACTAGGTTCCTCCCTCAACACATCCCATTTAGTCTCCAGTCTCCAAGTCCCGTCTTCGATTCCCATCTCCATCCTATAAAAGCACACATACACCTAACCACCAGACCAGAATCTGGTAGCATCATACAAGGTAGCCATCATCAAGCCCCCACCTCAGACCTTCCTCAAGTCTCAGCTGTATACTTCAACAAGCCTCACCCTACGTACGCCCTCATGGATTTTTAAAAAGATGAATCGAAGGAAACGCCTCAATCCCCAAAGTTGTCACGTCACTATTTACCAAGCAACTGGGTCTCGATCACCCGCTTCCGTTTGCCGTCATGTGAAACATATACATACTTCTTTCTTATATCTTATCCGCAAGTTCCGATGGATCATATGCAGGGCGCCGATGTGGCTTTGTGAGTTCGCCTCATTTATTTGTATTTCTCGGGCCCTTGAATTTGTGACTTGTGACTTGGCCTCGAGTTTAGAAGTAAATATTTGGGAAAAGGAAAGAGAGGAAGAAAGCAATTGGTAGGATAGACAATATGTATATGATAGGGTTTCAGTCTGGGCATTGAAGCATATGAGATTTACCCCAAACAAACAAAAAGGCCTCGAGCCTAAAAGAACACGTTAACTGTAACACAGTGAACGCAAATATAGAAACAATGTCACACCAAAAAAATCGATACTTGGAAACATCAATCATCATGTGACATTGTCTCACTCCGATAACTCTGACAGAGTGTGCCACGTAAAGCAAAAAAGGGATGAAAAAGGATCAACGACATGGTTGATATGCCGGTAGCCATTGACATCCCATCTTTGTGTTACGGAACACGACCTTCACACCGGTGGGTAGGTATTCCGCTCTTAGCCGACTAGCTGGATGGGATTTGGGAATGTGTAAGGGCATGAGATAGAATGTGAAAATAAATTGGGGCTGAATATACGGGGATGAAGCGGAACTTATCTTCTTCATCGAGATCTATTCATCTGGAGCTGTGAAGAGAAGTATGCGATCAAAGTGGAAACGAAAGGAGCGGTGGAAGGAATCGAAGCAGTAGAAGATCTAGAATCAGCCACGGGGGCTGATAGATGACCTGAACGTACCTAGAAAATGCATGAAAGTGCATTTCCCCATCACATTTTGGAATTCCCATGTCGATATAAATGAGATTGATCGTAAAAGGAAATCATGAGAGGATAGGGTGGTCAAACTAGCGACTCTAATTGTGGGCGAAATGAAAACGAGTATTATCATCTGATATCGTCAACCATATTCCGAACAGTGCGAAAAGAAAAGGAAATTATTAGCATAAACTTTCATATTTCGTGTTTGGCACAAACCTACCTACCCAGATTCCCATCCGATTTGTACAATGCCTTTATGCAAGATTATCAGAGTGAATGCAGCCAAAGTAACCCCTGAGTGGGTAGAGTGACATTCGAGAGCTCTCGCCTGCCGCCATCCTACGCCAGGGATATAATTCCCTGTATTTTGTGGAGGAAGGATTGGGATTTGGGTGTTACGCGAGATGTTTCGTTATGCAAGTGACCATTTATAGATATCTAGGTAACTATCTGCAATCGATCAATGAGTATAGGCGCAGACTTTGGATGATTTGAAACCGATAATCTCATGGAGTTTTTGGGGGGATCCTCATACCTCCTCGAATTCAAATAACTCTTTCCATTTGTACCTTCATGAAATCGTGAAGAAGATATGTCGTCCGAATCTGGAGAATGCCCATTTAACGGTCTTGCAGTGACAGGTTTTCGGGTTTTCCTTGGTGCTACTGCTACTGCTGCACCTAAAGAGAAATGTTCTAGGCGTTGAGACTAGTTGACTAAGGTAAGGCAAAGTCAGGTACCTACTCCCCTACGTTTCCATCCGTTTTTCGGGATCAGAGACTTGGTTTGAAGTACTCGTAGAATTAATTAAAGATGTATAGTATAAGTTAAAAACCATTATAACTTTTATAATTTTCGATAAAATAAGCTAGAATTGATATTTATAATTAGTTAATATTATAATTATATTATCTTAAAGTTTCTAAAGAATCGAAATTGAAATAATCGAAATAAAAGCAATCGAAGTTATTAAATTGATTCGAAAAGTACCTATTTTCTAATATCTTTTTAATCTTTAATAACTTAATTAACTTGAAATCTATAATATTAAATCTAGATATATTATAAAATGAAAGTTTTTCTATTAAATGAATATATTTTTTTATAAAGATCTATCTATAATTGAGAAAGTTATTTATATTTGAATTAAAAAAAGTTTTAAATTTATTACTTTTAAAATAGTAACTTTATTCATTTTAGGGTTTCTAAATATAATTTTTTAAAAATCTAAATCTCTTTTTTATTTTAATTTTAAATAACTTCTGAAAATAAAGATTAATAAAAAATACTTTTTTTAGAATAAGATTTTTCTTTATTTTAAATAGAATTTAAAAGTTTTATAATATATAATTAAGAATTAATAAAGATATATAGAATCTAAAAGATAATATTAAATTATTTTTATTTTTATTAGCTAAATAATTTTAGAATACTAAATTATTCCTTTTTAATTTAAATCTTATTAAACTTTCTTTCTATATATATAATATATAAAAGAATTCTTCTGTCGAGTTTAATATAATCTAATCAGAATTTGTAGAAATTATAGCTAATTCTAATATATACTATGCATCTCCGATTATTTTGTCAAGTAGTTTATGCCACGTAATAACGGACTTATTTGGGATGCATTTCGCGTATGTATGTTACGCATTTGAGAGTTAATAGAGAAAAATAGCAACGTTGAAAGACTGGACTGGAACACTGAAACGTTGAATTGAATTGAATTTGGTATTGATTGGTGGGATTTTCATCGCCACCTCGGGATGATGCGATGTTCGAAATCTTCGTGAGTCTTTTTGTACTGTTGTACTGTTGTACTGTTGTACTGTTGTACTGTTGTACTGTTGTACTGTCGTACTGTCGTACTGTCGTACTGTCGTACTGTCGTACTGTTTGTTGTACTAGAGGTCCTATAATTGCGTTGTGGCGGATGGATGGATGGATGGATGGATGAGTAGGTAGTAGTGCTGAGTATATTGGGAGAAAGTAGGCCTAGTACTAGTACCGGTAGGATGAGATATTGATTCGTATGAACCATTATTTTGATGAGTCTGACTTATATTTATTATAAAATAAAGCAAGATAAATGGAAACGCTATAAATGACGATGGAGTAAGAAGGATATAGTCTGCATGCATGCCAGCCGAACCAAGTAAAGAACTGGGTGCCTGGGCTAGTAATTAAAGTGTAAAAGAAAGTGTTCGCCGTTCAGGCCATTCATCATTGGGTATAAGTTGGAGGAAGATCGACCAAACGCTATTTGCTAGGGTGACAAACACTTTATTTTAGTTGATCCCTTCTTCCAATCCTGAAGATCCTTGAGGGTTTAGAGATAAGTTTTTGGTTGATGAGAGGGAGGAGGGGAGGAGGGGAGGGGGGGGAGGTGGGGAGGAGGGGAGAGAGCAGGGAGGAAAGGATCGATTGGATGGTTGGATGTCATTGTGAGAGAAGGAAGAGATGTTTGTTGTAGAAATGAATATATTCAGAAGATATTCAGAAGATATTCCAAATATATACGTGCCATATCAACATACTCGGTACTTTATTAGCACATAGATCGACGAGGTACCTATCTACAATACCTAGGTATATATAATACTCGGTACTCACCATAGACACACTCTCAATTACCTACCTACCTGCTCACTTACTTACTTCATGTCAAGTAAATTGGGATTGTCCACCATCTCTCTCTTTTTCTTTCCTGGATCAGAGATGATAGTAGAAGTATCATATTGCTTCATTTAAACTTTGGAAAATTCAATTGCTTTTTCTTTAGTTTCCCTGGAGAAGATCATTCGCTAGGCAATCTATTACCTTGGTTCACGATAAGGAATATCATTTCGAGTGACACGGCGGCGCTTTTATTTGGATTTGCTTTGAATAGACCAAGGTCCTAGGTAGGTCCCTACATATTTGGAGAATGAAGAATGGAGAATGGAGACTGGAGAATGGAGAATGGAGAATTGGAGGAGCGAGGAAAGAAATCAACAAATAAGAAAAAAAGGGGGCAGAGAGAAGACAGAGGGGCTAGAGGGGACAGAGGGATCAGAAGGCAGAGAGAGAGAGAGGAGAGGAGAGAAAGAGAAAGAGAGAGAAGTCAGATGTAGAAAATGGTGAATATTATTACTAGGAAAGGTTACCTACCTAGCTAGTACTTTCACCTAGGTATCATTATCATTTCACTCTTCGGTCCCCTTGTATACCTGTGAACACTTAATCACATTCCCGCTTATCGTACATTACTCTTTTTCATAACAAAATCTCTATAAAAAAATCGTTTTCTCACATAAACTAATGATTTTTATAAAACCTCAATAAATAAAAAATTGATTTGAAAAATTAATATATTAAAGGTAAATATAGTAAGAATCTTATGAATAAACGATTTCTTTTAAATTTTCTTTTTTAATAAAGTTATAAGTTTTTAAAATTGTAATTTATTTTATTAAAATTTTATAATATATAACATCTTTTCTATATTAAGAAAATCCCTTTTTTTTAAATAGAATTTTTTTAGAAATTTCAACTTTCAATA
This sequence comes from Botrytis porri, assembly GCF_014898465.1. Taxonomy (NCBI): domain Eukaryota; kingdom Fungi; phylum Ascomycota; class Leotiomycetes; order Helotiales; family Sclerotiniaceae; genus Botrytis; species Botrytis porri. The sequence continues at coordinate 762,052 of NW_024066081.1, read as the reverse complement.
TCTAAAACCTTATTAAAAAAAAGACTAAAGATATTTTACTTATTTTTTTTATATGTAATTTTGATAAATTTCTTTTAATTTATTTAAATAATACAAATTCAATTATAAGATTGATTGAATTAACATATAGTTCAAAAGTTAAAGAAATAATAGTTTTTAATGTGTTTTCGTTTTTTTAGTATGTGATAAGCCGGGGCTTCACCTCTTACATTATATTTTACCTACATTTATCTACATTTACCTACATAATATATCATCAACCAACCAACCACTCTTTACAATCCATAATCCATAATCTATATGCGGACGAATTACCTGCGTAGTACCTCTTCTCCGTCTATTGTCTGTCATTTTCACAGTCATAATCATTGTCATTCTTTTATATTCTTCACTTGACTTCAATTCGATTCAATTCAAACCCGTCCAATCCAGTCCAATCCAATCTATTTCAACCCCCATTCAAACCCAATTCAACCCAATTCACCCCCATTCGATTTATAAGATCAATCTTGTAATCTTTTTTTATTTTATACACCATCATAACCATCCCATTTGATTAATTCACTTCATCCATACTTCACTGACCGGTAGTTGAATGAGAATAATTCATTCCACTATCAACTTCATATCACTCAATACGAATTCCAATTCTACATCCACACATTCATCCATATCTAGCAATCAAAATTTCTTGGAATTGCCGGATTCCTTCACCCTCTTCTTCTTCTTCTTCTTCTTCTTCTTCTCCTCCTTCTTTTTCTCCATTGCCCAAAAGTTCCCTCACCCCATTCAATTCCTCCATCAATCTATTAACCGTTTACCTAAGGCGTTTGATTGAATGATCAATGGATTGATTTGATTTGATTTGATTCAACAACAGTGGAGCTCAAGGGGAAAGTACTTCATACCTAGCTTCAATCACCCACCGTCCACCGTATTCCAAAGGGTCTGATCTGCAAATCTTCCTTTCTAGCATCAACCTTGGTTCGTCTTTCACTGCCTCTCAGATAGTCACACCAAGACCTCCAGGAAAAAAGAGCTTGTTGTTCATTAAATAGTCGGGAAAGCGTATAACCTTTTGCCCTTGGGTCCGAGATTACAAGGAGCTTCTCTCGCTTTATCCACGAAACGCCGGATCATCCCTCTCCCTCTTCTCCAGCCTAATAACTTATTACTCCTGAAGTTCGCGGTAATAGCGTCTAACATATACACTCCTTCGATTCGATGTCATACTGAAAGGAATTTCACTTACCTATCACTGGCATATCTGCCACTACAGTCTTTCATATTCAACAAATACAGTATATCTGCTTTCCATTAAATATTCATTCGCCATGGATAATAATAATTCAACTTCGGCTCCTCTCGCGGATTACTTTTGGATCGCGGGGATTGATTCTCTACAATATGGGCCCGAGGTTTTCCCTTCGAATCCAAGAGATAGATCAAGCAACATCATACAAGCGCCTCCCTCTCCTCAAGTCGATGCTACAATAGAAGAAAGTCCTGAGGGTGAAAACTCTCCTCCTCCAAATAACAATCGAGCTTCTGCACGACATTCCCGCAATAGCTCATGGAATCGTCTCAGCAAACAATCCTCGCACGAATCGCGAAGCTCAATATCCACTCTCGATGAGCTTGAAGGAACTGCGAGTAATCGAAGTAGTGTGACCATTAAAGCTGGTGAAATTGGTCACATCAATGGCATCGGAAATGGCACCGGCACCGGCACCGGCACCGGCAACGGCAATGCAAATGGCAATACAACTAGCACAAAGACCGAGGGTGGAGGAATATTTGGAAATTTCGACTTCGATACGGCGCTACTGAAGTTTGCGAGCGAGCGGGAGAATTTCCTGGATGACTTGAGTTTTAGTGCTGGGGCCACAACACAACCTGCACCTCCCATGACAAATCCGAGAGCTTCGAGATTAAGAGTGGAAGATGCAGAAAATATACATAGGAGAAGTCCGACTTTAAGGAGCGTGGGTGGAAGCATAAGGAGAAGAATTAGCTTCAGAGATCTGAATAGTGTAAAGAGACAGCCTTCTATGGCCGGTAGAAGTAGTAAGTCTGACAATATGCGTTTCGGTGCGGCACATATATTACATGCATTGCATACACCCAAGATGATTTTACCCGCAACCCTCTCATGTCTTTGAATACTTATGCTGACCATGACAACAGTGTCAGTTCGCACTTCGAGGCGCCTTAGCAATTACAATTCCGTCATCCCGCCTCCAGAGCCCCTGAATCTGGATCCTGATATGCACCCTTTAAAACGACGTTTTGAACCCGTTTTACTCGATAGATACCCACCCAAACACGCGACAGAAGAATTACCGAGGAGAGGTAAATTTCCCGATTATGTCCCTATGTTTGCATTTCCAAATGATATCAATATTGTTTCCTCGGACGAACGGCCACGATCAACCTGGCATGGATTTGCTATGACCTCAGATGACAATTCCAAAATATACGGAATTACCGTAATTGTCTGGAAGCCATTGGATCAAGAAGCGGCCGGAAATGTGGAAAGAAGATGTGAGGCTTGGAGACAAAGCCATATGACAAACGAGGAACGAGAACTTGCGGCGAGTTTGGGAGAACGATTGGCTGCAGAACGTGCACACCTTTCACAATTGCTAGCAAAATTGCCGAGTGTTGTATCTGGCTCGGCCGCTAGAGAACAGTTGGAGGAACAGATTAGTGCAGTGGAGGAAAAAATTACTTTGATGACGGATATGTTGAGGCCTGTCAGACACGGCGCAGCAGCTAAAATTGAAGGATTGACTGATGGCGAGACGGGGCTTTGGATACCTAGGGCATATGGAATCCTTGGCAGAGATGGAAGTATGACAAGCTTCTGGAAGGAATGGCTGAAGGCTGTTGTGGTACCAATGACGGATGGTGGAATACTCCGAGTTCCTGCAAGTTCGCCAAAAATCGGTAGATGGCAACCCCTGGAGAGATATGTTGTCAATCTGTGTACCGAAGCACTGAGCCCGATATCCTCGAAAACTCAAATTGAAATTGCAGTGCGAGAACTACGACTTTTTGCGCGAAAGGAAGCACCAAATGAACTGCCAGATTCACGAAATACGGATATTTATGCACTCTTCAGAGCTCTGAGTATACCCAATATTGTTGCTCTGGTAGAATTTATGTTGTCGGAATCTAGGATCATTTTACTGTCATCCCACACAGCTATGTTACATCTTGCTAGTAAAGCTTTGGTCAGTCTCCTGTACCCACTCAAATGGGCAAGCATCTTTATTCCAGTTCTACCAGCTAGATTAATTTCAGCGCTGGAAGCACCTTGTCCTTATATTGTTGGCATTGAAAGGAGATATGATAATATAGAGCTTCCGGAGGATGATTATGTTTTCGTGGATTTGGATCAAGACACCGTTGAGTCTACTGCTCCACCTGTTTCACTACCACGACAACAGCGTCGAAAGCTTGTGTCCCTCTTGCAGCTGGCAGCTCCTCATCACAATAGATGTGGTGTAGAGGTAGCACCACCACCTTATGCTGTTGAAACCTTTCCCTATGATGCATTTTCGTCGGAGAACGAATCGGTATTCACACAGAATGCACCACCTGGCACTTTGGGTAAGTACGTTAGCCAGAACTCAACAACCTTTGGAGAACCGGATCCACAAAAGATGAAGAGACCTCTAGTTTTCAATGCATTCTTGCAGTCGAAGAATGACCACACTCGTGTTGAGCGTCCATCAACTAGCGTATCAAGCAAAACCAGTCCACCCGCATCTTTATCGCCTGTATCTGGTCATTGCCCACCAATGCCTACAACTCCTATCTCTCGAAACGATTCTGGGTTCGCTCTGACGGCTACTTTGAGAGAGAAGAGATCTGGTCACTTCGATACAAACTCGAGACGTAGTTCTTCATTTGGTCTAGAGCGACAACCGACACTTCGTAGACCCAGTGCACCATTTGTCAATGGCCATTCGGCTAGTCTTTCCACTTCTGCTGTTTCCATTGGCGATAGCAACTCCATGTATGGTTATGCACCGTCTGCTTATGCACCATCCGCCTATGCGGCTTCGACTATCGCTGCTTCAACAATCATGCCCAACATGCTCATGCAACCAGTTTTGAATACGGAGACAACCATATGGGTAGAAGGACATTGCTTTGTTTATAATGCCAACGACATGGGATCTGTATGCTCCATCTGTGATGAAAGAGCAGAGGATGATGGCATGTATACCTGTAGTGCTTGTAGCACGGTATCACACGGCCGTTGTTTAGGTTGGTGTTCGCTTGTCTGTCCAGCCGCCTTCCATGCAGATCGTGTACGTGCAGCTTTCGTTCGATGTTTCGCAAATTTGTTTTACACTTACAGAAAACATCTTGGTCGGCCATCGAAAGAACAAAAGTCATCTGGACAACTATATGGTTTTGATTTAGCTGCATTCAAAAAGAGTCTCCCAAGCGATCAACAAGAATATATAGCAATGTTGGAACAGACACAAGGTAATTCAATTCATGGTTATGTCTGTGAAGTATACTAACATTAAGATAGCATTCAATGAATTTATTCACGAACGAGAAACTAAGCAATCAAACGATCGAGATATTCAGTTATTCGACTCGATTATTCAAGCGAAGAAGTCAAGAGGACGCGCATCATTCTTTTCTTCTAAAGCTTCACTTCGACCTAGTTTCCTTGAGGATACATCAGATCACTTATGGCGCTCCGCATTAGTTCCGGTACCTAGAGATGCTAAATTTCCTGGTGATTATAAGACGATTGTCTCTAGAATTCCAGCACAATTGGATATTGGATTGATGAAAGAGCCACGCAGTGTTGCAGGTGTGCCGCGTATGGACATGCCAGGAAAAAGGGTAGGCCGTAAAGCAGTTCCAAGTATGCTTGGTGGAAGAGGAATTTGAGTATGAATGAATGGAAAGAATGGTTGCATACGAAAAAGATATGAGACGAGGCCGACGGATCCAAAATTACGATGGAAAGATTACAGATAAATACACGCCCGGTTATAATTTAAAGAAAAAAATACGAAGGAAAAAGAAAGAGGAGAAGAAAGCGATTCGATAATAAATTTCAATGCAAGATGCGAGCGAGATGTGTAAGATATCCAAGCGAGGAGTTTAAAAGATTTTTTTGATGTTTTGTTGTTGATTCTCTTTACAAGTCCATGGAGCGAGAGCCTAGTGGCGAAATGCATAGGGTGGGTAGGGATGGGTGGATGGATGGATATCTGTGTGGTGTAATTAGGTGTTGAGTGGAAAGCAAACTTTTTGTTTTAATTGATTTTTGGGGTGGAGTGGGTAGATTGTCCAAAGGGGCGAGAAATGGGAATTAATATTTGGGGAGAAGCTGGGGAAAATAGAGGGGTGAGAGGGGCGGAGGAAAGACAAGCTAATGTGTTGGATTGCGAATTGGACTCAATGGCTGGATGGATGAACGTCGTGTTGGGATATGATATGATACTGAGTGGTCTATTGGTTGATTGCATTATATTTGCTCGCTTGCTTTTTGCTCTCGAAAGCTCGCTCAATGCGTAGATGGTTTTGCGTAGAGGCAGGGGATGAGGAAGAACGGAAAAACATGGCGGGTGATGAGATGCGGTGTTGGGTTACTCATGATGATGAGTCGCGGATAAAGGGGGCTGGAAAGGAGATTAGATGAGATGAGACGAGATGTGATGAGGGGTAGGGATGGGATGGTGAAGCGAGAGATAGAACGGCAAATGTACAGAGACACACCTACACAGAGAGCGATCTAATAATAGCGATACAGCGAGCAATACATCGAGATACCAAGAAAGAAAGTGTCGATTCAAATTTTGATGCATGCATACAGACGTATATATGACTTGAAGTGAAAAAGCAATGCATGAGTGATATTCGTGATGTTCTTGAAAATCGACTACCAACCTAGGTATGTGTATAGGTAGGTATACTTATCATGTTCGAAAACCAATCAACCATTCACTCATTCAAGACAGCTATGAATAAGTAGTCATACAAGTACAGAATCTAAACATCAAACAATAAAATACACACAAAGAAAAAAAATGAGTTTTGTATTCTTGTATTCTTATTCACGTCCTAAGATTGATTAGGTAGGTAGGTAGATAATTACAGGCGTTCTTTCCCTATCTCTTCTTCTCTATTTTTTTTTTTCCTTTCTCGTTGAGAGGATAGAGGATAGGTAGGTAGGTAGGTAGGTAGGTATGGAAGTATTATCCCCCCATTCCTTTCACATACCATGCCATACCATGCCATACCATATTAGACCACAAAGATCCTTCTCTATTTCTCTCCTTTCTTTTCTCCTCTCTCCTCCCCACCTTCCTTCCTACATTCCATCTAAGCTCTATCCTCCTTTCTCGCGTTCACACCCGCCACATACCTCCGTCTCCCCCTTCACCAACTTCCCCGACAGAAAAGTCCCCAATGTAAATGAAAAATGCTATAAAAAAAGTGTAGATACTCCATTCACCATACCGGTATACATTTTCATTTGAGAAAAGAAAAATAAAAATCATCAAAAAAACCCCCCATACTCCATTGCGATGAAGCATTCGTAATGCGAAATGCGAAACCTGGTATTCAGAATTCTGGGTTCTGGATTCACAAAGCCCGTAGGAAGATGGATGGCGGGAAAAGAAAGCATCCACCGTCTTGTCTTGCACACCATGACAATCGAATTAAAATGTCATCATCTTCCAGGCTTCAAAGCTAGAAGTTGAAAGCAGCGAATGAAGAGAGTTCCCCATTTCTATCCTCTTCCAAACACCATGTATACTTTCCACAAAGTATTTGCGTAATAAAGTGAGTACGACGGAACGAGTCTACAAATACAAACTTTGAGCCGCGACAATATCTCTCCTGATTTTCTTAAGCGACTCATCGAATTTATTCGAGATGTCATCGGAGCCCATGACTTTTCCTGCTTGAGCCATTTGTCTGAGGAGTTCTTCGAGACGACGGAAGAGTCGGATCAGAGATCCTTCGTAAACGTCTGTCATTTTACTAATATATTGTGTTAGTATAATGCTATCTCATCTTACCTCACATGAGGATTCTCAAAGGGAATCAAAACCAAAAAAACTTACCAGATTTCCGCAAAACTCTTTCCTTGTGCCCAAACATAAACAACTTCCATGAGTTGCCACTTGAAACTAGTCACGTATTCTTCCTCATTCATCTTCAATTTACTCTCCGCAGTAACCTTTGCGACGATCCTAGCTTGAGCTTGGATTTCTCTGTATTTAGCAGCCAATTCCTCTTTAAGTGGAGGACATTGACTCTTTTCTTCGAAAATGAAAACCGACAGAACGGCTGCGCACATTTCTGGGGTTAAATCGTTGAAGTAACCATTAAAAAGGAGTTCGGAGAGAAGAAGTTCATGACCATCGCCTGTGGATGAGATTTCACATGCAACACGGGCCTTTAGTTCGACGACTTCTTGTTCGTTGATGAAGCCGAGACGACGTAAAACACGTTTACGTGACTTGAGTTCATCGAGTTGCATGATGCTCAATGCGGAAGCAATAGCCTTGCGCTTTTCCTTGATTTGTTTGGTAAGTTCGAGTTTGCCGGCATATTGATTATAGAGATCTGGGAGACGGGGTGAGTTGTGGAGGGGATTGGAGAGTAAGCGAGATTCAAGAACTTCAATCTTGCGAAGAAGTCGCTTGAAGGAATCATCTGTGATACCCATATTCTCGATTGGGTCAAGCACTGCGATACCATCTGGGAAACGACGTTTGACTTCCTCAAGAGATTTGCGTACTTGATTTCGTTCGTTGGCTGGGTGAAGGTCCTTTGGAAGGAATATACGGACATGTCCAATGGCTTCAACACATGATAAAAGTACAGGAACAATTTCCATCTTGCCTTTGTCGCCTGCAGCAGGTGGTGTGATGCCTAACGGTAGGTCGTTCTGTGTTTGTGTAGTAACTGTACTGTCGGAAGAAACTAGCAGAAGCACGTCAAGGATGTATGCTTGTTGTGGAGGAAATTCTTGAGCAGATCCCTTAGCAGGTCGTCGTGCTGTAAACTTCACAACTGCTCCCCAGCCGAAATCATGATCTTGGTGTTTGATGTGAACAACACGTCCTGGTTGCATGAATTGAAGACAGTAGTTGGGGTGGTTGATGACATCACGCATGTCCTTAGTATAGGTAGTAAGTTGTTGTCGAAGATCATAGTAATCCTTAATGGTTGCTTCATCTGGAATTTGAACTTCATCCCTCGCAATTTGCAAATCTTGAAGTTCCTTTTCGAGACCAGTAACACTCGAAGTGTTCTGGAATTGGTAGAAACAATGTTCTAACATGAACTCTGGTGAGATTCCTTCCAGACGCATCAAGTTAAGAATCATGTTGTAACCAAGGTAGAAAGCTGAATTGAGCTTATCCTGCTCTCCACGTACAATTGTCTTGGCACTCTCTGGCTCCATTGTATCGTTGATCATCATAATGACAATACCCCTATCATCAAGACCACGACGACCGGCACGACCTGACATTTGCACGAATTCAGATGGCGTTAGGTATCGCATCTTCTCACCATCGAACTTCTCAACGCTAGTGAATACTACAGTCTTGGCAGGCATGTTCAAACCAATGGAGAAAGTCTCTGTAGCAAAAAGGACCTTGATCAAGTTCTCCTGGAACAAAATTTCGATGGTTTCCTTAAGAATGGGAAGAAGTCCAGAATGATGCACACCAATACCACGTCTCAACAATGGCAAGATGTGTTGAATTTGCGGTAGGGTCCTATCCTCTTCTGAGAGAGACTCGATTGCACTCTCGAAGACCTTCGAAACCATGTCTTTTTCGGATTGATCGTTGAAAGCCATGGAGCTCATCTGTAATGCATATGCCTCGCACTCTCTCTTACTGAAACTGAACACAATGACGGGATTGTAATGCTTCAACATGATCATGCGGACAATCTTGTAAATATCCGAACCTTCCTTATTGGCACCCTTATTGGTCTTCTTATCTTTTCCACGCCCCTTCTGTTTTGCATTGATGTCTGCTGGATCAGCCCCTTTCTTATCTTCTATTGTTGCCATAGCCTTTGAAAAGTTATCTTCCCTGAAGTTTCCCTTCTCATCAACAATCAAATGTATACCATCTGCACCAGCTGGGAAGAAGTAGTGTTGTAGAGGGGTAGGTCGGAAATCGGTGTAAACAATGTGACATGGCTGGTTGTGAGTTTTCGTGATCCATTCGGCAAATTGCATAGCATTGGGAATAGTCGCTGACAAGAAGACATATCTGACCTTGTCAGGTAATAAGATAATCGTTTCCTCCCAAACCACACCTCTAGATTTATCTCTCATATAATGAATCTCATCAAAGACAACCCAAGCGACTTCACGCATAATCTCAGATCCTCGATACAACATAGATCTCAAAATCTCGGTTGTCATAACTAGACAGGTCGCGGTTGGGTTAATTGTAACATCTCCAGTCATCAAACCAACGTCTCCAAAATCCGCAGTAAATTCTCGATATTTCTGATTACTCAAAGCTTTAATAGGACTGGTGTAAATGACTCTCTGATTGTTTTTGAGGCATTGCGCAATTGCATATTCTGCCGTAACAGTTTTTCCTGCACTAGTATGCGCCGATACCAATACACTCTCGTTTCTTTGGATTGATGCAATAGCGACTTTCTGGAAAGGATCTAATTCGAAAGGCCAAGTTCTCGCGGGTTCGGCAGGAGCTTTATGCTGCGATATTGGGATGTATTCGTAATCGGGAGGTAAAGAAACTTGATGTTGAATGTTGTGCTGTAAAACCAATGCTGTTTCTTCTGGGGCACCTTGTAATCCGGCTGAAGCAGCTACCTCTCGCGATTGTGCTGTCTCGAATGTATCTGTAACTACCGGATCGGCTTCTGTGTCTTTTCTGCGTCGTTTAGCGTCCTTCTTTGCTTCTTTGGTTTCGTCATCTTCTTCAATATCCTCTTCCTCTACATCTGCTTCTACCGCTGGCTCCTCGGAATCTACCATCTCAGAATCCACATCTTGCGCATCAGCAATTGGCTTTACATCTCCATTCGCATTTCTCTTCTTGCTGCGATCTTTCTTGTCTTTCTTTGCCTTTTTAGGCCTGCTGGGAGCAGCTGTTTGGGGCTTATCGTCGAAGGCGTCAAATAAGTCATCCATGACGATTGATATCCTACCACATTAACCAAGATGCAAAAGGCAATCGTGGTTTGTTGATACTTTATAAATGTATCAAAAAGTACAGGGTGTGGGTTAACAAAGATATTTTTTTATTATCGCTTTCCGCTCCGGGCACTATCTGAGATAACCTTGGAAAATCCCATTCTTTATTTAGCCTTAGGCATTAAAATATCTGGTTTGATTGTCGGCTAGTGCCAAACCGAGCTTCAATCAAAATCATTCGATTGACTGTTTACCCAAAATACAAAGCAGAACTCAATTCTTAAGGTAAGGCTGCGCTATCATAACAGCCCCAAGAGAAACTACTAACAGATCATAATAGATGTTGTCTAGAGCCGCCGTCCGCGCATCCTCCTCCACCTCAACGGTCGCCCGCCGTGGCTTCCACTCTACCCGTGCTCAAATGGGTTCTCCATACCATTACCCTGAGGGACCACGAAGCAACATTCCATTCAATCCAAAAACCAAATTCTTTGCTTTGAGATACTGGGGATTCATGGCTCTTGGATTCGGTAAGTTAGGATAGCAGCCCTGCTGAGGGGCATGGAGGTTGAAGGGAACCACACTAATATTGGGTTTAGGTGCTCCATTCGGCATTGCAGTCTGGCAAACAAAAAAGAACCAATAGAGGGCTGTTTAGGTGTACATTGCATTGGGAGGACAGTTATAAATCGATTGGTATTCAAAGCTAGAGGGGTGGGGGAACGATTGTGTATACAATACAACAGTTTTCACGGATATGACTTCATTCTTTATATTGATTATGATGGTCTCCCAAGGTACCAGACTTTATCGCGGCTTCTTCAGAGCCCCCATATGACTCACATGGTCAATTTATACCCATGGAATTCACTCGCGGCTCCTCGAAGATACTTTCTCGTCCTAGATCAAGCGGTTAGAAGACAGCCCCTCATGTCTCTGATATGGCACCATCTTATTACACACTCCCTTCAAGCCTGCACTTTAACTTTGGTATCAAAGGTATGCCTGTCTGCTGCTTTCAAAGCGAAACATCCCTTAAATTCTTCCTGGGCTCCCGATAGCTCTGCCATTGCACTCTTCATGTGATCAGGATCAGCTCCATTCTGAACCTCAACACTAGCAGTCAAAATCCATTTGTCGTCAGCATCAAATGGCTCCAGTAATTCAAAGGGAGGTAGCCTGCTGTTGACCTTAGGGCGTGAGGTCTCATCAACTTCTTGGAACTCTGAGGGGATTTCAAAGTAGCGACTAAGTGTAAAGACTATATTATTGTGAACAGTTCGGTGACTTTCTTGAATAATCTCCCGTGTGAATCTACTTGATGATTAATAACTGTAGATGATTGGTTAGTAGTCATTTCAACGTACCGGTGACTGCTTGCTTGAAGAAGTCTGCATAATGACTTTTCATTGTCTATCGCAATGAACATTCTGCTATTCACGACAGCAGCATTGGCTGGATCTGGAAGATCGGTCCACCTTAATGTACCAGGCACCTCATCACATGGGAGAAGACCCCTAGTTGAAGTCAATAAGTATTTTGTCAAGATGTTGAAAGCCCGTCTCAACAGATCACATGCTTTGATATGCAATCAATGAAAATTAGCCACTTACGGTCGGCCTTCTCCACCATCAAGCTCCTTTGCTGGCTGACCAAGTTGACTTTTATCAACATCATATATCAGAGTCAGAACGTAAGATTGACGAATCAGCTGCTCGTTGAGTGACTTCCACCAGAATTGTTTATTCGGCGGTTGGGCTTTCAAAAAGGAAGGATCAAGACCTTTCAAATTGTTGCGACTGCGTGGACCTTCGAATACTAATCGTCGACGAATAAAGTGCTGGGGTATCATTCCACAGTAGCCTTGGAGTACACGGAGAGAATGAGATACATCTTCGCTATCGACGGATGCCGAGAGGAACAACTCATGCATGGTGATTTTACCCAGAAGGCTGACAAGGATTGAGTTTGGGGGAAGGCCGAAGTACGGAGGTGGAAAGAAAATCTTTTGAGGGGGAGGTGGGAGGGGGGTGTAAGTTTTTGCTTATTGTGGTATAAATGAGGGAGAGTTTCCGTGGGCAAAAGTATAATTATTCTCGAAACGTGTTGTTGCAGTAGTGATGGATGGGTACCAAGGGTAGCTGGAGGTAGCAATGAAGGACCTTGAGCTCAAAATGTGATGACCGTACAGTTGAGAATCATCGAGGGAAAGAAACATATCTTTTTCCAGTCTTCACTTCCCGTCCCCAGATATACCTAGGTACACCAAGCTATTCAATTTCTTTGATATAGGACGAGTGCAAGCGAATGATTTCTTTGCAGTCACTTTTTATCAACATTTCCCCAGACCACCCTAGACTTTCAGACCAGACGAGGCTTTCGAGGCTGATAGAGTTAAGTAGGTGGGTAGGTAGGTGGACAGATAAAGCTCTACAACTTTGGATGATAATAACTTTGGATGATAATAATTTCCTTACAAAGTAACCCCGTAGTGATTGAAGTAGAGTCAGTGACAGTTAATGAATCAATGGTTGCTCTCTCGCTTATGTTCGGAATTGTCTCTGAATAACCCGAATTATTACTCGGTAGTGTGGTATGTACCCATCCCATACAGAGAGGAAAACAATCCTCGGCTAGTCCATCTTATCATCTGAAAATATCATATGTTATTGTTGTACCGGAAGTCCGTTGAAAATTCTAACTTTTTGCTTATGCCTTGGCTTTGAAATGAAATGGGTAGCTTGTGAAGACTGAAGAGCACCTCTTGCGGGCCAAGCGACCAGCCAACCAACCAACCAACCGACCAACAAGCCGTTGAATCTGCCAAATGTTACCTACCTGGGCGTGCATGAGAACTACCCTACTACCCTACTACCCACATACCACACGCCCCTTCCTGCAAAGTCAAGCCTCTTTCATACATTATGTGACAAGGAATCTGGGGAGAGAAATGATCTGACACCATTTATTATATACTTTGGACATTCAATGCATCCTTGATATTGATGGACATTATATGCTTTTGTTCATCACGCCATTAACTAGCATGTGTCTGCACTCTGCAACCATGATCAACCATGGTCAACCAATAAGCACGCAAGAATCGTTGTGCGATAAGAAAAAAAAAACCGATGATTGATAATTTGATGTCGTCTGAGGAATTAGAAATACATGTAATGCTCTATCGGAAGTGGCCTTTATCAATGGCTAACCCCGCACCAACCGAGACCTTTTCATCCGGTGGTATTCTATTAAGAAGACGGTTGGATTTTCTACTCTTCATTTCAGAGAGGAAGAGATATTACAGACATACGCTTACTTAAATAAATACAACACTCAAACCATTCACAGCTTCACATACCTAATCACCATCTTTTCTTTTGAATCACCCGCCACCATTTCCATATCTGGTTACTAGCGGACGCCTATCTATTCCCCTCCCCCCCATCCATCCACTCATCCATCCGATTCCCGAATTCTCGTCCCACTTACCACACGCTACGAGTACATTATTCACAAGACTAAAGCTTTCCATTTTCCGCACTCTTTTTCTTTTGACAACTTGACAACTTGACTTCTTGACTTCTTGACTTCTTGACTTCTTGACATCTCAATCTCCAGCAAGTCAAACACAGAGGCAGACGACGATCCTGACTTCCTTCTCAAACTCGCACATCTCAGCAGTATTCACAACTTCTCTTTGTGATTACTTTTTCAATCTTTCCCAACCATCAAGATGTTTGCGACCAAGGTTCTCCGTCAAGCCTCTGCTGCTGCTGCTCACGCTGAGCGTACTCCATTGATCAGATTCATGGGCAAGAGATCAATTCCCTGTATGTATTCTAATTTTCAATCTGCTCTATAATTCACTCTAACAGTTGAGATAGCTTCGGTTGATCACTCTGCACGACCACATCCAGCTTCCCCAACCCACGAACTTCCTGCAGGATTCGTTGAGGCTCAAAAGTCTTCCTCCTCTTCCTTCTCCTCCTACAGACAAAATGCTCAACAACATGGTCCACTTGGTCGCAGTGCCAGAAGTGACGGTACAATCGGTTCCCTCTCTGGTAGAGCTTTGGGCTCCGTTGCTCCAGCCAAGGGAGAATTCTTTGATCGCAGTGAACTCCCTGCACGTTTCCGACGTACTCCAATTGATCTTGCCGAGATTGATGCCATTGAGACTGGCGGTGCTACAGTTGTTTGCTAGATTTGAAGATTAAGAAAAGAAAGAAGAAAACTATTTGTACATTTATGGCTGGCTACGGAAAAGTGATGGATCGAGGGAGGATATACCCACGAAAACGATGGATTTCATGAAGATTCTGTGATAAGATGGACGAATATCAATAAGTTATCTTTCAGGACAGAGTGGAATACGCTCTACGTCTCTGTTTGAAAGTTTGGGATGCACAAAAGGATTGTAGCTCGGATCAGTGGCATGGAAAAGTTGCTTTTATGGGAGTCGGAGCATGTATCATCTTCCCTGTTGGAATAATTCTGATCTTGATCTTTACTCTGGAGTATGGGTTTCTGGGAAGTTCTTTTTATGGGTGGCTATCTGCATCGTTATGAGATGAGTTGAAGACAGCAAGAATATAACAAATATCAAACCAAACATGGAGCCAAAATACATTGATCACGTGCATAGAACATCATGATCCTCAACTACTTACTTAACCACAACTCGACATGATTTTCTCCATCTTGGGCTGTTTCCTTTTGGATGATACAGATCTCTCACATTAAATGACGCCCTAATTCTTGAATTGCATACAAATATCCCTTTCTAAATTCAAATGACTGCTACTCGCTAAGAATGATTCTTACCCATTACATCGCGTCATTCTGATATATCACCTAATTATCTACAAACAATTGATACCTACATTAAACATCGCACCTTACCTCCCCCTCATACAAAACCCCGCTTAATTCATTAAATCATCTAACTCCCGAGATCATGTCGAAATCAGAAGAAATCAAAGAAATAAACCAATCTGGTAAACTCATCGCTACTTATATTCGCTCTCATACTCCTGGTACTTCTGGGAGGAAATTTGACCGGATCGATGTTGATGTATGTGTTGTTTCTTTCTTCTTTTTCATCTATATACATGAAATGTATCTCTTCATAGATGAGAGGGTCTATTGGATTGATGAATATTGAAACTTTGAATAGATACCAAAAGGTCCGTCGACGTGGGTTATGAGTTTAGTAGGGGCATTCATGCCGGTGGGATATCCGGATAGTGTTACGGAGGATTATACTGCGTGGGTTTTTCTCTTTCTTTGAGGAGTTTCTCCTGCTTTGTTTTTGATTGGGATGTGAGAACTCTGGAGAATGATGACACTAATGGATTGTATTGTAGGTATCAATTTTATGTAAGATACCTTGGCTGGGGGAAAGGGGGAAGAAAATGCTGATGAGAGAAGGATTCTATTCAGGCTTTTGCTAGTACGATTGCGGGGTTGTTGGCTAGTAGGGCGGTGCTTCAAGGTATGAATGAGGTGAAGGACTCCTTTTGGGGGCCATTTGTTCGAGAGAATGAGTTTGTTTTTGAGCTTGTTGTCACAACTCCCTATCAAACCTTTCTCCTTTAAACATCACCACAAGCCTCCTTCTAAAAAGAACTCCAAATCTAATCCACCCCAGGTCTCGGCGTCGGCGACTCCACCGCCTCAGCAACCCACGCCGTTCTCCTCTCCATCCTCCAAGAATCCGCCGGCCGTATCTCTACCATCCTTTTCGCGCACCGACTCGGTAGCGCACTCGAACCCGAATGCAAAAAATATCGTCTCATGGCTGATATTTTCAACGACGCTGCTATGATTCTCGATTGCATCTCCCCTGCTTTTCCCAAGATTCCTCGTGTGTTTTTACTCAGTACGAGTAGTGTGTGTAAATCGCTTTGTGGAGTCGCGGCGGGAAGTAGCAAGGCGAGTTTGAGTGCGCATTTTGCGAAGATGGGAAATTTGGCGGAGTTGAATGCGGTAGGTTTTTTTCTTGAGTTTTTATGATAGAGGGATAGGGATAGTGGATGGGATGATACTAATAGAAAGATAGAAAGATGCAAGTCAGGAAACTCTCATATCCCTCCTTGGTATGCTCGTTGGAACCTTTGTCGTTTCCAAAATTTCCTCTCAAGTAGCCACGTGGATTGCATTGCTCACTCTCCTTTCCATCCATCTCGGTACAAACTATATGGCCGTCAGATCAGTCACCATGCGTACCCTGAACCGACAACGAGCCAATCTCGTCATTTCATCTTTCCTCTACAGTACAAACCACAAGAAGAACAACACTTCTCTCCCCTCCCCCAGAGAAATCTCACTCCAAGAACGCATCTTCGAACGCGACGGCGCAATTCGCAATATCCAAGGTACAATTCTCGCTTACTGCAACGTCGGCACGAGTCTCCAAGACCTCCTCTCTTCAATTTCTACACCCACAATTACAGGAAGTTATACAGAACCCGACTCAATCCTCAAATCTCTCCTATCCATCTACAAAGCTCAGGGTTACATAATGTGGTACTCCCGTTCCCGCAATACATTCCTCGTTGTTTTGAAAGAAGGATCGTCCCCGAAAGTTCAATTGGATGCGTGGTTTCATGCTATTTTTGCTATCAGTTTTAGGCGGGAGAAGATCCGTGGATCTGGGAATGCGAAGATGGATAATCAGAACATTTCAAATTGGATGAAGGAATCGCTAGAGGAATCGGAGAAATGGAGAGTAGAAAGCGAGTTTTATGCGGAGTTGGAGGGGAAGGGGTGGGATTTGAATACGCCGGCCATTGAGGTTAGAGCGGGGACGAGATTGGTTGTTGCGGGGGGAGAGGAGGAGAGAGAGTAAGGGGTGGGAGTGGATTAGGAAGGGGACGGTGAAGCAATGGGTTGAGTAAGAGGCTTGAGTGTTATTTGGGGCATTGAATATGAATTTTAATCAAAAGTGCAATCATGCTGTGTATATGCACACGGTAGGTTTCGAAGCTTGGAGATTTCACTTCACTTCACCCATCCCATCGAAATCTAAATAGTACGTCAAAAATAATTGCAGCGTCTCTCTTAAACACATCATTCTCATTATCATTCTCCCCACCTTTTCTTGACCTCGCTCCGTCCGAATCATTTCACCAAACCCCTTTACCAGCCAATATTCTCATTCTTTCCCCCCTCCAAATCACAAACAACAAACCATACATCCTCATCCCCAAGCACACAATCTCTTCTGCTATTCTGCGGCTGCTACTCAATCCCATCTCCATCTCTCTTCCATCAAATTCAGATCCAAAAATCCTACCTTTCCAAGAAAAATCATTCTATCTATCTATCAATCTATCCAGACGTCCGCATACCTAGGCAGTAAGTATGTAGTACATTGATCGATACCCATCTACATCTATATCTTCATCTCATCTCCTCTTCATCCCACTTCCCACTTCCCACCTCCTGTCCCCAAACTTCAAAGCAATAAATCTTCCATTCATTTCGAAATGGGTTTTCTCGTCCACTGTGTATTTGTGTGGGAGGATATGAGGACGTGTTGTGTAGGCGAACGTGAGGATATGAGAATATCTTGAAGTTCACAGCGGAAATTTCCTTCCAGGACAATGCAATCCACTACACACGTATAAGGGTCTTAGATCATCTCTTGGCTACTTATTCAATCACTGACATGTCCGATGTCGGGCCAAGAAGAAGGATTAGATGCAGTAGGAAGGTTGTGAGGGGAATTAATGTAAACCCACTTTTAGTAAAATGTTAATGTTTAATAGATTAGTACTTGATGTTTTGAAAGATTTTACTACTGCTTTAAACGAATCGAATAGATATTGAACTATTCCCCCTTAAATTTTAATATTTGAAGTTTTTTTTCGCTTTTTGTTAATCTTCATAGTTTTATGATATTTAAAGCTTCTAATAGGTTTTAAATAAAGTTAGAATAAAGATTCGAATACAAAATCTAATAAAAACTAATATTGTTACGAGCATCGATGTAGAGTCGGCGCTAGACCGATTATTATTCCGATATTAAAAAGTTTATATATATATATAGCTTTAGGAAAAAAGGTTTAAGGAATTAATAAAAAGTCTTTAAATTTAATTTATCTCTATTATAAAATTAATCTTCACCTTATTATAGCTCTTATAATTCTTTTTATTTAATTCTTTAAGAGTAAGTTATTAACTTATATTTAACAAATAGCTTCGAAAGTATTAAATTAATAAATCGCTGATATACTCGAGATATTCCTATAATAAGCTATTGATATATAATTTGTTGAGTAGATTTAATAAGGTATATCAGTAATAATAAAGTCTTAATCGATTCAATCTATTTATAACTAAGCTATACTAACTATATAATAAGTTATACCTAACGTAGTTTATTAATGGGTCGGTCATATCAGTGGATCAGTCATTTTTATCTTAAATTATTATTCTATATTCAATATGTATTTTCTGTATAATTAATCATGAAAATTCATTCTAAAGAAGCATATATAATTTTAATTATTTAAGCTATTAAATCAAATAAAAAATTATTAATTTGAAAAATAGTTTAGCTTTATTATATATTTCAAATTATATTAAATAATAGAATTCAAGATAAATCTAATATAATTAAGAGTTAATTAAAAAGTTATAATTTAATTGAATTAGAAGAGGAAATATTTATTTAATATATTCTTGATATAGATTTGAAAGGTTTTTTATTTAAACTTAAGAATATAAAAGATATAATAAATTATATTCTTAAATCGAAAGATATAAAATACATCGAAAAGTTTTAGATATATCAATTCATAAAATATCGAATCGAATTAAAAACACATTTTAATTGTGTTTATAACTTTCAAAGAGTTCTTTATAAGAATCTTAAACTTATTGAAAAGTGGTTTCAATTAGTTACAAATATATAAATGAAATATAATATTTTAAATAGAGATTTCTATAATTTCAATAAAACAGACTTTATAATAGGAATTATATATACAATAATAATTGTTATTAATACTAAGAAATATAATAAAAGTAAATCTATATAACCAGACAATCGAGAATAAACTATAATAATAATATATAGAAATGAAAAGAATGAAATTATTCCCTTATTTCTAATGGTTTAGGAACAGGTTTATCTCTTTAATTAATATATTGAAACCAATCTTCCTATAAAATAGATTATTAAACCTATATCTAATGAGTGGATAAATAATAAGACAGGTTTAAAATAATTGAAACACTTTGACAAGTATATTAAAAATTGAAGAAAGAGTAAATATTGAATATTGATATTGGATAAGTATAAAAGTTATAAATCAGTAGTTTTTTAAGTATATTATAAAGAGAATAATATTATATATTTATATTTACTATTATATTCAAATTATTTAATTTAATCATTTAATATTAACTATTTTAATAATCTAAAACATTTATATAATGATTAAATTAATGAATTTATTAAGATATATATTAATTATATTTCGAAAATTGAATTCTTTATAGCTTTTAAAGCTATATATAAGGAATCAATCATCTTTTAGAATATGAAATCAGAATTCCAAGAAATAGGTTTAATTCTATTGTTACGGGAGCTGCCTTTAGGATCATGTAAAAGTGGCTAGAGATCTCTCAAAATGGTTTAGATTAGATTTCAAGTAGGAATTCAATAAGGTTAATAATTGGTTGTAATTCTTGTAATTATAATAATAAAACTAATAATTGTTCTTGAGCATGAAGCTTTATATTATAATGAAACTTATTTTCTTATATAAACCTTCATTCTCTATTATATTCCTTAGGACCTTTCTATAGGCTGGATCGCTACGGACCTCACTGCGCTCCAGAAGCGCTACAGCTCCTTGACGCTCCGTCACCTACTCATAGTCATGTGACGCGGTACTTCGCAAGGACCGTCATAACACCTATTCAATCTTAAAGCTGTACTCTCGAAATTAGATATTCGAATTTATATACTTACCCCCCTCTCTTTCAATCTAAACCAATAAATCTTTTAAATCCCTTACAACCCAATTAAAACTCTTTCTCAATTAATATTAATTAAATTTCAAATAACTCATCATTAAGTAAGCTCTTTTATATTTATATTTGAAATTATATTAATGTTACGGGAGCTGCCTCTAAGGTTATGTAGAAGTGTCTAGAGATCTCTCAAAATGATTTAGACTAAACTTTAAATAGAAATTCAATAAGATTATAACTATTACAATTCTCATAACTATAGTAATAAAACTAATGATTATTCTTAAACACGAAGCTCTATATCCTAATAAAACTCATTTATTATATAGACCTTCATCATCTGAAGCCCCTGGGATCCGTATGCTCCTGGAGCCCGTAGCTCCTCAAGGCTCCCTCATGTGACACGCGAATGTGTCATGTAATGTCTGTCGTAACAATTAACTCTAACTAAAAATACAGAAAGATTAGCTTATGAAAATACACTTTTAAATATAAAGAATTATATACTTTAAATAATAAATAAAGTATTAAACAAATATTAATATATATAAAAATCTAATTATATCAAGGAGGAGTGCTTATTAAACAAAAGACTTTTAATATATTATCTTAATAAGAAATTGATATTCAAGTTTAATATAATAAGTATTAAAAAGAGGGGAATTCTAATAGAGAAGCATTTTCTAATTGATATTATAGTAAATATAGAAAGATAGGTTATAATATAAGAATCTATCAAAATAATGTAATAGATTCTAAATTATTAGATTCTTATGTTACAGGAGCTGCCTCTAGGGTTATGTGGAAGTGTTTAGAGTTCTTTTGAAATGATTTAGATTAAACTTCAAGTAGGAATTTAATAAGGTTATAATTGATTGTAATTCTTATAACTATAGTAATGAAATTAATAATTGTTTTTAAGTACAAAGCTCTATATTATAATGAAACTTATTCCTTTATATAGACCTTCGTTCTTTATTATTCTATTAATCCTATTGTGTTCTATCAGATGGGAGCAGTGGGATCTAGTGGGAGTCCCTAATCCCGTGACTTCCTGATCATGTGATGTGGTATATTGGATGCCGTCGTAACATCTTAATAGTTTTAATTAATTGATTTAGTTATTATTAAATAATATAGCTTTGAAATAACAATTTAAGGTAAAAGTAGCCGATTCATTGATATAACCGACCCACTAATAAACTACATTATATATTTTCAATTATATAAAATAAATAGAAAAAAAAAACCTATCCCTTTTTGAAACCTATTCAAATATACTATTGTAAAATCCTATTATATTATAGAACCTTTTAATCTTCTTATTTACCCTCTTATAATCCTTATAATCTTCTACTTCTTATATTTATTTTTATTCTTTCTTTCTATTTAATTCAACTTCTTTTAATATACTAAACCTCATAGTTGATATATTATTACCTTATTATAAAAATATCTTCACTCCTAAATTACTAACCCTCAAATTTTTCGAAATCTATTTATAATATTAATAATTCCAATTTCAATTCTAATCTTATATTATAGAATCTTTCATTTCTAACCTTGTTCTTCTACTATTTCAATCAAATTAAGTTCTATTTGAAACCTATTATCTTTATTTTCATTTCGTTTTATTTAATATTACTTCTTTAATACAAAGATTCTAAAGTCTTATAATAAAAAAGGTTAATGATTATATAGCTGATTTTAATTTATATTTGATATACTAATAATCTAAAATAAATTATATAATAAGTATAAAACGTATTGTAATATGAATTTTTATTATAATATATACTCTATATTATTAACGATTATTACTTCCTCTTTAAATAACTAATAATATATTATATATTATGAAAGAATATAATTAATATTAATATATTATAATTCCTATTATTCTTTAGAACTATTCTTATAAATTTTGTTATGTTAAAATATTAATAATTTTTTATATAAAATAATTATAGGTATTATATAAAGGTTTTATTTTTGTATATTAATAATCTTATTAAAAATATTTCTTAAAATAAGTAGAACTTATTAAAGAGATTTTCCTTTTTCATTTTTCTATATTTAAAACCCTTTTTCTTTTTATATAAAATTCTTCTATAAGTATAGCACGCTACACCGTAGCGTCGCTTACTTAAGAAGCGTATATAATAGCGTAGTCTCGATAGAGAAGAATGAAATAGCTTTTATAACAATTATAGAGATCCTCCTACAATAAGATTATTAAATATTAAAAGGTTTGAATCATTATAGAAATCTTTAAGAAGTCTTTTTAATTAATTTATTTAATATAATTATTCTATATAATAATAATATTAATTATTTTAAATATTCTAGATAAATATAATACATTTTCTTTTTTATATTAATAATAATAACTGTTTAATCTAAATAGATATCGACTTAATAATTATAAAAAAAATATAAAATAATTCTCTAATTCGAATGTAATATAAATTGAAGAGTTATTTCGAAAAAGCTCTTCTTAGTTTTTTTTATGTTTCTTCTAATAAAATATATATATATATAAGATATAAGAATAAAAAGAAACTTACTAACTATATATATATATATATACTAACTCTACTTATAACGTGATTTATCAGTGTGCGGGTCATTTTCACCTCAATTCACTCTATTCTCTTTCAATACGCGTTTTTATCAACAATCCACAATGGATTCGAATAATCAAGAAGCCCGTATACTCCTCGCTATCGAAGCTATTCAAAAAGACAAAAAAACAAGTATTCGAAAGGTTGCAAAGATATATAATATCTCGAATACAACACTACAGCGTAGAATTAATGGTATACTTCCCGTTCCGAATATCGACCTAAATCTTATAATCTTTCAGAACTAGAAGAGAATATCATTTCTGAATATATAATTGATATGGATTTGAGAGGATTTCCACCTAAATTAAGAAATGTAGAAGATATGGCGAATCATATTCTTGAATCGAGGGGTGCAAAGCGCGTTGGGAAGCTCTGGGCGCATCGATTCGTAAAGCGTCGAATCGAATTAAAGACGCGTTTTAGTCGTGTTTATGACTTTCAAAGAGCTCTCTGCGAAGATCCTAAGCTTATTGAAGAGTGGTTTCGATTGGTTGCGAATATGCGAGCGAAATACAGCATTTTGGATGGCGATTTCTACAATTTCGATGAGACGGGCTTTATGATGGGTATAATATGCCCCGGAATGGTAGTAACTAGTGCTGAACGGAATGGCAGAAGCAAGGCAATACAACCAGGCAATAGAGAATGGGCTACAGCAATCATATGTGGCAATGGGGAGGGTGAAACTATACCCCCATTTCTAGTGGTTCAAGGACAGGTTCATCTTTCGAATTGGTATACCGAAACCGATTTTCCTGCGGATTGGGCTATTAAACCTACATCTAATGGATGGACAAACAATGAGACAGGTTTAGAATGGTTGAAACACTTCGACAAGCACACTAAGAACCGAAGAAAGGGCAGGTATCGAATGTTGGTACTAGACGGGCATGAAAGCCATGAATCAAGAGCTTTTCAAGCATATTGCAAAGAGAACGATATTATATGCTTAAGTCTACCACCGCATTCAAGTCATTTAACTCAACCACTTGATGTGGGCTGTTTTAGCAATCTGAAACGTTCATATGGTGGTCAAATTGATGGATTTATCAAGGCACATATCAATCATATTTCGAAGGTTGAATTCTTTATAGCTTTTAAAGCTGCATATAAAGAATCAATCATCTCTCAGAATATGAAATCAGGATTTCGAGGAACAGGTTTAATACCATTTGACCCTGAAGCCGTACTTTCGAAGTTAGATATTCGAATTCGTACACCTACCCCTCCCTCTTTCGATCTAGATCAATGGATCTCTCAAACCCCTCACAACCCAACTGAAGCTCTTTCTCAATCAATTTTAGTGAAATCTCGAATAACCCGACATCAATCAAGCTCCCCTACACCTATATTTGAGACTGTACTAGCTCTAGCTAAAGGTACAGAGAGATTAGCTCATGAGAATACACTTTTGAATGCAGAGATTCGTACACTTCGAAAGGCAAATGAGGCATTAAGCAAGCGTCGACGCGCGAAAAAAACCCAATTACGTCAAGGAGGAGTACTTACTGGGCAAGAAGCTCTTGATATATTATCTCAACAAGAGGTTGATATTCAGATTCAACGCGACGAGCGTCAAAAAGGGAGGAATTCTAATGAAGAAGCATCTTCTAGTCGATGCTGTAGTAAATGCGGAAAGACCGGACATAATGCAAGAACTTGTCAAGATGATATAATAGATCCTAGATTATTATAATTTTCATAGTTTTAATCAATTGATTCAATGGTTGTTGAATAATATGAGTTTGAAAGAGTGAATTGAGGTGAAAATGACCCGCACACTGATAAATCACGTTATATAAAGTATATATATAAAATAAAGCGCGATATATAATGTTACGCTTCTAGTCACGTGTTTCAAGATAATTGATATTATTTAGAATCTCGAAAATATTCTTATTTCATATATAATAAGATTAAATTAAAAGAAATCTAAGAAAGAAAATAATCTTTAATATAAATATATAAGAATATCTTTAATTTAATAGCGATATACCTTTAATATTCATTCGAATCTATACTCTCGAATAAAACAAAACAACTAGATAAAAGCAGAATGAAAAAATGAAAAAGAAAAGAAAAGAAAAGAAAGCTATTATCACGGTGCAAGAGATAGGTACTAGGTAAGATGTATGATATTCTACAAAGAGTAAGAAGGAGGCGGAGAGGTTCCGACTATATAGAGGGTGGATGCCTTAGGCATCCATATAACTACGTATTGAACCCGTGACAGCTATCGTATAAAGCTAAGTCTATTCTATAGTAGAATGTCTATAAGATACTGTACTTTTCGAATTCAGTCCGCTGAGTAATTACTGTTTTTGAAATCAATTAATATCTCTAATTCGATAGAAATAAAGCTCTAGGTTTTTAAAGTCATTTTATCGAGAAATTACTATTAATTAGACCTTGATTAATAGGAATAGAGCTCTAGAATGAAGTTATTAAATATTTCAAGTCTTTTATAGAGAGAAGAGTATAGCTAGCTATTCTATGAGTAGTTAAATCTACTAATAGAAACTAATTAGAAATAGTCGATACTATATTGAGTAGTTTATCTTAAAGCAAAAGATAAAATAGTATTTACTAGAGTTGTTTATTTATGAGTGTAATCAGATCATTTTTAGGATTTTCAAGCTTATTTAAGACTTTTCAGGATTTTCCGAGATATTCGGAATTTTTCAAGATTCCTCCGGTATTAATACAATATCCCAGCGGAAAGCTAGTAGAGCTCCGTATTTTAATTTTTAGGAATTTTAGATCTATTCAAAACCTTTTAGAACTTTATTAAGATTTCGAGACTTTTAGGACTTTTTCAGAATTTTTTAGGATTTATAGGACTTTTAGGACTTTCTGAACTTTCTAGGATTTTTAGAATCTCTTTGTCTTTTTTAAGTCATATATTAGCAATATACTATCGATTTCTAATTTCTAATTTTATATTTCTTAGGGTTTATATACTTTCGAGAGCGAAAGCCTAAAGAGGGAGATAACTCTAGTGAATATAACTAATTATACGAACTATCGAATATAATTCATCATTCTATCGAAACCCAATCGACATTAATAAAATAAGAGGAAGTGTTAAAACACGTAACTAGGAGCATGACATTATATATTATACTTTATCTTATATATATATTTCATATACAAGTAGGGTTAATATATATATATATATATTTAATAAGTTTATTTTCATACGAAAAAGACAAACAGAATAAGACAATCCTGTTTACTCTTATACCTTATATATAGACGCCTTATTAAGTCTACTCAATAGAAAGAAAATAATTTATTTTTCGATTTTTTAAACTTTTGAATAAATTCTTGACACTCTTATATAATAACATAGCTCCTTTTCGAGTTATAAAAGAATTGAATCTTATAAAATGAGAATATAATATACGCGAAACAATACGTATAGATTATATAATATTTTCTTTAACTAATATTTATAGTTCTTTATTATATAGTTTAAAAAAAATTAAATTTCTATCTATTTTATTATATCCTCTATATATTATATAAAAGCTTTTTAGAGTCATTCTCCTCTCTCCTCTATTAATAATACTATTTTATAATAATATTTCTATAGTGTCTATAAAGACTTACTCTATAATCATATTATCTTCTACTCTTTTATAATAAGTCTTACAATACTAGCTTACTACTATAGAATTTAATAAGGCTTTAAAGTAGTATTAATATAGTAGTAATTAACTATCGAATAGCTTTAAGACTTTTAAGAACGAAAGTATAAGAGTACGTTCGAATTATTCTTTTCAAATTATTTAACAAATAAATTGAGATAAAAGTATACTAAAAACAGATAATTATTGTCACGGATCGGCCTCAATCGCAACTCCGATCGATCACGTGCACGATCACGTGTACATAGCTAGTTTATAGGTGCGCTCCATGAGTACTTTACTCTCAATTCTATAGTTGTAGATTCTAAGGATGAATTGTACCCTGCTCTCGTAGTTCTTCTACAGCAAAGTGTTACAATTATTTGACAAATAAAGTGTGGCTAAAATATTTCTAAATAATTCAAAACAAAGTTAAATCGAACGCTTAAGAATATCAAATAAAATTTATTTAATAAATAACTTTAAAATAACAAATACCTTTAAAATCCTTATATATTTTCCTAATGATTTTAAATATAGCTTTTTGATAAGTTTGAGAAATTATTTGCTAAATAATTTAACGAATTTTCATTTTAATTAATAAATCTTCATTTTCATTTAATTCTACTACTTTCAATATTACTCTAATATATTAATCTGAATATCGTTACTTTTTTCTATAAAAAAGATTATTTTGTAAATAACTATAAAAGTAATCCGAACGCACTCTAAAGAGAAAGGCTCTATATCGATATAAGGTCGGCGTTAAGCTGACTATTATTCCGATATTGAAGAGTTTTTCATATATATATATGTAAAGAAACGAGTACTATCGGGCAATAACCGGCGCAAGCCGGTATAGTATTTACGTCATGGTGTTATACAATTTGATCACGGTAAGGGGAGATTCGGCCCCTTCGGGGACCGAAGCTAGCCCCGGTGGGGTATTAAAACACCTATTTATATCCACAGCTTAGATTATCTTAAATATAGAGAATAATCAGATGAACCTTCTTCTTCTTGTAATACCCTGTAATTCATCACAATATAGCTTTAGGAAAAGAGGTTTTGAGGAATTAATGAAAAGTCTTTAATTTCAACTTACTCCTATTATAATACTAGTCTTTATCTTATAGTAACTCTTATAAATAATTTCAAATGAAATGTAAATAAATTTAAAGAAAATATAACTTTTAGAACACCTTCACCATCTAAAGTTCATTATATAAATTTTCAATTAGCGATATAATCTAGTTAATTTAAAGGCCTAAAGTAAGAATATATTTAGATGCGTTTTATATTACTTACTCTTCTAATCTTCATATAAGATAATCGAAAAAAGTCATAGCTTAAAAACACATTGAAAATAGACATTTTTCATTATTTTCAAATTTTTATATTTATAAATCCTTAAGAATAATAATCATTGAAACTTAATTTGATATAAATATTTCTATTAGCTTTAATAAAAATTAAATACTTTATTTTTTATAATCATTTCACTTTGATTCGATTGATTAAAGTTGATTGAATTTAAAAAAATTATTTTGTAATAATTCTTTTAATTGATTTAGCGTTTTTTTTTACATTTTTTAAGAATCTTTGACTTTAAGCTATCAACTTAAGATCAAATAAAATCTGAAAATAACTTGATTTATTTTTTATCAAATAATTAATAAATCTCTATAATGAAAAACTATTTCAACTACTAAAACGCTTCTAATAAAGAATTATATTCTATAAAAAAGATTGAAAAATGATTATTTTTGGTGTGTTTTTATACTATGGCTTTTTTCAATTGTGAGTCACTGTAGGTGTCTTCCCTCGAGACATGAGGAAAATCGACAAATACAAATTTAATAAGAAGCGGATATTGAATGGAAATTCAAACAACATATCAAGAACACCCATTTCATTGTAAGTAAGTTGAAACATTTCCTAATATACTTGATACACATTTTATTAGACTGTACATACATATAGTTGTACAGCTCAACCGGAGCAGAGAGTATGTCCTTGGAAGTCAAACTCAAAGAATTGATCGGTATACAAACACCGTAACACCTAAAATATACAATCCAGTGCCTAGCTTTCCATTCCATCCCTCTCAATTCGTTAATCGTACATCATCTCCTCTCGTAAAGCCCAGATGATATACACTCATCCAATGATGTTGGGCGCATATTTGCTGTGTCCTGAAGCTATAGCCGAATTTACATTCTGGCTTGTGTCCCGTCTGAAATTATATCGAACTTCAGTCGGACCTACTCCCAGACGTAGGATACGTCTTGTGAAAGTTGTCATGTCCGTCCATCTCCGCAATACTATAAGCTGTGACCGTGGCGTATGATGCCGAGTTTTGGTTACACCTCCAACCCCCCCCCCATTCCCATTTCATCATCTGCCGAATATAGAGCTCTAATTAAATACCTTCCAAGCCCTCATCTTCCATCCTTCTAATGTGTTCAACTTTGGTCGAACATCTAAAAAGAAATTCAGTTTTCCACTTCCATCAGGTGAAGCTTTGCCTGCGTAAAAGTCGATGATGTAATCAACTCTCTTACCACATCGATCAACAACCCAATCATGACGGTCAAAGGGAGCAGTATATCCAAGAAGTGTATTGAATCGAGCTTTGGGCGATAGCGTTTGCGAAAGTCCGAGGAAAGAATGAAGACGAGGTCCACCACATCTATTGAATTTATTAGTCCATATCTCATCACAACTTCTCAAGAGAAAACATACTTCTCGCTTCCCCATCCCGCCTCCCACTCTCTAATTTCTTTCCATGCCCTCTCATTCACAGCATTATGAATCGGCACAATAGTTTTCATATCTGCAGCGTCTGATTGATGACCTTTGCGCTTCATGGCTTCGAAAAACATTTTTTCACTAGGATAGATCCAATTTCCGGATGCAGAAACGCCAGACTCGGATTCGGAGTTCGCGGGATGAGAGGTTGAAGGAGAAGAGGACGAAGGGGTATCATTTGGAGAAGGAGATGCGCGAGGAATCGTGGAGATTTCACGGTCGAGTCCTAGACGGGGTGGAGAAGTTCCGGATTTGGGAGTTGATGGTGGTTGAGAGGGTGTAGATGATGAATTATCCCAGAAGAATAATCGAGACAGAAAACCTGAAGGTGTATGGGTAGGAGGAGGAGTTTGATCAACGGTTGAAGAATCGCAACTTGGACCTGGTTTTGATGGAGGGGTTGCGCCTGGGAAAGGTGGTTTGGTGGAATTGTTTTTGAGCCATGCTGAACGTGTTGCATGATCGACTGGACAGGCTTCTATGCCTTGAGCTGATTCTGCTTTAGACATCTTTGATAGTTGTGTAGATTATGAAGATATACTTTTTGGAGGCGAGGGGTGGTTGTTAATACATTTGAAAGAAATTGAATTGGTCGAATCTATTAACGTAGTTTATCAGTGCGTGCACCATATCAGTACATGCACCACTCATTTTATATACAAAATTCGTTTGTGCGTAACTATGCACTTTCTTTATTTATTAATATAATTTGATTTTTCCTAAAAAACTTTATAGTTATTTATATAAATAATAAGAATTTCTAATCAACTATTAGAAATATGATTTAATATAATAGTTATTTTAAAGAAAGTTTTTTTGTAACGAAAATCGTGACAATTTCAATCTTTTTTAAAATATAATGAAAATATTTATATAAAAATTATATTTTTTAAATATTTAAATTATAATTTTTATCATACATTTTATTTTTTTCAAAAAATAATAATTAATTATTAAAATACAAATATTAAAAAAACCCTGATTTTAGTATAATTTTGAAGTGGTGCACGTACTGATATGGTGCACGCACTGATAAACTACGTTATTATTATTATTATTATTATTATTAGCCCCCCAGCTTGAATTTGCTCTGTTGATGGGTGAATCCTTGTGCCTTGCTAGCGGATTATACTTATCCCGATTGGTAGTTGTTGACCGCCTTTGATATTTTGCGATTAGGTAGGTGAAGGGGGACTGGGGCTTGTTGTCAACAGGAGACTTCTGACTTCTTTTAACTTTGGGGGGTTTGTTGTCAAGAGGAGACTTCTTTTAACTTTTTAATTAAGAAGTGGACTATTGGAATATTGGAAATAAATACTTCTTGTATATTCCTTCCAGAAAATCAAACCAAAATCCTTACTCTTCTTATTTGATTCAAATCACCGTCCAAATGTCAGACACGAAGATTTACCAAGCCAGTACAACGGCTCCAGTTAATATCGCAGTAGTCAAGTAAGCAAAGCTACCCCTCTCTCTCCCATTGTACTTCCTGCATTGTCCACACTAGGAAACCCAACTAACATATTCTCTTACCGACCAGATACTGGGGAAAGCGCGATGCAAAACTAAACCTCCCAACCAACTCCTCCATCTCTGTAACCCTTTCTCAAAATGATCTCCGTACCCATACCACCGCTTCCTGCTCCTCCACTTTTGCCAAAGATTCTCTTCTCCTCAATGGCTCTCCCCAGGACATTTCCAACGCCCGCACTCAAGCCTGTTTCCGCGAGCTCCGCTCTCTCCGTTCCGCCCTCGAAGATTCCGATTCCTCGCTCCCGAAACTCTCCTCTTACCCCTTGAGAATCATCTCGGAGAACAACTTCCCCACCGCTGCAGGTCTCGCTTCGTCCGCTGCTGGGTTTGCAGCTCTTGTTAGAGCTATTGCCAACTTGTATGAATTACAATCCAGCCCCACCGAACTCTCAAGAATCGCAAGACAGGGAAGTGGCTCTGCTTGTCGCTCTTTGTTCGGAGGTTATGTCGCTTGGGAGATGGGTCAAAAGGAAGATGGATCTGATTCCGTCGCTGTGGAAGTAGCACCTGCGTCTCACTGGCCCAACATGCGGGCTCTTATTCTCGTTGTTTCTGCCGAGAAGAAGGGAGTTTCCAGTACCTCTGGTATGCAAATCACAGTCGAGACATCGAAACTTTTCAAACAGAGAGCCGAGACTGTGGTTCCAGAACATATGAAGGAAATGGAACGGGCAATTAGGGAAAAAGATTTCGAGGGATTTGCAAAGGTTACTATGATGGAAAGTAACAGTTTCCATGCAACATGTTTGGATACTTTCCCACCCATTTTCTATTTGAATGATGTTAGTAGAGCAGCAATCAGAGCTGTAGAGGATATCAACAATGCCGCTGGAAAGACAGTTGCGGCATATACTTTTGACGCTGGTCCAAACGCTGTAATCTATTTCGAGGAGGAACACCTTGGATTAGTCGCTGGTTCGTTGAAGAGTGTTCTTGGAGGTGTGGACGGATGGAATGGAAAGGATGTCGAGAGCAAGAGTGCAGAACATATTGATGAGAGAGCACAGAAGGTTCTTAAGGATGGTGTTAGCAGAGTAATTTTGACTGGTGTAGGTGGAGGACCAGAGATGACTGAGAAGCATTTGAGCGCTTGATTTGGAGTCAAATAGTTGATATGAGTGTGATTCGTGGAATTAAGAAGAAAGGGCGAATATAGAAGTTAGCGAGTGCATTTGTAGATGATATTCTTACAGCTGGTAAATACATTTGAAGTGCTATTACAAAAATTACTTTCACGTCTATCGTCTCGTAGAGAAGTTTAAAAAAGGCTAGGAGTGGTTGTGATCAGGCAAGAAGCTAGACCAAAACCCACCAGACCCCTTTGCAAGCGAGGTCTATATGACGCAATCCTATCCTCAGAGGTACTTCGATACCAAATCCACATACTCAAAATGGAAATCGTCAGCACCAATTGGACAAATATCTGAAAATACTACGATAGATTTGATAATTGACTGGCGGCAAATCATATCACCGTAATATTACAATTCCAGAAATACATCATTGTGTATTAGTCTTCGTCATCTATTCATGAACATTCAGTACAATGTAGACATTCAAATCAATATAAGAGTTATCGAACTTGCTCATCGCACACCACTCATTTTACACAGGTTTTTTAATAAATTTAATAAATATTCAACATTATATTGTTTATTAATAAAAATCTATATTTGTATTAATGAATAGTAATTAAACCTTACAGTTTAATTATATTATTTAATTTATAGGTCAATCTTTTTATATATATTTTAAATTCAATAGGGTTAATCTTCTTCTAAAACACCCTTAATTTATATTTTCATTCTTCAACAAAAGTAAATATAAATAAAAGCTTTTTTATTTCCTTTTTCATCTACCTTCATACCTTTTTAATTGAATTCAGATCTAATGAGAAGGGAGGTTAATCGAAACCTCATATATCATACTTTAATCGAGCTAGTTTAAAATAACCAAAATAAACTTTCGATCTATTTTCCATAAAAAAAAAAAGGTCTTTAGTTTATCGAATAATAAGAAAATAATAGGTTGAAGAACCTGATTACAATATACTAAGTTAATAATACTTTTAGCTCCTGATTCTCTCTATAAAAAAAACTAATAAGAATTTATAATTCCAGCTAATTACATTTCATATTATTATCGAAGCTTTTTTTAAACGATATACAGATTTAATATATATAAAATATCTCTTTTTATTAGATTTATATATTATTTAAACTCTTTTAACCTTTCCTAGCTTAAAAGGACTCATGTTCGACTATATAACTTTTCTTTAATTCCTTCTCTTTAACCTAACGATAACAATATCATTAATACCTTATTGTTAATAAAACCTAATAAAATACAACCTTTTTTTACTTACTCCTTTAATATAAAAAGTTTAGAATATACTATTTAATATTTATAATTATATCTAACGTGGTTTATTAGTATATACATTATATTAATATTTGTATTACTTCAAAATACACTAAAATTAATCTTTTATTAATATTTTTATTTAAATCATTAATTATTATTTTTTCTTTGAAAAAGTTTCCTTATAAATAATAAAAATGAAATATTTATAAAATTTAATCTTTTTATAAATATTTCAATTGTAACTTAAGAATATCACACTTTACATTACAAAAATCTATTTCTTTAAATAACTTTTTTATTATTATAAGATTTTACTATTTTAATTCATTTTATATTATTTATATAGATAAATATAATATATATAAAGAAAAATTAAATTATATCAATAAATAAAGAAAGTGTACGATTACACACGGCTGTTTTTTGTATGTAAAAATAATAATGCATATACTGATATAGTATACGTACTGATAAACCACGTTATATAATTTCTAATAAATTATACACATTAAAATTATTACCCCTAATATATTTCTAATCTATTCAAAAGCTATTCTTCTTTTGTCTCAATCTTTACTTAAATACCTAATAATTTATTAAATCTTTTCAATTATCATTATAAAAGATCTATAAACCTTTTTCCTATATATCATTTAAAATGAATTCGATTTAAATATATCTCTAATTATACTTCAAAAAACACTCAGATTTTTTTCAATTCATTCCTAAGATTTTTCATTATCACATACCTGAATCACTTTAACACAACAAAGAGTACCCTAATTTCAATAAAATTTATATAAATCGTTACTATTATTAAGTTCAACCATTTTTCTGAAAATTATTAAGAAAACTAATAATATTTGAATTTTTGATTAAATATTGAAAATAAGGTAACTGGGAAATGCTCGCTTAAATGTGTGGTGAGAAACCTCATTTATTTTTTCATTTTTGATTGCTAACTAGGTACATGTGTGTAATTCTCCTATGAAAATATTAGTGGGTATCTAACGCGCACTATGAATATGTACAAACCCGAACTACAGATCCTGAGCCCCTCTCAGAAACAACCCCATTACGAGGTAGCTACCAACTGCGAGTGAAATGCAAGATTACATGTCCAATCCCCAAGCCCTATGAAACCAAACAAAACCACGATTCTGCAAAACGTAGAGTCTACAATCTGCCAATCCCCCGCATCAACCTCTGCACATTTCTAAACTGCGTATTTTCCACCTCCAACCGCGCATTCCTCTCTTGCAACACAGCAATTTGGT
The DNA here is from genome assembly GCF_014898465.1 of Botrytis porri. Taxonomy (NCBI): domain Eukaryota; kingdom Fungi; phylum Ascomycota; class Leotiomycetes; order Helotiales; family Sclerotiniaceae; genus Botrytis; species Botrytis porri. The sequence goes on along the minus strand of NW_024066081.1, from coordinate 727,635 downwards.
CCAATAGCGCCGTATCCCCATCCGACTTCTGCATAATCTGAGATCGCAGATCCGCAGACACAGATTGCTCTTCTTGCAATTGTCGCTGAAGATCACTCTCGACGCTTTCCCAAGATACTGCGTCCTGTGCGCGACCACTGCGTTCCCTGATGATAGCTTTCTTCAATCGCTCATGTACTTTTTCGAGATTGAGAAGCTGTTTGATCACTGGAAGTGCGGCCATGCCTTCTTCGTTCTTTCGAGTCACGGCGTCGTCTTTGAGTTTCGCAATTGTTGTTTCCAGAGTGGCGATCTTTTCTTCCGATGCAACAATGGTAGCTTTCAGAGGCTTGGTAGCTTCCTCAACGGCACGAGCGATCTCGCTAGCCTTTGTGTCGTCGAGTTGAGCCTGACTGACGCGAGAAGCACGTAGTATGTCTCGTTCTTGTCGTGCTTCATCCCGTTGTTTCTTGAGCTCAGTAGCCTTTTCAACAAAGCGTTCATGTGCTGCTTTGTGTCGAGAAAGTTTATTGGTTGTTTCTGCACTATCCAGCTTTGTGATGTTGAGTGCATCTTGTCCAGCCTTCAATTCCGTCTCTAGCTTGGAAATCTTTTCGTGCAGACGCTGTATCTTGGCAGACCATTCGCTTCGAACCTTGTCTGGTTCTTTCAGTGCCTTGTTGAGTTTCTCTTTCGTCGTTGCTAATGCAGATTCTAGCTTGCTATTCTCACTTTTGAGTGCTTGCTCTCGATTGTCATGAGCAACATATAGATGCTTCATCTCGGTCTCCTTTTCAGCTATGTATCGTTCTTTGGCCACGATTTTCTTGCCTAATGAGAGTATCAAGTCGTCCTTAGCTCTATCTTCAGCTTCTTCTTCTGGCTTCTCGTGTTCTTCTTCCGACTGTTCAAAGTTTGTTTCGATGAAAGCTCTGATGTCATTGATGGTAACTTTGCGTTCTACCACCTTCTTCTTCGGCTCCTTTCTAACGAAAGCCAACTCAGTATGACCTGACGCTATCAATCTCTCTTTCTCCTCCACACGCCATTGTTTCCTCTGTTCCGGGGTCTTTGTCGTTAGGGGATACCCGTTCTTGAATCTCTTCGGCTCTTCCTTTCCTGCCTTGACTTGTGCTTCGATAGCACTTCTTACCCATTCTGGTGGGACTATTTCATTATTTCCTTCGTGATATTCGACAGCTTTTGTGGGAGATCCGATTGACGGGTCTGATTTTGGGACTGGGTTGCCTGTTAAAATTATGAGGAGTGTTGCAGCCTCGTCGCTTGTAAATGTGATATCGGTGTCATTCTTCACAGCTAGGCCCAGGCGATGGTACAGATATCCGGGGAGATAATTTTCAGGCTCAAATGCAGCCATGTCCATGCGTTGTTTTCTGGTTGCGTTTCTTGGTAATTTTGCCTCGCACTCTTTGGAAACCGGTAATGATATATCTAGAGCGGTAAGAACACGCGCTTCCCTGCTGCTCAACGTGGCATTGACTTGCCAAAGCTTCGCATCCTCGAGCTTTTCAAGACTTGAAACTGAACATAGATACCACTCTTTCGCAAGCTCTTCTCTTCCTCCTGGAACAACAAAGCAGGGTTTTGAAGCAATCGCAAATTCTGCTAACAAATTTATGCCTACATTCTCGCTGTAATCTTTAAATGGATCCCGTTGATAATCCAAGCAATGGGTCCCGTCGATATATGTTCTTTCAAAGATATAGAACCATATGAGTATGTCGTCTGCGGGTCTTTCCGAGCGTGCTTTGGCGTAGAACGCACCACGAAGAGATGTGTATTTGTAGGCTTCGACTTCGCGTGCAGTCAAGAAAAGACTCTGAACAGAATTTGCAGCTTCAAAAGCTTTCCCTGATATAGTTTGGAAGACTTCAGTATCCTTAGCCATATTTCTTGCCAGCGGAGGACATTTTCGACAGATGCAATCCAGCCAGTGCGCCTCCTTGACGGACAAGGTCGTGCCAGTTTGCTTTTCAAAACATCGCTGCACCTTTCTCTGCACTTTTTCTGCAATTTTTCTCTCATGTGCTGGAATAACTCTTCCCTCATTATAAGTATCCATGGTGAAACCGGCAACCAGCAAATATCGATCAGGTAGCAACAAGCGGCGCGATTGATAGTTGACTGTAAGCTGGATTTGAGCCGTCAGTGGAGGCGAATTATTATCTTCGACGAAAAAGCTTTCAGATTACCGCGAGCCAAAGTTATGCAGTAAGTAACAATCGAATGCAATATTAAGCGTTGAATTTAAAGATCGTCTGTCTAGACATGGAGACCATAGAAGAAAGGCAATGAGAACTCAGGTAAGTTAAACGAATTGTAGAATTGTTAAAAAATTTGTGAATTGTGTGATCAAACAAGTTCGAAAAGAGGGTGAAGGATTTGCTGAGTTTTAAAGAAGAATGCTGGTAATTTGCAAAAGATGAACCTGTGGACACTCTTAAACAAAAATGGATGGGGTTTCTTCGGGTCACTCACTGGCCTTTTGATTGAAATGGCTGTGTTGATTCACTGTTGCACATTCAATACTCGATGTCAGATTTTGCTAGGAGAAGATATCGATTTTGCTAAGTCTATCTTCTCGGATTTCTAAAATCAGAGTACAAAGTGAGCAGAAAAACGTCACATAAGAAGTTTTGAAGCTAAAAGGTTGTCTTGATCCTGGACGAACCAATCCTTCACAAAATGTTTTTTTTTTGGCTTTGATCTAAACCAACTAAAGGCAGATCTTAAGAAGAGTTGCTAGTGAAGTCTAGATGTATAAATTCTAAAGCATTTTGCAAAATTTCAGGTATTGGATAGATGTATAAGGGGAGTGAACTTGTTAGATTATCGTTGCTAATAGAAAAGTAACTTTAGAGTACAATTATTTAATCTCCCAAACCAAATCTCTTTGCACCTCTCCGCACTTTCCCTCGCACCTCTAGCTAACCCCTCCCATCATCAGCCCTGAATCTAGGCTTGAAGAAAGGAACCAAGCTTCCTTTCCTTCAAATATTCGAAACACTCTCAAGGTTCTGATTGTATATTCAGGATTTCCAAATTTCTGTATAGATCTGAAAAATTGAATGGAGATTTACATATTCAGAAAGTCCAGTGATGTGAGGAGAGAATCGAAAGAGAGTGAATTATCAAGAATAGAGTGAGAACGATGGGAAGCTGAAGAGATTGAGAATGAATTTTGTGTTTGTGATTAGTTTAGAGAGCTTGATAGATAACGACAGAAGATTCAGGCTGAGTGCTGTCAGAAACATGAACTTGGAGACCGAAGAGAGCAAACTTCAGTGTTTTGTGAAATGGGATAGAAGTAATAGATGGATACGCATCAGTATCAATAGACTGTATCATAATGTAGAATTTAGGACAAGTTCTGTCTTCTCTCTACTTTGCCAAGGGTGCATCATAACCTCTTTTATCTCATCTTTCTTAGAGGCATAATTACTTCGATGGACAACTTGTTGAGTATTCTGTTGCTCCAAACTGCTGTCGGGCAGAAATTTTTCTAGCACATAGAGTTTGGCTTTCTACTTCAAAAATCTCAGAGCATTTTGAAGAGGTCAACAGCGGTTTTTGACCTCCTTTTTTTTCATTGAGGGACACAAAAGAGAAAAGCTGCAGTCTTGATTCCCCTTGAAAGTTCTCATAATGCAGAAAATACAGGGACAGCATAATTAGAGAAAAAACAATAACAACAGAGAGAACCCACAATGGCAATGGCAATGGCAATGGCAACAACACTAGATATGGCAAAGGTCGAACATTACATTTCCTGAATTCTATGTATTTATGGTATCAATTATTCTCGTTAACTTTTATTTGTGTGGAGTTTCTATTACAGAATAATTGCAACCCGCAGATCTAGCATTGACACTAACAATGCACTAGATGATTGTATGGCGCAAAATATTCTGAACAGCTCGATTCATTATACTCCAACATTTCGACCTTGAACCTTCAACCCTCAACCTTCAACCAAGAATGCTTTTCAGCACCTTGATTTGCTCCTCAACGCTTGACTTGCTGGTTCCGCCAGCCGCTTGGCGTGCTTCTACACTCTTCTCATAGTCAAAGCATTCGGAAACATCTTCCTTGAAACGGCTATCAATGCTTTTCAATTGATCGTATGTCAATTGATCCATTGGAATCTTAGTCTTCTCAGAATATGCGACGACTTGTCCAGAGATATGGTGCTATTTTCATTATTAGCAATTGTTTAATCGTTCCTCTGGGAAGTTGGAAGGCCACTGAAAAATGAAAGGCTGCTTACAGTCTCTCTGAATGGTACACCTGCTCGCACTAAATAATCTGCTAAGTCGGTGGCCTAAGAACGATCCCCTTGATTAGCGAGAGCACTCCCAAGATACGCTAGGCTCGAGAAAAATTTCCACAAGTTATATCTTTGAATTGACTTACGAGCATGAATGGGTCTAGCGAGGCCTTCATCTTCTCTGGATTGATGGTCAACGTGCTGAGAACGCCGGTTGCGATCTGGATACTGTCTCCAACTGTCTTGATGTGATCCAACATTGGCTCCACACTCTCTTGGAGATCCTTGTTGTAAGTACTTGAAAGACCCTAATATGATCGATCAGTATATTGTCATATTGCCAAATGACAGTGGAGAAATACCTTGATGGTCATCATCAAACCTGCCATTTGACCGAATGCTCTGCCGGATTTACCCCTCAATAATTCCAAACTGTCACTGTTCTTTTTTTGGGGCATCAGAGATGACTATCAATGTTAGTTCAAGAGTCTATGTAAGTCTTGGGAGGTAGGACGTACTCCTGTGGAGTAGGCATCGGCCAAACGAACAAAGCTAAATTCACCGGTACCATAGATGATGAGATCCTCAGCCCATCTTGATAAATGTGACATGAGAGTGGCACCCCATTGCATTGTCTCAACGACAAAATCACGGTCGCCAACTGCGGACATAGAGTTCCACAAAAGACCTTCGAAACCAAGCTCCTCGGCCATTGCCTCACGATCGATATTGAAAGGGTTACCAGCCAAAGCACCACATCCTAATGGCGATCGATTGACTCGCTTGATAACTTCTCGCAGTCTTTGGAGATCAGTTGCAAAAGCCAAACCGTATGATAACATCCAGTGACTCCATCTGATGGGCTGAGCACGTTGCAAGTGAGTATATCCTGGCATGATATGTTCAATCTCATTCTCTGATCTGGCAGCCACAACCTTCAAATAATCGACTAGGAAGCTCTCAATCTTTTTGAGCTCATCCCTAAGCCACAATCGCATATCTGTTGCAACTTGCTCATTTCGACTTCTTCCGGTGTGTAATTTCCCTCCAATCTCTTTGCCAATAATTTCGCCCAATCTTCTCTCATTTGCAGTATGAATATCCTCGTCCACACCAGGAATGATCTTGAATGTGCCAGCAACCCATTCTTCCTCAACTTGCTTCAATCCGGACTCAATTGCTGCGAATTCGGCTTGAGTCAAGATGCCATTCTTGTGGTTTGCACGAGCCCAAGCAATACTACCCCGAATATCTTGAGTATGGAATGCACGATCGTAGTAGATTGATTCGTTATAAGAAACCATGAGCGGATCAAGACCACCTATTGAAGTGTCAGTAAGAACTGAGCTCAATCAAAGACATATGAGTCAAACAAACCAGTAAATCGACCACCCCACAACATATTCTCTCCAGGTTTGCTACCTGGAGCTCTAACTTGTTCTGAAGCCATAATTGAATAAAGTCGAATGAATTGATCACAACAATATTAGTAAATGTAGTACAGGACCTTATCGTCGCTGTGAGTATTGGTTGCTTGACATAAAGCCAAATATGGACGGGAATGCTAAGAAACTATTGATAATAGTATTGTGATAGCTAAAAAATCTTTTGAGGGGTGGTTCCTGATTGTATCGGAGGTCGGTGCTACGTTAATCCTTGCTAGCGCCCGCCTTGTGATAGATCCTTTTCCTTAAATGTCAGAACTACGGTAAACGACAACTCATCAATTGCTGTTTCATATCAAATCCAAATCTCAACTCTCCACCTCTTTAATTCTACCACGTATCTACCGAGTGCTTCTCCCAATATCCGAGGAGTTGATTTTTGAAGACCATTGAAGAAGCACAAATTCACAAGGGCATTGTCTGATATATTGATTTTAAATATGGCTTCGTTTCCCAACATCTGGACTCATCGTAAGGTGGCCGACACCGCTTCTAAGCCTTGTGAGATTTGCTATAAACCTAGTGCAAGTGTTCTGATAACCCCAGAGAACAAGGTGGATATTGTCATCCTCTATTTTGAAGTGATCGCTTAATGATTCTTATTAGGACTTCTTTTATGTATGCCCATCCCATTTAAAGGATAAAGGATTTGCTACACCCATTATAGATGAGGCTGCTATTGCTGCTAAGAAAAAGAAAGAAATGGACGACGAGATCGCACGTGTGAAGCAGGAGTTCGAAGAGAAGCAGAAGAGAAAGAAGGAGAAGGAGAAGGAGAAGGATAGTGAAGTTAAAAAAGATGAAGGGAAGAAAGACGAGAAGAAGACTGATGAGAAGGTATGCATGCATAACGCTTGGTCACTTGGTCATTCTCAATTTTAAGCCTACTAATATTTCTCCTGTGTCTTTAGGAGAAGTCAGACACTCCTGTATCACCAGCACCAAGTCCAACAGCAGATGAAGAACCTAGAGTCTTTTCCCTAAAAAAGGCGTTCTATCAACAGAGACTGGACAAAAAGAGACAGGCGGAAGTTGCAAGACGAAATCGTGAACGTCTCCAAAATTCGAATTTATTTCCTCAAGTCCCTAAAGGTTTGCCTTGAGCTGGGATCATCATCTTCAATGATCAACGCTCCTACTTAAGTGGGAGAGATTCCACCGGAGCCATCGTAGATTTATCATTGTTTCTTGTTATGGTGCTGATTTTGCAAAATCACTCGGAAACAGGAGCTTCGGACGTAACTTGCCACGAACATTCGTTCTTACATTCGCGAGTCAAGGAAGCGTCTTATTAGTTAGACATTCACCCTCGCGCAACCTTTACTCATTCTTGATATACTGGCCGGGGGATGCAACACGCGACTTTGATGGAGTCATTTGAAATGGTAACGCCCGCTTCGTACACGTCATATAATTTACTACTAATGAGAGTTGCAGCATCGTATGTTCTTGAGGTCCTTCTGCTGACTGCATATGATCGACCCGTTAGGAAGGCGGTCAATGCATCTAAGTTGGAGTTGAGCATGGATGGGTTGGTATTCACCAGGGCAGTCCTCCTTGTACTTACTATCCTGTATATAAAGCTTCATCAGGCTACTTCTCACGGCAGTCATCAGGCTAGACCGCGCGGTATCTTCCTTGCCAGGCAACGGAGTGAAAGAGTGGTACCATCCCGCCACTACCTACCTCGTACAACACGCCGTGAAGGTACATACGTGCTTACATGTTAAAAAGCTAGCCCTGCTTATCTCAAGCCATTCTAAGCTTCTTCCGATTCCCTGCAATATTTGTTTTCCATATCCACTATTTTCGCTTGAAAATTTATTGTTAGTGCTTATTTTCAGCCTTCAAAATCCTTAGGAGAAGCCACTCACCCCGGTACACACTTTGCGATACTCTCCAGCTACTCACTCGTTTGTCACTTCGCTTCTCTTATCCAGAAGCTCATCTAGTCTCAATTACCATATAGCATTGCTGAACCGATCAGTCTCGTGATCACACTAGTCATAAGGCTCTTAAGATGTCATCCAGATCCAATTGAATGCTTATGCTATCCTCATGCTCATCGATCATGTCCTGTAGTCAGACGGCTGAATGAGTATCCGCCAGCATCCTTTTACCCCCGCATATCTAACGATGCAATGCTATCCCTGGCCATCCTTCCGTAAACGATGGCATCATTGGATAGACGCGGCAATGTCTTGCAGAGTTAAGACCGCACAACTTTGCTCTGCTGGACATTGTACGTACAATTGATGTATGTATTTACTCGGTGAAACGTTCATTTCGGAAAGTCCGCTGCGAACAGAAAGCCTTCCGTAAATCTATCACATTTTCACGGCTGACTTGCATGCGTATGAGCATTCTATTACACTTCAAATATCGCGCTCGGTTCCTTTCTTCCTTCTCTGCCTGAGGTACGCCTTTGCATCCGTTTGTTATATCATCAACTCCATTCCGCTTACGGAGCCTGACATATATGGTCCCACCCTCCTCGCTCATGCTGAGTCATCGTCAACATCGATCCGTCCTGCTACCAGAATCCTTCCTTCACTACTGCATAGCTGCCTGATTCTCATGTAATGTGAGCATAAACGGACCCGACAGCTTGGTTGAAGTTAGAACGTTATGTATACGTGAAGAGTGGAGCCAATAATCCTACGCCGTTACGGGGTGTTTAGGATTTCCTCTCGCTGTCTTTCACAGTAAGTGGAGTGCTGGGATGAATGAAAAGAGCGTGCGGCTTACTGGAGAGCGGGACAGTGGTGAGGATGAGGCTAATCCTGGACGAGTTGGTTCATACGAAGGGGATTATTACTTCGGGAAGGAGGTCGTACCACATTATGTATAATAATATGATGTGATATGCTAAATGCTTTTTCGGGTCTCTGAAATAAGCTCCATCTCCATCAGGAATGATGAGGTCACCCTTTCGAGGTCTTTCCCTATTTTATACATCTAGACAGAAATATATAGAGAACAAAAGTTTCTTAATTCATACAGCACGCTGTACAAGGAATCCATTGACCCTCTGCAGATTCACAATCTAACAGATAAAGCACCTAGACCCATTTGTTCTGAATCATCATCCCGCTTACCTGTAAATGCACCCACACCCCATCTCATAAATCCATTCCTTCATCATCCGCTCCATGCGCCTGCTATCCGCGCAAATACAACCCAGCCTTACACAAGCAGGGCCAGGCAATCCAATCCATCACCTCTCGGTCGTTCCGCAAATACTACTTTGACATTTTTTTGACACTGAAAATTTCGCACTCCGAAATTTCCGATTCATTGTAATTACAGAAACTTTCTCTAACTGTTTTTTGTTCTACTTTTCGTTTTCAATTCTGAAATGTCACATGTGCAGGATGAAGATGTTTAGAACTAGGTGTGTGCATATACAGGCATTGATGTAGGTGGTCGCGGTGGATTGTATGTATCTCGTAAATAGTGTGCAATACAACCAAGAGAATAGGGCGGAACAAGCCATATCGGTGGCCCTGCAATCTGGTCTTCTCAACTTCCTATCATATCACATTTCATACTCCCTCTCTAGTACCGTACAATAACGTGCCATGGTTGTATCCATTCATACATATGTACATACATACATGTATACATGTTTTGTCCACTCGCGCGCGCGGCAGCATCGACCATTCCCAGATCAATCCGTATCCCCAGTCTACAAATTTCCCTTCTCCCTCTCCGAGATAGCTCCGCTTCCTCTCATCCCAGGAGGCAACCTAATACCCCCACTCCCGCCTTCCACTCTCTTTCCGATCGTGACCTCATCACATCTTCCCTTTAACAAACTGAAAGCCGGACAAACCCATACCCCACAACTACATCGCATCCCCTGCCAGGCATATTTTCCAACTTGGGCTTTGCATTTCTGGTTTGGACATTCGAGTCTTCCGGATAGGTTTCCGAGTTCGAGTTCTGGACGCATCCAGGAGAGAGGGTGCAAGAAGTGGTGGGTACAGGTGTTGTGGTGGGGAGTGGAAGGAAGGGAGGAAATAGGTGTTGTTTGGGGATTAACGAGGGAGGTAAGAGAAGATGTGGATTTTGAGTTAGGTATGTGAGGTATCAGGTAAGGGGTTGTGACGAGGTTGCGGCTGGGGTATTGTTAGCTTGATGATCATATTTCTTCCCTACTGAATAATAATCATGATATGTGACAGATAAATGAAACCCAGTAAAGATAAAACAAACGGAAAAACTTACCGACACATTCTACATCTGATCTCCTTTTCCTTGCCATCTGCCTTCTGTTTATCCTGCTCCTCTTCATCCTCAAATCTGACCCAATCAGGTCGTCCTCCGGTGGCCACAGCCAACTCAACCTCTCTTTGATACAACCATCTTTGATACTTAGGCTGATCATCTATGTTTCTTGGGCAGCCCATTTCGTGATAAAGTTGGAGTTGCGCCATGAATCCATCATTAGGCTCAGCGAAAGGACGTGCTTGTTGAACTTGGGCAAGCGCAGTATGGGGAGTCAGTGAGGGATATTGGCGGAGGAGGTAGGCAATTAAAATCGTTACGGAACGGGAGCGTCCCATTGCGCTAATGGGTGTCAGTGTTTGACATGAATTCCTCAAATATAGCATCATGGAGTCATGAGCAGAGAAACACCACTTGATCTCTCCTTTTAAAATCCTATTACATGCGTTCGTGTCTACTACAGTGATAAGAATGACTCTCGACTTTCAGGACAAACAAAATAAAGCGTCCCAACTTACCAATGAACAAGCACGGCACTCTTCTTCTTCTCGCCCTCCTCGCCCTCAAGTCTCCCATTACCCCTCAAAGCCTCCTCAATCCAAGCTCCCGTCGTCTCAAATTCGCCCAACAAGTTCTCGTCCTCTACATCATCCACTTCGATCTGGAGATGTTTGTACTTGTTCCAATCGATATTGAAGTTCTTGAAATCATACTTGAGAACACTGACAATGTGTGTGATGTTATTCTTTTGAAGAGAGTTTTCAGTCAACGAGACAATCCTGTCTAGTGTTAGCTCTATCTTTCTCTTACACCATCATTTATATCATTCATAGAGCAGCAGACGATAGTAAATGTTAGGGATCCCCCAAATGAAGTGAGTTGAAATGGGCGAAAGTCAAAATGATATCACGTGCGCGTGGCAGATGGTCGAAAGTGAATGTACATACCCCCCAACATACAACTCATCCTCCCCCGATAACCTCGAAGGTTCGATATTCATCTTGAGATTCTGTCTTAAATTCCTTACTTTCTGTATCTGTTCCTGTAACTGTTTGCCTTCCAAATCTGGCGAGTTTGCAATTGACGTTGATGTTGACGTCGCCACCTTGATCGAGCAAACCTTGTGTAACCTCAAGATAGCAAGTCAAACAATCTCAAATCCTCGCTTATGACCAGCAATGTCCTCTTGCCAAAAAGGGGGAGGGTAGTCAATTAAGATCAGGTGATGAAATATTATTGGTATGCAGTCCACGCTCAAGGGTGGTCTCTTCCTTCAAGCTTGTGTCTACATTTAGAAAATTCCAAATTGTTCTTTTGCTCTTTTCACCCCGCCTTACCGGTTAAATATCGGGATTTCGGGACTACCGATCCTGCACTCGTGGAATTTGCCTTAGGCCAAACTTTAAAATCAGTCTTGAAACTCATCGAATCAAACATAAAGTTAAAAAGTTTCTGCGCGGAGAAAGTGTTTTCTATCACGAGATCTCGTCTTGTTCTGTGCTTCGGCAGTTTGATTACAGAGCGCAGATGAAACATCCGGTGCGCAACATTCAGTATCATTTGTGCGCATACATGTCGTGGCAGTGTGACCATCTCGTCTTTTACGTGAAGATAGTCAGGAGATGATTAACGAAATTGCATTGTGTAGATGAATCTGCACTGATATCCATGCGATGAGACTCTCGGAGTACGCCTTTCTGGGGCTAAAAAGCACAAGCACGAGAATCTTCTCATCGGGCCGAGTCCGGGCTAAGAAATATTTACTGTTGGGGACTTTGGCCGCCGTGAAGATTCAACAGCAGAAGGTGGACGAGGTCAGATTGAGTTTTTCAGGGGGAAACTGGGGATGGATTTCGGGTATTATTAGGTTTATATCTCCGGAAAATTACAAGGCTGTCATGATAGACGATGATTAGACTCATCAAAGTTTGTCATTCGTTCGTATCGGTGCTACTGATATCGGTGATAGTCCTCTTATGAGAATCGAAGGAATGAGAATGAGAATGTTGGCCGAAATGAACAACAATATGTCTCGTTAGATGATCAATAACACATCGAAACGTTGCGCGATTTATTGTGCCAGCAGTCAACAGGCTGTAGTATCTCCGAAGGTTGGAATTGTCTTAGATTTTGTTGATCACCAAACACGCAGAGATCTCAACATAAGACATTATCATGAGTAAGTGAATGATGTCTGGTTCAGAGCACCCGACTCGAGGATAATCTAACTCACGTAGCACAAACATGCCACCAACCCTCGTTCGTCCGCCTACCGAAAGCCCTACCCGATGTTATCCATATGCAACACATATTGTACCTACTCAAAATAACTAAGGCTGGCCAGTCGTGCCAGTCCAATCCAAAGTCACAAGTGGCCAAGAAAACCACCCAGCATGTGCATACGCAATCAAATCATGAGAAGAAAAAAATCGTGTCAATCCAGACTCCAGATCATCCCCGTACCGATAAACGGACGATTGGCGATGTTCGTCCCAAAAACGGAAAAGTGTTGTGATACGACACCTCGTGTTTCGCTTCGACATCCCGCGTGTGTGCCAGAGATTCAGCCTTCTTTTTCGCCCTATGGGGCCGCACTTTACTTGAGCCTGGTACTGTGCTACGAGGCGCTAGAGGCGGGCGTTCATAAGGTTGGCCAAGGGATAAAAAGAAACGGAAAATTTGTTACATGAGCATGGGTTTTGTGTAACATTTCTACCTATACAAATTGACTGAATGGAAAGATCTGGATGACTTGGCATTTAGCTGAAAATTGAAAAAAAAAAAAGTACTGTCCGTATTCGAGATTTAGGCATTTTCATCTCTTGCATGCGGGTCAGTCAATGAAAGACGATACCAGAACATACAATATATTGGATATCCTTATACAGCAATTTTGTACCTTACGATACTATATGATGTTCCCAACGCCAATGTCATCAGCCGCTGATCAGAACATGGGTTGTAATTCACACCCATCTACCGAATGTTTTTCAGCCCTCTGTTCTAGATCTGCTCAAGACATCCACCTGTGGTCTATTCACCGCTTAGATTGATGCATGCTCACGGGACATTGTTATTTTGCAACTTAACGAATTGGCAGGCGAGTGTAAGGGTAGAAACTAGGCAGGTGCAAATCGGGGCGTTTATGGGAAAGCTGGATATACAAGCTTCTGTGTACAAAGTATACTGAAGCCTTATCCTGCTGGAAACGTTGGTTTGGGGGTAAGATCAAGTTTCTTGGATGCTTATTATATTGGTTCTTCTAAGATGCGATCTCCTTGTAACCCCTCTCAATACTCAAGCCACGAACGTGATTGGTGCGAGGCAAATTTTCGCCTCAATACCGGTGTGTGAGGATTCGTATGCTAGAGCAGATTAATAAGATAACAGTCAGCTTCGTTCGTATTTTGGGATCAATAACAGGTTGAAATCAAATGAAGCCCTGAACGAAAAAAACGAGATGCGTCCCCGCAGAATGAGATGGTGGCTGAGACTCTCGAGACACTCTGCGTGAACTTTGAGTCTTTGAGCTTATCCACCTCCCTCCTACTTACTAAACCCAAAATTAGCAGATCTAGATTCCCGTCTATCTGTGATCAACATTTCACTTCTCCCACCTGCCATTTCCCACTTCCACACACTTCCTTGCAACGCTGATCTAGTACACACCATTCACGTTCAATCGCATCTTCATGATTCATCACAACATCGTGACATAGCCTCCTCTCTCAAATCAACGGTTCAGGTCGCCGACTTTTACAAACTTCCTAGTAGTCGATCATTAGTAAAAGTAGGCATTTTGACGGCACGACTCGGTCACGCAGAGCCTCTACTCTCTCAATATTAGCAAGGCTTGCGTTACTCGTCCCGCTCGAGGCTCGGTAATTATCCTCAATCCAGAGGCATAGCTTTGATGTGATGTGATGTGATGTGATCAAATTTCCCTAATCACTATCACTGATTGCCAGGGGTTCTTCATTTCATTCACGTTTCCGGAATCTCGGGGCAATTTAGAATAAGCCTTGTAGGGCTAGGAAGTACCCGACAATGGACTGACCGTATTAGGAAAGCATTCCGGTGTTTATATGAAATCGGCGTCGAGTTTTCTTGGTGATAGCAATGAGATTGAACGAATAGACGACATGAGAGTGGGATTGATAGATGTTTGTGTCAGTATGCAATCAGGATGATGATTTTGATTGTTGAATGAATCCAATAATTATCCCTTGATTGTACGCACGCTACTCTTCTTCATTATTTACACAACTAATAAATTGACCGGACAAACAGGACGCAAAGTAGGCTCAAGGAGGGGAAACCCAGGAATGACTATTCTAGTCACAGACGACAGAATGCCCGCGCGCAACCACCTTCCACTTCCCCATTCATTATCATCGGCTCTACCGAGTTACCCCTTCATCTTCACCTCGTCGAAACCCGAACAGGATCACGATGTAGCTCTTACTGCTCCTCTTCAACGTACAAACGGATTACTAGAAGGTAAAATGCATGATTAATGATTACTCACCCGTGATTTAAGGTATGATTGCAGGATTTCAATCCACGTCGACGGGTAAGGTTCAGAGATTCCAAAGGGTGTGGTGCTGTGCCACCAACGGGCTTACCGTATTCAACCTTATTTTCTTTTGGGGTATCACTTTAAATTGTTGGTTTGGATTGTGGTTGTGGTTGTAGACTTGTAGTATGCGGAATCCTTGAGATGAGGACAAAGTATTGGAAATAGCAAGCGATGGTACTGGAATTCTCAAACCTCACCTCTTCCAATTGATCCCACCTTTCGTTCCCCTACAAACTTAAAAGTCCCCTGGAAGTTGGAACAAACCCCCATTGCACTAAAGGAAATACTTAAATACCTCGGCTGGTGGAGCTCACTAGTCCGGTCTGAGGTGCTCAGCCCTGATTAATCTAGCTTAGATCACCATCAGAGCGAACTAGGTAGTTATCTGTTGAACTTTTCACAGGGCTGCGTTGGATGCGGTATTGGTTAGAAAGTAAAATGCCGAATTGACATTGAAAATGGGGGTGGTTTGGGGTATTTTGACTTTTGACTTTTGACTTCTGCCTTTTACATGACCATTGTGGTTTTATAAACATTGTTAAGCCGTATTAGCTAGGATGGGGAAGCCAAAAGGTCATCACCACTCGGCGCTGCAGATTAATATCCATCTATCTATCTATCACCACAATAGTGGCAAAGGAAATCTATCCTTAGCTAATCACTCGTTATTTCTCCCTCAGAAGCGATCCATCAACAATCCGTATACTATCACAATCTAATTTCCCATCTCCGTTTTTTCACACAGACATGGAAACGGCCTTATAAGGATAGATACAAACTATCAACTCGCACCGACGCACCAGTGAAAAGCTCTCAAAAGAAGGCCAGAGAGTCGGGACCGACATCATGGTTTCTCCCCCATCCACAGCACTACTGTACGCTCGAGGGAAATGGTACAGAGTAGCATGCAGTTGGATCCTAGATCCTTGAGTTTGTGCATGGTTAGTGTGAAAGGGAGTAGAGTGGGGAGTCAAAGGGCTGACTATTATTCATGACGTTTTAGTGAGGGTAAGGAGAGACATTACTCCGTTCCTCATATATCACTGAAATAGGAAAGTACACAGATACATTCCAAACTAAGCGGAAACAATCATGTAAGTTACAAAATAGACAATCGATTCCATAACGTGTTCGCACACCTCTTTTCGCCCTTTCGTATGTTTTACGTGAAATACATGAAGCTCGACTCTTTTGCATGTGCTGAATATGGATATCTACATGGGATTGAATCCTACGGTCCTAATCAAGAATGGTATGTATAGAAAGTACATACAGTAGTGTATCGTATGTCATCTAATGCCCGCGAAAGACTTAAAAATTTCGGCAAGATACTCGAGGTTGGCGTGAAGAGGGGAGCTCGGATCAATCAAACATGTGTGTATATATATGAAGAACCAAAGAAAGCAGAAAGGGACAAATGAAGGACACAACGCCCAAGCTCATTTCGCCTTGAAAGGCTGATGGGGATCATGTTTGACACTCACCCCGTGCCGGTATACCTTCCTTATCTTACACTGTTCCTATGCACGCCCTCCCTCGTACACTACTTGAATATATGCAAGCAAGCAAGCTTTGCTTCCCGAGTCCGTAACTTTGCATTTGTGTGTGTTCCGTTCCACCAACTCCCTGTCTGTTATGAATCTTCTATTATAAAACATCGTATTAATGCATCGAGAGTTGTTGATATGGGTGCAATGAATGATTCGCACGCGTGAGATGGCAATGAAAATTCCAACGTTGTATTGCGTGACCAGATTGAGGCGCACAGAATCGTCGGAGGTAGGGCGTCAATAGACTGAATGGACATGGTGCCCATGGCTCGTTGAAGAAATCTCAATGTAACGCAAGTAGGTGCTGGGTCAATAACATGGTCGTACCGCATATACTGGGATCTTGGGACTGATTGCCTTGATATTGCCTTATTGTGATTATACCTGGTCTGTCATATAATCAACAGACCACAAGAGTCGAGAGACCTTACCAATGTTGAATCTTTGACTTACATATAGAAGGGTGATGTGAGATACTTATGTATTGGATAGACTGTTGCAGATGATGCAGCCAGACCGTTTCACACGCATTTGAGTTGAGAGGCGGGGTAATGAGTCTTATTCGAGAATCGGTGTTCTTGTATCTGATATGACCGCGAGCATGAGGTATCCTGTCTAACCTTAGCATGCTTGTGGATATATACACACTGATGGGACGTAGGGCTAGGACTGACAGTTAAATTGTGAGTTTCCAAGCGCCACTGATGTTTCCAAGGCAATCCCAAGTTTATGATACACAATGTTCCTGATGAGCGTCGGAGTATAGAGTTCCAGACGACCTCAGTCTCACCGGATAATGAAAATTGATCGACATATTGATCAACGGAGTGCTTCGCTTGTTCTGAGCATGAGGTATATGCAACACGACATAGCATCTGATCCAATAGAAAATTATCCTACACTTCAGCGCACAAGTTTGAGAAGGATTAATTGCAACCATAACATGACTTTAAGAGATCATGGGTGAGAACGAGAAAGATGGCAAGTAAGTAATGCTGTACCTCTGTTTCGAAGATCGACACGAGTCTTGTGAGTCTGGGAGGAGAATAATCAATCCCTATTTTCTTCCCCTATACGTAAGACATAACATGGAATTAAGCAGGGCTTATGGCGTAAACTAGGCGTGTTTTTTTTTTCATTCTCCGCATTACACAAGTGCCCAAGGTGCCTCGAGTATTTTTTCCAACTGCTAGTGCCAGTGGCTGTGTTGAAGATCTTCGGATTTCCATACTGTATTGGATATAACTCGAAACAAGTGCTGAAGTCAATCGCTAACGATTTCAAGGTTGATACCAAAATGTCAATTTAATCCCTAAGATCGAAGCATGTGATTCGGACATCTAGAGGCGACATGCTGAAATTCTCAGGTCAGAATGGATGGCTTAGCCGGGTAAGGATATTTGTGAATTTGTATGGAACGCTAGGATGGAGGATAAGGGAGCTGTGGATAATCTCAAACTTGGAGTTACTTGTCATATTGACTACAACATTTCCGTATTTTTGCAGTAGATTTGCTTCAAAAGGCTGCAGATGCTCAGGCATTCAGCTGCAGTACAACTTTCTCAGTATTGACAACCTCGTACCAATAACCAGTTGATTGAAGCTAGAGCTGTGGCGATTGCGGAAGATGTACCTTCGTACTCCGCACAATACCATGAATGTTACGAAAAGGGTTCTGTTCCCTTGAGATCATTCTCTCCTTCGCTTAGTGAGTACTATTAACATGAATACCTAGGTACCTAGCAGAATGACTCTCGTCATGAGATTCAAAAAGAGTAGTAATAAACATTTGTTAAATTGTCTTAAACGTACCTACTCAATCAAGGATCTCACTTATTGATGCATTGAGACCCTTGAATCTGCATTAGCTAAATACTACATACACCCAACAACAGCTGTTGTTCAATCAACTCTACTTTACAGATGGTTGGTGTGATCCCTCGTGTAATTATTGATCACTCTAACCTTCTAACCATAAACTCCCTCTTCGATGATTTCTTCCAATAAACAATCTAAATGAATAATCTCCTAATATGTGAGATTGCTAGCTAAATCTATGTGGAAGAAAGTGTGGTAGTACAGTCCCAAAAATCATCCATGATTGCTTTTAGAGGTTACCTGAGAATGAACTTGTAAGGCTGAACAGTAAGTGTGGAGCACCAGATCACATTAACCAATGAAGAAAATTGAAAAGGAAAAATCCAGGGCTAGTAGATGACTAGGGAATCTCGGATTAGACGGTGTAGGTGTAGCTAAAAGGGGTAATATTGGACATGACCCAAAACAAAACAAGTTTATGATTCAATTGATTGAAAGGCCCAGATGGTTCCTGTTTTCAATAACTTGTACAGAAATATAAACACACATATATAGCCTTATGGAGAGTTAGCAAAATACTAATGAGGAATGACAAGATGAAAGTCGAAATGTTCCTACTCAAGCGTTCAGAAATTTTATCATCGTCATCAACATCATCATCCAACAACATCAGCATTGTTGGTTTGACAGCTTGCTTACCAGCCTTATTGCCTATACTCCCGTGATCTTTTGAGTTCGTACTACCAAACATGGCATGGCATGGTAGGTATCTGACAGGGTTGCAGGATAATCATAGTCGTTGTATGCAAGAGGACAACTTTATGGAGCTTGATTAATAGTTTACAAACATCCCATTGGCGCCGGTTTGATTCATGAATTGCGCGCATCACATATTCACAGCGGGTAGCCCAAGAATGAGCCTATGGCCTCGAAAGGTAAGACTCAAAACTCGTGAATGAACCTAGTTCGCAAGACCGTGAACAACACTGGATCAATCAAACTGAAAGTATATTTCAGAAGAATAGAATCATGTTAGATAGATGACTCTATGAAACGACAAAGGAATACATTTGCACATACTGGAATCTGTATCTTACAATGTTCGTACAGTACATCTTACTTGAGTGGGTTGACTCTGACTGATTGACGACTGACAATTACCTACCTTCCCTCTTACTATCTTCTTAGCTCCTCCTCCTCCTCCTCCTTCCCCTCCTTTCAAAGTCAGTGTCCTCTTCTCTTCTTTTGATCAATTGCCGCCATCTGTATTCCATCGTATTATTGTATCCACTTTCTACAATACGTGCTCCCTTGTACATGAAATCAAACAGTACACAGATCCGAAAAATAGCCCTAATCCGCGTGTTCACATCGACCTAACACAGGAACGTCTAAAATAGGATTGAGAGGAGCTCAGTCATTCATCAACATCATTAATTGTCATCGCAACTTCACCAAATTGGATCGACTCAATTCATTTCCTATTTTGTGTTGGTACTCCCCTCTCCCTATCGTACTACCGTGCGCCGGGAATTGAGACAAACAGCCTTTCGATTGTCTTGGCTTTGACCAGTATCTTACCCTTCATCATTTGAAAAGGCGAGAAAGGCGAGAATATCCGAGATTCTAACTCTATTATACATGCATAGGCAGGTGGGTATCTACTATAGACATATCTACCTACAGAGTGAGAAGGTCATGACCTAGCGAACGAAGTGCAGTATTTAAGATTTACACTACCGAGCACTCATCAGGACGGACCTACATACGACTCGAATCCTCAACCCCTAACGCTTTAAATCCCCGTCTACTCAGAGAAGACTTTCATCTACCAGGTCCTACTTCTATCTACTTGCCATACTTTATCCATACTTTATTCCCAAAACGAAGAAGGCTTTATGGTCCTTGCCTCGAGGAGTTTAATCATCCATCCTCTTTGAGACCTCGTCCCCTGTTTCTGACTTCTCCACCTCGTTCTTTACACTCTACAGACGTATAATAAGTCCCACCTTTTACCCTCAGTGAACCCATACATACACCCACCCACCCATACCATAATCCATTCTGTTTAACCCATAAGGATACGGATACCTGGGTGCTTGAAATCTGCCTATCAAATTCAATTCTAGGTTGGCTTCCTCCGCTCTCATCCGTCCGTCCATCATCACCATTCCCACTCCCCGAATGAAATCCCAGTTTCCCAGCCCTATTGTTTGTCATTCGTATTCTTAAGGCTTATGAGCTTATGAGAGAGGGAAGCAAGAGTGAGAGAGAGGACCGACCGGGTTACTTGGAATTCCAGGTACGACAATAGAATTTCAAGCTTATATTTGAATGTGTGTATATATTTTATGAAAGATTTACTATTGTTGCGAGTATCATCATCTATTTAACTTGTCCTTTAATTGTTTATCTAACTATCGATTTATATGCCTTGAGGGTCTCTCTGCCTTCCTCTATATTTATATATTTGATACTTAATCATCTATCATTTATTATACACCATGTTATTATCATTACTATTATCCGCATTGTCCATATCTATATGAACTTACTTTTCTGACTGAAATAGTTCTCGATTCAATTTAGATTTTTTTTGTGTTAGTACATATTCAGCCCTTCCGCTAAAGATTGGCCGAAACATACCTCTCCGTACTTCTTCGTCCTTTCATAACCACAGACGTTCGCCCCGTCATCCCATTTTATGAAGGGTTCGCAAAACAACGTCAACTTCGCGAACTCTTTGAGTCTACCTCAAGAGGCATTTGGTCCTATTGAAGAAAATATACACCATTGGAACCGGACGTTGTGACCCGGAACCTCTTTTTTTGTAACTAATCTATCTACTCTTCGAAAAAGAAAAAAATATCCATGTTGCGATTTCCCTCCTTCTCCACTCTCAACCTTTCTCTCCCAAGCAAAACGGCACGTCCGACTTAGCGACTTCTAGACGAAGACGAGGTCAGCTCATGTTGTTAGGAGGACTACAATATACATCCACTTAATTTTCACAGCCTGTGGCTTAACTTACACAATGGATATTCCTATGCGTGGCCAAAAGCCGAGCTTCAGCACACCCTTACCAGAAATCCATGTACAAGACTCTCACCACCCCGATCGATATCCCGATCGATACTTAGATCAACACAAATACCATTCTTCCAACTCTTCAAGGGCCGCGGCTGGACCAATGTCTATACCTAACGCGAGAGAGTCTCCCCCTCCTCCTTTACCACCACCTAAATACATTCCAGACAGAGAAAATGGGGAAGATGTTGCGTGGCAGTGGGCAAATCAAAATCGGGAGCTCGATTGGGGAAGAAATGTCTCATCGGTTCCCGCCGGTTCGAGTCTGTATGGGAGCTATAGTCGCGATAGCATATCAGATGAGCGACCAGACATTGAACGTCGAGGAAGCTCCAGCGCCACTATCACTGCCCATCCGTCGAAAGATGTGAATAACCTTGCAATTGCAATTGCACTGCCAAAAGATGAAGGCTATTCAAGTCTTTCTGCTTCCAACGCAAGCATTGGGTCGACACAGTGAGTGCTATTATCTTAAAATTACGCCGGAGCCTCCGATTTTATATCACCCCGCAAACAGGATCGCCAGTTCTCTTGTCAATGCTTTACTGAAGATTATGAAGTATTCTCTTGTGCCTTTTACTAATTCTTCGTTTCGCAGATCAAGAACCTCAATAGGCTTTCAAAGTTCTGTCCACGATACATATCAAACTAGTGCTCAAGCATACGACAAATCACTATTACAAAAGTTAGGTAGTAGAGGGGATAATTTCACACCATCAAGACCATTCGCGAAGTCTCCGTTTAGCTCATCCGTAAACGATGCATCACCAACCTCTAGAATAGCGCGAGAACATGGTCATCCTACACTCAAGCCACTCTCTCTGCCCATCCATACACACAAACCGGCGCTTGCAGAGAGTCCCATAAATCGATGGGCAGATTCGCCTTTATCTTCTGGCATCTCACCAGGCAATCCATATCCCAGACTTAGCAATTTGAATACATTCGACTTTAGGTCACCGACCGATATGATAGACAATGAAAGGTCACCACACCCTTACAACATGAGGTCAGGGAGCATAGCCGACGATGCATCAAGTA
This sequence comes from Botrytis porri, assembly GCF_014898465.1. Taxonomy (NCBI): domain Eukaryota; kingdom Fungi; phylum Ascomycota; class Leotiomycetes; order Helotiales; family Sclerotiniaceae; genus Botrytis; species Botrytis porri. The sequence goes on along the minus strand of NW_024066081.1, from coordinate 705,618 downwards.
TCGCCAGCCAATCTAGGGAAAGCTTCCAGATGCCTTCTCCAGAATATGAAGAAGGCTTTCATATGGAAGAAACGGGTCTGAGACGACTACAGATAGGAGAGGAGTATCATGGTCGCAGTGAAGGATACTCTCCCTGCTCTACTACAGCTGGACAAAAACGACGCGCATCTTCTCCTCCCAGGGATGATAGTCTACATCTATTACGCACAGTAGGCAGTGCAAGTGATCTTGCTCGACGTCGCGAGTCTGGCTCACGCTCAACACCAAGTCCGCGCTTTCATTCGAGCTCTACGTCCATATCATCTACTACTTCTTTACCGAGGAACTCATTCTCATCCACACTATCAGTGACTGCTAGTAGCGCGACCAGTATGGGCTCTTATAGTAGGCTGTCTCATGGAGGCCTCTCACCCGGACCCATGGACATTAATACTGACATGTCATACAACGGTTCAATGTCGCTAAATCCCAGCCCAAGAGGTTCAATTTCGGCTAGAACAACCCATCATCGAGCTTTATCTGAAAGTCGACCTCTAACTAATGCCCGAAAAATGTCAGAGGCATTAGGACACGTGAAACACAATAGTGCCCCTAGTAGACAAGGCGGTTTCATTTGTGAATGCTGTCCCAAAAAACCTAAGAAATTTGACACCCAGGAAGATCTCAAGTTAGTGTTACTCAAATCCAACTTTTTGTTGATACTAACCACAATTTAGCACTCATGAACAAGAAAAGCAGTATGAATGCTTATACTGTCGAAATCGTTTCAAGAATAAAAATGAGGCTGAAAGACATCAGAACTCTTTGCACCTCCGTCGTTACTCTTGGTCATGTGCTGCTCTCCTAGATTGGGCGCATGCTTTCCATCCTTCTCCTTCGCGGCCAAACGAGGTGGATACTTGTGGATACTGTGGTGAAGATTTTCCGAGGACTGGAGTTGCGAATCATGAGGGAACTCCGATGCCTGTGGCGACTGGTGAGGATTGGGACCTCAGGGGTGCCCATTTACAAGACATGCACAAGTTTGGAGAATGTAACCATGCAAAGAAATTTTTCCGCGCGGATCATTTCCGGCAACATCTTAAACACAGTCATGCTGGTACAAGTGGAAAATGGACGAACATGCTTGAGAACGCTTGTATGATAGACGAGCCACCTCCAGAGCCACTCAGGGGACCCGAAAGAGTCAGTCCTGGTGGAGTGAGAGTAAGCAGGATCACCGAAGAAGACGAAGTGCTATAAAATAAACCGGCTTTCAATTAAGTGGCCAATGGAAGTCATTTTGACATGCCAAATAAATACAATTCATTTAGGGTCTTTCATATAAACAGCTCATATTTGGACTTTCTGACAATGGAAATTCCAAACGACCGAAACAACCATCATGAATTGGGGAGGTAACATAGGGACAGCTATCTATACTAAGGAGTTATTTTTGGTGCATTGCTTACAGTACATTGCATATCTTTTCTTGCATGATAAGGACGCTCATACATCTGGATCTGTTTGGCGTTTTGGTTGTCTAAACTTTTCTTTACAATTTGAGAGTTAGTGTCAATCTCCATAATCAGCGAGTATTCAAGAAACAGACTTGTCAGACTTAATTCCCGTTATCTTCGGGTGGATGACTCGGGCGCAAACGGGACGCGAAGAGCAAGTGAAATAGGTTTTCACTTGGGCTCTGTCATCCATGTCAGTTCAGTACGAAGAAAAGCCTTTTATATTGGGTCTGCTATCTATGAGGGAGGGATCAATGCCGAGGCGCGAGGGAGGCAAGAAAAGGGAAAGACGATGGGCATCTAATAGGCAAGAATTTGGCGGGGCTGTACTTACGTATGAAACAGCGCAAATACAAAAGTGAGTATATAGCTATTGGCATAAGAAAATAAAAGTTTACACTTTTGACTACTTGATTTCTCAGATTCTCAGATTGTGATGCTGTTGAATGTTGATCTCGGTGTTTTACATCTCTAGTAATGCAATTATATTATACAAGGCAAAAGAATGCTATGATAATTCAAGATAAAGTTCCCATATACCTATTCAAGCCTACTTTATCATCACGCAAGCACTGCAGGAGTTAATGTTGCTTGACCTAGTCATTTTTTATAAAGTTAAGCAATAATGCAATCGAAGCAGGAATATAACAGGATGGACTGAATTCAGGAAATTCTCTGGGGATATGGAGACTCAGGGGTGTGTTTATAGTACAATGAAAGCTCGAAGGAACCAATGAAGAATGACAGCAAAGAGTGATCCCAAGTACACGTATCATTTTAGTCTATATTATTTTGGCTTCGAAGCTCGTCCACATATGAGGGACAAGGTGTTGATGAGTTCTACAAGTTTGCAAAGGCAATCCTCTATCTTGTCTTGAGATCCTGTAAGTTCTCTTCTTTCAGATCTAGCTTCTTAACAATGGCACTTTATTCCTGGGCTGCCAAAGCTGGAGGCAACATCAAGATGTCTATTCTAGTCTCATTTGACGAGGTAGGAGAAGGGGTGATAGGAGCTAGGATAGATATTCACCTCTGTTGCGCCATTTTCTTCTTAGTCACAATCGAATGATACACCGAGGACCGAGGGGATTTTGGAAGCCATTGAATATTCACTTTTTGATTAGTTGAAGATAGTTTTGAAAATTGGTATGGATTCACCGAATCAGGGTCAAGATTGCATGGTAGGAGGGCAGTGTCAGATGCTATTACAAGTGTAGTCTACTAGTGTCAAGGTTTGGGCCTAGTAACTAGATCGAGTAAAAGTCTCCAATATGCAGGTCATAGATTGCGTGAAGGTAGTGCTAGTCCACATGTTGTATGCAATTTGTCATTCTCAACGTTTGTATGAGCGATACTGCAACGGGTTAAGAATCACTTTTTGACCATCAAACCATACTAATAAGTAGTGAATTTTGAACGGTCAATGGGTGGTATAAACTGTTGTTTCATGCCGTGAATATTTTCGTCTTCTAGCGAAGTGAGAAAGTCTTTCTCTATCTAAAGTTTAACTTTCCTAGGTATGTTTCGCTTGAACCTAAATCATTCGTACGATTCACTAGTACAGCCAAAGGCCGATTTTGTCTGCAGAACTGGTTATGGTTGGTTCATGGGCGTAGTAAATCTTTTGGCAGCTGTCATGTTCACTATAGGTTGATTTCTTAGCGTGGTGATCTAGTTGACAGATTTCAGTTCTCTTGCCTATATAAAGACTCCGTTCCCTCGTTCCTTTGCGACTTTTTTCTTTTCCTTTTTGTTCTTCGTAGGGCGATTGTGTATTCAACCCGCCATCCTTGGTTTCAGCGCCTTGGTCGTTCAAACATTTTGTTCCTTTCATTGAATCATCACCTTTTGATGTCGACGCCTTGCCGTTCAAGCATTTTTGTTCTTTCTATTGGACCATCGCCCATTGTTTACGGCGCCCTATCTGCGTAATCATTTTTGCTCCATTCGTCGAATTTTCCCATCTTGACTTTCGCGTCTTACACGCTCAAGTCTTCTTGTCCCTTCATTAGAACGAGGCTATCAACTCTTGATCATATAGTGCTATTCTGATTGACCTCCCTTCGGGGAGATTGAAATGATGAATGGCGGTACTTGGTTTGGGACCTTTAGCCTTGGCTGATGATCGGGTAAGATTACTTGGGCCGCTAAGCCGGAACTCAAGCGGGAGGATTCGGGCCTCGAGCAGGATGATTGCGTGAGGATACGGGCTGTTTCCAAGCGTGGTGCTTCAGTAGAGTGAGCAGGATGTTTCAGCGGCGAGAGCGGGGCGTCAAGAGGGGGGTTCACTGAATCGACCGAAGTGTTTCAGCGGCGAGAGCGGGGAACAAAAGGATGCCCGGTTGAAATGACAATTCGCCTAGGCCAAGGCTGCCAGTCCTTGACCCTGCTGTTGCTGTCTTTTGACTACCCTCCCTTCGGGGAGCGTAGAATCATAAAGAACAGGAACGGGGGGTGCAAGTCTGGCAGCCTTGTCCCGTAACTCTGGCCCAAGTCAGTATTCCTTTACCTCTTGTTGCTGTCTTTTGACTTCGTCCCCTTCGGGGGGCGAGGAATGATAAAGAACAGGAACATGAGGGGAGGGGTGCTGGCTTGGGCAGAGTTGCGTTAGGTCGATTTCATGGTTTCTCCGGCTGGACTTTGATAATTTCCACTCTCACGATTTCCTTCGGGGAGTCGGGGGTGAGGGAATTGCATGGGATAGCCTGGGGAATGATGAAGTTGACCCGTAACTTGGGCCAAGTCCATCGTTCTCTGATATTCTCAACGAGCTTCTAATCTGGTCATTCTCTTCGGGGAATGACTGGCGCAGGAGTGGCTAGAGGGTGATCGGAGAGCGTTGGGCTTGGCCTGAGTTGCGTTAGGTTGATTTACTGGTATTATGTCCCAAAGATCTAGGTGCGAAAGGGAATATAATGTTCAATTCATATTGGCTGAAAGGCTTCTTTATTCAAAGTTTCCATGGTGGAACAATATCCACAACTATAAACCAGTTTCTAGCCCAATATATTATATCTAAGTCTCTTCGAATCTCTCTCATCGTCTCTGGTATTCTGTTCCTATCGCAGATGTCTTCTCTGCCATTTGAGATTTCCCGATCATCTAAAAAATAGCCATTGCATTTGGGGGTGAAGAAACTCCTCCTGGCATATTCAATGGCATAGATGTTAGGAAGAACGAATATCGATTTAGTTCGCGACAGGTACGAGACAAGGCCTCAAGATCGAATATTTCACCTATGTGGTTAATAAGTAAGCTGGCATAATTTTTAAGCTTTTAAAACTTCGAATTGCACGCCGATTCTCTCCGTGATTTACGAAGCCAGGCGCATGGAAGTGGATAAATATTAGACAGAATTAGAAAATCATAGATAACTTGAAAAGTCAATCGCTCACTCACCGATTGGCATTCCCCATCCTCCGAGCAGATATTCATGACAGCTAAGCTCTCCCTGTGTAGGATATACCTCCCAGCTTATAGCGTCGCCTGCCACAGCTGAAATCCCACTATCCCATAGCCACTCTAATAACTCCAAACTAGGTTCGACACCAGCATGTTCTGGGGTACTTTGTGATGCATATTCCTGTTTTTGAGAATCGGTGAAACTATCCCATTCCGGGATTACCCCCATGCGGACAAAGAGAATATCACCATGTTGAGGGGTTATATTTTGATCGGCGAGAATTGCGACAAGCGTTTTGAACGGGATGTTGTGAAGGGAGAAGTTGGTGTACGTGATAGGTGGGGATTGTTGGGTGCACCAGTGAGCGTAGTCGATTAGGATACCGCGACCTGGAAGTGATTGTGAGCATTATGAAGATGTGAAATGGAATGAGAGAAGGGAACAGGTGACGACGAACCAGCAATTCCTTCAGGTGCCCAATGCTGGAGTCCAATACGGTGGTTGGATGTATCCATAATCTCATCTTTCGTAGTGCCGCCGCAGAAAACTCGGTCTTGTGATGTCGAGGGGTCAGAAGTATTTCGTGGCTGGGAGTAGTGACGAAATCCATCCCATTGACTGCTTTGTTCTTGTGTTATAGGGTCAGTCTATGCTTATATGATATTCAAATTATATTAAAGCATAAAATTGGGACTCGAAGCGGTTTTATGTGTCTTGTGGAGGTGTGACTTGATTTTGTCATAATCTCAACCGGTAGAATTCGAGGTAAATACACTAGGTGGTAATAAACCGTGGGTTTTACCTGCCTCTTTCAGATGAATACTTGCCCATCATCTAAATGAGAAGTTTCGAGCAAGATATCTCCGATTGAAAGCGTTGCGAGAATATGCTAGAGACATCGTAACTAACAAGAAGCATTGCCATAACCTACGGGGATTCATGTGATACACATCATCAAAACAAGCTCCATATCCACTTCCGCCTGGTCCATTCAGTGGAATAATCTTATGACCACATTTCTGTCGTCCAAATTGGGAATACTCCAATTTTGTAATGTCCCATCCGAGACCTATTCTTCTACCAGTCTTGATCTCTGTAGTCGCCGCCGAAGAGACTATTTCTGGTGTGAGAAGGGATAGGCGACCTAGAGGGTTTGTCAGGTGATTCATGGTCCAGAAAGGTGAAGAGATTCTTACCTATTCCTTCAAGAGTAGATCCAGGCTCCCCTATCCATACTCGTTTGGGGTCTGGTAATTTTGAGAAAGGGGTCTCGTAGATTGAGGGGTCGTAACGCGGGGTAGTAGAATCCTTCTCGGCCATGGTAGGAATATCAGTAACGAATATCAGGTTTCGAGGAGCTTTCTTTTGCTGAAGGGGCTCCTAGATCTTATCGTTGACTCAAGAAACAATCATGCAATCTAAAACACAAATGTTTTCCCAATTGTTGAATATATATCGAATCTTTGAAGGACATCACGTGTAATATCCCCCACCTCGTCCTACCTTCGGTAACTCGGTATAGTGACGTCCGCCAATCATCATGCAAGTACACGTTTGGGGTTTCATGCACATCACGACCTCTGAAAAGTATGGGGAAAATTCAGTGGTAGATATAACATTCTTCGACTACGACGCGCACCGAAATTCGAGTGAGCGGGTTGAGGTACTTACTTGGGCATCAGTACAGAATGTTTTTCTTTGCCAGCATCCGTCGAGATCGTGTTCTTCCGACGAGCTCCTTAATCTTTCCATCTTGATATTGCTAAAGCATAGTGAATAGCGATTATAAAGCGAGTGCTCTTCGAGAGGTACGATGCAGGTTACTGGCTTGTAGTGTGCAAGATTCGGGTGTGCTTAAGTTTAAGTTCTTGGAGTACTTGACAAGCAGATTTGCATACGTGGATGAGTTATGAGAGGGTCTAATAATGGAAAATCTTGAAAACTTATGTAACTTACAGGTTCTGCATGCAATCAGCTAGTGCTGTGAATCCTCAGAAAAATGTTCACTCCAATCAAAAAATGCTATTTCGGTAATATATATTGAATTCTGATGTAATTAACTCAGACACCAAGTCTGAGCAAAACTACACTAAAAGTACATCTGCAATTATTTTCGTAATATCAACGTTTATTCAAAAAGCCTTTGTTATCATGCCAGCATGTCCAGCCCCGAGATCCAGCCCCAAAAGCCATTACCTAATCCTACTATTGGAAGTTTGCTTTAGTCGCCAATTTGGAGTTTCCTTTTCTTCCGTTCTAATCCCGCCCTATCCTATGTTGACCTAGATGCAGACCCAATCTTGCGTACTCTGCAATCTCTTCTGTTGTGTAGTCTGACTCTTTGGGTGCATCTGAGCGTCTTCGCCGGAAGATACCCGTTATTCTTGCCTATATGAATTCAGTTAGCATGACCGAGAGGTTTTGATGAAGGACATGGTCTTACGTACCTTTAAGGTGTTGTTCTCACGTTTGTACTTATCTACTCGTTCCTCAAGACCAAGGTTTACACCTATCAACTCCTCAAACAAAACCACAGCTTGAGTCACTAAGTCAGTCAATACCTCTGGATGCCTTCCTTGTTTAAGCTTCAACTCGTGAAGGCCCGAAATAACTTGGTCTCTTGCTCTATCTATGTATTGCACGTGGAAATCCTGACGAGTTTTGATATACTCTGATATGCTGTCGCAGTATCTCTTAGCATAGATATTGAGATTCTTCAACTGGTGGTGGAACGATTTGAGTATCTCCTTTTCATGTTCGGGCTTCATTTGCTAGCATTGACGGTACTCAGCTTCACTCATTTTACGATCATCCATCGTAAATTTAGAGTAGGGATGCAGTGTAGGATTTATTCGACAGCCCGATGCAGAATTGTAAAGAAGTGAGCGGTAAGAGCCGTTTGTTGATTGTGATATTAGTGGCTGTTGCAATGGTTCTCCATAAGGCTGACGTCTATGAAGATAGAAAGCTGACAGGATTTGAGAGTAACTCGTGTGATTTGATATTGTTTCTTGGATTATTTGGTGTCTGGGGAGCCTTCTGCGTAAAAATTATATTCTAATAGATATGTCTTGTTATGTAGGAAGTGAAATTTCGGGTTTGTTGCTTGACATGTAACAGGAGTTCAAATGGGGAAAGTTCAAGCTGTTTGTGCCCATTCCTCGATGTGTGTTTGAGCTAGTAGATACTTTGAATGAGTAAAATATGGTTGGCTGAATCATTATGACATTACTTTCTATTATTCATTTATCGTATATGACTCGAAATCATAGTCAACTCGTGGCTTTTTTCTTTACAGATTAGATCGCCCTGACATTTGTGACACTTGAAGGATTATCATGAGTAGGCTATCGCTGTATGAGGCACGCCTAATAGAATCACAAAAACCTGTGAGTAATTAATTAATTGGTGATCAAGATGCTATTGTTTTTGATCACTGAAGTCGGTTCCTGTAGCCGAGAATTCACGAGAAGTTATTCATCTCTGCTCACAAGATTGTGCTCACTTTTGAGCATCTATATCAAATTTCACACATAAACACAAGCATATACCAATTTTTACAGATTCAATATTCTCATAGCACAACATCCATATATCACACTGTATTCAACCTTCAAGATGTTTACCCATTCTTCTATTCCTGCCATTACCATCAATAGTGTAGACCTCTCGCAGAGCCTTGAGGTATCCTCGATTGCAAACGACACAAGCAGCCAAGAAGCTATTGAGGGTAGGCTTTACCATGGTCCCGAAACACTACAGGGTGACATCCCAGCTGTGGCACCTACAAAGAAGCGCTGTTACGTTCTCAGAAAAGTCATAAAAGGCACATCAAAGGTAGTAAATGCTTTCACCAGTACGTACAATCACCTTCACAGAGTCTGTGATCAAAGAATAGAGGCTAATTTGTCTTTCAACTCCTCTCGCAGGAGTTTAGCGATCATATCACAGTGGTACCCGCAAAGTCGATGGAACGAGAATATAGAATTGGTATCGTAGTGAGATGCCCCTATACCATTATCCGAGCCGTTCATGATATAAAGATGCGAAATCCCAGTCCCAACTGGGTATTGACGTTTGAGGATTCATGGGCAGAAATTCGATCATTTTGATCATTCGATATGGGGATATTATCTCTTTCATATTTTGGGAAGATGTGAATAGCAGCTTTAGCCTGGACATGTTAGAGTCACAATACAAATGAGGAGACAATATGAATCAGCGAGATCTCATGACTAGCAGAATAGCGTTTTCTGACTACTCCTGACTGTTCACTTAGTATCATACAATTCATCCTTTACGTACCGTTGTATGATTCTCTGAAACATATAATGGTCCCAAACTTCTCCAGATTTGCATCTTCATTTTTTAAATTCTGATTTTTCTCACACTTCACAACATAATCCAAAAATCTCAAAGAACTTCTGCCACTTCACACTTGCAAAACACCAACCCAAGTCTTTTGACCCAAGCCATCCACCACGGCAAAGCTTTCTCGGAACTTTTCACATCTCATCACCACCATTGTTCCTGCTTCATACTATACCAGATTCAACAGCTGTAGGTTCAACCCGCAGTCATCTTACTAAGTCACACCGCTAACCTAGTGGCCAAGAAAACATGGCCTCCAGAAATGTCTACCAACAGAGGCGATCTAATTTCAAAGTAGATCTCGATAAAAGAATGCCTTGCTCAAAGAGAAGGTTCGGGATCGAGATCTCCGCACTGGAGCCGCCAGCGCTCTCCAGAATTTATACGTATTCCGCATTGCCAATACATATGTCGACGAAGCTACACATAGATTTGCATTGGAGGGGTTAACTCGGAAACACATCGACAATATCCATAAGGAGATTTTGCACATCCAACACATACCTCATCAATTTTTGAATGATGTGTATGATATCGTTTGCACTCCTGAAGCAAATATTTGTGAAGTTGTCTCATACTTTCTGAGGGGGGAGCCCATTACACCCGATTTGCTGAATAAAACAGTCGAAGATGCTTCTCAAGCAAACATTGCTTGGCAAATTATTCATCTTGGTGTTCTTCTGGGAAGGGTTCGAAATCGTTCACTTGACGAGTGGAACAGGATCAACTCTAGGCTACGTATTGGTATGGCAGTTTAGACTCTAGAGCACAAATGGAGAGACTGGAATTGGCAATGCGGTTAGCAAGTAATCTAGAACTTAGACCACAGGGCCCTGCTCGATATCCTCTCCGTCTGAGTACTGAAATTGAATAATGCACGTGGTTAGCTGAGAAGATAAGTACAGTAGGCGCGGTACTTGTGAGCTGAGATACATTTAGTTGGAGAAGTAGTAATCGACCTTGGGCAAAATTATGTATGGCTTTGATAGTTTTGACACATAAATGAAAATGGATCTAAAACTTACCAAGTAGAATCTTTTGTCACAGTGAATGCATCTTATTGTACCATTGTATTGTCCTCAGTAGAAAGCTTGACTGGATTCTTTCGTTTCGCGATGAACAGTCACGGCCTATCAAATGTAGAGTCATAAGTGATTCTTGAGAGCTTTCATGCCATGACTGAAAGTGAAATGAATCCTACATAATTTCTTTTACCTTTTGCACAAAACCCTTGGCTTCTCCCTGCCCTCTGCTGTTCTACGACAAGATACAAAGAATCCAAGCACCAAACATCACAACTTGCACATATTGAGATATTTTCTTGATTCAACTCAACACAGTCAAACCAAACACTGCCAGGTATTACCAAGTGTTATATACCCTTAGTCAAAATACAGCTTGTTGCTAAGTATATCAAATAGATCGAGGTAACCATTTACATATCTTCACCTCGTCAAATAGTGAAACTTAATACACACTTGAGTTAATCTTCTCCCCCAGGTGTTCTTGGTAAGATTTGCTTTTCTAAGAATATTCTTAACTTATCTAATTGTTGATCCAGAACAACTTCGAAATGAAGATAATAGATCAGACCATGAGAGCTTCTAAGGCATCGGCTGAGGCACCCGAAAGCACTAAGAGCGAGACAAAAAGGTTGCAGATGATGACAGCAGAGCTTAAGGAAAATGAGGAGCTTCTGAATATGAGAATTTCAATTAACAACCAAGAGATTGCTAAATTGAAAGACAATAAGCCAAAATATCAGGCTGAGATTGCAGCTTTGCGGAAAGAAAAGAGTGATGGATGGGTAGGAAAAAGGTCCAATTAGGACAAAACAATGATATGGTAAGCTCATAGCAGCGATATAAGTCCATTTACTAACTATAAATAAGGAGATCCGACAACATTATTCGGTGGATACTATGAGGGGTACTAGATGCTAAGCTTGGAATGGGAGGGTTGACCCGCAATAACAGAAAGAACTGCCTGACTTTTGGATGTTTATCCTTTAATACCTAGTGTAATAGAAATAAAATCTACTATGTAAAATGTCATCCCATTGTGCAACATTGATATGGCCTCTGAATGCTTTCTCAGATATCCAACATCAACTTTTGATATTAACACATATTGAGTGAACCCATCACAGGCTCGCTATCCAAAGTCCAAGTGTGTATTTTTATTCCAAAACCACTCGAAAGCTCAAACTTCTGTATTTTTATTCCAATACCACTCGAAAGCTCAAACTTCCAGTCCCCGTACTAACAGGAGGGGCTGATTTCTATTCAAACTTAGATTATTCACAGGAAGACACATGCTCTCGAAATTTCACAGATTTCTTGGTCAAGAAACATCAGGATCTGATGAGGTCTATGGTAAGAATTGATGGCTTTGATCCAAAAGCAACTGTATGCCATTTATGACAGAAAGCGCGGAGGTCTTGAAGAATTGTAAACCACTCGTGTGGTCTTATAACTCCTAGTTGATAGCCAAGCATCATATTAAGCAAATATATTCCGAAAAGAAAAGGGGTCGCCAGAGCAGCTAAACTTTCAAATAGAGAACTCTGATTCAGTAGATCTGCAACCAGTTAATCAGCTCTGGTAATACTCAATAATAACTTCGGTTCTTCAGGTTAACAGCCAGATATCACTCGTGAAGAAATATCTCACAAAAAATTGCACTGCTCCATATTCTTCGGGGTGGTGAGCTATAATTGACCAAATGTGTGAGTTGTCGCATCTTACACAGCTTCAGTTTAACTTTGATCGTCACTATATCAAAACAACATACCCAGTAATCATTTTATCCTAGTTTTGTTTGATCTTGAAAGAACTTATACGCACCCAGACCCTTTGCAAAATCTTGTGCTAGGTTCGTAAGTTGATCGAAAGCTAGCGGTGCACACCCAGAGTCGTTCGTACCTGCCGTGTTTGTAAGAGCTTACTTTTGAACTCTCAATCTTCATCTTGCAACCGACATTCCCTTTCAACACTTTCCGCAGCCCATCATCTCGTTTTCCCAGATACCTATCAAAGAACTCTCCAGGTAATTGATTCGGGATATTTTTTCCTATTCTGGTACACTTCTATATCACGATTGTCACGCTCGCGTGAGCCTTGACAGCTAAAGCATTCGAAGAAATCGCACAAACATAATAAGGAGGTTAGATGAATTTCGAGATAAGTGGCGAGGAATCGAGTTTTGACACTCTTTAGTCACAACTGGGATACTGGCACAAAGACTGGAGCCAAACGATTAGAAGAGTAGCACAAACTCAGGCGTTTAAGGGGTTCAAAGACCGGGGCCGGATAGTCCAGTTCTCTACTTAGCACAAGCACCGAAACTCAAAGCATTCAAAATTAGCTGAAGTCTGGACACTCGAAGACCTCGAAAACAGACGGCGGAAAATCCTCAAATATTTTCATACTTCAGTCTTCTATTCGATCAGATTGGCTAGATTCAACTACTTCTCAGTCGCACAATGTCGAGCATCGAAGAACAGACCAACAATGAACGCCGCGTCGCACATCTGCTATGTGCAGCAATTGATTCGCAACTGGAACTCGAGAAAGTCGCAGAAAAATTGATTGACAACGTGTATAAAGATCTGAACAGAATGAAAGCTTCTGGCTGCTCAAGTGAAGATTGGATCGCAATGTTTGACATAGCACAGGAATTAGTTGACCTTTTAAAATTTTTGACCGTTGATGAGGCTCCCATATCGATTATCGAGGAAAGAAAAGTCGTTGTCAAAGTCGGCAATGAATTCATGAAAGGAGAAAAACCGGAGAAAGATATTGAAGAGTACCTCGAATTATTTTTGAAGGAGATACATCCCGATTTGGATCAGATTAGAGCTGCTGCTAGCTTAGAGAAGCAGGACCTACACGATATATTTGGTTTGGCAAAGCAAATGGCAGAGCCCTATAAGTTTACGTTTGATGAGGAAATGAAAAAGGCAACTGTTGAGGAAAAGAAGGACAATAGAGCAAAGAGGAATGAAAAAAAGAATAGGAAAGGGGGAAAAAGAAAATCTGAGAGAAGGGGGGGGGGTTCATATCTCTTGACGAAGAACTGAGGGATCGCAGAACCGTCCCCTCTCACTCCGTACTATGATATTGAGGAAGATGGAAGCTCAATATAATGAAGTTTTCTCGGTTATACCCACTTTGACGGGAGGCTTGGATGACTGTACAACTTCAAGTAGTGCAAATTTGTAGCTTCATATTGGATTTCCAATGCCGCTCGCTAAAGAGTGTTGCGCTTATTTTCGATTCAAGTCTATAATCATTATTATATACTGTGTACGAAGATCATACCGTCAATTATGAGAAGAATGGGAATTTTAAGATTACAATTGGTAGGTCCCAAAAGATTTATCATTACTTAGCATGGGAGGATTTGCCAGAGATGCTTTATGTATACGGCGGTGCGAATCGTTTTCACACCGCGATGTTCTTGGTGATTCCGGAGGACGTTTATTTGCACAGGCACTTTCACCATAGTTGATCCTAGCAATTCGAGACCAATTCAATTTCATTTCCCGTGGTCATTTTTACTGTCAAGATGTGTTTATAGTGGTGTAGATTTCGTATACCACTCACATTGTGGTGTTATTTCCATCAATTCACTAAAATCAACCCACCTTGTGAGTCAACCGAGTAACCCTATTTCTAGGGGCTCCTAATCACCTTGAATTTCTTACTTTTCTTTCACGAATGAACAACGACAACAAACGATTTTGTTTGTGATACTTATTCGATTAAATTACGGAACCTAAGATCAAGAAATCTTTTATCAACTTAACTTATCATGGAGCCAAATCACACAAAATCTACTACTAATACTCCTTTTGTCAATCTCCGACTTCTCGAGAACATTAATCATCACATTGAAGCCGAAATTCCCAAGGAACGGTACAGAGATTACAAGATGCGCAGAGAAAACATAGATAGCATGACTCCACCGATCACTAGCTCTGAGGAACCAACCGTGTCTACACTTGAGGGATCGGAAGACGAAAGGCTGTCTTCGGAGACACTGTCTGATACGGAAGAGACATCAGAAGTTATTCAAGAAACTCGAGCTGAAACTAAGAAGAGGAGACGCCAAGAACTCCTCGATAATCATGATGCGAGATCGTACGAGCTCGTTGTGGATGGCCTTCTTGAGAGTCAGATTAGACATTACGCAGTGCTGCGGCGATGTGAATTGGTTTCTGTGCAAGCAAAAGAAGATAAACATTATAAGGAGCATACTTTTATTGAGACTAGCGAAGGTTGGAGTTTACTCAAACTTGTGTTTTGCTGGTCTTTCACTAATGCTTGGTCTCTAATCACTAGAATCAGAACCTACACCAAAACATGGAGATTCTATTTCCGATCTACCCAATTCACAATTCTCGATTAAGAGCAAGAATCCTAGATTTTCCTATAGCGAAAATAACGTGAGCGCAATTGGGTAAGTCGTTGCTGGCACTACCAGTCCATTCATACGACTGTTGTAAGGAGATCTCGCTAATAATCATGTAGAAAGAGTGGACCTGGCGTCACAAAGAAAGGTCACGTTGCCAAGAAACGGGCAATTATCAGTAAGTATCACACGGAGCATTCGAGAAGTTGCCAGTTGCTAATCAACTTTTAAGAAAAGAAGGATATGCTCGAGTTGATGTTAAGGGAATGAAGCATTGTTCCGGAGCTTAGTTTGAGAAAGGCATTGGTGGAGGTCTCTGGATGGGGTTTTAAGTGGGGTTTCTTACAACGTCGAAGGTAAACATCAGAATTTTGGAATTCGAAGCCACAACAATAATTGGAGTAAGGATTGGCGGTATGTTTTTGATCGGAAGACTTCAATTTTATCATTCACATCGCCAGGGACAATATCCGAGTTCGCACTCATCAGTCAGTATAGGAAGCAGGCTTTCTTTCTGGAGATATTCTCATTAGTCTGGAAAAGCATATCTTCATTCAACTACTATTGCTTTCATTGAAATCACGCACATTATCCGTGCGACATAATCTTCGGGTGCACTTACATGAAGACTAATATTCCAATAAGCCTGTCATCCAAGCTGCTTCTTTGAAATACGTCCTTCACAGAGGGCCAAAACCTTGGTTTGGTGGTGTTCTGTGGTTTCTGGATGTGAAAATGTGAAACCAAGCAACAATGCTGAATTTCCTCGCACAGTGTATCAACAACAAAGACAAATAGATCAGGAAGTTTCTAGCAGTAAGACCAGCTTCTGCGAAACTGGAAGCTCGATTCTCATCTGTTATTGTAACATTTATTCTAAAGATATATCTATTCAATTCTGGAGCGATCTAAAAAGGTGTCTTAGATGACCAGAATTGATCAAAGAATATTACAATCGTATGAATATATAGCTAGGCGCTACTCACAAAAATGTTTTTGGAAATACACTTTCGATTTTCATCCGCGTTATGGCCAAAAATTTGGAAGTAGAAAATCCCGAAACAATGAATTGTGCAGAGGGAAAAGCTACATCGAGAACCCCCAAAGAAACATCCACAGCATCTCGGAACCCATTTCTGCCTCGAAATTCGGTGCTTAGAAGCTCTTCCATCATCTCTGGTCCAGCTGCGCAGCTACAACCCCTTCATTCGGGAGTTATAGCGAAAGGTCGAACGTCCAGATTTGTGGAAAAAATCAGCAGCGATGAGGACTTAGAGAGCTTGGTGAAGAATACAAGGGCTGCCAAGACATTTGATGAAATGCCACTGCCTCCTGGGAAAGTGAGGTCGGCAACTGCATGCGAGGAGCAGACTAGAGTGAATGATTCTTGTGAAGCAGATTTCAGAAAGCACTACTGACACTTTCTCATAGGCCGAGGAAGCTGAATGCTGGTTTAGGAGATGTGGGCCGATGTAGATCGTCGAGTAGAGTGCTGATGTTATCACGAAGCATTGGTGGTAATAGGACTACCGATGCTGCCAGCTTCTGGCATATGTATTCCTCGGAACTTCAAAATTGTTGTTTGTTACTTTTTTGTAGGCTGCTATAGGAATATTAGTACGCCATTTTCTTGTAATATTCTCTAGGTACCATGAACATGATGTGACTAGGAGTAAAATAGATTCCCTAAGAGAGACGATGATACGTGTGAGAAATTCCTAATACTCAAAACTTCTCACATGAGAACCTGAATTTCGCCAACCCTCAGGGAATGATAGCAATCTCCGATGGAATTTCATGAGATTAAGCAAGCCTTGACTAGCATTAGATTTGTATTGACTAAGATACCACCAAACTGATGATTCTGTATCAGGACTAAAAATTCGAATGTTTCGTTTGCTGGATAATGAATTTACTGCAAATTTCTCCAGAATCTAGTATTTCTCGACTTCTGTATACCACTCAAAGGGGAATGTTTTAATACATATCTACTCTGATAATGCAGAAATACTGCTTCAACCCTCGTAGCTCTAGCTATTACAGGATAATTTCAACATTTTGAGTGAATTATTATCCCCGCATATCATTTGGTGGCAGGACATTCATATGAGATTCATTTCCACTCTGTTGTGAATAATCTATGCGAGTCATGAGATTCATTCACAGCATTAGCACATTGAGCATCAATAAAGCTTGCCACATGTTTCCCCGGCAGACAATTCCCTCACAGTAAACACAGAACCATACAAGAACCTGCAAGCTTAACAAATATAGAGACAATACATCCAGCAATACTACCTCATATCAAAGTAAGTCTACAAGTGGGCCATTGAAATTAAGCAGCCTGCTCATCATTCTTATAGTACTCGAAATCGAAACAACGCCATGCCTGAAAGAGAATCAAAAACTTTGCCGAAGATGAACATCTCTTCGGCGTGGGCTCTACTACAGAAGGTGTCGACACTCGTTAACAATCTTTCGAAATCCCAGGAAGAAGCCCAATTGTCCAGGAATACAGACTCGCAGTCAATCGAGAAATTGAAAAACAAGGTTAAATCACTTGAAAACGAATTGAAGGGAGTCAATCAAGACTTTGAAAGACGGATCAGGCAGCTTGAGAGCGTGATTTATCGTTCAAAGTGACCCCCACCAGGCCCCACGTGCGAGTGGTCATGACTAGAGTCCTACAGACTGACCGGATCAGCAACAACTTCGGAACGTGAGGAGCTTGAATGCTTTGACAGTCGATTGGGAGATTTTGGAAACATTCACGATATTGTTACTACCTAGGTAAATAGGTAATTGAAGACCAATGTACCATGATGGCGTTCTTGTGCAGGAATTGGTAACTCAACGTGCGGAAAACCTTTGGTGAGCATTGTATTTGGAAGGATCGAGTGTACAGGACTAGACAGAGGCGAACTCAATAAATTTCATCGAAGAGATCGCATGACTTAGCTGCAGCCTAGATTATTCGACTCTAGTCAAGGATGGATTGTCATTTCATGAAAGTCCTAGCGACCTGAAATCATGAGTTGGTGGGATAACTACAATATACATTCATTTTCCAATGAAATAACGTGGGATTTCGGGCATTTCTCATCCTCTAGCCTCCACATTCGCTTAGCATGACTTGCCAAGTGACTGTGTATATTCAGAGTTTCGAGTCAGATTAAATGAACAGGATAGTCGGCCAACTATCCAGTTGGCAGCACTGACTTATTGCTATTGAACGAAGCCAGCAAGGCAGCATATTATCTACAAGTACCTAAGCAAAGTAGCTCTCGCTGATAGCTAGATTTTCAACAAGGGCAATTGCAATTTTTGTGATGTTGATCTGAATTTTGGTTGTCGGAACAACTTTTAGACGGCTTAGAGATTGTTCAGGGTATACTTTGTGGATTATGTTTGGAAAAATGGACTGGTGATATTGAATGTACAATTACATAGAAGAATTGAGCTCAAAGAAGTTTGGAAATAACAATAAAAAGTTCATCTTCACTTTTCTGATTTTCCCGTCCAAACCACCGTGTACGTGCAAGCTGTTGAAATTATATTACCCATAGCGAGTAGATTCACTCTACCCATAAAGGGCTAAGGTGTATAATTTCATACATTTGTAGTAGTTAATCACACAAAAAAGTTGTTATTCATAGTCATCTGTCATAAAGGAGGTACAAATTCTCTTTGAGCACCCAAACTTAAACAAAGAACACCAACCACCATATCAAGCCCCGATTTCCACAGTTGACCTGAGATCAAACAATCACAACACGACCAAATTCCTCTGATTCTAGTTTTCGATTCAAGAATCATCATCATGCCTGAGAAGGGACGTTTCGCAAGTGCCACAGATGAACAATTGAGAGATGTGAAGTGGTTGAGGGCCCAATTCAAAGAATTTCAACAAGCTCAGGAAAGACTCGATATTGCAGAGAAAGCCATCCTTGAACTGCATACGTCAGTCAAAGAGCTTTCTGAAAAAAATCAAGAAGCTTGAGTCGTAGATAGAACTACTCTTTGTAAGTATCTCTCCTATAAAAGCCAAATCAGGAAAATTCTCTAAATTCTCACAAATGCTGTTAGCTAATCGATGGTAAAGACTGAAGATAGTCCATTTGACGGGATGACAGATATCTTGGGGGGAGGGATGGGCTGGCTGAGTCGGGTTGCTACACTGAAGTCCGAATTTCTTGGGTTTACTCTTGTAATGGGTCCACCAGATGGCCATTTTAAAGAAATGGTTTGGGCCCGAGAATCAGGAGCTAGCAACATATAGAAAGGAATAGTACAGCGCGAATCTCAAACATAGTCAATGAAAATCCCACATCGCGAGGTCTTAGCGATGCCACGCTAGTTCGCCTTTGCTTGCATATTTCTGCTTTGGGATTGGAACGGCTAGATTCATTGCGTGAATAAGATCCAGAATTCAAGCGCGCAAGTCATACGTTTCATGTCCATAGTTTGACTTCTATAGGATATCATTGTTGTTTAGTCGAAGCCCGTATGTCTCCAAGGAACCGTTGAGAAGAAACAAAATTCGCAGCTTCATTGCACTCGCATGGACAATCAAGTCGCATTTCTACGCACTATTGTTCGATATGGGGGAAAAAATAGAGCTTGAATGACAAAGCCTATATATTCAAGCATGAGCTGAGCAGTTCGGTCCAAAAGCATGACTGTGGAAGGATTTCATTGTTATGACTGTTTTCCAGCAATTATGACTGAGTTTCTTCTCTGTGAGACATCAATTTAAGGGTCATTTTCTCCTTGACATATCCATACTCCACAATCAGACAATTTAAGAAACAAAAGCCAACATATCCTCGCATACCAATACCAGAAAAGCCTCCCGAATCACTCTTTTATTCAAGAACTCAACCATCTGACAACGAGAAATCTGAAACATTCGCAACAGAACTGCATTTCGAAGTCAAGATGCCCTCCGCCGCCGATCGTTTCCAAGGTCAGCCCATTGAGAATGTGCGGGAGAAATGCGAACGTCAGAAAGTGTCGGCCGTGACACGATGCCTACAAAATAATTTTAGAAGAGAAGACGAGTGAGTAGCCAAAATGGTACGTCCAGCACGCCCCCTACTGACAAGTAGTAATTGCTAATAAATGACAAAGACAGCGGGAGACGAGCGGATTGGCTCTAGCTCTGGCTCCAAATACTAACAACTATCTCAGGATCAAAAGAGCCCGGCGCTAAATCAAGTGCTTCCTAGATTGAGCGTTTAGTCTGTACAACATTCTATATCGTACTTGGTCGTCTAGCCCACTTCTATCACTTGAAGCAAGGAGCCAGCACGCGCATTTTTGGGTCATTATTGTTGGTTTAGTTTCAGGTGTTCAGATACAGTACTAGGGCACAGATAATGACCGCTTGCCTTAATTACACTAAAAAAAAATAGCGAATTAGTATATCTTATATAATGATTTATTAATCATTATAATTATGTTTTTCAATTGAAACTTTTCAAATGAATCATTTATATAATAAAGATTTATATATTTTGTTTTTTAGAGTTTTAATATAAACTATAGAATTAGTATTTTATGATTGAAATAAAATCTTATAAAAGTTTTTCAAATTTTATTTATTAGAGGTTTACCTCCTTAATAATCTTACTGTCTACGAGGATTATAGTACTATATATATACGAAAAATGAAAACTTTTGTTTAGTAAGACTCATTTCAAGCGATCTGATTAATCAAAATGAATTTTAACTTTATTGACATTATAATATAGTATAATACCTAAAAACATTAAGTGTTTTTTTCAATAAGACTATTTTCATTAAATTAAATAAAGAATTAAAAAAGTAATAATTATTTAAATTAAATTAAAAACTTTTAAAGAATATAATTTTTATAATTCTAACTTAAATATAAGATCTATATAAAGAATTGAAGTTTATATATTATGTTTTTGAGGCGAATTAAAGGCAATAAAATTCTATAAATATATATAATCAATTCAGATATGATTATATTTAAATTCATTTGTTTTAAGGATGAATTTTGGTGTGATTTAGGCGATCGGTCATTATCTGTACACAGCGACTGTAGGAGCGGATAGAGGATTCTTCATCACAGGTATTAGATTTGGCATCGACAAGTTCAATTCCAAAATGCCAGTATAAACATTTGTTGGTCTATTCGTTGATTTGGAGGCTCAATGCTCTAGTACGAGTGGGTAATCTAGTCTTTAGATCACCGGCACTGGATGTTGGTGTTCTATCACGTAAATAATCTACCACATAAAGAAGGAAAAACTGGTTTGAAATGTCTTTTGATTTAATGTGTAAATCTGTCCTCATGTGCGCCCCGTTCCATTAAGCCCAGAATGATAAATGCCATGCTCCAGTATTCCAATATCTACATCTCCCCGTCACGTAATCTCGTGTCTTTATACACAACTTAACCCCAAGTCTTGAGTGCTTTCATGCTTCCCTCTTGATCGAGTGCCTTGTGCATGTCGAAGCTGTTCCACAATAGATGGGGCTCGTGACCCCAGCCTCTTCTCATACACTCGAACTCGGCCTTTCTGAAGTAGTCTTCCAAGATTGGCTTATAATCTGGATGAGAGCACTTTTCAATAATGACCTTGGCTCGCTCTTTTGGACTTAAACCTCGGACATCAGCAAGACCTTGTTCAGTAACGATAACATCCAAATCATGCTCGGTTTGATCGACGTGTGTGCACATAGGAACAATGCAAGAAACACCGTGAGCATCGGTCTTAGATGGTCTAGTAGATGGTGTGTGCATTATACTGTATTTAGAAGAACGGAGGAAATCAGCAGAGCCACCGAGGCCGTTCAACATGCGAGAGCCCATAACATTTGTGCTGTTTGCATGTGCGTAGATATCGACCTCAACTGGTGTGTTCATTCCGATAACTCCCAACCTTCTGATGATCTCAGGGGAGTTAGAGACTTGCTGTGAGCGAAGCAAAAGTTTATCGAAGTATTGCTCCCATCCATCGTAGAAGCGCTTGAAACCATCTGGGGAGAAACGAATAGAAGTTGCGGTTGCAAAGTCTAAACGTCCAGAATCGAAAAGGTCAAGGAAGGTATCTTGAAGCACCTCTGTCCAGACTTTGAGGTTTCTAAAGTTAGATTCGGCTAGACCACCAATGACAGCATTGGCAATGTTACCAATACCGGACTGAATTGGGAGGAGGTTCTTGGGTAGTCGGTCATGCTTCACTTCGTGCTCAAGGAATTCAATCAAATGAGCAGCAATTGCACGCGATGTAGCATCTTCTGGCGCATTTGGTACAGTTTGATCTTGATAATCGGATTCGACAATGGCAACAATCTTCTCGCTATCAACAGGGATTGAGGTTGTTCCAATACGGTCCTCTGGTGCCATGATCAGGTATGGTTTTCGCTTTGGTGGAAGCTCGGTCATGGTGATATCGTGTAAACCCTCAAAAGAAGGCATAGAGGTGTTGACTTCAACAATGATCTTGTCCGCCATTTGGATCAATTCTGGTGATGCTCCAACGGAAGCTCCAGGAATAATACCGCCATCTTCGGTAATAGCTGTGGCTTCAACAATAACCACATCCAGCTTTTTGTTGGGACGATCTTTTGTGTAAAATCCATAAACCAAGTCTACAGGAAACATAGACAAATGTTTGTCGAAGAAATTGATGTTGCCATTGTTAATGCCTTTTGCAATAGCTTTTCCGACCTGATGAGGGCTTCGTCGTTCGATCATATTCAATTCTGCCCATCGATTTTCCGTTTCCGCTCCAGAACTCGCACCTACGAAAAGGGAGTACTTAAGCTTGCCCTGCAAGTTGTTCTTCTCTACGTGATCTGCGAGCATTGTTGGGATCTTTCTACACAGTTTCGATCAGTATTGGTTTTCCGCTGAATCAATCATATACTATCATTTGACCCCTCTCTTGCTGAGCACCGCAGTACAACTGCAGTTGTTACTTACTTAGGATATCCAACACCTGTGAACCCAGACCACCCAATGTAAGCTCCATTGGGGAATAAAGGGATCAAATCTTGAGGATGAGCAAGCTTCTTAAGCAAAGATGGTCTCCTAACTCGAGATTTCAATGCAGCAGAAGCTGTCAAAGCTGCCGCAGATGCCATCTGGAGAAGATTGAGCTATAGCGACGGTATAAACACAAACAAAGCGAAAAAGCAAACAGGAGAGGAGAGGTGATGCAGAAAATAAGGTTTGAAGGTGGGAGATATCTACGTATTTAAAAAGCCATCGTATGATCTGTTTACTTCGGCAAGCATGGTCAAATTGTGAAGCTCAACCGGGTTTGCTGGGACGATGGCGCCCCGCAACGATCGGTTACAAGGAGATATTTCACTCCGTCATCGCAATAATTCGGTTATTCGGTAACATAACAAACACACTGACAGCCAACTCTACTGGAGAGTCATGAAAACTTAAGGAATTATGTTTCATTGGTGGAGAAGGTTGAAATTATGAAATTCTTGTTAACAGACAACTAATATACCATAGCTGTGTGTAATAATGACATTATCAAATTACGTTAAAGAAAGTTCACTTCGCAGCTCCAGCAACCAAACGCATACCCTTTGCCAGTACCTAGTAGTCAGTCAGTCTCACTCAATCAAGATCGTGTCGTTCAATGCTGGTGTCATTACACATTGAATTCAAGCCTTCATCTGAAGAATCATTATACGTTTATTTCATTGACTTCATTCTCTATACAAGTAGTTCAACGACGCCTTTGCTCCATATCCTCCTGTCGCGGAGGAGCCATATTCATGGCTTCTCTTGCTGCCCTTAACGCAGTCTGGTTTATTCTCAACTCTACACTGTAGTCTCCAAATGAATCAACTAGCTCTCGAAGTCCGCTTTTGAGGACGGCGAGGAGCAGATCAACCTCGGGACTCTCCTGTCTCCCTTCTACGTCGGTCCAATGAGCCCCCAATCCGATCCTAAAATTTTGCACTTGGATAATCGTCTTTGTATATGTTTCCACGATATCCTTGATGTCCTTCTGTACTTTTCCATATTTATCCTCAACAAGACTACACACAGCAAACCTAGTTATCGAGTCGATAGCATCAACGATAATACCTAAATCGCCATATGGTGTTCCCAGTACTACGCTTGCAATCTCCTTTCGATATTCCTGCCTGAATGGTTTTCCGAACGGCAGCTTGAGGATAATGATCGCCTGCTCCCGTAAAATGTTCTGTAGTCCTTCGGGCTGTTGAAATTTTGTAGGGAGTGCGGCTTTGATTGCTTCACTCTTCTTGTCGTCCTTCAATTGGCGGCGACGAGATATCTTATCGGGCGGTGATAATTCTCCTTGGGTCTTTGCAAATGAGCCCACGGCTTCTAAATAACGCCTGCTTCTTGACTCTGCTGGTTCGGATTTCTCAACAAGACCGCCCCTTGGTTCATCCTTGAGCGATTCGGTTAGTAAACGAGGAAGCGATGATATTGGTTCTATGGTTTCATGCTCCTCGTACACTTTGATCACGGGTGCTTGTTTTTTGGGATCATATTCCTCGATACGCTGGTTGATTTCATTAACGGTTTCAAGGCATGTCGCAAGGATTTGAGACCAAGCTGAACCACCAACACGGTCAATGTCCTCAAAGATGGCTTTCCGCCTTCCTTGGTATCGCTGAGCAATTTCTACAAGTTCCCAAAATGCGAACGCCTGAATGGTATTAGTACAATCTAGTAGGAGCTGCAGGGGGGACTTACTCTTGTTTGTAACTTTTTACCCTTTAATCCAGTTAACAAACTGCCATTTGGATCCCGAGACTCGTAGGTAATTGGTCTGTCGTTCTTCAAAGGGGCTTGCGCTACGTAAATAGAGAAAGCAAGATTTCCAAATTCCCACAATAGCGTAAGCATGAGCCCGGCAATGACTGTCCTAAGAACCATGGTCCAGTGAAAAGGTAGTTCACTCGGAGGAGTGGCAGCCTTGGGCAAATTCCAGAAAATCTTTGCAAATGACCGAGTAAAACCCCAAACACTCTCTCTAATATTGAATGTGTAAATCGGCAAGATAAATGGGATGGGAACGCTGATGTTCATAGAATAGATAAATGGAGATACTACTGCCATTATAGAAACACGCTTAAGACACTGAATGGCTAGAGGCATTGCCTTCGCTTTCAATTGTATCATTGGCAGTACGGTTGTGTGCGAAGGTTGCTCAGATGAAACTTCTGGCCCAGTCTTCGTGAGTGGAATGTCGATGCGATCATAGTCGTACCAAAGGTGGAATCCGGCTTGAACGAGAGCATTGAATAGAAGGAAGACGGTCAGATATATAGGTTTCTCGTTCAATATTGGTCGACTTGTTTTTGCTGCAAGCTTGATACGGTTAAGACCTGCGCTCTCAGAAACCGACCAGACGTAAATCTCGCTGAAAAACCATGCTGAAAAGAGATACCAAAGTGCTGTCTGAACCGTCTGGTATTTGGGCGCATACTGTGTAAAGGTGTGGAAGCTCGAGTTTGAGGTTCTGATTCCTACGTGTAATTGGGCTACTCGAAGGATGAATATCATAAATGCGCAGGTGAAGAAGAGACCGGTTCGGATACCCGCCCTACCCAGAGGAAACCATGACCAAAGGACTGTGAGACTTGATTAGCATTGCATATTGAAAGTTGTGAAGCTGAAGAAGACCTACACGAATTCCATTCCCCAATCCATACCGCTTCAACGTAACATACTGCTGCTAAGACAGCGGTTGCCAATGCAAATCTTCTGTGTAAGGCTGGAGTTAAAAAGTCCTTGTAAGGACGAATCCTTACTGCGGGTGGCATGGGTGGAAATTTTGTGAAGATGTTGCGTCTTAGAAGACTAAATCATCAATAGAAGAAATTGGAATCTACGAAAGGTTACTGATCATGTTGTCGTTGGAAAATTAAATAAAGAAAGCAACACACGGAAGAGCTTTTGTTGACATTCACTTTTCTAGGTAAAATAAATTTGAGTTGGTTGACGCGAAAGGCACTTGGGCACTTTGGTGGGTGACCCGCCCTAGGTTGGTAGGCGTGGTAGGTAAGGTACAGACTACAGAGTACAGTACGTCAGCCAACATAGGATATCACACATCAAACATCACATCACTCACCCACCCATCATTCCAGATTATCACAACCTTCGTGGGCGAAATAGGCAGCGAGCGAATTTGTACATAAAATCAATACCAAATCTACACTCATTTGAAAACGTCTCAAAACATCAATAACAAGCAAGTCATGTCCTTCGATCAGTTGTCATCAATGGAGTCGCAACCGACGACAATGCGAAGAGAGGATGATCCTCAATATGCGGACGATCCGGAATTCCAAAAATTATCGCAAGACCTTATGACAAAGCTCTTCTCATTGACAGGAAATATCTCAAGACTTTCAAATGAAATAAACTTGTTGGGAACGAAGAGGGACACGGAGAGGGTTCGGGAAAGAGTTCACGATCTCTTGGAAGACTCAAAGGATGCCTTCAAAGAGATTGGCGATGGCGTCAAGAAGATACAATCATGGGAGGATGTAAATGTAAGCAATAAGATGTCCTGTATGATATCGACGGGGTATTGATAGTTCATGATAGCCATCGCAAAAATACACTCAAACAAAACTTACGCGCGAGTTCCAAAACAACTTGACCGAATTCCAAAATGTACAGCGCCGAGCTCTCGAGAAACAACGATCCTCTGCCACTGCAGCACGAACGGCAATGGAAGAAGCGCAATCACCAGGAGCTGAGGGTGGCAATCAGTTTGGACAGCAACAATCCCAAGAGCAGCTTAGATTGGCTTCGCAGGATGAGGTTGATTTTCAAGATTCGTTGATAGTAGAGCGTGAGGCCGAGATCCGGAATATCGAACAAGGCGTCACTGAATTGAACGAGTTATTTCGAGATGTGGCACATATTGTCAACGAGCAGGGCGAGACTCTTGATTCGATTGCCAACAATGTCGAGAACGTACATACAGATACAAGAGGGGCTGATCTAGAATTGAGGAGTGCCGCTAGGTATCAAAAGAACGCTCGGTCAAAGGCTTGCTGTTTACTATTGATATTGGCGGTCATCCTCACTATTATTATACTCGCGGCCACCCTAGGCTAGGCGCACTTTTTTTTTGGAACGGTTCTATGTGTTAATATCCTTGGGGGAGTTTTGGCGTTTTCCCATGGCATCCTGCTTCCATGTCTTCATACTTTCATTGTCATTTTGTACGATTGTCGGCCAGAATGTTTTTAGAACGATTTAAATGAAGCAAGAGAGGGTGATAGGATTAGGTATTTTGTCACGGTCCTATTGTCACCTCTGAAACTAATATACGACTATTAAAATCCTCTGCGTCTACGTTGTTCGTCCGTGATTGATTGGCTATGTTTGTCAATTGCCCCAATGATTCATATTCCTAATGATGGCGGCTAAGATTGAAGAAAACCAGCGGCAAAAGCAAACTACATGAGTCCTAGCTAACAAGTGATTCTATCGGAAGATGCGATTGATTGATTATAGTGTACCTGAAAAGGTAGTTGGTATTGCTTTTTCTGTCCCCTTGGAAAACCATTCCCTTCGCATCGAAACTCATGATAGCCTGACATCATCACAAGGCTTCGTCTGTCACCCAAGCGCGTTCTCCATACTTTGGAAGATTCGCGTTGCCTTTTTAAAAAAAATAACAGCATATTATCACGTTAATACATATACTCATACTCGTACTCATCCACTGAAAATTTCAGTATGGGTATTGAATTGAATGAAGCTAGTCTCCAAAAGGCTTTCCAATCTCGTCCAGACTTACAGAATGCCATAGCGGCAGCATCACAAGGTAAAGTACATATCTCTCAGCCTTGCAAGAAAAAGAGGTATATATAAAAAGTCAATAATGCGCCAACAACCACGGAAGAATTGATAAGTTTGATACCCCAACTAACCTGTAAACATAGCTGGTCCAGAATATATTGAGCTATTCAATCAAATTTCCCTATATGTCTGCGAGACAATAACTCAGCAAGCATCAGAACCAGCTTCAAAGAAACGTCGCATAGATGAGAGCCTCGCAAGTCGAAGTATCCCGAATAGCACAAATGGCACATCAAACAGCGTCGGAAGCGCGCCTGCTACTGGAGAAGATCCAGTCTTGCTTGAGATAAAAGAGATATCAGTGGTGATACCGCAGCGCAAGAAATACACCCTCTGTTTCGCATCAACACATCTCTATGGACGATTACCGACCTCTGAGGAACCTGCGTCTGGCATGAGCTATGCCTGGAAGGACATTGGTACTACTCCTACTCTTGAACTACCGGAAGTTTGCTGACTAGTATCATAGAATACGTATTTTGCCTCCCAGTCCCAGAGAAAACGCAAAAACAATACAATTATATACTCTTCCCCAAGAATTCTATTATATCACCCTCCAAGCCTTCAGCGTCTGCACAGCCCGTACCTGAACCATTAGTTTTCACCATCACCGATGGAGCGCCAAAATCAGGGACTATTGCTGGAACAGATAGTTCAGCAGCTTCAGCTGTCTCCGATGACTACAAAACACTTTTTAACTGGGCTATTACCGCCCGGTTGAAGGCCGTCGGTAATATTCTCAAGATCACTGAATCGGACCCTAAGCTGTTTGCAAGTGCAGTCAAGCAAAGTCATCGACCAAGCGAGAAAGCGGTGCATGTTAAGGCATTCAGAGGATCTAAAGACGGGTACTTGTTTTTTCTCCCTACTGGAATTCTATGGGGATACAAAAAGCCATTATTATTCTTACCACACAACCGAATTGCTGCACTATCCTTCACAAATGTCTTACAGCGTACCTTTAATCTTTCACTCGACATTGACATGTCAGTCTCAGGCGAAGAAGAAACTACCGAGGAAATGGAATTTCAAATGATAGATCAAGAAGATTTCGCTGGCATAAACGAGTATGTACAGAGATATGGATTGCAAGATAAGAGCATGGCCGAACAGCGTAAGGCCAAGCGATTGAATGTGAACGTGATGAAGGATGAAGAAGGAAACGTTGTAGGAAATGCGGAAGCGGGAGAGTTGGAAAGGGCAGCGCAAGAAGCGGAACAGGCAGCGATGGACGAGGAAGATGAGGATGAGGAAGATTATGACCCAGGGAGCGAGGGTGAGAGCGAAGGGAGTGGCACAAGCGATAGTGAAGAGGACGATGATGAGAATGGGGAGGGCGGAGGTGCTGGGGATGATGAGGATGATGAGGATGATGAGGATGGGGAGGAGGAAGAGCTGTAGGAATGAGATGACTCATGTTTTGTTTCGAAACTGTAATTGTTGCTGATTTCCTGATAAGATATGCCTTTTCAGAGCTTCAGTTGGACAGATAGCAATTCGGAGGTGCTGAATAGCCTTTGTATGAGTATATGAGTAGCATCAAGGGTCAGAGTTTAATCAATCTAACCTATGGATTAAGTGCGTTTTTTCATCTTGAATCTGGTGGATAATTTTTGGAGTCTCAATGTCAACATAGGCCTACTGTAGTACTATGTCATCTGAAATGATCAAGGAGGATCACACTTTCAAATTGATTGTAAGTTCCATCATTCTAAAAATTTGTCACTTATCAGCCCTGGCATTATGAAGCTCCTCACATATGTTGCGATACAGGTCTGTTCATTGCTCTATCAAAGGGCTCATCTCAATCCTTCATTGCTCTTCTCTCCATGTGTATCAAATAATACAAGGATTGGGAGCTTCGCGAAGGGTACTCCTCCAGCAGCACAAGAGAAGACGGCAGTGAATCATTGGCGCTGTTTGTGTAGTTATTTCGATGTTGCCCTTGTTTTCGAACTGGTCCAGCTGCTTCTTCCCTATGTTGACGGGCTTTCGTATGTGTACATGTTACGGACGTTGAAACGGGGGCCAGAAGACTTTTGCTGTCCAGAACAGATTGTTATATCGAGGACATTGATCTGGATGATGCATTTTAGTACATATCTTCAGTATGTCTTACACTAACTACTCTAGATCCCCTGCCTTCTGGTGGTAAGTATGTTTACTCCATCCATCATACTTACTTCATACATGGAGTAGACTTGATCTCACAATGGCATCATTATTTCGTCTTGTTCAATTCAACCACAGTTACAAAGCTCATACCGGGATACTTTTTCCTAAGAGGGGGTATGTTCGTATCCCAGCAAGACCAACATCATACAACTCCATGATTTTTACTGGCATGATCAAATATTCTGACGGTCTGCATCATCCACGTAGAGTCCAGTGCACACAATGATCTAGTGGCAATACGTAGACAGATTGAAACTGAACGATTGCCTCTCCACGATTGTCTGACATCGTGCCATTGCCTGGATCATTAAAGCATCAGGGCGAACTGGGTAGCGAAACTCACCTTGACTAACTCATTCCATGCACTTGCATCGGAGCCATCATCCCAGTGAGAAGCCCTCATCTTCGATCCTCTTACAGGCGCATCTACTCTATTCAGAAGGTCGGCTCATCCACAACCTCCTCATAATTTTCATTATCCACTTGTAGTAGATTCACAAATAAAAGTCCACAAAGTATCTATCCATGACACATTCACCCCCACTGCCAAACCCACCGACATGAAAAATCTTCTCCTTACGCCATCATGCAGCTACAACCTTAAAAAGTTGGAATCTCGAACTACTGGTGACCCCACTGCCATCGACACCCAGCCCTAACGCCAAACTACATATAATCACTCAAGAAGAAAATAATAATAAAAACTCTTCACTCGATAAAATTTTCATACGACTCCGCCACTAAGAGTATTCTCTACATGCAGTACAAATTCGACCGGCCGATTCCGCCTGGAAGGCTGGAACGAAGAAGATTCAGCAGGGAATATACTCAACAGGGATTCTGCGCATAAGAACCTTCCGTATGTCGTTGGATTCGGATACGCACACCGAGAGACCTTGCTATCGGGATACAGTACCGAGACATTCTGTATGGATGGATTCCCAAACAACTTCGATCTACATCAAGAACGACGTCGTTGAGAAGCAAGTTTAGAACGGGCGAGAACCAGTTGTTGGGATCCTCCGGTGCTTATACTACTTTTGGTCTTTCCTCCACCTTCACTAGAACTGGGATGAATCAGGCTTGCTGTTTGAAAGCACATGTGTCATGTAGGCCCTGAAATAAACTTGAAAGGCACGTTGGCGTGGGGGTGGACTTGCAGTTCCTAATGCTCAATTAATGATGCATGAGCACGAGAAGCATGAGGTGACCCCCAAAAGAAAGCTTCAAAACCCAACAATCGGTATACATAAAACTATCAATACTAGGATTTTCGTAAAACCCCAATTCTAGACCTCTGTACCTGCATAGACTTACATCGTGGTTCCAACTCGATTGGAATGTACATGGTATCGTATGATTCTAGTCTGTGATTATACGATACAGGAAAAAGAGCCTTCTCGGGTAAAATGAAGGAGCTGAGTAGAGGGTGGAAAGGCTTCAGTGTCGTATTTTTGTGTATCGGATGTCTTTCCGTGCATATGGGCTTAGTTCGCAATATTTGAAGGGTCCGTTTGTGAAGTAGTCTCGAGGCAGGCCAAGAAATGTGATAAATCTATATTTCCGGATATGCATGTTGGAGATAATGGATTTTAATATGTAAATGAAATATAGAATAAATATCTCGAAAGGTTGTGCTTTGTCTATACACTGGCATCTGTATGCAATGTATAGTATATTGGCAGACGCGACAACACTTGCCAGAGATATTAACGAATGGTCTTCAATATTGTAACCCAAAGGTACTCACTCGTACGTGAATTCAAGTCATGCGACTTTCAAGAATTTATCTACTGTCCCTTCTCGTATAATAAGTATATTCGGACGAAATACCTCGAGAACTAGCATGCAAGAAGTCACTTGCCAATTCAATATTATACTCGATTTTGTTCCCTATCAAAATCATATCACAACATCTACCATACTACACTATAACGCCAACAATATGTCGTGCCTTTACCTTGGAAATCAAAAATAGGCACGGGAAATCGATCACCCTCACTCAATGGGTTCTCAGAATAGAAAACTAGCAAACTGCAGTATCACCTCCACCAATTCAAGACCCCGAAACGCCATCATCGTCGGACTCGGACGTATTGATAAACTTACAGTATACACCACAGCAGCAAGATCAACGTCCCCGAAAGCACTCGTGTATGTATGTATGTATGCATGTATCTTCCTACCTGCAAGCCAACGGGTCGAGTACATGGGGTTAATATGATGCATGGTCTGGCAAATTTCGAGTACCTCACAATACATGGATATACCAAACCTCGTGTGAAGAGGCCCAACGTTTCAAAGCATGATACTGTATTGACCGTACGAGTACATGAAGTGTACGTAGCAACATGACCAGCTTCGATCATCACGACATATCATTTCCTTGGTACCACTCGTGAAGCCCTATGGCGATAACGACCGCTTTCTCATACCACGGATGATAGGACCATGGGTACATGGAAACGGACGGGTCAAGAAAATGTGCTCGAGCCGTTCAGTCAGTTCGTCCAACCCCAGATCAACAAGTTGCTACAAGCCTTATGGCAGTTCACAATACCGGCTGTACGCATTGGCTCATGCGTGCACTCTCATCTGATTAGGGCTCGAGTTGACTGAGTTGTATTCCATAGACGGGAATGATGTGAGATTAGAGTCAATGAGAATGGACGAGGCTTGTCCCTTGAAGAATCCCTCCCTTCTCCAGCCCGCATCTGCAGATAAGTTTAAGAGGCGAGATCAGATAGGCTTTTGAAGAGGAGTAACACGAAACTCGTGCCTAATTTCCTTTCCTGCCCCCCTTCAACGTGTAACTTCCTGGACGTAGCAATGTACATACTACATGATAGCCTATCGTAGCTTATCGTGAATTCGCCCAGAACACTTCATCCCATCCCATCAAATGAAGTCCTCCTCTGTATTGTAA
Source organism: Botrytis porri (assembly GCF_014898465.1). Classification (NCBI taxonomy): domain Eukaryota; kingdom Fungi; phylum Ascomycota; class Leotiomycetes; order Helotiales; family Sclerotiniaceae; genus Botrytis; species Botrytis porri. The sequence continues at coordinate 672,967 of NW_024066081.1, read as the reverse complement.
ACACTACTTACCATCCAATATCCTTGAAAACTCATCCTCTTAAAAACTTACTTTCCCAAACCTTACCAATAGCACTCCTAAACTATAACCTAAAAGCCCCAATTGGAACTTTCCCATATGTTCGCTGTTAGTATGTATAAAGTGTTGTAATGATTAGACCCCCAAACCTTTCCCAAAAACGTGTGGACGCAGACAAATAGAGATACGCCGATTACACCGATCACATCAACAGCGTCATAGCAGCATACACACAGCATGCACACCTCCAGCTCCAGACCAAGTGCAGCGTCGATCCCCTAAATAGGAAAAGAGGAAAAGACATTCGCCTCAAATAAGTAGTCGTTTCGAGCGGTGGAGGCTGTCCGTTCTTTTTGAGTTATCTACTCGGTAGTGTCTGCTAATTATAATCAATCGTATTGGCTTGTTTCAACCTTCATTGCCCAGAACTGCAGGTACACTTTTTTTGAGCCCTAGCTACGCACTCACTTCCTTGCATGTCCAGATTCTAGCTATACTTCTCTAATGAAGTCCATGCATTGCTGTCCGTAGAATACCAAAGAAGCTACGAGGATCTTACTACTGTAGGTGCTTGAAAAATTTCTTATATTGAGTTTGCAACATATTGTTGAATCCTGCCCCGGTTTGTGCTTCTTTTAAATCTAGTTGCCTTTTACAACCGGAAAATAAGTGCCCGATCCGATATGATACCACTTAAAGTTACAGGGCAACAAAAGGACGGTTTCAAGAAACTTCCTAGATACATTTTGCTTTATGTTATTAGTCGGTCGAGCTTGAGGTCTATTAACGTGTCTCGAACGTGTCATGCCCATGCCTTTAAAATATGATGAAATCACAGAGCATAGTTAGTGAAGCTAGAAAGCCATACTAGAAAGACCGCAGCGTTAAACCGTCCAAAAAATTTGTAGAGAAATTTGTAGGATTCTGGAAGACGCTTCGAAACTCAGTTAGTGCTGAGAGGTCAACATTATTAGAGAGTATTCCACATGTGATTGTCGTCACACCAATCGAGATAAAGAGCCAATGTGTTGCTTAGATAAAATGTTTTTCCTTTTTTTCAGTAGTAGGGTATCTAGAACTAATATTCAAAAATCCTCCATCCGTCTTGATTACCACCTCATTTGTTCAATCCCTTCATTGACTGGCTAGCTTTGCGCTTTTCCACATTGAGATCTTCGTTAAAACGATAATTCCAAGGATAGCCGCCATTGCGTTGTGTTGCGAAATATTCCTCCATTGAATATCACTGTTCATCCACTTCCATTGCCCTCCCACCCCTGGTTCCACAAGGTCGTCCTTGTCCTTCCCACCGCACCACCCTTTGATCACCTGTCTAATCTGACCCATCCTCCCCCCTGGTATCCCTTTACTTGTTGCCGGTATATTACAAGCAATGCGCACAGGTGTTTGCTATCCCATTATACGCCCTCTTAGGGGACTTTTGCCTAATCCCATCCGATCCGATAATCCAAGCTCCTGTTCATCCCCTTAGCCAAGCCAGTCTAGACCCAGCTCCAATCCCAGTGAATTTTTTTGCGCTCCAGCTCCATCACTTCACGTGAAAACGCAAATAACAAAGGAAATAAACGCATGAGAGGAGATTATCCATAGTATCAGCATGGATAATTTCAAATAAATAAAAAAGTAAACAATACACAAGAATAACAACAATGCTATAAAAAAAAGGATGGTAAAGATCCCGGATCTCAAATTGGTATTTATCATAGTTGGTTGCTAAGGAGTGTTTGGGTATAATAAAAATTCGTTTCGTTCGTAAAGTCGTTAAAAAGATATGGCGGGACGGTACAACCATCAACCAACCGGAAGTAAAAACAGGAATAAAATCATGGCTCGTGAGGGCCAGAAGCTTCTAAGAGATGCTTTGTTTCGATGGCATTCAAGCTTTCCCTAATCCCACGGGAAATTTATCAGTGAGAAATCGGAGAAGCTTGGCTTTCTTGCTGGGGTTTCGTCGAAGTTGTGCCGCAGCTTGAACCATTGGCCCAACGATATCTTCGTCGCCAAGCTGAGGAAATTTGCCTTCGCTGCGTGGATCGTTGAGTGACGGAATTTTGGTCATGACGTTGCTTGAAGAAGAATTGCTGAGTGTGTTATGTTTTAAAGTAGCGAATGCGTCTGTGGAGCTCTCAGCTGTGGTCGCAATTGTGAGTTCGTTGTTCTTCATCCACTGGAGATCTATTTGGGCCCATTTTTGCTCGGTCAACTTGTAAGTTTTTGAAGTAACGCCATAGTGTTCACCTGTACGAACGACATGTTTGGTGTAGTTACAACGTGCAAGGTCCCAGTCGGCTCGTAGTTGCCGGCAAGCTTCAAGATCAAAATTCTCGGGAATATAAGGCTCAGGATGAATCACAAAGTTAGCATGGCCGAGTTTGTTCGCCCACTCGTCGTTTTCCTCGGCGATGAGAATCGAGGGCATCTCTAAGGAAGGAATTGTGTAATTCGATCTGATTGTCGATCGATGGAAGGATGAAACTGAGGGCTTAGTACTCAGGGGCGGCGATGGGATTCCGGGTAATTGGTATGTAGTTATGAAATCAATTGGCGTGTTGGTACCAGATGTTAGATCACTCGAGTCAGCGACAGAGGGTGATTGTAATGGCGATTGCATTTTGAATTGGGCATTGGCTAGAACATCGGTCATGAGAGGTGGAAGTAGTGGCGTGCCAGCTAATCCTTCTTCGAATTCCGATGTGCTAGTTTTCGCCTTTTCGATATCGAGGAAGGATGTTGTGGAGCTGTTATCACGACCTCCAAAAAAGCTTCTAGATGGAGTGGGTGGTAATTGAAGATCAGAATTGTCGTCTATAGGTCTACGGCCGGAATTTGATCTTGATGAGGATCTACTAGACGGAGCCCTCGAGGTTGCATAATCTCTTTGTGTATCAGATGATATAGATGCTGCTGATGAACCGGCACCTTTCCTGGAATTCCACTTGCGTGCGAAAGAGGGGAACTTGGTTCCGAGTCGAGATGTGAGCCCATTGAGTGGCGATTCGTTTCCTGTCCTCTTCCTGTATCTTGAATTGATTGAGAATTCTCCATCACTAAAGAATTCATCGGAAAGATCATAATCAAAGTCTGGATTGGTAGACAATTGAACTGAGCTTTGGGCCAGAGATGTATCGCTATGCAAGCAATACAGATCGTCACCTACATCACGAGAAGCAAGGATTAGCTATCATCCTTCAAATCTCAACCAATGAATATGTATGTATGTCGCGATGATCGACTACCCCGCGTAATCATCACAGAAGGGTAGACAATAAGTAAACATATACTACATGAAGATTTTATGTGATGCGCATAGTGCATAGTAAGAGTAAAGGTATGAGTGAGACTTACACAAGCAGTTGTATAATTCATCGCAATCCAGGATATCGTCATCGTCGTCATCTTCAAACATAAAGTCATTTTCTCGTTCGCGGGGAGGTTCTTCTTGAACATCAGGTAGTGATCGCTTTCCAGGTTTATGGCTTGTGAATGTGGGTGAAGAAGGACTCTCGTAGAGATATTGAGATTCGATTGACGAAGCTGAACTTGGGTGCCTCATGTGTCCGCGTGTAGAGAAAGTTGGTGTGACTGGTGATGGTAGCTCTGATGCCGATGAGTTTTGTGTGTGAATTGAGCACGAAAGATCCATATCTAATTCTGGTAAGCTCTCTCTAGCTTTTCTATCTGCGATATGGCCGGGAAGGTGAAATTCAGCTAATCCTGTTGGCATGTTGAAGAGTCGACGAGTATGTAGTTGATCGAAATTCTAGAGGCTGGTCGATATAGGCGACTTGTACTGTATCGATAAGGGAGTGTACTTGTTCAATTAAAACGGGTGCGAGTTTGAAGTGCAATTGACAACATAATATGAAGGTAGTTGATCTCTTTTTCTTTCGGATGAATTGATGTAGAGATACCCAGGTAAGGAGACTGTACAAGTAACTTGTTCACAACTTGGAATCATACGTGGACGTTTTTTGAAAGTTATGCGTTTTCCAATGGACCACGTAGTTATGTGTATAGGTAGGTAGGTAAGCAAGTGAAAGTGCGCGCGGCGGTGGGAGAAATGTATAGGATAATATGAAGACTTGAATGCGTGCGTGGTTGGGAATTCTGGATCGTGTCGCGAACTTTTTTTCTATTCCGCAACCAATTAGATATTGCTCTCCCTAGTCGCTCTTCTTCTTTTTTTCCTCGTCCAATACCCTCACGTGGAGGATTAACTTGGAAAAAAAGAAAAAGAACTTGCATAATTTCGGGGACTAAGTCAGACTTACAGTAATTGGATCGATGGTTTGATATTGAGTTATTGCATTCGAGTGATATGTATGTGTGTATGTGTGTAGGTATGTATGTATGAATGTAGTAGTCTGTATGTATGTATGTAGTGTCGTATGTGGTAGTAATGTTTGACAAGAGGGCGGAGGGATGTATGTGACGGGGTACGACGGTGAAGGGGGTTATCGGAAGTGTCTGGGGGTGGTTATTCTTGCGGTATAACTGGTTGGAAATGGGTCCTGCTGGTTGATGAAGATTGATATAGATTGACGAGTGGATTTGGATGATTGAAAGACGGAAGACGGAAGACAATGAACAAGTCAGAAGGTTTGGCAAGAGATAGAGATGGGGGGGGGGAAGTCGAAGTGAAGTTTGAGAATAATTGGAAAGTTCCAAAAGAGTGTTGTGGATGTCAATGTGAATGTAAATGAGAATGTGAATGTGAACGAGACCTCTGAGACCTTTCAGAACTCAGACCCGTGGGAATGGATGGTAGATCTAGGTATGGAGTAGAATAGGACATAGCTAGTCGACTCCTAGTCTCGTAGTCTTCTAGTCTTCTAGTCTCCCAATCTCCCAGTCTCCATCCCAGTCTCCTAGTCTCCTAGTCGTTCCAAATTTGTGTTTGTGTTTTGATATGACCCATTTATTATTTTCAAATAATACTAGAACCTAGGACGTACGGAGCATTCCCACGGGGGGGGCTTGGGGGCAGTATGGGTGTGGATGGGGATGTAGATGTAGATGTGGGCAATGATCAATTAGCAATAATGAATGGACTTGGAAAGAAAGAAAAAAAGATTGTGATGTGAAGCCGTATCGATCATACTATCCCATACCTCACTATTTTAACATCATCCCTATGAATATCCGTTATACATTGTAGAACATTCATACTCTTTCTGTAAGTACCAAACGACAGGGTAGTAGGTACCTAGGTATACACGACTACACCACTTAATCGTGCTCTTCTTGACTTGTTTTCTTTCTTTCTTACTTACTTACTTCTTGCCCTCCTCCCCTCCTCCCTGCCCTGCCCTGCCCTGCCCTACCCTGCCTTGCCCTGCCCTGCCCTGACCTATTCATGACTTCTTGATAACTCTACAAAGTAACAGTATTCCTTTTCTTTTACAAGGTATATAGTAATAGTATCTCCTAGGCACACTGTACATCGTATAATACCTACTCCACTCCGTACAGGCGTAAGCTCAGGCCCAACTTCCAAGCCAGGTATCTCGGAAAAGTCCACTTTTAACTTCTTCTTCTTCTTCCCCCTTCTGCTTCTCTTGGGACCATTGAACTCTGCATCGACCGTTGCGTCCTTGTCGATAAGTAGCCTGTAACCAATAGCCACCAAACTCACGCGGCGTGAAGCGTCCATAGCTTTATCAAAGGAGACAGACGGATTGGGGGATTGATGGACAGATGGCAATCAATACCTAGATGATTTTAATTGGTAGAATGTTCTTTCGAAAGAACGTGCCGACGGATATCTCATACATTACTACTACATACTTGTTAGGTACGAATATCTAACACATTACCATACATTACTACATTACTACATGACGATTATTTGACAATCTATTCCTCTTCTTCCTATACTTATCTCCAAAGAGGCAGCTTTTGTATTGCATTTGATCATGATGCATAGTCACATGTTACCACATGTTACCATACCAATTCATTCATTCATACCTTATTAATATGTAGGTAGTAAATATGTAGGTGTTTTGACTATACTCGCTACACATGTCCTCTTTTCTTCCCTTTCCTACTTGCCGCTCTTCTTCGATCGTTCGGAGCTTGCGCAAGACATTTGAATACTGTACCAACGCCAGCGCCAGCGCCAGCACCACTACCAATACCCCGAAAGGCCTTAGCAACGCCCAAAAACTTGGCTGATCTCTCAAGCCTCAAGAGTCGAATACAGACAGTCTACATATAGACTCCCTTCCCACAAGAGATCTTCCAAATGACTTTCTTTATATGGATTAGTGGAAACACCGATATGCCGTCGGAACTTCTCTTCCCATCCCTAATTGTGAGAAGTCCAGATTTCTCTCTCACATAATGAGCGGGTCATATCGTTATTCTCGTCATGGATCGATCCTCTTTTTTCAAACTAACTTTCTGCTCCGGAATCCGTACCGTACACTATACAGAATTCTATCGACATCTCCTCACCCCTACCCGTACCCGTTCAATCTATGCTTGCTCGTGATAATTAATATCTTTGTTCTATCGTATAGATTGATGTAATCTAGGGGCATTCGATTCATCTTTCCATAATCCTAGCTGACCCAATCGAATAGGGACTAAACAAGGTGTGTCGGACACTATATACCGACTTGGAAATAACAGAAAAATGGCAAAGGGAGACGGATCCCAACGCGTCGGGGAACAGGGTTAGGATGAAAAAGTCGGTCTTATTACTTATTACATGATACATCCATAGTCAGTGGTTGATTTTAGTTGAAAGGTCTTTTGCTGGTATTAGGTCATAAGGCGGAAAAGAAATGCTTTTCACGGCCCGCCCAGGAAGATAGTTGAACGGAAAATCTTTGACAAACTAGAGAATTTTGGGAATCTAATATTGTTCTAATTATACCACTGAGGATGAAACTGAGACAATCGCCGTTGATTTAAATTCCGACCCAGCCGTGGTCTGTTATTTATACATATCTAAACAAATGAGAAAGGCGTTACGCTGAAGAAGGCTCATCAAGTCTTTATCAGCTTCTATCGAACTTAAGCTTTTTTTCTTCAGATGCAAGATGGAAGGTGTAATAATGACGAAAGGTTGTGCAAACAAAAGCATTAATGCACTGTGAAAATATTCAATCTACACCTAAACTGGTGATCCTCTGTGTGATTTATGCGCGCATTGTCTAGATTCCCTTATTGAGGCTAAGCTTTGCCCTGTCAAAGTCCACAGCATTTGAGACACCCCTGGTGCAGGAACCCGACCGTCGATCCAATGATCGAGGGCCATGCCGTTGTTTCTCGTTGTTTCAAGCAATGTGTGCTACCCTGTCCCTAGTCCGCCTCGCGATTCATCACATCTGATATCTTGTTCAAGCTGTGCCAGGAAATACATTACCGCCCGCCTTGCCTTATCGATGATGAGAAGAGACGCCATGCGCATGACTTTGAAAAAGGTGTGATCTCTTGTTATTTCTGTGAGCAAAGTTTCGGAGGTGCAGTAACAGAATCGAACTCAGTTGCTTGTAAAGCTTCTCGTCTCTACGAAGTATTTCAATCAACCCAGAACAACTTGTTTGCTAACTAAAATGGACCCTTACCAGGTCAATGAATCAATCAATCAATATCCGTGCGGAAGTGGAAGGATACAGATGCCGCAAACTTTTAATTGGCGGGTTAACCAAATGCTTCGTCAACCCACTGGTAACACGGAGTATGTTTTTGGGCCTACTTAATACCCCACAGTCAGGACCATAAAAGTGATACCTCTGTAGAAGAACAAAAAAGTGGAAAGTTGTGAAAGCTCTCACTCATCTTTGGAGGAAGTAAACAAAAACAAAGTGCACTGTTCGCATAACACTCTTTACGAGGCAACCCCTCAGCAATGTAATAATCTCCGTTACATATGGTCTCGCAAACAATGAGTAGTACAGCATACTCAACAACCTCTGGTTCCAGTTCATTTTATGGTACTGCAGTGTCTTGAGCATCCTAAGGCGGATGACTAAGAAAGCACCTTGACTTGGGTACTAGATATCTACTGATATTTATAATAACTGCAGACTAGTCAAATAAAAGCTTCGCTGTTGTTTGGGTAATTTTTGGGTGGGAGTTCTTAAGTCGCTCAAAACATGGATCAAAATGATGATGAGTTGAGTTCGATCGACGTGGTCCAGACACCCAGCCTCCTGATTTAGCCAGTCCTCGCGTGGAGTGTTCCGTTTCACTATGACCAAATTCAACACCTAAAAGCTCCATTGGTCGCTAATAAGAGTAAACGCGACATGAGAAAATAAAGTGCAACTCAAAATATATAGGCTGGGCACACGAATATTTCGCTTTGAACATCATTACGCTGAGAGAAAATCAAGATTCCGTATTGCATCACAACAACGAGCAATGTTCAACGTTGTAAATTAGAAATCTAAATCTCGTTGAAGCGGCGGACAAATAGTTACCGGCACACTATTGCAACGTTGCTGCAGTCCATCACGGCCGCCAAACGAACCAAGCAAAATTCGCTAGTGCACAAAGAATAGTACCTAGATATTGGGACAATTGTACACAACCCTCGGGTAATCTCCTGCCATGTGAAATATGCCACGTTCTTCCACCGAGGTCTTTATCACAATCATTGATTGATTGATTATTCAAACCCAATGTTGAGTCCAAATTTCTCGTTGAGCTTCGCTTCCCTCGAACTTATGATCTCAGCATTAAACATACAGGGAAGAAAGGGTATGCAGTGAGACGTACCTTGAATGGTACTTCTGTAATATCCTGGAAACCCTCGATTAATTCAGGTCGTTGGTATCTTGAATTGAAGCTTGTGAAAGCCAATTTAGGAAGTATCTTTCTCTTTTCACGGTTCATCTATATCGGATTAGAAATTCATAGCTTAGGAAAGACAGTATGACATGGATCCTTCTCGTGAATGAAGAGGGTAATCCATCGGAGTGAAGAAAGACGTACGGTTTCATTCAAGGCTCGCACAGCATCGTTGTGCTCGCATACTTGTGCACTTGCTAGGAAATGAACACAGCGGATCGACACAGAATGCTTGGCAGCCAGTGCTATCCATTTACTGCGAACATCTCGATCTGCATTAGTATTGTCTAGAGGATATCAATTTTGCTGTCCTCGTAGAGATGCAGTGCAAGCTCGACTACTCACCCACAACCACAGACCTCCCCTCATCTAAATATTGACCAGCGACTTTAAAACATTTATCACGCTCCTCGGAAGTTAGCCTCTGTTCTGTGATCGCTGGCAAATGCAGCACATACTGTCTTGAGGATGTCTTGGTTAACTCTGGCATAACCAAGAGGTTCCAACTGCTTCCAATAGAATGTAGATTTTCCGGCGCCAGGACTACCACAAAAGATAACTATGTCTTTCGGGTTGTCTTTTTTGTACTTTGGAGACACTGAAACAATGTCAAAAATAAATCGGCCAGACAAAATCAATGATACCAACCTGTGGTGTCTTCACAGTTGTAATCTCCTGGTTCGAAGGTGCGAGTGAACGGTCTTGGTGTTTCGTCGAGAAAATATTCTTCGGGAGTGTAGAATTTGATCCCGGCATTCTCAGCGAAATTCCTGCAAATGTCAACAATCGATCCAAATTAAGAGCCCCCGAGAGAATTACCGATCTGAACAAGAGAAGTCTTTTGGTTTTCCGGTACTTGCGTGGCGCCCGGCAGCATCTCCAACAAAAATAGATTCTTGAAGTTTGAAATCACCTGGAAGATGGATATCATAGTCTTCAAGTAACTCCTTCCACATGCCCGTTCGTGGCTTCCGGTAAATATCCTTCTCTGTTGCTGCATATATGCTCACTGGGATATTGAGATGATTGAAGACTGCAGATACCTTCGCCTTGAATTCAGCAAGTCGAGCTTTGGGGGATTTGGGGTCCGTTTTGAGTGAAATACCAGCTTGGTTGCTGATCACAACGACACGAAAACTGTAGAACATTCAGCAATTCGGAACGATATACAAGAAAATGTGCTACTAACCCATCGTCTAAGTATAGTTTTCTGAGAGTACCAGGAACCGATGGGTGCCACCACTTCCAATCTTGGCCATTGGTAGCATGTTTCTTTCCAGACGATGTTTGTATGAGAGTGGAGTCCTATAGCAAGATATTACTAGGCTGCTACTCCAAGTATTGCAAAGTGAATACTCACAAAATCGAAAGCAGCAACTTTGTTTCGTGCGGAATTGTGTGATAAGACTTCCTTGCCTGAGCTGTTCAGTGGTTCATACTTGCCAACCAGCAGCGTGTTCGGTGAATCTTCATTTGGTGCGCGTTCTTGCCAGGAAATTTTCTCAGGTAGTTTTTGTGACGTGGGCGTGAAAAACGATGCAACATCAGTCTCTTTCACTTAATTTAGCCAACAGATCTCACATAGCTAAAAGGTGAGTCTTACGTGTTGTTGTAGACTGTACTTTGCGACGCAATGGTGGAGGTGATATTGGGCGGTCAGTACTCGACTTTCTCTTCTGTGGATTACTAGGGCTTGCCATAATTCTCCAAATATATCTCGAGGTCGGTGCCCAGAGATATTTTGCTGATATAGCAAGCAATTTGATATCAAGCATGTATTACTGGCTTTCTTCTCTATTGCCTCTGGCCTTTTTGTTGATCAAGTACAAACTTTCCAAGCTGCGCACGAGCCAATCACGAGCCAATCACGAAAATCACGTGCCATTTAAAACAGCCATTGAAATTCCAATCCTTCCATTCTACGCAAACAAAGCACATACACCTGAATTCAGCCTCGACTCTTCCCTTCTACACACACCTTAGGGATTGTATATTTCTAAATACTACATAAACACCCGAGAGCTATTGTTGTAACTGTAAGAAAAGTTGCATATAAGATCAGGCAATTACCACGGTTAAGTCGTCCGTTCTGCAAGCACCATCCCCTACAGCTGTTGTTATTATTCCTTTGAAATTGTCAGCATGCTACCGTTTTCTCTATAGAGAAGTTCTACTCTTCCACATATTGATCTTTCGTGGCGATTGTGTTTCCATGATAGCTGCATTTGGTTTCCAGTCATGTTGTCACGCATGAGTGCTCTGCGAGCTCCGGAATCTGTTATCCCTTGCATATAAAAGCTGTGATGCACTAGAGTATATTCTGACTCTTCATTTACATTAGATTATCTGTTATCAGGATTTCACTGAAAAGTTTCGTGAGACATGGTTTCAAGGCACGTTAAGGTACACTTGGGGTTTGGATGCTACAGACTAGGATCATTCGGGACGGTCGGTGTCTAGCCAAACATCGGCTGCCATTAATTCATAGAATTGCAGATAGCATGTATGAAGAAGTTGTGTTTAACCAGCGCGTCTTACTGTCAAGCTATATAGACATTTGCTAGAGGGTGATGGTGATGATTCACTTTCTCTGCTATGATATTCCAACAATCTTTATGTCCGTTCTCTGCCAACCTCGTAGTCTCTTTTTTGTTCTGGCGGCTCCATATCGATTGAAGCACTACCGGGACCCATTTGGTCAATCACAAAGCCAGCTCCGCGTACATTGGCTTATCTTGTCCATGCAAGTCGTATGCCTGGCTCATTATTCCGCGAGCCGGCAGGTCGATCATCCTACATCATATACATTTATATATTCGTAGAGGATCATGACCTGCCCCTTTACTTGTCGTCCATCCGCAGTCCATCAGTCATCATTAAAGAGGGTACTTATGAGATAATTGATTTTGACTATGAAACTAACTTTAAGTGGCCATCCACAGTCAGTGATCACAATGGAAGGATGAGAATCACTCAATATTCACTAATATAGCATGTTCAGCCAATGATTTATGGTCGTCTTCTGGTTTCTAATCAGACCTCTGGGATACAAATGGCTTCGAGTCAGATGAGCCTGCCCCCAGACCACTCCGAGCTAGTATACTCTATAGATACGGGTTCGAACGGCAAGATATGCTGAGAAAAAGCTTACGAATGAAGCCTATCTCTAGTATTTGTCTAAATACTTATCGTTTGGGTCACTCTGTGTGTTTCGGTTGGCCCCTTCTATCATGGAAAGGGCGAAGGAAAATTGACCGACAGGTGCAAGTACTGTCTCGGAGACAGGATTGCTTGCTATTATCTGGGAATTTGTGTATTATTCCCTATATGATCAGGATGCAGTCCGAAGTTACTGGATGCTACTGTTGAATTCTCAGACTTGCTTCTTAACAACCAAAACATGATGTTTCCGCTATCATGATTGTCTTCTGCTTTGGTGCATGCAAATACATTTTTTGGTACTCGGATCGGTTTGGTATCAGAATTCATTATGAACTATATCTATAACGCCGTGTCCACGTGTTGTATACCTCCTTAATCTTTAACTCCACATTCTGCATCCGTAAGCCGATTGTCACAGTTGATGCAAAACCACGAAACACTTTGGGGTCGCATTCATCGACCTGAGAGTTTCATCTGTACAATAACTTCAGACTGCAACTTGCTGCCACCCTTGTTTTTCCAAGTCCAATTGTAAGTCAGTGTCTTGTTATAAGTACCCTTCAATGCCGTGATTTTCACCCGATTTTTTGAAGTTCTACATCTCACCAAATAGATCACCCTCGCTGTCCTGCCCCAGGCTTCAACGTAATAGTAGCTTTACAACCTCATACGTCAACTGTGATTGTAGCTACAATGTGCGGGTCATGCCATAGTTTTTGAATCTGGAACTCCGTGGCAGCATTGTACATATCTTGATATTGAGGTGTGATTGAACTAGCGGGCTTCTAGCCACAGATTTGTGCACTCTAGAGCTTTCATGATCCATTGCCCATGCGAAGATCATGATTGTGCGGTTACTACGATAACTTCCACAATCTTTGATGAGCATATATTCACTAGATTGTGCATTTTAACATGCGCTGCATTCTTTAACTAATAATCTTTCAGAAGACATATATCTATACCTTCTCAAGTGTAATATTCGACCCGCTCTGTTGATTCGCCGCCAATATCAAGTCTAAGGGCTCATGAACCTCCAGAGAGAATATTCCATTAATACATCCTAAGACAATCAAACATAGCGGCTCGTCATACCCGATAATCAAGCTTTGCCATACGATAAGTCTCTACACTTTCTTATACATTCCGAATCAGATAAAGCAATGACTCATTACTGCTGCCAGTATATAAAAGTGTCTTCTCAGGTAATAGTAATAGTAATATCTGATAAGTTGACATAAATTTAAGACTAGAAGTCTTTCGAGAGATATAATAATATATTAAGCTATAAACATATTTAATATTTCAAAAAGTAATTCTATATATAAAGATTAGAATATCTATTAAACTAGCTTCTTCTTAAATATTTAAACTAAGACTAGTAAGACTTTACAAAATTAAAAAGCTAAATATTATATCTAGAAATAAGTAAGTATATAGTTAAGATATTAAATATATAAATATAAAAGAGAAATTCTATTATATTCCTATTACTAATCATTATTTTAATATATATATTTTAAAATACATTTTAAAACTAAAAGCTGATTAATTAAGAAAAACTATAAATACTCTATGTATAAATATTAGAAAAATAGAATTTGAAAATCAATGAAACAAAAGTAAATGATCTATAAGAAATCAAAAAAGACTAAAATATTATATAAATGAAACCCTTTTTAATAATTAAAGGTTTATCTTCTTAATAATCTTACTGTTTATAATAATTATAGTACTATATATATATAAAAAAGTCAACTCGTTGAAAATGAATTATAATACTAATCATCTAATTAGTAGAAAGTCTATTATAACATTCTTAGCATTATAGCGTTGTGGCGTTGTGGCTTTATAGTTTAGATGATTAGAATTATTTTAATTAGATAAAAAGAAGTAGTAATTAGAAAGAATGAGCTAAGAGCTTTCGAATGATATAAACTTTATAATACTAGCTTTAATATTAAGGTTTATATAAAGAATTAAAGTTTTATCTTACTAATAATTATAGAGCTTATATAATAAATTCAGTAGAATATATATTATATAACGTGGTTTAACATCAAGTGCATCATATCATCGAATGCACCATTTCAAAATACACCAAAATTAGCCTTTTCCTAATATTCATATTTTAATACTTAATTAATATTTTTTAAAAAACAAAAAAGATTTATTAATAAGAAAATATTTTTTTATAAAAGTATTGAGTTTTTATATAAAAATTTCTCTTATATTCTATAAAAAGTGGAAATTGTTACAATTTTCGTTACAAAAAAACTATTCCTATAATAACTACTATATTAATTCAAATTTCTAATAAATAATTAAATTTTTATAATATTTATATAATTAAATATTACAATTTCAAATTTTGAAAAATTACATTATTAAATAAAGAAAGTGCATGGTTATATACAGATGTATTTTGTATATAAAATTCGTGGTGTACTTGGTGATATGGTGTACTCGATGTTAAACTACGTTAGTGGAATTGTTATTAATAAAATTATTTTAACATTAAAGCTTTTATAATGTAATAGTATAATTGTTGATTTAATATATAAAAATTAAAAATCTAACCCGCTCTATTATATAATATAATGTAAATTGAAAATATAACGTAGTTCATTAGTATATAGGTCATATTACTATATGAATTACTTCGAAAATATATTAAAATCAAAAATTTCTTGATATTTATGTTTTAATAATTAATTATTATTGTTAAAAGAAAAAGTTATGAAAAATTAAGATAAAAATAGAATATATATAATATTTAGATTTTTTTTAAAATAATTCATTTTAGTTTCAAATTGTTATATTTTGTATTACGAAAACTCTTTTTCTTTAATAACTTTAATAATAATTGAAATTTTGAAAAAGAAATTAGATTCTTAAAATAATTGAAAAATTAGGTTTTATATAAAAAGTTTTCAGAAAATTCGATTAACTAATAAAGAATGTATATAGTTATATATAGACGAGTTTTATATATAAAATGAAGTAGTCTATATAGCGATATGATCTATATGCTAAAGAATTATATTATATATCTTTAAGTGTAAAAAATAAGTATATTATTATAGAAATGTAAATGTGAAACTTGTGAAAATATCATGAAAAATATGAAGAAAAAAAAGGTAAACCGACTTCGCTTACGAGCTTTTAATAAATTTCCTTTTAAATATTTAATAGTAATAATAGTAATTATCATATAATACATTCTCAAAAAGCAAGGGGTCCGGGGGCTCGCAGGCCCCTAGTATATTTTTTATTCTAATAAGTTATTATTCATTAAAAAACAATTAATTAATATATTAAATTAGAAATTTAAACCTTTAAAGCTTTCGAAGAATTAAGTAAACGCTTCTAATAGATTTAAAGGCTTGAAATGTATAATAAACGAAACAAGAAATCTTGGATTTTATTTACTAAAAGAATTTCAAGAGGGATTTTATTTGATAATAAAATTGAAAAAGAGTTTTTAATTAGGAGAATTTATAAAAAATATTATTTAGTAAAAGGATTTTAAAAAACATGATTGAAGAAGAATTTTTAAAAAGATTAATTAAAAGATTTATTAAAAGATTTATTAAAAGATTTATTAAAATATTTATTAAAATATTTATTCGGAAATCTATTAAAAGATTAAGTTGAGTTTATTAAGTTTATTTAGATTTTAGACTTAATAACATCTTCAACACTCCTATAATAATCATATCATAGTTACTCGATCGACACAACATTTTAAAATCAAGATATCTTCGTATTTTCGACTTTATTATATAGAATTAACTCTCTACATTCTCTATAAACCCTTTTACTCATTATAATAATTACTCCTATAATAATATCACCAAGTAATAAGTTTATAACTTCGAATTATCCTTTTCAATTACTAAACCTTAAGTTTATATACTTATTAGATTTATAATTTTTAATCAATCTTAATATATTATTCATAATTAAAAGATAAAAAAGCAAAATGAATATTTATATATCTTCTTTTGAAATTAATTATTACAATTATACTATTATTTTAAGCATATTAAATATTATTAAAAAATAGTTTAATGTTTTTGAATGTGATATAAAAAACAAATATATAATTATTATAGATTTTATAATCTTATTCAACTCTTTTATAATATTTTATATAAATATATAATATAATCTTTATAAAGGAACTAATAAGCTTAATGATTAATTTTGTAATTATTATTATTTTTTATAGATATTATAGCTTTCTTTATATCTCTTAATATTTATATCTAATCTTTAATTTATATTATATTAACTATTAGCTTTAAGATATTTATAAAAATAGTCAAATTTGATAATACAAATAATACCAAAAACATTATATTCTTTAAGTCTAGAAATATATAATTTAAAAAAACTTTTTATAATTTTATTTTGAGAAAAAGCTTTTTTTTTAATTATATTTAATATTAAAATTACAAATTGATTATTAAATACAAACCCTTTACTTTACTTAATCAATCCTTTATCTTGACTTTTTAATAATAATTTATAAAAATCATTAAAGGTCTTTTTTAATTGATATTTTAATGATTTTATTTATAATTATAAATTAAACCATTATTTTTATAAATAATAATATTTATGATTTATTTTATAATAAATATAATTGGTAAAAAGTTTTATAAATATTAAATGCTATATCTCTAATTATTCTTAAAATTTAGTATAATTATATAATTATAAAAGTCCTTATTTTCTTTATAAATTTGAATAATAATATAATTATAATAAATAAGATTTTTATTCTTAGCGAAACCTTTATACAAATGAAGAAACATTTAATTACAATTAAATCCTTTAATTATAAAGTTAATAAATATTTTAGTAAAATCATTTGAATTATTTTATCTATTGAGATAATCTATCTCTTTATTCTTTTTAATATTAATAGTCTTTTTAGGTTTATTAAGAAGAAGTATATTATAATTTGATATAATTTAGATTATTAAGGATATTATTCCTCTTTTAGATATTATCAACTTCTCTTTTATACTTATTATGATTATTAAATAGATATATATAAAAGATTAATAGAGGTTAACTATATAATACTTTTTAAATATATCAATTATTAAAAACCTTTGAAAATGGAATATAATAAATACTTTATTGCTCCTTAATATAAAAAGAATATTATAATACTCCTTATTAAGAATAAACTTAAGGTTATTCAAAAGGTGAATAAGGTTTAATATAAAATAGTTAATATAGCTATTAAAGACTTTAAAGTAAAGATATTGGATATTCTTATAAACATTATATTCTTTAATAAATATAAATATAATAAGATTATTATTTAATATAAATAAACTAAATCCCTGTTTATTATTAATTAAACCCTAGTTCAAAATCAGATATAAGCTCTTATAATTATAATCTAGATATTTATTCTTCCTCAAAATAAAAGTTTTAGTTTATACTCAAAATTAAAAAAAGAAAGTAATAAGAATATTCTTTATAATATATATAATTCTAACAAATTAAATACATTTAACTCTAAAAAAACAATTTATTAATATCAATATAATATTACAAACCCTATACTGAAATTTATATTCAATTGATTTAATAATGTAATCTTTAAGTATATTAAATTAATATTAATAAAAATACTTTTGTATATATAATAATTCTTATAGTTTCAGATATCTAGTAAATCGATATTATTTGTGTTTAGGAATTCTGAATTGTTATTAATATATATATATAAAATTATCCGAGTTATGATTATTATGCTTCTATAAATTCCTAGAACCTTATGAATTTTAAAAAGTTAGATCGTTTTTAGATCATAATATATATATATAATAATATAGCTTCATTTATAATAAAGATTTTCCCTAGATTGATGTGAATAGAAATACTATATTTAATTTATTTTAATAATTAAGTAATGATAAGATGATAGATTATACATTTCATCTTATTCTATTATTTTAATATTTGATAGGGGGTAACTTTAATATTTGTATTATATATTTGAATTAGGAATGTAATTTAAATATAGGGGCTCGAATTTAGTACGCTAGTTTAGTAATAGTAGTATAAACTTTATTAGTATTTCTGACGACTTTATATATAAGGTTAACCATATTATTAACCTTACTTTTTCAAACATTTTCTTTATTAATATTATTATTAGGGAAGATATATATAATAATTCAAATCACAAAATATAAATAATTATTATTTTAGAATAAAGTATAACCATATTGAAACAATATTATTATAGAATTCCAAAAACAAAACTAAATAAACTTTCTAATCTAATATATATTGGTATAATTTATTTTTTTAGTATTCTCTTTTTTACAAACAAAACAATAATTAAAATATATATAGCTGATTTTAATTCAATAATGAAAGCTGTTATTTATATAATTAATAAATCTAATAAAGAAAACAATAAAGTAATATTATAATAAATCCTTAAATATAAAGAGGTATATCAGGCTTATTTCTATAAATATAACATTTCAAAAAAGAATATTCCTTAAATAATATAAACCTTTTATAAAATAGTTTAATAGATGAAATATAATTATTAAAAGAATATTATAAATAGAGTTAAAAATAATAAGAAGTTCTATAAGATTATTAATTAGTATAAATTAAAGTTTAGTTTAAAGTTTCCCTTATTATTTATTAATGAAAATCTTATAGAAGATATTATAGAGAAGGTTAAGGCTCTATATAAAAAGATCCTTAATTATTTCAGTATTTTAAAGAATCTTGAATACAATCTCCTCAAAAACTAAACTAGATTAAATACTTTAAAATAATTTCAATCCATTTTAATAAAAAAAGTCAAATGAAATATTATTAGAATCTTTAATATTTTATTAGATATAGATTATATTATAATATGAATATTTAAGATTTATTAATTAACGGTAAATTACCCTTTCTATATAGACTTTATAATTAATATTTAATATTCAATTTCTTTTTATAAGTTTAAAAGCTTATTAAAATAGCTATATTATTCAAAATTAATAAAAAGAATAAATCTTCGGTTTATTTTTAATAATTTATTATATTTATTTTTTATATTTCAAAAGGTTTAAAGAAAATTGTGGCCTGTTGTTTGGTATAAATTATACTAATTAATAACATTTTCAGCCTATAATATAGAAAAGTTCTTTTAAAAAAAGTCGTTATAAATCTAGTAGCTTATTTTATTTATAATATGAAAGCAATTTTTGTTTATGAATTGAAGATTATTATAATTACTATAAACGTCCAAGGAGTTTTTAACATACTTTTGAAATGGAAATTATTAAAAAAAATGATTAATAAGGCTAGTTTCTGGCTCTTCTAAGGTTAATCGAATTCTTTTTTATTAATCAATTCATTTGAGTGGGATGAGAGAATTTGATTATATTTAATTATAAAGTTAAATATAGGATACTTTAGGGCTCTCCCCTTTCCTTAGTTTTATATATACTATATTTAATAGAGTTTATATCGTAAAATATAACACTATACTTTGAATATACTAATAACCTTTACTTATATTAAGCCTTTTAGTTTTTGAACTTTAATATTCTTGTCCTAGTAGATAATATAAAAAAGATTTTTAAATAAAATAATAATAATAAGATTACTTTTACACTTAAAAAACTCGAAATAATCTATCTAATTAAAAAGAGAAAGGCTAACATTTCTTTCTATATTATTAATAAAAAACTTATCATTATATTAATTATTATGATTAAAAATAAAGCTTAATCTACTCTAAAATAATTAAAAATCTGGTTTAATAGAAAACTTATCTTTAAAAGATATGTAATTATAAGGACTATTAAAGCCTAAATAATAACATATTATATGTATAATCTCACGAAAATAATTAATAATCCCCTAATTTTAGCTTTATAAAAAACTATAATTATTTACATTATTCCCTCTTTTATATATAAAATTAAAGTATAATTTGCTAATAAAATGAAACTATCTTATATTCAATATATTAGCTATAATTTTATCATTTTCTTTTAAATAGATTAACATACTAATCTATTTGAACAAATGTTTGTTCTAACTTTGAAGAATATATTCTCTATATAAAAAACTATTCTGATTACTATTTTCTTTAGAAATACAAATATTTTATTTATTAAGGTTATATTAAATGAAATCATACTCCATTTCATTATATACATATAGTTAATAAATACCTTCTATTTTATAATCCATTCAATCTTATTCTCATTTAATATTAAAAATAAGAATATCAATTAATAATAAAAATCTAAAATTAAAATCTAATATTTAAAAATAATCTTTCCTTATATTATTTGTTTTATATTATAATCCCTATACTTTTCTTTAGGATATTAAATGAACCTAATAAGGAATATAGATAAAAAAACTATAATTATTAACTTTGAAGAATAATAATCCCATTTTCCTTTTAATAAAATTTCAATCTTTTTAAATGATTTAAAATAAGTTATTAATAAAAAAGAATTATTAGGTATAAGTATATAATATATTAAAATAAAAAGTAAATAGTTATTAGCTTAAACTTAATTAATAGCATCTTATATATCTTTAATTCAAAGATAATTAAAACCTATATAAATCTTAAATATACCTTAAGAATTCTTTCATTTAATATATAATACTTATAATTCTATATTAATAATACATCAATAATTTAATATTTATATAAAAATATATTCAATTTCTTTTGATAGGCTTTTTATCTTTGTTAAGATGTTATATAGATCTTCAATATTAGGGTTCATTAATCCTTTAAGTATATAGATATAAAAAGAAATGAGGTTATTAATAAGCTTATCAATCTTAATATTTATAAATCTGTATAAGATTTAAAGTCTGTTTTAAAACCTATTATTAACAAAGTAGATATTATTGTTAAAGAACTTTATAATTAAATAGAGTAATTTTAATAGAATAAATAATAAATTATATTTTCAAGTATTTATAATAAATAAAATCTTATTTATATAGTGAAGTTTTTTTTTAAATTAAATTTATTAAAAAACATATTATATTGTATTTTAATTATATATATAAGATATAGAAATTTTGTATGATATTATAGAAAGTTTAAATATTAAAGTATTAATTTGAAATACTTTTATAATTATTAAAAGATTCTAGAATATTTAATATTATATTGAAAATTGTTAGTTTAATTTAGGAAATGATTTGAATAATTATTTCTATTCCCTTCTTTATTAATAACAAAAATTCTTAATTACCCCTTATTTTTAATATTATAATTATTAATATTAATCGAATTCCTTAGAATCATTTGGTTTTATATTAGCATTTGTTTTTATTAAGAACATCTATCTCTTTTGTTCTCTTTTCTTTTTTTCTTTTTTTCTTTTTTTTTTTTTTTTTTTTTAACAGAACCCTACTCTTCTTTATACCTAATTTAAAACAGCAATTAGAAATGAAATAAAAGACCTATAATATTAAATATACTTTTCTAAATACATATCCTTATAGTTTTATACTTATTATTCCTAGAAATTATATCTACCTCTTTAGAATCTTGAATACTATTAATCCTATCTTAATTAACAAAAAAGGAGTTGTTCAAATAAACCTTAATCTTTATATATATAAACTACTTTTTGAAACATTTAGATAAATTCATAATTTAGCATATCCCTATACTCCTCGAGAGATTCTTAGGATGGACCTTATGCTGACTCAATAGACGTTAATAAATACTATTACTACTACTACTATAATAATCATATACTTCTACTTAATCGACACACGTTTTTCAATATATTCCCCTAATCATTATATATTTATTTTATTACTTATATTATTAAAATATACTTTATTAAGGTCAATTGATAATAATAATGTTCTTTATATGTAATTGAGTTTATATAATTATAATAGAATAATAGGAAGGGGAAAGAGAGGTGATAATTATAATAAAATATCGCGAATGCTTTTAAAATTAGAAAATCCGTAGTTATCTATCTTATTAAAATGAATTAATTATATGATAATAGGAAAACTTTATTTAAAAAGTTTAGAAAGAAAACATATTTTAATCGAAACAAATAAAGAATACTATAATATATGACGTAATTTATTAGTATATGTATTATGTTAGTATGTATATTGCTTTTATCTTAATTTACACTTTCAAACTCATATTATTCAATAACAATTGAATCAAGTGGTTAAAACTATTTAGAATCTAATAATCTAGAATCTATTATATTATTTTAATGAATCCTTATATTAAAATCCATCTTTTTATATTTATTATAATATTAAATAAAAGATACTTTCTTATTAAAACTCCCTCCTTTGTAATACTTATTATATTAAATTTGAATATCAATTTCTATTAAAATAATATATAAATTTTTATTTATTTAATAAATACTTTCTCTGAATATAATTAATTTTTTTTTCATATATCAATATTTATTTAATATCTCATTTATTATTTGAAATATAGAGATCATTGTATTTAAAAGTATATTTTTATAAGCTAATTGCTTTATATCTTTAATTAGAATTAATATAATTCTAAATATAGATATAAAATAAGTTGATTAATGATAAGTTATTTAAAGTTTAATTAATATTCATTAAGAAAGAGCTTCGATTAAATTATGAAAAATTTAAGAAATTTATTGATTTAAATTAAAAAAGGAAGAATAAATATATATATTTGAATAACGTAGTTTATCAGTGCATACACCATATTAATATATACACCATTTATTTTACATACAAAATTCGTCTGTACGTAATCGTACACTTTTTTTATTTATTAATATAATTTGATTTTTCCTAAAAAACTTTATAGCTATTTATATAAATAATAAGAATTTCTAATCAAATATTAGAAATATGATTTAATATAATAATTATTTTAAAGAAAGTTTTTTTGTAATGAAAATCGTAACAATCTCAATCTTTTTTAAAATATAATGAAAATATTTATATAAAAATGATATTTTTTAAATATTTAAATTATAATTTTTATTATACATTTCATTTTTTTAAAAAAAATAATGATTAATTATTAAAATACAAATATTAAAAAAACCCTAATTTTAGTATGATTTTGAAGTGGTGCACGTATTGATATAATGCACGTACTGATAAACTACGTTATCTAATTTCGAAATTATAATTTCAAAATTATGTAGAATTCAATCTTTAAAATATAATTAATATCTATTTTGATAAATCTATCAATTTGATTATTATAGAAACATTTCAGATTATTAAAGCTATCAATATTAAATAATTAAATTGAGTGATTTCAATATAAAAATAAACATAAATATATAATATCGTTTTTTTATAATATAGTTAAGAAGCTGTTAATTTATAGCTTTTATATCTATTTAATATTGATATTCAAAATTTACTTTTTTTGAATTCTTAATATACTTATTAAAGTATTTCAATTATTCTAAATCTACTTTATGATTTATTGATTTATTAAAGATAAATAATTTATTCTATAAGGAAATTAATTTCGATATACTAAGTAAAGAGATAAATCTATTCTTAAATTATTAAGAATAAAAGAACAATTTCACGCTTTTTATTTCTATATATTATTATAATTCATTTTTGATTATATAATTATACTGATTTACTTCTATTATATTTCTTAATATTAATAATAATTATCATTAAATATACAATTCTTATTATAAAATCTGTTTTATTAAAATTATAGAAATATTTATTCAAAATATTATATTTCACTTATATATCTATAATTAATTGAAGGTATTTTTTAATAGGCTTAGAATTTTTATAAAAAACTTTTTGAAAGTTTTAAATATAACTGAAACTTATTTTTAGTTCGTTATAATACTTTGTAAATTAATACACTTAAAGCTTTTCAATAATTCTTTTCTTTTTTAATTGAAAAGTATAATTTTTTATATCTTTTATCTCTTTAAATTTATAGAAAAAACGCTTCAAATTCATATCAAGAATATAAAAATAATCACTTGCTTTTCCATTTTAATAGATTTAAGATTTTATAATCGAAATTTAATAATTAGAGTTATCTTATTTATTCTTTATATAAATATTATAACGTAGTTTATTAGTGTATAGATTATATTAATATACGAATTACTTTCACCTCAATTCACTCTTTCAAATTCATATTATTAAATAACTATTAAATGAATTAATTAAAACTATGAAAATTATAATAATTTAGGATTGATTAACCGACATCCCCACATCTTACACAACTCTGTATCTTGTACACTTTTATGTATTGAATTAAAAATCATTCGTAAATTCAAAAATCATTATAATAATTTCAAAATTAATATAAAAAAGTTTTAAGAGTATTATAAAGCAAAGCAAATTTTTGAGAGATTTAAGATATAAATCAAAATATTAATCAATTTAAAATAATAATATTATAAGATATTAAAAATATAATAAAAAACTATATTAGAATTTATTTATAAAGTTAAAAATTAGTTTTTTAAATTCTTTTATATTGATATTTTAAGAAAAAAGTTTAAACATTTAAAAAAACATTAAGAATACAGTTTTAAATAAGATTTTAAAAGTATATTTAATTTAAAAAGAATTTGTTTAAAAATTGTTTTTAAAATATATTTACCTTTCTTTTTATAGAAAGAAAAAGAAAAATTATAATTCAAATTAAATTTATTAAGTTTGATCTTTAATTATTATATAAGAATATAATATAAGAATAACAAAATCATTTTAAAAATAATAAATAATACAAGAATCAATATTAAGTCTATTATAAATCAATGAATAAGAAAATGACAATTTTGAAAATACCATTTTTTTTAAACTTCAAAATCATATAGGTTTTTTTTTCAAAAGAAATATATAATAAACTTATTTTTAAAAGAATTTTATTTAGGAAAATATCTTTAATTTTTTCAAAATTTCTAAGAATTCTAAATTCAAAATTCGTTCTTAATTCAATCCTTTAATCTTTTATATTTGATATTAATATAAAATATAACAATATATTTCAAAGATTATATGAAAAAACAAATTATTTCAAAAACACTTATTATAATAATATTATAATAATATCTAATTATAAGCGTTTTTTAATAAATGATTATAAATATATATAATTTATAAAATATATCTTTTTAAATTTTTTTAATTTAAATTAATATATGGATATTATTATAAAACCAGCTTTCTATTCAAATATTATAAAATACTTAATTTATAATTGATTTTAATTTAAAAAAAGATAATTCATAAATTTTATTATGATAATTTAAGATATTTTGGAATCTTTGATATAAAAGCTTACTCTTTTTTAATTTTCTATATAAGAATAAATTAAAATTTTAAATTATTCAAAAAAAGAATAATTCTTTTTATTTATATTATTGAATAAATCAATATATAATATTTTAATATTAATATTTTTATATTGAAATTATATTACACTTTTTAGATATTTTTAATATTTCAAATTTTGTTTTAAATAAAATTAATATGATTATACCTTAATAAAAAGTTTTAATATAATATAATCATTAATCAATTATTAATTGAATTTAATATATAATTTTGAAAAGAAATAAAGATGTGTAAGATATAGGGTTGTAAGAGTTTAAGCTCTGACTTATCGTATACTAAACGAAAACACACTAAAAACCCTCATTTCTTCAACTTTTAAACTATATATTAATTCATTTAATTTATGAATTAAATTTATAAAAATAATATATAAGATTTGAAATTATTGAAATGATTAAAAAAAACAAGTGAAATATATTTAGCTATTTTTTTGATAAAATTATAGGTTTTTAAAATTGAAATTATTAAAAAACTTAAAAAAAAGTAATTGTTTTTACATAAAGAAAGTATTACATATTATAAATTTTAAAAAATTTCAACTTTAAAAACCTATAATTTTATCAATTTTTATAATTTCAAAGAACAGTTTAAAACGAATATTCTTTATATAATTATTTCTTATATATATAATTTTCAAATCAATTCTTTAAATAATAAAAGAATCATAAAAATAATTTATTTATATGAAAAAACAGTATTTTTGCGGGGATTTTATTACAAAAAAGAGTGATGTGCGATAAGCTGGGGCCTCAACTCTTACAAGATGTAGGGATATTGGTTATATTCTTTTAATAAATTTTTATATTATGTCCGGTCTTTTCGTATTTATTACTGTTGAAACACGTGACTAGGGCGTGACATTACATGTCACGATTCACCCTACCTACGTACTCTATGCGTAAGTAGAGTTAGTATATATATATAGAGTAGTAGTTCCCTCTTTATAAAAAGAGGGTAGACAGAAATATAAACTCTTTTTATCTATATATATTATATATACACCTTATCAAATCTGCTCAACAATTACAATATCGATTAGAAAATACTTTCTTATTAAAATTCCTTTCTTTTTGATATTCATTAAGAAAAAGCTTTAATTGAATTATAAGTAGTCTAAGAGATTTATTAATTGAAATCGAAAAAGAAAGAGATAGTGTTGGGATGTGGATCACGTGACTACGCTAGCGTCTTTCAACACTATAGTAATACGTTTCGTAGCCTTAGCTTTTAGAACCTCAAGTAATATAACAATAATATAAACCATAATACTATATTAATTTTATCATTTCTATAGTAAAATTAATATTAATTAGTAATATTACAGATTAGAAGTTTAATATTTTAATTTTAATTGTAGTATATAATTTAAATTAAAGTTAATATCTCTTTAAAGAGATATAAATTATTATATTATTCTAATATAATTTGATATTTATTTTTATATTAATTTTGATTTATATATTATTCTTTATAATAATATATATTGAAGAATAAGAATTAATAGTATTTAGTTTAAACTTAATATTATCCTTTTTAAATGATATAACTTTATCAAATTTTGATAAAATTATTATTCTATTATTTACTTGTTATTTATTAAATATGATAAAATTATTTACAGATTCTTTTATATTTCAGAAATATTATATTAATAATATTGAGTATTTATTCTAAAATTAATTTAATAATATTAAATCTATTAGATTTGTTATTACATCTCTAATTCTATTAGAAATTCTATTTAATGATTATAAATCAATAATAAATAAACAGGAAGATTATTCTTTTAATATTAATAATACAAATAAAAAGAAAATAGAAGATTTTGATAAATTCAAATATATAAATATAAATTTAGTAACTTTTATAATAAGGAATTATAATTGACTTATATTATAAATTTCAAGGATTTTAAATTGAAGTATTTTCTATTTACTGAAATATAGCATTAATTAATGTATAATATATAATGTTTTAATAATAATTGAATCCTAAGATCAACGTAGTTTATTAGTAAGCAGATTATATCAATAAATAGATCACTTTCATTTCAATTTACTTTCTTTTCTTTTAACATATATTTTATTAATCATTTATAATGAATTCAAATAATAAAAAAGCTTGTATATTCCTCATTATTGAAATTATTTAAAAAAATAAAAAAATAAGTATTTGAAAAGTTATAAAGATATATAATAACTCGAATATAATATTATGATAAAAAATAAAAAAATTTGATTTTTATTTTGAATATCAATTTAAATCTTATAATCTTTTGAAACTAAAAAAGGATATCATTATCGAATATATACTTAATATAAATTCGAAAGGTTTTCTATTTAAATTTAAGAATATAAAAGATATAATAAATTATATTCTCAAATCGAAAAGTATAAAAAATATTGAAAAGCTTAAAATATATTAATTTATAAAACATTAAATCAAATTAAAAATACATTTTAATTATATTTATAACTTTCAAAAAACTTTTTATAAAGATTTCAAGCTTATTGAAAAGTAATTTCAATTAATTATAAATATATAAGTGAAATATAGTATTTTGAATAAAGATTTCTATAATTTTGATAAAATAGGTTTTATAATAAAGATTATATATACAATAATAATTGTTATTAGTATTGAAAAATGTAATAAAAGTAAATTAGTATAGTTAGGTAATCGAGAATAGGCTATAAAAATAATATATAGAAATAAAAAGAATGAAACTATTCCCTTATTTCTAATAGTTTAAGAATAGGTTTATCTTTTCAATTAATATATTGAAATTAATCTTTTTATGGAATAAGTTATTAAGTTTATATTTAATAAATAAATAAATAATAAAATAGATTTAAAATAATTGAAATATTTTGATAAGTATATTAAGAATCGAAAAAAGAGTAAATATTGAATATTAATATTAGATAAGTATAAAAGTTATGAATCAATAGTTTTTCAAATATATTATAAAAAGAATAATATTATATATTTAAAGTTATTATTATATTCAAATCATTTAATTTAGTTATTTGATATTGATTATTTTGATAATCTGAAATGTTTATATAATATTTAAATTAATGAATTTATTAAGATATATATTAATTATATTTTGAAGGTTGAATTCTTTATAGCTTTCAGAATTATATATTAAAAATCAATTATTTTTTAGAATATGAAATTAGGATTTTAAGGAATAATTTTAATATTATTTAATTTTAAAGCTGTATTTTCAAAATTAGATATTCGAATTTATATATTTATTTTCTATTCTCTTTTTCTTAATTTAAATTAATAAATCTTTTATATTCTTTATAATTCAATAGAAGCTTTTTTTCAATCAATATTAATTAAATTTTGAATAATTTATTATTAAGTAAGCTTTTTTATATTTATATTCAAGATTGTATTAATTTTAATTAAGAATATAAAGAAATTAATTTATGAAAATACACTTTTGAATATAGAGATTTGTATATTTTAAAAACCAAATGAGGTATTAAGTAATTATCGATATATATAAAAAACTCAATTATATTTAAAAAGATATACTTATTGAATGAAAAGCTCTTAATATATTATCTCAATAAAAAATTGATATTCAAATTCAATATAATGAATATCAAAAAAAGGGGAATTTTAATAAAAAAGCTTCTTTTAATAAATATTATAATAAGTATGAAAAGATAGAACATAATACAAGAACTTATTAGAATAATATAATAAACCCTAGATTATTAGATTCTTTATAGTTTTAATCAATTGATTTAATTATTATTGAATAATATAGTTTTGAAAGTGTAAATTGAGATGAAAATAATTCGTTTACTAATATGATCTGCTCACTAATAAACCATGTTATAGATATTCTTAAGGAAAAAGATTTTAAGTTTTAATTATTAAGTATATTTAAAAGAATTACAAAAGGATTGAAAACATTACTAATTATTCTCGAAATGTTTAAAATAGAGAATTCAATTGAACTAATTATTTATAATAAAGATAGATTTCTATAACTTTTAAGTATTATATTTAAATCATTAAGAATTAATTTATATTAATATAATAATAAGAATAAAAATATTAAGAAAAACAACTCAAATATTTCGTTATTATCAAAATCATTACTATAATAATAAATACTAATGATTCGAGATTATACTATTAATGACCTTCAATAAGCAATTATAATCAATTTATCACTCATTAAATAATTTCATAATTTAATAAAACTAATACCTATTTAATTTATTTAATGATTTAACGTCAATACCATTCTAATGTCATCATAATTATATTCCTAATCTAATCTCTGAAATTTTAATTAATAATAATCAAATTCATTTTCAACAAAGGTATGAATATTCTATTAATTCAATAACAATATAATTTCATAATAGTAAGCTAGATAACTGATTAATGATTCATTTAATTATAATAATAATATAAATCAAAAAGAAGGAAATAGTAAAAACAAAAGAAATAATATTTCGAATTAGGAATATAAAATAAATTAAAAAGGGTGTTACATTTTATAAGGGAATTCTAATGAATATTATAAAAGTAGAGAAGGAAATCATTTGAAAAATATTATGATTATTTAAGAAACTTTATTGCCTTAATTATAAAGAATTATAAATATTAATTAGTTTTTGAATAATTTTATAGAACTTTATAATAAAGCTAATAAATATAATGAGCAAGATGATAATTTCGCTTATAAATTTTTAATCTTTCTTAATAATGATAAATGTATTAATCTACTTATATTATTATTAAAAAAAGTATTTTCCATTGCACTTATTAATATTATACGTGACTTTTACTATACAAACCTAAACAATTTATTTAATATAATAATGAGGATTTATAATTTAATAATGTTTACATTTAATGATCTAAAATATAAGTATAATCTCATTTAATAATAGAAAAGTATTATGTTTAAGAATATAATAATAAACTAAATAATGAGAAAAAGATAATACTTTAATACCTATGATTCATAATTATAAAACTTTTTTATTTATATAAAGAACTTGATTCTATAATAAAAACAAAAGAATTATTTTATTAAAAGGTTATTATTATATATACTTTAATATAAGTATACTCTTTAGTTTATTTTTATTTTATTAAAAATACTTTAAATCTTTTAAAAATATATCATTTGATTATTATGATATAAAAACAAGTGTATTTTAATGAAATTATAATATTCCATATTGATTATAAGTACTACCATAATTAAAATAGATATAATCAGAATAAGAGTTTTAAATAAAGTAATTAATGCTTATTCAAATTATATATAAAGAAGATATACTTTATTTATAAGAAGAAAGATTATTGGTTAATTCGATACAATAAAAAGGAATAAAAATTTTATGATATAAATATAAAAAACAATTTAAAAATAATAATTTTGATAAAAGCTTTAAACAATTTCTTGTTAAATATAAAGAATTTGTTGAAGATTTTAATTCTAATATAAATAATAAAGTTATAATCTATTTGATATAATTCGAATTTCAGGACTTATTTATATTAAAACCATATTTAAATTTCAGTATCTATAGTAAACTCATAAATAATTAAATAATTAATCAAGAACCTATTTAATATATTCTTTATATATATTCTAATATATTAATCTTA
This sequence comes from Botrytis porri, assembly GCF_014898465.1. NCBI lineage: Eukaryota > Fungi > Ascomycota > Leotiomycetes > Helotiales > Sclerotiniaceae > Botrytis > Botrytis porri. Next base: position 641,896 of record NW_024066081.1, on the reverse strand, counting down.
ATCTAAAAATGTAATATATACTAGTAAATATAATATAAAGAAATTTCAAGAAATTATTATTGATATAACTATAACATAATAATTAATAATTAATAACAAGCTTTAAGTAATATATAATATATAATAATTCATATAATAAATCATTAATAATAATAAATATTTTCTTACTAATATAGAACTATAATGTTTATATTATCACTTTAATTATTTATTAAAATATAGATTTTTATAAGTATTTTAACAAATTAGTTATACTAGTATTATACAAATCAAAATCAATAAACTTATTAAGTTTCATTAATATTATTAAAAGTATAGAAAACTATTAAATTGATTTAAGTTCAATCTATAAAATGATATTGATTTTAATCATTTAAATATAATGAATATAATATACATTAATATTAATTTCATTTTGTATATTATTAATAAATATATATAATTTTAAATAGTATAATAATTAAATAATATTATTATGAACTACATTTTCAATGTATTTCGAAAATACTAAATAAACACTTATATTAGTCCTTCAAGTTATATTATATATAATATTAGAAAGAACTTTATAATAAGAAATTTATATAGTATTTAGTAATTATATTAATTAAAATAAAGAGTGTGTTGGTTAAAGCTTATTAATTGATTAGAATCGTTGAATATTATTATATAGTTATTAGATAAGTATATAATATTATTATTAATAAATTAAAAAGTTCTACAATAATAATAAAAATACTATAAATAGCTGTTAAAATAGTAAACAATACTATAAATAGCTGTTAAAATAGTAAACAATACTATAGAATCGGATAAATTAATTCTAATACTCTTAATATTTAATATATATCTGCGAATGATCAACCTCGAATTGTTAGTATCTATAGTCTTACAACAACAGATTATAATTAAAAAGGTAATGAACAAAATCGATAAGTTATAAATAACAAGATAGGTATCAAATATACTGCATTAATACAATGAATTATTTATAATAATATTATATAATCTACTCATTAATTTAAAGGTTTAGATATAAAGAGAACATAAAGAATAAACTAAATTATATTCTCTATTCAAAATAAAAGATAAAATTTACATAATACAACTATTAAACACATCAACAAAATTCCGTATTATTTGGTTTAAACTACATATAAATAAATAAAAGATAAGTCTTAGGATTAACCTTATGAAAAACTTATTAAATTAATATAAGTAGTAGAATTAATATAATTTAAATAATCTATTAAGAATATATAGGAGGTATGTTCAATATAAATAATATAAAATACATTACAAAAGAAAAGAAAAGAAAGATATATATAAATAATAAATGTTTTCTATTCTATAATTTGTTAAATTATACTTTTATTCATTATTAAAGATAAGGATATTAATTAATAATAAAAATCTAAAATCAAAATTTAATACTTGAGGGTAATCTTTCTTAATATTATATATTTTATATTATATTTCTTATATTTCTCTTTAGAACATCAAATAAATGTAATAGAAAGTATAAATGAAGAAATTATAGTTATTGACTTTAAAGAATAATAATCTTATCTTTTTTCTAATAAGATTTCAATTTTCTTGAACAATTTTAGATAAATTATTAATGAAAAAAGATTTATTAGATATAAATAGTAGTAATAATAATAAATTCATAATTGATTCAATCTATCTAGCTATACTAAGATCATATGATACGCTTATATATAATTCTAATTAAATGAAGTAGATGAAAAAAAGAAATAAAAACTTATCATCTTTCGAGTTTCCTTATTAAGATTCTCGAACAACCTTTTAAATAATCCTTTCGAATTCTTCGAATTGTTTATATTATAAATCTATTCTATTTAAAAACCTTTTTCTTATTAAATCCTTTAATATATTTATAGAAATTCTATACTTTCTATTTTGTTATAATAGTTTTCCTTTTTCTATTTAATTTTTTTAAAATATTATAAAATTATGATTAAATATAATATTGTATTCTTTTTAAAGGGTTATCTTTATTCTTTAGTATTTCAAATTCTTTAGAAATCCTATTATAATCTTTAATTTATTGTTTATAAACCTTATATTCACTTTTTCCTATAATATATTAATAATGTATAATTTCTTTTTAAAGTTTAATATATTTCTTTTTCTTCTATTGGATTATTCTATTAATATAGGACATAATATATTAGAATCTACCGAATTATTTTTTTAATATAGAGGATAAGATTATATTATAGAACTAGAGAATTAAATAAGATCGAAATAATAAATATAATAATATTAGGATACTATTGCTTTGATAATATACATTTTATATTGAAGAATTACTATTTCTTTAATTATAGTTGGTGGTATGTTGTTTATTATGTAAGATAATATTGAAATTAATATTATATATTAATATAAAGTATTATACACCTGAATTAATATATTATAAATATTTTTCGAAAAGTCTGGCTTTTTTCTTCATTTATATAAAATGGCTATAAATATATTAATAGAATATCAGATATTATTATATTAATAGAATATCAGATATTATATTAATATATTTTTTATAAAATATTTTTTTAAAAAAGTAAAACCTTTTAAAAAGTTTTCACTTTTTATTTTCTTATGCTTGAAAACCTTTTTCTTTATAATTAAAACTTCTTTATAAAATCTTTGAATATTAAAAAGCTTAAATTATTATAGAAATTTATAATTTAATCACTTTCATTAATTATATTTAATATAATAAGCCTATTATTAATAATATTAATATTAATAATTTTAATATAGATATGTTGAATCTTTCTTTTCAATATTAATAATAATATTTTCTTAATCTAGATAGATATTAATTTAACAATTTTGAAAGAGAGTAGAGAATAATATTCTAATTAAAATGTAGTAAAGATTAATAGGTTTTTCTAAGAAAATCTTTCCTTAGTTTTTTCGTGTTTTTGATATAAATATATAATATAACAGAATGAAAAGTAAATAATTATTAATTTGAATTTAATTAATAATAGTTTTGATATAGAGATAATTAGAGTTTATATAAATCTTAAATATACTTTAAGAATCTTTTGATTTAATAAATAATACTTTTGATTTTATATTAATAATATATTAAAAATTTAATATCTATATAATAATAGATTCAACTTTTTTAATAAGTTTTTCATATTTATTATAATGTTATATAAATCTTTATTATTAAGGTTTGTTAATTCTTATAAAAATTAAGGGAAATAAGGTTGTTAATAAACTTACTAATCTTAATGTTTGTAAACCTATTTGAGATTTAGAATTTACTTCAAAATCTATTATTAATAGGATAAACATTATTTTTAATGGATTTTATAATTAAGTAGAATAATTCTAATAAAACAAATAATAATTTATATTTTTAGAAGTATATAATAAATGAAATCTTATTTATATAATAATCTTTCTTTTAAATTGAATTTATTAAAAAAAATGCTATATTATATTTTAATTATATACATAAAATATAGAGATTTTATATAATATTATAGAAAGGTTAAGCATTAAGATATTAATTTAAAATATTTCTATAATTATCAAAAGATTTCTAAGTATTTAGTATTATATTAGAAATCGTTAATTTAATTTAGAAAATAATTTAAATTATTGATTTTGTTTCTTTTTTTATTAATAATAAAAGGTCTTTAATATAATTATTAGTATTAATTAAACTCCTTAGGATTATTCAGTTTTATATTAATATTTATTCTTTTTTTCTTTTTCTTTTTCTTTTTCTTTTTCTTTTTCTTTTTCTTTTTCTTTTTCTTTTTCTTTTTCTTTTTCTTTTTCTTTTTCTTTTTTAGAATCCTATTCCTTTTATATCTAATTTAAAATCATAATTAGAAATGAAATAAAAGTTTATTTAATATTAATATATTTTATATAATTATATACCTTTATAACTTTATATTTATTACTTTTAGAAATCATATTTAACTTTTCAGAATTATGAATATTATTAATTTTACCTCAATTAACAAAAAAGAAATTAATCAATTAAACTCTAATCTCTATTTATACAAATTGCTTTCAAAGTATTAAATAAATCTATAGTTTAGTATATTCCTATATCCCTTAAAAGGTTTCTAGAATTAATCTTATACTAACTCGATGAACATTAATAAATACTATTATTACTACTACTAATGATTACTACATTTAGAGTTATATACATAATTGATTTTCAACTAATCTTTATATTAAGTAATATAAATATATTATCTAGAATATTAAGTATAACATGTACAATTTATAGGATTATAGAAGCTTTAATAGTTAAGATTGTAATAAATAATAGATAGCTTCTTTTCTATAAGCTTAATAGAATCACTAAAATTAAAAAGATAAAAGGGGTTAGTAGATTATATAAAGGATATTATTCATAAAATCTTATCAATCTTTATATCAACATTATAATAAAAGAAGCTATAAGTTATTAAAATCTAAATTATTCAAATGATAATCTTCTTGAAGATTAGAACTATATTAATATATATTAAACTATCATTTAGATTCTAAACATTAATTAGAAAGTTAATAAGAATATAACTGAATTATCCTTTGAGCTTTTTAATAATTTGAGTTAAGTATATAGGAAAAGGAATCGGTATTCTCTTGAGAAAAAAGAAGATTATATATAATTATACTTATCAGAATAATGATTTATTTCTTTACTATGAATATAATAATAAGAATTAATAAAAGAATAATTCAATTAATATTTTTGATAAGGTTCTATTAAAAAGTAGAAGAATTTAATTATTCGAATAGAATTTAAGAGTGTATTTAATAAGCAACTTTTATTTTAATTGAATAGAGTAGATTTAGGGTATTTAAAGGTTTTATTATTTATTAAGACAATATAACGTAGTTTATTAGTATATGTATTATATTAGTATATACATTATTCTTTTTATATATAAAATTTGTATGTACGTAATTGTGCATTTTCTTTATTTATAAATAGAATTTTCTGAAAATTGAATATATAAATATTATGAATTTCTAACAATAAATTGAAAATTCGAATTATTATAGTAGTTATTATGAAAAGAATTTTTCTGTAATGAAAATCGTAACAATTTTAGTTTTTTAGGATATAATAAGAATATTTAAGTTGAAATTAGATTTTGGAATATTCAATTTTTCATTAACATTGAATATTCTTTTTTAAAAGAAATAATGATTAATTATTAAGGTATAAATATTAAGAAAAGCTAGATTTTAATGTATTTTAAAGTAGTATACGTACTAATAAACCACGTTTACTTTAATTAAAAACGATACTCCTAATCCTAAAGATTGTAATATAAGCGTTAATGATTATTAATATATTAGCTGAATATGTAATATTTACAAAGGATTAAATTTCTAAGAATGAAACAATGTTAATAAAATATTAATTATAAAAGCTATTTAGAGCTGAAATTATAATTTCTTTGATGAAGGTAGATGTAAAGAGATAATTAATCGTTGAATTTGATTATATTTTTAATATTATAATTATTAGTATTAATTAAATTCCTTGGAATTATTTGATTCTATATTAATATCTATTTTTATTAAGGATATTTACTTCTTTTATTCTTTTTTCTTTTCTTCTTTTTCTGATAGAACTTTATTTCTTTTATATCTAATTTAAAATAATAATTAAAAATAAAGTAGGGAACTTGTAATATTAAATACATTTCATTTAAATATATACTCTTATAACTTTATACTTATTATTCTTAAAAATCAAATTTAACTCTTTAAAGTCTTAAACACTATTAATCTTATTTCAATTAATAAAGAAAGAATTATTTAAATAGATTCTAATCTTTATATATATAAACTACTTTTTGAGGCATTTAAATAAGTTTATAGCTTAGTATATCCCTATACTTCTTAAAAGGTTCTTAGGATCGGCCTTATACCGACTATCTAGTTTTTTAGGATTTATAAAATCCTAGGAATTTGTTAGAGTATAGTAATTATAATTTAAATGATTTTGTGTGTATATATTAATAATGATTGAAAGTTTTTGAACATAAATAATATTAATTTATTAAATATTTAAGATTACGAGAATTGTTGTATATACAGAAGTATTTCTATCAATATTGGCCTAATATATCTAAAGGTTATATTATTGAATTAGTTGAATATGTATTTTATTATAGAATCTATAATATTATATTAATATTAATAAATCATTTTTCGAGAATTAGATATATTTGGTTTATTAGGGCTATATATATTATAGAAAGTATCCTTATTGCTTTTTCTTTTTAGTTTCAAATATAACTCAGAATCCTTATCTTAAAAAAAGATAAATATTTGAATTATAGTTATAAAAGCTTATGTCTAGTTTTAGGCTAGAATTTAATTAATAGTAAAGAGGGATTTAGCTTGTTTGTATTAAATAATAATCTTATTATATTTATATTTGTTAAAAAATAGTAGTAGTAATAGTAGTAGTATTAATTTTCATCTGGAGAGACTTCCCAAAAAGTATTGAGATATATTAAGCTAAGGATTTAAAATAATATATTATATATTAAAGAATTCAAAAATTATGAAAAAAAAAAGGAATTCTTTAATATATAATTCTAGGTTTTTGATTCTATAATATCGTAATTCTATTATATACCCTAAAAAGTATTTCGAGCTATATTGTATATAACTTTATAATTACTTTTCATATATAATCACAATTATTGTCTATATAATCCTTTTATTTTATTTAAAATGAAAATATATTAGTTTTAATAATATAAAGCTTTAAATAGTCCGAATCTTCTTTAAACAAACTTTAAATCTTTACTCTAATATCTCTACAAATTATAAATCCTGAAAATTCGAAAAATCCCTTCTTATTCCTCCAAGAAATTCCTTTCCATTCTTTTTCCAATACTCCTTCCTTTTTATTATATATTATCTACTTTTTAATTGATAAGATTAGTTTTATATTATATAAGAATATCGAAAAGATTAGTAGAAGGATAGTTGAGTCTTTAAAAGGGGATAATTCGAAGAAATAGGATTAATATAATCTATAGCTTATTAGGAAATCAATAATTCAATCTTAACTTTAAAGATTTTAATAAAAGAACTATAGATTTATAAAGGGCACTATATACAGGTGTTGAATCTTCGTCCTCTGAAGAATATTACATCTATAAGAATATTGAATATTTTCATTTTGGAAACTTTAATAATTATATTGACCACTTTATACTAAACCTTATTTACCTTTTGAATAACTTTAAGCTTATTCTTAATAAGAAATATTATAATATCATTCTTATATTAAAAAATAATAGAGTATTTATTATATTCTGTTTTAAAAGATTCATAATAAATAGCAAATTTAAAAAATACTATATAATTAGTATTTACTAATCCTTTATATATATCTATTTGATGATTATAAAGCATAAAAATAGTCGATGATATTTAAAAGAAAAATAATATCCTTAATAATCTGAATTTCATTGAGCTATGATATACTTCTTTTTAATAAATTAAAAAAATTATTAATACTAAAAAAAGTAAAGGAATAAACTGTTTTAAAAAATGGAATGATTTAAATAATTCTATTAGAGTGTTCATTAATTCTGTAACTAAAGAATTTGATTGTAATTAAATACTTCTTTATTAATATAAAGACTTTATTAAAAATAAAAGCTTTATTTATTATAATTACTCTATTATTCAGGTTTATAAAGGTAATGAGGACTTTCGTAATTATATAATTATATTAGATCTTAAGAATGATCAAGGATATAGTATTTAGTATTTATAAAATCTTTTATTAATTATACTTATTATAAAATAGATTACAAATATTATGATTTATAAAAATAATAGTTTAATTTATAATTATAAATAAGATTATTAGAGTATTAATTAAAAAGAGGTTTTTAATAATTTCTATAAGTTATTATTAAAAAACAGAAATAAAGAATCAATGAAATAGAACAAAGGATTTATACTTGACAAATAGTTTGTAATTTTAATATTAAATACAATTTGAAATAAAACTTTTTTCTAATATGAAACTATAAAAGGTTCTCTCGAATTATATATTTTTAATATTATTTGTATTAACAAGTTTAATCATCTTTATAAATGTTTTAGAATTAATAATTAATATAATATAAATAGAAAATTAAATATAAATATTAAAAGGTAACGTAACGTATGGGGAACTCGGACATATGGGGAACTCGGACACTTTTAGCCCATCACCAACTTGAAACCGCAATAACTTTTATTATGCATACCCAATCACCTTCTACATCTGCTCAAATTGAAGAGAAGCTTCAAAAGGCTATAATTTCACTTCAATTGAAAGAATTTAAATCAATTAGAAAGGCTGCAGAGCATTTCGAAGTCCCTAAGTCTACCCTAGCTGATAGGCTGGCTGGGAAGAAAACACGTTCCCAAACCCACGAAATGGCTCAAATTCTTTCAAACGCAGAAGAAAATACTCTTGTACGATGGATTTCACGACTTACCATCACTGGATTCCCTGCTACACCTATGTTGGTGAAGGAAATGGCCGACGAAATTCGTCTTCGACGCGTTCGGGTCGCGTCATCTCGAAATCCTACCTCGACAGAAATTCCACCTATAGGCCACGAATGGATCTATAGATTCCAAAAACGACATCCAGAACTTAAAACATGCTATTCACGTCAATTAGAGTCTAATCGGGCTAAAGAAGCAACTCCGGAGAATATTCAGGCTTGGTTTGACGCGTTTCGCACGCGTCTCATTGAGCGAAAGTATGAATTAGATGATATGTATAATATGGATGAAACCGGATTTGGAGTTGGAAGTACTCAAAGTACGCGCATTATAGTCGATTCTACTCAGAAATCGAATTGGAAAGTTACAGCTGGCAAGCAAGAATGGATAACTGCATTTGAATGTGTCAATGCAGCTGGAAATGCTCTATCACCTATGGTCATTTTCAAGGCTCAGAATACGAATTCTGCATGGATTCCAAAGGACACACCTCAAAGCTGGCAGTTCTCTACTAGTACAAATGGATGGACCTCAAATAGCCATGGATTAGAATGGTTAAAAAGGGTTTTCGAACCAGAATCCAAGAAAGTGTCAGGTGACCGACCTCGACTTTTGATCATGGATGGCCATTCAAGCCATATTACAGGTAGCTTTATTGCTTTCTGTATAGATAATGATATTGATTTACTTATATTACCTCCTCATTGCTCTCACTTGCTTCAGCCACTTGATATTGCGGTGTATGGGCCAATGAAACGATATCATGCTTTAGAGGTCGATCGATATTCTCGAGCTGGTGTAAAGCGAATCCAAAGAGCTGAATGGGTAGAACTCTTTCAAAATATTAGAAAAAAAGCATTGAATTCTTCTAATATTAAAGCTGGCTGGAGAGGAGCTGGTTTAGTACCTTTTGCCCCACGAAAAGTACTCGATTCATTACCATTTAACTCCTCCCAGCAACCTTCTACTCCACAAATGAGAACCCCCAATCAAGACCTAGACTTGTCTATACTCAGGAGTTCTCCTCCAGATGGAACAGAGCTAAGGCAAGCAAATCAGATCTTTAATACAGCTCTAGCAAGCAGTGGTTCTCCTGCATCGCCAACTCGTCGATATGCCAAGAGAATGACTAGGCTTGTAGAATCTCAAAATGCTGAGATAGCCCTACTTCGGAAACAGCTCTCTGATGCTCAGGAGGTAATTGAGACTCGAAAGAAAAGAACTAAAGGCAAAAGAGTCAAATTACAAGGTCAATTTGTCTTTAGTACTAAGGAAGTATTGAAAATGGTACGTGAGGCGGAGGAAAAACCGAAGGAGAAAAAGCCACGAGGACGGCCACGCAAACGCCCAATTGAAGAATCAGAAGAAGAGATTGAAGAAGAAGAGCTAGAGAATAGTTCAAGTGATTCGGAATTGGAATTGGAGGATTGTGTGGCTCGTAGAACAAGATCGCGTGTAGAATAATTGAAAAAGTGTCCGAGTTCCCCATATGTCCGAGTTCCCCATACGTTACGTTATAAAAAAGATTATAATATTTTAAAAAACAATAATAATTATAAAATGAATTATTAAGTTTATAAATTCCTTTATAAAGATTATATTCAATATATTTATATAGAATATTATAAAGAAATTAAATAAAATTATAAGATTTATAACAATTATATATTTGTTTTTTATATTATATTCAAAGATGTTAAATTACTTTTTGATAATATTTGATATATTTGAGATAATATTATGATTATAATAATTAGTTTTAAAAAGAAATATATAAGTATTTATTTTTACTTTTTTATTTCTTAATTATAAATAATATATTAAAATTAATTAGGGATTATAGGTCTAATAGATATATAAATCTAGAATTTGATGATCAAAAAGAATAATTATAAATTATAAATTCATTATTCAATAACACTATTATAAAAGTAATTATTAAATTAAGTAAAAGGATTTATAAAGAATATAAAAAGTTAATTTTGTATAATAAAATTGAAAATGTAAAGATATTTTGATTTTGAAATGTTGTGTTGATCTGAGCAATTATAAGTAACTATGTGATACCTGATATTATATATTCGAATAAAGTATTCAATTAAGATATAAAGATTTAAATCTTAAATATTAATCTAATAATAATAATATATACTTTATAGATATTTCTAATAAGCTTATATATAGAGTTAGCTATATCATTTATCTCATTTTCTTAAACACTCCTTTTATTAAAATTATTATTAAAAAAGATATATATAATACTTTAGATTATAAAATATAGATCAGTATTATACTAAAATAAGATATAATTCTATTTAAGTAATATTATTTTAGAATCTTAATCATAAGGTTAAATGAATTATTATATTGATACAAACTCAATATGACCTATCTTCCCGATTTTTTTTTCTTAATAAATAGAAATAGAATTGGAATATGTATATTCAACTTTATTATAATATTAAGCGTTATTATTTATATAATTAATAAACCTAATAAAGAAAATAATAAAACCATATTATAGCAAATCTGTAAATATACGAAAGTTTATTAGAATTATTTTATGAATATGTTTTAAAGAAGGAAATCATATTAATAAATAAAATATGATTATTAAAGGACTATTATGAATAGAGTTAAAAAATAAAAAACTATATAGGATCATTAGTTGATATAAATTAGAAATTAATTTAAAATCATTTTTTATATATAATAATAACATTTTAATTGAGAATATAATAAAAAAGGTTAAGGTTTCATATAAGAAAATTATTGATTCTTTTAATATTATTAATAATCTGGAATAAAATATATACATAAATTGAAATGAATCGAAAACTTTACATTCATTTTAATCTATTTTAATCGCAAACATTAAATGTAATATTACTATGGTTTTTAATATCTGATTAAAAACAAATCATATCATAATATATATACTCAAAGCCTATTAATTAATAATAAGCAGCTATTTTCTTTACAATTTATACAAGTAATATATAATGTTTAACTTCTTTTTATAAATCTATAAGCTTGTTAGTATAATTATATCATTTAAGAATAATAAGAAGAATAGATTGTCTATTCACTTTTGAAAATTAATCATATTTACTTTTTATATCTTTGAAAATCTAGAAAGAATTATAACCTGTTATTTGAAATAAATTATATTAATTAATCAAATTCCGAATTTAGAAAAGAAAAAAACTCTCTCTAAAAAAGTTATTATAGATTTAATAATTTATTTTATTTGTAATATTAAGATTACTTTCTTTTAAGGATTTAAGGTCATTATAACTATTATAAATGTTTAAAAAGTATTTAAAGTCTTCTTAAAATAAAAAATTCCTAAAAGAACGATTATTTAGAACTAGCCTTTAATTCTCTTAAAATTAAAAAACTTTTCCCTTGTTAGTTGATTTATTTAGATATAATTAGAAAACTTAATTATTTCTAACTAAAAAGTAGAATATAAAACATTATAAGATCGCCTCCTTTTATTAATATTATATATATCACACCTAATGTAACTAAATTATAAGATATCGAACTTTATTTTAATTATATAAATAATCTCTACCTATACTAAGTATTTTAATTCCTAAACTTTGATATATTTATTCTAATAAACAAAATAAGAAAGATTCTTAATTAAAACAATAATAATAAGAGTACTTTTGTTCCTAAAAAACTCAAAATAACCTCTTTTATTAAAAAGATAAATAATTATATCACCCTTTATATTATTCATAAGAACCTTATTATTATATTAATTATTATAATTGAAAAAAGGAATATAATCAGCTCTATAATAGCTTAATATTCAATTCAATTTCTATCTTATCTTTAAAGGGTATATAAATATTGTAGTTATTAAAGTCAGAATAACTATATATTATATTCTTAATCTTATAAAAACGATCAATAATTCCTTTATTTCAATAGTATAAAGCTACTATTATTTAAATCATACCCTTTTCCATTTATAAAATGAAAATATAACATATATAAAAAACCTTTTATATTCAATATACGAACAATTATCTCACTATTTCTATACAAATCGGCTAATATATTAATCTATTTGAATAAATATTTTTACTTATAATTAAAAGGATACTTCTTATATAAAGGTGATCTTTATTACTATTCTTTTCAAAAACTTCGATATTCTTTTAATCAATACTATATTAAACAAAATCAAGCTTTATTTCACTCTATATATTTAAATAATGAATATTAATTATTGAATAATTTATTAAATATAATTCTTATTTATTAATAAAAACAATAAAACAGATTATTAATAAATCTTGAAAACAGAATTCCAATGCTTTAAAATTCTTTTTCTAGATATTACTTCATTTATATTGAGATTTTTTCATCTCTTTTTAAAGTATAAAATTAAATTAAGAGATAATATTATTATGATTAATTTAATGGAATAATAATTTTAATTCTTTCTTAAATAATTCTGGAAGGGTTAAAAATGAAAATGAAGTCATTGAATATAAAAATATGATATATTAAAAGGAAAATTAATTAATTATAGACTTTAACTTAATTAATTATATCTTTTGTATTTTCAATATAAAAGTGATTAGAATTCAAATAAATCTTTGATTTACTCTCAAAACTTTTTTACTTAATTAATATTATTTATAACTTTTTATTAATAATACTTTAATAATATAATACTCATATAATAATATGATAGATTTATTTCAATAAACTTTTTATATTTGCTAAGACGTTATATAGATCTCTAATATTAAAATTCACTAATCCTTTAATTATATTGGGATTAAAAGAAATAAGATAGTCAATAAAACTTATAGACCTTGGTTTTTATAAGTCTGTCTAAAATCTAGAAATTTTAATAGAACTTATTATTAATAAAATGAGTATTGTTATTAGATAACTTAATTTTTATTTAGAATAAATCTAATAATAAAAACAATGGTTTATTCTCTTAAGAATATATAATGAATAATACTTTATTCATATTATAAAACTACTTTTTGAATGAAACTTGTTAAGAGTAATATTACATTATATCCTTATTATATATTTAGAATACAATATTATAAAAGATTCAAATATTAAAATATTAATCTAAAATATTTCTATAACTACTAGAAAATCTTTAAATATATAATATAATATAAGTCATTAATTTAATTTGAAAAGTAATTTTAATAATGATTTTTATTCTCATTTTTATTAATAGATAATGAAAAGTTTTAACTATCTGTTTTTCTTAATATTATAATTCTTAATACTAGCTCAATTCTTTCGAAATTATTTAATTCTATTTTAGTATTTGTTTATATTAAGAACATTGCTTTTTTTTTTCTCTCTTTTCTTCTTTTCTCTTCTCTTCTTCTAATAAAACCCCATTCCTTTTACATTTTATAAAAATAATAATTAGGGATATAACAAACATTCTCTTTTTGTATATATATATATTTAATAATGTTTATATTTATAATATCTATTTTGAAAATATATATTCTATTCCTCAAAATTATATTTGATTCTTTGAAATCTTTCGAAAATATTGACCTTATTTTAATTAATGAAAAAGAGTTATTTAAATAAGCTTTTATGTCTTTTTTATATATAAATCTATTTTTATAATTTTAAATAAATTTATAATCTAATATATTCTTATACTTCTTAAAAGGCTTTTTTTAGAATTGACTTTATACTAATTCATTAGATATTAATAAATATCATTATTATTATTATTATTAGATTATGCTTCATAGTTCAGATTATTATATAAGAGAACAAAATATATTATTTGAAAGGAGAATTCTAATAATAAGTTAAATTTCTAATTCAATAAATATCTATAAAATTTTATAAAATATATTTGATAAATGATTGTAATTCTTATTATCCAATTATATGTATTTATTCTCTTTTAGAATTCGTTTATTTTAATATTAAAATATAATATTATTCTAAATAAATATAATAAAATACTCTTTTTATAAGATTTAATAAAATGAAATATTTTACATACAAGTTAATAATTTGAATTATAAATAGAAATATGATTGACCAGATAAGTTTTAAAATAAAAGAACCGATATATAAAATGAAAGTCTTGATTAATAATAAATATTTTATTGAAAAGTTATAATTCAAATAGAAAATAATTAATAAAGAATTTAAAATGAAGCTTTAAAGCTTTTTAATCTTGTTTCAGTATTAAATAATATTTTATAATGATTTAAAGATTTAGAAATATAATAAAACAAAGAAAAAATGTTATGATTTAGGGTTATGATTTAATAATTACAAAAATTTCTCATAAGATTATAAAAACATTTTGAATTATCATTAAAAAAAGAATAGGTTTATTATATTTATAATTATTGGGTTTAAAACTTAACGATATCTTTGATATATTTATATAAACTAGATGTAGAAGATTTCTTAGATTTCTTAGATTTCTTAGATTTCTTATATTTCTTATATTTCTTATATTTCTTATGTTTCTTATATTAATTAGTATTATTAGAATTACAATACTATAAATATTAGTTTCTCAAAAAGCTTTAACTTATTAAATAGTTTTTTAATTCATATCTCGATTAAATCTTGAAATTTAACTTTTATTGATCTTGGAATTCTAGAAGCTAAATAATATAAATATCCATTTAAATATCAAATAATATTTAAACCAAGTATATAGAGTAGTTATAAGCCCATTATTTTATTTAACTTTAAAGGAATAAAAAAAGTTTATTATATATAAATTTAAATAATTTATAATAAATTTCAATTTATTATGAGAATTATGGTCATAGCTCGTTGTACCCCTAAACGAGATCAAATTAGTCTCCTTTATTTTACATTTTGGATTTGAATATTTTATTATAATTCGAATCTTTAAATTTTTCAATTCAAATTCAGAAGGTATATTGATATTAATAATGAAAATAATAATCAATAACTATATCAGAATTGATATACTTCTTAATATATTAGAATCATTCAAGGTAGAATTAATAGAAAATCCTGAAACTGAATTTATTCAAATCTGAATATATTGAAATCTATAATATAAAGCATTTTCAAATTGAAGTTGACTTAAAAAACTAAAAAAGAAAAGATTTATATTCAATATATAATAATTATTGAAGAGATTTAACAAATGAAAAGAATTGAAAGAAAAAATTGAGAAGAATATAAAATGATTTTCAAATAGATTAAAAATGTTCTTGAAATAAAAGCTTCAATATATACAATTCAATAAAAGTTATATTAATTGAATTAGAAATATTATATAGTATATTGTAAATTCTTTATTATAAAAAATAAATTAAAAAGAGATTAGATTTTGTTTATAATTATTAACAATACAAAACTTTAAATTATATTATTAATAAGAAAAAAGAGGGAAATTAAAGAAAACTTATATATATAGTTTTATAAAGAATCGTTTGAATTAAAAAAGATAAAAAGAATTTAAAAAATATATATATATATAAAATATATTAAACTAATATAATGATAATAATAATATTTATTAATATTTAATAAGTCAATATAAAATTGATTCTAGAATTCCTTCAAAAAATATAAGAAAATATTAAATTACAAACTTGTTTAATATTATACAAAGTAGATTTACATATAAAAATAAACAAACTTGTTTGAACAATTCCTTTTTTTATTAATTAAAATAAGATTATAAAGAAATAAATATGATTTTCAGGAATAGATAATTATATATCTTAATAAAATTGATTATATTGTTAATTATTATTTTATAAGATATAAGAGGAACAGGATTCTATTAAAAAAAGAAAGAGAAAAGAGAAAAGAAAAAGAAAGGGAAAAGGATATTCTTAATATAAATAATTATTAAAATGAAATCAAATAGTTTCAAAAATTCAATTAATATTAATAATTATAATATTAGAGATAAAAGATAACTAAAAACTTCTATTATTAATAAGAATAGAAATAAAAGTAATTATTTAGATTATCTTTCAAATTGAGCTAATGATTTACAATATAATATTAAATACTTAAAGGTCTTCTAACAATTATAAGAGTATTTCAAATGAATATCTTAATATTTAAATATTTTTAAATATTATATAAAATCTTTATTTTTTGAATATATAATAAATATATAATATAATGTCATTCTTAATAAATTTAATTTATAATAAAGTTTTATTATATAAATAAGATTCTTAAAAGAATGAATTGTTGTTTTTGTTATTAAATTTATTTTAAATGAAAGCTAAGTCTTCTAATAATAATAATCACTTTATTAATAACAAGTTTTATTATAGATTCTGGATTTCAAATTATGAGGATAAGAATTATATAACCATACTAGCATTAACACTAGCGCCTTCCAACACTACAGTAATATATTCCATAGCCTTAGCTTTTAAACCTTTAAATAATATAATAACATTTTAAACCATTATACTATATTAACTTTATTATCCCCATAATAATATTAATACAAATAAACTTATAGAAACTAAAATCTATAAGCTTATTAACTATCTTGTTTCTCTCAATTTTAATATAAATAAAAAACTAGTAGATTTTAATATTAAAGATTTATATAACTTTTTAATAAATATAAATAGTTTATTAAAATGAATCTAATATATTGTTATATAAATATTAAATTATTAAGATATTATTAATATAAAGTTATAAATAGTATTAATTAAATAATTTTTTTTAAAAGTATATTAAAGATTTATTCGAGTTTTAATTACTTTTATAATAAAGATATAAGAAACATAATTAGATAAGTTAAAGTATATAACTAATTGCTATTTGTTTTAATATATTATATATTTATATTTGATAAGTTTCTTTTTGTTTTCGAATTTTTTAGAGTTATTCGAGAAAATGAAAGCTTATTAAAAAGAAGTTAGAATTATTATTTTTTAAGATTAATTATAATAAATTTTTTTAATATTATTCATCATATTAATTTTATATTGTAAAAAGAAATAAAAGATGTTAATATAAATTAAATACTACTTAAAAACAGAATCTTAAAATACTGAATTTTATTTTAAAGATTTATTAATAATTAATATCTTTGTTTTTATTAATAAATAAGAATTATATATAATAAATTATTGAATACTTAATATTCATTATTTAAAAATAGATTATAAAATAGAACTTAGTTTTATTTAGTATAATAATAAATTAAACAATATTAAAGTTTTTGAAGAAAATAATAATAATTATAGTTTTCTATATAAAAAAGTACTTTTTTAATTGAAAATATAAATACTTGTTCAGATAGATTAATATATTAGTTAAATTATATAAAATTAATGAAATAATAATTTATATATTGGATGTAAATAATAATAGTAACAGTATTTATTAATATTTATTGAGCTAATAAAAGGTCGATGTTGAAAATCTTTGAAAGAATATAGAAATATATTAAGCTATAAACTTATTTAATATTTTAAAAAAAATTTATATATATATAGATTTAAGTTTAATTAAATAATTTCTTTTTTTTTAATTGAAATAAAATTAATATTATTTAAAATTTTAGAGAATTAAATATAATTTTTGAAAATAATAAATATAAAGCTACAGAAGTATATATTTATATATTTATATAATTTATATGAGTATTAAATAAACTTTTTATTTATTCTTAATTATTATTTTAAATTAGATATAAGAGAAATGAGATTTTATTAAAAAAAAGAAAAAGAAAAAGAAAGAAAGAATAGATATTCTTAATAAAAACACATATTAATATAGGATTAAATAATATTAAAAAACTTAGTTAATATCAATAATTATGATATTAGAAATAAAAGATAATTAAGACTTTTTATTATTAATAAAGAAAAAAAAAGGAAAAATAACTATTTAAATTAGATTAGTAATTTCTAATATAATATCAAATATTTAAAAGTTTTTCAATAATTATAGAAATATTCTAAATCAATACTTTGATATTTAAACTTTTTAAAATATTATAGAAAAACACTATGTTTTGTATATATAATTAGAATATAATATAATGTTTATTTTAATAAATTTAATTTAAAAGAAACTTTTATTGTATAGATAAGATTCTATTTATTATATACTTTTGAAATTAAAAATTATTATTTGTTTTATTAAAATTGTTTCATTTAAATACAAAGCTTTTTAACAATAATGTTTATTTTATTAATAATAGGTTTTAAAATGAGTATTAAAATTAATAAGTTTATTAATAATCTTCTTTCCCTTAATATTTATATACTCAAGAAATTAATAAACTCTAATATTACAGATCTATATAACATTTTGATAAATATAAAAAGCTTATTAAAAGAAATCGGATATATTATTTATATAGGTATTAAATTTTTAATTTATTGTTGATATAAAGCTAAAGATATTATATATTAGATAAAAAAATCCTTAAAATATATTTAAGTTTTATATAGATCTTTATTATTTTTGAATGAAAAATATATAAAGTATTATTAATTGAATTTAAATTAATGATTATTGATTTTTTGTTTCAAGAAATTATATATTTATATTTAATAAGCCTTTTTTTTTAATTAATTTGTTTAAAATTGTTTAAGAAAATTGAAACCTTATTAAAAAGAAAATGATTATATTACTTTTTAAAACTAATGATTATAATTTCTTTTTATATATTTTTTATTAGATTTATATAATATTTTAAAAAGAAATGTAAGAGTTGTAATATAAAATATCTAATATTAAAAAGGATTACTTTTAGATATTGAATTTTGATTTTAGGTTTTTATTATTAATCAATACTTTTATTTTTAATAATAAATAAGGATATAATTTAATGTATTATAAAATAGAAAGTATCTATGAATTATATATATAGAATAAAACAAAGCTTAGTTTTGTTTAATATAATATTAATAAATGAAATATCTATATTTTTAAAGAAATTAATGATTAAAATAATTTCTTTAATAGAAAGTACATTTTTAAGTAATAATCAATCTATTTTAGTTTTTAAAAAGATTATATTAAGGTTATTGAAAATAGTAAAGTAATTGAAAACCTTTTTATATAAAACCTTAATCTTTTTTATAATATTTTCAATAAGGTTTTATTAATATATGATAAAGATGATTTTAAAATAAACTTTAATTTATATTAGTTAATAACCTTATAAAACACTTTATTGTTTTTGGTATCATTTATAATATTCATTTGATAATTACATTTCATTTATTAAACTATATTCTAAAAGGTTTAAATTGTTTAAAAAGTATAAAAATCATTTCAGTATATTTCCTTTTATTCAAGAATTCATTATGATATCATTTTATTACTTCCTTTATTAAGCATATTAATTATTTAATTATTTAATTATTTATTTATTTATTTATTTATTTATTTATTTATTTATTTATTTATTTATTTATTTATTTATTTATTTATTTATTTATTTATTTATTTATTTTATATTCGGGGGGCAAGCCACAAAGACTCGTCACGATCTCCTAGGGGGTACTAGGAATAGACTATACTAGTGGGAATACTGGCATCATTATGTGTTCCGTTTCTCTATAATTATGATATAGATTAAGAGAAAGATGGCTAGAAATATTATAAATGTTTTTATCATTTGAATTCTATTCATAATATTGATATTAATCAATTTACTTTATACTAAATAGTTCAGATTTGAGCTGACTATAGAGCTCTATATTATTAATCTTATATAATATAGTTTATATATAATGAAAAAGAAAAAAGATAGTTTTAAAAAGTATGATTTTAATTAATAATATAAAAGTAAAAGATTAATAAATCTTTAATAAATTTGGGTTTAGTTATTCAAAATAATTAATGATTATTAGAAAAGTTGTAAAGTTTATTGGAATTTTTAAAAAGAAAGAGATATAATTAATTATACTTTTTATATCTTATAGAATTATATTGAATTTATTTAATTAGTTTTCGAATTAAATATAAAAGTATTAGTAGAGTATTAAATACTTTGGTTTTTTATTATATTTATAGATATATTTTATAATAGTATTATTATATTAAAAGTGTTTATAATAGGATACAAAATCTTTATATTTGATTTAGAATGTGATTAATTATTGTAGAATAGAATAAAGAAGAGTAAGTTTCTTAGATTTTTTAACTTAATAATTGAGATGCTAATATTGATATTAAGTAGTAAGGATAATCTTGTTATACTTCTATTACCTTTATTTTATTTATTATTTTGATATTCATATTATTAAACTTATATTATTAATAATAAGTAAGAACGAGTTGTTGTAATTAATATAATTGCTACAAGTGCTTAGATTAATGAGCCAATTGGCCTTCTCGTTTTCAAGAATTCTAATATATTTAGACAACTATTGAATTATTATTTGTTTATTCCTTATAATCTTATAATAATATACGAACATCTATTGAAATGAGTTAGAGGTATTACTCCTAATATATTAGATAATTAATATATTATTGATATATATTATAATTTATCTAGCTAATTTTAATCGAATAATGTACTCTAATTCTTTCAGAATGCTCACTATCTTGATATTAAAAATATACAAAAACAAATTGACTATCCTATAATTGAATATTATGAAAAATTGTCCTTAATAAATTATATAATTATGATTAATAATCTTTTACCCTTAATAATACTATTCGATAGTATTTAAAAAGATTATAATATAATTATTAAATAAATAATTCTATTATTATTTAAATTTAAATATAATTATCTCTTTCTTTATATCTTCTATAAAATTGATATAGTATTCTATAAAGAAGTACAATAAGAAAAATAATGATTGTAATATTTTCAAGATTAATTCAATTAATTTGCAGAGATTAATACTATTCATTTTATATTAGAATACTTATACTAAATAAATTATTGATAAATAGTTTTTATTCATTTTGTAAAATTGAAGTATGAATTTTATTTATACTTATTTAAATATTAATTTATTAGATAATAATTCAAACTCTTTTAGAATTATAATAATAAAAATTATATATTAAATAAATAAAATTCTTTTTATTATTAAAACAATTGTTTGATTGATCTTAATAATATAACTACCTAGCCTTATACTTATTATTATACTATAAACGGTTTCTTTTATTCGATTTGGCTTTATATAGTTTATATACTATACCTTAAATCTATAAAGGGTAGAAAGTAGGATGTAAATAATCACCACTTTATATAACACTATAATTAATAAGCTATAATATATCTATACAAACTCTTTAATATACCTTACAATCTTATAAGCTTTTAATTTTTGTTCTGTTATATATCTTTTGAAAAAAAGCTTTTAATTAAATTAGATTTTTAATTAGCATAAAGCTGGTTGAACAACTTTATTATTTATTTTATTAATAAAACAAATTATAATCTTATTATTTATTTTCAAATATAAGGTATATATCTTTCTCCTTCAAAAGAGGTATATTATCTTTAGCTTTTTTAGTATAAATATTATACAATTTTATTTGTTTTATTAAAAGATTTGGTATAAATTATATTTGAAAAGATTAATATTTTTGTGTATATTCTTGAACATATAGTAAATATAAATATCATTAGTATATTTGAAGTATAAGTTAATGTTTTAATTTAAAATCTTAATAAGGTATAGAATATATAATAAAAATAAAAATAAAGAGTTTTATAAAATATTATACTTAATATAACTATACTTTATAGTTATATTTTATAATTAAATTTTTATTAAGTAATTGTTTAAAAAGAATTGAACTAATTGTAAAAAGGAATAGGGCTATCTTTATTAATATATATATTCTAATAGCTCATTTAATAAAAGTATATTGAATATGCTTTATATGTTTAATATAATTATTATAACTTTTTATTTATAAACAAAAACTTCTTTAATATTATATACAAATAAAGTAATTAGATTCATTATTATTTATTTAAAAAGCATTCTTTTATATCAGAGGCTAAATATATCTATTATTATCATAATTTATAAAATATATTGAGCGATTATATATTCTAGATTCTTTGAAATATAAAAGAGTAGAATTATTAATTATTAAGATTGTACTAACAATTTATCTTTCTTTCTGATTTTAGGGATTATTATTATCTCTATACATCTCTATTTAATTAGGAAATAGTTTAGTTATAAATATTAATTGAAAATCTTAATGATTATTAATCCAACGAAGTTCCAATAAGCCTTTAGAAAATGGATTATAATCTGATTAGGTTTTAGTGAAATGTTTCAGACTTTTATAACGTTTTTTTTCAACTTTTTTAAAGAATATTTTCATATATTATAAAAGTTTGTTAAGTATATAACCTAATTGGAATGAATTTATTATAAAATTATTATTATTATTATTATTGAAACATTTGAGAACCTCTTTTTATAGAATTTAAACTTTTTCAATTATATCTTTGATTATTATATCATTAATAATCAAAGATAATACTCTAAAATTAACAATGAGTTTGTACTATTTAATCACTTTGTATAACGTAGTTTATCAGTGCATACACCATATCAGTACATGCACCACTTTAAAATTATACTAAAATCAGGGTTTTTTTTTAATATTTGTATTTTAATAATTATTTTTTTTTTGAAAAAAATAAAATGTATAATAAAAATTATAATTTAAATATTTAAAAAATATAATTTTTATATAAATATTTTCATTATATTTTAAAAAAGATTGAAATTGTCACGATTTTCGTTACAAAAAAACTTTCTTTAAAATAACTATTATATTAAATCATATTTCTAATAGTTGATTAGAAATTCTTATTATTTATATAAATAACTATAAAGTTTTTTAAGAAAAATCAAATTATATTAATAAATAAAGAAAGTATACAATTATACACAAACGAATTTTGTATGTAAAATAAGTAGTATATATATTAATATAATATACGCACTGATAAACTACATTAGATCTTTATTATAATTTACCTTATTAATAATTTTATATTAGTATTAATATTTTACTTTTCTAATTGTAATCATTAATTCCCATTATCAGTGTTCTATTTAACTAATGGTTTCGACTTTGATTGTTCTATAGTTTTAATATATTGTTCTATATTCACTTATTTATTAAGAGGTAAAATAATTAAAAATATCTTTTTTTTTATCAAATAGATTATTAATTTGAATAAAGAATTTAATATTTCTATTAATTTATTAATCTATTTAATAAATGTATTTACTAAATTTGGAAAGTAGGGTACCCTATTCTTTATAATTCTTTAAAAGATTAGAAGATTTTTTTTATTAATTATATATTTAAAGAGTTTAATAATAAATAGGGTAGAGCTTAGAATTATATATTTATATTTTATAATCAAAATTGTTTTTCAAATTAATATTAATAATAATAATACTAATAAATAGAATATTAGAAAAGATTATATTAATTGTATAATCTATTTTATGAATAGGGATTCCTAAGGTTTTAATAAAGTCTATTTTATTTAAAAGGGATTATTCTGTAAAGAAAGCTTTTTAACTAATTAAGATTATATTAGGCTAAAATAAATCATATTTAGCATTAAAGTTATCATTTATTATTGTACAATTAGAAAATGTTATAGGAATTATTAGGTTTATTATCTCCTTGATACTTAATTGTTAATATATATTAATAATTTGTATATTATTCATTTCTATTTAAAGAAAATCTTAATATAATTAAATGTGTTTTTATTAAGTGTATAGTTATTTGCTTTTATACATATATATTATTATTCTTAATCTCTTTCTCTCTTTTTTAGGATTATTTGAATTATTTTAATTATTTATTAATATAAAGAGATTATATTCTAGATAGTTTTAGGTTTAAGTTTTAGAATATATAAATGGTTCTTATATATATAGAATCTTTAAATCTTGTTTATATATTATTTATAATATTATAGTATATACTTTTGTTTTCTTTTATACATTTGTTGAGCCGATTTATATAAATTAGACTATAACCATCTAATAGCTAAAATTATAATATTAAAAAGAATAATTATTTATTTAAATCCATATTAATATTTATATTAATATACTATAATAATACAATATTGAAAAGCGTTTTTTTATTTAGATTGTTTTTATTTAAACATTTCCTTTTAGGATAATAAAGATTCTTAGATCAATATAACATTCTAAAATCGAAATATCTTTGTATTTTCAACTTTATTACATAGAATTAATTCTTTACATTCTTTATAAACCCTCTTACTTATTATAGCAATTACTTCTGTAATAATGTCCCTAAATAATAGATTTATAATTTCAAATCGTTCCTTTCAACTATTAAACCCTAAATTTATATGCCTATTAGACCTATAATTCCTAATCAACTTTAATATATTATTTGCAATTAAGAAACAAAAAAGTAAAATAAATATTTATATATTTTTTATTAAAATTAATTACTATAATTATAATATTATTTTGAATATGTTAAATATTATTAAAAAGTAGCTTAACATTTTTGAATATAATATAAAGAATAAATATATAATCATTATAGGTTTTATAATCTTATTTGATTTTTTTATAATATACTATATAAATATATTTAATATAATCTTTGTAAAAAAACTTACAAGCTCAATAATTAGTTTTATAATTATTATTATCTTTATAAACATTATAACTCTTTTTATATCTTTCAATACTTATACTCAATCTTTAGCTTATATTATATTGATTATTAACTTTAAGATCTTTATAAAGATAATCAAGTTTAATAATACAAATAATATTAAAAATATTTTATTTCCTAAATCTAAAAATATATAATTTAAAAAAACCTTTTATAATTTTATATTAAGAAAAAACTTTACCTTAAATTATATCCAACATTAGAATTACAAATTACTTATTAAATATAAACCCTTTATTCTACTCAATCAATCCCCTATTTTCACTTTTCAATAATAATTCATAGAAATCATTAAAGGTCTCTCTTTAATTAATATTCTAATAATCTTATTCACAATTATAGACTAGATTATTATCCTAACAAGTAATAATATTCACAATCTATTCTATAATAAGTATAATCAATAAAAGATCCTATAAATATTAAACACTATATTTCTAATTATCTTTAAGATTTGGTATAACTATATAGTTATAGAAATTCCTATTTCCTTTATAAATCTGAATAACAATATAATTATGATGAATAAAGCCCTTATTCTTAATAAAACCTTTATTCTTAATAAAACCTTTATATAAATAAAGAGACATTTAATTACAATTAAATTCTTTAATTATAAAGTTAATAAATATTTTAACAAAATCATTTAGATTATCTTATTTATTAAAACAATCTGCTTTTTTACTTTTTTCAATACTAATAATCCTTCCAAATTTATTAAGAAAAAGCATATTATAGCTTAATATAATCCAGACTGCCAGGGACATTACTCCCCCTCCAAATGCCACCGACTTCCCCTCTATACTCACTACAGTCACCAAACAAATACATATAAAGAATCAATAAAAACTAATTGCATAGTACCCCCAAGTATATCAACTATTATAGACCTTTTGAAATAGAATATAACAAATGTTTTACTACTTTTTAATATAAGAAAAGCATTATAATACTTTTTATTAAAAATGAGTTTAAAGCTATTTGAAAGGTGGACAAGGTTTAATACAAAGTGACCAATATAGCTGTTGAAAGCCCTAAAGTAAAGATACCGGATGCCCTTATAAATATAATACTCTTTAATAAATATAAATATAAGAAGGTTATTATTTAATATAAATAAACTAGATTCCTCTTTATTACTAATCAAACTCTAGCCTGAAATTAGATATAAGCTCTTGTAACCATAACCCAAATACTTATTCTTTTTTAAGATAAGGGTTTTAGATTATATTTGAAATTAATTAAAAAAAGTAATAAGAATACTCCTTATAATATATATAATTCTAATAAATTAAATATATTTGATTTTAAAAGATAATTCATTAATATTAATATAATATTATAAGCCTTATAATGAAATTTATACTCGATTAATCTGATAATGTAATCTTTAGATATATTAAATCAATATTAGTAAAAGTACTTTTATATATATAATAATTTTTATAATCTTTGATATTTAATAAGTTAATATTATTTATATTTAAAAACTTTGAATTGTTATTAATATATGTATATAAAATTATTCGAGTTATAATTACTATATTCCTATGGATTCTTAGGACTTTATAAATCCTAAAAAATTAGATTATTTTTAGGTTATAACATATATATATAAGAGTACTAATTTATATATATAATAATGCTATTTTGTTTATAATAAAGATTTCCTTTAGATTAATATAAATGAAAATGTTATATTTAATTTATACTAATAGCTAGATAATAATAAAATAATAAATTATATATTCTATCTGATTTTATTATTTTAATACTTAATAGAGGGCAATTTTAATATTTAATATTATATATTTGAATTAGAAGTATAATTCAGATATAAGGGCTCAGATCTAGTACATTGATCTAGTAATAATGATATGGACTTCATTAGTGTTCTTAGCGACTTTACATATAGGGCTGATTATGTTATTAACCTTATTTTTTTAAACATTCTTTTTATTAATAATATTATTAGAGTAGATATGTATAATGGCTTGAATTACAAGATATAAATAACTATCATTTTAGAACGAAGTATAACCTTATTAAAATAATATTATTATAGAATTTTAGAAACAGAATTAAATAAATTCTTTAATTTAGTACATATTGATATGGTTTATTTCCTTAATGCTCCCTCCTTTGTGAATAAGGTGATAATTAAGGTGTATATAGTTAACTTCATCTTAATAATAAACTCTACTATTTATATAATTAATAAGCTCGATAGAGAAAACAATAAAGCGACATTATAATAAACTTTTGAATGTAAAGAGATATATTAGGCTCATCTTTATAAATATAACATTTTAAAAGAAAATATTTCTTAAATAATATAAACCTTTTATAAAGTACTTTGATATATGAAATATAATTATTAAAAGAATATTATCAATAAAATCAAAAATAATAAAAAGCTTTATAAGGTTATTAATTAATATAAATTAAAACTTAACTTAAAATCTCTTTTATTATATATTAATAAAATCCTTATAAAAGATATTATAAAAAAGATTAAGATTTTATATAAAAAGATTCTTAATTATTTTAATACTTTAAATAATCTTGAATATAATCCTCTTAAAAATTAAATTAGATTAAATAATTTAAAATGATTTTAATTTGTTTTAATAAAAGAAATTGAATAAAACATAATTAAAATTTCTAATATTTTATTAGGTATAGATTATATTATAATATAAATACTTAAGGTTTATTAATTAGCAATAAATTACTTTTTATATAGACTTTATAATTGATACTTAGTACTTAGCTTCTTCTCACAAGCCTAAAAGCTTATCAAAATGATTATATTATTTAAGATTAATAAAAAGAATTAATTTTTGGTTTATTTTTGGCAATTTATTATATTTATTTCCTATATCTTAAAAGGCCTGGAGAGAATTGTAGCCTGTTGTTTAGTATGAATTATACTAACCAATAGCATTCTTAGTCTATAATATAAAGGAACTTTCTTTAAGAAAGCTATTATAAATCTAATAGCTTGCTTCATTTATAATATAAAAGTAATCTTTACTTACAAATTAAAGATCAGTATAATCATTATGAATATTTAAAAAATCTTTAATATACTCTTAAAATAAAAACTATTAAAAAGAATAATTAAATAAGATTGATTTTTAGCTTTCCTAAGATTAATCGAATTCTTTCTTATTAAATAATTTATTTAAATATAATTAGAAAATTCGATCATGTTTAATTATAAAGTTAATTATAAGACATTCTAAAGCTTTTTTTTTTCTTAATATTATATATATTATATTTAATAGAATTTATATTATAAAATACAATATTATACTTTAAATATGTTAACAATCTTTATTTATATCAGACCTTTTAGTTCCTGGACTTTAATATCTTTATTCTGATAGATAATATAAGGAAAATCCTTGAATAGGGTGATAACAATAAGATTATCTTTGCTTCTAAAAAACTTGAAATAATCTATTTAATTAAAAAGAAAAGGGTTTACACTTTCTTTTATATTATTAATCAAAAGCTTATTGTTATATTAATCATTACAGTTAAAAATGAAGCTTAATTTACTCTAAAATAACTAGAAATCTAATTCAATAGAAGGCTAACCTTTAAAAGATATATAACTATAAAAACTATTAAAGTTTAAATAATAATATATTATATTTATAGCCTTATAAAGATAATTAATAATTCCTTAGCTTTAGCTTTATAAAAAGCTATAATTATCTATATCATTCCCTCTTTTATATATAGAACTGAAATATAATTTAATAGTAGAATGAAATTATTCTATATTTAATATACTAATTGTAACCTTGTCGTTTTCTCCTAAGTAAACTAGTATATTAATCTATTCTAATAAATATTTACTTTAACCCTTTGGAATATACTTTTTATATAGAAAACCATTTTGACTACTATTTTTTTCAAACACGTAAACATTTTATTTATTGAGGTTATACTAAACAAAGTCATACTCCATTTTACTATATATATATAGTTAATAAACAACTTTCATTTTATAATCTATTGAATCTTATTTTCATTTATTACTAAAGGTAGAGGCACTAGTTAACAATAAAAATCTAAAATTAAAATTTAATGTTTAAGGATAATCCTCCCTTGTATTATTCGTTTTATATTATAACCTTTATATTTCTCCCTAAAATGCTAAACAAATTTAGTAAAGGATATAAATAAAGAAACTATAGCTTCTAGTCTTAAGGAGTAATAATTTCATCTTTTTTTTTAATAAGGTTTCAATCTTTTTGGATGATTTAAAATAAATTATTAATAATAAAAAAGATTGTTGAATATAAGTATGTAATATATTAAAATGAAAAGTAAATAGTTATTAGTTTAAGCTTGATTAATAATACCTCACATATCTTTAACTCAAAAGTAATTAAAGCCTACATAAATCTTAAATATACCTTAAGAACTTTTTTATTTAACAAACAATATTTAAAACTTTATATTAATAATTTAATATTTATATAAAAACATATCCAATTCCTCCCAATAAGCTTTTTATATTTATTAAAATATTATATAGATTTTTGATATTAGGGTTTATTAGTTTTTTAAGTATATAAATATAAAGAAGAATAAGACTATTAATAAGCTTACTAACCTCAACATCCACAAATTTATATAGAATTTAAAGCTTATTTTAAAATCTATTATTAATAAAGTAGATACCATTATTAAAAAAAATTATAATTAAGTAAAACAATTCTAATAAAACAAATAATAATTTATACTTTTAGATATTTGTAATAAATAAAACTTTATCTATATAATAAAGCTTCCTTTTAAATTAAATCTACCAAAAAATATATTATATTATATTCTAACTTTATATATAGGATATAGATATTTTATATAGTACTATAAAAAGTTTAAGCACCAAAATATTAATTTGAAATGCTTCTACAATTATTAAAAGATTCCAAAACATTTAGTATTATGTCGAAAATTGCTAATTTAATTTAAGAAATGATTTAAATAATTATTCTTACTTTTCCATTTATTAATAATAAAAAGCCTTAATTATTTTTCATTTTTAATATTATAATTGTTAATATTGATTAAATTCCTTGAAATTATCTGGTTTTATATTAATATTTATTCTTATTAAAAATACTTATCTCTTTTAATTTTTCCTTTTCTTTTCTTTTTTTCTTAATAAAACCTTATTTATTTTTATATCTAATTTAAAAATAACGATTAAGGATAAAGTAGAGAATTTATAATATTAAATATACTTTTTAAATATATATTTTTATAGCTTTATACTTATTATTTCTAGAAGTTATATTTGATTTTCTAAAATCTTAAATATTATTAATTCTATTTTAATTAATAAAAAAGAAATTATTTAAATAAGCCCTGATCTTTATATATATAAACTACTTTCTAAGGTATTTAAATAAGTTTATAGCTTAGCATATCCCCATACCTCTTAGAAGATTCTCAGGGTTGGCCTTATGCCGGTTCGATAAACGTTAATAAACATTACTACTATTATTACTACTATAATAAAGATTCTTAAACAAACTATTAACCAAAAAGATATTTTAAAGAATATATTAAAAATTATTTAGATTTCTATATACAATAATATATTCCCTACAAATCGAAGAAAAAATTTCTATTATAATACTTTAGGAAATTATTATAGCTAAAATAAATATCTTATTAATTAATACTTTAATAATTAAATAAGTTTTTTAACTATTTTTTTTGATTTTATAAGCTTTAGATTTTATAAAAAAAAAAAATTTTATTAACTTAATATAATCTCACAAAATAATTATTATACTTGATTAAAAATGATTCTATATAATTTATATATTCAGTTCTGACCTTGCATTTGAGTCTAAATAAGTTATTATAGTTTATTTATAGAACACTATAATTGTTATATCTTATAGTACTTTTATATATTATTAAATTATAGAAATTCTAATACCCTGAATTATAATAGATAATATACTACTTTAATTTAATATATTATATTTGTTTAAAGTTATTAAAGAGTTTAAAGAAAAAGACTTTTCTTAATAGATTAATAATCTAAATTTATTTATAAAAATCGGTTATTTGAATAATAATTTGATAATTGATTGAAAAAGTGTTTATTTATATTAACACTTTTTTAATTATTATTTTCTTAATAATTAATATTCTATTTCCATTTAGATTATAAAAGGAGGTTAGGATTCTCTTTAATATATAGTGATATTAGATTATAGATTGTTTCAGACTATTATAATTCAAAATCTTTTTGATTTTTTTTGTATTTTTAACTTCAAAAAGTTTATTATATATAGCGTTGCTAATAGTATATATTGTTTATTCAATAATTATAAAAGTAATAACTATCACATCGATATCTTTTGGATTAGGGATAACCTTATCAATTGCTTTTTTTAATTTATAAGCATTCGGGCAGCTTATTATTAATATACTAATTCTTATTATTAATAGATAAATATTCATACTGGTTTTTTAGAATTTACTTAATCTCTATTTATTAGCTTGTCCTTATATACACACAATTGTATTTATAAATATGCTCGTATTTTTCAGGGTTTTTATAATATCCACATAAATATAATTTGAATTGTTATTGTTCTTATTTTTAATTATAAATTATATTATATTTTATAATAATTTAGTTTTGATATTATTTATTATAATATTATATATTTCTATACTAAAAGTTGCTTTCTTTAATATATTATTGACTTCAAATTGGTGTAATATTATTTCGAATATTTTATAGATCTTGTATTTAAATTACACTTATTCATTAAAAGTATTAAATTAAATTAAAATAAAGGATCCTTTTGTTACTAATAGATTTGATATAGTAATTCTTATAGCTTCTATACTATAAACACTTATACTACTATAATTAAATGGTAAGGATAAGAGTGGTGATTGGTTATAAGTGAACTAAGGATTGATTACAATTAATGCCCTCATAGAGGTAGTTATTATAATGTTTACATTGTCAATAACAATTATAATTATATTTATTACTAGAGCTTATATAATTGGAAGATGCGGCTTAGTACAATCTAAGCTTGTAGATGAAATCGTGCCTGATGTGTTAAGATTAAAAGACTTGTAATAAAGATGAGCATATTAATTATATAAATAACAAAGTTTATTATTATAATAAAATTAGCTATATATACTTTAATTATTTTTTTATTTATAAAGAAAAAGATTAAAAGGTAGGTTATATTGATATATATCAAATTAAGGAGTTTATTTAGTTTTGTATTTAGAATTTTAAAATAATAATTAGTTATATTTTATAATTCAAATTATTATATATATCTTTTCCAATAATAATATTAATAAAAAGAATATTTAAGAAAGTGAAATCAATAATATATTTAATCCTATAAAAAAATTTATTAAAAATATTAACAAAGTTTATGTCATTATTACTAAACCAATATACTAAATTCAAACCATTATATCTAATTTATATCTTTAATTTAAATATATAATATCTAATATTAAGATCACCTTTTATTAAGTATCAAAATAATAAAATAAGATTAAATATATAATCTATTATCTTATCATTATTCAGCTAATAATATAAATTAAATATAATGTTTTTATTTATATTGATTTTAAAAAAGGTTCTTACTATAAATAAAATAGTATTATTGTATATATAAACTAGTACCTATATATGTATACATTATAATTTAAAGACAATCCGATTTTTTAGGATTTATAAGATTTTAAAAGTTTATTAGAATATAATAATTATAGCTTGAATGATTTTATATTTGTATATTAATAATAGTTTAGAATTTTTAAATATAAATAATGTTAATTTATTAAATATTCAAGATTATAAGAATTGTTATATATATAAAAGTATATCTATCAATATTAATTTAATATATCTGGAGATTGTATTATTAAATTAGTTCAATATCAATTCTACTATAAAGTTTATAATATCATATTAATATTAACGAATTCTCTTTTTAGAATTAAATATATTAAGTTTATTAGGACTATATATATAATAAGGAATATTCTTATTACTTTCTCTTTTTAATTTTAAGTATAATCTAAGACTTTTTCTTTCAAAAAAATAAATATTGGAATTAAAATTATAAGAGCTTATATTTAATATTAAGCTGGAATTCAATTAATAATAAAGGGGGGTTTAGCTTATTTATTTTAAATAATAATATTATTATATTTATATTTATTATAAAACATCATAGCTATAAAAACATTAAGTATTTTTACTTGAAAAATTCAATAATTATATTAATTACTTTATACTAAACCTCTTTTACCTTTTGAATAATCTTACGCTCACTTTTAATAAAAAGTATTATAATTATTGATTCGAAAAGAATATAAAAATTGTAATATTTATAATTTTATAAATTTCAAATATTTATATTATATTTTATCTAAAGAATTAACTAGATAATAAAAAGTTATAATAATAATAGTAAATTTATAATTAATTTGATTTATATATAACTATATTAAGATTATATAATATGCTTATATATAATTTTAATTAAAAAAAAAAAAAAAGAATAGCAATCCATCCTTTTTTAACCTTTTTTGATAAAACCTTGATATAACTTTTTAAACAATCTCTTTCAAGTTTTTTGAATTATCTATATTATAGATCTGTTCCATTCAAAAACCTTCTTTTTATTAAATCTTTTAAAATATTTATAAAAACCTTATACTTTTTTCATTATTATAATAATTCTTTTCAAAATATTATAAAAATTATAATTAATTATAATATTATATTCTTTACAAAAGGTTATTTTCACTTTTTAATATTTTAAATTTTTTAAAGATCGTTTTATTATGATCTTTAATTTATTACTTATAGATCTTATATTCATCTTCTTTTATAATATATTAATAATATATAATTTCTTTTTAAAATCTGATATCTCTTATTCCCTTTCATTCTATTAGATTATTTTATTAATATAAAATATATTATATACAAATCTATCGAACTACTTTATTAATATAAAAAAAGCTTATACTATAAAACTAAATAATTAAATAAAATCAAAATAATAAATATAATAATATCAAAATGCTATTACTTTAGTAATATATACTTCATATTAAAAAATCATTACTTCTTCAATTATAATCAATAATATATTATCTATTATATAAAATAATATCAAAATTAATGTTTTATAATAATATTATATATTAATAATAAAAAATTATATATTTAAATCAATATATTATAAATGTTTTTTAACTGATTTAGCTTTTCTTTTTATTTATATAGAATAACTATAAATATGTTAATAAAATATTAAATATTGTATTGATAAATCTTTTATAAATTCTTTCTTGAAAATGGCAAAACCTTTTGAAAAATTTTCATCCTTTATTTTCCTATATTTAAAAACTTTCTTCTTTATAATTAAAACTTCCTTATAAATCCTTTAGGTACTAAAAAATCTAGATTATTATAGGAACCTATAATTTAATCTTTTTTATTAATTATATTCAATATAATAAGTTTATCATTAATAATATCAATATCAATAATTTCAATATAAATCTATTAAACTCTCCTTTTCAACATCAACAATGATATCTTTTTAATTTAAATAAATATCAATTTAATAACTTTAAAAAAGAATAAACAATAATATGTAAATCCAAATATGATAAAGATTAATGGGTTTTTTCAAGAAAATCTTTTCTTAATCGTTTCATATTTTATGAAAAGTTATAGATCTTATATAAATATTATAAAAAGAAGCTAGTTTCTTCTATTTTTGCTTAAAATTATTATATTCCATATCTACTAAAGATTATAATATAATAGCTAATAAATTGAAGCTATTTATTAAATCCTAATAATCAATATTCATATAGTAAAAACTCACTTTTTATAATTTCTATTTATGATTTTATCAAAATGTAGCAAAATTATTCTCCTTACTATTCTATTCTTTTTCAATCTGTTCTATTACTTTAATGTTAATCTTATTTTTATTAATAAGATGAATAAATACTTAACATAGTTTTCTTTTTATTATCTTATTAATTAGCTCATTAACTTATATAACTTTAATGATCTCTTTTCTTTTATAAGATTAATATAATACTATAATATCGATTATTAATCTTTTTTCACTAATTATATTTAACTTAATAAATAAATTATATAATAACTTTGAATCAGTATTTAAAACTAATAGAATTTCTCTATTAAAAATAATATTAATTATAAAAGTGATTAATGTAGTTTATTAGTGCGTACATTATATCAGTATGTTTACCACTCATTTTATATACAAAATTCGTTTCTGTATAATTGTGCACTTTCTTTATTTATAGATTAAAATTTCTGAAAATTTAATATTAAATATTTAATTATATATGAATTATAAAAATCTAATTAATTTTAAGAAAAACTTGATTTATAAAGTAGTTATTATAGAAATAAATATTTTGTAACGAAAATCGTAACAATTTTCATTTTTTCTAAGATTTAATAGAAATATTTATATAAAAACTAAATTTCTCAGAATCTATTTTTGTATAATTATTTAATATTCTTTTTTTTTCTAAAATAATAATTGATTATTAAAATAAGAATATTAAAAAAGGCCTAATTTTGATATATTTTGAAATGGTATACATATTGATATGATGTATGCACTATTAAACTACGTTATTATATTAATATCAAGGTTTTAAATCCATTTATTTAGTTTTAAAGCTAAAATACTACATATAATTGTTTCATATTTAATAAATAATTGATAAATAATATTAATATTATTATATTTATTTATAATGATGATGATATAACCTATTTGGAATAAATAATCCTTATTATTGATAAAAAAGATATTAATGAAAACAACAATCTTAAACAAATCTAAATTAAATAATATATAATTGAATTCTTCAATAAAATTTTCTTTTTACTATTTAATATATTTATTCAGTATTATAATATTATCTTTTTTAAATTATATTATTTATATTATTATTAATAAATTGAAAGATACTTCAAATTAATATATAATTATAATATATATATTATAAGATTATTATATGATAAGTAAAATCATGTTAATTAATAGATTCATTCCTTTCAACAATATATATATTGAAAATATAATATAAATTTAAAGTTGATTGAATATATACTTGAGTAATATCTTAAATATTTATATCTGTTTTCTTTTCTTTTCAAATAATAATAATTAAAAAGATTAAGATATATTAATAAGATTATTGAATTATTAATAATTATATTAAAACAATGGTCTTATTAAAATTATTATATATTTGAATAACGAGTTATGATTTATGAAATTTGATGTCTTTTTTTTATTTTTTATTTTTTTAATAAGATATAATTTACAGATATCTATACTCAAAGAAATATTTAATAATAATAGAACCTTAGATGTATTCTTAATTATTAATCCATTGATCTTCTTCTTTCTGAATTATTTATATATAATCAGATTTAGGAGATTAATAATAAAACAATTAGAGTTTTATATATAAATATAAATTTAAAATAGTATCATTAAAAAGAAACTTATTAATATAAACATTTAATTGTTTTTAAATAAATCTAAAAAAAGTGTTTTAAAGTTTATAATTTATGTAATAATTTTATCAAAATTAAATAGTATAAATAATCTAACTTTATTAAATTATAAGGAAGTTATCTTATATCTTCTAAATCAATTAGAAATATAATCAATATAATTACTAAAAATAGTAATATTAATAATATTAAGATTATAATTTTAATTAATTACCTTAATACAATCATCTTTAGGATTTTCATAATATAGTTTTACTAATGTAAATTAAAATCTTATAGATCTATAAGATAGATTAAATCTATATATTTCTTTATTTATATTAAGAAATAAGAAAATTCCTTTTTATTTATTAGATATAATATCATTACTCTCTTTTTATGTTTTTATAAAATTATATAATTTGTAGATTTTTATTATAATTTTAGAGATTATAATGATTTATTATTAAAAAGTAAAGGTAAAAGGATTGTTTTTAATTATATAAAGAAAAGTATTAAAAACAATTAAAGTAAGTATTAAATTGTTTAGTTTAATAGTATTATTGATAACTTTTATAATTTTTATAGTATAATAATTTTATTAATATTTAAATTATAAGTTTTACTATAAATAATTTTATGAGATTTATATAATAATATATGAAATCTTTTAATAATATTTATTCAATAATATACTTTTATAAGGATTATCTTTATTTTAACAAATATAGATATAATATATTATTGAAATCCATTTTCAATAAAATTAATATTTATATTATAAATAATATATTCTAATCAACTAATATATATATTAATTTAATATTTATAAAGTTTATTTTATATATACTTTATAAATATATTACTTATTTATTTAATAGTTTAAAAATGTATAGCTTTATTAATAATATTATATATAGAATAAGATTATTATCAATATAAAAGATATCTATAAGTGTTATATAATTGAATTCATAATCCCTATTAAAAATCAAAAACTTGAATCTAATAGAAGATTTACTATAAATCTAATAATAATAATAAAATTTAATAAGTTATTTGATTATCTTTATATCTTTATAATTTCCAAAATATTCATGCATTTTATAAAACTTATAAATAGATAAATAACTAAACCATTAATATATATATTATAATTTAATCTCTATAAAGTAATACTCTCTATTGTATATAGAATAATTAATCAATTCTTGAATATTACTATTTTCAAATAAAAACATATAATTGAATTGTTAATAAATAAAATAAATACTTTTAAATATAATAATAATATTATTAAGATTATTATTTTTGAATTTGAATTGATTTATATTTATTAAATGAAGTAGAAATAATATATTTGCTTTTATTATATTTTATTTTATAATATTAAATAAGACCTTCGTTTAAAAGAAATTAATAGAAATAGTTGATTTAATATTATATTGAATTATTACCTAATTGATAATAGTTTAATCATATTTGATATCCTTAATCTTTTTTTATACCAAATAATAACTATATTTAATAATAAATCTTCAAGCTATACTAATATTAATTATAATTCTAAAGAATTTATCTATATAATATTTTTTATTACTTATATATATTTTAATTATCAACATATAAGTACCTATTATATTATTAAAAATATTTATCATTTATTATAGATATTTATTCATATAAAAATTATTCTAAAAACTTCTTCAATATTATTATCAGTAATGAAATACTAATTAATAAGATAATCCTTATTATTACTATCTTATTCAATATCCATAACAAACTGATTATATTATCTCTTGAAGTTTTTATTATTAAGATTATTATATTTAATATAATAATTCAATTTGAATTAGTCTTTCTCTTTTTGATTATATTTATAATATTAATAACCTTTCTTTTCATAATTAGAAGAGTAGTATTCGTTTTTGTTCTTACTTAATAATATAATTAACAATTATCTTTTATTATATTTATTATATTTATTATATTTATTATATTTATTATATTTATTATAAGGTTTTCGAATAAAAGAATAAAAAGAGTTATTATTATAGAGATATTAATTTATAAGGAAAGTTTCAATAATCAATATATATTATTTTAGAAATATCTTTTAATAAAAATCAATCGTTTGTTTAAATTAGTTTATAAAATTAGTAATATCAAAATAAAGATTTTAAATAGTATTATGATATTCTAGAATATTATTAAATATAAATAAAATCTTGATATAATATAATTAGAAATTATATATTATTATAGGAATAATATATTGAAGAGAATGAAGATTTGTAATTATAATATTAAATATTTTCTAAAGGTTTATAGTCAAAAAAACTTCAATATATATTTTAAATGAAATATTAATTTGTTTTAATAATATATTTTGTTAATATTCTAATTCCTTAAAATCATTAATTATTATATTATACAAATCTTGATATAAATTAAAAATATTATTAAGATTGATTTAATAATAATTTCTAATTGTATTTAAAAATATAATTAAAAATATAATTATATTCATTTCAATCAATATAAATATTTTATAATAACATTCCTTAAATATAAAGATTTTTAAATCAAATAAACTTTTAATATTTTTATATA
Source organism: Botrytis porri (assembly GCF_014898465.1). Classification (NCBI taxonomy): domain Eukaryota; kingdom Fungi; phylum Ascomycota; class Leotiomycetes; order Helotiales; family Sclerotiniaceae; genus Botrytis; species Botrytis porri. Next base: position 602,403 of record NW_024066081.1, on the reverse strand, counting down.
AATTATTATCTTTTCAGATATTTAAAAGGTTAATAAAATAATAGCTTTAATTATAATAATTAATTATATTTTTATTATAATCAAAATAAGAAATCCCTGTTATTTTTATTATTATGATTATTTCTATTACTTTCTTGATTATTCTTATGATTATTATAAGAATTATTAAAGTCATTTTCATTAAATAAACTATTTAGATTTAATAATATAATGTTATTTAGATATAATAACATTATATTATATTTTCTTGCTAATTTGAATCTTTATGGATTTTTTAATAACAATATCTTTTTTAAAATAGTAAGATATATATCCTCAAGATTGTATATAGAATGTTTATTTGAAATAATAAGATATATATTTTTAGAATTATATTTAAAATATTTGTTGAAAAGATTCATAAAATTCTTATAATCCTAAGGTTTGTCAGTTTATAATATCGAACCAAATCTAATAGGAAAAATAGCTTATTTTGTAGATATAAAAGATTATATTTTATTAATATTATATTCAAAAAGTTGATCTTTAATTTATTTATAATGTTTTCAATAAGAAATAGTCTTTATTAATATATCCTTAATTTCAATCTCAATATCAATATACATATTATATCAATAAAGTATTTTATAAAAACAAAGTAATATTCTCTTTTATATATAATTGAAATATTTGTTATTGAAATATATATAATCATTATGAATAAGTTTCTATAGATTAGTATTTATAAGTTCATTATCTTTATATTTAATAATCTTATATTAAATAAAAGATTCAAGATATTTTTAATAATTATTATAAGGCTTGAACCTTTTATATATGTTTTTAATCTTTGATAAATCTTTTGAAAATATAAATATTAAAGGTTTAAAAGGTTTAATTGAAGTTAGAGTTTTTTTTTTCGAGTTTATTTTATAAATTGTTTTTAAGGAATATATTATTATAATTAGTTAAAATTAATGATTTGTAAACATTGGGAGTTTTTTTAATTTTTCTAATAGTTTGAAAATCTTTTCTTTTTCGAAGATATTAGTGTTCTTTGATATAATTGTGGGAAAAGGTAATAAAAGTGAAAAGTAAAAGGTAAAAGATTTTTCGAATAATTAATCAAATAATTTATAATATTACTAATTAATATTAGTTCAAGAGGAATATAAAAAAATAATACCTATAATCTTGTAGGTTTTAAATATCTATATTATATTCTATTGAAAAGCTAATTAAATTACAGAAAGTTGTAGATCTTATATAAATACTATAAGAGAAGCTAGTCTCTTCTGCTTTTGTTTGAGGTTATTATATTTCATATTTGCTGAAGGCTATAATATAATAGCTAATGGATTAAAGCTATTCACTAACTAGACCCTAATAATTAGTGTTCATATAATAATACTATTCTTATATTAAGAAATAATATGACATTTATTATAATTCATCTCGAATAATTTATGACAATTAGTACATTTAAGTAATACTATATAATTAATACTTATCAATATCTTATATATATTTATTCAATAGTTATAATAAATATAAAGGAGGAATCAATTATATCTAAAAGGAGAGTTATATCCTTAATAATCTAAATTATATCAAATTATAATATACTTCTTTTTTATAAACTGAAAAGAATTATTAATATTAAAGAAAGTAAAGGAATAGATCGTTTTAATAAATAAATTAATTTGAATAATTCTATTAAAGAGCTTACTTATTCTATAACTAAATAATTTAATAATAATTAAACACTTCTATATTTATATTAAGACTTTATTGAGAATAAGAATCTTATCTATTATAATCACTTTATTATTTGAATTTATAAAGAAAATAGGAACTTCTTTAATCATATAATTATACTAAATCTTAAGAATAATTAGGGATATGGTTTCTAATATTTATAAAACCTTTTATTGATTATATTCATTATAATATAGATTACAGATATTATTATTCTCAAGAATAATAATTTAGTTTATAATTATGAACAAGATTATCAAAATATCAATCAAAAGGAGACTTTCAATAATTTCTATAAATTATTATTAAAAAAAAAAAAAAAGATTGATTGAATAAAATAAAAGATTCACATTTAATAAGTAATTTATAATTCTAATAATAAATATTCTTCAGAATAAAACTTTTTTCTAATATAAGATTATAAGAGATTTTCTAGAATTTTATATTTCTAAACCTAAAGAATATAATATTCTTGATATTATTTATATTAGTAATCTTAATTATTTTTATAAAGATCTTAAAGCTAATAATAAATATAATATAAATATCAAAAAATGTAAAAAGAAACTATAATATTTATAAAGATAATAACAATTACAAAGTTAATTATCAAACTTATAAGTTCCTTTACAAAAGCTATACTAAATATATTTATATAAAATATTATAAAAATATCAAATAATATCACAAAGCCTATGACAATTATACATTTATTTTTAACATCATATTCAAAAGCATTAAATTGCTTTTTAATAACATTTAATATACACAAAATGGTTTTTTATTTATAATAATTAACTTTAAAGAAAAGTTTATAAATATTCATTTTGCTTTTTTATCTTTTAATTACAAATAGTTTATTAAAATTGATTAGGGATTATAAGTCTAATAGATATATAAATCTAAAGTTTAATAATCAAGAGAAATGATTTAGCATTATATACCCATTATTTAATAATATTATTATAAAAATAATCATTATATTAAATGAAAGGGTTTATAAAGAATATAGAGAATTAATTCTATATAACAAAATCGAAAATACAAAGATATTCCGATTTTAAAATATTATGTCGATCTATTCCTTAATATAAAAAAGTTTAAAATATATTATATAATATTTATAATTATATTTATATAATTTCTAATAAATTATATATATTAAAATCATTGTTTCTAATACACTTATCATTTATTCGAAAGTCATTCTTCTTTTATTCTAATTTATATTTAAATACTTTATAATTTATTAAATCTTTTTAATTATTATTAAAAAAGATTTATATTTAATTTGAAATGAATTTGATTTTAATATACTTTTGATTATATTTTGAAGAATATTTAGATTTTTTATATCTATTTTAGGATTTTTTATTATTATATATTTGAATTATTTGAATATAATAAGTAATATTTTCATTTTGATAAAATTTATATAAATTATTATTATTATTGACTTTAATTCTTGTTTCCTAAGTTATTAGGAAGATTGGTAATATTCGGATTTTTGATTGAATATTTATAATAAGATATTGAAAGTGAAGTGGCTAAGAAGTCTGTACTTAAATGTATAGTGAGAAGGTTTTAAAACTCTTATAATATATATCATATATATATATATATTTATATCTTAATATTAACCGACTGGATCGAATTAGGAGTTCCTTATTATTATTATTATTATTATTATTATTATTATTATTATTATTATTATTATTATTATTAGTATCATTATTATCATTATGATTATCATTATTATCATTATTATGATGATAAATCTTTACACTTATTATATTCTTATTGTTTATTAAAGCAAAACCTAAAAATACTCTTCTAAAACTAATTTCATAGAATATTTAAATTAAGTTTATAAGACTTATTTAGAAAACAGTATATAAGACTATAATTAACAATTCTTTCTTTTGAATTTTGATTCGATTAACAAGGTTTGATATTAAATAAAAAAGGAATTTAAAAAACTATTATTTTTATCTAATTTTATAAATCAATTGAAATAAAAATTATAAGCTTTGTAGAATAAAACAAATCCTTGAGACTTTAGATTATAAATTAAAAGATTGATTTATAAGTTTAAGAATATAAATTAAATACTAGAATTAACAATGATTTATTAGTATAACATTCAAATTTTATGGAGTATTATCATATTATAGATTTATTATTGAATTTTAAATTTGTTAATCCAAAGACATATAGTATTCAATACGCTGGAATCTTAACTTTTATAATCTTGAATGGACTGTAAAAAGAAATCAAAAAGAAATGATTCAATTGACATAATTAAATGCTTTTTAATAATATAACTGTTTTTAAAATAGTTATTATAACATTAGTCAAAATAACTGATTGGATTAAGAAGATTAATTGAAAAGTGATTAATTGTATGTTTGAAATCTGTTTAAAGATAAGGATTTTATAATTCGAAATATCTTTGCTTTGAATATCTTTTCAATCTTGAAATACAAACTAGAATCTGAATTAAAATTTGGGATGGAATTTATATAAATATAAGAATCTATTGAAAGGAAACTATAAAACTATAAAACTATAAAACTATAAAACTATAAAACTATAAATCTATAAATCTATAAATCTATAAATCTATAAATCTAAGCTCTCAAGATTCTTTATCTCTTCTATTATACTTTCGAATTTCTAAAATAATTGGGAATTTTTTTTAATCTTCCAAAAGTTTTAAATATTTACTTCGACTTTTAATAAATAGTTTTTTCAATATATTGTATCAATTAACAATCACTTTTTTTTCAATTATTGAATTTTTCAATTGATATTCTTATATTAATATTATATAGAAGATTTATATACATTTTGAATTAGTTTTAAATTATATTGTTTTTAAGAAAATTTAAGATTTATTTTGATATATAACCTAATGTTTCAATATTTTTATCAATATAAATTATGATATTTATATATTGAAACAAATTCTTACTTTTATAATTAAAATTACATATCTTTTATAGCGAATTATATTAATTATTATCTTTTTTTAAAATTTAGATATCTTTTGAATAGATATTACATAGAATGAAACTAAAAATTATTTTATATTGTATTCCAAATAATAATAATTTACTCTTTTTTAATTTATAAAACTATACTTTCTTTATATTAAACTTTTCGAAAAATACTCATAAAAATGGTTCTTCTAAATCAAAAATCAAAATTTCAAATGATCATGTTTAATACTATTAAACTTTTAATTTAGTCGATAGATTTTGTTAAAATTGATAATAAGTTTAATAAACAATATGAGTATAGAAATAAAGAATATTAATTTAAGATCATAATAATTTTGAAAAAAAATTAATAAGGATTTGACTGTTTCAAATAATTTCTTTTAAAATAATTGTTGTATATAGATATATAATTTGTTAGAATTGAAAACAAATAGTTATAGATATAAGATTAACTAATAATGACTTTATGTTTTTAGTATGAGAATTATTAAGCTTTATATAATTCGTTAATATATATTTAAACTTTCTTCATTCAATTGTTAATATATATGATTTTATATTAATATTATATTTATAATCTGAATAATAATGATAATAATAATAGTTCTTATTAATATTTATTGAAGTTAGAATCTAATATTTATAATTTGAAATCTTTTTCGAGAATATATTAAATAACATTTTGTAAAAATTAAATTCAATTTAAAAAGGATTTGATGACTTATATAAATATTTTGTATCCTATTATTTGAACTCGAGATATAGTTTTCAATAATTTATATAAACTAAATCTTTTTCTTATAGATATTAGTAAATATAAAAGTCTAAGAATTAATTTAATTAAAACCTGTAGATATACAAGTTAATAAAAGAAAAGAAAAGAAAAGAAATAGAGAGTAATTACTATAGAAACTCTAAATATTTATTTTACTATGAAAGGGAAAATATAAAGTTATATTTTTATTTAATAAATATAAATATTATTATAAAAGTCAATCATCTTAAGGAAAAGAAATTATCTTGATTACGGGCCTACGAGCCCTCGAACTCCTCGCTTTTCCAGAAAGTATTATTTAATAAATTCTATTATTATAAATTTTTAATTATAATTTCGAATAATAATAGTATTAAGAGCTTGTAGGCGAAGTTAGTTTATCTCCATTTGACTCCTTTATTCTTTTATTCTTTTTAATAATAATAATAAATTCCTAATTTTTGTCTCGTATGTATATTATTAAAAATATTAAGAAAGTTAATAAACCTTTAATTCGTCTTAAAAGCACTATATAAAAACTTTAATTCTTTATTTAAGTCCTATATTTAAAGTTAGAATTATAAAAGTTATCATTTAAAAGTTTTCAGTTTATTCTATATATTTATTACTTTTTTAATTCTTCATGGAGTTCAATTAAAATAGGGTTATTAAAAAAGATAATTATTGTTTTAGATATTATATTATGTTATAACATTAATAAAATTAAAATTCAATCTAATTAATTAGATCGCTTGAATTAAGTCTTATTAAGCAAAAGTTTTCATTTTTCGTATACATATAATATTACAATTCTCGCGAATAGTAAGATTATTAAAGAGATAGGCCTTTAATAGTTAATATAAAAACTTTCTAAATGATTTAATTCTTTTCTAATAATTAAGGGTAAAGCTAATAATTAGAATAATTTTTAAAAAATAATTAAATTTTATAACAAAAAATAATATATTTGATAATCTTGAAATAATTATAAAAATATTTAAATTGAACATCTTTATCATTAAACTTTCTATAATATAAGATAAAATTCTCATAAACAAAATATAAAACTAAAAAGTAATATAAGTAATTATTAAATAATTTAAATTTAATGATCTTATAAATTAGTTTTTAATCATTATATTTTAAGAATAGTTTTGAATTATTACTATACTATTATTAATATTTTATAATCAAATAGAACTTTTCAATAGTTAAGTTAATATTATCAATCTTAAATACTAAGATTAGATTTATATTCTATACAGAGCTTTTTATATTGATATTTACTTGATAAATTGTTTATTTGTTTAATATTAGTTTAATTAATAGATTGTTATTTTTTATATTAAAGATTTATATTAGACTTTAATAGATTTAAAAGGTTTATTAAAAAGAACTTACGATATTTATACAAAAGTATCAAATATTAAAAATATTATTTATATAAAATCATAAACATTGACTGTTTTAATATCGAAAATATATAAAAAGAAATTCATTACTTTAAGATTAAAAGCTATTTACTTATTAGTCTAATATACTTAATAAGTATAGCTTATTAACTTTTCTTTATTCTTATATTATTTTATAACATGTTCAAAGAATAGTTTCATTTATTAAACTTTTATTTCTTTATTAATATTATCGATTAGACCTATTTAGTAATCTATTATAACATATATATAGACTATAGAATTAACTTAGGAATAATTAAGAAAAACAATTTCAAATATTAAGTTTTGATTTTAACTATTTGTTTTATATTTCTATTTCTATTTTAAATAATTAAAAAAGAAAACATAATAAATTGAAGATTTGAATTTTTTTATAAATTGAATTATATTATAAATTTAAGCTTTATATCCTTGAACATTATTATTCTTAGAACAATTTCTAAATCCCTAAAAGATATTATAATAAATATAATTTACTATATCAAATAATATTATAAATTATACTATTAATTATCTTTTTAAAATAAACAAAATGTAAAATAATTTGAAATTCAATAATCAATATTCAATTTAAAAAAAAGAATTATATCATTTAAAACTTATTAATTTGTTTTATTCTTATTGAAAGTTTTTTCCTTAATAATTTTATTGTTTATAAGAATTAAAGTATTATATATATATATATATATATATAGAATGATTTATTAACTTTAAAATTCAATTCAAGTAATATAATTAATTTAAATTTTTGTATATAATATTTTTGATGTTATAATGTAATAAGGTTATAAAATTGTAGTTGAATTTTTTCTAATAAAATTCATTTGAATTATTTTATTCAAATTAATTTCAGAAAAAAATGAAAAAAAGAATTATATAGATTAAACTAAAAGCTTTCAATATATCTAATTTTCATAATACTAGCTTCAATATTAGGATTTATAAATAGATCAAAATTAAATTCTTCTGAAGACTTTAAAGCTTATATAATTAATATTAAAGGGAATTTCCTGAATATAGTAAAATCTATATCAATCAAATCATTTTAAGCTTAAAGCTTTCATAATATAATAATACAATTTTTGATTTAAATGAATAAACTTGAAATGTGACCCACAAATATTATATAATAACATTTGATTCAAAACAAAATAATCAAATTACGATTTCAATAATTCTAAAAATTCTAAAAAATAAAAATAATTTGATAGTAAATCAACTTCGCTTATAAGCATTCAACAAATTTTTAGTTAAACGTTTAGAGATCTAAAAACTATTATATTATACTTTCTCGAAAAATAAGATATTTAAGGGCTTATAGGCCTTTGATTATTCAAGTTTTCAATATCTTTTAAAAATAAATTTATAATTAAATTATCTTTAAAACCATTAGAACATAGATTGAATATTTATTAATTTGATTATTATAATTAATATAATAATAACATTCTTAACTTTATTAATATTATAATATATAAAGCATTAATTATCTTCTTAATAAATCTATTTTAATTAAATTAAATAAAGAGTTCAGAAAATAGTAATTATATAGAATAAATTAAAAGTGTTTAATTAATATAGTTTTTATAATTCTGATTTTAAATATAAGATTTGTATAAAGGATTAAAGTTTATCCATAATGTTTTTAAGACGAATTGAAGATTTATCAGTTTTTTTGATATTATTAATAATATATATATAGAATAAAAATCAAGAGTTTATTATTATTATTATTATTATTATGAAAAAGATTAATAGGTTAAAAAAGAAAGAGAAATTAAAAGAAAGTAAATCAATTTTATCTACAAGCTTTTATTATAACAATTAATCAAAATCATACTAAAAGATTTATAATAATAAAAATTATTAAATAAAACTTTTTTCAAATGTAAGGAGTTCAGGGGCTTGTAGGCCCCTAATAATTATTCATTAGAAAGAACATTATTATATTAAAAATTTAGAATTCTCTAAATTGATAAAATTTAGACTATTCCATAAATTATAATCTTTTTAATACTTTTAAAGATATAGAAAATATATATAATTAATTATCAATATTAAGTTAAGAATTTGCTTTTTATTCTATTTTTTTATTCTTTAAGCCTCCAAAATGAAGTTTAAAACTAAAAAATAATAATTATAAAATCTTTTAATAATATATTCAATTAAAATTTAATAAACCTTAAATGAGTATATTATAATAAGTAATTATGTTGTGAAATTATGAAATGTTTAAAATGTGTAGATTTTATTAGATAAGCCTTTTCTTGATTCTTTAGACCTAAAAAATAACAATAAGCTCATTAAGACTCTCTCTCTATAATTATTTTCGATGTTATTTCGGATTTCTATCTAGTAATAGTAATAGTAATAGCAGTTGAAATCATTTACATTCGAGAGACCTTTCTAAAGATATAAGGATATGCTAAGCTAAGGATTTAAAATAATATACTATTAAAAAAGACTTCAAAAATTATATAGAACAAAAAGAACTCCTTATAAATAATTCTGGATTCTTAATTCTATAATATTGTAATTCTATTATAAACCCTAGAAAGTATTTCAAGCTTTATCATATATAGCTATATAATCACTCTTTATATATAATCACAACTTTGTTTATATAATCCTCTTATTTCATTTAAAATAAATAAATATTAATTTAAATGGAAAATATTTTTTAGATAATTTGATTCTCCGTTAAACAAACTCTGATTTATTACTCTAATATCTCTACAAAATCACAATTCTAAATAATTTGAAGAATTCCCCTTTTTCATATCAAAAGAATCCTTCTCTTCCTCTTTTCAATACTTCTTCCTTTTTATTATATATTATAGCTTTTTGATTAATAAATATTAAAGAGATTAATGAAAAATTAAAAAGAATTTCTAAAAGATTATAATTCGAATAGATATTATTATAATATACGGATTACTAGGAATATTAATAATTTAAACTTAACTCTATAGATTTTAATGAAAGAGCTATAGATTTATAGAGGACATTATATAGTAGTATTTATTAACATTCATCGAGCTAACATAAGATCAACCCTAGGAACTTTCTAAGAGGTATAGAAATATATTAAGCTATATATTTATTTAAATGCCTTAAAAAGCAATTTGTATATATAAAGATTAGAGCTTATTTGAATAACTTCTTTTTTATTAATTAAAATAGAATTAATAATATTTAGAACTTTAAAGAATTAAATATAATTCTTAAGAATAATAAGTATAAAGTTATAGAAATATATATTTAAAAAAGTACACTTAGTATTATAGATCCCTTATTTTAACCCTAATTATTGTTTTAAATTAAATGTAAAAAGAAGTAGGGTTCTATTAAAAAAAAAAGAAAAGAAAAGAAAGAATTAAAAAAAAAAGTTCTTAATAAGAACAAAAACTAATATAGAACTAAATGATGTCAAGGAATTTGATTAATATTAATAATTATAATATTAAAAATAAAAAATAACTAAAACCTTTTATTATTAATGAGGGGGGAAATAGGAGTAACTGTTTAGATTATTTTCTGAATTGAATTAGCGATTTTTAATATAATATTAAACATTCTAGAGTTTTCTAATAATTATAGAAGTATTTTCAATTAATATCTTAATACTTGAATTTCCTATAATACTATATAAAATCTTTATATTTTATATATATAATTAGAATATAATATAATATATTTCTTAATAAATCTAATTTAAAAAAAAGTTTTATTATATAAACAAGATTCTATTTATTATAAATATTTAAAAATATAAATTATTATTTATTTTATTAGAATCGTTCTATTTAATTATAAAGCTCTTTAATAATAATACTTATTTTATTAATAATAAGTTTTAAAATAAATTCTAGATTTCATATAGATTTGCGGGCATTAAGGTCAACAAGCTTATCAATAGTCTTGTTTCTCTTTATACTTATATACTTAAGGAATTAGTAAACCCCAATATCAAAAATCTATATGATATCTTAATGAACATAAAAAGCTTATTAAAAGGAATTAAATACATTTTCATATAAATATCGGATTATTAATATATTATTAATACAAAGTTATAAATACTATTTATTAAATGAAAAAATCCTTAAAGTATATTTAAAACCTATATAGACTTTAATTATTTTTAAGTCGAAAATATATAAGATGTTATTAATTGAATTCAAATTAATAACTATTTACTTTTCATTTTAATATATTATATATTTATACCTAATAATTCTTTCTTTATTAACAATTTATTTCAAATTATTTAAGAAAATTAAAACCTTATCAAAGGAAAAATAGGATTATTATTCCTTAAAGCTAATAGCTAAAATTTCTTTATTTATATTCCCTATTAAATCCATTTAATATTTTAAAAAAAAATAAGGATTATAATATAAAACGAATAATATAAGGGAGAATTATCTTTAAGCATTGAATGTTGATTTTAGATCTTTATTATTGATTAATACTCTTATTTTTAATAATAAATAGGAGTAAGATCTAGTAGATTATAAAATGAAAGGTATTTATTAATTATATATTTATAACAAAACAGAGTATAACTTCATTTAATATAGTTTCAATAAATAAAATGTTTACATTTCTAAAGAAAATAATAATTAAAATGATCTTCTATATAAAGAATATACTCTAAAGAACTAAAATTAATATTTATTCAAATAAGTTAATATATTAATTTATTCAAAAAAAGATAGTAAAATTGTAGCTAATATATCAAATATAGAATGGCTTTGTTCTACTATTAAACCATATTTCAATTTTATATATAAGAAAAAGAATAATATAAATAATTATAACTTTTTAAAAAACTAAAGCTAGAGGATTATCGATTATCTTTACAAAGCTATAAATGTAATATGTCACTATCTAAACTTTAACAATCCTCATATTTATATACCTTTTGAAAATTAGTTTTTTATTGAATCAGATTTTTAGCTATTTTAAAGTAAATTGAACTTTATTTTTGGTTATAATAATTAATATAATAATAAGTTTCTTATTAATAATGTATAAAGAAGTATAAATTTCTTTTTTTTAATTAGATAAATTATTTTGAGTTTTTCAAGAGTAAGAGCAATCTTATTATTATCATCCCATTCAAGGATTTTTTATATCATTTATTAAAACAAGGATATAAAAGTTCAGGAACTAAAAAGCCCAATATAGATAAAGATCATTAGTATATCTAAAATGTAACATTATATTTTAGAATATAAGATCTACCAAATATAATATATATAATACTAGAAAATGAAAAAAGTCCTAGAATATCCTATAATTAATTCTATGATTAAATATAATTAAATTCTCTAATTATACTCAAATAAACTGATTAATAAAAAAGAATTGAATTAGTTTTAAAAGAATTAGAGATTAGTTTTATTTTAAAAAAAAAATTTATAATTTTTATTTTATAAATATATTAAAGGCCTTTTAGACATTCATAATAATTATAATAATCTTCAGTCTATGAACAAATATTGCTTCTATATTATAAATAAAACAGACTACTAAATTTATAATGATTTTCTTGAAGAAAGCTTCCCTATATCATAAACTAAGAATATTATTGATTAATATAATTTATACTAGATAATAGATTACAATTCTCTTTAGATTTTTGAAAACATAAAATATGAATATAATAGATTATTAAAAGTAAATTAAGAGTTAATTCTTTTTTATTAATTTTAAATAATATAATCATTTTAATAAGCTTTTAGGCTTATAGTAAGAAGCTGAGTACTAAGTATTGATTATGAAGTCTATATAAAGAATAACCTATTATTAATTAATAAACTTTAAATATTTATATTATAATATAATCTATATTTAATAAGATATTAAAAATCTTGATAATGTTTTATTCAATTTCTTTTATTAAAATAGATTAAGATTATTTTAAAGTATTTAATTCAATTTAGATTTTAAGAGAATTATATTCAAGATTATTTGAAATATTAAAGTAATCAAATATCTTTTTATATAAAACCTCAGCCTTCTTTATAATATTTTTTATAAGAATCTTATTAATATATAATAAAAAAGACTTTAAATTAAACTTTAGTTTATATCAATTAATAATTATATAAAGTTTTTTATTATCTTTAGTTTCATTTATAATATTCTCCTAATAATTAAATTTTATATATCGAATTACTTTATAAAAGGTTTATATTATTTAAAGGATATTCTCTTTTAAAATATTATATTTACAAAGACAAGCTTAATATACCTCTTTATATTCAAAGATTTATTATAATACTACTTTATTATTTCCTTTATTAAGCTTATTAATTATACAAATAACAAAATCCATTATCTAAATGAAATCAGTTATATACATCTTAATTATTATTTCATTTATAAGGAAAAGAGTATTAAAAAGATGAACTATATTAATATATACTAGATTAAAGAGTTTATTTAGTTTTGTTTTTGGAATTATATAATAATATTATTCCAATAAGATTATATTTTATTTTAAAATAATAATTGTTTATATCTTGTAATTTAAGTTATTATATATATTCTCTTTAATAATAATATTAATGAAAAGAATATTTAAGAAAGTAAGATTAATGATATAATTAACTCTATATATAAAATTATTAGGAATATTAATCAAATCTATATTATTATTACTAAACCAATATACTAAATTTAAGCTCCTATATTTAATTTATACTTCTAATTTAAATATATAATATTAAACATTGAAGTCGTTTTCTATTAAGTATCAAAATAATAGGATTAGGTAGAATATATACTTTATTATTTTATTATTACTTAATTATCAATATAAATTAAATATAGTATTTTTATTCATATTGATTTAGAAAAGGTTTTTGTTATAAACGAAATAGTATTATTATATGTGTAGGCTGGTGTCTTTATGTATATATGTCATAACCCAAAGGTAATCTAACTCTTCGGAATTTACAAAGTCCTAAGAATCCGTAGGAATATAGTAATTATAATTCAAATAGTTTTATATACATATATTAATAGTAATCCAGAATACCTAAATATAAATAATATTAATTCATTAAATATTGAGAATTGTAAGAATTATTATATATATAGAAATACTTTTATTAATATTAGTTCAATATATTTGAAGATTATATTATTGAATTAATTGAATGCGAATTTCATTATAAGATCTATAATATTATACTAATATTAATAAATTGTTTTTTTAAAATCAAATATACTTAGTTTATTAGAATTATAAATATTATAAAGAGTATTCTTATTACTTCCTCTTTTTAATCTCAAATATAATTTAGAACTTTTATCTTAAAAAATAATGAATATTTAAGTTATAATTATAATAGCTTATATTTAGTTTCGAATTAAGATTTAATTAATAATAAAAAAGAATCTAATTTATTTATATTAAATGATAACCTTTTTATATTTTTATTTATTAAAAAGTATTATATTTATAAAAAAATTCGATATCTTTATTTCAAAACCTTTAATAATTATATTAATTACTTTATATTAAACCTCATCTACTTTTCGAATAACCTTAAACTTACTTTTAATAAAAAGTATTATAATATCCCTTTTATATTAAAAGATAATAGGATATTTATTATATTCTATTTTAAAAGATCTATGATAGTTAATACACTTCAAAGGTGCTATATAATTAGTTCCTATTAATCCCTCATATATATTTCTTTAATAATTATAATAAATATAAAGAAGGAATTAATAATATTTGAAAAAAGAACAATTTTCTTAGCAGTCTAAATTATATTAAACCATAATATACTTCTTCTTAATAAGTCTAAAGGGATTACTAATATTAAAAAAAGTGAAAAGATAGATTATCTCAATAAATAAAATAATTTAGATGATTTTGTTAAAATGTTTACTAATTTTATAATTAAAGGATTTAACCATAATTAAGTGTTTTTTTGTTTATATAAAGATTTTAATAAAAATAGAAACCTCATTTATTATAGTTATACTATTATTCAGATTTATAAAAAAGATAAGGATTTTCGTAATTATATAATTATATCAAACCTCAAAAATGATTAGAAATATAATATTTAATATGTATAAAACCTTTTATTAATTATATTTATTGTAAAATAAATTATAAATATTATTATTTATAAGAATAATAATTGAGTTTGTAATTATAAACAATATTATTAGAATATTAACTAAAAAAAAACCTTCGATAATTTCTATAAATTATTATTGAAAAGTAAAGATAAAAGATTAATTAAATAGAATAAAGAGTTTATACTTAATAAATAATTTATGATTTTGATATTAAGTATAGTTTAAAATAAAGTTTTTTTCCTACTATAGAATTATAAAAGATTTTCTTAAATTATATGTTTCTAAACTTAAAGAATATAATGTTTTTAGTACTATTTATATTATTGAATTTAACCACTTCCATAAAGGTCTTAAGGCTAATAATTGATATAATATAAATCAAAAATTAAATATAGATATTAAGAAATATAAAAAAACCCATAATATTTACAAAGATAACAATAATTATAAAATTAACCATCAAGTCTATAAATTCTTTTATAAAAATTATACTAAATATATTTATATAGAATACTACAAAAAACTCGAGTAAAATTACAAGATTTATAACAATTACATATTTGTTTTTTATATTATATTCAAAAACATCAAACTACTTTTTAATAATATTTAATATATTCGAAATAATATTATAATTATAATGATTAATTTCAATAAGAAATATATAAATATTCATTTCATTTCTTTATTTCTTGATTATGAATAATATATTAAAATTGGTTAAGAATTGTAAATCCAATAGGTACATAAATCTAGAATTTAATAATCAAGAGGAACAATTTGAAATTATAAACTTATTATTTAATAATATTATTATAAAAGTAATTATTATAATAAATAAAAGGGTTTATAAAGAATATAAAGAATTGATTCTGTATAACAAAGTCAAAAATACGAAGATATTTTAATTTTGGGATGTTGTATCGATCTGTTTATTAGACTTACTAGCGAGGGCATTATGTACAGGTGTTGACTCATAGCTCTTCGGATTTCTATCTATATTTTTACTACAAAGCTTGAATCATTTCAAAACGATTTTTAATATTAAAATAATCAATTTAACGCTATTTCAAAATCTAATATTTTGCAATAGAATACTTTTTATAATAATTTAAGTAAGGAAACTTAAATTTTAATTTTAAATAAAACCAATAAAACCAATAATAATATAATAGTAACTTATATACTTCACCAACCTTTCACTTCTAACTCATATATAATACTGAGACACTTCTACTTAATCGGCTGGGTTTTACTCAGAACTTCAAAATTCTTTAATATTTTAAAGTAAAAATCGAACAATCTCTTAATCCGTATATACTTAATAATAATAATGGTCTTTATAATATAGTTACAATTTAAGCTCTCAATATTTAATATATTAGTTATCTATTATAATAAAAGTTTCAGCTCTATTTCTTATATTAACTCTCAAATTTATAAATAATTCATTATTTGATATATTCCAAGCTATTTATAATACACTCTCTAACCCCTACCTAACATAGTTCAATTGGTTTTTATTCTTTACAATTTCTAAAAATTTCTCAAAAGTATACACTTTTAAATATTACCAAATATTTACAATAGAATTAAAATTAGAACTATAAGGAAATTAACAATCAGCTGAATGAATATTCCTCTTTTAAAATCAAATTAATACCTTACAAGCTCAATATATAGGAGTATTATTCTTTATAGATTAATATCTGTTATTTACTATTTCTTCATTAAAAACCTCAAAATGTAAATTAATGTTATATTCGAACTTCTTGTTTTCAAAATCCCTATTCATAATAAAAAATCTATTCCTTTTGAAATTTTAAAAGCCCTATTAGATTATAACTTTTATATTCTTATTTATAAACTAAATATAAATCATAATCTATTTTCATTTCTAATTTGAAAAGCGAAAAATCCATTCCTAACTTTTTCCTTTTTCTTACTTTATAGAATACTCATTCGATCAAAAGATTATATTCTATTCCTTTATTATTCATTCTCTATAAGCTAAATATTGAACTAATGTTTTAATAGTATATTCTTCTATAAGTTCAGATCTCTTTTTAGTTCTTTAATCAATCAAGCTATACTTTTTAAAAATCCTTTTAACAATATCCCTCTTATGTTTTAGATTATAAGCTCTAATTATCTCATTATATATCAACTTATATTATAATCTTAACGTAGTTTATCAATACATCTATTATATTAATTTCAGATCGACACAACATTCCAAAATTAAGATATCTTTGTATTTTCGATCTTATTATATAGAATTAACTTTCTATATTCTTTATAAACGCTTTTATTTATTATAATAATTACTTCTATAATAATATTATTAAATAACGAATTTATAACTTTGAATTGTCCTTTTCAATTATTAAACTTTAGATGTATATATCTATTAAATCTATAATCCTTAATTAACTTGAATATACTATTTATAATTAAGAAATAAAAAAATAGAATAAATATTTAAATATCTTTTTTTGAAATTGATTATTATAATTACAATATTATTTCGGATATATTAAATATTATTAAAATGTAGTTTATACTTTTAAATATAATATAAAAAACAAATATGTAATTATTATAAGCTTTATAATCTTATTCAATTTCTTTATAATATTCTGTATAAACATATTTAATATGATCTTTATAAAAAAAACTCATAAATTTAATAATTAATTTTGTAATTACTATGTTTTTATGAATATTATAATTCTCTTCATACTTTTTAATATTTATACTCAATTTTCGGCTTATATTATATTGATTATGAACTCTAAGACTTTTATAAAAATAATTAAGTTCAATAGTATAAATAATATTAAAAATATTATATTCTTTAAGCCTAAAATTATATAATCTAATATCATAATATAAAATTAATAATAATACTTTTTATTTTAAATATCGACTTGAATCTTATGATCTTTTGAAACTAAAAGAAAATATTATTTTTGAATATGTAATCAATATAAATACAAAAGGATTATTATTTAAATTAAGAATTATAAAAGATACAGTGAATTGTATTCTTGAATTGAAGAATATACAGTATATTAAAAAGCTTTAAGTATGTCAATCTGTAAAATATCAATTCAAATCAAAAACATATTTTAATTATATTTATAACTTTCAAAAAGCTTTTTATAAAGATTCTAAGCTTATTAAAAAGTGATTTCAAATAATTTCGAATATATAATCAAAATGTAGTATTCTCAATTATAATTTCTATAACTTTAATGAAACAGGCTTTTTAATAAGTATAATATACTTTGAAATAATAGTAACTAATACTGAACAAAATGATAAAAGTAAGATAATATAACCAGATAATAAAGAATAGATTATAGTAATTATATATGCTAATAAGACAGATAACATTATACTCTTATTTTCAACAATTTAAGAATACATTTATCTCTTTAATTAATATATTGAAACCGATTTTCCTATAGATTGAGCTATTAAATCTATATTTAATAAATAAACGAATAATAAAATAGCTTTAAAATAATTAAAACACTTTAATAAGTATATTAAGAATTAAAGAAAGAGGAAATATCAAATGTTAATATTAGATGAATGTAAAAATCATAAATCAAAAGCTTTTCAATTATATCATTAAAAAAATAACATTATATATTTATATTTATTATCAAATTCAAATTATTTCATTTAACTATTAATATAAACTGATTTAACAATCTAAAACATTTATATAATAGTTAAATTAATGAATTTATTAAGATATATATTAATTATACTTCAAAAATTGAATTCTTTATAGCTTTTAAAATTATATATAAAGAATTAATTACCTTTCAGAATATGAAATCAGAATTTCAAGAAATAGGCTTAATACTATTTAATTTTAAAGGTATACTTTCGAAATTAAATATTCGATTTTATATATCTATCTGTTGATATTACTAGAGGGATAGTACCTGTTCTCTCTTTCCTTTCCTTTTTTCTTTCTTCTCTTTGAGAGGATCCCACTCCTCTCATGCTTAATTTAAAACAGCGGCTAGGAATAGAACAGGAGCCCGCTTGGTGCTAATACATCTTATATAAATATACACCCCTATAGCTTCGTGTTTGTTACTCTTACAAATTATATCTAACTCTTTACAATCTTGAATATTGTTAGCCTTACCTCAACTGATAAAAAAGGAGTTACTTAATTGGGTATTGACCCCTATATATATCAATTGCTTTCTGAGGTATTAAATAAGTCCATAGCTTAACACATCCCTATACCCCTTAGGAGGTTCCTAGGATCGGCTTTATGCCTGCTCGATGGACGTTAATAAATACTATTACTACTAGTATAGGGATAGTAAAGTCAATATAGTACTATGGTTTATATTATTATTATATTACTTAAGGTTCTAAAAGTCAAAATTATGAAACATATCATTATAATATTGAAAAACGTTAATATTAATATTAATATAATCTATATCTTAATATCAATAACTCTTTAAAGTTATTAGTTATATATTCTTTCTAACAAATTCCTTTTTACTTACGTAACTTTCTATTTTTCTAATCTTTATTAATTCATTTTATAATTTTAATCTTTATTATAATATTGTTAATCAAGTCTTTTAAAGCTTAACATAGTTTAGATTTAGTTATTATATCTACAAGATTAGAATTTTATTAATTTATTTGATTTTTATAATCTCTCACTTCTTATATACCTTTCGAATTATTATTACATTAATTATTAATGTCTTTTATTAATAGTTTCAGATCTTGTAAAATAATTTTAAAGTGATTTAAGATCAATATATATAATTAGTAGGATCTTAAAATTTAGAAAGATCTTGTTAATCATACTTTTAATTACTATACTAATATTAAAGCCTAAAACTATACTATAGAGTTCTAATACTAATATATTTTTAATAATTCTTTTATACTTAATAAATAATTAGTAAATAATATTAACCTTGTTATACTTATTTGTTAAAACAATAATATATTTAATCTAAAAGAATAAATCTTTATTATTAGTAAAGGATATATTAGTAAACATAATTATTTTAAGAGAATTTATATTAAATATAATAAATTATAAACTTCTTTTTGGATGATCGGTTCGTCATTGAATATACTTATTCAAAAAGTTTGTATTTTCTTCTTTGAAATGAATAGTTTATATAGTATAAAATAGATTAAAAGCTACTTTCGATTACTATATTATTACAATATATACTCCTTAAATATATTATAACGTAGTTTATTATATTAGTACGTGCACTATATTAGTATATACATCATTTTTTTTACATACAAAAAAAGACCGTGTGTAACCGTGCACTTTATTTATTTATTAATATAATTTAATTTTTTCTTAAAAATGTTATATTTATCTATATAGATTATATAAAAGTAACACAAAATATTAAAATTTTAGAATTAAAATAAAGCTATTTAAAGAAATAGGCTTTTGTAATATAAAATGTAATAGTTTTGAGTTATGATTGAGATATTTATAAAAAGATTAAGATTTACAAATATTCTATTTTTATTCTTTATAAAGAATCTTTTTTTTTCAAAAATAATAATGACTAGTTATTTAAACAAAAATATTAATAAAAAGCTAATTTTGATGTGTTTCGAAGCGGCGCGCGCACTAATAAACTACGTTATAATGTATTGATTCTTTAATATTACTAACTTTCTCAACTTTTCATAAATTCCTTGTATATTAAATGATTCTGATTTAACTAGATATAAGTTTTCATATTGTTTCTTTTAATTAAAGTAGATTATACTATTCTTTTTTTGAATAATAAGATTACTATTAAATTTGAGTAGTATATCTAATGTAAGTGTTTTTTTATTTTTTGACTAAAAATTCAACATTTTTAAGTTCCTTTTTCTTATAATCTGCGAATTCCTTGTTAATAATAATAGATATATTATTTATTTATAATTCAATAATATTAAATGGAATACTATTTGTAATTATATATAAAAGATATAAGTTATAAGTCGATTATATTATTTCAAGTATATTAATATAATACTTATGATATATACTAAATTAGTAATTATCTGTTTTTAGAATACTATATAATAATTTTATTACTTACAGGATAATATCTTCTAATATATTCATATTGACTAATAATTGAGTATAAAACTTTCGAATTAAATTTAATATTACTTATATATATATTTATATGATATTATAGATACTTATGATTATTTTATCCTTAAATAATATAATTAATAATAATAATTAAATTAAATATCTTTATGTTTTTAGATATATATGTAATTTTTATGAATTAAAAAACACTATTTTTTATTAAATAATCAGCCTCCTTTCATTTTAATTCAACGAAAATCATTAATATTAAATTATGAATAAATATTATAAAGTGATTTGTATACTTGATAAATTCTATTAGATATAATATACATAAAATTAAAAAGATGAAAAAACCCTGAAATGTTTTATACTTAATTCTATAATTAAATATGATTGAATTCTTCAGTTATATTTAAACAGATTAATTAATAAAAAAAGATTATATTGATTTTAGAAAGGTTAAAGGCTAGTTTTATTTAATTATTCTTTCTAGTAGTTTTTGTTTTAGGAATATATTAAAGGCTTTTTAAATGTTTATAGTAATTATAGTGATCTCTAGTTCTTACGTAAAGGTAGCTTTTATATTATAAATAAAATAGGCTATTAGGTTCATAATGATTCTTTTAAGGAAAGCTTGTTTATATTATAAATTAAGAATATTATTAATGCATATAATCTATATTAAATAATAAATCACGATTTTTTTCAGATCTTTTGAAATATAATTAATTATCAAAAGTAAACAGAAGCTTTATTCATTTGATTAATCTTAAATAATATAACTATTTCAATAACTTTTTAGATTTATAAAAAGAAGCTGAGTACTAAATATCGACTATAAAGCTTATAAATAAAGTGGTTTATTATTAACTAATAAATCTTAAATATTCGCATTATAATACAATCTATACTTAATAAGATACTAAAAAATTTAATGGTATTGTATTCAATTTTATCTATCGAAACAAATTAGAATTACTTCAGAATATTTAATTCATTTTAATTTTCAAGGAAATTATATTCAAGATTATTGAAAATATTAAAACAATTAAGAACCTTTTTTTATGAAACCTTCACTTTTTTTATAATATTCTTAATAAGGTTTTTATTAATATATAATAAAAATAATTTCAAATTGAATCCTAGTTTATACTAATTAATAACCTTATTAAACTCTTTATTATTTTTGATTTTATTTACAATATCTGTCAAAAATTATATTTCATTCATCAAATTACATTATAAAAAGTTCAAATTATTTAAAAAATATTCTTACCTATAATATTACATTTATAAAGATAATCCTAGTATATCTTCTTATATTCAAAGATTTATTATAATATTACTTTATTATTTCCTTTATTAGGCTTACTAATTATACAAATAATAGAATTTATTATTATAATAAAATTAACTATATACATTTCAATTACTATTTTATTCAAAAAAGAAAGAAAACTAAAAGGATAAACTATACTAATATATACTAAATCAAAAAGTTTATTCAACTCTGTTTTTAGGATTCTGAAATAGTATTATTTCAATAGAGTTACATTTTATCTATTAAGATAATAGAATAAAAAAAGATATAAATTTTATTACCTTATTATTGTTTGACTGATAATATAAATTAAATATAACGTTTTTACTTATATTGATTTAGAAAAGGTTCTTATTATAAATAGGATAATACTGTTATATACATAGGCTGGTGCCTTTATATATATATATTATAACCTAAGGGTAATCTAACTCTTTAGGATTCTCAAGGTTTTAGGGATTTATTAAAGGATAATAGTTATAGCTTAAATGATTTTATATTTGTATATCAATAATCATCCAGGGTTTTTAAATATAAATAATATTAATTTATTGGATATATGAGATTATAAGAATTATTATATATATAAAAGTACTTCTACTGATATTAATCTAATATATTTAAATATCATATCATTAGATTAGTCGGATATAGATTTTATTATAAAGCCTATAATATCATATTAATATTAACAGATTGTTTTTTCTAGAATTGAATACATTAAGTTTATTAAGACTATATATATAATAAGAAATATCCTTATTATTTCCTCTTTCTGATTTTAAATATAATCTAAAACTCCTTCCTTAAAAAAGAATAAATATTTAGATTAAAGCTATAAGAACTTATATTTAATTTCAGGTTAGGATTTAATCAATAATAAAAGGGAATTTAATTTGTTTTTATTAAATAATAACATTATTATATTTATATTTATCAAGGAGTGCTATAGCTATAGGAATATTCAATATTTTTGTTTTAGGGATTTCAAAATTTATATTAATTACTTTGTATTAAATCTCTTTTATCTTTTGAATAGTTTTAAGTTCGTTCTTAATGGGAAGTATTATAATATTACTTTTATATTAAGGAGCAATAAAGCATTTGTTGTAATTAATCTTAAATAATCTATAACAATTTGTATGTTTGAATAGTATTATTGTCACGCGTTCAATACATAGTTATATGGATGCCTAAGGCATCTACTCTCTATATAGTCGGAACCTCTCAACCTCCTTCTTCACTCTTTATAGAATATTATACATCTTACCTAGTACCTATCTCTTACACCGTGATAGTGTATTCTATCTGAGACTGTTCCCGAACTACTAATAGATCTACAGCCGATCGTGGTGAATGGATTGTTAATATCCGAACAATATACAGTATATTTCGAGAGTAATATTGTATAGTATAATAGGATGATATAAAGAAGAAAGTCATATTCGATCAATCTATATGCGGGTTATAGCATTAAAGTCACAACAAACCAAAGATAACTAATATATTAGGAGATAATTTGGTAACAAAAAATAATTACGTTTTATAATATAATCTTATAGCTATATTTATAATTTTACCATTGATTAAACAAAATTCTTTTTAATAGAGTAGAATTTGAATATATATCTTATAATTAATAACAAAAGATTAATCTATAAATACTTTTCTGAAGTACCTGCTATTAATCAGATTAGTTACATTAAAAAAAGATTTATATACTAGAAATATAGTAATTTTAATAAATAGAAATTTACTATCTATAATATTAAGCTATAAAGACTTTTTATTAACAACAACTTATCTTATTCATTCAATATCCCTTAATAATCTCCATAAGCAATTCAATATAGAGATGAAGCTTTTCTTGTATAATCATTGATTAGAAATATTGATATATTATAAAATGAAATATCAAATATACTTTCTAAAAGTATTAAAAATTTAATTTTAATGAATTTCTAAAATATATTTAATTATTATTTAAAATAGAATATAATATAAGTATTATTGTTATTACTATAATTACTTTAAAAATTATATTTCTGGAAATTATTTCAATTATATGATCCATCTTAATATTAATCAGAGTATTAATTATCTTGATTAGCGGGAATACCTTGATATAATCTATAGCTACCAAGACCTCCTTGGGGACCTGTGAATCTTGGGCCTTTTTTAACTGTTTATTATATATTCATTTATTTCTTAATATTACAATCCTATTTTAAGTGATTAGATTTCTTATAATAATGGTAGAGACCAAATTGATATTCTTTTTTTTGTTATTAATCTCATATTCTGAAAGCATTAAGGTTTATAAAATTAGATAATATTGATATAATAAATAATATATTAATTGGAAGATATATAATATTATATAAAGCTTAAGTTTATTTTTGATTTTAAAAAATATTCATTCTTTTATAAATTCCAATTCTAAACTTCAAACTTCTATTTCTAATTATTAATATTAATAAAAAAATAAGGATTAAAATCTTATATAAATAATTATCAAAGGTTATAGAAAACTTTTGTTTTTATTATTACAATAATTTTATATGGTTATTTGTAATATACTATACCAAAATGTTTTAATTGAATATAAAAAGTTGAAAAAGACATCTTGTCTATCATTTTAAGTTTATTAAATTGAATTGAGGCTTTATATATTATATCAACTGAAATATAAAGCCCATCAAGCTTACTAAGAAAGGAATTGTTAATAATATAAATCGAGATTTTATTAATAATATTATTTATATTAATTAATCTTTTTTAATATATACAGCCATTAATAAAAAAGATTAAATATAAAAGCTTCTTTCTATCTATATCAAAAACAATTGAATCAATTATTTAGCAGATTTGTAAGCTTTACTTTCAGGCAGTATATTCCTTTTATTGAAATATCAATCCTATCTTCTCCCTTCAAAGGAGTTCAGAATTCTTTAAAGTTTATTATTGGTCAGCCCCACCCTAAGCAGAAGCGCCTGATGAGTTTTATACAATTTGAGATTACAATAATTAAATCAATTAAAATTAATTATTTAATTAATTATTTATAATAGTCTTAAGAAAACACTCTATAATTGAATCTTATTTAAATGTTTATTAAATAATAAAAAGTAAATTGAATATACAATTAATAATATTACATAAATAATTAAGGTAATCCTACTGATTTTATGTTAATGTTAATAAAGGAAGGGGGCTGTGAAGTCCATATATTGGTGTGGAGCCTAGCAAACCTTGCCCACCGGATATGACTATAGCATAGAAACGGGAGTTTTTCAAGGGCAATAAGACAACAGACAGAATAAAAAGGATTCTATTATAACTACAAGCTCTCACTAGATAAGTAGTTATAATATATAAAGAAAATATAAATCAAGATTGTATTGACTTATCATACTATTGTATAGGCTAGAAGGTATTTGTAAATACTAAAAATATGAAAACCTTTCAAAAAGCAAAGAAATTGAATAATCAGTAAATAGAGTCGTATAAAATTATAAAAGTTTATTTTCATTCCTATCTTATTTAATTACTAAATAAAATTTGAATATTTCCTATTTTTTATTATTCATTATTTACTTTTATAATCAATAGAATATATTTTCTAATGTAAATTTAATTAATAAATCAGAATGAATTATTATTAAAGATAGGATTCTCAAAAGAAAAAATGATAAAAATGAGTTAATACAGAAATAAATCTTTAAAGGAGTTATAGATAATCATAATGAAGATGGTCATTATTATCTAATTAAATAAAAGCATTATACTCTTACTTAACAATTAGCAACAAACTTTGAAAAAAACAAAAAACTATTAGTGAAGTATTATTACAAATATCCTGAAAAGCCTAGCTCATTAAGATGGATATTGAATGATCCTAAAGCTAAAGCAATCTTATTACCTATATTAAAACGTTTAGAGAAAATATAAGGAGCTTGAAGATCAACTCACAAAAGAAAAGTCAGATCAATTTAAAGTATCTAAACTATTAATTCAATAAATTCAATCATTCATTTAATTTATATATAATGATAAACTATACAATGAATTTAGCTTACTTAGGACAAATAAGCCCTTAAGGGGGGGTACTGTTACAGGTTCAATATATAGTTATATGGATGTCTAAAATATCCACCCTTTATATAGTCGGAACCTCTCTACTTCCTTTTTCATTCTTTGTAGAATATTATACATCTTACCTAGTACCTATCTCTTGTATCGTGATAGTTATATAATTAGTATATATTAATTCCTTATATATATCTATTTAATAATTATAATAAATATAAAGAAGGAGTTAATTATACTTAAAAGGAGAGTAATATTTTTAATAATCTGAATAATATCAGATTATAACATACTTCTTTTGTATAAATCAAAAAGAATCATTAATATTAAAAAGAATAAAGGAACAAATTATTTCATTAAATAAAATAATTTAGATAATTTTATTATTAAGCTTACTAATTCTATGATTAAATGATTTAATAATGACTAAACACTTTTTGATTTATATAAAGACTTTACTAAGAATGAAAGTCTTATTTATTATGATTACTCTTTTATTCAAATTTATAAAGGAAATAGGGACTTTCATAATTATATAATTATACTAGATTTTGAAAATGATCAGGGATATAATCTCTAATATTTATAAAACTTTTTATTAATTATACTTGTTATAAAGTAGATTATGAATATTATTATTTATAAAAGTATTAATCTAGTTTATAACTATAGATAAGATCATTAGGATATTAATTAAAAAGAGATTTTTAATGATTTTCATAAGTTATTCTTGAAAAGTAAAGATAAAGAATTAATAAAATAAAATAGAGATTTTACATTTAGTCAGTAGTTTATAATTTCAATATTGAATATAATTTAAAATAAAACTTCTTTTTTATATAAAAACATAAAAGGTTTTCTTAAATTTTATATTTCTAAACCTAAAGAATATATTATTTTTAATACTGTTTGTACTATTAGACTTAATTGTTTTTTTAAAGGTCTTAGAATTAATAATAAATATAATATAAATAAAGAATCAAGTTTAAGTCGAGTACTTGTTACAACGGATTAGTAACAGGCTGTAGAATCACTGACTTATAGGCTATAATGGTGTTATAGGCCTCAGTAATTGAGCTGTAGTATACCGAGGGACACTAGGCACTCAAGGAAAGCCTCAGGTATGTATATAATATTAGTTATAGAATACCCTAGAAATCTAGAACATAATTCTCAGGACAATAGATCCTAGGAAAGATAGAATATAGTAAACAAAAAGGCTTCATTAGGATTAATAATGTCCCAAGGAATTAACTTCAGAATAAAAGAATAAGCTAGGATATTAAGAGTTACAGAATTAATATCCTGTAATAAACAGCTTAGGAACAATAATGTTCCAGGAGTGATTGACTATCTTAACTATTTAAATAAAATGAAGATCTATATAAAGGAATAGGTTTCATTATAATATAAAGCTTCATACTTAAGAACAATTATTAGTTTTATTACTATAGTTACAAGAATTATAACCAATTATAACCTTATTGAATTCCTACTTGAAGTTTAATCTAAACCACCTCAAGAGATCTCTAGACATTTCCACGTGATTTTAGAGGCAGCTCCCGTAATAGTACTCTACTTTCGGGCCACCCCCCTTTTGGGCCACTTCTTACACTAAAAATGAAATTTTCAACTTTCTTATTTATGAATAGAATTCATTGAAAATTCATATATATATCATTTAGATCATTTTTAGTTTACCTTGAAAATTTCATATTTTTAGGAATTTCTGTATCGAGATCTAGAGCTTTAGAATATCGATTTTTAAATTTATATGAGAATCACATACAAATTTGAAACTTTTATAAAACTATTAAAAATAAACTATAAAATTTTATTATAAATTTATAATATATTTATTTTGAAGGATTCAGAAAAAAAAGAAAATTTCCTATAAATATATATTTAAAAGAATACCATCAAAATTGCAGGGATTATTTATACAACTTTAAACTCACTATATACTACATCTTTATATCTATTATTTTTTAACTTTTTTGTTATCTCTATGTAGATTTAAGTTCAAAACTGTCAAAAAGATGTATAGTTTTCTGTTAATAAATGTTATTAAAATGTTATTAAAGATTTTATAAAAGTTTTAAATTTATATGTAATTCTCATATAAATTAGAAATTCGATATTTTAAAGCTTTAGATCTCAATACAGAAGATTCTTAAAAAATTAAAAAATTTAGATCATGTTCAAAATGACTTAAATTATATATATACAAAACTTTACTGAATTAGATTTGATATTGATAGAGATCTTAATAGGCCAAAAAAGCAATTTTTAGTATAAAAGGGTGGCCCAAAACAGGGGTAGCCCGAAAGTAGGGTGGTCGACTTAAGTATTAAGAAATATAAAGAAAACTATAGTATTTATAAAAACAATAATAATTACAAAGTTAATTATTAAGTCTATAAGTTCCTTTCTAAAGATCATATTAAATATGTTTATATAGAATATTATAAAAGGCTTAAATAGAATTGTAAGGTTTATAATAATTATATATTTGTTTCTAATATTATATTCAAAAGTATTAAACTGCTTTTGAATAATATCTAATATATTCGAAATAGTATTTTATTTACAACAATTGATTTTAAAAGGAAATATGTAAATATCCATTCTGCTTTTCTATTTCTTAATTGTAAATAGTTTGTTAAAATTGATTAAGAATTATAGGTCTAATGAATATATAAATCTAAAGTTTAATAATCCAAAGAAATAATTCGATATTATAAATTCATTATTTAATATCATTATTATAAAAATGTTTATTATATCAAATAAAAGGCTTTATAGAAAATATAAAAAGTTAATTTTATATAACAAAGTCGAAAATATAAAGATATCTCGATTTCCAGATGTTATGTCGATCTATAGTAATTACTACAGTCCCTTTAAGGGTGCGTTCGGATCACTTTTTTGAAATTATTAGAGCTCAATTATTAATCAGATTTATTCATCAAATAATCTAAATAATTCCAAATATTTTATTAGAATATATATACTATTCGAATTAGAAGAAATTATATAAAATATTATCTCAGTATTTGAAACTTAATAAGTCATTAGAAATCCTAATAAATTTCAATTCCTAATATATTTGATTTAATATATTATTTAATGAACATTAATATATTTAAATAATATCTAGATTATATGTTATGTATTTGTAATTATATATAATATATTTTATATAATAAAAATAAATAAGCAATACTACTAAAAATTTATCAATTTCTTAATATTTTATATTTACTTTGATTTATTTTAATCTCCAATCCTTAACCTTTATCTTTGTTATTGTTATAAATAATCCTTGAAATATATTAATATTATTAATAACTTTATTAATTATATTTACTATATTTATTATATCTGTTATATTTATTATACTTGTTATATTTATTAAAGATCTGATTATTCTTATAGAAATAATTTTTCGATGATCAATAATATAATTATCATAATTATAATCAACTACATTATTCTTATTAATTTAACAAATTATTACAATCGAATCTTAATTTAATTAATACAAATAAGTCGAAAGCCCTTTTCTTAATATCAATTTCGAATTTTTGAAAGAATTAATTGATTCTAATCTTAATAATACCTAATCCTTTTGAATACTTGTTGTTGATTTATAATCTATTTCTTAATTAATATAGTTTCTTATTTTATTTATTTTATTAATATTTCTTTGATCTAATTATAATATTCTTATTTTTATACATTATTTTGATAATATTGTATTTTCTTGATTTAGTAAATTGTATCTTAATAATTTATTAATTGTATTTTCAGATTTAAAATAATAAAATACTATTGAACTTTTTATTGTTAAAGATAGAACTGTTAGATTTATATAAAATGATATTCTATTTATAGTTTATTTATGAACTTATGAATAACAAATTCGAGAAGGAAAGTATATTAAAATGTAATTGAAAAAGAAAGTCTAATCCTCGATTATCTTAATTATTCAATTTTATTATTCTTAAAATTATAAGATTATAATCATCAATTGTAAAGTCAAATAAATAAATTGAAAACAAATATATTAAATATATATTAAAATCCATAATATATTTAAAATAGGTTGATGAAAAAATATATAATGATTTTAAAAATTCGAATAAATTTGAAATGATATTATTATCAAATTTAAATCTTGAATTTCATAAAAGAATAAATAAATTAAATGTATTAAAAAGATATATTTTATATTTTAAAAAAAATGTATAATAGAAAAAAAAGTAAATGGTATTATAGTTGTTATTAAATCTATGGTAATAACCTTATATAGTATTAATCTATATATTCATATCTTAAATATTAGGAATATAATCAAAATAATCTTAATTAGTATTTTTGATATTTTAGTTTCAACTTTTTTTAGTAATGTTGTTATTTTGGTTTCGATTTGATTTGAATAAAAAGTTAATATTCTGGTCTTAAAAATATATAATATTCTAGTTTCAAATTGATTTTATATTCTGGTTTCAAATTGATTTGATGTTCTGATCTCAAATTAATTTGATATTTTAATTTCAAATTGATTTAATATTTTAATCTTAAAAATCATATATTATTTTGATCTCAAAAACTATATATTATTCTGATTCTAAAAGTTGTATTCTAATTATAATATAATATAAAATATATTATATAATTATAAACTATAAATTTATAGATTTAAAATCTCTCTTTTAATCTTTTAAATCTATAAATATCTTCTTTTCCTTTTTTCTCTTTATATTTTCCTTCTTTATCTTTCTTACTTTTCTTAATCTTCTTTTTCTTCTTTTTCTTTTTCTTATTCTTATTTATACTTTTAATCAAAATTAATATTATTTATTACAAAACAATTATAATAGTTTTACTAATCTTCTTTAAGCTCAAATTACTTTCAGAACTTTTATTATTAAAACTAAAGTTTTTATTGGAATTATTTATATTACTAATTTCGTCCTTTCAAATATGTTTTTGAAGAGATTTTTTAATTTTTTTTTTTATAACAAGTAAAATTATTTACTCTATTATTTCCTATAAACATTTAATTATAATCTCTTTATTTAAAAGTATTAATTATCTTTAAAATTATATTGTAATTCTTTATAATTAATCAAATAATTAATATATACATTTTTATTATAATCTAATATTATAATATACTTAGTTCAAAATTCTTTTAGTTTACTAGTAAATAAACAAATATTATATAATACAAATACAAAAATACTATACTTTTATATAAAAGTAGTATTTATATTAATATTCAATTACTTTCTATTTTTATTAAATCATTCAATTTTCTAAATAAAATTTCAATATTTCAAGTTATATATTAAAGGGAATTTATATATTACTACTATTATTAACAAAAGATTAACTAGAAATTAAATTAGGAATATCATTTATTAATAAAAACTTAATGAATAATTACAATCTAAATTGAAATTAAATTAAGTAAGATTAATATTTTTAAGATTAAATTCTAATTTCGAATTATTAAAATCATACATTTCCGACTTTTTCTCTTAATAAATAATATTGATTAATGTTTTAGAAACCTTAAATAAAATATAATTATTATTAAAACTAAAGTTAAAATTATTATTATTATTGTTAAATATAATTTGTATATTATTGGAATTATATAACAAAGTTTAATCTAAATTTGAGGATATTTAATAATCTTATAAAGCTAATGGGATTATTTTGAATATAGATTGATTATTTTCTATTATTATTAGTAAATCCATATTTAATAAATATAATCTAATACTCTATATATTAATAACTAAAGCTACTCTTTTATTTTCTTATTCTTTATAAAAATATCTTCAAACTTTTTATATTAATTATTTAGATCTTTATATTTTAATATTTATAATTAAGAAGATAAATAGAGTTAATATAATAAAGTTATTATATAAAGGATTAAAGGTTTATTAAGCTTGGAAAATATATAATATAAAAGATTCGCTATTATATCAAACTATATAATGAAAAGGGTAATCATTCTAAATATTAATTTAAATTAATATATAATTTCTAATTTGAAAATAAACTATACAAATTATATCAAATACTTTTTTTATAATAATTTATTATTCTTATTATACTATTTGTTATAATTAATCTAATATTATAATGAAGATAGTTGCTTTTACAAATTTATCAATAATATTATATAACAGCCTTTTATTAGCTATCTTATTGAATTTGAACTTATTATTTTTTAAAGTAAAAGCTATTTTTAATATATTATTAATAATTTCGTAATTTGAATTCAATAAAATTGAAGATTGTATGATATATTTAAGAAAGGGATTAAATATAGAACTGAAATTTATTTCGTTCAATTTATATTAGAAAAAAGTAATATTATTAATAAGTATAAATAATATTTCCAAATCTTAGGTAGTAAATTATAATTAATTAAAGTGAATATAGAATTTTTATTTGAAAAATAGTGAATATAATTTTATTATAATATTAACTATTATATATTGTTTAATTGAAATTTTTTCGAAATTAATTTGAAAATTTTTATATAATAAATTCATATTAGAATCTAATCTGAATTCCCATTTCCAATCTAGATTTTATTATAATTATAATTATAATAATAATAAACAATACAATTTCGTAGGATAAATTGATAAGCAAAATATAAGCAGATAAGGATATTATATATATAAAGATTAAGTTTTAATATATAAATTAAGAATTATCTTTTTATATTGAATAAAATTTAAATGAATATTATATTCTAATATATTATTCAATAAAGTAATATAAATATGAATTTTATTATTATATATTAAAGAACAATAAGGAAGATATATATATTATTAATAAAGTTCTTATAAAATCTTATATTTGTTTATTAATAATTTATTAATAATAAAAATAATGATAAAGCTTCAAATAAATTCAATATTAGTATAATCTTTTAATCCTTTCTAATTTATTAATCTTTAATAAATAATTACAGAACAATATACTAGTTTTTTCTGATTAAAAGATTAGTATTTGTTAAGCAAATCAAGCTAAAAAGTATATATAATTGCAATAATATAATAACAAAGAGGCTGGTTTTTGAAAGCTATTAGTACATATATAAGCAATTCGAGATATTAATTCTAAGAATTATTATAATATTAAAATGAATGAATATAATTGATTTTAAGTAATATTTATAGTATTTATATCTTTTCATAAAATTTTCAAATATTTTCAAAAGTTCTTTATTATTAATGATATATATACTCAAGCAATTTATAAATCAATATTAACTATTATAACTTGTATCAATACTAACAAGTATATTCTTCTTATTTATTAAACTATTATTCTAAAAGAAAATAAGTTTTAATGAAAATAGTATTATTTTCAAATGAGAAAGGTCTTTTCAATATTTAATTGATTAGATTAAGAGAATAAGTATATATATATTTCTAATAAACAAAAGGGTTTAATTAATAATTTGATTCAGCTTTTATAAATTATATATTTATATTATACTTAGTATATTACTAATAATATTTATATTTGAGCTAAAATTGAAGATAAGGAATATAAATGTATTTAATAAATTATTACTATAATAAATATTAAAAAAAGATTCAATATTGTTATACTTATTATAAAAGAATATTATCTTTCAATATGAAAATATATTAAAGAGATTTCTTCTATTATTTATCAATATTTCTTTTATATAGATATTAATATCATTTGTTATGAATATTATACTATGAATATTATACTTTTAATATTAATAAATCTATTAATAATAAATAAACTTTATTTCAAAACCTTTTGATCTTATCAATATTGAATAATATCCAGGATTATTTTATATAAGAATTCGAAAAATGTTGAAATTTTAAAATACTTAATTCAGAATTTATTAATATATTCTAAAAGAAATATAAGAAAATGAAACATTAAACTATAGAAATAAAAGTTATTTCAATTAAAGGAAATAATTATTAGATTAAATATATATTAAATGGAAAACAATCTTTAATTAATCTTAAAAGTATTATTTATATATATTTGAAGTTTTAGAATACTAAAGTACCCTATATACATATATATATTATACTTTATTACATATAAGAAAAATCAATATTATAATATTATAATATATTTACCATAAGAATATAATATTATACTTATTTATAAGTATTCGATTCAATTTTATAATATAATAAATTAGTTGAAGATCCTATAGTTCTTTTTTCTTTACAATTTTATATAGTAGATTGTTCAAAGAAAAAGTAAATTTGAAGAAACAAAAAAAAAAGATTCTGTTTGTATAAATAATATATATAGTTTTTATGGTATTAAGTCAGATTATAATAATTAAACTTATCCTTTTGAATCTATTATTAATAATAAAGCTTAATATATCAAAGATTATTAAATTCAAAACCATTAAAATAAAGATAATACTTTATTAAATCCTTAATCAAATTCTGAATTAGATTTTCAATTAGATTCTTAATCAAATTCAATCAATTCTCAATCAGATTCAATTGATTTTCAATTAGATCTAAATAATATTAATAATAATAAAATTGAATTTAATTTTAACTATAATTCTAATAAAGAATTGAATAATAATAGTAATAACAATTGAATCCTATTTAATTAGATTAAAGATCTTAATAAACCAATTTTTACTAATTTAAATACTTATAATTAATATACTATTATTTATAAGCGATATTAACAAATATAAAGAGAATTAAATAACTTTTTTTA
Source organism: Botrytis porri (assembly GCF_014898465.1). Taxonomy (NCBI): domain Eukaryota; kingdom Fungi; phylum Ascomycota; class Leotiomycetes; order Helotiales; family Sclerotiniaceae; genus Botrytis; species Botrytis porri. The sequence goes on along the minus strand of NW_024066081.1, from coordinate 567,017 downwards.
AAGTTAATAAAAAAAGAAGAATTGAAAATGTATTATAAATAAATAATAAATAGAATTGATAATAAGAATAATAGATATATTAGAATTATTTAAAATAATAATTATAAAAACAAAGGAGATATAAATATAGATAGTATAAATATAAATAATATAGATATAAATATTATAGATATAGATGTTATAGATATAGATATTATAAAGGGAGAATATATAGATGTAGATATAAGAGTGATAGAGAATGAAATCAATGATAAAGTAGAGCTAATTTAAATAGCTTTAGAAAAGAAATAATAAATAAAAGAGGAAAGATTATTAAAAGAATAAAAGCTTAAGAAAACAATTAAAGAAATTGTAAAAGAAAAAATGGAATAAGTTTTAAATGATATATTTAATAAACAAAAAGAGTAATATTAAAAGGTAACTTTATAATAATTAATATTATCTGTCTGGTTTTTATATAATAAAGAAAACAATATTATTCAATTAGAAAAGCTTTTATTCTTAAGCTAAATTAATATTAAATAATAAAAGCTTAGACTCGGAATAATTAATAAGACTCTTTATAATATAAATATTAAAGTAATCTTATTTAGATTATTTTAACTTATATTAGATTATATTATAAAAGAAGATACACTTAAATCTGATTATAAAATTGACGAAACATGAATAATAACTATTATTTTGGAATTAGATTTAAATAAATAATATTATTTAATCTTTAAAAAGAAAATCTAGAATATTATAAAAAAGATTGTAAAACTTAGAAGAAAAAGTAAAATCAAAATAATAAAGCTTGAAGTCTTATAATTTGTTTTATTAATATTTATAAAAGATTTAAGATCAGTTTAAGATATTTCTCTTTCATTTATTTAAAAATTAGATATTAACTATTATTAATAATAAAATCTTTAATGTTTTCTATATTTTTTAAACTTTTTAATTAATTTATTTATCTCTTAAATCCTTTAAGCTTTTCATCTTAAAGCCTTATATCTCGAAAGTCTTTAAATACTTATATATTAAATCCTACAAATACTTATCTTTCTTAAAGCTTTTTAATTGATTCTTTTTTCTTTTTTTAAAATAAATCTTTATTGAAATCAGATATTTTATTAAGGATATTAACTATATATCAAAGTTAAAGAAAAAAAGAATATTTAAGAAATATATTAATAAAAATAAAGAATATAAAACAAAGCAAAGTTTGTTTAAGAAATAAAAGCTTAAAGATTCAATTTGAGATTAGAATTTAATTTTCTAATCTAATTGATTATAATTTAAATAAAAAATCTAAATTTTATATTATATTTAAATTAATATTACTTTTGAATTTAAAACCAAAATACTAATATCTTTATAAATTTAAATTAAACTAACATTTTTTATATTAAAATCAGAATATTAATATTCCTATAAACTTAAATTAGACTAATATTTCTGATTAAAATTAAAATTAAAATTAAAATATCCTTATAAATTTGAATTAAATTAATACTTTTCAAATTAAAACTAAAATAATAAGATTTTGAAAATCAAAACAATCTAAAATAGTATATATTAAACCCTAACTAGTACTTTTAATATTTGAGATATTAATATATAGAATAATATTACATAGGGTTATTACCATTAAATCTATAAATAAAAATATTATTAATAAGTTTTTTAATAGTAAATTTTTTAATAGTAAATTTTTTAAGAATGTAATGAATATATAAAGAACTCTAATGAATATCAATAATTCCTTTCTATTTAATAATAATAAAAATATTATTTTTGAATGTAAAGCTTAATTGAACAAAATCTTATAAAAAAAGTAGTTTCTAAGAAATCTATTAAATCAAACCTTCAATTATTAATCATTTCCTCTATATCATTTATTTCAAACTTTATATTATTAACTCTTTCTAAAACTTTTTTTTTTAGAAAATATATTATAATTAAATTTAATTAAGCTAAATTATTTGCTAATTGTTTTTAAAATATATATCAATAATAAGGAAAGACTAATATTATTTTGAATTAATTTATATAAATAATTACTTAAGGCAATAGGGAGATTTATGCCTTTTATATTATTTAAGTCAAATAATTCGAATAAGGATATAATTATATTCAATCTACATCGATAAAAATTATCAAATAGATATTTAAAAACTTTTCTGATTTCAAGGATATTTTGAATCAAACTTAATATAAAGTATTATTGAAGGTATTAGATTAAGTAAATAAGGATCTTGGAGATTTAGGATTTATATAAGCTTATTTTTATATAAGTGTAAGTAAAAGGATCAAGGTTGAAATGATAATAGGATTGATTATAGTTTTACAATGTGACTTGATTATTTATCAAGATAAGGATTCTGATAAATAATCTTTTATTTATAAATTAAAGAAATATAATTCTATTATAAAAGGATTTTATATTTAAAAAAAGTTTTCATATTTTTAATGATATTATAGCTTTTTGATTTGAAATAATACCTAAAGTTTAAAAAGATGTTTAAACATTTTTGATATTTATATTTTATAAATATATAATCTTTTCTTTTATATATATATGATATAATTATTATAAAATCAATATAATATATATAGAAATCTAAATATAAATAGAATAATTATAAATATTCATTTTAAAAGTCTTTTCATTATTATTATTATATGTTTTACTTATTATATTAATATTCTTTATATTAATTCTTTAATATATTGCATCTATATTATTTCAGTCATTTTGTTTTTAAACTCTTATATTATTATTCCCTTCAAAAATCTATCAATTAAAGATAAATCCAAAGTTCCTTTGTTATTGTTAATCTTATTAAAATATTTTTCTAGTTTCATTTCATTTTCAAATAAATCCTTTACCTTATATTGTTAAATAAAACTGTATAATTCTATATATATAAAGACAATCTGTTTTTGTATTTAGAATTTATATAGAAATTCTTTATCAAAGATTTTAAATTGCTTTTTAAGAATACCAAAAATATATTCAATCACATTACAAGTATTAGAATATTATAAATTAAATAATTCCTTTTTATTTTTTAAAACTAATATAGAAATAGCTTGCTTTTAAAAATGATATTATATTCCTTAATAAAGTATAAGGAATAATCAATAACTTATATAGCTTGTATTTATAAAATAGAAATAATTTAATAATACTAAAAAAACACCTTTATTTATTACATTTCTCAAGATTTATATATTATAAATATTCCTTTTTTAATCTGGAAATATATATGAAAATTGAAGATTAAAAATACAAATATCAAGTACATTCTGAATAAAAGTTCCCTTTCGATTTCGAAATGATATAATATTAATAGTTTTTTGTTAGGAATAGATATATATATATTATTAAGAGTTTTAAAATATTTAATAAAAAATAGAAAGTATTTCTTATTAGAAACAATTTTGAAATGTCCAAAAGAATTGATAGGATTTGAAAGTTTTACTTTTTTCAATATGTAATATCAATATAGCTTAAAGAACTTAATAAAAACAAGAATGTATAATAGATTTCAAATAATTAAAGAACTCTTGAATATTAATTATACTAATTCTTTTATTTAAGATAAAGAATGTAATTATAAGTTTCTCTGTGATAATAACATCTTTAAAACTTTTTAATTTTGTCTTTTGAAAAGAAAAATCACACAATTTTAAAAAGATAGGTTTTAATATTCGAAAATCATTATTAATATATATATTATGTTTTTGATTTAGTATGTTTTTGAAACAATTATTATTATAGATTTTGCTTCCCTTTTTTTTTATGGAACTATATATCGATTTTTTGAAACAATATTTAAATATATAATTTTCCTATATATAATATAATATTATTTTCAATCTCAATTAATAAATAGATTATAAATATAGATAATATTCATACTAAATATATTTGTTCTGTTTTTTGAAAGATATTCGAATAATAGAAATTGAAGATAATATAATTCGATAATAATAATAATAAGGTGTAGTAGTGATAATAAGATGTAATATTAGAAAAAGAATATGATAATATTAAAGAGATAAAAAGAGGAATTAAATAGTAGGATTTCTATAAAAGTAATATAGATGGAAATAATTGGGAATACTAAAAAAGTTTAAAGATATTACTTTTTTTTCAAAGATTAGTTGTAAAGCTCGATTTTCGAGCTTTACAATTATTATATAGAAAAAGCTCAAAATATTTATAAAATAATTATTTAAATTCAAATAATTTCTAATAATCTATTTTATTATATATTGTATTTAATAAACACTATTGTTTGATAAATACATAATTTCAAATAATTTCAAATAATCTTTTAAATTCTTAAATTCGAAATAAATATTTTATTATATATTGTATTCGATAAACGTATTATTTTAAGTTATTTGTCAAATAAATGTTGCCTAATAATTGAAATAAAGTAATCCGAACGCACCCTAAAACTAATTATGATTATTATCTACTTGCTTTGAAATAACAAAACAGCGAATATACAAGATGTCTAATACAGAATCTAATCGAAATTTAAGAGATTAATTATAACTTTTACAAAGCTATTTATTTGATATTTGAAACGAATTTGAAGTCATTTTGATCTTTAATATTAATTCATTTGAATACAGAACCATCATTACAATATGAAAGAATACTAATTTAGTAACTATGAAGGTAAATATTGAAGCCACCAGCGGCTGTACAGACTCACGAGACACTTAAAAACAAAGCACAATTTCATATTAAAAAGAGCGATTTTAAGAATTCAACCAAGATTTAATTTATTATTTAAATTCTTTCGAAATTTGAATTTATAGTTTCTGAATATGAAAATCTTATATAATAAAAAAATTAAACTAAAAAAATAAAAGATAATATCTGAAGAATTAATTATATAGTTTCTGATTAAAAGTTTTAATGAAGAATTATACTATTGAATTTTCGAGCTCAAATTTGTGTTTTTTCTCATATTATCTGTTACAAATTATTTAATTTTCCTAGAAGAACAAAAATATATAAATTAGAATTACATTCGATCGAAATTGAAATTTCGATTGAATTTTAAAACTGATATATTTGAGAAAACTTATACACCCTTAACATTGAAGAGGATATATATATCTTTATAATAGATCTGGATTATTATCATATTTAGGTTATTTTTAACAATGTCTTTTCTTTCTTTTTTATCCTCTAAATCATATTAGATGAACAGATGTTTTGTGTTGAAAAAGTATATATAATCATTTTAATAAGATTATGATATTAATTTATTGTTACAACTTTGTAAAGCTTTTGATAAAGTTTGAAACTTAAAGAAAAAGATAATTAATAGAAAAATAATAATAATAAGAAATGACATATAAAAGTTGAAAAAAAAAATAGAAATTATTTTTCGAAAATAGTTTTTTAATTTTTTAATGTTTCGGTTAATAATAATATATATATGAACAAGGAGAGTAAGGTAGAGATCTTACGTAATTACTTCTTAATATTTTCTTTCGAAATAAATTTCCTCTATTTTTTATTTTTTTATTTAAACTTTATATAATATTCTTTTATAATAAATAGATTTTTAAGTATTGAAGCAATAGAATGAATAAATGTAATAATAAGATTGGATTTATATAAAGTTTTAGAATCTTTAAAAATATTCAGTTTCATTATCAAATCATTCCTCAGATTCTAGTTTCAAGATTTTAATTTTAATTTAATTGTTTAGTTTATATATAATTTAAAATTATTCTTCAAGGTTTTTTTTTAAAAAAAATAAATAGAGATTATTCTTTTTTTGAAATCAAAAAAGGATAAATAATGGGTCAAATTTTATTATTTAATAATCTTATCTAATAGGTTAGAAAAGCTTTTTAAAAAGGTCGTTTTACTTTGCTTATTAAATTTAGTAGAGAAAAACAATCTCTTTTTAATATTTCAAATAAAAATGAGATCTTATCATAATGTTATTATAATTTTTGAGCTTTTTATAGAATAAATATATGTAATGTAGGATTTTTATATAAAGAGAATAGTTATTATCTTTGATTTTGATATGTTAAATGTACTCGATGATATATTATGTTTTAGATTCACATATATTTTATAGAAGAAGCATCTTCTAATATAAACAATTTGATTTATAAATAGCTTTCTTTATAATAGAATAAATAATATTCAAATTTTACATTAATATACAACTGAAATTAAAAGAATATTTAAAATAAATTGAAAACAAATTTATAATTCAAATAATGATTTTATGATACATTGTTACTTTTATTTAAAACTTTGATTTTTAATTCTTAGAACAAATTTAGAAAGTTATGGTTTTACTAAAGAAAAACTATATTTCAATATAATATATTCCCTTGTTTTATAAACTTTTTATTAAAGTAATAATCTTAGATACTTAGAAAGAACAAAACATTTATCTTTATACAGTTATATAAATCTATAAAACTATTTTCTTTTTCATATTTTATGTTGAATTTCTAATGAACTTATGAAATCTGTATTCAAAAAAAGTTTAAATTTAATTTGAATTGAAAATAAAAGCGAAAAGTATTATATGATTTATTTGAGAGGAGTATAAAAAAGTAAGAAGGAGTTTTTGATATAGAGGTTGTTACAATTTTTTTCGAGATAAATGAAAATGAAAGGAATATTGAATAAGATATATTTTGATAAGGTAATAAATAATATCGATTTATATTATAAGATGGGAAATAATGATGAGATTGTATTGTATTAAATGAATATAGTATTATAATAACAGAAGTAAAATTATTTGGATTGAAAAGGAAGATGATAGATAGAATTCTGTAAATATTAAGGATTCAGAATACTAATCATATTTAATTTTAGGATTATTAGAACTCGATTTAAAATATATAATGAAATAAAAAAGAGGGTTAGTTTAATAATATTAGATATAAGAATTGAAATTCTTGATTTACGAGGGCTTTTGACAAGACAGAAAGTATTTAGATATAAGTTGGAATATTCTCTATATAATTAAAGGAATTAGATTATTAATCATAATATCTTTTATTAAAAAGATATGTTGGTTTGAGAAGGATATAAAAGACATAGTACTTATGGTATTTGTAAGTCCTAAATATTTATATTATATTCTATTTAAAAAGTTAGCTAAATACAGGAAGTTATAGGTTTTATATAAATGCCATAAGAAAAACTAATCTCTTCTATTTTTATTTAAGGCTATTATATTCTACATTCATTAAAGACTTCAATATAATAGCTAATAAATTAAAGCTATTTATTAGATTTTAATAATTAATATTCATATATTAAAAACTTTCTTTTATAATTTCAATTTAACGTGATTTATTATCGAGTGGACTATATCATTAAGTAAATCATTTTCATTTTAATAAACATAATCAATTTTAATATGCGATTTATTAATTATTTATTATATAATCTAATAATAAAAAAGTATACTTATTTTTAATTATTAAAACTATTGAAAACAATAAAAAATTAAGTTTCCGAAAAGCCTCTCAATTATATAATATCCCTTATATAATCCTTATCTATAAAATAAATAATTTAATTTTATATTTCGAAATTCAAATAAATTGATATAAATTTATAGAATTAAAAGAAAAGGTTATTATTCAATATATTTTTGATATAGATTCAAAAGGTTTTTTAATTAAATTTAAAGGAATAGAAAATATAATGAATTATATTCTTAAATTAAAGAGTATAAAGTATATTAGGAAATTTTAAATATATCAATTTATAAAATATTGAATCGAATTGAAAATATATTTTAGTTATGTTTATAACTTTTAAAAAGCTTTTTATAAAGATTCTAAGTTTATTAAAGATTGATTTCAATTGATTACAAATATATAAGCGAAATTTAATATTTTGAATAGTGATTTCTATAACTTTAATAAAACAGACTTTATAATAAATATAATATGTTCTGGAATAATTATAATTAATATTGAAAGATATAATAAAAATAAATCAATATAATTAGGTAATTAAGAATAGACTATAATAATAATATATGGAAATAGGAAGGATAAAATTATTCCTTTATTTTTAATAATTTAGAAATAGGTTTATCTTTTTAATTAATATATTGAAATTGATTTTCCTATAGAATAAATTATTAAATCTATATTTAATAAATGGATAAATAATGCAACTGGTTTAGAATAATTGAAATACTTTAATAAGTATATTAAGAATTAAAGAAAGAGCAAATATTGAATATTAATGCTAAATAAGTATAAAAGTTATAAATTAATAGCTTTTCAAGTATATTATAAAGAGAACAATATTATATATTTAAATTTATTATTATATTCAAATTATTTAACTGTCATGACGGGTAACATTGGATCATGTGATAAGTGTTATGTGATAGAACGTTGGAGTCTTTGAAGTTTAGGATTTAAGGAGCCAGGAGTTTTTAAAGCTTAGGATCCAAGGGATCCAAGTAGAACAGAACTATAGATTCTATAGAGCAAAAAGGTCTATATAAAGAGAACAGATTTCATTATAATATAAAGCTTTGTATTTAAAAATAATTATTAGTTTTATTATTATAATTATAAGAATTGTAATTAATTACAATCTTATTGAATTCCTATTTGAAGTTTAAATTAAACTATCTCGAAAGAACTTTAAACATTTCCACATGACCCTAGAGGCAGCTCCCGTAACATTAACTTAGCCATTTAATATGAACTGTTTTAATAATCTAAAATGTTCATATAATAATTAAATTAATGAATTTAATAAGGTATATATTAATTATATTTCGAAAATTAAATTCTTTATGACTTTTAAAACTATATATAAAGAATCAATTATTTTTCAAAATAAAAAATCAAGGTTTTGAAGAATAGATTCAATATCTTTTGATTTTAAAGCTATACTTTCGAAATTAAATATTTAAATTTGTATATCTATTCCTCCCTTTTTCAATTAAGATTTATAAATCTTTCAAATCTCTTATAATCCATCTAAAGCTCTTTTATAATCAATTTTAATAAAATCTTGAATAACTTGTTATTAATCAAGCTCTTTTATATTTATATTCGAAATTATATTAGTTTTAATTAAAAGTATAAAAAGATTAGTTTATAAAAATATATTTTTGAATATAAAGATTTATATACTTTAGATAATAAATAAGATATTAAGTAAACATTAACATATATAAAAAACTTAATTATATTAAAAAAAAATTTATTAAATAAAAAACTTTTAATATACTGTCTTAATAAAAGATTAATATTTAACTTTAATATAACAAGTATCAAAAAGAGAGGAACTTTAATAAAGAAGTATGTTCTAATTAATATTATAATAAGTATAAAAAGATTGAGTATAAGATAAGAACTTATTAAAATGATTTAATAAATTCTAGATTATTAAAATCTTTATAGTTTCAATTAATTGATTTAGTTATTATTGAATAATATGAGTTTGAAAGTGTGAATTGAGATGAAAATAATTCACTCAATGATATGGTCCACTCGATGATAAATCACGTTATAACTTTAATAAAATTTAATAAAATTACCTTTTTTATTGTTCTATTCTTTTTAATTTATTTCATTACTTTAATATCTATGAATCTTATTTGTATTAATAAGATTAATGAGTATTTAATATAGTTTTCTCTTTATTATATTAGCTAAATTAATTGATTCATTAACTTATAAAACTTTAATAATCTCTTTGTTAAAAAAAATTAATATAATATTATAATATCAATCATTAATCTCTTTTTATTAATTATATTTAATCTTATAAATAAATTATATAATGATTTTGAATTAGTATATGGAATTAATAGGATTTCTTTATTAAGAATAATATTAATTATTAAAGTAATTATTATATTAATGTCAAATCTCTAAATTAGTTTATATAATTTTAAAATCAGAATATTGTATGTAACTCTTTTATATTTAATGAATAAGTAATAAATAATATTAATATTATTATATTTATTCATTATAATAATAAAGTTTATTTGAGATAAATGATCCTTATTGTTAGTAAAAGAGGTATCAATGAAAATAATAATGTTGAATAAGTTTAGATTAAATAATATATAATTAAATTCTTTAATACAATTTTCTATTTATTACTTCATATATTTATTTAACATTATAAGGTTGTCTTTTCCAGATTGTATTGTTTATACTATTATTAACAAATCGAAAAATACTTTGAATTAATTTACAATTATAATATCTATACTATAAACTTATTATGTAATCTATTAATTATATATAGAAGTATATTTTCAAACCTCATTATATATATTATAACTTTTTATTAATCTTTTAAAAACATGCTACAGATTCTTCTATTACTTCTTTTGATTAAAATAAATATTATTACCTTTAAATATAATAATAATATTATTAAATTTAATAGATAATTGAAAGTAAGTTCTTTATAATCTTTAGCTATAAAATTGATTTGTTTAAATTATTCATTCTTAATTTAAATAAACTTATTATTTTCAATAATAAATATATCGTCTATTTAGGAACCTAAAATATTAAATATAATATTTTAATTATTAATATATAAAAAGTAAAAGTTATATATAGATTATTATATTCTGAGCTTCTTATAATAAGGAATATAATAAGTTTCAAATCAATATTTTTTTATTTTTAAAATATTATATAGTAGTTTATAATAAGTGAAATTATACTAATTAATAAATCCATTTCTTTTAGAATATATATATAGAAAAAATAGTATAGATTTAAAGTCAATTGAATATATATATCTATCTTATTTTCCTTTTGAATATTAATAATTAAAGAGATTAAAGTATATTAATATAATTATTAAATTATTAATGATTATATTAAAACGATAATTTTATTAATATCATTATATAATTGAACAATAAGCTATGATTTTTAAAAAAATTTATTCATTTTTATTTATTTATTATTATTAATGAAATGTGATTTAAAGATATATATATTAAAAAGAATATTTAATAATAATATAATCTTAAATATACTTTTAGCTATGAAATTATCAATTTTCTTTTTCCTAGATTTCTTATATATAATCGAATCTGAAAGGTTAATAATAAAACAATTAAAGTCTTATATATATATATAAGTTTAATATAATATTATTTAAAGAAAATATGTTAATGTAAACATTTGATTATTCTTAATCAAATCTAAAAGGGGGTTTTCAAGGCTCATAGCTTATATAACAGCTTTATGAAAAACAAATAATACAAATGATTTAAATTTACTAAATTATAATAAAGTTACATTATATCTATTAAATTGATTGAGAACATAATCGATATAATCATTAAGAATAATAAGATTAACAGAATTATAATCATAATTTTAATCTACTTTGATATAGTTATTCTTAGGATTTTTATAATATGGTTTTACTAATATAGATTGAAATCTTATAAATCTATAAAGTAGATTAAGTATATATATTTTCTTATTTATATTAAGGAATAAGATAGATTCTTTTTATTTATTAAATATGATATCATTATTCTTTTTTTATATTAAAATATTATTATTCGATAATAAATTATAACGTGTAATAATTGAAGAATCATTATATATATTCATTACTTTTTGTATTTTTATAGAATTATAAAATTTATGAATCTTTGTTATAGTTTTAGAGATTATAGTAATTTATTATTAAATAATAGAAGTTAAAAGATTGTTTTTGATTATATAAGAAAAAGTATTGGAAACAAATAAAGCAAAAACTAAACTATTTAGTTCAATAATATTATTAATAGTTTTTATAGCTATTTGTAATATAATAATCTTATTAATACTCAAATTACAAGTTTCATTTTCAATGATTTTATAAAATTTGTATAATAATATATGAAATCTCTTAATAATATTAATTAAATAATATGCTTCTACGAGAATTATCTTTATTTTAATAAATATAAATATAATATATTATTGAAATTTCTTTTCAATGAAATTAATATTTATATTATAAGTAACAGTAAAAACCCCGAATGTCGTTATTTCATGTATTGATATCTCAACTAGTATGTGATAGAACGAAATATTATCATTTCGTTATATTATTGTTAAATTTATAGGCTAACAAATTTCGAATTTAATATATAACCTTTTAGGAATTGATAAAATAAAAAGAAAAGATATGAAATTGTTAATTAGAATTCAAGAAATCTAATAAAATAAATTATCTTGAATTATTTTCAGAATTAAAATTAAAATTCAATTTAGTAGTATTTCAGTAATAGGGGGGTTAGTATTAAAGCTTGATTATTATAACAAAATCAATTGGAAAATTATTAAATTGAATTTTAATTTCAATTTTAGAAATATTCTAAAATAATTTATTTTATTAAATTTCTTGAATTCTAATTGATAATTTTATCACTTTTCTTTTTATTTTATTAATTTCTAAAAGGTTGTATATTAGATTAAAAGATTAATAAGTATTACAAAATGCTAATTGAGATTACTTTAGTTATAAATCTAACATTTGAGGTATCAATATATGGAATGATAATATTCGGGGTTTTTACCGTATAAGTAATATACTATAATGAATTAATGTATATATTAGTTTAACATTTATAAAGTTTATTTTATATATACTTTATGAATACATTACTTAATTATTTCATAATCTAAATGTATATAACTTTATTAATAATATATAGAATAGGATTATTATTAATATAAAAAACATTTACAAACATTATATCATTGAATTTATAATTCTTATTAAAAAAAGAAAACTTAAATCTATTAGGAGATTTATTATAAACTTAATAATAATAACAAAACTTAACAAATTGTTTATTTATCCTAAAATCTTTATATTATTCAGAATATTTAAATACTTTATAAAACTTATAAGTGAATAAATGATTGAATTATTAATATATTTATTATAGTTCGATTTTAATCAAATAGTATTCTTTATTATACATAAAATAATTAATTAATTCCTAAATATTAATGTTCTAGAGTAGAAATATATAATTAAATTGTTAATAAACAAGGTAAAAACTTTTAAGTATAATAATAATATTATTAAGATTATTATATTTGAATCTGAATTGATTTATGTTTATTGAAATAAAATAGAAATAATATATCTGTTTTCATTATATTCTATTCTATAATATTAAAAGAAAATTTTATTTAAGAGGAATTAATAGAAATAATTACTTTAATATTATATTAAACTATTACCTGATTAATAATAATTTACTTATACTCAATATTCTTAATCTTTTATTATATCGAATATTGATTATATTTAATAATAAATCTTCAAACTATATTAATATTAATTATAATTCTAAAGAATTTATTTATATGATATCTTTCATTATTTATATATATTTCAATTATTAATATATAAATACTTATTATAATATTAAAAATAATAATTATCAAAAGATTATTATAAACTTCTATCAATATAAAGAATATCCTAAAAACTTTTTCAATATTATTATTATTAATAAAATATTAATTAATAAGATAATCCTTATTATTATTATTATCTTTTTTAAAAAAAAAATTCATATTCATAATGAACTGATTATATTGTTTCGTAAAGTTTTTATTATCAAAATTATTATATTCAATATAATAATTTAATTTGAAGTAATCTTTCTTTTTTTAATTATATTTATAATATTAGTAATCTTTCTTTTCATAATTAGGAAAGTTGTATTTATTTTTATTTGATGATAGAATTAAAAGTTGTTTTCTATTATATTTGTTATAAGGTTCTCGGAAAGAAGAATGAGAAGAGTTATTATTATAAAAATATTGATTTGTAAGAAAAGTTTCAATAATTAATATTTATCATTTTAAAAACATTTCTTAATAAAAATTGATAATTTACTTAAATTGATTTATAAAATTAATAATATCAATAATATTAAGACGAAGATTATAAATAATATTATAATATTTCAGGATGCTACTATATATAGATAAAATCTTAATATGATATAATTAAAAATTGTATAGTATTGTAAAAATGATATATTAAAGAAAACAAAGGTTTGTGATTATAATAATCAACTATGTTTTCGTTATAATTAAAATAAGGATTATAATCCCTATTATCTTTATTATTGTAATTACCTTTATTACTTCCTTAATCATTTTTATAATTATTATCAAAATTATTAGAATTGTTTTCATTAAGTAGATTATTTGAATTATATAATATAATTGTATTAAACTTCAACAAAGTTACACTATATTTTCTTATTGATTTAGATCTTTATGGATTTTTAAATAATAGATTTTCTTTCAAAACAATAAAATATACATTCTTAGAATTATATTTAAAATGTTTATCAAGAAGATTTATAATATCCTTATAATTCTAGGAGTTATTAGCTTATAGTATTGAATTAAATCTAACAAGGAAAGTAATTTATTTTATAAATACAAAAGGTTGTATTTTATTAATTTGATATTCAAACAGTTGATCTCTAATTTATTTATGATATCTAAAGTAAGAAAAGTCTTTATCAATATATTCTTAATTTTAATCTTGATATTATTATATTTATTATATTAATAAAGTAATTTATAAAAACAAAGTAATATTCTTTTTTGTATATTATTGAAATTTATGAAATTCTTATAAATAAGTCTTTATAAACTAGTATTTATAAGTTTAATATCTTTATATTTAGTAGTTTTATATTGAATAAAAGACTTAATATATTTCTAATAATTATTATAAGGCTTCAATCTTTTATATATATTTTTAGTCTGAAATAAATCTGCTGGAAATATAAATATTAAGAATTCAAAAGGTTTAATTAAAATTGAAGTCCTTTTTTCAAGTTCATTTTATAAATTATTTTCAAGAAATATATTATTATAGTTAATTATAATTAATGATTTGTAAGCATTAGGAGTTTTTAATCTTTCTAATAGCTTAGAACTCCTTTTTTTAAAGATATTGAATTTCTTTAATATAATTGTAAGAAAAAGTGCTAAGAATAAAAAGTAAAGAAAGGTAAAAGATCTTTTAAATAATTAGTTAAGTAATTTGTAATCTTATTAATTAATATTAATTAAAGAAGGATATAAATGATATAATACCTATGATATTTGTGAATCCTAAATGTCCATATTATATTTTATTTAAATAATTAATTATATATAGAAAGTTATAGATTTTATATAAACATTATAAAAGAAATTAGTCTTTTTTAATTTTTATTTGAAGCTATTATATTCTACATCTGCTAAAGACTTCAATATAGTAGCTAATAAATTGAAACTATTCACTAGATCCTAATAATCAGTGTTCATATATAAACAAACTCATAGAAAGCTTTAAGAATCGTTTGATATTTGGAAAAGGAAATATAAGAGCTAATGAATTCAATTTTAATAAAAAAGCTATTTATAATAAGATTAAACCTAATATGTTATTAAATATCTACTATTTATTATTTAATAATGATAAAACTCTGATTAATAAATACAACACATTAAAAAGACTTAAAAATGATATTTCTTTCGAATATTTTTGAATCAATAATATTATAATATATAACTATCTTTTGAAAGCCAACAATTTCGGGTTTCGATTTTTTTATATAAATAATATTGTTCTTAATATTTAAAATAAGCTAAAAGATTTCTACAAAAAGCTTATTATTATAGATTCTATTTTGAATACTATAGTACTAAACACACTAATGCTAGTCACTTATCAAAACTATACCTAAAAAGCCATTTTATTACTTTTCCATGTATAAAAACAATAACTTTAACTAGATATTTTTTTTCCAATTTTAATACATATATCATTTGGATATCAAAATTCAATAAACTTTTTTAACACTATTCAAAAAAAATTAAATCATTAATTATATTGTTTAAAAATATATTTATCAAAGTTTATGATTTTCGCTGATTTTACTAGTAAATCTCAGTATTTTGAAGATTTTCTTTCTTTTAGTTTTAACTTATTGTTCTTTACTATAGAAAGTTATTGAATATAAATTATTCACTTTTTAATAAATGTTATTTGATTTTTAATCTAATTATATAGTTATTTATATAAAATATTGGTTTATAATTTTAAAAAAGAAATTTATTCTATCAGTTTTAATGAATTTTAGTGTGATTTTGATAAGGAACTAGTAGTAGTACATGATGACTATATAAATACTAATAAATTACTCTTTTAGATTTTCATTCTGTTTTTGTAAAAGAAGAATATAGTATTATAATTACTATAAAACATATGATTGATATATTTATCATCAATATAAAAAAATGAAGTACTTATGGAATAAAGAAGTAAAATCAAGAATTATTAAGGAATTAGTATATATTACAAAAAAAAGGAAACTTATATTAATTTGATAATAGAATCATTAATGATAATCCTATATAGTATTATTTCATATATTAATACCTCAAATATCAAAAGTATTAATTAAGATCTAATATATACTATTTCAGGTCGTTTTGATTTTCAAAATATTATTATTTTGATCTTAATTTGAAAAGTGTTGTTTTGATTCAAATTCATAAGGATATTGATATTTTAATTTTAATTAGAAGTATTAATATAATTCAAATTCATAAGAATATTAATATTCTAATTTCAATTTGAAAAGTATTAATTTAATTCAAATTTATAAGGATATTAATATTCTAATCTCAATTAAGAATATAAATAAGGATAAGAAGAAAAAGAAGAAAAAGAAGAAAAAGATTAAAAAGATTAAAAAAATAAGAAAGATAAGAAAGGAAAATATAAAGATAAAAAGGAAAAGGAAGATATTTATAAATTTCAAAAATTAAAAGAAAGATTTCAAGTTTATAGATTTATAATTTATAATTATTCAATATACTTTTTATTATATTATAATTAGAATATAACTTCTGAGATTAGAATAATATATAGTTTTTAAGATCAAAATGATATATGATTTTTAAGATTAGAATATCAAATCAATTTGAAATTAAAATATCAATTTTTTATTTAAGTTAAATCGAAACTAAAATAATATTACTAAAAAAAGTCAAGACTGAAATATCAAAAATACTAATTAAGGTCATTTTGATTATATTCCTGACATTTGAGGTATGAATATATAGAATAATACTATACAAGATTATTACTATAGAATCATTAATATAAGAATAATACAGACTCGAAAGTTGATTTCGACTTCTATAAGCTAGCTTTATTTGAAACTCGATTATATAATTATTGATTTTTATTGAATTTATTGAACAAAGTATTCTTTAAAATCAAATATAAAGTATAAACGAAAATAATGACACAAAAGAAAGTACTCAAATTACAAAACTTTTTTCAACAGAATTAGCTTTGAGAATACAAATAACAATATTGAATTGAGTGCTAAATATTATTATGTCATCTTGATAAAGAAAATATCAGAAAGATTATTCTGTTCTAATAATATACAAATATTAATATTACTTTATATATATATAATCAGTATTCCTTTTTTAGAAATTAAATATTATTTATATCTCAATAGAAGATAAAAGTGAATATGGAAATAATATATTCAGATTAATAAGAAATAAGAAATGTAATATATGAAAATGAAATCTGAATATTACGAAACAGAGTATTACATATGTCCAGATTAGAAGTAAACTCATTGTTAATAAAAAAGATCTATGAGACAGATTTCAAATATACTTTCAATTTAAGAAGTATATAGTTCATATTTAAAAATAATTAAAACAATAAAACTATTAAAGCTAAGATAATAGATGGGATATATATATTATTTCACACATAAAATTTAAATATAAAAATTCTATATTAGAAATATAGAAATATTTTAAATATAATAAGATTGAAATTTATACAAAGTAATGATATTTAAAATCTGTACTAAGATCCTATTAACTAACGTAGTTTATTATCGAGTGGACTATATCATTAAGTGAGCTATTTTAAATACATCTAAATCTCATTTATATATAATCATACATTTTCTTTATTGAATAGTATATTTTTTCAAAATTTGAAATCACAAAATTTGAAATCACAAAATTTGATTATACAAATATTATAAAACCTCAATCATTATTGAAAATTTGGAAATATATAATAGTAATTATAGGAATGGTTTTTTTGTAATGAAAATTGTAACAATTTTTATTTTTTATAAAATATAATAGCAATTTTTATTTATAAACTAAATATTTTTATAAGAGATTTTTTCTTTTTTAAAAAAAAATGGTTATTGAAATTTAGATATTAGGAAAAGGCTGATTTTGATGTATTTTGAAGTGATTCACTCGAGGTTATAGCCTACTCAATGATAACCCATGTTATATATTTTCATCCAATGATCAATAGAATGTTAAGTCAATCGATATAAAGAAATCTATAAGACTTAAATTTATTCATCTCAATATCATAGGGTTATTCTCAAAATCTATTAGAGATTATAAATACTTTGGTTTTATTATTAATAATCTAATAAGAATAAATTAAACTATCTTATGGAAATACAAAATCAATGTAATAGTTCAATTAGAGATTTGAAAAAAGGAAATCATAATTTCTTCAAATATAATTATAATAGTAATAAAAATAAATAATAAACTAGAATTACTTCGAGTTCTATAGGAATTAAAAAGTGGAATATGATTTAAAATAAAAATAACTATAATATCATATCAAAACAGTTCAGTCCAATATAATGTCTCTATTGTAGAAATTGATATAAAAGCTATGCTGAAAAAGTATATTCATTATTAGAATTTTAGATTAAAGCTATCGAATATATATATTCAAGACCGTACTAGTATTGACATGAATATAAACAATATAGATCGAAATCTAATCAAAGCCTTCACAGATGTACTGTTATATATAAATATATATAAAATCTAAAGGAATTCTTATTATACATTTTTAAACTTTAAGATTATTTTAGATAACTAGAAATGTAATAAACTTTGGGATATTACAAAACTTAATATATTTATAAAATATTTAAGGAATATATTAAAGTATATAACAATCTATTACTTTTATAGAATTATAATTAATAAGAAGTCTCAAGAAGGAGATATACATTTCAAAATAAAAAACTATACTACAAATTCGTAGAAATGTAAGAATATTAGAACAGATTCTAAATCTTATAATAGATCAATGAATATCTTCAACTTATTATATATTAAAATCAATCTATTAATTTGATTAAATAAAATAGTCTCAAATTAAAAAAAACTCAACCATTATATCAAATTTTTATTAAGTTTATATCATTAAATCTCGATAATAGAAAAATCAATATAATGTTTATGTCTCAAATATAGAAAAGGAAAACCCGCCTTCAATATTATAAAGTTGAAAGTTTGTAATATCTGATATAAAAAATCTTTAAATCAATATATAAGAATTAGAATTAATCAATTTAATATTGTCTTTATAGATAATTTTGTTAAGTTACATAACTTTATTAAAAGTTAGTAATATTGATATTAATATTAGATTCCTTAAAATATAATCTGAAGAAAAGGAAGTGTGATCTAGATATTAAAGCTGAAGAGAAGAAAGATTCTAAAATCATTTGGGCTTTAATTACATTTTATAGTAAATAATCTAAAGAAACGAACAAAATAGAGTGTGTTATAATTATTATATCGAATAACTTTTTTATAAGTAAGGTTATACATAATAGATAGTATTTGTATTTATGACTGTTTAAAATAATAACGAAAGATTAATATCTCTAGAATTAGTATTATTAATAATAGAGATTCTTAATACAAAAGTATACATTATTTATAAGAAAGCAATAGCGAATAAAAAATTTACTAATAAAAGGAGAATTGCGATTCAAAAAGTTTTTTTTTGTTTTGATTAAAAACGATATTTAGGAGAAATCTTTTCTTACAGAATAGTAGTTTGATATTAATAAAATAGAGTTTCATAGTTAAAATAAATAAAAAACAAATTAAAAGATTTAAAGCTAGATTGATTATACAAGGCTTTAGTTGGATGTTTAGTAAGAATCATAAAGAAATCTTTATATTCATTATTCGATTAGATAGTCTTTGTTTTTCCCTTACTATAATTGCAAAAGAAGATTTAGGATATTGTTATTTTGATATAAAAAGTATCTTTACAAAATTATACTTGAAAAAAAAAGATTTATCTTACACGACCTTAAAATAGTCATACATAAAAAGATTATATTCTTTATAGCCTTCAAGTTTTATAGATGAAAATATAGATTAATACAACATCTCAAAATCAAGATATCTTTATATTTTCGATTTTGTTATATAGAGTTAATACTTTATATTCTTTATAAATCCTCTTATTTAATATAATAATTATTCTTATAATAATATTACTGAATAGTGAATTTATAATACTGAATTGTCACTCTTAAATATTGAATCTTAGGTTTATATATTCGTTAGATTTATAATTTCTAATCAATTTTAATGAATCATTTATAATTAAAAGATAAAAAAGTAGAATGAATACTTATATATTTTCTTTTGAGATCGATTATTAGAAATAAAATACTATTTTGAATATATCAAATACTATTGAAAAGTAGTTTGATATTTTTAAATATAATATTAAAAATAGATATATAATTATTATAAACTGTATAATTTTATTTAATACCTTTTATAACATTTTATATGAATATACTTAATATAATTTTTCTAAAGTAACTTATAGGCTTAATGATTAACTTTTTAATTATTATTGTTTTTATAAATATCATAATTCTTTTCATACTTTTTAATATTTATATTTAATCCTTTATTTATATTATATCTATTACTAACTCTAAAACCTTTATAGAAATAATTAAGCTTAGTAATACAAATAACATCAAGAATATTATATTCTTTAAACCTAGAAATGTATAATTCAAGAAAACCTCTCATAATTTTATATTAAAAAGAAGTTTTATTTCAAATTATATTTAATATGAGAATTATACATTACTTATTAAATATAAACTCTTCATTTTATTTGATCAATCTTTTATTTTTATTCTTCAATACTAATTTATAAAAGTTATTAAAGATTTCTTTTTAATTAATATCCTAATCATCTTATTTATAACTATAAATTAAATTATTATTCTTATAAATAATAATGTTTATAATCTACTTTATAATAAATATAATCAATAAAAAGTTTTACAAATATTAAAGATTATATTTCTAACTATCTTCTAAGATTTAATATAATTATATGGTTATAGAAGTTCTCATTTTCTTTATAAATCTAAACAATAAAGCAATTATAATAAACAAGGTTCTTATTCTCAACAAAATCTTTATATAAATAAAGAAATACTTAATCACTATCGAATCATTCAATTATAATATCAACAAAGCTCTTCAACAAAATCATCTAGATCATTTTATTCATTAAAACAATCTACTCCTTTATTCTCTCTAATATTAATAGCTCTTTTTAGCTTATTAAGAAGAAGTATATCGTGACCTATTATAACCCAGATTATCAAGAGTATTACTCCCCTCTAAAATACAATTAATTCTCTTTTTCTACTTACTATAATCATTAAACAAATATATACAAAAGATTAATAAGTGTTAATTATACAATACTATTCAAATACATTAATTATTATAAATCATTTAAGACTAATCACAATAAATATTATATTATTTCTTAATATAAAAGCAATGTTATAGTACTCCTTATTAAAAATAAGCTTTAAGTTATTTAAAAGATAAAAAAGATTTAGTATAAAATGATTAATACAATTATTAAAACTTTTGAAATAGAAATACCTAATGTTTCTATAATTATAATATTTTTTAATAAATACAAATATAATAAGATTATTATTTGATACGAACAAATTGAATTCCTCTTTATTATTAATCAGATTCTAACTTGAAACTAAATATAAGCTTTTATAGCTTTAATCTAAATATTTATTCTTCTTTAAAGAAAAGTATCAAATTATACTCAAAACTAAAAAAAAGAAACAATAAGGATATTCCTTATTATATATATAGTTCTAATAAACTTAATACATTCAATTTCAGAAAAACAATCTGTTAATATCAATATGATATTATAAATCTTATAATAAAATTCACATTTGATTAATTGATAATACAACCTTTAGATTTATTAAATAAATATTAGCAAAAGTACTTCTATATATATAATAATTCTTATAATCTTAAATATCTAATGAATTGATATTATTTTTATTTAAAAACTCTGAATTATTATTTATATATAAATATAAAACTATTTGAATTATAATTGTTATATTCCAATGAATTCCTAGAACCTTATAAATCCTAAAGGGTTAGATTATTTTTAGGTTATAATATATGTATATATAAGCTAATGCTTATATATACAACAATACTGTCCTATTAATAATAGGAATCTTTTTAAAATTAATATGAATAGAAATGTTATATTCAGTTTGTATTATTAATTAAATAACAATAAAAAAATAGACTATTTATTTCATTTTCTTTTATTATCTTAATGCTTAATAGAAGGTAACTTTAATATTAGATATTATATATTTGAATTAAGAATGTAAACCAGATATAAGGCCTTAAATCTAGTATACTAATCTAATAATAATAGTAAAGATTTCATTGATGTTGTTAGCGAATCTACTTATAAGATTAGTTATATTATTAATTTTACTCTTTGGAATATTCCATTTATTAATATTATTATTAAGAAAGATATATATAATGGCTTGGATCATGAAATATAATTAATTATTATTTTAGAATAGAATACAATTTTATTGAAACAATATTATTTCAAAATCCTGAAAATATAATTGAATAAACTCTTTAATTTAGTATATATTAATATAGTCCATCTTTCTAATTCCTTCTTTATTATAAATAAAGTAGTGATTGAACTATATATAATTGACTTTATTATTTATATAATTAATAAGTCTAATAAAGAAAATAGTAAAACAATATTTTAATAAATCCTTAAATATAAGAAGATATATTAGAATCATTTTTATGGATATAATATTATAAATGAAGATATTCTTTAAATAACTCGAATCTTTTATAATATAGTTTGATAAATGAAATATAATTATTGAAAAAACATTATAAATAGAGTTAAAAACAATAAAGAGTTTTACAAGGTTATTAATTAATATAAACTAGAGTTTAGCTTGAAATCATTTTTATTATATATTTAATGAAAATCTTATTAAAAATATTATAGAAAAGGCCAAGGCTTTATATAAAAAGGTTCTCGATTGCTTTAATTCCTTCAATAATCTTAAACATAATCCTTTAAAAACTAAAACAAATTAGATATCTTAAAATAATTTTAATTTATTTCGATAAAAAGGGTTGAATATAACATTATTAAGGTTTCTAATACTTTATTAAGTATAGATTATATTATAATATAAATACTTATAATTTATTAATTAATAATAAGCTGTTTTCTTTATAGACTTTATAATTAATACCTAATATTCAACTTTTTCTTATAAATCTGGAATCTTATTGAAATAGTTATACTATTTAAAATTAATAAGAAGGATAAAACCTTTATTCGCTTTTAATATTTAATTACATTTATTTCCTATATTTCAAAAGGCCTGAAGAAAATTATAATTTATTATTCGTTATAAATTGTACTAATTAATGGCATTCTTAGCCTATAATATAAAGAAGTTTTCCCTAAGAGAATTGCTATAGATTTAATAATTTACTTTATTTATAATATAAAAGCTATCTTTATTTAAGAATCGAAGATTATTATAATTATTATAAATATTTAAGAAACTTTTAATATAAATTTTAAATGAAAGTTATTTAAAAAGAATAATTAAATAAAATTAGTTCTTACCTCTTTGAAGATTAATTCAATTCTTTCTTATTAATAGATTTATATAAATATGATTAAAGAACTTGATTATACTTAATTATAGAGTTGAGCGTAGAATATCCCAAAGTCTTTTCTTTTTCTTAATTTTATATATATTATATTTAACAAAACTTATATTGTAAAATATAAAACTACATTTTAGATTCATTAATAATCTTTATTTATATCAAACCTTTCAATCTTTAAACTTTAATATTTTTATTCTAATAGATAATATAAAGAAAATCCTTAAATAGAATAATGTCAATAAGATTATCTTTACTTTTAAGAAA
Organism: Botrytis porri; assembly: GCF_014898465.1. Lineage (NCBI taxonomy): Eukaryota > Fungi > Ascomycota > Leotiomycetes > Helotiales > Sclerotiniaceae > Botrytis > Botrytis porri. Next base: position 542,765 of record NW_024066081.1, on the reverse strand, counting down.
CTCGAAATGATTTATTTAATTAAAAGAAAAAAGAATCATATTTTTTTATATATTTCTAACAAGAAGTTTATTATTATATTAATTATTATAATCAAAAACAAAGTATAATTTGTTTTCAAATAATTAGGATTCTAATTCAATAAAGAACTCATTTTCAAAAGATATATAATTATAAGGATTATTAAAGCTTAAATAGTAATATATTATATTTATAGCTTTATAAAAATAATTAATAGCTTTTCAAATTTAGTTTTATATAAAACTATTATTATTTATATTGTTTCCTTTCTTCTATATAAGATTGAGATATAATTTAATAATAAAACAAAACAACCTCTATTTAATATATTAATTATAATCTAATTATCTTTTTTTAAGTAAGCTGATATATTAATTTGTTAAAATAAATGCTTGTTTTAATATTTAAGGGCATACTCTCTATTTAAAAGACCATTTTGATTACTACTCTGTTCAGAAATATAAACATTTTATTTACCAATATTATACTAAACAAAATCAAGTTTCATTTTATTATATATATATAATTAATAAACATCCTTTACCTTATGATTCGTTGAATGATATTCTTATTTATTATTAAAAACAAAAATACTAATCAATAATAAAAATCTAAAACCAAAATCTAATATCTAAAGGTAATCCTTCCTAATATTATACATTCTATATTACAACTCTTATATTTCTTTTTAAAATATTAAATGAATTTGATAAAAAGTATAAACAAATAAATTGTAGCTATTAGCTTTAAAAAGTAATAATTTCACCTTCTTTTTGATAAGGTTTTAATTTTTTTACAGTACTAAGACACAGATAGTGACCGCCCGGAATTTTGCCGGATTTCAATCTCAATCATAAATTATTCAGTTCTTATTATTAAATTAATTATTCAATATTATATTTTAAATCTTAAAAAATCTTTTGATCTATATATTAATATTAATATAATAAAATTCTATAAAAGTTATCTAATTAGATCTTTTAATATTTAACATATCAACCCTTTATTATAATACAAATTTTAATTTTATTTCTTATATTAGCTTTTAAATTTAAAAATAATTCATTATTTAATGTATTCTAAATTATTTATAAAGCATTCTATAGCTTTTATTTAATATAGTCTGATTAACTTTTATCTATTATAATATTCAAAAACATTTTAAAAATATATACTTTTAAGTACTATCAAATATACTTTATAAGATTGAAATCAGAATTATAAGGAAATTAGAAATCAATTAAAAAAAACCTTTTTTTGAAATTAAATTAATATTTTATAAGCTCGATATACAAAAATATTATCCTATATAAATTAATATTCTTTATTTAATTTCTTTTAATAAAGAACTATTTCCCTATCAAAAACCTCGAAATAAAAGTTAGTATTATATTTGAACTTTTTACTCTCGAAATCTTTATTTATAATATATAACTTACTTTTTTCAATATTATAAAAGTCTTTTTATACTATAATTTTTATATTCTTATATATATTATAGATTTAAATTATATTCCACTTTTATTTTTAATTTGAAAAGTATTACATTTATTTCTAATTTTTCTTTTTTCCCTACTTTATAAAGTATTCATTTAATTAGAAGATTAGTTTTTATTTCTTTACTATTTATTCTTCATGATTTAAATATTAAATTAGTCTTTTAATTATATATATTTCTATAAGTTCAGATTTCTTTTTAACTTTTTAATTGATTATTCTATATACTTTAAGAATCCTTTTAATAATATTCCTTTTGATTTTCAGCCTATAAGCTTCAATTGTTTTTTAATAAGTCGATTTAGATTATAAATATATATACTATATTATTTTATATTCATTTTTATTTGAATAAAATCTCTACTTATACTTTTTATTATTATATAATTTATCTTTTTTCATGATATAATATATTATTGTATAAACAATTCTTAGGATATTCGTGATCTTTATAGAAATAATATTTGCTAAGGTTATTTTTAATATTTTCCTTCTATTAACGTAGTTTATCATCGAGTGAACCATTATAAATACATACAAAATTCATCTATGCGTAACCGTACACTTTCTTCATTTAATAATATTATTTTATAAAATTTAAAATTATGAAATCTAATTATATAAATATTATAGAAATCTAATTTACTTTTCAAAATTCTAATTAATATAAAAGTTATTATTAAAATAATATTTTTGTAACGAAAATTGTGACAATTTATGATTTTTATAAAGTATAATACTAATTTTTATATAAAAACTAAATATTTGTATAAGAAATCTTTTCTTATTAATAAATCTTTTTTCTTTTTTAAAAAATATTAATTAATCATTAAAATGTAAATATTAGGAAAAGGCTAATTTTAGTATATTTTGAAGTGGCCCACTCGATGATAAACCACGTTATATGAATTAAGATACTTTTCAAAAATATTATTATTATTAATTAATTTTAATGAAGTATATATTAATAATATAATTAATAAAATAAATTGTTGATATTGAGGGGAATATATGTAGATAAATCTATTTTATATGTTTCGACTATTATTTATACACGGTCGCTGTATATAGCTCTAAATAAATCATTAATAAAAAAAGATTTATTGAATATAGATGTACGAGTTTAGGCCCCGGCTTACCGCACACTAAGCGAAAACACACTAAAAGCCCTCACTTCTTTAACTTTCAAACTTTATATTAATCCAATTAATTTATAATTAAGTTTATAAAGATAATAAACAAAATTAAAAATTATTAAAATGATTTAAAAAAACAAATGAAATATTTTTAGGATTTTTTTAATAAAGTTATAAACTTTTAAAATTGAAAATATAAAAGAACTTGAAAAAAGTGATTTTTTTATATAAGAAAAGTATTACATATTTTAAATTTTGAAAAATTTCAACTTTGAAAATCTATAACTATATTAATTTTTATAATTTCAAAGAACTATTTGAATAGAATATTTTTTATATAGTTATTTCTTATATATATAATTTTCAAATTGATTTTTCAAATTAATAAAGAATTATGAAAATAATTAATTTATATAGGAAAACAGTATTTTTGTAGGGATTCTATTACGAAAAAGAGTGATGTGTGATAAGCCGGGGCCTCAACTCTTATAATATATTAAAACAAAAAGTAAATAATTACTAACTTAGACTTAATTAATAATACTTTATATATCTTTAATTCAAAAGCAATTAAAGCTTATATAAATCTTAAATATACTTTAAGAACCCTTTTACTTAATAGATAATATCTTTAATTTTGTATTAATAATATATTAATAATTTAATGTTTATATAATAATGTATTCAATTTTTCTTAATAAGCTTTTTATATCTATCAAAATATTATATGAATTTTCGATATTAGAGTTTATTATTCTTTTAAGTATATAAATATTAAGGAGAATAAGACTATAGTATTAATCAACTACTATCAGCTCAAACTCATTTTCACATTAAAAATCAATATTCTATTATATCTTCAAATATTAATATCTTTATAATATATAAATAAAATTCTTTCCAAATTTTTTTTTATAGAGTTTTTATAGTTATTTGATTTTTATTTATTATATTAGTAAATCTCATTATTTTTAAAATAATAAGATTTTAAATCTCTATAATTTGATTAATAAAATATTAAAAAAAATCAATATTATTTTTATTTAATATTTTATAAAATTAAATTAACATATATAAGAAAATACTTAGATTTTATTATTAATTATTAAGAAATCCATAAATACAAATGATAAGTTTTGATATGAAAATGTGTTTTAATTGATAGCAGTTGACATGTACTATATTAATAAACTTGTCAATTTTAATACTTATAAATCCATTTGAAATTTAGAATCTATTTTAAAACCTATTCTTAGTAGAATAAGTATTATTGTTAAAGAACTTTATAATAAAATAAAATAATTCTAATAGAATAAATAATAATTCATATTTTCAAGAGTATATAATAAATAGAATTTTGTTTATATAATGAAATTTTCTTTTGAATTAAATTTGTTAAGAAAAATGTTATATTATATTTTAATTATATATATAGAATATAAAGATTTTGTAAAATATTATAAGACGTTTAAGTATTCAGATGTTAATTTGGAATATTCTTATAATTGTTAAAAGACTTTTAAGTATTTAATATTATATTGAAAATTACTAATTTAATTTAAGAATTGATTTAAATAATTACTTTTATTTCTATTTTTATTAATAACAAAAGGTCTTAGCTATTTCCTATTTCTAACATTATAATTATTAATATTAATTGAATTCTTTAGAATTATTTGATTTTACATTAGTATCTATTCTTATTAATAATATCTTTTTTCTTTTTCCTTCAATTTTTCTTTTTCTTCTTTTTAATAGGATCTTATTCCTTTTATATTTAATCTAAAATAGTATTCAAGAATGAAATAAAAGCCCACTTAATAGTAATATATCTTATATAAATATATACCTTTATAACTTTATATTTATTATTTTTAAATATCATATCTAACTTTTTGAAATCTTGAATACTATTAATCTTATTTTAATTAGTAAAGAAGAAATTATTCAATTAAGCTTTAATATTTATATAAATAAATTACTTTTTAAGGTATTAAATAAGTTTATAATTTATTACATTTCTATATCTCTTAGAAGATTCTTAGGGTCGGCTTTATGCCGGCTTGATGAACGTTAATAAATACTACTACTACTATTATGAATGAAAGCAAGTTGAAAGAGGTTAGAGTTTCTTTCTAAAACAAGATTTTATTAATAAAGATTTTTATAGTAATAGTATTTATTAACATTTAATAAATTAGCATAAGACCAACCCTAAGAACCTTTTAAAGGATATAAAGATAAATTAAATCATAGATTAATTTTAATACAATACAAACCAGATTTATATATAAAAACAAAAAAGTTTATTTAAATAACTCCTTCTTTATTAATTGAAATAAGACTAACATTTTTCAAAGACTTTAAAGAACTAAATATAGTTTTGAAGAATAATTTAGTATATACCTTTAAAGGCTAGTTTTTATAAATATAATTAAAGCTAAGCTTACACATATAAACAAGAGAAAAAGGATTTATTATATTCCTGATTATTATTTTAATAAAATATAAAATGAATAGGATAATAGAACTAAACAATTCCAAGGGATTCAATTAATATTAACAATTATAATATCAAAAACAAAAAGTAATTAAAATCTTTTATTATTAATAAGAAAGAGAATAAGAGTAATTATTTAGATTATTTTCTAAATTAAGCTAATATCTTATAATATGATATTAAATACTTAGAGGTCTTTCAATAATTATAGAAGCATTTCAGATTAGTATTTTAATACTTGAATCTTTTATAGTATTATATGAAGTTTTTGTATTTTAAATATATAATAAGGATATAATATAGTAGTATTCTTAATAGGTTTAATTTAAAAGAAAATGTGATTTTACAAGAAAGATTCCATTTATTATATATTTCTAAAAGAATAAATAACTATTTCTATTATTAAAATTACTTTAAATAAAAGCTAAATTCCTTAATGATAATAAGTTTTATTATAAATTTTAAATTTCAAATAGGTTCATAGATAGTAAGGTCTATAAGCTTATTAGCTGCTTTATTTTCCTTCATTCTGATATAATTGAAGAATTAGCTAATTTTAATATTAAAGATTCGTATAATATTTTGACGAATATAAAAAGTCTATTGAAATAAATCTAATATATTATTATATTGACATTAGATTATTAAAGTATTATTAACATAAAGTTATAAATAATGTTAATTAAATAAAGGAATTTAAAGAGTATGTTAAAAATCTATTTAGATGTTAATTACTTCTATAATAAAGATAAAAAAGATATAATCAATTAAATGAAAGCCTATAACTAATTACTTTTCATTTTAATACATTATAATATATCTAAATCTAACAAGTTGTATTTTGTTTTTGACTTTTTCAGAATTATTCAAGAAAATTAAAATCTTATCAAAAAGAAATAGGAATTATTATTTCTTAAAGCTGATTATAACAATCTCTTTATTAATAATATTTATTAAATTGATTCTATATTCTAAAAAGAAATATACAGGTTTTAGTATAGATTGTATAATATTAGAAAAAAGATTTCAAAGTATTGGATTTTTGTTTCAAGAATTTATTAATAATTAGCTTTTCTGTTTCTATTAATAAGTAAAGATTATATTTAATAGAGTATCAAATAATTAATATTGATCGTTTAAATATATATATAATAAAATAAAGCTTAACTTTATTTAATATAATGTTAATTAAATAGAAATTGGAGTTTGTAAAAAGGATAAAAATAGAAATAATTATTCATATAAAAAGTATTCTTTTTATTACAAATATATATATTTATTTAAATAGGTTAATATATTAATCAATTTATATAAAGATAATAAGGTAATGATTTATATATAGAATATAAGAAGATTTAATTCTTTTATTATATCATACCTTTATTTTATAAATAAAAAAGAATATAATACAAATAATGATAGTTTTGTATAATATTAAATCTCAAGAATTGTTGATTGTTCTTATAAGATTATAAATATTATATATCTTAAGAAAATGAATTATATATACTTTATTTTCTAAAACTTTATTCATTAAAATCTTATTAAAAATCAAATATTAATAAATAATACTTCAAATCAAGATTACTACAATTTATAAAATAATATTTTAAAATATCTTTTTTTTTAATTTAATATATCATTTTTTTTAAACTAAATATTTATAATTATTATTTAGGAGTATATATATAATATTCAAGCTATACTTTTATTAATATATACTTACTTATATTAAATATCAAGATTTTTTTAAAATTTGATTTACAAAATTATTAATAAAAATAAAAATTAATAAATTTCTTAATACTATTATATATTCTCATTTAATAATATAACCATAATACTTTATTAAATATACGTTCTATTTTCTTATATTTATATACTTTATATACTTTATATAAATTACTAATAAATATATCTTATTTTTATTACGAATAGACCTTAATTATAACTATGATCGCTTATATATACATATATATATACATATAGCTAACATATAAATATACTCTACGAATACTTTATTCTTGATTTTATAATTGTAAATTTTAAGAATAAATTATATTCTACTTTTATAATTCTTTTATAATAAAGTATTATGTTATCTATAACTTCTTATATAATTATGTAACTATTTAATAACTAATTAAATAATACCTTGTAATTTAATATCTTTTTAAGTAAATTATATACATTCGATATTACCTATATAAGGAAGATTTATTATAAATAATCTTTAATAAAGATATATTTTCTTCAATATCTAAATTATAAGTATTATTATTATATTTGTATGTATCAACTTCAATATTAATTTATCTATATTAATATTTAAAATATATTGATTTTTAATTAGTTAATTCGCTTAATCTAAGTAAAAATAATTTTATAAAAGTAATAATAATATTATTCTAAATTCTAGTATTAATATTAATAGAAAGGGAAAGGATGAGGAAAAGGAAATTACTCATTAATTTCAAAACAATATTATTATAACTAAAATATAAGTGTATTTGTTTATAAAGTAAATATAAGTACTTTAATTCCTATAAAAACAAATTGTTTAATTATAAGTATAGATTAATAATGCTTAAAGTATTATTAGTTTATTTTATACTTTCTTATAGCAATCTTATATATTTTCTTTTCTAACGTCTAAAATTCGGATTTCCAATATTCTTATAAAATCTATTAAATAGAAAGTTTTTATTTTTTTTAAAAAAAGAAAATTGTTTTTAAGATTATATCTTAATATTATTTTTCTTTTTTTAAAATGAATTATTTATTCGTTAACAATTATATTCAATTATAATTTACTATTCTAATTCATATTTTATTTTTGTTTTAATATTATTTTTATAAAGAGATTGTATATTCTAAAGTTTATTAATTTTTTGTTAAAACTTAAAGATAATATGAAATCGAAAGTAAATTTATAGTAATTATTAATTACAAAGCAATTAAAACTATATATAATATTGCTTACCTCAGAATTATAATATCAATTTTATATAATAAACTAAATAGAAGAAAAAGTATAATAATATTTGTATTCTTTATATATTTGAATCCCTTTTTTAAAAAGGATTCTAATTAGTTAATAAGCTTATAATAATCTATAAGAATCCTATTAAAATCAATTATATACGAATTAAATATAAATATTAGATTATACCTAATAATGTTTAATAAGGTAATTTTATTTTATAATATTGGAAATTCTAATTACTTATTATATTAATAAAAATTAATAACAAAATACTTTTTTATAATTTAAAAAGAAAAATGTTTAATTTTTTTTAATAAGTTATTAACCTTTATATTAAAGATTATATTATTATTAAAGATCTTACTAATAAGCTTATAAAAATCAACAAATTCGAAATTATTGTTTGAGAATATAATTATTATAAACAAACTAGAAAATATTAATCAAAAAGCTATCAATAGTATTTTCATACAAAATATATCTAAAAGTATTTTTTAATTATTTAATAACTTTATTCTATTTCCTCAAACTGATACTTTTATTTTCTTTATACCTTAAATACTTATGTAATTTTTTTTAAATTAAGTATTACTTTCTTTTTAAAAAACAATTTCAATTATAATATTATATCTTTTATTTTAAAAGTTAATTATAATCTAATATTATATATATAAATAACTTTAATATTATGATTGAAATCTAGGAGATCATAAAAATTAAAGATTTTTATGATATTAAAGAAGATATTAAAAAGAATATAAATCTAAAAGTATAAGTGAAAAATATTGAGTTCATTTATATTATTGTAAATTAATATTTAAATCAAAACATTTAGATAAAAATTCTTAATTTCATAAAGCTAATAAGAAATGATTTTATGAATCTATTTTGTATTCTATTGAAGAATAGGTATTCATTTGAAACTTAATTTCTTATAGATTTGAAAGTGAATGGTTATGCTTTTATTAATAAGATATTTCTTATATTATTATTTCTTATATTTAAATTTTAAATTTTATTATTTGATATTATTATTAAGGTTGAAAGTTATAACAGTATAAAAAGCAAAACTATTATTTATTATATATTTCTTTATTTTATAATCAATACTTGATAATAATTATATAATTATAGAATTCTTCTTAAAGAAAAAAGATAAAAAAGCTTTTAAATATAATCCTTTATATAAAATACTAGGGGCCTGCTAGCCCTCAAACCTCTTACGTTAATAAAGCGTAAATTTAAGTTTGAAGAAAGTGTTTTAAAAATATAATTTTGAATAGTAGTTAGATTGAGAGCTTACAGGCGAAGTCGGTTTATCTTCTTTTAAATTAATAATAATAATAATAATAATAATAATAATAATAATAATAATAATAATAATAATAATAACAATAAATTCCTAATTTAATTAAGTCAAATAATATCAAGATATAGATGTATATGTACGCGTATATATTCATATATAGTATGTATTATATACGTATTATTAATAAATCTTTAATTTGTCTTAAAAATACTATATACAAACTTTAATCCTTTATATAGATTCTATATTTGAAATTAAAATTATTAAATTATAACATTTAAAAGCTTTTAATCTACTCTATATAGTTATTATTTTTTTGATTTTCTATTCAATTTAATTAAGATAGTTCTATTAAAAAAGACAATTGATGTTTTTAGATATTATATTATACTATAATACTAATAAAGTTAAAATTAATTCTGGTTAATTAGATTACTTGAATTGAATCTTATTAAGCGAGAGTTTTCTTTTTTTTTTAGTATATATAGTATTATGATTCTCGCGAATTATAAGATTATTAAGGAGGTAAACCTTTAATAAACAAGTAGTCGTTTTATTTCTAATTTATATATTAATAAATTCGAAATAGGAAGCTTTATACTATATATGTTATATTATTATATTAATGAATAAATAACTATATTATTTATTTATAGTATAAAAACAGATATAATCCTTACAAATTTAAAAGATTTTTATAGATTCGAAAGAAGGATTTTAAATAGGAGAGAGAAATGACGATCGAAAAATAGATGTGTTTTAAATAATTATTACTTCAGGCTAAAGTTTTTAATAAAACTTTTAAAATCTAAGAAATTTACTAAGACCTTGTTGATTAGAATAAGCTTTGTTATATATGTTAAAAAATTTAATCAGATTAAGAGGGTAGAAACGATTTATTCAATATATTATGAAAGTATTGAAGATTTTATTACATTGATGAAGCGGACACTTCGGTAGGTAAGGAATCTGCCACCACAGGGTCATGCCTCCGTACTTTCTAAACCTCGTCGATCACCATGCTTCAATACGATCAAGTTCCCATCTAGATAGGGGTTTCAACAAAGGATGGACAAACTAATGAAGATGAAAACTATCATTGAGCACTGAGCAGGACATGTTGCTGTTCGCACATAATTATTTTCTCTCGCCGTAGCGCAACGTTGATCAATCGTATCACGTGACCAGAAATCAAAGTGCATAGACATCTTGAAATTACAAAACAGATTGCAATCAAAAATCCAGAGCGATACATATGGCCATCGATGACATCTGTGAAACCCAATAAAGAGAAGCCAGCTGGCAAATCACTTTTTTCAACATCAGCTGGTGGAGCATCGCTCTTGATTGCATTGCAAGCCGGGTCTCGAGCGTTGACATTCATCGTGAACCAGATACTTCTCCGGTATCTCTCACCCGAGCTCCTTGCCGTGTCAACACAACTTGAAGTTTACTCCATCACTGTGCTGTTCTTCTCCAGAGAAAGTCTGCGTGTCTCAATACAGCGCCAGACCGACACGAGCGATGATGACTCTAAAGCCAAACAGGACAACAATCTGTCCACAAAGGACACATGTCTGGATAGCCGAACGAATGCTGGTAAAAGCCAAGCAATCGTGAATTTGTCTTACATCTCTATTGCGCTCGGGTTGGCATCTACGGTGCTGTTTGGTTGGATCTATGCCAATGCCGGGCAAATTGGCGTGGTCGGAACTCCTTATTTTCAACAATCTTTAAGATTATATGGCGTGGCAGCAATTCTAGAATTGCTGGCTGAGCCATGTTTCGTCATCGCACAACAAAAATCGGCCTTCAAAGTTCGAGCTGCTGCGGAATCGATAGCAACAGTTCTGAGATGCATTGTTACTTGCGCTGTTGCGGTTTGGGCTGCGCATCATCAGATAGAGCTTGGTGTATTGCCATTTGCTGTTGGTCAGGGGGCATATGCTATTGCAATCCTACTAGTTTACTTATTGGGCGTCTGGAACATCGCATCAAGGGGCGGATTCTCATTAATTATCAAGCCTATTTACAGGTATTTAAATTACCTTGACATGGTATAATTTACGAAGCTAATAAATGGTAGTAAGAAAAAGGAGTATATCTACTCTTACCTTTCCAAACCACTCTTGTCCCTGGGAGGGAGTTTGATGGTACAATCAATGGTAAAACATGTCTTGACACAAGGCGACACGTTTCTCATAGCATCTATGGCCACACAAACAGCCCAAGGTATCTATGCACTAGCGAGCAATTATGGTGGTCTGATTGCTCGACTAGTCCTACAGCCAATCGAGGAAATGTCTAGAAACTACTTCGGGAAGCTCCTTTCTCTCGTTGACGGAAAGCCAGCCAAGGGAGCCGCTGAGAAAGCCAGCACAGACTTGCACAGGCTTCTACGTATATATCTTATATTGTCAGTTGCTATAGTTGCCGTAGGTCCAACTATTGCCCCGCTTCTATTGAACTTCATTGCCGGCCCACGATGGCAGTCGTCTGGAGCTGGCAATGTTCTTGCAGTGTATTGCTACTACATACCACTACTTGCACTAAATGGAGTGTGCGAGGCTTTTGTAGCCGTTGTTGCAACCGAAGCCGAAGTTTACAGACAATCTTTGTGGATGTCTGCTTTCTCTGCCGGCTTTGCTGGTGCCGCCTATCTGTTCTTAGGAATTTTGGATCTCGGGGCTGAAGGCCTAGTACTGGCAAATATGGCTAACATGCTCTTCCGGATCATATGGTGCGGTCGTTTCATCCTGACCTACTGCCGGCGCTATGGCGCTAAATTCACAGTTAAGGATTTGTTACCACGACCTAGCACAATCTCACTGGGGGTTGTTACGTATGCCGCACTTGCTCAGATGAGGACATCATTCACGGGTAGTTTAGTAGACATTGTCAAGAGTGGTTTGGTGGCGCTAATTTTTGTGATTCTCCTGTAAGTTCTCAGCTGTAACGCCGATCTATAAACTACTAACCATTACGCCTTGATAGAGCCACGTGTGAGAAGGGATATCTCCTCGAATGTTACCATGCAATTAAAGGCTGAATTTAAATTCTCCCAGCAAAATATCCTATAAACCTAGCTTATTGCATTTTAATCAAATGTTATCTTTGTTGCCTTTTTGGTAGGGTCCACATTCTTGAAAAATGCGCCATAAGCATCGTGAGCCTTCTTCTTGACTGTAGTACCAAACTTCAATAACTCGTCGGGGACTGGTTGATTAGCTGCCTTTAGGACGTTGATCAAACTAAATCGACCATTAGTAGATGATAGATCAAGTATTTGGATGCTTTACTTACGCGCCAGACTGAGCCTTGTCATGCTCAGTGAACAAAGTAATTGCCAGTCCATCTTTGCCAGCTCTACCTGTGCGACCAATGCGGTGCACATAGTCTTCCACTGTAAGCGGAAACGTGCAGTTGATAACCAACTTGACAGCAGGAATATCCAGACCTCGAGCTGCGACATCTGTCGCAACCAAAATAGGGGTGTTACCACTCTTGAAAGCCTCCAAACTCCTCGTTCTTTGTTCCTGGCTCAAATCACCATGGATACCAGCAACTCGGAAGCCCTTCTGTCTGATGAAATTCTCTACTCTGGTAGCTTCCTTTTTGTACAAACAAAAGACCAGGATTCGGTCATCTTTTTGACTGCCACTTTGATATTGCTTTAGCAATTGCATAAGTCTGTATTCCTTGTCCCTTGGTTCCACAACCTCAACCTTTTGAACGATGCGCGAGTTGGCTCGCAAATCTCCTGTGGGATTGTCACCAATCGCAATCTTCACCGGGCTGGTCATGAATGTGGCCGCTAATTCGCGAACAGACTCGGGCCAAGTCGCTGTGAACATGAGTGTCTGTCTCTTTCCAAGAGAGGGGGTAGTATTGATAATCTTTCTGATCTCTTCCTCAAACCCTTTATCGAGCATACGATCAGCTTCGTCAAGAACGACATATCGGGCCTTGCTCAAATCTGCACATCCTTGATTGATGAGATCGTTGAGACGACCGGGGGTAGCGACAACGATGTCAGCAGTTTTCAATGCTCTGATCTGCTCATCCTTGGGAACACCACCATACACACAAACACACAAAAGACCAGATGCCTTGGCAAGTTTTACAATCTGCTCATAACTCTGCATCGCCAATTCTCGAGTCGGCGACACGACAACGGCCCTGGGACCTTTGTTTATCTGGTTCTTGGGCAAAGATGACATATAACGCACGCAAGGAACAGCGAATGCCATGGTTTTGCCTGAACCAGTCTCAGCGACACCGATTACATCGCGACCAGCGAGCAAGAACGGCCATGCGGCGGCTTGAATAGGTGTTGGAGCCTTGAAGTCCTTGAATGGGGCTCGTTGAGCAGGATCGGTGATCGGTAGGTAATCGAAATTTGTCAGCGGTCTTAAAGTAGCTGAGGTAGATAATGGATCAGTGATGGTGATGAAGTTTGTGGTCAAGAAGGAGTCTATTTCGCTTTGTGGCAAGCCGCTCAGATTAGGATCTTCGGTGTACATTGTTCCATTTTGTTGCGGAGTAACGCTCGCAGGAGTTGTAGTTTCAACAGAGTTGATGCTGTCAGCCTTGTCTTCTTTTCCTTCCTTCTTCAATGCCTTCAATCGTGCCTTTTCTGCCTTTTTAGCAGCTTTCGCATCTGCAGCAGCATTGGCATCCGACGCAGGCTCAATTGCTTCGACTCCTGATTTCTCTTCTTCTCCTGTCTCCTTTCCTGCCTCTTGAGCTTTCTTTTCCTTCTTAAGTCGTTTTCTTTCTCTGCGAGCCTCTTTCGATTCTACCTCAACCTCGATTGGGGTGGATTCTGTGGCTGGCTCTTCTACATCCTTAGATTTCTTTTCCTTCTTATCCTTCTTTTCTTTGCGGCTTTTCTTGGAGGAGATCTCGATGTCGTTATTTTCAGAATTCAATTCTGTATCTTCTATTGTACGTTTCGGCATGATTAAATTTTGCAATTGTGGTTGATTTTCACAGTCAAATATATTTTCAAAAAGCTGCAGATGGCTAGATGCTACCCTGCAGAAAAAAATTATTTAGTTCCTGACAAATGATAAGATAAAGACACCTTAACCCGCTTTGCCCGATTCGCGGCTTAGTTTTTGAAATTCAATTTGGCGAATCAAAGCATTTCAGAATATCTTGACATTTCTCTCTCTATTATTACATATACCCAATTCAATCTTGAATGTTATGGTCGCCTACTCTATAAGATCTGACTACTATGGCCATTTGCCAATTGCGATTTGAATTTTCTATTTAATCCAAATTCACATCTGGTGATCCTTCTTCGTGGATCTTGTATACACCCTTCTGTCTTGCATCTTTATGGAATTAGCTAGACACATCATATCTTATTATATAGTATATAGTATAGAGTATAGTAGATATTAGAAATGAAATCAATCACTATTTCGATCATTGTTTATGGTGATTGCTAAATGTAACTGTTGGTATCATGCTTCATTGTAACCAATATTTTGTACCTAGCTGTGTGAGTGGGAGAAAACTAAACTTCCCCTTAACAATCCGGCTAATACCCAAATATGGTGTTGGATCAAGACAAGGTCAATTAGACCAGTCTCCTCTGTCCGTTCTGATCTTTCCTCACTCCCATAGCCTGGCATCCGATCACCGATCCATCCTTCATCAGATCAAACAAGTACACCTTTCAATCATAATACACGTGGAAAGAAAACCCTTCATGTCCTAAATGCGCCTACTATCAATTTTTCTTTAAACTGTTGCTGTCTGAGACTGTGCGGGTTCCATCACTGCGTCTACGTCAATCTTTGGCATGGATGCACCAGTACCTCCGAGGTTCGTAGATTGGGATTTAGGGTTCTTGGTGTAGTAATTCGAGATAGCAGATTTGATGGCATCCTCGGCAAGCATAGAGCAATGGACTGAGGCAGTGTTAGTATGTGCAACTAGGTAAGTGTCAAGTGCGTAGACTTACGCTTCACAGGTGGAAGACAGAGCTCCTTTGCAATTTCTGTATTTCTCACTCGACCGGCCTCTTCAAGTGTCATTCCTCGCACCAATTCTGTCAAGTATGAAGAAGAAGCAATGGCCGAACCACAGCCAAATGTCTTAAACTTCACATCGGAAATAGTGTTCGTATCTGGATCCACTCTGATTTGCAGCTTCATGACATCGCCACATGCTGGCGCGCCGACCAAGCCAGTCCCTACATCGGTATCCGTCTTTGACATACTGCCAACATTTCTCGGCCGCGAATAATGATCGAGGACCTTTTCATGATATGACCTGCGACCAGTAACGAAAGATGGCGATGCAATCTGAGCTGGTAGAGGTCTGATAGCGGAGTGGCTGTTTGCCGATAACACTCTACCGGCAACGCGGGGTGCATTTGACAAAGCTCTTCGAAACATTTTTGAGATATGTGATGGAGTGGCGACCGGATAGGTAGGAAGGTTTAGTTTGTATCAATCAAAAATTTGATGATATAATGATATATGAGTTAGGTAGAGTATTGGACTTGATGAGATTTAAAGTTATGGAGCCTAGGTAGGTGGTATGATTTGATTATTATTGTATTGCGGATGAAGTAGGTAGGTTGTGATGGTGTTTTGTGTTTTGACTTGTGTAAACTTGGGGTAGATCTGATAAACAATTGACGGGATTTTCAAGAGGTCATCAAAGAAATAAAGAAATAAGTGGGGACAAGGATCTAGAGGAAAGGCGGGATTCGCGGAGCTCGGAGTCTCAAAGAAGACCCCAATGAGGCTTAGCTTTTCTGTTCAACTGCCCGAACCACCATGATCAAGCTTTATGCCGCTTATCTCACGCGCTCTTATGTCATCAAGACGGATATAAGGTGGAAATGCACCAATCAATGAGTTATGATGTTGATTAGCTCACCAACCATTGTGCCAAATGATGGAAACAGACCGATTGACACCGACGGAGATAAGATCGATGACAATCAATGGACCAATGAACTGTCACCACAAAATGAAGCGAATTACAAATTCTCTTTTCTTCCTTCTCCAAGGTAAAAGTACAAGTAATACTCGTAAGTGGTGGCGAGATCCAAGAAGTTCGGAATGCCTACCTTGCATACTCTGTACATCGAGATCGAGAGACTGGTGGATTAGACTTGTTGGACCAATGGCAGACTGAAAGGCCACTCCCGTGATACCGCGATCCCTTCTACCCCTCCGATTGCTCTGATCCATAGCCATTCGTGTAGTCGTACTAGGCGTACCGAGAGTAATCTTTACGCGTTGATGGCACAGTACGAGCATGCCTGAAGCTTCTCTTCTATGTCTTCTACGATCTATCGTGTACACTTACACTTACCTATTACCCCACCATCCTACACCAACACCACATTCCCGCTTTCCCGCTTTCCCATTCGGATACATCTAACCTGCCTCGAGACTCCCTACCTGTCTGATACTTAGTACACACTACCGCTACTTGACCTGCTTGTCATTTGACCAGTATCAACACCTCCCTCCCAAGGTAATTATTTCCTTCCTACTTACATAACATAGCCATCTAAAATTGCGGGCAACATTACAAGATACCCTAGACAAATGTCTTGTAAGCATGTTGACGCAGCTGGTAAGTTCTTTACAACCTCTTGGCCACCGAACCTAGCATTAAAACTGATGTTTCCTCAGAGCTGCGTCCCCCAGGACCAAGCCAAGCTGTCTATCGCGAAGATTGTACACAATGTTTTGACTCCATAGTAAGCTTCAGAATTTGTTTGTGGCAATTGCCGCTCTATGTTAAACACAATTTTCTGTTGGCAAAGCACGACTGACCTTAATTCTAATATAGGATGACTCCACTGGTTTGGATGTTTGTCTTTTTTGCTTCAATGGCGGCTGTACTGGCGATAGGAACCATTCCAAGCTCCATCATACCATCAAAAATCATCCGTTGGTTCTCAATATTCGAAGAACAAAACGCCATATTGTTCGAGATGAGCCCCCTCCAAAGATGTCACGATTAGCCATCGCCGCAGAGACCGAAGCCGATCGATTCGAGTACCATACAAAAGTTCGTTGTCATGAATGTGCGGTTGACGATATTGATAAATCCTCCGGTAAATTACCTGCGGTTGTGAACGGTGTAATGAAAGCAAATACATTCTCAAGAAAGGAAGAAGTGAAGGCTTGGGAGCAAGAGTTTACATCGTGTGAACACATTCTCACCTTACAACAAGAAAGCGCACGCCAAATTCAGTCTCAAGATCTAGGCCACTGTTCTCTTTGCGATCTCAAAGAGAACTTGTGGCTCTGCTTAAATTGCGGTAATCTGGGATGCGGGCGAGCGCAATTTGGTGGACTCAAGGGACATTCCCATGGACTGGAACACAAACAGCAAACTGAACACGCAGTTGCGGTCAAATTGGGATCAATCACTTCAGATGGCACGGCTGATGTGTACTGTTATGCATGCGACGAGGAACGGATTGATGAAGATCTTGGAAAGCACCTCGCCCATTGGGGAATTATGCTCGCCGAGCGCGAGAAGACCGAAAAGAGTTTGATGGAGATGCAAGTCGACGAAAATATGCGTTGGGAGTTCTCTATGACTGACGAACAAGGCCACGAATTGAAGAAATTGTTTGGCAAAGGATTTACTGGTTTGAAGAATTTAGGCAATAGCTGCTACTTGGCAAGCGCGCTCCAGTGTCTATTTGACCTGCCCCAATTTCAAAAGCGCTATTTGTTACCGGATACAGACCTACCTATTGTTGAAGACCCTGCTCAGGATCTGGAGACGCAGTTGCACAAGTTGGCAGATGGTTTGTTTTCGGGCAGATACTCGTTCCCAGATCCTGCTACCAATCAATCAGAATCGAGCGGCGTTGCAGATCAGAAAGGACTGCCACCTTCAATGCTGAAATATTTAGTGGGCAGAGGTCATGCCGAATTTTCAACCATGCGTCAACAGGATTCTTTCGAGTTTCTCCTCCACGTCTTCAAATTAATTACACGTTCTCAGCACGTAGCTCCATTCGAGGACCCCGTACGAGCCTTTCGCTTCGTCATGGAGCAGCGCCTGCAATGTCTAGGCTGCAAAAAGGTGCGATATCGTACAGACGAGCAAGATAATATATCTATTCCTGTGCCAGTAAGAAAAGTACAGGCAACGGCTACTACAGACGGCGAAAAGAAGGATGAATACGAAGCTGTAACTTTGAAGGAGTGTTTAGACAGTTTCACGTCTGAGGAGATCGTAGAACTTACTTGCTCAGCATGTGGTAGTAAAGATGGGTTTTCGAAAAGATCGCTCTTTAAAACATTCCCAGAAGTTCTCGCTGTGAATGCTAGAAGATTTGTTCTCATCAATTGGGTGCCTACCAAGGTCGACGTTCCTGTCGTTATCGGAGACGAGGAGTTCTTTCTCGATGATTATCAGTCACCAGGTTTGCAACCTTCCGAAACACTTCTCCCCGATGACGACGAGCCAGATCAGCCTTCGTTCACCGCAGATGCAGCAGCCCTACAACAGCTCGAGGCCATGGGATTTCCAGTGGTCCGTTGTGAGAAAGCCTTGCATGCTACTGGAAACAGTGACGCCAACTCCGCAATGGAATGGCTCTTCGCACACATGGAAGATGCAGACATCGACGTTCCACTAGATTTGAGCTCTGGCAAAGCTACATCTGCTACAGCCGACCCCGAGAAAATAGAAATGTTAGGCGCGATGGGTTTTGGACCTCCGCAAGCGCGAAAGGCATTAAAAGAAACTAATGGCGACATGGAACGAGCTGTAGAATGGCTTTTTAGTCATCCAGACGACCAGGGCGAGCTCGAAGATGAGGTAGCCCCTGTCAACAGCGATGTCACTAAAGAGGATCCTCCGGGAAGCACCGCATTGCCCGCTACATTCCAGCTACAATCTATCATATGCCATAAAGGATCTAGCATACATGCAGGGTACGTTGTCTCGATTGTTGATATGTGAGGATATAACTGATGATATATATAGTCACTACGTCGCATTTATTCGCAAAGAAATCCCTGAAGATAAAACGATATCGTGGGTGCTGTACAATGATGAGAAGGTTGTCAAGGCCAATGACGCCGAAGAGATGAAAAAATTCGCATATGTTTATTTCTTAAAACGAGTTAATTAAGCGAAAAAGGGAGCATAGGATGGCACACAGTGGTTACGACTCGTAGTTGTTGAAAAGAAATGACGATGAGCATGATAATGATAATAGAGATAGCATAGTTAGTGTGCATTAAGTAAAATAAATTCATTTAGCTCATGCTAGTACTACGATAAAATGAGGATGCATAAAACTCAAAAGATATCATTGATTAGCAAACTTCGCCTTGACATGAATAGCCTGCGTAAAAGCGCTCACTCGGGTATCGCTTCTTATTGCTCAACCATTGGTTCCTCGGCCACATAATGCAAATATGCACCCAACAACTTGATGCCCTCAATGTAATTTTTCTTGTCCAATTTCTCATTGATCGAGTGAGCTGCATCTGTAGAACTACCCATAGGTAAAAGGAGGACATTCTTGCCAGTGGCCTGCTCAAAAGTTAAGGTGACAGGAATACTAAGTAAAGTATCAGCATTTATCACGAGCAACTCAAGTGGAAAAAGTAACTGACCTTCCTCCTTCACGAGTCAAATCAGGCTTGACACCCCAGACTCTCTCGACAGCCTTTGCAGCGCTCGAGAAGTTCCAGTGCTTTGGACTAGCGACCCACCACTTACCAGCATGCTGCAAGTAGCATCGCATAGTATTCTTGCTTCCAAGCTTCTTGAATTGCTCATCGACATACTTGAAGACGAGGCGATCTACGTCCTCGGGCTCCATGTTTGGAACAGTTCGAATTGAGAACTTTCCGATGACTTTGGCGGGGATGACTGTCTTGGCACCCGGTTGAGAGAATGCACCTTCAATACCGTGAACTGACAACGATGGATATCTCCAGCGGGCCATAAGAGTGTTCTCCTTGTCGTTGTGAATGGTGGTCTGACTACCTAATGATTCATGGAGATTGTCCATAGTGAATGCGATATCACCATAAAGGGATTTCTCCTCGTCTGTGAGGGGAGCGACAAGTTCAGCCAAACCAGGTATCTGAATCTTGCCATTTGTATCTACCAGGTTGCCAAGTACCCTGACCAAATCAGTCATTGGCTCTTGAGCTGTGCCTCCAAACACTCCACTGTGGAGATCTTGTCCGGGTCCTGAAATCTCAATGGAATAATAACTGCAACCGCGAAGACCTGTTTAAAGCAAATCAGTTTGTTATTATTTCGAGAGTGTTGGAAGGGAGAGAAATGATCCTCGAGATAAAGAAGACGACCACTGAAGTGCTTACCATAAGTAAGACATGGCTTTTCGGTACCAAGCCAGTAGTTATCAGAAATACAAACAGCATCTGTATCTGCGAAAAATTTATCGGCCTCTTCTTTGATAAAGTCATCCAAGCCTTCTGAGCCATATTCTTCCATTCCTTCAAAGCACATTAACAGGTTCACGGGGAAGTCAACACCGGCCTTCTGATGGGCTTCAATTGCGTTGAGCCAACCAAGAACTGGGCCCTTATCATCCGTACTTCCTCTGCCATACATTCTCCCTTTATCATCGACAGTAAGCTCGAATGGTTCTGTGGCCCATCCGTCTTCTTTTCCAGCGGGTTGTACATCGTAATGTCCGTATACGAGAATTGTGCGCTTCTTCTTGTCATTTCCATATCGTGCAATAACCACAGGAGGAAGATCTAGATGCTCCATTCCTGGTTGCTTGCCTAATGGTCGTTTTTCGACATGGGCACCGAGCGCAGCGAGCTCATCAGCTAAGAACTCTCCCATACGCACAACATCGGGTCTGCGTTCTTCCTCGGAGGATACAGACGGAATAGCAACTGCTTTGCGAAGTCTCTCGATGAAATGATCCGATAGATCATCTACTTGCTTGAAGTAGCCATCGAGTTGAGGAGCCATTTTTACTTTTCGAGCTTGGTGTGACTGGATAGCGGGGGTGAGATAGGTTGAGATTCGGATTGGTGACGGGTGAGTTCTTGGAAAACGGGATACTTTCAGGGAATTTATATCTTCAACAAAGCGAGTAAGTCTTGAACGTTGTAGAACTGTCGATATTGACTTTATTGAGATTCGTGGTTTGATTGTGAACATGAGGTATCCTGTGAGGATATAAACTTTCGAGCTTCCTGTTTTGGTGGATGGTGGGGTAAAATGGTGTCAAATGGATTATAAAGGGTGGAAGGGACTGGAGGGTGTTGAATAATATCTAATAAACCAACATGATTGGTTAACTAATATGGAGGATTTAGGCTTGCAACGGCTTATAATTTAAAGCCGGGTAGCTGATATTGTCTTTTGATTTTTCTAGCAAAAAACAGCATGGCAAAACCTTCCATGGGACGGGGCAGAGCAGTAGATGATGACTAGATGGTGATTTACAGTCGATTAGAATTGTGATATCGCCATTTCATTATCAATATATTGTATTTGTATGAAGTAATCTCAAATTGATGATCTTCTCGTTGAAAGCTTTTTCCACTCACGTCTACTACTATACATAGTCTCATGTAGTCTAAACATACATCGCTTATGGAGCGTATATTTACTTTCTTTTCCGGACTCGACCTACTCATTGTGCTGGCAGGTGGACGTCGTTCGCTAATATCTAAAATACAGAGCGATGTATGTTGTGTTAAGACCATTTTACTGTGAATAACCAACAGATAATTTTGATTGCATGATAGCTTCCTTTAATTGGATCTTTCGTTGCGTTGAACAACATTGAATAGAATCTAGACTCAAATCTCTGGACTTCGGACTAGACTTCTAGAAAATTAGAAATAGCAGGATGATACGTTACGTCCCGTTCATTGCCGTCGGCGAGCAGCATTTACTGGCAATCAGGTGATCGATCGCCCAATATAGAGATTCGTTATTTCATGAGTCAAGAAACATCCATCATTAGGATGTTCTCATCTCGTATTGTCTTGAGTTTCTCTTGAATTTCCAGGATTGGGGGCGTCTTAAAAGTTGAGCCTGATGCAACAAATGGTAATGCATGCACATCTTATAAGCTGTGAGCTCTTGGGAGGCAACATAGTCACACCAGTTTCATGTTTGAAATAGCTCGGTGTGGAAGGATGAGAACCTTGCTAATTCTCGAGATAGTGGTAAGTTTAACAATCACACTCATCCACTTATTCTCATACCAACATTGCCATGGTTATGATCACGATCACGGGTAGACCGATCTCATGCATATGTCCGCAGCGAGTGTGGTATTTGACCTGGAATGACAACACACAAGGACAACATAAACTTCTGCCTGCAGAACTACCATCTATCATGTTTCTATTTCTGTTGATTTGAGTTACTTCATCTTACGTGATAAATCGGAAAATTTGTGAATGTTATTCAGGCACCATGCAGTAGTCGGGAGAATATCTGCAATTTTACTTCGACTGCATCACTTTACCGTATCATTACACTAATGATCTTACTCAGCGCACCAAGAAGGTTGTTTTTCTTACAATATCCTTTCTCCTACCATCACTTTCCCCTTTCAAACATACTCGAAACCTATTTTGAGACGAGGCTATAACAGAGTGTGTTATCATATCACGACTTGCAACGAGGCGCAGCTCCAAAAGGTGGTATGGGGTCACGTCACTCCCTCCATTGCATACCTCTGCAGGTGTCCAAATTCAGGTACCGCATGATATCTTCCGGTATTCAATGTACGGACCGAACAGTCTTACACTCACTAGAGGCATATCTCGACTGCGTAGAGTGCCATTTTCCTATTTGATCTTCAGGAACGATTAAACGCATGTAGTATCACGCTGTAAGAAGCTTTCATTTGTCACGATTAGGTGGGGGACATTTGTACCTGCGCTGGGGGTTGCAAGACTCTCTTTTACCGTCACGGGGAAGTACATCATCCACCAGGGACACGCACAAGGTGCATTCTTCTGGAACACACACGGCGTCTAAGGTTCTGTCGCGTCGGCTAGAAACCAAGGATGCTCGCCTCAGATATACTTGAAGGGGAGTTTCATGAAAGGGGACACCAGATCACTTAGTGTAGGACGCAAACACCATTTTACAATATTCTAATTTGAAGTTGACTTTATCAAGAAGTTATCTTCGATCAAACACTTGAGAGAAAACACCGAGCTAGATCGCCGACTGAGATATGTTTGTTTCTAACG
Source organism: Botrytis porri (assembly GCF_014898465.1). Taxonomy (NCBI): domain Eukaryota; kingdom Fungi; phylum Ascomycota; class Leotiomycetes; order Helotiales; family Sclerotiniaceae; genus Botrytis; species Botrytis porri. The sequence continues at coordinate 519,090 of NW_024066081.1, read as the reverse complement.
ATATCAATGTGCATTCAAAATTGTGACCACCTGTGAGTTAAGTCGGGTACCCTACTTTCGGGCCACCCCCTTTTGGACCACTTTTTATATCAAAAATGGAATTTTCAACTTTCTTATTTATAAATAGAATTTATTGAAAATTTATAAATATATAATTTAGATTATTTTTAGTTTACCTTGAAAATTTCAGATTTTTAGGAATTTTCTGTATTGAGATCTAAAGCTTTAAAATATCGATTTTTAAATCTATATAGGAATTATATACAAATTTGAAACTTTTATAAAATCTTTAATAACTTTTTAACAAAAATTGTTAAAAATAAATTATAAAATTTTATTATAAATTTATAATATATTTATTTTGAAGGATTCAGAAAAAAAAAGAAAATTTCCTATAAATATATATTTAAAAGAATACCCTCAAAATTGCAGGGATTATTTATACTACTTTAAACTTACTATATATTATATCTCTATATCTATTAATTTTTTTTAATTTTTTTTTAATTTCTATATAGATTTAAGTTCAAAACTTTCCAAAAGATATATAGTTTTCTCTTAATGATTGTTATTAAAAAGTTATTAAAAATTTTATAAAAGTTTTGAATTTATATATAATTCTTATATAAATTAAAAAATTAATATTTTAAAGCTTTAGATCTCAATATAGAAAATTCCTAAAAATTTCAAATTTTCAGAATAAGCTTAAAATAACTTAAAATATATATATTCAAGTTTTTATTAAATTAGATTATACATTGATAGAGATATTAATAGGCCAAAAAAGCGATTTTTGATGTAAAAGAGTGGCCCAAAACAGGAGTGGCCTGAAAGTAGAGTAATCGATTTATATAGATAGATATATACTCGACGAAATAATTAAAGATGTATAGTACAATTGAAAACATTTATAGTTTCAATAATTTAGGATAAAATAAGCTTAAATTGATATATATAATCTATGAATATAACAATATATTATATTAAAGATTCTAACAAATTGTAATTGAAATAATTGAAATGAAAGCAATTAAAACTATTAAATTAATTCAAAAAGTACTTATTTTTAAATATATTTTAAATCTTCAATAATTTAATTGATTTAGAATTTTAAATATTAAAAATTAAATTTTTATAAAATAAATTTTTATTTTCAAATAAGTAACTTTTTATAAAGATTTATTTATAGTTAAAAAATTTATTGATATTTTTTTTTAAAAAAAATTATTTTCAAAAGAATTGATTGATTTATTTTTAACGATTTTAAATATAAAGATTAGGAGATTTAATTTACTTTTTCGATTTCAATCTTTAATTACCTCTTAATTTAAAAGAATTAAAAAGAAACTCTTTCTTTTATAAAAGATTATCTAATTCTAAATTAAAATTTAGAATACATAAATAAAATATCGAAAAACTAATAAAGATATATAAAATATAAAATATATTATAAAATTATATTTGTTTTTATTAACTTACTAACTTTAATATATTATTTCATTTTTATTTTTTATTCAAATTCTATAAAATCTTGTCTAAATATAAAGAACATATATATCAATCACCATACGAAATTTTATTCAATTGTAATAAATTTTACAGAAGTTATATTCGAGTTTTGTTTATATTATACATCATTAATTATTTTGCCGAGTACACACTGGGGAGATAGATAATGATGGTAAGATTAATAGTATTAGCCGGTCCCCCCCTGAGAGTTGATCTCATCTACATACTGTTTCGAGGTTCTCCCGCAAAAAATGGAGATGGAAAATCCCCCCAAACTCTCGATTTCTGGCTGATGACGAAGTGTTTCAAACGTGACCCTTCCCAAGAATCGATAGGTCTAGAGTTCTCAACTCGTATAGAACCTATTGGAGCAATCGAATTTCTTCCCTAGGTAGATGGCGTTCATGACAGACACATGGCAAAAGGGTTTCATTGTGTCACATCCTTGGAGAATTCTTGTACATAGCCATTTCTTGGTGGTTGGGTCAAGTATTTCGGGGGCCTCTTCAAGGCCGTCACAGTGGATAATGGTACGACAAACGCTACCAAAGTGGATATCTGTACAGTGCAAGCTAAGTAAGTTATTAAGCTACTGTAAGTTCTGAGCATGCTGAGGTCGTAGCACAACCCCTCCCGATAAGTCCTCTCAGTCCTGTAACAGACCACACGATGAACCCACACAAATCCTTCTTGACTCCATTCCCATGATTTAATTAATCAGTCACCTATCAGTCTCTTGGGAAACCAACCTCTCATGCTATGGATGCTATGGATGCTATGGATACTACATACTTTGACGTTCCGGTTTTCCGCTGTCTACGCCATCGTAACATGAGCCAATGAAGAGCAATGAACTTCAAGACCCCCATTCCCGTTTGCTGCCCATGTCGAAGATCACTTAATCAATTTCGAAACTCCATGAAAACCCCATCTCAAATAAAACCGAAAAGAGGTTGCGATTAGTCAGTCTATGGTACTCCGAATGTCACGCCTCCCCCCTTCCCTCCCCCAAGGATAAGAGAAGCTGACGTTAATGATACGAAAGATTTGGTAGGTATTTGAATTCTAAAGACGTATCCGGGTCCATGGGAAAGCTATTATGCATGTTCAAAAAAACAGTATAGCTAATGGATTGAGAAGAATATTACACACATACTCGACATACAACACATGTAACGTCTTTCTATTAGTGGTGGCATTTCGAGAGACCGAATGTGAAATACTTTTTGGGAATCAGGTGCAGATACGCCCATATTGATCCTTACCAAGTACCACGAATAACTAGATACGGTGCGGTGTCCACTTTTGGATTCCCACGCCCTTGTCTCCCGGATTATTGGGTTGAACAGAAGACGAACCAAACCCATGACATTGATGAGATTTGAAGAAAATACATGCTTTTGTCACATGTATGTAAGCAGGTAGCGAGGAAAGACCAAAAGAATCCAAGACATATAGCACGGTGCTATGGTTCGGTAAAAGAAAAAGAACAAGACAAAATAAAAAACGTGGTTGATTATTAACATTTACCGTACTGACTATCCCCTTCTAGAGATCGGTTCAGCCTCTTAATGTTGTTTGTATATACAGTATTATTTATATTGTATCTGTCCTCACTCTGAGCGTTGAGTGATGTGGGAAAACTTCCTCAGCATCATTATTCTGAGGACCGACGTCCTGTCTATCATATCAGTCAGCCGGCCAGGAAATCTATATTACAATTTTGGTCCTGTTTGAAAACTTATCTCCCGATTTACAACGACACCAGGAAGATATTGTAGATGCAATATCAATTTGAGATATTCAAGGAGGGGCGCAATCTTTTTGCTTTCCAATTTTAGAGTGGGCTGAAATCACCGTTATCCTCTTCCATCAACTCGAGTTAAACAACGGGCCGCATTTGCTGGGAGTAAGAACATGGCATGCCAAGGTCATAACAGGGGGAGGCAGGGGGTTCGGATGAAAAAGCCCCAGTCCATTGGTTGTGTAGCCGTGCTTATGGTGTCTTTGCTCTTTAGTCCTAGATGAGTACCCAGGCGCAGACCTTTCCAGCGAATGATAGATGCTTTCCATCTGCAAGTTTGCTGCAGACTTACAGACCAACATATTAATTCGGTCATTTTTGTTTATTCTTGTCTACTCTACTGTATCATCCCATCTAGCAGCACTAGTTGACCTGCATCTACAGGCGGACAACCTAACTCGTTTCAGCAATAGTCATTCTTTGTGATGAGTAGAATGTTACATTTTGCATTATCTTGTTCATAAATAACATCGAACTACTTACTTTGCATAGAATTCGGGCATGGTCCATAAGCGCAAACATCAGGGGTGCCACGAGCGAAAGCTGACACTTTGAATTTGATGCGGGATCCGAAGCCATGGGGTATGATTTCTATAAGCGCCCTCAGACAAGGTCTGCAGTATGCATGGGGTTGATGGACAACGGGCAGCCTTCCACGACTTTCCTCGTCTTGTCTTTTTCCTCTCTCCCTCCAACCATTCTTCTTTGTAAAAATAATCGCGAAGCCAGCAATGCCCCGCGATAAGTTCTATCTTTGTGCATCTACTGCGCATTTGTCTAGCGACATTGGAAGTACATGACATATACATTTCAAAAAATATCTTACACCCTGAAGCATCGTCACCATCCCAGACTCTGCTCACCAAAGACTTTAAAGTGCCGGTATTGGCTCCTGTGCTGAAGCTCCCGCCCCTGACATTATCCATTCTTTCCAAAAAGGCTGTGCAGGGCTGTAGGGATACATCTTTCTTCGTTTCCAATTTGAGGATAATCATCATGTCGAGCCTAAAAGATATCATGGACGTAGATGTGGAGCCTCTTGAATCTCAAGCCTATAGAAGGAAGGAGGCCGCTCAACAACAAGCTTCTCGACCATCCATTGATCCTTCATCTCAAAGTCCCTCTCCTCAGCTTGATGATACTAAAGGGAAACTATCTATGAACCATCGAAGATCAAATCGAGTTTCAAAGTCGTCCACTCAAGCTACAACATCGCGGCCCAATTCATCACGGCGGCGTAGTAGCGGTGCTGGAGAAGCCATGGACTTTTCGGCCTATCAAGGTGGCGGATCAAACCAAAGAAGCATATCGGGTAGTCCCTCACAAACATGTTCGAGAGGGGGAATGGAACCAATGGCAGATATAGTGCCTATCAAATACACACCCGTGACTGGACGTATTAGCAGAGCAAAGAAGGGTATACCAGTTCATACATGCGACGACTGTAGGAAGGTTCGTTCTTAAGTTTAGTGTACTTTCAAGTCATAAGCTAATAAAAACACAGACATTTACCAGGGCGGAGCATCTCAGGTAAGGATTTGAGTCTCTCAATTTGACTATGCCATGAAGAAACACTTTGCCATACCAAGGTGTAGATAGTAACAGCTACTCATGTAGTCATGAGTAGTAATTTTGGTTGGAATGGACGCTTAGGAAAGAAGAATATGGACCAATTTTTGATTTTTTTCAATTACAGGAGACACAAACTCAGTCATGGTAAACCCGCCTATCCGTGTACTTTTGAAGACTGCGAGAGAACATTTCATCGCCCGGACTTACTTGCACGTCATCTCAATCGACAGTATGGTTCCTCCTCTCCCGCTTGAGAACATGGCTAATGAATTGAAGCGAGACACAAGGCGAGAAGGCGTACAAATCCAGTGACCCAAGAAGCAGAGCCTCCTCGAGCGCATCGGAGAGTGCTCCTGTAAAGTTAGAACCCACATCTCACGGGATCTCGATGGCCCTGGGTCAGATATCTTCAGAAAATCCAACAACACCTAGAATTTCAGCGGGAACGGATCAATCTGCCCTAGCTCCGACTTTCAACACAATGACGGGGAATTTTCAACCTGTTGACTTTTCATCGGGAAGCTCTCATAGAGGGTCGGTCAGTCAAGCTCAAGTGACCGATGTGGAAGTGTACACTACAGCATCACCTGGTTCGGTCCCATCTAGGTAAGATTGACTACAACTCTTCTAACATTTGCTCTTTTCTGCTTGTCCGCTTAAATACCTCGATTTATGCCGTTCATTCATTTATCCAGGCAATATACGTGGACTGCTTGGCTGACTTTAGGTAGGACATTCGCTGAGATGACCCCGAACTATAATGTACGACCCATGCCAGACTTTTCCGAGCAAGACCCTTATCGGGCAACGAACTCCAGCTTCCAAGGGTTATATACCCAGGAAGTGTCCTCATTTCATTCCTATAGCCCCCCTCATGCTCTACCACTTCTACGTATTCCGGAAGAACCTTATATGCCAAGTTTATCTTACACGCACGACAACTCACCCTGGTGTTCATCGGCTTCCGATAGCACATATTCAGAGAGCTCACGCACGGGGAGAATAGCGCACAGAGGTCGATCTGGATCGTTAGTCGCAGCATCTGAATGGCCTGTTCCAGTTCCTAATGCGCAGTGGTCCCATGGTATGGAATTTCGCCACAATTTTCAAATAATGAACTAATAATGTTATACGATAGGTATGGCTAATACAACCCAAGACCTTAGAAGCCCGCCTTACGAAACAATGATGGAAGCTTATGATGCACCTTACACACCCCCTAGAATGTCACCGCCATCTCGTCAGTTGCTTGATGTGCCTGCTTATGATTTGGGGGGATATTATATGGAATCAGTGGGTAATCCTCACACCTCAACATATAATAAACACTTGGCTCAGACTTTTCTTTCAGCGTCCCCTTCGAGATTATCCGACCCCCGATTGGCAGTCCTTGATAGAAGATCGAAGGAGTTGGTGGGATCCCAGCAATTAGATACACTAACGAACATCGAAACGGTCATCTCATCTCCTTCCCAGTCCGCAACCTCTAACCTCGATACCTATCTTTCTTTATATTGGAACTATTTCGACAAATTGTTCCCTATGATTCACCGAGGAACATACATACAAAACCAAAACTTAGCACTCACCTTCGCAATGGCTGCCATTGGCACTCAGTACCATACAAATCCCGAAGCACGAAATCACGGCGTCGAATTCAACACTTACTGTACTAACATAATTCCTGTGGTTTTTGAATGGTCAATACAAATAATGCAAGCAATATTACTTACAGAGATATTTACTCGTTTCCGTGGTACAAAGACCACGGTTCGCTCATCTCGCCAGTTCGAAGAGTTATACAATAGAGTGAGTCGATGCTGTTAAGGCCATTTTGGAAATATTTATTAACGTCTAGCAGCTCTCGAACCCTTCACCAACTTCCGATACAAACACTACTCCTACCACTACAAGCATTTCTAATGCTCTATCTCATCAATTCAATACACGAACTAGATCTCAAGACATACAAAGCAATTGGTTGCTTTGGGTCGACACTGAGTCGCGACAACGTCTGCTATGTCTCTGCTTTATTTTCGATGTCAAACAAGCCATGTACCACCAAAAAAAGCGAGCCAGACCATATCTTGATCTCAACATACTATACACACCCTGCTCGGAAGTTCTATGGGATCCAACTAATGCAGCTGACTGGGCTACCAACAAGACAGGGAGCAATGCAGGGCAACCACTCAACGTCATGCAACATCAGTACACCCAAGAGAACCGTGCCGAGCCTTCACATTTTGCTCAGTCACTCAACGTGTGTTTCTTGACATCTCAACTTCCCAACCGTGTCGATCCTAACCATCACTATCCAAACGATTATCAAATACACGATATATATCCCACAATACTCGAACTTGTAACATTATCTCCAGCATCTTCAATGGCATATAGTTTTATCGCGTTATACCATACGCCACTCCGTGACCTTTTGGCTGTGAGCGGGGATACCTGGGTATTCTCTCAAAAAATCACAAATCAAACCCATTTTCGCGAAGCACAGGCACGTCTGAAAACTTGGTCATCGTCTCTAGCAGCAGCCACCGCCACACATTATGCTTGTCGCATCTTACTCTCCGAGTTTTCAGCACCACACATCCCATCTTCCAATAATAACACAACGCAACATTCTCCGGACCTTTCTCACTATTGGTCTTTGAATATCGCCGCGTTGATCTGCTGGGCATTTGGACACCGAATCAGCGGAAACAGCGATACTGTTACAGCTCTAGACTTCGACACTTCTCCCGAAGCTTCGGAGGATGTACGACTTAAAGCTCTCGTGTATCTCAGTTCTATGGTCGAGCTAGATGTCAAAGATCTCCTGAATAGCAAGGCGACTATGCGGGGACAGACCTCTTTTGTTGTCGATGCAGTGCGCGCACGACTAGAGATCGATAGTGTTGGAGGCCACTGCATGAGTCTCGTTGATTCCATTTGTGTCTTGAAGCGTCTTAATGAGAGCGGAAGAGGGAAGTGGTTCTAAGTCTCTTTTTCTTATCCTTCCTGTTTTCATTCATTTCCTTTTGATCATTTCCTTCATCTTCAACTTCACCTTTCAATTTCTTTCCTAGATCAATTCTTTTGAATTGACCTTGTGCGATAAGTTTTTTTTTGTACTTCTTCACTTCCTAACTGAAGAAGCGGATTGGCATATGATATGCCTCAAGTAATGATGTATTTTCTTTTCAAATTTCCCAATGTCTGGTTTCCTCCTATACACGTTGTCATCTTTTTCATCTGCGGGGGGATATCCATTTCTTTACATGTTGTCACGCTGTACGAGTACATCTCTTCATCTGTATTACCACCTACCTGTCTGTGTCTTTTATTTCCTTCCTATATCATTATTTCCATTTCCATTTCTACATTTCTCTCATGATTCCTTTCACTTTTTCGAGTTTTTATTTTACCTCTCTGCATATGATTGATGTTAATGAATAAAATGCAAATCGTGATATATCATATGATATCTAATTGATATGATAGTGTTATAATCGAGGGGTTTAAGGAGGTTTGGCTGATGGGACGGATCGCACTACATACACATACACATACACATACACATACACATACACATACACATACACATGCATAACACATTCATGATACCCCGGAAGATGCGCGAGCGAGTCGGAGCAAGGAAACAAGGAGGGACGGGCATGGGAGGAGGGAAGGAAAATTTGCGCTTGTACACTATTGCTTTGCTTTGCATTGCGTTTGTCTTGTCTTGTATTCTATTGTATTGCGTTGCACCTTGCTTTTCCTTTCGAGCATTTAGATATAGATATCAATTGTTTATATCACACACATCCACACACATCTATCCATAATATCTACAGAAACTTAACAACAAGTGAACACTCGCTGTGCGCTAGGAAACATAAGGAAAATAAAGCAAAGCGATATAGCTGCAATCATCCATACCAGTACTAACTCTCCTCGAAAAGTAACTTCTCTTCAAAAAACTCCCTACACATGATCGATTGTCCATTATCCATTACCCATCAGCTCCCAATCCCCATCTCGTACAAAGCAAAACCCACAGAACCCATCTACTGCAGACTGCAGTAAGTAACACCACCTATCTCCAACCCTCGTCCCATCCATTCATTTATCCTTCCACCCATCCATATATCGATCCATCCCAATCACTGCACAATATATATGTACGGTTACATATCAATACACAGACACACACACACACACCGCATACACGCATACACACCATAGACCCCGATCCCGACAAAGACAGAGAGCCCGACGCATCCTGCTGTCCTTTTATGCCATGCCATGCCATGTTAAAAGGGTCTTTCAACAATACTCCTCCGTACACAAATCTCTCATAGCTCCGAGATAGCCATCAAAATCTGGAGGTGAAATCCCTTTTGCACAAGACATCTTTCAGATCAGAGCTACCAATTCACTTGATTTCGCTTGATTTTGTCATTTTCCGAACCCAAGGAATATACTCACCACAAGTCATTTCAGACCACTGCAGCAGCACTGCAGTAGACGTGTATCGTTTCAAACAGTCAAAGTTACACACGCAAAGTTCAAACACCCAACATTAAATTATCGAAACTGCATTTTTATTCATTAGAAACGAGGAAAGCCTGTATTTACAATTTTCCAAAGTGGTACGCTTGCTTGCTTTCCTCCACTCACAATTTATCTTTCATGAATTGACTCAACCCATCATCATCAATCAATCACTAACTAGACTAAATACCAACTAACACCAGAATGTCGGCGAAGTCAAGAGAACCATTTGTAACTTTGTAAAACGAGAACTAGAAAATTCAATGCAACAAGGGCGGGCAAGGGTACTCAGCCGGTATCAAAAAGCACAATCCACACTCTCTCCTTCTCGTTTACGCTTATCCCACTTTAAACTCCTTCCTCCACATTACGTACTCCTGGGACAAGGCAAACAAGGATCTGGTAATATCTTACAGTTCAGGAAAAAGGTGTGCCTCCCAGAGTATAATCGCTGTGTCTGTCTTACCACTACCATTTCATCCAGCCACTACTTTCATCCACTTACTCCTTGTGGAATTTTGCCTTCAACTTGCCAAAAAAGCTGGTTCGCTTCTTCTTTTTGTCAGCCGCGGCAGAGTTAGCAGAGCTGTCTGCAGCGTTGGTGCTTGATGGAGTGGCGGATTCGGCAGAGGTCTTTGCGGGGGTAAGGGTAGCACTCTCCTTTGGAGGAGTGGCTGGAGCAGAACCTGAAGTTTCAGGAACACTTGTAGAACCCAATCCACTAGTAACAACAGGTGCAGCGTGGTCTCCGGTGGCGGGACTAGTGTGTGGTGAAACATCTCTGGAATCGATTGCCTTTGTTTCTGTTCCTGATGGTTCAGAGATGGTGGGAACGTTGGTAGATTCAACCCCTGTGGTAACAGCTGGGGCAGTAGCATTAGAGGTGCTTGGAACCTCTGTAGAGGTGACTCCACTGGTGACAACTGGAGCAGTAGAAACAGCAGGTTTAGAAGGCTCAACAACACTTGTTGAGTCGATCTTGGGTGCAGGTTCACCGGTTGAGTTTTCAGGTTTGATCTCGGACAATAATTCCTTCTCGAAGGCCTTCTTATCAAGGACAGCTTCTTCGTTGGCGGCAGCCTCTGGGCTTTGACCCGATTCAGCAATCGACTCCTTAACAACCGCAGGGGTGTCCTTGGCCGTGGATGTCTCGGGCTTGACTCCGGACAATAATTCTGCCTCAACAGCTTTCTTGTCGAGAACGGCTGCTTCGTTAGCAGCAGCTTCTGGGCTTTGACCAGACTCAACAATCGATTCTTTGACAATTTTTGGAGTGTCCTTGGCAGTTGTTTGATCCATAGTGCCGGTGGTATTGACTGATCTGATGGACTGTTGAACAGATTCTGGCAACTTGCTGGTCAAGCTCTCTGGAAGGTTGCTTGGAATGCTTGTAACGCTCTCTGGAAGTTTGCTTGGAATGCTTGCAACGGTCTCGGGAAGTTTGCTTGTAACGCTCTCTGGGAGTTTACTTGGGATAGCAGAAGCAGCGGCATATGCGGCACCTCCTACAGCGATCGCAGCTGCTCCAACAGCAGCGGCAGCCTCACCTGCAGTAACAGTCTTTTCAGTCTTGGTTGTTCCTTGTCCAGCAATTCCTTCGGAAGTTGTTGGAGCAACACCAACCTCCCTCTTAAGTTCCTTCTCAACTGCGCTCTTCTCAGAAACTTCGGATGGAATTGCGCTAGCCTCTGGAGCAAATCCGGCCTCTTTTTGGCTCTCCTTGACCACCTCTGGCACCTTTGTTGATTCGAGTGGAACCTTGGCGGCAAGGATAGATGTTGTGGTTTGCGGACCGGCAGATTGGATGGTTGGGTTTATTGCATCATATGTTCCTGCTTCACCTGCTCCAGTTGGCAAGCTTGATTCAGGAATCAAGTTCTTGGTTGTAGAAGTCAAACCGAGAATTCCAGTACCATTCAACTCCCGCTCCGCCTGAGGAGTGACCACTGGAGGGAGGATGGGAGCATAGCCCAATGCGTCGCTATTTTCGTATGATTCCTTGTCGGTGCGAACAGCCGAGTGGATGGTGTTGGTAGTGAAGTCGCTTGATTTAGGGATCTGCTGTCCAGGCGCAAGTTTTATAGGGTTTACTCCACCAGCAAAAGCGGGGAGAGGCGAGACACCAAACGTAGACTCGGCTTCGGATTTGGCTTTGTCTGCAGCGACAAGCTCGGGATCATCATGTACGCCAGAAGTGATATCGTTGGTGGTGAAAGAGCTTGGATGTGGAACTTTCTCTCCTGGTGCGAGCTTGATAGGATTGACTGCTCCATCCGCAGCGGGCAGAGGATTCACAGAGAAATCACCAGTTTCCACAGCTGCTGGGGTTTCGGGGAATGCTCCAGGCAAATCTGAAGAGCCATTTTGGGCGAGTGGGGATTTCTCTTTCTCAAGAGGAACACTCTTTGCCAATGCTGACGTAGTTGAGGTTGGGGTAACGCCAGACATAATTCCAGCAGTCGCAGGTGTATGTTTGACAATTCTATCAGTTGTGAGGACGTTATTTAAATTGCCCGATGCGTCGTTTTCTTGAGGGGCGGTGTGATCTGTAACCCAGTTACCGTCGACGACGAACTGTGTGATATTCAATTAGCTTCTTGAAAAATTGACTAAGTTCGAGAGAAACGGCAGGGAAAAAAAAATAAGAAGATGGGTCAGGCTATGTTTTTTAAAAGAAGGCCGGTAGTTGAACATAGCTGAAGCAAGCAAACAAGCGGGGTTGGGGAATAGGCGGGACCTAGCCTGCGTGTACAAATTGAATTAATCATGCAAGCAACAGGCCTGATTATTATTGGGAGTGAATTTTGCCAACTTCGCGGCCTGGCAAAATCAACTTTCATGCGTCATAAGTGGAGGATTTTTCAAGCTGCAAGTCTCACTTCCACGCATGCTTCGAGAGTGGGAATTTGAATCACTAGGCGCATTTGACGAGCGACGTCGATTTCAATTTCGACCATGTCGCAATCATTGTGGCCATTGTTGCCATTATCGTTGTCGCCGACAAAAGCAAATTCCAATATCGCATCCAAATCATCCGTCATACTAGGCTCACCTTGTAATAAATCTTTTCTCCAGCGTTTGCCAGTTGGACATCCTTCGAAAAGACGTCGCCAGTCTTTACTAATTTTTCGCTCTTGGACCAGTTATCGAATGTTCCAGTAACATAGACCTCTTCCGCAGGATGCTCCCTAATGAGAACAAATTTGGTTAGCTGTCGAAATAATCAAATTGACAATACACGGCTTTGATGAAAATTTGTGCCACTGTTCAGATAGCACCTTGCGCATACTTGTATGTGTTGCAGATGATGGGGATCGGAAATGCAGCAGAGAGGAGTCTTCTCAGAACCAATTGAAACGATGATTGCCAGAAGGATATAAATATAGAAGAAAAAGGAAAAGGAAAAAAAACTTACCATTTGAAAACAAAGCTTCCCATTTTGATGGGTATAGGGTATTGAGCAAACAAGAAGAGATAATGTAGGTGAAGCTAAGAAATGATTGAAAATGATTGAAAATGATGAATCAAAGATGTTTTGTTGATGTGGAGGAGAAAAAGCTGAAGGCGGAATGATAAGATTCGACCTTTTTGGGGATTTGATTGTGTATGCGTAGTAGGCAGGCAGTAGGTAGTCAGGCAGTAAAGTAGAAGTTGGTGGTCGGAAATTATCTGGGACTGGCGCCAAAACGGTTCAGTGCGGTTACAGATACGGACGATAGCTGGGCTCTTTGTACAAAGTTGGTAGGTAGGTAGTAGGTAGCGGGAGGGGATGAAAGACTTCTGGCTGGATCTGACTTTGGATCTGACTTTGACTTTGAATTTGACTTTGACTTTGACTTTGACTTTGACTCTGTTGGAATATTAATGGATTTATTTATGTCGACCAGGGAAGAAGATATCACTGATAACCCAAGTTTTTAATCTAATTTTAAATATGCGATATGCGAGTCGAGTCTTCCAAGGTTATTACTGTACTGTACTGTACGGTACGGTACCGTACCGTATGGTTATTGTAGTGAATTGCGCACGAAGGAATTTCAAACTCGGATATTCTTTGGATACAATGGAATAAAATGTGTTGAGAAAGAGAGCAGGAGGTAGGTACGAGAGGGTATGGTATGCATGGAATTCTTCTTCTTTGTTATCCAATCAATTTCTAATAAGGAGGCTGGAGGAGAGATAAGAGAGGAGGGATCATGAGGACCTAGGGATGACTCTGAGCATGAATGAGTGAGAAGAAAGTGTTGGTATTTATTCTTCTTCTTCTTCTTCTGATGATGATGTGATAGATCATAGAAACAATAGAACCATCGGACAAGCACAACTAGGCTCGTTTGTTATCAAAGCTACCCTCCCTACCCTTATTGATGGCTGTGTGCATATGCAAGAATATGCTTGATTGCCTCATCAGAGCGAGCTCCAGTTCCCTAAAAGTGGCCCATGAAATCCCTAGCTGGCAATTTAAAGTGATTAATGTCAAATATTCTGGGTGTCATGCATGTATGACATTGTATGTACAGATTCGAGACTGGATACTCTTTCTTTTGATTAAGATAGCTATGCAGGACTGTCTCTACAAGTCGAAAACCTGAAAGTTCCTCTATGGCTCCTTGAATGTTCGACAGCTTGACAGCTTGACAGCTTGATGAAACCAGTTTCCATGATAGAGAAATAGACAGCCCTTCAGTTTGAACGCTATCACTTGCACGGAAGGAGTAGTAGTGTAGGGCTTCATGGGAGGAACCCTTCACAAGTACCTAGTCCCTACCGGTACCTACTACGCAGTACGGAGTATCTGTCATGAAGGGGGCAAAAACTTGAAAATTAGAGTTCCCTGGTAGAATGTTGAGCTTGGCTGGAGGTTTCATTCGTGATGATTCTGATGATTCTGATGAAGGGGGCAATCCGAAACTAAGCACTCATTAAGTAAAAAGACATGGGAATCTTGATAGAACGACCGGTGATGCCGCTTTTAATCACCGACCGGAATGACGGACAGAACTTAGAAGAGGACTTTTAGGTGTCAAATGCTTCTGCCTCATTATTGCGGGGAACCCAAAGTAATCAATCACACGCATTGGAGCGAGCTACTAGCTACTAGCTACTACTAGACAGAAACTCTATTTCGTTTCTCATGATTGTGTGAGAAGAATCATGAGCTTCCATTGGAGCCGATTGCCCCTTTATGTACACTCGAGTCACGATTTGGGAATCAAAAGATGTGCTTATGTGGTAGGTATGCATTTGACATTGACATAGGTAGTAAGTAGTAAGTGATAAGTAACAAGTAACAAGTAACATGTAACAAGTCTTCTATTTCATTCGACGTTTTTCTCCATAAAACCCCCTCTCCCCCTCAAGGCTCAAGGAACTCAAGGAACTCGATCAATGAACTTCCTCCCGTCAAAGCGAATACCTAGGTATATCTAGTAAGCATTTTGATAGTTTTCTTGCTGTGACTATGACGTTTACTCAACCCCTTAACCAGGTGCTTGTACGCACAAAGTATCCAAGTATCAGATGGTTATTGAAAGTCTACCAGTGGTCTATCAGATCATCTGTAGATACCTAGGTCGTGTTGTTGATGGATACGAGGAATTTAAAAGATATTCATTAATATGGTATTCATGATTATGTAAGATAAATTGTATGAGTCGTGCTGCGAGAGAAGAAACCAGAGCTCCCAATACAAAGAACAATAATATTAAATAAGCCATCCATTTGTCAATAGAATGAATGTCCATCGCAGACAATCGGAGATTGAACTCTCGGTGAAAAAGGCATGGTTCTTTGTTTCAATCAAATTTTGATGATGAATATGAATGGCAATCACTGACAGCAAATTTGATAAGGAGAAGGAGGAGGAGAAGGCGATACAACGACTAAGACCACCAATTGAGCAATACCAATCATACAGCCTTTGTTCATTGCAAATCAGAATGTCTGATATTTAAAGCTATTGAAATGAATGTTCTCACAGCTTGGACGCCAATCTTTTCTCTCTCTATATAAGAAGTCTTGGACCAAATATCGATCAAAAAGATGGGAACTCTTTCCAATACATTTGATTCATCCAATACATTGTGCATTATCTGTTACTTGACCCGTTGCTCTGTCTAAGTATTGAGGTAGAGGGAGAGAAGTTGAGAGAGTTCAATATTGACCCTGTTATCATATATATATCATTGTTCAACTCTTCAACCTTCTTGCAGGACACTTCCCCTACATGTCGACCTCCCTAGGATTATCATTATTGTTGTTGACTTGATCATCCATCGGATCCATCTTCGCACGCATACATACATACATACATACATACTTACACATATACCTACCATATCTCCTTCGTACATAAAACAAGATTACTTTGCCGCACCCAAACATCAAGCATTATTCCTTTGGATCGTTTCAATTCCTTCTAGGTTTCTTCTCGAACTTTTCATCGAAGCTTCAAAAACCAATCAATTTTATTCCATCTCACTACCGCTTCCCTCCCCCACATCCAAGCGAGAAGGGTTGTTACGATAGGCAAGAGCTTCGCCATTTCCCCCCTCCCCTCGCCTTGTCGATCAAGATACCGGTACCTTCTTTCCAGTCTCTTTAGATAACTCTCCCTCAATAACTCCTTTTAATACTCTTCCATTCAATTATCATCTCAACCCTCGCACCCTTCTATCATACCAACACCATCTCATCTCCTACCGTGTTAGAGTCTCGTTCCAGTATTGAGAGGTCAGACTCAAAGCTCAACCTATTCAATAAGGTCCTGGTAGGTGTTTACCTTTACTCCACTTTCCTCGTGGATTCATTAATTCTAGTACAAAGTACGGAAGCTTGTTCGCAATAGAGAGGAAGTTGCTCTGAATACATCAATCATTTCCATCAACTTTCTAGCTGTCAGTGGCATGTTCTCTACACGCTCCCTTCACATTGACTCACTGCATGCACTTCTCATGAGCTCTCACTAAATTGTTTTACACCATTATAGAGATTACACCAACGTCATCCGTCAACTCCTTCTCAATTCCGCCTTATCTGCCGTGGAATCTTCTTCTCGATTCACTCGATTACATTGTCGCAATTCTATGAATCTGCACTAGTTTGTAAACAAAGCATTGAGCTGTTTACCTCACATAACGAGTTCGAATGTCACTACCGTCGGTGTACTTGACCGAAATCGAGTCCCTCAGTCAAGAAATTATTAGAAACCAACCTACCGATATTTTACAATTCTGTGCCAACTATTTTAGTCAACGTCTAGAAACTGAGCGCACAGGGTTTCTTACATCTCGCAATAGATCATATCGTTCCGTATCACCAGGGACAGCAAATCGGCCGAGAATGGCTGGAAATACATTCCCTGGTCGGCTTGGAACTCACGTCAATCCTTTTGGTGGTGATGGAAATGGTTTAGGACATGAACAAGCGGTTCCCGGCAATATTTCAAAAGTCATAGAGGAGGATGAAAATGATACGATAACATCACCAACAACACCAAATTTTGGATTCTCAAAGGGAGTTCCTTCATTTGGAGCTTCGTTTGGAGCTTCATTCGGAGGAGACGCAAGTACCGGAGACTTTCCACCATCTTCTTTCAAACCTGCGAGCGAAGGATTCCCC
Organism: Botrytis porri; assembly: GCF_014898465.1. NCBI lineage: Eukaryota > Fungi > Ascomycota > Leotiomycetes > Helotiales > Sclerotiniaceae > Botrytis > Botrytis porri. Next base: position 502,037 of record NW_024066081.1, on the reverse strand, counting down.
GAGCATTACGGCATGGGAAGGCGCACTTCTGTTTCAGCCGAATCTCTCAACCCAACAGCTTCATCCAACGATAACTGGTCTCCACCCTTTCATCAAAAGACACCGGACCAAGTAGCACGCTTGAAGAAGTCGATTTCCGGAAACTTTCTTTTTAGTCATCTTGATGACGAACAAAGCGCTCAAGTACTAGGTGCTCTCGTAGAGAAGCCAACTCCTGCCGTTGGTATCAAGGTATGTGTAGCTTCAATTGTTGAGCCTTTTGATCCCCACTAATTTAATCTAGGTCATCTCGCAAGGTGATCAGGGAGATTTCTTTTACGTAGTCGAGAAAGGCTCTTTTGACGTACATGTCAACTCCAGTGGCTCACTGCAACCAGGTCCTGATGGTCTCGGGACCAAGGTAGCCACCATTGAGCCTGGTGGATCTTTTGGTGAACTCGCCCTCATGTATAACGCACCCAGAGCAGCCACAGTTATATCTGCAGAGGCTTCCTGCACTCTCTGGGCTTTAGATCGTATAACCTTCCGCAGAATTCTGATGGATTCAACATTCCAGCGCCGTCGCCTCTATGAAAGTTTCCTCGAAGAAGTACCACTTCTTTCAACTTTGACCCGTTATGAAAGGTCGAAAATTGCTGATGCTTTGGAGACCCAGAAATACCCACCTGGTACTTCAATCATAAATGAAGGGGATGCCGGAGAAGCATTCTATCTTCTTGAGAGTGGAGAGGCTGAAGCATACAAACGTGGCGTAGATAACCCAGTAAAATTATACCACAAGGGAGACTATTTCGGAGAATTGGCATTACTAAATGATGCTCCCCGAGCTGCTAGTGTTGTTAGCAAAACCGAAGTAAAGGTAGCTACCCTTGGCAAAAACGGGTTCCAGAGATTATTGGGACCGGTTGAAAGTATTATGAGAAGAACTAAATATGAGGGCGTGGAGAGCATTGATCCCCTTCACCAGAACTAAAGGATTGTTGGTTTGGAATGGATTCGTTTTACTTGATGGCGTTCAGATACAGGTTACGTTCGTTCATGAGATGATCATATGGACTAGGGATTATTAGTGGGCAATACCTGAGATGCAGACAAGAGTCAGATTTTTCAATCACTTTGCAATTGTATTATTGATGCTGTTAGCGAACTGCTTTTGAATGCTAATTAGTTCTACACCATGCATCTTTTCTCCTGATGCCTCGAATCAGAATTTTGTGATGCGACCTCATGGACACCAAAACCGTAGATATAAACATTTCAACAGTGGTACTAAATCTTGTCCACATTTGGTCCTTCGCTGTTCAGATATCATGTAGTCTCAACCAGAGCCTGGCTAGTAATTTATCCCATGTCCCTTCTCTCTATTCCATATATTACATACCCCCAACTCGAAATTAGCTAGCACCCGCCCTTCTCCTGTCCAAAATCTCCCTCCTGATACCTTCAGCTGCCACCTCCGTCTCCAACACTCTCCCGATGCCCTTCTTCCACCCTTCCTCTAGACCCTTAATCTCTGCCTCCGCAGCCTCCTGTGCATTCTTCCTCCCAATTACTACAATATCAATCTCATCTTTCTTTGCGGCGACCTCCCTCTCCAACCCCTTTAATATATCCTCCAACTGCGCGTTTCCAATTAACCAAGCATTTTTACCAAACTGGTCGAGGAGAGAGAGATTGGTAAGACGCGTATTTAAATAGGTTTGAGAAGTGTAGGCTTGGGAGAGGAGAGTCTGAGCTGGCAGCGTGGAGTCCGCGGGGGAGAGTGTTTCGTAGCGGGTTAGGTCGATGGATTTTAGAGGAGGTGGAGGGGTTGAAGAGGATATGCGAGCGTGTTCTGCGGTAAGGGCGGGCGAGAGATTGGAGGGGAGGAGAGCCGGGAGTGAGGGGTGTGGTGTGGATGGGGAGTTGGGCTCGAGCGAACTGGTTATGAGGGATTCGGCGGCGGCGCGTTCAGAGGGGGTAGGTTCGACGTCGATGTAGGGGAGGGATTCGTGGATTTCGTTTATGAGAGGCATTTTGGAGTGGAGTTTGGAGTTTGGGTTGATGGATTGTGAGGTCGAGGTATTCGATGTGGAGGAGCTTGAGATTGGTTTGAAATTTGTATAAGCACCTATTCGAGATTATGTTTTTCCTGTCGTGTTTTTAAATATCCCCGATATGAACGGATTGTGATAAATCGTGAGCTACTGTTTTTAAAATTGTAATATAAGTGCTTGGAAAGAATTGATGTATTTGTTTATTCGATATAATAAATATAAATTTCTCATTTGCAAGTCAAACACGCCTAGAAGCTTAAGGTTTGCCTTGCGCGCCAGGCTCGCTCCACTAAGGGAGCTTGACTGGGAACCAAGGAACCAGCCGCCACTCCCGCCTCAAGCTTTAAGCTACCTCTAGATTGTTCACCATGGGATGATGTATTGACATTCCCATATTTTGATGGGACTCTGTTATCATTATTGAACAAAGTATTGTTTACTTTGAAATCATGGAGCGGGATCCGGAAATGAAGATTGGTCTTCTCGACCAGAACCGACGTGAGCATAGACAGAATAACTCCCGCCCAAATCGATTTTGGATGAATGTCGTTGGAGCAATTGTCGTTGTCGTAACCGTATTATGTTTATGTGATTCTTTCAATGGCGGATCTTTGCGAAAGGGGCTTTGGGTATGGAACGATGGGGATTACGAAAGTACCGGAAATCAACAGTATGGTAGTTCGGAGGGGAGCCAGTATTTACTGGGGGTTGGGAAGGCAGATATCACTGGGTAGGATCTCCCGTTTTAATACTGTGATATCGTACTAATATCTCTTAGTCCAGTTGTGGAAATAAACATGATGGGATATGCAGATACCAAGCAAGTTGGATCGGGGTTACGGCAACGCCTCTATTCTCGAGCTTTTATCGTAGGAGATATCGATCGGCCGGAAGACCGGTTCGTCTATCTCGTTCTGGATACACAATCGGGAGATACTGCTGTTAGATATGGGATACTGGAAGGTCTCGCAAATCTAGGTAGCGATTATGCTGTGTATGGACAACAGAATGTAGCCGTGACAGGCACACATTCTCATTCTGGTCCTGGTGCATGGTTGAACTATCTACTACCTCAAATCACCAGCAAAGGATTCAGTAAACAGAGTTATCAGGCTATTGTAGATGGAGCTGTTTTGTCTATCCAAAGAGCTCATACTAGCCTTCAACCCGGATATCTGAATGTCGGTTCGACGAAAGTTTTTGGGGCCAATATCAATAGAAGTCTATATGCCTATTTGGCAAATCCGGAAGAGGAACGAGCAAAGTACAATACTAGTACTGAGGATGATGGATCTGTCGAGAAGGACCTCACTCTTTTGAAATTATCACGAGCTTCTGACGGGAAGAATATTGGGGTCTTGACATGGTTTCCTACACATGGGACTTCAATGCTGGGGAACAATACTCTTATTTCGGGAGATAACAAAGGTGTCGCTGCAGACCTCTTCGAAAAGAGTGTAGTCCAGGAGGACAATGCAGCTGAAGGCTTTGTGGCCGGATTCTCGCAAGCTAATGTTGGCGATACAAGCCCGAATGTTCTTGGTGCTTGGTGTGAAGATGGATCTGGGCAGCAATGTAGCTTCGAAAACAGCACGTGCAGTGATGGTAAAAGTCAGTACTGCCATGCTCGTGGACCGTTCTTCCGCGTAAAGGATAATGGTGCATCATCGTGCCACGAGGTTGGCAAGAGACAATTCCAGCCTGCCAAGAAATTATATGACGAGACGGACACGAAGTTGACTGCTGTTTCGGGATCGTCCGTGAAATCGTTCCATACATTTCAAGATATGTCAAATTTCTCATTTTCTTTGGACAATGGAAGCTACGTTCATACGTGTCCAGCTGCTTTGGGATATTCCTTCGCGGCTGGGACATCTGATGGGCCAGGTGCATTTGATTTCACTCAAAATGATCCCAACACACCAAATGCTTCGCCCGTGTGGCGTGTCGTGTCCGGTCTCATTAAGGCACCAAGCAAGCAACAACAGCGTTGCCATTATCCCAAACCTATTTTACTTGACGTTGGCGAGATCACAACACCTTATTTGTGGACACCCAATGTAGTCGATGTACAATTACTTCGAGTCGGACAATTGTTCATCATTGTCAGTCCTGGAGAAGCAACCACGATGTCTGGTCGTCGCTGGAAAGAAGCCATTCACGATTCCGCTGCATCCACCATCCTCTCAGACTCATCTTCTCCAGACCCAATCGTGGTCATCGGAGGCCCAGCTAATAGCTACACACACTACATTGCCACTCCCGAGGAATACGGCATCCAACGCTACGAAGGCGCTTCCACTCTCTACGGCCCGTATACCCTCAACGCCTACATCAACCTCACACTCTCCCACCTCCCCTTCCTAAGTCCCACCTCCATTTCTCAACCCCCACCCGGTCCCCTCCCCCCAAATAACGTCAATAAATCCCTCTCCTTCATAACCGGCGTCGTCTATGACGGCCACCCCATTTTCACCTCTTACGGCGACATAAAAACCGACGTTTCCCCCTCCTACCCTCTCTCTTCCTCCCCAATCATAACCGCTACATTCATCGGCGCCAATCCACGCAATAACCTCCATCTCGAATCAACATATGCCTCTATCGAAATCTTTATCCCCGATACCTCGAAATGGGTCCGCGTCCGCGATGATAGTGATTGGAGTCTTATCTTCGAGTGGAAAAAAGTAAGCGAGATTTTGGGGACGAGCGATGTGACTATTACATGGGAGACGGAGGAGTGGGCTCAGAGGGGTCGATATCGGATTAGATATTTTGGTGATTCGAAGGCGGTGGGGGGCGCGATTACGCCGTTTGAGGGGGTGAGTGGCGTGTTTGAACTTGTGTAGTGAGGGGTTGGTTGGGTAGGGGTTTCTTTTATGGGTTATGGGTTATGGTCATGGTTATGAGCATTGGATTCGGTGATTTTGGAATAGGGACTTGAGGGAATGGGGTAATGGTATACATGCCCAATCCAATTGGCATAGCATGGACAGGTTAAATTGTTATTGGTGTCGGAACGACAGAACGGTCGCATTTGATTGTAAACTATATCGGGATATATTGACTTCACTTGGAACATTCATACCACTGGGATTTGGATTTGAGTTCGGGGATCACTGTCAATTAAAGATATTGAAACTATACAGAAACCTTTACATCACTTGAAACATTGTGATTCGAAATTATAACATGAATCTTTCTATTCATGATTTTATACTTTTTTCATTTGCTGGGTATTATACTGTATAGACAAGCTCGCGCTCAAGAAAACACCAAAATATGGAAAATTCCCCCCAATCTCTTATTCAAATATGTAACCAAATCTTCGCCAATAAACTCCATCATATCACCATGTCTCCACATTATCGTAAGTTCAACCCATGGCTGCTGCTCTCTTTAATTTTATCCTCTCCCTTTGATCTACCTTCCATGCATCTTCGAAAAGCGTTGGCTTTACTTTGAGATCCCCCGGGGTAAGATCTAAAGCTCTGACAACCTTGAATGCACCTGTACCAACACCCATTGTCTGTCCCATGATGATACACTCACTAACGCCCTCGATCCTATCCGTCTTCATGCCTGCAGCCGCATCGAAAAGATGATCTGGTGTTTTCTCAAAGGATGCAAGTTGCAACACACTATCTCTCATCTTGGAAAGACCGAAACGTGTGATACCTAAGACTTCTCCCTTGTACGTCATGACATCAGCAAGAAGTTGCATGTGACGAGGATCGATGTCCATGTCTGCCATGACGGTTGCAATTTCATTGGCGATAGTGGAACGAGCAGCTTCAATACCGAGAACATCGCGCATCTCCATGACACTGTTAGATTTGACTTTGGTACCGTCGACACCTTCAGTTCCGATACAGGCACGGAGACCATATCCTTCGACGACGACAGTGTACTCTGGCACCGCATCTTCAGATGTGTTGATGATAGCTCTGGTGGCTTCTGGATATCCAGATATTGCCAATTCTGGCACAGCGCGCTTGAGGTGATGTACACGAAGTAGAAGGTCAGAACCACCCTCATCGAGGGATGGTTTTCCTTTAGCTGCGGCTCCTCGAGCTGTGGTGAGAGCGCTACCATCGTGTGTGACGTTAATGAAAATGCAGTTCCCTTTGACGTGTAAATCTTCGCTCCGGATCTTGAGTTTCTTGTTTTTCAAAATTGTGTGTGCAATATTTTCCACAGTAACTTCGATTTGCCTATTTACCAAATATTCAGTGTCTACAGCCAAACAGATTATGGCAGATTTCGCTGACCACATGTCTTCGGCGAAATGAAGAACTTCGTGTAGGTAGGTCTTCTCCATACGAGCTTTGACGAGACGAGCTACTTCTAATTCCTTAGAGTTGAGCAGAGGGCATTTGACGAATGGCGTAGCGATCGTCTTTGAAGCGTTGATAATTTCCTTAATACGGGGTACACCTGCTGTCAAGTTCATACCAGCGACACCAGCAAAATGGAAAGTCTTCAAGGTCATTTGTGTTCCCGGTTCTCCGATCGATTGTGCACCAACAGCTCCGACAGCATGACCTGGTTCCACCTTGGCTCTAGAGTACTTTTCCAGACAAAGTTCGCAAAACTTCTTTAATGTAGTCTTAGAAACCTTGGCAACTTGGTTGACGTAATCTCTTGATTCTGCCCATTCGTCTTTCTCGTTGTAGAGGATACCCGTAGCTTCTGGGTCATCCACAAAATCATGAAGCCCAGCCTTCGTACGTACTCTACCCATATGTGATGCCTTTTCTCCGATGAACTTATTGACAGCAGCAAGGAACTCCCGACCTCCATCATGCTCATCCACACCGTAGTCGCTGGCATCGTCATAGCTTAATGGCTCTCCATTGCGAAGTCCAAATCTAGAAAGTTTGGCTTTGAATGTTGCCAAGTGTTCCGCACATTGTTTGGTAACCTCGTATGGCAGAAGTGATCTTTCCTCATTGTTCCATGTAAGAGTCTCTGCTTGGGTCCAGGTTCGTTTGAAATTGACAGGAACTGCATTTCCCTCCATGTCTAGGGGATCCAGTCCGTCGGCACCAAATTGGAACTGAACGATCCCACCACCAGAAGTTCTAACAGTGTCATCATATTGTGTTGACAAATCCTCCAGCGATTTCATAAGTCGTCGTGACATGTAACCTGTTTCTGCTGTTTTGACTGCGGTATCGACTAAACCTTCACGTCCGGACATAGCGTGGAAGATAAATTCATAAGGAGTCAATCCTGTGAAAAAGCTGTTCGCTACGAAACCTTTGGCAGGAGGCTGTTTAGAATGTTTCGGGAAATGAGGAAGGGTTCTATCTTGAAAGCCTTCTTGGACACGAGAGCCTCCAATAATTTGTTGCCCTACCAGCGCCACCATCTGCGCAACGTTAATTGCTGAACCTTTTGATCCCGAATTAGCCATTACTAGCGGTGAGCTCGAAGCGTACAAGGTTCTGAGACACTCTTTTCCAGCTGCACCACGAACTTGACTGAGCTTGCCGGAAAGTTTAGCTTCAAGTGTCTCCTCCATACTCAAACCTGTAGATTTCTCCAATGTATTGTTCTTGAAACTTTCGATCAATTGCTCACACTCTACATAAGCAGCAGCGATCAATCTGGCTTTACTCTTGTTGAGTTCTTCGGAAGGATAGACATCACTGATTCCTATAGAGAATCCCATATTCGTCAGGTACCGAGCAGAAAGCTTGGACAGCCGATTCATAGCCACAACTGCCGCGTCTGGACCATAATCTCGCAATATGACATAGAAAATAGAGTCCTTCTTTCCGGATCCAACTGTGCTCTTGTCCATGAGACCGCACATTACTTCTGAATTTCGAATCACTAGCCATCCGTCATTGGCTTCCATATCATTGGCAAACCCTGTTGGTACCATGCTTGGTACGAAATCTCGACATTTTGCGTCAACATTAACGAGAACATTATCTTCCTTATTTGGGCGCATGAGAACGCTGAAGACTTGTTTGCCAGTCCAAAGGGCCTGTGGCTTCAAAATGGCTGGCTCAGGAAGTTGCAAATGAAGATTTGCGTCGACCATGTACATACAAATGTTTGTGAAGGTCTTGCGATCGAAAAAGTTCTCTTTATTAGAGAGTAAATAAGCTGCAGTGATGAAATCTTGGGTCGCAGAAATAATAGGTTCTCCATTCTTGGGAGTGGAAAGATTGTTTTTCACTCCCATAAGATTGATAGCCTCGGTTCGCGCCTCCTCTGTTTGCGGTACGTGAAGATTCATTTCATCACCGTCGAAATCTGCATTGTATGGATTACAAACACACTCATTCAGACGGAATGTTCTCCAGGGTCGAATTTTGGCATAATGACTCATGATACTGAGCTTGTGCAGAGATGGCTGACGATTGAAAAGTACAATATCACCATCCTCAAGATGTCTTTCAACAACGTCTCCTATCTTGAGGAATTTTGCCTCATTATCTCGTTTAGCAAATTTCAAAGATATCTTATGGTTGGAATCTTTCTTGACTATCTGTTGCGCACCAGGATGAACATTCGGTCCGTTGATAACACACTGACGTAGCTTTTCGATATTCTGACGTTGAACCCGTTCAGGATATGTAAGATTCTTTGCCACCAAGATAGGAACGGCAACTTCGTCAATACCAAGATTAGGATCGGGAGAAATGACGGTTCGTCCAGAGAAATCCACACGTTTTCCAGACAAATTACCTCTGAAACGACCTTGTTTTCCTTTCAACCGTTGGCAAAATCCTCGAATCGCCTTTCCGAAACCCGGTTGCTGAAGACCTGGAACGTCGCTATTGACATACATGGCAATTTGTAGTTGAAGAAAATCCCATTGCTCCATAATTGTTTGGACTGCCTGGCCTTTGTGTAGAGCTGCTCTTAGCAAAGAGGCCATGCTAACAATCTCGGCAAGTTTGGTGGTAATATCATCCTCATTACTTCCTCCATCTTGCTGAACAGATGGCCTAATGCAGATTGGGGGTGCCGGAACGAACTGCCATAGAAACATCTCAGGGCGACCTTCAGCCGGATTGATTCCAAGAAGTTCGCAATCGCTTGGCGTAATCAACTTAAACAGATTCAGCACCCTCAATGGGTGTAGATCCTCATACACTTTCTTTACATGTTTCTCTAACTCTGTATTGTGCTTCTTTGCTTCTTCAAACGATTTTTGGTATTCAGCCATTCCAGGAGGAACTACCTTCTTGGCTGCAGTAGACTTGTTGTATTTTGTATATTTGTCGTGTGCCAATCGAACGGGACTGATTTTTCTGATTTGACCGTTGGTAGCATTGCAGTGGGGACATTGGCTTGCTTTTCGACATTGTTCGTTGATCTTCTTACAGATTTGCGTTCGCTTTAGATTGTCAATTCCCGGCTTTCGTAATTCCTTTAAAAATTGTCGTCGCTCGGCATCAGTGAGTAGAACTCTGGCGCATGTCTTAAGAGGTCAGCATCCGGCTACTCGCAGAGAGATCAGGTTTTCAAGATACCTTGCAAACGTTTTGTAAAATCATGATAATCAATTTCAAGTATCCAATATGAAAAGCTGGGAGCGGTAATCTAACATGACCAAAATGACCATTGCAGTCTTGAAGACCTTTATCGCAAGTATCGCAGCGCCCGGATTTGCTGGAAGTCCCCTAGGAGAGCGCGTTAGTAGGTGAACATCATAGTTCGAGACGGATTTCCCCTACCAATCTTGGATCAACAGGGCCATGTGGAATAGCAGTTCGACCAGCGTCGACATTATATAGCATTTTATTCGAAACCTCTATAACACCCTGGTTGACAATGTCTTGATTCGACTGGATTCCGAATTTCAATTCTTTGAATCGTTTCGGAATCTTGTCGACGACTTGCGCCTTAATCGACATGCCGCTGGACATCATGGGCATACTGTTTATGTGCTTGTGCTACCGGCAATGATGCATAGGCAGGTGAAGCTATTCGAGGATGTGCTTGAAAAGATGTTGAGGTTTTTTGCTATCGCATTATTGTTTCAACAGGGTCGGGATTGGGTCCAACTCGGGCTGTAGAAGTTGGTAGGCGGCGTGGTGATGATGGAGATGTCGAGTCAAATTAGTAGATTCGGATTTGATCCGCAGAAATTTTGGTATGGTTGGTTCCGAAAAAAAAGAGGTTCAGCCTGGCAGACACACTATAGAACCGAACCCCGCAATCATGAAGCTCAATTCAAGCTTTACCTTATCAAGACAAGCGTCATTCCTTATCAACAACGATAAGAGTTCTTCACTTCTCTACGGAGAGTAGGTACCTACAGGGAATACTTCTTAGTTGTGGCTTGAATACCAAAATACGGTAATGGTACAACACATACAGATGATTGCTTGCATTGAATCCGCTTAGTTGCAGCGCGGGATAGTCATGATGAAAGTTTACTGAAGATCTAGATAGTTCGATACCCATGTCCATGTTCTAGCACTCGTAGATGTATGTACTTTAACCGTCTAATTTTCAGAGGATTCTAGTACTGATCGGTCGTTCGACTTGTGATTCGTCAATGGGAAGATATCGATTTTTGAACACGGCGCATATCATACACAACATACATATATATACCACCACCTCAGACGACATCTACTATGGCAAAATCACAATGAATCGAATTCTTACAATGATTAGGTATGTATCCGAGATTTTTAATCCCCTTGGAGCTTGAAGATTTCCATTGAAACTTCACATCCTTTCCAAGACTAAAATCTCTAGGCCACAGTGCGGCAATCTAGATAGCTGTGTAGTTGAGACTTGATGTAAAGGTATCATTAAAATATTTATGCATGAAGTATTCCTATACTCCTTTCCGAACTTAACATTCCAAACTCATCTCTTCCCTACGAAGTCATATGCTTCCCATCCTCCCCACCGCGTAATGCAAGAAAAGCTCGTACATCCGTCACATACTGGAGTCCTTCCAAAAGGGGTACCAAGTGTAGAAGATCATTATCCGTGGGATCATTGATCCACCCTTCTATGGGTATTGCATTATCTAGCGAAGTGTTAGCTCCTTTCAATATCTCATACTAATGTATATTCACCTTGATGGAACAGATAGCTCACAGGGCTATTGTCTAAAATCATAACTTTACTAAGATCAGGCTCAACAGAGCTAAGATCTTTAATAAAGGCGCCGTTTCGATAAGTACAGTGCTGTCGATAATATCGTGCAGAAAAGAATTTACGCTCTTGTTCTAGCCAATCTATAACTGGGTCTGCATAATCTTGAAGTGATGCCGTGAAAACAACCAAGTTATACCACTTGCAAACCTGCAAATCCTGTCAGTAAGATTTCTTTGTGGCGTACATCACTGCTTACACGTCGCAAAAATTCATCACAGTATGGCCTCTTATTCACATAATACAGTATTGGATGTTGAGGACCAGCGCCCCCTGCACCCATAAGGTTTGTGATCTGTACTTCTACCATATGGCCAGCACTCATTCGACCTCCATAATTCATACTGTGTATCAAGGTTTCGTCAAGATCGAGAATAAGAGTCTTCTGGGTGAGTTTCCCCACGGGAGCATCAAGAGTATAGGATGGCTGTCGTCGAGGTATGAGGGGTCGCGGTGGTGCTGGAGCTCGTGGATATTTTGTCATGAGGAGAGAAGAAGTTGCGGGGGACGTAGGTGACTTCATCATCGCAGCAGCCATATCGGTAGCAGACATGGAGCCGCCGGATCCATCGCTCTGAGTAGTTGTTGACGATGCCTTCCGGTGTTTCCGCTGTCTCAAATTTTCATCGCTATGAAGCTTTATGCGAATGGATCTCCTCGCGGGTGAGATCTCGTCAGAACTTTGCAAAGATTTTGAACGTGTTTGACGGTTTGACGCTTTCGTTGCAGATTTAGCTGTCTCGCTAAGGAGCCGGTCGTTATCTGATTCAGACTCAGATGAGATGAAAGACGAGGAATTCGGCGAAGGAGGATCTCTCGATGCGGGTGCGTGTGTTGCCGATAGCTTCCCGTTGGCCATATGACTTATACTGCTTTTCTCGGAAATGGGCGATCCTCCTGCCGATTGTGTGATTGAATGCCCACTTGTGCCACCAAACAGTTTTCTGAATTGAGATATTGGGGCAAAATTACCCCGTTCATCATACAAGCAAGCTATAACGTATACCCCCGGCGCAACAAGAGTAGATATCACCCATCGTATAGAGTCATAAATCATTCTCGTTATACCCGCACGTTTACTTGTATGATAAGCCATGCCTTCTTTGTGTAGTAGTGGTGTAGATTCGTGTATTGCATTGTCATCATCGGCATTCGAATCTGGCGCATCCTCCTGGTCCAGTCCTTTCGGCTCCTCGCTGTATACCTCTTCCCGCGAATTCCTTCTAGATTCTGACGTAGTTACGGATGCCAATACATTTCCCAGAGAATTTGAACGTGAAAGTGAAGGAGAATGCGGAGGAGAGCCTCGCCCCGAAAGGATATTCAAAGAATTCATAATGGTTTCCGATCCATGAAGGAAGGTTTCTAGCAATCGATCATAAACAATGGAGATGCGCGATAGTCCAACTAAAAACGCTAGGAGCGCAAAGCTCCAAAAGTCTATGATATAGGAGTTCGATTCGAAAAGTATGTTTGCGTTTATTTTCTTGTAATCCCGAATGGTGTTTTCGCCGAGTTATCGTCGACCCGAATGGGAAAATGGAAAGGAGTGAAAGTTGTGAATTATTGATATATCGTAATTGCGTATCGATGTGAGTGTACTCGAGTAGGTATGGGATGCTCCGTACGGTACAGGTATATGCAAAGCACAAAGGCGAAGTCGCTGCTCTGATCAAAATAGGATCTTGGAGAATGGATTAAAACAAGCTAAACTTTTGGAGGAAATCGCTGTTCTAAAAGAAGAAAATGATTGACCTTGGAAGAAATAGAGGAAGGGGGAGAGGAGGAGAATAGGAAAAAGAGTGTAGATGGGAATGGGGAGGGGAATTATAAGTTAGAATGTAGATGAGGATGAGCGAGCGGCCGAATAATAATTATCATATGAAACCGTGTTAATATCGAGCGAGGTAGGTAATTATAATGTACAGTTTCAGGATTATTTACAACAACACAACACAACACAACGGGAGGGAGGAAGGAGGAAGGAGGGATTGTTTATAAGTAGGACAACATAATTGGTGATGGCTGATGAGTGAATGGATACGAATACCAGCACACGACGGGTTGTTGGATGTTTTCCAATTGCACTCACTGCACTCACTGCACTCACTCCTTAATGCAAACTCACTGTTCGATTCCTTGACCGTTCTTGAGGAGTTACTTCCTTCTGCTTAGGTTCGGGCTGGGAGGTACAGTTGGTATAGTTATAGTTTGCATTCGATCATCTGTATGGTGAGGTTTCTCATTTTGATGGAACCTGCCCCCCCTAGATTACCTAGGTACGGAGTAGAGAGTTCTTGTTCAAGGTCATTGTCGACAGAGTAATAATAGGAGAGTGTCTGTAGTGAGTGAGTGTGCTGTACCTACTAGGGAGGTAGCAAAAGCATCCATCATACAATCCATTTCCCTTGAGACCAACCGAAACTTTAAGTTACGAGATAGCCTCGAGAGCCTCGATAGCTACCTAATTACCTATTGATTTGATATTGCTTTTCGCACTGGAATTTGGACCTTCAATCTTGGATCTTCCGGGTTGCGTGAAAAAGCAAGTCTATGATCCCCCTTCATCCTGAGTCATCCGTCCCCGCACTTTTGGCGGTCTAGTAATGTTATAGTTGGTCTGCCAAAAAAAGAGATCTTCAACGAACATAGTTCTTGTATCCTCGACGAAATTGAGACATAAGTTAAGATAGGATACAACTTTCAAGCTACCTATCCAAAGTTCGACATTACAAGGAGTTCGCATACGACAGTAGCAGTGACAGTATCAGAAATACTCAACCATTCAAATCCGAATTAGGAATTCCACACGGCAAAACTTCATTGAGGGGCAATCGCACTCCGCACAAATCTTCGATATCTCCAACTCCAAGCAACCACACACCACTCACTACTCGGAATTATTCCCCTCGAAATTTATCCACCTCTACACTTCGTTTGTCACATCCAATCTTTAAACAAAAAGAGATATGCCTCCAGTTCATAGTGGAGGGTATGCGCCAAACCTTGGTGCATACTTAAAATCATTAAAGAGCCAACCCGTTGAGTCATCCATAGAAAATTTGATATCGTATGTACCTTTCCTTGATCTTCAGCCAACAAACGATTAACACATTTCAGACTCTTGAAACGAAGACAGATAAGAACTTCGAGATCATGCGCCATCGCCACAGCTCATTTATTACTCCAAGTCGTCGCAAAGCAAAGATGGACGGATATTACAAAACTTTTGGAACGGGTTCGGAAAGTAGGACAAAGGTTGATTGAAGCCCAACCAAGGGAGATGGTCGTTAGCAATATCGTTCACAGAGTCTTAGGTATGATCAGAGACGAAGCAAAAGAGGATCGCAGTGAGGATGTCAGCGATTCAGCATCGACCAGTCAAATTGGTTCGCCCATGCGCGAGGGCTTCAGTGATGTGGCATTACCAAGGGCGTCACACAGCTCGCGGCCTCCTCTAACAACGTCACATACTTCCTATGCTGCTCAGTATAACATGCCTGTGCAGCAATCAATGTTCAACCTTCTCTCCGCTGCCCCTTCGCCGGCCTCAACGCCCCCAGGAACCGCGTCTCCTCATGGCAGGTCTGTGGTAGATATGACTTCACTTGCGCATAAGATGGCCTCTAGCACGAAGGATCTCAAGGCCGAAATAATCCAGGGTATCGAGGAAATTATCGAAGAACTCGATCAAGTCGATGATCAAATTTCTACTTATGCGCAGGAGCAAATTTCAGAGAAAGAAGTTATACTCATTCATGGCTCCTCAAGGAGTGTCCAAAAGTTCTTACTCAAAGCCGCGGAGAAGAGAAATTTTATTGTGATAGTTGCTGAATCGTACCCAAACGACCATTCTACAACTCATTCTACGATTACTGGAAAAGTAGGGCAAGAGACCGATGACGACCTGGACGCAGAAACCATGTTAAAGCCACTTTCTGCTGCTGGAATCACAGTTATTGCTATAACAGATGCTGCAGTATTCGCAGTAATGCCGAGAGTTACCAAAGTTATTTTGGCTACCCATACTGTTATTGCTAACGGTGGATTGATAGCCGCAGCCGGGGCACGCATAATAGCAAAAGCTGCAAAGTTTCACAGAATTCCGGTCATTGTTGTTAGCGGTGTCTATAAGCTGAGTCCGGAATATCCTTTCGAGTTTGAATCGCTCATTGAATATGGCGATCCTGGAAATGTAGTTGGATTTGAGGATGGTGGGTTTGTAGATAAGGTTGAAGTTGACAATCCTCTTTTCGACTATGTCTCCCCTGATTTAGTTGAACTTTATATCACCAACTTGTAAGTCCCACAACATAACTCGATGAATATCACTAACAAACCAAACAGAGGAGCCCACGCGCCGTCTTACCTATACAGGATAGTTGCAGAGCACTATAAACCAGAAGATATAAATTTTCATAAGCCAGAACTCAAACTGTAAATGTAATTAGGTGGCTTGAAAAATGAAAATAATCTTCTATGGCTCCAATTCGATTCCACATTATGCATTTCTTTTAGTGGGGTGTATTAATTAGACTCTGTCTGCTCAGATTTCACAGCCAGTAAAATTTTACTAGAGAGGCTCCGGGTTTGATTGCGAAAGGTATGATTTTAGAGCTAGTAGTGTACGAGGAATCCATATATGGAAAAAAGGAAGGCTTCCACGGCTTCAAAGGTATCGCAATACTAAGATGTTCAGAACTCGTACTTTGAGCCAAGCTTTCGTGGTGGAATCATCGATATCAACAACTTGATCACAATGACG
The DNA here is from genome assembly GCF_014898465.1 of Botrytis porri. NCBI lineage: Eukaryota > Fungi > Ascomycota > Leotiomycetes > Helotiales > Sclerotiniaceae > Botrytis > Botrytis porri. The sequence continues at coordinate 486,095 of NW_024066081.1, read as the reverse complement.
TTTGTAATGCAACCAACAAACAGTGCATCTTCTTGGTACCAATAGTCATTCTCGACTCTCTTGCTACCATGGCTGCCTTCGTTCGAACGCGTAATCTTGCAGAATGGTGACTGATATTCTCGCTTAAGCATGTTGTGAGACGGAAGGGGGACAGAGATTGGCAGATATGAATGATTGCTGATGTGGGGGTGCTGATCTACGACAGGGCTGAATTTATAGCTCTACTAAATCGATTAGGTCGACTTTAGTTGAAAAGCTCAAGCTATTACCATTTTCTGATTATTTTATCCAAACATTCATTTCTTGCTCTATCCTACGTTGTTGTCAAAATACCACCTTGCCACCATTACTTCTTCAGTCGTTGATGCGATCTATAGTTTGGAACCATGGATCATAATGCCCCTCCTCCATATAGCGAAACCGATATCTTTTCAAATACCAATACTACGATCCCAACACCCACAACGACAGAAGCAGATGATGCATCTAGATTGAATGGAAGAGTCCGATCAGATTCATCGTCTACTGAAAATTCGTTAATATATACTCCTCCTTACTCACCGATCGAGCCTGATGATCAATGTAAGCACAGTTATTTTAGCTCCTTGACCAAACGGTGCGCTGGTCTCGTATAGAGATTCATTTGCATGTTTCATGAACAGCAACAAGAGAGCTTGGTTAGGAGTTGATACATTGCAGAAATCACATATACATAGCTCCGGAGACAAACTAACCTCCTGCAATCCTAGACTCGAAAAATGATCCCAGAAATTTATCTCCTCACAACTACTTCGAGTCACGACCATCACCGCTGCAATCTTCGGCTCCCAGAATTACTCAGCATGAAATATGTGTTACTCCGAGCAGTGCTCCAGATGATATTCCCATCCCATCTTCCGCGCCAGACTTTGGCATCACACAGCAAGATTGGTCAACCTTTGTAAACTACTTACTACCCAACCATACCCTCAATGTCAACAAGGACATTGCCGACCGCAAACTCAAAGCTGAATTGATTGACGAGCGTATGCATAGACTTACGCTTGATGAACATGATTATTCTAGACTTGACATGAATGAAGTTCGAGCTCAGTTTCGTCCGCTTCGTCAATCCGTCACGGTATCCAATACGGATTGGATAGGAAAGGTAGATGAAGTGATCCAAACCTGGAATTCAGGGTTCTTTCTTCCTCGTGGATTGGAGATTCGTTGCATTGATACGGAACAGCCTCAATTATTTCAGGATAGAGACAATAACATGCCTGGTTCTTGGATACCAGATGAAGAAGAAGAGTCGCGCATTCCCGAGCGAAATCGAGGTCGGAGATGTTTTTTGAGTCGTTATTCTATGTCTGGTCAAGGGGCTCGGGGCTTTAGATTAGGTTCTATGGTTGCGGATGATGAGGGATTTAGAATTGGAAGGAATGGTATTGTGGCCGACTCGAATGGTTTGCGCATTGGTAATATGTTTGTTGCTGATAACAAGGGGTTGCGAGTTGGTGGGAGTCAAGGTATTGTAGCTGATGAGCATGGAGTTAGTATTGGCGGTCGTGGATTCGGAGGGAGAAGGAGAGGAGGTGTGAATGCACCGGAGACTAATCGAGGGCGGGAACAAGAGCCAGAAGAGTGGCATGGGATGAACGTGTGGGGAAAGGGGGTGTTGCACTCGCGAGAGGCTAGCTGGAGATGTGCAGAAACCCCAGAAGGACGGTATGAAAGAAGAGGAAGAGGAAGAGGCGGTCTACACACGCAGGATCCCCACAGAGGAGGAAGACATGAATCCGAAGGGTATCACCGTGGTCGCTCACAATTCCATCACGATCTCCACGAAAGAAAACCAAGAGATCATTCCTCTTCATCCTCATCATCTTCATCCAGCTCCTCCAGTTCCTCCTCTTCAACATCTCTCGCTTCCCTCCCCTCCCCCGACCATCTCCCCGACCACCAACTCCCCGCTGCCAAAGAATCCCTACTAGCATGGCTCCACCATCCCGAATATCCCATGACGCAACAAGCCATTCAAAAATTAAAACACGACCTCCAATCCGCGAAGAAGAACAAGAACAAAAACAAAAAGAATCCCAATCCCAACATCACCGATTTCACACGTAACCAAGACCTCGCCACCCTCCGCAAAGAAGTCGCAGATCTCCTCCGAAAATTCAACGACGAGCAGAAATCTCAAAAAACCATTCGCAAGATTCTGCGCAAGGAACAGCGAGGATTGAAGAAAGCACATAGGAAAGAACGAAAGAACATACGCAAAGCGGGGCGAAAAGGCGCGAAGAAAGATAAGAAGGAGAAGAAAAAGAAGGAGAAGAAATGTAACAAAAGAGATCTTTCACATGGTCTACCCTCTGCTCCTACACCCACCTATCCAGAAATCCCCGAGATACCAAATGCGAGATTTCATCCGCCTCCAAATCTTCCCGTTCCTTTATTCCACACCTCGTTTAGCGGGATGCAGAATCCTGGCATGACATCTATGCATCAAGGAACATGGCCTTTTCTCTCTTCTCCTCTTCCTCGTCCTCACCCTCGCTCTAACATCCCACCTCAAATCCCAAGGTCCTCCTTCCCTCTCCATCCTTCCCCCTGCGCGCAAAATTCCTCACAAAGCCACGCTCAGGCTTCTGCTCTCCTAGCTAGCGCTACAGCCAAGGAAGTCGAAGCTAGGACTCTAGGGGTCGTTTTAGAGAGTCGGTATCTAAATAGAGGTGAAAGCGATGATGACGTATTGGAAAGAGGAGAGCAGAAAAAGCGAGAGATGGAAATAAAGAGGCTTCTAGAGGAATCGGGGGAGTTGAGGAGAGAGGGGGAGAAGTTGATGGCGGAGGCGACGCAGATGGATGCGGAGTTTGCGAGGGAGATTCAGGAGCGGGAACGGGAGGGTGAGGGTGAGGGAGAGCGACAGGCGTGGGAAGGATGGCTGGGAAGTAATGAGAGTCAGATTGGTGGGATTTTGGCGAGGGGAGTATGAATGCATGTATTGATAATGGGATAACTGGTTTATTCCGTCTAAGAGTTGTTGGGTTTGGATCTTCAATCTGTGCTGAACGTTTTGAGGATTGCGCTGATAAATTCGGACGAATGTAATTCAATATCTAACCCCCAGCCATGTCTTGGTAAATGATCGTCTGAAGTCTAATAATGTTTAATCTACCACTCAGTCATGAATAAGTACGAATGTGTGTATACTTAAGCGATGATGATGATTAGACGAGTAAGTTCTTCATTTCTGCTCAACATGACTTATCAGGACTTGTTCACTTGCAATCAACTATCCATATTACTCTTGTGATATGGCGTAAAAAGCCTATTCATATTTTCCAAATTATTTTACTTGTAACGTAATTTATCAGCATGTGGGCTATATCAGTATGTGGGCCACTTTCACCTCAATTTATACTTTCGAATACGGATTATTCAATAATCATTATATCAATTAATTAAAACTATTAAGAATCTAATAATCTAGAATCTATTACATTATTTTAATAAATTCTTGAATTATAATCTGGTTTTCTATATTTATTATAGTATTTATTAAAAGATACTTTCTTATTAGAATTCCCCTCATTTTGATGTTTATTATATTGAATCTAAATATCAACCTTTTATTAAGATAATATATTAAGAGCTTTTTGTTCAATAAGTATTCCTTCTTAATGTAATTGAGTTTTTTTTGTATATCAATGTTTACTTAATACTTTATTTGCTTTTCGAAGTGTATAAATCTTTATATTCAAAAGTGTATTCTTATAAGCTAATTTCTCTGTATTCTTAATTAGAATTAGTATAATTTTAAATAAAAGTATAGGGGAGCTTAATTAATAACAATTTATTTGAGATTTGATTAATATTGATTGAAAAAGAGCTTCAATTGGGTTATAAAGGGTTTAAGAGATTTATTGATTTAGATTGGAAGAGGGGGGAGGTAGATGTACAAATTCGAATATTTAATTTCGAAAGTACAGCTTCAGGATTAAATAGTATTAAACCTATTCCTCGAAATCCTGATTTTATATTCTAAGAGATAATTGATTCTTCATATACAATTTTAAAAGCTATAAAGAATTCAATCTTCGAAATATAATTGATATATGCCTTAATAAATCCATCAATTTGAATACTATATGAATATTTCAGATTACTAAAATAGCTCCCATTAAGTAGTTAAGTTAAATAACTTGAATATAATAATAAATACACATATTTAATGTCATTCTCCTTATAATAATTCTGAAATAATATTGATTCATAACTTTCATATCTATCTAATACTAATATTCAATATTTACTCTTTCTTCAATTCTTAATATACTTATCGAAATGTTTCAATCATTTTAAATCTGTTTCATTATTTATTTATTTATTAAATGTAGGTTTAATAGCCTATTCCATAGGAAGATTCGTTTCAATATACCAATTGGAGAGATGAATCTATCCTTGAACCATTAGAAATAGGGGAATAATTTCATTCTCTTTATTTCCATATATTATCGCTATAGCCCATTCCCAATTGCCTAGTTGTACTGATTTACTTCTATCACATCTTTCAATATTAATAATAATCATTATTGTACTTATAATCCCTATTATAAAGCCTATTTTATTGAAATTATAGAAATCTTTATTCAAAATATTATATTTCGCTTATATATTCACAATCAATCAAAACCAATCTTCAATAAGCTTAAAATCTTTATAAAGAATTCTTTAAAAATTATAAATATAATTAAAACATATCTTTAATTCAATTTAATACTTTATAAATCGATATACTCAGAGCTTCTCAATATATTTCATACTTCTTAATTCAAGAATATAATTTGCTATATCTTCTATACTTTTGATTTTAGATAAAAATCCTTTTAAATTTATATTGAATATATATTTGATAATAATATTCTTTTCTAATTCCGAAAAATTATAAGATTTATATTGATATTTTATATAAAAAATAAAACTATTAATTCTATATTATAATATTATACACAAAATATTATATATTTTAGTAATCTTTTAAATACTTAGTTTTTTATTTTTTTGAATAGCTTCAATGATAAAAAGTATATGGACTTTTTGGTTATTCAAATTCATTATAGATCATTAATAAAACACATGTTGAAAGAGAAAAGTATAAATTGAGGTGAAAGTGGCCTACATGCTGATATAGCCCACATGCTGATAAATTACGTTATCTGTCTTATCGACAATTGGATACAATGTGAATATCTCCTCCTCAATACCTCCTCATCTCCTCTCATCCCATTTCATAAATTACCTTCCCGGAACATCCAAAAGAACACCACCATCAACTGCAATAATCTCTCCATTTACATAATTATTCTTCGATAAGAATAACACAGCCATTGCCATTTCCTCATCACTATACATATCATTAGCATTCCCGCATTCTCACCTCCAAATCAAATGATAAAACACATACCTCCCACCCCTCTGCATAGGCACATGACCCTTCTTCTGCACCTTCTCCTCATCCAAATAACTCTTCTGCGCCTCATCACTCTCTCCCGTCGTCATCTCACTGGGAAAATACCCCGGCGCAATACTATTAACCCTCACCCCAATCTCCTTAAACTCAAAACTCATCAACTTACTCAAATGCACCGTCGCGCCCTTCGCCGCATTATACGAGAAATGTCCCTGCGCATGTCGCATAATCCCACTCATACTACTGATCACAATCACCGAGCTGGACATACGTCCATGAACCTTGTGAGCCGCCTGTAGCAGCGGGAGAAAACACACCGTGGTGAAATACACAGCTGAAACATTAGTGTTAAAGGTGGTACCCCATTCCTCGAAACTTTCCGAATTGAACAGTTTATCTTTTAGCTCGACGGCGTCGGAGGAATTGGGCTCGGCTTTGGGGCCGGAGATCCCCGCGCCAGCGAGGAGCAGACTGATGTATGTCTCCTTTTTGCTGATTTCGGAAACGAGATTTTCGAGATCCTTTTTGCTGGTTACGTCACAGGGACCGATTCTGTAGCCTTTGATTAGATGCGCTACTTATCTCGACTACCGTGACTGTTGATAGACAGATGATAGACAGATGATAGACAGATGATAGACAGATAATAGACAGATGATAGACAGATGATAGACAGATGATAGATAGATGATAGACAAACGATAGATATATAATAGACAGATGATAGATAGGGAAACTAGGTAAAAAAACTCACGGGATAATAGAACCTCCAGATGTGGGAGAATGTTGCTTGGCTGCATTTTCTAGAGCTTCCATTCGGCGACCTGTGATGTATACTTTTGCTCCATTGGCAGCTAATGTTTGGGCTGCCCTATTTGATTATTAGTATGTAGTCAAATAGAAATACTCCAGATATGGAGCGAGGGGGGGGAAATACATTAATCCAATACCAGTTCCGCCTCCAGTGATGACGCAAACATCATTCTTCATAGAGAAGAGATTCTCAGCTCGAAGTTCATTTGTACCAACCATAGTGACGTATTAAAGTTTGAAGTAGGTAGGGAGAGAGAGAGAGAGAGAGAGAGAGAGAGAGAGAGAGAGACGAATTTAATATGTTCTTATGTTAAAAGAAGATATAGTAGGTTGGTAGAAAGTTTAACAACATCTAACCTTATGTATAAAATTTGAGAAATCACATTACTTATATTCTTTTGTTCCTACCTACCTTAAGCACCGGAGTACTTGCTCCTTGATCTGATATTTACAATGGAATGTTTGTTCGTTTCATACGTCACTGCACTTTGGTTTGCGGGCCGTTTGACGTGGGGGAAGGAATATAATATGTAGCCGCCACTGATCGCTTGTAGCTCCCGTTAAAGCTGGAGCTAATAGTATCAACCGAGAAAGATCGATCGATGCCGATATCATTCGTCAGTGGTGGGGTGATTAGACAAGATGCATGTTTTTGGTGAGAATAAGAATTGCTCAATTAGATGGGAAATTATACATGTCAAAGGAGAATTCCCATCCTGGATATAACGCCTTCAAGAATTTATTCATGAGATTGATAAAAAGGCACTCAAGCCTACCTAGTCTTCACATGAAAACTTCTCACGGTCACTTCGATAGTTCCAAGGCTGTATAAGATGTACACATATTCATTATCCTGTATATTCCCCCAAATATCGTGAAAATCATCATTATATTACCACAACTACTTCATAGTTCTACTCATTCATCATGAGTCATGGTATGTTGAGAAAGCTTAACCGCATTACGCAGTGACTCTCCCCTCCATTGTTGTACATATTAAAGTCTTCGAGGTGATCGGAAGGTCCTTATGATGACTCCTCAACCAAGACCTTATTCTCCTCCAAAACCTTTGCTAATTCTCCATTTTGGTGCATGGCGACCAAAATATCACATCCACCGATAAATTCCTTGTTGACATAAAGTTGGGGTATGGTTGGCCACTCGGAGTATTCTTTGATTCCTATTCGACATGTATGTTAGATTCCATATAGCATATAACAAAGATTGGTGTTTCTGGAGACAAACCTTGTCTTAAACCTTCATCCTCAAGTACATTAAGAGCAGCAAACTTCTCTGGGTTCAAGCCTTGCAAGCTCAAGATCTGAATAGTTGCCTTTGAGAAACCACACATTGGGTTTTCTGGCGTGCCTTTCATGAATAGGACAACTGGCTTTGAACCAACAACTTGATCAATCTGCTTGCGAACTTCTGTAGAAAGATACCTGGATGCGATGGGGGAGAATCGAGGGGTCGAGAATTTGGAGGCAAATACCGCGGGGCGGGCAGCTTGTCGGAACATCTGATTAAAGTTAATTAGCATTCCGGGTACCATGTGCAGGTTCTCAATGAGTTAAAGCATTCGACATACTGATGACAACATTGGTTTGGCAATCATATTGAAATATGATATCGTATTGTACAAGATTTGTGGAATTTGATGTATTTTTTTTGGTGGCCTTGCCTCTTGGTTGATAATGTTTAAGAGCTTCGGAGAATGGAGGCTCGGAAGAGCTAACCTATTATCGAACCAATCAATGTCTGTGGTATGTAAGGTTAATATGAAATATGATCGATAACTGCATTCAGCCTTACGAATCAATCATTCGATGGAAAACATCCAATAACAATGAATAATGATGAGTGAATAGAAAGTATTTAATCATTCCAGATTCCATTTCTTTCTAATACAGCTTCCTTCTTCTGTTAATACAGCATGTAAGATACTCAACTCTCATACTCTCTCATACAATCAATCTTCCAATTGCTTCTCAATATTCAACTTATACGAACCCATCAAAATCTTGTCCACCATGTTACAAATGATCCATACCGGGCGTGACGAGCACCGAACCCGAGTCTCTGGAACATCACACCCTTTTACGGCTGCGGATCATGCTTCCGATGGTAAACGACATCTCCTCCTAGCAGCCAGTGGATCCGTCGCAACCATTAAGATTCCCAACATCCTCTCCGCTCTATCACATTATCCTACTCTCTCAATTTGTGTCATCCTTACCAAATCTGCAACCAACTTTCTTCAGGGTCAGAGCTTGGAACAACCACATATCGATACTTTTCACCGATACGCCAATGTGCAAGGTGTGTTTTTGGATGAGGAAGAATGGATTCATCCTTGGAAACGTGGTCAGAGTATTTTGCACATAGAGTTGAGAAGATGGGCACACCTGCTTGTTATTGCGCCATTGAGCGCCAACACGATGGCTAAGATTACGGGCGGTTTTAGTGATAATTTGCTCACGAGTGTGGTGAGAGCATGGGATACTACTGGAGAAGTGGAAGATCCTGCTCAGAATGGTGTGGATACGACTGGGGAGAGGGCTTTCAGTGGCAAGAAAAGAATTGTTGTAGCTCCGGCGATGAATACCGCTATGTGGAGACATCCAGTAACGAAGAGTCAAATCAAGATCTTGGAGCAGGAATGGGGTATTGGTCCTGATGGGAATGAGGGTGAGGGATGGTTTGAGGTTTTACGACCTCAGGAAAAGGAGCTCGCTTGTGGAGATGTAGGGGATGGGGCCATGAAAGATTGGAAGGAGATTGTGACGGTAATCGAAAAGAGGCTAAAGCTGGAAGCATAATTAGTATTGAGAGGTGATATGCTGGCAATTTCCTTCAAAGGAATATAACTTCCACGGATGGAGGATCAATCCATGTCTAGCTGTTGGGTATGTCGAAAAGTGTCTCGGTGTTTTTAACAGGTTACGGCGTAAAGTTGGCGTTCGGGATATGGAATGGCATCTGATTTAAAGGTTACCTCAGAAACCATGGACTTATTATGTTCAGCTTTGACAATTCGTATTCTCCTATTACCCTCGTTGCAATGTCTGAAAGTTAGACATTGAAAATCAAGATCAAGATGAAAATTTAGGTGAGACTGGGAACTGAATCTTGACTAGCTCAGAAGACTCAGTGAAGGATCTCTCCTGAGGTTTGAATATTGTAACCACCAACAACATTTACACTCTTCGAATCACTCGAGAAATCAAGCTGCAGGTGGAGTCAAAGAGATCACACCGAAAGCGCATAAGATCGATCATCGAATCTGATACTGAGGCATTTTGTACTCTATGAGTATTAATCCCACAATTAAAATCACTCTACACTTCGTTATATCTTTCGTGTCTCTTTCGACTCCCTCGTTCGTTTCTATCCGTCTCAGTTTAGCGCTCTCGAAACATTGCAGGTAACTATATCACGAATCAACAAAAATTGTATCGATGCAGAGCACCTCACAATGCTAGTAGCGTTTAGGACTTACCTCATAATGACTTCTCTAATTATAGATGATGGTACTACAATCGATCAGATGGGATTATACGCCGAGGAGACATGCTCTGGTAGGGTCAATATAGGAATTCGAGAATAGAAGGATGGGCGCTCACCTGCAGAATCGCGAACTAGATCATCAGAGATCGCAATGAAATTCACAACCATATTGTTAGAAGCTCATCTATTAATGGAGAAAATCTCATTATTCTCTTTGGTATGGTGGAATTTCATTATGAGCCTCACGAATTGCGCATGTCGTTCAGGTCGTTCCTTCCTCCTTCAGCACTTCGGAATTGGGATCATGTTAAGCGACTTCCACTTTCAATTTCAAAGTTCCAATACAACATTTTGAAATTATCCAAATCACTTCATCGTCCATCAAAAGGTTCAATCTCAATGTACGAAGTTCTTTTCTAGTTCAGAGGAAAAGGTTGATATAACCCGCCTAGTACAATTCGTCTCTACATTCCTATTAGTATATCAGGCGTCACGATGGCCCGTCAACCCAACCATCAAAAAGTCATTCCAGACACCCACCGCAAACCGCTCGATAGAAGTAAAGCACAAGGCGCAAAATCAAAACCCAAGACATCCAAAGTATCCAAGAATACATCGTCACCCAAACAATCCCGAGAGCAAGCCAAGAAATTCATCGTTGTAAAACCAATTCCAAAGAACGAGGTTCGGAAACTTCAACAAAGTGGTAAAGATACACGTTCACCTCAGGCCCCAAAACACACTCATGGAGTTGAAGTTGAAGGTGAATCTTTTCTTCAGCCTGAGGATCTTTCTTCTGCTTTCGAAGGTCAGTATCGCATGGTCATTCCGCATACCACACATGTGAAGCATCTTAAAACTGACCCAACCCCCAGAATCCCTCGAAGAAGCCCGAACCCACATCCTCCGTATCGGAAAATCCGCATTCGAAGAAGCCCACAGCACTCTCCTGCAAAAACTCACCCAGGAAAAATCCACCGATCAATCTTTCCTCCAAGCCATCTCGCATAACGCACACGCACTCAGCGTACCCCTAGCCACGCAGAAAATCCAAATGACCGTGCAGCAAAAAGGACGGCGCATATCCGAAATCGTGGAGATCGGTAAGCGTATTGAGCAATTCCGACAGACGATTGAGGAGGAAGAAAATAAGCTTGATGGGTATTGGAAGGAATGGGAGGGGTTACAGATGGAGTTCAAGATGTGTGCGACGCGGGTGTTTGGCGGTGAGATGTTTGATGAGGAGGATGCGGAGGAGGGGTATCATGTTGATATGTTGTTGTTGGATAAGGAATATATGGCGCAGATCAATGGTTTGGTGGAGGAAGTGGAGGAAGTTGGGAATGATGCGGTTAGGAAGATGAAGGCTTCGGAGAAGGTAGGCTGTTTGCTTATTTCTTTTACTGTACAGGAATGTATCCATACATACATACGTACATTTGTACTAACAAGAACTCCCCGTGTAGGAAATCGATGTCAAAACAGACAAAGTACGACAAAGAATTGTAGGAGCAATGATGTGGTGAAGGATGTTTATCTCAATTTGCTCACTAGTATTGAGCTACTGCTCGTGGTGTGTTGTGAGAGATGTGATGCATGATAAGAACACATACTAGCTATATTTTCATATTTGCTCACATTTACGTCAATGATATGGCTGTGTTGTTTTGCTGGGAAATGTTTTATTTGCTGGGAGGTGCTGAATACATTATACACAAAATTCTCTATATACCCACTCTATACATCTGCACATTAAACTGTACATAGTAATCAAATGATCTAATTAATATCCTGCATGGCGAAGATTCCTTCGATTGTGACTAGACTTCCACATACTTCCTCTGCAATGATACCGATCCCCCTTTCCGACTGTATATCAAAGACGTTGAATCTCGGTACATACCAAACTTTGACTTGAATGTAATTGTCATAGCAATCCGCCAGAACCGAAATACCTTACTTAACATTTAGACTTCAAAGACTCAATTGACGATATTAGGATTCCTGATAATAAACATAATCCTATTTAAAACTCTTAAAAACAATATCCAAAAACCAAGCACATCACGATGACTCAACGGTGTAAAACGCAGACTTTATCTTTCATAAAATCATTGCTGTGATATTTGCTGTTCTATCAAAAATACACAAAAAGCCAGCCAGCCACCAACGCGGATGCGACTCTCTCTATGCAAACAGACATCTATTTCGCTGAACCAAGCCCTCGAGAAAAGCAAAAGCAAACCAATCTGCGCCATAAGATAGCCAATCATTTTTTTTCCCTCCCGCCAGCCGAAAGTGCAAATACGAGATGACACAAAAAAAGAGGACGATCTGGCTGATTGGAGAAAAAATCTCCACTGTACAAGCGAATCCCATAGCCAGAACAATCCAGAGCGCTGAATTACCCGAGTCCAATCAATGGAACGGGAGTGATTCATGCACCAACTTCATCAATGACCACACCCCATTCGTGCTCTACGTTTCCGTACATGATGTCGACCAACCACTGCTTAACCTTTGCAGCATATTCTCCGCTGTTGCCCTCAACCATGGGGATATTGATATCCTTCTCTCTGTAGTTGATTTGTGCAACGGGAACGACGAAGTATGCAGTTCCACAAGCGAAAGCTTCAATGACACGACCTTCTTTAGCGGTCTCGGCAAGCTCATCCATGGTGAAGTTGCGCTCCACGATTTCAAGCTCGGGGATACGTTCTCGGATGAGTCTGTGGTTTTGAGGTTAGAAATTTTCAAGGCAATGAAATAAGAGGACACTTACTGCAAAACACTTCTTCTGGTAACACCATCCAAGATGATCTTGTCCTTCAAAGGAGCGGTAATCAACTGTTTCTTACCCTCCTTAGTTTCCCACACAACCATAAAGTTGCTGGCTCCAGCCTCGGTAACCATTCCATCGAGCAACCACAAAACTTGATCATAGCCACGGGCACGAGCTTCCGAGTTTGCCATCAAAGTAGGTCCATAGTTGGCTCCTACTTTTGCGAAACCGAATCCACCAGGCCAGGCACGAACACCTTCTTGACTGGCAAGAAGCTTCATTCCCTTGGGCGAATCCATTGAAGGCATGAAGGTGGAGATGATGAACATTGTACATTCCTTAGGGGCAGCAACACCAACTGCAAATTCGTATTAGTGATTTTTCTAGTAAAAAGTATACTTCTCATTTGACATGGCGTCAAAGTCAAAATCTAGCAAAGGGTATACTCACGTGCTCCAGCGCTACCAATCATAGTGGGTCGCAAGTAGAGGAAAGTGCCAGGTTCTGGGAGCCATTTAGGACCATCCACAGAAACCAAAGCAACAATGAGTTTCTCCAACTCCTTGGGATCGAATCCTGGCAACGAAATACGGGTAGCGGAAGTGAGCATTCGCTGACAGTTGCAATCCGGTCTAAACAATCTGAGTTTTCCGTCGAATCCACGGTACATTTTCATGCCCTCGAAACATTCAGTTGCGTAACTAACATGAGTTAATATCTACATTCGAAACACATAATTGGTCAAAAAACACAAGATGGATCTTGTTTGGGTTGTGATATGAGGCGTCTGTTGGGAGATCCTATCCCATCCCACATCATCCTCAAACGAGAAAAATGGTGGCTATGGCTCAAGCGCCTCGCATCTAGCAAACAAAAAACAACCACCGAAAACCGAAAACAACTTACTGTAAAACAGAAGCTGTGGGAGCCAAAGAGAGATTTCCATATGGTTTTAACTCTGGTACACCCCATCCCGTCATGTTGTTCCAAACGGCTGTGATCATATGGTCGGTACATTGAGAGGCAGTATTGATGATTGGATCGCCTGCAGCGGGAACATTCATAGGTGTGGTGGTTTTGGTGACCTTAAGTAAAGATGCATCTAGATGAGGAAGAGTACCAAATTCTGTGATTGCAATCTTTTTGGTGACGGCGGCAGCTAAGAGTTCATCGGATTGTTGAACATCCTTAGGAGGAGTTTGTGAGACTGCTGATGGAGCCATTGTGAGGATGGATTTGTGATTTTTAAGGGAACCAGATACTCAATCGATACTTGATTGAAAAATTGAAAGAGTGCAAAAGTATTGAGGGTAAATTTCTTAAGAAAAATCTAATAGTTTTAATGCCAAAAAAGGTTGCAGGTGATTAGGAGAAATGGAATCTGTGGACAAAGAAAGGATTTGTAGAGTTTATATAGAATGAACTAAATTAATAAATTTATTAATTAGTAAAAGGAGTTTCGTTTGAAATTTTGAGTCACACCCCATCAAACAATTTCACTGGAGGGACTCAAGAGAGTGGAATCTAGAGACATGCACAGATAAGATTCTTTATTAACCCATGAAAATATCAAAATCTTTTGATAGAAAAAACTCAACCTCAACACTAGGGAATCAAGGCGATGTATTAAAAAAAGAAGCCAATCAACTATATTCTAATACGCCGCCAGCCGCTCATTTGGGGTCTACTTGGCAGGTCCTCGGTCAAATCATGGCCCCATGGTATAAAACGATAAACAAACATACTTATTAACTGTTGAGTAGGTAATATGTACAGTACAAGTACAAGTACAAGTACAGTACAATCTTTCGTATCTAGGTAGTTGTCATGAATTTTGCTGGTGGGTCACTGCAATGCATGGAACATCAAACTATGGAAGTAACGGCACGAAGTACATTGCAGTCAGACAGGAAGGGCGTGTTATACCAGGAGAATAGTCAAGCATTGAAGATCTACTCCAATGAGCCTGATCATGGAGAATTCAGAAGGTAGATAGATCCATGTCAAAGGGACTTCTGTCCGAAGACTCACCTCCAAGTTTCGCCTTCTAAGCATGAGAAAGTGTATTTTGGCGAGGAATGATGGGATTGTATGCGGCTTATTGGATTCTTGCTGCGGTTCATGGTCCGGAACGGAGCCGGACTTCAGACGTGGATGATAAGAAGAAGGCGTTGCAAGATGTACGAAGTAGATGTGGATGTAGATGTGGATGTGGATGTGGATGTAGATGTGTGTGCATTGCATTGTGGGACATATCAGATATGATTCATATGAAGTCGTCAATTTGGAACATTTTCATTCTTTCCAATGAAAATGAATGAAATGTATGAAATGAATGGAGTTTGATATCAATCGCTTATTGACGGGTAACGGTTACACTCGGCAGTGACTCGGATACCAAGACCTCAAAGATATGCGGAACTGCAAGAAGATTCGTTGATTCGTATCATCAGAAGTCGCAAGCACACTCATGACCTGATAGATCGCGGTTATAAATATTCATCATTGTCAATTGGCGGTAATGTTTTATCTCTAAGGGTGGATACCGAGTCAAGGCATGTTCTTTGATCAATTAATCGGATATTTATCTCTATGTTATGTAAAATTAGGTGGTATCTCTATCTATGAACCTTTCTTTGGCTGCTTCTCTACCCTCGAACTTTTCCTTCACGTTTTGACCCATTTATGCAGTGTTTTCCTTTAATCGTTGCTCTTCTTCCAATCGTTCGCGAGTCCTTTGAGCCTCCTCGCCAATACCTTTGACTCCTTTTACGCGTTGTCTTTCTTCATACATATCTCGACTTTTCAAAATTCGTTGTACAATTTGACCAGCATTGACAAATGCAAATTCATGGTTTCCAATCTCACGATAGATTCCCATTTCCTTTGCTGCGACGTATGGATCATAGGTCAATGGCATGAAACTTGTCGGCCCATGATAGACGGCATCAGGTACTCCCCATGGAGTTGTTGTAAGATATGCCTTGGAGGGAGTAAAAGGCGCACCAAAGATGACGGCGTTGACATACTATACAAAGTTAGGATTACAATCTGAGAGAGAACTGCGGGACAATCAATACCTTGCATTGCAACACGCAAAGACCTCGTTCGTAGATATTCATGATTGGATAATTGACTCCTTTCCAGTGATTGATAACTTCATCATCGTGAACTCCAGCCACCACGAAACATGGGGCATAGTCTGCCCCTTTACCAAGACGTTCTTGTACAGCCTCTTTGTTGTACCAGCCTTCTCCCTCAGCGAGCTTTTCTTCCGCCTTTATGACTTGTCGAAGGAATTCAATATGACCCGAGGAAAAGAGATCGAAGCCACCATCAACATATACGACTCGCTGACCAGGTTTTGGGGTGGATCCTTGCATCAATAAACTGAAAACTCCCTTCTCGTTCTCGGTCTCGTCCTCCCTGGCTGCAATCGAAGCTTTCCAAAACCAAACACTTGAGCCTGGGTTAAGTCCAGTTTCGTCGGTAGCATACATTCGCATTCTTTCGGTCATAGCTTTGCCTTCAGCATGTCTCTCCTCCGGAGTTCCAGAGCCATCTTCCCCAGCCAAGAGCTTGGGAAGTGATTTGATAAAGTGCGTTCGTGTGCAGAGTAACATTCGTCCTACAAGATCTGTCGTTGAGATACTTGGCGTTCGCTTTACGACCTTGAATCTACCTGCAGCCTTGACAAATCGATAACAATCTTCCCCACTGCTGTCCGATGTAATATCATCGCCGTGAACTACATATTTGCAACCATAATGAGAAATCCATGGCAAAGAAGTAACATATGGCGCATATGATACCGACTGTGTAACCCATCTGCAGGCATCTACTGCCGCGATTCTTGAGGATATGGTATCAGTAAATCATTCCTCGTCCAATGGTCGTCCTGAATTACCGTTCTTGGAGCGTCATGACCGTAGGTCCTTTGTTCTCGAGAATTGATTCGTCTGAATGAATTCCTACAACCAACTCATTCCCCAATTGTCGTGCTTGAAGCATGGCGCCGGCATGTCCTGTCGAGGAATCAACATGTTAGCATATGGAGTCAGGGGTAAGCTTTCAACATAGCTTCCTGGAACTCTATACAAACAAACGTACCATGATGGAAGAAGTCCCAACATCCATCTACCCATATTCTATTCTCTAATATCTCAGGTGCTCCTTCACCAAATGGACCTTCTTCCTCGAGATTATTGGCCATAATTTTGAATTAATTGATTGAAAGTATTATTCTTTAGTTTTGAAGATTGATATATTTCCCAAAGGTGTTCCTTCACATGGATAAGGTTAAGAAGGGGTTGCGGGGCAGCTCCTCCCTTTACCGCTTACCAGCAGATCAAATCAATCAATCAATCAATCAAATTATTTTAATCAATCTCGTCAATCTTGTCCATGGATCACATTGTCCAAGTTCTACACAGTACCATGTAACTGGAAAAATTGGAAAATTAGAACATGAGGCTACATTCCAGAGAATATACAGCCTCGGAGATTCAAAGAAAGAAGGTGACGAAAAAGAGTCCTCCGTAACCAAAGTTTGTGAGATGCTTTGCATACCTACCTATGTTGATGTTCGAATCATCCATTCGTCAGATTTATCTACCTATCTGGGTCCTCGAGTACGAAGTATATCATTCGTGCTATTTCTTCAACGGTTCAACCACTCCAGATGAATGGATTCCGCAAAGAACCAGTTAGGAAGCTGCCATGATCATTCCATACAGCTCAGCTGTACAAATAGGCCCATAGGATGTAAGGTTAACCCCTTTCAAGCAGCCTTACCGTCTTACACCCCCCTGAACGTTGGGGTCAATAGACCGATAAAGTAGAATGGGCAGCGATACACCACCACCTATGTGGTTCTGAACAATGAAACTATTGGGTTACAGGATACCTAGATCATCTTACATATGGGACATGAAGGATAAGACCAGAGGAGTATAGATATAGACACGGTCTCCGATTCCTTCCTCTCGAATTCGATCTATAATCTCGTACTTTATTGTGCTTAGAGCTTTTTGCTTCTTCAGTCAATCCTTCCTTCTTTTTTCCAATTTTGTCTGTTGCTTTTTCCTCATCCTGCAGATTTGCTTTTTGCGGTTGAAGTCTGGGGATGAGACTTCGGTATTTCCTTTCTGATCCACTCGAATGAATAAATGATATTAGTACATTTCCCAACAGGATTTGATAATATATGTCCCTTTTAATTCCTTTTTTTGTCTCTCGTGTTACGTGCGAAGTTTTCTTTAAAAGCAGGAAGGCATACCGACGACAACGAAAGCGAAAAAGCCCCAGAAGACAACAAGTAGAGGACCTCGAGTGTGAACATTTCACTTGAAGAAAACATTGAAGGAACCCTTGGAAAGAGAAGAAAGGTAGGGGCTATTATCGGAAAATCGAACATCGAATTAGCCGATATTGTGGCGTATGATTGCGGAAAGATGCATCGACCTACACCCTCCTCAAACACCAATGGTGGACTCTTCAAAGGTGGTAATATTTTTGGGGGCAGTAAGACTCCATCTTCAAATCGTCCAAGTACTAGCGGAGGTTCCCCTAAAAGCGAGTCCAAATACAGTCCAACACATCAACCGACTCATCAACCGACTCACCAACCGAGACCATCTGTAACTGGCTTCAGTCGCAAACCCTCCTTTTCTGCATCCTCTCGCCATAATCGACGTAATAATTCCACTGCGCATTTACATTCTGCACTGCTACCTAACCTTCCATTGTTTCCCACCTCAAACTCCTCTGAAACGCATTCTGCTGCGAACAATCCCTATGTCGTACCAGTAAATCTTCCATTACCACCCTCGGATCCCCGACAGAGTATAGATAGTTACGATCGCGTTGTCTTGGCAGAAACCATCGGAGCCAATTCGTTTGGAGAAACATTACCGCGTCAATCGATAGATGCTCAATCTTTCACCTCGACGACGCCATATTCGAAGATGCTTGCTAGACCAGGCACGGGTTATCAATCCTCAGGGGGAGGACCTGCGGGACCAGGTGTGATGGCTCCAATGCAACCCGGTAGTCCTACGCTTGAGACCATAACTTACCAGCACATACAAGAGATGGCGTCGAAGAGAATATCTACTTTGGACTATTTACGAAAGGCGTATGTTTTCGCTGTCCCTTCATCGCAACTTACTCCGGAAAGATTATACTGACAAGTCAACTCGAATAGTCATGAAGGAAGGGTCTACTGGTTCAATACATTATTATTCAACAAACCGGATTTACAACGAATGCCATACTTCGATGCGCGCAAACTTGCTCGTCGTGCGACGAATTATCTTCTTCTCGGTCTTTCACTCCCTGCAATCCTCGACCTCAATTCTTCAAGTCCTTCCGAATTTCTGCGCACGCTCAACGCGCTTCTCGGCGAATTCGAATCTTTTCAACAAGCGCATCCACCAGATGGATCGACATCTTCTTCATTATCACGCGGAAGATTCCCCCAAATGTTCAAGCGCTCAACTATGATTCCAAGTAAAGGACGACGCACAAGTTCTGCAACCGAAATAGGATTACCGATGGGCAACGATGTCTCGGATACGAAATCTATCAATGGTAGTACATCGAGTGGAGGTGGAAATGGCGCACCATCATTCCCAGCAAGTGAGAACGATTTACTACCAGGGGAGGAATATACACATCTCTTAACACCATCTTTACCATTCGATCCCGATTTCTACGAGACATTCGCGACATTATGCGATGTATTGATTGATTGTTATACAAGGTTGATGAGCCTGGTATCGTCACCAAAAGAGTGCAGTCCACAGATTGCGGAACTATTTACCAAGGCGGATGCTAGAGTAAGGAAGATTATCGTGCAGGGAGTAGTAAAGGAATTCGAGGACAGCAGCAGAGGTGGTGTAAAGAGTGAAGTTGCGGGCGTTGGAAGAGTGGTTCTGGGCGGGCTCATGTGAAGGATATTGTTTACTATTGCATTTTGTGGGTGGATTAACGGCTTGATACCATATGAGGATTATGACGGGTTGGGAAATTTAAAGGAGTAAAGCGGCGTCATTTGCATACATCTGCATCACTACGTCTTTGAATTTTGGGAATATCAAGTGCACATCAGATATATGGAGGTTAATATAATATTATTACTAGATAGATTTGATTGACAAAAAGGAAAAAAGCTTTGTGAAGTTCATCAGACACCATAACGCAATTGTGGTCATCAAATTATGAGCCGCTTTTTACACGGCTCAATTCAGTGCTTGACTCTATTTGGTAATCATCACCTGAACTGCTTTTATGATCGCAACAAAGTCCAGCTCCTGCGACAGAGCTTCTAAGATGAATGACTTACAATCAAGGACGAACCTTTCGGTGAAGAAAGGGTTAGAGTTTGGTATCCCGATCTTCAGTCAAAACATCTTTGCTTTCCTATAAGCTATAGACTCAAAAAATGTAGTTGAACTTCTCGCATCAAGAATAAGCCCCATCGAGTTACTTTCCCAGCTTTGCAGCAAAGGAAAGCAATCGCATAACTGTCAATCTCGACGAATAGCCTCGACTACCATTGGCACTCCTACCCCAATCAAGAACATGTCTTCCACCTCCCATTACCACTCTTCTCTAAGTCAATTGGAAACATTACACAGAAGCTCGGACTCATATCTTCATCCATGTGGTCTCCCATGCTCCGAATCCAAGTGTCAAGAAGCCTCGTGGCAATAGTAATAACGGCAAAAGGATGGATGAAATTGAAGGTAAAGAATTGGTAGAAGAGAAGCCGCAAGTGCTTCTATGGCGGCGCGTTTCCGCAATCCTAACTTTTAGAAAGAAGGGTGTCCGGGGACTTTCTCCCAAAGCATAAGAGTAGAATGAAACATCGATGAAGATATTTCTGTTTGTGTGCTTCGAATGCGATTCTTTGAGCGAGAAGTTGTAGAAAAAAAGGAAGGAGAGAATTCTCCATGGAAAATTTAAATTTTGTAGTGGATGGGAAAATTTGTGCGGCCGCTAGTGTGCAGCTGCTAGCTAACATCATTAGCGCGGATTTTCAACATGAGCTTTCGATGCCTGGAGAAGCCGTCTTTTTTAATTACGTGCACGCAAAACAGGTGAAATTGAAATT
The DNA here is from genome assembly GCF_014898465.1 of Botrytis porri. Taxonomy (NCBI): domain Eukaryota; kingdom Fungi; phylum Ascomycota; class Leotiomycetes; order Helotiales; family Sclerotiniaceae; genus Botrytis; species Botrytis porri. The sequence goes on along the minus strand of NW_024066081.1, from coordinate 465,419 downwards.
GTTCGACGACCAACGCCAACGAACGCGAACCGACGCGAAAAAGCTTCTTTTCTCGAGACGGCGCATACTACTGAGACGATTTTGCAGATATTTACAAGCAATTATGGCTGGATTATTTGGTTCTGCGGCTACCACAACCTCGACGAGCGCGGCCAATACTCTCGGTGATCTTTCGAAAGACATTCCTCTCAATAATCCTCCCGAGGATAGTATTTCCGATCTTGCCTTTTCGCCGGTTTCCGAACATCTAGCGGTCGCATCGTGGGATAAGAAAGTGAGGATCTATGAGATCTTGTCGAGCGGACAGAGTGAAGGCAGGGCATTATTTGATTTCGAAGGGCCGGTCTTTAGTTGTCACTGGTCAAAGGTATGTATATGTTTTAGCTGAAGCTCTCAAGAATGTACACTGACAAAGTCGAATAGGATGGAAAGAAAGTCGTTGGAGCCGGAGCAGACAAAACTGCGCGTGTTATGGATCTTGAAAGCAATCAAACAGTATCGCAAGTTGCCGCGCATGATCAACCTATAAAATCCGCGCGATTCTTCACTGCCCCTCAAACAAACGGCGAGATGCTGGTGACCGGATCTTGGGACAATACCATTAAGTATTGGGATTTGAGGACTCCTAATCCGGTCATCTCGGTGAACATGAACCACAAAGTCTATACCCTAGATGTACAGAAGAATGTTTTGGTTGTTGGAACCGCAGACCGATTTATCAATATTATCGATTTGAACATGCCAGATAAGATTAAGAAGACCATTCAAAGTCCGTTGAAATGGCAAACTAGAGTCATTAGCTTGTTTCCAGATGCTTCTGGTTTCGCCGTTGGAAGTATTGAAGGAAGATGTGCCATTCAATATGTTGAAGACAAGGACGCCAGGTATGCAATCTTTCTCTCGAACGCATCTTTCACAAACCCTCACTAACATATTAAAGCATGAACTTCTCTTTCAAATGTCACCGCGACCCACCCTCAAATAACATGACCAACGTCTACTCCGTAAACGCGATATCCTTCCACCCCATCCACGGTACTTTCAGCACTGCCGGTTCCGACGGCACTTTCCATTTCTGGGACGGAATCGCCAAGCATAGATTGAAGGGATACCCAACCGTCGGGGGAACCATCTCAGCTACAGCCTTCAACCACACCGGAAACATTTTTGCCTATGCCGTTAGCTACGATTGGAGTAAGGGTTACGCAAGCAACACACCACAGTACCCAAATAAGATTATGTTACATCCCGTAAACGCGGATGAGTGCAAGCCTAGACCAAGTGTCAAGAAGAGGTAGATGGAGATGTGATGCGATTACACTATGAGAATTTCGTGAGGGAAAATTGGCGAGATGATAAATAAAGATATAGGGGCGAGAATTCCAAGGCCCGAGGGCATCCCTCTTTGATCCTAGAAGATGGCATGTGAATTGAGTTGAATTGAATTGAAGGAGGCATAGATGTAGTCCTAGACCGAGCGTTTCAAGATCAGGACCTAATCAAGCAAGGGGAGGGGGGAGCGGGATGCCACAGTTATACAAGAAAGATGAAGTCATTGCAGAGGAGTTTTAAGGCGGTCACAGGGTGATCAATAGGATTCCAAAATTAGGTCATATAGGTAGTAATGATATGAAGCGTGTTCAAAGTCAACCATATAACATATCTCACACTTATGCACTCCTAAAATTCAGTGATAGGATACACGAGTGTGATAGAACCGAATGTCTTACGATGCATCAATGCTTTAATTTCATTTCCATTTGAACTCCCCCAGTTCCCACAATGCAGTCCAATCGAAACAAGTCTAGAATAGTAATAGTAACAGTAACATACCCATTGCGCCGATTGCCCAAATCTCAAAAGACGCCCGTACTAATGCTCATACGGATAAAAGAAAATTCTGTCTTGCTCATCCTCCAACTCGTCATACGTATAGTGCAATAGACTATGAGTAACTCTTTTCTTTGCCCTTGCCATTCCTCCTTGTAGTGCCTTCATCATCACTTGCACTTCCAACGCTATATCTATCTCTATCCATATCGTCTGTAGGTGACTTCACGTGTAGTTCATCCAATTCGCTTTCATCAAAATCCGCTGCCTCCACATCTCTCGCCGTTCGTTTATTGCGGAAATTTTCAAGACCTGCTGCGCCTCTAGGACCACTCCTCGCGCCTGCCAAAGCCATAGGAGTGTCACCTCCGAAAATTCCAGCGTAGCCAGCACGTTGGCGTCGTTCGCGCCAGATGTAATAGCCCCATGCTGAAGCGGCGATAATGACGATCACTAGGACGGTCTCACCAGATTTATAGTAGGCATTCCATTTCGCGGCTTCCAAACGCTCCTCTTCGGCTTGGGTAGCAGCAGTGCTATTAGGATGACCGCCAACAGATGTCTCCAGACCCTTCTCGCCGTCGATACGACTATCAGTTGGGGCGCCACCAATGCTAGCAATATCCACTTGCATAAATCTGTCAAGCATATCTCGGGTACGTCGTGCATAATCGAAGGGTACCATGTGAGACGAATTGTAGAAGAGGACATAAGTCAAGTTGCGTGCCTCTTGCCAGAAACCCGCTGCCTCGCCTTCAAATTCCCAATCCCGACGTGGTGCCCATGTTCCGGATCCAAGTTCAAATCCTTTGCCACCGTTCCATTCCATATTGCTGATCATTTCTTCAGTGCCTATGTGGTTGCAAATCAAATCCTCAGCACCGGAAAATAGTATGGTGGGGACTTCTTTGAGAAGGTCTGGTAAAATCTGAATGGAAGGTTTTGAGTGGGTAGCTCTGAAAGCGCTACCAACAGCACCGTTACACTCAGTCCATCCAGTCCTCTTTTCAGGTGAAATATGGAGAGCTGTAACCACGTCCGTTCGGCGGAGATAAGGTGTAACATTGACCAAATCAGGAGGCCAATTCATACCACAACTTGGGTAGGAGTCCTTCAACCTCACATCGTACATGTTATAGCATTGCATATTGCCATCTGAGCCCTTGGTTTGAGTGGTCGACAAAATCTCTTGTAAAATCTGTTCGCACTGACCATTGTCGACCCTGTCTCTTCCGCCATTCTCATTCAATAACTTGGTGCAAATGGCTTGTTGGGACTCCAATTTCTTTGCCTTCTCACTATCCTTCTTGACTAGCCCCTTCTCATATGCGAATGGTAGATAGGCCATGTATTGTTCAACCGGTGAAATCCATCCATTACCAATTAGCATTCCCTTCATTTGCCATGGATGTTTTGTATCGGGTTTCTTGTTTCGTTCCAGGATGGCTTTTGTAATGTAGGGAATGTGTTGTCCTGCATAAGATTCTCCCGCAATGTACAACTTTGAAGTAGTTAGTGATCCGCATAGTAATGATTGAATGGGATTATACTCACATCATCATGCTCATACTCTGGGAATAGCGCAAACCATTTCTCCAAGAATTGAACGAATTGATCGGCCATCTCGGGCAAATCATGAACGTAGCTGTCCGAGTCCACGAAACTAAATCCTGTTCCTACGGGATTATCTACGAACATTACATTCGCAAATTCATCCCAAGAACCTGGATTGTACTCGAGTTTTGGTCCATTGGATCCATCCTTAACTCTATAAGGACCAATTTCCATTAAAGCTCCATCTTCAGAACTGCAACCTGGACCTCCATTCAGCCAAATTACGGTGCGCTGTTTGTTCGCAATGTGTCTATTCTGAAAATGCCAAAAGAATATGTTTCCATGATGATCAGGGGTGACTTCGATGTGTCTGTAAGCTTGTGTTAGCTTTATCTCTGATATGGAGAATGTAACTTACCCAGCATGCATCTTGAGTAAGGGCCCAGGCGGAGCGCCCGGCAGCGAATGAACAAAATAATCCCCAGCAGACTTATCTGCCTGACCCAGCGAGGGCATCAATGATATGGATAATAATCCCCATACTGTCAGCAAGGCCGAACTGGTTCTGGAAGTGAGAGGCCGCATTATCAATATTCAGCCCTTGGTGTTCGTTCCAATTCGTAAACAGACAACCCAGAAAAGGGTATCTCAAAAGGGTGTGTATAGGAGTCGCGTAGTCGCGAATTACCAATATCCTATCATCCGCCGATGGTATCGAGATGAGAAAGATGAATTTTTAAAGTGTGTCAGAATGTGGACACAGTTGATATTGATCTGCTTTTGGGGGATTCGCGGCTTTGTTGTTACTTAATACTGATACAGGAATGATTGTTAGGGACACTCCATATCGCTAGATTCCTTTACCCGCTATTGGACCCTAGCGATGTGAAACACTGTGACAGGTTCGGAATGCTCAAGAATAGATTTTAAGTGGGGATGATTACGAAATCAATGCGTATCTTGAGGAAATCTGAAATTGCATTTATCATATCAAGGGCTATAGGTACAGCTCTTGTGAGGCAATGCAATGTACTTGTTAAAGTGCAGTATGATTTTTCCGAAAGTTTTCGGTCGTCGCCGACTTTACAAACTTTACAAAGAAAATCCATCAACTATTCACCTATTGTGACCCGTTCTCGGACTTCCCTTGCTCGAATTCATTGTCTTTGAACAGATCCACCTATGAATAAGAGTGTTTCGCATATTGATGTCCTATGGTCCTAGGCCGCTGCGACATGACCTGGACCTTCAGAAGCTAAAAAATTGTAGGCCTAAGAAGCTAATTTGGTCTAGAAGAACCCTCTGAAGCCCAACATTCTCTGTACTTTGGTAGAGGGGAAAACTTTATTGCTAATTGTGGTCCAAAGATGTTAATGCCTGTATTTCCATCATTTCTCAGGATTATTTGTACCCCTATGTTCAGCAAAGCTCAAGTGAGCAAGTTTCTAGAACTGCGGAACGACATTTGGTGTGTATGATCTCATATTAGCCTCTGGACTTCTGATGTTCACTTGGAGCTATGAAAACAATGCGGTGGCATATCATAACACTTTGCTACCCCGTGCTAATGTGCTTTGTATTTAGATATCTCACGGAATTTCCATTATAATCTCCTAAAACATGTCACCAAATCCCTTTTCCGTGTCTGTCTTAATAAGTTCAACCATTCCCTATGTTCTCGATTAATTTCTGCGCATAGATAACCCATTTCAAGAATCGTGAGCTTACCTCTGGCATGATGGGTTTTCCCTCGGCGTCCTTCACGTAACGAAAAGGCATTTCTGTACTCTCATTCTTGTTGACCCGAAGTTCTGGGTAGTCAACGTAAGGAATCTTGTCCAACGGAACTACAAACAAGTCAGCATACAGCTTCTGAGTGATAGGAGGAAGGCCGAATCAGCTGACTGACTTTTATCTTGAGTAACCATTCTTGTACAACGAACTGCAGTATCAGTTGTCAATTGGATGGGGCCAAGCCGACGGCCTTCGAAGCCTTTCTTTCGCAGTTCAGAAGTTCGATCTCTAGGTGGATCATCTCCTAGAGCACAGCATATTAGCAACTACTTTATGTAGATAAGGCAAATGCGGTGTACCAACCTAAGATTCCGCCAAAAAGGAAAACGTCAAACAGGTCGCCATCTTCTGGACTCAATTCCTTAGTGGCTGCTGGATCAAGCAAGCACACACGAGACTTGTTTTCGACATATAAGGTTTCGACACTCCGGTCATCTGCAGTGAAACCCGGCACGGCCTTCAAGACCTCGGGTAAGGTCAAGGTGGGAGGAATTGACGACAGGCAAAATTTAGCACCGGCCTGATTAGACTCTTTGGCTATGGTGATATATTCAAGCTCAGACCATGGTCCCAGTTCGTCATCGAGGTGCTCGACGATGTAGGTTTTTTGGGTCATCTTCAGATAGATATCTTAGCTGGATACTGATATAGATTTCAAGCTTGATTAACAGGAGAGACCAATAGGAAAGTGTGCAAGGGTAAAAGCAGAGCAATGAATCGGAAATAATCCCCAGTAGATGGTGGCTCAGGTGAAGTAAGTTTTGCTTTGTTGCGGGGTAAAGAGTCCCAAGGGATGGCTAAATGATCGATGATTGTATATGGTTGTTGAACTCTGACTCGTGGTAACAGGAGGCTACCCCTTGTGCGAGGAGCTTTCTTCAAACTTTTGGAAAAAAAAAAGATAAAAGATGCAAAGATGTGCGGGGATCTGAGTGAAATTGATCTCGTGATTGTATATTGAGAACTGTGAAAGCCAATCGAATTAACCTTTTCCTTGAGTCCTCAGGTTGATCTTTGCGTATCTACACCGTAAATATACGGCAGTAGAAAGAGGATGTATGCGTGGCTTACAAGGGGTAAAGGGAAGAAACGATCCAAGGTTAGAGAGACATAGATCCCTTGGTAGTTCTGTGCCAGTTTGATAAGGGGAATGCAGAAAGGTAGCCACTTAAAGGAGAGAGATATATGTGCATGTGTATTTTGATACGTACATTGATTAGAATGATATAGTAGTATGTATACCTTGATACCCTCGAAAGCTTCTTTCCTGAGTCACTTCCCGAATTCTTCTTCTTTTTCTTCTTCCTCTTCTTGATTTTGATCTTATCTCAGCTGTTCGATCAGATTTTTTACTCTCTCAAGCAAAAAGGTCTGGATGTCGAAATTCTGCAATTGAGCCCAGCCAAGCGAGCAAAAAAGTGTACCCCACCATACCCATCCATACCTTTAACACAACCCACCCATCAACGCTATCGGTCATTCTGAGCTGTCCATAATACCCTTTTCCCCTCCAAGGAATATTCTCTTGTGCAACTCAATTTCGAAACAAAAATCATAAGATCTTTATATTTCTCACTCCAAATCGTTACTCAGATAACTCAAAGTACAATCTTCCAAATCTGTCTCTCTTTCTATGCGATTCACCACTTCCTCTTGAATCCACTCATTAACCGCAAATTGATACCCAATCGCTCACACTACGGTTGTGCCTTCGGTGGTTATTTAAAGGGTACAGTAGGAGTACATCTTTCGAACGACAAAGAAGACAGAGAGGTAAACAACCATTTGATTACAAAATAATCTCGACTTCGGATACAGAAATAGAAATCCATACGATTTAATTCTCGAAAACCTATTAAATCCATCCAAATTCTCCCAATCCGAATTCAAAAGAAACTCGCCCGAATTTCATTTCATCCCCAAGATGAACCCTTTGCAAAAGAACAAGATCGATATTGCGGTAAGTAGTAACCATTCAATCTCTCTCTTCACTCAACTTGAATTTATCATACCGTTCAATTTATTGACTCTTCGACCCCGCAGTCCCTCTCCCCGGATGAGCAACGACTCTTCCGCCTCTATGGCAAACTCCCTAGCAAAGCCGATCATTTAGCCAAACAACTCAAGGAACGCAAATATTTCGATTCTGGCGACTATGCGCTCTCCAAAGCCGGCAAGGCCTCTTCCGTCGACACTGGTAGCGTTGGATCTGAACATCCTCTCCCAGAAAACATCCCCCATCTCTCATCTCCCAGCGTTGGCAATGCCGCACAAGGTGGTTCTGGCAATACAAATGTTGGACCTGGCTCTGCACATCATGGTAGCATTGCGGGATTGGGATTGGGTCAGCAGAGTGGAAGTCCAGTGAAAGAGAGCAGTTATTTGCACCGCGAGACAAGCATTGATGAGGCAGATAAGAAGAATGATGCAAACACACAGCAAGCAGGAGAGGGCAGTGTTAGTCCACCAGTTGTCCAGGGAGGTATTCCAATCAATGGTTAAGGGTATTTTTGTGGGAGAATTTACTACGTGTGCGTACGCGCGGGATTCGGCGTTTTGGGCTATTCAATGATATGATGATCTTGATGGTTTAAGGGGATGGCGCATTCTCTGTACATTTTCGTTTTTTATGCCAGGTATGATAGTCGAGCTAAATGCCAATACGAAACGATGGATTTAAAGGCTGTCAATACATCAAGTCATTTTCTTTGAGATTCCAATGTGTATGGACTCATTGATCTGGGTTCTATATTTCTTGAACCTATCTAACCTTTTGGCTTTTGATACCGAACAACGCCTCATAATAATGGTTTTCATGACTTTTGTGAATCTCACAAATCAACAGCTGTTGCTGCCATCTTACTTGCTCCATCGAAAGTCTTGTTTCCTCCAATGAATCCTGCTGCATGAACGAAAACTCCTCCTGGGATTTCAGTAATTTGAGATAATTCCTCGTCTCTGAAACCTCTCCATGCCTCAGGCAACGGCTTTCTGCTTTGGAAAGAGTCCTTAGTGACTGGTACACATTGAATTCTCCATTTAGCATCTGGACGTGGGTTTTCGGGGTAGAGAACGTAGAGTACTTTATTCTCGCTGTTCTCTTGATCTTCGAGGGTGTAGAGATGATCCTTCCATGGAACAGACTGACCATCAAATACCAATATTCTTCCCTTCGAATCGTATTGTAGGCGTTTGGCATATGCTTGTTGGACAATTGATCGTGCTGGTAACCATGATTTTGTATAGTAATCCAAGTCTCTTGAAAATTCTTCACCCATTCTAGTACTGGCTACCAAGAATTTCTCATCTTCTGCTTTTTGGGCCTCAACGGGATCAGATGGGGTGGGGTCATTCCAGTTTGGGTTCAATCTGGATACCATAGCACCTAACGAGAATCCTCCATCACTAAACTTCTTCTCTAAGCCGGCGGCGGAAATGGCTTTTGGGTCGTAGACTGAAATACCGTTATCGTGAGCATCAAGTGCTTCAATAAAGCTTTCGTAAATTTTTCTCCAGATAACAGCAACTTCTTCCGCATCTTCGGCGACCCCTAAATGTTGTGCAATAATCGCCTTGCCATAGTGCATATACACTAACCCCGCAGAAGAGAGCTTGGTAGGACGATTTGGGAAGGTAGTATCGAAAGTACGTTGGTGGTGATCGTATCTCTTGGTCTCGTCGTTATATTCACCTCCCACATCAACCACGGTATGACAAGTCTCTAAAAGTTTAGGATCCCGAGTTCGAATAAGCTCCGAAGATTGATAAGTTGGGAGAAGTCGAAGCATGTAAACAGCTAAGGCTTCATCTGCGTGAAAATGGCCATTGTGAGTACCGATGGTAACGGGAGACGTCTTGAGTCTTTTTGCTGCTGTTTCTGCCATTTTGATTGTATTTCTAAACATTCAAAATCGATAGCTAGTGATGAAATGGTGTATGTTTGTGATTGGAAAAGTCAAGAGAAGGAGGGGTCAAATTTTGGGTCCAAGTTTCTCCAAGCATTGAACTCCTCCAAAATGTCCAGACTAATCTACAAAGATGACAATAAAAGCGGTAAGAGCTGGCAAATCTCCACTTAAGCATTAGCTTTTTTACACGTGCGTTGTCATCCCATCCTCTCATAATTTACCCACGATCTTCATTTCCCAAAATTTACCTTGCTGGTACAAATATTCCCAAATGAACTGGAATATCTGTCATTATTTCTCTACCAAAATCTAATCGTTCATCTTCTGTGACAAAGACTTGCCCGTCAAATTCTACAAAAAGCTCCTCTTGCTATCATATTTCCCAACTTGTCAAGTTGCCAAATTTCCTGCAGGATTCTATCGAGAGAACCAGGCACAATCCGACCAAATTCTGTTATCGGAGGATCCCCGTCATTGTACGCACGCGACAAGAACAATCATTGGATTAAGATCCAGGTAGAGCTACCAATCAAGGCGACCATCGTCTCCCTTTCTATAAAAGTCCATCTTCCTGGGAAATCGTCTAGAAGTTAATCATCTTCATTACCGACTCCGTTCTCCTTCGGTACTTCCGTTTACTGTAGAACTCACATACGCATAAATAACCATATCATTCGGCGACAAGCAATAACAGCTAAGAAGTAAATCTGGGAAGGAGATTTCACATATTGGTCATAAGGCGTCAGCAGAGTGACCTTGGACTTCTTTAGGTTCAGTGCATTTCTCGGAACGTTGATTTCATTGTTTGGCAGAAGCTAGGATATCGAAAATCGCATATATTCAAACGCGCGTGTTCAACGCGATTTTTAGGGCCTACCAGGGCAAAGATCTTTCGAAACTTCCATTATCTTAAAAGCTGGGCGCGCTGTCAAGCACGCACCGGCGTCGTTCTCGCCGATGTGGTTCTTCCGAGCTCTCTCCTCTGCGACCTTCCTCTTGTCCATAATCCTCTCCATACCTATAGCCTTCGATGTTGGAGGTCGAGAATGTGGGCTGGCATTCTCCCTCGCCCTTTTCGAGTTCTACTTATTCTATTCGACGTTAAAATTAACGACGCCTGATAATTCGAGGATACGATGGGCATTGATACAACTTATTGGGTGGTCGCAGTGGATAATACTGCCAGGGTTGTTAATATGGAGCATGAATCGATTTGCAGTAGACGCAGATAGTGATGGAGGCTGGGTTACTAGGACCTTTGATGGCAAGCGTGCGAAAGATAAGGAATTAAAAGAATGGGTTTTTGGCTATGGAGGTCTGCTCGAAATGTTGACAGTCGGGACATGGGATAAAGTGCTACGTTATTCAACACCATTGTAAGTAGGCGACCACTCTTTGCGTAGAGGTTTCCTCGACTCCAAGGAAACTGTTTTGCCAGTTGAAGAGCCACTCTATGCCAAAGGATGACTTTACATTCTTTTTACAAAACTAATCATATGACAGATTTCAAATGGCAGAAGGGTTCTGCTCTCTTTTGGTCATTCAAGCAGCCGGTCAAATAACAAGATACCTTGTAAATCGCAGAAGTGATTCATGGATGGTACGTTTCAAATTCTCAGTTGAGTAGTTAAGCTTACCAAAACATTTAGATTGGGCTACTTGTGCTATCAGCCTCAATTATTTCAAGTGCTGTTTATTTCTTACTTCGTATCACGGGTTTTCCACAAATCAGCAACGTCGATGCTACACTTATAGGCATCACTATGACTTGCGCAGTCTTTTTGTGTGCATGGGGTATCGGAAGTGGTAGAGGCAATCCAGTGGAGAGCTCCCTACTTTTCGCTTATTGCACACTTTGCATATACCAAATATTCACCGACTACCTCCCATCGGCGACGGATGAGATTCCCCAAGCACCCGTTCAACCCGACTTTCCACCATTCCCTCCTATCATCATGGCTTCTTACTCAACTCTTTTGAGTGTTTTATCGACAATGCCATCTTTCGTCCATTCGAGCTTTTACTTTCTATACGCAGCGTTCCAGACAATCACTCCCTCAATCATTATATCGCTTGCATTTCGGGTTTTTGTATTTTATGCAGCCACCCGGATTATACCAGCCATACGAGAGTCTGGAGTTGGAGCTCTTTCTCAGGATTTAGGTCTTGACGAGAGTGAAGGAGAGGGTAAAATCTTAGGACTACTAAGTTGGTTTAGTCCCTCAATTCTGATAGCTGTTTACACTAGCTTATTGATGCAACATTTCTCATCTGTCACTTCTGAGGGAAATATGGGTGAATGGTGGATGATGCAAGGTGGTAATACTGGTGGTAATATATGGCGTTGGATTAATGTTTCAGCAACCATGGCTCTCTATGCCCTGGAGCTATATTTAGCAAAGGAAGATATGGATGGATCCCTCACTGGGCATTGGAAGATTGATTGAAGAATGATTGAAGAAGGCAATGAGATACCATATTTCATGTGTCGGGGCTGGATACCTCGGTCATTTATGAGACGACGCGATGGCGTAAAGGCCAATAGCAAGATGTAAAAGACATTTTAAAATGGCAGAGACGGCAAAAGACTAATCCCCGGGTCTATCGATAAATGACTCGAAACAAGCGTCTGGATCTGGAGAGGGGAATATAATTGTGATGCGAATTTAGCATAGCGTGGCGTTTACAGTGGGCAGATCTACTATTGTGGGGCGGTTGAATATAAGTGAAGTGAGTTGACGCTTATGCAAGAAGCTTTGGGTGGTATCACTGATGCATTGGGAGTCAGGACCTGGAGCGGGAGAGTGAGCAAGAACAAGAGCATAACTTATTACTTGGGGATACCCTTTTGAAGGCCAAAAGGATCCCATCACCATGTCCGTTTTACGGATAAGAAGAATAATAACAATAACAAAAAACTTTAGAATCTGTTTTCTGTGCCTTGCGTTTGAATGTTGGTATTGCTTCTTTCGTTATTTTTCCTTCATTTCTTTTTTGTTATTGCTTTTGGGGGGGTTTGTCTTCCCCGCCATGATATTCATTGACTTTGATTTTGATATTGACATGTTCCAGAAACATTTCAAGAAATCTGTCTAGCTGTCTGAGATGGTCCACTTGATTAATTGAGATCGCTATGTAGGTGATATTGCGCGTTGATCAAATGTTTGTCCAAGATGTATTTTGATATTAATAAGTAGTGATACCAAGGACGAGGAAAGGAAAGGAAAGGAAAGGAAGATGCTGAGGGAATTCTATAGGGTTTGGGTATTGATGGAGGTTAGTGAGTGTGCAAATTGGATGAGTGGATTCTTTATTGGGGGTTGGGAACTTTTCTGATTGTTTGATTTGGAAGAGGGGTTGAGATTTGAGATTTGAGGTGGATGGGCCTGTTGTACTCGTTGTATTGTGTTGTGTCAAGCTAAGAGACAAGAGACAAGAGATAAGAGATGGGCGTTGAATGTGTGTGTGTAATGGATGGATGGATACTGGGTTCGAAATTTATTGTGGGAGGGGAGTGGATGGGAGGGGGGTTATGGTATGGGAACAAAGGGGGTACTTGGAGAAGAGAGGGGGGAGGGGAAGAGGGAGAAGAAGAGGATGACCTTGAATTGATCTTGAATTGAGGTTGGACGGGGATTCGGATTAGAAGAGAAGAGAAGATGAGAGAAGAGAAGAGAAGAGAAGAGAAGAGAAGAGAAGAGAATTATAATAGGACTAGGGTTGTTTTGGTTAATTAGGTAGTTGGGTAGTTGGTCACTTAATGTATCGTGATAAGATGGAGTCTGGGATACTCACTCGCTTTGTTGCTAACTAAATTGTTTGTTGCCAAATTGTTTATGAACTTTATAAATTGAAATCTTGAGTCTTGAGTCTTAATGAGTTGGTGGGGCTTAATGAGTTGAGGGGACTTAGTGGATTGTGTTTGCTTGGGTTGTATTTCGTGAGGCGGATATGGGAGCTTTGAGTGTGAGTTTAAGTTTTGGGTTTGGGTTTGAGTTCGGGAAATGGGTTTGGGTTTGGGTTTGAGTTCGGGAATGGAAAATGGGGAAGAGAGGTTTTGGAGGAGGTGGTTGGGTTATTGGTATTGAGCTTTTGGGCTGGCTGTGTTGGCTTGGGAAGAGGAGGAGAGAAGGAGGGGACTTGGGGACTTGGAGCTTGGGGGCTTGAGGGACTTGGGTGGTATTGAATTGTGTTTTATTGGATTTCATTTTGTTGTAGGGTAGCAGTATGGTATGGTATGGTATGGTATGATTGATATGCTTGGGATTGTGTGGATGGTTGGTATTGAGTGGATAGATACAGAGTAGATAGATGGATAGATGGGATAAGGCTGGCGAGAAAGTATAACCCAGGTAGCTTAGCTAGGGCTTAGAAAGTGGAAAGGAAATCGAGAATGAGGCTTAAGCTTGGTAGGTGGCTTGGGGAGGGAGGAGAGAGTTTATGCTTTGATTCATGCATGTATGTATGTATGTATGTATGTATAGTACTGTGCTGTGCTGTATTGTGTTTTACAGCGTGTAACTCGGGGCGGATAAATGTGTGATATCTACTATCTAGGTTCTGATGATATCTACAGAGTAATGCTATTACCTATTAGATATAGCATAGTATTTCTACACGGTGACAAGTTTCGTTTCGTTTCATTTGATCTCGTTTGTTTGTTTCTTTCTTTTTTGTTTGTTTGAGACGTGGTAGATATATATATATATATATAATATATTTTAACTGACACCAAAACGGTACCTACATACATATATATCTACATACAGCACTCAAACAAGCAACGAGTACAATGTAAGCACCCATTCAAGTATCAACCACAACTCTCCCGGGACCAAAAGATTACATTTCCCCGGACTTTGGTATTCCAGACCATCAATCTACAGTAACCCCCTATCTCTCCAATTGGATTTCCAATCATGTCGAGGTCCGATTCACAAGTCATCAAGGATCACCGGGATTTACATACTTCGTACTTCGTACACGATGATCTACGCCGTTTCTCCACCTACCTCCTTTTTTTATTGATCGTTGATGTGTACACTGTACACTGTGAAAGAAGGCGGTGATGGATAACCTCGAGATAGCATAACATAAGTTACATAACATAATATTCCTCGCAAGGTAGATGAATCTCGAGTTTCTCAACAAAATTCCTCAATGGATTATGGATCATCAATTTTATAAATAAATATCTAGGTTTAGTCCACGGTGTCCTGGAAGCGGTATAGATAATGGAAGATGCGAATGCTATTAGTATAATCTATCCACTTTTTTATTGGGTGATCTTTCTCCACTGATTCTTACTGTTTTGAGGGATGATTGGTGATTAGAATCATTAGATGGGGGCTAGCCATGTCACTTTGATGGACACGGACGGTGGATAGGATAGATTATTGAGGGATGGGTTTTTGGAAGGTTTGGAAGGTTTGGAAGGTTGGATGGTTGGATGGTTAGATGGTTAGATGTTTGGATATTGAGATTGAATTTTACTTGGGGATTTTGGGAAACCTTGTGGAGGAGGAGGGAAGCTCGAGAGAAGCTCGAGGGTTATTAGTTGGTTGGTTGGTTACTTTTCTTGAGCTTTACTAAAGCTTTATCCTTGCATGCAAGAATGGATGCTTGAAACTTGCGACTTGCGACTTGCGATTTGCGATTTGTACAGAGTACTCCGTAACTTTAGCACCGTCGGGGAAACAATGGAATGTAACCTTCTTATGCTTCGCCTTGCGAAGTTGATATGTTATGACTGGGGTTCGGGGATATATCGAATCAGATATACTTCCGTAGTGTGTAATCTGTACGTGGTGCGGATGTAGTCTGTATATAGTCTGTATAGTCTGTATGTAGTCAGAACATAGTCTTGCACATCAATTAAAGTTTGGATAATGGTAATGGTTAAATGAGAATCCACGTGTGTGTGACTGAGATTTGATTGTGATTCAGCTTATCGTAGATTCGTATGGCAACTTGTGTTGTACCAGTACCGGACTCCGAACCTTGAATGGGGAAAAGGGAAGGGAAGGGAAGGGGAACAGGAAGGTGGAGTTGATAACTAACAAGCTCAACAGTTTTGATATGATATATGATCTGATTTAGATTGGCATTAGCATTGGCATTGGCATTGGGATTATGATTATGATTATGATTATAATTCTGATATCCATGATAGGAAGTATTCGTCCCCAGTACCCGCCGTGGAATGAAAGGTGTCGGTATGTAAGGTTTATATGTATGGACTATGAATGGACAATGAATGGACGATGAATGGACTATGTAAAAGTATAAAGGATATAAAGACGGTGTAGATATCCCATGACCTTTTTTCTCTTCCTCTTATTACTCTTCCTCAATACATCGTTCTCAATTGATATCTGATATCTTGGCTTTATATTGTCTATCCACCTACTTGTTCCTCTGATATTCATTCTCGAGTCATTGTATTCCCTCTCGTATACCAATCCTATAAACATCAACATCTTGCATCTGCATCTTTCACCCAGATTCTCCAATTGGTTATCCCTACTACCTACATACACATAAATCCACGTTCCAGCGAACAAACACACTTATCTGCCGATACTCCGCATTTACCTGTCAATATACATACGTCGGACTTTCAGCTCTTTTATATCTTCACTCCGAATTGTCAATCTATCTTATCACATCACATCACATCACATCAAATCAATATGTCTCGAGTTACTCCTCCCGTCACAAAATTCACACTTGTGTTGAAGAAATGTATGAGTACTACTTCAACTGTCGCAAGTCCTAGTGCACAACTGAAAACTAAGAGTGCTATCAAATCTGATGTAAGTATATTCATCCCAATTCCTCCCTATTTCTTCCTCAAGAAAATAAACCCAAAACTAACCATTCATCTCATCAATAGCTCATCTCAAACCTCTCCCACGAACGCACCATCACCACCACCCATCGACCATCTCCCCCTTCTATCAAAACCATCCGTCTCATGCAAGGATTCCGCACCAGCGCCGCTCGTCCCGTCGCTTCCCCTTCTACTCTCGATTATCTCATTCTTCCTCGTCTCCCCGCTGAAGAACCTCTCAATGCATTTACTGTCCGCGTTCCCATTCTTCCTGATAACTACTATGCTTCTCAACCGGTTAAAGAATCAATCGATACCGCGATTCCCACACAGGAAGTTCATATCGTGAGTGCGCAGCCGGAAGAGGTAGTTTCACAGGTCAATGTTCTTACGGAGATAGTTGGCAATGAGGCGGAGAGTGCAGTGGATTTGGGACAGTGGGTTGAGGGAGTGAGAAAGAGAGGAGAGGAGATGAGAGAGAAATTCGTTGGAAGAGATAGTGAACAGAGTGTTTTGAAGGAATTGTGGATGAGTCTTCGTGAGGATGTGTGGGGTGAGAAGAAAGTTGCCGTTTAGGTTTTTTCGTGTGTGGGATGGAGGGATTGATGGAGCGATTGATTGATTGATAGATGGGTGTAGATGGGAGGGGGGACTCGCTCGCTACGCTTAGCTAGAGCTAGAGATCCTTGATGACGTTATGATCTTTTCTTTTCTAGTCTACTACCGAGTTACTTGGGTAGTTTGTGGCTTGATTGGGTTTTGGGGTGTCTGTCTTTTACTTTCTTGCTTGCTTGCTTGCTTTACTTTGAGTTGTCTTTGTCTTTCGCCTTTGCTGAAGGTGAAGGTGGAGGAATGATGGGGAATTTGAAGGATCTCGTGGTTGGGGATTCAATATTGCTTAGTTTTATTAATTGAATGTCAAGACACCTTTTTACCTATCTATTCATCTATTTGCTTCTCATTTTGATATTTTTCGGTGACTCTTTTTGATCGGAGTGAAGTGACTTTTATACAATGGATCATGATCTTGACTACCTATTAAACTAAATTATTGTCTCTCAAAAGATTTTATTTTCACATCAGAGAGAAGATTGAAATAGACTAGCGTGGTTCATTAGCATGTGGACTATATTATCATATATAGGACTAACACACTACTACTAGTTACTTCTCAAAATCACACCTTAAAAAGTCATTTTACTACTTTTATTATATATAAAACCAACAACTTTACCTAGATATTTTGATTCGAATTTTAATATATATATATATATATTATTTCGATATTAATATTTAATAAAGATATATTTTTAATACTCTTTGAATTTTTTTGAATCGTTAATTATATGATTTAAAAATATATTTATAAAAGTTTATAATTTTCGCGTGTTATTTTATTAATAAATTTTAGTATTTTAAAGATTCTTTTTCTTTTAGCTTTGATTTATTATTCTTTAATATAGAAATTTATTAATAATAAATTTTGTAATTTTTAATCAAATTATATTACAATTATTTATATAAATTTTGGATTTTATCATTTAAAAATTAGAAGTATATTCTATAAGTTTTGATGAATTTTTTGATGAATTTTAGTATGATTTTAATAAGTAGTTAGTAGGAGTATATGATGATTAGAGGTCATTTTAAAAATATATTAAAATCGAGCTATTTTTTATATTTATATTTTAATGATTTATTATTGTTTTTAAAAGAAAAAAGAAAAATTAGAAAAAATTAGAAAAATTATAAAAGATTATAAAAGATTATAAAAAACTATAAAACATGATAAAAAAAGATAAAAAATAATAAAAAATAATAAAAAATGATAAAAAATCATAAAAAATTATATATATAAAAAATTATAATATTTAGGATTTTTTCTAAATGATTTATTTTAGCTCGAAATTGTTATACTTTATATTATAAAAACTCTTTTTCTTTATATTGTTTTTAATAAATATTAATTACATCACTTAATATTATTATAATATTAAGGGAACTAATTATAATAATAAAATTCTATTATTATAATAAAATAATAAAAATTCAATATTATAAGAAAAATTTCTTATATTCTTTATTTTCTTTATATAAGGAAGAATATTATTATAAAATAAAATAAAGAATTCTTTATTTAAAAAGAAATCCTTTATTAGTTCTTTATTCAAAATAATAATTCATTATTTTGAAAAATTTGAAATATTATATAGAAGCTAGTTTAAATGCGGAATGACAAATGCAATATTAATTTTTCTTTATTATAAAATTGATTTGAAATTAATAAAGAAATTGATTTCAAATCAGAATTTTCATATACACTATCTATATATTATAAACTATATAAAGGACAAGAAAAAAGCATAAATAAATGACTTAGATTTCTATATTTAAATCTTTTTCTAATACTCACTTTTATATATATTCAAGATTATATAATATAATAACAATTCAAGCTTCAATAATAATAGTAATTCTATTTATAAATTCTACAAGCCTAAGCTTCCCATATAGTACTATTATAGTACTATTCCCAATTCAGCCTAGTCAATCCCCTACTAAGCGCATAACCTGCAATACTTTAATAGTAATTTAAATTTTCAAATTTTTTTTAGATTTTTATAATACTAATATAATTTAGATTTTCATTTGAAATCTTGATAGAATTCTATAAATGAATAAAGAAAATGTATAATTATATACAAACGAATTTTATACTTGACGAAATAATTATAGTGTTACGACGACATCTAACATACCGAGTCACCTGATCAGAAAGTCACGGGATTAGAGATTCCCACTGGATCCCACTGCTCCCACCTGGTGGGACACGATGGGATCAATGGGACAACAAGGAACGAAGGTCTATATAAGGGAATGGGTTTCATTACAATGTAGAGCTTCGTGCTCAAGATCAATCATTAGTTTCATACTATAGTTACGAGAATTGCAACCAGTTACAACCTTATTGAATTCCTACTTGAAGTTTAGTCTAAACCACCTCGAGAGATCTCTAGACACTTCCATGTGACCCTAGAGGCAGCTCCCGTAACATATAGATGTATAATATAAACTAAAAACATTTATAATTTTAATATTTTTAAATAAAATAAGCTAGAATTGATGTATATAATTAATAAATATAATAATTATAGTATATAAAAGTTTCTAAAAAAAATTGAAATTAAAATGATTAAAATAAAAGTAATTAAATTTATTGAATTTACTTAAAAAGTACATATTTTTAAATAATTTTTCGATCTTTAATAATTCAATTGATTTAATACTTTTAATATCGAGATTTAAATATATTATTAAATAAAACCTTACTTTTCAATATACATATTTTTATAAAGATTCATTTATAATTGAAAAAGTTATTTATATTTGAAATATAAAAAAAGATCATTTTTAAATAAATAAATTCACTCATTTTCAAGAATATCAAGAATATTAAGTAGAAAATTTAATTTATTTATTCAACTTTAATCTTTAATAACTTTCTTATTTTAAGAAATCAAAAAGAAAACTCTTTTCTTAGTAAGATATTATTTAACTTTTAATTAGATTTTAAGATATAAAAATAAGAGATTTAGAATTAATAGAAATATATAAAATTATACTTATTATTATTAACTTATTAATTTTAATATATTATCTTTTTTTATTTTTCATCCAAATTTTACAAAACCTTATATTTATATAGAAAATATATATATAAATTATTGTAAAAAAATTTATTGAAGTAAAATAATATTTGTAGAAGTTATATTCAATTTTAGTTTATACTGTACATCTTTAATGATTTTGCCGAGTATGAGTATAGTACTTCTTTTTTTTTCCTGTGGAAGATAGAAGGTTGGGTATCTGTAGGTGTGTATTATATTGCCTCGATATAGATGGGGAAAAGAGGAGATGAGAGGAGAGGAGAGGATATCGGAGTAGTAGTTTAGTTGTTTTATTTTGATGATGGTGGTGATGATGATGACGATGCAACTCCATACTATAATTAAGTTATATCATTAACCTTATGATCTCTAGATTTTTGGATCTTATCAAGTGAGCTTTTGCTTGTGTTGTTGGTTACTTTACTTGGTTGTGTATGGTATTGTATCATACCTGATACATTAGTTGTGGTCTAACAATCTGGGAATGGTTGGGTAGGTGAGAGGGGAGGGGAGGGAGGGAGGGAGGGATCCGGAGGGAGGGACGGGTACGGGGTTGGAGTGTAGGATGGGATGGATTGGATGGAGGGGTATAGATTAGAGTTTATGATGGGATGTATGTAGGATGGGATGAGATAGTATATAAAGTATTGAGAAGAGGTCTTGTTTGCTTGGGGAAGAAGAAATAAAGATGGATAAACGCACAATAGGATGAATGTTGTTATGCTATGTTTTATATTCAATAATGGGATCTCTTGGTTAGATTTTTGTTTATGTTTCGAGTTTATTGGTTTGTAGGATGTGGTGTGGTGTGAGATGTGAAATTAGTGTGGTGTGTTAGAGATCAGAGGGCTAGAGGGTTAGAGAAGTTGAGATGATTATAGAGGGGGGAGAAAGAAAGTTCATGAGATTTCTCTTCTTGAGGAGGAGGTATAGAGATGGATGGGTGAGTGTATATTGTAACACTTGGGGAAGGGAAGAGGGGGTGCAGATTACTTATTTACCGAATCAGATCAAGTACATGGTGCTGTAATATGTAATATGTGATGAATAACAATTACCTACATTTACTGAGATATATTTCTTAGATATAATTTTTGAGGTCATTTTGAGGTCGATTTGTGGCGTGCGAGGATGCATTTATGTAGATGATACTTTCTTTCTCTCTCGAGATTGGGGCGCTGATTATGATACGTTTGATAGTGATGGGATAGGGAAAGGGTGGGATAGCGATGGGATATGATGGGAAGAGAAGGAAAACTTCTAGGTTGTTTGAGACTTGAGATTGGTAGATGGATGATGTAGGTTCTTAAGTGGGGATGGGGATGGGGATGGGGATATGATGATACTCTTGAAGCTTGGCTTTTCTGTGGTGTATAGGAGGTAATTAGGTAGGTAGGTATACTAAGGAAGAGAAGGAAGAGGGGGGAGAAGAGGGGTGTTAGTTCAAGTAGTCTGAATCCTTCGCTTATTCGGTCTTGGAGTTTGTAGTCTGGAGTTTGGAGTTTGGTACTCTTTATAATAAAAGGGATGAATTTTATAGCATTTAGATGGAAGTCATTTACTTATTTTGTCATTTTGCTATATATTTATATACCTAGGTACATAAAGAGAAGTAGTATAGATCGAATGAGGTGATATGAAATAGAATGAGATGGTAATGATATCATCTTAATATTTTCTTAGTAATAGATAAGTCGAGTATTCTATTTTCAGGCTATTTTTGTTTTAGGTTACTCTTTATTATTAAAAATTTCAAAAAATAGAATTTTTAATTTTCTTATTTATAAATAGAATTTATTGAAAATTTGTATATATATAATTCAAATCGTTTTGAATTTAATCTGAAATTTTTAGATTTTCAGGATTTTTTTATATTAAGATTTAAAGCTTTAAAATATCGATTTTTTAAATTTATATAAGAATTATATATAAATTTAAAACTTTTATAAAATCTTTAATAACTTTTTAATAACAATTATTAAAAGAAAATTGTATATTTTTTTGAAAGTTTTGCGCTTAAATCTATATAGAAATTCAAAAAAAAAAATCCAAAAAAATTAATAGATATAAAGATACAGTATACAGTGAGTTTGAAATAGTATAAATAATCCCTGTAATTTCGAGGGTATTCTTTTAAATATTTATTTATAAGAAGTTTTCTATGTTTTCTTATTTTTTCAAAATAAATATATTATAAACTTATAATAAAACTTTTTAGTTTATTTTTATTAAAAAGTTATTAAAGATTTTATAAAAGTTTTAAATTTGTATGTGATTTCTATATAAATTTAAAAATCGATATTTTGAAGTTTTAGATTTCAATATAAAAAAATCCTAAAAATCTAAAAATTTCAGATTAGATTCAAAACGATTTGAATTATATATATACAAATTTTCAATAAATTCTATTTATAAATAAAAAAAATAAAAAAATCTATTTTTTAAAATTTTTAATAATAAAGAGTGATTTAAAATAGAAATAGCTTGAAAATAGAGTACCCAACTTAAATAAGAATTAAGATATAAATGTAAATGAGTTGTATATGTGATATTGATATTAATATTTATATTTAAAAATGTTGAAATCTGGGAGGATTTTAATATGTATAGTGATGTGAGCGAAGTTTCCTAGGGATTGAATTTCTAAGAGCTGGTACTAAGGGGGGGGAGGGTAATTATTATCACCTAGGTATCTAGAGTAGTTTCTTTGCTTTATGTTTATGTTGTGCTTATATCTGAGAGGGGTAGAAGTACCTAGTAAGTGTGACAGGTTTTGTTGAGTATAAGCTGGTAACTTTCCTTACAAATCTTAATCTTGCATGTTGATATAAGATATGAGATACACCCGGGAGAATACAAAATCCCCAAGACAAAATGTTAGAATCTTTACATTGATGATTATATATCTAGACTGACCGCATCTTTGGCAAACTGAAAATAGGTTAGATGGCTAGAATTGGAATGTCCATGGGAGAACAGCGAGCACATAATCAAGGGCTTTGAGGACTTTCAAATTCGAATTACATATCTAGGTAGGTATCTACAAAAGTAGTGTCGTGTGATTGATTTGAAATATAGACATGGTGAGGTGGCCTTTGTGGTGTTGGATTATATGTCGAACTATATAATATGGTATTCAGTATCAACCTCTCATCTAGTTAGAACTAGTTTGAATGTATCAATCCGATCAGATTCTGTCGAATACCCCGCTCATTTTGACGACAAATTCCTGATTTCTGTTTGAATAGAAAATGATTTAAAATAACAGATTTTGTATATTTTTTATAAATCAATAGAAAATTTTATAGATCTTCTAAAACCTTAAATTCAATTTATATTTTATTCTATATTTTCTATTAATTTGTATAAAAAACTAAAAAACGTGAATCAAAAAGAATGATTAGGAAAAGTAGTTATTGTTTTCGATTAATCGAAAATTTTATAAATTTATAAGCTTTCATAAGCTTTTATAATCTAAAGCTCTAATAAATATAGTCTAAAGCTTTAAGTTCTTTAAATTAAAGTTTAGATTTTAATTTCAATTAAATAAAGTACTATTCCTATAGTCGTTTTAATTGAAATGAAAGTATCTCTATATTTGTTTATTTAATTATTCAAATAATAATAACAAATTGAAAATTTGGATTTCTTTATATAAAGATATATATTTATATTATATATATATATTTTACTTCTTTTTGTTTTTATAGATTTTATATTGAAATCGATATACAAATAAGAAAACGAAATATAAACATTCGTCTTTTTAAGAATGAAAAAATACTATTACGGAATTTGCTGTGATAGAAAAAAGCAGATTATTCAGTGGATTCTGATCGGAATTGACATTCAAACTAGCCCTTAGTAAAAGCGAAATTTTGGCATACACACGGAAAGAGAAAACTGGTGTGATCTGAGAGAGAAGTGAAGAAAAAGATTGGATATCTTTCACCGGGGAATTTTGTGTCTTTATATATACATACATACATACATACATCTCAAGTCAAAAAATGATCTATATCAACCACATATTCCCAATAGAGGAATGAGTATGTACGTATCGAGGATATCTCAGGAGTGTATAACTATATACCAATGATCCCACACATTTGATTTCCTCCAAATGAATCATATCTCCCACCTTTCGATTTTCGACTCAGACCTACAGATGCAAAACTTTAAGAAAACAATCAGAATCATTTCATATCATATTATGTCATATCATATCATTTTACCGAAATCTTCTATGGCATATCTAATCCAATCACGCCTAGTTATTTCCAGAGACTTGAGATACGTGCACGAGCTCTACACATCTAAAAAGCTTTTTGATATATCCATCTCTCCATCTCTCCATGAGAGATCTCCAGGCCTATACTCCAAGAAGACAGTGCGGACCAACTAACAAGTGACAGATCTCAGTAATGAAAAGTAGAATAGAAGTTTCTGATCCCACATCTCAACTATACGTCTTCAGCCACTCGAGGTAGATGAATGAATGCATGAATAGATGAATAGATGTAAAGTCTCTCTGCAGGAATAAGATCTTTCCTCGTTTATTTCGAATGTAATTTTCTGCTTTTGTTTCTCTTTCGGTTTTCTTTTCGCTTCTCTACTTACTGAATTCAAGTTATCCCATCAAAAGATATGAATCTCCAACATTGAGAAGCTAGGAGTTTTCTGCTAATTGTGATTTCTGATACATATATCACCATGGTCTGACAAGAGAGATCTTTGATGACGGTACTGGTGAAGAGAGATTCTGGGGATGATAAGGTATTTGGGGATTTTAGGAATCAGGTGTTGATTTTGGAAGTCCGACAGGATGGTTGGTTGGTTTATGAGCTATTGTAACTTGTGTCTATATATGGAGATATGAAGCTGTTATACTGTATTTCTTGCGGTTGTTTGTTACTTAGAGCACTGTATATAGTATTGTTGTTTTGACTTCTTATGGGCAATGAAGAGAAGAGAGAAGGATGAATGTTATTTATTAAGAGAGAGGTAAGAGGAGAAAGGTTAGGATGAGGAAAGTAGGTAGATGGAAAGATCGCGCGCTAGATAATCACAGATGTTTGTGTGTGTTTTCTTTGTTAGTTCAAAATTCTAAGTTTGAGGAGAGCTGGGAATTATAGGCGTATGAGTATCGAATACTGACCCTGAAACATACTATTGTGGCATTCCCCATTCCGGAAATCAAAACGAAAGAAAGATATTAGAAGCCTGGCATCGGTGAATGTGGTTTTCGCTCTATGTCTCTACTTTTGGAAGGAACTTCCTAAAGATATTGGCACCAAATAACGCAAACTACGGAGAAAAACTGTCTGCTGTTTGTATAGAGACAGGTGTGAGATGATATTTGCAGTCTGCACGTTAGTATCATCTCGCATTATCACCTCATTATAATTACTTCTTACTTTGAAGACGCTATATGAATGAAGAAAACATTAACAGCGCCATAAGCTTCCGACTTTGAAAGCGGAAGAAACCCACACGCCATGGTGTCCATTAGTGAAGATACCAGTATGAGGATAAATCTTGATAGGATATTTACCATCATCAACTTTCCTGTTGCATATCGGGAGAGGGGTAAATGAGGGGGTTGAAGAAAATTCGCGAGACTGTTCTGCCTAGTCCTATGTCGATCCGGATGAACTTGCGTGTATAGATTGCCACGCAATACTTTTAGACACGTCGACAAGAACTGTCTCGTCGGGTTCTTTTCTCTTATAGTTGCTATATGTGTCCCTCTTAACTTTTCTAGCTCATAATCTTAACTTTATTTGACGTCTGAACGTTATCCCTCATGAAATGAGAAATGGGAAAGGTCTGGACTTCAGACCCTCGAAGAACCTTGATGGGTAACAGGATAACAGGATATTTATTGCATCACATATCTAATGACTGGAGAGTTGAGTTTCAATGAATCGGAAGAGAGCTTCCAACCCGAATTGGCATATGACATGATGATATTTAAACTTTAATACTTCCTGAAACCTGCTCTTTGACTAGCTGGCATCATTGAGAACGTATCATCTCTTGACTCTGCATAATCAGAAAGTAGCACGCTATCACTGGAATGTTAATGTGATAGAGTATAAACCTCAAAGTCCACATCTCAGGTAGTTTGAATATACCTTTTCGGATCCTTCAAACATCCCGCTCAGTCTCATAGAACCTGGGCTGCAGAAACTTAAAGGTGTTGACCAAGGAGGCGATAGCATGACATGCGTAATGCCAATGTGACAGATCTGTATACTAAGCATGACTGAGGAAGGATCATCACTCGACTCCTCATTGCCAAGAAGATTGTAGATACACAAGCCTTCCATTTGTCTTCCAAGAAGATTAGAGCCTCTTGAATATTCACTCTTCTCCAAGGAAAAGGTATCGAACAGCCCGAACTCTACATAAGTTGTTAACTAAAGGAAGTGGGGCTCGAGCAGTTAACAATTTTCAGATGAAGTTAACGGAATATATCAACACAGAAAGAAAGAAATGTTGCACATCTACAAGAGGGGTACTCCGGGCTTTCGGTTCTAGACATCTTCGCTTCCCCTCAAGCCCCAGGATCATCCCCTAAATTCTTCGCCTCTCACCTATCAACACAATACAAATATCCTCTTATCTTTCTGTTGCATAACTACTGAGGGGTAATTCCCCTCTCTGGAAAATTGTTGAACACCAGTCCCATCACCAAACGAATAACAGAAGAAAAATGAGAAATTCGGGACCATAATAGGACGATATCGGAATATCCAAACTAAATACCAAGTTGTTCCATCCACCCAGAGTCTTATTTTCCCCTGCACTAAGCTGTGTCTTATTTGAGTCCGTCACCAATAGTAAATGGTCGAATATCGGTAACTTGTACCGTTATCTATCACAAAAATCACATCATGTAAAGCTTGACGTACAAGTGAGAAAGTTATATCGATCATCTTTCCGAAAAGCCAGTCCTCTTCTCCAATGTGAATGAGGGGCAACAGAGGACTTGAGGGGTCAAGCGGGGAAGTGGAACACTATGAACCCCACTCCTCTCGTTGGCCGAACTCGCAGGTTATGGAGATTATCCGAACTACTTATGTTAAGCCTGCGAAGCGTACTAAGTACGCCGAGATAAGATCATATATAGCGGTGTGCAGATCTATCGTAAACAACAATGTGAACGGTGAGTCTGTGACTGCCTTGATATGTTATGTTATGTGGTGTGATATGATGATGTGTTGGTGTTGGTTGATAAGGAATGGTGATCGATTTACTAATGAAGTGGGGAAAGTGAGGAGATCTGATCGCGCGATCCGCGTTTACGTGAGGAAAGGAGAATTAAGAGGATATAAAGAGGTCTGTAGAAAAAGATTGAGGTATACATATATCAAGTCCTAAAAGTACTGCCATTGACCTGCAAAGTACATGTTGGAAAGAGGTTGATTGACCTCTCTTCCTCACTAAACTTCACCTTGCATGGACAAAAGCGAACTGAGACTATCAGCAGCTTGAAGGGATTTTATTATCAGAGGAAAGACAACAGTACACAACTATTGATGCATAACATGATTAGGTATTCTCAAGTATGCAGTTAATCTATCTTATTCGTATGATTGTGACTTGGATCTTCATAGGAAGATCCGT
Source organism: Botrytis porri (assembly GCF_014898465.1). Lineage (NCBI taxonomy): Eukaryota > Fungi > Ascomycota > Leotiomycetes > Helotiales > Sclerotiniaceae > Botrytis > Botrytis porri. The sequence continues at coordinate 438,201 of NW_024066081.1, read as the reverse complement.
CGGTCGTTGAGCTTTTCCTATGTTGCATGGCCTTCGGCAACAAACCAGATACCTTGGTCCGTATATATGATAACATACCATACCATAACATAACATACCAATCCATTCCATTCCATACTGCATCAAAACACTATTGCAATTATGCCCCACACTGTGTATATCACTCTATGCATGACTCCTAGTCCAATACCCAACTCCACCCGTAGTGATGCGACGCCAAAACCCCGTTCCTCGAATGAAGTAAAAGTGTCTACAATTGAATATCATTGTTGAGAAGTCGAACCTCCTCACCTGGTTTGAAAGCAGGCATACCGATGTAAGGACAGCCATCACAACGGAATGCATCACCTAAGCTGCAGTTTCCACAAGATCCAACTTTTCCTTGGACTGTGAAATCTACTTCAGCTAGATCGTCTGCATCAAGCTTAAGAGCTTGAAGTTGGCTATCGGCTGTTGCTCGTTTGTCTGCATCTTCCTTTGCAATCTTTTCGGCAAGGCCACATGTGCAATCCTTACATGCGCGACGACGCTTTCCAGCTCTTGGTGCACACTCAGGAGCTGCGAGGTATTAGCAACAATTGAGAATGGAATATATCAATTACTCACGAATAGCAAGAGGTTTCTTCATATCCTCCTCAGTGAGAAGAGTGTCCTCATCAATTAATTCATCGTCATCGTCCTCCGCATCAAAGTCGTCACTGAAATCAATGAAGCCAACTCCCTTTGGTGCATCATTCTTTGACGAATCCACCTTTAGTACGTCCTTCTCTGGCACATCATTTGCCATATCTACACTCTTTCTCTTGCCTTGTAGTAATACTGCAGGGCCAGCGCTTGAAACAGCTGCATTCTTGCTATTGTCCTTTCTGCGGAGTCGTAGAGGAACTGCAATACTCGCGCTATGATCGGGTTTGAGCATTACCCCTCCTTCTGCTACCAAACCAGACAAAATAGCCTCCTGATATTCTGTACCATCGATTTCTTGTCCAAAGGTACCATCCTGTGCCTGCAACTTTGCACCTGCCTTCAAAGCTTGTGTAATTTTTTCAAATACATCTCTTGTTAACAACCCTTTAGATTCGACTCGTGTACCATCGGCATCGGTGAGAATGAGGACTAAATCGTAGGTTGATTCTGGAAGTGTGACTAATCCTGCAGAGAGACGATCCAGCATCTGTAAATCGGTAACAGTTCTATCATGGGTAGCAAGAACATTTCTCAATTTTTCTTCATGACTAGCGATAGAGGGAGGAGCAAGGAGTAGTGTGCGAGGATTGAATGAAGTCGTCTTGAAGTTTGTGGGTATCGGACTGAAATCGGAGGAATTGTCAATAGTGACAGAGGGGGCCATGGCGGGGTCGTTGGTGGCGATTAAACGCTCCCTTTCTTTCTATAATAAACTTGTTGAGTATTGTGCTAATCGTGTCAAGTTTGACAGCAGAATAACTCCTCGAAGAAAATGACAGGAACTGGAAGAAAAGGTGATGTCAGAAGGATAGAATTTTCACAGTATCTTCCTTATGTACGGGTGCTGAGCAAATATTATTTCTTATCAGGTTTGGTCAAAGGGTTTCGGAGATGTTAATTCTTGATAATTCTTGAAATTTAATTATTAAGCAATCTTTTCGACCACTAGGAGTTGAGAGAAAGGGAAATTCTTCTGCGAATATTGGAATTGGCGAGCCCTTATTGGCCGATAATGAAAAATTGCTGTAAAGGGTGTTGAAAACCGACTAAAACAGGATATGATTGATTATGCATGCGAAATACATTATTTTCATTGGTCAACCCGTACTCATTACTACGAAGTAGGTACCTGGTAGGTCATTGCCGCACCACCGCCAAGGGCCGCTAGCATTTCCCTGCCGCTCCCTACCGAGCCTGCTCCTCATTAGCTTCATATTCCCCGCATTTACTAGGGTGAATGCCCATCGAACGATTTCTTTAGTACTGGTGTACGTACCACTCGAATGACATGTTTGGAGTGAAAGCTCACCAAAGAAAGAAGAAGAGAAGAGAGGAGAAGAGAAAGTAAGGAAATGGAAAAAATTCCCACCCAGCCGAGAGTAACGAGTTGCAACAAAGAAACTGGTACATCACTGAATCCATTGGATGTACGGTGTTTCACAGGATCACATCAGGAGATAACATTCGTTGTAGGAGGTAATGAGTGCTGATGAGTCCAATTCAATTCGATGAAGAGAACCTTGGAAGTGAAGAGAAGAGTATGTATTGTTATTAGATACTGATAGGTATGTAGCTTCGGTCATTGGCAGTGAACAAAGAGAACCATGATTGAGAGTTGTGATTTGAATGAGCTGTTCTTAGGTAGGTACGGAGTACACGTTAGACAGATGATTTATGAACAGACGAATATTCTGTGATTATGACGCAAAGGAAGCATGACCTGAGATGACTTGATGTGACTTGGTGTGACTTGATCCTATGAAATGGCTAGATTGTCATGTATAAGTGGTATCAACATACCAATGATACCATACCTACATACCTCCATACCCACCTGGTACCTAGTAGAGCGCACCGTAAAATCCGTTGAAATGTAAGTACTTGTCACTTATTGATATGTGGAACTTGTAAGTTATATCAAAACATCCAACCAATGAAGAGGCTCAGACTTCTAGAGGGTACCAGAATACCAAAAGTAGGTCGCGTGACAGTTCATTGGAATTGAGAAAGGGATGATCTAACCGAATATTGCAGTGTGAAGCTTAACCTCTCTTGGTACACTCACTCAAACCTCAACCTCCTTAAAGAATCATCAATTCATCAATTCATCTTCTTTCTATTCACAACACGTTTAGAAATCCATTGATTTTTTCAAACTCTTCAATCAATCTTCATCAAGTAACCTTCTCTACCTTTCGAATACCATCAATCTATCTGACCTTGTACCTTTTCAAACACTACCTGCAATCATTTAACAGTAAGTTTGTCCTGACGTCGCTTTGTTTATACCCCGCCTTCATGCGTAGTACTATCACACTTGTCCCTCCCAACCAAACTATCGACTTTCTCGATGAAGCTTTCTCTTATATGATGAAAGCGTTGTACTCTTACGCACATGTGCTAATGTATCAACCTCTTCTAGTGGGCAAATCACACAAGTACAATGATCGCGACCATGCTGGCCTTGCCGATGGTACCGCTCTCCCACAAGAGCATTTGCCTCGTTATTTCGCAAAGTCAGGTCATATTGATGCCGATCCGAAGAAAGCCAAGAAGAACGGTGCTGGAAAGGGTGGATGGTATAGTCCTCCTTTTAATTCTTACCTTATCGTCTTAGTGCAATCTCTCTTCAATAACTCCAACTTCTTTGACTAACGTATCAAATACAGGGGTGTAAATGGTGAAGAAGTCCAAGATGAAGGTTTCAATATGGCCAATGCTCGTCGTCGTTCCAACAGTAGCTCTTATACTGCCGGTCTCAAAGACTTCAAGACCAAATTCGAACAAATCGAAACCGAGCCAGTTTTTGAGGAGACCATCCATGGCGCCTTGATGGAGGAACTTCCAGAGACTACCCGCTCCAACACAAACACTTCCGAGAGTAGCAGTGTTGATGAGGATGTCAAGGCCAAGTAAATTTTGGATCTTGATGGACTGGATATGACATGAAATTCTTACATAAATGTCATCTTTATGAGGACTTGATGGTTATTTGCCGGCGGATCGATACAATTGCAATCTTCTCTCTTTACGGATGGAGTGCAGGGATATGAGGAATATGAATGAAATGAAATGTTACTTTGAGCTGGCACCGGTTTATAAGTCCAGATGTATTACCAGAGCTTCTATTTAGCTACTACCAAAGGCATAGAAAGGTTGCCCAGTAAATCTCTTGTTCTTGATTTGTGTGATGATTATTTGTGTTGATGTTATGATACAGTTAACCAAGCCACGAGTGTACGCAATTATTTACGTCTGAAAATGATGAAGAGCTGTTACAGTCCAAGACAGCGTAACTACTGCTCGGGTCCTACGATAGTGGCATACGTGCGTCATGCGTGGGGTTGGCCTTTCCCGATATCGTACGGAGTTGTCATGCCGATAAGGACAACAGCACGGAACATCCGATGAATACCTAGTGCTCACTCACCTCTTACTTTCACCATCCATCCGTCCATTCTTGAGAGTGAGTGTGAATCCCACGCAGATCCTCTCACCTCATCTTTAACCGTCCAATTCGATTAGATTCATAAAGTAAAGATAAAGATAGCAAAGATGCCCTACAAACTCCACAACAGAAACGTTCTCGTGACAGGTGGAACCCGGTGAGTGAACCCCGCATTTCCCCACAACCTTTTTATCATCAACGCTTGATCTGCTGTTGCTCATAGCATCGCTGAAATTCACAATACACTGTATACTGGTAGTATTGTATACTAATTCGTGGCTGGAAAAGAGGATTAGGCGAAGTCATCTGTCTTAAATTTGCGGCGGAGGGTTGTAATATTGCTATCAACTATGTTTCTAGAAGGGAGAAGGCGCAGGAAATGAAGGAGAAGATGGAGAGGGAGTGGGGGGTTAAGGTTTTTTGTTTGATGGGTGTAGGTTGATTTTCTTTTGTTGTCGAAGAGAGAAATGGAGTGAAAGGGAGTGACCTTCAATACATTGACAAATGAGGGGATGAAAGTGAAAGACATGAGATGGAATGTTCATAAATGAGGCTAATCACACCAATGGTGATAGGATATGAGTCAAGAGTCCGATTGCATTTCTGTTGTGAAGGAAACAATCAAGGAGTTTGGAGGGCTGGATATTATTATATCAAATGCTGTAAGTACACACATCTTCTTCAGGCACCTTGGCCAATTTAGAGGAGCGATTCTAAAACAACCAAGGGCTATACACGGTTCTCAACTTTCTCCGATCTCTCAGCTCCTACCCCGGATGATTGGCAGAAATGCTATGCTACAAATGTGGTAGCTCAGTCTATCTTGTTGAGAGAGGCGTTGTCTACCTTTGAGACAAACGATGAGGGAGGAGTATTCATCATGACAAGCAGTATTGCAGGTGTCATTGCTGGGGGCAGTAAGTCTTACACTTTTTTTTCTTTGTGTCGTTGCAAGTGATCATCTAGAGGTAAGATCTGGATCTCTAGAGACCGGGCTGATGAGATTGAAAAAGGTTGCATGCCATATTCCGTGACAAAAGCCGCACAATTACATTTGATGAAATGCTTGGCTGCTACCCAGGGGCCAAAAGTTCGAGTTAATGCCGTCTTGCCGGGGTTGATACTCACAGAATGGGTATGTCATGATCTTTCTCTATGTTTCTCCTAATCAAGGGAGGTAATTTTGGCGTGAATCCCGGTTCACGAGCAGTTTTCTCGTGGGAGACACTAGATGCAGGAGTCATCACAAGTGTAAACTTTGACTAATGGCGGCCACAATCATTCTGACACTAGAATTGCACAGGGAAAGACATACTCGGAGGAAGATCAAAAGAAATTGAAGGATAAAGCATATTTGAAACGGGTGGTAAGTATTCTTCTAATTCTCCCTACTCCCCCTTCTTTTTCTTTTCCCCCAATTTTTGTATTATGAATGATTGGTCAAGGAAAGAGTTTACTAAAATCCAATTTAAAAAACAGACGGACATCGAAGATTGTGCCCAGGCATTCGTAGATATTGCGAAGAACAGCAGTATGACAGGACAGAAAATACAAGTTGGTAGGTGTCTTTGTTTGATTGTTTCTTGAACGGATTAAAACATTGAAGACAGGTAAATTAAGCGCTAACGGTTGATAGATTCTGGACTTGCACATAATGTGTGAGCCTTCTAATCTCTTATGAGAATATAGGAGTTAAGGCAGAGTATGGATGTACGCAACGAATTCTGCAGTTAAAAAGATTCTGGCACGGGTTGAGCTTTGATATGATATATTATTACTATTAAACTCTATTCTATAAACAAGATCATTACTTATGTGCTTTTGGTAGAAAGCCCACCTCACGTAAATATTCAACATTCTTACGAATGGCAACTTCAATCCTCGAAGGAGTAGAGAGTTTTACATCCTGCGGTATTTCATCCATAAGCATGCCTAATTTGCCTTGTTCCTTCTCCAGATTGTGGATCAAAGGCCAAAGGGGATGGCTCTCGTGTTTCGAGTCAATATCGGCATAAATAGCATCCAGCCATTTAGCCTGTCTCAATGGTTTGATCTTGTAGCCAAAATTTCTTTCCAGAATAGACCAAAACTCACGAACGGGTAGACCTTCACTCATTCCAATATACGGATCGGAGGAAGCGTTCTGTTTTGTATCACAGCAATCTAATACAATTTTGGCCACATTACCGACATCAGAAATGAAAAGCCAGGAATCGGCGTCTGATTCATTGAAACTCCCAATTTCTATGCAACTTGCCACAAGTCTCCAGATAAAGTCACTGGTATTGGCAATACCAAGCTTGGGAGTACCAATGGTGTAACTAGGCTTTACAACAAAGACCCGACTGCGATTTTGAATACTTGTCTGGGAGTACTCTTGCACCAGGCGCTGTGAGATGAATTTTGTTTTTGCGTATTCAGTCGGGAGAATCTCATTAATTTGGTCGTCGTCCATATAAAGATACTTTTCTGCCACCGATGGCCCATTGTATCCTCCGGATATAAATACAAACTTCAAGATGGATGGTGTTTCGTTCATAATATTCAAGAGGATCCAAGTCGAGTCAACATTTGCCGCCTTTAAAGACGAAAAGTCGCAGTTCCAGTGCACTTTGGCACCACAGTGAATAATCCCATGTACTTGCCGAGAAATGTCTGACTTCCCGGTTAGGCAGTCCCATTGGTCCGAGTTTAAACCCAGGCGACATTTTCCAAGATCTCCAGGCCATACTTCTATCTTTTCGAGATACGAATCTGACCACCATTCTGCTTGCATTGCTGCCTTTCTAACCCTTTGCAGGCCATCCTTTAAGTTTTTCGCACGAACATGAACCATAATCTTCTTAATATCTTTGCGAGTGCAGAGCTGGTGCAGCAATTCTGATCCGAGGAATCCTGTTCCCCCTGTCAAGAACACGTTTTGTACGGATGGATCTCTTCCCCAGCTCTTTGCATCCATTTGCTGTTTATACATCTGAAATTCTGTTCTTAAATCAACAGGCTTTTCGATACTTTGACTAAAACCCACGGTTTTAATGTCCTCAATATGCTGCGTCACTCTGCGAATTGTTGCCTTCGGATGCAGCAACACGCTGATGTGAAGCTTGACTGCGAATTCTTGCTTGATGAACATCAACAAACTGATGACTTGAATGGAATCAAGACCAATTGTTGCCAAAGTAATGTCCTGGTCAATCAGTTTCGATTTGGCTTGGCTATCGGTGTGGTAAACGAGCGAGGCGAGTTTTCTGGATAGCTTGAAACCAACTATGCTTTCTTTGGATAAGGAAGTGCCGTTCTGGCCGTTGTTATGACCATTGGTGGCACCGTTTTTAGTGCTATTTGTTTCTCTGTTGATGGCCTCATCGACATGACTGATGGAAAAACCATTGTCAAGTATTGTATTTGCAGAATCACGATTCAGTTGAGGAAGCCACTGTTCTACTGACTTTCGATCGATCTTCCCTGAAACAGAAAGTGGTATTTTCTCAACAGCAAACCAATGACTTGGCACCATGTAACTCGGTAATTTATTCCTCAAAAATTGATCAAGGTCGGCAATGCTGAAACCCGCCGCAGACAATCGGTGATTGCTAACCGAGGAGAGAACATTCGTAGCCGAAGTCGGCTCCAAACTCATATCGATCTGGATTATTGCCACAAGAGATTTCGCGAAAGCTCCAATCTTGGGACTCGTAGCCATGGCTAGAGCAACGTTGGGATATGCTGAGATGTTGTATTCAACCTCTGAAAGTTCGACTCGTTGTCCTCGCACTTTCACTTGGAAGTCTTTTCTCCCAACCCAATCTAGAGATCCGTCGGAAGTGTACCGTACAAGATCTCCCGTCTTGTAGAAACGTCGGGCCCGTGTCCCTATAAGTTCTGGTGGCCACTTTGGGTCTTTGATAAATGCAGCTTTGGTTTTGTCCATGTCACCGATGTAACCGCGAGCCAGAGTGGGCCCTTCAACAAGTAGTTCTCCTACTGCACCAATTGGAACTATGCGGTTGTGGTCCTTTGGATCTACCAGCCAATATAATGCCTGTCCAAAGGGTTTTCCAAGATTTGAGCCTCTATTGTTTGAACGCAGTTGAATAAATGCTGTGGGAGAAGCTTCTGCACACCCGTAACAATTATACAGAGCGACTTCGTTGGACCATCTGGTTATATTTTCTTGTGTGACTACCTCACCGCCAAGTGCCATAATTTCAAGACATGGCACATCTTCCGGAGATATCAGACTGGCTAATGATGGGGTAAATAGCACCCAATTTACCTGCATAGTGTTCATGATACCGACAATATTGTTTTGGCGGTCATCTTCAGAAGGACTACATACACATCCTCCAAACATAAGTGTAGTGAAGATATCCATCATACTTACGTCGAAGGTATATGCAGCATATTGGAATACACGAGACTTGGAGTTCCACCCAAAAGCTGTACCGTGAAAAAGCGAAGCTGTGCAGACGGAGCCATGTTCTTGAACGATCCCTTTGGGCTCGCCCGTACTTCCGGAAGTAAACAAGACAAAAGCTGTGCTGTATGTTTTGACTTTTATTGGCAAGCGATCTTTAAGAGATACATGAAGTGTTGCCAGTAGACCTTCTGAGACGCTTATATTCTTGATTGCGATCCCGCTGAATTTATGCGCGGTTTGCGGCGATGAAATGATCATCTTTGCGTTTGCTTTCTTCATAATGGCTTCATGTCGCTCTCGAGGTTGTGATGGATCCAATGGAACGAATGCTCCGCCAACCCTCAAAATCGCAAGCATGGTCAATATCGCAGATACAGACTTTTCAAAGCAAATTGGTACCAGAGCCTCTGGTCCAACACCATGATCAATCAAATGACATGCCAAAATAGACGTTGCTTTCTCCAACTCGTCGTAGGTTAATTGTCCATCCCAGGAACATATTGCAGGAGCATTCGGTGTTGATATTACGTGCCGCAGTACAAGATCATGTACACATGCATCCACTCTTTCGGGAAACTGACCTTCCCATCCTCGTAGTTGTTCCAAGTCTCGTTTCGTGAGAAGATCGATCTTCTCTAGTGCTTGGAAGGGATCGCTCAGCATACATTGGATTGCTTTCGCACAGGTATGCGCCACGTTTGTTGCGGCAATGGTGGATAATTTTGCTGGGAGATGCTGTAGATATACATGTCCGGTGGTAGTACTACTATCGAGCTTTATATCGAGTAGTATCTCAATCTGCATCTCGAATTAGCCATGAAATCTAGTCGCATGTCTTTTTGTACTTACGTGGCTGTCTGGCGATATCCGGTTCTTTGGAACGGAATTGAAGTTTGCCGCAGTTTTCGATTCTTCGAGTTGCAAAGCGGTATTATAGAGTCCTGTATTTGCACTTTTGTCACCGTCGGAAAGAGGCGTGCAGTGAGCATCTCTATTTTCCGAAGAAACAGCATGAATCACTCGCAAAACCTCGATAATGCTCCCAGCCCCCTCAAGCTCGATATGAAAATCACCGATATCACGAATTCCACAGCTCGACTCCAGATTCCCACTTGATTCTGATATCGACCGCTCCGAGTATCCAAACGCCGCAGAGCTACTCCCAGTATAACATTGCAGAACAAGCGCCCACGCGAGTTTGAAAAAAGTTAAGCGAGAAACTTGGTGTTCTTTACAAAAGCGATCCAGGTGAGAAAGGTTTGGAACGGGGACTTCGACGGCTTGCCAGTATTTTTCTGCGGAGGGGCCGAGGATTAGATCGAGGATGGGGAACAAACAAGCTTGGGGGGGTAAACTTGGTGGGTGGGACATTGCGGGTGGATGGGAGGATTTGAGGATTGGGGGTGCTGGTAGTTGGTGGGTGGTGAGTGGTAAGTGGTGTCGAATTTGGAGATTGGGGATTGGGGATTTGGGTTTGGGAAGTGTGGGTTTGGGTATGAGTATGAGTTTGAGGAGGGAAGTGGAAGGTTGGAGGTGGGAGATATTGCACGATTCTTTTCTCGTGGAATAGAATTGGTACTGTTGGATTCTATCTATACATATATAACAGAGATTACAAGTGTAGAAAAGAAGTACATCTATCCTCGGCGGGAACCCACAGACGAGAATGGCTTGATGAGATACAGCTGATAGGTACATACATACAACATACACATATACACACAAATTATTATCCCGAGAATATGAACTAAGAGAACATGCAAATCACTAAATCAATTATAATCCCTTCCTTCTAATTCATCTAACAACAATTTTTTTTTGGAGAAAAAAATTGAAAAATTGCTTTGTACGTACGTATCTTCCTTTATGCATTGTTACAAGCGGGGTTTCGGATTGTATTTTGTATTTTTATGTGTATTCATGTTTGTGATTGTACTTATATATATATATTTTTACACATAGTTGTATAGTGCTACGATTAAAAACATGGGGTTTCTTCGATTATCTCTAATATTTGAATATTTGAATATCTATTTGCGCAACGTTATGTTTGGATATTGAGAATACTTGAATGGGTAGGTGGTGTTTATTTAGTGTTTAGTGTTGGTTTAATCTAATTAGATAGCTGCTGGGATATCTGGTTTCGTTTCACGGGTACGAAGTCTTGGGTACTGGGTTACTGAGTGACTGGGTGACTAGGTGGGTAGGTAGGGAAGTAGGTGGGTAGATGGGTAACTAGAAAAATAGGGATTCTAGATTAATAATGAAGCTGTGGCGATCAGCTTGTAGGGAGAGGGAGGATGGGTTCTCGGAGTTGCAGATGTAGATGCAGTTTCAGTTGTAGGTGTAGGTGTGTTTGGATATTTTGTGTGTGTGTGTGTGTGTGTGTGTGTGCATATAGACACGGTAGGTAGCTAATATGGAAATGGATATATCCTGCGGCGAAAAACAATGATATTAGCTAGCTTGCTTTTCACATATCGCGCACGGCATTGAAGATTATTCAACTCATTTGTACGCTAGCGAGTGAATGGATCGGTGATTTACTATGTATTTATTCTCCTTTTGGTTACAGCTGCAGTGGTGAGTGAACAAGTCAGTGGATGTACTTAGGGGGGGGCTTGGTAAACCCCTCGGTTCACGGAAGCTCGCTATAGGACCCGTCGATCTGAGACTGGTGAAGGGTTGATAATGATTTCAGGAATGGTTAATATTCAGTGAATGTATCTGCAATATGTTTCTTCTCCTTTTGGGTAAATCTGCAGCGGCATGTGAACGGGTGAGTGGGTATAGGGGTTGATAAATCCCTCGTTTCACGGAATGGAATGCTTATATTGGATTTGAATTTGGGTTTGGATTTGGATGTCTGTGTAGGTGCAGGACAAGTGTGTAGCCAAAGAATCCGGCGATCTGAGAAAGCTAAGGGTTGCGGGAATGAGATCGATTGAGGTGTGGATGATTGATGTTGTGGTTTCTTCGCTTGTGCTTATGCATATGTATGCGTATATGTATATGTATGTGTGAAATTCTGGAGCTGCGTGTGTGTGTGTGTATGTATGTATGTGTCATTTTGGCTAGCTAGCTAGCTAGCTCCCGTCTGTCTGTCTATTTCCCGATATTCCCTCAAGCTTTCCTGCTTTCCGGAATGCATCGATGCATCGTATTCCATGTACCGGGGTATATATGACTAGGGTAGGATAAAAGAGTTGCGTCACAACAGCGCCGACTCGATGAGGACTCAGCTAAAAATGGATAGGTGGAGGTACTGTGAAGTGAACTCGGAAAGATAGACGAGTCCGCTAATCTATGGCTCGTCATTATATACCAATTTTGTGTTCTGAGGCAGGAGAGGGCTTGTTAGAGGGCTTATGAATGCATGCATACACGTTCGTGCAATTGGTAAATTAATAATAAGGAGACAGTAGCTGCTTGAGAGATGCTCTATTTTTAGAATCCATAAATTCAACCTATTGGATGTATTAAAATACTTGAGTAATGCTAGAAAAGCGTAAAGATTCCTATCTTCAGGGGGAAAAGTATCAGACTCAAAGGCGTTTGATCCACACAAGGTATACGCCACTGTTGTTTCCGCGTTGCTATCATATACTATAGATTTCTGCCGGGACATGTTCAAGTCGAACAAGGCGCGTGGAACAAGTAAAATGCTCCGCTATAAAATTTGTGAAATTTTAGGGAATCAAAATCGAGGCTTTTCGGCAACGCGAAGAGATATCGTGATACGGGTAGCCAGCCACCTCGTGTACTACATGCCACATTCGGCTTTCGGCTGCACCTTTGACCTTTGTACTACATACCAGCCCAAATTTTGCGGATAAAAGCCATCGTGTACATTGGCAACAACGGAGCACTTGCACAGCATTTAGTATTAGAACCAATACAATATGGAGAATAGGGAGGTCTGCAGGAGTATCCCATCACTGTCTGCAGATATGGTATCATTCTCGCATACTCTTCTCGTACAACTAGTAATATGAGACTAATAGAATGTTCATTTCTCTATTCGAGTCCAAGGGCTTGTACCAATTGAGTGACTGATACATGAGCTGCAAGGTCAAATTCAATGGGACACGAAGCACAATAAAGGTATTTAGGAACGAGATTTCCAAATTTACACGGGAGCACCTTGCTCTAATTTTTGGGTTCTGAAAAGATTCTTCAGAAATGTCCGAATCACAAAAAATCCCGAATGAGACTCCTACAAATGAAACTGGTGCTTCGATGACACTAGCAATCCTAGGATGTGGTACAGATCTCCTCTAAAAAAGCCACTGGCGTTAAGGTTAGATTCAAGAGTTAACTGCTTTTAGGAAGCCTCGGAACTGCTCTATTGTGCGGGATACTCACGCACATTGAAGAGAGCAAGAAAGCCAACTCAGCTTGTCCGGTATCGAACCTACCCCATGTACCAAATAAATTCATAGCTTGTGTCCGCACTGCTGCTTCCGCTGCACGATTGGAACTCTCCCTTGCAGCTTACGATACAGAAGTAGCAATCTATCATGGCGACCAGCGCGCTCCTCTTCACGAAGCCGATGTGATAGTATTAGCTTGTCAGCCTGGAGACATACGAAGTTGTCTGGCCACCACCATTATCCGATCACAATTACAGGGCAAAGTCCTCGTTAGCCTACTTGCGGGTGTTACGATTCCGGACATCGACTCCGTACTCCAATCTGTAGGGGGCAGAAGTTATTATCCTGCTACAATTGCTCGGGCAATGCCAAATACTGCCTCCTTTGTTCGCGAGTCCATCACTGTCATCGAAACCCCGGAAGCAACTTCAGCTAGCCATCTACTTGCAATTGATTGGTTATTTGAATCAATTGGCATGGTTAAACATATTTCTGCTGCTAATTTCGATACCTGTACAGCATTAGGTGCATCGACGCCTGCGTTCTTTGCAATTATCCTCGATGCATTGATTGATGGCGCTGTCACACTCGGTCTGACGAGAAAGGATGCTACGCTCATGGCAGCACAGTCCATGAAAGGATGTGCAGCGTTGGTGTTGGCGGGAGAACATCCAGCTTCTGTAAAGGAGAATATTACTACTCCAGGTGGTTCAACGATTAGGGGTGTACTGGCGCTTGAACAGGGGAACGTGAGAGCTGTTGTTGCAGGTGCTCTGATTAAGTGTAAAGAAGCTGCTGAGGGATTGGGAGCTCAGGCAAGGAATTAGGCTATGTTTGTTTCGGTTATCATAGAGATGGTCATTAATTTTCTTTTCTTTTTCCTTGACTTGATCGAAGTGAGCTGGAGAAGTTCTGCTGTGTTATCAGTTTGTGATGTTAGGGAGATTTTGATACATGCACGTGATTTACCTTGACTGAGTGGCAGAACAAGGCGGTGAAGTGGGCAATCTTATAATGCCTTTTATGTTGTATTACTACAACTTCACACCCTGGAACGGCCAAATCACCCTTCTAATGATCGTTTTTCATGTATTGAAACTTTTCTGAATGCTCAATTGATCTGAATTTTGAATTATCCTGAACTTCGTTCCGTCTGATTGAATCAGCTCTTTAAGTTTGCTCATCATCATTCACCAATACATATCGGTACCTCGCTTTTCCAGCTTCCATCTCCTTCAGAACATTGTTGATGTCACTCATCTTTCGTGTTTCAACCAATGGCCGAAGGTCTTTCTTCAATACAAACTCCAACAGGTCTTCCGTCCCCTTGATTGAGAGTATATCATTGAAGTGAATCGAGATCTTTCGTTCAACCAGTCCAAATATGTCAAACGCCGGAAGGGAGTCGTCTGGCAGACCAACTTGACAGAAATGTCCTCCTGTCCTGAGCAACCCCAGATATTTGTTCAGTGGCATCTCAGCGGATGAAACCGTACAAATAATCACATCAAGTGACTTTGCATACTTTTCCGCCCAATCCTTCTCGTCTTCGGTAGCTATGTAGTTATGTGCACCCAGATTGATGGCATCGTCGCGTTTGCTCTCCCGTCGTGAAATTGCAACAACATGCTCAAATTCCAATGCTCTTGCAAACATGACAGCAAAATGACCCAAACCTCCAACACCAATTATCCCAACTCGCTTTCCTTTCCCTTGACGTTCCACCAGTGGACCGAACGTGGTACTACCGGCGCAGAGCAATGGAGCTGCCACAGCGCTACTTAGCGCTTGAGGAATACGAATGGCCGCAGCGCCTGGAACTCTGCAATAATTTGCAAAACCACCGAAAGTCTTGCTACCATCAGGGAGAAAACCTTCATATGCAGCAACTTTCCGTGGACAGTAGTTAGGCATACCTGAGCTACACTCCGTACAATCTTTCTGGGCGCAAACATAAATGATGGGGCCAATTCCCACTCTTTCACCGATACTGTTCTCTGTTAGACGGATATGGCTTCACGTGCTTATAGGATGTACCAACGCAATATTTCGCTCGACTGCTTTGCCGACACGGGTCACTTCTCCAACGATTTCATGGCCGGCGCAACAAGGATAATTGGTAGGCCACTACTCGAGAAAAACGTGAGACTAGATCAAACAAGGTATAGGATTTCTTACCCATCCACTTCGCAAAGTATGCAAATCACTTGCGCAGAGACCACAATGAGTAATCTTGACATCTATGTCGGTCTCTTCCCATTTCTTAGGCTCGAAAGGAGCTAACCTTAGCCCATCGGTTAAAGCGTTCTTGTCAAGCCCCATCCATCCTTTGAAAGTGATGTCGGAGTTGATTGTTTGTTCCCCCATATTAATGACTCGCGGACTTTTGTTTAGGTAATGTTCAAGGTCGATACTCGACAATCGTGGAATTGTGACTGTGTATATAGCTAGCAGGAAATGGTGATACTATATCAATACTCTAAATGGGATATCAAATATGTCGGCGTACCCACATTAGTCACTTATGCCAAGCGGCCCATGTACGCCACTCAACTGGTTGCACAAAGCTAGTATGGTAGTACATCGGCCCTTTCTGTTGTACTTGCTATGTTTATTTGGTGTTGTGAGCTGCATCGTATGCGAGTCCCAGGAAATCACGCCTGCATTTAACCCAGCGAAGCTGCCGATCGTTCGTCAACCCAAGCCATAGTTTTTATCGCCGACCTTACAAATGGATCAGAAGGTTGTACCAGATTTCGCTCAGTGATGACAAGTGTCTCATTATAATATACTTCGTTAAATCATCAACCCGAAGTAGTGGGCAAGCTGAAAAAGTGCATTGAAGGGGGGAGCTAAGTGGCAGAAGCCCCGGCGTGAGCCTGCAATCAAACTGATTGGCCTGGCAATTAAAAATGATCTGTTTAGGAATAGAGAAGATGATGTAAGTTTGGTGATTACGTGTCTATTTCTACTTGTGAAAAATTTGATGCCAACTTTCGAATTCGAAAACTTGTCTCTGTATTTGTTTATACTGAATCAAATTATCAAACAACCGGAAAATTCTGAAGATGACAGCCGATATCGAGAGTGCAAGCTCAAAGCCTCAGAAGGTTCCATGGCTCCTTGAATATCGATCCTCTGACTGGTTTATTCTTACCACAGTGTGCTGTGCCATCTTCACAGTAAGCTTGTCAAATGATCATCCATACTGTCTTTGATATCTAACGTGACTTAGGATGCTTTCCTCTATGGTGTCGTAAGCACCCCGTTTCATCGTTTATACCGTTCATACAGATAATGCTACAAGATGAGCGGCCAAATCTATACTAAATTATACTGACAATGAATAGGTAGTCCCCGTTCTCCCATTCAGTTTACAAGAACGATCGGGTGTGCCGGAAGAGGAAGGTATGTGAGGAAAATTCAGGACTTGGCCATTCGCTGACTAAAAATAGTGCAATGGTGGACTTCTTTCATATTCGCAGTCTTCGGTGCTGCTATCGTAGTCGGTTCTCCAATTTGTGGATGGCTCGCGGACCATACTGCCGATAGATCTATCACTTATTTTGCTGGCTTATTCATCCTCGCGGCTGCGACTCTACTTTTTGGGTTTGCAAAAAAGGCATGGCTTCTTGTCGTCAGTAGAATGTTCCAAGGATTCTCGGCTGCGATCGTATACACTGTTGGACTCGCTCTATTAGTCGATACTGTTGGAAGTGAGAATATTGGACAGTGGATGGGCACAGCTTTATCATGTTCCAGTGTTGGCCTCATAATTAGTCCTCTACTCGGAGGCATTGTCTATGACAAGGCCGGCTACATGGCCGTGTTTGGTATGGCTGCTGGACTCATCGTTATCGATATCATACTGCGTATGTTTATGATCGAGAAACGGACAGCCGAAAAATACCTAGGCAAAAGTGTCAAAGCGACAACAGTTGAAGGCAACGGAACTTTTCACGCCTCCAATACTGAACACGAGGTTCAAAGTAATACTTCAATGAGTACTGATAGTTGGGAACAATCTCCCAACACTGCGAATTCCACCCCTCCTGGATTTGGCATACCCAATTATGACGAATCTAGCGCTCTCCTTCCAAACAGAAAACGAAACGGAAAACAAGACTCTAAGGGTTGGAGTCTTCCACCAGTCATTACCTTGCTCGGTTCGCCGAGAGTTGGTGCCGCCATCTACGGCATCTTTGTTAACGTTTCTATTCTCGCTACTTTTGATAGTGTTCTCGCCCTTTTCGTCAAAGAAACTTTTCATTGGAGTTCTCTTGCCGCCGGTCTCATATTTCTGTGCATAGCCATCCCTGGACTTGGAGGCCCACTCGTCGGTGCATTATCTGATCGTCTAGGTCCCCGTTGGATCGCTGTTGCTGGATGTACTCTCACAGCAGTGCCATTGATTCTTCTGCGACTCGTCGATAATGATACAGATGAGCAAAAAGTTCTGTTGTGCGTCCTCTTGTTTATCTGCGGTATGAAACATTCAACTTCTATTTTCTCACAATAAATCGTGTTCGCCTACTAATCTGGATCTCTAGGGTGTACTCTTATTCTTATCGTAGCACCTGTTGCCGCCGATTTGTCTCTAGTGGTTGGAGAAATCGAGATAGCAAATCCAGGTAAATTTGGTCCTGGTGGGGCTTATGCTCAGGCGTATGCTCTTTTCAATTGTTCCATGGCAGCCGCTACTATATTTGGTCCAGTTTTCGCCGGTGCGTTGATTACACAATTTGGCTGGAAGGCTATGACTCTAGCTATGGGCATTTTCTCACTAACTGGGGCAATTCCATGTGTAAGTGCATTTCTTTCTCGTTCATTTCAGAAAATCTCACTAATAATACAACAGCTGTTCTTCACTGGAGGCTATCTATTTAAAGAAGAGTAGAAAGTTAGAACTGTGAGCCTTGCATAGACTGAAGATAACGGCCACCCCCTTTGGTGAATATTTGGCATTGTCAATGTGTCGAAAAACTTGATTTATAACTGGAAATTTCGTACCCTTTTCTTTTCAACTCGATTCACCTACAATACGCATCTCTCTGTCGCTTGTTTTCGTTGTTCGTTGCATACATGTATCTAAGTTTTCCTTGAATGTTTAGCTCTGTGCGATTAGCACCAAAAGTATCAAATTGTAATTTCATTATTTAATTAAAAATACGTCTATTGTGCAAACAATGTTGTACCTCATATCCACACTGTCGGTACTTGTGCGAGTATATTAAAGGTTACAGAGTGAGACAGGCAAACATGTGTACTTGTGAAATGTACCCTTAATCTAATATAAAAATTTATTAGAACACAAATGGGAATGTGGCCACGCCATGTCTCATTAACCCTCCTCGTTTCGAACAATCTTTTCTTCACAATACGTCATTTCAGGTGATAGTATTGAGAGATTCAATATACACTAGTAGTTTCAAAATCTGACTTCAGCTACCTACAAATCATTGTAACACGTTTAGCACATGTATGATAAGAACAAGCATTTGAATGACCGAATCAAACATTCTAACAATATCTTGGAGCGTAATTAAGATAAGAGTAGTATAATTAATAAGATATTCAATTCTGCTTTTGACAGACTAAGCTGAACAATACAAGAGAGAAGCATTCCATACCCCATATTTGGTACACAAATTCCTAAAATGCAAAATATCACCACAAATTAAACACAAGGAAAATAACCCACTCAAACATCCATCGACTTCGTTTGTATGCCCACCAACTTTTTCCAGTCTCAATCCTCAAGCACCATCTCACCATCTCACCGTCATCGTCTTTCTAAACCCGTTCCGTACCACTCCGCTCTATTCGTAAAGCTCAATTGACTTTCTTAGCCTTTTCCGCATTCTCTCTCCCCCTCTTGTAAAGTTCCTCTATCTCCTCCGGAGTCTTTCTAGATATCGTTCCCAAAACATGATCCCAGAATGTTGTGTAAACCTGCGAGTAATTTGTCTATTCGTTACAACAATAGTCAGTTTTTATTCTCCAAATCTAACTAAGATCATTTCATCATCGAAGGAATTACAGAAAATGCAATCAGCAACTTACACTAGCACCCCAAGTCTGATGATGGATGTCATGAAACGAAGTATCTTGCTCACCCAACCATTGGATGGGATCCCAAGGGAGTCTGTATCCACAGTGATCATCGACGCCTTTCAGTACGCTGATGATAGAGAAGACTAGAGCCTCACGCATGTGAAGTCCGGAAAAGTAATACGCGACGGTGATCCCACAGGTATCCATGATAAATGATTCGGTAAGAGTATTGTAGAATGCGGCGAATGCATAAGGTGCATTAACGCGGTGGTGTAGGGAGTGAACATTTCCTGACGAAACGAAATGGATTAGCAATTTGAGAAAGTCGCGGAGAGATAACATCATGATACATACGGTATAACCATCTATTTTCATGAAAGGCACGATGTCCAAAATATTGCCATGCGTCGCTAATGAAGATGCAAATCGCAAATCGAGCTGCAGGTGCAAGAAGCCTATATATCACTTGCGCGACAACCACCTCCCATGTAATGATTCTTCCATCCTTTGCAGATATTAGTCTATGTCAACGATGGTAAAACCGAATTAATTGACTTACAGATGTGGTAATATTAACACGAACCGGAAGATGCAACGACCCTTTAGAGTTCGCAAGATCCAATCCCAGACCCATTAAGCTCATCCGCAAGCTCCACTGTATCCAGGAATATGTTTTCACAACCCTCTCCGCCCACACAGCAATATCATAATCCTCTGATCCTACCATCTCTTGAGTTCCAAGAACATAATAGCCTAGGAACAATCCCCATGCTGTCTGGAAGAGCTGCTGTCCGAGGATAGAACGCAGAACTTGGGGGATCGTGACACGATTGCGGCTTTCGAGTTCAGCGGGTGTATGAATACGATAGCTAGACCAGATATCATAATACGAGATGATAGACCAGAAGAGAGCAGTGAGCCAGTATGTTAAAACGGGAAGTAGGAGGGTCAGGTGGAAGTCTGAGATGTAGGAGGACATAGGCGGCCGAGGATAGAGGTGAGGAGATGCCAGCGTGTAGGTGGGGACGAAGGAAGAGGTATTGGTAATTGGAGTATCCATTCTGAGTGAAAGCTATACCAAAGATGTGACAGAAAAGCTTCAACGCTGGAGAGATGTAGTTGAGACTCCAAGAAACTCAAATTGAAATACTATTTTATAGCAGAAACTCTCAGTCAGCCATATCCATGCAGGTTGTTTTTGCTCGGCTGTATTCATAGCACACCCTTGATAAGTGCACTTAACATTGTCCCGATTTGTAGCCATGCATATTTAGATTACTTCGACAAGAGAAAACCACGGTGGCGCTGATTATATGCACTTGTACGATTCAGCTGCATCGACTTATTTGTGGCTGCATTTCTCATCACATTCAAGAATATTGTATACGAATATCAGGGGTTATAAATCGACACGACGATGGAAACGCGGCACACAAATGGTAAAGTTAATTAGGTGTGACAACCTACTATGCCAATGCAAGACGGGGGTCTCTTCCATGCTCAATTGAACGAGTACAGTAGTCTCTTGGTAGAAGTTTGAGATACAAGTTGATGGAAGTCATGAATATTGTGTGCAGTGTGCTCGGTAGTCCGGACTACAGCTCAGTAACCAGCAACCGGGAACTGTTGAATATCGAATATTGAAATTATCTTAACCACTCTATTTTCTCTTTAAATTGAAACACTTTTGACTATTATCTATTTAAGATAACAAATCTATCAGAATGACTGAAAAGTTCTTCAAGAATCAAAATCCGACAAAATTAAATTAAATTGCAGTCTGAAATGCTGGGCGCATTGACTACAAAGAATAGGTAACCCCTCCATATATATTTCCGACACCGAGGCACAAGATGCTTTATCTTCGTTATTAGGTACTCCAAATTTCCTCTACGCCGCTTTCTGGTGCACAATGGTCTCGTCTGTTTCCCTGCGAGCTTTAACTAAGTCGCGAGTTCGAGCGTAGCGCATGTCCGCCCCTGGGGTATCAGTCCACTCGGTCCCAAAGAATTTATCCCAAAATACGGTGTATGTAGAATAGTTATACTAGGGAGACTCGTGTCAGTATCTCTAGAGAAAACAATATTGTCTTAGACCCGAAATTTCGCTGACCTTGAGACCCCAACTCTGATGATGCAAATCGTGAAATGCTGCATTGTTTCCATTGATGTATCCGAAAGGATCCCAAGGAAATACAAAGTTGCAGTGATCACTAATGGTCTTCAACGTCGCTAGCGATGTCACAATCATTCCCTGACGAACTGAAATTCCTGAAATAGCGTTTGCTAAGGTAAAGCTCAATATATCCATGAAAAGAGTTTCGAGCCAATGGGCATACACGGCTCCATAAGCATAAGGAACGTAGAGTTGATGATGCTGAGCATGTACAATCCCTAGAAGAATTTCAATTAGATAAGTTCGAGTGAAAAGAATTTTTCAAAAAGAAGGGCCTGTACATACGATAAAGAGTCTTGTTGATATGACAGAGACGATGTATAAAATAGATCCATGTATCGACAACTGCGAGATACACGAAAAACTGTATCGCTGGAATTGCGAAAGAAACTATGATACGCGCCAAGTTCCATTCCATAGCAGTAAAGGTTGGGCTTGATAATATCTCATGACTGTTTGCCGAAATATGTGACAGCAAAGGTGTTTTGCTAAATTTCGACATAAGTCCTTGAGTATCTAAACCGAGCAGTGTCAAAGCCCAAGGGATGGCCGTGAGACACTTTCTAACCCGTCGCACCCACTGATATGTTTCACAGCCCCCAATTTCCACAAGCTCCGGCCCGTTGTTATAGGTGAGAAGAATTCCTATTACGATCTGTATAACATGATAACGAATAACAACAAGAAGGCAGCCCAACTTTGACACGCGGTTTCGATGAAGTTCCTCTCTCGGTGGGTGGATGCGATAGTTGCTGAACAATTCAAGCTCATTGACAATGTAAAAGACTACGCTCCCAACGATGTAAACCAATGTGGGTAGAATTACACCCAGAGTATGATCAGACATTCCGGATAGCATAGGTGAACGAGGATGTAACGCACAAGATGGCGCTGGGGAAAAGGTTGAAGTGTCTGTGAAATTCGACATTTTAGGCGAATGAATAGTATCAATTGAACATGAACTTTCGAGACTTGAAAGCAGCGGATTGTAGATGAACAAGAGAATGCTCTTCAATGAAAATTTCTGAAGGATGTTGACTTCAAAATAGTAGAAATAGATTTATCAAAAGTTTACAAGTTTTGAGGTTACCCTTTCATCCTCCTAACGCTTTTGGGAAGAAGCTGCATAGGATATATAGTGTAACAAAAGCTGGGATATGAGCTATGGAATTGCTGCACCTGTGAAACACTATAGCAACCATAATTACGAGGCGCTGGAGTGCCAAGACTACGGAATCGAAGAATCATTGAAATTTTAGTAAAGTTTCATGTTCCCCTCTATTCCATATACAATAGAATTTTGATTTTCTATTCATAATGTACTTGATTCATTCTTTTTGGTAATCTAAATTGAAAGGGGTAGTACATTTCGTGTAACTTAACCGAAATACCAAAACAATATCAAAAATCGTTCGATGACACAGCAGACTAAAAATTGAGACTATAATAATGCAATCCCAATTGGGCAGTAATCCTCATCTCGGGGTCCAGCTGCAGATTGACGAAGGTATTGTTGGTATTGGTATTTTCCCGAAGCCACGTTACATCACTCGTGATATTACCAGCTGGAGGTTGATCGCCAAGGACGCTTATCCGGACGACCATGCTGTTCCATGAATATGCAAGATGAGAAAAATGTGATAAGATCGAAGCTGAGATGATGTGCAACGGGACTACCCATGGATATATTTGCGCAACAATCAGGCAATAATGCACAATAAGACAAGACAGTACTGCGAACATCATCGATTTGTGGACAAAAATTAATTATCTATTCATAGATACCCTTCTCAAAAGTTTCCGTATCATAAAACAAAGCTGATATGGTATTCCCGTTAAATATACGCCCCTCGAGCGCATTAACAGCCTGTCTAGATTAGCTACAGTCAATAAAAGGGTGCCAATTGAGTTACGTACCCTCAGAGCTGACAACTGATTGGTGAACTTGACGAAGACTTTTGCTGGGGCACTTTGCCTATCGATATAGACCCGTTCAACCCGTCCATACTGAAGCTTGTTAGTGTGCTGGTTTTCAGCCATTGTCACAATCCAACATACCTTTTCACCACATTCATCCCCAATTTCCTGCATCAGACCCCCATCTCCTGAACCTTCTACTTCCTCATCTAAATCCATATTATCTACCATTCCACGCAGCACTATGACTTCTGACATCGGTCCGAATTTGCCTGTCTCTTCCTCTTTAACAATCTTCTTACCACCAATGATCTTTCCCCTGCCCCCCGCATCTCGAAACCCACCGCCTTCTGCATCGGACTTCTTTTTACGTTTGTCAAGTTTGACCTGAAGAGGTGTAATCATACCAGAGCCATCGGCCCCCAGTCCTGAACCTTTGCTCCAGCCATATTTAGACATTAGACGCTCTGCAAACCCTTTTTGACCCGGGCGAAGTGATTTTGATGCATTTTCATCAGTTTCTTCCTCATCTTCCCTGTCTACTTCGTCTGCAAGAGCTTTATCTAATTCCGCTTCCGAAGCTGGAAGATCACTCGGTGCCGGCGGTAGATTATATCGCACTGGTGCTCTGGAAATAGCCCCTGCTAATGGTGCTGGTGGAGGTAATGGCTGATCTTCGGGGGGTGGAGGAGGTGGATTAGATTCTGCCCCAAGAGTAGGACTATAAGAGTCACTTTGTGGGGACTTGGAACGATTTTTGTAAGAAGAATCAATTGGGGGAGGTGCAAATGAATAATTCGGAGGCGGGGCAAATTGGTCTGAAAATTTTTAGTTCCATGAGAGAAAAAAGCATGAAAAAGAAACACTTACTACCGATCTTCGGACGATATGATTCCTCGTCATTGCTATCACTTGATGTCTTTCGCGCCATTCTATGAGCATAAAGTCTATCCTTCCACTCTCGTACCTCTCGAACCTTCTCATCACTATTCTTATATTCCTCGTAATTGTTTGGCCGTGAGGGATCGTAAATATCGTCCCAATCTTGCGCGACGGCTTGCTCTTCCCTATTCTTCTTTCTTCGTTTCCTACCCCCTCTTTGCCTTTTCTCTCCAACATAAAATCCATTCACATCATCATCGTCAGCGGCCCAATCGGCCAGGGTGCTTTTAGAAGCTGGTTTGGCAGCATTGGATATGGCAGTCTTCGCGACGGCTACATTGCTCGGTTCGTTGGCATTCAGACTGGCAATGGCAGCTTTTGGGAATGATGGTTTTGCTTTTGGCTTTTGAGAAAGCTGTGGTCTTCTCGTGGGTTGAAATCTAAGGGTAGCTATTCAAATATTGAGTGAGCTGTGCAGAAACATGGATTGAATTCAAATCATTCGTAGCATACCAGCATCAATTTGGGGTTTCTTAGAAGCTTCATCTTCCACTGAATTGAAAACAACGGGTCCTTTGGTAATGGAGCCGGGTGTATCACTCGATGATGGATCTAACAAGTTTGCGTAGAGAGAAAGTCCATTCCGTGCAGGTGTCGCATTGGGAGGATTAGACATGTTGATATATCAATCATGCAAAAGGAAAATAATCAAATAGAAAGAAGGTCAAATGTTGAATTCTAGCTGTTTGCGAAACAACCACAGCCTGGCGCATAAGGCTGTACCTTGTAGATATCACCAAAGTCAGGTGACGAGGAGCTTCATTCCGATAAGGGAAGGATGTCGTGGATATAAAGTTAAGGAGAGGCGCGGAACCTTTGCGAGCTCGGAAAGCTTAGAGAGTCTGAGAATGGTTCTCATTAATCTCATACGTGACAATCAAGTTTCTCTTCCATCCTATCTTAAACAAAAGGACGATATTTGATTTGAATAATTGTATAAGTTACCCTATTCGTTAATTCTTCGGATTCCTCAAGTTACATTCTGATCTTGGCTCTATCTCATACCTTGTCCAGTACAACGATTATCGTCGTCTCAACCAACCATCGTCTACGAACCCACGCAGGCCAAGATGTCTGCTGCTACCCTCGCCAATTCCTTCTCCACAGGCAATACTACCACAGCAATTATTGTCCCAGGAAAGCAACCTCTTACCATTACCTATAAACAACTCACCGCCGAGATATCCTCATTTCAAAAGAAGCTCGCCAAGCTTGGTGTTACACCACAAGCTGCAGTATCAATTGCTCTACCAAACACCTATGAATTCATAATTGCCTTCTTAGCAGCAGCATGGCAAAGAGGAATTGCTGCACCTCTCAACTCCGCATACAAGCAGGAGGAATTCGAATTCTATATTGATGATTTGAGCTCCGCGGTTGCTCTTGTTCCCAAAGGTTCGTTTCAGAAAGATGGACCTGCTGTGAGGGCTGCAAGAAAATATAATGCAGCTATTGCAGAATGTTATTGGAATGGCAGAGAGGTTGTGTTGGATGTTAAGGATGAAGGGAAATTGAAGGGAAAAGGAAATCAAAAGGTTGAGCAGGCGCAACCAGATGATGTTGCTTTAGTTTTACATACCAGTGGAACGACGGGAAGACCAAAGGCTGTGCCATTGACACACAGGAACCTCACTACAACTATGAAAAACATACAAGCTACATACAAGCTTACTCCTGCGGATCGTACCATGCTTGTTATGCCCCTCTTCCATGTCCATGGACTTTTAGCGGGTTTCCTAGCTCCATTAATGTCCGGTGGTTCTGTCATCGTTCCCCCTAAGTTCTCTGCCTCCGAATTCTGGAGCGATTTCATTACACACAAAGCAAATTGGTATACTGCTGTTCCAACTATCCATCAAATTCTTTTGAAGAATCCACCACCCACGACCAAACCTAATATTCGATTCATTCGATCATGTTCATCCCCTCTTTCTCCAACCACCTTCCATGCTCTGGAAGAAACATACAACGCTCCTGTCCTTGAAGCCTACGCCATGACAGAAGCCTCCCACCAAATGACATCAAACGCTCTTCCGCCTGGAAAACGTCAACCTGGTTCTGTAGGAATTGGTCAAGGAGTCGAAGTACGAATTCTTGATGGCGAGGGCAAAGAAGTTCCAATTGGTTCCGAAGGAGAAATTTCTATTCGTGGCGAGAATGTCACGAAAGGTTATCTCAATAATGAGAAAGCCAACAAGGAATCGTTCACCAAAGACGGGTTCTTCAGAACTGGCGATCAAGGAAAAATGGATAAAGATAGATATGTGTTTATCACCGGTCGCATCAAGGAACTTATCAATAAAGGAGGCGAGAAGATCTCTCCTATCGAACTAGACAATGTTCTAGCCCGTCACCCTGCCGTTTCCGAAGCTGTCAGCTTTGCTATACCCGATGAAATGTATGGTCAAGATGTTGGTGTTGCTATTGTATTGAAGCCAGATGAAAAATTGACTGCATCGGGGTTGAAGCAATGGGTTGCAGATAAAGTGGCCAAGTTTAAGGTGCCAAAACAGGTATACTTTACGGATGTTATGCCAAAGACAGCGACAGGAAAGATTCAAAGGAGAATAGTAACAGATACTATGCTTAAGCAACCTAAGGCTAAGTTGTAGAGGAAGCGCCTGTCCAATTCGTTTCAGGGAATGATATATTCCCCTATAAATGTACTACAAATTTCATTTTCGTTTATACACATACTTGGGTATTGAGTTTAGAGCATACTTTTCGAGATTTAGAAATGAACAATCTTGCCAAAAGAAATATGCACTCCTCTGATATAGTAGAATGATGAATGGGTAGTTATCTGCCAATGAGTACACTAGAGAACATGTCTTCCTCTACCCATCACATCCCCATCATCTGTTGTAACTGCACGTTACTATAACCCCAAGATTCGTTCTAAGCAAGTCACTTCATATCCATCCATTCATCCATACATCCCACATACCATATCATATCATACACCAAGATCTTGATTCAGATCATGATTTTCCTTGCCGCTTTCATCTTCTACATTCTGCCTTTTATTCTTGATATCACATTGTATCATATACTACAAACCCATTTAATCTAATAATCTAGTGATTAGATTCTATCCACCTATATATCTATCTAATTTATCTATATACCCACCTACTTATCTATCTAATCCACCTACATACCTACATACCTACCTATCCATCTAAATCTCTCACTCACCTATCTAATTGTCTAGCTATCTGCGAATTCGTATATAACCTACTACCTACTAACTACCTACCTAATAACTGACTAACTATCTGATTTTTCCATATTTTCTCCACACTTTCATCTTACCTTACCTCATCCCATTCACCCCATCCACCTCATATCGCTCTCGTTCCATAGCCTCTAACTAACTAAAAATACCACGATCCTCCCTTTCAAATCTTTCACACACACATACCTAACTATAACCCACAATGAAAGTAGGTAGCACAATAGAAATCCTATTTTTCAATTTCATAGACGCTGTATCTCTTTTTGCTCTTCTATAATCTGATCTATCTATAAGAATCTTCATGCACGCTAAAGAAGAAGAAGAAGAAGAAGAAGCCAGACCAAACCCAACCCACCCCACCCAATACATCATCAATCAATCCGAAGGAAGGAAAACACGTTTTTTTTCCCCTCCGCTACCAAACCTATGCACGCAATATACGCTCAATATAACCACTCCACTCCTTATGAACATTATATCTTGATTCCCAATCATCAAGATGTTCCCATGACCCTCTTGACTCTCAACCAAACCTCAAAAGCTTCCAATTTCAACCCCACCCTCACATATCCTAGCCAGGCCACTAACAATCTCAACCCATTAGCCGGCCACCAAAGACTACCCCTCGCTCTGATCTGCTCTAACTGTTCCTCAAAAACCGTTCTCGTGCAATATCTCGCCAGAATCAAGAACGTCCTCACAGGACCCTGTCGCGTATGTAAATTCTCATCTAAACTCCTCGTCAAGTCATTCGTTTTCAATATCAACAAAATAATTCGTGGAACCTGTCCTAACATTTGTACAAGTTGTTGAAGCATTCCTTCACCTAACGCATCATTAATATTTTTCTTCTCTTCTTCTGATCGCTCGAGCGCTACATCTTTTGTTAGGATCGTGTAGTCGCGACCTGTAATAGCCGATGCAAATAGGGGGAATTGTTCATCGGTTACACCAGCCACTTCTTTAGCGTATTTGCGCATGCGGGGTTCGTTAGCGTCAATTACTGCTAGCCAGAGTTTCGCATAAGAGCGACGGAGTTCGAGATGTATATCGCGGTATAGACCATGGTCGTAAAGAATGACGTCAAAATTGGCGCCACGGCGATTGTTGTTTTTGCGAATAGCGAGATTACCCCCATGAGGATCACAATGTAGAGGAGCATTGTTCCCAAAGATCATTTCGTTAAAGATACGGGCGAGGGCAGCGGAGACTTCATCGCGGTCGATACCATTAGAATCCAGAAATTCGAGATCATCCAATCGGTGTCCTGCAACATTCTCCATAACTAATATGCGTTTCTTTGCCCATAAAACATCAGGTATAATCAATGGTAATTCCGGTATCCGTGAGAAGTAATCCTTTGTCCGCAAAGCATTCTTTCCCTCTTCAGTAAAGTCCAGTTCGATTGGCAATGAAATTTCCATTTCCGATGATAACCATTCTAGATCATACTCTGGGAAGAATCTCTTTAACGTCGCGAATGTGAAGCTAGTTAATGCCAGATCGAGAGCCGCCCATTCCGCCAAGTTTGGATGTTGAACCTTCACCGCGACCTTTTGCCCCGTTTCCTTGACAGTAGCTAAATGTACCTGAGCTAAAGATGCTGCCCCTATCGGTAGAGGTGCGAATTCCGAGAAGTAATCTGAAAGTTGTTCGCCAGTATCCATCATAAACATATTCTCTATCGACTCCAAGGATGAAACAGGACATTTATCCTGCAAGGGTATAAATGTAGTCGTCCATTCTAAAGGTAGAAGATAATTCATGGCACTCTGCGAAAACCAATTAGCCGATGCATCATGCATCTAGATATAAATAAATCCCCTACCAAATGTTGCCCGAGTTTTATAAATATACTCCCATTCTTCTCCAAGACTTTCAATGTCCGATCTGCACATCTCTGATGACAATCTTTCAATCTTCTATCCTGTTCGGCCTGATCATCAATCTTCTCATTATGGTTTAACGTAACT
The DNA here is from genome assembly GCF_014898465.1 of Botrytis porri. Taxonomy (NCBI): domain Eukaryota; kingdom Fungi; phylum Ascomycota; class Leotiomycetes; order Helotiales; family Sclerotiniaceae; genus Botrytis; species Botrytis porri. Next base: position 408,974 of record NW_024066081.1, on the reverse strand, counting down.
CGATAACTGTCGCACCTCGAATTAGCCACTTGTCCCAAACGATCCTACACAATGCTAGAAAACCACTCACTCATTGATACAAACAAACAACGTACTGACCACTCTCCCCGTCCTCTCAACCGCTTCATACGCATGCCTTATATCATCCGTGAAAGCAAGTCCCGTTGCCGCTACGCCCCCGACGGCAGAAGCCATGATAACTTTATTTCCCCTCCCATTCTGCTGATATCCATATCCATATCCATTTCCTCCTCTCTTCCCCGTCGAATATGCCGCATTCTGCACCCAAGATTTCCTAGTCCCTCGCTGTACACATCTCCCACAAGTCCGCGAAATCGATTTCGTACATGGTCTCGCCCTCGCCCACGCCGATGCCGATGCGAAATTAAGTCCCTTCATCTCTCTACCTTGCGTATCGTACACGTAGAACAAATTCCCTTGCGAAACCCACACAAAACTCTCCTTGAGAAATTATCGAACACGATCCATCAATTCATAAAATTCCATTACAAGCCAAAGATTCATAAATAGATACTCAATGCAAAAGTGTTGAGGACTTATCTATCGATTTAGAAAAAAAGTGCTAAAGTCCCTTGTTTAATAATGATCCTTGTCGATCGAACCCCGAAGATCGCATGACGTCCTCTATTTATTTCCCATGTTCAAAAAAACCGTTCGATGATTTGAGTTTATCTATAACACAGCAGTTGCAAGCAAATAAGAAGAGAAATGTGAAATTATTCCAATCCATACAATCAATCTACACAATCAATCCATTTACCATGGCTCCTCGCAAATTCAATTTAAATGGCAAGGTATCAATCATATTCTCCCAATTCCCTTAATCCATTCTCCCTCTCCACTCCATCCCTCCCAGCTCCTTCCCAGCTCCCACTAACAGCCCCTCCTTCTAGACCTTGACTGCTCCTCTAGCAGCCGCAACCATGGCACTACTCCTATTCACATACACCCGCACATCTATCCGCGCAGCTAAGCAAAATGCCCAAAAACATCGCGAAGCAGACGGCGGACAAATCGATTGGGCAAATGAAAGTTTAAGACGACATGGACAATTAGATGCGCCTGTGGAGCAAACCACGGTGAAACAGTTACTAGGAACGGCAAAAGATAATTTGGAGGATTTGAGAAGGAAAGGAAATGCGCCCGAGAGGCATGAAGTGGAAAGGAAGCTGAGAGAAAGAGCGGCGAAGGGGAGAGAAGGCGGTTTTGCTGGGAAAGCAGAGTAATGTCGAATGAAAATAACGATGAAGATGGGAACGGTGTTTAGGTTTATTGAAGTGCACAGCTACTTCACGAGTTCGTCTTTCGAGGTTACATATGGGAGTTCGAGGAGATCTTTACAAAACTGCATATTCAGGTCAAGGTGGAATATTCAACAATCATTTGCCATGATGGCTAATACCATCTATAAGTACAATTCCCCTGTTCACAAAAAGGTATCATTCAGATATGAACGTCTGTAATATCTTCCATAAACACAAAGGCCGCATCATGCTAGCTCGATACCTACTGGCCGAGTGCATGACCGAACGCCCGCAAATTTCAAATGCTTTAAAATGCAAAAATGTTTCCTGGTGTCTTTATTACCTCGAACCTCAGAGGTGTATGCCGTGTTTTTTGGAGGTTTATACATCTTGCCGAGAAGGATGGTCAAATATATGAAACATTTACCAATCTTCTCCCGATTTCCGTAATCCTTCTGCTTTGGCATGATTTAAATGCTTCATAACATACTCATAGGTGAGCATAGTGGTTGTGGCCGCAGGTACTGCTCTCATCATATTCGTACCCATACCTGCATAAAATGCCCTCCATCCTTCTTCGCGTAATATCGTTTTAAATGTCATCACAATGCCCCTATATTTGGGGACCGCTTGTTTGATTTGAGCAAGGGGACTGGAAGCCCCGTGTTGATGGGAGTGTCCTTCTAGACCTCCCCGAAATGCGCCATATTCTGTTGAAGCAGCTGGCATGGATCTTTGTTGAGTTTGAAGTCTTGTTCGAATGACTTCGTGAGGATAGGTGGTAGAGCTGGCTATGACCTTACTGAGCACGCTTGCAGATAATACTCCAAATAGATGAGCACTTTCATCACCTTCTGCTGACTCTCCCATCCCCTTGCCTGTGAACTTCTTCTTGAGATACTCATAAGCTGGGAATTGGACAGCCACATGTGTCAAGCCAAGTAGTGCAGGAGTCAGACCAGAATAAAAGGATAGGAATCCTTCAGTCCTGTACATCACTTTTGCTGCATCTAAAGTTGATCGATAATGCCAAGGTGGTCTGGCTCCGTTATTCTTTGCCTTGCGGCTGACTTGTGACATCAGACGTGTCTTTATTACCCAGATAGGATTGGTAACCATTGTCGATGAAGCTCCAGCAATTATTGAGGACCAAAAATTGACCACTACCGTGTTATCTGTAGAGATTTATTTAGCTTCCATCGTTATTGTTAAGATTTACTCATAATTCATACCGGTATGATGCCCAAAGAACTGTTTTGATCTACCATAGACCGTAAACCAAACTGCCCATGTAGGTAGATAACCAAGGATAATTGGACCAAGGCCTCGATACAATCCTTTCAACCCCTCTTCCCGCCATATCACTCTTCCAGTTCCAAGTAAACCATTATATACCGCTTGTCCCGCAGGTAGTGACCCTAGTCCTTGTGCGGCTCTGAAACCCCCTTGTGCTTGTAGTTTTGTCTTAATAACATCTAGTGGACAAGTGACAACTCCAGAAGTAAAACCACCGACCGCTCCCGCAAATGCATTGAATTCCCATTCCGCCCTTGTTCTAGCTACTCTCTCCAATCTAGTAATAGGTGAATCTCCTCCTCCAAACGTTAAACTCGATGTGAATTGTTGGGTGGTAGGCTGAGAGGACGCAAAATCCTCAGACCCCGATGATGATGGCGTGCTGCGTTCATGTGACATTGTAATTGTTGTTGGCGCAAATATCTAATAGCTTCTGCTACTTCAGCCAGAGGCAGGCAGAAGTGAACCTCGCCGAGAGGAAAGCCGCCGATGGGTTTGGAAGGCCTTCACTGATTGTCGCCGTTCTTTTCTTGCAATCTCGTGTCCCGGTGTGCGGGGAAAGATCCCACGCAGCACGCCAGTGACACAACAGCTAACGGTTATCGCAGGCCATTGACAATCGCCTGAATGTTTGTTGAAGTTTCGTGGATTGTGCGAGCGTCAAAAAGTTGGAAAGGTGGGCTTTTTGGGGTTCTTTGAGGTAAAGTGGGTTGAGAATTTGTGGTTGAGGGAAACACCGGACTTCAAGACCGGCTCAAAATTCTCGGAAGCTTAGATAGATTATTCAATCAATCGCTTGAGGAAAAGGGTCGAACCGCCAAGCCAAAGTAAGAAGTAGGTACAGTTTAAAAGAGAGGATGAGATCTTATGGTTGGGCGTGTGATTTGATTTAGATTGATGATATTTATGATTATGAGAATATCTTGTAGATGTTCTAGATATCACAAGAAGAAAGAGGGTTGTGTGAGAAATGTAGGTAAGTAGGTACACGAGAGACAGAACTACGAGTAGAATATCATAATTCTAATTCAACAAAGTGGGGGAAATCAACCCGCTTGGTTCGAGACAGGGAAAGCTTGATTTTAAAAGGCCTAGGTAGATGAGTGATGGATGATAGGAAGGATATGATAAAGTAGTTACCTGTGTTATGTGTGAACAGTTGGGTCTTGAGTATAATTGGGTTACTGCTACACCTGATATCTAGATGTTTTGTAAGTACCTACTCCTATCCTATCCTACCATTAACTAGGTAGCATTCAATGGCACCACAGCAGCATCTCTACCAGCATCTTATATTGGCCATAATCTAATAAATGCTCAAACCGTGATTGATGCACTGATACATTGATACCGGTACAATGTTGTAATTCTACTCGAGCAGCTAGTCAACGTAGGATAACCACAATTAGACGAATACTTTGCCAGTCATAATGAACATTCTAATTCATACTATGATCAACCCCGGATTGAGAAAAGAAAACCATTACATACACCTCCCAAACAAACCTCCATCTTCAAACAAAGAAAATCATCTCATCCCACATCCACGTGCCTCTTTTCCACATCCACCTCTCCTCTCTCCATACAAACTCATCTCATTGTGAACATTAATCATGCCGATATCTTTCCCCCACCCATTTTATTCCGTTCCGTCACTCATCCCTCCCAACCAATCACAAACTCTTCAAACATCGCTGACTCGCTTACCTAATACACTCATAACTTTTGAACTTCACTCTCAATATACACCACCATAATCGACGTATTCCCCTCTCCCCAATACCACCCCTCCGAATCCACCCATCATGTCTGCACCATCGTTAGCAAGCTGGATTTCCAAGAAGCCCGGACTCTTGAAGATGATGAAGCCTTTGGCCTCATGGTACACCAATGCTGCTGGATACCGTCAGTTGGGATTAAGGTATGCGATATTTTTGATCCGACCCAAGATATGCAATAAAGGAACATGTGTGGGAATTGGAATATGCAAAGCAAAGAAGAGAAAACTAATATGTCACGGAATTACAGAGCTGATGATTTACTCCCCGAGGAATCCGAAGAGGTTCTTCTTGCGCTCAAGCGTTTGCCGCAAAAGGAAGCTTATGATCGTGTTTTCCGTCTGCGAAGAGCTGTTCAGGTACGCATGCCATTGCTTGCTCTAAGCAATTGAGAAAAGACAATTAGATACCTGACTGACAATCCTTAAGTGTTCCGTCCAACATCAACTTTTGCCCAAGGATCAACATACCAAGCCCGAAGACGTGAGTCTCATTCATTTCTTCCAGCACATTGCCTTTCCACGCTCCTTTTAACCAACATATTTTACAGGATTACGCATACCTCTCTCCCATCATTGCCGAGATCGAAGCCGAGGCCAAGGAACGTGCTGATTTGGAATCATTGACTATTACCAAGAAGAACTAGAGAGGAGAGAAGCAGAGGATGCAGATGAGAAGACGCTGGATATGTATATTTTGGGAGGTGGGAAGTCAAATGAAGTGAAGTGCAGGATGAGGTGAGATGAGGAATTCAGAGGATGGGGAATGAAAAGCACCTAGATGAGATGTGATACTCTGTACTTTATAACGATGACCATCAATTCGAAAAACAAAAAATTACTCAACTCTATACCATGGTTGTGTGAAGAGGGGAGATGAGGCGTCGTGCAGCCTATAAATTCGCTGTCTAGATAGATATCTGAGTTGGACTCTGGAGCCAGCCGTGGCGGCACAATGAGAAGACAAGACATCTCGATATGGTGACCAAAAGGAAAAGAAATGTCCAGAAACCCAGACCAAGTCGAAACCTAGAGCATCCCTCCTGAAATCCCAAGAGTCATGACACTAAACTAGAACAAATCTCATTACAAGAGAAAAGCAAGTTCATCTAACCAAATACCAGAATGAATCACAGAACGAATCACAGAACATCAAGTAAGCAAGCAAGCATCAGACCTATCCTCTCCCCCTCTGCAAACCTCCAGTCCTTCAAACCTTTCTACTTTGCCCTGCCCTCTCTTCCTTCTTTTACTTCCACTTCCATAGCCATAGCTAGCCCAATCTCAAAGATCGAGGGTCTTCCTGATCTGATCTTTCCTGTGAGACCAAACACCATCCAACCATCTACAATAATCACACCCACACAAGTATCCCTCAAACGCACCCCAAATCCATCTCCATCCCACCACCAACCCAAATCCAAACCCAAATCCGTAAGTATCACAAATCACAAATCACAAATCATCAATCATCAATCATCACAAGAAGAACCATAAACATAAACACAATCACAGATCCAACCAACACGGAAAAACAAAGACTTCCTCTCATTCACAAACCAGTGTATTTACCTACCTAGGTACCCAGTAAGCTATTCTATCTATTTACACCCTCTACTGTCCTTTCCTTTGCTGATCCTCCTCTCCCAAAACTGTTCATTTCCTCTCAAAACCACCTAACCATCCATTATTCGTAGAAACCTCAATATCCATACCCATAAAAACATTTACAAACCTCACAACCTCTACTCCCTCTCAATCAAATTCACACTTCCAATCTCATTCTCATTCTCATTCTCATTCTCATTCTCATTCTCATTCTCATTCTCATTCTCATTCTCATTCTCATTCTCATTCTATCCCCACCTTCATATTCATCATCTTCCATTTTCATCCAGTGCACTATAGAAGAAATAAGACCATTCATAAACAATTCGCAATTGGGACATTTCTATTACAGTGGTATGCTGCTCTTGCAACCATGCTTGCTAACAAGCCCAAGCCCTTATCTTCATTCGTGAAAAACGATCAAACTCCCGGACCCCCTAGAATGAAAAATGAAAAAAGTTCGGTACAAGAAATCTCGAAGTTTAAAAAAACCCCTTCGAAAGTAGGTTTGAGGGAATCATTTTTCCCCTCCTTTCTGAATGTTGGTTCCTTTTCCGAATCCAATCATACAAAATATTCTCTTTCTGACTGAAAAAAACTCCGTATATGCATTAAGACGTGTCCGAACGAGTTTCTTAATACAGTGACATCTCAAACGTTGTTACCAGGCTTCTCCTCCGTGTCCATGTGCCAGACGACATAGTTGGGCAATCCAATAACTTCATACCCTGCTCTCTTGGCCATTTTTGCGAACCCTTCGGTCTCGGCTTGATTTTCGAATGCGTAGGCGGGGAAGTTAATTCCTGTATATTGGTCAATACTTTGCCCTCTTCAAAATTCCCTGGCACAATTACCTGATCTGTGAACATCTGCCTTGACAATGATGTTGACTCCACCAATACCATCAAGCTTGACTTCCTCATCCTTGTTTTCTCTCCAATTACCCATCAAAGCCATGTAAGTGCGACCAGTATCGAATTCTTTATAACCTGAAGTATTATTAGTATAGTAACACAAAGTTTCTGATATTGCTACATACCCTCGACAATAACCGTGTCTTTGTCAAGCTTTGAGGCAAGCTTAAGAGCTTTATCCGATTCGATCCATGAGTTGTAATCGACTAAAAACAATTAGCATTCATGGCAGAATTCCAAGTGTGGTCTAGACTTACATCGACCCTCAATATCAACCCCATCACGGTATCGATGAAACCAGACATCTGCAAAAGTCAGTGACTGTAATGAATCCTATAAAAGAGAGATATTCATACTTGGTACAATAATATCTCTATCGTGAGCAATGAAGTCCTCAATGATCTTCTCAGGACTATCAACAATGTCTGCATCCCTCCAGTAGACCCATGAATGTTCTGGTTTCAATGCCGCAGATAGGAGATAGTTCCTGGCACGAGCCATGATCTTTCTTCGGGGTGCCTGAGCTGCATATGCATGACGTTCCTCAACGGTCTGACCCGAAACGGCACCAAAGTCCTTTTGAACAATCAAAGCACTATTGAATGCCTCAGTTTCCTTGCCGTCCTGAATTCTGTCGAGTTCTGCAGCAAGTACAGCGAGGGTGTCGTCAGATGAATCGCCAACCAAGAAAGCAAGATCTATCAAATCGTGTGGGTATGACAAGAGTGAGAGTAAATCAAAGTATTTTGGTAAATATGACGCGGCATCTCGGAGAGGGGTCAAGATCAAAATTCGTTCCTTGTTCGCGATTGCTTTTGTAGTAGATCGGATAGGATTGAGGTCGACACTTTTAATGGTGGTAGAATTGACAACAACCGGCTCATGGTGATTAAAGATAACTGGTGTTTGTAAATGCGCGTTCCAGTCGGCCTGTTCATTCAATGTCATCTGCATCGGTGGTTTCGAAGGTCCCCAACAATAATATCTTTAGACACAGCACAAAATCAGCGTTGTTCATCTTCTTTGGCAATTACTGATAAGGCACAAGTGAGGTGCTGGCTTACCTTTGCATCTCTTGGGCTGAAGTACTAATTCCTCTCCATAATAATACAACGACACCAGCTAATGCTACACATAGTAAAAATCGCGTCCTTGTAAGAAATACCCATATCGCTCTCGCAGGCGGTAATTGTGCTTTTGTAGCCTTCCAATTCATGCCACCCTTTGGACCCAACATTGCGAAACCCCTGTGGCTTCAAAACCACCGGTAAGAAAAGTAGATTATATCAATTCGAGATCGCAGAGGTAGAAGTAAAAGCGCCCCGAAATTCCGTTACAAACGATGGTGAAATTGGGAGCTCTTTGACACTAAAATCAGGGAGTTTTGGTAGATCTGAAGAAGTTGAGGAGGTCGCGAGTGGCAGGGAGATCCGTTCAGAGTGGCCTCGAGGTTCCTACACGAATCTAGAAATTATGCCAAGAGTGAATAAGCGAATGAAAAGAGAGGAACTAGACCTTTGTAATATTTATATATTTATTGAATTTTGAGGGGAACTCCACAGAAAGAGAAGTTGGGAAGAGAGAGAGAAGAAGTCTATGATAAGTATTTTCTTTCATATATATGATATATACATACAATCCATTCACTTATATACATTTGTGTTGTTAAAAGTGTTGTGTTATTCACTACCATGACTACCACCCACACCACTGTGTATCGATTAATGCTGGAATTTATTTTACATACACTACCATCTGATTCGTACCCTTATCAAGGTATATTGCTTGTGTTGCGTTTGCCAATGCCCATGCCAATTTTTCCTTTCTGTAGGTATGTATGTCAATCAATGTCCGGACTCGCGAGTTCGCCTCTATCTGGTTCGGATTACCTAGCCAAAAAAGGAGTCATCACGTGAATTTACTATTTTCCAATGAATATGAAACACAGGTATGGTACTTGAGCTTATTACTGTATAATGAGTAGAGTTGGAGTTACCATCTGAAGTCAAGATAAATATCTATTTGTTTGAGTTTAAATATGTGAATGGATATGCAGGTATTCGTCACTCTGAAGTATTGATCAAATCACTAATACCTTGAGATAGTGGAAGTATCTTGCTTACAATTCAGCAATTAGGCTGCACGGAGTTCTGTCGTTGAAAATCATCAATTCATCAATCAAACACTTTTCTCTGCAATCATCAAAACGATTCAAAATGTCTACAAGGCGATCGGCTCGTTTAAGTGCAGCTTCTAATATCACCGAGAAACTACATGAATCTGCGTCTGCTTCTCCCGTGGCGAAAACTACCAAGGCTATCGTTGGAAATGGCCCAGCAGGATCTAAGGTGAAAGCCAGTAGGAAGAGAAAGGCTGTATCTCCAGAGATATCAGATTCTTCACTACCTCCCATAATATTAAGCCCCTCGAAGAAGGAGGCTATATCTCCAGAAGGATCCGAACTTTCTCTGCCTCCCATAAAACCAAAACCCAAAAAGAGGAAAACTGCTTCGAATGAATCATCCGACTCCCTATCCACCAAAAATGCGCTTCTATCAACCCCAAAGAAAAAGAAGACCTCTCCAATTCTTCCGCCTCCAGTGACTCCAACTCCGGCGGCTATCGGATCAATGTCTAGTCCTTATAAAGACGTTGATGACAATATGCCTCCACCTCCTGTTCCCGTTGATCGTCTTGCGGTCCTTAATGGAACAAATGCACCCTTGGTAACACCTGAAACCCATCGACTCCTTGCCAATAAATCTATGGACGAAGTATCTCCATCGAAACCACCTGCAGTAAAAGTATCAACTTCCGATGTTTTGAACAAAGCTATAGAGCACTTGATCAAAGTTGAACCCAAGTTAAAACCAATTATTGAGAAACATCCATGTAAGATGTTTTCCGCTGAGGGGTTAACTGAAGAGATTGAACCATTCAGGGCGTTAGTCAGTGGAATTATATCTCAACAGGTAGGAAGGATCTGAGACACACAACCTTTTCTTTGAATATGCAGACCTGACATCAAATTAGGTCTCCGGTGCAGCAGCCAAATCTATCAAGGCTAAATTTGTAGCTCTTTTTAACCCACCTGATTCAGATCCATCTACTCATACATTTCCTACCCCTACCGCTATTGTAGCTACTGACATAGCTAATCGTGAGCACAATCCTTTACTAATACCTTATCTCCAACCTCGATATTTTCATACTCACATTCATTCAATTTCCTTCCTTTCCCTTTTCTAATCCTCCTTCTCAAATATAGTCCGCACTGCCGGTCTCTCTCAACGAAAAGCCGAATATATCTCCGGCCTCGCCCTCAAATTCACAAATGGTGGCCTAACCACCCCCTTCCTCCTCACCGCCTCCTACGAAGAAGTTTTCGATTCCCTAATCCAAGTACGCGGTCTCGGGAAATGGAGCGTCGAGATGTTTGCCTGTTTTGCTCTCAAGCGCATTGATGTTTTTAGTACCGGAGATTTAGGGGTTCAAAGAGGAATGGCTGCGCTCGTTGGAAGGGATGTTGAAAAATTGAAAAAAGCAGGAAAGGGAGCAAAAGGGGGTGGAAAATGGAAGTATATGTCCGAGAAGGAAATGGAAGAGATGGCTGAGAAGTTTAGTCCTTATAGGTGGGTTGTCTCTCAGGACATGTTTTGTCGTTCTTTTGGAGGGGATCTTCAGCGAGTCTGCCCTCTATCCTATTACCATGCAGATGCGTCACTTTTGTATCTTGATCATGGGTGATGGTTCACTCATCCGAAAATTCAGATGCTATATTTCTCTTCAAGTCACCTCTCGGTTCTACCCCTTCTCTTTGCCCTTGCTACCATTTAGCTCATCCGAAAATTCAGATGCTATATTCCTCTTCAAGTCACCTCTCGGTTCTACCCCTTCTCTTTGCCCTTGCTACCATTTAGCTCATCGAACTTATCTACACAAGTTCTGTCTCTGCTCCTCATCTCGCCTTCATGAATTCCCGAAATTGTTTTTTGAGCTCCATTACAAAAAGCTAACAATAACACTAGAACTATCTTCATGTGGTACATGTGGCGAGTAGAAGATACCGATATCACTACCCTTGAAGAGTATTCTTGATCCTGGAAGATTGTGCATGTATACGACTGGACATGGCAGCATACACTTCTATTCGGAGAGAAAGGAATAGATACAAAGGAACCCGGTGATCTAAAACATGAGGATAAATGAACGGAGATTTTCGAGAAAAGTTAGCTCACGATTCATGGAAATGGGACAACAAGACTCAGGACGCAAAGTCAGGACAAATTGCAAAACACAGTACACAGAAAGGGAATAATGAAATTTTGCAACTCATAATTCATGATCTTTTCGTACACGTACACAAATTGAGGTATACTTTATCATAAACAGCGGTAGATGCTTTCTCACTATTGTAATGTACAATTCCCGCTTCTTAATCTTTTGATCTAGTGTTCAATCAATTATTTTTCACAGAATCATATCCATATCCATATCCATATCCATATCCATATCCATATGCATATGCATCCGTCATTTCTTAATTCTAAAAATATAAACCCCAATGCACCTCCACATCCACCTACACCCCTTCTAGTCTGTTGTGCATCATTATATTATTCCTGTTTCCATCCCCGCCACTACACTTCACTCACCTCCCTCATCTCAGCCCATCCTATCTTTCTTTCATCTCTCATCTTTCAACAAGAATGCTATCACCAACCCAGCTCACCCAGTCAGTCCAGCCCACCAGATAATAATACATAGACACACACCTCAAATGAAATCGTGTCATATCATGGATGGAGGTCAAAACTACATCCATAGTAACCTACCAACATAAACAAACAAACAGAATCACAAACCCCGATACATCGACGCAAGAGACGAGATACTGAACATCTCAAACTAGAGTGTAAAAGATAGGGAAAGTTGTAGTGTAACATACTGCAACGTAACGTAACGAAACGAGACCAGACCAGATGAGATGAGATGAAACGAAACGGTTGTTGTATTTGGTGTTTGACGTATTGATACTTATCTATATACTTGCATAACTAGGTCCTTGATGTTGTGGATGTAGGATGCTAGTATGCTTATATATATGTATGTATATATGTAATGGTATGTGTAGTACGTACTTTGTATACGGAGGTATGTGAGTAAGTATTAGGAACATCAATATCAAGCACTACGAGCAATGTTCTAGAGCGTTGTGGATGGGATCACAAATTTTGTCTGTGTATCTGTTCAGCGTTTTACCTTCAATTCATCCGTCTATATATTTGTCTACCCTTCCTACTGTTATTCAGTTAGGGAGAGAGAGAGAGCGATTTGCTACAACAACTCAACAACCACCTCTTCATCCATCCATTCACAATAGTGATATCAATGCCAACACCATACTTGTCTATATACCAACCAAATCAACTCATTTCAATCCAGCACAACACATAACATATAACATAACATATAATACCTATAAACAGAAAAGAACAGAACAAATTAGAACAATGTATGCACATCGCATGCATATATTCAACGCTCAACCACAATCACAACCACCTGGTATGATATTATATGTCCGCTGTAGCTGTACAGAGGAGACTACATGATTTGACGTGTACATATATACAAATATACATGACATATGATGCATGATATATGATACATATACATATACATACACATATACATATACATATACATATACATATACTTGAGGATGCGGACAGTACATATACAGACAGTACTTGCATACATACTTGCATACATACATATCATCCATCACTTGACGTTCATTTCCAATTCTGCATTCTTATTCCTCATTTCCATTCCCAATTTCCAATCTCAATCGTTCATCCATACATCCATTTATCCAATCATCCACTCAATCACTTGATAATTTCGCAGAATAAGGAAAGAGAGATACTACCCACCTACTTACCCACCTAAATCCAGAGTATGAAAGTACTAGTTACAAGATCTGTATATACCACATCCGATACATATACCACACATATTCCCTATACATACATGCATCCAAGTGACCATCCAAATGACCATCAAAGATCTCCCTCCTACATATTCCTGCATATTCATACATATTCCTGCATACAAACATAACCCTAGATACACAAACATCAAATATGTCGTGTACCCAGGTACCTGTACCTATTCCTGATATTCATCCAACAATCACCGCATTGCTTTACTCTGCCTTGCCTTGCCTTGCCTTGCATCCCATCTCATTCTATTCTATCTAATAGTATAACATAGTATGACAAGAAAAAGAAAGAAAAGATAAGAAATGTACCTGCATCCCAAATCCCTAATAATAAAAAAGATTAAAAAAACTCCAATCGGCCAGCCGACGAGCCGACCAACAGACAGTCAGTCATGGACTGGACTGGACTAAACTCCATAAACTCAAATCTCGACTCTCGAGCAAGGCAAAGGTGAAGCTGACAGACACACTCGGCGAAATAATTGAAAATGCATAGTACAAATTGTAAACAAATTCAATCTCGATAATTTTCAATAAAATAAGCTGGAATTGATATATATTCAATTAATATAATAATTAAATTATATTAAAGTTTCTGAAGAATAGAAATTGAAATGATTCAAATAAAAGCAATTGAAATTATGAAATTAATTTGAAACATGCTTATTTTATAATATCTTTATAATCTTTATTAATTCAATCAATTTGATGTCTATAATATTAAAACTTAGATATATTATTGAATAAATACTCTCTTTTTAAATAAATATAATTTATAAAGATTTAATTATAATTAAGAAAATTATTTATATTTGAAAAAGTAAATCGCTTATTTTAGAGATTTTAAACATAAAAAATCGAAAATTCAAACCTCTTTTTAATTTTAATCGTTAATAACTTTCTAAAAATAAGAAATAATAAAAAATGCTTTTCTCAAATCAAACTTTACTTAATTTTAAATAGTATTTAAAAGTTTTATAATATATAAATAAAAGTTGATAAAGATGTATAGAATCTAAAAGATAATATTAAATTATACTTATTTTTTATAAATTAAATAACTTTGATAAATTACTTCTCTTTCATTTTCAGTTTAAATCTTATAAACCTTTTTTTCTATATATATTATATATAAAAGAATTATTCTATTAAGTTTTATATAGTTTGATTGAAATTTATAGAATTTATAGCTAATTCTAATATATAAGAGTTATCGAACTTACTTATACACCTTATAAATTTTTATAATAAAATCCCCATAAAAATAATGTTTTTCTATACAAATTAAAAAAATTAATAACTTTTTCAATTTAAGGAATTTTATTTTCAAAGCTTTAGAATAAGTATTTAATATTATTCTTTATTGAAAAAAAACATATACTTTATTTTTAATTATTTTTGTATATTAATTATATAGATTTGAAGTTGGAAAAATTGAATTTTTTTAACTTGTAATGCTTTTCCTATATAGAATAAGCGATTTTTTTAGAAAATTTATGATTTTTATTTTCAATAGCTTATAACTTTATAAATAAAATATTTAAAAATAAACTAGCTTTTTTATATATAATTAAATTAATTCTAAATCGATTTTGAATTATTTTAATCATTTTATATGAAGTTTTAATAAAGAAACAGGGGTCTTAAAAGCTGGAAAATTAATGGTTTTAGCGGAGAAATCGAATCTGTACGATGAGAAGGTTTAAGAACTCTTACTATACATCTTTAATTATTTTATTAAGTAAATACTATTTATTTATTTATTTATATATTTATATATCTATTTATTTATTTACCTATTTATTTTATATTATAACTTATTTTATTTTCCTATAAAGTATAAAGTATAGAGATTTCTATTCATACTTTATTCTAAGAATGAATATAATATTTAAATAAATAAATAAATAAATAAATAAATAAATAAATATAAACTTATTTTTTTTAAAAAAATAATATTTATAATAAAGATTTATAAATAAATTAAATTAAATAAAAATTCATAAATTTATATATAAATTAAACTCTATTAATTAATTGAGTAAGTATTTTATCTCAAATTTCATTTAAAATTCAAAATCTAGATTTATAATTTTCTTCTTTTTCATTTTAGAAAACTTGTTATTTAAATCTTGAAAGTTAGTTTGAATATCAATTCCGATTAAAATTTATTAAATTTTCCCTTTTTTTTATAGTAGATTTATAATAGATTTCGCTATAGTAATTTTCCGTTTTAAAAAAGATAGATTTTTTATATTAATTCTATTATAAAATTTCTTAAAATAAAGTATATATACACTCTTTTAAATAGAGAAATTCGAATTTTCAACTTATTCTTATAAATAAATAAATAAATGGCTTTATTTAATTTAAATTAAATCTAAATTTTAATTTAAGAAAATACTTAAGAGTTTAGATTATACTTATTAAAGTTTTAAATTATATTTATTAAATTTTTAGATTTTAAAAGTCTATAATAGTTTATAAATTTATGAATTTTTTGAAATATTAATGTTGAGATCACTTGGGGGGGGAGTCGTCAACTCGAATCATTATATATAGTATTATATAGCCTATATAAAATGAATAATATAAAATTAAGATGATCTAAAATAAGATATGATTCTTCCTACTATATATATAATAGAAAGAATCATATGATTTGCTTAAGTATATAATTATATATTCCGATATAAGTAGAATTTTCATTTATAATGAAAATTCGAAACGTGTAATATAAAGAGCGAATTGTATTAGCTAAATCCTTTAAATTCTAAAATCAATTTGAACTAAAGATTATTCCTTCTCCTTCATTCTACAATCAAGTTAAAAAGGGCGGGGAAAGAATAAATCGAATTGAAAGTTGTATATAAGTAGGGAATAGTCTTATTCACTAAAATAAAATAATTAAAGAAGGAGATATTGAATCGATTCAATCGGATAGAGTATTCGTATTTAATTGAATTTGAAAGAATTAATAGTGGGGGGATTCAATTATTATATAAGAATGAATAGAAGTAAGTTATTCTTCTACTCCTTTATAAAACTTGAAATATGAATAATTAAATTCTTTTTAGTAAGAGAATAGTAATTTAAAGCTTATAAGACTTTAATTTTAGTGTATTCTTTTAAGAATATAAATAGAAATCAAATTCATATAGAATTTTAAAGCTATTTCATTAAATAGCTATTCGTATTATAATAAGCTTTTCAATTTTATAATCTTTTTCCTTTACCCTTTCGAATCAAACGGATTAAATTTATTGAAAATAGTAGACAGGCTTTTTTCTAACTTAACAATTGTATAAAAAAGGGTGTTTCATATTATAGGGTAAAGGAGAAGGGTATAATAAAAGGTTCCTAATGGAAAAGGGGTGGCGAAACGGTTCTTTTCGTTTGAAGACGAAGGGGTTTCGAATTCAAAAAAGTATATAGAATTTTGAGCAGGATGTAGTAAATGCGGATTAAACTATTGATTCATCAAATTCTATAAATATAATAGTCTAGTTTATAAATCAATAAATTCATTCAATCCTAAAGAAATCAACTATAATCAGAGATCTCTTTTTAGTATATTAATTAAAGAAGATAATATAAAGAATATAGTATTCTAATCCTTTATATAGATTATATATAAATATAATCTTATTCGTCTTCTTAAAGAATATCTCATTAAATAGTCTAAACCACCCTTTTCATTCTTGTACGAATATCTTTATATAAAATCTCAGAAAGTAATCTAATTTGTAAATACCTTTAATAAGAAGGTAAATACTAATTAGTATTGAAATCACTTGAGGGAGAGGAGTTGTCAACTCGAATCATCATATATAGTACTATATAGCCTATATAAAATGAATAATATAAAATTGAGATGATCTAGAATAAGGTGTGATTCTTCCTATTATATATATAATGAGAAGAATCATGTGATTCGCTTAAGCACGTGATCATACGTTCCGACAATTAAAGTATTTCTTTAATTTAAATATTTTTTAAAGTGAAAAAGATAGAGATTTAAAAGTTGAAAATACAATCATTTTTATAAGATCGCCTAGTATACGATGAATAATAACTTAAACTCTTAAATTTAAACTAGTTCTAATAATCATACATATATACATATACTCTATTAATATAATACAATATAATATTATAGAGTATAGAGAATAAAGCAAAGTAAATTTAATATTAATATTATCTCCTTCTCTCCTCTATTTATCTCTCTATCTGATTATTCATTATTTAATATTACTCTGAGAAGAAAAATTAATTAATTGAATATATACTCTATAAGTCGAGTACTCTACTTTCTAGTTACTCCTTTTTTAAGCTACTCATTTATATTAAAAATCGCTTTTTTAGTTTATTAATAACTTTTTTATTTATAGATAGAATTTATTAAAATCATATATATATATATATATATATAACCCAGATCATTTTAAGTTTATATTGAAAATTTTAGATTTTTAGGATTTTTCTAAATGAAATTCTAAAGCTTTAAAATATCGATTTTAAAATTTGTATTAAAATCATATATAAATATTACTTTTTAAAAAATCTTTAATAACTTTTCAACCAAAATTACTAAAAATAAATCATAAATTTTTATTATAAATTTCTATTATTTGTGAAATAAAAGATTTAAAAAATAAGGAAAATTCCAATTAATAAGTATTTATAAAGATACTTTCGAAGTTATAGAGATTGAGAAAAACTACTTCCTGTTACGGGAGCTGCCTCTAGGGTCACGTGGAAGTGTCTAGAGATCTCTCGAGGTGGTTTAGACTAGACTTCAAGTAGGAATTCAATAAGGTTGTAACTGGTTGCAATTCTCGTAACTATAGTAATGAAACTAATGATTGTTCTTGAGCACGAAGCTCTATATTATAATGAAACTCATTCTGTTATATAGACCTTCGTCCTCTGGAGCCCCTGGGATCCGTATGCTCCTGGAGCCCGTGGCTCCCCAAGGCTCCCTCACGTGACATGCGAATGTGTCATGTGATGTCTGTTGTAACACTTCCTTACTTAAGTTATATCTTTATAAATATTAATTTTTTTAATTTTTTTTAATTCTTCTATATAGATTTAAGCTTAAACCCTTCAAAAAAGTAATAAATTTCTTTTTATTAATTATAATTAAAAAGTTATTAAAGATTTAAAATTGATTTCAAATTTGTATATAATTCTTATATAAATTAAGAAATTAATATTTCAAAGGTTTGTTTCTTCATTTAGAAAAATCCTAAGAATCTGAAATTTTCAACATAGACTTAAAATGATTTGAAATATATATATATAGATTTTCGATAAATTATATTATATTTTAATAGAGCTATCAATAAGCTGAAAAAGCATTTTTTAGTGTAAAAGAGTAGTTCAAAACAGGGGTGACTAGAAAGTCGAGTATTCGATTTATAGAGTACTCGAATATTTATCCATCGATTCCTTCATCCACCATCCCCAAAAATTGAGGGGGAAAAACTGAAAAAGGAACTCAGCAGTCTAATTACGTAGTAAATTTACCTACAATGCTCTGTAATCTTACAAATTTCGTACAGATTCAAGACTCGTGGATAAGCTTAGGCTTAGGGGAATGAGAATGAATCGTTATGATAACGCGTGCGGAGTACGTACGAAGTAAGAGTCAGGATAAGATAAGGATACTGAATTGAGTACAGGATTGATTTTACGTAGAAGAGTAGAAGAGAAGAAGTGTAGGAGATAGGTACATACAGAGTAAATAGGTAGGTACATATAAAGTCAATATATACATACATACATACATACATATACACAATTATGTAGATAGATAGTTTAATAAACGTCATAGGGGAAGTCGGTTAACTTCCGGGTGAATGTGTAGATGTGAGCCTAAGAATATATAGGATGGTTCGTTCTTATAGTACAGTGCAGTGCAGTACATTGTTCAGAGTAGTATGCGATGATTAGCTAGATAATTAGATAGATATATACTCATTACTCTATATACAGAATAAATAAAGAGAAGTTAGAGAAACAGATATACATATCTGTAGATAGACTGGATCGATTAAGAATTTACTATTACTACTACTACTATACATATCTAAATAGATACTCAGATAAGTACCTATATTAATACCAAAGATATTCAAAGGATATCACAAATTCACAAGGAAGAAATTCCCACATTTCTTTCTTACCTACCCATCCCGACTCCCGAGCCACCTCATCAAATTCCAAGCCACGATTTGGTGTCACCTTTGAACTTACCTGGTAGTTGTGGCTGTGAGGAATAGCAAATCCATCCACAGTCCCAGCCAGGATCGAATCTCAGAACGGGTACGAGATGAATTCCCTGGATGAATGTTTTTAAGAACATTTAATCTCGAGTCTCGACCACATCACAGAGTCACCGTGAATGGGGGTACTTTCTCGATTGACAACTTACCACTTACTGAATATATTCCGTAGAATTGTTGGAGCATCTACTACACGTCACGTCTATGCAAACAAACATAAATATAAATTCGAGTGACCCCTCGAAAAGCAGCGAGAAACCCCGAGAAACCTTTGTAACCATAACCAACACAAACATGTGAACAATGACCCAACAAGCAAAACCAAGACCTCCCTCGTACGATTCGTATGTGCCCGAACATTACCTAGGCAAAGGAAGAGAGAGAGGCGAATGAAATAACCTCCATACGATGTAGTACCCGGTAACACAGCATGAACAAAAAAGAATGAGATAATATTCCCCCTCCCCTTCCCATGAGCCATTCCAGAACTTTTCCAATCTCATCTCCGTATTCAAAAGGGAATGAGAAATCCACCAAATTCGTGTTCATCAAACGAAGGTGCCTGTCTTGGTGAATGAACGAATGGTTGTTGCTTAAGCTGTGCTAAAGTAGTAGGTCGCTTGTTGGTTAGTTCGCTCATGGTGACAAGTTACAACCACCAAAACCTCCCTATTTATGCTGGTTCAATCTTGGAATCTTGTATTCACTGTCCACCTGTTCATTGTTCATTGTTCATTGTTCACTGTCCGCTGTTGAATTGCCCAAGTCCTCACACTCTTCGCCTTGGAACTTGGATCGTAAAAATCAAGTACCGCTAATAGATATCGAACAGGAAGAAGGGAACCTTGGAAAAGGAATACTAGGTTGATATCTAGGTGTTAGAAAAAGAATGGAGAAGATCCATTTATCAACTCATCGAACCAATCAATCATCTAGGGAACTCGGATCCAAGACGTACGGAGTAGAACATCCCAAATCATTTTCAGGGGTAATCTCTGGACTGCTTTGAATCTTGGACTAACGTTGAACACTCGGACCAAGATGCATCAGGATGATTACGAGATGCTTGTCACTTGCAGAAAAAATAAAATGGCAAATGATAGCTAAAACTTGATCGAGATGATGTTAATTTTCATAATTTATAGGATTGTTGGTAAACAATTCGATTGTTCAAGATGGAATTTAGCCACTGATGAATCGCAATGTTTTAGTTGTTGGATGTCCATTGTAGTAATAAGTATCGTTATGAAGGAGGTTATATTGACAAGAGGTGGTTGAATGATTGTATCAACTCCATAAACTCTGAAGCATTCAAGCGTTATAGAAAAGCTATTTATATGATTAGGATAAGACAACAAGTATCAAATTGACAATAGAAGCTTCCTTTAAGAGAAGCTGAGTACAGTTAAGGTTCCTATCTCTCTCTATATTAGACGGTAGAAATTCCTTTGGTATGAAATAAGAATACTGGTCAGTACCTAAGGGATATCGTAATCATCATTAAGAATCAATCTAAAACCATCAGGTCAGCGATCCATCCATTGAAACTCCTCATCCAAGTTATTTTGGATGAACGATGAATGATGAATGATAAACGATGAAGCGTCCTCACAGTACATAAGAAATTCGTACTGGACAACGAATCCAAGATCCACTAGTGACTGATTTACCTACCTACCTACCTAGGTACCTAGTATACTTCGCACACTTCACCCGCCAGTAATGTTATGGTGTGGTGTGGTGGTGTAGTGCATCTTCCAAGAATCGTCTCGGTGCAGTACGTCGTACTGTGAAAAGGAAGAGGTTCTCACGCCATTCATTGGAATGATGCTCAACAATCCTAGAGACTTTCGATACTCCTCTCCCTTGTTTTCTTCTGCACTCAACGTATCACTCTGTGGTTTGAACTCACTCGTAACAATCAAAGATCACAGGACGATGTAGGATCCCAAGAAGAAGATATTCATTTGATCTTGAGATTCAATAGTGGAAGAGATGTACATTGTACTGTGAGCGAGCTTGTGTGCACATTGAGCAAGGTCATCAACAAGCTGAGTACTTGTAACTGGATGTAGTATGTAAGTAGTCGGTATGATTGTGATGTGCTGATATTCATCCACTTCTTCATTTCCGAGTATCCATAAAAAAATTAGATGTGTACCTAGCTAGGTAAGGGTCGTTGGCATGGTAAATGGACCAGGACGTTTTCACATTATATTATTGGATATTATTAGATACCTTATCGTAATCGGACACATGATGACCTAAATCAGGCTCGAGTGATGAGGAATGCTACCTAGAACAGACTAGTCTGCTAGATTAGATCCATTCAATACCCGCTGTGCACCAACCGACTCGTACCTGGATAGCTTTTACCAACCAAAGGAAACTAAAACAAGCAAGAACTTTTACCAAATCAAGTAATGGATAAACAGGATTAATCATGCCAAGCTTCCACCTCAGCCAATCACATCTGGCTGAAACTCTTTTAACCTTTGTAACTTTTTTCAAACTTCACTTGAATTCACTAGGAACTCACCACTAAACCAGCCTCTCGTGCTAGGATCCTCCCCTTTTTAATGAGTGACTAGGGATTTTGACCAGTTCCGGCCGCTCTTCCAACTTTCCTCCTTCCCGCAAATAGAATTTCAATTCATTAGATTTGAATTCATTTCCTACGCCTGTAACCTTGGGGAAGAAAAAGCCACCCACTTCTTTTTTCTCTTGAAACGGATTCTCTTCTCTCTCTTCGGAAAAGTTCATATCGTCGTCTTCTTCCAATTGCTTTCTTTCCACCATCACTTCATCACTGTCGTTAAGATTCTATCACTCACTTATTACATTAATAATATTCGAATCGCACTCAACAATCGGACACGAACAGAAGGATCTATCTACACATAACTATCGAAAGGAGAAAGAGTAATTCCATCAACATCAACATCAAAAGGGTGAGTCGATTTCGTGAAAGCTTTTCCATCATCATCTCCTTCCTCTTGATTGTACGAATATACATTCACCGCAAGGCCTTTCGATCATCATTCAATACAATAACCAGTCAATCCATCCATCCATCAATCCATTCCTTCCTCCATCACATCTCTGGTTTGATTGATTGATTCCTTCCCTTCCTTCAACAAGTTGGTTCTGGCATTTGCAACTCGCTTTCCACTTTCTCGCACCACCCACCTTCTTCCACCCACCTTCTTCAGGAATTCTGATCATTAGCCACTTCGTCTGCCATCAAACAATCTTCCAACTTCATCGCAAATTTATTCATCTTCGATCAACACTTTTTGCATTCTTCTTACAATAATTGAACTAACAATTGCAAAGTCACTGTAGAAGCTACTTTAAATCAATCATGTTCTCCAAAGTCCTTCTTCCGGCTCTCGCAGTCGTCGGCACTGTATCTGGTAAGTTTTCAATCTTTCATCAAGACATTCAGACGCTGGATACTGTGCACCAATGGGCACCAGAAGAGTGCTCAATCCGATCGATGGTGGCTTGTGTCAACAAGAAAACGATAATCAAGAAGAGACAAGATACTAACTGGCATTTTTCCATTCAGCTGCTACAACCGCTTCCGTTTGCTCTCAAGCAACTGCCACCATCAACAGTGCTGCTGATGCCACCGCTTTGGCTGATTGCACAACCATCTCTGGTGACGTTGTCATCAGCACTACCGCCTCTGGTACCATTCAACTCGATGGACCTGAACATATCGAAGGTAGCTTGATGGTCGAGAACAACGGAGCCATTACATCCCTTTCAAGTACTTCTCTTACCACTATCGATAAGACTTTCGGTTTGAGCAATTTGACTCTCTTGTCCACCCTCCAATTCTCCGTCCTTGACACCATTGGAACGATCAACTGGGCTGCTCTTCCAGCTCTCCCATCTCTCACTTTCACCAAAGCCGTTAGCACTGCCAAGAGTGTCACCATTACCAACACCTTCTTGAGCACCCTCGATGGTATCAACTTGAACACTGTTGACACCTTAAACATCAACAACAACAACCGTCTCAAGACCTTCAGCACCCAAGTTGGAAATGTTACCACTCTTCTCAACATCGATTCCAACGGAAAGAACTTGGATGTCAGCTTCCCTAACTTGATCTGGGCCGCCAACATGACCTTCCGTAACGTCTCCAGTGTCAGCATTCCATCTTTGGCCGTTGTTAACGGATCCCTTGGTTTCTACGAGAACTACTTCACCAGTCTCAATGCACCAAACTTGACATCCGTCGGTAACACTGCTAACGGACAAGGTGGATTGGCTTTCGTTGCTAACCCATCCCTCGCCAACATCACCATCCCTATGCTCGAGACTGTTGGAGGTGCTTTCCAAATCGCCAACAACTCTGCTCTTGATGCTATCAACTTCCCAGCGTTGACTCAAGTTGGAGGTGCTATTGATTTCTCTGGAAACTTCACTACGTAAGTACTTGCATGATGCACACTCACATTTTGAGGATTAGCTAACATTATTCTTCCAGCCCTGTATTGCCAAAGCTTAACGATGTTAAGGGTGGCTTCAACATGCAATCCACTACCTCCATCGACTGCAGTGGATTCAAGTCTGAGCACGACAGTGGTAACATTCAAGGTACCTACACTTGCAAGACTACCGCCAATGCTCAATCCGGAACCGGAACCAGCTCCAGCTCTTCTTCAAGTGCCTCTGCTTCTTCTAGCAAGGGTGCTGCTGTCTCCTACGGTGTCAACGAGGCAGTCATGGGTGTCTCTGTCATCGGAGGTTTCTTGAGCATGTTGTTGTAAATCATTGGGACGTCGGCGTTTTTCCTTTAATCACCACATTAGACCTAATATGCCACGTTCTCTCTGTTTTACATGACTTTTCATAAGCTTTTGAGCGTTTTTCACCTTCATTAGGATCATTAGGGGCGTGTGCTTTGCATATCTATTGCTGTCAAGGTCACTTTACTTGTGCACCTGTTACATTGATGGTATACAAAAAATTCCATGAAGTTATTTAAGGGGATGGGTGGGAAACATTAAGCTTTTGAGAAAAGAGAATACGAAATTGTACATTTGAATATTGTTTCCCGGGGATTGAGAAGTGCAGAGAATAATAATGAATCTCTTTTTTAAACCATAATACTATAATGTCTGTCTTTTACTTGTTACATGCCCTTGTGTTCTCGACCTTGGCAAGTTTTTGATCTGATTTAATGAATGGATAATTGTAAGATCGACCGTGTAAGTGTATCATGAAGTCAATTAGAATGCGGGTCGTTTCGATCCTTGAGTAGATTAGTGTGGATCTTGAAATAAGTGACGTTGAGTAGTTTGTGTGTTTGAATGTGTGAGTGTCATTGGAGATGGAGATGGAGATGGAGATGGAGATTGATACTGAATTTGGGATTGATATTAAACTTGATCTTAAGATTGATCTTCTGAGGATATTGAGTCACTTGTTTTATGTTTCATGTTTTGTGATTTGTAATTGATATTTTGTGTTTCACGATTAGGTAGGTATCTAGTTGTATATGTTAGAAGATGTGAGATGTGAGATGTGAGTATGGATGGGGATGGGGATGGGGATTGTTTTTTTGTTATTGTTATCATATTTATCTAGTGAGTGACGGATTGGATAGCTAGGGAGAGGGGGGTGGTTGATGTATGATGGTTGATATATGATATATGATATTCCACAAGGTGAGTTGTGAAGCGTGATAAAGTGAAGTGTTGAAGAGGGAGAGAAGTGATGAAGAGTGGTTGAGAAGGAAGTGATGGATAGTTGGGTGTGGTTGGTTATGATTGGGTGGTGGCTGAGTGAGTGATGATGGATGGGTATATATATGTGAATGGTGGTTGATCTTGCTGGGTGTGATTGGTTGATATGGGTAGGTGGTGATGGAGAGGACGAGTGGTGATGAAGAGTGATGATGGAGAGGAAGAGTGGTTGGTCGCTGAGTAGGTGAGCTGATTTCATTTCGTTTGATTTAGTTTGATTTGATTTGATTTGCATGTGCTATACTATACTATACTTGTAGAAAAGGAAGGGAAGGAAGAAGAGGAAAGAGAGGAAAGACAAATACACAAAAACCGATTAGCGGTTAGTTGGTCGGTTGATTCATAGGGTATTGAGATTTGAGATGTTAATATTGATTATGATTTTGAGGGATGTAATATTGGAATTTTGAGAGAGGAAAATGGTGAAGTGGAGGGTGGAGATTAGGGATTGGAGGGGCGACGGAGGGATTGGAGGAGGGAATTAGATGGGGATTGGAGGAGAGGAAAGAGGAATGAGTAGATGAGTAAGTGAGCGAGTGGTTTGGGATAATAATTATGATTATGAAAGTGTTGGGGGAATTATGGGAATATGGGGATGTGAGTAGGTACATGGTAGATGAATTAGTGAGCGGTTTGGGGATAATGGTGATAGTGGTTGGGGGATGTGGGGATATAGGGATGTGAGTAGGTAAGTGTTGAAGAGATTGAAATTTGAAAGAGTAGAAGAGAAGTGTGAGTGGAAGTGAGATTGAAAAGAGGTCTGGAATAGGATGAGATGAGATGAGATGGGGATTTGGTGGATGGTAGATGGTAGATGGTGAATGGAATTGGGGGGGGATAAGGTTGGGGGATTGAGAGCTTGAGGAGGTGGAGGGGGCTAGATTGGGTGAAAAATGAGGGTTCATTGGAGTTGGAATGGGAGTAGGAGCGGATGCGAATGTGGAATTGAGAATTGAGAATTGAGAATTCAGATTGAGTTTGAGTTTGAGTTTGAGTTTGAGATTGTGAGGGTAGAATAGAAAACAAGGAATGATTGGGTGCGAAATGAAGTTTGTGAACGTATGAGGTGTTGTGATTTGGTATGGTATCGTATATATAGTATGATGATATTCAAGGATAGTGAAAAAGAAATGAAAAGAGAATGGAAGGAGAATGATAAAGAGGTGAGAGGTTTTTTTATAGGCGATTTGGGTTATGTTATACTGATGAGTATTGGGTGTGAGGATGAGGGTAGATGCGATGGAATATAGAATGAGTTGTAGATGTGATGGGTAAATTGAGATAGAGAGTAGCACACTGAAATTGAGCAGCCAACAGAGGGAGAGAAGGCGACACTGAAGAGTATTATTCCGAGAACTAAAAAGCCAGCTTTGACATCACGTCGGTAGCGAGACTAGCTTTCTTCCTTTCTTCTACGGAGGCTTTACACACTGCATACTGCGCATCGAGTGCGAAAAAGGACATGGGAAAAGCGAATAGAGATATCTCCAGCTCTAGCTCTAGCTCTAGCTCTGGATATGCATCCGTGAATCCGTGGACTTGGGATACGCGATCGATCGGATCAACAGCATTGTGTATATAGACCGACGCAGTGAATTCATCGAGATGGTTGATTCTCGCAGAAGCAATCTGATTCTTACACAACCCTTTGAACTCGTCATGTTAGTTAAACTTTATTGTCTACTCTGTCACATCCGAATCCGAATTCGAATCTGAGAGCGAAATATAGAAGCGAAGAATTTCCCGACTCTCGAGAAAAATCTCATAGCTTCCATTCCGTAGTATTCCAAAGGGGACTGGACTTGGAAGCGTGCACTGTTGGAGATTAGGATGGTGTTCCATGATGCTCAATGAGTATATCTCATGTGTTTTAACAGTTTATGCGTTAGATATATATACCATATACGACCGATGTCGAATTTACACTCAATTATCCTCCAATCTTTCTCTTCTTACGGAGCTCCTCATTGTAAGAGATGCAATCGTGGTGATATTTATAATTTGTCTGTGAGTTGCGGAAGAGATTCAGAGCGATGTATGTTGAGGATTTGTTGGGTTGGGTTGGGTGGAGATGCTACATGCTAAATGGGTGGTTAATAAGAGGTCCTGGATTGTGTATCATGAGGATGGGACTAACGATTCTCGATGGTTTAGTTTGTGCCGATGATGGCTTCGAGTAGATGAGTAGTGTTGAATGCTTTGTGCACGCTGGATACACGGGGGCTAATGGGGTTGCGAGGATTATGTCTCGGTGCGCTTCGGAAGAAGAATTAGTCTCGGCGGATATCCCATAGGGGGATAAATGTGCGATGGAGGATTGGGGTTGGTAGTCAGAGAGGTACGTGAAGGGTAGTGGTTAGTTGTTATGGGATATGTAAGTAAAGAGAGATGAAAATCGAATCTAACGCAGAAATAGAGGTTGCTGCAAAGATACTAGATAACTTTTGGAGGGGTCATAATTTCTAAGTTCTAATGTACAGTTTGATGGGAGGGGAGACTTACTAATGCGAAGGTGGGAAGACATAGTTGAGCGAAGAGATGAACGTGCGAGGTTTGTTGGTAGATGATAGATTAGGTGAATTAGATGAGCTGAGATAGATGAATAGATGGGGTTGGGAAATCATTTGAATCACAAGAAATAGCATTGAGAAGCAGAAGGAGTTTGTGATCATTTTCTGGTACAGCTGTTGTTTTAAATCATGTATTCGTCTGAAAGATATTTGCTTTCTTTAGACCTGGGAACCATAGATACGATGTTATTTTTTGCTGGTGTTGAATAATGTATGGGTGATGTGAGATATGAGATGGATATCTTATTGAGACTAAACATTGTAAAGCCATTGTGCATCAACAGGAGATCTTGCATGAAAAAGACGACCTCTTGGTTCTGGGTATTTTGAGCATAGAATAGTTGCTGGCTGCGGGAATCATAGGACCTTTATGAGTTATGAGATTGTTTAGATACAGGAGGTTACGCCAATGCCCAATATCTACCAATGAGCAAGGCAACACAACCCCATTTTACCCCATCTCTTGACTAATGCTCACATGCAAAGTCTTTACGAGTAGATCATCAAGCTTAGGACATAATGTCCCTTGGAGGTAATCTCACAAACAACTAGTGATAGAATCCTCAAACACAGACAATAAGCTGAGTGTGATCTGCATAAATCATTATAACATGTTCATCTATGCATCTTGTAACCCAGATTAAGCTTAGATTCTACATCCTAATGGCGCGAAATCACCAAGTGAACATCTCCTCAACCACCTTTATTTGACTATTGATATCTCTTCCTTGTCGGGTATACACCAACCGACCTCCATTAGAATCCAACTCAAGGATTGGATCAACACTCAACGGTCTCGTCTGTTCAGAGTAAGCGTCTACTTCACTCCATCCACTTTCTTCAATTTCCACAATTCTATCCAAAGCATTCGCAACCAGCAGACTATTCCAAAGTCCCTCCTGACGTTTGAAGGAGCGGAGAAGACTAATAACCCGTCGACGAATGATAGGATCTTTGCAATGGCGAACGAGATTATAAAGAGGGATAATAACGCCCATGTCTAAATTAAAGGAAATGGTTGATTCTCCACAACTTCTGTCAGATAAGATATAAGCAATGATTTTCTCGCCGAGCATTATCATTCTCTGGAATTGAGGCATGAATTCACTCCAGTGTAAGCGATGCGTTGGTGGTAAATATTGGATATAGCATGATATATGATTGTCCAACGAGTGAAGTTGTAGTACTGCAACGGCGATATCTTCTTTTGGGGTGAAAGACGAGCCTTTTGCTTCTATAAATGCTTGCAGTTCATGGGAATATTTTGAATGTAGAGCTTCAAAATTATCAATGATCTGACGAACACGGGATTCGAAATCGATGGGGAAATTTACAGGATCGGCTGGAGGTTCGGAAGCTTGCGTGACACTGCGTTGGAATAGGTGACAACCGTATTCGAAACAATTTTTGGCTTCTTCGACATTACGAAAGAATATAGGAACGTTGTCATTTATTATTCCGGAGAGTGGATCTCCATAGAATAAAGGTTCGTAACGTTCGGCTAGCTGTAGCAATAATATTAATTAGAGTATAGACGGGAAGATCACGGGGAAAGGACAATGAAGAACGTACAAAACCTTTTATCGTCGTACATTCTCTGTCTAACCCGGAATATATCCTAGCTAGAGCACCCGGAGAAGCATATAAATCGACTGGACTTTTCGAACCAAGTGTTTGATGACAAACCGTCCCATTCTGCTGGTCCCATTCGGTTTCACGCAGCAGTTTCGCGCCACTTTTTATATGTGCTCCTGCTGAAGCACGTTGTCCTGCCATACTCTATGAGAGTCAGCATGTAAGCAAGCCCATTAATGCAATTAACACAATAGTCAAAGAAACGAGAAATACCTCAAAGTTAGCAAAAATGATGCAAGCAATAAGACAAACATCAACACCTCGCTCCTCATTCCGAGACAAAGGAGCCAAAAGATCTCTAATCGCAAAATTATATTGCTCCAAAGCAAAAGCCTTGTCAATATCAGAAATCTGCGTCTTCTGCTCTGATAATTCATGAATAGCGCCTAGGGCTACAAGCGCATGACGTACAGCAGACTCGTGATGAGCAGTTTGAAGCACAAGTCTTTCCCAGAAATCGGAACCAAAAAATCCGGCTAATTGAGAGCAAGTTCGTTGCATGAAGAATGCAAATGATCGCTTTGATTGAGGGGAACTCAGGATATCAAATGAGGAATTTGTGGTGATGAGATTCATGTCACCCGAAGGCGACGAGTCCAAGGTTGGGATATAATAGCCTGGACATACCCGACGACTGGATGTACATTTAACACATGCGGGTTTTGCCTCGTCACACTTTATTCTTCGTACTAAATAGTTATTCAGTTTTTGCTATTCATTAATTTTCTGAAACTTACTCCTACAAGTCAGGCAACCAGTCCTAGTCTTCGGCCGGTATGCTCGCTGTCTCCTCCCTTTCCGTACCTTGGGCATTGGAGACTAAATGGAAATTGTCTACCGATAGACGTAAGAAATCTGAGAATGAAACTCAACAATCAAGTCGAGCGGTAAAATTAAGCGTAGCGTAATGTTTGCTATATCAAGAAACCGAACATGCAGATTAAGTAAACAACGCGGGAATGGGTGATGATACTCGGTGGCTGACGGTATCCCTTGAATCTAAGCCACACAGCCCCTAGTCTCTCGAGCCACACCACATATAAGTATAACATAAGTCGGGTACCCTACTTTCGGGCCACCCCTATTTTAAGCCACTCTTTACCATTAAAAATCTCAAAAAATGGAATTTTTAACTTTCTTGTTTATAAATAAAATTTATTGAAAATTTGTATATATATAATTCAAATCGTTTTAAATCTAATTTGAAAATTTTAGATTTTTAGGATTTTTCTATATTAAGATCTAAAGCTTTAAAATATCGATTTTTTAATTTATATAAAAATCATATACAAATTTAAAACTTTTATAAAATCTTTAATAACTTTTTAACAATAATTATTAAAAGAAAACTGTATATCTTTTTGAAAGTTTTGAGCTTGAATTTATATAGAAATTTAAAAAAAATTCAAAAAAATTAATAAATATAAAGATATAATATACAATGAGTTTGAAGTAGTATAAATAATCCCTGTAATTTTGAGGGTATTTTTTAAAATATCTATTTATAGGAAATTTTCTTTTTTCTCTGAATCTTTTAAAATAAACATATTATAAATTTATAATAAAATTTTATAACGTAACGTATGGGGAACTCGGACATATGGGGAACTCGGACACTTTTTCAATTATTCTACACGCGATCTTGTTCTACAAGCCACACAATCCTCCAATTCCAATTCCGAATCACTTGAACTATTCTCTAGCTCTTCTTCTTCAATCTCTTCTTCTGATTCTTCAATTGGGCGTTTGCGTGGCCGTCCTCGTGGCTTTTTCTCCTTCGGTTTTTCCTCCGCCTCACGTACCATTTTCAATACTTCCTTAGTACTAAAGACAAATTGACCTTGTAATTTGACTCTTTTGCCTTTAGTTCTTTTCTTTCGAGTCTCAATTACCTCCTGAGCATCAGAGAGCTGTTTCCGAAGTAGGGCTATCTCAGCATTTTGAGATTCTACAAGCCTAGTCATTCTCTTGGCATATCGACGAGTTGGCGATGCAGGAGAACCACTGCTTGCTAGAGCTGTATTAAAGATCTGATTTGCTTGCCTTAGTTCTGTTCCATCTGGAGGAGAACTCCTGAGTATAGACAAGTCTAGGTCTTGATTGGGGGTTCTCATTTGTGGAGTAGAAGGTTGCTGGGAGGAGTTAAATGGTAATGAATCGAGTACTTTTCGTGGGGCAAAAGGTACTAAACCAGCTCCTCTCCAGCCAGCTTTAATATTAGAAGAATTCAATGCTTTTTTTCTAATATTTTGAAAGAGTTCTACCCATTCAGCTCTTTGGATTCGCTTTACACCAGCTCGAGAATATCGATCGACCTCTAAAGCATGATATCGTTTCATTGGCCCATACACCGCAATATCAAGTGGCTGAAGCAAGTGAGAGCAATGAGGAGGTAATATAAGTAAATCAATATCATTATCTATACAGAAAGCAATAAAGCTACCTGTAATATGGCTTGAATGGCCATCCATGATCAAAAGTCGAGGTCGGTCACCTGACACTTTCTTGGATTCTGGTTCGAAAACCCTTTTTAACCATTCTAATCCATGGCTATTTGAGGTCCATCCATTTGTACTAGTAGAGAACTGCCAGCTTTGAGGTGTGTCCTTTGGAATCCATGCAGAATTCGTATTCTGAGCCTTGAAAATGACCATAGGTGATAGAGCATTTCCAGCTGCATTGACACATTCAAATGCAGTTATCCATTCTTGCTTGCCAGCTGTAACTTTCCAATTCGATTTCTGAGTAGAATCGACTATAATGCGCGTACTTTGAGTACTTCCAACTCCAAATCCGGTTTCATCCATATTATACATATCATCTAATTCATACTTTCGCTCAATGAGACGCGTGCGAAACGCGTCAAACCAAGCCTGAATATTCTCCGGAGTTGCTTCTTTAGCCCGATTAGACTCTAATTGACGTGAATAGCATGTTTTAAGTTCTGGATGTCGTTTTTGGAATCTATAGATCCATTCGTGGCCTATAGGTGGAATTTCTGTCGAGGTAGGATTTCGAGATGACGCGACCCGAACGCGTCGAAGACGAATTTCGTCGGCCATTTCCTTCACCAACATAGGTGTAGCAGGGAATCCAGTGATGGTAAGTTGTGAAATCCATCGTACAAGAGTATTTTCCTCTGCGTTTGAAAGAATTTGAGCCATTTCGTGGGTTTGGGAACGTGTTTTCTTCCCAGCCAGCCTATCAGCTAGGGTAGACTTAGGGACTTCAAAATGCTCTGCAGCCTTTCTAATTGATTTAAATTCTTTCAATTGAAGTGAAATTATAGCCTTTTGAAGCTTCTCTTCAATTTGAGCAGATGTAGAAGGTGATTGGGTATGCATAATAAAAGTTATTGCGGTTTCAAGTTGGTGATGGGCTAAAAGTGTCCGAGTTCCCCATATGTCCGAGTTCCCCATACGTTACGTTAGTTTATTTTTAATAATTTTTATTAAAAAGTTATTAAAGATTTTAGAAAAGTTTCAAATTTGTATGTGATTTCTATACAAATTTAAAAATCGATATTTTGAAGCTTTAGATCTTAATACAGAAAATTCCTAAAAATCTGAAATTTTCAAAGTAAACTAAAAATGATCTAAATTATATATATATAAATTTTCAATAAATTCTATTTATAAATAAGAAAGTTAAAAATTCCATTTTTGATATAAAAAGTGGCCCAAAAGGAGGGTGGCCCGAAAGTAGGGTACCCGATTTAGATATCAGCTTAAAGGTAAATAGAGCCGTCATCCTAGCTGATGTTAGAACCCTTGTAGAGTGTAATATTTGAGCGTTATCTGCTTATTTTCCTGTGTTGATGTTTCCCTTAACTAAACACAGGCGCAACATTCATGACACGATCGTTGATAAGTATAAGGACTAGCATCAGAGTATTCGACCACTTCGGAAATCCGATACATAGAAAAAAGGAAAGGAGATGGACAGCGGACAAATGAGCGAAATAAGAACGATGAGATGGCCAAAGCATTGCGCTCATGAGGATATCCTCGCTTCCACACAGCCAAGACATATAACCTTTCTGGAGAAGAAATCTTGTCTTGACAAGTGTGAGCATTAAATTCGCTATCTACTTCTGATTGCGTTTAGTTTAGTATTTGCTGTTGTTTCGAAGAACTTCTGGAGTTCCTACTTTCCTGGAGCTCTATGGGATTTTATGTCTAGTCAGAACAGCATTATCATTTACAATCCAGATATTTTCGATTGGGAAACAGCAAGTTTCCACAACCCTTATTGAAGTTTCCTTGCTAATATGGATTTCTATTTAGATTACACCATCACCAGAATTAAGCTTTTATCCTTATTATAGATCACTTGAATGTGCTCATTTCGAAGTATTACTCGATTGGAATAACTAATCGATTGATTCGAGGCATGTGGCAGTAGCATTGATCAAACTCCCATCGAAGGTATATGCAAGTGATCCGAGACATGGTGGTTCTATCAATATCAATCCGGGTAAGCTGATAACAATCCCTAGACAAAGACAAAGCTAGAACATATATTCATCGATCTTCTAGGCGATCTAGGAGGCTCGGGTATCAATCTTGCTAGGAATCAAGCACGCCATCTATAAACTATCGTATACTCTCCCTCAAATCCGGATGATACTAGTAAAATCGAAGCCACTAACAAGTATTTCGATATTATCTTGTTTGATCCCCGGGGAACTGGGTTCACAATTCCTACTTTTATATACTTTCCTAATGTTGCTCAACAAATGAATTGGAATATTGCTTTAGATACGAAAGGGATATTGAGGAACTCCAGTACAGCTTTCAAACTTATATGGGGTGACAAAACATACCCTTGCTGATACTTACTATACACGAATAGATATTGATAAAAATGGAGGAGATAAATTAGACGTACACACCAATTATTACAATGGATATGAAAGCGATCATAGAAGCCTTATCTAAATCAAAAATAAAATCTTTTAATTGAAATCAAGGATATACTAAATCATTGTAGATTGAATTTGTAGGCAAGATTCAATACTAGGATTTCTTGTATAAAACCCTGCTAGGCACAACCTTTGTAGCTATGTATCCAAACCCCGTTGGTCGTATAGTTCTTGATGGTGTGGTTGACGCTGATCGCCATTACGCCGGCAAGTTCTTCCTTCTCGTGTTTAAATATCTATTTGACCCCGCTGACTAAAAAAGGCACCTGGGATGGGAATCTTGAAGATGCAGACGCTATCATTAACAAGTTTCCAGAGTATTGCTTTGAAGCAGGTCCTGAACGCTGTGCTCTTTACTCCAATAAAGGCTCACAGCATATTCACCACCTTTTAGACAACATCATTGCTTCCATCACAAATGCTTTCATTCCAATATCTATTTCTGATATACGTGAACCCGAGATTATCATGAGTAGCGACATGAAAGGTGCAGTTCGATTAGCCTTATACTCACCATTCGAAGAATTTGAGAGACTGGTAAGGAGTATGTATGACATTTCTCAAGGAAATGGAACACTTCTTGCAAATTCCAAGTCGAGTGAATATCCATAGCAGGCTTTTACACCAACATGTCGTTCGAGTAACCTATACTCCCCAAATTGCTTCTCGCCGCCTATCAACTATGCTAAGAAGGTTATTGGAGCCATCTTGTGCTCTGATAAACCCGATCAAATCATTATAACTGCCACTGATTACCTGGAATATTGGCAGCGAGTAAGAAAGGAGAGTATCTATTTGGATGATCGATGGACAAAAAATCGGATATTGTGTGCTTTTTGGAAGCTCAGACTAAAACTTACACTTCTAGGTATGTTTGTTACTCGTAGTATAAAGCATTGAACCTAGTAACCCTCCACAGGTCCCATTGAAGGCTCAACCTCCGAGCCAAATCTATTTGTGTCAAATACCCTGGATCCTATCACATCTCTTTCGAAGTAATTACTGCATTCAATCTTGTGCCACCCGATTCTTGCTATTCATAAGCAGTGGTCAAAATATGAGTAAAAGATTTAATGGATCGAGACTTTTATAACAAGATTTGGAAGGTGTAAGTAATCTATTTTTCTTGAACTGAACTCATCTCGTTTGTAGAAAGCTGAGGAAACGTATCATTTGTTCCTTTCGACGTCTTCGATCTGCAACATTAGGATTGTAAGGCAATATTCTCAAACAGGTGTACTTCCAGAAGTTGGAACAATATATCCTGTATACGATAAAGCATTTGGTTTATCTAGCGAGGAACGCTCAACTACCATAAGATATGGCGATGGTGTTTTGCTTAAGGCTTTGAGAGCTATAGCCAAAAGTATGTGGTGAATGGATGATACTATGTGGAAAGCGTAAATGGTTGATAACACAGTTTCTCCATTACATTTCTCTGAATGTTCATTTCCTACAGATCATCTATGATATAACGCATCTCCAAAGCTGTTTTGCCCTCGAAAGTAATCTTGCATTAAGCCAAAGGGTATTGTTTGAAATGGTTGATATTACGGCTCTTGAGGTTAGGAATGGTGGTGCGATTCCGGTATTTAAAAGTTCGTCTAGGTGGTGTCCATATATATCCGTTTGCACGCAATTATCAATATAGTTTCTCTCAGAATCGTACACTTCGCGATTCAAAATATTCGAGCCTTGAGCGGGTTGTTCTGGCCAAGAGGTACGAATCCGTGATAGATCAACCTTTACGCTTCGTCTTCGGCTCAAGCTCGATGATACGCAGGGCTCTAGTTCTGTCCGGCGAGATCTAATGCCGTTTTATATGGTATATGCCGCCAGTGGTATCTCCGCTGTAGATGGTTGAGATGGTAATTTGTCTAAAGTTTCTCTGCGTTCAATCGTATTTCGTGTAGGGCCATGCGCCTAGTTATTCCAAGGTAAACATAGTACTCCTTCTTCTCAATCTTGAAGCTTGAAATATCGTCTGAGTATTTCCTTCGACTTCATTGGGTTTGAGTATGGGTTGAGGATTTGTTCGCACAATGGGTTTGATTAGTGACAACCCAGATACATGATTGATGGCTGAAGGCACAGAATCACGACTCGAAATCTTATCATCCTTATCAGAAGCAAAGATCTCATTGTGGGTCCCGAATGGAAACTTGAGTGAAGGCAGATGTCGTGTTTCGCCACTTTCGGAGTGCAGCCAATTGTAGAGAAGTTGCGGCAGCTTGTTGCTCTCTATCGGTCATCAGAGTCCAGTTCTCAACAAACAACCAAGTAATGGTTTGAAACGTACCTTGATATTGTTACCCTTGAATATCCTTCAATGCTATATAATAACGATCAAGGATTCCAAAAGCAACATAGAAAATGTTTTGCATATCTTGAAGTCGTGCTAAAGCAGATGGCCCGTTCTGAGCTGTAGTTATGACTGTGGGAAGTTTTTGTCGTGTTGGCATTTGGTATTCGATGATTCGAAAGTTCGTTACTGCAAACATTAACTCTGTGGACCATTTTTACCACGCGAGTTATCTCACCTTGACTTTGATTCGAGATATGCTACATTCGACACCATTCCGATTGTTTTATCCTGTGGACTTGGGAGGGAACTGTTGGGAGATTCGAATAGTGGCGTGGAACGACCGGAGAAATTATAAGATATCGTGGTGGCGATACTTGAACATGAAACAGAGCTTGAGCGTAAGAACTCCGTGAACTACGGGATGAATCTGATGATGATCCAACCGAATCCCGCGAAGACATTTCACAGAGTGAAGTTGCAAAATACAGAAAGCAAAATGCTGAAGGAAAATCTAAGTATGACAATGCTGGGCTCCATGTGGACGAACAAAGGGGCACGTCAAATTGCCCAGAACTTATACACTGAAACACTTGTCATTCGAATACTCATAATGACATCAGCTTGTGTTCAAAGATAGGTGATCTAGTACACAAAGATGAAATGAAAGCTCAGCAATATATCCGATTGATTTTGAATTCGAAATGATGATTGCTTGACTTGGTATGCAATACCGAAAAGAGTACCGGCACATAGATTGGGTATCCATTTAGTTTTGTCTATGAAGCTTGGCTCAGCATCACAACCGTAACAGCACCACCAACCTTGCAACTAGTAAGGTAAAATGGTGTCAAGGGACATTCCTTCTCTTCATGCAATGGATAATTCACATCAGCTGAATACTGCCACAAATACTTGGTAGAAGCATCAGTGATATCAAACACGGAACAATAAGATTTACTGCTTCTTCAAGTTTCAAGCGCGTTGAGATACAATGGCCATCGAACCTCGGTTATGTTTGATGATGTACTAGTAAGATCATCATATAGATCCAGGCGGGTCGACGCCGACATGGATAAAAACTGCGAGTGAAATGATATGCCATGACTTCGCTGTACTGATAGGTAGGTAACGCATCAAAAGATATTGTCGAAGGTCTCATCATTCATATTGATGTGATGTGATGTTCGACCAGATTATTACGTAAGGCAAAAGACATTGGTGAGCCAATCACTCGCAGTAGAAAATGTATTTTTGAATTTGACAAAAATCCGACATGGACCGGAAATAATAATTCAAAAGTGTTCTTATTCCCAGACGATGTAAATTTTCAAAATTGTACCGAGGCCGATTTGGTCGATATAGTCAAAACCCCAAAAATAGATTTCTACTTAAAGCAAAAATGTATTTAATATTCAGAAATATATGAATAAGAATCAATATCATCTATTATTATATTGTTTTTGTAATTTAATATCTTCTTTCTTTTTTTAGACTTTATAAAAGCTAATATACTATTTCTTTATAAATATTTAACTTTCTTTAACTTTTTCTTATTCATTTTATACAATCTTATTTATACAATTATAATAACTTGACCTTAAATTCTATTAATTCGATATAAAGAAACAATTCGTAAATAGTATAATAATAAACATAATATTCATAATATTAAATAATTACTTTTTTTTTTAATTCAATGTTGAGGTTGGAATTAGAACTATTAGTAGATACCTTAGTACTTGAGGGTTCAGTCGAAAGCCTAGAATTGATTATAATAATTCTATATTAAAGAATAAGATTGCTATATATTTCTTTTTATTATTTAATAATTAAGAGATAAAGAAAGCTTTTAAAGCTGATGGCTATAAAATATTTATAAAATATATTAAAAATATATATTTATTATTCAGATTTTAAAAAAAGCTTTTATATAAAGAATAATATAAACAAAATCAACATTTATTTAATATTCTAAAAAACAATATTGAATTAAAATATATTTGAGAATATAATAAAAGGCTATTATATATCTATTTTTGAAGAAAAAAGAAACTTGTTTTATAATATAATATTTATTTTTTTATTTAAAATTATAAAATATATTTATATTAATATTTTATATTTGTTTTAGGAATATACTATTTAATATACTTTAAGTTATAAACTCTAAAAGTATTTATAAATATATAAAACAATTTCAATATATTTATAAAGAGTATTAAGTCTTTAAACCAAATTATATTTGATTAATTAATAGATATAATAAATTAATTCTTATTAGAATTAAGATTTATATATATATTAATGTATATTCCTGATTTATTATATAGGTATATATAGAAATATTTAATAAGTGTTTAGGATTGATTATATATTAATATCTAATATAATATTTTAAAAGTGGTATAATGCCGAGGTTTTTTAGAGTAGATAAAAGGATAAAGCTTTTTCTTATAATTGAAGCTTATTTTATATTCTTTTGTAAAGTTAATAAGAATGTAAAAGAGATTAAAAATTGTTTTTGGTTTGGGAGGAAAATTAGAAATCAATATATTGAAAGTTGATGATAAAAGTTTTAAGGATTATTATTATATTAATAGAAAATATATTTCTTTATTTCTCATTTTATTTTATAAGAATAATTGAAATTTTTTCTTAATTCATTATATTTAATCTATTTTTTTTTTCATTTTTTTTTTTTTCATTTAGTATATAATCAATTGCTAATATTATTTACAATTATTTTAAAGAATTAATAAAGAATAAACAATTTCATAAAGATAAATATAAAAATTAGATTGTTATTCTTATTATTTATATTAAATAAATAAAAGAAAAAATAGGTGAATATATAAATCTTTGGAATTGTTATATAATTCAAAAGAATAAAACATAACCTTTTATATTATATTAATATTTTGAAAAGGAATATATAGATAAGGGAAAAGTAATATTATTTAAGTTTTACAAGTAGCTTTTAAAAGATTACAAAATTTAAAGTATATTTCCTATTATATTATTAATTATATATTTATTAATTTCATAGATGTTAATGAATATTTTCTCTTAGCTATTATTAAATTCTATGAAGATTTTATTAAAAGTATTAGATATAATTTAAAAATTATAAAATTAAATAATAAAACAAAGTAGGAAGAATTTATATATATATTAGTATATTACTCTTTATGTAAATATCTTTAAAGATATATTGATTCTAATTAAGAATTAATTTTATATAAATCTTTAGTATTTATAGATAAATATAATGAAATTGTTGAGAGAGAAGGAGTTATAAATAATATAATTAATAATAATTATATATTTGTATAAGTTAAAAAACAATACGAAAAAGAGATTATTTTAAATGAGAATATGAATCACCTCATTAAAATTGAATCTAAAATTGAGATCAATAATAGTAAAGTAGTCAATCAAGGTTAGGCTATTTAAATATCAAAGATCTAATTTATTTATATATTTCAGATCCCTAATTTCATTTTTGTTTATATAATCAAATATCTTATTTATTTTTTGTATATTTATAATAAGTTAATAAATAAATAAGAATCCTAAATGAACACCTTATTATTCTATTACAAAGAAAAAACATTTTAAATTTATTCATTTCTATATTTATTATAATATTAACAATTCTAAAGTTGAGAATAAGGTAATATTAATCTTTTTTAGCTTTTTCATATTAGAATTTCTTCCTATTTCCCCCAAAAATTGTATAAAAAACAAAAACAATCAATAAGGAATTATCTTATTATTAAAATACTTAACAAATACATTTCAAAATAATATATAATTAAATCAAAAGATTATCGAATATATAAATTAATAAAAGAGAAAGAAAATAATAAAAAAGAAAAGACTATATATTAAAAATAATTCTAAATATTAATTAAATAAAGAAAACAGGCTTAAAATATAAAGATAAAAAAAGCATTCTTTAAATTATTAGCTTTAAATTTGTTATTAATATATCTTGAATTAAAATAATATACTTTTATTTCAATTTGAGTATTATAGAAAATAATCTCAAAATACTTTTAAAATATATATTAATTAATTTGTTATATCTTTTTATTCTTTTTACTATTCTTTATTATTCTTTGATTAAATAATAGGGTTAAATTATATAAAAACTAATATAATATATAGGTAAATTTGTATCAATATTTAACAATTGTTTATTTAATAATCTATATATTTAATTATAAAATGAGGTGTTCCTATTACTTATATAAAATATATATTAAGTACAATCTCAAGGACCTAATAAATAACAATATTTTATTAATAATTCTAAAAAGATTCAATTCGGTAGTTTATCGATAATTCTAATTAAATGTAAAGTACTTGCATATAACACTTTCGAAAATATTAATATATTATATAAATTCTTAAAAAATGAAAAGATTTTTAAGAAAAAAGAGAACTTTTATTTTATATTTCTTTTAATAAAGCAGGATATTATAGATTATAGCTTATAGAAAATGAATAAAAGCTCTTATACAATTAAACAATCTATTAGTCCAGATCTTTTAATCAAATTCGAATCAGATAGTCTAAAAAGATTAATATTACAACCTGAGTATTTATCTAATCTTTTAATCAAAAGATAATTTGTTAATAATTACAAAATCAAAATTAAATCGATAGAAAAACATTCAAATAAAAGGATTAAAATAATCTCTTTAGAGGGGGGTGTACCTAAAGTATATAATATTTAAGTAATTAAAGATTTATTTAAGCCTATATCTAAATCTACATCTAATATATTTAATATTAACATTTCAAAAAGTGTATTTTCAAATCTATCAACCTTATTAATGAATTATATATTATTATTTGATCAATTAAATTTATTAATATAAAAGAAGAGTATATAAACTATTAATACTTTATTTATTAATAATAAAATCTTCTTTTTTAATAAAATCAAACTCTTTCAATTATTTTCTTAAAATAATTTAATTAATATTGTAAACATTAATTCAATATTCTAAATATTATAAAAGATTAAATCAAAAAACAACTTATTTAGATATAAATTCTATAAAGATTTAATTAATAAAAAAGTTAATAAGGAAAGATAAATGTAAATAGAATAAGATTTTGAAGCTCTATTTTTTTATTAATTGAAAGCTATTTATTATAACTCTTTTATTTTCCCTTTTATATAATTATTATTCTATATATATATATAATTTTTAAGATCAAAATCTATTGTTTATTAAATAAATATAAAGAAAAAGATTTATATTCTATACTTTTTTATTTATATCGATTATAATCTAATTTAAAGAATAGATTTTTGTTTTTCCTATTAAATATATATAATAAATATATAAATGAAATATAAATATATAAAAATTAAAATAGAAATTATTAATATTATAAATAAAAGCTGGGTTATAAGTATATAATATTTATTTCTATTTTCAATATATTATATTATCTTTTAATTTCTATTTCAATTATTTATCTTTTTTATTTATTAATAGGTTGATATAATTAAGAATAAGTTGTATATCTTTTAGAGTATATTTATATATTCATTTTAAATATTTCAAGTAATACTATGAATTCTTTAGGATTTGTATTACGAATAGTGTATACTCTGCTTTTATTCTATCTCTTGTAATTTGTATATACACCTTGAAACTATCTTTTTAGCTTTACATAATCTATAAAAATATCTTCCTCTTTTATATACTTTTAATAAAACTATTGTTTTATAGTATCTTTGAAAAAGAGAGATTAATAAATAATAAATAAGAGCTTTCAAGTTATATATATATTAAGATTAAATAATTAAAGCTTTAATAATATGTATATTATATGAGGAATTATTTAAAGCGTTATTATATCGAAGTTGAATCTTATATAGAATCTTCTTTTTAAAAAGCTTTAGATAATCTACATATATAGAATAATACTTTAACTAATAAAATATTAGTAAATA
Source organism: Botrytis porri (assembly GCF_014898465.1). Lineage (NCBI taxonomy): Eukaryota > Fungi > Ascomycota > Leotiomycetes > Helotiales > Sclerotiniaceae > Botrytis > Botrytis porri. The sequence goes on along the minus strand of NW_024066081.1, from coordinate 366,644 downwards.
CTAAATACAAGGTATATAAAGAGAGATATACAAATTGAAAAGAATAATTAATATATCGATTTCTATTGATTTCTAATAGTTTAAAGAATATAGACTTTAATAAGTTATTTGAATTTCTTAAATCTGATATATTAAAAGTTGATAAGGAGGGAGGAGGATTATTAACTATAGCAAAATCAGATGTCATTTTATTATAACAATTATACAACTTAATATTATGAATTTTAAATTAATTAAAAAAGAATTAATTAAAGAATTAATAGATTTAATTGTTTGTTTATATTAAATATATTTGTTTATTATAAGATTATATATACTAAAATAATCATATAAGCTTTATATAATTAATAAAAAGCAATATCTACTATCAAAATAAGTATTATAATTTAATAATATTATTATCGGTATTATATTATTCGAAAAATTGAAGATATACTATGTATAATTTCTATAGTAATATATAATAAGATTATGTTCTATATAGTACAAATATTTTTTTCAAGTTTTCTATAACTATATTATACAAATTTTAGAATATTTTTTGCTTCAGGCAGAAATCTATTTTTGAGGTTTTGGCCATATCGACCAAATCGGCCTCGGTAAATTAACACAAAATTGACGTCCTGTTTCCTTCGTGTCGTTGAAAGAAACCGTTCAAATTTTGAGATGTGCAACAAAACAATGTTGTGTTGCAATTCACGTGATATTTGGAGCTCGGACCATCTTGTCATATCTGCTCTGCGCAGTCGAGCCAGTGAACATTTTATACATTCAACCGAGCCGATATGGATTCACTTCGAAGCTTCTGAGTGGACGGATATTGTAGTATGTATATGCATGCTACGCCTACGTTGTGATCTGGATCTACAATAGCAGCTGTATATAGGGTTTCCTTTTCAATATATTGATGGACTAGTTGTGTCTCCGCCTCCCAACCGATTCCATTTATCCTTCAACGCGCCATGGGATTTCGGCATCGTGAAACTTCCACTCAAGCTGGAAGTCAAGGTACGCGCCCCATCTTTGATACGAAGAACGCTTGGCAACTTGCTATGCGTGTAAGTGAACCTCTCATTGAAACATTTTCGCTAATACATCATACTCTGTACGATATGTCATGTCATTCTGAATTATATCATGTGATTTCACTTCATACCATACGAATTCCATCTCACAGATTATACTGTGAAACTGCACCACTTTTATATCATGATGGACATATTTCATTTCGCCTAGTGGCTTGTCTCTCCGTACTCGCTTCTCATGCCTACTTAGCTCAATCTCCACTACCTTTCTATCCTTCCCTAGCTTTCCAACCAAGCGATCATCATCTCGATCATAGTAAAGATTCCACATGCCAGTTTCTTCGCCGTTTGCGTCTTCTTTGACAGCAAAAAATCCTTACCATTTTTCGAGAGTCAACCTTCTATCTTGGCTAGTGCAATCGCATGGACCTGTGATATTAGGTTGAGCATCCAACCGGACTCCATACTTGACTTCGTAAGTTTCTCCATCAACAAATCCATTCAGTTTCAGAATAGTTTACTTTGGGATCAATGATTCAAACACTAACCTTGGAATCTCTGAGAACAATCTGCCTATGACCATCTTCAAGGCCAAGCGGTGATGCTTCAACACAACTTGTAATCAAACTGTATCTCTGTACACGATGTTCCTCCTTGCGATCTTTGGTTTGGCCTTGTCTAATTGAACCATTCGTGGCGAGTAGTGCTGGTGCTGTCACCAGTGCAATGAGTAGCGAGGTCATGATTATCTCTGTCTGTTGAAACTGGCTTCGAGGTTCGAATTGAATTAAGACAACGATTGAAAAAGAGAGCCTGAAAAGAAAAATTGCTTTAAAGTGTTGGTGAATTTGATTTTCAGACCAATATTCTCGACGTGAGAACTTATCATCAGTTGAAGTCCTTCTACAGCATTGATTTGTACATTTTCATCCTAGTACCATTCATCATTCGATTTGGAAATAACCAGCTAACCATACCCCATTAGTTGCCGTGCCAAGCATAGAGTTTCCCAGTATTCGTAGAAAACGAACCTTTACGGCTATCTGCATGCATTACATCAAGGCGCGAGTTTCGCTGATTTGACACGTTCAGTGCCTTGAATCGTTTCGAATGTGGATCTGCCAAATTCGGTCCTGCGAGTGTATAGATATGAGGGGTGATCTATAATGTTGACTTATGAACCGCCCAATTAACAGCGCCAACATCAATTCTCTCCAATGCCATCTAAATTCGGCAAATTAGTATCTAAACCTTTGAAATCACCTCCTGCAACTAATTTCCATAGAACTCCATTTCCTACCCTAACATGTCTACCACCAAGTATGTTCAACCCCTCTTCTCTCAGCACACGAGACTAACAAAAACCAGCACAAAATCACCCGACAGAACAGCATTCAACCATACCGCCTATCCCCCGCTTCTCTACCATTGAACCAAACAACGGACGAAGAGCCACAACCAGAATCAACACATACTCATTACCCAAACCTCCCACCTCAGAAGGTCTTCATGAACCAGCAAGTAGGTATCTATCACCCTATGATCCAATACACAGACACACACACACACAAACACATCTCCCCAATAGAAATCTAGCACCCCCACAGGAAATTTACTCGAAAGCGCCACAGAAGCATATATATGGTAGTTTAATACCCGCAGCTATAATAGTCTGGTCGGTATAAAACTTGATCTAGAAGCTGAAGATCATCTGACGGCGCGGATAAGTGGGGATATTGTTATTGGATTTTACTAATATCAAATATCAAACATCGAATATCAAACATCAAACCTCGAAATGTAAATAGAAGAACGATATTTTGGAGTTCTGTATTAGGGAGGATGGGAATTTTCAAAAGATGGAATGAGATTTTCTTGATGTTTTGGTTGAAGGATATGTTTTTGGTTTTAAATAACGTGAGACTGAAGACTATTTATTCTCTTATATCTTTGATTTTGTACTCGTACAGGTTAGAGATAGGGTTAGAGATAGAAGAAAATAACTATAATCACCATATTCAAAACATCTTCCCAGATGCCCAGCGTCTAGCCTCTGAATCCCACTTCGTCATTAGAACTCTCAATTCTCAACTTCCCTACTCCCGATCAAGAAACAACAAAAACTCTACATCTCAACTAAATCTGCGCAAAATACAAAGTATCACATCATATCATGAACATCTCCATCCCCATCCTCCCAGATCCCATCTCCCAATACATAATAAAATCCACCATCTCAATCTCCTATCAAACCTCAAAGAGGAAGAAACCACACGCACTACTGTACTACCTACCAGAAACCATCCCCATCGCGGGTATACTTACCAACTATCCCAACCTTAAACAACTTGAACTACTCGCATATATATATATATATATACACAACATTGTAGATAAATCTCTGCTTATTCATACAGCTATAAGTAATACGGGAGCATGCATACCAATCATCATCATCATCAGCGGCAGCAGTCCTCTCACCAGTCCATTCCAGTGCTGGGATGACATGTCACATCTCTGTCTAGTAGCTATAACTCTAACTACACCCAAGTTTGGAAGTTTACAAGTACAGAATCTCACGAGCAATGAAAGTGTTCTTTATGGAGTTATCTACATGAGAATATTCATAGAAATCGGTGGATATCGAGTAAGTATATGAGAAGATGCACTCACTTTATGATCGAAGCCCGAAAGTATGTCAGCTCTTTTTTTGGTTTTCTGCTCAAGCAATCTTTATGTGATATTCTGGATACAATTTATTTGATTCTAAATCTTGGATATATACATACATACTCATATATATATATATATATATATGTATCCATCCATATCTCATCTCAAGAATCACCCCTAGGCTGCGCAACGGGTACCCGCGGGGCGGATAATGGCCTCGACAGATAATCCGCGGATAATCCGTCTGTGGAGCGGATAATTCAGAATCTGGACGGGTAACCCGTGGGGCGGGTACAAATTATCCGCGGATATCCACCTACCTATATATTGTATAACTATTCATAATCTTTCATAATATTAGTATAATTTTATGATTAGTATAAAAATTAGTATAAATTTAAGCTTGTATCACTTTTGGGCTGGAAAATAATCTGGGAATAGCTTCATATTTTAAGCGAATCTCCGCTTTTTTCGGAGAATCTATATATCTATGGATTATTTACAGATGATCTGCAAATTATCCGTATACCTGTAGATAATCCGCAGATAATCCGTCTACTTATATACCCGCAGATTATTTATAGATAATCCATAGGTTACCTGTACAAAGCGGGTAATTTTAAAGCCTCGACAGATAATCCGCGGAGCGGGTAGAACCTCTGACGGATAACCCGCGGAGCGGATTATCCGCAGATAATCCACAGGTACAGATAATTTGTGCGCAGCCTAATCACCTCCTATCTCCTACCTCCCCATCACCTCACGCATCACATATCCCTATCACACCACATCATCCATCACCAAGTCCTCCCCTCTTCCCCCTGGAATAAATCCACATTTCTATTTCTTCTCATCCTCATCCAGAATCCAGAATCCATCCCCACCCCCATCCATCTAATCTCCAACCCCATTCCTCCTAAAGATATCCCCGCCTGTCTTGAAACACCTCATCAAACCAAACCAAACCAAGGAATTCTCAAATTTAATACAACATAACATCTCAACCCCAATCATGCATGCTCGAAGATAGGATAATGATCCCGTCCGCCAAGTAAGTAAGTAAAATAAGATAAGCATCCCATCAACCCCCGACCAAAAATCCAAAAAAAAAGCAAACATGCTGCTAGCCAACTCTCGTAAAGAAAAGCCAAACCCACCCCCCAAATACAAGTACACAACATCCCATCCACAACCAAATACTCAACAAGAACCCTCTAATTCGTATTCGTTTTCGAGTCCTTACTTCATTGAGCCAGACCCCCAACCCCTTGCTCATCTTACATTGTATCGAGATCCGAATACGCACCCCCTGCCCCATCACGTGTTTATTGTTGCTCGATGGTTAACACGTCTTGTTTCGTCCTCTTGCTTTGCTTTTTGCTTTGATATTCTCAGTTCAAACTATCCAGTTTCTTCTTTCTCCTCTACACCAGCAACCCAACCCCTCAAAACGTCCATCTACCCACTACAAACCCCCCCAATATGTCCGCGCCCACCATCCTCGAACCCCAAGATCCCACTCGAGACGCCGCCTTCAAGCAAGCTCTCCACGGTCAAACCGGGCAAACCGACCGTTCATTCCTAAACCCAATCTACAAAGACAAACACACGCTAAAACTAGCCGTAAATGAATATTGCAAGCATTGGGATAACAAAGTTGCCGAGGATGAAACTGCACTGGATCGCGATGCAAGACGCAAGGATTATGCGACGCTGACTCGGCATTACTATGATCTCGCGACTGATCTGTATGAATATGGATGGTGAGAATCACCCCTCCTTCCTGCACCATGATACATCACAAGAAAATCCCACCATCAAATCAGCACTAACCAACCACCTCTCCCTCCCTCCAGGTCCCAAAGTTTCCACTCCTGCCGCTTCACTCCAGGGGAGCCCCTAAAACAAGCCCGCGCCCGACACGAACACTATCTCGCTCTAAAAATGGGTCTCCAACCCAACCAACTCATTCTCGACGTCGGGTGCGGGGTCGGGGGGACCGCGCAGGAAATCGCCAAATTCACCGGCTGCAACATCGTAGGCTTGAATAATAATGATTACCAAATCGAGTGAGTTTCACAAAGGGGGGTTTCATGCAAATGAGTTATCCAGATACTAGTTTCGATGGCGTTTATGCGATTGAAGCTACCGTGCACGCCCCCAGCTTGGAAGGTGTGTATAGCGAGATCTTTCGAGGTTTGAAGCCCGGGGTGTGTGTTCGGAGTGTATGAGTGGCTTATGACTGAGAAATATGATAATAATGATGCGCAGCACCGTGCGCTTCGATTGGATATCGAGCAAGGAAATGGGATTTAGGAATACGGAGAGGATATCCGTGGCGCTTCAAGCGATGCGAAAAGCTGGCTTTGTTTTAGAACTCCATATGAATGTTGCGGAGCTGGAGGACGGGGATGCGATTCCGTGATATTGGCCTCTGAGCGGTGAATTGAAATACGTGCAGAGTATTTGGGAACTACCCACTTTCTTTCGCATGTCACCGGTTGGTCGCACGGTTGTGCATAGCTTCATTGGAGCTTTGGAGACTATTGGTTGGGCTCCAAAGGCCACTCAGAAGACGGCTGATTCGCTGGCAACGGGAGCGGACTGTCTGGTTGCAGGAGCGAAGGGGAAACTATTCACACCGATGTATCTGATGGTTGGTCGGAAACCAGCAGTTTGATGAGAGGGGTGGCTTGAAGCGTGTAGCTAAATGTTCGAATAAGAAACTTATTAAACCTTCTACTGTGGCGTTCGCTAAAGTGATTTGTGTAACCCCTTATGTAACTGTCTCAAAGAGTCTAAGAGTAAATAGAACATGGGGTTTCGGTGATGATTTGCTCGTCCGGCTGACCACCACCAAGCTAACAATCGCAATACTCACCACAACACATCACCAACAACGGTAAGCAAATCATCCTCTCCTAGTCCTCCGAGCCCTTAAGTGCTAACTCAACAACCGCAAAACCCCCACCGCCCACGAATGAAAACAGCTAATTGCACTTGCTAAATTTCTTGGATTTCCTCAGGCGAGACTTCGATTGAAGGAAGGCCTCAAAATGCATTGCACACCAAGAAGTACCCAAGTAGTCGAGTATCCAAGTAATCGTCAACAAAAATCCTTCACATTAAATTGCTACCTATATATTCAAAACTTTCCGATATAGCAATTGTAAAGTTATCATCTCCCTCCACCCTATCCAATTAGGTAGGAAGATAGATGGATAGATCTAAGAGCTCATCAGATTTTCTGCCACAAAACACCCTTTTTTATGTTCATACATCTTTGAATTTCACGTTTATCACCGTGAATTCGCCCCGATTCCCTAGCACATCTATTCTCCTATTATCGCTGATTATAGGACCCGGTCTTAGGAATCTTGTCTGTCTCTTTTTACAAAATAACGCCCGCTCCCATATGCATGCCCAGATGCCTTACCAAATGCAATCCATTGACCTGGTCTACGCCGTCTTCATATACAAAGCATTGACCTTTAATACGCCTGTCCAAAACCGTTCCCATTGTTGAGAAACATCAGGGGGCCTTTCTCAAACTCATAAGCTAGTATCATCGGCTTTTAACCCTACAAAGAAATCCCTAGTCATCTCAAAACTGAGCCAACTACTCGCCATACTTGGGGCTACTTTGAGTAGATTGGGTACAATCCCTTTATACATGCCCATGATACCTTCTTGTGCGACGATTCTTCTGACAGCATCGAAAATTGATTTGTACTGGTATCCCATGCCAGACATTGTATTAATCTGGAAACGACGTCGAAGAACATCACTGAATAGTATTAGCTTCGATTTTTAAGAAATATTAATGGGCACCTTACAATGGATATGTGCATGTCTGTGCAACTGCGCCAGATATAGCACCGGCTGCTAATTTTCGCACTGCACTGGGATTCTGGTCTCCCTCTGGAGTGAAATGCTTTCTTACAAGCTCATAAGTCATGAAGTTCAAGCCAACCTTATTTTTTCGTTAGCAATGCAACCCAAAGAACCAATAGCAATTCAATCCACACTCACATATGGCGCAACGCCAGCCACAGTAGGTATGATTCCTCTATATAATGCAAGAACGCCTCCTTCTGTTTTGTACATCGTCTTCAACGTCGCAAACATGCCTGGTAGCTTCGTACCATGCTTTCCCAAAGCTGCAAATGATGCCGACTGAATAGATAATCTAGTGCGAACAATATCTAGAGGATATGTAAAGAATACGGATGTAATTCCGGCAGCTCCACCGCAAATGAGACGTCTAAAAGAACCCAGGTCTGTGCCAGGAGTGGTCTCGAAGAACTAAAGAGGCGTAGGAAATCAGTAATTGTTTTCTATGAAATGCGCTTATCGACATTAGAATTCCCGCAACGTCCAGTTGGTAGAGAAATGGCAGAAATTCGGAATGTCCTTGGATGTTTACCTTTTTATAGAAATTGTAACTTCCAAACTGAACAGCAGAATAGGGAACAATTCGAATACAGTTAGTTCCATTACCCCTCATCAGTCCGCGCCAACCTTCCTCTTTCCACATCTTCATAAGCCCCTTTCCTACCGACATCTTGTATTCTTCTCGCCCCACACTCTGTATTTGAAAAAGGATCTTTAGTCGTTCTAGAGGCGATACGACGGTTCTAGAAACCGCACCTGCCACTCCACCGGCGCAAAATGCTGCCACCACAGGCTGTGCGATCAGCTCTCTGAGTTGCAGAACTCTGGGGGTATATTTGGGTGGGAGAACATCATTCTTAGACTTATAGAAAGAACAAATTGTTAGCATATATACTAGATAATGAACAAGATTAAGAGAATAGGACTTACGGCGGACATTTCCAGAAAAAGTAGCTAAGCTATGCACCTCCAAGGCCTAAAAGCTCAACGCACACCTTGAACCCACCACGCATGCGAATTCGAAGGACAAGGTTTCGAGTATAAAGGGCGACTTTGATATTTGGTAGGATATATGAGAGCGTAGACTTTTGAATAGAAATAAGAAATCGATGATCAATTGCTGAATATATTGTACATGTACAATTAGGTAAAGATCTAGTAGGTGGTGAGGCTGGCTAGGTTTGGCTTTTTTAAACCGAGTTTGACTGGGAGAAGATCAAGTACGGGGGGGGGTACGAGATAGTGACACCGGAGGATAGGAGTAACAATATCTATCAATTTAATCTAGGGTTCGATGATATCGCAGATGAAAAAGGAGAATCAGCAGGAAAAATAGGGAGTAGGTATAGTAGTCAACAAAGTTATTCAAAATAGCAGATTGATTTTTTTCTTTTCTTTTTTTCTATAAAAGAAGAAGTCTAGGAGGATAGTTTAAAGGTCTATGTTGTTGTTGTTGTTGTATAGAGGAGGATTCGAGGAAGTGATATAGCTAGGTAGTACCCATAGTACCTAGGTAGTATAGATAGAACTTTTATTAACTTGACCAGTAATCATAAGCGGAAAAAACTTTTTACTCTACCAAGATCCAAGGTCGAGGTCATTTTGTGAAGGGTTTGTTGACGGAAAGTTCCATCTCTTCTTTAGTCATCTCGTACGAACAAGAGCAATTAATACGTTTGCTTTGTAAATATTCCTTATAACAATTCCTAAATCCTCATAGATAGTACGTCTACTTTGTAAATATTCCTTATAAATTCCGAAATCCTCATAAATAATGACTAGGTAGTTCTACAACTGCTAAAGATCTTCCATATTATGATGCACGGAGATGGAATTACCCCATCATTGAGAGCTTGAGAGCTACAACATGATGTCAACTTGCCTAGTACTTCCGTAGTTTCCCGCAAGAACGATCGATGCCAATATACGGAGTAGTATATGCATAGGTATTGTACGGAGTATTATTTCGTATGTATTCATCAACTCCTGGCACAAACTCAACTCGCTATTTGTTAGTAATTCAAGAGTACCGATGAGTACCTACGCAAGTCTAGTATCTATAATGTCCCGGTTTGTTAACACCACAAGCACTAGGTGGTTATGTGTCAAGAGTTCTGATAGTTCCATTCACAATGTACAGACTGTACTGCGTGTAATATTGTGATGATAGAAATTCCAAGGAGACCAGCTGGTATATCGACAGTGTACTACTATGTATGGATTCACTTATCTGCCTACTAGACATCAATGCCCATTTGCGATAATACTTCGTACATTTAATACAGACGGAGTACATCGAACCTTCAAATTGACACGAGACATCATTCCATCATTAATCTCGAACTCTTTCATTTCTCCCATATCACTCGACTCCTTTTCATCATCCCTGACGAAGCCGAGTACCCACGATGCACTCCGTCTTTCCGTCCAAGAGTACCGATACTTACTTCGGTACATTTTAACCCACCTCCAGCTTCCCGGGCGGTCACCATTGACAAAAAGACCCATTGGAATTTCATGTGTGCCTCAGGTTATAAGGCACCAAAAAGAGAAAATCCACGGAAAATTTTAAGCGAATTCACGCACTGGGCTCCATATTCTTAAAACTTGTTCGAAATTGTTTTTCGTTCCTGCTGGTTCATTCACGACTTCTCGACACCCCTCGACGACAAACCCCCCAAATCGCCAATCATGGGTAGGTAATCACAAATTCTATTCCAGCCATCGTGTGCAAGTGGAAATTGAGTGACTTTACGATGAATTGAGATTAAAAGTTGAAAGACTGGAATCTCAAATCGCACCGTAAAAGATCTCAATTCTCTGCGCAACATTGTGTCTGTGCAAGACCGATGTGAAGAGCATACTTGATCATAGGCTGACGAGGAATTTTCTAACTAGGTATCGATCTTGACAACCACCACGTGCGCAACACTCACCGTAAGACGCCAAAGAGTGACAATGTCTACCTCAAGTTGTTGGTAAAGCTCTACCGCTTCTTGGCTCGTAAGTCAACCTCAAAAATTCTTGATCAAATTAACACGCGCTAACTATGGATCTCTCTCAGGCCGCACTGAAGCCTCCTTCAATAAGGTTGTTCTCCGCAGACTTTTTATGTCCCGTATCAACAGACCTCCCGTTTCCATCTCCAGAATCGCATCCCAAACCAACAAGGAGGAGAAGAGAACCGTTGTCATCATCGGAACCGTCACTGACGACAACCGTCTTTTGTCCGTCCCAAAGGTCAGCGTTGCCGCTCTCCGCTTCACTGCTACCGCCCGTGCCCGCATTCTTGCTGCCGGTGGTGAGGCCTTGACCTTGGATCAATTGGCTCTCAGATCCCCAACTGGAAGCAACACCGTTCTCCTCAGAGGACCAAAGAACTCCAGAGAGGCTGTCAAGCATTTCGGTTTCGGACCCCACAAGCACAAGGTAATAAATACAACACGGTTTTTACTTAATAAAATTGACACATCTACAACAGAAACCATACGTCGAGTCCAAGGGACGCAAGTTCGAGAAGGCTCGTGGACGCAGAAGGTCCAGAGGTTTCAAGGTCTAAATGGCCTAATTGGGGAAGGGACGTTACGAACTTCTGGCTTTGCTGGTCTGGATACCTCCAAGAAGGGTGGAGGGATGTCAACAAGCTATTTGAGGCGAGCTGGATCCGCAGTACAGTCTTTAGCATATGAATACTACAAGAAAATGATGGTATCGATGCAATTAGGAGTAGTAATCATGAATAATTTGATTCCACCCTAGCTCAATTTTTTATTTGCATATGTGATAATCTATGTGATCACCGAAATATTTTTTCATACAAGTTGAACGTGCTATTATACAATTTATATTCACACTCATTTCTATCTCACACATCATTGACAAAACCTAAACTTGCAGCATCCCTGTACCCATTCCGCCGAAGGGCTACAAAGTATGCCTCCTTTGATTCCTATTGATTGTAAGCATGTGGATTCTCTTCATTGGTTTCAGGCTCACTCACACTCCTCGACGATTCCGGCTTCTCTCTGTGCACCATGGCAAACATTTTCCTCAGCTTCAACTCCAGCTCTTTATCCTCCGCTCCCTGATAGAATTTACACACGAAATGTCCCCCAGGTCTCAGCGTATCGAAGGCAAAGTGTAGGGCCGCGTTGCAGAGATCCTATATGGAGATAGGTAGGTTGTGGTTAGAAAGAATGGTGGGGTTGGTTGGATTGAAATAACAAGAAGAAAAAGAGAAGAATGAAAAAAAAGGAAAGAAAAGAAAGAAGGGAACGAAAAGTAACATACCATACTCCCCGCATGATCGGAAAACTTGATACCGGTCGTGTTCATCATCCTATTATACGGGTCACTCAGACTTCTCTTCCAGAAACCGGTGGTTTGCTCCCAGGGGGCGCACATGTCACTTAGCACTACGTGGACCATTTTCGTGGCGTCTCTTGCGGGTTCGCGGTCTTCTTCTTGTGCTTCTTCTGGCGCGGCTGCGGAGCTCGTAGGATAGGTATTCATATCATCATCCATATGTCGTTCCAAATCAATATAACTCTGTTCTTCCGCCGCGACATCCAGATCGTCGATCTCTTCATCTTCGTCCTTTTCGTCGGAGGATATAATTGGTCTGCGTGGACGACCACGCTCGGGGTCGAGAAGAAAATTCTTGACGGATTGTTGGACGCGGCGAGAGAGGAAGTTTCCTTGGATGGTGGAGACGCCTGCGGGAGGCTGCGCGGGGATGATGTCGATGCCGAGGATGCGGCCGTGGGGTTGTGTGCGCGTGTATGCTACCTGTGGGGGAGGGGGTAAGTGAGGTGGATGGGTGGGTGGGTGGTAGATATATAGATAGATATGTAGATATGTAGATTTGTAGAGGAGGGAGAGAAGGGGAAAGGTAAGGGCAATATAAAACATACCTGAGACCAACTACCCGGCGCATATCCCTAAATACATTCTCTCAACAAACCATCCTGACCTCATCTCGCAATCCCATGCATAGCATCCCAAGCCATAGTCATAACCATAACCATAAACACAAAGAGAGAACTCACTAGATCCACAACCGTTTGTCCCCTCTTAAAAATCTTATACTTTGTATCAATCTGTAATCGAGCATCTCATTAGCATCCATATCCATATCCATATCTATATACTTATCCACATCCAAACCCTTCCACACACCTCCCCTCAGATCCCCTCTCCTCCTCACATCTCCCACTCCCCCTCTAAACCCCCAACCGCCAACCCCCCCCTCCAAAATACACACACACACACACACACACAAACAAACAAACACAAAAACATACCTCCAACAATTTAAACGCCGCTCTACTCCTCAACCCCTTCACCTTTGCCTCCCTCGCCCACGCATCCTTTCCCTGTCTACTTTTCCATCTCGTTGACGAAGACGAAGACGAAGACGAAGCGCTGCGTATCTGCATCTGCGTCTCTATGCGTGCGTTTCTCCCCAGCCCATTGTCACTACCACTACCACTATCAACACCAACACCAATACCATTCCGCAAACCCCCAAATCTACCCCGCGCGATCGTCAACCCCGCTTTATGATTCAGCAGCGCGGGAAGGCCGGTACATGAGTGAGAGCGAGGGAGGAATCCGAGTCCCGAGGTTGAGAATGTGGGGTTTAGTCGAGGGGGTAGCATAGCATAGGGTTGTGTGGTGCAGAGAATTTGTGCGTGGCTGATTTGGGGAGTGGGAGGGAAGTTTGGATGATTCCGGTCTGTATGGTATGATGGGAAAATTTTATCGCAAGAGCTCAAATTTTGGTAATGTGGAATATTCACTTGTGGCCTTGTACAAAACTTTTCCTGTTAGTGTTTATGAGAGCGCAAAGAGATTTTTATCCGTACGAGTAGATTAAAGTATACATTATGATATTACTTGCTCATACAATCAAAAACTCAGATATTGTCACATTTACAAGTAGAAGCTAATTTCATTTCTTGGATACAAATCATGCAGTTGTTCATTACCTACATATACAAAACACCAACGCCTCGTGAGCCTGTAATCTCCCTATCCTAAACGCCCAATTATTTCAGTATTTTCATACAGCTTATGCCAAGAAACTTGCTCCAGCACCCCTACGATCCTTCTTCAAAGGCGAGAATGCTCCAAACCCACCAGCAGCCGCAAGACCACCCTTCAATCCTCCCCTTGGTCCAGCAAGACCACCTTTACCTAGCAACCTCGCTGGTCCAAGTGCAATCTTTGCTGGTTTCTTAGGAGCCTCACCATCCTCGTCATCAAATAGTGTCTTACTGACACCCCCGAGAACTTTACGTTTCTTCTTCTTTAGCTCCGGCTCCTCATTAGCCTTGATCTTAGATTTCACAGGTTTTTTAGTCTCTCGTTCTTCAGAATCTTCTGGTTCTTCGGGCTGCTCATTTTCGTCCACATTCTCTTCTTCCGCAACCTTCTCTAGTAGAGGTCGTGATTTGACTTTTCGGGCTGTAGGTTTCTTGGGTTGTTTATCTTCGTCTCCGTCCTCTTCCTCTGTAACTTTTCCTAGCGTACGTGATTCTTTGAGTTTTTGGGTCACAGATTTTTTATTCTTGATACCAGCCTTCGCTTTGGCCAACACGGTTTTCTCGTCAGCAGAATTATCGGCCAGCTTCTTTCTTGCCTTGAGCTTGGGCTTGACTTGCTGTGCAGGTACTTCAGGGATTTCCTCTTCTTCTTCTTCGGGAATCTGGTCCTCTTCGGTGGGATTCTCTCGCTCCGTTACTCTGTCAGCCTTATCCTCAGGTGATTGTCCATCTTCTGGTGTATCTGGAGCCATGTTGATTGTCTTGTTCAGATAGGGTGTGATGGAAAATGTCGACTTTTCTCCCAAAATTGTTTGGTCAACTCTACCCCTATTCGCACCAGCTCGCTTTCCCCGCGCTGCAATTCCATCTGGTGTCCCAATAGTAATGTCCATGCTCATCTCCCTGGCAGATCTCTTGCGAGAATCTTTTCCTGGAATATTCTCTCGACTCGTGATAGCGGGGAGTTTCAATGCTGCATTGCGCGCCTCATTCAATTCGGCTTGACATTCTTTCAATTGTTCTCTTGCGGCTCGCATTTTTGTGCGGAGCTGCTCAACCTTGCTCTCTAAGGATCCGATCAAAACCTGAGAAGCAGCCAACTCCTTCTGTGTTTCCTTATGAGCCTTTTCAATGTCACGTTTCGTATGAGCAAACTCTTTTCTGAGAACCTCGATTTCCTGATCTCCGTCTTTCTGTCCTTTCTCGGTTCCGCGAAGCTGTTCGATTTCGCCCTCCAAAGTTTCTACCTGAGCTTGAGAAGCGGCCAACTCCTTTTGGGTATTTTTGTGTGATTTTTCGATATCTCGCTTCGTAGTCGCGAACTCCTTCCGAAGAACTTCAATTTCTTTATCCTCAGATTTCTGACCCTTGTTGCTGCTTTTCAACAGTTCGATTTCATCTCGAAGAGCCTCTATCTCCTTCTCTCCAGCCTTTTGTGCATTCTCACCGTTACGCTTTAGAAGCTCCAATTCCTTTCGGAGAGCCTCCGTCTCCTTTTCTGAAAGTTTATGGCTCTTCTCGATTTCACGTTTCTCTTGTGCGAATTCTTTTTGGGCAATGGATGCTTCTTTCGACATTTCTTTCTTGGCCTTTTCTCTTTCTCGCTTCTCCTCGGAAAGATCCTTCTGCAAAGCCTCGATTTTTTGTTGAAGTTCCGTTTCCTTTGAGTGGTCATTATTCTTCTCGGTGGCACGGCTCAAGGCACGACGCTCTGTCTCTAATTCCACCTCTAAAGTGCTAACTTGCCGCTGAAGTGCCAGCTTCTCTGCTAGGATCGATTGTTGATGTGCCACTTGAGAGCGTAAATGCTCTATCTCTGGTTTAAGTATAGATAGCTCGCGGCTGAGTGCCAGTTTTTCGGTAAGGACCTTTGTCGAGTCTATCGTTAATCCACTCATAGATTGCAACTCCGCCTATACAGCCATGAATTAATATGACAATCAGATATACCCGGGAATGCTTAGTACCTTGATGTTATTGAGTTCCCGTGTTTGAAGTCTTAAATCGGTTTCCACCTTCTTAACATCTTCTTGGGCCTGGTCAAGTTGTGCTCTTAAGTCTTCATTCTCTTCTTCTAATCCATCAATTCGATCATCCCCGGTTGCTAGTTGAAGTTGTAATTCATCCGCCTCATTTTCCAACAAGAGAATCTGTAATCTCAATCGCCTACTTGCTTCATCTTTCACGATCAATTCGGTGTCTTTTAGTGCTTCCTGATATGCCAACTCGAGACATTGTGATTTCATCAATCGCTATAAATTTGTATTAGCCCCAAAAACTCCCATCCAACTTCAACACTAATAAAAGATTATATACGTACACTTTCGATATGCTCATCATCATTATATGATAATACTGGATCCATTTTAAATTTATACTTGTGAAGATAAAATGTGTTTTAAAATACCTGTCAAATGATCGAAATGTTCAATCGCGTTCTAAAGTCAACAAAGTCTCCCTAAGCGTTAGATGAGTTGCCGGGTCGACGTGGTTTGCCCCAAAAGTTTGGCCTTAGGCATTAAGAGCTCTAGTACCACACCCTGCTTGTGATACGATTTGTATGGCCCCGCGAGGTGGAACTTACCGAATTGAATTAAGGACACGCTTCGAGCTTCGTAAGTGTTTGGTGATGATGTCTTGATTCCTCAAATGCTTCAGTTTATTTGATAAAGCATCACTGGTCATAATCATTCAATTATCCTCTGCTATCGACGTTACCAACTTCAACCTCTAGAGGCATCTTGGCCTTGCATTTTATTCAAGATGCATTTCCTCAAGACATTGGTAGCCTCCTTGCTACCTTTAGCTGTTCTAGCTGCCAAAAAGCCCGCGGTCGATAACTTCGAACGATACCATACCAAATCTCTCTCATCTACCCCATTGAAGCTTGATGATAGCATCTACAGCAAATTGACCACTGCACCAAGAGATTACTCTGTCGCCGTGCTGTTGACAGCTTTAGAAAATAGATTTGGGTGCCAATTATGTAGAGAATTTCAACCAGAATGGGATCTATTATCAAAGAGTTGGATCAAAGGAGATAAGCAAGGAGAATCTCGTCTGCTCTATGGAACACTTGATTTCATGGATGGCAAAGGCACTTTCCAATCTGTATGTTTAGCGCTACGGAACTACAATCAATCGATACTAATTGCTGGATAGCTTAATCTACAAACGGCCCCCGTCCTTCTACTATTTTTACCAACCATTGGCCCTCATGCCTCTACAATCAATGGCCCCGTGAGATACGACTTTACAAACGGTCCTCAAACTGCTGAACAAGTCCACTCTTGGATTGCTAGGCATCTTACCGATCGACCACATCCTCCAGTTCAACGACCCATCAACTGGCTTCGTATTGGCGCAGTTACCACTACTATTTTAGGAACGATCACTTTTATCAGTGTTGCATGGCCATTTATCTTACCTGTCGTTCAGAACCGAAATGTTTGGGCTGCAATCAGTTTGATTGCCATCCTTCTATTCACCAGTGGTCATATGTTCAACCACATTCGAAAAGTTCCATACGTTGCTGGTGACGGCCGTGGAGGTGTCAGCTACTTTGCAGGTGGATTCTCAAATCAATATGGATTGGAAACCCAAATCATTGCTGCTATGTGTAAGAAATCCTCTTTCATAGCTACTTATATCTACTTGCGACAATACTGACTATATCTCTCAGATGGGCTTTTGTCCTTTGCAACAATCTCTTTGGCTCTCAAAGTCCCTCGTATCTCAGACCCCAAGATTCAGCAAGTTGCAGTTCTCGTATGGAGTGGAGTTATCTTCGTTATGTACAGCTTCTTGCTTAGCGTTTTCCGTATCAAGAATGGCGGATACCCATTCTGGCTCCCACCTTTCAGCTGAACGGTATAATCTACGAGTCTGTTAAGTGACCAAAGAGATATCCATGTATCATATACTGCCGTCCATTTATGTGGTCGGTTTCACATACTTACTGAAAAGCGAATCCTGCATTTACTTGGCCCTAATGCTTGGCTTTAAATAAATTTATCTTATGAATTAAACAAATTCACTTTGCATAGAGCTTTCACAGTATGATAGTCAATACATGACAAAGCGTTTGTTTTCAACTACCAAACGCTGGGTTATAATCATTCGTCATATTTATCAGCAATTTTTTTTAGACTCTGCGCTTGTGACTACTTGAAACGAATGACTTGACAACAATCCCACCAACCTAGCTATTTCACAGGGTATATTGATGTTTAGTGTTATTTTGGTGATTCCTTTTCCCGTCATGAAGAAAGTGTCAATTTCCTATATCCACCATGCTCTCTGTGAGCCATTTTCTGGAGCTGGATGTTGCACGCAGCTCTGCAACTAGTAAACACTATGCATTCGGAACTGGCAGTGAGAAAATTCAGATCGCAAAGTCAAGTCAAGATCAGCAGAAGAAAGGAACTGAATTGTAAGACGTCGAACCATGAAAAGCTCGAAGAGATGTTTCATATAAATCTATTAAAATACATGGAAATTATACACACATGAGAATTGCTACCAATCTATAGTAATGAGAAGAAGCCAAATAATGTTTCAGAAGGGAAATAGTGGTAACGAGGGTTATGAACCGAGCTCTCATCGGAAATTCCAAGTCCCAATGCTGAGGCTCACAGGATGTGTGTATGATCTTTGATGTTGTTGGCGAGAAATCTCTTGTCAAAGGGGGAGGGGGGTGGAAAGACGCCTTCTATTTCTTCTGGAGCGGATAATAGATTGACTAGTCACTAGTATGGAATTTGCAATGCGCAGAGACCTTCATTATTCAGTATGAGCTGGTGTATACTGGCCCCGTGAGATCAACGTAGTCCAATAGTATCACCACTCTACCGAGGATCCTTTCATTTTCAATCACCATCTCAAAGCGAATCTCTTGGAGACCAAGGAAGTAGTTCTCATGTTTTGGACTGTTCTGCATTCCCACAAGCACCAGCATTCCAAGGTAGATTTTCAATCGCAGTCTGCGAGTACTTATGCTTCTGAATTGAATCGCTGGTCGTCGTAAATCTCATTGATAGCTCCTCCGAGTAACTTACTAAAAACCCGCTCTATCTAAGATGGGATACAAGAACGAGCTTGCATCGGCAACTAGAGCTATGCCCGTGTTTCTTTATGCTATAACCATCAAGTATTAATAGACAACATGTAATATGTACTTCCTTAACGAGAACTACACTGTACCCAGCAAAATCTAGTAGCAATCCATCCCATCTGTTAGCAAAATATCTATTGCAGTGCTCCTTGAGACGAGAGTAAATGAAAATAGATGGTTCTACACCAAAGGACTCGAAGACGATAGTTCTAAACTAGAATGCTGAAGCATTGTTGCCTTGATTGCGTTTTTCCCGCCCGTGGCGGCCATAGAAGTATGGGGGTCTGTCTGCAGATGCTATCTCAGGAGTCATGATACCCCTATAGTGAATATCTTGAGTGTTGGAGTTCATTTTTCCTAGGTGATTGAGAGGAAGTATGGTGTCGTTTTGAAAATTGGGACGCAGGGTTACCGTTTAGTTGTCACGACGGTGACTGAAAATCAGGGTTTTGGCGGTGTGGACGAAGCTGTAATGTGATAGATCGGTGTATTTATTTTTATCGTATTAGTTGAAGAGATGTTGTTGAGGTTAGCTAGCTAGCTCCCAGTCGGTTATGTGGAGTAGGAAGGCTTGAGATGTAGTGTTTAATTTCTGGGAGTGGTTGTTCTGGTGATACTAGATCAATGAGAGAATTGGTAGTTTGAGGTCATGAATTGTTTGTATTCGTATGTGGTATACATTTCTCTGCTTTCAGTTATAAAATCAGGAATAAAAATAAAAACTGGCACGGGAAAATGAAGTGTGGTGATCGTCATAGCTGGCGTTGAATATCTCTTGTGAGATGCTGTTAATTTGAATAGTATCATTTCAGTAAGTCTGTAGGAAGGAAGGTGATCGGTATGATAAGGGACTTGAAAGATTGTGATTGAACTATGGAGGAGTAGAATTGTTTGAATTTTGAAAGAGCATATAACCGGAGTGGTGATAATCCTTCCTCGGGGGTTTGCATTGAGGATGGGGATTTCAAAGTTCGCATTTATCAAAGTAACTATATAGGTAAGGGTTCGAGAATGCATGAGTGTGAGTACATAAGTAGAAGAGGTTGGTTTGATTTGATTAGTTGCTACAAAGTTCGGAAGTTACAAATCTATATGAAAGTGTGTAAATAATCCGGTTCATCCTCTAGCAGACGAATATACTGACCGGCCAGCAGTGGATCTATGAATTCTAATATGACCTGCAGATCAATGACAGGTAAAATGCAGCTCTCCCAGCCATATAGATGCTTTTATTAGTCTATTCGGAGGGAGCATTCAAACATTACGCCAACATCTCTTAATCCTGTTCTCACTTCTCCACTGGTTTGTGTCTTACGGCAGCTAAAAGGGGAGGCAGAAGAAATACCACTCCAGGAGCCATAACCACCCCAACAAAGACAATAATAGCCTTGACAAAATAATCCGTACCGAGATCCACCAAAGCTACAGCAATAGGTGGCCCAATGCGAATCCCAATTGCTACTGTAATCCAACCCATACCTAGTTGGGTTCCTATGACACTCATCGATGGCGATAATGTTGGGTGTGCCACCGCTGCAGCGGGTGCTGTCATGAGGACGCCAGATATGAACCCCCAGATCATACAAAACACTATAAAGCCCGCTTCATTGTTTATGCTCAGCCAAGAGAACATTATGACGACAGCAACGACGGTCCAGAAAACAAAGGTTTGGATGGGCCCGACGCGATTGGCAATAAGGAATGGAACCGTTCAACTGAAGAATGAACCGGTGTTGGTAATAGACAAGAGATAGAAGGAGAGCTTTTCATCAATCTTGAGGCTGTGAATAGCCTAGGAAGGGATATAGAAGAGGGGAATGTAGAATGCTACGAAGATGAGAAGAAGAGAAACGGCAAAACCTAGGAATGCAAGTTCAGTGAGAGCTGCAAAATCGAAAAGAGCTTTTTTAGTCGCAGACTCTGGCCTTTAATGCTGGCTTAGCACGGCGAGGGAGATAGAAAGTGTGCCGAGACTGACGAAGCCGATGGCGCGGACAGCCCAGCCAAATCCAACTTTTGGTTCTAGTCTCCGAAACATGATTGGAAAGATTATTCCACCTAGTCAATCTCACTTAGTATCAGTTGTGCCATGCCAGATGAGTGTTAACTAAACTATGCTTGATCCTGAGGAGGCACATCCGATCGCAAACGGACGTTTTGTGGTGAACTGAGTTGAGATGATGGCGAGTGCAGAAATATAAACTTAGCCGGCTCCGAGGCCAATGACAATTCCCTGAGAGAGGATTATTTGGTAATACTTCGTAGCGAGACTAAGCATCATCGTCCCAAACACAATCATGAAGCACCCAGTGGCTATCAAGATACGAACATAACCTCGATCTAATAGTGGCCCGGATACAATGCCAACAAACACCACCAGAAACAATTATATACTACCAATCCATGATATAGATGATGCAGACTCGGGAAAAGTGGTGATATAATAAGACTGAAAAGCTCCAAAGCTTGCAGTGATTCCCCCTTTCTTAAGAGGTCTGCATACATATATATTGTAATGGATTTAAGATTGAGAAATTACTTATACATACTAAGTATTCGTGAATACAAAAAATGCACCAATTACATACAGCTAAGCGACTAGTCCGCCATTTGGCGGCGTGGGTGGAGACTGTGGAGTGACTTCGTGAAGTGGGGCCTGCACATCCGAGGAAGAGTCTGCGGGAAACTGCATCTGTGCGTTCATTCTTCTCCTCGTCACTGCTAGTAGCCATCGTTGGTGACCTTGTGACTATTGATCAATGTTCGAAGACGCAAGTGCTGGACTGTGTTTACAAGATTATACTCTGCTAGCCTTGCTTTCACTTCAAAATAAAATGTAAGTAGATATCGCACTGTTGCAAGAGTAAGATGAGTTCATTATTTACATGGTCTCAATACGGTATGTTGATTGAATAGGGTACGCGTCTAAATCCTCAATCACAAGTCCACTATATTCGAGATTTGGAAGATAGGGATCGAACGGACTAATGAAAATATCAACATTTGTCCACCATACGCACCGGATTACATCAGTATATATATTATGCAAGATAACCTCCAAAGTTTTAACTTCCTCTTGAAAGTCTCACTACGAATCTAAGTACTTACTTGGCAGCAATATTCTTGCCTTGGCTGGAACCCAGTTTACAAAGGACACAGGGTGAACTCAATGCGTGTGAACGAGAGTAAGCTTCCGGATGATGGTTGTGTGCAGGTTTCTAAGATTATTACCGGCCTCCCACACTACCAATGACAGTATTCGGATGCGTTACTCTTGAAAATTGTTACTCACGCGAGTGGTGCTGAAGGCAACATGGGCAGCATGATATTCTGGGAAGTCGGATTCTGGAGGTGTAGGAGATGCACCTACATGAAGAGACATTCTGAGGAACAAAGACCTTCCATGACTAACGGATCATCGAGTAAGCCCACTCCTGCCCTTGACTTCAACTTGAATTGACAAAATATCGCAACTTTGGCCAAGAGATAGTTTTCCCATCCACAGGGTACCTTGCAATGGCTATCGAAGCAACAAAGCAGGCCGGAAAGTCAATGGTGGTTATAAAGAGAAATACCACCCTACGAAATTCAAGATGTCAGTTTGCAAAAAGCACTAGTGATCCCCGCAAAGGACGGAGGGATCTAGATCCTTTTCAAATTGCGAAAGGCAAGCTTGGCTGCCAACAGTGATCACGAGTCAAGGTTGAATATCTTCTTACTTCGGTAGATCATGTGAATGGAGAAGACAACTTTGTCGAACATTGTCGGGGTACTGTTCATGTCAAATTTCAAACCCGATGGTAAGTTTTCCATTTGATTGACTTGATGATTGATCCATTTGAAATTCCAGACTAAGAAAACACTAGTTCTCATGGCGAGTTCATTGTTATAGGAGATGGACAATTCAAGACGAGGTTTAAGGGAAATATTAAGTCTTCCTTGGTATAAGAAATCTGCCTCAGTCGGATTGATTCATGGTCCGACGTTTCAAGATCTTTCTTTCATTGAAAGGGGTGGATCAAAAGAAACTCGCCGAGGCGAAGATCTCGTTGAACCTGACAGCAAAACCCATTGCGGAAGAGTCTCATCGTGTAATTCATCCTGCAGCTTCCGATACAGCAATGCAACTCTCTATTGTAGCTTCACAATCAAGCACCGCTACCAAATTGAAGAACGCGGTTATGCCTGTCAGCATCGGCAGTATCAAACATTGGCCAGAAGTAGATGTGTCCATAGAAGCCCCCGCAGATTGCGTTGCCAGAGGTGTGGAATAATGTGACACTCAAATGTAATATGTGAGTTGAATAAAAATACCTCCGGACGTGACCCTACAAGAATAGATTCGAGAGCAAACCAAGCGTGCCAAGCTAATCAATCTCTAATGTATTGATGGTCATGTGATATCCAGACTCGCACCTCGGTCTCTCGAGTGCCTTTCTAATAAGGCAACAATCAATTTTTAGCAGCTGAATGCCTGATTCTCCCAAAACTTTAATTGAGTTTCCCAGGTTCATCATTTAATCTTGTCTTGCTTGTCTTCTTTGTCGTCTCGTCTCGTCTCGATTCCTTTAAGCTTGCTTCTTCTATTCTATTTCCTTAACCACCAAAATCTACTTAATAATTTATCTTCTTCCTCGACCTCTCCATCTCACTTACAATATCAGGATTGATATTTTCACCTACTTGATCTCATACAAGAAGATATCATAATTGATATCGGCCAACTCTTGAGTAGCAAAGAAAATCTTAATTGATTGGTCTTCCGCGTCATCTTTCTCAATTATCAAAAATGTCTCGTGGTGGTACAACACTCTATGTCACCGTATGCGCTCCACCTCCACAACTTCCACACGCCAACTTATATATTCATATTGAAGCTTCAAAGTGTATACTTACTGACATCTCTCATCTAGGGCTTCGGAGCTGGAATCCGTGCTCGCGATCTTGCCTACGAATTCGAACGGTATGTCAGCTAAAAATCGATATCTCGATGATTGTCCTTGATCGCGATAATCCATTTCCCCATCATCGTCCATCCTCGTCCCTGACTCCGTCGAGACTTCGCTGTCAATCTTGTCGCATACATTATCCCCTCTTCCCAAATCCTCCACGTTCGATCGAGCGGTCGCACAACGATACGAACAGTTTATATTCCCACATTTGTCTCGCGAGAAAAGTTCGAATTGCGGCGGATCGATTACTATTTATCATACAAATCTTATACATCTCTTACTTTCATCCATATATCTATCCAATATATTCCCTATCCGATGATACATTGAGTCTAACGATATCTTCATAGCTATGGCCGTTTGGTCCGCTGTGATATCCCAGCTCCTCGAACTGCAGCATCTCGTCTGTGAGTATGCCCGATCTCTTATTGGTGACCACTCTAATATCGTTGACACCTGAAGTAGGTTTGCCTTCGTTGAGTATGAGTCCCGCCGTGATGCCGATGATGCCTACCATGAAATGCACAACAAGCGTATTGGTCGCGATGACTTGTTGAAGATTGAAGTAAGTCTTCATGACATCACCGGATACGGCGATTTCTAATTCATGAATTAGTGGGCCCGCACACCTCCTTCGGCTTCTTGGCGATTCGATACTGGTGAAGAACGTGCAGCCCGTCGTGATGGAGGTAGAGATAGCGGTAGAGAGCGTGGTGGAGGTAGCCGCCGTTCTCCTCGTCGTCGTTCAACCTCTCCCAGACGTGGCCGTGGCGATTATTCTCCCCGTAAGGATGACCGAGACCGCCGGGACCGGGACTACGACAGAAGAGATCGCGACCGAGCCGATCGCTCACGTAGCCCAGACGATAGGTAAACACTCTTGAAGAAATTTGAGTCAGGCAAAAGCTTACCCGCCATGTATAGGGACCGCGAAGTCAAGGAAGAACGTGATGATGCCCGTGAACCAGGAGCCAATGGAGATGACAGGAAAGGTGAATCCACACCATTCAAACTACCATTTCGACCCAATCTCTAACTCATCTGATAACCATCAGTTACCATGGATTCTCCTCCACCAGCGCATGATGAACTGGACACCGCCGAGTAAACAGGTCCTTCCTAGGTTGAGGCTTCTACGCGGCAGGAAAAAGTTTATTGTGTCTTTTGGCTGCTGATATTTCCTTCTTTGCCTGAATTTACCATTGTGTTTCTAGATTCGATTCCACGAGACCTTCACGACTCGAGCCAGGATTTGGACTGGCAACATTATCTTACCTTCCTCTTAGGTCAGCAGCAGCATACAAATGTGGTCATAAGTTTTCATGGGTAGTTAGTAGTATTAAAAATTCCAAATTGAGCACATAATTAACACTATTTTGTTTCATTTGTTTGCGAAAGAAAGTGGCATGTATGATCTCACTTAATAACGGTAAATGTGTTTTCTTGCACAACAATAATTCGTCTAGTTGAAGAATTCTATTCTATAATCCATCTATCCATTCATTTATCCACCATCCACTTCGTGTCAAGAAAAGACTATCTTTCCCAACCAAAAATGATGTTTCCTTCAAACAAATATACATATCACAATAACATGACATGGCTGAACGACATGATATGATATAACTCCCAAAGATGCCTGGATCCTATCCCATCCCAACCGTTCCAGTCCATTCCATTGCGTAACGGAATGTAATGTAATGTAGCAATGTATACATACACTACTATATATGTTTGTGACTGACCTGATTCCTTCTCGAGTATCTCTCCTTTCTTCCCTCCCTCTTCTAGCTCTCGGAATTTTTTTCTTGCACTTGCTCTCCTATCCTCTCTTCCTTTGTCCTTAATCCATGTTGATGTTTTCTCGAGTGTGTTTGTTTTTCGAATTTCCAGTCTGCGAATTTCCCCCTCGGGGCTTTCTGAGAATCTGTCTGTCTGTCTGTCTGTCTGTCCGCGCGACTAATAGGAGTTTGAGAAGAGAGATGAGGAAGAATCTTGAGTGCTGGGTTTGAGGGTTGTGTGGGTAGATGGTTAGATGTTCAAGTTGGTTTCTGTTGGATTGTATCGTCTTGTATTGTTCTCCATTGCAATTCAATTCGATGAGATGCGATATATTCAAACGGAATCTTTTTCTCCATTTCCTTCTTTCTCCCTTCATTCCGTACGTAGTAGGCGGATTATTTATTTTCATTTATCTTCATTTCTTTTCGTTTCACATCTTCATTTCTTCACATTTTCCTCTTACTCTTATACGTAGCACTACTCTCCCTATTTCTCTCCCTCTCCCTCGGATTATCCCTAGGACTATTTAAGCTATTTCGGCGAGCCACGCTTCGATGACGCGAAAGAAGTTGTCCGATGAGGAAATGCGATACGTCTTCATCGGCCCTGTTTAAGTAAATTAATCAGTTTTCTGTTGGCGCTTTTTGCGTTATGTATTTAGAGAGATGAGGAGATGGGAAGATGGAAAACATACCAGTATGAGAGATGGCTGGCGATAGTGTTGATTGGGTTGAAATCTAGTACGCTCCTGTTGCAATACACATTCGTTAGCAAGTGTTTTCGTTTTCCTCCGCAAAACAAAAAGTGTTTACGAGAAATAGGAATGTTAAAACGGGATAGAACATACTCTTGAATACTAAAATCCACGCGTCCATTGTTATTCAACGCTCTCACTTTCGCCTCTTCTCTCTTCAACTTCCTCGCTTTCTCTTCCAATTCCGCTCTATCCGTTTCAGGCATATCATGCTTCCTGCGCTTTTGAAACCCAGCATACAACGTCTCAATCTCATCATCAATCAACGTAGGCGCCGTTCCCATACCATCTCTATCCGCGGCCGCCGTATCCTCTGCAAGTTGTCTCATTTTCTCGCTGGTATTTTCTCTCTGTAGCGAAGGATGGTCTGGGACGATTCCTGCTGCGATATTGGTTCCCGCGCCCGCGGATTGACCTTTGATGCTTGATGAATTCGATGCTTGCATTCTTTCGACATCTTCGCCTGTGAGACCGAGACTGCGATTGAGAAGACTACTTGCAATGCCGGAACTGAGACTAGACCATAATCCACTAACACTTTGTCCTACTTTTGCTCCGATGCCAGTGATTCCTTGGTTCATGTTTGCACCGAATATACCCTTCTTGGTATAAGGTAGTAATTGAGGTTTCATAGATGACATTGCAGGAGCAATCAGAGGCTCAAGCCTATAACTGATTGGATCTGTTGGGTGGAATATATTGTATAACCGAACGCATTTCGGACTAGAAATTGAGTATGGCAATCCTGTAGTACTGGAAATATGTTCTCCAGATGGAAAGCCTGCACCCGAGCTAGCTGCAAGAAATGGATCTTGCATAGAGTCTATATCCATTGGACTCTCGGATGGTAATGATTCTACGCGATTTCTAGCAGCAATAGTTCTTCCTTTCAACATCTGAAACAATCCTATTGGACTTCCCAGACAATAGAAATCCTCCACATCAAATTCAAATTCAGGACTCTTGTTATGTGACGATGTCGATGGGGCCGACCGATTCTTGTAATGCGAAGAGTTTGTATGACGTTTCTTAGTTTCTCTCTGACGACAAAGAATATCGAATAGGATTGCCGATCCTAAAGAATGTCCTATCAAACTGACTTTCCCAGAAAACTCTGGATTTCGTTCCCGGAAAAGATTATAGATTCGATTTGCTTCGGTAAGAACAATATTGCTAATATGTTCTCTGTAAGCACTCTGGTACAGCAAGATATCAAGAGCAAGGTCAGTGATGAGAGAGCGAACAAATGGCACACCCTCCACAGTGATATCATCAAGGCTTGGATATTCTTCCTCCTCGCCAAATGCGTCACCAAGATCATGCTCCTTACGATTTTGCCTGACACCTTTACGAGGGAAGTCAAGTAAATGACGCCAGCAGATAGGAAGGACTTGAACACGACAATTTTTAGGGAGTTTATCAATCTCCGCATTTAGAGCTTGCAAATCGGCAGAATTTTCGTACACATTTTTGAGAGTTTGCCGAAGAACGTTTACGTCATGGACAAAGTTAACACTTTCGGTTCTGTTGAAAATTAGCATATTATCTGAAAATTGCTCAGCCAAACAACAAAAGACTTGTACGGATTTGAACGTGGGACAAATAGGATTGATATGTAACTTTTTCAAATGATCTGATCTGTCCAAATCATGAACTGTCTTCCGAAGCTTACTTCCGTACAGGATCAACTGTAAAATCTAACAACTGTTTCTTATAGACCAATGTAGACAGAAATCGAACTCTACAGGCAGTATACAAAACAGCTCTAAGATTGGATACTGCAACAGCGAGTGACCATGGAAAACTCCAATCCGATGACCGAAAAACAAGATGAAAAATAGTAAATAAATTGAATACATACCTCATACCTAAGCGTTGACCAATTCCATGCGTCACTAGAATTAAATGCTCAATATCACGCCCTTGGTTCTCACCATCTCGATCATTATAATCATTCTGCATCTCCTTCTCATCACGTTTCCTCACAGCTTCAGCTTCAGCATCCGCATCTATAGAGTTTAGCTTATTGTACGCTGCTTCTCGAAGCTCAGTACTATTATCTTCTGGCGAAGCATTGGAGTTACTTGTGCTAGGAGGTGCAGATCGCCGTTTGAGTAATTTTTGTTGGCGATCGTCAAGCTGGAGATACTCTGGAGTAGTTGAAGCGGCAGCAGCGGCGCTAGTAGGAGTTTTGGGTGTCTTGTCTTTGTCGGCAGAGGTGTCCTTCGTTTTACCTGGTTCCGAGTATCCACGAACAACTTTTATACCTCCCAAGTAACCACCGCCTGCAAACTTTTGATACACGGTGCTACTAACTCGAGACATGATATTATCGGTTGAAATCCAGGCTACATTCTCATCTTGATAGGTAACAACAGAATTCATGTATGTGCCAAATAAGCGATGAGTCTGAGGTTGGTGGGGTGGTGGCGAGTCCTTCGATATACTACTATCATCAGAAGCTAGCTGTGGTGATTTCAAATTCTCTGCCGAGCCTTTTGGAGTCACAGAGGGAGAGCCATTACGTCTACTCCCGAAAGCACCACTGCGGGCCAATGATCTGGGTTCTTCCCCTGGTTTTATAGATAATGGCCTAGCAGTACTTTTCTCCGGAGGTTTAGGATAACGAAATGGTTTTACTTTCAGATATCCTTCCTCAAGTTGCGTGGCCAAATTCTCCTCACAGGGTTTGAGAACTGCACCCTCTTGGTAAAACCAACTACCTCTGCGAACATCAAATATCGCACCAAGCCAATATACCGGCGCGAGTTCTCTCTTTTCAATATCGACATCGAATAGGAAATCCTCATGTACTGGGACCTTTATACTTCTGTCAGCCTCCTCATTATTCCCAGCTTCATTGATACTCGTGTTGCCTTTCTCGCCTGCACTTCCCGAGGATTGTTCCAAATTACCACTCTGGGCTCTCGATCGCGGATCTCTTCCATTATCATAGTCCTCGACAAGCTTTTGATAGGCAGCTTCTATTGCGCGAGAATCGTGTTCGGAAAATGTGACGAATTTCTTGGGAGGGGCTGCAGGTTTGGTTTCTTCTTGATTGGCCTTGAGAATCTTGGGTTTTCTTTTGGGGATCTATACTTTGTAAGCTTGGGAATTCAATATTCTAGATATGAATACTTACATCAACAGCATGATACCATCTAGGATTCAGCGGAGGACAATCTTGAGGGTAATTCTTAGTGCTCCATCCATGCCAATGGTTCGTACTGTGATCCCCGCCATGTTGGTTCTTTAATCCTGAAGCTTCCCCAGAGAAGGTGGGTGTTGTTGCTTTAGGAGTAGTTGCTCGCGAACCTCCCCATGGTGAGATTGATTCAACGGCTGCAGACAAATATGATCTCTCTAACGGTTTTGGCTTGTTCCCAGGCGCAGACTCCATTTTCTTGTCATTGGTTCGCCGAAGGGCGTCAATTACGCCTGTAGATTTAATCCAGTTGAGCGCAGAATATGATATTCGAAGTTGATGGTTTTTAGGAAGGTGTTTGGGTATTATTCTACCTTGGTGAAAGAGAATGTTCATGTAGTAAGCCAATACTCGTTTCAATTATTTGAAACGCTGATATGGTAGGTACTCTGTATTATGCGGTAATTGCCGATCCGAATATATTAAATAGAAATGGGTTATTTGTACATTATGTATGATCGCTCGGACCTTGAGTAGTTATAGATTTCTATGTTATGAACTGTCCTTTCAATGTCCCGTGGGTTAATTTATTATTGTTGATATCGCATTGTTATCGCTAGTAGTGAAGCGATACACGAAATAGCATAATAGTAAGTGAAGATTGGGGATAAGAATACAAATTTGACGTTATGACGATACTTTTCGGCTTGTCCCGTCAATGTGTTCAGGCTTTATTTGAACTTCATACCCCACTACCACTACTTGATTTACGAGTAATAACATCGACCAGTTGACGAGATGAGATGTAGATGAGCGATGATGAAATATTGGCTTCTCAATACACCGATTTTCCTCAATGTCATGTATAACCGAAGCACAGTAAGTCGATCACAAAGGTAAATCTCAGATTGCCCAGCGAGAGGGGCAAAAACCTACTAAGCGGAAGAGAAGAAGCTAGCCCTGCTTATAACGCTGCAAGCTTCACTCTCTACCACTTTGTCCTCTAACCCCACCCCTTTACTTTGATCTTGGCCCATATTAAACACAGTAGGGCAGCCACATAGCTAAGTCCGGTGAAAAGAGCGGCGCCCTAATACCTTTCTTTCCCTGTAGCCTCTACTTCATCAAGAAGGCCCCTAGCGATAGGGATGCTTCCCAAGACACCAAAAGCTACTACCGTAAAGCAGCTTGCGTATTATCGTCCATATTCTTGAGTTTCGCAGAGCTGGCCTAAACAGATTGGTGTCAAGCTGACATTGCAACCACTGACAAACCCAAATAGTAGTAATCTTACAAAGATTATTAAGAGGGCGTCATCACTCAGGTTGAGTAGGAGTATGTCTGGTAACCAAAAACATGGAACTGATATCGTGCAGAGGAACAATGAGACAATCATAGTATTGTATCGTCCAAATCGATCGGCCAGGTCGCCCGCTATGCACCGGCCAATGCATGAAGCGGCGTTAAGAATCGCAAGAAGTCGATATGTAAACGCCGCTGATCCAGTCAAGGCCTCTCCTTGAGACAGATATCGTCGATCGATGTAATCGCTTGGTATATATGTGATGGGTATGAAATATGCCAGATTTGCCAAATTATAGATCAACGTCTTGAAGTTAGTATGCCTAATCTACATACTTTCAAGAGCACTGGACAATCCCAAAAGCTGTAGGCACATTGTGTCACAACCCCTGGAAAAATCCAAGAAACGGGATATTTGCGCTCAAAAATCGACACTCACAGGACTCCAGCAGTGGTAATAGCCATAGCTCCTGTTCCATCCATGAAGATCTGTGGGTCTGGTAATGTGTCTCGCTAAGTAGTTGCAGCTCCTTTACGTGGTGGATCTCTACTTCGGCAAAATGTCACGTTCACAGCGCAAAGCACGAGCAGCACAAACCCGAGAATCCGAATCGACCTTCCCCACCCAACTTGAGGGAGGAGTGACTGTATCATAAGGGGAAATAGAAAGCCACCTCCTACAAAAGCTATATCGCTAGCGAGACCGCGACGCTCCATGAACCAATGAGCAACGCAGCCCATTGACGGGGTGAGGAGAAGAGATGAGCCGATACCGGTCAATATGGAGAAGGATAGAATGATCTGATGATATTCTGTATTACAGTCAGTGCTGCACAGAGCTGCTGAGATGACCGGAAAGATCTCATCAGGGGCAGATAAGCGAGTGTGCGACCTTCGAGCAGTCACCATACTAGAATGTGTAATGCGTGGAGCGGCACAGGAAATCCAATATTACCTATACAAAAGCCAAACGCGAAGATTCCAAAAAGCGTGCAAATGGTTCCTGCAACGAGCAGTCCACGAGGGCCCATGTCATCAAACGTTGGTCCAATTTGCACCCCACGGATCCAATTCACAAAGGCATAGATTGAGTATATGCAGCCGAGCGTAGAGGACGATTCTTCTAGTAATATAAATTCCGAGATGACGAACTCGAATACTCCAGCTGTATTATAAATACCCAACGATGCGGTCAAGCCACACAATGCACCTAGAACCACTGACCAGGCATCGCGACCACCTTCGGGATAAGTAATTTCGCTATCAATTGGCACTGAGTTGACCGCCGTAGGAAGAGAAGCCACAGGCCTTTCAATATCATGAGAAGAACCTGTTTCTTCGGCGAATGTCGTCTTTTGTCATCTGGGATTTGCGGACCAGTAGCCTGTGATAAGCCATGCTCAGAGCTTGATGCCATTATCCATCTCCAGTGCTTCGCTTCGAAAATTTTAATGTGCTGAATGATAAACACCTCCAAGTAAGATGATACGATTCTTGCCGTAGATCTCTGGTTAACCAACACGTTGCGCCAAGCGAGAAGTGTAAAATCAAACATCATTTAAACTGCTCAGAAGAAGCGTTTGTGGGGGGGTATTAATATTGAGGGTGGGCCTGCCGAAAAGGAAGTGAGATATGCTGAGGATGTTCTGGACTTCGATTTTGATCTCGAGAAGGAACACTCACTGAGTGATAGCGTTTACGGCTGAGATATCGAGGAGCATTCCCCCTTACATTCTAATTTCTAAGCACTCAATATCGACTAGGTACCACAATACTAATAAAAGTTCTAATATTATATCATATATATTACATACATTGCCATCATAATCATAACCACAAATCACAATCATCATCCAATGCTCACTCCGAAACCCTTTCTCCAAACCATCTATGATATCAAAGACGCAAGAGCCCCAAACACCTACCCATGCCTCTCATGCCAAACGCCAAATCCCCATAATATACAAAAGCTTAAGCATCGAACCATCTAAATAACCAAATAAAGACTACACAAAAGACTTGGTCCGGTAAAAATCCCTATCCAAAAAAGTACATTCCCCAACGCCTTTCTCCCCTTCATCCACTTCGTCTGACTCATAATCGTCAAGGGAATCTGACACATCTGCAACACCAGTAGATATCCCCTCAATTTCTTAAAGATACACCACATAACGAGCTCATGAACACAAGCGCTGAGGAAAAAAGTAATAAGCGTCGCCATCTTTTTGTCAACTCTTAGACTCGAAATCGAGGAATGGTAAACGTGGCGCAGGAGGAAATTATGAACCGGTCGATTCCAATCGCGTGCGAATTGATCCCAAGATACTGAATTCCACCAGGCTTCGTAAAAGCCTCGATCGGCGTAGCAGGTTAATTCGGCGAGGAGATTGAGAATACATTCCCAAATCACATACCATGTCAAGATATATTCAGCCAGAAATGGGAAGGCTAAGTCGCTGACTATACCCGGAAAATGATGGAGGCGCTCGAGAGATGTTAGATTTGATTCTTTCATCTTGATCGTTTTAACCACAATAGGATAAATATAAGTTTGCGAAATAAGGTTCATGACGATTAAGAGACCAACCGTCGCGATACTTTTCTCAGCTACATTATACCAATCGATGTCATCGGATCGTGGATATTCGAGCTCATAAACCAAAGTTGGAAGAACGATGTACTCGTAATGATTGACTAAACTGAGATTCTTGGGGTACTGATTCTTGGTTGTCGTACATTTCCCTTCGAGTTCTTTCCCCAAGAAGTCGATCTCCCATTTCAGAATTCGTGCGAACGTCTGGACTTGATCAACGTCAAGAGGCTCACCAGAATCAATAGCAGCGGCTACTTGGTCAGTAGCAGAGTCGACAATAGAACGCCTTCGATCGGATACTCTCTGATAGATGTCATCGGACGTAGGTCCAGCTTCAAGATAAGAAGTAGACAATGCAGAAGCGGCTGGTGTTGTGGCGGAAGGTGTCTGTATCGGCGAAATATCATCAAGCTGCTTCAATTTACGTTGAAGCTTAGAACGAGCCTTATACTGCTCTGATAGGTGACCATTGTAAAAAGCGTAAGAGTGTTGTTTCATCAACATGACAATCCCATGAAGGACAAAGAAGACCTATCCGAAGGGATGTTGTAAGCGAATGAATCAGGGGAAAGACCACAGAACACCATTTTTTTCGAAGTAGTGCTTGGATTAATTCTGGAACATAATTGGATTCAATTCGAAATTAGTCACTTACTGTATGTGTCCATGGCCACTCACGAAACAGTGTCCAACTTATCACCATTGAGAGATAAATTATTTCCCAAGCCTATCCAGAATTACATTTAGTAAACTATTCCTAACTTTCATATCAATCGATAATAGACTCACACTCTGAATGATCCACCCTTCTCTATTCCAGTCAATGTATCCCCGGTATATTGACTCCTGTAAAACAAGTCCGAACCCCGTAGAGAAACACATAACACCATCAGACAGACCAAGAACTATGAGGTCTCGGTGGAACATCATTTTCATAATTTCATTAGTCCCAAGTATATTTCCATGCACTCGCCAATTCGCAAAGGCAAGTTGGAGTACGAAAACAACGAACGCCAGCCAGCCCAACGTGAAGAAACCATGGAAAGGTGAGTCGGCAATGATATTGTTGTGTCGATCGAAGGCAGTGAACTTCTTAGTAAAAACCACTGTTTGAGTCAATTAGCAACGAGTTATTGCGGAAAATTATATATGTACGACATCCATTCAACACCACTCGATGACCTTTCGTTCATTTTAAGATATTCAGAGTTTGAAAGAACTCACAGTCACTGAATTTTGTCCGTTTCTTTGATTCTCCTGACGCGACATCTTGTGCATAGTGCGCAACGGTGCCTTTTAGAAGATCCCGTAGCTCATTGTCATCCGCTTTAAAAGTATAAATTCCTTGCCCATTTTTCTGAAGCTTGTTGAGAGTGACCGGGATACTTTTGCGCCTTTTCGTGCCTTGCCATGATTGTTGGGACTGAACTTTTAGTTCTGCATAAACCGTCTGTGGTATTTCCGGCAAATCAATATCGGTGTCGAGGATTCCACCCTCCCCCCTTGTAACCATGGACGTCGGATCTGGTTCTAAAGTATCATAATCCTCCAAACTATCACTCTCCGAGGACTCTCGCCACTTTCTATCAACTGTTTCCAACGCCATTTGCAGAGATTGCGAATCTTTACGGCGGCTGGGAGAATTGGGTGTTTGTATTGGTTTGGAGTTGCCAACTCCATTTTTCCTCGAATGTTCATCTGATGAATGCTGAGTTGGGTGTGCTGGATCTGAGGGAAAGGACATCGTCATGGGAGGGGGGGCAGTCGTGGATGCCATTCTAACCATCTTGTCAAGCTATATTGAGAGAAAGCTTGTTCCAGGACGAGAGAGGGTGATTGGGATTTATATTCGGAGATCTTGTTTGAGTCAAGAGGCGCAAGAGAGAGGACTAACTAGTAGAGTGTTAGCCAAGAACTTCTTGCGAACTTCCTGCGAACTTTCTATGGTGCGGTATTAAACCCACTCGGTGTCCCAGAATAAGAGAAATAATGAGAGCGAACCTGTAGCAAGGCTGTTCCCAAATGATTGCTTATTAGCCGTACCTCAATGACTAGTCTCAATCATGCTTTAACCTCAATGATTTGTTAGTAACCTAGACGCAGGTAATACTGCAGAAGGCGTATACTTTGACGATTCAAAGTATTCCGAGGTATTGCTATTTGGTGCTCAAGTAAATCAATCCAAATGGCTCAGACTGCTGTGTTGCCGAGGAAGGAAATATATTGAGGCTGAATAGGTAAATGCCGGTGCTGTGCAGGATGCAGGATGCAGGTACAAAGATTGCAAGATTGATAGAAAATCAATGGAACAAAATACTGTGACTGTCAAAAGAGGATAAAAAAAAGCTTTATAGTATCTGTACCTGTGAAACAATAGCTTGGTACTAGTTAGATACCGACGAGATCACATTTCAGGAAAAAGCACGATAGAGATGGAAGAGCCGGAAAGGTAAAGGAAAAAACGGAAGTAGCATGTATCTCGCGCGCACATTGTCATTTCCTTAAGTCTCCGAATGGTATGACTGATGATTAAGTTTTAACCTTCTTACCTGAGACCTCTTCACTGTGAGTCTGTAGTGTACTTACTGCAGAGAATTGAGGGGCACGATGAAGCTTGGCATATGGCATATGGCACATGGAGTACATCGTACATCGCACATCGCACGTCGTATATCGTATATCGTATATCTTATATCGTCCATCGCATATCGCATATCGCACAAAGAAAGGCCGATGAACTTTGTGAGATTCTTGAGATGATAATTGTCATAACTCTCAGTTAGTTCTCTTCGTCTCCTTTCCTTTCATGGTGAACTTGAGTCATAGGTATCATTGGAAAGGCACTTTCGTCCATACGCGGAAAGGGATCCGATCGGCCACTTGTCAAGTGATGAGTGACGTTCAATTAGGGATCAGAGTGATGAAAGAAAGAAGAAAGGTTTCGAATAATTTATTAGGAATCTTCGGAACTGTAAACTGTAATTTAAAGGCCAGGCCCAGCTGCATCATGTGGAGTACCTAGTAATAATAAGTCTAAAATGACAATCTAGGCATCTGACGGCACCTTTACCCAGTACTTGGGAGTGTTCGTTATTGGAACCCATCGTAAACTCTCGTAAACTCCCGTAAACTCCCGTAAACTCTCGTAATTTCACGGCTTATTAATGCGAAAAACTTGATAAAAATGACGTAAATTCACGGAGTTTTGGGGTGCCGTCGTCCGCGTCATGTCCCGTGCCCCCAGCGTGCCATTTACCCCTTCAGCCCTGTCTAGATCTCCTAGAATCTGATAAGAGCCATCTACCTACCTAGGTGCCGGTATGGACGCATTGTCACGAATACATATCACAACTACCGGCAGCAGCGGAACACAATTTCCATTCATTTCATGCATACTTAGAATATCCACGGCAAGTCCCAATCTACTGAACTTGCAGAATACAAATCCATCGCTTTTCCCCTTTCATATTTACATCATAATCCCTATCAGACGGATCACGGCAAGTTTGCAGACAACAAATCAGTGAGAAGAACATTGCCAGTATTTCTTGCCACATCGCTTGCCAATTGTCCTTGAGCATCCCGAAGATTCCGGATATCTTCTCCATCAGCAGTATCACGTCCTATACCCATCGTCTCTGCCATTTGAGTGATTTGTTCCGGAAAGATATTGGTTGGAAGAGTTGAAGCGAGCCATAACAGCAGCCAGATGATTTCTTCCTGTCCTTTTTCAACTGCCACATGCAAACCACTTTTCATCTCATCCAAAGGATCTTGATAACGCAGAATGGGCTTTGCCGATAGTCCTTCTCCATCCTCGTCATCATCTACTGCACTGAGTAGATCATTAATTCCAAAAACATCACCCTCGGCACACATCGTCATGAACGCTCGAGCGGGGCGTGCTTCTGGGTGTTCATCGAGATAGGCTTCTTCAGTGATAAGAGGCAAGATGTCAAGATCTTCTTGAACGCCTCCCTCATTGTGATATCTCGTAGGAACTCGGATTCCAGAGACTGATCTTGAAGCTGAAGCCACTGAAGTTGCAATCGAACTATCACATGAAGGACAATGGAGCTTATTCAAAATTTGAGGAGATTCATCCAAAAGACATTGCCTACGTGAGAGTTAGTAAGTCAACTGATAAAGTCGGTAGATCAATGGCAAATTTCACATGCTCGAATGATGAAGCATAGAACGGCACGTGAAAAACAAGAGGTATCTTTGTGAGGTCAAAGGCGAATCCGTTGGCCAAAGACCATCATGACCAACGCTAGAGAGCGGTGTCCCTTGAGAAATGCTTTCTTTTGTATGCTTTGGACGATTATGGTATGAATACATCCGATTAGAGATGTACAATATACCCCTCGAAGAACTACCTTTAAGCTAACTTCCACGCAAAGAATATATTCCACATGTATATCTGGTTCAAATGCTTCAAGTCTCAGGCATTATGAAAGGAAATAGAAATAAACTTGGAACTTTCAGAACGAGAACAACCAAAACATATTCTTACCAATGCATATGGCATCCGCAAATCAACTGAAGGTCATCTGGAACGCTTCCCATAGAAGAGCTTCCACCTTCAAATTGCTCCAACTCCTCTGGGTCGAGTTGGACGGTCAAACTTTCCGAGCAGAGTTTGCAAGTATCCATGTTTGTGTAAAGTAAAGAAAAGTAACTGATTTAATATTGATTTATACGTTGAAAAGTTGCTATGCGGGTTGTGTTTCGAAATAAAAATTCTCATGTAAAATCGTTGAAGGTCTTTACTTTAATAGCGGGGAGCAAAAAAAAGTCATAATCTAAAAATTTCTTATCGTCTGAACGTTTCTCTTCAATCTTGTAGTCTCCTTCTAAACACTCGGAACACCACGCAAAGTCATGTCATGAGCGGGCATTCAAATCTAATTATTTAAGAAGACCAGTCCTATTCTTCGCCATTCGAATGAGACCGAACATGCATAGAGTTTGTATCTCATGCCAGGCTCCAACAAGATGGCGGTATTGATGATTTATCCCTGTCTATCTCTATCTATGCTCTACCATTCGCATCCGCTACCACTTCCGCTGGCTAGCCATCTGCTTACCCTCTTTACTTGGTTTGTATGTATTTTGTATGTGACGCCGTCGCTACCATAGGTCCTGGCTGGCCATCGACTAGCTTACTGATTCTAATCGTGGTAAAAGCAAGTGATCTTCCAACTTTCGACGCCGTGGCCTCAATATGCAAGACATCCCCCAACTGAGCAGTCCCAATATAAGTGACGTGAATATCAATGCTTGCCCCAGACTTCTCCAATCCATGTGAAGCAATCGCAAGACCTCCAGACCAGTCGACCAAACTTGCACTCACTGCCCCGTGAATGGTACCTCGAGAATTGACATGATTGTTTTCCACCGTCAAGCGCGAGATAACCAGACCTTTGGTAGCCGATATGATTTCAACATGTGCGAGAAGGAAGTCGTAGATGGGACTGTTGCCTTTCATATTATCCCATACTTTCTTGACGTGGATCAATTCTTCCGTTGGGTTATCCATGGCGACGGTACTCATTGTCAATATTCAGTTGCCTGGACTGCGGCGAAGGGGTAGTCGTCAGCAATGGCGAAAATGTACGTATACGCGTGTAACAAAGTCTTGGGATTTCGCATGCTGTCAATAAATACTCTTATTCGGACAAAGGATATAGTAGACCTATAATTACCTGTTTAAGCCCAAGGCTATCCAAATGGAAATGTGCAGGAATTGCTCAGGAATATCAAGGAAATCGAAAGAACCCTGAGAGAGATGGAACTGGTGAACAGACAGACCGGTTGGTTGTACGAGTGCGAGACAAACCGCTGCCCAGAAACGTCAGCGGGGTTTAGGCTGTGCATCGCATCATCTCAATTTCACATTGTGATATGCATTGAGCCATAATTTGAACTCAAAACTCCTCCATAAACCTTTGAAATAATCCAGAATCTGGCTTCCTCTTCCTCTTCTTCCTCCATAATCCAATTCCGACCAAGAAACAATTATTGGTTTGGTACAATTCACAATTGTTACGTGTTTTGCAACATCTTGCGCCGGCTTCAGTATTTATAGTGACATAAACTAGGAGGGGTATCCACAGCTACCTAATACCGATAGGTATCTCAACCTGCCTCCTGAATTACGGACCCAACAATTCAAGTCTTTTGGACTGCGAAAGTCAAGACCAGAATAACAATCCGCAAAGATGAATATCATTAAGTTGCAGAGGTATGTGAACAGTCCAAGAGACCGATTGATTGGCTCGAGGCTGCGTTTGTCTAACCTGGCTTCATTTATAGGAAGTATCCTCAATTCCAACAAGATGAGATCTTCGGTCTCCAAGATGCTTTCCGTAAACTCGACGTTGACGATAAGGGATACATTGACGAGGCCACGGCTATTAAAGCTACACAAGGCAGTGAAAGACAACCATACGATGTTGTTAGACAAGCTTTGAAAGAGGTCGAGCTTGATTCATCTCGAAGAGTCGAGCTGGAAGATTATGTAGGAGTAAGTTTAGGCAAACACTTATCTGGCACATTGAAGAATGTCGACTAATCAAATCCAAGCTTATCTCAAAACTCCGCGTTTCTTCACCAGCACAGCAGCGCATGTCAACTGGTCCACAGAGTCCTGCTCGTGGAGGAATTGTATCGCAACAAACCGGAGGAGCTGGAAGCGGGCATGCTTCAAAGGCAAGCGTCAGCGGTCGTATTCAAGTCCAAGGATCTTCTTCGAACGTTACCCATACCATCAACGAAGATGAGCGAACAGAATTTACCCGTCATATCAACGCAGTGTTGGCAGGCGACGCAGATATTGGCTCGCGTCTACCATTTCCTACAGATACCTTTGAGATGTTCGACGAGTGCAAGGATGGTCTCGTATTAGCTAAATTGATCAACGACAGTGTACCGGATACTATTGATGAGCGTGTGCTGAATCGTCCCGGAAGGAAGATCAAGACCCTTAACGCATTCCATATGACCGAGAACAACAACATCGTTATTGAATCTGCGAAGGGTATTGGTTGCTCGGTGGTCAATATTGGTAGTGGAGACATTATCGAAGTTCGGGAACATTTGATTTTGGGTCTGATTTGGCAGGTCATCAGAAGAGGTCTGTTGAACAAGATTGATATCAAGCTTCATCCTGAGTTATACAGACTCTTGGAAGACGACGAGACACTGGAACAATTTTTGAGATTGCCCCCTGAGCAAATCTTACTCAGATGGGTCAATTATCATTTGAAGGCCGCAAATTGGCCACGAAGGTAAGATCAATCTCAAGAGTATCTAGAGCTTACTAACATTCTATTAGAGTTGCGAACTTTTCCAGCGATGTAAAGGATGCTGAAAATTACACTGTTCTTCTTTCTCAGATTGCGCCGGAGTGTTGCGACCGAGCACCATTACAAACACGCGATCTTCATCAGAGAGCAGAGCAAGTTTTACAGAACGCCGATAAATTAGACTGCCGAAAGTTCCTTACACCTAGCTCCCTGGTGGCAGGAAACCCTAAGTTGAACTTGGCTTTCGTTGCCAATCTCTTCAATACCCGTCCAGCACTGGATCCTATCACAGAGGAAGAAAAAGCCCAGGTTGATGATTTCGATGCTGAGGGCGAGAGAGAAGCGAGAGTCTTCACTCTCTGGTTGAACAGTCTTGATGTGCAACCAGGTGTAAACTCGCTATACGAAGATCTCAAAGATGGTACTATTATTTTGCAGGCATACGACAAAGTTATCAAGGGCTCTGTTAACTGGCGTCATGTGAACAAAGTGCCTGCTGGTGGAGAGATGTCGAGATTTAAGGCTCTAGAAAACACAAACTACGCTATCGAACTAGGGAAGCAAAACCGTTTCTCCTTGGTCGGCGTGCAAGGAGCAGATATTTACGATGGTCAACGAACTCTCACTCTTGGTCTCGTCTGGCAATTGATGCGCAGAGATATTTCCGAAACCCTCACAGCCCTCGCTCAACGTCTTGGCAAGCGCGAAATTTCAGATGCAGAAATGATCAAGTGGGCAAACAACATGTCACAGAAGGGTGGAAAGAGTTCTACTATCCGCTCTTTCAAGGATCAATCAATTGGAACTGGTGTCTTCCTTCTCGATGTTTTGAACGGGATGAAGAGCAGTTACGTTGATTACGATCTCGTAACACCAGGAAGAACCGAGGATGATGCTTACATGAACGCTAAGTTGAGTATCAGTATTGCGAGAAAGATGGGTGCAACAATTTGGTTGGTTCCGGAGGATATTTGTCAAGTTAGAAGTCGCTTGGTGGTCACCTTCATTGGTATGTTTGTTTTTTTGTGTTTCTTCCTTCCTTTCTTTCTTTCATCCATTCCCCTGTGAAACGATCTTGCGAAAATGAGAGCTCTAACACTTCCTTCCTTCTAGGTTCTTTGATGGCAACAGCAGAGAAGATGCAGTAAATTAGTTGATGTGGTGGGATGGGATAAGATGGAATGGAATGGGATGGAAAGGGAAAGCGGATTTCCAAATCGGTGGATGGATGGATGGATGGTGAGAAATTACGATAGCCATGCTAGTTGATGATATTTAGTAAAAAGTGTGTACAGGCGAATCAATGACTGTAGGACAATAGAAAAGCATTGGTAGTTATTTTCATCTCATGCGAGAGCACGAGAAAGAAAAGGGTGGATTCTTGATGATTTGATTTGATTTGATTTGATTTGATGATGAGACAGCGCGTTTTTCATGAAAACAAACTACTATAGCTACATTATACTAAATGCTATATTGCACTGCACTCATTTACTCACTTTATGAAAGCGATAGGTAGGTAAATATACTTGTTTTGATAACTATTAGATACTATTGTAAACAAAACCTGCTAGAATTCTCCCTCCCCTCCCCATCGCCCTGCCCATCAAAAGAAAGAATCAAGCCTGCAAAGCCATCTCCTCCCTACTCGCAAAACTGCCCCCCTTCCACGACGCCTTCGGATCGCTCCTCTGATCCACCTCCCTCTCTTCACCCGCTTTTCCCCACCCGCCACCTCCAGGTGTGTGAATAATAATGCGCTCTCCCGCTTTCATGGCCGCGGTATTTTTACCCCCGAGATTGATGCGGCGTTCTTCGTACTGTGTTTCTTGGGTTTCTTTTTCCTTAGTTTCAGACTCCGGCTCCCGCAACAATAAATCCGATCTCCCCCTATCACTCCTCGCCACCTTCCGCACCCAGATATTCAACCCGCATTGTGCGTCTGCGCCCCCCTCAAGCCCATACGGTCTGTAGACTCTTCTCTCACTCAAAATAGATACCTGAACCGGGATTCTAAATTCGATATCGCGGATGACTCCATCTCCACCCCTATATTTTCCCTCTCCTCCACTTCCAGCGCGGAGAGAAAATTCTTTCAACAAAACCGGATAGCGGCGTTCGAAGACTTCCGCGTCTGTGATGCGCGTATTCGTCATGTGCGTATGCACACCACTTGTTCCATCCCAGTGTTTTCCGGCACCGCTTCCACCGGCGATAGTTTCGTAGTATCCGAAACCCTTGACGTGTTTTTGGCCGTCGACGTTGCCGCCGAAGCCGAAGGTGAGATTATTGCAGTCGCCTTGGGAGGCGGCGCAGGCGCGAAAGGCGCGGAGAATGACGTCTGTGACGCGTTGAGAGGTGAGGACGTTGCCGCCTACAACGGCGGCTTTGTCTGAGGGGGAGAGGAAGGATTTGGGTGGGATGAGGACGGTGATTGGTTTGAGACAGCCTTGGTTGAGGGGGATGTCTTCACTGATGAGACTGCGGAGGCAGTAGATGATTGCGCTGTAGGTTACGGCTTGGGGGGCGTTGGTGTTTGCTTGAGGTTTGTTAGTTGGTGGGGAGGTAGATGGAGATTTGGTAAAGCACTTACCGTATACTTCTGGACCTGTTCCCTCGAAATCGAATACCGCTTCTCCTTTTTCTGCATCAATTGTGATTTTCAATTGGATCGGGCTACCGTCATCCATGTAGTCGATTGCAGATAGATCTTGTCCTTCGAATCGCTTGCTAACATCTTTCAGGAGATTTCTCACACTAAGCTCGGCGTTATTCTGAATATTAACCATATAAAAGTTTACCACTTCCTCGCCATATTCCTCAATCAAAGTACTGATAAGATTGATGCCCTTCATGTTACTAGAAATTTGAGCTTTGAGATCTGAGATATTATCTGCCAAACATCGTGTTCCACTGCATCCTTGATACTGTGCAGGTTCGTGAAGGAGAAGCTGTGTCATTCTTTCCTCATTAAAGTGACCTGCACTAACTAGTTTCTCAGACTTGATTGCGGCTCCTTCTTGGTATAATTCTCTTGAGTGTGGAGGCATACTACCGGGAAGAATACCACCAATATCAGCATGATGGGCTCTAGAAGCGACGTAGAAAAGAATTTTATCACCGGCCGGGTCAAAAGCAGGGGTGATGACAGTAATATCAGGAAGATGTGTTCCTCCATATTCAGGATGATTGGAAACTATAACGTCTCCTTTGACAAGCTTGCCTTTCCAAATCTCAGCTTGACGTTTGACGCAGGTAGACATTGAGCCCAGATGGACTGGAAGATGTGGAGCATTAGCTACTAATCCACCAGTAGAGTCGAACAATGCGCATGAATAGTCGAGCCTCTCCTTGACGTTTGTGCTGACACTGGTTTTTTGAAGTGCTCTACCCATCTGTTCTGCAATGGCCATGAACCTATGAGCAAAGATACTAAGCATGATAGGGTCTACTGATTCTGTTTCATCTTTGGCCGAGGATCTGAGAATTATTAGCAAACATGTCCTATTACCACATAATATTGCTGCAAAACTTACTTGTCTTTGCTTTCATGTTCACCAATGTTTATCACTACGTGCGTTTCGATTATCAATGCGCTTGCACCGGGAGTAATGACAACAGTCTGTGTTCCATCTGCAAGAATTGCTGGTCCCTTGATTCGGTCACCAGTATCAAGATCTTCCAGCTTGTAAATGGGGGTATCTTGTCGGCCACCCTCAAAGTATACTTGAGACCTCTTGTACTCTTTTTTGCCAGTTTCAACATCCTTAGGGTTGATCTCCTTCAATTGTTGATCCACCGTCTTTTCAAGCCCCTCAAAGCTCTTTCCAATACCACGAACTCGAACATCGTCTACAATGATATCTCGATCGGGTA
Source organism: Botrytis porri (assembly GCF_014898465.1). Taxonomy (NCBI): domain Eukaryota; kingdom Fungi; phylum Ascomycota; class Leotiomycetes; order Helotiales; family Sclerotiniaceae; genus Botrytis; species Botrytis porri. The sequence goes on along the minus strand of NW_024066081.1, from coordinate 322,178 downwards.
AAGTAAAACCGAACTCTTGTTGATGCTGTTTGATGAAAGCTTTTCCGTAAGCCCATTCATCACCACCAAATTCCTCTACATCTTGCTTCTCAGGTTTGACAACCATCAATGCAGATTCAGTACCACGGTATCTCATATTTAGATATTGCTCGTGAACTATAGAACTATCTTGGAAGCCTTGTGATTTTAGGGCATTGGTCGACTTTTGTTCGAGCTCCTCGATTTTCTTCTTCAAGTAATCTCGTGACTCTCCATCATCAGACCATATCTTTGATTCTGGTTCTTGTTCCTCGTCGACTACATCAGCTAAAGCCATACCATACGCTGACAGGACCGATGAATAGCGATGAACAAGTATCTGACGTATACCCAAGCTCTCAGCAATGGCAACTGCATGTTGTCCACCAGCACCTCCAAACGTAGCGAGGCGGTGCTTGGATGTATCAAAACCCTTCGCTTCGGTTAAAGATCGGATGGGACGGGTCATGGTTTCGTTCGCGACAGTCAAGAATCCGTAAGCGACTTCATCAGCAGTCATATTTTTACCCATCTCCTTGTTGACTTGTTCGGCCAGTTCTTGAAGAAGCTTCTCACTTGCTGTAATATCGAGACCCTCATCTTCATTCTTTCCGAAAATCTTTGGAAAGAAATCGGGAATGAGTCGACCTAAGAAAAGATTCGCATCGGTAACCGCAGCTGGTCCTCCCTTTCGATAACATGCAGGTCCAGGATGTGCACCAGCTGATTCTGGTCCAACCACGAACAAACCATTTTTAAAGAATAAACGCGAACCACCACCTGCAGCTACAGTATTGATATCGAGTTGAGGAGACTGAATAGTCACACCGGCTGTAGTAGTCTCAAAGACATGTTCATATCTTCCTGAGCCATATCGAGAGACATCGGTAGAGGTACCACCCATATCAAACCCAATTACAGGTATCTTAGTCTGAGGGTCATATGAAGTAAGTGCATATCCTACAACTCCTCCAGCGGGGCCCGAGAGAATTGCTTTAAGGCCCGAGAAGTTGTCCACATCTACCAGACCTCCATCACTCTGCATAAACTCGCACCGAGCTCCTTTTGCTCCCTTTGCATTCTTCACGCTTTCCGCCCCGAGGCCACCTTCAAACCCTTTGGAAAATCCGGCGATATACTTTTTGATCGCGGGTGTTAAATATGCATCAGCACATGCCGATGTGGCTCTCGGGACCAATTTGATCATAGGCATCAGTTCATGACTGAGAGATACATGCTCAAATCCAATCTCTTTCGCAATTTTACCAACCAAGGCTTCGTGGTCAGGGAATGTATAACCATGCATCAAACAAACTGCTATACTTCTAATTCCTTTATCGAAAACTTCCTGTAATTGTGACCGGATGGTTTGTTCTTCAGGACGCTGCAATATGCGTACAGCTTCGGAAGATAAACCCCGCACCAGATCTTGGTCTTGTGTACCACTGGCTTCAACTTTGGTGATACTTCGCTCCGGATCTTCAGCGTAATCTTCCAACGTAACCCGTTCGTCAATCTCCACCACAAATTCGTACAAGACGTCAGGTTTTTTGATCGCGAGATCAAAAATCTTAGGTCTTGATTGATTGCCAATTTCCAGACAATCTTTGAATCCCTTCGTCACCACCATAGCAATTTTTTCGCCCTTTCTTTCCAGTAATGCGTTCGTAGCTACGGTGGTTCCCATTCGAATGGATTCTATTTGTGAAGTATCTAAAGGTTCTCCACGAGGAATATCTTTATTGAGGAATTTGGACATCAGCCGCCTGATACCTTCCAGGGGGGCATCGTCGTAGTTGGAAGGGTCTTCAGATAGGAGTTTGATAATCACATCATCCTCCATCTTCCCCGTGCCTGGATTTCCCACACAGTCGGTGAAGGTTCCACCACGCTGTGCTCATTGTTAGCATAGTGCTGTGGAATTGCCAAAACCACGAAATTGCTTTACATCTCCTTGGATGTTCAAAGGCTAGACCATAATGCCCGGAATATGCCATAGGATCAATATAATGCAGTCTACCTTCTACAAGTGTCACAGACTAACGAAAGCTATGATAGAGATTTGTTCCACGTACATCTATGGCAATTCTAATTCCGCCTTGCGTTTGCTTGTGTTCACCCATCTTAACTAAGTGTGTTGAAAGACTGTGAGGGATGTGTGAGATCGAACGATGAAGTGGCAAAACGTAATGTATCACGAAAGTCAAAGCTGGCTGTCAAATGATGCTAAAAGGGTATCAAAATATAAGATATGTTTCTTCACAAGAGGTTGTATCACTCTGCTCGGTACCATGAATCATATATATCAAAATCCGAAGCGGCGTTTGTACTCCGCGGTGGGAGACGGTGTTGAGATTCCGATGATGGATCAAACAATAATGACATTAGTAAACAAATTCTTATCTCTTATCGTGAGTGAGGGGCTGAGTGAGGGGCATGATGGGCTTCACAAATTACAACACTTTGGAATACATCGCAGTAATCTACGAGCAACTGTTTTGCTATCTGTTTCTCGTTGGACTCAAGCATATAGTAGTTTTTGGATTGTCATTAATGGGAGAAGTGGAGTATGCTTGTGAAGTACGTCAATCATGCTGTTCCTCCAAGCTTTCCTCCTCCTCTTTCCAAACCATCTCGATACCGGCACTTGAAAATTATATGTTATGGACTGGAAATCACTCTTTCCCATGCAATGACCCGAGGTTGCTTGCTTTGAATCCATATACTGGAAATCTAAGCATCATTGAGGGGGAGCATGCATTTGTAATGACAGACTTCAAACCCGATGGCTTTTTTGGAGAGCTTTGATTGGAATGATCCTCAAGAATGATCAGAGGTCTGTTCAAATCACATTGAAAGGCTTAGTTCGACGACGTTTGGCTCTTCAGATCGATAAATACCTCAGCAGCTTTAAGACAAAGCCACACAGCACAGACTGTAAATCTCCAGCTGCACATCAAGGCATGCCCAGGTGCCCAAAGCAACTATGTGGCTTGATCTTCAATGATGTGATCAAGAACTGCTCATTTCCAAGGTCTCTTGAGGTCCAGTCTGTATGAGCGGAGCTTGAATCCACCCTGTCCCAAGATTTCCCCTTGGGTATTCGTCTACTATCGCTACAGCCCCATACATGTTCAGTAGCAGCACCCTTGTTCACAGCATCGAGAACCATGACTATCGAGTTCGAGGATGAACTACTCCAGGAGTATTCTGAAACCGAACCTTTACACCATATTCACGCATTGCTTCGCAAATCAGACCTGGACTCTTACGATTGGTACATATTTAATCTCGCAAAACCTGGTAGCAAGCTGTTACGACAGGTTTAGTGTTTAATACTCAATGGAAGATGCACTTCAAGCTATCGAACCGACTCGGGAAACAGGCATTCGGAATCCTTGGTTGGGACTTTGGAACATTAGGATTTCCGTTCGGAAAAGACAGCCTCGGTATTAAACAGAGTCCGTGGTCTTCATCAGATTGCTATCTCATTTCATATGAGATTGAATCGTTTTTAGGTTTTCGATAACAAGTCTGCTATGTATGACAACCAAGTCAATCAAGTCAATTAAGTCAACCAGGTCAATCAAATCAATCAAGGGTTTGAGTTGTGCCGAGAAAAACGGACAGAAGGGAGCCGATGGAGTAGAAGAAGATGAAACTTGAGAACAGACAATGCGCCAAGAACGTTGGCAATCGTTCGTAAGGTTCAACGATTATGGCTAGATCGAGCCTTACGTTATTTCCTAGTAAGTTTTCACAGAGCCATGATAAAAGTACTAGATCTCTAACGGCCAGATGAACGAGCCGTCTTCTCAATGATTGATCAAAAGCCATGTGGCATGTATCACCTAGAAAGGAAATGGGAGCTAACCATCAGATACTCGCATCTGACACAAGTAGGGTCAGTAGGAACCCTCTTCGATCATACATGGTATTCTCCGTTGGATTGATTTCGCGAATGGATCGGTAATCGATGACTGTATTATGGATGACTTTTCCATGGAAGGAGGTGCTTTGATTATGTATCGTAAGTCAGAGAAGAATCCTAATGTAACCAACAACTCGGCGAACTATACAGAAAGGGTAAGTTGTGAGAAGATTACACAATCCTTCTAGATCACGCTAATCGTAAGCTATTTAATCTATCTACAGGTATCTATAATTGGGATGTACCTTGGCTTACCATCATCATGCAATAGATCCGAAATAGATTTGTTCTATAGATTGTGATTCTGTGTATATTGTTTTCAGTAGTAGTGTAATGAATGATGTATTAGTTAGCCTTGAGGATTCGACCGTTTGTCAACATAATACTAGAAAGATAGCCAAACCGAAGAAAACAATATTACAACGGCGAGGTTGAGCATCAGATGAAAATGACACAGCAGTACTAGTATCTGTGTGAAATTGCAAGAAGATCTAGGAATCGAATTTGGGGAGGAGCTCATGTTGTTTCAGTACACCTTAAAGAGCAAGTCCAAGGGCTCAAAGCTAACCCACACTCGAAACAAAGTTTGCCCTAGAGATCTGTCGAGATTGCAAAGTGATTGTTGAAGGTAGATATTCGATGATTGTACGCAAGTGAATCCTTCTAGTGAACTCAAAAACGGCGGATCTACATATGTTTCGTTTCTCTTCTTTGGCAATGAGAGAGGTTAGGCATCGGAGAATTTCGAACGTTCATATCAAGCGGTTTACCCCTAAATTTCTGAGAGCTAGCAAGATGTGAAACGACATCAAATCGTTACCGTATTGAGCATGCGATTTAGCTCGATGGGCCGCGGGATGCGGATATCGACAGTGAGTAATGTAAATGCATGAAGATAAGAGAGGCTATTCGAGTTCCAACTTGGAGGTGGGTAATTGCCTAGATAGTGCGTGGAGATGTACAAAATTCAACATAATGCATGCATACAACAAACCCATTTGCACATAGATCTACGACATAGCCATTTACAATCGTTGATATTGTGGGTTGCCATTCTTTGGTTGATAGTCCGGTCCGTCCCCTTTACGGCAACGGAGCAGATGTTGTACAGGCAAGACAAGATATGATTAGACTTTGTACCATGCTGAAAAGTGTTAATAAGCTTTGGTCCCTTGGAAGCAGTTTTCGTAAGCATGATTCAATGCACCAAAATAGCAAAAAGCTACCATGGTGAATATATGGAGTAATTTGGAGTAACAGAGTGTGAGATGATTCAATGAAGCTGGAAAAAAGCTGGTAACGGTTACGTCGGTCCTGCACGTCTGCTCGAAAAGGGGAAGTTTGGGATGGGTAGAAAGGGCTTCTCCAAGAAGTACCAAGACCTCCTTTGGGCCTCTAATCCCTGATTCGCATGGTGATGGCGATTTATCCTTGTAGTTCACATGTTTTACTCCTTGTCACTTCATGGCCGTGATCATGTACTTTCCTTCGTACCTTGCACCCATTTTTGGCACGGATCGAAGGCCCAGTTTATCCAGTTTCTTACTTCATCATCAAATCATCGTCCGCGAGAGTCAAGAGTTGTCTAACCAGTCTAACCAGTCTAACCACAATGCTCCCAAAAGAGTATATACCCCCTTGCGCCGTGCCCTTTTGACCATCCCGGGCCTTGTCTTGCACTATTTGGATGCTTGGTACGATGAGAAACGCTGCTACCACCACAGAATATCCATTCCCTTATCCAGAATACGCACCCGCCGGAATGGAAAAGGGAGTGATAGAATTCAGACCACTTGCAGCTTCAATCTCAATTTTGCCAAATTTCTTGACCGACCTTTCAACTTGTACTTTGCTTTACTCATCAAGAGCCCCCAGAGTTCACGTTTTGAGTTTTGAGTTTTATGTATTTCTTGGATTCTGACTTTGCCTTCGCCCACTCACTCCATTTCTTGCCCATATTTTGTTTAGACCGGTTATTATTGGATTTTCTGTCACTGCAATCAAATCTATGTATGATTCATGTCAATATTCATCAGGCACATTACCTTGATTGATGTTACTGCCGCCAATCCGAAGCCGGTGCCGGTATATGTACCCCTCCAACGATATCGTACAATAAACGCCCAGGGATATCCGACATTGTACTGTCTGTCTCAAATAGAAGCATCGCGGAGTCAAGTGAGCTTGATCTGAGGGAACCGTCTTAACTTGACAATACCTTGTTGAATCCTATCATCATTCAATATACATCGGGATTTATATAGGATAGGACTGCTGGGAGCAAAGAGCGCATCGTTCATTGAATTGTAACAGCATTTTTTACCGACAAACTCTATATATTGATCATCTGGAAATCGTGGAACCTCTCAGCAACACATTGTATGATCAAACCAAAGATCGCATTGAACATTGGGAGGAAAACAACTCTGATTTTGGAGATACCACTCTGGAAGACAATGATTCCTAAAAGAGAGGTTTGAGCAAGTCTCCATTCATATATTCCTCTTCCAGGTCAGGTGGGTGTTGATCAATATAGCTGTTGTTCAACAGTTGCTGTGATGCATACGGGAGTGCAATGAATTAGGAATAGATGTGCTAATATTGATTTATTGATCGTCCAGGCAATTTCGAATACCTCCACTCCACTTCACCCGCTTCAATTGGTCCCCTACAAATCACAACCCTCGATTAGAAAAGTGGCACGTTCCGATTCCAGTGCCAGACTCCCAGCACAAATATCATACATACTTGTGTATTTAGTTAAGACGTCGCCGTCCGGATTCTGCACCTACCACAGGCGATACTATATATAAAACTCAACATCGACAAGTCGGGGTCAACATCATAACTGGATAGAGAATACGCTCAATCCCACTCCCACTCTCAATCTCCATCTCAGTTTCATCAAAGAGGGAAGAAGGAACGGAAAAGGGAAGGGGAAGAAAGGGGACGAAATCCATTTTTTGTTCTAGGAAAGCAGATCGGGTTGAAATAACAAAATCAGGGAAAAGGGTAGATCTTCATTCTTTTCTCTCGTGGGGATTTACGTAGGAGGTTGAAGGAAAATCATCCAAATCGAAGTCGCAATTTACACACAGAGTCAAGTCGCCTTATATTGTTATTATTATTAGTCGCAGCAAGCAAGAAAAAAGAGAGAACCAGATTGGCTTGCGAGTAAAATACAAGGGGACAAGGAAGGAACTTACCATAACGGATCATATAGAGCTAGTCACTTCTCTAACCCAAATAGGATTAGCTCATTCTTGATACAGTACAATTTACTATCCACTTATCCACCAATTTTAAACCTCGACTTCTGTTTCCGACAATGCCATCGTTATCTTACAGTACAACAACAGAGGATCGTCTGCCATATCCACTACCTACGAACAATTCCGTATCGAACTCGAGATTTAACAATTCTTCTGCCAATTCCACTTTGAATGCACCGGTCAATCGTCTCCAACGCAAACCTTCGTTTGGGAACTCTCGCCAGATTGCGCCCCCTCCTCAAAATGAATCTCACGATGCAATAGGGGAATCGCGAAGACAGCCGAGGCAACCCCATAGCCGCTCTAGTAGTACAAGCGGTGTTAAAGAACCATCCGGAAATTTTAATCGGTGGAGTCAATCGACAACTTCAAGTGCCGGAGGACATATTCGGAGTCGCTCTAATTCAATCTCACGATTAAGTTTGGGCGGATCTGGATTAAATGGGAATGGTGTTGGCCAATCTCCCCCACGAAAATTACAAAAGAGTCGACCTTCAATTGATTATAGCCCTCAGACGAGAAGACCGACAGACCGACCCGCGAATCCCCCTCTACCGCCATCCCTCCCTCCGATTATTACTCTGCCAATTGATCAGCAACCTGGAAACCATTCCCCATCGCTGTCAAGTGCTTTGACCCCTTCTACGGCTGGATTGTTATCGGCCGCTGTTCACCAGACTGTACCCGATTACTTTGAAAAAACTTGGGAAGGTTCTAGACCCAGAGACATCTCTCAACGACGATCGCCTTCAAGGTCAGGAAATCACAGTATTAGTCCTTCACCGATATCCCCTTCCTCGACTGAAACCGCAACACGCCGTCCACCATCCGAAGAGGAATCACGACTGGCGAAGGGCCATTCAAGGAACCGTTCAAGGGCCGAAAAGAGTAGTAGTTCTTCTCGAGGCTCCAAGCAGCCCTCGCAAAAAGCCATGTTGTCCAAAGCTTTGCAGAAAGCGAATACGGCAGTATTACTTGACAATGCACAAAACTACGAAGGCGCCATGCAGGCGTATTCTGAGGCGTGCAACTTGTTACAGCAAGTTATGGCTCGTAGTTCAGGAGATGAGGATCGACGTAAGCTGGAAGCAATTGTGAGTATCGAGTTGGTAAATCAATTATTTACCGCTAACTAACGATTTCAGCGTAATACTTATACTAGTCGGATAAATGAATTGGCGAAGATTACTCCCGAATTAAGTGACGAAAAGGCACTTCCTGCCAGGCCCGAAAGCACAGACTTTAGATCGGAATACAGACCAGGCGAGCTTCCAATGGGTGATGAAGATGATGAGCCTGCTATCATAGAGACGGCCACAATGACGAGAATAGTTAACGATGCTTCTCACCCAAGCGAATCTCAGCGAGACCGATCATATTCGAGAAATCGTCAATCGCACTCACGAGGCGAATCTTCGACCTTCGAGCTTCCCCAGACACAGAGTAGAAGCCACCCCGACCAACGATCCAATTACTTCTCTAGATATAATCAATCTCAAGGACGAAACATTGAAACGAACTTGGCCGTACCTATGGAAAGCCAGTACATGCCACCACCTCTGTCTCCAAGGCGACCCGTGTCACCGATGACATATGGGCCATCGAGCTCTGGCCATCGAAGACAGAAGTCTTCCGAACCGCCAAGCCCGAAGTCTAATTCTAACTTGTCTGCTCCGTCTCCATCCAAAGGGCACACACGAGCACCGAGTAATGAATCCATGTCGTGGTTAGATACCATTGATGAGTCTGGCGGATCAGCTGCTTCATCTGTACATTCTAGATCTTCGTCACTACATGTAAGGAGGAAACATATTCGTGCTTCTAGCGGTCAAACCGAAGCAGAATTCGATGCAGCACTGGATGCTGCCGTTGAAGCGGCTTATGACGATGGCTTCGAGCCTGTAAATTATGACGACGATGATGACAATGAAGAACTTGTAGCAAGTGTCAGGAGAAAGATTGAGCTGGCAAAAGAAAGGGTGCGCCAAAACGAACGAGAAGCTGCTATAGAGGATGCACATGAAAGGGAACGAAAACGATTGTATCAACAAATGCAAGAGCCACATATTGGTCCACTTGATGACTATGAGGGAAATGAGTCAGAAGAGGAAGAGAGGATGCTTGAAGAGATGACTAGAGGTTACGTAATGGATGATTTTGAATTCGGTCTACAGTCAAAATCGGCTCTGCCTAGGGAATCTGATTCCAGTGGGTCGTTTTCCGGTCGGACTTGGCATAGCTCCAGTGGTTCCATACCCCCGCTCACCAATATCGCCGGAGCACCAACAACATCACCAGTTGTTTTATCGCAGCCTCAAATTCAACCCCCTCACCCACCGCCCTCTCAAGCATTGCCTGCACCACCAACCCTTGATGATAGCCCGGCAAGAAAAAGTAGTCCAGCGCAGAGTGTTCGAAGCAGAAGGCTATCTGGTCAGAATGCTAAACAATTAAAAATTGAGACATCATCAAGGTTGATTGCAGTCCAAAATGCTCCCTTGACTCTGCCTCCATCGATGCCGCCACCACAAATTCCTGATGGCTTTGCAGGTCCTAAGACTGCCGGCTTACTACAACACGGACTAGGTTCAATCAGCCTTCGAACAGCTATTCCCACACGACATGGTTCAATTTCAGGACCAAGCTCTTCAGATTATACTTCTCCTCCGACAGCGTTCCTCACTCAGACACTCACAAATGATAGCATCGACAACTTCAACTCTATACCTCGATCAGGATCACCAAACCGTTCCCACTCAAGAGCAGGACTGCGAAAGAATTTTTCTTCGTCAAGTTTGAAGAATGCCCGAAGTCATACTATGTCGATTTCCAACATGGACGAATTTGGTGATGTCATACCACCTACGCCAATGACTGGACAAGGTAATCATATCAATGGAAGAATGCCCGCCATGCCCACTCTACCAACACCGATTGCCGCTGCATTCAAAGAGAAGATGAACGGTGCACCTACTGGAGGCCTTTATCTTTTCAACAATGATCTTCACTCTCCAGAAAGTCCTGGTTCACCAAATCCGATGAGTGCAGGTGCACCAATTCCATTAGAGCCTTGTCCAACGGAATATCTCCTTCGTCCATTCTGGCTTATGCGCGCTTTGTATCAAACCATTGCGCATCCGAGGGGTGGCTATTTATCCACTAAATTGTTCATACCTCGAGATGTATGGCGTGTGAAGGGTGTTAAGATTAAGGGAGTCGAAGACAAAATCGCTAGTTGTGACTTCCTTACAGCAGCTTTGATGAAGCTAGGTCAAGTTGATACTTGCGATGCTGATGCGGTTTTGGAAGAAATGCAAGCTTTAGAAGGGATTCTAGAACAGGTCCAAATCACGCTCAGTAAAAAGCTAGGCAATGAAGTGGGCGTGCATAGCTCAAATGGGATGTTTAAAGATGCAACTATGGGTGATCCTATGGACTTTGCTAGTACGAGTACCAAATCTGGCAGTGTATCTAGCAAGACATCTTCGTTCTCATGGAGACGCTTACGTTCGAAGAATTCTGCTATGGGTCTCGCCAACAATTACTCAAACAAGGTCACGTCTCCTGAGATACCCAAGGAGGGGTTAACTATGGGTACATTGCCTATGACGTCTGCCCCTAGATCTCGATTCGCCAAGCGAGATGTTAGTCAGGTGCTATTTTCTGGACCGAATGCAAATTATATGAGTGCTTTGGCGAAGCTATTTGACGCTGCACAAGCTATTGGTATGTAACAATCTTACCACACTTTGATCACCCACAAAACTAACTAGATGAAAAGATCAAATTGCACGTCAAGTTGAAGATCCTGGCCTTCGCCATGCAGACAAAACCCAAGTTGGACTCGAACTTTGCACACGTCACGCAGCTGAGTTCTTCGGATTTTACATCTGTCGTTTTGTGTTGAATGATATCTCATTACTTTTGGACAAGTTTATCAAAAGAGGAAGTGAATGGGTTCTAGTGTGAATCTTGCATTTATTATTCGCGGTGATTATTTTTGGATGTTATTGAGCTTTAGGGATTAAGAGCTGGAATGATACGTTTGAGGAAGAAAGTTCATGCTTTCTAATATTTTTTATTGTGGGAACTCTCTGTGACAAGGATGATGGAATTGGAATGGAGTATCATGTTGTGAATGGGCGTCTTTGGAATGGATGGAATTATATTATACCTAGGTACTTGCCATATAAAGTTATGGATGTGGGTTCTTGGGATGGATGGGTGGTGGCGGCTTGCATGCATTCGTAATTTTTGATGAATGATACCATTACAGAGAAATTGAAGGAAAAGATTGGATTGATGAAGTGGAGGAGTTACATCATATGATATGAAGAGAAGGAATATAAAGGGATCAAGAGGAGTAAGAGAATAGAAAGAGGAATTTTATGATCGAAGGGCTTTTGTATAGCTGCCCATTTGCGTATATTTAGATATCTATCTAATATCTATCAATACTGGTCTGGTGTTGGTGTTGGTGAATGATCATTGGACGATGGGTGAAGAGATGAATATGGAGAGGAGGAAGGAAGAAGAAGGAAAAGGGAAGGATATGAGGAGAAGAAATGAGTGTTGGACTTTGAGAGAGGAATGAATTCAAGGATATATTTATATTTAAAATTTATATTATATGAACGAACGAACGAACGAGTATTCAATTATATTATATAGTATAGTATAGTATCGTATAACTTAGTATAACTTAATACAACTTAGTATAGTATAACTTAGTATAACTTAGTACGTTTATTATATATATTGTATTATATTATATTGTATTATATTATATTGTATTATATTGTATTATTGTATAAATTATATTATGATATGTTATATCTCTATTATAGGTACTATTATACTATTATATTATTAAATTGTTATATTTAATATACCTATATAGTATCTATCTCGAGTAGGGTGTTATAACAGTATTCAACATACCGCGTCACATGGCCAAACAGTCATATAATGGACCTAAAGGATCTAGGGGATTGAAGAATAAATATCTAGATCTATAAGATTCAAAAGATTTAAGTAGAATAGAGCTTCATAATTCTATAGAAAATAAAGATTTATATAAGGAATAAGGTTTTTTTATATATAGAGCTTTATATTTAAGAATAATTATTAGTTTTATTATTATAATTATAAGAATTACAATTAGTTATTAACCTTATTGAATTCCTACTTAAAGTCTAATCTAAATCATTTCAAGAGATTTCTAATTATTTCCATATAACCCTAAAGATAGCTCCTATAATACTTTGAGTATTATTTCTGCTTTAAGTACTAATTCGATAATCTATCGCTGAAATATAATAATTAGAAATATCTCTATAGAATAATTGACATTAATAGTAGATATCAATAATATCGAGATGACTAATGTTCTATAGGAGATTATTATCAATAAAACCCTTAAGATTACTTTATTAGATAAGTATTAAAGTAATTAATAGGAACTTGATATTTTCCTTTTGTAATTAGAAATTTACTTTCAATTTAATAAGGATAAGTTTATAGCCACAAAATTCAAGAGTGTATAAACTATATTCTATCTCAGAGAAGAAGCAAGTAAGTGAATTCAATTATATTTGTGAGACTATTTCGAGTATAACAAATAGGATCGTATATAATCCATATAAACAATCTTTAATAGTTTTAAAGGGTTTAAAATAGAAATTCGTAGAATCTTTAGGAATTCTAACGAACTAGAAGTAATGAAAGATAAGATCTTCAATCTTAAGCAGATAGGATTAGTATTAAAGTATACTACGAAATTCCAAAGATATATAAAAACAATCAAATAGAACGAAACCGTTATTATGAATCATTATTATAAAGGACTCAAATTAGAAGTCAGATTGGAGTTAGAAAAATCTGTTGAGAGTATAAACTTGAATAACCTAATCTAAAACTCTATTGAATTAGATGATTATCTTTGTTAATATTAATAAGATTAAAGATTATATAAACTCTAGGGAAATTAAAAGTAAGAGTATTATTATAAGAATAAGGGAAGATCATATTATAATTCACAAAGATATAAAGATTTTATAAAACTCGATACTATATATTATAAAGATGAGCATAATAATTCAAAAAAGAAATGAAAACGAGAAAATAACTTATGTTTTGAATGTGGGAAAGTAGGGTATTAGACAGCAGAATATTGAAGTAAAAAAACAGGGGGTAAGAAGAGTAACTTTAAGAATAAGTTTGATAAGGGTCAACTTAATACCACCTTCATATTATAATTATATGCTGTTAATATGATAGGGCTAGTTATATTATCATTAGTTTATGAAGAAGAGCTTGAAGAAGAAGAAGAGATTGAAAACCTTTTATAAATAAACAAAGACCTATAGTTAGAAGAATTATGATTTATTTGGGGAATTAATTAATGGAATCGTTATATCTGGAAATTTGGAGATACAAATAAAAGGACTATAAACGAAGACCTTAGTATAATAAGCACTGAAGAAGGCGAATCGTACAAGGTTCAATATATTAATCAATATTGAATCCTATGGTTTGAAATCATTACAAATATATTATTTATAAAAAGGATTAATATTGATTATTTTTAGTGGTTAGATAAAGGAAAATTATAAAAAGTGTTTTATCATTATATATCTAAAAGAAATGAGGATTAGGTTTTATTTTTATATAGAAAAGTAGGGAAAGAACACCGGGTCCAAGCTTAAGTCATATTCTTACTATCAATTATAAGTATAATAATGAAAGTTACTCAAGGGAATTATCGATATACTCTATAGAGGGACTTATTTGATAATAGAACTAAATTAGGAATAAATATTATCTATTTAGAAGAAAAAGAGCCTCAATATATAACATTTACTAATAAAATTATTTAGAATAGTGAGAATAAGTAAATTATATTATAGCTGAATATTATAAAACAAATAGAACAAATATACTATAAGGTCAAAATAAACGAACAAATATAATAAGTTATAATAAATTTAGAGGCTATAGGAAATTTTATTATATTAGAAGTTGTAAAGTATTTGAAAATTCTATTCCAAAAGAAACAAAACCCCTATCAATTATAGTTAGTTGACGGATAGTTAGTAGAATCTAACGAAAATGTTTTATAGGAGATATAATCAGTACAAATAAATATGATCTAATATTTGAAGATTATACAGCTTGATGTTGTATTATTAGACCAATAACAGATTATCTTAAGAATATTATAGTTGAAGATATATAACCCTAGAATAAATTAATTATAAAAAATAATAATATTTGATTAATATAAGAACAGTTACGGTGATATATTCAAGGTGTTTGTAAGATATAATATATATTAAGAAGAATTAAATGTGAACAATATTAATAATATAGAACACCCAGTTTAGGGTTTTTTATTAAAAGTAAAGAATAGTACATTTCCTTTACAAATATAAAAGTCAATAATATAATACAAAATTATAATTAAAACAAAAAAGCTTATAATACTAAAATAGTATAAAAAATACAAATATATTTTTAAGGAATCAGAAATTTATAAGGTTTTATTAGAATACAAGTCATAAAATTATAAGATAATATTAAAGAAAGACAAGATGCCTATATATACTCTAATTTACTTAATATTAATTAATAAATTAAAGACACTTAGGGAATATATTGATAATAATTTGGTTAAGGAATAGATTAGAGAATCTATATTTTAAATAACAAGTTCAATTATATGGGTATTTAAGAAAGATAGTACTAAGAAACTAATTATGGATTATAGAAAGTTTAATATACTTATTAAAAAAGATTAATATTCACTTTTATTAACTACAGAATTAAAAGATCAATTAGATAAAGCTACAATATTCACCAAAATGAATCTAAAAAACAAATATTATTTAATCAGAATGAAGAAAGACGAAAAATAGAAAACTGTTTTTAAAACAAGATATGGGCTATATAAATATCAAATTATATCATTCAGGCTAACTAATATATCAGCTACTTTTATAAAACTTATAAATAATATATTATTATAATACTTGAACATCTATTATATATATTATTTAAACAATATTCTAATATATTTAGGCAATAAGGCTCAATATATTAAAAATATTAGTAATATTTTTGAAAATTTAGTCAAAATTGATTTGTTATATAAACCAAGCAAATATGAATTTTATATTATGGAAATAAAGTTTTTAGAATTCATTATATCAAGTTAAGGGTTTAAGATGAATAAAGATAAGGTTAAAACAATACTTAAATAAAAATAGTCAAATATTATTAAAAAAGTATAATCCTTTTTAGGATTTATTAACTTCTATTAAAGATTTATTAAAGATTATTTAGGAATTACTATACCCTTAATTATATTAATCAGAAAAGATTAAAGAAGCTTTGAATGAATTGCCAAGGCATAGGAGTCCTTTGAAACGCTCAAACAAGTAATAACCGAAAAGCTAATACTATTAACATTCGATTTTGAAAAGTAAATTATTATAAAGATGAACTCCTCAGATTTTATTATAGGGGTAGTTTTAAGTTAACTAGAATAAAATGAAAAATAACAATTAATTACATTTTATTCTCGAAAACTATTATCAGTTAAATTGAATTACAAAATATATAATAAAGAATTACTAGCGATAATTGATGTATTTAAAGAATAGCAAGTTTATTTAAAAGGGTCAAAGTATTTAATATAAATGTACACAGATTATAAGAACTTGATTTACTTTATTACAACAAAGTAGTTAAACAAATAACAGATTAGATGGTTAGAAACCATGACTAATTATAATTTTAAAATTTCATATGTTAAAGGATCAGAAAACACTAGAGCCGATGCTTTTAATCGAAAATCAGAATATCAAGAAAATAAGTTGTACGAATTGTACACTATATTCAAGAAAGAAGGTGAATTACTAGTTTACAATATATTACAGCTCGCAGCTACATATATATTAAAAGACAACTATTTCAGAACCAAAATCCAATTATATTATAATAGAGATGTCATAGCTATATGTATATATAAGACAATAGAACCAGAATTTATAATAGAAAATGAGATTATATACTTTTATAGGAAAATATATATTCTGAGTTAAATAACTAAGGAATTTGTAATGAAACAATATAGATTGCTAGTATACGAACATTAAGGAATTATAAGAATATTTACAAGATTATAGGAAATCAATTACTTTTTATGAATGAGAACGATAATTAAAGAAGTTGTTAGAAATTGTAATACTTATATATGAAATAAATCTTCTAAATATATTCCGTATGGTTAGCTTCAGACCCTAAACATACCTTCTCAGTCATAGAAGTCTATTACATAAGACTTTATAATCAAACTACTACTCTCAAAAAACCCTACTACAAAAGTTAAATACAATACAATATTTAATATAATAGACAGATTAACAAAATTTGTATATATAATATTATTTAAAGAAACATAAATTATTAAGCAACTAATATATATATTCTTTAGGATTATAGTAAGTATATATAAAATATCAAATAAGATAATCTTGGATAAAGACAAGCTCTTTATCTCGAAATTCTGGATTACCTTATTAGTACTTATGAGTATCAAAAGAAAGCTATTGATAGCCTTTCACCTATAAATAAATAATTAAATAAAAAGGATTAATCAGATAATAGAAGTATATCTTAAATACTATATAAATTATTAACAAGATAATTAGGTAGAGCTATTACCTATAATACAATTTGTATATAATATATTAGAAATAGAAACCATAAAAATCATTTTAGTATAAGCTAATTTTGGTTTTAATTTATAAGTATATAAAATCCCAATATTATAAGAAGTTAATGTCGAATTAGCAATAGTATAAGTTGAATAGCTAAAAGATCTCCAAGAGTAACTGGCTTTTGATCTAAGATTTATATCTTTCAGAACAGTAGTATATTACAATACGAAATATAATATAGAACCTATACTTAAAAAAGAGGATAAAGTTTATCTACTATAATGAAACATTGAAACTAAAAGATTAAGCAATAAACTTAATTATAAGAAACTAGGATCATTCAAAATTAATAAGGTAATAGGAACGGTTAATTATTGATTGAAGTTATTAAACACAATAAATATCCACCTAGTATTTTATATATCCTTGTTTGAACCAGCATCATTAAGAATGCCAAATGCGTTATTTACAGAAATTGAATTAGTCAATCCAAATGCTATATATAATATTGAAACAATATTAAATTGTAAATATATTAAAGATAAGGTTAAATATTTGATCAAATAATTAAACTATTTATATTCAAAAAACACATAGGAATTCAAAGAAAATCTCAACTACTCTGAGAAACTATAGGCATTCCATCTGAAATACTCATATTTGCTAATAAGGCTTTAAGCTTTACCTCAAATAATAAAGACAATGAAGAATCAAAGAAGTCAAAGGAAGAAAAACTATTAGGAGTAGATGCAACATTAATATTTACTATTTCCTTTTCTATATACTCTATTTCAATCTTTTTCTTTTTCAATCTCTCCTTCTCCTTTACCTTCTTCAATTCATTTATAATCTTTAAATTATAACAAATTAACTCGCTATTTCAAGCCTGAAGAAATTTATATTATTTTCGCAAATATACAAGCCGAATAATAATAACCGTTATCAGAGAAGTAACCTTTTCTTTTTCTTTATTTAATCTTTCCTGCTTTTATATTAGACTACAAAGATTAACAATAGAAAAACCAAAAACATTATATTTCATATCTCAATAAATATATTCATTATATTGAGACGAATTTTCCTTAAGAATAATATAAATGTGAAAGTTTGTTTTATAATAAATACAAGATAGCATAATATCACCTTGAATCTCAATTAATAAAGTAAGTTCAAAACATTCCTTATATTTTCTTAATCAAATAAATAATATAATAAAGAAAACGTTTGTTAGAACCATATTATAAAGATAATCAATAATAAAGAAACGCTTAGGACAAGTGCTAAACTAAGAAGGGAATAGTATTACAACGATATTCAATATACCGCATTATATAGCCAAATAATCACATAATAAACCTAAAGGATTTAGGGGATCAAAGAATAAATATCTAGATCTATAAGATTCAAAAGATTTAAGTAGAATAGAGCCTTATAGTTCTGTAGAGAATAAAGGTTTATATAAGGAATAAGGTTTCTTTATATATAGAGCTTTGTACTTAAGAACAATTATTAGTTTTATTACTATAGTTATAAGAATTATAATTAATTATTAACCTTATTGAATTCCTACTTGAAGTTTAATTTAAACCATTTTGAGAGATCTCTAGCCACTTCCACATAACCCTAGAGGCAGCTCCCGTAACATAGGGGGTGTAGGTGGTGAAGAGGAGGAAACTCGGTTATGAATAGGTGTTATTATGTAGACGAATACATCAAAGTAGAATTTAATCACCTGATAGTATATTTTGAATACCTGGGTGGTAAGCTTGGAAGTTGAAAATTTGAAACGGAATATGTGATATGATTTGGGAATTGAGATATTGAAAGATTGGATTGGATTGGATTGGATTGGATTGGTTGGGATTGGGATTGGGATTGGGATTTGGTGGGTTGGTGGTTTGGGATTTGGATGTTTGAGTGTGGGTGTTTGAGGATTCTGAATTGGTATATTGAGGGGTCGGATTGGATTGAATAGGTTAGTTTGGGATCTGGATTTGCATATAGATTTTTTGGATTTGGTGTTTGGTATATTAGGATTTGGATTTGGATCTAGATATATGGGGATTTGGATTTGGAGATTTGGGATTTAGGACCTGGATGTGAGAATGAATGTTTTGAAGATATAGATGTTTCGGGATTGAGACATGAATATGAATTTGAGAATTTGAAAATTAATACATTAAAGAATATGAATAATTTTAATATAGAATCGATATATTAGAAATTTAATTAATAAAGATTTGAATATTAAATTAAATGTTTAACTTTTTGATTATTTTTGTTTTGAATTATTTTTTTATATTAAAAAGTGTTTTTTTAGTTTATTAATATTTTTATTAAAATATAATATGATTTATTGAAAATTTATATATTAAAAATTTAGATTATTTTAAGTTTTTATCAAAAATTTCAGATCTTTAAGATTTTTTTAAATGAAGATCTAAAGCTTTAAAATATTGATTTTTAAATTTATATAGGAATTATATATAAATTTAAAATCAAATTTGAATCTTCAATAACTTTTTAATTATAATTGGTAAAAAGAAACTAATCAATTTTCTGAAGGTTTTGAGCTTGAAATTATGTAGAAATATAAGAAAGAATAAATTAAAAATTATAGAGATATTATTGTTTTTAATAAATATTAATTAAATCACTAAATATTATTATAATATTAAAAGAACTGATTATACGAATAAAAATCTATTATTATTATAAAGAAATAAGAATTGAATATTATAAGAAAAAATTCATAAATTCTTTATAAGGAAGAATACTATTATAATATTAAATAAAGAATTCTTTATTAAAAAGAAAATCTTTTATTAGTTCTTTATTCGAAAGTACAATTCATTATTTTGAAATTTTGAAAAATTACGTGGAAGCTAGTCCAAATGCGGAATGACAGACGTAATCATAAGCTTTCTTTATTAAAAAGTTGATTTGAAATTAATAAAGAAAGTGATTTCAAATCAATTCTAATTTCAAATCAGATTGACGTACGCCACCTGCGTATTATAGGCCGTAAGGGGGGATGGAAAAAGTATAAATAAGTAACTTAGGCCTCTAAAGAAAGATCTTATTCTAGTACTCACTTTATAAAACTTATTAAGTAATTCATCAATATACGAACTAAAATAAGATTCTATTTATATATCATGATGATTCTATTTATATACTCTATCAGCCTAAGCTTCTCAATCGAGCCTAGTCTACCCCCTGCTAAGCGCATAACCTATAATAGGTTATGAGCCCGATAAGACTTAGAACTATATAATATTGTCACTTTTTATTCAAGGATTATCTTAATTCCTAATAAAACACAAGATTAGATTACTGATCCGGAGTCAAAAAATTATCTCTTCCATTATAAAACCTTCAAAAATTCAAAAATATATGAAAAACAACTTTTTTACGTAAGTTTACTATTTAAAATCGATTTTTTACTCAATATCCTCATCTATATGAGAAGCTTAGACTAGTAGAGTATATAAATAGAATTACTGTAATACATAAATAGAATCTTATTTTAGTTCGTATATTAATAGATTACATAATAAGTTTTATAAAGTGAGTACTAGAATAAGATCTTTCTTTAGAGGCCTAAGTTACTTATTTATACTTTTTCCATCCTCCTACTAAGCGTATAACCTATAATAGATATAATTTCGAAAATACTTTTATAAATACTTATTGATTTACTTATTTTTTATTCTTTTTAACTCTTTTATATTATAAATAATAAAAATTTATAATAAAAATTTAAAGTTTTTTTTAATAATTTTGATTGATAAATTATTAAAGATTTTTTTAAAAAAGTATATATAATTCTATACAAATTAAAAAATCAATTTTTTGAAGCTTTAGATCTCCACTTAAAAAGATTCTAAAAATCTAGAATCTTCAATATAAGCTTAAAATGCTCTAGATTATATACATATAAATTTTCAATAAATTCTATCTATAAATGAAAAAGTTTTTTTGTTAATTTTAGTGGTAAAAGATGGCTCAAAACAGGCGTGGCCAGAAAGTCGGGTACTCGACTTGAGATTGGATTTGAATATTAGAATTTGGATATTAGGATCTTAATACTGGGATTTGGTATATTGGGCTCGAGATCTAAACGTTTTGGCATCGATATATTGGACTCAGGGTATTGAGATTTGAATATTTTGGGATTAGATAGTGATTTCATATATTGGGATTTGGTCGGTCAAGATTTGGAATATGGAATTTAGGATCTAGATGTGTAAATTTTGGGATTTGGATCTGGTTTGGTGGGATGGGTCTATTTTGGGATTTAGTGTGATGATTGGTATCATGTTTGAGCGGGTTATTACAAATTTAATGATTTATTACAGATTAGATTGGGGAACTATTGATCAACTGGGTAATAAAATATGACTCTGATTTTGCTTGAGAATGGAAAAGAGGATGGAGAAGAGGATGTACTTATTGTGGATTTCGAGAACTGAGGGGTGAGAGTTAAGAGTTAAAGGGGTTCTGTACTGTTGGTTTGAGTATTCACTGGCTGGATACTGGATGCTGGATATTAGATATTGGAGGTAGGCCATAGGAGAAATAGTAAAAGAAAGAGAAAGAAGTAATATACACAACCATTAAGCAAAACTAGAGTAAACCGAAGTAAAGTAAAGAGGAGAGAAACTACAGCGGTATTTTCTGCGGTCTGTAAGATAATAGACAATGGACATTACAAGTACGGATTAAGGAGCTGTGGATTCAATATGCTGTAGTATGGTTATTTAGTATATGGGTTAATCCATTCCATTCCAATCCAATAGTAAATGCATAAACTCACAAGACTACCTAGGTATTTCCAGAGAGCGAAAAAGCATGAGGAATTCACATATCATTAGATTTTATGAGAGATACTTACATACTTACTATCTCATTACATACTTGATCCAGAGGGAAATTTTGATAAAAATTTGGGGGTTTGAGATGCTGGTTGGAAAAGGGTCACTTTACTGTTGGATTCTCAGACACTGGTTCACTGTTTAGAATCACTGAGAAAGATGATTCAGTTCTAGCACAAGGAAAGTATACCAGGAAACGGAAACATGAGCGACGACATTCAATTGAGACAATCCAAATTGAACACGCGAAATAAGTATCAAAGATTTCAATATTATTTATTTCTATAAGAGACATCAGTCAGTCTTGCTGCTATGTATGTTTTGACCCCCAGCCCCAACTCCATGAACATTCGAGTCATCAATCTTTTCCTTGTCATCAACCCCTGTTTCTATAACCACAATACGTCTTTTTAAAAGAGACATGGTCATCAAGACTTCTCGTCAACCACCAGCGTCCATATAGTACGATTATGCTTCCCGGTTGCTTCCCCATTATCTCCGCTCAACCCAGCAACTTAAACTGGGTTACCAGTCTCCTTCATAGCCATGTTTGGTTGAGGGTAAGCTTTTCCTCGTCCACCCTTAAACATTTCCAATGCAAGAATAGCACTACTTCCCATCCAAAGTAGCCAACTGAAAGCACCAAAGACTGCATCAGCACGAGCTGCTCCACAGACAGAACCACGACAGAACAGAAGCTTGCTGATGAAGACGGAGAGGGCGATAAAGCCTGCGAAGTAGAAGAGAACGTTGAGGAGCTCAAATGTGAGATGTGCGTATGGGTGAGATGCTGATGAATGTTAGAAAACTATGTGTGTATTTTTGACAGTGATAAAGGTACCTTTTGACATGAAGCGGGGTGCAACTTCAAGATAGACAATGGAAATCAAAGTAAAGACGGGTACGAAAACCAAAAAGTTGACTTGCGAAGGAGATGCGGTCAAGGTATCGGCATTGTACCAGTGGGAAACTATGTGGTATGTTAGCAATTATCCCTTGGTATGCTGATCATCAATATTTCTCATACCATATCCGGATAAGCCAAGGACGACGATAGCAAAAACTGCTTGAGCAATTCGAATAGGAAGAAGTAGTCCAATCGCCATTTTGAAATTAAAGTATTGTTATTTGGGAAATCTAGTTGTCGTGAATTGGATAGTCTTAATAGTCGTGAGAAAACGCAGCTGCAACTTGGGCGCGCGTAAATGAGTGAATTCGAAGAGTATGTATACAGATTGAAAAAGGAGACAGGTGGAGAAAAGTTGAAAGGAGATGAAATACAAAAGAGTCACAGACTGATATTATAATTACTATAGAATTAAGTAGACAAAGTCTGAAGGCCGAATGGTTTCCATTGCAGCCAAAGTGGAAAAGTTGCATAAACTCAGTATCATGTTTGAAACGGTATATCAATCCATCGCACAGATCATGCCGGTTCTCAACACCCTACCAAACAAGGATCTACGGCAATACATTGAAGACGCAGGGCTATATGATCAATGATAATCGTTGACGACGTCCCGGCTACAGTGGAGAGGCCTGCTTGCGTTCCCCGCGATGCGTAGGACAATTCAACCGCTGAGTAACCTGACTGAGGATATTTATTATTGGAATTCAGCATCACAACCAACGAAAACATGTGTTGACCGCAGTCATCAAATGATGTTCTCCCGCAAACGCGTGCATTGAACTGTATTACCTCAAAGGCCACTGACCCTGAAATATCCACCTCTAAGAAGATTCTACATTGCAGATTGAAAGTACTTTGGTAAAGCGGGCATTTCACGACCTTGAATAATAATACCAGTAACCAATTGGAACATAAAGTACGCTTTGTCTAGAAGTTGAGAATTATCCGCTCGGACATCTCACAAGTTTCTATTTATCTCAAAGCATGAAACACCAACTACAACACAAATTTACTAACTCAACCGCAAAGCTTAAAAAGGGATATACTCATCTCAACCTACAAGTAAGTTCTAGTGCCACCTCGTAAGAAGTTCCAAGAGTGTCAGTGTTGTGTTGCCAAGAAAGAAGCACAAGATTGAGGTTCCTTTATTGATTCGTGTCGTCGAGCTTTGCGTTTGAAGGCGGCGAGACATGAGACGTTCTTAAGCTACAATATTTGGAATGCTTGGACGCGGGATTGATATCGTAGGCCACTCCTTCGCAATGTTATTGGATTGCCGTGTCAGATATCTGTTGTGGAAGTGATGTTGGGAAAGGTGTCTTTAGTGTATCATCTGGAGTTACGAAGGAACATTACGGCGCTATGGTGCATGGAAAGACAAAGCTGTGATGTGTAGGCTAATGTCGTTTGGATAAGAGATCTGATCTGTAATGCAACACGAAGTGTAATTGTAACACCAAAATGGGTTTGTTGTTGAAGCCAATAAATTGTTTGGAAACGGTAGGGAGCGATGAAAGAAGTGTTAAAGCCCAGGGCTGATAGTTGTAGTAAGTCGGGTACTCTATTTTCTGATTACTCTTATTTTGAGCTACCTTTTATCACTAATTTTTATAAAAAAATAAAAAAATAGAATTTATTAAAACTCTGTATATATATAATTCAGATTATTTCAAACTTGTTTTTGAAATTTTCAGATCTTTAGGATTCTTTTGAATAGAAATCTAAAACTTTAAAATATCGATTTTTAATTTTATATAGAAATCATATATAAAATTTTATTTTTATTAAAACCTTTAAAAATCTTTTATCAAAGATTACTAAAAATAAACTCTTTATTTTACTGTAAATCTATAATATATTCAATCTAAGAGATTGAGAAAATTTTAAAAAATTCTAATAACTAAGTAATTGTAAACATATTTTCGAAATTATAAAGATTATTAATCTTTATTTAATATTTATCTCTATGATTATTCTTTTTTTTTTCTTTTTTTCAAAAAACCTTTATACAAATTCAAATTAAAAACTTTTAAAAAATCAATCGGTTCCTTTTTATTAATTATAATTGAAAAGTTATTAAAGATTTTAAAAAGAATTTTAAATTTATATATAATTCCTATATACATTTGAAAATCGATATTTTAAAGCCTCAGAAAACAATTTAGAAAAATCCTCAAAATCTAAAAATTTCAATAAAAGTTTAAAATAGTCTGAATTATATATACATCAATTTTCAATTAATTATATTATATTTTGATAGAGATATTAAGAAGCTGAAAAGGCGCTTTTTGATATAGAAGGGTAGCTCAAAACAAGGGTGGCCAGAAAATGAGGGGTCGGGTCCAACTTAAAACTGATCCACCAGGTCCACCAGGTCACTTTCATTAGATGAGTAAGCAACCTTAAATATCAAGATGATATCGATGTCGCTAGGAACGAAATGATGAAATGAAGCTATTCAGACCATCAGTTTTCTTTCAATCCAATATTGTCTAATCTTCAATGAGTCTTTCCGTTCTCATCACTCATTATAACCTAAGAACGAAAGAAATGACGTGCTCAAGCCAATGAATGTAAGAATGAATGTATCACCCCACTATGGTCATCAATTCAATTGGAAAGAGTTATTTGTCTTACCAAAAGCAATGAGGGGAAACAAAGATCCTGATCTATTTAATCTAATTCTAAAGGACTCCCACGGTCCATATTCTTTCATTTCTGTGATTGTCTGAATCTCTCAAATCTCTGTTCAACTCCAGAATCGAGGAACAATCGATCAATCAATATGGCACCTGTTGGAAGCACTCATTTCGAGACTCTACAGCTTCATGCTGGGTTCGTGCTATGCCACTTCCTCCCCGCACTTTCATGACAAGGCTGATTAGATTCTGTCGACGGTAGACATGAACCGGATATAGCAACAAATGCAAGAGCTGTGCCAATCTATGCCACTACAGTGAGTCTGCTCGTATCAGAGAAGTTGACAATCTTAAGAACTAAATATGATATCTATAGAGCTTCACATTCAATGACTCTGCTCACGGGGCTAGGTTGTTTGGCCTCAAGGAGGTTGGAAATATTTACAGTCGTATTGCGAACGTATGTATCACTCAAGCTTTATTCTATCCGAAAGTCGAAAGAAGTCGTGGACATTTGGCATCTGATTTCTTGAAAATTGGCAACGTCTGTGATGAAAGTTGGCATCCCAATTCTCCAGAATTGGCATTTCCTAAACTTCATTGCCAAGTATAACACCAAGATCTTAGCTAACTTGGCGACAGCCAACTGTTGAGGTTTTCGAAAAGCGCATTGCAGCTCTTGAGGGTGGACGAGGAGCGGTAGCATCTGCCTCTGGTCAAGCAGCTCAATTTAGTATGTCATCTTAGTTGATTCTTTCTACCTTCACTCCCTCCTTCACCACATCACCCCTTTGATATCATGCCATAAGCGAATGCGTGCTAATACTCCACTAAAGTGGCCTTTGCCGCATTGGCCCATGCCGGAGACAACATCGTATCCACGACGAATCTTTATGGAGGAACATACAATCAATTGAAGATTTTTCTTCCAAGATTAGGCATAAAGACCAAATTCATTCAAGGAGACAAGGCAGAGGATTTTGCCAAGGCTATAGACGAAAATACAAAAGCTGTGTACATTGAGAGTATTGGAAATCCAAAATATAACGTCCCAGACTTTGAGGCTATTGCCAAAGTTGCACACGGTTAGTGATTGTACTAAATCTTAGTTTTGGTTTGGCTTCACTACTTGAAGCTTTTACTCTTGTTCATGAGAAATACTAACTTCATACTTAGATGCCGGAGTTCCTCTCGTCGTTGATAACACATTTGGAGCAGGAGGATATTTCTGCCGCCCTATCGATCATGGAGCCGACATTGTCGTACATTCGGCGACCAAATGGATTGGCGGTAATTATGTGTTTCGCTGTCAGATAATTTGATCCCTTCTAACTTGCTTCTGAATAGGACACGGAACGACCATTGGTGGCGTAGTCATTGATGCAGGAAACTTTGACTGGGGAAAACACGGCAAGCGATTCCCAGAAATGGTTGAACCATCTGATGGATATCATGGACTAAAGTTCTGGGAAACATTTGGCCCCGATACTTTTATTACTCGTGTTAGAGTTGAGATTCTCCGAGATTTGGGAAGTTCATTGAATCCATTTGGAGCATTCCAGCTGATTCAAGGTCTTGAAACTTTGAGCTTGAGAGGAGAGCGACATGCTCAGAACTCATTGGCGTTGGCAAAGTGGCTTGAGAAGAATCCCCACGTTTCCTGGGTATCATACCCAGGATTAGAGAATCACCCATCCCATGAGTTGGCCAAGAAATACTTGCCTCGTGGATTTGGCGGTGTCTTGAGTTTTGGGGTTAAAGGCGGAGGAGATGCTGGTAGCCAGGTTGTTGATGGCTTCAAATTGATTTCTAATCTAGCCAATGTTGGAGATCTAAAAACTCTAGCTATTCATCCATGGTCTACAACTCACGAACAACTTTCTCACGACGAAAGACTGGCCTCTGGTGTCACTGAGGTAAGACTTCATTGAACGTCTAATGTTGAGAATTTGACTGAATCTTGTATTATAGGATCTTATCAGAATCTCGGTTGGCACAGAACACATTGATGATATCATCAAGGATTTCGAACAATCATTCGAAGCAGCTTCTGCAGCGAAAACAAGTCGTGGTAACGACTCCAATGCCCAGAAGACTGGTAATATTAGTGGTGATGCTAAATTGGTTGTTTAAATGATTCCCCCCCTTTTTAAAGTATTCTAAAAACTTTCTCTGGCTACCTAGGTAATCTAAGATGTGAACATGGTGGAATTTCTCAATGTTCAATCTACAGAAGACTGATAAAATACCATTTGCTACAAAGTAATGATACAAATAACTATCCATTCAAACCAATTAAGAAGAAATCCGACAGTGGTACTTATAAATAAGCGTCTACTGAACACTATATTGCATCTATACCTCGCTGACCACTTTTCTTCATGGAGAATTTTATGATTGTTGATTCAAATCCACTCTCTACCAAATCCAATATTCTCCCCCTATCAGAACGGATTTGTCGGTCATTTCCAATCCTTCACAAATTGTGATTGCGATTTACAAAGCTTCTCCACATTCTGGAATGATAATATGACCCAACGCTCAGATACCGAGGTAAAACGAAACGCGACCATCGAGGCTTCGGGCGAGGCCACTCTTCATTTCTTCACATGCACCCTTTGAATGAATCTTGATACATGAATCTATCTACACACTTCACTCGCTGTTGGATCTAATTTGGCTTTGTTTATTCTATAGATCTTCAGTGCGATTCATATTCTCCAAGTTGTGCAGAATAAATCTTTTGTCTTTCCTTCTATACATTCCAAGGTTTGTGATCCTTCATCGCAGCACTCATTTCCCAGCCTCCGAACCTTTGTTCAACATAAGAGAAGTACTGACTGATATTTACCTTTTAGAGATCTAGTCAGACACCATGGCACCGACGGTACAGGACCCTGATACCTATGTGAAGACTATCCGAGCATCACCTCCTCCCGGCTCACCCTACTCCCTTGCGATCCCGGGCAGTGCGCGCGAAGATCGCAGTGGTGTTTACAGGCATTATCAATTCGTGGATAAGCCATTACTCCAAACGATCGATCCAGAATGTTTGACCAGTCATGATTTCTTCGAGAAGGCCGCAAGAAAGAGACCCAATGCTAGATGTTTGGGTCATAGACCTTGGGATCCCGTTACAAAAACTTACGGTAACTATCAATGGATCACATATGCGGAGACGGCAGAGCGCAGAAAGAATTTTGGTGTGGGATTGGTGGAGCTTCACAAGAGGGCGGGAATCACAGATGATAAGTATGGTGTGGGTCTGTGGTGTCAAAATCGTCCAGAATGGCAAATTGTTGGTAAGAGATCTTAAAGCGATTGGTACGTGCATTGTGCAATGCAGGGCGGGGGCTGACATGAGTTGTAGATTTGGGAGCGATGTCTCAATCCCTCTTCACAGTTTCCATTTACGATACTCTCGGACCGGACACTACGGAATATATCGTCAACCATGCTACACTTGCTTGTGTTTGTACGAGTTTACCGCATATCCCAACGTTATTGAAGTTGGCGCCGAGAATACCTACGCTGAAGCTCATTGTTTGTCTTGATCGTTTAGATGAAGGGGAACAGCCTGGAAACACAAAGAAAGCAATTTTGAATGCTCTTGCGGCTGAAGTTGGAATCTCTATTCATTATATCGGAGATGTTGAAGCTATTGGAGCTGCGTCTCCAAACTCTCCAATGAATCCACCTCGACCTGAAGATATCATTACTATCAACTATACCTCCGGAACGACTGGTAACCCCAAGGGTGTGGTTCTTACCCAGGCACACGCTGTTGCAGCAACTTCCATTTCGAGAATTGTGTCTGATCCGTGGCCTAATGACGTCCTTTGTTCATACCTTCCATTGGCACATATTTACCAACGTCTTGCCGAGCATGGTTGTCTTGCTGTAGGATCAGCTATTGGTTATTTCCGTGGTGACATTCTTGGACTTGTCGACGACTTGAAGCTTCTTCGCCCAACAGCCTTCAACTCCGTTCCTCGTCTCTACAATCGATTTGGATCCGCTATCAAAGCCGCTACTATCGATGCCCCAGGTGTCAAGGGCACAATCGGTCGTCACATCATCAACACCAAGCTCGCATCGATGAAACTTCCACCTGGACAAGCTACCAATAAACACGCTCTCTATGATCGTATCTGGACTCCTAAATTAGCTAGTGCTTTTGGCCTTCAAAGAGCTCGTGGTATGGTAACTGGAAGTGCTCCAATTGATCCTGGTCTTCATCAATTCCTCCGTGCTGCCTTTGGTGCCAAATTCATTCAAGGTTATGGTCTTACCGAAACCTATGCACATGGTCTCGTTCAATACGATGATGATTACTCCACCGGTAATTGTGGAGGTGTAAGTCCATCTAGTAAGTTTCCTCCCAATTCCTAACTCAAACTCAATTAACCCTTTCCCCCTCTTAAAGTGGAAGTATGTCTCGAATCCGTCCCCGACATGGAGTACCTCGCCACCGATACACCCAACCCCCGCGGTGAAATCCTCCTCCGAGGTACCGCCCGTTTCCGCGAATACTACCGCAACGAAGCCGAAACCTCCAAAGCCATTGACGCAGACGGCTGGTTCCACACCGGTGACATCGGAGAAGTCGACAGCATGGGCCGCTTCAAAATCATCGATCGTCGAAAGAACGTCCTCAAACTCGCTCAGGGCGAGTACATCTCTCCCGAACGCATCGAAAACGTCTACCTCGCAAACTGCAATCTCATCGCCCAAGCATATGTGCACGGAGACTCAACCCAAGCTTTCCTCGTCGCCATCTTCGGCGTTGATCCCGTAACGTTTGCGCCGTGGGTGAGCAAGATCCTCGGTAGAGAGATCAAAAGTGAGGATGTTGCGGGCCTGAAGGAAGCGGGTAATGAGAAGAGGGTGCGCATGCAACTTGTCAAGTTGTTGGAGGGCGTGGGCAAAAAATCCAAGTTTAACAGCTATGAGAAGGTTAAGAATGTGTATTTGGATATCGAACCGTTTACAATTGATAATGAACTTTTGACGCCGACGTAAGTTTTTCCCCCATTCTATCTTGCTCTCATACCTCCTCAGGGGAAGGCGGACGAGAGATCAAGGTATCATGCACACAAAAGAAATGCTAAACAACCCTAAACAGACTCAAGCTCAAGCGGCCCCAAACGGCAAAGAAATTCCGAGATCACATTGACAAAATGTACGCTGAAGCATTGGCGGATGAGAAACCAATGGCAAAGCTGTAGATTTGTTGTTCGTTGTTCATTGTGGATTTCTAGTTGTTGATTGATAGATGGATGGATGTTGATGCATGCATTGCATTGCATTGCTTTTCATCTTGTTATGAGCGAGCGCAATGAGCGAGGATGCATGCATGCATGGCGAATGGAAAAAAATGGAGAGATGCGAGAATGGGAGTTGAGGGTGCGATGATGGAAAAGAATCAATCGTCTATCTTTGCCGGAGGGTGAGGATGTGAGTGTATACAGAACTCTTTCTGATTTTGAGGAGGCGGGGTGGGGGGGTGCGAGATTCCCTAGAGTTGTCTTTTTATATATATATATATGCATGGAGTATTAATAGTTGTTTTTTTTTTTTGATACACGTCTCTTTCTTCTGGTTCATTCATCCCGCTGGGTTTTGTGATGTAGTGAGATTCTAATACAAGTGTCAATGTGGAAAGCAGAGGGAATGGAGAAGCTACTTCTCCAATCTCCGCCCTCCATGCCATCAGGACTGTTGAACGATTAATAGATTCCAATGCCACTCATCTATTCAATCTCTCAAGTCTCACTCGCTTGCTCACTCACTACTCACTCACTCACTCATTATTCACAGGCCCAAAAATCATACACCAGAAAATTTATTTGTAATTATTAAAGACTTTAAAGACTCTAGGATGACGCTATTATCATCTAAATAAAAAATGACTAAAAACGCTCAAATCTGCTTCAATCTTCTTGTGCCAAAAGTTTATCGTTATTGATCCTTCATTTAAGAAACAACGCACGAATTCTATTTCCCAGCAAGTAAGCAATTTGAACTTTTTAGCGCGAAAATAGCAAGCAGTTTTGACACCCATGAGCCCGTCTGAAGTTTTATACACACGAACTACCTAATTAATAACACAAGGGAATATTCGTAAAAGCTGCACATTCTGTAATCATGTGTGCCTGTAAATTAAGTTTTAAGCCGACTTTTCGTGTTGTGTGGAGACACGCTGAAGTGAGACGACTAAAGAAGTATAAGTTAGCGCTTTGTTCGTAAAATGACATAAGACTCGGGGTGATCCACTTACCAAAATCTTCCAGAGATCTTTGTTTTTGAGTCTTCTTTGGTGATTTACCATGCATGAGGTTATCAAAGCCAGAACTATCTTGAAGTAGATAATAGACTCCACCCATGATACAGAAAACTCCAAAAGAGAAAACCCAAATACGAACGACGGCAACAATCGAAGTTTGACCTCCAACGAACCAACCGAACAAGGTAAAAAATGTTGCAATGATATCAACAACGAGAATAGCACCAGTCAATTGCCACGATGGGAGTGATGACCAGAAAGGACCATTGGCACGTGTGATGAAAATCAACCAATTCTCAGTCAGAGAGATCTCAAGGAAGACAACCTCATCAAGAACACCAAAGTTTTGAACAATACCACCATCTTCACCTCGCGCAATCATGGTGGTGAGAGTAATCCAGGTACCGACGGCGAGAACAAATCCAAGGAGAACGGACATACCCCACAATTTGGGGAGGTTCCACTTGACCGGAGTTTTGGAGAATGGTGCATTATCATAAGCAATAGCAAGAGTTGCAACATCTGCAAAAATGGCGATGAAGACGACCAATTCAATGTTGAGAGATCTATTCAAGATGGCGATCCAGAGACCAAGGAAAATCTCAAGATGTATTGACAAAGCGATACGATAGACAACGTAGGCGTACATGCGATGGAAAATTTGTCGAGAAGTCTTAAGAGCGTCAATGATGGCACCAAGTCCCGGAGCCAAGAAGACGATATCAGCTGCTGAACGAGCGGCATCTGAAGCACCTTCCACAGCGATACCAGTATCGGCTTTCTTTAGTGATGGGGCATCATTGACACCATCTCCAGTCATAGCCACAAGATATCCACGCTGTTGAAGAATTTCCACAACATTGTATTTATGTTGAGGGAAAACCTCAGCAAATCCATCAGCGGCTTCGACGAAATCATAAACTTCAGAACCAGGCATATCTCCACCACCACCAAGACCAAGGCGTTCAGCGTTATAAACGTTAGTGCCAAGTCCAAGCTGTCTCGAAGTTTCACGAGCGATACCCACAGCATCACCAGTTAACATCTTGATGGAAAGTCCGAGAGTCTTGGCCTCATTAATGGTACGAGCGGTATCATGACGTGGTGGATCAGAGCAAGGCATAATACCCAAAATCTCCCATTGACCCTCACCACGCTTTCGTGCAACACCGAGAGAACGGAAACCACGAGTAGCAAATTCGGCAACCTTGTTCTTGTAGGCTTGATCGATTTCTTCCGGAATTGGGTGATCTTCCTCAACAGTCTTCAAAACGAACAGTGGAGCTCCCTTGACACAAATAATCTTTTCTCCTTGAGGCGACTCGACGACAGCTTGAACTTTCTTGGAAACAGGATCGAAAGGATGAAACTCAAGAACTTTGTACTTGGACAAGACGGACTTGGCGCGTGGATAGTAACGAAGAGATTTCAAGAAAGCCTTATCAATGGCATCGATACCCTTCTTCTTTCTCGAGGCAGCAAGACAAGCAGTTAACATAAGATCATCGGGTTCTACACCTGGCACAGTGAATGGCTCGGCGAGAGAAAGCTTGTTTTTAGTCAATGTACCAGTCTTATCCGAGCAAAGAATCTCGACGCCTGCAAGTGACTCGATAGCGGACAATTTCTGGACGATAGCTTTCTTCTTGGCCAAATAGGCGGCACCAACAGCCATGGTAGTAGTGACAACAGCTGGGAGACCGACAGGAACACCAATGATCGTGATGGCCAGAGTATATTCGAGGATAAGAACGATTGGGTTCGATCGGTAGAATGAAGAAATCCAGACGACCAAGTTGGTGAAAATAACCAGGATCAAGAGAACCGTACCGATACCATTCAAGACTTCAGTAAAATGGCCGGTTCCTGCGGATGCTTGATTGACCAAAGCTGCTGCACGTCCAACGAATGTATGATCTCCAGTGGCAGTAATGACCATGAAAGCTTCACCACGCTTGACACCAGAAGATGCATAACATGTATCACCCTTATGTTTATCAACAGCAAGAGACTCTCCAGTGATGGCAGATTGATCGACTTGAAGGAAAGCATCATCGGTAACGATACGACCATCGGCAGGAATAATGGTACCCTGCGAGAAGATATTAGTCTTTGATTAGACTTTGAAGTAAGAAATATTGAACTTGCCTCTTCAATTTGAAGAATATCACCAGGGACTACTTCAGGAGCTTCAATCTCAAAGAGACGACCATCACGAAGAACCACGGCTTTTAAGGCTAGTGTCTTTTTCAGTTCGTCGACAATGGA
This sequence comes from Botrytis porri, assembly GCF_014898465.1. Classification (NCBI taxonomy): domain Eukaryota; kingdom Fungi; phylum Ascomycota; class Leotiomycetes; order Helotiales; family Sclerotiniaceae; genus Botrytis; species Botrytis porri. The sequence goes on along the minus strand of NW_024066081.1, from coordinate 288,255 downwards.
ACCTGCTTGGTACTCTTGAACGAAACCGACGGTGGCATTGAGAAGGAGAAGTGCACAAATGACACCAAAGTCGACCCAATCTTGAAGACCAGCAGCAAGAACAGCAGCAGCCTATTGGAAAATGATTCAATTAGTACCAATCTTGCGGTATCATAGATTTGGAAGGATTGCGGGGTTTACTCCATTCGGCCGTGTCGAATTGACGGCCACGACCTCTAACACTAGATGATCGGTGGAGAATCCATGCAGATCTACACAGCGTGGAATAGTGGGGAGCGGAGGATTTAAGAATGACGGTAAGAACTTTGTATAAACGTACCTCCATGACGAATTGAATGGGACCGATAAAGTACCCAAGAAACTTGAGAAACAAATTTTCTTTCTCTTCCTTCATTTGATTCAAACCCCACTTCTTACGACGAGCTTGAACCTCGGAGTCAGTAAGACCAATGCGAGTATCTGTTTGAAGTAAATCCTCGGGGACAGGACGTTCTTGAGCAGGACCATTCTCTTCTTCGGCCTCTTCATCTTCAGCATGACCATCTTGAGATTCGAGTTCATCGATCAATGCATCCATGTCCTCATCTTCCTCTTCCTCTTCCTCATGCTTGATGGCATCAGTAGAAGTGTGTTGAGCACCACCATTCTTCTCATCGAATTGGCCAGGTTCAATGTTGGTTCTTAGGTGATTTGGAGGTGTGTCGGATGAGTGATTGCTCGATTCGGCACCTGTTGTTCCATGAATATGAAGATCATGCTGACCCGCCAAGTGTGCCATGACGACCACGGGTGGGAATTGAAAGTGGCAGATAAATCACTTTATGTGCTTGGCGTAAGTTTGGTTGTTGATGGTGATGAGTAAAGTAAGCAACAAATTCTGTAGGGATAAACGACGCGACCTGGTCGAGTATGGAAAAAGCTTCCGATGATTGGAATATCTTTAATGGTTAAGGAATTGTTAAATTACTTTAGTAAAGAAAAGGAATAAGAAGGTGGGTAAGTTGATGTCGAGATGGTTTGTGTGGTGGAAGAAGAAGAAGAAGAAGAAGAAGAAAAAGAAAAAAAGTAGAAGAAGAATTGAAGTCGGAAGAGAAGAGGAGACAAGTTTGAGTTCGGATAGCAAGGTGAATTAAAATTAACGAATTGGTGAGAGGGGAAAAATGGTATTTAAATTCAGAAGGTCCGAATTGGTTAAATTTGTTGATTGTGGAAGTAACGACCAGCGAAAAGAGAGCGAGAGAAGGTTGAGGTGAGTGAAGTGGGTGAATTGGGTGAAGTGAGTGAAGTGAGTGAAGTGAGTGAAGATTGAAGTGACCACTATTTGCTTCGATGAGCTGAGGGTTAACAAAATGATACAGTTCGCAAGTTCAGAGAGACATAGAGACAGAGAGAGAGAGAGAGAGAGAGAGAGAGACAGAGCTTCCAAATCAAATGTGAGATATGACGCTAGGCGACGCCTCTGTTATCACCAGAAATCTTCAATTGTAAGTTATCTTTTTTTCCTTTTCCTTTTCTATTTCTTTTTTTCTCTTCCTGAGATGCGTATTATAAGATAGGTAGGTATTGGGCAATTTCCTTTTATCTTCCGATTGTGCTGTCATTTTATCTATCGAATTTTATATCTTGTCAACTCTATCAATGGTCTTTAAGCATGAATACCGATAGTACTCATTAATTGATTCTAGTATATCTACTTGATCACTTTCTTATCACTCCATATATATATACACATATACATCTACGTAAGATTACATATATAAACACATACACATCTACATACATACATACATATACACATACACATACACATCATCCCGCAAGATGCAGCCCATCTCCATACATCCCTACCCATATCACATAATGTCATTTTTATTTACTTTCCCCTCCTTGTTTTGTCTTGAAGCACGTTCCACCCCCAGATTACATGGTATGGCATTGGCATCCTTTCGGTTCCAGTCAGCGAAAAGAAATAGAAAGCTCGACAAATCAAACTGGAGAAGAGGAAAATGTGATAGACAAAACACTGTGATTTCAAGGATTATTACTTGCTTGTGTCGGTCGGTGTTGATCGAGCCGTCTCTATCTTTCAACATACTAGGTAGGGAGTTGGGTAGGGACGTCGATTGATTTCTTCACAATTAAATACTAGCTAGGTAGACAGTATCTAGATACTTCTCCTTAATACAAGAGTTTCTGATATCATCAAAGTCACTTGAAATACGCAATCGCCATTCGGTATTTTTGATATGATTGTCATACAAAATACATAACTATTCAATCTCATATATTTCGAATTCCTCCCTTGATTGACATTCATGAATCAATACTCACCTAGTGACGGGAGCTTGATTCGTACCCACTCCGTGAGTAGATCACGGCACTTTCCCCAAGAGCTCCACTCCAAAAGGCTAGAGACCAATTGAGCCAACTGACAAACCCAACACTTTTACCCGTACATAGAGGTAGCTCGCCGCTTGAATCAAGGAATCCTCCGTCGGATCTGCTGGTTTGCGGGGGAAAGTGGGTAATGGTCATGTATTAATATAATAAGACTGATCGACTAATAAGCCAGACCAGACTCATTTTATCTGCCTAGTATTAATCATCTCAATATTCAGACTTCTCTTTGAATAATATCGATATCTTTGGGTGTTGTGCTTATTAATGATTCGAACCAATCAGGGATGATCGAGCGTTCTTACATTTATCTCTGAGGATGAGATAGTCAGGCCTACCTAGTATCATGCAAAATCAATTGAAAACATCAACATCAACATCAACATCAATACTACCTACTCGGCTATACTCATTATTATCCCTCTTTCATCAAGTACTACGGAGAAGATACTTGCCAAGTGGTAACCTCAATAATTACAGCACAACATATCTATCCATAATTCAGCTACCCACCAACAGCTCTAACCTCTACAAATTACCTACCGACTTGTACAGCGGCGAGACCGGGTATCAATTGACTGATGATTAAAATTAGCTTGTGTTTCCACACATACCTACTAGGTACATACATTCTTTACCATTCAACAATCAACAATCAACAATCAACAATCAACAATCAACAATCAACAATCAACAATCAACAATCCACAATCCAATCAACAATTCAATCTGCCGATACCTAGGTCCCTACATGCAAACAAAAAAATATGGATACAAATGCATAAAAGCAAACCCAATAGATTTCGAGAAAGGCCCATCCAAGTCAAGTAGATGGGAGGGTGATTAGGTAAGTGATGAGAAATCTCGAATGCATAGTTATTTGGTTAGTCAGACATCATATAAATATTAATTCTTCAAAGACTTCTTTCTTTCTATTTCTCTCTCCTTTCTTTCTTTCTCCTTCCTTTCACATCATCTCATCTCAACGTCGCTCCACCAACCAAGCAAGATACGAGGTAGGTAGGTAAATATATGAGCTATTTACAATCCACCCCGTCCGTCGTACAACATCCATCTGTCTATCCGTCTGGGCGATGGCACATGTATGCATACCCATCCGTAGCGAGAGAAAAACAGAAAGAAAATAGAATGATCGTGTAACACATGGTAAATCTAATTTACTATATATAAATAGGTATCTAGATATCTAGAAAGGTGGCAACTAAATAGACTATACCCTGAAGAAATAAAAGATCGTATAGGTAGATTGAGTTAGTAAAGCTTTAATTAATTCTCTCTTTCTTTTCTTTTCTTTTCCTTTTCTGAAATGAAATGGAATTCATTAATATAATATAGAAGGTGAATTATTATCTACTTAGCAGGTAAGAATCTTAGGCTAGGAGTTTATGTAATCTGTATTCTTAATAGCTGATTATATCTTTATTTATATCTATATCTACTAGAGTAGAGTAGTATCGCGAGGTGGTGTAAGATATATATATCTCTATCTCGATAATAATACTATGTAAGTAAGAGTTCTAGAACCTCCTCATCGTATAGATTTCGATATTCCTATTAAAACTATTAATCTTTTAGCTTTTAAGCCCTCTATTTCTTTACTCAATCTTTATATAAAATAATGAAAAGAATTCGAAATTTATTTAGAATTATTTTATTTATGTATAAAAAAAGCTTATTTATTTTTAAATATTTTATTTATAAGGTTATAAGTTATGAAAAAGAAAAATTATAAATTTTGTAAAAGAAATTACTTATTACAAGTTAGGAATTTTCTTATTTTTTTAATTTCAAATTTATACAATTTATAAATAAAAATAATAAGAAATAAATTATATATTCTTTTTTGAAGAAAAAAAGGTATTAATTACTTATTTTGAAATTTTAGAGATAAAAATCTTTAAATTGAAAAAGTTATTAATTTTTTTGATTTGTATAGGAAAATATTAGTTTTATAGGGGTTTTATTATAAAACTATTTATATGAGATGTAGTAAGAAGGTTCTAGAACTCTTATATCTTGTTTTTTTTTAAGAATATAAGATTCGATGAGAATGAGAATTAAGAAATATTATGATTGTATTATTATCTTACTCTTTACTCTTTTATATTATCCTACTACTTAAATAAGTAGTAGAAGTTAGATTATATTTTATTAATTACTTCTCGATAGGTATTATTATAATCTTATATTATTTAGTATAAGAATTAGTACAAGGTAAAGACTAGTACTATAATAAAGCATAGTTAAGTTTAAGACTTCTTATATGAATATTAATCATTAGAATCTAGTGAATAGCTTTAATTCATTAGCTACTATATTATAGTTGTAAGCGAATGCGGAATATAGTAGCTTTAAGCGAAAGTAGAAGAGACTAGCTCTTCTTATAGCGTCTATATAAGGCCTATAACTTCCTGTACTTAGCTAGCTCTTTAGATAAAATATAATATAGACATTTAGAACCTACGAATACTATGAGTACTACGTCTTTCGTATTCTTCTCGAAGTAATACTTTTCATTAATTCCTCAAAATCTTTTTCTTAAAGTTATAATTATACATATGAAAACTCTTCAATATCGGAGTAATAGTCGGCCCGATGTCGACTCTACTTCGATGCTCGTAATAATATTTAATTAAAAATTAGATAATCTTTTATAGGAAAAAGAGTTTCGTTTTTATTTACTCGAGATTAAAAAAGTTATTAAAGATTGAAATCGAAAAAGTAAATTAAAATTTCTGATTTTTATATATGAAATTTATAAAAATAAGCGACTTTACTCTTTTAAAATTAATAATTCTAATCTCTTTTCTTTTTTAAATATAATTAACTTTTCTAATTATAAATGAATCTTTATAAAATTATATTCATTAAAAGCGAAGCTTTTATTTAATAATATTTTTAATTTTTAATATCAAAAATATTAACTTTCTCGAATTATTAAAGATCGAAAAAGTATTTAAGAATAAGTACTTCTCGAGTTAATTTAATAGCTTCAATTGCTTTTATTTCAATTAGTTTGATTTCAATTTTTGAGAAACTTTAATATAATATAATTATTATATTAGTTAATTGTATATATTAATCTTAGTTTATTTTATTGAAAAATGTTCAAGTTATAATGTTTTTAGTTTATACTATACATCTTTAATAATTCCGTCGAGTAGTTATGTTTCTTTATCTTTAATAATATTAAGATATGAATGAAAATATAGAAATAGATAAGATTGTAAGTAAACATATTCTTTTTCTTATTATAATATCCTTTAATATGAGATTATTAGTAAATAGTTTTTTAATTTTCGAGGAGTTGTTTATTATCTCGAATTTAATCTATAAATCTTAATATTAAGTTATATACTATATTCTTATATAGATACTATATATCTCTTAATATGAATACATATGTACCTCAGTAGATATCGAGGTGAGTAGAAGTTTTATTTCTATTCATTATTATATTTATTGAGTAATTTCATCCCTCTCGCCTCTTCCCCCACTCCTCGAAAATCAGTCATTATACCTACCTACCCATCTACCTACCTACCTAGTATATTCAAATCAAGAGTCTGAACATCTCATCTTTCTTTTCATCGAGAGACCGGAGGGTGAGTACTTCATTGAGTGTATTGATATTCTTCCTCAAGTAGTATTCAAGGGGTTGATGTGTTGATTGTATTTTCGGGGGCTTTGAATACCTAGTACGTGTATCTGAATAAACGAGGGATTGAGATTGAGATTGGGTAATTGATCACTACCCACTACCTAATCCATCCTATCTAGTTCAATGCAAGGAGATATAATGACTTTTTAGAGTGGGAGAGGAGTAGTCACCTAGTTACATGAATAATTGATCGGGCTTTGAGATCTTTCTTGTTGTTTGTATCGTTTGTTTGTGTTCATATGTGGTGATTTTTATCAGATTTAGATGTCAAGTCAACATCTCTCGATTTGAATATATGTACTCCGTATGTATTTATATGCGTGTGTGTGCGTACATATAATTATAAACCGAAATCATTACGCTACTCCTAAACTCAGAGTCTGTGCTCTATACAGACATTTCCAATCTTTAAACCTTCTTCCTCTCCTCTCCTTCCTTTTCTTCCCATTGTTCACCCCTCCTTCACACCTTCCTCACATATAACCACACCCCATCATCAACGGAATATACTTTCTAAACCCCTGATCTCAACCACATACGACCATAGACTGAGGAGAATTGGGCATCCCGTCCTCTCTGCCATACACAAGCCTCAGATCGGTAGATTAGTAGTTGGGTGGGTGACCACCAGCGAATCCCTACTGTTGTATGTTAATTTGCAATTTTTTTCTTTTTATCTCTCTCGCCATCTATTTCTTTTGCCATGTTTCATTCACCTTTTCTGTTGCTCGGATTTTTGTTGACTCTTTCTTCAGAAGTGGTTGTTGTATTGTTTGTTCCTTTATATCTTTTTTGATCTTGAACTTTGTACTCTAGACTTTAGATTTTGGTGCCGTGAACGCTTTTCTGGGGATGAAATTTGAGAATTAGTTCAATAGGTAAGTCAGTGTTGGAGTGAAGCGAGAATGTCGTTGTTTCTATGGTAGACGATCTAGAGTTGCAGGTGTCTTTGATCTCTATTAAGAATCGACATTATAGCAGGGCAGACTATATTCATATATTTGCTTTCATACGAGATAGCTTAGCTTCTTCTCGCTCTTGGTGGATATCTTGGAGTAATTCATGCCCCCATAAATCGTGTGTAGTTTATAGTACTCTCGAAACGGCTAAGCTTTATTCTGAGAAACTTGATATAGTCTATAAATATAAAGTATGGAAGCGCTAGAGTGGTGATTCATAAGAGTATTTAGCGAGTTTCTCGGATATGGTTTAGTGCTGGATGTTGATAGGGTATTGGGGATGGTTTGAATGACAAATAATGTAGATGATTGGAAGGAGGAAGGAGGAAGGAAGGTAGGTTTAGCCAATAAGAGTTGCGGATTGATTGTCTTTTCACGTTGATTATAAATTTCTATTTGATAATTTGGATTTCTTTATCAATTGGTTAATGGAAGTTAATATCGTAAGTGATTGATTCATTAAGATATTGTCGGAACACGTGACCAAGGACATAACATATACGAAGTACATAAGTAAGGGCAGTATATATATATAAATATAGTAATTCCCTTTTCGTACAAAGAGAATAAACAGAAATAAATAACCCTTTTACCTATACATATTGTATATATACACCTTACTAAGTCTGTCCAATAGATATACGTGTTAATATTTAGAAGCTCCTGAGAACCTCCCCTTCTAAAAGAGAACTAAGAGCTAATACTTCAAAAAATAAAGATGGAAAGAGAAATTGTGTATAATCTCGTTACTATTATATCAGACAGTAGTTTTTCTACATGACTAAGAGGTAACGGTAAGTTTTAATTCTTATAATATCTATCTCGTTAATGAAGAAAAATATATACAGATGTCGATTCGAAGTCTATAAACCCCTATAGTAATAAGATTAGTATTAATAAGGAAAAGAAATTTAATACAAATCTCTACATAAATTTTTGTATTTATATATTATAATATTAACATTCTTTTTTATTATAAATAAAGTTTTCATTTTGTTAATAATAAATATAATTTATTTAAAATGAAATCTATTTATTATTAAATTTTAATTAAAAAAATTAAAGGAAAGCTTTAAAGATATATGAATATTAGAATTTAAAAAAATAGATAAAAGAATATATATATAAGAATTAAAAGGAGATTAAAGATATAAAAGAGAATAAGTATAATAATTAAAAAGTAAGTAAAATTATTAATTAAAAATTCAAAGAGAAATGAACTTTTTTATACTTTCATATTATTTTTTAATTATTTTTTAATTATAAGTTTTGTTATTATATTATAAATATAGAATGTATTATATAAACAAGAATTCAATTTATTTTTTAATATATATAGTAGTAGTAGTAGTAGTAGTAGTAGTAAATTCATAATCGATTCGGTCTATATAGCTATACTAAGATTATATAATACATTTGTATATAGTTCTAATTGAATAAAGTAGATAGGAAAAGGAAATAAAAACTTATCCTTCCTCGAACTTCTTTATTAAAACCTACAGGCAATCTTTCAAGTAATCCTTTCAAATCCTTTGAATCGTTTATATTATAGATCTATTATAAGTTAAATATTTTTATTTTTATTAAAATTTAATTGAAAATAAAAAGATTGATATGAAATTCATTATATATAAACTATTTTATTATTGAAAAATATATTAATAATTTGTATGATTTTTGGTGTGATTTTAGTGTTCAGCAATTAGCTGTGCCTTAGTACTATAACGGCTCTGTATGAATATATAAATGACCGAATGTATATATGAACGTGTATAGATGGCATAGTGTAATGTGTATACTCATAGATAGGTATGTATTGCTAGATGAATGACTGAATAGATGGCGTGGTGTGATGTGTATATTTGAATGAATGAATGAATGAATGGATGTATATATATGATGAGATATCATAATGTGCCCTATACGTATAACTACGCAGTCCATATTCAACCAAGGTATTTACTATTCACTCATTCATTTACTTACAAATATCCAGAGTGTCCAGATATCAAAATCACAAAATCACCATCAATTATACACATATAAAGAACCCACTCATCAAAGTAAACATAATAGAATAGAATTGGAGAGAACAGAACATAGAATTCAGATATCATATCCTATCCTATCTTATCCTATGCTATCCTATCCTATAAAACCATATCCATCTCTCATATCCATCTTCCATATCATATCATATTGTGTTGTATTTAATGTCTGTCTTATTTGCACCCCATCCCGCATTCCCCATAATGAAAAAAAAGAGAGAAACCCCAAACTCACTCCATAGCACCTGCCCATACATACCATAAAGAAAATTTGAATTCGAATTGAATACTGTGAGAAGAGATAAATGAATATCTTTTCTTTCCACACTTCTTTCCTTCCCTGCTTCTTCCTTCCATGGCTAAAATTGTGAACCGAGTATGTAGGAATCGAAAGTGGAAGGAGCCATGAAGATAGATTGGAATAATTGTCCTTAAAACCAACCCAATAAGCAAATACGATAGAACAATCGAATCAAATCAAAACGATTCCATGCTTTTTGGCAATCAATCCATTCATCGCCATTCCTCGCTTTCTTTTGATGCCCATCAAAAATCAAAATGAGAACCAGAAGATCAAATGAGAAGAAAATGTATGCATACACGCATGCATGCAGTGGATGGAAAAAGTGTTAATGCAAGTAGCAGCAATGTAGACGAATGAATTCATCAAACCACGTATTCATCCTGAGAAATCAAACTCAAGTCAAGATCTCCACTCAAGCTGTTGAAGTTTCATCAGCTTTAACTTCAGAATCTTTGCCATCAAGTTTTTCAGCTGTATCAGCTACATCGGCTGCAACTTCTGCTTTGGCTACATCTTCCTTTGATGCAGATGAGTTGGTCCCGTTGGTACCATTTGTTTCTGGGATTGTTGGTTCTTTGGTTTGTTTTTCCTCTGAGGTTGGTGAGACTTCCTCTTGAGTTTCTTCTGCAGTTTCGTTCTCATCTTTCTTTTCAATTTCATTCTCTCCAATAGTAGCGTCTTCCTTCTCAACTTCTTCTTTCTCAACACCAATCAACCCTTCTACAAGCTCAAGTGTACCCTTAGGACTTCCAGCTTGTGCAGCCAACACCTTTCCAGATTTGTCAATGACAAATACACCTCTAGTGGTGCCCTTTGAATTTTTCAAACCGATTGCGGAGATGAGTGAAGATTTTGTGTCGCAAAGGAGTGTATAAGGAAGTTTTTGATTGGTTTTGAAGGTGGTGTTGGATTTGGGGGAATCTTTGGACAGACCATAAACGGTGTAGCCGGTTAAGAGGAGGGTAGGGTGAGAGTCGCGGAAAGCGCAGACTTGAGCTGTGCCTTGTGGAAATTAGTGATTGTATAAGGATTGAATTGAATGGATGAAAAATGGGATTGAGATGAATGGGTGGATGGATGGATGGATGAACATTGAAGGAGTAGGATACTTACATCCAGGAGTAGAAGCTTTAGGATAAGTAAAAAGTACAACACCATTCTTACTCTCGGAAACAAGTTTCTCAAGTGTAGTCTTTTCACCTTCATTCGTTTCAATTTCTCCACCGAATCCTTTAAGATCGATGGTTTCACCAGCTACAGCTTTTGTTGTTGCTGCAGCTGGAGCTGCAGCTGAAGCTTTAGAAGCTTTAACTTGAGGCAAGGGAGCTGGAGCTTCGACTTTAGTTTCAGTCTTTGCTTTAGATCCATTTGTCTTTGGTGCCGGAGCAGCTTTGGTAGCTTTTGTAGCTTTTGGTTCGGCGACTTTCTTAACAGTTTCTTTAACCTTTGCGACGGTCTTTGCGACAGCTGACTTCTTTTTAGCAGGAGGAGCTGGAGCTGGTGGCTCAGCTGGAGCAGGACGTTTTCTCAATGTAACGGGCATGATTGTGTATTGTGTTTGAAGATATTGGTGGTTGCAGATGGTTGTTTTGTTGCTGTTGTTGTTGTTGTTGTTGTTATTGACGAGGTTGATTGTCGCGATTTTTGGTTTGCGATAAAGATGGAGATCTTATCCGAGATGGATGGAGAAGTGGTTCGATGAAATACAAATCACTGATAATTGAGTAGATAATAATAATAAAAAGGTGTTATGTATGATACTTTTGGATTAAGAAAAATGAGAGATGAATAAGAAGGAGTGAAGAGAGGAAAGATAAAAAAGGAAGATGTTATGTAGTTAATTATAAGCTGAGCAATCAGTCAATAATCTCCTCACTCCCCATCCATTCTCTCCAGCCACGGGGGCTCTGGTTACTTCCTATACCGTGCAAAAAACAAACAAGGTAGGTTACTTTTAGGGGAATGATAGCTAGTTTGGCCTTTTTGGGTGGGTGTACAGCAATTCACGCGTTTTGGTATACTTAGGTAGTTCTATGATCTGTTTGAGACGGGGTTTTTGGAAATGTACGTATTGTTTACTTGATCTAGAGAGTACTTTGTCTGTTGTATGTATCTACTAGGTAGATATTGGACATATTAGTATGTGTCTGTCTATATTCTGTATTCTGGACAAGTTACTCGAAGAGGATTTAGGAAATATGAGATGAGTATCCAGTTCCAACCTATCAAGGATCATTGAATGGGGATTCACAAGACGGAAGTCTGGATTGATTGGTGGGTTTTGGTTGGTTTGTGCATGCAAAACATGAATTGGCAAAGTCGGGGAAGGGGAAAGCTTTAGTACGAAGTACAGGAATCAGGATGGCTCGATGGATGAAGAATTGTGGAGTGGAGTAAGAGAGATATTGACTTGCTTGGTTGTGTGTATGTAGTATGGAATTGTCATTTGTGTAAGAGAGAAAGAGGAAGAGAGAAAGAGAGAGGAGAGGAGAGAATCACTTTACCTATTGCTGCGGTACTTGTAGATGGTATATATCTAGATAGACATGGGAATTCGACTCTCCGTTCAGATACTGCAATGGAAACCCTTTTGGAAGGATAGCTCATACGATGAAGATATATGAGAAGTGCTGATACCTAGTATTTATTACCTAACTACCTACCCACATACCTTACATAGCTCTGGATGATATAACCAGAATCAGAATATCTTCGAATGATATTAATACTCCAACTTCATTTGATCATCAGTGTCAAAATCAATTTCATATACTCCAATATCATGAGGTTAAATCTACTCGAGAGATCCAACCAAAGGTTTGAGGTTATTTGTAATGTCATCTGCCGTTACTTGATACCATTACTAGATATATATCTTACATCTCGAGACACGCCCAAACAGACACTTACTTTGGTGCGAAATCCTATGAACCTACAGAAAAGTCCAAGCAAATATCACAATATCGTAAGGTTAAAGTTGTAACCTCGACAACTGTAAAGTTCCTATTGTCTGATTAATGGGCTTTGATACCCGTTGTGCATGGGATCTGAGAAGAGGGACACCGAGATATTATCAGTATCAAGTACCCTCGCACCACACCTTCCAAGACTAGTCCACCAGCCCAGGTCCCTCAAAACTAACCTCCAGCTTCCAACAGAGACCAGCTAAGAGGAAGCGTAACGGGAGCCCCGCACATCAACCAAGCACTACTGTAGTAGCTTGTGAGTTGTAATAAGTTGTCGCCTGTACATAGCATAGTACAAATAACAAGCTTCAGGTTTTGAGCTTGAATGATAGCCAAGCTAGAGTCTCGAGTTCTCATCGGGTCAAGTCTTTTATGGTTTGATCTCTACTCCTCTGTACAGTATTATCACACTACCACATCGAATACCTTGAATGTAAAGGTCCTCGGATAATATCCCGAGTTGTTCCCTGGTTTAATATAGTTGGTTGGCCAAAGAGTAACTTAAAGTCTCAGGTCTCAGGTCCAAGGTCCAAGGTCCAAGGCCAATATCGTGGCCCGAGGGAAAGAGATATACGATGTACTGGATTGGACCGAAATGGTCTCGAGACTGGTTAACCGGTACAATGGATAATATGATATTTGCCATTCATTCTATCATATCATTACCCGGACCCATGAATGTACGAAGTAGGTAGGTAAAGTCGGATCCCTTCAATTCCAATTTCAATGTCATTTGTTGGGTTAACCTTATACGTCCTTGAACGGTCCTCGAACGGTCCACTGGTGCTGGTCCCTGAATAACGATGATACTGATGATCCAAATGATGTAGGTAATTAATCCACATTCAATCACCAATCCAAATTCATGATAAACCATAGAAAACCCCTCGATAAGTAATACCTGGTAATTCCACCACTTTCGATCAGATCTCGTATTAGGAGTTGAACACGACCATTCGTCCGGGAATCGGAGAAACGATAACCAAGGTCAAAAGGGACGGACGATATCTTGAAGATCTTCTCTCTTCTTCTTCTTCTTCTTCTTCTTAAGATCAAAGATCAACAACCATACCATATGGAGAAGAGAAGGAAGAACCTTCGAGGAACCTTGACTCTCGAGGTCTTGAGACACCTGGGGCATGATCGGATAGAAATTAAGCGAAACCCCGATGGCGAAAGAATTTTTGATTTTCACAAGCAAAAAAAGTGAAGTAAGAAGTAATTAATAGAAAAGCCCAGACAAATCCGAATTCAATCCGACCCTTTATCTTGGAAAATTCTATCCATCTTACTAACAAATTCGATATTCCTATAACTATCTGAATCTGACTCTTCCTCCTTCTTGATTACAACGAGCAGGTAATTATATCATACATTTGTTTTGGCGCTTCAATAGATAGATTAATAGAATCACAATCAATCAAAGTTCATTCAATCATCAATCATTCAGTCGTTCCATTCACCATCGACCATTACTCATCGATACTTCAAAATATCAATCCCTACGATAACTTCTTAGTCCAAATCTCCAACAAGCACACGACCAAAGAAAGGCACACGACCAAAGGCACACGATCAAGATGAAGGTCTTTTCTAGCGATTGCAAATTCGATTATTCGTGGGAAGAGGTTTCAACAGCAAACTGGAGAAAATATTGTCCATGGAATCACAAATCTACTCATGTAATCGCCGTCGATACATTATCACGACATGTCGATGCTGAAACCGGAATTGTATGTTCTTTTCTTTTCTTCCTCTTCCTCTTCCTCTTCCTCTGCTACTCTTCCTCCTCTTCTGCTTCCATGTCCCTTCGCACAACACACAAATACTAATCAATCACAGCTACGAACCGAACGTTTAATCACCTGCCAACAATCAGCTCCAAAATGGCTTCAATCTCTCATGGGCGGTAAAGATACATCTCACGTCTTCGAAACCTCATATGTCGATCCTATTACCAAAAAAGTCACCATGACTTCTACCAATCTCACATTTTCCAATATCATCAATGTACAAGAAACGGTTGTCTATCAACCTTTATCAGCAAACACAACGCAATTTGTACAAACAGCACAGATTACTGCATTATGTGGTGGATGGCAAAAAGTGAAGAATGCAGTTGAGGACGCGACAGTCACGGCTTTTTCGGAAAATGCACGAAAAGGAAAGGAGGGATTCGAAGCAGTATTGGCAATGAGTAGGAGGGTTTTCAGTGAGGAGAAAATGAGACAGCAACAAGCCAATACTGTTACTGCATAAGGTTCGGAATTTGAAGAGAGTTTTGGAGAGGGGTTTGCATGAGAATATTCCGGTCCGATCCGAGATACACGATGAGATTTATATTATTTGAATCTCATTACATCACGACTCCAACGATCTCTCCGTTACTTTTGTCTCCTCTCCACTTCACTTCACTTCAACAATCTTCTCACTTAATTTCACCATTTACGAGTTTCGCATCATCTTGGGAGTTTTGGGATTTTCATTGCAGGTCCCGGCATACAAAAAAGTCCACTTTCGGAGTTCTAGAAGGAAAGTTTTCGGTTGGGAATTCTATTTTAAGCGCGGCGTTGCAAAAGGATAAATGAGATTTGGGTTAGGTTGGGTTTTGCTTCATAAAGGCTGTTGTCTTTTGTTGTCTCTGAAAAAGTCATGATTTTCAAAGAAAACATTCATCCTCAACGCTGATGTGGGTTATTGTTACGATACAGATACCCCTTTTTTCCTTTCTTTTCCTATTTAGTGCATCTTTTCTTCTTTGAAAGGGGAGGTGAAAATAGATGGATGGATGAGTGGGTTTATAGATGAGGCTGAATAGAGAGGGATGTAGATAGATTGAGCGAGTCAGTGAGTGAAAGACCTGAAGAGGAAGAGAATGTTAGACTTTACTTTATATCATGTCATTCTGTATGAGTGAGTGACTGTGTGATTGATGGATGCATGAAATACAAAATATGTTAGATATCGTGATGATGTATGCAACTCCTTTCTCCTCTCTTCTTCTTTGAAGACATAGGTAGATATTTACTTGGTGGCTAAGCTAGTTACTTACCTTGTCACCTGGTTAACTTTCGAGTGAGTGAGTGATTATATGAGGTTTGGGTGTATGTGCGTGTGGATATAAATGTTTCTTTGAATATGGATATGGATATGGATATGTATATGTATATGTATAATTTGGAGGGAAGGAGGGTGGATGTTTGTTATTCCTGTGGTGATAGATATGTGTTGAGATGGAGAGAACGAGATAGAGATGAAGAGATGGATTTTTCTGTTTTTCTTTTTGGTTCCGAGGCAAGGGAGGGGAGAGGATGAGGGAGGGAGAGGATTTGATAGGGTGGGGGGGGGTTGATATACAGAAGAGGGGGGAAGCGGGAGGGGTAGAGGGAGAAGGAGAGGGAGAAGGAGAGGGAGAAGGAGAGGGAGGAGGAGAGAAAGATTCTAAGCGAGTGCTTGGTTGATGAGCTGATGGAATGGTGGAATGATGGAATGGGGGGTGTGTGATTGGGGTATGATTGAGGTATGATTGAAGGGTGTATGATTGACTGATTTGTGATTTGTGATTTGTAGTGTGTGATTGGGGTATAATTGACGGGTGCATGAACGACAAATAAAAAGATAAATAAATAAGAAGATTACTAAAGAGAATAGGAAGAAGGTTCAACGGTGTTTAAAATAACAAAGAGAGAAATATTAAAAAAAAACCACATAATATAAAAGAGATTAAGAAAAGAAAGAGAGACAAAAGAGAAAAGGGGGTGGGGGTGACAAGAAGAAGAAGCAGAGAGGAGAAATAGGGAAATGAGGAGCTAGCATTTTGATACGTATTTTTTCTGATGAAGAGAGGGGAGGTAGGGAGGCTGGAAAGCGAGGTATGAGGGGAGAGGGAGGTGTATCACATACATCTCATCCCACCCCAATCATAATATCCTACGAATATTTATTCAAGAGAAGATATTGACATATATACAGCTGGTGATTCGGATAGGGGGTTGATTCGCCTTGGGATTTTGTGATACATATATATATATATATATAAATATACACACACACATTGCTAGACCTACCGATTATTCATTCATTATATTACATTCCACTCTATTTTCAGCGAATTTCGATACAAAGACGAAGTGAGAGGTATGTGGGAAGTGGAAAGGAGTTTGGTTCTCTTAAGTTAGACGGGATCTTTTCTCTCGGTGTCTTGATATGACGTAGTCATACTCTGATTTTTCTATCGTTACTTGCGTCTGAACCGCATACCCCTATTCTATTGACCCTCCTACTCAACAATCTAATCTAGGCTGCCCATCGTCCTCGTTGTCAGGTTCTTGATAGCTGTTCCTTTTCCTCTGAAGAATCGCAAGCCTCATCATAGTGTCAAGGCTCGCAGGCACTAAGAACATCGACAGACCCATAGATCACTTTCTTCCTCGCGTATCTTCACCATGAACGGACCCAAGATCATCGGACATACTCGTAGGCTCAGCATTGAGTCTCGGGGCGGATGTATTGGAAAGGGGAGGTTGAAGTAGGTATTTCCAACCGAATTGTCGTTGCCAGATACGTTGAATCTTCCCAATCCCATTCTTAAACAAGATTTCCAATCTCGAAGGAACTCCTTGTAAGATTATGAATCGTGGTTTAGCTAGGAATTCGGGATTCCGAGCGCAGAGTAGACAATTTGGGGAAGCAAAAGAGGGAATTCCCACCTCCTTTTCATTTACCCTCCTCTTCTTGCTCTGCCTTTCGTGAAATGCTGAAATGGGGATCTGTCGAACTATCCAAGATCACAGCTTCGATGTGTTTTCTTCTAGATCCCAACTACTTTTTATATCCTGATCTCTAGGCATTCCTTGGTATCCCCAATCCTTTATCCATACCCCCCTACCCCCCACTATTCAATCGCCCAGGATACATCAGAAAAGACTCCAATTTCTCGATGAGTAGCCCATTCAATGATTGGGATGGACGAGGGAAGGCAGTCTCGGAATGGGAACAAATCTCCTCGCTTTCGAATTAGAGTCACACCTTGAGTCTCCAGCTCATCTTAGCACCAGCAAGAGCAACAAAAGCGCGCCTTTCTTTACTTGAGTCTGATCTTTCAACAGAAAACCCCCGAACAAGTTCTTACCACTCATTCTCACTCCATGATTCCCGTCAAACCCCTTTGGAGTATCGATACTCTTTCCGTTTAGCACCGAACACAACATATCAGAATCCTCCAAATCCCCACCAAATATCAGACAAGAACTTCCCTTTCAATTCCAACGACTGGCAATCAATCTCTCACTTCTCCTCCCCCTCCTCCTTCTCCCTCCCAGCCTCCAACCTCTCCCCACACCTCCTCTCATATTTCTCCACCACCGCCCTAAAATCCTCCATCAAATCATCTTGTTCCAAGATCCTCTCCGACCACTTCTTCGCTTCTTCAAATCTTCTATAGAAATACAATTCTTCGATTGCGTAGAGGAATTGGGCTGTTTGTGGTTTACTGCGTGGGTTCAGGGGGAGAGGAGGGAGTGTTTTATGGATCTTTTTAGGTTGTTAGCTATGGTATTGTCTTGTCTTCAATTCTGCATTTTGCATGTGGGATATTAAGGAGAAGAGGTAAGGGGAACTGTGCGAATGAAGGGAAGGGAAACAATAGGCGAGAAGGGGAAAGGAGGAAAACATACCTCCCCAGATTCGCTCCTAGCTTTCCACTCGCGTCTTACAGCTTGGAAATTCTCTTCGGATTGGAAATCTCGAGGGACTTTTTCGGTGGTGTCGGGGGTAGATTCATCGGATGAGTCGTATTCGATTGCGAAGAGGGGGTTTTCTTCGGGGGAGTCTGACATTTTGGATGGAGGGGTGAGATATCGTATTGGTGAGCTGACACTGTGTGAATTGAGTATCTAGGTATAGGTAGCTTTATCGTGTTGTATTCTAAATAATGAAGTAACGCGTAAAGTGGGAAAGGGGAGCTAGATGATAATATAGTATGAAGGAGACAGAAGGTATGGTATGTAAGGCTAACTTAAACATGAAATAAAATCATAATATTTCCTTATCGATAAGAAATTCTACATGTCTTGTCTCAATTGACATCAGCAACCAACAACCAACAACCAGCAACCAAAGCGGGGCATATGAGGGGTTCAACGTGTGGAAGTAGCCATCACATTAGATGAGAGATTCATTGTTTCACCACATTTTGATAGTCGCAATAGTTTCATGGACATTCCATAATTACTCATAGGTATTTTCTAGTCTTGGTGCTCCGTCTAATTTTGTTGTTTTTCCACTTTCATTCACTTCCATTGCCACTTTATCTCGAGAGTTTTGACTGGTGTGAATTGTTGAGTTTACCTATATTATCCTGAGAGTTTGAAGTACCTACCTACACCCTTTAAAATGGAAGATCAAGTAACGAGATTGACGGAGAAGGTTTGGGGTATGTGATGACTCTTCTGTGTTCATATTTGGATGATATGGGAGCTAATGATTCCATTTAGAAAGTTTCCAACAAACAGCTCCTAATAGTAGATATCTCATCGCAATTTCTGGGATTCCCGGTTCAGGTGATTACATCTTCGCATTGCCCTCTTACCTCATATTCGTATTTCCCAATCTCTAACTAAAACTGTCCATAGGCAAAACCACCCTCGCAGCAACTATTACCAAACGTCTCAATGCTCTTCAAGATGCTCACTCAAACAAAACTTCCCTTCCTCCAATCGCCGGCTTCATCCCCATGGACGGTTACCATTTGACCCGCGCCCAACTATCAGCCATGCCCGACCCAGCACATGCACACGCCCGTCGAGGCGCAGAATTTACATTCGACGGCCCCGCATTCCTCTCTCTTATTCAGCGTCTTCGCGAACCACTTACTACATCTACAATCACAATCCACGCTCCATCTTTCGATCATGCGCTCAAGGACCCCAAGGCTAACGATATACCAATTGAACCCACGACCCGGATATTAGTTTTCGAGGGCAATTATTTGTCGTTGAATAAGGAACCGTGGAGGAGCGCTGCGAAATTGATGGATCAGCTTTGGTTTGTGGATGTAGATTTTGAGGTTGCGAAGAAGAGGTTGATTCCGAGACATGTAAAGGCGGGGATCGCGGAAAATGAGGAGGATGCGGAGAAGAGAGTCGTGGAGAATGACTTGGTTAATGGGGAGGAGATTGTGAAGGGAAGGATGGAGGTTGATGAGGTTATCGTTAGTACGAATGATGTTGCTTGGAAGTAGATTTGGTGATGTGAAAGAGTAAAGAAAGAATAGGCGAACCCCAGTCCGTAAACCGCGGATTATGCATCATTCATATTGAAAGCTTAGCCGGTCTAATCTAGCAATGAACTTTTTACCATTTCGGCATCCCTTAGCAGTCGTAGCACATCTGAAACTAAATAAAGACTACCTGCCACAACGATAGGACCACCTTGAGCAACAGTGGCTGCCCATCTTAGTGCTCCAGAAATATCCGCTGCTGAATCATGCAAGCAAGTAGTAGAAATACCAGCTGTAGAAGCTGCATGTAATATATCTTCTGTATCCATAGCTTGAACCCATGGCATGCCATCCACGGGTCCGAACTGAACTGCTGCTACACAGTCCCCTTCTCTTAAAATCTCTTTCATAATTCCATCGAGCTCTTTCCCTTGAGATGCAGCCAATACCCAGGTTACTTTGTTTGATTTCGTCCGAAGCTTTCCATTAACATATGAGCCAAGAACTTCTGCGGACTGAACATTGTGTGCACCATCGAGTAGTATGGGTTCTTTTCGACCTGTCACAGCTCTAACATCAGTGGTTTGAAGCCTACCGGGCCAATGTATATTTTGTATAGCTGGTAATAGTCGATGTAGAGGAGATTCCAGTTTGGTATATGCTAGATGAAATGCTGTGTATGCGCAAGCTAAATTTTCCAATTGATGTGGTTCGAAATCTTGTCCTTTGATTTCATCCAAAAATGCCGATTCAGTAGAACTGATTACCACATCTGTTCCAATTTCTTTGGCATGATTTGAGACGACATCCCGCACCGAAGATATATTGCTCCTATCCAATACACATGGAACACCAGGTCTCATGATTCCAGCCTTTTCTCGAGCTATTTCTTCAATTGTATTTCCTAGAAATGATTGATGGTCTAGACCAATCTTGGAGATTACTGTGACCGCTTTATTCTCCATAGTATTTGTTGCATCTAATCGTCCTCCCAAACCAACTTCGATTACTCCCATCTCTACTTTCTCTTTATAAAATACTTCGAACGCCGTGGCTGTGAGTAATTCGAATTCGGATGCTTGGAGATTCTCTGCTTGATTTCTCTTCAACACTAGAGCTTCAGCTTCGCGGAAGATCGATTCTCGAATTGGTTGATCATCGATAGTAATACAGTCCCACCGATCAATTAAATGAGGTGAAGTAAATCTGCCACAACGAACACCACTGGCATGCAGCATGGCAGACAAATAGGCACATATTGAACCTTTTCCATTGGTACCTGCAACGTGAATGGCCTTCCAAGGTTGAGGAGTATGCCTCAAAAGACGACTGATGCGATTTAAGCCAAGCTCAATCATGGTGAAGATGGAGAATTGAAATGATTGGCTCAAGTGGGCGTTTCAAGAAAGACTTTGTGATAATGTAAGCTAAGTAACTATTTCTTTCAAGTAAAGATAGACATTGTCAATATGATTGTCATCGATTCATTCTGTTCCAAGGTTGTTCTAGAATACATACTTTGTTGCTGTCGTCGCATCATATAAAATGTGAGTCAATCGTGATATCAGAGGATCTCCCAACGTCCCAAGCTAATGAGAGCTTCAAGTACCGGATCCCTAGTAATGATAACTTTGAATGTGCAAACCTTTGGAATCCTTGGAATTGGTCTGGTCTTTTTAGTTATCGATAATCGATATCAATTATCAATTACGCAGTAACCTAATGTATGCAAGTACTATTGTCATGGATGTATGTATGTATGTATGTGTGTATGTCTGTGGCTACTTTCTAGTAGAAGTACCTACCAGTCCGTAGATCCATTTTAATTACCTACTTGACTGGGTATTTAGCGCGATTTTTGGGGGGAACGCGATCGATCTCTCAATTCTTCCCCCAGAGTCTTCCTTCTCTTTTCTTCTTCACTCTCTCACTTCTACTTGCATGAGCAACCTTCAAATATCACATACATCGCCAATTGTCAATTCAGAACTCATCAAAATCGTGATAAAGAAGAATAGAATCACGGGTTTAAATACCTTTATCTTTTTCTATTAAATTTTTAATACCTTCTATTCACTCTCTTTCACTCAAAACATGGGTTTACCGTAAGTCATCAATTCCCCCCCCCCCTTCATTCTCGCCTGTCGCATTGCGCCAAAATCCATACTCATTCCAGAATCATAGAATATTTTTCAAGCCTTCGGAGCCTGATTCCTCATCAAATTCGACAGAAGATCCCACTTCTCGCGCACGATCTACCATTCGAGGTCATGCTCCCATTCTTCGAAGTACTTTGCGCAATCCTTCCTCGCGTGCTACTAACCGTCCGCGTGTACATAGCGCACGGAGGCGGGCGCCCACAGATGATGTTGAACAACATCGTTTTTACTACAGTTCTGATCCATATCGTAGTGTACTCATCGCTGCTCCTTCTAGATCTTCAATAACAACAACAACTAGCGATGCAATGGGACATGCGAGGAGAAATGATTCATCGTCACCAGAAATTCCAATAATAACATTTAGGCCGAGTGCCTTCACAGATTTTATCAATGCCAATGATAATTATGATGATGAGGAGGACGAGGATGAGGACGAGGACGATGGACCACCGATGCCCGCTGTTCCAGAATCCAGAGATTTCTCCAATCCTTCAAATATAGAGTCGCGAGATTCTTCAAGACGTCATCAGCGATCGATCGATACTCCATTATTTGGAGCTCACGGCATACCTCTCGCCTCTCTTCTCTCTCAAACATCTTCGATTCCAGAACAGCGCTCTGGGGTAGTATCCCCCACTCGAATTGATGCCAGAGACACGAACCGCAATGTAAGCTCAAATTTAATAAGTACCCAAGCATCGCAGTATGTGGAGTAAGTATGAACGTAAAGATCACTGCTAATTACTTTGTTAGAATGCATTAGCAGAACGTCTCGGTGAAACAAATTCACAAGATTTCTTGGCGCAGAGGCATCAGGTGAGACGGCGAGATATAGCAGCAGATCGAGACCGGCGCATTCAGCGACGCATGCGTGGAGAGCGACGCAGTCTTGATGCCACGTTAAGACAAGAACTAGTTCAACACCCCCGCCATCACGATGCGGTCGAATATCGACAGCGATTCTATAGCCATGAAGCACGACGCATCAGCGATTTTAGAGAACAATTGCGGATCAGGGAACGAATTCGAGCTTCTAGAGAACGAATGCAGGATAATAGAGAGTCCACTCCCGCCAGAACCGAAGGGCTATTGCAAGGTCTTCGAGAAATTGTAGACCGGTCCGCTCGACCTAGATCTGAAGATCAACTGCTTGCTGAGGTAGAGCGACCTGGAATACAGAGAGAGGGACCTCTAGCTGATGAAGCGCAACTCACGTGGTACGCCCACTCTGGCCGTGGAGAACAGCAGACCAACACGCCGCACAGTGAAATAGAGCAAACAGATCCATCAATTACTTCTAGTTCCATAGAGCGGCAACGATTTGCATCATTTGAAAGGATGCCTAATCATCTCGATGTTGAGGGTAACGGACTAGAAGCCACCCAATCTAATACATCACCGCAGTCTGTGGAAGGAGGAACTTTCAGAATAAACACCAATTATGACGGCCTCGGTGATCGAGAACGTAGCATTGAGTTTCAGGAGCCAGAGAGGGGACACGGAGAATTTGATGACCATTACTTCATAGATAATGTTGAGCAACTCAACGTTAACGACCGTAGTGACTTGAGGCATGATTTAGATCTAGAAGGTCAAGAGTCATGGGATAGTATCGTGATCACGCCAGATCCACAATCACCAAATCCGTCATCTTCATTTGCTTCAACCGCTGCGTCTAGCTCACAACGACCTTCTCTAGGAACCTCTGTCAGTAGTGTGCCCGAGAATGAGTCTCTTACGATTGGTAATTGCGACAATCAATCAGATGTAACAAGCGACGATGAGGCACTTGTCGCAGCTATGGAAAATTTCGAACGATATACACAAAATCGCCCAGGCCCTGCATATGCTGAACAACCTATCGGTCAACATAGAGCATTCGCGGGGTGATGCATCTATTGACTTGGCCTTGGATTTCATTCATCTATCGATAATTAGATTTCATTGCCATTTTAAGGACGGGAGTTGTTTTTCTGAGAGGAGATCAAGCACGCGATTGCAGAATGATTTACCACCATTCTGATGATATACTGTATTATTACACTGGCGTTCGGTTAAGCGGGTGGATTTGAGAAATCTACTTTCTGTTTGTTCGTGGTTATGATCAAACAAGCAATAATATGGGCTTTCGTCATTCACGATTTAATGATTGCCATAATGGAAGATCAATTTGATCAAGGAGTATTGGATTACGAGCCTTATAGGGGAGTTATTGGACATTGAAAAGGCAAAATTGGGGGAGTTGATTCTGGCAAAATACCTACTTTATGCCTACTTTATGCCAGAGGGTTCCAGTTTTTTAGACAATCAGTACATAGGTATCAAATACTTCGCAGGCGACCTGACCTTTGATGAAGATATCAATGAGTGGATATGAGTATGAAAAAAGATGTTGATAGATGATTTTTAGTCAGGGTGGTTTGGTTGATTGATCACGTCGGTCCTTCCTCCCTTTTTGTATACCTACCTATTGTCACATATAAGAAGAGGTATTATTCCTTTTTTCTTGACTCCATCAATTTGAAATGAATCAAAAAAAGCAACATCATGAGACAATCAAAACAATAGATGGCGTTTCCCCAAAGACAATTGTTGAATCAGATGTTGCAAGTTTCCCTTGTCATATCAAGATTATCCATCTCTCTCTATCTCTATCTCTATCTCTATCTCTACCGCCGAATTGATGATTTACGACCATCAGCCTTATTAGGCACGCCATACTTTATTTAGATGCAGCTCGCCAGAGAGAGGGAGTGGTTGCGACTTCAACAGGATCCACCCATGTAGGCGCTTGTTTGCCAATTTTGTTTAATCTTGCCTTGCCCAATGTTTTAATCTCTCTCCTTCTGATAATGCTCCATAACTCATAACACCACGCTTCGTTTTTTTTTCTTTTGTAATGATTGGACAAACATTCATACACCATACTTCAACATTCAAGAATGTTTATTATCTTCAAGACACAAACATCAAATTCAAATTCAACATAATACCATACAAACAGTGAATTTCTTTATATCCACTCTCGCGTGCTATTTTCGCTGTGCAGTGAGGGCCAGGATCCACCAATATCGACAACCTTGAATATAGTCCTATAACCCCGCCAAATAATCGTCGTGAAACAGGAACCGGAATCTAGTCCACAAAACACGAAAAGCTGATGCTTCAATGAGATCCTCCATCTGCCAGAGAAATATACCTCTAGCAGCCCTCCTCTCCACCCTCTGAAACCTTCCACCCGGGGTCATCGCACACCGACCATGGTTTCTCGTCCACCCTCCTCAGCCGACCGGCAAAGCAATTCAAGATCGGCGGGCGTGAATGGGAGTGCGAAGGCAGATAGGACTCCAGGGACACCGCGGAGAGAAAGAAAGGAAAAGGCTGTGCAGGATCCAGGACTCAAAGACTACGTACACACCCGAGGTTTTCAATAGAGGAGATACACCTACTTATAAATGTTCAGCGTCTAGGAGAATGTCTCGGGAAGGGAGCATTTGGTTCGGTCTACAAGGCGTTCAATTGGGGCACAGGGGAAGCTGTGGCTGTGAAGCAGATCAAGCTGGGGGACCTCCCAAAGAGCGAGTTGCGGATGATTGAGGTAGATTGAAATGTTGAGATGGTTTGGACTACGTACTAATGCTACCTGCAGGCCGAAATAGATCTTCTCAAAAATCTGCATGTAGGTTTGCAATTGAGTTGGGAGAGGCAAAACTGTTTGAGCTGACATTTCTTAGCACGACAATATTGTCAAATATCTTGGTTTCGTTAAGTCTTCAGACTGCTTGAACATAATTCTGGAGTAAGACATCTCGTGTTCTTGTTGCTTTGCCACATTGTACTGACAATAGTCTAAGGTATTGCGAAAATGGTTCTCTACACTCGATATGCAAAAGTTATGGAAAATTTCCTGAAAACCTGGTTGGTGTTTACATGGGACAGATACTTTTAGGACTCCAATATCTACACGATCAGGGTGTGATTCACAGGGACATAAAGGGCGCGAACATTCTTACAACAAAAGATGGGAAGGTCAAGCTTGCGGATTTTGGTGTGTCTACTAGCACTCTTGCTGGAGCAGATAAGGAGGCACAAGTTGTTGGAACTCCGTACTGGATGGCTCCTGAGATCATTCAACTTTCTGGTGCAACTCCCGCATCTGATATCTGGAGTTTGGGTTGCACGGTAATTGAACTACTTGAGGGTAAGCCTCCGTATCACAAATTGGCTCCTATGCCAGCTTTGTTTGCTATTGTCAATGATGATCACCCCCCTTTGCCCGAGGGAGTTTCACCAGTGAGTCGACGTTAATATCCTCTTTGAAGCCAACACTAAATATTTCCTAGGCGGCTCGAGATTTTCTCATTCAGTGTTTCCAAAAAGACCCAAATCTAAGGGTTTCTGCACGAAAATTGTTGAAACATGCTTGGATTGTGGGCTCACGCAGAACTGATGCTCCTATTGCAAAGCCCCCAACGAATTTCAATGAAGCGGTCGAAGAGGTAAAGCAGTGGAATGAGGCTTTAAAATCTCCCACCAGTGCCGGGACATTTCGTACTTCTACGAGGTCGCAACAGCTTGGTAGCCCCTTACCAGCGCGTCGAGATCCTCCTCTGAGGAATATCCAGAATGAATCGCAAAGCAATAATATGATCACCCCTCCGAAGGGCCCCCTCTCTGTGGCGAAACCGAAAAGTTTGGCGAGTTCTTTTAGGTCTCCAGAAACTTCAGGTAAGCGAGTCTCACTAGGAAATTTCAAAAATTCCTTGTGGAAACTGACTGTTGAAGCGGACGATAATTGGGATGATGACTTCGCTTCTTCTATATCTCCAAGTGCGCTTCAACTTCCACATCTAAAGCCTCATGACAATTTCGGAGGTCTCCTTTCCGCTGATCGCCTCAAGTCTTTTGCATCATTCGAGTTCGCAAATGATGAATCCGATAATTGGGACAACAACTTTGAGGGTGATCTTGTGACAATCAAGGGCCCCAAAACCCATGTCGAAACGGATGGCCATGAATTGGAGACAATTCGACCATACAAAATCAAAGCTCCCACTAATATAGATCTTGAAGAGGACCTTTCTCCTAGAAGTTGTTCGAGAAAGCCATCTATCCCTTCTCGTCCGAGATCTCCTGTTAAGGCTCGGGCTGAGGGAAAATTTGCCTTGCCTTCTAGACCGGCAATAATGTATCGCGAGACTACTGTAGAAGACTATTCAGACCTATTCGTTGACAATGATAGTATTTTTGACAAAAGATTGGATATAATTAAAGTCAGTATCTCAAATAAGCTTTCCTGCGCATCACTAATATGTATGTTTCTAGGACGATGCTCTTTCTCCGAAACTCTTCCATCCATCTGACCTGACAAGCGTTCCGCGATCTGCTCAATCTCCTACTACAAATGGAGGTAGCAGTTTACGAAGAAAAACCACTCCCAATTCTCATGATAACCCATCCATACATCGTACAAATTCATCAGTTGAGATACAGAAATACGCGGAAAATGAGGATGATGAAGATTTCTCAGACATATTTGATCCACGTGGGGCTGTAGTTCCTAGGATTGAGACTGACAAAGGCTCAGGAGAAGCACTAATGATCAACTCAAAATTCTCACACAACTCCTGGCTTGGTGACGAGGATGATGAAGATGACCCATTTGCTTCATTGGAGCAAGGTTTCGATGAAATGGATTTACAAGCCAACATTGCCAGAGATAAACATGCTCGATTATGCGCATCAGTGGAAGGATTAGTGAGTTCACTAAAAGCAACACAAGCCGAGCATGTATTGTCTGAATTGTCTGAACAATTGGTATGTTTCTTTCTAACTATGGTGGATTTCCGTGTTAATGTGGAAATTAGCTTGATGTTTTGTACGAGTCCGAAGATGCAAAGGGCTTGATCATAAGTGCTCACGGAATGCTTCCAATTTTGGAAATACTGGAACCGTGTACCTTGAAAAGCCGTCAAAGTATGATATTGAGATTATTGAAGGTCGTCAACGCAATCATTTCGAATGACGTCGAAATTCAAGAAAATCTCTGCTTTGTCGGAGGAATTCCTATCATCACAAAGTTTGCTGCTAGGCAATACTCAAATGAGATACGTCTTGAGGCTGCTGCTTTCGTAAGACAAATGTACCAAACTTCTACTTTGACACTTCAAATGTTTGTCAGTGCTGGTGGACTGAATGTTCTTGTTGAATTTCTTGACGAGGACTATGATGATGCTAGGGATTTGGTTCTCATCGGTGTCAATGGCATTTGGAATGTTTTTGAGCTTCAGGTATGTCAGTATATATGATACTCAAGCTGATAAACTAACACCTCAACAGGGGCCAACTCCAAAGAATGATTTCTGTCGCATCTTCTCGAGAAGCAAGATCTTATCCCCATTGGCGCTCGTCTTAGATCGTGTGTTAGATGAAGATGATGAACTTTCTGAACTTATTGAAGGTCGAATTGTCAACATATTCTATCTTTTCTCTCAAGCGGAAAACTACGTCAAGGAGGTCGTGGCTGATCATGTAGTACTCAAACGTAGGTGTTCTTGCAAGTTTGCATTACGATTGTTCTAACAGCATTTTAGGGGTTCTCAAAGATCTGAGACGAATGACACCAGCGCATCAAATCACTATGCTCAAGTTCATCAAGAATCTATCCATGTTATCAACAACTCTCGAATCTTTGCATGCCGCAAATGCAATCGAACTTCTAATCGATCTACTAAGCTCAAGTATGAAGCGCACGCCTGATCACTTCCGCGAGATTTCTAATCAAGTTCTGAATACTATGTATAACTTATGTCGACTCAGTAAGGAGCGACAGGAGGATGCAGCCTTCAACGGTATAATACCATTACTTCAACGAATTATGAAGACAAAACGACCCCCGAAGGAGTTTGCGCTCCCAATCTTATGTGATATGGCACATTCGGGGAAAGTTGGACGTAAATACCTTTGGCAGAATAAGGGATTACAATTTTATGTTTCATTATTAGAAGATCAATATTGGCAGGTCACCGCTTTGGACGCTATATTCATTTGGTATGTTTGTCATCCCGTAGATAACAAATTCGCATACTAATCGTGTTATACAGGCTCCAAGAAGAGACTGCCAGAGTCGAAAAGGCTCTACTAGAAGGTAATTTTACTGCAATGATAGTGCAATGTTTTACTGTATCCAAAGCGAATGCCTTCGACTATAATTTATTGGAGCCTTTACAAAAGCTCCTACGATTAAGTTCGCCTATAGCTGGCTCTCTTACCCGGACCGATCTATTCACTGGTATCTTGCAGAAACTTAACCACAAAAAGGCTGTTGTGCGATTAAATTTGCTACGCATTGTTCGAAGCATATGTGATGCTAGTGGTGATGAAGCAGAAAGCATCAGGCATCACTCCTTATTTGAAGTGATACAACATCTCGCTGAGAATGATAGCGCTGTGCTGGTAAGGAATATGGCAAGTGAGCTAGTCAAGTTCAATTTAGACAAAGCCTCAGAAAGTGGAAGTGGTTCAAGGTCTCGATTAGCCCCTAGACGTGGAAGTTCCTTCACGGCACCTTCTCTTCAACATAGCGCGTCGACCCCTTTGACGCCTGCCCAGGCTAGTCGAATGTCGCAAACATCAGCATTCATTGATGGTAGTGTTACACCTTATAGGCGCTCGGGTATCACATCGACGGCGTCTAGTAGTACCGAATCTGTGCATTATCGGCCTAGAACTACAGAGGGCACAACATCCATTATGCGAAAAGCGAGCGGTGACTTAACAAATGGGACACCGGTTAACAAAAGCCGATTACCTCGAACAGCACTCCTTCGTGCATCAAGATCATCAATAGCGGCACCGCAGCTTAGGGATGACCCATCACATCTTAGAAGGGAAAATAGGGAGAATGGAGTTAGGCCACGAGAAAGAGAACGTGAACGAGAGCCGATCAGACCTACGTCTTCGAATGCGGTTAGTGGGTCAGAGCATAAGTTGAATAGAAGGAGAACGACGAGACCGCCTAGTGGTGATATCAAATGGTCATAATATCATTTTGATTGTAAGGTCTGAAAGCAGATGGGATGAGGGGTTCTTGAACTGGGAAGAAATTGACCTGGTAGGATGGATAAATAGATTCATGAATGTATTAATGAATGAATACT
Organism: Botrytis porri; assembly: GCF_014898465.1. NCBI lineage: Eukaryota > Fungi > Ascomycota > Leotiomycetes > Helotiales > Sclerotiniaceae > Botrytis > Botrytis porri. The sequence continues at coordinate 258,359 of NW_024066081.1, read as the reverse complement.
CTCATGGATAGAATGGATAGGTAACGGAATTAATTGCATTTTCTTCGGAGTACATAAAGGATCGTGTAGACCATGAGGGGATCTGTTGGTTCAAAGGTCTACTGTTTTATGGAAACTAAACATGTCTGTTTGCATTTTTGCGAGGAGTTTATGGGGATATCTGGGGAAAGGGTAAATGCGGAGGTGGATATTGATATGATTGGTATTGATATATCTGTGGTTGGGAAGTCAGATTATCTTTTTAGTAGGCTAGGATTGAGATGAGATGACATGAGTTAGATGAGATGACATGCATAGGGGTGATTCCCGAGATGAATAGGAATATATGAATGAACACAAGGATTATTTCTTGTATGGATTGATTAGTTTGATGATTTGTTGATTGGATTTGTGAGATAGGGCGATTGACTGTTCGTACATCGGCTACGAGATACTAGCGGTTGTGGGTGTGTTTTCAAATTAGCTGAATTCATGGCTAGTGCCTTAAAAAGTACTTCACGGAAGGCTAGCTGCAACTGAGAGGTGATATACAGCAGGAGTATTGTTAGATTGTCAGACTAGAAAGAAGCTGAAAAGCCGCTAGCCTTACTGGTTGAAGAAGCAAGTGCATCTACAAACTAGCGGTTAGAGGTTCAGATCAGATTTTAATAGCTTGGCAGCTGGGCCACCCACGATAGATGAGATTCTAGGAAGCAGTGGGTGCGGTCTCGAAATCATCGTGTGAATATATGGGGTGAGATATTGAGTATGAGAGATTAGATGAGTTCTTGGGAATATGAGAATGATAATCTTCTGACATCTGTAATGTTTTACTTGTTTTATTCATGTTCTGGAACTTGGGAATTGTTGGTAGTAGGGTATCTTTGTTACTGAGATGCTGAATCCAGAGGAACGAGCGGTTATGAACGCTGGCAACTTAATTCACTGAGTCGTGTGGATCTCCCGTGTTTTGGAGTGAGGAGTCGATTAGCTTGGAAGATTGGTTTTCCTTGTTGGTAATGGGCAGCCGGACAGTTTGTTGATGAGGGCTGTGAAACTTTAGTTGTAGTTTTTAGAGATCCTATGGAATAGTTCCCTTCTCAATACTTGACACTATTGATATTCACAGTCCATATGTGTTGGTTTGAGAAGGATACGAATGACGTGGCACCTACGATCTGTAGGTCCTAAATGCGAATATTGTATGCTATCCAAAGGGCTACCCATGTACAGGGAATAGTAGACCTTATACAAGGTCTGCTAGAAAGAGCTAGTCTCTTGCGTATTCGCTTAGGGCTATAGTTTATTAGCTAATGAATTGAAGTCATTCGCTATGTTTATACAATATGCCACGAAGGCTGAGCATGAAATCTGTGAAGCCGCGAGTAATCGACCAGTCTAGACGTTCCAGTTTGAGGATCACGAAATAGGTCACGCTAGTCTCTAGATGTGCTTGGTGTCGATGCGCTGGTGAACGAAGAAATCTGGGTTGAAATAGCAGATTTGTTTAGATGTGGTTTTTCAACAGAGGATTGTAAATGGATGATTGATTGGTGTTGCTTCTTTGTATGATGTGATGTGATGTGATGTGAGCTCTCCATGAGTTGATTGATAGGGATATGATTGATTATTGCAAGAACCGTGTTGAAAAGTGAGGATCGGTCTTCATTCTTGAGACTGTGTTTGATAGAAATTTGGATGGGAATCATGAGATTGATTTTGAGATTTGGAGTCAGTCTCTCGATGTGCGGGTTGCGGAATTGAGAGGGATTCGAATGTTGATGACGCGGACGCTGACTCTCTTGTCCAATAGAGATTATTGGTATGTTGATTAATGCATTCGGTGTCAATATATAAATTACAGAATTTGCTTCAATAGTCGATGTGGTATCTATCTTTAATTTAACTCAGTTCCCGGTGCATCGGATGTTGATTCAGTGTAGTCTCAATGACTACTCCGTTAATATCTTCTCGAGGAAGTCCAGATTCAAGTAGTGGTAGTTCAGCGGCTTCATATATGGAAATATACTTGATTGAAAATAAGCAGGGAAAGAAAGGCTTGATCAAGTATAATGCTGCTTTGGTACATGCGGCTTTGGAAACGATTCGACACAGCTTTGATAGGGATGTTAAAACTAGTGGTTATCCAAGCTATTAGGATAAAATCTAGGTACATTCGGAGCAGCTAAAGACTGTGAGAGCCTTCATCATCGAAGATTTTAAGGAACTTTGCTACTCCCATCAGACAGTTCCACCAGGGAGAAAGTTCCCGCTGGAAAACTCACGCTTGATAAGTATCGAGAAGAAATCCTAAGAGTCGGGGAAATCTTGAAGAAGTAGGTTTTGTCGAGAAATAGGAGAGGAGTTTGCATGTGGTCCCACGGTTAGAGATTATGATACTAGAGCTATGTGGGCTGGAAAGTTGAGTGACAAGATTGTTGCGGAATTTGCTGGTTATTTATCAATGAAGCTTGAAAAACTTGGTAGAATTTGTTGGTCTTCGATGGGTAGGTTGTCTCACACGTCGGGAAAGTTAACCCCATCTCTCTCTATCTTAAACGGTGACGGTAAAGGCCGGAGCCTCGTTAATGACTTTAATTTCACCACGTCAGATGCACAGCTGCTGTGACAGTACTTTGGGATTTTTTTTCGGCAGTTATTCGCGCTCGAATTTCTATAGAATAAGTTGAGTCCCTATAGATTTTTGAAGTGGGTGCTGGTACGGGGTACTATTAAGTATCTTATATCTTTCCTTCAAGCTGGTGGAGTCTCTTTTATATACAATTTTATGGATCTCTCGAAATACTTAGTCGTGCGCGGTATGAAAACAATTTTTTAGGGATATTGAAGATATGAAGTTTATGAAACTCAACATCGAGGAGACTCCTCCAGAGGAGCTACAGGGACGCTATCATATTGTAGCGTCAACCAATTGCGTACATGCGACAGAACCTAATGTATAGTCTAAGCATTATCCATTAGCTGTTGTGTCCTAATATTGGTTGCGTGGTGTTACTTAAAGGAGTCCAGAAATTAGTTTGGTTAGATTTAGCATGGGGCCTACTAGACGAATGGTGAATATTTGATAATATCCATCGCCACGCAATGCAAAGTCCTTAGACTCAAAAACACAATCTGCAAGCAGCTGGATTTTCCCACGCTGGCTGGTCCGATGGAAAAACTCGCGAGTCTCGAAGCTTTCGAGTTATTTGCGGTATGCTTGGCGATATCACTCAGAGGATTCTTGTTCTGTGAAAAAGACCTCTTTGCTTTTGTACTGTGTGATTTTGGCTTCAGACTCGAGAATCGAAACTCGTTCCTTGTACTGGGGGGATTGGATCCGGGGCTGTGTTTAGAGGGATTTAGTCAATACTGGTGGATGGAAAGAACGTTTCTTTCTTTGCGCTTGATGCTCCATTCACAAAGACTAAGCCCACAGATGAAGAGCTGGAGAAAATCCGCATTCATATTCACCAGAAGCTTGGTTTCCCCATATCGGCAGTGTGAGAACCACCGAAATCACCCCTCTGGGTAGTACTCCGGCCCATTTTTGCTCTCAAATTCTGTACGCCTTGTGAATATCTATAAGTCACTATTGATACCACATTCTAATACATTTTCCTCGCATTATATACCAGACCTAAAAAATAGCTCAGTAGTTACAACATACTCCCGTCTATCCTAAATTTCCAAATTAAACCCATTCCTGGACATATTTCCCTCGAAATTTCGGACTTGGTGTCTCGAAGACTTCATTTCCTGATGTCTCATCGTTTACCGAGCCCAATGTTTTATTTTGAATCACTGGACTGGTACTGCATGATCATATATTGCGAACTGAAATTTCAGATGTGATGTGTTTCCCTACTCGTATCTGACTTATATGTAATTAGCATATTCAACAATTGAAGGGCTTTTGGCTTTGAATGTGCGTGCTTCAGTAGAGGCTACCTGCTCGTTAACCGAGAGGAGATCTCTGGGTCTCGGATGCATGCCGGATTTCGAATTTGTAGTTCCGATGTTGTGGTATATGATTACATTCTTTTGGATAAATCTCTCTTCTGCAAGTGCCGACTCTTGGCTCTAGATTTTTCAGACAATTCATAATTGAATCAACGGATGCTCTTTCTCAATTATCCTCAATTAGAGATCGTATCGTTCGCTTTGCCATCAAAAAAGCTCCCCAGCACATATTTATTTTATTTTGCAACGGTTACTAATTATTCTGCATTAGTAGAGAATACAGTCATAGCTCTTAAGATTACTTTTTCGCCTGCTGAGATAGTAAGCCTACGCAAGGCAAAATGAAGTATTTGGTACACGCTACAAAGCTAGAAGAATTCGGATATATCAAGGAATAGCACGTAGAATGTAGTACAATGTGGGTATGGTATATGAGTGACTCTGGTGCTCGTTGATCTGCTTTATATAAATATGTTCTCCCATCTATTTTCTCACCATGGCCGTGGATTTTTTCCCCCTCTGTTCGTTTCTAGTCTAAGCCCGATTCAACTAAAATGGCGTCCTATGTTTCTTTGCCCACTCGTTTTCGGCATCGTCCAAGTCCATATCAGCTATTTGCATTAGTGTTGGTGGTGGGTTTGGATCCTTCATCTTCTTAACCCTAGTTTCTCTCCCTGATTCACTTTTACCTACGCTTTTGTTGTGGCTACTGCTTCCTATTTTTACTGCTACTCCTTTCTTTGTATGAGAGGAAGCATGGGTACTCTCTCCCCTTTGATGCAGAACTGCGGGCTTTTTGAGGCTTCTATCAGGACTCCTACTGCGACGACGTTCATGCGCCTTTGCGGTTCTGCCTCCCTCGCCTGCATTGGAATTGTCGCCCACTGGATTAGTATTCGTCGTCATCTTCTTGGTAGGCTTAGTAGGTTCTCGAGTTTTGCCTGTCCTTGTGGTGCTTGGTCTAGAGCGCGGTTTGAAAGGTGGGGAATCATTATCTTCGTCCGACGAAAACGATTTCTCCGTTGGAGGATTCCTGATTGGCTTTTTCCCCTGCGCTGCTCTATCTCTTTCTTCCCTCGCCTTTTTCGCCCTGTCACCTGCTGCAGACTTCCAATCCGTATCTTCGCCTTCAGAGACGAATAGTGACTCCTCCTCGGAAGGTATCTTAAAATTTAGCTTACTTTTGCCATCGGTGATCGTCGGGTTGGACGAATTTGGAAGAGGGTCAGAGGCGGGCTTACTATCGCTAGCTTTATTCGACGCCTTCCACTGGGCTATTTCTTCTTTTGATGGGAAAGTATTGCCAAAAAGCTTTTTCTTCTCTTTAGGGTTTTTCGGCGCGTCCGTATTGGTCCCTGACTGATTAGATGGAGCTGGAAGAGAAGATGGTAGACGTTTTTCCTTTGATTGTTCAGGCGGACCTGAGAGAGAAGATGGCAGAGGTTTGCCTTTAATATCAAAAACCCAGCCTTTCGACGCCCAGACATTCATCATATGATTCATTTTGTTCTTAGGCTGTATACCAAAACATTAGTATGCAAGTGTACCGTGATCCTTTCTAAATTCTAGCTGATACTTACTTGGTGTCTTTCAAAAAAGTATTTTCTGTAATTTTCCCTTTCATGCATTAAATGCTCGGATTTGGTACCGACTTTGATCAAACATTTGAATCTCTCGCCAGGTTCCGGTGTAACATGATCAGCTATTCCAAGTTTAACCTCCGACTCTTTGAATGCTATGAGTCGTCTTATGTCTTTGCCCTTGTCTTTTTCGACAGGAAAGTAAATAAAGTAATTGCTGGAACTTTCTAAGATCGTTAATTGCAGAAAACCATGAGGGGTTGACATTGTGATTGTATGGATGTATAATAGTCGATGTTTGGTATGGAATAACAGTTCTTAGACAGTAGAGATGAAGTGTCTTTCTATCTAGCGAAGTGGATTGGAATGTGAGATATACACTCCATCTTAGTATCTCTCATCACAATATTTATACCACGAACCAACAAACCAAGTGACTGCCTTGAGCTACAGGGTATCAATTTTTTGAAACTCAAGGCATATCCATGTGAGGAGACCAAGTAAATGGACAGTGAAAATTCAGAATAAAACCCTCGTGGCGAATGCTTTGAAATCGGTCTCTATCGACCCCACAGCCTGGTGGTGTACATGTCGCCTGATACCGGTGACCTCGGGAATTGATGCTATGATTAGCAGGATCTTCAAGAGTATAGACATATTCAACAATAAAGCATGCCGAATATCCAAAGTCGCTTAAAATATCGAGACCCTTAAGTTCCAATGTAATCTTTTCAATATAGACTGTAGTCCAAATTACTAGAACCCCTGATTTATTGTCCTTGTTGGAAACACAAGCTTGCGAAAACGACACTTGACGACCGGTATGATTGCCTTGTATCATTTTTTGTTCTCAAACGTTTACGCGTACCTTATACGGTCTTCTACACCAACCTTGGATCAATGTCATATAATTCGGTGTCATCATGATTCGAAAACATTCTCCGGCCATTGATTGTTGGCCTTCGTGCGCCCTACCTAAAGAAATCTAGTTTACCTGTAGGGTCTGGCCTGGCCAGCAATACTACTAACAAGGTCAGTTTTTGGTACGCATCAAAAGATCTAAGCGCCAGTCGTTGTTTCAATTATTGGCCAATCGAATGATAGGCTTTCGTGTATAGGCCGCTATTTGCCTAATATGCTACATTTTACCTGTGTATCGAGGCCAGTAAGTTCGAAATCCCAGCTTTTATTCTGGTGCACACCATAAATTTCCGAATGCGCTTTGTATTCCAAGAAGCCGACAAGATGAATTATCAAATTGCTCTTTTTAGCGTACCCGACCAGAAGATTTCGCAGAGCTTTCACTCTACTTTTGAAACAACTCTCTGACTTGGGATAGTATAGCGATGATTACACTGAGGGGATAACCCTAAGATGTATAAGCAAAGACATTGACAGCGTCGACCATGCCAGCAAATAACCGAGAATAATAACTAGATACATAATAACATTTACTACATATTATCACTTCATCATAACAAGAGCGACGATAGCGACCCAGTGATATCTATTTAGAAGTACTCCCATTAGACATATCGCTGAATATATTATTTTTCATTACACATAATATTCATATCATATAGTCGTAGTATCAACCATAGTCATAACACCGTCCAGTATACTAGGTACATCAAAGTACTAGAATCTTTATGTTTTTGTTTCGAAATCTATGTAGTTATATTAAGACTTATGAATTTGAATCTGTAATAAATTCCCCTCATCCACTAAAAATACTATCTGTTTCACTCTTATACCCCTTGGATCTAACACAGATCTTACTCTATTACAAGAGAGAGGCTAGATTCTGTAATAAATATATAGATTTTCTGATTCTATATAGACTGAATCCTTACTTTTAAGATAGCTTCTAAGGTCAATAGAACAGAGTCTACAATACAAGTCTTGAAAGTAAAATAGCTTCGATTTCTGAGATATAAGAGTAATTGATTAAACTTTACAAAATTCAGAGGATAAGAATTATCTACCATTAATCCACTAGATCAGAACATTAGCATCACTTCTCAGACCTACGCCTTCTAATTCAGATACCGCTGAATCAACTTGGCGACAACTTTGAATCCATCGGATTAAAAAGCTTCCGTTTCAAGACATCCTTCAAGTAGTGTATAATTAACACTCGAATAAAACCCAGGAATTACTCAGAATGTAACATCCTCTCTTTAGATTATATCATGGATCTGATCAACCATAAACAGTTCTCCCAAGAAGAACTCCTTTTTCAACATCCTCAAATCTGCTCTATATACCTACCTTCCTTCCAATCTATCCTCAAATCTCTACCAACAGAAACTATAAACGCATCCTCACACTAGACTATAAGATTCATATTCCGCATTTCATATTTTCCATTTCCCATTCCCACCATGAAAACTGTAATCATATCACCGATCCATCACCGATCCATCCACCATACTTCTATTGGAATAGAAAAGAATGCAAAGAAAGTTAATCTTCCAGTACATACTCAAACAAGATCTATCCTATAGACTTTGAATACAGACTCTCCTCACTAGAGATTTACATTCTATACGATAATCATCTAAACAAGGATAATATTCTACTCGAATAGCTAGCAAGCTTTCGCACTAGTAGTTAGATCTAGATTCCCTATAGTAGTAGATTCCATACCTAACAAAGCATCCACTTCATTATTACAAAGGAATATTCAATATATTAATACTATATGAAATAAATTATTTCTATCCTATTAATTTAATTAAACTTTTTATCATATATAACAAAACTTATTCTAATCAATAAAGTCTTAATGAATCTCTTAAATTTTAAGAATTAATTAAAAACTTATATAGCCTGAAACAATAATTATTTAATAAATAAAAAGTTTCTAAATTTTACCTATTTTTTAATCTCTCTTCTTTCTTTTCTTTTAAAGAAATCTTATATTAAACTGTTATATAAAACTATAAAAATTATATCTATCTTTTATATTTCAAATAAACAAAATAATTTACGAATATAATACTATAAAGCTATTAATAATTATTAATAATATAATATATATAATATAAAGATTTTCAAAATAAATTCAAATTCGTATTTAAATTTGATTTTATATATATATTAAAAACACGAAAAAACTAAGGAAAGATTTTCTTAGAAAAACCTATTAATCTTTATTACATTCAAATTAGAATATCATTCTCTACTCTTTCTCAAAATCGTCGAATTAATATCTATCCAGATTAAGAAGATATTATTATTGATATTAGGAAAAAGAATTTATTATATTTATATCAGAACTATTAATATCAATATTATCAACAATAGGCTTATTATATTAAATATAATTAATGAAAAAGATTAAATTATAAATTCCTATAATAATCCAGGCTTTTTTAATACTTGAAGGTTTTATAAAGGGATTTTAACTATAAAAAAAGAAGGTTTTTAAGTATAGGAAAATAAAAAATGAAATCTCTTCAAAAGGTTTTACTTTTTTCAAGAAATATTTTATAAAAAATATATTAATATAGTATTTGATATTCTATTAATATATTTATAATTACTTTATATAGTAAAAAGAAAAGCTAGATCTTTTGAAAAACATTTATAATATATAAATTTAAATATATAACACTTTATATTAATATATAATATTATTATGAAATATTAATTTTAATACCATTTTATATAGTAGATAATATATTATCAATTATAATTAAAAAAATAATAATCTTTTAATATAGAATGTATATTATTAAAGCAATAACATCTCAATATTATTACACCTACTATTTCAATCTTATTTAATTATCTAATCCTATAATATAGTCTTGTCCTCTGTATTGATAAAATGGTTCGACAGGCCCTAATATATTGTATTCTATATCAATAGGATAATCCAGGAGGAGGAAAGAAAATAGAAGATATTAGGCTTTAAAAAGAAATTATATACTATCAATATACTATAAGAGAAGATGGATATAAGGCTTATAAATAATAGGTTAAGAATTATAACAAGATTCCCGGAGGATTTGAAGTATTAGAGGGCGAAGATAACCCTCCGAAAGAAATACAATATTATAACTAACTACAACTTTTATAATATTTTAGAAAAAGTTGAATAAAAAGAAAAGGATTATTATAATAGAGTAAAAAGTACAGGATTTCTATAAATATATTAAAGGATTTAATAAAAAAAATGTTTTTAAATAACGTAACGTATGGGGAACTCGGACATATGGGGAACTCGGACACTTTTAGCCCATCACCAACTTGAAACCGCAATAACTTTTATTATGCATACCCAATCACCTTCTACATCTGCTCAAATTGAAGAGAAGCTTCAAAAGGCTATAATTTCACTTCAATTGAAAGAATTTAAATCAATTAGAAAGGCTGCAGAGCATTTTGAAGTCCCTAAGTCTACCCTAGCTGATAGGCTGGCTGGGAAGAAAACACGTTCCCAAACCCACGAAATGGCTCAAATTCTTTCAAACGCAGAAGAAAATACTCTTGTACAATGGATTTCACAACTTACCATCACTGGATTCCCTGCTACACCTATGTTGGTGAAGGAAATGGCCGACGAAATTCGTCTTCGACGCGTTCGGGTCGCGTCATCTCGAAATCCTACCTCGACAGAAATTCCACCTATAGGCCACGAATGGATCTATAGATTCCAAAAACGACATCCAGAACTTAAAACATGCTATTCACGTCAATTAGAGTCTAATCGGGCTAAAGAAGCAACTCCGGAGAATATTCAGGCTTGGTTGACGCGTTTCGCACGCGTCTCATTGAGCGAAAGTATGAATTAGATGATATGTATAATATGGATGAAACCGGATTTGGAGTTGGAAGTACTCAAAGTACGCGCATTATAGTCGATTCTACTCAGAAATCGAATTGGAAAGTTACAGCTGGCAAGCAAGAATGGATAACTGCATTTGAATGTGTCAATGCAGCTGGAAATGCTCTATCACCTATGGTCATTTTCAAGGCTCAGAATACGAATTCTGCATGGATTCCAAAGGACACACCTCAAAGCTGGCAGTTCTCTACTAGTACAAATGGATGGACCTCAAATAGCCATGGATTAGAATGGTTAAAAAGGGTTTTCGAACCAGAATCCAAGAAAGTGTCAGGTGACCGACCTCGACTTTTGATCATGGATGGCCATTCAAGCCATATTACAGGTAGCTTTATTGCTTTCTGTATAGATAATGATATTGATTTACTTATATTACCTCCTCATTGCTCTCACTTGCTTCAGCCACTTGATATTGCGGTGTATGGGCCAATGAAACGATATCATGCTTTAGAGGTCGATCGATATTCTCGAGCTGGTGTAAAGCGAATCCAAAGAGCTGAATGGGTAGAACTCTTTCAAAATATTAGAAAAAAAGCATTGAATTCTTCTAATATTAAAGCTGGCTGGAGAGGAGCTGGTTTAGTACCTTTTGCCCCACGAAAAGTACTCGATTCATTACCATTTAACTCCTCCCAGCAACCTTCTACTCCACAAATGAGAACCCCCAATCAAGACCTAGACTTGTCTATATTCAGGAGTTCTCCTTCAGATGGAACAGAACTAAGGCAAGCAAATCAGATCTTTAATACAGCTCTAGCAAGCAGTGGTTCTCCTGCATCGCCAACTCGTCGATATGCCAAGAGAATGACTAGGCTTGTAGAATCTCAAAATGCTGAGATAGCCCTACTTCGGAAACAGCTCTCTGATGCTCAGGAGGTAATTGAGACTCGAAAGAAAAGAACTAAAGGCAAAAGAGTCAAATTACAAGGTCAATTTGTCTTTAGTACTAAGGAAGTATTGAAAATGGTACGTGAGGCGGAGGAAAAACCGAAGGAGAAAAAGCCACGAGGACGGCCACGCAAACGCCCAATTGAAGAATCAGAAGAAGAGATTGAAGAAGAAGAGCTAGAGAATAGTTCAAGTGATTCGGAATTGGAATTGGAGGATTGTGTGGCTCGTAGAACAAGATCGCGTGTAGAATAATTGAAAAAGTGTCCGAGTTCCCCATACGTTACGTTATTTTTTTAAGATTTTTATTAAATATAAAATCTATATAAAAAGTTAATATAAATTCAAAATATTAAAATATATTAATAAAATAAGTGAAAGTCAAAAACTTTTCTTTTAATATTAATTTGATCTTATATATAATAATATTCTTATATTTTAAAATCATAAAGAAATCAGTTTTAGATTTTTGAATATTCAATAAAAATATATTTAGAATTTTCATTGATTTTAATGATTTTGAATGTTTATTTTTTGTAATTAAAAATAGAATAAAATGACTATTTTTGATATGATTTTTGAAATTGATGAACAGCTGTGTGTGGTGATTGTGGCTGTTCACCTGTTCATTTGTTTATTCATTTTCATAGTCAGCCATTACCAACCCATCCATTCATTTTTATTCATTTTAATACACTTTCTTTCCATCTACCTATTCATACATAGAAATACTCTAAGAGTACTCTCCTCCAGATGTCAAGACTCGAGATACAAGATCTCAAAATCTCAAAATCTCAACCCTCAACCCTCAAGATCTTGTGACTATAAAAACACACGCTCGAAACCTCTCCCCATCATTTCTCCTCACTCCATCCATCTTTTTACATCTTCCAATTATTCAACTATTTATTCATATATATGAATACTCTAAGAGTAATCTCCCTCAGATCTCGAAACTTGAGATACAAGATCTCAAGACATCTCAAATCTCAACTTTTTCAATTCAAGATTTTGGCTTGAAACCTTTTCCATCATTTCTTTTTATTTAATTTATTGCTTCATATTTTTTCTTCTTCTACCTATTGATATAATATATAAATAATCTAAAAGTAATCTTTTTCATATTTTAAAACTTAAGATATAAAATCTTATGATCAAAAGCTTATGCTTGAAATGCCTCCCTATTACTTCATTTTTTCTCCTCTCCCTCGCCTTCCCCTAGTCTATTCACATCACAGCACTTCATTCATATCACGTCGTATATCCTTTCTTTCGAATTTACTTAGTATCTACAGTATCATCGCCTGCTCGCTATATTTGTATTTTATTCAATTTCCTCTTCTGCATCACTTCCGAATCATTTCTCGTTGACTCTTTTTTATTCTTATATATCTTTCCCCTCTCTCCTTATTAATCCCTTCGCTTATCACTTCATCCATCCTCTCCTCTGATTGGGGTTTCAATATTTTTTATCTCCTTTCTTTCGTATTTAGTATCTATCCATGTTTCTCCTTTTGACTACTTTTATCTTTTATCTAATTTCCTCTTCTAAAGACCTTTTAACACTTTTTCTCTCCATTCTATTCTCTCCTTTAACCTTTTATCTACTTCCTCACTTCGTGAACGCTTCCCCTTCCCCTTCAATTTCCATTTCAATTCTAATTCTAATTCACATTATCCTCGCCATTTCTCTACTAAACAACTACTCCTCTCCTTAATTTCCCTCCCACTCCCTCCTTAAACTTCCTCTCATTCTTTATTAATCCACATCATTTCGTATATCCATCTTTCCTAATCACTTTATCTATCTTCTCTTTCGGGATTATTCCAAATCACTTCATCCGTCTCCGTTTAATACATTATCTATTCTAGCCCCTCCTCCTCACTACATTTGTATTCTATCTTAATTCCCCTTTCTCGCTTCCTTTCTTATGACTCCTTATCCATCCTTCATCTTTTTCTACCCCCTTCTTTCCCTTTCTTGGAAGTCACACCTCTATTACTTCTCCTTCCAAATCGTTTCCCTCAAATCACTTCATCCATTCACCTCCTCCGATCAACTTCTCCCTACCAAATTATTCCTTCTCTTTCCTTCATGTATCCACCCCCTCTAATATAAGTCAACTACCCCACTTTCCGACCACCCCCTGTTTCCGACCACCTAAAAAATTCATATTATCTACACTTAAAACTTTAATAACTCAATAACTATTGAACTTCAATGAAATCGCCTGTAGAATCACTTTCTATAGCACTAGAGCTATCATCTACCTCATCTTCACGATCTCCAGCTTCAATTTGTGTACGCCTTATAGCTCTAATCCCTGCGAACTTCGAATTTGGAGATACCACAACCTTTCGCCTTTTTCTAGGTAATGCTTCATCTAATTGATATTCTAGCTTTCTAATCTTATTCTCTGCCTCTAAGAGTTCATAATCCTTAGCATCGAATCCTTTTATAATCTTGCGAAATAGTAATCTTCGTGTTGGCAAATCGATCTCCTTCTCTTGAATCATTATATCTCTATATTTTCTGATATCGGCTCCTTTTTGAGGGGTTTTCCATTGAATAAACGATGAATATATATTCCATTGAAGAATAGGATCATCATCAGATTCAGGATTAAGTGATAAAACCTCTCTATTGCTATTTTCAAGCAAAAGTCGACTCATAAGAGGTTTAGCCATATTTTTGGGCCAAAGACCACTAGCTTGCCACCCAGACTTGATATTTTGAATAGTTAAACCTTCTATTCTAGCCTTCTGATAGCAAGAAAGGAAATTGCGCTTTCCAATTGGTGAGGAATCGGATAATAGACTTAATTTATTAAGTTCGATTCGATATGCACTTTTTAGGGGTGAGAACACAGATAAATCGAGTGGTTGTAGTACGTGTGACGTATGTGGTGGGAGAAGTAAGAGATATACGTTGTTATTAAAGCATTCTAACATAAATGCTGTAGTTTCATGGCTTCCGTGTCCGTCCAAAATGAGGAGTCTTGAATTTTCCGGCTGAATAGGGGTAGTTTGAGGGATATAGATCTTTTTCAGCCATTCTAAAGCTGTAGCATCTGTAGTCCATCCATTTTCTGTAGCGGTAAAGTTCCAACCCTTGAATAGAGTCAAATCTGTTGGAAACCATTGTTGTTGAACTGATTTTCCCTTATATATTACAAGGGGAGTAATGCTTTTTCCATTGGCTGAAATGCATTCTATAAAAGAGGTCCAAATTCGAGATCCAGGTTGCTTTTTTTGAATAAATCTTCGATCAGTGCTTCCTACTACTAGTCCATTAAGACCCTGACCCTCCATTATACCTGCTTCATCCATATTCCATCTGTTGGCCGGCTTAATAGCCTTGATTTCAGGGATTGCGAGGTTCCGGAACCACTTCTTAATAATATCAGATGTAGCACCTGAAACTCGTGCAGAATCGATTTGATGTTGCTTCTTAGTTCCAATATTAGGATGCCTTCGAAAAAAGCTATGTATCCATTTCTTTCCAAGTGAGGGATCCTCCCCTCGTACAATAAGGAGGTGCTCTGCCATCTCTCTGATTTGACGATGTGTAGGGCTAGTACCAAGAGCTTCCTGTACTAATATCCATTCTGCTAGTCGATTCTCCTGAATTGGAGATAACTTTTGAAGTATTTGGGCGCCTTTTTGATGCGAAACTCCACCATATATTCGATCGTGAAGTGTGGTACGTGGAACACCATAATCCAAGCTAGCTCTTCGTATGCTTGCTCCATTTGTAATCGCTCTAAGAGCCTCTGCGATATCTTCTTCGGTATATCTATTCTTCATATCACAATTATAATAATATCAAAATTTCAAATCAATTGATTAAAGCATTGTTGAGTTATTCAAAGTATAAATTTTATAATTACTCAAAGCGGTGTGGTTTTTGAGGTGGTCGAAAAGAGGGGGTGGTCGGAAAGTGGGGTAGTTGACTTATTATCCATCCAGAATCACCCTCGCCTTTTCTTTACTAACACTTCTCTTCCTTATTTTTCTTGACTATGCATCTTCCTACTTCTCGCTTCATTTATGCCTCTATCTATATCTATCTCATTCTTTCGTTTCATTTCTTCTAACTTCTCTTTAATTCTATTTTCAAATTGTTTCTGAATCATTTCTCCTTCCCAAATCATTTATTCTCCCCCTTCATTTCTCCTACCACTTCACTTACTCTTCCCTCTCTTAACTACTTCTCTCATCACTTCGTCTACCCCCTCCAATTCATTTTCTATCCACACTTCTCCTCATTTCTCCTCTTCAATTCAACGCTTCTTCTCCTCGCTTCAAACATCCGCCCCCTTCTCCTTTTTGAAAATTTCCTTTTATATCTTCCCTCTTTACTACCTACTACTCCTTTTTACTTCTTCTACTCACTTCCTTCGTCTTTCTCCCCATCATTTCTCCCAATCAACTTCCCCTCCTCACTTGCCCCCTCTTTCGCTGCTCCTCCGTATTCACTTCTACTTCTCCTTCTCGCTTCCGCTTCCCCTCTATCCATCGCCCGCTCTTAATCCATTGCCCATGCTTATTTCCCCTCTACAAACCACTCTTATTTTTTCCTTCCCCTTTTCCTTCCAAAACACTTTACCATACTCCTATGTTCTCATACTCCTTAATTCCTATTCCCTATTCCCATCTCCTATTCTTACCTCCCATTTCTTATTTCCCCTTCTCATATTCTTAACTGCCCCGTTCTCGTCTTCTGTATCGTAATATTTCCTCTTCCATCCTCCATATCCCACATTTTATACTTGGTATACACCAAAACCAAAATGAAGGAACGGAAAGAATAGAAAAGATGGAGTATGTATATACGTATGGAAATTAGATAAGATAAATCAAAACAAGATGATTCAAGATACACAAATGCCCCTTTTTTTACTCTCTTACCTCTTGAGAGCAGAATGTGAATAGATAGAAAGACACAGACATATGTGTGCATATATGCCCATCCACCTAATCACCGGTAGCCTATAGAATAGATACCTAATCAATACCAATTTAGCATCTATCTGTTCTGCTCTCCTTTCTCCTCTCTTTTCTCCGCTCCTTTCTCCTCTCCTTTCTCCTCTCTGCTCCTTCAATATCGAAAATCAGAAATCAGAAATCAAACATGAAACATCTCACAGTCATCATACCTAATATACCCACTTCACCTATTCCACCTACTCAGTCATCCCAGCAACAAATAATAATTTTGAATATCTACGTATCTCTAACCTATTCATTTCCATTTCCATTTATATTTCCCCTTCCACACTCTCATCCTGATCTATTTCATTATCATTCTATCTAATTCCCAGCCCATTACATCACCATACTGTTCCTCTATGATTGTTATATAATCCTATTCTTTACCCATTCCATTCTATCCTCATCTTCTTTTATCCCCATCCAATTCCATTCTATCCTTTCTCATAATATTCCCATTCTATTTTTTTATGGTCCCATCCCTTCCTATTCCATTCCATCTTATCTTATCTCCATACTATATTTCATTCCCACACTCATACCCTCATACTGATACCCTACACCCATTCTCATACCACACTCCTAGTCACACAAACCAGAACTGTAAAAATCAGAATGACTCTCTTTCCTTCTCATCAAGAAGAAGGAAAGGAAGAAAGGAAAAGAGATAGATGTATACATTACTACACGTATACACACATACACGTATACACACACAAATGTATATCTATATCTATATCTGTCTATTTACATACCTACCTCCCTACCTATCCATCTACCCGCCTAGCTAGATTATCAAATATTGTATACATATACATATACACATACATAACATCAAGACTTTCAACTTCTCCAAGCTCTTCAATATCCCTTATCCCAATTTTTCCATATTCTATATCCCTAGGCTAAGCCCCAATTAAACCAAAACAGACAAAATAGACAGAAGCCCCCCCCCACAAATCCATGAACCACAAGAAACCTCGAAATCTCGAATCCATAAAGTCCAAAGAATACCTATGATTCCATACCTCAATACCCTCACTTTTATCCAGCTTCCTGACTAACTATCCAGCTAACAGACTGACTAACTAACCCACCAACCAACCAACTCCCTACCTAGCTCAACACATCACAGAAATAAAGAGTATGAACGAACAAACAGACGAACAGCCAAAATGATGAACAAACGAACAAATAGATATAAAGATTTCAGATCTAGGTTGTCTACCTATCTACCTACTAGGTACGCTTTTGATATCCTCTTTACTCTACTCCTTCCTTTTCTCTCCTTTCCTTTTCTTCTCCACTCCACCATCTCTACCCTTCTCTCCTCTCCTTACATAACATTCAAATCGAAATCCAGACTGAGATGGAGATCGAGACGGAGAGTGAGATGGAAATGAAGATGGAGATTGAGACCGAGGTAAAAAAGAAGAAGAAAAAGAAAAACAAAAACTAGAGCAATCCATCATCCTCCTCATCCTCCCCATTCCACCACTTTCTTCATCTCATCTCTACCATAGCCCAGAGTATTCAAGATTCAACACCCCTCAATCCCCCATCATATTTCATGATAACCCCTCCAAAATTCTCACGAGTTTCTCTCTTCTCTTTCATTCAGTTTTTTTTCCGAAAGCCAAAGAAAAAAACAAACAAAAAATAACACATGCTTAACATATCTAGGTACTCAACATAGAATATAAACAAATGAATGGAAATTTAAAAAACAAATAAACAAATGAAAGAAAATATACTTATACACTACACGCGACCATACATGCAACATAATACGAAATGATATGATAAGAACTCAATATCTCATATGTAATGCAATTCCTCTCCTGTCTTCTTCTCTCAATTCCGTAACTTTGTGTATGGATGTATGGATGTTTATGTACAAGTTTTCTTCCCTGCATGCTCCTTCTTTCCCTTTTCATCATCCTGTAATCTTGTCCTCATGTCCTCTTGTCGTCTTCTCTTCTTCTTCTTTACTTATTTGAAAGTTCGGCATGGATATCTGGGGTATGTTAGCTGGTCATGTCACATAGTATCATGAGTGTTATCCTCCTATTTCCATATCCATTTCCTCTCCACCTCTCAACTCCCAACTCAAAACCCCTCTGACCAACCCCCCACCCCTCAAAAAGAGGAATAAAAAAATAACCACTCACTGCTCAGGATACGCATTCTCCTCTGTCAAATGATACTTATCCCCCTCCACTCTCAAACTCGGACTCACACTCGCGGGCGTCGGCGGCAACCCCCCCTTCCCCAACACCTCCAACACACTCCCCTCCATCTCCCCCCCAAGAAACCTCGCCAACCCACCCTTCCCCTCCTCCCCAACCCTAACCAACTCCTTCACTCCCTCCTCCCCCACCAACTCCTTGCGCGGCGCCGCCTCACTCCCCACACTCAACAAACCCACCACATCGCTCTGCCCCACAAAACTCAACTGCGGATACGAGCGGCGGGAATCGCGTTTCCAGTAGGGATTTTCGGCAATATCGCCTGCCGGGAGAGTAACCGGGTCGATGAAGGAAAAGGGTTCGTTGGATCCGGGGGGCGGATTGCGGAATTGAGGGTTGAGGGGGACGCCGTTGGAGCGGGTGGGATCGACGGCGAGGAAGCGACGGATAGTTTCCCAGATGCCGGTGGATTGGACGGTGTGTTTCTGGGAGGGATGTTAGAGGTGGAGTTGAACTTGAGCTTGGGGTTTGAGGTGCTGGGAGAGAGATGGGTCAAGAACAAAGAGAGAAATAAATAATTAAGTACATACCTTGTGAACGGGAATAACACGATTAGCAGCTTGAGCCACCTTTGCCACGGATTGTGAAGCCATATTTGGAATGCGATTGGGATTCCACGGCGTATTGGGTTTGTGATTGAATTGGTTATGAATTGAGTATTCTTGAGCCTTGTCTGAAGTTGAAGCTCAACATCCGCGATAGTGGTCCGAGCGTCAACGGGGTTTGGAAATTGCGAGAGTTGGATTGGATGAAAGGAGGGGAGAGTTCTACATAACAATTTCATGAATTGCTTCTTCCCTTGATAATTGAAATGTTGTCTGTCTATATACTAGGAACTTCCAACAAGTGTGCGTCTCTATGGCTTTATTGTATAGGAAAAGTTGTGAATTTTGACTTATTATCGTACATGTATGTCCACAGAAGCATCAATCGAGCTATGCACCTAGGATTCGTGATCATGAATACTATGTCATATGAGTTTGTAAATGATCGAATGAAAATTCTTTCACTGGTATCACTATCAGATCTGACGGAGAAATGTTTCCATAAAACACTTTCATAATCTCATCATGGAAATCAATATCAACTTTTAGAAATGGTATGGAGTTGAGAACCAAACCCATGCATAACATTATCATTCACAATATGCTAGCCACCATAGCGTCTATCCTAAATTCTCCCCAAACAATTACTGTATATCCCATTAAAGTTGAATTTCCTCCCCTCCATCTTCCATTTTAACTACTCTCCTCCCATGGTAGAGAGAAAGTGCCAACCCATTCCTCAACCTCACTTCTCAATTGTACAATCTCTCTCTCATTCTCACCCTCGCCAAGATACTCCAAGAAAGCTTTTACACTACCAGGATTCTTTCTTCCCTTTGCCTCTGCTGCTTCCCTTGCACTTTTATCTAATCGTTGAGTGATGGTAACAGCTCTATTTACAACATCGGCAACCCGTACGAAATCTTCAGGTTGGAAACCACGAGTTGTCATCGCTGGTGTACCCATTCTTAACCCACCAGGTTTAAGGGCAGATTTATCACCTGGAACTGTATTCTTATTGGATGCGACTCCAACAAGTTCAAGAACACGTTCAACTCGTGCACCATCAACTCCTTGAGGTTTTAAGTCAATGAGTACAAGATGGTTATCGGTACCCCCAGAGACGATAGAGTAACCGAGGCCCCCCTTATCTTTTGAGTCACCCAGACGCTTTGCGAATGCCTTTGCATTCAGTAAAACTGCTTCTTGGTAAGCTCTGAATTCAACACTTTGTGCTTGTTTCAATGCAACTGCTAATGCAGTGATAGTATGGTTATGAGGACCTCCTTGATGTCCTGGAAATACTGATGCATTAATAGGATCTTCAAGGTTCCACATCTCTTCTTCTTTTGTCTTTGCATTGACTCTCCTAACTCCCTTTCGGAAGAAAATCATAGCACCTCGAGGCCCTCTGAGTGATTTATGTGTAGTAGTTGTGACGACATCTGCATATTCGAAAGGACTTGGAATAACCTTTGCGGCAACGAGACCAGAAATATGTGCCATGTCAGCTAATAGATATGCTCCAACCTTGTCGGCAATTTCACGCATACGCTCATACTCAATGAGTCTACTGTACGCTGATGTACCGGCAACAATGATCTTTGGTCTGTATAATGTAGCGAGCTCCTCCAACTTAGCGTAGTCAATAAGTCCTGTGCTTTCATCTAATCGATATGGTAAAGTTTCAAAGTATTTTGAGATAGCTGAGATTTTTTTGGTAGGAGTTTGATATCCATGAGAAAGATGACCACCGTGAGGTAAATCTAATCCCATTATTCTGTCATGTGTATTGGCGAGAGCAGAGTATGCGTAAAGATTTGCGGGAGAGCCGGACAGTGCTAGATAAGTTATGAGCGAGGAACTCCCATATCAGATGTAAGACATACGTTGAACATTGACACCCCATTCTGACTCTTTCAATCCAAAAGTCTGTAGGGCACGACTTTGACACAATCTTTCGGATTCGTCGATGAACTCATTTCCTCCATAATATCTTGCCCCTGGATATCCTTCGGAATATTTATCTGCCAGAAAGTCAACATTGACTCATCCCACTATCACACTATCGAACTCCAAACGTACTTTGCATAACACTTCCCAATGCATCCAAAACAGCTTGTGATGTGAAGTTTTCGGAAGGAATAAGGTTGATAAAGTGCTTCTGCCTCCGTTTTTCCTAATCATAATGCTTTATTCAGTCTTTACGTATCATCAAACGAGGAGTCTGGCGAGGGAAATCGTACATTTTGGAGAATGCTGAAAACTGCTGGATCTGCATGTTCAAGGTTTGCTGAAAGTAGCTATCACGAATCAAATTAGCTCTTTGCTACTTGCGAATCCAATTGGCAGGTAGCAAACCTTTTGTTGACTCTCCATAGTCATTCGACTACTACTCGCCGCTCTTCTCGCGCCACATATTGAAGCTGCTGCCCTTTGCGCAGTAGTAGCCCTGAACACAGTTCTTGAAGCTCCTTTAAAGAGCGACATGATTTCCTATAATTGAGTTAGAGATTCCAATTGTTCGTGGGTAAAAAATGAAAACGTACGACTAAACTATAAGCAATTTCTTGCACCGAAAGATAGAGCTTTGTTTGTCTATATGGCACTCAAGTGATTCCCAGATCCCCGCCATCGGGAACAAGCTAACATCTTATCCGGTTGAGTATCGGAACTTAAGATATGCCGATCCCTCCCCTCAATCTTCATTTATTTCCTGATAACATGATAAAATGAAATGATGGAATGGAATGAGACGAAGAAGTGAAGGAACAGTCGCTATCATTCATGTCTTTATCACTCATGTCTTCAAAAGCTCTAAGTTCTGCTCTCAACACAGATCAAGGGTTTGACAAGGGCGGGCTCGTGTAAATTCAGTTCATGAATCATTGCACTCTCTGTTAGCATGGGAGGTAATTGCGATGTCACCATTGATATCATTCTCACATCGTTACACCAAAATCACATTCAATCATGGAGACACTTCAGAGGGGGAGGAATTCGAAATTGGTGACGTAGTTGATGGATTGCTTATCGGCATACATGTAAATTTGTACGCTGAAATAAAATAGTGGAGGATAGATACTGGCGGATCATACAATGGGAGCGAATTCAAAGACAATCTGGGGATGTGAGGGTCAGGGGCGTTGAAATGCAATTTGCGAGAACATAGAAAAAGAAAATAAATGGGAAATTGGACACAATAAACATACAACCATAATTTGAACTGAAAACTTGAGATTGTGTAGGACGAAATGAAGTCATCACCAAGGTAATCATGATATGGAGAAAAGCAGGTATCGTTTACACGTTTGAACCGTCTGATTGCAAAAAACCATTGAACACCAAAGAATCTTGAGTGAAAGATCATGATACCATTGCCCGTGCGATAATGCAGGATATCAAAAGATATCGAAAGCAACCGGCCTGTATTATAAACCTTGCCAGATACACTCCATATGCTACCACCACAAAAGCCCAACCATTTACTTTGTCTCGGTCTCCTCTGCCTCGCCGAATTGAGCTGCCTTCTTGGCTTGGTTTCTCTCTGCCTTTCTCTCGCGGGCAGCCTTGGTCTTCGCACGCTTGGCGTCCATCTCCTCCTTGAGGAGTCTTTCACGTGCCTTCTCGGCCTTAGCTCTGTGGATCTATTGTATTCTGTCAGTTTGATGATTCCAGTTAGCAAGCAGCAGCCAATATGATACTTACGTGTTCGACCAATGCACGCTTGTGCTTGAAAGTGTTACCCTTGCTCAAGTGGTAAAGCTCGTGGTAAAGGTGTTTGTCGATCTTGCCGCTGGCACGGTACTTGACCAAGAGACGTCTGAGGACTCTAAGACGACGCATCCAGACAACTTGGCTAAACAAATATTAGCCCAATATTTCTCTTCAACAATCTATCGTGTATGATGTATGTATTTCTTGATAATTTTCTCGGAGTGGCGAATGTCGTACCTTGGCATACGGGCATCTGCGGTACCCTTTCTCTTACCGAAACCACGGTGTCTACCAATTCTTCGTGCAGCGGTGAGTTCACGAGCGCGTGCGCGGGAGTGCATGGTGACTGGCTTGCGGATGATGAGGCCATCGGAAACGAGTTTGCGGATGGTTTGACGGGAGTTGGCGTTGGAGATTTCGCTGGTCTCGTTGGGGTCGAGCCAAATCTTGCGCTTTCCGCAGCCGACGACGGAAGCCGCCAGACGTTTCTGAGTTGTAAGGTTGACCCTATCGTAAGAAAAAAGAGTCAGCTTTTGATGCTTTTCGATGTTTTCAAAGTCATGTTGTTGGTGTCGCTTCAAAGAGGCTCGCAATGTATCGAATCAAACAGAAATGATCGATTGAATGAAATGAGAATATCTAGCAACAGCGTGGGCTTACATCTTGACTGAATTCGTGGTCGTCGGTGGTGGTCGTCGATATTGTCGTTTGTCGATGGCGCTCGATGTTCAAGATTCAATGCGTGGTCAAGATTTCCCTCGCTAGAGTTTCCACTAGTGACTAATCAAGAAAAATCTAGGGCTGTCCCCTACCCACAATTTGAGAAATTTGATCAAAAAGGAAAAAACTTTTGAACTTTTGAACTTTTGTGCATTTAAGAATTGTGAAAAGAATTGCGATTTGGAGTTTCGTTCAAGTTTGGAGCTACGCGAATGTTGAAAATAGGGAAGAAGTGGTTGCCTAGTTCAATTGCTCAATTGAAATTTTCTGAAGATGATCACGTGGCATATGTCAATTCATCATGGGATTAGTCATCACACTACCAATTTATTTTCGGATCCGCTGAATCGCCTAAGGGAAAGGAAGTTCAACACCAAAACCAAAACGAATACAACCATTTGAATTCGATAATCAAAGAATGCCAATATAGAAACAACCTTGACAATCAGATAGCCCTCGTGATGGTTGATACTTCGTGTTCGGCTTTTATTTTCATTTTGCCAAACGGCAAAGTCGTTTGAAAACCTTCGCTGTCAAACGAGGCGTGAAATAAAATTCATCAGCTAAATCTACTATACACAAGTAATTCAAATTGAAATTCGTATCTAATGATTTTTATTGGCAATGCAAATGCTTTTCTTATGCTAAATTTAATCATCACATCAAATCGTAGCCTCATTTCCTTATGCATCAAAAGCCTTTTCGCCCAAATCCACCTTTCCAATACTTGAGATCTCCTTTTCATCATCAACCTCATCATTAGAAAGACCCAGTCCACCCTGTCCACCTTCAGCTTCTTTCCTCTCTCGTGCTGTGTTGCCTAACCTCAATGCAACCCGCTTAAAGTAATCCTGCATGCTTCTCTTTTGATTCGGTGCCAGTTCTTGAGCAGCGATATATTTGTCAAATACCTTGCTTTCCTCTTCAACGACATTGAACAATGAGAGGAAGGCTGCTTCTGCTGCTAGCTTGATGGGGATGATAGGGTCTCGAACACCTGCAAATACAGGCGTGGCGAGTAAGGGAAGATGTGGTCGAACTGCATCTGTCTGGTGGCGACAGATTGTGCGAATTACTACAAGTGATAGACGACGAGCATCGGCCGTATTTCCTGGTTGAATCAACTTTGCTAATGATTCAAATATTGGTTTCGTCGTTTCGAATTCATGGTTGGCGGTATCAGCAAGAAGGTATTTTCCAGCGGCAAGGATACAGTTTTCTGATATGAAGTCCTGAGGAACAGTTAGTCTTTGACCTTGAAAGTTGATACGGTTTTACCTACATTTTTGCTTGCCATGCCTTGGCAAATGACTTCCGGTAAGTCATTAGCAAAGACAGTTTCCGTCAATGCGGATGGTGCTTCAGCAAGTACAGCATTCAATGCGAGAACTGTAGATGGAGTAAAGTGAGTTGTTGCCACCCGATTCTTGATTAGCCCTGAAGCGTTTTCGGGGGTTAGATTTTTGATCAATGCTGCGAGAAGCTTGGCATTAGTGATAGCCATAGAGACATCATTATCCTCCGTATCAGTATCGATCAATGCGAGTACTGCACTGCGCGAAGCCTCTCCCATATTAGCACCGGCTTTGCTAATAACTTCATATAATGCCTTGAGCATAGCATTCCTAACTCCGGAATCCGAAGTTCTTGAGCCTGTAACTAGCTCGGCGATCAAAGGATCAATTCTTGGAGTCAAAGTAATCAAAGTACCCAAAGCTTTGGCAGCACGAGTTCTAAGAACTTCACTCGATGTATCGGCCAAAGACTTGGCAAATGTACGTTGCAATTGTGGAAGGAAGGGTTTCAAGAACGTCGGGATCTTCTCCAGCAAATTGTTCAAAGTTAGAAGAATGGCAGCTTTAACGTCGACAGACTTTTCCGAAACTACACGAATAAGCGGACCAGTGATTTGAGTAACAAATGGCTTCAAAGAATCCCCACTTGTTCGGTCAACAATGTCGGATATAGCTAAGGCAGATTGTGTACGTTGTTCGGCAGTACCATTCATAAGACCATGCAAGAAAATAGGCAAGATGGCGTTGATACCCTTGGGCAATCCGAAACCAGGTAAGTTGGATCCAGGTACGCCAACGTGTTGTAAAGTCTGTCTTGTCGAATAAATAAGTGTTTCCATTTCTTCCTTCCTTAAGTGCTTGGTAAATTCGGAAAGTGCAGTCCAGGCGGCCTTGACGACTTCCGCGTCTCTATCATCGAATGAAACGAGCAAAGCGCGAACAATATCTTGGTTGTAACGAGAATAGTCAACTGTAGCTGCGGCAAAGAATTTGGAAAGGCGATAGTCCACGTTTGCTCTTCTGCGATGATCATCGTGCTTCACTAATGCAAGAAGAACATTCATAGCCACATTGAGGCCATCGAACTCGTCAATGGACTGAACAACCGTGTCAAAGGATGTCTCGAGCTCTAACTTGAGATCCTCATCCTTGGAAGAAATGATGTTATCCATCAAAGAATTCAATATAGTAGGTAATCTTCTTGCCATCGCCGGTCCTGCAACGGTTGAAAGCGAAGCAAGCGCTCTGGCATTGAATGAAGAAATAGGCGAGGTGGTGAGCGTTGGTATGAGGTTTGGAAGAATGATATTTGATCTTGTCGTTTCAGTCAACAAGGTCAGGAGTGCAGATAAGGCATTGTCAGCCTCGCTTTCTGTACGGAGTAAGCTTAAGAGATATGGCAAGACCTGGTCGACAGCCTTCTTGCCGAGAATTTGCTGTAGCGAATCGAAGGCTTCGGCTGCTGCTTCTCGGACTTCGTCATCCGAGTCTATCAAAGCGACTCTGACAACAGAGATCAATGTCTTCTCATGGTCTTCCAAAGCTTCTGGGGATGCTGATGAAATCAATTCACGAAGTGCAATACATATTCCTTGCTTAGCATCTGTATCTGTGGAATTTTGCAAACCATCCTCCAAGGTGGGCAATAGGGTTGAGAGAACTCCATCACCTGCCTTGCGAATCAATTCACCAAGTGCATTACCTGCAATAACCTTTTGCTCCATGTTGGAGCTTCCCAATCGTCGAATAATGAGTTGAGTGAGCGTAGGAATAAGCTCCTTAAGCGTTCTGGGACTCGCGACAAGAGCTTTCCAAACATTGACAGCGGCTGTTCGAACCAAGCCAGAAGTATCGCATCGGCAAATGTACAACGAGGACAATACCTTGTTGCGCTTCTCCTCACCAAGTACCTCGAGTAACGATGCACCAGCTTCTTGCGCACCTTCTTCGACCTCATCCTGTTCTGTATTTGCACTAATACCAGTAAGGTTGAACAACAGATCACCAACCAACTCGACAGAACTGAGACGAATCCTGTAATTGTCGTCTGCTAGACCTCGCTCCAATTCTGGAAGCAAAAGATCAATAGCTCTCGTGGCGAAATTCTTGACAAGAAGACGACCAGCTCTCAAAGACGTGTCACGAATTGATTCAACATCGTCCGCCAGACCAGAGAGAATCGGTGGAATAATCTTACTAAGGTAGTTGGCAAAACTGTTTCCGAAACATACGGGCAAGAATATGAAGAGCGACATGAAGCCTTCCCGAACGGAAGGTTTGGATGAGGCAACATTTTGAAGAATTGTTGGAAGAGTATCCTCGAGGCGGTTTGTACCCAATCCAGCAAGAACTTCACTGAGTGCCTGTGCAGATCCCAGTCGGTCACCGGCTCCAGTATCTGATTTGAGTGTTTGCATGAGACCTGGAATAAGATCCGGAAGAGCATCTTCTCCCAATTTCTCGATGAGAGAACCCAGAGCTTTGGATGCAGTTGCACGAGTAGTTGGTACGGGATCAACAATTGCAATCTTCAAACCAGCGACTAAGATTGGGAGATGTGATACGAGATCCTTTCTCTCTGTTAAATGAGCAAGACTGCCAATAA
Source organism: Botrytis porri (assembly GCF_014898465.1). Lineage (NCBI taxonomy): Eukaryota > Fungi > Ascomycota > Leotiomycetes > Helotiales > Sclerotiniaceae > Botrytis > Botrytis porri. The sequence goes on along the minus strand of NW_024066081.1, from coordinate 230,971 downwards.
CCTGGGCAGACTTTCGTTTGGTTGCCGATCTATCACCCAAACCTCTCTCAAGAATACGAACAACGAGAGCAAGGGAAGGTGCGTCAAGATAATGGACGAAAGACACCTTGATGAGTGAGTCCAATGCATTGTCCGTGTACTTAGTAGGATCACTGAGAGCTTTGAGAAGGACATCGACAAGGCTCTTGATCTCGGGGTTGTTGATAACTTCTCCGAAGCGCTTCAAACTGCGATTAGCAGCAAGACGGACCTCTTTGTGACTGTCATTCAATACACCCGTCAAGGGTGGAATGATCTCTGGAAGACTCTGGGCAAGTTGTTGTGGATCAAGATATGCCATTGCACCTAGGAGATCACAAGCACCCTTTTTACTTCGCCATTGGTCGTCATCAAGACCATCAAGCAATGTTGGCAAAATTTGTTTCACCCCATAAGAGCTCAAGCTTGCAAAGCACACTTTTGCTGCTGCCAAACAACCTTCACGAACATCTGCGCTTGAGTCACCGAAGCTCGAGAGCAATTGAGGCACAATTTGAATAACATAAGGCTCAAATATGCGACCGAGAATCATGGAGAGAAGTTCATAAGCTAACAGAGCTCCTTCTCGGTGATTGACATCCTTTTTGTTGTCGATCGCACCTTTCAGTGTAAGCATGATTCTGTATTCTCGCAAAGCGGAGATTCCTTTTCCATTGACAAGACCTGCAAGACCGTATGCTGCACCACGTCGACCGGCATATTTCTTCGAGTTAAACAGTCTGTCGAGAACCAATTGGATGTAGTCCAAAGTGTTCTCCTTGGATGCACGAACGAGTGGTGGCAGGCACTCAGCCACGGCATACTGAACAGTCTCAGATGGGGTGCTTAATGTTTCTAGAAGCCTGTCTACAACCTTTGGTACACGTTCATCGCCGGCTTTCAGATGTTGTGCTAGGGCACCATACATGATGATGACAGCCTCGTTTACTCTATCGGAAAACTCAGAACCTTTGTCCGGTGTCTCAAGTGTGCGTTCAAAAGTTTTCATCAATTCTTCCACTTTGTCTTTTCCATGAATAGCTATAATAGCTGTGGCAGACTCAACCATTTCTTCTCTGACAATTGAGTTTCTGTCACCAAGTGGCCCTTCAATTAAGAAGTTGAGGAATGGAGTGAGGAGCGATTCGTCAAAAACTGTAGCCAATTCTCTAAATGCAAGTGCGATTCCATTTCGGGCTTCCCATGGGTCCGACAGATCCATCTTCCTCGGCATACCGTACTCATCAAGCTGAGGAACTCGAGGCTTTGCAAACTCCGTATAAGAGGATTGCAGACGGCTAAGCACGTCCTTGAACGTTGAAGGTTGTAATTTTACAGCCTCGGCGATAGATCTAGCTGCAGCTCGTCGAAGTTGCTTGTCCATGCTTTCAAGATATGGTAGCATTCGGAATGGTGATTCGGTAGATATTTTGAATTCACTTTCCTCCCAGATCTCTCGCCCAAGCTCAACATTCTCTTCTACATCGTCATGGCATGCTAACCAAATTTCATTGGAAAAATCGAGCTCACTCATATCAATTTCTGCACTAATTGACTGTAATACCGAGCTTCGTACAGCAACTTGTGGAACAATGGCTCCTTGTGCAAGAATTGAGATCTCATTATCAGTAATGTTTGGTGCAATACATCTGCATAGATCTGTCAAGCAATCTTTGATTGCCTTGTAATGCTGATTGTAGGTCTGCATCGACGAAATTAGAGTGGAGAGAACTTGGTCCCGAGGTACCAAAACGTCGGAACAGGCATCAGTATGAAAAGAAAGGAATTCCAGAGCGAGAACAAGTTGGGCTTCAGCATCATCGCTTTCTCCAAATCCGCCATCTCGAAGTACTAGGAAGACGAGAGGGAGAACATAGATGAGAGAGACTGTATCGAATGGGCGTTGTTCTGCAGAGAATCTGAGGCGGTACAATACACGTGTGACAAGAGCCCCAAGTGGTTCTTGAGTCAAGGCCGGTGGCAACTGCGGAACATTCATAGCTCTGAGCGTTGCTAACCCAATAAATGAACGGAGTATACCTATACGACTAGAAACTCTTTCGGCACAGAGAATATAAGCATCAGGAGCAGCTGTACCAGTGATCAATCCAGCTCCAGCATTTATCACCTTTACCAAAGCTCTCACGGCAGGTCCCATCCACAGAGAAGCTTCTGTTGGAGGTCCTGTTGCAAGACTTTTGATGATTCCAACTCCACGGAGAATTCTTGACTCTAGAGCTTGAATCTGGCGTCTAATTTCGGATTCTTTCGATAATTGAGCCTTGACTTTGGCTGTTTCCTCTGGAGTGAGCTTCTTCTGCTGACCCTTTTTCTTCGCTAATGAGGCTCGGAGATCTTCCTCCCATTTCAAAGTATCGTAATCCTTCGTGTTCTTGTTCGGAGTATGACTCTGAGCTTTAGATGCTAACACGTCTACAAAGGCAGTTCCTTCTGGAGTGCGGAAAATGGCCGCTTCCGTTGGGCCAACATTGGCGAGCTGAGTCGCGTCTAGGTCTTGCTCTACTAGTTCAACAATTCGTGCTGTCATAACATCTGGAGCAACGAAAGCAAGCTCAGCGGCGGCATTATATGCAGCATCTTTAACAGCCGTGGATTGTGGTACTGCAGCAGAATCTTGAATGCTTGTGATGTCGAGAATTTGCTTCAACAAAGCATCCCCACTTTCTCTAGCAAGATTGCCAGGATCAACCTCAGCCTTCAGGCATAGCTCGATCCAGCTTACTCTTGGCAGCAACTCTGGTCGGCAGATAACCAACAGCGATACCATTTGATCCTTAACTACCACCTGATTCAGAGAACCACCCCGTCGCGTGATTTCCGCTGGTGTCAAACAGATAGCTTTCAGTACTAAGTGCAGATTCTCATTTTCCGTTTTTGCCGATATTGGAGCACTGTCTTTTTCTCCAAGCTCAATAGATTGTAACCATCTCCACAAACCAGATGTGACGATTTTCGATATGTTGCCAGGGAAGCGAACATATAGCTGGGAAAGTAAATGAGAAGCATGTCTTCTGACATCATGATGTACATTAGGAGAACATATAGAAAAAATGACAGCCTGAGACCAACCAATACCTGATAGGGATGCCGGGTCCAGAGAAGCAAGCTGATCCGGAAAGGCAAACAAGGCTCTAACAAACCACATGAAATCATCGTGGCTAGAAAGTTTGCTATAGATACGAGGGTTTAGTAAGAACGATGGCTTAGGCTCCATGAGTAGTGATTGATGCGAGACTTGAGCCTTTTTGAGCGCTGCATCAATCTTTGGACACGAAATAACACTTAATTTTGTCTGTGAGATTGCGGCAAGAACATAAGCTGCCGTGACAAGGCCAGACTGAGCTGCAGGTATGGAATTCGCCGTCACTTCTTGCCAAATATCTACCAATGCTGTAATAGTCTCTTCTGCCAAAGCCTTTGATTCAGATAATTCAGCTTCTTCAGTATCCCATAGCAATTCTCCGAGACGAATTGTCCATAGTTTCTTCACGGGGACCTTTTTATCGGATACACCTTTTGTGAAGGTGTTGACGATGGATCTATCCAGGGGAGATTCGTTCTGCACTCTATTCTTCAGGTAATGTAACAAAGCAAAAGTCTCTGCTAACAATGCGGCTTCGTTGGCTTCCTTTCCTGCGATGGTCGCAAGGCCAATAGCTGCCGAAGCATTCGACTTGGAGACGGGTAATATTGCTAGCATTTCTGCATAGTTGGCCCTCTGATCGGCCGCAGATATTTTGCCCCCTTTTAATGGTGTCAATATTTCTTCTGACACTTGAGCAATAGAGGATTCATCATGACATTTGGGTACAATTGCTCTGAATGCAGAAAGTGCTCCTTGACGAATTGTGGGATTGGTCGACTTGATATTAGATAGGATAGGTTTTAGAAGCTTAGATCGGAGAACGTTTGAGAGATCTACTGAGGTAGGTAGAGACTGGAAGAGTGGTGTGACAAGGTCGTTTAGTACAATCTCAGGAGCCCTTAGTAACGCTTTCTCGAGGCCTGGTACAATTTCTCGCTCAAATTCTTCCTGAGTGGCAAAGTCTAAGAAAAAGTCTTTTAAAGCACTGGCAATATGTGAAGGTAGTGGAGTCCTAGAGGCTATGATCTCGCGCGTATAATAGCCATAAATTAAAGACTTCTTGCTTTCTAGAACCACCTTTGCTTGTGGTTTCCTGGCGCATACTCCTGAGATTGCCCCTAGCATCACAGCATTCTTGGAGGAAGGCTGAGCCTCCTTGGAACTCAATTTCTGGATACTGTCTCCAATTGCAGTTTCAAATATGGCGCTTTGAAAAACACTCCGCAGACCCCGCCATGTAGTCTTGAGCGCAGACGGCCTATGCTTCGATGTGATGCATAGTTCAAGTGCCCGCGCATTACCAGCCACGACGACTAAACCCCAGCTCTTCCATCTGACTTCATTAGTGGTTACCTGCAAGATCGCACTACAATATTCGACCAAAACAAACGCATTGCTTGGTGCCAGCCCTCCCTTCTTAGTTTCGGCATCTAATGCATTTAAGAAACTTGACAGAAGCTCAAAAGCGCAATCAGAATCGAATATATGTCGTATGCACGGCTGGACAGCAAGTCGCGAATCTCTGTCGTGGTAATATGGATATGTAGAAAATAAAAGTTGAAGAAGAACGGGGAAAAGTTTTGGATCGAGCTCTTTAAACAAAGCATTGTTAGCAGGTAAGCAGGAGTAAGGGTATTGTTCGACAGTTTGTGCATTTGCGTACCTTTCTTTGAAAGTCTCTCCTCGATCAATTTCAACTGCCCCAATCGTAAATTTGTTGAAGAGGAAGTGAGCGCAGCCTTTGTAAGAGTAAGGTCCAAATCCACCCCCTCATTATGGCCATTAATCTCCACCTCAGACATGTTGTATACCTTCAAGATCTCTCATGACCCGATGGTCTTTTCAAGTATCTTCTCAAGTATCTCAATTGTGTACTCTGCAAACTGCTCGTATGATTGTCTATACCTAGTATCTGTGTGCAATTCTTGAGAAGTGAACTGACTGACTGGATTAATGTTATCGCGGCCTCCGAGAAAAAAGTTGGAGGGAAATGACGACCCTAGCGATTCCACTGTACAGAGTAACAGTATACAGTAAGGAGACACTGAACCCCACTATAAATCGGCCCCGCGTTTGGCATTAGTATTTGGCGTTACGAGGCTGCATTGTTTTAGAAACTTTGATATTTACATTGAACCAACAAAATTAATTACCGATTATCGAAACATATCTAGAAGATGGCTGGTGGCAAGAAAAAGAAGAAGCCAGCTACAAATCCTGCCAGAGGTTTTGCTACCACCTCGATTGCCTCGAAACCCAAAATAGAAGCTGTCGAAGCTATTAAGGAAAAGGATGTAGCGGATGACGCTATCGATACAACTGAGAGTCAACAATTAGGGGAAAAGGCTGGCGAAGTCGTAGGGAACGGATCTTCAATTCCGGATTCTAGTTTGACTCCCGAAGAGTTCGAAAAGCAACTCGAGAATTCTGAGCTTCAAATACTCGTCGAGAAACATTCGCAGAAGTCAAAGAGAGATGCGCTTCGTCAAAAGACCCGATTAGAAACTGATCGCAGAGTTCTACGAGGCCAATCGGAAACTCTTAACACGAGGAAATGGCTACCCCCTGAGCTTATGGAAGAGATCTTGGATTTAATCAAAATGGAAGGGCGATTTTCCGGTCCAGCAACAGATACAACTTCGTTAAAGCAGGTATCGGAGGAGGAGCTTGCAATTCGACTTTGGACTTTACAACAAGCTCTCGTTGGGGCTGGGTTTGTGACAGATAAAGTATTATTGGCTCTCCAGCATGTTTTGGATATTTCGGATAAGATTGGCAGTAGTAATAAGGATTCAATTTGGGGCATGGAAGAATCGCTGGAGTGGCTTTCCCGTGAATGTTCAAGGGAAGAATTGCCTGACTACCAGAATGCACACCGCAGATTAGCTTCTTCGCAAAAGTCTCAAAATGGTATGTATAGCCATATTGTTTTCAAGTTTACTAAAATTAATAAATTGTCTTCCAGGTACACCGTTCGACAGCCCGATGGCCTCGGGAACAACTACACCAAGAATCGAATCAGATACGAGGCATTTTGCATCCATCCAAAATGGAGGAAATACCCCTCGAAATGGAAAGAAGCAAGAAAACAAGAAAGTAGCCATAGTAGATTATGACAGCGACATTGACCCGGAAGATCTCCTCCCAGTATATCTGAAAACCAAAGAAAAGATGTTCATACTCCAAAATTCTAAGTCTACCACTGATACACGTTCAAATGGTAAAAGGGGCGCTCCGAAACCACATAGCAATGGAAGCCCCGTTGACATAGAGTCGGCGCGGTTAGCAAGAAAGCTCAAGAAAATAGAGGATGATGTGTTGTTTGACAAATATCCTGCAGAATTACAGTGGAACGAACAAAGAATAAAGTTAGAGAGAGATGCAGCTATCTCGCGCGCTTCTGAATTGGCTGCAGATAAGGAGGCACAAGAGTCTGACATTTCAGTGGATTCTGATGACGAAATTAGCAGAGAGGCAGCTGCGATTGGCAAAGCCATGCTCGAGGAAACTGGTAGCGACGACGATGCCGCGCTAGCTGATCTTTTTGCCAGCTTACCTGTCAACGAAGTAGATCCGCTGACTGGTAAAAGCAGTACGGTGATTAACGGTAAGGATGGGACGAAGGTTACTGTTCGAGATTTTGGAAAATGGTCAGGTGTCAACCCAACTAGGGTGCTTGAAGAAGCCTGTCGAGCAAGGTAAGGGGAACAGAACTTAATAGAAATGGACCACGCTTACAAAATATAACAGGGACTCTTCAGTGAGGTTAGCCTACACTCTCATTTCTGATACCAGTTACTCCAATCGTCATAATCTTCGAATCACCTGGTCAAAATCACAAGATCCACTTGCAACTACACCTCTCCCTCAGGTCGAATATGCCTCAAGTCCGAAATTACAAAGCTTTACTATGGTTTCTATATCCACCCCTGACTCCCGCCAGTCTGAAGCGTATATTGCTACAACTGCATTGTTTCTCATTTTTGGGTCGTCAGCAAAAGAAGATAAAGTTTCTCTCCGTTTACCAGCGGCATGGCGTGATCTTTGGACCGAATTTGCGGAGATTAAGAAGGAAAAGTCGGATGAAGAAGATCGAAATGCTATCAAGACGTTCCGTGATTTGGTTCGCGCAAAACGAGATCAAGAATTAGAAGATGGTGTTTTGATACATGGCGCTTTCCGAAATCGAGGAGCCATCAGGACGACTGGTAACGAGGAAGCTTCCATAGACAAAGGTCCCAAAGCAGGATTCCCCTCCGAGGCATATCAGAGAATTTGGGTCGAAAAATCCTCGTCGCATAGTTATCAGCACATGCTTCAGTCACGAATGCAGCTACCTATGTGGTCATTCAAAGATGAGGTACTCGGTGCTATAGATCGCTCACAGGTAGTTATTGTTTGTGGTGAGACTGGATGTGGAAAGAGTACGCAAGTCCCAGCATTTATTCTAGAGCACCAATTGTCCAGAGGAAAGCCCTGCAAAATTTATTGCACAGAACCTCGACGTATTTCTGCAATCTCTCTTGCTCGCCGTGTGAGTGAAGAGCTGGGCGAACGCAAGAGCGATCTTGGCACTTCTCGCTCACTGGTAGGCTATGCCATCAGACTCGAGTCCAATACATCAAAAGAGACTCGACTTATATATGCTACTACTGGAATCGTGATGCGAATGCTCGAGGGGTCAAACGACCTTAGAGATATCACGCATATCGTCCTTGATGAAGTTCATGAGCGCACAATTGACAGCGATTTCTTACTTATCGTCCTTCGAAAACTATTGGTGCGGAGACCGGATCTGAAAGTTGTTCTAATGTCTGCAACAGTCGATGCCGATCGCTTTTCAAAATATCTAGATGGCGCTCCTGTCTTGAATGTCCCAGGCCGTACATTCCCCGTTCAAGTCAAATATCTAGAAGATGCTGTTGAGCTCACAGGATTTTCTCTAGATAATGGTTTGCAAGAAAAGTATACCGACCTTGATGACGATGTCGAGCTCGCAGATGACGTTTCAAGCGAGACAACCAAGAGTGAAAGTACGAAAGCTCTACGAGGATACAGCAACAAAACTCGTAACACTATTGCACAATTTGATGAGTATCGGATCGAATTTGATCTGGTAACGCAATTAATTGCAAAGATCGCTGATGATGACCGGTTGGCGCCGTATAGTAAAGTAAGTTCCGTCCAAACCAATGCCCCGATTTGGAACCTTTGATGCGAGCCAGATACTCTGATATTGCACCAAAGATCACATCCAGTCTCAGACCTTTGAGTATCACTTTGAATTATGCTAATTCCTTAAAGGCCATCCTTGTATTTCTTCCAGGTATTGCTGAGATACGAACCTTGAATGATATGCTTTGTGGGCACCCAGCATTCTCGTCAGACTGGTATATATACCCGTTACACTCCACCATCGCAAGTGAGGATCAAGAAGCTGCTTTCCTTGTGCCGCCACCTGGTATCAGAAAAATTGTTCTGGCTACCAACATTGCTGAAACTGGTATCACTATTCCAGATGTCACTTGTGTGATAGATACAGGAAAGCATCGCGAGATGAGATTCGATGAGAGGAGACAGCTATCTCGTCTATTGGAGACCTTCATTAGCAAGGCAAATGCCAAACAAAGAAGAGGTAGAGCTGGAAGAGTGCAAGAGGGACTCTGCTTTCATCTTTTCACTAAATATAGACACGACGAAATCCTGGCCGATCAGCAAACCCCAGAATTCCTCCGTTTATCCCTTCAAGATCTTGCCATTCGAGTCAAGATTTGTAAATTAGGTGGCATCGAGGAGACATTGAGTGAAGCATTGGATCCTCCGTCCGCTAAGAATATCAGACGTGCCATTGACGCGCTTGTAGATGTTAGAGCCTTGACAGCAGGGGAAGATTTAACGCCTCTGGGTCTCCAGTTGGCGAGGTTGCCACTTGATGTTTTCTTGGGAAAGCTTATGCTCCTTGGTAGCGTTTTCAAATGTCTCGATGCAGCAGTAACAATCGCTGCAATCCTATCTTCAAAATCGCCATTCTCTGCTCCTTTTGGACAACGACAACAAGCGGATACTATCAGACTCGCCTTCAGAAAAGGTGATTCGGATATTTTGACGGTTTATAACGCCTACCTAGCTTGGAAGAAAGTTTGCATGGCAAATGGCTCCGAGTATCAATTCTGTCGCAAAAACTTTCTTAGCCAGCAAAGTTTATCGAATATCGAGGATTTGAAAGGGCAGTTGGTGGTGTGTCTTGTGGACTCTGGGTTTCTTCCTCTCACGGAGGCTGAGAGAACTGCTCTGAATAGGTATGTTAATCGTATGTGTTTCCTGAATACAGTCTAATCAATATAGAACACGTTACTCGAGCCGCCGTCGACAATTTTTCGAAATACCCTTCAGAATCAATGCAAACAGTGACAATGACATCATTGTCTCTTCTGTCATTGGCTGGAGCTTCTATCCAAAGCTTCTTGTCCGGGATGGTAAGGGATTCCGCAACTGCGCCAATAATCAATCTATTAGTCTGCATCCTACCTCTGTAAATAAGGGTCATCATGAGCTCAAATGGCTCTCGTATTATCATATTATGCAGGCCAAGCAGTAAGCTCTCTATCCTAATGTTATCTAGTTCCACCACTAAGCCCAAGCAGATTTTACAATGCCCATGAAACCACAGCCGTAGAAGAATTCTCAATTGCTCTACTCTGCGGAGATGTCCGTTGCGATGTAAGTTCTATCTAAGTATATCGTTAAAACTTCCCGCTAATCTTAATATAGATGTACGCCGGTGTCTTCATACTAGATGGTAATAGAGCTCGATTCGCTGTGTCGGATTGGAAAACGATGCTTGCTATTAAAACAATGCGGGCTCGTCTGCGAGATATACTCACCAAATCTTTCAAAACGCCTGGAAAGGCCCTCACAGCACAACAACAAAAGTGGTTGGATTTATGGCAGAAGATATTCTCACAGGAATTCAAAGATAAATAGAGTAAACTGGGTGAGATTGGGATTATACGAACGGGCCGTTATGTTTTATTAAAGCCACATAGGCTATGCTAGATACCTAAAAGAAGAGTGTAGTTTTACCAGAATACCATATATTGTAACATGTATTCTCCAGCCCAAAATACCCATATCTGGGTGTGTTTATAAACTTCTCAAACCGATGTTTCTGTGGAGTGACTTTTCATGTATATCTATGTACCTTTGTTTCCCTGGTGGTGTTTGTTATTAAATCTTTGATGTACCCCTCTTTTGCATGATGCCCAAAATTGGACACGACAGGCACAGATAGATAATCATTCTTTTTCCTTTAAATGACAATAGAATGGCGAGCGAGCGGGACGTGACAGTGTGAATAGATTGCCATATACGGACCTCAATATTTGTGTCATATACATGATTCGGAGATTTTTAAGTCAGTTGAAATGGAGAATAAATGAAGAAGTGTTGTTTGATATTCACTTGGATTTCGACGTTGGGTTTCTTTGCAGATGTGGGAAATCTAATATTTGATCATGATGAAGAAGACTAAAACTTCGGATGATGACCCATTCAATACTATAAGGTTGGACTGAAGGGTTGATCGCAGGTGTTGAGCGGTAGGATCTTCAATATCCAGGTTTAATTTGGAAATTGGTGGTTTTGATATTAGATGGTAGTGTAGTACTTTGATATGCAGACGACCTTAGAGAACTGGGAGCTACTATCAGATGGTCATGACTCTAGTCCTCGAGGTTGGGATGGACAACTCATGGCTGATATTAGATGATAGTGCCTTCAATATTCAGATGGAATTGAAACACCAATGACTAAAAACCAAATGATTACGCTTTCAACGCCTGAAGCTGAGCTATCTGAAATGCCACGATGATAGCCGCAGAATGCTGCTCCAGGATCACATACTTTGACTTGTGTAATATTCGAAGAGGTAATCTTTGTAGATTTTAAAACCCTCGCCTTAGACTTGTGAACTGGGTGGCTATTATCTTGTCTCATGGAACAGACCAGCAAAAATACCTAATTACTGGTGCTCAAAACTCCAGCATATACCCTTCGAAGATTCAGCGACTGGTGCTAGGTTATCTCGAACGAATTTACATATTAGTGGGTTCTTATCTGATATTACAAATTAGAAACGAAAGTTTCTTCCTTTTCTTCTTGCGAAATCTCAGAGTTGTCGTCTGGATTAAGTCCATTATAGCTTCGAGTGCTTTTAATGTCATAACGCGTGTGAGCATACTCATTTTTGGAATTTCCAGGCATCAGCTGAGCCCCTTGATTGCTCTGCTCCTTCATGGAATTTTAACGACTCTTGTCTAATACTTCCAACCAACTCAACTATATTTACTCAAGTCAAACCAAGTATTCAAGGAATATAATTGTATGATCTGCTTTAGGACATTCTGAGCGCCATATCATCTCACATTGATCTGAACTATTAATTAATGTTATTGTATCATCTGTTATAAGATCTTACAACAATCAAGACTTCATATTGTCTCATTTTGATTCAACAATTCAAAAAATGTAACTGTACGACTTGGGTTGCACTAATCACAATGATTAATTGTCCATAATCAACCTAAACCATCAACCACTGTAATTAAATCACCTGATCTGCAATAATGAGAACATTATATTGTCTCACATCAATAACAACTATTTATGAAGGGGAAATCAGGTGTTTCTCGACAAATTATTGAATCTTAGTAACTAGTGGCTATTTAACGCCTACATATCTGTCTAATATACATCTATTGGCCCATTTATCCCCCCCCTTTCACTCAAGTGCAGCCTTTATCTGCCTCTCACTTAACCCAGGGCAATTTCTCTTCACAAAACCACGAATATTAGACCCAATAGGCCCAGATACCTCCACTTGCTTGTCGCCAATTGGTCCGCTAATTGTGATAGCCATGCTGTCGGTGCTAGCCTCCTTAGCCGCATTCAAATCCTTCAATCTAGAGGTCAAAGCCCCCATATTGACGAAGCTAATCGTGATGACCTCACGAGGGCCTCCTGGAAGTCGGGTAGGAACCGAGCTGGGATTGCCTATTTGAGCTGAAGAATGGCTCGAAATAGTGAATTTACCTCTGCCCGGAGCATAAGGGGCGAAGGATTTGGTGGTTTGTTGCTCAGAACTCGAATTTGGTGCAACCGGCTTGGTAGGAAGGGAATTTAGAGCATTCGCCATGCTAGGAACCGGAGGAGAGTCAGCGCTGGAGCCTCCAGAGTCGTCGAAAGAGAGAGCTACAGCTTGCTTAGCAAGACTGGCATCGTCAAAGTAGGAGGCGTTGTGTTCTTTGTCTTGCTGATCAGTCCATGGAACTCTCTCCATGGAGTAGCTTTGGTGGGCTTCTCGGTTCTCTGTGATACAAACAGAGATTTTTGATAGTTTTTGAGCAGATCTAGCCTTGCGCTTTCTGGCTCGAGTACCAGATCTCTTCGACATCTTGGCGCCGGAAATGGTTGTTGGGAGAGATGGTGGTTGTTGATCAATATCTGGTTCTTTAAATAAGATTGTGCCAGAGATTCCCTCATTGCTAGCTTCCGAGATATTCGTAGATGCCGTAGCCGTAGCGATGGTAGCAACAGCACTGGGAGTAATGGTTGTTGAAGTTGATGTTGCCATGGTATTGTTCATTTCTTGCTCATCCATCAATCTCTCAAGCTCCTCAAGAGACATTAATTCATCATCCATTGTAAACATATTGTTCGGCGTATGCTAGCTACTGGCAGCTAAATTGATGGTACCGTAGTTCGTGAGAGATGGTGTGCGAATGAGAATCAAGGAGAGGCTTTGCGCTTGAGAAGACAAGATAAACAATGTACTCGTTTAGGAAAATAGTTGCTATGATAAACAAACGAAACAAATCAACATCACTTTAGAATTACTCCTACTTCTATTTTCAGTGGATTCTATAGCCATCTACTACGTTAATATGGATAACATGAGATTTCTCATGATGTTAATTTACATACATAATAGTCACTTTATCTACTTTCAACTATTCACTTATATATACTAGAACATCCTCCACCCATTCTCTTATTGCCCAAACACACTTTTGACGTACCAAGAAGCTCACTCAACTTGAAACGGACATCGGCAAGTGTATTACAATCTGTTTTGAAGCTTCCATGCCGGAAACAAACGTGAAAAAGAGAGATGATGGTGCTAGAGACATATGGCATGATATCTGCTGAGAAGAACCATGTTTCACGAATATGTTTGCAAGAGGATATATTCTTATTGCGCCAATATTCGCGGACTCACGGAAATGGAGTTTGAATCATTACTGTTTTTAATATACGTATTTATCTAACTACATGAAGAAAATACGAGAAAAGTCCTGAAACCTGGACCTTTCTCACGTACATCTCTCCTCTCATATATCAACATCTGTCCTCAATTTCGATGGTGCACATGTTGCGGAACTAGCTCAAAGATGATATAGAACCAAGTATATGCGAATTTCTTCCTAGAATCTGGAGACCACTATAAGATAATATTTGCGAGTAGAATTTGGCGCCTCCTTCGACCTGCCAACGTAATTGAGCAGTCTCTGTAGGGTTCTGAGCTTGTCGACGATTACGACTCGCCATGCCGTTCGACTCCCGGGACATCCTTCGATTTCCATCACTGTTCAAGATATTTCTTTCCGTGCGCCAAAGGGACCATTCTCGGTGCCTTCAAATCGATCTCGTGCTCCTGATATGTATGTAAAAACTACATTGTCGCGCTTCTTCCGCAGCTATCTGCCAGTATCTCTGGACTGCGTTCTATCGTTTCTGCTCCCCGCTTTGGAAAGAAATTGGGCTTCGTAAAATGATAATCTCTGTTTCAATTTTTAACCCCTCCTAAGATAACGAATTGCTCACTCTACCTTGATGCTAGGCATTACATGTGCCATTCTTTGTAACATCTGCAGCTCCAGTGTCAGAATTTGGCTTTGAGATTTACCGCAACTGAAACGCCTGTAATAAGTTTAACATATCAAATACACTGTACACTTACCACAATTTTGTCTTCCTCAGCATACTTCGTTGACTTTTAGGGTTTCCACAGCAGGTTGACATTGTTGATGGTTGTTCCCGAAGTTCTGCCGCCCCTTTCACAGAAATGTATTCTCGCTTCGAGGAAAAGCCTAGACAGGCAATCAATATCCCTGTGAGTGACCTTTGCCATCAAATCCAACTAATGTAGATGACACCTCAAGATTTTGTTGTCGCCAATTGTTTGCTTTTGTTCGTTCATTTTTTGTAGTCTTCATTCACCATTTACTATCGGTTGGAATGGAAGAGTAGAGATTGTGATTGTAAGTGAATTGTTTGGTGGTTCTGCAGAAGAAAATTTTCACATTAGCAAAGACTTGAAAGGTGATAGGATATACTGCACATATGATAAATGAAAAATTCCATCGTGTGGGTTATGATGAGTTGTGGAAGCTGGTGCGAGTTGTAAATGTAATACGCAGGATATTGGAACTTGCTGGGCGTGTCAATTGTTTCGGAAAGCGTATTCGTTTTGTGGGCAAGTCAACATCTCTTGTGGTTGAGATTATATTGAGTGAGATTGGCATTGGTTTAGAAGAAACAAATTTGTAAGGAAGATCGCAACTCCTTGAAAATTCAAACATGAAAGAAATGATCACATTTGAAGTGAGTGTTGATCAGACTGATATTCACAAAGCCAAAACCCAGCCTTCTGAAAAATAGACAAGGCTGAGCTCACTACTAACACACTCACATCTCAGCCTGTTGGGATCAAAATACACTAGATCAATTTTCTTAGGGGAAAATATTTAAGGTGAGTACTAGATGCGCGCCCTTTTACCTCTATCATCTGACATTGAAAGAAATATATGAGACCATGCTGAATATAGAGATACTTTGCGCTTTCGGTCCGGTTCCTCGAGAACATTTCAAAGCAGCAATGCGGTCAAGAGATGTGGCGAATCAACGTTCTCTGGAGAAAGCAACAAGTAGCTAACCATTATCCATACCTTATAATTTCTCTCTGGATCTCCAGTCCAGGGCTTTCAGTTAATTAAAATGGCGCAAGATTTTCCATAAACTTGTGTCTTTCGAGACACAACTCCTCGATCAGGAAAGTGACTCTGTGGATTGAGCAGTTGTTACCTCAAAGTCGTGTGTTCTAAGTCGCATCGTCACTTTGTTGGCACAAGAGGACGGATTCTCGCTATTAATATCATCTACAGATCGAGGTATAAAGTACTTTTCGTGAAGACTTGCATTCTTTTCATTGGACAGAAGATTGAGAAGCTCTGGCTCTGGCGCCGTGCCACAATAGGCAGCAAAGTTGGTCCATTCATCGAAGTTGACATCATTTGTTGGATACGGAGGACACTCCAATGGAGAGAAGCTGGGATCTTGAGGCGACAGATTTGAATTATGTGTGAGGCTAACATGAGTATGTAAATGCGAATGCTCTGTGTTGCTGCGCGGGAAGTTAGGACGAGATTGGACAAGCTGTCGTTGGTTTATGCGAACAGGGGTCTCTACTTCGGGCAAAGAAGACCCAAGAGGCTGATGAAGTGAAGCTGAAGCTGATAATGGAGAGTTTTCGTGAGGTTGAACCGCAGAAAGGCTGCTTTCATCTCCAAGATTCTCTTCCAGGTTATAGTTTTCCGTGTTAAAGGGTGGATCTGGTGATGTAGACTCATTGTCGTCAAGCTGAGTGACTAAGAGTCCATAACTGTGAAGTGTTTTGTCCATTGTACTGATATTCAATAACGAATATAAGATACAATGGATCTAAATGTAACTTTCCAAAGCTCTACAGAAAGGTATTGTGAGATTCCAGAGAAAGATCGCTATGTGCCTTTAGACTTGTCGAACACGGGATTATAATTGTAAAAGACAAATGTAGACTTGGATCGGACTGAAGAAATTGGTAGGCGGAACCTTATGTGTATTAAACACTGTTGTCTTTCAGATATTGAAACTTCCTTTAGTAAAATTGATGCAAATCAATCCAATACATCCAGTATCTTAGAGAGCTTAATATTTAAGTATGGTTCTTCTTCAGCAGTATTACCACAATACCTTCCTTTGAATCATCAATCTATCTACTACGACCGATTGAATCAGATGAGTAGGAGTTGTTCATAGGTTGTTTGTTGGAACCTGAATTCTAGAAGATCACGGCTCCATCAGATATGACACATACAATTGCGTACCATTTGATATACGGCAGCGCATCCATAGATATAAAGACTCCCATTGAACTTATTGTACACATAGAAAGGAATCATCACAAGGTACCGTACACACATTTCTATTACATCACAAACGCACTGGTGCTGATGTACAGTTTCCAGAAACAGCCAAACAATTCATTCCAATCGCCATCACGTGTTACGCGCACTTGATCAACTCATCATGATTCACTTCTCTCTCAGGGCACGGTACCACATAACTGAAGATATCTTGATCCAGAACAACAAAGTCAAACATATTCGGTGGTCAAGCTGTTATATGCCTCGACTCCTACTTCTAAGATTCTTATGCTAATAATTTCTCAGGGTAGGATTTTATGGATCGACAAGTCCGACCTCTTCGGAGTGTGACTATAAGCAATTGAATTTAACCTGCTCTGCAGAAAAAAATCAACATCAAAACCAACAATGGGACCCACTACCTGGCTTGTACCAGGGAACCAGGACAAATACAAAATTTGGTGGTAGCGCGACGAGAGGACACAATTGGTAAGAACACATTCCCTTCCAAACAAACAGCTTGACCACTGTACAATATACATTTTTTGCGTTTTGTTCATCTCGAAGTTTTGATTGTATTGCAATTGCAAATTATTCCACGTTACTATTCTCCAACGCTTTTGTGGTCCTGGAAGGTAATCGGTGCGCAAGGACTGAAATCAATTGTGATATGCTGCAGCATACATGCGCAACTAATTCTTGAAGTCGCTAAGAACAACATCAACAAACATTTTTGAATCATGAGTGTGAATACTAGTAACATGGCCCCTCACAATGATCATACTATGAACCGGCAGCCATTTCCAGCACTTCGAGCACTTGCTCTTTACTAGTCAGAGGTACAGCATTTGTAGGTAACCACCTATCTTTCAAACAATTATCCGCCAGTGCATCCAATTGCTCCTTCTTCACACCCACATCCTTCAGTGTCCTCGGCATGCCAAGCTCGCGCACGATAGCACCCACCACATCACCTGCATCTGAAGTTTCTCTCTCCAGACCATTTCTCTCGAGTAGCTCCTTAACGGTAGCCTCCTCCCACAAAACGTCAAGTACTTTTCTTTGACCGTCAATAACTTTCTCGTCATTGCTGCCATGCTTTGCATTGTATTTCAATACATGCGGTAACATGATACAACTCGTCTCGCCATGGCCAACACCTAGTGGTCCTAACTGATGCCCAATTCCGTGGCTCCCGCCCATCGGGATACCTCTACCAACTCCTTTCATTGCTTCCACCACCCCCCACATTTCCTTTAATCTCGCGTCCTCGTTTGTCGGATCTTTCTTAGTGATTAACAAGTTTGGTACAAGCAATCTCAATCCATTCGAAAACTCCTCGTCGCTTCCGGCGCAAACATTTTCATTAAGCGAGCATAGTCCTTCAACACAATGATCTACGGATCGAAGACCAGTGCTAAGCCAGACATGCTGAGGAGTAGAAATACACAGGGGAGGAGATAGAACGATGAGAGATGCGCCCATTGATGGGTGACTAAAGGACACCTTTTGATGCGTCGAAGTATTGGTCGCGCCAGCAAAGGAAGAGTACTCCCCACCAGAAAGAGATGTTGGAATATTGATTATAGGGACTTGACATGGCTTTAGACCCGAGGTTTTGGCCTCTGCCGAGAGAGAATAGAATTCATCGGGAGTGGATACATTGTTTGCTAATGCCTAGTTCCGTGTTAGGATATCCCGCAAGGATTTTTATCAAAATTAGGGGGTGTAAAAGCATAGGGTGGTAGATCTAGTACGCATAAAACCGCAAAGGTCTAAGGCTGTCCAGAATTTTGGATTTTACCGTTAGGTTAGAAAGCACCCTGAATAAATGAACATTCTCAACGTACAAATGAAATGAGTTTTGCTCCGTCAGTAAGTGATCCAGCTCCAAGCGTAACAATGATATCTGCTTGTTTCTCTCGCATGTCTTGTACGATCTCCAAGACATCATCCCATGGTGTGTGCGGCTTGATTCCATACCTGACGCCCACAACCAGATTACCAAGGCGTTCTTTGAGAGAGCTGAAATTGGAAGTCTTGCTGATAGAGTTCGATACAATTATGTAGACCTTCGAGGCATGGAATGTATCTTTGATGTGATGGGCACATGCTTCAGGAAAGGGGATGCCGGTTGAAATGTGGGGCTTGGATTTTGGAGGAAATGCCGGAGTGTAGGTTTCATTAGGGGCTGCCATTGGGTCAAGCTTGTTATGAACGAGTAATATAACGAAAGAATTGCTTCCTCGAAGCTGAAATCCAGATGCTTGGATGTGATACAAGATATTCCTTCAAGTAACCGACGTTGGACGTTGACAATAATCGACTGATTATTAATCATGCATAACTCACATGTAAGGTTAAACTTGCCGCCGAACTGCCGACAGTCGGAGAACATCGCAACGTCAACCCTCTGGAGACACATCATGCCATGTCCTTCTTGACGTTTTGCAGCAATTCATTTCCATTGGATCTGGTAAAATGATCTGGTTCTCACGTTCATTGCCGAGAATGAAATGATAGGTCTATTTTTTGCAAAATCTTTCACGGCTCACCAATTTTTTTCGAAGTACAAACTTAGGGTTCTAATTAAGCAATACCTATCTAGGCAGGTGGACGAAATACTCGAATGTCGCGCTGGATGTAGTCAGTATCCTTCGAATTGGAGGTAGACACACATCTTTTCTTCGAAAATGGGAGGCTGGTAAGTGTCGATCATGCTCAAAGGTCCATAACGCAATCGGTCTGTCGAAGTTTGATTGGCCATGATCCCAAAATCGAGAAAGTTTTGGTCGAACCGGATAAAGAGGATTTGACACCTCCATGTTTTGTTGCATATCTATACCAGGGTGTGAAGACTAGTTGAAAGTCAAATACTGCTTTATTGTTTTCTGTTGCATATCTGTACTGGGGTACAGGGATATAAAGGTGTTCAGATTCCTGGTCTAGACCCAGTACCATCCGCATGAAGGCAGCGTCATCGAAATCTGTACTTCAATCTGGTTCTATCGAACCTATCTATAAAATTTAAAGGGATTCTGGTTCATGAAATGCTGCTTTGCTATTTTTGTGGAATTTACCAGTATCTGTACCTAAGTAGCCAGCAGTTATCAAGACTTGCATAGTGCCTCTAGATTTTAGAAGTAAGCTTGAGCGCAAGACAGAACCTCATTTTCCGAGATACCAGGCAGGATGACGTATAAAAATTCAGAGAGCAACGTACATTCATTCAATGTCGATTTCCGTAAAATCATCGTTCGAAACGTGGCTTCCCAACGGCCATGATATACTTCACCGAAGCAGTGATCAACTATATTGACTAGCTCTTTCTAGCTTGTGTTCTTCGCACTAACCTACCAACGCCTTTGATGAATTACGCAACCACTTGGTGAGTTTCTAGACCTGCGAGAGTCAAAACGAAACGTTGAAGAACTTTAAATACTTACACCAACTCAAACTAAACCTACTCAGAATGCCACGATTATGTTGCGAGACACTTATGACAATACCCCTAAAGTGGGCATTTTACTACAGCGCTCAAATCAAGACGTTTCGATCCATGCATGTCATTTTGTGGAGGCTAGGAGCAGGTTCCATATCAGATTATAGATCTACAAATGGACAGGACAATCAAATTAAAAAGTAGTATAATTGGAAAGAACAGCCGAACTGAAAGTAGTAGGAAGGGCTAAGCATTGACCTATCACGCACTGACATTTGATCTAACGTTAATCGATTAATTTGGATTTCTGACATATCACTAAACTTGAACCCAGAACTTGAAAGGTGTCCACCATCGAATTTTCATTTCAGAAAAGTTGGAATCGATCTCAAGATGAAAATGAATCGCCGAATTCTGATTCGCTGGCCCCTGGTGCTCATTGTCCCTTTCTTAATCCCCAAATTCAATCGCAAGTGAGACTCAGCATATGGATATGGCCTTGTGTATTGGCGTGGTATGCCGTGTAATCCATGGTCTATAACTTAAGGGCCATAACCTGGCTGCCTTTATTACTCACAGAGGAACCTACATTTAATAGCGCGGATGAAGTTTAGAGATCCTTGAAGATTGCCAATGTAGATTGCCGCGCTAGGTGGTTAATTTGGAAAGACTGTTATTCTTGACCAGTATGTGGCTTCATTACATGAGGTTTGTATCGGTTAAGAGTGGTTGGTAAAAGAAGTCCATCTCAAACTTAGCGCAACCTAAACAAATTGGACGAGTGAAAGTAAGAGTTGGGGGATTATTCGAAAAGTGAGGGCAAGCTGCACGTTATAATACTAGAGCTATTTTCTCTTCTTTTCCGGTGCCATTTAGAAAACCGTGAATGTAGTACACATATTTAGTTAATCAGATGAGAGTATGTCGTTTCGACTAAGGAGAAACTTTTGGAAACTAGTTGATGTTAGTTGGGTCTTCAAGTTTCGTTCTCCGGTCCCAATTCAAGTCAGAAAAACACTTCCATAAGCTTTTCGGCACGATCTCGAGAAATATTCATGTCCTAAACTTAACAAAGACCGAGATCAGCAACCTCGATCAACAATCGCTTAGGCTAGCTACTCTGGATGCCTTGAAAATTTGTTAGAAACCGTTGCTAGATACTTACGCCTTCCAAAATAAAGATCTATCTGACAGTATCTCTTGATCCAACTCTTACGGCAGGCGCTACCGAGAAAAAAAACCGTAGATCTTGATACTAGGACTTTCTAGTCACATAAAACAGTTGACTTTTGAGGCAGTATAGTCTACTATGAATAATATCTTCCTGTTCATACTGTCGACTAAGCCCCTCTTAGTTCAACCATTAATGAATTCCAACAAGTCACCAACTTTATACGCTACTTCTCATTTGTATTTAAACCGTAGACACACCCATACATTTCAAGATTTGGATTTCTATCATACATTTCACATTCTACAGATAGCTGACAATATAAAAGAATAGACATCCGTCTTAATCTATCACCTATCAAATACTTGCCATTCAATACCTTGACACTTGAAGATATTCTTCATACATCTCTTTAAAATCTCAGGGACACTGGTTGAATTAGGAAGATTCAGTTCATATTTGTTTCTATTTGATACCAACAACAACAACAACAACAACTACTACTACTACTACTACTACTACTACTACTACTACTACTATCTAATAATTCGGCACTTGAACATATTCGTCCAAATTCTTTAATAGTAATATCTTCAACTATATTCATTTCCGTAAGTCACCATCTTGATTCGAAATTATTCACCACCAAGCCCCTGGATGCTCTCTTGATATCATCATTTAGTATCGAGGCTATCTATTCATTCAACATCACTCAATCACGGAGAGAGTTCAAACACAACACAGCTTTATCTTATAGTAGTTAAAGTCACATCTATTAACAGATATTCAAGGTACATCTAGCCACATACACATAGCCATGTCTTCTCCAAGTTCTGTCGAGCAATGCTTGCAAAAGCTGCAATTGCAGCAACAAGAAGACATCGACGATGTGGATGTGGAGGATACAATTGTATCACCACTTGTGAACGACAGCGCGTAAGTCACCTCTCTATGCCTTGCACCTGCAACTCATACTCCCCTAAGCCCCCTCGGTTATGTGCGAAGTTGGCTAACTCAAAATAGCGATGTTGTCGGTGCCTTTAAAAATTGCCCAGTCGATATCATCTTGCAGATCGTGAGCGAGCTTGATGTCGTTTCCAAAGTGTGCTTCTCGCTAACCGGGTCCCACTTCCGAAGAGTATTCAAGAAGTATTCCGACGTTGACAAATACATCCATGGTAGTTGTCACCCTTCAATTCCCGATACCTGCTATGCTGCTCGGTTGTCCTTGCCTCTCAGCCTGCAGGTATCAACGTGCGGAAACTATATCTTGGATATGGACAAGCGCTGCTTTGACTTTCTGCCACTTCATGATAGTCAAGTAGAATGGTTCCCGACTCTCGCGGACTTGCTGTGGAACGAGAACTTCTTCTGGAGCGGCGGCGCACAATGGTGCGACGGGTGCTACAGAGTTCTGCCACCTACAAGTTGGTATGAGTGCGCGATGGAGAAGGAATTCTGGGACCTCGTCGAGAACCCCTCGTCGACCAAACTCCCGCCTCATGAATATATCATCGATCTTCTTGCAAGAGCTCTTGTACAAGGAGTCAAGAAGCGTCGCGCGGATTATTCTTTCATCGGTGATCCTGACAGCTTTATCCCGCAGATAAAGGCCCTCAGCTACGGCGGCGAACATTACGAGTCTCGAAGAAACGATCATGATCTGACTATCTGCGCAAAATGCAGAGTCAAGAAGATCGTTACTGATAACGGTCGCAGACAAGAAGCGTGGACCTGGGGATCGAGGGGGTTGGAGGACACTGGAAAGGAGGCCGATGGAGTCGGTATGGTCGGGCACGGTAAGAATATGGGACGGATTGTGTATGCGGATCATTTGGCGGAGCCCGAATTTGAGGATAGCTGGATGTATTTCGTACTGTGGGAAGACATCCTGAGAGAATCTGGATTTTTCGTAAAAGAGTACGAGAAGGTAGAAATGCCGTCTTCGAGAAGTAAAGTCTCGAGATCGAGGACTCTTGAGTTGACAGATTCGGATTGGTAATTACAAAGTTTTTGTCAATCAGTTCAGTTAAAGAGAGGTCACGGATACGGTATCTCTACCACATTGTAATTTTTTACAATAAGAAAAGGAAAGATGAAGGAGCCCACAGTTGATACCCATAGCTAGATAGCTAGATATCTGTTTTAGCATAATCATACCCATACCCAGATATTTAAACATGGTCGTCCCATACGTCCCATATGCCATCCTACATCCCATCCTACATCGTCAAATCTAGAAGACCTAGGCGAAACGTCGGCCGCCAAAATTTATAGAAGAAGTTGAATAAAAAGTCCTACCTTTAATACAATCAGGAGTCTTTGTTCAGATTTTTGCTATCAGTTGCCACTTCCCATGGATAGGATTCGCGTCTAATTTTCGGACGGTGTCTCGTTCCGAGACTGATGAGGGTGATGCAACAATATAAAGAGAATCACAGCGCAGAAATATAATCCGTCCACCAAGCTCAGGAGCTTGTCGGGACCAACTGCCTTGGCGCTTGGCGGCTCCTTGGCGGTTAATTTGCGAAGTTTCTTTTAACCACACCTGTCGCGAGCGAGTCATTGCTCCCTAATTTCACGATACCCCCAACAATGGTTTCATCTGAGTGGATGCCATGTAACGGTGTAAGCGCCAAGCCGACGTCGGAAAAATAATTAAGCTTCCATAGCCGCCAAGCTTCCAATCACCACGTCCCATATGCACATGACGATGTAGTACAGCTTTGGAGAAACCACGGGGGAATGTCTGGGCAAAGATTGCAGGCTCGAGTTAATCGCTCCAATTGCTTTCGCTTTTCAGGTCGGTACTCAGTAGTATCCGTCCCGAAAGTGCATGTATATGATACTAGCACAACAGACCCTCAAGGGTTGTTTTGTTATCATGATCATCTCGCTAGCTCTCAACATTTTCTTGCTGTTGAGGCTCAAGATGATCTCGTGGTTTGAATCTGATCAGCTTGGTTATGGAGCAAGAAGAGTTCTTCCGTTCGTATTCACAAATTGTTTCCTCGGCTCCCTCAATTTGTGAAAGAAAGCGCGAATTAAGCTGCAGTCTTTCTAGAACATGCCAATCAATGATTTAGCATCTCGTTCCAAGAAGGGTATTTACTCTCCGGAGTATTTTATGGATCTATACGAATTCATCGGCGTGGAGAAATTTATCCTCGAGTGAGGTGCAGGAACTCCGAATACTCCACAGATTTGTGACTATATAAGAGCCATGATGCCATACTGAATGACCATCATCTTCATCCTCTGGCAAGCATCAAAGCATCGAATTTATCTACACACAGCATCGACTTTAATCATTCACCATGGTTGCCACGCTCAAACTTGTAAGCCTCATGGCAGTCCTCCCCTCGGCTCTCGCCTGCCTAGGCTACACTGGAGGCGTCCCCAAAGCAACTTCGACCAAGACTAACAGTAAAGTCATCGAAGTTGCTGCTGGAAAGACCTTTGACGGTGCTTGGGCAAGATATGATCGTGGATCTGGTGCTTGTTCTGGACAGAGTGAAGGAGGTAAGTAACACAACTACTCTGATACATGTGAAATCCCTCGAAAACGAGACTAACACTCTCCCTCAGATGACTCCGAGGCGGTCTTTCTCCTCCAAGACGGAGCAACTCTCCAAAATGTCATCATCGGCAAAAACCAAGCTGAAGGTGTTCACTGTGCTGGAGCTTGCACTCTCAAATACGTTTGGTTCGAAGACGTATGCGAGGATGCCATTTCCATCAAGAGTGACAAGGCTGGTGATCAATCATGGATCATAGGAGGCGGAGCATATCACGCCACCGATAAAGTCGTTCAGCACAATGGATGTGGTACTGTCAACATCATCAACTTCTATGTTGAGGACTATGGAAAATTGTACCGAAGTTGCGGAAACGTAAGTTTTTCTTTCCTTTTATGGCTTTTTCCTTTTCATCCCATTTATTCTTTCTCGTTCCTCTCAAATATGCATAACTAACCTTCCCATTAGTGCAAATCCCAATGTAAGCGTAACGTCTACATCGAAGGCACCACTGCTGTTAACGGCGGTGCACTCGCCGGTATCAATTCTAATTATGGAGATACCGCCACGCTGAAGAATGTCTGTTATGATACTTCCCATGCATGCCAAATGTTCACTGGAAACAACAAAGGCGACGAGCCCACCACGGCCGGATACTGCTCTGGATAAATTATTTCAGATGAACATTCTGAGTGGTGAAGGTAAGGAATATATGGAGAGTGTTAGTCAAAGAATGATGGATGGGCTTTTGGGTGATTGTTGTTGTTGTCGTTGTTGTTGTTGTTTTTTCCCTGTGGATATTTTTGAGAACCGATTGAGTGTTTGTACATACAGTAGAAAGCAATACATATCTATACTACTTTATCTATTTCAACGTGCACATATCAGGACCACCTAATAAATTATTTGCATCTAAAACCCAATAGAATATAAATGATTTTTTTAACATCCCTAGGTACTCACCCCGTAATCCAAATAATAAAAAGTAACCACCATGCTCCGAGTTCATGAAAATGATTGAATCAGTTAATAATACTATATACCACTTGGCCTAACAAATCTCCAACATTCATTCCGTCTGCTCATTCATTATTCAATAGAAATTAATCAATCAATTATAGCATGTCTCATTCCCCAAATTAACTCATACCCAACATCCCTCACGTTAATTATACTGACCCCTTCATACCCCATTAACCACACAACCCCTTTCTTCTCTCTCCCAAACCTCTCCTAAAAAAACGCAGCAGCCACCGCAGCCATACCCCCAAGAACCCCCATCATTCCATTAACCCCCACAATCCTCTCCCCAGCCCCACTACTCTGGCTACTCGTCGACTCTGCCGCACTCGCCGTGTTACTTGATGAGCTCCCTCCAGTCGTCTGCGTCTTCGCAGTAGTTGTTCCACTTCCACTTCCTGCTCCTGTTGCCGTCGCTGTCGCTGTCGCATCAGTTGCAGCGGCAGTCGTAGACCAATCTTTTGAGATCGCAGAGGAAGTGGTAGTTGATGCGTAGGCTAAGGCATCATTACAATAGGCTTGTTTGTTGGCGAGAACCCCTGTGTAGCCTGTGTCGTTGGGGCATACATTATAGCAGCTATTAGGTAGATAGATTAGTTAGGGTCCGGGTCAATCATACTGCAAAGGACGGATGAAGAAAACTCGGAAGGCAAAATGGAAGAAGGGAAAACATACGTCAAGACTGAATTCCAACTCGTGCACAAACAAAGATAATCGGTAGATTGACACGCCTGAGCAATTGCCGTCGTCGAACTCACACATGCATCGAGAACATTCTGTCCCTCGCACGAAGAAGAGAAACCACCTGTGGCCGCTACTGTAGTCGTAGCAGCAGCACAGGAAACCAAGGCCGCAAAAGGAAGAGTTGCTTTTGAGAAGTGCATTTTGGAAGTTTAGTTTGAGATTTTAGAGATGTAGAATGAATGCAAATGAGATGTACGAGTATGGAAGTATAAGTGCGAGTACTAGACAGGTAGTATATGCGAGAGTAATGTAGTACGTGTTTTTTGTATAACTTCAAAATGATCAATTGATCTAACGGTGTGATATACGCGGCACAGGTAAAAAAAAGCAGAGAAACAGAAGAAACTTCACATCGCGCATACATCCAATATAAATATATAAACCATCTCCTTCCTTTCACCGTCCAAAAGCCAACCTCCCCGTGTGACCAACCAAGACATTCCAGCCAAATTAATATACACTCAAAAGCAAAGAAACTCCCCGGACAACCAATATATCACAATCTTCAGAATGATCTTCGGACTGCTTCCCCATGCTCTTTTTTTAAGCATATCCCGCATTGATATTACCCCAAAATACCTAGAGTTTCATTGGTGCACTTCCGAAAAGAGTCTAGTCTGTGTACATAGACGACTTTAGGTTGCATGTTTCAGGGGTCGCCGAGCAACCATGTTGCCCACGTCGTTCAACATGCCATGCATATTTCTACTTCCAACGTACCTCCATACATACATATACGAAGTAAATTGTTACCGTTGGTCGAATCAATAACACAAATAAACATTCGAAAACTAATTCGAAATCGACTACATCAATGTATGCATTGCATTAGGCATATTGCGGACGGGGAAACCTCTACGTGAAGAAGTGAAGAAGCGGCCCGAAGCAGAACTCCAGAGATCTACATCAATTAGAGACACAAACAACAACTAAAGACCACTAGTTTCGATAACTTTGATTTAATGCTTGTGCCGTGCCCATTCTACACTCTACCCATCCACCGAGATTATTTCTCAACACTTGCTTTTTGATATGTTTATTCATCAAGTCTCAACAGCATGCTTCGCATTATATCTTTGATTGCCAGACCTATTGTTTAGACTTGGATTGCCCTCAACAAAGTACGCTTTCGAAAATTGTCGCTCGAAACAAGTGCGCGTGATCAAGAGTTGATTGGATTGGTTACTAGTAAGCTGTCATTATATCTTGTGTCCCTATTCTTTGGCAAATGCGACCTACCATATAAAAGGTCGTACAGGAGGCTACACCTAAGCCCCAAATCTTGCTCAATGTTCTCTTCATATTTGATTGGGGATGGTAGATCAAGGAAAACCATCACGGATAATTCATAATGGTAACGAATGATCATTCTTTCTAGTGCTATACCCACTAAATACAAGGTCATCAGATACTCTGAGCTGGATTTGTTTTCTTTCGATTAATGTATCAATCGTTACAATGCATTTCCTAACGAGACTTGAGCCATTAGACGGCTATTTATTCCGGATAATAATTCATACCTCCGATCCATTCCAGGTAATATAAAAGTTGAGAAACCTGGACTTCCCTCAGCTTGTATAGAAAATAACACCATGCAGAACCAATGAAACCCTTACAAAACGTAAATCACTCCTGTCCAAATCCCATTGTCTCTTCTACCGCCATCGTCAATTTGGTTTGCAACTGCTCAAGGTTCTTGTATGGTGGAAGATCCAGTCGGTTGAAACTAATTTATGCTGTTAGTATGTACGATATCTAGATGTTTAGAGGTAGCTTACCAGGTGTGAGATTTTGGTAAATTGTTCGGCTCTCCTTGCTTTTCAATTGTGAATCTTCTCGGCCCATCACTACCCTGAAGATCTTTAAATCCGTTGACAGGAATACGAGAAGTACCGGTAGCAAATTGAAGAAGGCGAGATTTCTGTTCTCCATCCCAGCTGCGGATCGTTTGCCAGAAAAATTTAATGACCTCATCAGATTCTGTGTATCCTCTATAGTCTGTGTGCTTCTTCCAATCGTCAACATCAATTTCCGCAATACCTCCAATCAACAACTCAAGCTCTCTTTCATCAAATACATTAACAAGCTCGGCTGGAATAAGCTCATGGAAACCAGTGATGAAAGCTTGGAATTGCTCATCAATTCGCTTTTGAATCCTCCATTTGACCATCAAATCAACATACTCTTTTTTATTCTCATCTGTGACTTCAATATCTCTTCCGCCCGGTTTAAGGTCTTCGACATTTGTAACACCAAATCTCTCATCTTCTGTTGAGAATGTCTGGTCCAGAACACCTTCAATTGGATTATCCAACATCCATTGAAGACTTCGATGGAAATCGGCATCAACTCCCTCCATATCTTGAAGGGAGACTGCCTTATTAAGCATCATTTTGTACAGGGCACCAATGAAAAATGCATCCAAGAATCGGCGATGGAAGATGGCCAAACCAACCACTCTACCAATAAATTTGAAGTAGTTAAGATGTTCTGGGTTAATTCCGGAGTGGGGGTTGATTTGAAGAGTATAGTTATCGTGAGCAGAGTATTCGAATAAACAATAGAAAGGATTGAACATTTCATGAGAAAGAAGGAAAAAGAATTCTCTCGATAATCCACCATAATCGAGACCATCTTCTCCATCAAATTTAATCATAAGACGTTTCTTTAAATCAGTGGCAGATTGACGCATAATTTCAGCGTAAGAATCCTCGAAGATATGTGATCTTCGGATCTTGACATGGCACTGACCGGAGAGAATGCGCAAGGCTGGCTGTGAACGGAAGTAGATAAGCTTTCTTCTGAAATCACGTTTGTATTGCGGTACGTTCTGATCTAGCGAAGAGGGCAGTCGCGGGTCATCCCAGGTAGTGGTTTTGGTGTTGTGATCCACAAAGTAGACTCTTGCAGTATTTGTGAGTCTCATTTCCCAGCCACTTGGCAGAGGACCAAGTTGTGAAACTGGTTGTTGTTGAATGGTGTTGTTGGCATTTTGACCACCATACATGCGGATATATTGTTGACGCCTAGGGTCTACCCAAGTTGTGGTTCGGGTGTTGTGATCCACGAAATAAGGACGGCCCTCGGGAGTATGTCTCTGTTCCCAGAGTGGTGGAAGTTCCCCGGTTCCTGCAGTTGTAGCTCCAGTAGCCATCATTGTAGTCGCAGCAGCGGTGTTAGCACTACTGCCAGCTTGTTGCTGTGCCAAATTTGGTGAATTGGCACCGGTGCGATCTTCAGGTAGAGTTCGGTTCTGATGTCGTTGACGCTCCACTTGAGTGTTAGCATTTCTCTCGTCCTGCCTTGTCTCGGTTGTCCCTGATGCAGATGGTCGATTCCAACTTGTAGATCTTGTGTTGTGGTCGACGTAGTAGGTTCGTCCCAAGTTATCTTCCCGTCTTTCCCATCCAGCGGGCAATCTACCCTGAGCATCCTCGAATGAGCTCAAACCGTTTCGATGTCCTGCTCCTGCACTGGCCGGAGGTGCATTGCTTCCGCCGCTGCCTGCAGCGGGTGCATGCCCTGGGGTTGGTCCATTTGAGACAGCTCCGTTTGCCATAACGACTCCTTGTGGTTGAGGAGTATGAGAAGCAGGCGAAGAAGCAGCGTTTGAGAAACCAGATACAGAGCCAGTTGGAGTATGGATCGGAGGTCGGTTGCTTGAAGTTGAATGGTCGTTCGTGGGCGGGGCGAGGCTACCTCCTCTTGGAGGGGCATCTAGATTTGTGGAAAGGCTTATAATAAGTTTTCCGTGTACCACAAGATTATCCGTCGATTTTTTCAGATCTCGGGTGAGCATTTCTGTGTGATTGAATATAAGCCCCCAAACGTGAATAGTAACAAGGGGAAATATCACGACTCACGATCTTGGGGAGAAGAAAAGTCGATGACATCTCCAACACGAACATTTATTACACCTAAGAACCCTTGGTCCTTCTTTTTGAACTTTTTCTGGTCAAATATCTGTACTGCCAATATGCTATCTTCGTTCGCACGCCTAAAAGTAAATCAGCCCAGAGTCTTCCTTTAGAGGATATTCCATATTCACAGGTCGAAGATCTCGTTCCAGTAAGGATTCAGAGTCCTTTTGATAACAGCGGTCGTTTTCGTCTGCTCGCCACTCAATGTCGCAACCGCAAAAGGGTCCGGAAATCCTAAGTCACACGGTTAAAAACAGTTGTCTTCTGGGGAGGATCGGTATCTGTACTAAAAACATCACGCTTGTACAAGCCGTCGGCAGCAATTACTGTTGATGATTAGTATATCAACTGACGTTCAATTGCCGAACAAGCCTACTAGTTAATCGCAGGTTGGGCTGCCTATAAGTTTGTCAGTTCTGTTCTTCTCCTTGTATGACAGAGTTCCAAACATACGCTGGAAGGCTTGAGTCTATTCTGCTACTGCTGGCCATCGTAAAGGTTCGCCAGCGATGGCGGGATCGTTTCTTAGAGCGTCAATGATAGATAACGGTAGAATAGTATCGTAGAATACTTTTGAAGTTCCCTGGGTTTCAAAGGTTGGCCGTGGTGGAAGCTTTGCGCTTGTGTCAATTTGGGGCTGTGTTAAGTAGAGCTGCAAAAGCCCCCTTACACCCAAATTACGAATCTGACAGATTTTGCGATTATCGTTATCGATTCAAGGATTCGTCATGCATGAAGGCAAGATAATGAAGAGAATATTCGTAAAAGGGGGGTTCAATGTATTGATTGAGAAGAGGAATGGGAGTTTGGTCAATCAAATCGTCAAGGCGGCACAGAATGCCCCCGCTAATAAGGTTGAGAATTCCTCAGGCAAAATTGATAATCATCCACCTATTTTTATACTTCACGTCATACCTCTTTAGCCAGACTTCCAGGTTCTCTACCGTCAAATGAAGAGACCCAATATTCGTGGATATGATGGCAATTTGCTGCTTTTGCACCAAGATTTTATGAGGGTTGCGAAGACTCATTTGATATGACCAAAATCGAGTCAGATTCTTCCAGGATACGAAATCCTTGAGCATATCGTGTACAGAAGAACAATGTGCCCTCCAACACGTGAGTAAGCAGTGTTTAACGTGATATTTCAAGGTAAGGAAATAGCCCCTTCTAGATTTACCTTGGGCGATTTAGGAAACGAAAAACATGAAAGAATAAGGCGATTTAGTATAAATGTTATTAGGAAGGAATTCAGATCCATGGTAGTCAGACTTCTTCGAGTAGGCCCTGGACCTCCTATGTAGCATAGGTCCATCTTCGGTTGTGACGGAACCTCTTGATATGATTAAAAAGCAATTGTATATAAGATAGAGCACGCTAGCACCATATCACTCACTACCTACTCACCTAGTACTCGTCAATTCTGTGCAATCATATTAATGGCATACACTCAAATTCTGCTTCATAGTTGAAGACTATTCATTCAAGATGATCAAGGAACTCCAAATGGAGAATTACAAAGGAGACCATATGCTCAAGATAAACGCCGTGGTATTTTCATGAATAAATCGCTTCTCGAATGATTGTTTGATAATTCAAGAAATGAATTTCCCCCAAATTCCCCATTTTAATGCTATCACTTCGGCAGCCCTCCCCATCTTATCATGTGCTAGAGTAAAGAAGACTCATGCAAAAGTTTTCGTGGCTTAATATGGTGTGAAACCTCTGCCACGGTTGCCTCTATAACCTCCACGGTAACCTCCACGAGGAGAATAACCGCCGCCACGTCCACCACCAAAGAAGCCGCCGCGACCTCTACCGCCTCCTCGTCCACCACGGCCACGTTGCATTCCGGGGACATTGGTACGCTTGGGGACAACCTGTAACAGCAATGAGCTTAAAGTGCAGAGAAATGTTTGAGAGAGAAGGTTTACCTTGAGGTTGCGACCCTTGAACACGCTCTCATTGAGAACTAAAGCTTGTGCAACAAGACTTGGCTCAACAAACTCTACATACGCATACCTGCATAAACCTAGATTAGCATCCTTCTCTTGCCAGGTAGCGTTTATCACAATGACACTCGACACAATCCGTCGAGGTTTTAAGGAGCCAAATTTCGTAGAACGCACCCCTTAGGATGACCGGTAAACTTGTCAAGCAAGATAGTTACACGGTTAATAGATCCGCAGCTTTGGAAGTGAGCTTGGATATCTTCTGGGGACGCAGAGTAATCGACGTTTCCGACAAAGATACTGCGACTATCGATATCCTCCTTGTCTTCTCTAAGATCAGTGCTTTGTTGATCGAGAGTTGCCTGCATTTCTCTAAGTTTGGCAGCTTCCTCTTCCATCTCTGCAACACGGCGCTTCATGGCCGAGATCTCTTCCTAAGCCGGTTGTCAACAATTGGTTCTCGATACAGGATCTTCCACCTCTGAATATACCTCATCATTATTATCATCCTCGCCAGCCATAACCTGGTCTTGAAGCTTTGGATCGGTGTCTGCCATGATTTGGTCGCCTGAGATAGTACTACTGCACTTGTGTAATGTTGTAAAATATTTAAGTAGATGGATCCTCAAGCAAGCTCGAAGGGAGGATGTTGATGAAAAGTAGAAGGTTGCGCCTCTGCGAGGAATCTTATTAGCAAGAACTTTAATAACTGTAACCTAATCACTGAAGATTGCACAATCTTATCGGAGAATGAAATTGAAAGTGAATTGATCTGCTAGCATGATCTTGTATTTCATCCGATGATAACTCAAGCTATTACCAGACTCTTCTCGAATTTTGAAGAGTAAATGTTATTTGACCATTGAGCTGCTTAAAGAAATGAAACGACATCATTATACTAATGGGAAAGCTTGAGAACAACTCACCGAAACTTTCAAATGGTCATAGAATATAGATGCAAAGGTTGCAAATGAAAAATAAATATATTGAGGTTGAGGTTGAGGTTGGTTGAGGTTATTCACAAATCGTCTAGACTTCCACAAGGCTACCACACATGGGCTACCCGCCCATGCCATCTTTCAAGCGCTTGGATAGATAGGTCGGCTAATTCGGCTTCTGCACTCGCTCGTGGAATGATCTTTGAGGTTACCGCCGCCTGCCAGACAGATAAGCAATGCCAAGCCCCTAGCTAGCATTTTGAATGCGCTTGAAGATTGACTTCAAATAGATTGGAGCTACCGGTACCACCAGGTAATGTTTTCCGTGATGAAATCCATAAGACGGTTGGAAGGTGTGCCAATGGCAATGGGATTCAACATAATCTGCTTTGCCATCTTTTACTATTACAGCTGACAATCCCTACTCAATCCAATCTGCAGAGAAGATGGTGTTGGTACAACAGCTGGAGTTTCCTGCTACATATGGATGGATACCTTCCGATAAGAGCTGCGCATACACCGCAATCAGACCTCAGATTCAACACTGTACAATCACATGTTCCTCCAATTCGAAATTCGGATCCAAAATTGGAGTCACTTGGGCTTTTCAAGTACACCGTAATTTCTCTTGCTTCAACCAGAGTTCTCTCTACTTCTAACCACAAGTACTAGCCTCCGTGAAAAGTCTCTCCAGAATTATCGAACATCAAAAGAACGATAGCATTGCCTTTTGGAGCGGAGGGCACTTGATCTTCTATTAAGATAAACAATAACAACATGTCCCGACGCAACTCAGACATTTCCGAACATGCTCCTCTAATCCGCGCCTCCTCTCAACCCATCTCCATTGCCTCTGGACCCTCCTATCACCATGT
The DNA here is from genome assembly GCF_014898465.1 of Botrytis porri. Classification (NCBI taxonomy): domain Eukaryota; kingdom Fungi; phylum Ascomycota; class Leotiomycetes; order Helotiales; family Sclerotiniaceae; genus Botrytis; species Botrytis porri. The sequence goes on along the minus strand of NW_024066081.1, from coordinate 197,026 downwards.
ACCTCACCCTTCTTTTTTCCAGAAGCTCTCAAATAGCTACCGAAAGTCTCAAACTTCCGCAAAGAGCTTCCTATCCTCTCGCGCTCAACACTACACCGTTCTCCTCCTTGTTGCATGCGACTTAATTGGCATTATTTCGGATATAATCATAAATCTCTATCAATGCGACAACGATAAAGAAGGCAAGACGGATCCAGTTTGGAACGATGTGAGAGGTGGGTTGGGAATTGCTGGATTGACATTCAGTTGCTTGTTCATGGTGGAATTGGTTGCTAGCCTTTGGGCTTTTGGTTTGAGGTGCGTATTTTCCACTGGGTCTCTGGACATTGGAGCTTGTTGGCTTCGAAAATCCATTCTCTTTACTAGACTTGGCATGCCAATCAACCCACCATTAAAGTTCTGCTATATATCTCTTCACGTCTAGTTATGTGCCAATACTACTTGTTTCACGTTGAATTCCACTTCCTCGGATTACATAATTCCCTCATGACTTGTTATTACCCAAGCTAACAGAATCCATTTAGCTATTTTCGTAGCAAGTTTCACTGCTTCGATGCTACTGTGATCGTTGCCGGATTCGTTGGTATGTACTATTCACGTGTCTCTTTCTAACCCTATATAATTAATTACTCTCACTCACTCCACCACATTACACCTCTATCCTGTTTTCAAACTAAACCATATTCCGTCTAGTTGATGTGCTACTTCATGGTGTCCTCGAAGAAGTCGTGTCACTTGTGATTATCCTCCGTCTCTGGCGTTTCTTCAAAATTATCGAAGAATTCAGTGTTGGTGCCGAGGAACAGATGGATGGATTGGAAGAAAGAATTGAACAGCTTGAGATGGAAAACAGAGAATTGAAAAAACAGCTTAGAAAGAGAAAGGATGGTGATGAGGATTTGGAGAATGGAGAATGGAGAGGGTCGTTTAGAGTCGGATAATTAAAGGCCATCTGAATGATAGATTCATTATGCGGTAGAGATGGAGATAGTTGCATTTATGGAGGTGTGAGTATATACCCGAACAGAGCATTCTGTAGATGATGAAGGGATAATTCGTTTGCTATATATTCAGATCGAGAGCTCACCTCCACAGTCAATTCCATAGTTGGCTCAAGGGTTCGAGTCAATGCTAGCTTGCCCCTTCTACAACACCATTATTTTGATCAAAAGCTTAAGCCTAAAGATGAGTTTGCAACCGTACAATGAGATGAAAGGTGGAAAGAGGAAATGTCAAGTATCAATTGACTTGAAAGTTCCAGTCAACGGTAAAACTCATTTACGATATGAAAATTGACAACAATATCACCGAGGTGTATATCTTCCCGCTAATCAAAGGTTGACTCTATCCGTACGTCCGAAGGAGATCTCACCGTGAAGGCAAATGTATGGTGTTACAATATGGTGATATTGAATCTGGCATGCAAAAACAGATGATACTTGTACAGTTACATTGAGTCAGACCGAATTGACAGAGATTGCATCCGGGGGTACGTGTCCTGCCATGATAGTTTAGGCATTACAGCTTCAAATTCGAGCGACTTCTTGAGGCCTCCTGTTTACATTCATGAAATCTGGCTCGGTGAGCTCAATTTGGGAACCGAGGCTCATGTAGGCTGTCGCCTTACGCCCTAGAGTAGGCATTTCTGGTTCTTCAAGAGAAGCGGCGGTTGCAAAAACAATATATCTGGCGACGGCGTAATCGAGCGTTGTAACCTTGAAAAAGACCTTTTGTAGCGCCGAGGAAAGATTTCAATCATGACACCTAAAGAAGCGCAGTCATCAAGGGACAGGTACCCGGTCTGACTTAATTTTATCCCCGGATTTCTTCTGTGGTGTACAGTGGAGTATTCCCAAGGGGTTAAATTACCCCAAGCAGACAAATAAAAAGGTCCGAATCGCTAAAAGATGATGTGCGGTCATTAGGCCGTCAGTGTAATATTATTCCAGGTGTGATTGTGTTGCGGCACAGCCCCTTGTCTTCTCCTCGTCTAACGGAAGCCCCCCCAGGCCCCCCACTTACCTAGGTAGCCTCAATCGTTTAATCTATCTTCATCACATCAAATGGTAAGCCATCGCCGTGAATAACCTTAAAGGGGAAGAAATCCAATATCTACAAACGAGGCAACGCGGCGCATTGCACCTGCTCACAGTTTAATTGCGACAAAGATCAGAATTTCACCATGATATTGATTCTACCTTGACAGCGACGACGAGGATATTTCATCCGAAATGAGAAGTCCCAGATTGGCAGGAGGATGCTCATGTTCAAGCGAGCTCGACTTGGTGACTCGATCTTCAAGTGAGCTGGATTCTTCGTATATATAGGCCTATTTTCAGTCTCAATGTTTCTCGTAACCCTTCAACTATACTTTGGAAGCTTCAATTTGCGAAAGTACTTCTGTATTCAGTCGATCATTGCCTTTCAAATATTAACACATTATGTTGCTTCGTGCAATCTTCACAATCCTTCTGGCCTCATGTCATATATATGCCAAAGATGTCTTCGCCCACTTTTTGGTTCGTGCAGCTAGTCCTTCTGAAATCTAACTCGCAACTAATATGCTCAATAGGTTGGGAATGTTGCATCATGGACCACAACAAATTGGATAGCAGATATCCGACTTGCTCAAGAAGCGCATATTGATGCTTTTGCGCTCAATGTAGGATACGGAGATAGCTCGATTCCCAATTCTTTAGCAAATGCTTTCCTTGCTGCACAGACTACGGGATTCAAGCTGTTTATCTCCTTCGATTATACAGGTTCGATTTTTTCTGACGCATCTTTCTATGTTCATGAATGTACTAAATAGTTGCTTCACTAGGTGGCACTGCTCGTTGGCCAGAAGCCAACGTCATCAGTCTTCTCAACACTTATAAATCAAGCTTTGCTTATTACAAATATCTTGGGAAGCCTTTCGTATCAACTTTTGAAGGAGTTGATAATATTGCCGATTGGACTACAATCAAAGCACAAACTGGCTGCTTTCTAGTGCCGAACTGGTCCTCATTAGGTGCACAAGCGGCAGTTGCCCGTGGAACTGCAGATGGATTGTTCAGTTGGAATGCGTATGTTCACACCCTTGGTAACATCGACTTGTTACTAACTTTTAGTAGATGGCCTTGGGGTAACGAGGATATGAATGCATATACTGATGCTTCTTACTTCGTGTCCTTGAATCAAACAGGCGTTCCAATGCCATACATGATGCCTGTTTCGCCTGTCAGTATTCTAATTATAATCACCATCAATAACGAGATTATCATTCACTAACCTCGGGTTTCTCTAGTGGTTCTACACAAACTTGCCAAATTACGACAAGAATTGGTTGTGGCGTGGGGATGATTTATGGTTCGAGTAAGATATCTCGCTACACCACCAGTTTATGTTCAATAGCTAATCTAATTTTCAAATAGCCGTTGGCAAGAAATTTTGTCCATTGACCCTCAACCAGAATGGGTACAAATCATCACATGGAATGATTATGGAGAGTCTCATTACATCGGTATGTTCTATTCACGATCCCCAAAAATTCCAATCTTCTAATCCAAAATCTCAGGACCTCTTCACGAAGAAGAATATGCTTCTATCTTTGATTCCATACATGGCAATGGCCCTTACAATTACGCCGATAATATGACTCATGATGCATGGAGACAAACTCTACCCTTTGTGATTGATACTTACAAAAATGGTATTGCCACCGTTAAACAAGAAGTCGTCACAGCTTGGTATCGACTTACTTCAAAAGACAACAGTGCATGTAGTGATGGTGACACGACGGGGAATACTGCCAATCAGCTTCAGATTGAATTTTACCCTACAGATGTTGTCCAAGATAAGATATTCTACTCTGCAGTGCTTGCTGAGGTTGGAACTGTTACTGTTACTGTTGGTGGTGTTGATTTAGGTAAGTTTCAATTGTCTTTAAAGAATGACACACCCCGCATCATCAAGAACACAAGGCTAATTTAGACTCATTTCCTTAATAGGCGCCACTTGGATAGACACTCCCTCCAATGCCGTCGGAATATACCACGGAAGTGTAGCCTACGGTTCCCACACCGGAAATGTGATTGTCACAGTACACACCCCATCCAGCGGTTCCATAATCTTCCAGGGAAATCCCATCGCTAGCGACTGTTCGACTTGGGATGGTTACACAAACTATAATGCATACACAGGTTTCCAGACCGGTAGTGCTGTAACTGCCACCCCTGCACTTAACATATCAGAACAAGTCTGTATTGCAGGATTTGGAGTGAATAATTTTGCAGGCTTATGTTCTTTTGCTTGCGGATTGGGTTATTGTCCGGTATGTATCTCGAATCTGTCATAGCTTTGCCGAGAAAGATTGGGAATCGTGCTAATTGAGATGATAGTATACTGCGTGTACATGTACAAATTATGGACCTCAACCGACTCGGCCTACTGCGGTGAATACACCGGGATATGGTACGATTGGATATCCGGCGCAGGGATTAACTTCGGAGTATGAGGGTCTTTGCTCTTTTAATTGTTTCTTTGGATATTGTCCGTAAGTGGTGCTCTTGTATCATCTCTTTTGATGACCCAGCCGTCCAAACTTCCCACTAACAAACCCTCCAGACCCGGCGCTTGCGGCACCACAAACTACGGCGTAATTCCCGAAACCGTCTCTCCCTTTCTTCCTCCCGCCTGCGTTAGCGGAACCGGCATCGACAATTTAGGCGGCTTATGCGGATACGCATGTCCCTACGGATACTGTCCCATCCACAGCTGCACATGCACAGCTCAAGGCGTGCTTAATGCACCTCTACCTACTATTGACGGAGCTGGCACTGCGGCCCCGGGCTTGGATGATGAGTTGTATGATGGTCTGTGTAATTTCGCATGTAGTAGGGGGTATTGTCCAGATGGCGCTTGTGAGTATGTTTCGGCGAGTAATGGGTTGTTGAGGAATGCGACGGGGGTTGTGAATGCAGGGTTTAGGAATGTGACAAAGGTTTTTAATGGGACGGTTGTGAGGGGTAGGAGATAGTTTTGGGGAAGGAGATGGATTCTGAAGGGGGGGGGGGGGGGGGGTGAGAGTTGGATATCAGGGTTACTGGTACGGGGGACTTGGAAGGTGGAGTAGGGTTTTATGCTGGGACTTTGGAACTGGATTTGGGAAGGTTTTCTTTGGTAACATGTAAAGTTTGGGATTGGGATTTGGATATGAGGACGATTGGCTTGTTATTTGACTTAACTACTGCGAAGTTTGTATCTGATTGATTTTTAGTTTTGTGTCTGCTCGGATGAATCATTATGTGAACTATGCAATTTGAAACTCGTTTAAGTTTTGATTTAGGCTGTTGGGTTACGGTGTATGAGCTCAGCTTGGGGACTGAGTATATGCATATGTTCCTTTTAGATAGAGGTGCGAGAAATTTACTAGGTTATATACCTACCTAGGTACCCCAACCAGTGGGTGTACGGACTAACATGGCATTTCTTATCTTTCAAAATCTTTAACGAATTCAATCTCCAACTGTTTCATTTCAGAATCTATCTTTTTATATTCAATTTTTAATAAGTCATTCTGATAATTCTAAAGATATACGAGTAGCTATGTGAAGAGATATTTCAAGTCCAATTTTGAAATGTCCTGTTAGTTCGTACAACCACTGGTATCTCCATGATCTCCATGATCTTAATGATATCAGTATAGAGTAAGTAGTACACACTCGGGCCCTTGGGGACTCGAAAGCAGTTCTTGTGCTCTTTGATTTACACGACGATACAAGATTCACAAAAAACATACGTACTGGGCCTGCACAGCCTTCGTCTTCATATCTCGTCATAATTATCATTCATGATAGTCTTAAGGACTTTTAGAGAATACCTTGAAGCCGTTGTATAGTACAACTTTCTAATGGATAAGTTTAGATCTTCACAATGTTTTTGGGCGTCCCGAAAGAGTGACCGACTATGGTATTTTCAAACTGGATTCTGTTTCTGCAGTCTTATATTCCTCTGTCCATACTTTTCTCCTACTGTTCCTTGGTTGGAAAGTATGCCATCAATCCACGCATCGACTGGTAGTCAATCAAGCTGATTCATATGCAAGTCATCACATCTCACCTATATTTGTCCGCAGATTACACGGCATCTTTCTCTTCCTACAAAAGAATCGCTGATCGGTCAAACATTCGATTTTATTACCAAGTTTTAATATCATGTATTTCTGATCACCTGGAGGTGGTGCGACCCGTCTTAACTTCTATTCTGTGTAAGTATAAGGCTGCGAATCCAACACGGCCTGGCTATGCTGTATCGTATCTGTTTGATAGTACAGCATATCTATATATCCGCGCATGGCCCCGACCAAGGCTCAACAAACAATTTTAAAGCACGAGGTGTCTTTGAATCTTTGCCTAACCTTCCGAAAACTTCGCCGTCCACATACATATATTGACTACACCCAAGTCTGGGACTTTTCTCATAAAATCTCCAATCAACATCGATCCGAAATTGAAGATTGGCAACTCCTTACAGGATGCCTAATCTAGAGCCTTATAAGCACAAACGACTTGAGTCTCCTCGATCCATTCGTATTCTTAAGCTTCTCCCTTTAGTAGAGCAAAATGCGCCCATTCAATTTCGTCTCAAGGAACTCGACATCAACAAGTATGCATCTCACCACTATGAAACTCCAGGGCCTGATGAAGCCCTCTCGTACGTTTGGGGCTCGAGAATTGGTTCGATACCCATCGCATGTGAGGGCAAGTCTCTTCTCGTGACGGAAAATTGTCACAGTGCTCTAGTCCGTCTACGACGTCGGTTTCGGAGTCGAGCTCTCTGGATTGATTCTATTTGCATCGACCAGGAGAAAAGTAAGCCATCGGAGGAAGAGCGCACTGTACAAATACAACTCATGGGCGAAGTATATTGCATAGCCAGTTGTGTTATAGTTTGGCTAGGACAATGCTCAGTCTCGACGAAAGGAATTTTGAGGATACTACAGGCATCCACAATACTAGAGCTGATATATAAGAGAGTATCAAATATCACGATTAACAGATGGAGACAAGATATTTCATAGAAAATCGGCGACCAACTACGAGGTAATAGTCAATCGAATCTTACGTATCCTGATGAACTTTAAATAATCGTTGAATAGAAGGAACGAAACTTCATCATGGTTGGATTGAATTGCAAAATAGTCCATGGTTTTCTCGCTGTTGGACCATTCAAGAAGTGGCATTTTCCAGAAAATGCGTTGTCAAATGGAGATCATCCTCTATTCACTGGCAACTTTTATACTCTGGTTTGATTGTTGTTGAATTGGTGAAGATTATAGACTCTGGCATCAACAGTGGTCATTTCCCGGCTATCAGTATTCGGGAACGATTAAGATCGATTTCACCAGATGCCAAAACATCTCTCGTGATGAGATGCATCCGATTGTCACAGAAGAGATCATCCAATCCAACTCCGCCCCAATTGACCGAAACACAACATCCTTGGCCGAAATCATTCGATATAGAAATGAACCTCCTATCATCGGTATTAGAGCATGATGCAACAGTCCCCATGACAAGATATTCTCCATATACCCCTTGCTTCGATTTCGGAATCTGGATCTCCCTGAAATCAGCTACGATCAACCTTTCGAGATGCTATGTGAGGAACTGACTAGATGCTGGTTTCACTCAACACTAAATCTAAACATCATTCTGCTCGCTGCGCGACTGTCTAGTGATGATTCACGTCTGCCGTCTTGGGTACCCGATTGCGGAAATCGACAGTCAGCGCTTGACTATAGACTAACCATCTATAAAAGTGAGCTTGGCTACTTTCATGGCAAATCTCATGAGGGTATTCGTGCATCAAATGGCTCTCTGCTAGATGAGCCTCCTAAAATAATAGCCGGGGAACTTCATCTACAAGGTCTGAGTCTAGGCCTCATTTTGCATGTGCTTATTTGCGATATTCCTAATAATTTATCTGTATCACAATCAAGACCTGAGGCACTCAGGGTCTCTAGAGCTTGGTGTTGTGCTGTTGACGCTTCATCTCTCTACTCTACACGCCATGAATCACAGAACGCATTTCTTTCTACCATATGTGCCTCTAGTGGTATGCATTATATAAGAGAACCAATGTTCATGGCAGTATTCGGGTTTTTATATGACTTGATGCTTTTATTCAGATTGTCAGCTGTTAGATCCAGCAGAAGCTAAGGAAGCTTATGAAATTTTTCTGTCCGTGGAAGGTAGAGATGAACTGCATTTGAAGGGTTTTTCGGAGATCGCCATGTTCTTTCATATCTCCTTGATCAACAATCAGAGTCCCGACCCTGGTCACCTTTCTAATCTCCCTTCAGAGCTCTCCGTGGTTGACGTTTTTAGCGAAATCATAGGGACAGCAATCATAATCTCAAACAGAGTTGGCAACCTACAGAATAACTCTCTCTTTATTCTTGACAGTTGCTCGGTTTAGCTGCCTACACAGCACAAGAAGGCGACGAAGTTTTTCTACTGAAGGGACTAGAAGTACCAGTTGTCTTACGACCTATATGTGAAAATTACTCATTCATTGGTCCTTGTACGTATATATATGGAGTTATGGAAGGTCAAAGGTGACCGGAGGACGAATCTGAGCTGCGAGATATTGTTCTTGTTTAGACTTGTTTAGACTGGAACTGTGGATTCGGAGATATGTTTTGCCACGGTATAATCTGTTATTGAGCGCGAGTATAGTCTATTTTAATTGCGTGTGCATTGGTTTTGAAGTAATCTTATCTCTATTTATTCCCATGCATGTCATTCTCATTTTGCAGAGTACTATCACGGTTTCTCAGAATTTAACTCCTCTTCTCTCACTAGTATTTCTACAATTACACTAGCGGATTAAATACATATTTCTCATCTTTACACCATAACAATCCTATTCATTGGATTCCATCCTTCCAGTGAGTAACTTGTGTTCTTTCTTTCAAATTGCTCAATCCATACTCGCTTAATTCATTCTTCCAGAATGACACGACGAGAACACTGTAAATTATGATCGGAGTGCACTCTTTCTTTTCTTTCATCTTTCCCTGTGAATATCGCTTGCTTCCTCCTTCATGGCATTTCTGTTCTTCAAAATCTAGTATCTCCCTCCCTCCCTCCCGCTCTCCCCTTCCAGCTTCCTCGAGCTCCTCGTCAATTTATCTCCGTCAAGTTGCCTTCGCCAGCCCGATAAACTCTTTTCTTTCGGGTCCAAGCTTTTCTTTTCCCACACTACACATATCACAGACCTACATGCGTCAGCTAACGATCCAAAACCCTTTGCAAAAGGTGCAGATAGTCTGGATACCTAGTGAGCAAGGGGAATTTAACTACAATACTATTCGCACTGGCTTTTGAACAAAAACGACATTATCTAGGTTCCCCTATTCGCTTCTACCTATGAGTTTGAACAGCTCAAGAATGATGACTGAGATGATTTGAGATGCTATATATGATGTATCTAACGCGATTCTACTCACTACCACTAAACGACATCCAGCTTATATATCTATACACGAAGAGCAACTTGAACCTGAATCAGACACATCAATTCATACGGAGTATACTAGTCTTTTCAATTCCAAAAACAGAAGTTCGCCTCTTACCCCCTATGCAAAAACCATTCACCAAGAAAAACTAAACTACACCACATCATCTACCAGCTTTCAAAGTCTCAAAATATTATCTCATCGCTCTATACAGCCTGAAGCCTTTAAAAAACCCACGTAGTAAGCATGACTCTAATGACTTCTACTACTTACCAGTTATTCACCATCAAGACATCTACACACCTATACATCTATACATCTACACACCTACACACCTACAAACCTACACACCTACACATCTACACACCTACATACGCCCCAAGCCAAACCAAACCAATCTGATTACTCGAATAGAACTCATACCTGTGCAAAAAAGAGAATTAAACACGTGTGTAAATTTAATGATGATGTATCCCCAGTATCCATCCATCTATACATGCCTACGTATGCCTCCATGCACATACACAATCATTAACACCAACTACATCAAGAACCCATCCCAACAGCATAAAAAATACTAATAATCTCAGACCTTTCAAAAAATCTCTCTCAGCCAACCCAAGACACCTACTCGTATGAAATCTCATTATATTATATCATATCATATCACATCAAAAAATATAAACATATATATATACACACACAATAACATACACACACACACAAAAACAAAAACATCTCAAATCTCAAATTTCAAACTCCTCAAATTTCAAACCCCCTCAAAAACGCTCCAGGAATCTCAAGTCGAGTTCATGTATGCACACATGATATCTGCAATCTACGATTTGTGACTAAGGATCTGGCATAGCAATGAAATCTACTCAAGTACACAATATCCATTCGTTCATCCATCATAATTATCCGTTCATCACACCCATCCCTATGTAAGCAATCAACCGACTAAGCAACCAATCAATCAACCAACCAACCAACCAATTCATCCATCCAAAAGCAAAAATAGCAAAATATCCTGCCGGCCACCCGCCACCCAACCATACATCAACCTGCAATTCTCTCTTTCTATCCTTCTATCCATGTCTACCTATGTAAACATGCAAACATGCAAAATATACGACCAAAACATGCAATAATCATCAAGAAAATGGGTATCGCGTGTAAATCTAGATAACGATCGAGAATATGTACTCATCCATCTATCTCTGTCTCCAGATGCTCACATATGGATTTCCTTTCGCACTCCGTTTCCAATTCCCCATTTCTCTCTCGCGAATTCTCGGAATACTTTCTGCTCGGCATGGCACGATACGATATGTCGCTGTTTCCCCACTGACTGTAACTAAACCCCCACCGCGGCCCTCGCCTCCCTGATAATCCTCTCCAGATTCTCCCCTCCATCCTCCACCCTCACCGTCGTCGTACGCTCAGGATGTTTTCCGCATCTCCGCGGTTTACTCGGTTTCCCCCTCCAACAACCATCTACACCCTCTCTTCCCTTTCCTCCAAAATTTCCCTTCATCCCACAGTATTCTCTCTGCAAGGGTCCCGTCTCCATAAACTCTCGAATGTGCATCCAGAGTTCGCAGCGACCCTTGCCGCAATGCGTACACATCTTCTCGGTCGATTTCGTGAACGCGTATTCGAGGTTATTGGGTCCGACGCGACGGGTGTTGAGAGGGAGAGCGGTGCCGTGGATGGCGCGGTAGATGAGATATGTATGGCGGGAAGTGAGAGCGAGACAGGTGGCATCGATGGGGTCTAGATGGGAGAAAATTTCTAGCTTGAGTTCGTTTGGAAGGGTGGGGAGAGTAATTTTTTCGGTTTCTTCGTCGACGGCTTCTTCATCTTGTTCTTGCATTTCTAGAGCTTGAGAGAGAGATTGAGATGCTTGGAGAAGTTGTGAAGGCATAGACATGGGCACGAGACTTAATCTTCTTGTGATTTCCGGACTTGGCACGATGGATAATCGACGAGTCATCTCGGGGGTAACTTCGAATTTCCAGTCACTTTCTTCCTCTGTATCTCCATCCACATCACCATCCTCAAAATCGGAAGACGCTCCAGAAGAATTCTCAGTATCGGTATTAGGAAGACTCTCCAGATCCGCAGTCTGTGAAGCCGGGGAACCTAAGCCTAGACCAGGAACAGATGAAGAAGTAGCCGTATTAAATGGGGAAGAAGTCATGAGATCTCTCAACATGGACTCGAGACCCGTTTCAGAGGGTTCAGGGTCCGAGCTTGTGGTTCCCCTTGGTGATGTGTGGGGAGACATGGTGAATTTTCTTGTGGGAAAGATGGGGTAATGTGAGGTGGTGAATTTGATGGATCGTTTGATATAGAAATGATGGTGTGGTTTTTGCAACACAGGTTTGTTTGATGAGATTTCAATCTCGTCAAGATGTATTTGTAACTTGATTGCAGAAGATCGATGATTCAAAAAGCGGTGTTGTCTAGTATTTGAATCAGTAAAGAATCCGGGTTTGTCCAAAGATTGACTCACTCTTCCTACTAAATATCACTCCAGGGGCGACAATATCATCGATTTCTCGTTCGTATATGTATATATCTCGTGATTCCTAACTCTCGTGATTCCTATCTTATATTGAAACTTTAAACTCGTGGCAATTTCCACAAAGTAAACTCTCTCTTGAATATACAGTCGTGTGTGGGATGATTCGTCGAGTGATCCAATCTATACAACAAGTATAACCTCCTTTCGCATATAAAATCTCTCGCTTGAAATCCGTGTCTTCGTTTCGTCGTTCAATCGTCTATTCGTCTAATCGTCAATGGTTTAATGGTATGTATACGAAGAAGTTCAAGTTATCCCAAAAACCATCTCCAAAAACCAGACATGACCTAACTATTTAGTATCCGCCCACCCCGGAGTCTCTCACGCACCATTTTAGCCCGGAACCCTTCTCCCATGAATCCAACCAGGACCCAACATCGGATTGACCACTCAGGACCCTTCTTGCGGTGAAAAATCGGAGCTCCCATTTGCCTTCCAACCTTTTCTTCACTCGAATTGACCCACTGTTGATCTCACTAAAAGCGGATTGAAACCTCGATAGCGTAATTGATCCGAGGCTTTGAAAGGGTAGCCGTGGGATCTTTTGAATGAGATCCGTGACTCGGAAGTGCTCGTACATGACTCGATGATTAGGTAATCTCAGGGTTTCGATTCTGACTAGAATTGAGTAAGGGGGAGTTATGAAGAACCATGGAACAATCATGTCAAAATCGCGTCTATTTTTATATATTCTGTATCTGCTGGCGATGAGGTAACATATTTTTATATACTATCGAGACTATCCGGGTAGATAAGATGTAGATCGTTGTAAAGCAATGCAACTCCGACAATGTAAGGCAACCAAGACTCACCGACACTTTTCCGAGCTAATGATATGATACAGTACCATCTTTTCGGAATAGTATCGTACATCTTGAAGGTGCGGTACTTCTAGTCTGCCACCCAGAGTTGGTTTGGAAACGGGATTATAAAGATCACACCACCGTACTTGAGAAGAGTGCCAAAAGAGCTACTTTCTCATCTTGTTGTCATGTAGACCAATCAACAAAATCAGTTCGTACATCAAAATGAGTAAGGGTACATCAGGCAATTTACCAGCCGATTCAATACTGACATCCAATACCACCTCAACATAACATGGTCAAATGCTCAAATAGAAAAGTGAAATGAATGAAATGGTACAATTGGTTCGCATAAGCCGCCAAAGATTATCGAATTTACATCATATCAATCAAACTTGTCTCCTGCCAGGATTTCTTCCACTGACAACAAACAGTCGATCGACTTCCATCATCTCAATTGCGACTGGAGCGCAAAGAGTGCGAATCATATACCCCATACCCCAAATTCTCAATGTTATATCCCCCATTCTTCCCCACACAAAATCTGGAATCATCCCTCCATCATCTACTTTCAATATATTGTCCTTAACCCTTGTATCCTCCAGACGAATCATTCATATTGATCAAACCCTTCTATCCTCCAATCTCCATCCCCATCTCATAACCTCTTACCCTACAACGCAATCCAAATAACACTGATAACCACATCCAGGCCCTTATTCTCACCGCCCTCATATTTAAAACTCCACATGCCATCCGTCTTCTCGTTCCAATAAGCTCCCGTCGCACTGTGCATTCCCCTCCTTCCTACGTGAGGTTTACCATCTGTACTCTTGGCATCTCCTTGTGCATCACTTGTTGTTACTTTCGCATCGTCTGTTGTGTCTTCTGTGGTTGTTGGAGGTGATGCTTTGGATTTGTTGAGTGAAGAGGTAGGGACTAGATGTTGAATGATGGTGGAATTGACTGCATATTTGAAAGATGGGGAAGCGCCAGTTGAAGGTGTAGATTCGGAGATGAGGGATTTGAGAATCGAGTTCTGTGGGGAGGAGCGGTTAGATAGTTACGCGTTGTACTGCGGCGGGTTTGTTGTCTTTGTAGGAGGAAGGGTTGTATACATACAACGATGGTAGTATTCCAAGATTCGGTCTTGCTGTGTTCATAGAACTCTGCACTTCCAAGTGCATTCTGACAGGCCTATTTCATCATTCTCAGTATGCCATCCAGTAGAAAACATCGCCAACACAATATATGTTGGGGGGGTATTTAACAAACTCACATCACTTGCGATTTGTCTCAATCGTGTGTATGAAATTGGCTAGATGATACAATCAGTTCCATCTTCTTTCATCCCCCCTCCCTCCCAATTCAACCTCGACTAGAAACTTACAGGAGTGGCCATATTCGCTGTGTCTTTTTTTGTAAATGATGTAATAGTATGATAATTTGTTACTCAATCTCCAATGTCAATGTTGTTGAATCTTTCCCTTTGTTTTATTATGATTGCGAGGCTTAAGCTTTGATTTCCCTACCAGGCACGCCAGGGCAACACAACACAAACAAGGAGCTAGCTATCCGGTTTCGAGTGAACGTGTTGCATCACTGTTGATTGGTCAAGTGTGATAGTCCCAGAAAGCTCTACGCATTGTCCAATCATATCGCATCGGTAGAAACGTGTTAGAGAGTGGGGCCCATCTCATCTCATTTATGAATTCAGCCCAGAAGAAAGTAAATGTGAAGGTTAACTTTCCGAATCATCTTCCAATGCAACTTCCCAGCTTTCTTCATAATTTCACAACTTCGGATTCACTGAAAGAGTTTTCGCTCACGGATTCTACGAAATCGAGTACGAATATCTGCCACTAAGAAGAAGAAGGGTTTCTAAAGCGACTATACCTCTACCATCTCGTAGTACGGTTTTTGGTCGAAGCAAGCAATCGGGTGTCTTAAACATTTAATCCTTATCGTCATACCTCATACACACAATTCGCAACCAAATCTCATTCTATTCAAGATGTCGAGTCAACCACTTCTTCAAACTGCGCCTGGTTAGTTCTCTCAATTCTCATCTCTCCAAGAGAGTTTCGCAAAATGCAGATGCTTCAAGCTCCCGCAAGCTCCAACTTTTTTTTTAATCTATTCCCAACTCCAAATCCCATTTTCCCCTCCCACCCAACCTCCTCAAACTAACCTCCCCCCTCTCATAGGAAAACGCATCGCGCTCCCCACGCGCGTCGAACCCAAAGTCTTCTTCGCCAACGAGCGTACCTTTCTCTCCTGGCTCAACTTCACCGTCATCCTCGGCGCCCTCGCAATCGGCATGTTGAATTTTGGCGATCGTCCTGCCTTCATCTCCGCTTCCATTTTCACAGTCATCTCCATGTTGACAATGGGATATGCGTTGTATACGTACCATTGGCGTGCAAAGAGTATTAGGTTGAGAGGACAGGGAGGATTTGATGACCGGGTCGGTCCGACTGTGTTGGCTTTGGTGCTGTTGGTGGCAGTGGTGGTGAACTTTATTTTGAGAATTGTTTACGGGAGGGATTGAATAGGAGGAGAACAGAGAAGGATGGAGGGGAAGTGGGAAATATGAGAAGGGGGAAAGCTTGTAGTTGTGATTGTGGTTGGAAAGGAGATGGGTAGTAAAGGGTATGAGCAAGCGAGAATAAGGGGCAGACTATGGGTTGAGAGTCGAGGACATATTGCTGATGAAGGAGAACGTTACAATCGAGAAGCGATACATAATTATTACTGCCAGACCAGCAGTATATCAACTGCTTACATGTATGTATATTGGACATTCGCAGGAAAATGTAGTTAGTTATTCACCTGAGAGCGAGCTTATTTAGATGGGGAAAGGTGGAAGTAATCACATCACCAAATAGTGATAACTAGCCGTAGCTGGCATGTCATATAAATGTATGTATATTTTTGGGTCTGAATTAACACGCTGGGCTAAGGCTTTCATATTATGTATTGGTGCATCGCTGAGTGTGCGCTGATGTGTATGCACCCCCGCTGATATCACTACCATCCTGCTACCCTTGAAAGCAAGTATTTGGGTATCTCCATCTATGAATATTTCCTCCCGGGTCCGTCAAACGCCAAGTTCCTTTTCAATTACGGTCCATCCATTCGGTCATGGTATAATACACCCTTCCTCTCCTCTAGCCGTGCGATGGCTCGATCAAGTCAAGGCATTAGTTTGCTCTCTAAACTTTTGGATTAGTTACTGTACGGTGCGAATGTGGTTCAAATAAAGTGGTTATACATACCCATACATCTTCTTCAAGCTTTCAATCCTAACTCGAGATAGATAGAGAGTAAACGTAGGCACAGCTCGAATCATAGGTCTATTTTCTGCCTCGAGTGCTCTCTCAAATGGAGTTTTCATGGTTTCAAAAGCTTCCTCCTCTTCTTCTTCCCCATCCTTCATCTCTGTGTCTCCATCCTTCTCATCTCCAGTCTTCTCAGCTTCTGCAGTATTACTCGGAATAGTAGCAGTTAATTCTCCAATAACATTATATTGAAACCACTTGGCGCCATTCTTCGCCAATTCCCGCTTAGCTATCTCTGCAATAGTAATGAGTTTGCCTGCAACAGGTGCTTTGGCAGATAAAAGCACGACGTGGGGTGCTGGATCTGAGAAGGAAAAGGTACTGAGGATCGAGAGGATGCGCGAGGCTTTCTTTTGGATCTGCGAGGAGGAAAGGATAGACAGTTCGGTTGTTCGGTGTGTGTGGTTTAGATCATGAGGTGCAGGAATTTGACGCTGCCCTCCAGGTGTGGACGATGCTGGGACGGAAGAGGAAAGGTCATTTTGTGCTCGATCTTGAGTGTCTGGAGCAACACAGGGAGATTGATGAGAAGATATCTTGGTAACAGTTGTAGTTGCTCTTGCTTTTTTCGAGGGTCGATCTTGTTCCTGGAAGACGGAGGGGAAATTTCCTTTGTCTCTTGAGGCACCCTCTGCCAGTTCGCGTTTGCGCTTTTTATTCTCTCGAAACTCATGCCCCGCTTCGCCTCTGCGAGCTGCGCCCTTGGTTCGTGCCATTCTCGTCCTTGTCGGTATTGAAATTCGAAGTTGCGCTGTATTATATCTTTGAGTATGAAGATTAAGGTGAAAGTTCCAGCTTGCAAGATGAGAAAAAGTATGGTAGCTTGGAGATACAGTCAAGGGATGAATGTGCGAGGTTCGCTAATGGAATAGAAAGAAGTCATATAATAAAGAGTGAAGATATTATTTGTTTACCTTTGAAGGAAGACTCTGGAAATATCAACTCGACATCTTGAGAGGACTTAGGTTGAAGCATTATCCAGCCTTGGGTAAATTTTGGGCAGCTTTTGGAGAGCATCGGAGGTCGGAAGATTTTAATGAACCAATCAAAAGCCTAGAATTGAGCACTTCACTCGTAGCCAGCAGAGCGGCCGCATCCGCCGCGTCCTCATAGTTTCTAGACCCAGAGAGACTTCTCAATAGTAATAAATTTCCGTCGTTCATTACATATTGAAACTTATCAATTATGTTGTATTCCTTCATCCATTGATCTCATCATCTTCATAATACCAAAGGCTGACAAGAATCTTCTTTATACAGGAACCCGAAATTCATCGGGAAGTCCACAACTGTTTGTCCTGCAGATGTTGTAGAATCGTCCTGCAAGGCTAGACAAAATATCCCGATTCGTTGGGTTCCAAGGTTCGCAGTGACATTGTCCTGTCATGAAGAGGCGCATCATTTCTTCACACCGAGTGTTACATGGATGAAAGCCATAGATTAGTTTGGTCTTTTTTATCATCATCGGCGCTTGGCCAATATTAAATAGATAAGCACATAAGCTTTCCCCCTCATCAAAAAGATGAGTGGGGGGTTTATCACGGCATTGTCTCGTGCATCAATGGATCAATTACTCCCTTTCATATCGACAGCCTCGAAACCCTTATCCGTGTATATTATAAGGTTACGAAAGCGTTGAATGTCTTTCTTTCTATTGCTCTTTCGTTTCGTTTCGTTTCGTGTTCAAGGCTACGCAAATGTCACTGTCACAAGCCTTGTGCATATCGGCCGGTAAATGGTGTACAGTATCAAGCACGATGCAGGAAGGCATCACGAAAGATTCCCCATGGGACCAGAAATGCGCAGCCTCCCGAAGAGGTTGATGTTCGATACA
This sequence comes from Botrytis porri, assembly GCF_014898465.1. Taxonomy (NCBI): domain Eukaryota; kingdom Fungi; phylum Ascomycota; class Leotiomycetes; order Helotiales; family Sclerotiniaceae; genus Botrytis; species Botrytis porri. The sequence goes on along the minus strand of NW_024066081.1, from coordinate 178,954 downwards.
CATCTAATAAAATCAAACAAGGGTAGTTGCCCAAGATAGTCTCAGATACAGTTGTTTGACTGAACCTTTCGGGAGCATCCACGCCTCTTTGCCCTGGTCTTAGTTAAACCGTCAAGCCTAGGCAAGCCAATATCAAGATGAACGAGGACGCAAAGTAAGAAAAAAGAGTGTGGTCGTATCGGATATCTATTTGAGAAATTTCTACGATGTGATAGGAATGTAGGTTTATCCACGCGGCCTTCTGTCTTGTCTCTTCGGGGATTCATGGGATTCATGCCAAAGTACCTTTTGGAGAGCACGCACGGTTGCTAATGAAATGGTTCTAATTTTGATGTATAAATCTGGGGCAGCCTTTTCAATATCCTTGGCTTACACTATTAGCATTTGGTCGAGAACATTATGAGTCAGTTTTAGAATAGTGGAAAAGTAACCCCCCTCCAAAGCTCAAAATGAACTAGGTTCAAGTACGTATGAAGTGTATACGCATTAAGCAGAGACCGAGTAGGTGAATGATATGTAGACATGTTGGTGAAGTGGAAATGGCTTCAACACCGCAACATACATAAGAAACACATCACCTAGTGGATTCCTCCCTTCATTTATATACCCAGGAGGTCGATTTCACATGTGCTTCACCTCTACTTCCTCTCCCCTTTTTCCATGTATGATCTACTTTTGGAATCATGCGATACATGGATGAAATAGCACATCCCTCCCATTACCCATACGTTTCGTGGGTCCAACATCTTGCATACGAAGATGGACATCGTCAAAAATGGGTCGTCCATGGAATCAAAGAAGGGGGATCGAGAATAGAAGAAATATCCTTGAATAGTTTAGTTGGGAAGTACAATGGGCCGTAACCGGGATTGCTTATCTTCTTACCCAATGATCTTCCTTCATTTGCTCATTCCAAGATATTTCCCCAAGCAATAATCAGACTGGTAATCCCCGTCGTCATCCTTGCCACCCGGAATGTAAATTATTCACGGGCATTACGGGTGGTAGTGTGGTAGTGTGGTAGTGTACTTTCGTAGTCTGGTAGACTTGGTGAGCATTAATCTTTTTATGGGTCCGCTGAGGACGAATTGGTGAAGGTTGAATGGATGAATGAATGAATGAATGCATGGTATGGAGTGAGTTGAGTTGAGTGATGGATGAGTGATAATCAAATGGAAAAAGAAAAGAGGACTTTGACCTCTTCCAGCGTAATTAATCAGACTTCCCTCCCTAGGTAGTCGAGTCGTGGTAGGTGGGTGGTTGGTAGGCAATAGGTATGTGACACTTTTCCAACTTCAACCACTCGACCAGGAATGAAAAGTTAGACGTCTCATGGGCTTTCCCGTCCTTTATTAATTATTCTCCCTAGGTGATGAACCTATTATTCTAAGCCACCAACGAACACTTCTTCCACTTTGAACAGACACCTTTTTGATTATACTTATAGATTGGAAAATACAATTTACCATTTATAATTTACATTTTACATTTTACAATTTACGATTTACAATTTACAATCTACAATCTACAATCTACACACAATTTATATCCTCCAGCTTTCAATCAAATACAAGCAAACCACCAAACCACCAAAACCAAACCATCAAAACCAAACCACCAAATCTCACTCCGGATTTCCAACCACACTGCCCATCCCATACTACGGATACGATACAATACGATACGGAGGGTACTCAACGAAACATATTGAAAACAACCTCACTTCTTCACTCTTCATATATGTACGACTTGATTTTATAGAATCCCTTTTTTGATCATTCACTCTTCGACTTTCTTCTCTGTTATTTTACTGTAAGTGTTTCATTTTATTTGGAAATTCATTGGTAATAACAGAACCCAGACCACACCAAACGACCCAAAATCATTCGACTTTCCCTTCTCTTTTCTTTTCCTTTCCTTTCCCGCCGCTTTGTGTTACCCATCTACCTACCTACCTAGGATACTTGTATTGTATCTACGTACCGTATCTACTTCTTTTACCGCTTGTCTCTTTCGACATACCGGTAGCATCCATCAGTCTATCAGTTCATCAGTCTATCACTCTATCACTCTATCACTCCATCACTCCATCCACTCTTGTTATTACTTCATTGATTCTTTGACCCATCCACTCCTTGATTCATTCATCCATCCATCCATCCATCCACCCATCATCTCTCTATTCACCCACGCAACCACTCGAGCCACTCAATCTACTCAATCCACTCAATCCACCACCACACCCCGTTGATTAATAAGTGTGCACCACCGCCAAAGACCACCACCCAAACCACTCACGTACCAACGAAAGAACGTTACCGTCTCGCCTCCTTCACTGCTCCCAGCTCTTACCACCTACATGACACTACCTTACTAGGGACCGACCCATCGACCCGTACCTACTTTTATCCAAAATCAATACGTCAACTCCTTTCACATTCCTCATATCCCCCCCTTCCCTCCCGCTCAACACACACCCCCCAATTCGAATTTCGCATCTCTCATACCTACCACCACCACCACCACCACTACCACCACCACCCACACGGTCGCAACATTTCAATCAAAGACAAACCCTTTTATTATCCCCAACGACACGACACCCATTTCTTTCCCTTCCAACACAAATCAAATCAACGACAAAGCCAAAAATTCATACGGCATAATTTCAATTCTCACGCAATCCTTCTTTTGATTTCCAATTCTCTCTACACAATAAACTCTTGTAATTGATTTCCATTTTCGAACTTGTAAATTTTATCTTATTAGACTTTCATTCCGTCACTTTTTAGGGAGGTCCTTATCATAGCATCGACGTCAGTTCGCAAAACTTGCGCTTCCACCACCAGTGAATTTGACTTTTACTTCAACCATATTTTATAGCGCAAACTAAGTCAACTATCAGCGCATTAAAAATCACCCGTTCAACGAAAGTAGTGCCCGGTCGCACATTCACTTAAATATCGCAACTTACTCCTTCCCATTTATATGCGAATGTTTCGCCTGCCATCTTGGATCTCCGAATCCAGGGGTTGCGACCAAGTGTTAGATGGAGAAGTAAAATATAATATGGCAAACGCCGGTCTTTACGAATGCCCAAGTCCTACGAAACGAAAGAGAAGTAGTAGTCCGAACGCTCCGATCCCCATCTTGACCAACACTTCATCATCGACGACGACGACGACGGCGACGACAACAACATCATCTCAAGAAGTGAAACGGAGGAAGCGCGAAATGTCGGAGCAAGGGTGTCGATCGCCTTCGTCGGCGGAAGATGCTGTAATGACAGATATGCAAGAACACGTCGTCGATCTAGGTTTGGTTCGAGAAACAATCGAATCGCAACTCAGCCTCGAGATTCTCATGAAGCATAACGAATTGCGCCTAATCGAAACAGAACTAGCAAAATGTCAAGTCTCTCTGGAACAGTTACGTCGCGCTCACTTGATACCATTCCCAGGCATGCAAGGGGCTGATGCTGAAGCTTCTTCCGAGTCGAGGGTTAATGTTAGTGATGGTACGGGTCCAGCAGTTTGGAGTGGCGACAAAGTTCCAAAGTGGGCTCCGCCGTATGGAATTACCGAAGGACCGTACACAAGACATTGGGCAAAATGGTTAATTCCTGATCCTGCTTTTGATGGTATTGATATTGTTGATTCACGTGCAGGTCCGGGAAGGCCACGCGCTGGCAAGTCGATACCAGAAGGAAGAGCTACTAGAAATAGTATCGCTGAAGGAGGTAATGTCTCATCTAAATCGAGATCTCGTGGATCTCACAGTTTGCAATCTCTTTCCACCGGTCATGTTCAACCAAAGAAGTCTGGACCATGTATTCTCAAGCGGAGTGATGGTAAAACGGTTAAGCTTGTCTGCCTGACTTGCAATCGCGAAGATTTCTCCAGTACTCAAGGTTTCATCAATCATTGTCGCATTGCTCATCATTGTGAATTCAAGAGTCATGAAGAAGCTGCTCAGACTTGCGGACATGTTATCGAAGTCGATGAAGCTGGTGCAGCTCCTATCTTGGAGAAGAGTCCAAGTGCACCACCAATTGGAGACGGTGTTCATCCTCTCATTAAAAGTACGCCCGTCGATCAAGAAGCCTATACTGCTCTTCGGTCTCGTATCGAAGATTCTATGAATCTGTACCTACAAGGCAGGCTCCCTGGTGTGACTTCGATTCCTGGAAGTGCAACGTCATCACCACAAAAGCAACCCGTTGTGAAACCCAAAGTGCAACCTCCAAGGGAAAATTTCAAACCATCAACCGCTACACCTCATCTTTCCGAGCTACTAAAAAGCAGAGGCTTTGGTGGTGATCTTGATGAGATAGTGGGTGATGCGAAAACACGTATTGATATGGATGAACTTTTAGCATCTGAGGAGGAATCTTCTGATGATGAAGCCACTGAAAAATCGACTGCTGCTATACCTTCACGCCGTCCTGGTGGCTATGATGGTGCAGTAGATACACCAATGACTGGTATGCGTATCCCAGCTCGGGCTACCATGTCACCATTTTTTGGTAGACCTACAAGTAGCAAAGGTATAGATGCTTCGGGGAGACCTGGTCAAGCTCATATCTCACCTCGTCTAACTTTCGCTACCCTCAACACTTCTATTCCTGTATCGGAAACCAGAAATAACCGCTCACAGCCTATTAATACTCGAGATCACGATCATGATGGAGATACTGATATGGGCATCCCCGATACATCTTCCATTATTGACCTAAGTCCAAACACGGTTGTTAGTAACAACGCTCCAAGTCTTGTTAGTGATGATGGTGAATACGACGAAGGTGATGATGATGCAGAGAGTGTATCATCAGGAGATGCTGACGAGGGTAGTGATGTCGCCGAAATCGATATCGAGGATGGAGACACCGAGAAAGTCGTCAGAGGAGCGGTGTTAGGGAGAAGTCAGGATCGCACCAAGAAAGATGATAAACATGTTACGTTCGTAAGGGAGGTACCTGACGCCAATGGAACAAATAAGAAAGTGAGGCCGAGACAAGGATAGGGCAAAGATTAGGATGAGACTGGAATGGAATGAATAGCAAGCGTTGTATTTTTTGGGGGTCATAACTGGTGATAGACATTTTCCTGATGGTGTGAATGACGGAGTTGAAGCTTTTGACTTCTATCTTTTTATTGCTTTTTTTTTGCAAGCGCTTTCTTCTCTACTCTTTATTTATGATATTGCTTTATTTTCTCTCCTACAATTTTCAAATTGGGGGATGATGAGAAGTGAGGAGGATTACGATAGGATGGAATGGACTAGGTTAGGTTGGGTGGGAATGGGATTGATGAAATGAAAGACAGTACTTTTCATGTGTATTGCGTATTGCATATTACAAATACAAACTACAATGGCATTCGTTGAGTTTTGAGGGTTTATAGATTTTAGGGTGGGGTTGGGGTTGGGGAGGGGCGGTTGATATGATTTGATGAGATGTGGGATGGGATTGAGGAGGGGAAGGAGAAAGATTATTTTCATAAAGGGAGAGGGGTTTATGTGGTTATCTGGGGATGGGATGGGATGGGATGGGTTGCTGGGGGGTGGAAATGAGGGAGGGACGGAGGTTCATGATGGAGACATTAGGTATATTATAATAAAAACAGTACATACATACATACATTCGATGCAAATTGAAAATTGAAATGGATTGATTGATGTGTTGAGATGGCGGGTTGTGTGTATGTGCACTGTGAGATGATCCTGTGTAATGGGAGTGCAATGGACGTGGACGGATAGTGATGGATTTATATTGATTATTGTGGCTTCATACTGTATAGTGGTGTGTGTGATGTAGCCGGTGTGTGGTGTTGAGGAATTCTTTTCTCGAATTGAAGACTGAGATTGAGATTGAAAATGAAATTGAAATTGAAATTGGATCTAAATCTACTGGTAAATCTGATGATGGATTAGGAGGATAGAGAGGCAGTCTTGTGCCGGGGCGGGGCGGGGCAGGCGGGGATGGTTGATTGGGTGGTTGATTGGGTGGTTGATTGGGTGGTTGGTTTGTTAGTTAGTTGATAGATTGATGGGAGGTGGGAGATGGGAGATGGGAGATGGGAGGTTGTGTGATATGTAACGATTTGTTGTTGGAGAAGAAGGGGGAGGAGTGGGTTGTTTTTGTGTATGCGTGTAAATTAGTGTGTATGGGTGTGCATTGGTGTATATGGGTGTGTATTGATGTGTATGGGTGTGCATTGGTGTGCATGGGTGTATATTAGGATACTGGGACGTATATTGGTACTTTAGGGACTCGAGGGAAGGGGGAGGGGAGAAGAGGGGAGAGGTGTTGTGATCATGGATTGGGGAAGCGAGGGGGACTATTTGTATATGTATACGTCTAGAGGAGAGAGGATCTGCAAGTGTCACGGTATTTACTTGTTATGTTTGGTTCTTGCTACGTCTAGTCCTTGTTATGTGTATTGTCTGGTTCGATTGGGTTTATTTCTTTTTGGGGGACGGAATGGAAGTGAGCTGGAGGGGAGTGAGCTGGAGGGAAGTGAACTGGAGGGGAAGTGAAGTGGGCGGAAGTGGACGGAATGATTGATAGGGAATTTTCTTTTTAGATTGTGCGGTTGTGGTTAGATTGGTGGTAAGGTAGTGAAGCTTAAAGTTTGAAGTTTGAATGTGGTTTATTTCCTATTTCCTCCAGGATGGGATGAGATGGGGATGTTCTCGGTTGTGTACATGTATGTTATTGAGAGGAGGGGGGATGGGGGATGTTCTTGATTATGTGTATAGTGCATATAAGAGTTAAGGCCTTGGCTTATTACATGTTACTCTTTTTTGTAACAAAATCCCTACAAAAAGATTGTTTTCCTATATAAAATCGGTAGATAATAGAAATAGCACTTTTTTATGTGTTGATATTTAAAATGTTAAAATTAATACTTCTTTTTTTAATTAGTTCTTTTGATATTTTTATTTTAAATGTATTTTTAAAAGAATGATATTTTGTTCTAAATACATTTTCAAAAATGATATTTTTATTCTAAGTTCTTTTTCATTATTTTACTTCTGAAATTAAAAATTATAATATTCTAGATTTATTTTTAAATCAGTTTAATTTTAAAAAGAAACATTTCTTTATTAAATAAATTAATGAAATTAAAATATTTTATTAAATTATATTTCAAATTATATTTTAAACATCAATTTTTAATTGAATAATAGTATATCATAAGATATAGAATTATAAGATAAAACTATATTTTCATTTTTATATTAGAATATGATTCTTTTCTATTTTAAGATTAGACTATTATTCTTCTATTTTGAAATCAGAATAATATTTCCTTTATTAAGATTAGAATAAATTTATTAAGAAATCGAAATTTAGGAGAAAAGTGTCATTTTTTTTAAAAAGTATTTAAGTAAAAAATATCAAAATTGTTAGTTTTAAAAAAGAAATGTTAATTATAACATTCAGATATCATTATATAAAAAAGAATTATTTTTATAATTTCTTAATAAATTGAAAAAATTGATTTAAAAATTAGACAATTTAGAAATAAGTATAATAAGAATCTTAGAAACGACTGATTTTTTTAAATTTTCTTTTTTGATAAATTTATAGATTATCAAAATTTAATTATTTATAAATTTATAACATATATTACTTTTCCTATGTTAAAAATCTCTTTTTGAGATTTTTTAAAAAATTTAATTTTAGAAATTTACAACTTTTTGGAAAAAAAATAGCAAAAATATTTTATTCTTTTTTTTTTTTTTGAAATATTCTCATCATTTTTTATTCTACGTGTAGCTCTAACAAGTTTGATTTAAAAATTGATTAAATCAATATATAGTTCAAAAGTGAAAGAAATGAGAGGTTTTGGTGTGTTTTCGCTTAGTGTGCGATAAGCCGGGGCCTCAACTCTTGTATTATCGAGAGGAGGGGGGATTGGGAAGAATGGAGAGGGATGGGGAGAGATGATAGTTGTGAAGGTGATGATGATGGGATGATGGGTAGATGGGTGGATGGGTATATGAGTGATTGTTTAGTATTTACCTATCCGGTTTTCATCGAGGGGAGAGATCGAAGGGACGGGAATAGGATCCGGAGGGCGAGTGATGAGTATGTAAGAGGATGGTAGGAGGATGGTAGAAGGATAGGAAGGATAGGAAGGATAGGAAGGATAGGAAGGATAGGAAGGATAGGAAGGATAGGAAGGATAGGAAGGATAGGAAGGATAGGAAGGATAGGAAGGATAGGAAGGATAGGAAGGATAGGAAGGATAGGAAGGATAGGAAGGATAGGAAGGATAGGAAGGATAGGAAGGATAGATATTATCATGAATTCAAATGCGAATACAAAGATAGTCTTTTGATTCTCAGGTTTTTAGTCATGATAATATACCGTCTGATGCGACGGATCTTCCTGTTCGTCTTGTTTTTTCCAACTTGCCCCCTTTCTCTTTCCACGTTTTCAACCACTCATATTTTCCCTGTTTGAGAAGCTAAGTTGAGATTTATCTCCTTGATATAAGTTAACTACTCGATACGAAATACTCGACACGAAATACGAGGTAAGATTATATAGTTTTCTGGCTATTCGAGATTCGAATCTCGAAAGTCGAAGCGGACGGGTGGATGGATATATTGTAGAATATTTGAGGTATTATATTTTGGGTAACTTAAATCATGTTGTGATTGTGATTGTGATTTTCGATGCTGGGGTTTTGGATTTCGATGTATTGTGTTTGGTTTTGGTGTTGGTTGATTGAAAAAAAAATTGAGAGAGGTAGAGAGTTTACGAGGGAGATATGATTGTATTAGATTTCTACTCTCCTTTCCCTTTCCCTTTCCCTTTCCTTTTTCCTTTCCCTTTCCCCTTAGCGATAATTACATATATAGTCATACCTATGCTTATGGTTGTGGAATGGGTGTGGATATCTTGTTTATCTTTCCGGGAAAGAATCGCTTGGGGGGTGAATGAGTAATTCCTCGAGGGAGGTATACCGGCACGTGTGATTGATGAGTTTGGAAGTTTTTGGAGGAGATTTATGGACTGGGATCTAGGGGCTTTTGTTGTTTTGGAGTTGGGTTCGGTTGAGCTGGGTTGATTTGATTTGAGCTGGGAAGTTAAATGTGGAATGTGGAATGTGAAAGGTAGATGAATGGATTGGAGGAGAGAGGGGAGGTTCTACGGGCCGAGGAGAGGAGGAGAGGAGGAAACAATGGGGAGGGAGGGAAGAAACTGGGGGGAGGGGAGTAAATGAATGGGCAGGGGGAGAAAAGAATTGAAGACAAGAGGTTGAGGAGGTTAGGGAGAGGAGGGTGATGAAGGGGAATGTTGTCACAGAACGAGATAGGATTCATTAGGGGTGCTACTATTACCACTTTCTCTTATTGTTTATAGCAGTGTCAATTATTAATATAGTAGTTTTCATTGAAGTCTTCTATGTTACATCAATATATACAAATACGTATAACACTAACAATCTATAGAAATACTGGAATTAGATAAATCTTTAAAGGTTTCAATCATATTACTTTCAAATCTAAAGGTATTCAATATATTTCTATATGTTCCAATGAAAATAGCTTTGATATTACCTCTTTGGGAAGGAATAGATTGAATCCCAGTGTTTTGATATTTTTCTATGATATTCAATATTCAATTCAAATGAATAGGTCTAGTGATGTAGAATCTAGTAATAATTATTAAAACGTATGACATAAAATGTGTATTTCACTGAAGTGACATACTTATAATTCATGTTATTATATACTATTCCAATGACTATGGAAGATTGGTGTAGCGAGGAATCAAGAATATGAAGGGGGTACAGAGGAGAGGTGTTGGAGAGAAAATGGAAGACAGATCACTGAATCTGGATGGAAAGGAAAGAAAGAGCTTGCCACCACAATCAAAACATAAGATCAAAAATCACTTTCACAAAGAATTCAAAACGTCCAAGCAGAAAGTTGTAAGTAATACCCAGGCCCAGGCAATCTTATATTCTATCTAAACTGCAAGCAATTTCTATGTATCCAGTACATAAGAAAAGTTCTAACTTCTAACTCTATTCCATCATATCCCAAACATACAAATGAAAACAATGACACATAAAAAAAGGAAATCAATCATACAACGTCCTCCGATCACCAACTCTTTGATCAGTCTCTCGATTCGCATTTCGTACTCTCTTTCTTGTAGGTGAGAGATGGAGGATTCGGATTGTCGTTGTTGTCGTTGTAATTGCGAGAAGAGAAGAGAAGAAGTGTAAGGACAACATTCAAACCATTCTCTACCTCACTCAAACTCTAGAATCGAGATTCCCACGCCTAAAATCCAAACCAAGACAGAAAAGAGAGACTATCCCCATCAAATTCTTAAACCCAAACACATCCTGAACCATCTTGACCGCAAATAAGCTAAATCACAGATCAAATTAGCCACATCACGAAAGTAGAAAACAAAAAAGCTTACCAATTGCTTATAATCAACAGTTTCACCCAAAAGCAAGTCGCAATCTCCGACTTGTCCGTAGCAGCGACATTTGGTTTTCCCGACTACATTGAATCCTTTAGGGGCGGGAACGACGGTGCCGCAAGAGCAGGAGGTGGCGCAATCGTTTGAGCGAGTTTCGAGGGGGTTAGTGTTTGGGTTAGGGCTGGAGGGCATGGCGAGGGTGTTAGTGAGGAAGAGGGCGAGGAGGGGGAAGGTAATGGTGGAGAATTGCATTTTGATGATTTGCTGGTGGGCGATTGTTGTGTGGTGGTGAAGATATTGGAAGTTGTTGTAGATTGGATTGAATGTTGTTATTGTTGATGATGTTGATGATGTAGAAAGTAATTCCGACAGCTTCATCTCAGTACTTTATACATTTCCATCTCATCTCAAACCTTTCAATCATCACATCAACATCCATCTACACGATACCATTCTCCTCAACAACACAATCCTCAAAGCCAAGCCAGACCCGCGGCAACAGGATCGGGAATTCGTAAAACTCTCTTCTCCATTGTACGTAGAATCATCTTTCCTCTATCTGAACGCATGACTGAGCATGAGCACGGCTCTACACAATTCACGAGCCGTAACTTCGCATTGCTTATCGTGTACGCCGTTCTGGGCTTTCACGTATAGGCGGTCGATTCCCTCGTCCTCGTGATGAGATTGTTCATTTGATCTTGTAGGATTACAACGTGACCCATGAAGCCGTTTCAACCATTGAAATCGTAAAGGTGGCTAATGAGCAATGAAGTTTTAAACCTTGATAATACTTCTTATGGGGTTACTGTGGATAGGTATCAATGGTCGAGAAATAATATTATAATCCTCAACCAACATCTCCTCCAGAAAATCCATAGAATATCCATCAATTCCATCGAACCAACCCTATGGAAATCACTTGCTAGCCCGCACCTATAAATTTAGCGTCGAAATCTCAATTGCAATCAACTCGCAGGGAACATCTAGATGACACCGAGATTCCCATTCAGCAATAAGGTGTACTCGCACCCGCTATAGCATAACTATCACTCCGCCCATTGAAACATGCTAGGAATTAAAGGGATATTCCCAGCGACCCAACCCAACTGGCGAGCTATCGCAAGCGCTGAGTCCGAGTCTCCGGATTACCGCCAGGATCTGGGAATGAGATTTGTTCGGTCGGCGCGCGGGCGCTTGGAGATTATTCTTTGACGATGATGATGATGATGATGATGATGATGACAATAGACAGGTTAGTGAGACGGGAAATTAGGAACAGAGGTGTAGGGTTGGGAATAAGGTCAATTTTTAATTATATGCGATATACGGGGCTGATGGGGTGGGTTAGGATGGGTAGATGGATGATGGATGGATGTGGAGAGATTTCCTTGGCTTGGTAGTGGATACAGATGTATGGCGGCTAATTTTATATGATGTTTGGATGTTTGGGATGCATAGTGTAATTTGTTATGAGAAAGAGTGGGTGGGTAGGGATAGAAGAATTATTGAAATCGGGAGATCCTTTGGAAGAATTGAGTCAATTTCAGGTTTGTGGGGATGTAGATGTGAGGGAGGTTAATGTTCTTCGGCTATCGTGAATAGCTCCTTTAATTGTGTTGAAAGTTTATGTAATCTTACATTCAATATCGATTTTCAAGACTAGAAATCCACGCCAGTAATAAAGCTTGCAAAGTTCACAGATGTATGTAATTCTTTGGGTGTGGTAGCATGTCAATAGGAGGAGGGAAACAAGATGTGATGCGTGATGTAGATGCAAAACTAGTTCCGACTAGATCTGGTGAACGCTAGATACTCTTTACTATTTCGTGATGCTACATATCTGACAGCGGTAAATTTTCACAAGCTATAGCAACATGATGCGATATCTTTCTGCATTCGAAGTTCAGTAACTAATTACAGCACATATCCTCCACGAACCCGAGTGTATTCCTCAAACTACAATTCCCACCCTTAGAAACTTAGTCTTTCATTAATCGTGCTGTGGCGTATACAACTTCTATACATCACACTCTGACCACAGCATAATTAGCCCAAATAATATCCAGCGGGAAACTCTCTTGGTTTTGCGTAATAATCCTTCATCCAACCCATCACTTCTCAAAATCCCATCCAACATCTTTGACATTGGTGAAACACATCTGGGGTACGATAAGATGAATGTTGGGTTTAACTCTAAAACTTGGGTGTTAGGGTATTGTCCGTTTTTGGGGATTTATATTTCTCCACTCTTGAGCCTTGTGGAGGAAGTAGGGGTATTCTCAGGTTTAAGTTCCTATGCTGGTGTTGGGAGAAGGGAGGGTCAAAATAAGCGCTACGTTTATGATCACTCCGCTTGAGCTTCTAGAACGAATGTATGTATCCACTTTTGTTGTAATAGGGAGTATATACGATCATTTATTTTTCAATTAGCTGTATATATAAGATCTTGGGAGTAAGCATCTGTGACACGATTTATTTATCTTTTATGATTCATTTATTAGTCTTTTCTTTACTTTTCGTTCCATGTCACGGCTCTGTATCAACTCGTGTTTTTGAGCCTTCACACCTATCTCTACCTTTATGGATGATTATTCATCACGAATAAGGGTTTCAAGAGTTGACCCCCCCTCCCTAATCAACGAGCAAATCCCTTTATGGACCTTTAATGTCACCAAGTGCTCTACCTTGTCACCTCTCATGTTCATGTTCAAACCCTTACTCTCTTCTTACCACTCTCCATACCAGAAACTTTCCTCTTGACTGATAAAACACTGCTCTATCTCTCCGGGTTCCTTCTCTAGTGCAGGGATAACGAAAAGTGTGCAGAACCACATTACAATACGCTTGAAAAACTTGACTCAAGTACTTGAGAGTTTTACCTGGTTCGGGTAAAACACTCTCTAAATATATAATTTGTGATTACCGTAGGTAGCCGAGTAACAAATGAATAGGAAATGTAAAATCTAATTAAAAGAAAGATTGGGGGTTCAATCGTTCATGTAATGTTCCTCTGAACATCTTTTTCCGGACCTACGATATCCTCCCATTCCATAGCAGCTCATTGGATTCTTGCTACCATACTGAGACTTCTACGCTGTTGAATATTCTCCAGAAGATACATAATGTACTTGAGGATTGATGAGCATCCAATATCGAGAGTCACTTAGCAATCAGCAAGGAGCCAGTTTCTCTTGACGAGCCAGAGATTGAACATAAAAACTCGAAGATAGAGATACAACTAACACTTAAAACAAAGCCAGCATACTAATGATTCGAGTCCGCGCAGATGTGGCAATTGTACAAAGAGTATTCATGATGGTTCACTCATATCTCTCTCCGGATTCCATACCTTGCCCTGGAAATCCTTTCTCGAGTTGAAGTAGCGGGCTAGTTATTGATGAAAAGAGATGTACAGCTTGAAGCTGTACCTGAAATCTGGAACCATAGCATAGTTTAATCCTAATCTGAGAGATTGTAATAAAAAATACAGAGATAGCGATGAGAATGGTAGTGAAAGAACAGGAACAGATGATCAAAAAGAAAGAAAGCAAAAAAAGGGAAAAAAGGGAAAAGTAAAATCTCCGTGACGAGTTTCTTAGAATGTAATTCCTCAACCTCAGGTGAATTTATTCATCAAAGTACACAGAGACTACCAATCTAATAACTCCTTGATACAAATTCCTCAAGAACTGATAATTGATCATTTAAGCATCAGTTCTAAATTCTCAATTCCCACCCATTGACCAGTAATTCCCAGTCAATACAAGTCCCCTCTCTATCATCCTTACCATTCCATTTATCTCTCATCCCCCCCCCTTCCTTCTTTCATCCCATCCTCAGCCCAACTATCTCTACTCCCCATCTTTCCTCTCAACACAAAGCAAAATCTTCAACACAGCCTCCAAACCATCAAATCCAAAATCAACCCAAATCAAAAACAAACCCGCAAGCGTCCCCCCCATAGAATAATAAACGATTTCGTCCAAAGGCGTTTGAACGAAAAAACAATATGGGCGGATATGATGTATGATCTTGAAGATGATGAGGGACAGAATAAAGGCGGATAGGGACATTCCTCGTTTCGGGGCGGGAGTTGGAGTTGGATGGCCAGGTGGGTGAGAGGATGAGGAAATGGTGTAGGTGTGGAGATCTGTTTGTTCTACTCTGCGTGTGGGGGTTTCGTGTGGTGAGTATTGGATTTGTGGTGCTTGGGTTGGGCGGGTATGATGTTTGATCTTGATATTCAATATTTCAAGACGATGAGCTTGAAAATATAGTAACAATATGCAATCTACAATCTACAACCCAGAACCATAAACTAATCAAAAACTCACAACCAAAACTGAACAAACGAACCATATATATACACATCTCAAACCCCTCCCCCCCTTCGAACCTCAACCCGACATATCAAAAACACTCTAGAAAGTTTCCGAATCGGATCTGAGACATTTAGTGACTGATTTCATAGCTATGTCTATTATCTTGCTAATACTCTTCTGAAGCTTGGAGGATTGAGATGGGTGGGAGGATTATTTTGGATAGAGGAGATGAGATGAGAGAGGAATATTCGGGATGGACGTTTGATTATATGTATCACAGTAGGAAACTCGATAGGAGGCTAGGGTTTTCGGAGCACTAGTTGGTATTTGATGTTTGCTAAGCGTTGTTATCTCTTATATTGAGAGATGTTGGGATCATAGGGGATAGAACGAAATTGCTGGAGTGGAAGAGTGAATTTATAAACTTCTAAACTTCTAAACTTTCAAACTTTCAAACTTTTGCAATTTGCGTTTTGCGGAAAGGGAATGGTGATTTCTATGTTAGGAAACTGACTAGAACTATTCAATTCTACATGTATACTGCACGCACAAGAACATTGATAATGAGAATAGACATGGAAGATAATGGAGCAAGCGAGAGACGAATGTAATGTAGGGAATGGGGTTTTTACTGTCTGTAACGCAAGAAATACACATTGAATCCCGTTGCAAGCCAGAATCTATCATCAAAATGATTTCTCCAATCATCAACGACTATTTATGAAATGATCCAATCTAATTATCGCTCCATCGTGACTTGCTCCAAGAATTTCTAGGCCTCACAATTTCAAGTATAAGACGATAGCACATCCTCAAACTTGTGAATTTCCCGGCTATAGGGGATCATACAGCGTATTTGAAGACGACCTGTTTTACAACCAATTGACAAACCGGTTGGCACTGATACCGCGTGAGTTGTCTCATTTCGACGATCCATGTTTTTCTTGCGGATTCCTTAACTTTGTCAGTACAGATCAAGTCAACTAATTCAAGTGATGTGATTAGAAGTGGCATCATACTCAGCATAATGATTTCGCACGATAACGTTCGCTTCCGAATCCATCATATTATACTAGTTGTGACTTTCAACTTTCCAGGGCATACTTTCGAGTCCGTGATGCATATTGCACAAAGCGGTATGCGTAAGACGAGTTTTCGATTTTATCCAGGTCCCATCTGGAATCTCAGAACGTTGCCATGTTTCCTTCGCTCGCTGATCCAACTCCATGAGATGTTCGAGACAATCTTGGTAAGCTGTATGTGGAGGATTGAGTTGGCGATAAATCATTGCAGAAAGTGGGATTGTTGCGCCTCCGATAAAGGCCAAGACATTTTGAAAAGCAACCATCTTTGTCAAAAGTAGACAATTGGAAGACTCACTATGTAATTATTGGGAGAATGGGGGATGATGGTTGGAGAGGATCAGAGAAGGAGAGCCGGATCAGTTGGTAAGAGTGAATGGTGTGTGATTTAATTTGCAGTCGTTACAAGTGCGTAGTAAATAGTGACGGAAGACAGAGATGGCGAGTTTAGTGAAGACTACAAACTATGAAGATGAGATGCTATATATACATGTAAATATCGGGCTTTGACAGGCGATTCGAAAATGTGCCTTGATCGTCTCGAAGCCGAATATGCCAGTAGAATTGAGACAAGATAGCTTCTCGAATCCCAAATTGTTCCAAAAGATGTTGTTAAACTGATATTTTGCTTGAATGAAGAGTTCGACGCATCCAAGTGGGTGTTCCGCCGAATTCTGGATTTGGAAAGAAATTGGAAATGAAAACACTAGAAGCCGACAAAATTGATAGACGAGAAAGAGATAGCAAAAAAGGGAAGGATGACGAAAGAGAATCAGAAGGTTGGCAATTCGATGAAGTAGTATGTGTAATAAAGAACATGTCTGAAAGTGCTAGATGAAGATGGAATAGTTGCTCCATATTTGTGCTGTTAACTCTTAGTCACATCTTTCCATAAGAAAAGACTGACTGATCCCATCCCATTAACCTATAATTACAACCTGCCTGCGCAATTCAAACCGGCATATCTCACAGCTATACAAGAGGCAATTGCTTGATGAGATAACTCGCTTGAGTAAATAGAAACCTTTTAGGGCATGATTCTCCATCTTAACAAATATACACCGGCTCAGTTGTTGGTGAATCGCGGTAACAAATGTATTGTAATGTCTTCCTTGTCTGCCAAATCATGTGTTGGCGGCATATCTTGACATCTCCAAAGCTGTATTCTTTGTCTCTTGAAGCCAACTTGATGGTTCCACGTGGCAGACAATTTTGATATATCTTCCTGTATCTGCCAGATTTCTCTGAATGGAATAAGAGAATCGACACATTCCTTGATGTTCTCACAGGATAGACTTGCTAGACGTCGAAACATCCTCTTGACAGGCAAGACTAACTTTGGACCACCAAGTAGACATGTTTCAGAGCTAGGGATTCCCTTATACTTTGGGGTCACTTATCCCCTTTCCCAAAGATAGATCTCCTATGATCGTACCGGGAGGTATCACGATGTAGTCATTCGGTTGCTTCGAGAAAACACCATAGAGTTCCACATCATAATCCGCCTTGAGTTGACGAGGATCCATAGGACCACTTGATGCAACATCATTGACAGCATGAAAACCTCCCTGGAACCGGGTAGAATATGACTGATGATACAATCTCACGCAGCGCGGGTGGTAACGGATGAAGATGACTTGTCAAACGATTGTTATGCATATACCGGAAGCTCAGCGAAGATTCCCCAGCTTTGTTGCTTTTCAGGGAAAAATTTGGGTACAGTGATTGCTATGACAGATGACACCACCCCCCACCAAAATCCAACGAACAAATTGTTGTCGGAATATACTTGTATCAATCGAGTAATACCACTTTGTCAATATATTTGTTTATTGAGAAATCAAAACAAAAGACTAACAATTGTAGTCTGCCCGAGCAGAATGACGATGGATGTTTGCACTGTCCAGCTAATAAGTACCTATGTATGTACCTTAGGTAGAGGAAAGGAACTGATGATAGCGATTGAGTTATTCAGAATGTACAGAGTAATTACTAGGTATATCTGAGCGCGGCGCAGTCTATTCAGTTCCTCCGAAAGCTAAACATCCAAAGGGTCCACCCGGTGAACGGGCCCAGACTGCTCTCAAACGCAACACGAACTAATTAAATGTACGAAGTAGAAGAAAATACCTAGGCTGGGAACTCCAATTACAAATATTGCTATCAGGTAGGTGGGTAAGTTCAGAGCTTATCAAAGGTATCATGGTGTGACCTTTTGATAGATATCAACTGGGAGAATACATATGACAAAAATGTTGGTATTCATTCGTTCTCATGGCTAAGGACGTTGGTATAGCCGTCATCTAGATGAGAAATGCAAAAATGTGATATAATTTGACATAAGAGCCATAGGGGTACTCATGATGTTCAAGCTTTCGAGGGTCTCGCTCTTTGAGCTCTTGAAGACACTCACTCGTCTATCATGAGTTAAATTGCCACTGGTCGGAGTATTCTCACCGTTACTGTCATTGAAACCTTACCAAACACATTCGTTACTACTTACTGCTTACAACGAATCAATTGATGGGGCCAAGCCCCCAAACCCCCATAGCTCGCTGCGCTCGAAGATTTGGGATTTTATTATGTGGTGTCTGGTGTGTAACCGAGTGAGTATATGGTAGCTGTTCACGATGTTAAGATGGATATATCCTACGAGTCTTTGAGCCATGTACCTAGATAGATTCTAGATATACCAGATAGTTACTATAAGTTAATTACATCCCTTTTTAGGAAAATAACCTATTGGCTAGCTATCTACCCACATACTTGCATGCACCTACCTACCTACCTACACCGAGGTCTTCTTACCAAGCCATTCACCCCCCAAAAACAAGCTCACATTCACTCACATTCACTCACATTCCGTCACCTCAGTTACTACGATATACGGAGTATCCCTTCCCTTCCCTTCCCTTCTCTTCTGACTCAACCCTATCAAAAGAATCGATCCTTCCTGTTTCCCCCCCCCCACTCTATCACAGTTTATTACTCTTTATAGATAAATAAGCGAACCTCTCTTAGCGTCCTTTGCTCTTCTGCGCAGGGTATTCGTTAATACATACAGCAAGCCAAAGGCAAAGAAAGGCGAGGCAAGGCAAGGCAAGAAAAGGCAAGAAAAGGCAAAGAAAAGCGTCATTTTTAGTAACATCACCTCTCTCCTTCCCTCCTCCAGAAAACTGCACGCGATCTGCAAAGAAGAACAAAGACAATTCTTCCAAATCTTGACATTCCCATTAAATTAGATTTTCAATCCCGATAATTGTCTTTCTTATAGATAATACCAAGGTATTTATTCTATCTATAATCTCTTCCACCTTTCCTACCAAGAAAATCACGACCCCGCATCCCACCCATACCTCTTTGCAATCTCTGTCAAGGAACACCACTCGAAGATCTCGAAATATTGTTGAGAGAAAGATCTGAATTGCGTGTTGGATTTTTGTAGAGAGGTTTTAGATCTATCTTCAAGATGGGTCAGACTCTTTCGGAGCCCGTCGTGGAGAAGGTACGTTTGTTTTATCTTTTTTCGCCTTATCTGTTTACTGTGTCATTGTCGGCGCTGGTCTTTCATGCCAAGGTATCGCATACCTGGTATTGCCTGCTGGTGTTGAAATACTTCTGCGCCGCGCAGTAGTATAGAGACTCTATGTAATTTGTTAAATGAGCACAATCTCTCTACAAAAATATCCCGCAAAGACTCGGTCTTCAGCTGCATTCCCGCAACCAAGATCTATCTGCCACCACTGCCGATGGTTACTAACATGGCTTTCTCTGATAGCACTCAGCTACTGGAGGCGATGAGAGATTACTTTATGGTGTCTCCTCCATGCAGGGATGGAGAATCAGCATGGAGGACGCGCACGCGACTATCCTCGATTTACAACATACAAAGGGACAGGAATTGAAGCCAGCTCCAATCGATAGCAGACTTTCATTCTTCGGTGTTTACGATGGACATGGAGGGGATCGGGTAGCCCTTTTTGCAGGAGAAAATATACACCAGATCATCGCGAAACAAGAAGCATTCCAAAAGGGTGATATTGAACAAGCCTTGAAGGATGGCTTCCTTGCAACAGACAGAGCAATCTTGATGGGTTAGAGCAAAATCCTCCTTCTACCAAACAGCGAGACTAATATGAGTTATAGATCCAAGATACGAGGAGGAAGTTTCTGGCTGTACCGCATCAGTTGGCATAATTTCGCACAAGAAGATCTATGTGGTATGTTATACGAGGCAACAGACGCCGAAATATGCTTACTGTTCATAAGGGAAATGCTGGAGACTCCAGAAGTGTTTTGGGAGTCAAGGGTCGTGCCAAGCCTCTGTCATTCGACCACAAGCCGCAAAACGAAGGTAGCTTCTCATTATATTAGCGATGGACTGCACAAAATACTAATCTATAACTGTGCAGGCGAAAAAGCCAGAATTAATGCGGCTGGAGGCTTCGTCGATTTCGGTCGTGTCAATGGTAACCTTGCATTATCAAGAGCCATTGGCGATTTCGAGTTCAAAAAGAGCGCAGAGCTTTCGCCTGAGCAGCAAATCGTCACTGCATTCCCCGATGTTACTGTACACGATATTACAGACGATGACGAGTTTTTAGTGGTCGCTTGTGATGGTCAGTAGCTTACGACGAGTCATCGAGAACAACAAGGCTAACACGATCTGCAGGTATCTGGGATTGCCAATCATCCCAAGCTGTTATCGAATTCGTTCGACGAGGCATTGTTGCCAAGCAAGATTTATCTAAAATCTGCGAGAATATGATGGATAACTGTTTAGCATCCAATTCGGAAACTGGTGGTGTTGGTTGTGATAACATGACTATGATTGTCATTGGTCTCTTGAACGGCAAGACCAAGGAAGAGTGGTACGATGAAATCGCAAAGCGTGTTGCAAATGGAGATGGTCCATGTGCCCCTCCGGAGTATGGCAAGTACTCCGCTGAGTCCCAAGACTAGAATATTTCCTAACAAATTTAATAGCTGAATTCCGTGGACCTGGTGTTCATCATAACTTTGATGATAGTGACAGTGGATATGATGTTGATATGGACCAGAAGCTTAAGTCTTTCGGTGGGAACCCACGTGGACGGATCATTCTTCTTGGAGATGGTACAGAAGTCCTCACTGATTCCGATGATACAGAAATGTTCGATCACAGTGAAGAAGACAAGGACCTCGCCAGCCAAGTCCCCAAGGGACAGCCTCAGTCCGAAGTTCCCGAATCCGATGCCTTACCCGAAAAAATTGACCCAAAAGAGCCAAAGTATCAGGCAGTCGTAGACGAAGTCTTACCAAAGTCGAACAAAGCGGGAGAGAAGTAGGAGTAATTTGGGTATCATGGGTATACCTTTCGAGATTTATGAAGTGGAAGACGAAGGAAGGGGAGGATGTTGGAATGAAGATGTTAATGACTCGAGAAATTATGCAGACCAGATTCATCTTGATGAATGACTATTTTTGCGGCCATATCTGGAATAGAAGGGGCTGCGAATCGTGTGCATTTTTATAAGCATAACGTGAGATAAATTCACGTATTGCAATGTCTCCTGGAAATCTTCATGACTGCAGGGAGGAAATAGGGCGTATGGAGTGGGGAAGGTATAAAGGTTATGAAAACTTTATATCTAGTAAACATGATAGAGATGCCTAGGGCGTGGTGGCTTCTCCTTCAACATGACATTTTCTGAACTTACGATCTTCATACGCAGCGAGTCATATTATCATGATGATGAGTCCTTTTTTTTTCTCTTCTTCAATTTTACATTACAGATCTCTTATAGGAAGGGTCCCTAGACTAAGGCCGAGTTTCAATGTACCTTGAAAACCATCAATTGATATACTCCTGACCAAAGCTTTTACGAGTTCATCTAATGTTTCTAGATTGAATGTGTTTGCATGTTCGCAGGTGTGTTAAGTTGCAGATGGTCCCCTCTTTTTAGCCCCAAGGTGACTCCCAAGACGTAGCGAATAGATAGCGAGTAGAGTGATGAAGTGTCTACAGAGTAATCGAATGGAATCGAATCGTTGGCAATGCTTTGTACTTGGCTTGGATCCATTGCACTGCAGCGAATGGGGGGAATTGATCATAGGTCACAGCTTTGAAGTGGAGAAAGGTAAGTTTTATCCTGGAGACTCAGAGATGCGGTCAATGGATGATAATGAGCTTTCCTTCCTAGTTAGGTACCCCACGAACGGGCGGAACTGCAGAGTGAAAAAATGCTTTCAAGTCGTGGGATGGTGGGATGGTGGAATGGTGGAATGGTGGGATGGTGAGATTATTTAATTGGTAGAGGAGTTGGAGGAGGAATGAAGTTCACCGTCTCTTTGTTATTATCTACCTACCCTACGTACCTACGACCTACATGTACTGTACTCCTTCCCTACGTATGTGAATTGACCAGATTACCTAATCCCTCACAGCCAATCGATCACTCGTATTCTCTTAGCGTCGCACGTGCGTACTTTTTCTTACCTTACTTGATCTTGACGATAGCAATTGGAATGACGATATTGGGAAATTTAAACCACGCCTCACTCAAGAGAAAACCTGGTTTAAGTTTCAAAAGAGCAGAAAGAAGCAGGAGAGACAGAACAGGTCCCGTCCCTAGGTACCTGCCGACTACCTACCTACTTACCTACCTACCTACCTACCCAGTCATAATTTAGTTTAAAACTAGCTTTATGTGAGGACAACAAGACAATTCCATTCAAATCAATTATCACACACCTATGATTATATTAACTTATGCTTAACGTTATGTTCAATGTTCATCAAATTTACATAAAGTTTTGATTTTTCTTCCAGAGAGAAAGAAAGAAAGCATAACTCTTTTTTTCATCGTCGTCGTGATATTTAACCTATCTACACATCTACGAAGTACTCGAATCTCAAAGCTGTCTTTGCATTGATATTAATTTCTCTAATCCACCACAGCAATACTAATAAGAAAGACTACATCAACGGTCAACTACCTCTAACTGAACCCTGGTCAAAATTATTGAAAATTCCGGAAGCTCCTCCAATTGTCAAAGAACTACCTCCAGCGCAGCAAAGCACAGCACCGACAATCTAAACACAAAAACGCGAAAGCTTATAATCGACTTGTCTCAATCCCCCTCGCTGTCAGTCGAGTATTTTTCAGATTGAAAGTTAAAACTTCAAAATGTCTTCTCCATCATCGGGCGGAAGTGTAGGAAAGAGAAAGCGTACTGCTACTGCTTCATCATCCAAGAAATCTTCAACACTCGATCAATTACAAAATTCATCAAGAGATGCATCTGGGGAAGATGGCGAATCCACAGCTCCAGAAACCAGAGAAACACGTAGCTCAAGTCACAAAAAGACTATCTCCATGGACTCTCAAAACCCACCCGCGAAACGTCTTCGCTCATCTACACACGAGAAAGTAGCAGTTAATGGATCCGACAGTGCGCGGGACCCAGGTGAACCATCCGACACAACTGAAGGTAGTACAGACATTGCGAACAGAGTTGGAAAGAAGGGAAGAAAAAGTGTTTCCAAAGGAGAGGAGGAAGTGCCAGAACAAGAGGGAGAGAAAGAAGAGACCACACAATCAATGGCTCCGCCACCAATTGGAAAATTGACAGATCCAGTTGGATACAAAACCAATCCACCCCCGGCTGACAGACCAGTTCGTGTTTATGCGGATGGTGTGTTTGATTTATTTCATCTTGGGTATGTATTCTATAAACTACGGACTTGGAAGTAGTAACTAATTCATGGCAGACATATGCGACAGCTTGAACAAGCTAAAAAAGCATTCCCAGACGTTTACCTTTTGGTCGGAGTTACAGGAGATGCGGAAACACACAAGAGAAAAGGACTTACGGTTCTTTCTGGGCAAGAGCGAGCTGAGACTGTAAGACATTGCAAATGGGTTGATGAGGTTGTTGAGAACTGCCCATGGATTGTTACTCCGGAATTTCTAGCAGAGAAAAGGATTGATTACGTTGCGCATGATGATCTTCCATATGGAGCTGATGAGGGAGATGATATTTACAAACCAATCAAGGAGCAAGGAAAATTCTTGGTTACACAGAGAACTGAGGGTGTCAGCACGACTGGTATCATTACAAAGTATGTCTTTGATTCTCTGTCTCCCAAATCATTACTAACATCTACGCAGGATTGTTCGAGATTATGAGAAATATATTGCACGTCAATTCAAGCGGGGCACAACAAGACAGGAGCTTAACGTATCATGGCTCAAAAAGAATGAACTCGATCTCAAACGTCATGTTGCTGAGATGAGAGAAGCTATCCGAACGAATTGGAGTACCACTGGTCAAGAATTGGGCAAAGAATTGAAACAATTCTGGCAATCCAGTCGTCCCGGTAGTCCCGCACGCATGCACAGTTTCGAAGCAAATAGTGCCGGATCCCTCACAAGCCCATCTGCTCTACAACATCTTACACGTCGCCTGGAAATTCCAAGAAATGATAGTCCAGGTCCGGGTAGTGATTTTGCAACAGGATACAGTTTAGGTCTTATTGGTGGTGTACGGTCATGGGTATGTTGATCCATTCTCAATATCTACTTAAGCTAACCTTATTTTCTAGATGACTCGAAGTCGTCAAACCAATCGTGATAGTTTACGCGGAAGTGAGAGCAGTGAAGAGGAAAGTGATGAAAGACTTTCACCACGTGGTAGAAGCGAAAAGGATAATTTCAAATCTGATGAGAATGAAGTTGATGAAGAACAAGTCGATGCACAAATTGATGCGGCTATGGCGGAAAATGCTAAGAAATCTGGTCAATAAATGTGGATTGGCTTCTGGGATGACGCAGGGTATACAGGACTTAATTGAAAGGTCTTTCATTTTGTTTTGTGTGTCCTATTTTCTACCATGTATATACTTTATGGTGTTTTGTTGTGCTACATACATACATACAGACCTACGTGAGGGTATTCGGCAAGTTGTGTGGGATGGTCAGGAAGAGATTTAACCATTGGAGTCCGAGCAAATACCTGAGGGTCGTGGCGATATTACTGTCCGGAAGTAGGGTGAGCTTTTTCAAGCAGAGTGGTATGAATATTGGTATGTTGGAGTGAATGTCTGAAATGCATAGGTATGATGCCTAGGGAGCGCGAAAGGGGTTGTTCAATATACCTACCACCTAGGTGTGTTCGGCCAGGAGAAACATGGTCCGAAGCTTAGTATTTGTGTTGGTTCTTACTCACTTTGTATTTTTATCATTATATTGCTAGAGTTGATGGAAAAGAAATGGGTTAATGGAAAATGATGGTGGAATTGCAATGGTTTGCACTTTTGGATAGACAAAAACTTAGGATGATAACGTTGATTTGGACTGAAGTTTTTCTTTCATATGAAATGTTTTTGTGACTTTGAATTAGTAGGTCTAATTCTTACAGTCCGGATGCTAGAATCTTATATGTCAATGTACAATATCTTAAAACTCATCTCATTGATTCGGTGGTGGCGGCACGCATGAGGATATCACAAATCAGCCACGTGATCTCGACCAATCACCAGTTTTGAATTAATCAACCGAGATCAATAATTTGAACCTTAGTGACATCGACGACTTACTGGTAACCTCAGAACGCTACGGGATTCCCGACACCGACCTCTCCCCTCTATTTTTCCTTTCCTTGTGTTATCCTCAATTGAATTAATTGAAAGGAGGGAGATTTAATAAGATCCAAAGAAATAAGACGAACGAGATAGGCAAGACGAGCAAAATGTTCAAGACTACACGATCTGCGGGGGCAATGGTACTGAGAGGTTTGTTTTGCTTTATTCCCTTCTTTGCCTCTTCACTGCGAACACTGATGGCAACTTGACCTTTGCATTTCTATACTGATCCATCGCATCAACTATACCCTATACCCAATGCTAACACAATGAATAGCCAAGCCCGCCTCATCCCTCCTCCCTTATCGATCCCTAGCAGCAATCTCCAACAGCGCAACTAAACCAGCTCAAGCACAAGTTCAGGCAATGGAAACGAGACACCCGGCAGATAGAGGAAACCTCAAACTCAGTGTTACGGGAAAGGAGAGGAGAGAAGTGCTTCTTCCTAGTCAAGAGGGAAAGAAGGGTGTTATGCAATATGCTTTGTGAGTTTGATTTTACATTTGGGGGTTGTCTGATGGACATATGGGGGGAGCGGGACGGGCTGCAGGGGGAGTAATGTGATCAGGAGTAATGGTATAGGATAAGCGGGAGATACATTCGTTCGAAGTGTTCGCTTTACTGGAGACTTTTGTTGTGTTTTGGGACCTTTCCGCTAGAGTGGCGACCAAAAAAGGGAATGTGAGAACAAAAGCTAATACTACGCAAACAGAACCACACTTGATCAAATTGCCAATTGGGCACGACAAGGGTCCCTCTGGCCCATGACCTTCGGACTCGCCTGCTGCGCCATCGAGATGATGCATCTCTCAACCCCACGTTACGATCAAGATCGTCTTGGTATCATTTTCCGTGCTTCTCCTCGTCAATCCGATGTTATGATTGTGGCTGGTACTTTGACCAACAAGATGGCTCCTGCTCTTCGTCAAGTTTATGATCAAATGCCAGATCCACGATGGGTGATTAGTATGGGAAGTTGTGCAAATGGCGGAGGATATTATCATTATAGTTATAGTGTTACAAGAGGTTGTGATCGTATTGTTCCGGTCGATATTTACGTGCCAGGATGTCCGCCAACTAGTGAGGCGCTTATGTATGGAATCTTCCAATTGCAGAAGAAGATGAGACATACCAAGATTACGAGGATGTGGTATAGAAAGTAGATGGTCGGTGTGGTGTGGTTGGAGGTGTGGTTGGAGGTGTGGAGAGTTGAGGAATCTCATGGCTGCTTGATATAGATTGCAGATGGATGGATAGACGGATTGATGGATGGATATGCGGATGACATTGGGGTGGGGTGGGTTTAAGAGTCTGTACAAAATGTACATAGTCCACTGGGAGTTTTCGTCATTTTTTATTTTGAGAAAGGGAAAATACAATGGAATTGAAAATCTGTTGAATGTTGATTTGGCTCATATGAGGACATGATGTTTGATGGTTTGAATTTGGATTTGGATGTGATCGAAATGGGGTCACACATGTTTTTCATTTTCCTATCAGTACCTAGCTGGGCTGTAGAATGGGGGGCGAGGGCGGTGCTTGCTATGGTATTGTTATAAGTGTGAAGTACCTAAATACGTTATGAGTAGGTGAATGAATCTGCTTTGATGCTGTCGCTGTAAGTCGGAGGTAGGAGGTAAGAATCTGAATCCGAGATGGATAGATTGGCTGCTTGGGTGGGTGGGTGGATATGCTGGATATGCTGACTAGACTTGTTGGATTATGGGATTTGTGCTGTAGACTGTGTGCGGTGGGTATGTTTTGGAAATTGGGGGATGGAGATTGGGTAGGGGGATGGGATATTGGGCTGGGATCTTGGGATGGAATATTGAGATGGGAACTCGGTGGGTTGGAATGAGATGAGAGGTGATACGGGGATGGAAGTTGAATAGATGAGAGATGAGGGGGGGTTGGATGGGTACATGAGGTCTGATTACAGAGATACATCTGAAAACAAAGCGTTGTGGGATCAGCAAGCGAATAACATTGAGATGGCGGGGTCGACGAGGAGAGAAGTTTGGGAGCTAGAGATGCGGTCTGTACAGTGTAGAGGTAGCGAATGGTGTAAAGATTGATGTGATGAGAGGTCGCTGGAGAAGACTCATGCATTGCGGAAAGTAGGATAGTATTGCTGAGATACATCTCTGTGGATGGCTTTGCAATCTTACAATGTGGGAAGTTTCTCCCATCCCGTTGTATTGATTAATGGATGCTGGGATGGGAGTCGGAAGGAGATGAGTTGCATCGTATATACGTATCTTCTGTGGTGATGAGAGATATGTTATGTTTCAGTTGAATGACGACACCTTTTCTCACTGTCGCTTTCTTTCGAATTACTACTACTGTCATTGTTGTAACTAGATGATAGATATCTCGACGATGGTCATGTGGAAGTTGGTTGGCTTGGCCTAAGCATGGAATTTGATGCCGAATGGGAATTTGATGCGTGTATCCGGTCTCAGAAATCGGATTGCCTCATCGACATGGTCGATTCCTTTGTGTGGATTTTTTTAGGGGTTTTCTTCAGGGAGATCGGTGTGCTTTTATATCTGAATATGGGATTGGAGATGAACGAACTACCTAGGTAGTGCAAACTTTTCGGGAATCGGGATCTCATATTCACTCTTTCAGAATCATGGCTCGGTGAGGGGATTCTGGTGATGGAGAGATCTTTCTTATTTATGGTATATAAGACCATACACAGGCGACTAAAGAGAAAAAGATAAGGACATAACAGCCAGCTCAACAATGGAAGGAAATGGAGTTCTCATCTTGTCAGCTGAGTAGGATGGAGTCTGAGGTGTGGCACTGAAGAGGATTGCCAGATTTGAGTTCTACAAACCTGAGTACTTTGGAGATTGAGAGGAGAATATTGGTACAGTGATCAGTGAGTGATTACTAGTGACAGTAAACCTTATATTCTGCGAGAGTAAGATTAAAATGACAATAAGAACTTTGACAGTTGGTCTGACAGTCTGACTATACAAGTCGGGCTACACTTGGTAAAAAATCTTATAATGAGAAATGAGAATGAGAATTCAAGAGATGGGACAAGAGTATAGATTGTTAGAGTCCCATATTGACCAATCTCCACCTTGGAATTTATGTGTTTGGATGTTGGGATTCAGACTCGATGGATGCATTTATACCCACAGAGTCGTGACTTGAAGACGAGATGTCTAGCTCGGTTGTTTTATTTTCAGCCCTGCAAAATATATAGCGTAGTTGAAGCCGTGTTTACGTGTCAAAGTTTTCTTCCAAGAATTGCTTGTGAGAGGATATGTGTGAATTTATGTAGGTAGCAAGAAGAACTTCAGAAGAGGATAGAGAAGGGAGGTGCAATACCTTGATAGAGCTGCGGTGGGATAGAGGTGCTGAATGGGGTGAGATATTTTTTATGAGTTCCAGTACAGATGAAGTTTGGGATGTCAAGCGGAAAAAAATTTCATCCCCTGACTTAGTTGGTAAACGACAAGAAGTAAATGACAGAAGCAGCAACAGCCTATCTTGTGTTAAGAGTATAATGACAGCGATAGTTTTGCATGCTTCTTTGAATGGGCACGAACTTAGGTTTCTCTCTATGACACACAGCCAAAACTGTGGACCAAAACCCCAATAACTCAAAGTGTGTAGCGCAACATTGAGAATCAATCCAAAGATATTGTGGTTGTGACATACGTCGGTATTTCAGACATCCACATATGTTTGATTCCCTTCTCTTGCTTAAAGAATATTTATATACAAAATCTAGGCGGAATACCGAGATGTCGAAGAACTCTTACCTAACCTGATAGAGGAAGGGGCAGGATTGCAATAGTCAAGACAGGAAAATAACTGGAACCTAGTCTACTCGCTTGATTCTCTGCGACTTTCTCAAAGGTGGTGTACATAAACTACGAAACTTTGGATGTGGAAAGGGCATAAGGGATTGTTAAATGCCGATAGTGGTAATGATGACGAAGAAGGAAATTGATGATTTTTACATCGTCCGAAACTTATCTGAATCTGTTCTTTAGAGTGGCAGTTGACTTCGTACTCCTAAATCCAGTGGTGAAATCTATGAATCGGGATTGACAATAGAAAGACCGTAGGTTGCTCAAACGACGGTGACAGTCTCGCATGGATTACATTACATGCTGATATTGAACAACAACGAAATTTCATGTGGTAGGAACCGTAGTTTAGGGATTCTCTAAAGAAGCCCAGCGAGTCTAACGAACGATTGTATATTAACTTTAAGCGAGTTCTGAAAGTCGAAGCAGAAGTTAGAACCAAACGATGTCGAGTTAAAAGATTCGCGTTATCCCAAAGGGCATCATACTTCAATCAACATACCCAACTGATTTGCAGATCATATACTACAAAAAGAACCTCGTACCCAAAACCCCGGTGCCAAAACTACTCGTAGTGGCATCTCGTTGCCGTTCGACGGTCTAGACGTCTCTACATTACTAGAAGCAGACCCAGGAGGTGTTTCCGAAATATCGAGCCCAGGATACAGTTTAATAGGTTTCTCATGCTTATTTTCATCCTCCCGAACACTTTCCTTGGAATTATTATCTATCGGCTTTGTCAATTTTCGTATCTTTCTAGTCTTCATCATATTTCTACAACCAGAACAGGATAACAACGAGCATCTTATGTCTTTGAATCTCCCTCTATACATGCAGATGAATCTTGAGATATCTATTGTGCAAGCTATGAAGATGCCGAGAAGGATTTCAAGCAGACTGAAAGTTCGGGATCGTTAGTTACGCATAAATGTAATCTTCCGTGTCTAAGATCTACTCACCTAACAAGTGCAACACCTGAAAGATTCCATAATACATCATCATTATTGTCAATTCTCAATCGATAAATGATACTCAGAATTGATCCAATAGTAGCACTACTCAGTTATCAGTATGTTTTCCCCCTCATGGATAGATTTTGACCTACATGAATCCCGTAGCGAATATCAACCCCACGCCAATTTTCTTTCTCGGCGTTGGTTTTAACTTACTGACCGCAATCAACGGTATTATAATCAAGTATATATCAATTATGAACCCCACAATAGCCCGAGGTAAACTTAAAGTTTGCATGCGAAAGAAAGAATCAGACAATATTTGATGTCTCTATGGTCTACCATTACGCAGGTCTCCCCAGACCAATGCCAGATTGAGATTGATGGTGTAAAATACTCAAGATATGATGGCACCGATTGTACAAGCTATTTTGGCCCAGCTCTGGGTGAAGAATATTTCCATACAAGTGATGAAGAGAGTGAGTTTGACGAAACCCAGAGTTGTGGGGTTGATGATGAAGGTTAAACTTAATGGCTAGATTTGAGTGAGTATTGTATGAAGCATGATTTGGACTTTTGAACCCGGTAAAATTAGAATAGAAGAATTTATTAGACATGCAATTATGCTGTGGTTGGTAAATATTGCGGATAGGGGAACGTCACATTGGTGGTCACGGGTTGTTTCTCAAGGGGTAACGGCTATTTTGAAATTAGTTTTTTGTTAAGATCAAGTAGATGTAAATTTCTAATTAGATTTACTTAAAATTGTAGTGATATATGCAGCTATAGCCAAAAGCTACATAATCAGCACTCGAAAATCTAATCGAGAAACGCTACGTATAAAGCTTAGAGAAATGGTCACTGAGCTTCAATTAGTTTTCTATTTTCAACATCATAACAGAGAGCATAAATCTTACAATCATTCCCAACGTAATTTGACTGGACGAACAATCACAAGTTTTGCCCACGCCCGAATACATATACATATTGACCCTAGAGTCATCAGTAAGGTAGGAACCACATTGATGCTTTCTCGTCTGGATGCTCGGTGTTGGAAATTTGATACGGTTCCCGGTGGAGAGATTAAGCTTGGGATCTTCTCAAGGACAGATTTTGGTTGATCTGATATATAAATAGCGAGGGATTGTGCACCTGCACCTATTTGTCTTAATATTTGGCAATTGGCGCCGTGATTGTTGGATGCGAATCAAGTGGGAGTCTGAGGGTACTGCAGTGCAATTAAACAAAGCAATTTTACGGCAAAGGAATGTAGTCGGATCGTCTTGAATGAAGGTATTGGAAGCCTATATACGAGAAATCTAGATCACCCTAAGAAATATATAATATTCTAAGGAGAATCTTGTCAATTGTGTTTTGGTAATAGAGAAATCATAGAAACTAGCGACGCCAGCGGTAGTATTATTCAGCAGAGATAGCTTTGATGACAATGACTTCTGTTAAGCTAGTGAAAACTGCCTAGTGGTAAACACCAACAACAGCCATGTGAAAGGAAATGGAACCCCAACAATGCCCGGAGTTCTTTTATTCCTCTATCGATGCCATATAATAGGATTTTGAGGACTCTTCCGAATTTCTTTTCTTTATCTCTGTCATTTGTCCCGCACTAATTGGAAGTTTGATCAGCTAATCAGTTGAGTTCAAAGGTTAGGCACATGAACAAACCTTGATTGAGATTGAGTCCACGGATTTTTTCTCTCGGTAAGGGGAAGAAAGTGAAGGTGACAGCTCAAGAGGACCAGTCATCTTAATTCTGTCGTTGTGTAGAGTGTTTACTACTTCACGTGCATTTCTTCTCCTTGGAACGACATGATTCTCTTGTTTTCTGATCACCATAACTTCAACAAGAAACTGGTATGGATGGTGTGCGAGATATACTGAAATAGAAGGAAGTTGGTAATAAGCAACTACCACTCACACGAAGATTTACTTGTCTCGTAGACTTTTTGGTCGGATCTTACGAGCGGAACACAAATACTGAGTGTGCTCATCGGTATATAGAGGTTTCTCGAGCGAGGTCAATCTCATACACAAAGGAACCGGAAGGATAAAGATTGAACAATTCTCCAAACAAAGTTATTGAGCATCACGTAGTTGATAGAGCTTGTATTTGGTAGTCAGATCAACAGCTCAAAGAAAGAATAGGCACACATTTTCTTGTAGTCATAGTATCACATTCACATAGGAACATTTTTTGGGTGGGTAAAAACCTCTTAAATTTCCCTTTCACTCGAAAGGGTGTTGGGTATTTGATTCATTCATTCAACAAACAACAAAGGAAAGGTTTCACTTTATTGTACTTAGACCAACGATTACAAATAAAAGGAATACCTCTCACCTGTTGTTTCTCGACCAGCGAGTAAACAATCTTCTGAACCTATCCATGAACCATAACAACACTCTCACTCAACTCCAACCCTGGATTTCCCGTGAGAAACTTAAAGACGACCTCCCTACAATCTCCCTGTAACTGAATCACCTCACCCCAAGTCTCGTCCTCAATAATTTTGCCCGCGCACGCGAGGGCCTTCTTGAAGTGTTGAACGATCTTTTTCTTTTCGAACTTCTCGGGAATTCCTTGGATGGTGGTGACCCAATGTGGTTTTCTCTTTCCATCTTTCCCGATCTTAGCTCGGACTTGAGTTTGTTGAGCGCGAACGTGAATTTGCTTGACTTGTTTGAGGTCGACTTCTTCTGCTTCCGCGAAGGGGTCGAAGGATTGGGGTTCTTCGGTTTGGGGTGGTATCTCTAAGTATGGGGTCTCGGGAAGTTGTGTGATATGGTTCTGGATCTGTACCTTGTTCTTCCTGACCTTCGTGGTCTTGTTTCTAGTCTTGGTCCTAAAGACTTTGTCGTTGGAGACGCTAAGTTGTGACATGTTGTAGATTTTGTGGGGGAAGTTAGTGGATTGGCTGTGGTGTGTTATGATGAGTAGATGAATCTATGAATGATAAGAATATTACTTGAGAGTCGTCGGGGAGCTGGCTTTTATAGAATTGATGAGTAGTTATTCTGCAGAAGATTAGAATATCAACGCTATTGTACAGTCACATCTCCAAGATTGTTTTGTTTCTGTTGACAAGTTTCTTTGTCTCAAGTATGAAAATAAAGTTATTTGGGGGATTTCCACAGTATGTTCATGATAAATTGCTATAAGAAACTACTCTCACTTACCACCCACGCTATAGATTCGAAGGAACCCTCAATCTTTCTTTGCCGTATGTATAGAAGAGTACATCGATTTATCTAAAATCGGCTTGATTTAAACATTTGTGGAACCAGGTATTGTCAGAGGATAGAATGGGCTCACTTGAGGAGTTATAAAATCCTACATCTACAGACTTCATCAGCCGAAGCCAACTCAAAATCCGGGAATATCAGTACCTTTTGAAATCTGATGGATAACTTAGAGTCTACATTTCATACCTTCAATAGGATTCTAAGAACTATCACATCCTACAAAAAATTGTAATCTTGCAATAATTAAGAAACCTAAACCCAACAAATCATATTCGCTTCCTCTCGAATCCTTGGGATGGCTTGTGCTCTTGAAACAAATCTTTTTCCTGGAACTCATAAGGAAATTGGTTATGCTTGAGTAGATTCCCACACATCACCGGAGAATGAAGTAAGGTATGACACGTTGCGAAGTCATGAGTACCAACCCCGCCAAACAATTTTTGGAAATCCATCGGTAGAACAAAACTTGAATGTCACTCTTAGATCATACAAAATAGCTAGTATTAAATATAAACGTTTTCGTTCAATGAATATGCTTCCAATCCCAGTACTAACATTTTCCCCATACCCGTCACTCGGCTATTATAACCCCCTTATTTTCACTCCGTCGGCTATCTTGTTAGCTCTGCCCACCCCCACCGTATGTACACCGCTTTTGAGAATTTCCTAGTCTCCTTAGTAGTTCCAGTTTATCTTTAGCTCCCGAATGTTTCTAGTTCCGACTTGCAGTCCGGCTCCATGCTAATACTTAGTTAATTCAGGGACCAGAAGCCTACTCTCACCGCATTCGGATGCGTACCTGCCGCAAATCTCTTGATACACCCCATGACAGTTTCGAACGTCATTCCTTAAGTAATTTGATCTCTCATGGAGTCATGGTAATACTAGGTAGATAGTTAGTTGATTTCTTGAGTTCATTCTGGTACGGATCAAAGATGGTTTATAGATGTCTCATGCTGAAGGAATCAGGGACCTGGAGCTGAGATATGGGATATGTGAACAGTCCCATGATGATCTAAACAAATGGTAATCATTCATCCAGTGCCACTGATTGGGGAGGAGACCTACGAGCAATATTCCGGCTGTGCAATATACATGCCTCGGATATGAATACTTGAACACTCTGGTATTCGAATCGTAGAAGAGAGACCGAGAATGTGAATCTTAATTATCGAAAACCATGACGCAAGCGCGAACTGAAAAGGAATAATGGAAACATATATACCCGTTCTTCTAGTCATCCACACACACATCCATAACTTCCTAGATCAACCCCTTCATTAAATGACATTCACATCTTAGATTCCAAAAATCACCAAAGACTTATGTGATTTTATGCTATGCGAGCCGACCCTATACACTGCTACCTTTAGCTAAAAAAAAATAGTTCTACACCCTCCCTTTAAGATCTCAAATTTGTGGGTCAGCTACACTTACATGCTTTACTTTGCTGCTGAATCATTAGAACACCAGTGGCAGCGAGTATGATTTCAACTAACTCACTCCACTCAATTTTTCATTTCCATCTCCCCATTTACAGCAACCTCGAACTATAAAGAAAGCAGCGCAATCACAGAATCGGGAGAAGCAGCCAACACAGAAGGCCTGTAATTTCCAAGCTCTTCGTTTCACATGTATTGTAGCTTCCGCGTTAAAGCGAGATGAGCATGGGTTTTCAAGAGGAAGAAGGAAGAAATGGTATACTCATGATATCAATCACATTCAAATTAGCAAAATAGGAGAATAGACATGAATACTGCACCATAATAATGACTGACAATAATATCCCATGTCAACGCACATCATTCCACCTCTAATCTCATCATTATCCCCAGCATATAAACCATCGAAACCACCTTCTCCCCATCCCGCTCTGCTAATCACCTCACCCTGCCACTCAACTATCCACGATATAGATCTAATGGCTGTATATCTTTCTGCTCTTCGGAAATGCAGTTCAGCATACCTATCCACTGCACCAACCAAGGGGGAATCTTAACCCCCCCACCCCCACCCCTACTTCTGCTCTCACCACCAAACCTGCACTTGCAAGAACCAGTTTCACACTCTCTAGCTCACACAAACAGCGTGCTTATTATTGACTCCCAAATCGTTAGTCTCAAGTCTGCACAATACACATGTATAACCGGAGGACGATTTCGGAAACACCCCTACCTCTCCATCCCATCCTACCTCACCACAATTCATCAAAATGCATCATAGCACTTCATCACAATAACGAGAACAAGCACAGATAAAACCAATTTATTAATGAAACTAGCCTCCCCTAGCGCAGCGCAAATGCCGCCAACGCCCAGGCGCCAACCAGCCGCCACTATAACATAAACCAGATATGGCAAGTGGTCGAGCTTTCATTGGTATGCAACTACCATCCATCCATCCATCCATATCCATACCCATAGCACGCCACCCAATCATTATTTCGTATCTTCACCAATCCATCATCCCCCTCGCTTCTTCCCCTGAAGCATTCCAACCTAACCACAATAATCATCACAGCATTTTCACCAAGAAGAAGAATATACAAGCACCAAACCAAACTAGACCCAAGAGCCTACTACCCGTTCCCTCCACGCCAATCCTTTCATGATATAGAATTAACGGCCATACCCTCCCCCTCCCATTTTATCGATACTACTCAATAAATTGCTACTAGTTCTGCCCGAAAGTCCACTGCCTGGTCTACTTCCTTGACTAGCCACACTCCCATGACTTCCTTTTCTCTCTCTTCCTGCCGCACCACCAATTCCCATTCCCATTCCCATGCCAATTCCACCTCTGCCGATCCTACTTCCTCCAGCCGCACTTGGCGCTCTTAATCCACTTGGTCGAGTAACACTACTCGTTCTCGCCAAGGTAGGGCTCTTCATCTGACTTTCGAAGATATGTTGTTTCTTTTGCGAGGCGGGTGTTTCTGGTATTGGAGATGTTCGAACTGGAACAGGCTTCTTCTCCTCCTCAAGATTTTTCGCGACCATATCGTCAAACATTGCAATCATCGGGATCATTTCATCAACAGCTTGAACCAGCTTAGTTTTCTCGGCTCTTTCCTCTTCAAGCATGTGTCGGAGATCATTGTTGTCTTCCCTGACGCTCTTAATTTCCATACCCAGGCCCTCGAGTTCTGCCTCCAATTCCTTGGTTCTAGCATCGAGTGCTGCTTGTTGTTCGATATCGTCCGCCGAAAGTTCCGATCTAGTTGTCGTGGTATTGCCGCCCAACTTCAATTCTTCGTTTTCCTTGGTGAGATCCTCAACAGTAGCTTCCAATTCTTTAACTTTCTTATCCCAACGACGTTCATAACTTTTCTTGAGAGCTTGGACTTTAGTTTCGTGCTTCTCTTTGTAAAGGGAATGCAACTCTCTGGATACCTTCTCGACCGCAAGTTCGACAGTTCGACCTCCGCATTGGCATTCTGTTGGCGATTTCAAAGACGTTTCCATAGGGGGTGAAGTAGCTCCAGGTGTAGCTTTTCCAGCACGCATCGCCGCCAAATTCCTCTGTGCCTCTTGAGCCATAATCTCAGCCATTTCTCTTCTTCTCTCACTTTCCTCCAATCGACCATCCAACTCCTCACGTTCTTGCTCTGTTTGAACCATTTCTTCTCTGACGTTCCTCAACACAGCTTCCATTTCCCGACCCCTCTTCTCCCACTCCTCCTTCTCGGCCGCCAGTTGATCTTGTAAATTTCGTTCTTCTCGTAATTGTTCCTGACTCTCCCCAACTCTCTTTTCCGCGTCTCCAACGGCCGTTTTCATGAATTGCAATTCAGCTTCCTTTCCGCTCAACGTAGCTTTCAAGTTACTAATCTCCGATAAGAAGTCTGATTTCAATCTCTCGATTTCTCTAGGTGTAATAGAAGGTAAACTTCTAGGTGTAGGTGCAGGAGGAATATCGAAATCGAGTAAGTTGCTCATTCGGTTTGATTTAGGTGTTGCGGCGGTGCTTGGCCCATACCAATGTTCAGGTGCAGAAGTTTTCGAAGGTGACATTGACATCCTACTCCTTGAAGGTGAGGGACCGCGACCGTTGAATCCATTCATTTGTGCGGTAAAGTCAAGAAGGTTAGTGGTATTCTCATCATCTCTACTCTTGACATTTCTATGCCCGTATGGTGCTGGTGAAAATTCCTCAGATGTATTCACTTGCCTGCGCGCCGTAGCCGGGGTACTGAATCGATGATTTTGTCTTGGTGTCGGTGCACCCATTGATGGGAAGTTCGGGCTGGTATGTCCCAATTTCGAAAACGTTGTTAGATCTGGCATAGCGGAAAATTCGCTGAATGTGCTGACCATTGTATCGTCCATCAAATTGTGCGCATCTTTCTCTGAAGCACTAGTAGCGCTGCCGGTACCTATATATGCAAAAGTTTCGTTTATCGTTTGCCCCTCTTCGTTATCATTATCATCATCGTCTTCTTCCAATATCTCGATTGCTTTCGTAAGTCCTTCATTATCCCTTAGTACTGGGTCATCTAGGTCCATTTCATGCTCAACAACGACCGGCGGGTCAGGCGATTTCAAAGGTGAAGGTGTGGCAGTCGTGGGCTTCACAGGGAATCTCATGGGCGTCGACATCTTTCTCGGACTGCGTGTGCCATCTGATGATTTGGTGGGTGAGGTCTGGCTCTTCAATAGCTTCAGGGGTGACATATGGTCTCCATCAGTTGAGTTCCTCGACACCAGCATTTGTTTCTTAATAGGAGAGATATTCTCCTTACTTGGATCTGTCGCATCGTGTGTCGCATCGACGAAGGGCGAACTTGGTGGACTCCCCACGCTCCCACTCATGGGGGTGTTTTCTGTAAAGCTGGTATCTTCAGACATGGTGTAGTTTGTAATGCTAACAACTGATGGGCTTCCAGTATTGATATTTGCGCTGGATAAATCCGAAAGGGGCTCCGCCATCTGCTAACTCTCTTTGTTCGTGATTATGATAGTGTATCTTTTGAATCAGTGATCATGTAATGTTTGAGATATCGTGCGGTGGTGGATAAACCTTTTCGTATGATGTGTTGTGAATGGTGGATTTTTCTGTTTACGGGGCAACGTGCATCGGTAAACGATTCGCCGTTCCGATATTTGGGACAATTGAATCTACCATTTCTACTTTCAGAATGGACAATCCAAATTGTCAATAACTTCAAACCTTATATGTTGTCGGAACTCATCTATTAAGTGATGCAATAGGTGAACGATAGTGTTCTGGATACATTTTAGATATATCAATTTTGGTCACAAATAACTGATACTAAGCCATAGATTCAAGGAACTATCGTCACCGCCTCCGTTCTCGACATTCGAGTGTTTCTCACTCAATGAGAGAGACACTGTTAGATTCGAAAAGACTCAGATACTTCACATCAAAGAAACTGGATGCTTGTATGAGGGGTGATGGGCCAAATGTCATTGTTAAGTATGTTCTTGCCGTTCTTTGAAGGTACATCACTTAAACATGCATGACAAGACAGCATGATGAAGGTGAATGTGATTGATGTTTCTTAGTTACTGTTATAGTTACTGTTATATCAAATTATGTCATGGGACAGCCTTTTCCACAATCTCACCAAAACGCCTCTAGACCTCCCAAATGATATTTCCTATTCCTATCCCTATCGCAGATGCTATGCAGCCACCTAGAATGCACCTCAATTCCTGACACAACGCCGTAGAAGCAAGCAGACACCCGAATATGGCATCTATGCTATATATATAAAGATACATCATACATACTATATGCATGGACCTCAATGACATACCTCCCAAGACTCGAAAACTAGACTTGAGCCAAAAAAGTTTGGGAAGCATGAACAATTCGCTTGCCCACTCGGTGTCCTTAGCGTCAATTGTTAATCTACGTTGGCATTGGCTGTATTTTTGAACATGCCATAAACGCTCCGCTGGCCTTTCGGAGCTACCTTCAGATTCGAGAACCGCGTCTCGGAAAGTCTCTTTCCTGCCTTGATGCTCTCTAATACCCTGTATTTGCCAGAAATATTAGTATGAATATGCAAACAGGGGATACTGGAAGGCCCATACCATTCTACACCGACATATTTCACTCCACAACCACCAATCCTTCGTATCTCTTTCTCCAGCTTTCCCCCAGCCAAACCACCTCCAGCTCCACTTCCTACACCAGAAGGTTTGCCCAAGATAACGTGGGTGACTTGTCGCCTGCCCAGATGCATCGACATTCGTGCTCCATTCTCTGCCAGCAACTGCTTGAGCTTGTGGTCCGAGACCATTGGATATGTACTACCGTTTATGTAGATGTCCAGCTCATCAAAGATGCCTCTAGACTTACGGGCTAGATCACCCTCTTCCGCTTTAGTTTCATCTTCGAGCTTCCGCATCTCCATCAGTCGTTCTTCGGCGCTCATCGGCACTAAATGGGAAAGACAAGCATCAATAAAGTATATATGATAGCATTGGACAGGGAATTTGAAAGGGACAACAAAACATACAGCCTGGTTTCCCCACTAACATGTCGCTGACACTTCGTCTTGCCCTTGCCTTGACTTCTTTCGGAATCAAGGCGTTCGCTTTCTTATCCCAGTCTTCAGATCCTGCCCCAACTTTGTCGGAGATCCTTTTGCCACCTGTACCACCAGACTTGAACTGGTGGCCTAGCTTCGATGCTCGAGATTCTCTCCATCCTGTAGAACCACCTATCTTATTCTCTGCCCGTTGATGACCTGTCGCTGATGAATTCCACGCATCAAAATGGGCACCAAATACTGGTTTTGCCGCCGGAGGTATTTGCGGTTTTGGGGGTGCCATGCTTGTTTTCTCGTAAAAGGTTGTAGATCAGGCTATCCTTTGAGCCTATACTTGCTTGGGTGTATCCTTCCTGTAAAGTTTGCGAGTCGTAGAGATTCAAGGATCATGATAATCTATTCAAACAAAGAAAAATCACACTATAGTTGTTGCCGTATCGAATATCTGAGCCCATACGGTTAGTCGGTAACTTTTCAAAATCGCGACGATTCAACTGTACAGTTCATGCAATCCACGTATTCATTCGTCGTTGATTTTGACTTCCAAAAACGAGATGTAAAAGAAAACATTGACAAGCGCGAATGCGTTGATACAGTTACAGAAGGCGCGCCCAAAACGCCTGATCACGTGGATCACCTCATTGGTACAACTGGCTAGATTTGATTTCTAGAATCCAGAAATCGATTAGCCCCCAATCCAATCTCAAGACAACAACCTCTCTTTCCCGAAACCAGTTCATCACTTCAAAAGCCATGTACACTGTCTGTTTCACCAAATTCACCAAGAAAATCTTATTTTCCGATATCTCCATTCAAGAACTGCAGTAACTTCGAAGTTTCGAACGGATACGGGATGATTGATGGGTGATCACATCATGTTTTGAAAAATGAATGAAAAATTATTAGATGATGTGTATGGTGTTCATTCAAAATTCAAGGTTGAGCGAGAATCAGTCATACCCTAGGAAGAAACATCCCCGATCATGCATTTCAATCCGATGATTCCTTCAAATTTCAATGTCATCCGATACCTCTAGATTCTCCCCCTTTTCATCTCGAAATCTTTGGTCGAGCAAGGCGAAAGAGCTTCCGAATATCCCTTTGAATGAATTTTCAATACGTTACGAGATTGAATACAAACTTAACATCTCTTTCATTTGATCTTCACTTTGCCACTCACTTCCTTTGCCCTTCCAAATCTTTTCATTAAAAACATATCTTGGTTACATGAAGGAGGCACTGGGATAAGGAGGGCATAGCATAGGATATGCAAGCAGCAAGTACCCGTTCGCCTCGCCTCGCCTCGCAGAACAGCAGCCGGCTTGATGCACGATCGTTACAGTATAGTGCCTACTGTACTCTCCATGTAATTTGAAAGCTGCAACTATGTCGTGCGTCTTTTTATTCATTCCTCAGATGGATGGCTGGTGCGTCCTTCAGAAGAAGCCGAAATACGAAAAGTATCCAATTGTGCATTTCCCAGTTCTGCAAGTTCCTATTTCCATTCAAGGCAATCAAGTGAGTGGCGTGCGTAGTTGCTTCCTCACATGCCTTTTCTATCCTGCGTGCCGCGCCTGCTCTTTATTTACATAAATGTTTTGTACTTCCATCTTTGAATTTAACAGCCGTTTTCCGGTCATTAGCAAACATCACCTCTATCAACAACACCCTGTTAACTCTTTTTCTACCGGTTGATAGTGTAATGATAGTCTGGATGAGCCGCTATTGGGGTTATACAAAACACCCAGATCATTTAAAAAATTATGCGCGAGCAATATACATCGATCCTAGAATTGCATCTTTTGGGACACGAGGGTTGTACCAAATTGGGGGTTGAGTCCGAGAGGTCAAAAATGTGCACATCTTTCCAACCATGTGAGGGTCACGAGAACATGTACGGATTGACATGGCGAGTCTGGACTGATGTATGTATGTAGGTATGTATGTATGTATGGCGCGGGTTGGTTTGAGGTTTTAGGGTCATGACATGACATGAGAACGGATACTCCCGTTTTCGCGGACATATATTTTTCTTTCACCACTGTAAGATGCAAGTACCACTCCCCTCAACGTCCTTCCCATGTGAAGTTCTTGGTACTTACATATGGAGTATCTCCGAATGGTTTTGTTGGGGTTAGAAGGGTATTACCCTGCGAGGGTAAGCACGTACTGGGTCTTGAGGAATTACAATATATTGATACCATATTAAGGCTATATTAGATTTTTGATTGTTTTGATCGACTGTGTCAGCAGCGTTTGTGTTACTTTTTTCATTTGCAACTGATCCTCGGGTTCAATATGTGTACTTTCATAACTTTTGGTACAGAATTTCTGGGTCTCTTTCTTTCTTTGTTTTACCTCAGCCCTTGTCTATAACCCCATGGGAATTTAGTTTCATGGGTATCTAGAAGCTGACATTCACGTACAATCAAGCATGGTGTTTCGTTGTCCAAACCGTCCTTTCCAATTCCCGTAAGATTTCGCTGTCTTATTTTACCGTACGTGGGTACTAGAACTATCTCTGGTTGTTGGACTAAAGTAGTGAGATAAGAAAATCGCTCTTCCAAGTTTCCAAGTCACCATCTATTTCATAATCATGACAAAAAATCGACCTAGTCGTATTCCAAATTCAAAGCCATCAATTGGATGCCCCAGAGAATCCATCAGTCATTGATAACGATAGCACAATGAAAAAAAAAGTCGTTTTTCCAAGGTTCGTTGTCGCTAGAGCGAGAACCCCTCATTCGCCCTCTCTAGGTTCTCAACCACAAAAAGGCGGTGTAGAAGACGCTAAGAGACGTCATCCACCTCATTCTGATCGCCAACACAAGAGAAAAAGAAAAGAAAATTCAAACGGTTCTCCGTCCCCCGCTAACGTTAGCACTCTTTTGCTTCTGAAAAGAAAAGAATAAATTAATCCATTCTCTTCATGGTTTTACCACTAGACCCAGATCAATAATAACTTGCGATAGTATAGTTCGTTGAATGACTAGATGTTGGATGGGGATTCTTATCATACTAAAGCTATTAATGATTTTTTATTCGGCACTCAATCATGAACCATACACAATGAGGAATTCCCCCTCAGGGATGATTACTGGCGTCTAGGGTTCAAGCTTTGTCCTATGATTCCCATTCTCGCCAAGAATTTATACGCTCAGCGCGGTGCAGCAGCGTAGTGTAGTGCGTAGTCCCATCATCAAGCTAGGTTGTTGATCTATACCGCATCGACATTATAGTTTCGGCGGGCAAATGTCAATATCGTACGTATGTATATCCTCCATACTCCGTCGTGATAGTCTAAGCTTTTTGCACGATCCAGTACCTACTCCGTATGCATGCACAACAACTGTACCGTACGTATACTGTCAACTTGCATGTCCAGAATCCAGATCCCAACATTGCAAATCTCGAACCTCAATTAGACTCACGAAATGCTCAAATCAAGTGGCTTCCCCTCTTTTCGAGACTCAACTTCCATTACTCATTTCGTCCCACCCCCCACCTTACGCTCCCAGATCATTCTTTTCTCATCATCATATGAATATGAACCA
The DNA here is from genome assembly GCF_014898465.1 of Botrytis porri. Taxonomy (NCBI): domain Eukaryota; kingdom Fungi; phylum Ascomycota; class Leotiomycetes; order Helotiales; family Sclerotiniaceae; genus Botrytis; species Botrytis porri. The sequence continues at coordinate 135,348 of NW_024066081.1, read as the reverse complement.
CATCCCAAAACCCCCTCAACGAGTGTCGATCACAAAAATTAGAACAAACCTTTCCTCCCCTCGAGACTCGCGGATAGGCTCTCAGACGACGGAGTATGAAAAAACCTCGCTCTCGTCCTCGCTTTGAACAACGTTACCCCAATCACCATCCACCACGTCGTAGACCGAGCCTTTTTCGCTCTTCTCGCCCTCCATCCATGATCATCCCTAGTCTCTTCTTATTTCCTCCATCCAGACAAAAAACAAAAAGCCTCCCCCAAACCACAATATATTCCACCCCAGTCCCAAAGAAGCAGTACTTCCTACTCGGTGACACGCTTTGGGAAAGCCTCGCTTCGGGATTTTCACCATGGGGCTTGCGCTAGCGCATCTTTGGGCTTGCTGCTTCTCGATGTTGTGCGTTTCTCGTTACATACACAGACCATAATCGTGTAGGAGGTATTGATTGGAGACAAGCAGGCCAAGAACGACACAGGACAGGGATGCTGGAAATGGTGTAAGACGGACCGTTTTCCGCGTGTGCAGAAAAGTGATAAAGGGGACTAGCCTTATGGAGTGTGGTTATTGGAGGAGGATAAGGTAGGTAGGTACGTATGTATGTACTATGAATAAGAATTTTTTCATTTTGCGTGATGGGTTAAAGGTTAAGGGAGATTGTTCCTTGTTTGTTGGGCTTTCGTATTCATGAGAGAAGATTGGAAATGGTTCGAAGTGGTGAACTGATTGAATCACGAAGAAAGATTCACAAACAGAAACCATACCAGATAATGCTCGATGACGCCCGTCGCGATAAGCATCCAGCAAGCAGTGTTAAGTTTCCCCTCCTTCCTCCGTTCATCTCATCCAACAAGGATAGCCATACTAGCACACTGCGCACCAAAACTCTGCAGGGTCTGATGCCGAAATTTTCTGGTGGCCCTTGCCTTCATAACACTTGCATCCTGCATGCGCAGCGGCTGCTCACAGGCTGCTGCACGGAGACTGGGGGAAAGAAAAAAGGTAAAACGGGACCAATTGGATGCGGAGCAAGGTGGCTGGGATCGTGTTCGCGAGAGGCGGTGAAAAAAAGTTCATGGGTATACGTGGGTCACGTATTGCCAATGGATTTTGGATAGTCTATACAAAGAATTGAAAGTGTAAGACAACGTGACTCGTGAGCTTTACACTGATACCAGTATGGATCGGAATCCAGAATCCAGAATCCTGAAAGTCATCTCTCGGATTCATATCGGTTTGGTGCCGTTGAGTTTTCACATGCGGTCCGAATAATGCATCCCAATTGAGTAAATTTTGAAGGTGCAATTTGAATCTCTCTCCCTCTTCTCGTACCCCTTTCCTTCCTCCCCATCTGCATACAATTTCTAGTTCATTGTACGACATAGAATCATACCATAGCATGGCATACAATACCTGTCTCGGAGAGCCGCATTATTCCATTAACCAGCAGACATAACCAACTGTTGTAGAACTGCTCTTACAGAAATGAAATAGATCTCCATCATCTTGCCTCCGCAAATCGGCGGGTTCATGGATTTGCGATGTGTACATACATACCGGTACATACATACAGAGTACATGAAGATAAATCTTTGGAGATAAATAGATCGACATGATTTTACGCAATAATTGCCCCAAAAAGATCAAGCTGTCAGTAATTGATCAAACCTTAAGAATCAAGATCTAGATATTTGATACGCATGTATGCGTGATGACGCAAGTGAGCTGGGAAGTTTCGTTTGGTCTCGTCTCAAGGAGTTGAAAGCACATGATAATGCTCCATAAACGTTGATGAATGAATGAAACCCATTGTGAGTAAAAAAAAAATCATGACTTCAGATACAAAAAGTTCTAGTAGCGGTATCATATGCTGTGTACTATTTTCCGCACCGTTCCTTGCGTCGGGGTCGCGGAAGGGCTGGCTGACCGGCCACCCAACTTCGAAATCTCACTATTTGCTTCTCACCGTGTGGGAATGTGATACAAAATTGAATTCATATCTTTCCGATGACTCTTTTCAATTCGAGGCGGATTGACAATATGAAAATGTTGGCTGAGAGGAACCATGGCTAACTTCGAGACTGGCAAGGTGCTCGTTCCACCAGTCTCCTTCGTCCACGATGGTATTATCGAGACGAAGTGTGACGAGGTTCCTGGGTCACGACTCACAAGCTCGAAAACCCTAGATGTCATCTTGAGCTTTGAGACAACATCCCCACCCTTTGAATATTCATCCAACAGTATATGTCCTTGGGGCTTCAATTCGAATCAGCTCGTGTGTTGCCGATTCGTTCCCGATATTACAATGATAACATTTTCATCATGATGTCTGTTGTCTGGAGATGGAATGCATTCAATGTTGGATAGACAATTAATACGAAAGGGATCTAGAATCTCACCTGCAACCCTGACTCGCGCATGTCGGTACATGGATTGTTTGGTTGCAACTTGTAAGCAAACAAAATGCAATCTGGAGGAAGTAAGCCGTGTCAGAGGTTCCATTGCCAATGCGAATCAATGTAGGTATGTATGTATGATTTTGTTTGAAGCATGGAGCTTTACCATCTCCCATCTTTCGGATTATCTGTTGAGGAAAGAGTCTTTCCATGCATACACCACTGGCATGGCAGCTTGAGCCTCTTCAATTGCTAGATTCATTGTGACCAAGCGTGACTTCTCACGGGAGAAGCATAGAAGAAGGGAGTTCCCTTTCACATCGGAAGGAACCCTGCGTTGAACACGCTCGCTCTGAAAGCCTGTCATTGTAGCACATGTATACTAGTAAGGATGGAACGGGGCAGCATCTTTATAATCGCAAAAGACCACTCGTTTTCGAATGACACCGATGACCGTTTAATTCGGCCATTGTTCCGGCTTCAGTTGTAATTCACCAACCTTGCTGTTGACCTTGAAACCTTGCTCTTGAGTCTTGGAAGATGACAAGACCATGGACATCGAATTGCCCATTTCGGTGCACGCTGTGTGACATGACTAATGGGGAAACCGGATGACATCCCCATCCTTGCAGAGACCGGTTAATGAATAGGTAATATCGCCGTCAATTTACTGTAGCCTGTCGGCATCGTTGAAGAACAGATAGAGTATGATCATACTATTATGAAATTAGTAAATGATCCGAACGACTACATTACTCGGTACTGATGAAGGGTTACAACCCGGTTTACAGACTTCACAGATAGAGTAACTTACGGCTGTTTCTTAAGATCCTTGGCTTCGAGACCTTCTTGACAACAGTATTTGATATGTCTAATTCGGGATAGAGAAAGAAACTGGTGGTGGTAAAGTGGCGGGGAAAAGAGCCGAAGGCGTGATATGTGGATGTTGCAAAAGTGGCAGGAGGAAAGTTACAATTGATGCTGCTTTATTAAACCTCAGCATACTTGTCATGAGATACTTTACTGGCTTGATAGAACGGCTCCCTTCATCTAGGCTTCCTTAATGCCTCAATGGATCCCTTTGGACAATCTTCTATCACGGAGAGACTTAATCTGTGGTTGGATACGATACTGAGAATCAATCGATATCACTCTCCAAGTGTGAGACCAGGTAGGTATCAACCACCCCAATAATCAATAATTAATTACCTTACCACCTTGTTATCACATCAGGGATACAACTTGTCTTTTCTCCTCTTCATCTATTGACAATCGAAACGCCCCACCGTCTACCTGGTTGAGACCCTTGAGAACCCTCGAGGATATACTATCATGTTTAAGTCGCTTTGAAAGAAGGATGCTACTTTGCACGCGCCGCAATCGTTGGTAAAATCTCGTCCGGAAGCCGAGGCTGATATCAAAATTCTCTCGTACTTCCTTTTCCACCAAGTTTTTGGTCTCCCTTCTAGTAAAGGAAATTACCTAGGTAGGGGATAAATATATCGAATTCCCGTGGCGTATCACACACACTAGATGTTGTTCTAGCGAAGGCTCAGTCAACGCTAGCTATTTTAGCGATCCTAAGCAAATGCAAGACTCGCTCCGATCAGTCCGTGAAATGTCGGACATTCTCGTTAGGGATGATCAATCATGAAAGGTTAGGTAGGTAATGAACGCACATGTAACCGATAACCGCATCGCATCATCTACATTATCTACGAGATTTGCATACGGAAGACGGAATATTGTCAGCGGAGTATATCACCGAGTAGTTTACAAAGTATCAAAGGACTCAATAGGAATGATAATATTCAGATACTGTATGATCAAGGACCTGTGGGAGAATAGGATATGATGAAAAAGCTGGAAAAAGTCCGAGAACCAGTGCATCACCAAAGGAGAAAGCAGTGCTCACGAGGCGTTCGAAGCTAGATATGCGATCGGCGCTGGTGGCAGATCTGGCAAATGTCGTGATGAGGAACGGAAGATTCTCAAATTTTATGCACAGAAGACGGCGGTTGGAAACTGGTTCAGCGGCTCGTGTATCTAATCGGTAGATACGGAAGTAAAGAAGTTAGAGTTTCTAGATGATAATATATGAATGCTTGGTGTCATCAAATACCTACTAATACTAAAAAGGTCACGGGGCTACGTTACATAATTTCACTGTTGTTCCCTGGGTAGTATTTGTCAATGCCATGCCATGCCATGCTATGCCGGCAATACCATTGATCTCCCATCTGTGCATGTGTGTCACTGTGTGGTGGTGGTCCTCGATGGGGTGTTGTTGTGCACTGGTGACTGGTGTTGCCTTCACATCCACGAGATATTTATGATCCAAGCTATTCTGCCTTCAAGGATAGACCGTAGTAAAAAGGGGGACGGGATCAAAGAAAAACGATATGCAAAAGCAGGAGATCCCGTCTTGCAGGCGGAACAAGCTTGTAAAGTGCATCGCAGTAACCCACCGAACCCTTTCCCTTCCCTCACAGCGATCAAGCTTGAAAGAATCAAGCCCGGCCACCGCACAGGACACACGTCGGACAATTGGATGAGCATGAAGCATGAGCCATTTTTGAAGTATAAGCATGATGAGCATGAGCACCAGCATGAGCATCAGCATAAAATTTCCGATAGGAATCTTTCATCACTTTGCTTACTCCGTACATCTCGCTGCCGGAAATGTGCAGAACGCAGAATCTGTGCAGAATTGGGGCACGGTGCTTTCATTCTGGATGGAAAAGTCTGGAGTGCATTTCGGCCCCTCCTATAATGGAATAGTTGCCCGGGCTCACTCAGCCCAATTTTAACTTTTCTTGCGCGGCAGCAAGGTGTGGGTAGTAGGTTCTAGGTATTTACAATGAATGTAGTGTGTGGTGTATGATGTGGTTGGATGCTGAGGGCTGAGGGCTGAGGGCTGGGGGTTGGGGGTTGTTTGAGAAAGGGCAATGTACAATACATAAACAGCATGTCTTCATTTAGCTACGGAAGGAGACGTCTACGCCGCCGCCGCCGCCAGGAGGGAAAACGTCGCAGCAGGTAATGCGATGCAGGCTTGATCGGTAAAGCAAAGGTTCAAATGCAAAGAAGAATGCTTGGAGTGCTTGGATGGCTGTTGAAGAAAGTTAATTCCCTGGTAAAACTTGAATCCGGGATGGTATGTAAGATCCATTCGTCAACCAAGATCATCCATCACAATCCGGATGTAGGAATAGACAGAAGAGAAAGAACGGGCTCGCCACTTTGTCGGCCATCCATGTACCGGTATTAATGATCAATCTGATCTGATTTGATTTGATTTGATGTGATGTGATATGTTATGATTTGATTTGATTTGATTTGATTCAATTATGAACCATCAAGAAAAAAGATGCCCCGCCAGTAAATACTCGCATCAGATCATCATTACCTTCATCATCACATCACCATCTGCTGTTCCGTCTTTTCTTGGGGTTGAAGCGGCTTATCATTGTCCTGGCCACTTTTTTTTTTCATCTTTTTTTTTCGGTTTGAAAGGTCTCTGTCTAGGATTGTGAAGAAGAGATCAGCTACTAAAGAAAGCGAAGATCCGAAGGTATTTAAAGTACGCTATATGCTTAAAGCAGCCTTCTCTTTACTTTACATCCGAATTCGAACCTCTCTTTTATGCAATTCATTACTGTGTCATGTAGGTAGGTATGTATCGAAGGTATGTATCGATATTTCATATTCTGATCTGATTCCCTTTGGCCCTTGGGGATTTGGAAGAATAGAGAGCAGCTCACGTTTACGTTTACGTTTACGTTCACGTTCACATTCACATTCACATTCACATCCATCAGGAGAATAAACTTGAACGCCATCACTACCCCTTCATCGGTGTAAAGGTAAAACAATAACAATAACAATAACAATATCAACGACAACACCACACCACACCACCACATCATCTTCTCAACAAAACCATCCGAAGGGGAAAGTAAAAATAACTCTTCCGCTTCCTCTTCCTCTTCCTCTCCCTCGTCCTCGTCCTCGTCCTCCCTCACATTCACATTCACTTCATCTCATCCAGTGAATTGATCACCATTGATACTTTGGGAACCGGAACGGCTGCTATCAATATCATCCAATCATTGCCGGGCCGTCAGCGATCATATATTAAAAACCCTCGTTTCAATTCATAATTACTTCGTACTTGTTTTTTCCTCTTTTTTTTTCTTTCTCTCAATTGAGTCAATCGACAACCAGCCAGCCAGCCTTTCTCGAATCCTTGTATTTATTAGTATCCATTGTTTTCAAGCGGCCAGAACTCAAGGGCCACGGTCACGGCCACTCTGCGACGCTGCCACTTTTGATGGATGGATTGGCCCCATACTGCCACCTCGCAGTTTTTTTTGTCCGTTCATGGTTTTTATCATTTTCTCTCGTCAAGTCCGTGATGGATTTAGTCCTCGATAGGTAAAAGGTACCATGTACTCCGTACGTAGAGCAGACAAAGGTAGGGATTAAGAGGTATCACGTTCACATTTTCGAGATACCTACCCCACGATACAAGTAGAATACAACCAACGCAGCAAAATAGAGTGAAAAGTACAACAACACCAAGCACTACGAGTAACCATGATTAATGTACCTAGGGATTGAAGAAAGGGGATGATTGTACTAGATTGGTATTTTTGGGTGACATGCATGCAGGTTTTGAACATGAAAATAGGAATTCGTATTGTAAAATGTTTTGCATTCATACTTTCACAATCCCTTAGCTATTCTTCTTCGTTCTTCGAAGGAGGTTGAAGATGGTATTGGACCTAGACAGTATAATTGAATCATTTGCTGGCTTGTCACTCACTCAGTCAACTCCTCACACACCTGTTACTTCTCTCGCTCTCGTTTCGATCCTCCCTCTTCCTCTTCTTCTAATTCGGTCGGACCAACCCTCGCACCCTTCGTCTACTTCGTAGAGTGACAATCATTGTGCTGTCCAACCACCCCAGTTTTTGTACAAGGTTTAAGCATTGGCGCGATTTACTAGGGGATGGATGGATGCGAGAGAAAGAAGAAAAAGCTTTTGATGTTTTGGAGGAGCGACGCAGCCCGTCAGATAGATCGACTAGTGCGACTAGGGAGACAACTACTACCCAACTAAGAAACTCTAATTAATGTGCACGCTAATTTAGCGACCTGGCAGAAAACGAGAAGTATTTTTTTTATTTTTTTTATCTACATTTTATTATAAATGTTTTACAAGGAAGACGGGCAAGGTAAGGTTGTATCGTAGTTATCGCCTCTTGGATCCTCGAGTGAAGCTTGACTAGGATATGGCAAAGAAGGAGCCCAGAGTCGTGAAGTGAAGTGAAGAGAAGGGAAAGAAATGGAAAGAAAAATGATATCTCTTATGCAAAGGTTAAACTAAAAGTGGAAACTTCAGGTTATATTGATGATTTGGACGCGCAGTATGATGGAGCAGTGAGAATTTTAGAATGCGAATGCGAATGGGAATGGGAATGGGAATTGGATGAGAGTCCCAACTGTCCTTCATTCCTGTAGACTGGAACAAACCACTGGGATCATACCATATCATGTCATGTCATATCATACATATCATTCGTTCATCAACGATTTCAAATAAAGATCATATACACACACAAGCGTCTTTGAATTCGACATATTGGACTGCAATCTCAAGCTTCACTTCATTATCTATCTCATCAACCAAAATTAAACTTCACTCTAGCTGATTAGGTGCTTCCGACGTCCGTATAGAAACGTCCTATTTTAGCGCAAGATATTTGGGCTCGGTGGTGTTCACATACATATTCACACGTCCACCACCCCTTAGCTTCATTCCGGGATCGCTACGGCCTCAAACATCCACTTTCGAAAGTACCCAGTCCCGATTCAGAGTGTACACCCAAGGGCAGAACATACTGAACGTCCTGAGACTTTAGAAGAGAGAGAGAGAGAGAGAAAGAGGGAGAAAAGGCTGGAGAGATAGAGGGAGAGAAAAACATTATTGTATCAACCCATTGAATTGAGAAGAGGGAGAGCACGAGAGGGAGAAAACATCTAAGAAAGGGAAACCTCAGAACCCCCCGAAAAGAGAGAGAGAAGAATCAACAACTCCAAACTTCAACTCCACCCTTCACTCCACCAATCCAGAGAAGAGAAACAGGCTGAAGACTTTCTCCACTATCATTATCATTGTCAGGTCCACCAAGAAATCGAACACTTTATTACTCCGTTTTGTACGCCTTGTTTCTTTTCATAACCCTTCATATCCATTCCACCCGCACGCTTCCACTCTTCCTTACTGTACTACACACCAAAACATTACCTCTCCTACAAGGGCCAGCTAGACAAGGCACAGAAGGGAAAATAGAAGAAGAGAGAGAGACATAGGCACACGCAGAACAAGAGAACAAGAAGAACATTGTTCTTGTCTCTACTCTTGTATTGACTATCTATCGACATCAGCCATCATCTATTTACATTATCCTCCTCCTCCTCATTTTCTTTTATCATTTATTTATTATCTATTTATCTATTTATCTATCTATCTACCTATCTACCTATCTACCTCTTTTCCTCGCATCTACCTCCCCCCTCACCATCAACGACTAATTAGATAAACTATTTCTCCATCTTTGATCCATCTTTGATGGTTTTATCTAAATTTGATTACTCGTCCCATTTTTATTATTATTATTATTCTTTTCTTTTATTCTTTTATTTATTCACGAGCTAGCTTCCCTCTCCGTCTAGCTTCACTTATTACTTCATTCTACTTATTACACTTACACTTAAATTTAACTACTCTCCTCTATTTCTCCTCTACTCCACTCTACTCACCCACTTCGATTACTACCTTACTACCTAACTACCTCAAAACACTCAACCCATACCTTGACCACTTTGACACACCTTACCTCATCCATTCAATCTATTTTTCTACGGCTACGGCTAGAGCTACTCTCACCAATCCATGCACTCTCGTTAAGACTATCCTGTTCAACCAATACCCTTCAACTTTCCACAAACCCACCTCCACCACTCACTCTCACACATCACCACCGCCCAACCTCCTCCCTCGTTTCTATTCTTCTCTCCCTCCGCGCCTTTTTTTTTAAACTCTCCAATCCACTCTCTCATCCTCCCTTTTCCGATCTCCCCCATTTCTTATACCTCAAAGAGGTGCATGGAAAACGAAAAGAAAAAAAAAGGAAAATCCTAGAAAAGTTCAAACAAAAGGTATGTACCTCATTGTTCCAATGCTCAATCTTCAACCTTCAATGTCCAGCGCTTCCCGCTTCTCTCCATCCACCTCGTCCCTCCCCCTCCCCCATTCACCCATCGTGTAGATTTGCGCATCGTTTCTCATAGCAATTGCTGCAGCGCTGACTGGTGTACCTGCATTAGAGTTGGCGAATATCCTCAATTCTTTTGACCGACATACAACCTATCCACCAGTACACATCACGCCTCTTGCAAAGTAAACTCCACTGCAGTTTGGATCTCCTCTATTCCACGAAATACTCTACGAGCTTCACGTTTTTTTTTTAACGTTCCCATCCTCGAATCTAAGCACGGATCAGATTCCTTCCAGAGAAGCGACAAGCACAAGCATACATACCTGCAGGTTCGCGTAACTGCCAACGATCCTGTCGTGGAGCTTCAATCGCACCTCAATTGGATTAACAAAGCTTCAAGTCCATTTGTAACGACTTCCACGAGCCAAACGTCTTCTTTTTCGAGTCTTTTTTTGAGGTTTTACAAGATCGTTCTGCTTCTGCATCTTTGGCATATGCATCTTATTTCACGAAAAATAAACGACCCATTACGTTCGCGTTCGTTGTAAAAGCAGTGACTGTTTTGATTTTTCATATCGACGATAGTCAATATACCCAAGCATCATTCTCCATTCTTGGTTCAGCAACTTTTATCTTTCTTGAAAAAGTTACTCATTTTACCCGCATACACGAATAGACCACAAGTTGAATCTTGTCGTCTAACGTAAAATTCTACCTTTCTTCTCGGAAGACCCTTTATTGAGTCTGCCAGATCATTGTCCTTTCAGGACTTGATCATTCCAACCGAAAAACTGGATCTTCCGTCGATATCGCAAGTGCAAACCCGGGGGCCTTCCGAAGTACCATATTACAATCATCACGCCGCGCAGCGACCACTGTACGTGAATGAAAGGTTGCCCGCTTTGCCTTTGCCACCGCCGCAACAGGCATATTCGTCTGGTACTTCATCTCCCCGGGTTGGGTCACTTAGCTCACTTGGATCTTCCTCAATTTTGAACGGAGGTTCTCATTCATCTTACACCACAGCGAGTTCCTCAAACGGACCCAAAACCCCTTCTCCCACTCAAGCTAGCAGTGGTTTACCTGTTTCTCTGCCTCAAGGATCTTACAGTACACCACCTTCAAACCCAGCATACTCTTACAGCCAAGAGCCATATCAGAACAACATGAATCACGGTCCTCAAGATATGTACTATCCTCCACACATGTCGGCTGGTCAACAACCACCACCTCAAACTGCCACATCGGGTGCATTGAGTCAATATCCTCAACATCAACCACCTTTACTTCAACCTGGACCTCCACATTATTCACCGGCGCAGCAAGCACCATACGGTCAATACTATGGCAATGGACTTCAATCTCCACAATCGGCTCAAATTCCTGGATCAATGGGTGGCCAAGGCAACGTTCTACCACTTCCAGCAATGACCACTCAACCTGGTATGCCGAGCCAAGGTTACGGTGGACCACAACAATTTGACCAAACTGGCCAAGTTGCCCCACCAGGAATGAAGCCCAGAGTCACAGCGACTCTTTGGGAAGACGAGGGTAGTTTGTGCTTTCAAGTAGAGGCAAAGGGTGTTTGCGTGGCTCGACGTGAAGGTAAGCTTAGCTCTCTTGAATCAAACAAATCATGCTAACTTGGCAAGATAATCACATGATTAACGGCACAAAATTATTGAACGTTGCTGGTATGACTCGTGGACGACGAGATGGTATCCTGAAAAGCGAGAAAATGAGACACGTTGTGAAAATTGGTCCTATGCATTTAAAGGGTGTTTGGTAAGCAAAACTTTGGAATTTTGGTGCACGTGCATATCTAACCAAAACATCAGGATTCCTTTCGAGCGGGCACTGGATTTTGCAAACAAGGAGAAGATTACGGAATTATTGTATCCTTTATTTGTTCACAACATTGGCGCTCTTTTATACCACCCAACGAACCAGACACGAACGAATGCCGTAATGGCAGCCGCAGAACGTCGAAAGAATGAGCAAAACCAAATGCGGAACCCACAAGCACCTGGTTTGCCTTCATTACACCAACATCACCATCACTCAATGGCTAACTCAATTGGCGCTCCCCTTCCAGGTCCACAGCATTCTCTTGCTCCTCATCCAAATGTTGGTCGTCCTGCTCTCGAAAGATCACACACATTCCCCACCCCTCCCACAAGTGCATCTAGTGTAATGGGCAGTATGGATAATTCTAACGGCAATTTCCAGTGGCCTGGGCAATCCATGGGCAATGTGCAAGGTACCAATCCCCTGTCAATTGACACTGGATTAAGTAATGCTCGCTCAATGCCAACAACTCCAGCTACCACCCCTCCAGGAACTGCAGTTCAATCGATGCAACAATATCAACAAACTCAACAACCTTACGACTCTCGACAGATGTACTCTCAAGCACCCCCGCCACAGAATGCGTATGCCCAAGCCCCACCACCTCAACAAAGCATGCCTCAATACTCGCAACAGCCAAATTCATACATCAAGAATGAAATGGGTCCACCATTGGCGAGAGCACCAGATGCTGAGCCCCAACATCATGAACCAAAGGATTCGAATGGGATGATTCATCACCAAGGGAATGGCCAAGTTGAGGAAGAACATGATCAAGATCATGATGGCGGTGAATACACTCATGATAGCCAGGGTAATTACGATTCAAGTCGTCGGCCATACAATTACTCGAATGGCACAGCCGTAGGATCAATAACAGGTGAACACACCCATTTGTCACCAGAGATGACTGGCTCACCAAATAATCCAGCTTCCGGACGAGCAACTCCTAGAACGGCGTCAGCACCACAAACATACTATGCACAACAGCAAGGTGGTTACAGTACACCCCCGCGAATTCAACCTCCCTCGAGTAATTTGTATAATGTAGTCAGTCAAGAACGCGGTACAGCTAATGGCAGCGCAGGTGGTGATGTTTACGCACCACAATCAGATCTTGGAGCTTCAATGTCTAATGGTTATGCCGGACAGCAAAATATCATGAATGGTGCACCTGGGAGTAACAAACGTGGCAGAGATGACGATGACGATGGTCGACCATCCAGTAGAGGTCCAGGAATGGCCGATGCTGATGGTTTAAAGAGACGGAAAACGATCCGTGAGGGTTCAGTTTCTGGACCATCTTACAATCCAGGACTCAACCGAGCTCAATCGACCATTGCCCAAAGACGCCGGTAACTCGAATCGATGATTTTGAACGCATATTTTTGCACTTTCTTCCAGTGATCTGATTTTCTCCATCATGATCTACTGTTTTTTTTATTCTTGGCTCGCGCCACAAAAGCATTCTCGACAATCACAAGCACACTCTTTGAAAGAATTTTTTTTATCTTCACGATTGTCTTTGTATTCGCCGAACATAGATTCAGCAAATTATTTGAACCTGGAATGACGACGAGTTTATGACTGAAATTTTTAGATGACCCTAACGTGGATCATCGGAACGGCTTTAACGAATTTACGCTATGCAAACATGGGAGAGGAAATAATCTGTTGAGAAATGATCCCAAAGATATACACATGCAAGCGGGATTTATTTACTTGGGGGTTTTCATTTTGCACTCGAGAACAAAAAAACGAAACACGCCTATTAATGACACTCTAGGCGTCGACATGAAATATTTGGGATTTGGGCATTTTGTGTTTTTCGTTCATGGGAAAGGCTTAAATGATTTGTTTTCGTTCAGATGGACGACCAAAATAATGAATGGGGCCATTTTCTCTTCGACATCTACAGCACCGAGGAACCTGTCTCAATATTTTCTCATGATGTCGGGAAGGATGAATAGAGAAAGGGAAACTGGATCGCTGAATAGACAATAATTTTGTTTAATGTTTTCGGCTTTTCTTTCCTGGACCGACTTCTAGTTTCTTTGCTTTTTGTTGAGCTCCTGTTGAGCTTGACGTTTACACACATTATTATTATGATTTATGACCATTTCCTTGCTTATCTTGTTAGTTGTTGCAGTTGTGAGTTTCCTTGGGTTTGATGGGGAGGGGGATGAAATGGATTCTACCACATGAGGATGATTAGCCCAATGGATGAATGCCATATGTATGGAATGTGTGGAAAAGGTGCGAAGCTTGAATGTTTTGTAACTAATCCTGAACGCAAATGGGTTGACGGTGATCGGAATGAATAGAATGGGAATGGTTGAATGATATGACTTTATGATGAAGATGGATGGATGATTGGATGGGTTCGGGGGTATTATTGGAATTCAACTGGAACTGAACTGAACAAGATACAAAAATTTAAAAGTTGTTGATGAATTTTTTATATATGTAATTGTGATATTGTGAGATGTGAATTTTCTTTGTCTTGGATGTAATGTATGTGACATGATGGGTTTGAAAAGTGATGTGGGATCATAATATTTGGTAAGAACTTCAAGTGGAACGGAGATGAAGATCGATCTTACTTAATTATCTCTGATGATTGTACTCTATTATCTTGTGAACTTTCCGCTTAGTTAAAGGCTCACTTCTGCGTCGTACTCTTTGCATATACCTATTTAGGCATTTGGAGCTTAAAATTCTCACTCATGAAATGCTGAATCAAATGAATCAAAGGTTATTTAGGATTTTGAGTTGATAGATTGAATGATTTCTGTATATCTGAGATGATTTTGAAGAGGAGATTAGTATTGAGGAATGTATAGATAAATAGATAGATAAATAGATAAAGAAATAAAGAAATAAAGAAATAGATAGATAGATAAATAGATAAATAGATAATTAATTAATTAATTAATTAAATAGAGTCGAAGGGGAAGGAGAAGAGGAAGGAGAAGGAGAAGGGGGGGGGGGGTAGGAGTGGAATTGTATACTTACTTTAGTATTTGAGTATCGGGCGTGAAGTTCGGTTCGAATTGCGATGTGTGAAGCGTGAGTATTTTTTTGGTATTTTTTTGGGCGGGGTATTTTGGTGGATGGGGAGGGGGGTTTGGGTAGTATTTCTTGGGGGGAAAGGGATTGGATGGAGACTCGGAAGTTAGTGGGGAGGGAGAGGGAGAGGGGTATACTGTATGAATATTGATTGTTAGTATTTAGTAAATAGCTTCAATTCACTAGCTACTGTATTACAGTTGTAAGCGAATGCGGAATACAGTAGCTCTAGCGAAAGCAGAAGAGACTAGCTCTTCTTGTAGTGTCTATATAAAGGCCTACAACTTCCTGTATTTAGCTAGCTCTTTAGACAGAATACAATATAGACATTTAGGACCTACGAATACCGTGGGTGCTACGTCTTCCGTATCCTTCTCGAACCAACATATACTATGCATGTGCTTGAGACTATGAGAGTGAGATACACTTACACTCACTGATGGGATACCCGTCTACTGAGAAGTATTTGGGGAGGCGGGAAATTTTCCAATCTCATCACTCTGAAAACTTTCTCTTTTTATTTATTCATCTCCTCTCATGAAAAATATCCGCTCTCTTTCTCTTTCTCTTTTCGTTCTCTTCCTTTGACATTTTTTACCACTCTTTGGTTATTTCAACCCATTTAATAAGTAGCACCCGGTACTCGGTACCTAGAATCAGGAACTGCAAAAACCAAATAAGCACAGTAGATTTCCGCTGATTTTGAGCATGAATACTAGGAATCTGATCGAAAATTTAACCATCGAGATAGAACGAGTGCTAGAATCCGAGTTGACTTTTGTGGAGAGGAGCGTGACGCTGAGGAAAGTGATTGTGAGTTGAGAGAGACGGCGATGATGATAGGCGATAGTGAACATGATCGCATTGCTTTACTTCAAGTGATGTGGCCATGTATATAGTCGTCGTTATTAGAATCTAAATCCTGTGGCAGGTTTACAAAATCCTCAAAGTAAATCACAACCCGACATTGTTCGACGAAGCGAATACAAACTTTTTCACTTGGTCATCGAATCAAGAAGCCTTACGGGTAGATATTCCCGATACACAGGTTTAATTGCTTTACCTCTATCTTGAACCACGTTTTTCTGTTCTCTCGCTTCTTATTCGTGGATATTATCTTGAAACAGATGTTATATAGTACATCTTAGAGGGAAGAATGAGATTTTTGAGGATGGGAAATTGCTAGTGGATCTTAGACGAGTAATGAAGGGGAGGATGATATACAACTAGACTACTAGTGGATGTATTGGTTCAAAAAAGCTTCACGGCTGACTGTATACTACAAATCCATTTCAACATGGAAAGTGGACGGGGAATTGGTTTCTTTTCTCGTTCATCTTGATCTGTCTGGACTTTTCTACTTTCTCTCAACTTCAGGAAAGAGAACCGAAATAATTACTGCTGATTGCTAATCATATTTACATGTTCACTCGTGAACACTAAATGGAAACTCATTGCAAGTGAAACTTTAGATTGTTGTCATTATTATTATACAAAGTAAGATTCATTCATTCACATCTTCATTGGAAAGAAAACCTATGCCTGCTAACAGTTGGTGCTCAATTCCATGGGATGATCCATTCCCCACCAGTCATTCGAGGTGCTTGATAGCTACATAAGATTGCTCGTCCCATCTTCCCTTGTTTTATCCCATACACATCATAAACATCAAAATCGAAGGGATGATATGAATGCCCAAACTCCAATCCAGGTTTAAACTCTTTTACCATTCGATTCTATAATCCCAGATCCATTCGCCATATCCTCTGTTCATAAAAATCTATCCCCCCAGATTGAAATATTCTCAACCCAACCTATACCATTCAATCAACCCGCCAAATCAAAAATCTCATTTTCCCCCCTTCTTTAGGGAACTTCAATGTTCCCTCCACTAACCCTCTCTCCTTAACACCCTCCACCGCCTCCGTAAAACATCTTCTCATCTCCGTAGACGGGCTTGACTGCGGCACTGACAAGACCGGCGATCGAATCTCGTGATTATTGATATGGCCCCACGATTTGTCAAAATCGTCTTGTTCGTCCACTTTAGGTTTTGGAAACTGAGGACGGCAATGGGGTTTTACTTTTGGTTTTGATATTTGGGATTTGGGGAGAGAGTCTGAAGGAGGCTCAGTGGTGGATTTATCGATGGAAGTGTAGACGAGGCCGAGGAAAATCCCTTGAAGAGAGGCGTCGCCGGTTACTTCGGAAAGAGAGAGAGTTGAGATCATGGGGGCGGTGGAGCCAGAAGAGGTTGGTAGGTTTGAGTTGAAGAATGAGTGGGAGAGGAGGACATTCGGGAGGTGATGGTGAAGAGATGTGGGGAGAGTGGATGTGAAGGAGACAGGTGCCATTGGGAGAGATGGCTTAAAAATGCAGGATTGAAGTGAAGAGGGAGTTGGACGAGGTAATGAGGGGTCGTTCATTGGTCGTTGAAATGATCCTAAATGAATTTTTTAGCTGCTGGTTGTATATTTGAGATCTTGTAACTGGCGGAAAATTCCCAGGAATATCAGATGAAGAGAAGCTGGACTAAACAGAAATGTGCCAACCACTTACGTTCATTCTTATCAACTGCCCTCGCAGAAACAACAGCCCCCAATCCTGCCATCATAAAAAAATTAGAAAATAACATTTTTCTTTCGATAACTTTCCCTTTTCAAGATAATTTCCTCTAAGAAAAATATTACAACTTAATCGAATCGAAAATATCTAAGACTCTTTCCTGAAGTAATCCGCGGCCGGCCGTAGCCATCCAAAATCCACGGGGGAAGCTCACATTTTAAACATTCCTACTCTCTAAGCTTAAACGCCAAGTGAGGGACCAGTAACGCTCGATGCCTTATCAGTGACAAACAGATTAATATCCCCATATTTTCAGATTCACATACCTCAAAAGCATAGGTAGAAAAGCTTGACCAGAGAAAAATGATATTGGAAACATCAAAACGTCATCCCAAGAATTGACTGTTATTGGGTAATATTGATCTTGTTACATGGTTTGTGTCAAGGAGCCTCAGGGGTCGTTCGTTTTAAGTTACCGAGCATGCACATGCGTAGCGAGATCGTACCCGCCAGTCAATCCACTAGGAAGAATTGAGAGAAAAATTGCATAAAGCTTAGGAGGAGATCTCGGAAAACATATGGAATGTTCAAGATGAAAGCCAAGAGATTGGCGGGTTTGGGAAGGTAGTACCGATAGATACGCCAAGAGATGAGAGGAAGTTGATACCGTGACAGGATAAGTGGGGAAACGGCGTTTGGGCCAAATTCTTGGAGGTTTAAGAAGGCGAAGAGAAGAGGCGCACACTATCACGCGTTCAACAGATCAAATCCATGTACATGGGCTCGTCTCAAGTTTTTCAGACATCTCAAGTATCAACAGTCAAAGAATGAACACGACGCGATTGCGCCATGAAAGATATACGCCTGGATTTGCAAACATGAGTACCTTTTATGATGCGATAAGAAAACTATATTGAGAGATTTTCATGCTTAAACCTTTTTTGACCCTCTCCCTCGCCATATTCAACCGACATTTGACCATTGCCGCGAACTTTGTATTTGTAGATCATAAGACCTTCTAAACCAACTGGTCCCCGTGCATGGATCTTGTTTGTTGATATTCCTACTTCGGTACCGAAGCCAAAGCGCATACCATCAGCCATGCGACTGGACGTATTCCAGAAAACTCCTGCTGAGTCAACGCCAGCCATAAATCGCTCGGCGAGATCGGAAGATGACGTGAGTATCACATCTGTGTGATGAGAACCATGAATGTTGACATGTGAAATGACTTCGTTGATATCAGAAACAGTCTTGATAGCAAGAACAAGGGATAAATGCTCCGTGTCAAAATCACTTTCAACTGCATCTTGGAGGAAGACTGCTTGATTAGAAGGAAGTCTTGATGCGAGAGCTGATTTGCTCGAAGCATCACATCGTAGAGAAACACCCTTCTCTAATAGTGCTTCTGCAACTTGGGGGAGGATTGTCTCGAGCGCTGCTTGCTCAACGAGTAAGGTCTCCACGCTATTGCATGCGGCTGGATATGAAGTTTTCGAATCAACAATGACCCTTGTTGCCATTGCTGGGTCAGCCGTTTTCTCAAGATATATCGAGCAAAGGCCATCTGCGTGACCCATGACTGGAATTTTGGTATTTTCCTTGATATATCTGACTAATTCGTTCGAACCTCTTGGGATAACGAGATCAATATATTGGTCCAATGCCAACAATTGAGGAATTACATCCCTGGTGGTAACTAATTGGATGGCTGCTGCGGGAACTTCTGTCGATTGTAAAGCTTCTGAGATTACCGTAGAAATAGCGATGAAAGATTCGGTAGATTCTTTTCCACCTGTAAAACATTAGTTTTCATTTGAACAACTAAATAAATGATTCACCGTACCCTTCAGGATAGCGGCGTTTCCGGACTTGATTGCTAACGAAGCAATATTTGCAATGACTTCTGGACGCGCTTCAAAGATAATCAGAAGGACTCCAATGGGACACGACACTCTCTCGAGGTCTAGACCATCATCAAGTCGTGTTCGCAATGTGACTTTTCCAACTACATGAAGTAATTAGCGTACATTCAGTTCAGAGGGAAATTCTTTAATACCAGGGTCGTCAAGATCTCTGACATCCAGAATTCCCTTCAACATATCCTCATATTTTCCCTTCTTTCCCAAATCCAGTCTCGATACTATACTTAAGCTTAAACGACCTCCTTCGGCTTCTTTTTGAGCCAATTCGAGGTCCCGGGCATTGGCTGCTAGTATTTTTGCTTTATTTTGTAGAAGTGCATCATGAATAGCTGTTAGAGCCGCATTTCTAGAGGCTGTTGGAAGTGTAGCTAGAACGTGAGAAGCAGTTTTAGCCCCGCTCGCAGCTTCTGCTGGGGTTGCGTTTGTGAGAGACATGGGGATTTGCGAAATTCGAGAAAGAAAAAAAGACGAGATCTTTAGAAGAGATAATTCAAGGTTACAACCACTTGAAATTTATCAACGAGTCAAGAACGTGTTATAGATTCACCCGACAAAGTGTAGCAAAATAATGAATGCCTTTGTTCCATCCTCAATGCGATGACTGATTTCTGGAAATTTTGATACCACGTGATTTTGGTTGGAGTAGACGGCCGCTAGCGTATATCGACCCCACAAACAAGTGGGAGCTCTGGAGCTCCAAGGCAACATCGCAGCCTCTCACAACTTCGTCCTTCAAATTCATCTGATACCTATACAATTGGGACTCAAAGATAGTATACTGAAACTACCTTTGACGCTCCTGAAGTCAAGTTTGAGATCACCTCGTCTATTCCATACGGCATCCATTCGGGACCAGCTCAAGTCTCGAAAGCTGCGTAATTATTAATCAATCGAGTGACTTCTCACAAACGCTCAATATCTGGTCGCATACTCTACTTTCAAAATGGACAATTTCCTCTCCCGCATGCTTTTATTTCCTCCTCATCCAGCGCCCTTGGTACCTCTCACGGATTTGCAATATGACACTGGCATCAAATCACAAATCGATAGTTTAAAGAAGACCTCTGAAAAGACATTATTACAGTCGACCGCGGGTGATGAAAGTCCTTTAGATGTGCGCAGAGTTATCGAAATTGTGGTCGGAGATGAGCTAATAAGTTTGTAACAGGTGATCAACCCCTCATTAAATACAGTTCCATACATTTACATTCTAAGAGCACACATCGCTGCAGCTCATAGAGGCGAAAAGGGAATCAACGTCAATGACTTATGGGAGAAGGCGACAGCCTTTTTACATAGTTTCGATAAGAGGCAGATTCGATACCTTGGTAAAGAGATACAAGATGTCATGGAATTTGTAGCGCAAGTCGCTTCCGAACAACGTCAGGTGCGTAGAAATATATCTTGTGTCAAGGGAGAAGACAATACTAAAGTCCGCATAGCCAGGTGCTGCCATCCCCCCAATTAGAGAAGCCATACTTCGAATTGACCCTTCGGGATCGGTCCTTACTTCAAACCATATATATCTTGTCCGCTTGGCTCTCCAAACGCGTTATTTCGCTGCCATTACAGAACTTATCGATAAACCTATCCTTTACATACCTGCCAAACAACCAGTTTCATACACACGTTATCTTTGCGAAGTTGACCTACCGGCACAATCCTATGTGACGATCAAATCAAGCTTTTCCACCAAACTAAATCCTCTCGAGATTCTAGAGTATTTCTATTACAGTGGATCAATCTATATTGGTTTACAGAGATGGGACGCTGCGTTGGAGATGTTGGAGAATGCTATAATATATCCATCAAATGATAATAGCGTCAGCCTTGTCATGGTCGAGGCATACAAAAAATGGTTACTCGTTGGACTTCTTCAATACGGAAAGGTCCTCCAACTTCCAAAAACCACTTCTGCGGCTGCCGCTAAAACATTCCACATTATTGCAAAACCATACGAAGCTATTGCCGGTATCTTTGAAACTGGATCAGCGGCACGATTAAAGAGCGAGGCCGAATTTGGTCGACAAATATGGTCTGACGATGCTAATTTCGGTTTAATTTGCTGTGTTCTGGCTGCTTATCAAAAGTTTCAGATCCGTAATCTTGCCAACGTCTATTCGAAAATTGGAGCTGCGGATATCATGAGTCTTACGATGAGCGCAGAAACTGGTGCAAAATTGACTTCAATCAAACAGATTGAAGATCTTGTACAGAGCATGATTGCCGAAGGCACCTTACCTGCAACTATGATTCGAGATCAATCTGGCCATGCAGTTATTACGTTCTCGCCAACTGGTCCAGTCCTTTCGGAAACCCAAGTTCAAAATGATTTAGTGGCGTCGACTCAACGTATCCAATCACTAGCCAAACAAATCAAGGTTACGGATAGAGTTCTGACACATGACAAGCGATATATCGATAGTGCTCAGAAGGCCCAGTTGAAGCTGAAAAATGCTGCCAATGCTGGTGGACCAGCAGAACCCTTGGACTGGAACTCTATAATTGAAGACGAGGATATAATGATGGAGACATAATGAGTTTAATTTAAACGTAGATGGAAAATCTAGTGGTTCATCACAAAGTGGGTTTTGTTCTCTCTCTAGGAAGACGCGATATGGATCAATCGCGGAAAGAAATGTTTGCTCTAAACAATGGACGGGTTGTGATACACTGTAAAGCCTTTCGAAGAAATCGGAAGCAGTGGCGTATGGGCAAGTGGCGTCTTATGAAGATACGATAGGAATGACCTCGGGAGTCTATGAAATAGAGAAAATGAATCTATGAATCTCAAATCAAGCAAGCAAGCAAATAAACATGCATTGTTTGGAGTAATATTTTTTTCATATTCTTCATGCAGATCTCTATCATGATATTGAAAATGACACGAGCATTGACTACGCAACGCCAAACAGTGTGAAGTACCATCATCAAACTCATCATGGCCATTGATAAAAGTCTCTTGCCTCTCCCACGTCATCATTATTCTTCTCAGACCATAAACACTACATGTCAAGCCATATACATCTAATCAATATTGTACGCTTTGATCAACTCCGCCAACTTTAGAGCGTCAGCAGCGTAGTTTACAGCTGAGGCTGAAACGACTGAATATCGGACCCTATGGTAATAGTTAGTCGCGTATACACAAGACTAATATGTGTGGGATCAGAATTGACATACCTCGCTTGATCTTGATAAGTGTCAGTCTTGCATCGAACCTTGAATGTCATCATCTTGCAATTTGCATCCTCAAACACTCTCTCCATAGCTGGTGGATCATTTTCCTTCAACTCCATCAGCTCATCTGCACTCTTTCCCATAACCAGTCTTCCCACTTCATCAAATGCCGTTAGCCACATTTGACCGGTATGATCGTTGACATTCAAGGCGAGAATGTAGCGATATTCAGGTTTAGGATGGCTTTGATTACATTTCTCGCAACGCCAGGTGCCATCATTTTGGTCAACGACTTTCTTGTTGCAGTTTTCATTGAGACAGGCTGGATAGCAGAAGTTGTCTTGTTTGATATAGACGA
The DNA here is from genome assembly GCF_014898465.1 of Botrytis porri. Classification (NCBI taxonomy): domain Eukaryota; kingdom Fungi; phylum Ascomycota; class Leotiomycetes; order Helotiales; family Sclerotiniaceae; genus Botrytis; species Botrytis porri. The sequence goes on along the minus strand of NW_024066081.1, from coordinate 112,724 downwards.
CGGTGGCTCTAGAAGAGAAGTAGTCTGTGTTCTCCTCGGACATTCCAAGACCTTCGTCCTTAACTTGAGCAATGGTCTTGACGGGATCTTGGCGGCCTCCTGCTGCTCCAGCACTAGCCAAATTGCTATGAGAGGCAAAGTTAGAAGTACGACCTTGGGAGTCATACCACCCTTTGAGCCTGTGTGCTTCTTGGATATCTGGGTCAAATGTCATAGAGCCAGAAGATAACAGACTCAAACTTCTACCGCCGAAGTCAGAAACTTTGACACCCTTGAAAGCCACGACCGACTCTGGACTGGCATCAAATGAGGTTGCCGTCTTGCCCCATATAGTCAATCTTACTGAATATCCAGTCTCATCAACCAATGTCAACTCCCTTTTGCTATATGGTTTGCTCGTCGTCTTTGACGTGATTTCTGAGATTTCTCCAACTTCCTTGAGCACAGCGATGAGATCAACCGTGCTGTCTTTCTCAATAGACTGTAACTCTCCAATGTTGGAAAAGTTATATCTTACTTGAGGGACATTATCTTGGTCTTCAGCTTTCTCTACCAGGGTGTCTCGTTCGAACATAAGCTCGTAATCGTTATTTATATTGGAGAATTGCTTCTTGGCGATCTGAACACGGCATGGACTCGTAATATAATAAACGCTGCCTTCCTGAAAAATCTCATATAAAGCGTCGCACTGTTCGTTGAAGCCCGTAGCCTTGATCTCGCCACTCTCATCAAGAAGGTTGACGCTGAAGAGCTTTCCTTCACTATTCGGCTTGGACCATGTTCTGATATCTGACTTGCTTGTAACTCTTGCTTTAATTGTCCATTTGTGGGCATATGGCGACAAAGACTCAATGGGATATATAGTGGCGTGCGATGAGGAGCTAGAGGGCCCATTACGGGATGGGAGCGCACGATCTTGTGCTGCAGGTTGTTGAGGTTGGGGTTTGTTTCCGTAGAAGCCACTTCCGGCAATGCTAGCATTTGTTGGCTTAACGTCCTCCTCGACCTTAACTGCGGTTGGTTCTCCAATCTTTTCCATAGTTCCCAAGCTTTCGATGACATCGATATCGAGAATAATCAGGATTCTAAGAGCAGCATTAGGCACCGAGTACTTCTTAAGGCATCCAAGTCTACTAACCTTTTTCCTTTGACTTCATTCGCCTGGTAATTCTTCAGACGAATGAAGCAGCCTTTTGTCAACTTTCCATCGTGTATGACATGGTTTGCCTCTAATCCGCCATCAGTCAAATGGCTCTCGCAGAGTTCAAGTGAAATGAGTTCTACTTACGAGTGGCAAGCATGCACTGTACAAAGTTTTGAATGTCGCTCACGACAAGCCTGAATCTTTCGGCTTGTCCATCTACACCCGCACCCATAGGTTTGACTTGTACTACCTGACATACTGGTACCGGGAAGTCTTTAATTACTCGATCTGTATCATTGAAGATAGCACTTTCAAGAGTTAGCAATGGACAGACGATTTGAATGAATATAACACTCACTTCAATGCACCTTGAGTAATTTGAGCTCTTGCAACTTCCATTATTATCAACGACTTTATTATTCTTGGATCTACTGAAAATGAATGTACACCAAGTATTTGATTTGTTGACTTGTCAACTTTTCCTTACTGATGAGGAGTCGCGGTTCGTGTAAATTGATTTTAGAATTTCACGCGTCTTGGAACGTGCTTCGCCGCGCTAGCAGCCTAAATATATCACGCTAACACGAAGCCACCCCGGACTCTTTATCATCCGCCCCTCTTCACGTGGCCTCCCGCCCGCTGCCAAGCTTCAGTGCCCAAATATCATCCATACATTCCCTAGTTGACACAACAACAATATCCTACAAACATCCAGAACCACGTATAATATGGCCGAAGAAACCGCTACCAGAGCTCCAGAGAGTGATGCTATGGAGGACTCAAAGGAGGTTCCTCAAGTCGAACCAAGCCCAATTCCAGGAGATACTCCAGCGCAAAGCGGTGCGAGTTTGGGTGTACGTCTTTGAGACACTGAATGAGAAGAATATTACTAACTTTTACAAGGAGCATTGCGTAAAGGATAGACCAACACGTTAGTACTCTCGCGCATTGATTCCGCATCTTCTAGAAAATGCAAAAATCAATTACTGACGAAAATAGCTGCCGGACAAGGTGCATCTGGAGAAACTACACAACTTGGAGGGGTCGACGTTTACGTTTCCAAGCCCAGCGAATACCCTCATGCGCCATCGAAACTCTTACTACTTCTTACGGGCGCTACAGGCATGCATTCGGTCAATAATCAAATTCAAGCCGACAAATTCGCTGGTGAAGGTTTCCTTGTTATCATGCCGGACATGTTCCATAACGATCCATTACCTGGTTCCGTGACCTATGCCGAAGATAAGGATCCTTCTTTGATTGAGAAGTTGAAAATGCACGCCGCAGAGACAGCAAAGAGTTTCTTGGCAGATATGTGGCTCGCAAGACAAACACCCGAAAAGATTCTACCGATTATCCACAAAGTCATCGAAGCCGCAAAGGACGAGTTCGCAGATGCAGTAGCGAATGGAGGAGGAATCTATTCTGTTGGATATTGCTTAGGTGGAAGAATGACTCTGTTACTTGCAGGCGAGAAGACAGACGCCGTTCACTGGGGTCAACAACCGGCGAAAGATGAGGAAGCCGCCGTTGAGAAGAAAGGACCATACATCAAGGCCGGCGCAATCGCTCACGCAACATTAGTTGGCAAGGAGGATTGGGAAGGAACCAAAGTTCCCCTGGCGTTTGTTTGTGTCGAAGATGATCAATTGTTTTCCGATGACGTCCAAGAGGTTGGAAAGACATACTTGAATGAGAACAACATCGAACATGAATTCAAGACATATTCAGGGGTTCCTCATGGGTTTGCCGTATTTGGTGATTACGAGCAATTGAACATCAAGCAAGCACAAGCTGAGGCATACGATCAAATTTTAGCATGGTTGAAAGCACATTAAGTTCTCTTTGCTGGGCGTATACGAAGGTGTTTGGTGTTGCCGATGATGGCTTGCTGTTACGAGCTATGGCTCAAGGTTTTGACTTAAGTTTTAGGATGTTAACGCATCACAATGTTTACGAAGCGACTCAGTAAAGTATGCTATGAAATGAATTCTTAACTTGCACATTGAATATTGCGTCACTTTGCGAATTGGAGTATTCTACTGTAGTTTGAGCTCAATTTCACAAAATATCCTCAATCTCGCTAGCCCCTAATATAATTTTTACCACTGAACTCACATTATCTACTGTCTCTCTCGATTCGAAGGAAGAATACACCTATCTGCAGTCTTGCTATAAGAGAATCCTTCAAATACGGGCGGGGTCCAAAATATGAGATAGCACCAGTGAATGCCTACTTTGTCTTACCTATGAGCACTCTTACTTTACATCATGTTCACAAGCCTGTTTTATGCCGAATGTCTCCCCAGTGAACAACCTAAGTGTAACAAAATACATGGCCGCCGAAAATGAAGCGGGAGATCTCTTCCCCCCTAAAAGTCTCATCTCTGTCGAGTATCTCAAGCCTCAATCTATCTACTAAGTGTAGGAGTAAATAATACAAAATGTAATATACATCGCATCAATCCATAATCCAATATTCAAAGCCGCATTTTTTAGCACTGCGCCTGACGTTAACATGAAATTCGATGTTAGTCTCAAGTGAACAAGTGGTCCCATGCCATGTTTACAGCACATCAGAGTTTGAAATCCTCCAATCTATCTTTAAAAGAAGCAGCAGGGACATCGGTCGGTAACTTTTCACTGATCGCTAAGTTCAAAATTGACCGTCGTTATGACTTTACCCCTTTACAATTGTAGTTCCAGACATATCCCCCCACTCGGCCTTTACTTCCACTCCCGAACTCCCACTACAATCAAAGGACCACAACTCCAATCACACCTCATTGGTGCATCCCGACGAAAAGATCCTTCCATTTTCATGTACTTATTTCTACAAACACTCCTCTCTTCCCTTCCCTCCCCCTCGCACTTCCATTCCCAAAACCACTCGCTCGTCCTCACCACTGCGACCAGCCCCATCTCCACAAGATCTAGACCTCGCCTATGTTTATTGTTCGAGAGGAAAACAAGAACTCACTTAAAGAAACACATGCGAGCGCTTTACTACATATCCAGGATTCGAAGAAACGTAGATAGTGACGGCTTAAATGAAACCCTTTGATTTCAGCTATTCAGCAAGTTTGAGAGGGGACAATATTTGTAGTATATGTGTATGTTCCGCTCCGAGTTTGGCGGTTGTGCATCTTGTTGCGTTCATATTGTATACACTCTGCTTTCATCCAAAGTCCGTGATTCCTAATAGAAACAGATAGAGACACAATACCACAACAAGATCTCCTGTTCATAGTATAGTACAAGACAGTGGGTCCAAATCTGTAACATGCAGATACACCAGAAAAGTATTATGTTCATCTTTCCACAAACATCTGAGAAGTAACGGAATCTCCAAGTTGATTCAGGCTCCAGCTGCTGGCTGATTCTCTCAAGGATCCGCTCAAAATAATAGAATCATGTCAATGAAAAAGCTCAAGCGCTTGCTTCGCTTGATAGAGAAATCATATCTATCCTCACAATGAATCTAGAAGGTTACCATCCATGACCTTAAGAGAATTTCCGTAAGCAAAAACCATGATATTTATAGAGTATCGATTGTACCAGCTAGCAACACTCACAATAATCCCCAAACGCCATTCATGCTAGCCTAACCGTCTTAAAGTGAAAAGCTCCCGACTCCAAGGTGTGCTCCTGTCCAAATTATCTTCCTCACTTCCTCTACATCTCTCTGTGTGCGTATGTGCATATTATCCATACCATATTATCCTCCCCTATTCAACACCCCCAAACCTTCCCGGGTACACACCCAGCTCATCAAACACTCCCCGGCACCCAGCCCTCTCCAATCCTCCGCATATCCTCCACAAACTTCCTACTAACAATCTTCTTCCCGCCCTTCCCATTGACTGGACAATGCTCATCTGGATCGTAGAATGGATTTTGTAGGAGTCGGATATATGCTGCTTGCATCGCTTTGAATATCTATTTGTACCGTTAGAAATCTTCTCGGAATTCATCCCCTTCCCCTTCCTCTTCCGCATCTCCTCTCCTCTCCCCCTCCCCATCAACTAGAAACCAAACCCCCAAAACTCACACTCTTAATATCCCCCTCCCTCACTCCTCCTCCTCCCACACCCCCCTCAGCATTCCCATTCCCTCCATTCCCCCCACCACTCCCCCCCATATTCCGCACCACCCTTCCCCTCCCATCCACAAAAACCACAAACCTAACCCCCGTATTCGTCTCAAACCCATACGCCGCCAACCTCTCATCTACCGCGTACAGCAGCCCCAAATCCCCAGTTAGATTGCTCCCTGAAATTCGATTCCGCGAATCAAATATGTCGAGCGTGGAACTGAGCAAGAGAGAGTATTGGAGAGGTGTGCGGAGGGATTCGTGAACGGCTGGTGTGGATTTGGTGGGGGTGGTGGCAGAGGAGGATGTTGGGTAGGGTGGTGAGTGAGGTGGGAAGATGGAGATGTGGAGGGGATTGTTCTAGAGGTGTTGGTTAGTTACGATTCACAAATGAAATTTGGAGGGAAATGGCAAGGAGGGAGGGGGATAATAGACCGCGGTGGATTGGACAACATACATTCTTGCCTATGACGCCCAGACAGGCTACTGAAGGGATTGTTGTCATAACTGAAGGTATGCAACTGTTCACAATCTGTCTATCGATTGAACGAAGAGTACGGATGATTCAATAGGTTATAGGGAGCGAAGTAGTAATGCGATGCGATTTGCGATGCGAATGTAATTGTAGTTTGCCGAGAACTCGCAAGGCTGTGGTCCGCGCGACAGCGAAGCAAGAAATATTAGATTGGCGAATTACAACAAAAATTTACAGCTGAAACTCTGAGTGTAAGGCTCAGATTTACGAGGAGAAGTTAAAAGAATCTTGGTAATGTATAAATATTCATAACGGTACTTATTGGGTATGGTACAATCCATCCAGCCTCGTAGCCTCGCTATGAGACTTTTAATTAAGATGTGCAAATGCGCTCGCTCAAATCAGAAAAACACCTCCACGCCATTGATTTTTCAGACTCTCTGCATCCTTCCAATGCTCTCCTCTCACAGACTAAAGACAGCTTGTTCTCGTCTCCTAGTGAGTCGTCCGGAGAAGGAAGAAACATAGAGCGCAAGCAGCTGATCACTTCAATTCCTCTACTCCAAGGGATTCCGTCTCATCCAAAGCTTTCAAAGCTTCCTCAATCTCTTTTGGGTCACTGATGCCCCAAACCCCGCCCCCCTTCAAGGTATCCATTCCCCTCATCCCAACTTCTTTGCCCACCAAATTTCTCCCAACTTTCCCTGGTCCAATGCCAATCCACCTCCGAACTTTTTTCTCCTGATCCAAATATTTAATTGAATCCCACCATCTGACAGTCTCAACACAACTTCTCGACCACAAGTCCTTCAATTCTTCTTTGCTTTGGAACGGCCTTGCACTGACATTACTTATGCAATCCATTGTCCCAGGGAATACCAATAAGTCCTTGTCTTCTTTCCCCTTCGCCCTACTCTTCCCCTCCAATAATTTCAACATAGACTTCGCCGCAGGCCTCATCAATGGACTGTGAAAAGGACTATCACTCTTTAACCTAACAGCCCTAGGATCATGCCCTCCAAATTGTCTTAAATGCGTCAATAATTCCTTTATTCTCCCAATGTTTCCGCTCAAAACAATTTGGTTTTTGCTATTCATATTCGCTATTAGCACCTGTTGAATAGGGGGGACCTCCGCACTTTCAGACTTTGAACCCGCAGAAATATGACCTAGAAATTGGTGTATAGCTTCGATCAAAGAGGAGAGGTGATCGGGTTCCGTAACCAAAGCTACCATCCCATATTCACCTCCATGTTCTGCGCTTGCTCTCCGCGAACACTCGGCCATGATTTCTGCCCGTTTGCGCACGAGGTACAAACTATCTTCAAACTCCACATATCCCCCAACAACCAACGCAGCGAATTCGCCCAGAGAATGTCCCAATGTAAAATCAACTCGTTCGTGTGTCTTGAAGCCAAATTCTCGTTCTAAGACTCGTAAAATCAAGATGGAAGAAGCCATAATAGCAGGTTGCGCATTGCCCGTAGCTGTGAGGGTACTATTGGGCCCATTAGCTATTATGGATGAGAGTTTATAGCCTAGAAGGTCGTCGATTTCTTCAACTATAGGACCGGCGGTAGCCGGAAAAGCGTCGAGCCATGGCGTTAACATTCCGACTCTTTGGACTCCTTGACCTGTTAATTGTTAGTAATTGCAAACAAACCAACATCACCACAGACATGCGACATCATGCAATCATACCAGGAAAGAACAGCGCAGTTTTCGGCCTCGAAGATTTATTAGATGAAGCATATCGCCTTTCTTTTCTTTCCCCTGGAAGTCGTAATCGATATGTTGTAGCAGGAGAGACTGTCTTGTTTGTATTCAATGCGCAATCCTCAAGAAAGAAAGTCGAACGACTTGGAATGCGCCGGGGCGCAAAACACTTCATTGTTGAATCTGTAGAGTTTACACGAAATGAATGAATGGAGATAAAGTTTAGATGCTAAAGATCATGACCCAAAGAATCTAAATATTTAAAGAGTTGATTGACTCACAGCTTCGAAGCCTCAACACAAGCTTCACGAGGCTGGCTGTCTTCGGCACAAAGCTACGCAGCCCCTTCCATCCGGACCATTTTAACCGATCAAGGATCCCCGCAATCGGCCGAGGAATAAGGGGAACCCCACTACCTAACCAAGGAATTGACAGGGTTGATGGTATATAAAATTCACAAGTCGCTGCAGCAAGAGTAAAGAATAGCGATATTGGTTAAAGATGTGATGCAGTGAGTTGTAGTAAAGTTGAATTCTTAAGTGTAGCATTAAATTCATGGTATTCTGACACCAGTTTTGTCTAACTCCATTTCCCAGTCCTTTCATTAATATCGTATCCCAAACACCGTTTACGAGCCTAGACAAATGCGCCGCGTGATCCCATAATCTATAATGAACCCCTGTCTATGATTCAAGCCAGTCAAGGAATTGAGGTGTGAAATAGCTGACGATGATGGTCGCACCAGCTCTCAAAATACCCTCAGAAGATTCAATCGCCATTGTCTTCAAGTCAAAAACTCCAGCCTTTGCTCCAGCATGAATCATCGCAAATTCTCCACTAACTTGGTATGCTGCAACAGGCATGTTCTTTCCAATCTCCTTTGCGTCACTGATAATGTCAAGATACTGACTTGCTGGCTTGACCATGATGATGTCTGCACCTTCACCGATGTCTCTTTCAATGGCTCTGCGAGCAAGACCACGACCTCCTGGTGGTAATTGGTAACATTTTCGGTCTCCAAACGAAGGAACAGAGCCAGCTGCATCACGGAATGGTCCATATAAACAACCAGAGAACTTGGCAGCATATGACATCAAGACAACTCTGTGCGCAATACCCTCCTCGATCAATTTAAGCTTGATAGCACGAATGCGACCATCATTCATATCCGAAGGAGCTACACAATGAGCACCAGCTTGAGCATATGCGATTGCGACGTCCGAAACGCGATCGACGGACAACTGATTATTGAGACTACCATCGTCCCTTAAGATGCCGCAATGTCCGTGGGAGGTATATTCGCAAAGGCAGACATCCGCAACGATAAATAGCTGCGGGAATCTTTGACGGAGGAGTCGGATAGTGGCAATGACTGGACCTTGTGGGTCATCTGCAGCAGTTCCAAGAGCATCTTTTACGTTAGGCGCAATCGGTACACCGAATAAAATAACAGATCTCAAACCCTTGCGGATAAGAGGTTCTAAGAATGGAACAACTTTATTGATGCCTCGGCGGTGTTGATCGGGAAGAGAGGGAATAAGGGTTTCTTCATCCTCAATGTCGGAAATGAATAGGGGGTAGATAAGCATCGACTATGATTATTGTCAGAAGCTGAAAGAGATGTACATAGTGATGCAAATCTTACCTTGGTCAATTGTCTCTCGGCCTGCCATGATCTTGCCAAAGGATGACAGTAACCACCGTGCAGTTGACTACCAATATCTCCAGATATGCTTACGCTGGTCGCAGCTGTACTTGCGTACGATCTGGCTCTAGAGACGTGAGAGTCGGGCCTGGAAACGTATGATGCACGATCATCGTAAGTCGAAACGGATCCTGGTCCTCGAATTGGTGGCCGTCGCTCGCTGGCAGCATCTCTGAATGATAAATCCTGTACGAGGCTAGAGAACGACATGTTGGGTATGCAGCGAAGGGTCGTGAAAGTATTGAGAGTTGAATGATCGATAGTAGAAAGTGCGGATCTAAGTTGATATAACCTTGACTGTGTGAAGGTGGCGGAGGACGGAGGTTATAATCCAGACCGAGATGTGAAAGTTAAAAAGTTACGGAGTCGGGTAAAATCGTGTGGTTTATGAATTCCACAATTATGATTGGATGAAAGTTTCTAACGAAGACAATGAGTCCAAAACTTTCTATGAAAATGGGAATTTTAAAAGGGAAGTTTCTAGAGATCTTATAAAGATGTGACATGTGTGAAATCATTTCTTAAATGGAACAGATTCCGAACATGATTACTAGGCACTCCGTGTTTCGAACATCTCAGTGGGCAATCCAATAATGTCATCCATGTTGATGCTATCCAATAATCGATAAGGTGATTCAGCTAGCTGATAACTACGGTGGCCGAGTAGCTGAGTAGATCTTTTCATTTCACAGCTTGGAAGATTTTCAAACAACTTTTGTAAGATTACAAATGTTGTCTGTTGTATTTGATTCGTTAGGAAAAGAAGGAAAGAGACTTGATGATTCCTTCCTTGTTAATGCATCATCACGTTTGGTAAGAAGTGGACATGAAAAGGGTGAAATTCTACTGTCGAAGGTCATAAGTGCACATAGTAGAATAAGGAATGCAAAGCTCAAGACCTGACTCGAGAATGCCCAAGTAATAGATAGCCTTATAGTTCACCGTAGAGATGACAATAATATTACCACATTTGTGCAAACAATCCTAATCAAAGCCGAATACAAATCAAAACAACCTCAATACACAAAAACAAGATGCCCTATTCCGGGCTCCGGTCTGCCATTCCGCATATGTTTCGTATACTTTCCTAGCCATATCAATCGACGTCAACATAAGAGAGGATAGCCCATCCGCATGGCTCGATAGTCTCGGGTCCCATCCTTCAATTTCATATGTCTTGGCTAGGCGGCGGTGGTATCAACCTCAGATTCTTTCAGCTTAACACGACCCAATGATGTGTGCCAGTACGCCCCTTGTGCGCATTGTCAGCACTTTAGGAGTGCTCCTGTTCCTAAGTCTGGCAAGTCTCCGCGGAAAATCGTTTCCGGAGATACATTACCAGAACAGCTTTGGCGGAGTAAGCACTTCCACTTACTGGATGCGTGTATACTGAGAGCATGGGTCAATTGGCGCAATCGTTGGAACAGCATTGAAATGGGAATAATATGATAGCCATGTACCACGATGCCAGCCGCGCAAGAAAAGAATAATTCTTTTCTCCATCATTTGCTTATTTTCCGTACAAATCAGAAAACAGCTAGTATAGTACTCTGTCAAATTCTGGTGAACGTCGGAGCAGTAATTTTGGTTTGTTTACTCTCTGAACATATCTGCCAATCCTATAATGAGGTCTAGTGTCTGACTTCAAGAATGTTATGCCCATTCATGGCAGGCACTTAGCAACATATTTGATAGCCCCAGTCGTGCTACTTTGGTGAGAAATTAGAATAGAGAGAAGGGGGTTGATATTTCCTAATACAAGAGCACTTACTCTAATCAACGCTTTACATGGTTATTTTTTAATGCTCTGGAAGTTACACTTCAAGCAGTGGAAACATGATGGTGTATGTATTCCAAGCGTAAAGGTTCTGTGTAAAGGGTTCTAATGCTTGTTGGATTCAAAGTTTTGAACGGGAGAACATTTTGACAAGTACAATATGGAGGTTGTTACAAACACCGAAAGTTAGTTGAATAAATCAAGCCACAGAGTTGCAACTTGGCATTGTACAGTATGGTGGTCTGATATGGAGAACTCAACAAAACACATGAATACATGCTTAAGTATTCTACTTTCAAAAGTTTGCATGCGATTTGAGACAGAAGTTGAGACAGAAAATCCTAGTTTAGTAACTAGCCATTTACACTGGCATGGCAGCATAGAAAGACAGAGGTAGAACAGAAGTAAACAACTTAATTTGTATATCATCCAGTAAATGATTGCAGGGTTTTCCTTCCGCCAAAAAATACAAAAGATGTTGTGTGAATGGTCAGGTCAGCTGAAGTGTAAAACTGAAGAGCTTGGTCCAAGCACTCACTTTCTGCTTCTTCGAATCAGAGGTCAGGATTGGAGAACTCGCGTAATCAGGGGTCAAGTAACAACACAAACAATGTCAATATTTCTTTTGTCTAGATGTGAATAGCTCTGAAGAGACAGATGTATTTGGATGTTTATATCATAGCAAGATATTTGGTACTAGCACATGCCCTTTGAGTAGTAAATTGCTACCTATGAATGCATCAGTACAAACAAAACCTGATGAGTTTTTCCTGAAGATAAATTTAGTATAAAACATTGGACAATTGGTCAGTTATGACACTCATAAACACTACGCTTGGTCTCTCCTCATGGGGAGTTCTTCAATGATGTTGGGTGTACTAGGTTGGCTTTGTGCTTTAGACATTTTTGGATGGGATTAAATATTAAAGAACTTTCCCCATGTCCCTTTCAATACTTACAAGAGATTTGTAAGCCTAGAGGCAGAGGTGGTCCCTCAATTTTACAATATAATGATTTGTCTTTGGTGCTTGGTTGAGTTTGTGTAATGTCTGCTGTGCCCAATGGATTGGAATAATTCAAGTAGAAGTATCGCATGCGCCACACCCAAGTCTCAAAAAGAGAGGTCGTGAAAAGAATGTCCATTGTATACATCTCATGTTTGTGTTATCCTTCAACGCAAACAAATGTACATGGAGCTTGTGCAGAGCTCCTTTCAAGTGTAAAGTCCTAATAATTGTTTGTTACTTCGCTGCAGGAGTATGCTTGGTAGCGAGATAAGGACTTTCAGACACTATCTTTGCTTTGTTGTGCGCTTTTATGAGACTGGGTGCCAGGTATTTCGATAAGTTTCTTGTGTACGTGGCGGAACATAAAGGCTGGGTGGTTTCCGAAACATTATGACCGACGATTTAAGGTTGGAGAGCGTTGGATAGCCTGCTCCTAATGCAAAGTATAATATGAACTCTAGTCGGGTTAGAGCGAGGGAGGGTTTCTGGTAGAATTTGAGTGTCAGCTAGTTATCCCGTTGGAAAGTGCGAAGGGGTATGGGAAAGCTTGAAGAAATATTGGCAATACTCCGAACTTTCGATGCGCGCAGTAGCCACACAAGCAATTGATGGTGTGAATATTGTGTGGTTATTTCGTTGTGGAGTATCCGCACGATCCAGTCGGTTGGTGTCCACAATGACGGATCTGAAGTAGATGTAGAGAGCTGGGTGTATAGATTTACAGATTTGTTGATTCGGTCGCCGTTGATGATGTTTCAACCAAGAACTTGTTGCTCCTCCTGAGAATGTTGCTTTAGGCGTAATGCCTTTCCGGATATTTTGCTACCTGATTGTTGCACGTTGAAACAACGCTGTTTCTGAGGGTGTAGCTACTGTTGCTACTACCGGGTTTAGGAATGCATATGTAGCTGCTGAGCGTTTCTCTATCGTCTGGTACTTTGATTAGCTATGTATTCATTACACGCATATGATGTAGTATGAAGATACTTGAAGAAGAGGCTAGGGCTCGATCTGCCTCATTGTGCGCCATTGCCTTTGGGCCAGTAGACGGTATTTCTTCTTTCCAGAGAGAATCTACGTCCTAGGAAGGGCTTCAAAGACTTGCGCGATGTTCTCTGAAGCTATGCCGAAAGATACTAGATTTGCCGACGATCACTGCAGCCAATTCAACTCAAAGGGCTTTGCAGCGGCTTGAAAAGTCTTCCGGTCTTCTTCTGATTCTGCGGAGTCATGTCTGGGGTTCTATTAGTTGCCGCAGCTAATCATAACTTGATCTGCAAGCTTCTGCTGTCGTTTCTGGCGTTGCTCAACCTTTTCAGAGTTCTGTTGGAGGGTGTTAAAGAATTCGGCAGTTGCTTTAACTGGTTCGCAGTAAGAATGCGGCTATGGGCGTGCAAGGTATGCTGCCTTTCTTGCACTGCACAACAAAACGGAATCTCTTCAGTTCCAAACGAAACAGAATACTGTCGATTTTCTTAGTAGGTACAGCAAGACTGGCAGTCTTGTTTCCAAGGGTTTGTCTTTCGTCAACAGTAGTTTGGGGTAAGTTAGCCTGGGAGCGAAAGTGCTCTAGAAAACTTTCTGCTTAATGTTTGTAGCCTTTCTTTGGCAACACAACCTAGCTGGCATCTTTTTCGGGCCGTCTTAAACTTTTTGTTTGTTAATAGAACAGTGTACAAGTACTCTTATCCAATTGAGGCTTCAGATATGTAATTTTCTTAGTTAGACTACACTCTTCACACTATTCCCTTACCCGGCCTCACTGCTGTCAAATTTGAGTTTTGCCCTTGGATATTCCCGTCAAGCAACATACCCGGCTGGGCACCTTAGTTCATATTGATTGGTTGTCAAAATCACTTTACCCCACGCTGTCAAATTATTCTCCTCGCCTCGTCCAAACCTACACCATTGCCATATCAACTTCTCAGCACAACTTTCATTGTCAAATGCGCAGCAAAGCTATCAAATTTCCAAATCTACTGCTGAACTGACAAGACAAAAGTGCTACTTTTACGGCTTCCATCAAAGACAATCGTCCAACTCTTTTGAGGTAAGATCGCGTCAATCTTACCCCTACTCCTCCATTCCACATCTTCATTTGAGCAACCCATTGCTATCAGCAATCCTGCGATATCATGCGCATTAGAGACTTGCGCTGATATCGCACAATCAATCCTTGTTGTTTTTGTGCTTTGAACTTGAGTCTTTAGGCGTTCGATCCTTTTACGAACGAAATCTTGCTTTCTTCTCCGCACTTTCGGCGAGCGTCATTCTCAAGCTAACAATCAATCAATGAGCAACGTTTGCACGATCAATAGATCTCTGAACGTGTTCATTGGATTCTAATTGATCTATACACTACCCCTGAATCTATTTACTCCTTCCCTTGCTGTCATATAATTTCAAGCTCCGTCGATCTTGCCTTGGCTAACCTCAATTCACTACCAATAGTATCTAGCCACTGTTTTCACCACCTCTATCTACCCTTCCGACTTCAATTTATCGCATCCCGTGTACGATCAAATCTTCGCCCACAACAAATCTCCATAACTCTGCATCATGGAGACTTATGGGAAGAAGAAGAAAAATGCTCTGATGGGCTCGTTCGCTTCTCTTAGAAACAATCAACAGATCAGAGCAAAGAAGAATAGAGCTAGCAAGAGAGGTAAGTTTATTTATTCTATTTACTCTCGCCTCAAGTATCAATCTATTAACACGGCTATACTACCCTTTCATGTTTCGATGATGTCCCACGTCTGCAACCACGCTTGGCCATCCAACCGTCCGTAGTTTGATTTGAACTCACTGTGCTTCTCAAAATTACCTTGGATGCTATCTATTTGGAAGTGAAGCTAATATAAAGCTATCAACAGAGTCAAGCACGCGCCAGTTGTCGGCTTTTCACTCTCCGGTCGGCGCTGAAGAACAGCAATCCGCCAGAGAAACCCCGAGTGAAGACAATGGTGGATCGATAGATGAGATTGCCATTAATGAGCCACACGATAATCCAGCAACCATCGAGAACACCCTACCACAATTGCCCAGTCTCAATTTCAGTGAAAATGAGATGTGTATCACCGACAAGAATACGGTCACCGATACTGACTTCTCTACTGGGACCGCCAAACCTTCATTACACTCAAGGAAGAACTCAGCGCCCCCTATTCCTAGAAAGTCGTCCAAAAGACAATTCGCGTTAAATAAGACGTCTCGCCGTAGGAGCCCAACCAAGGAGTCTCAGACTCGACGATTCCCAAGAGGACCAATTCTTCGGACATCGGGCGGTCTTGACGAGCAACCACGCTTAACTGTCAGTCCTTCTGATCCGAATGTTATTAATTCTTCTGTTGCACAGACGTTCAAGGCAATGGAAGAACTCAAGCCAGGATCGACAAATACTTTGGTCGTCGAAAAAAAGAGAAGATTAAAAGCCGGGACTTTTCTTAAGGTTAAAAATGTATTACAAGGAAGCTTTCGCCATAGAAAGAATGATAATAGCCAAGAGGATCATTTGGTTCAGCCACCATTCGTCAACTCACCAACAATCCAAGAACAACCCGATAGACACCCGGAATCTCTTAGTGGAACGGACCTGAGACTTAATGAAGGTAGTTTGGGTGATGTTTCCTTTTGTCCAAGATTGGCGAAGCTAATTCTCTCTAACAGCGCAAAATTCGAAAGAAGACTCCAAGCTGCAAAAAATTGCAGGGAATCTCAAAATCCCCAGAAAGCCACTTAACAGTGACGTAAGATCTTTCCACAGTCAGAATTCGGCACTTACAGATCCATTTACCGAGCCACCAAGTTCGGGTGAGCAAGTTATGCAACCTTCAACCTTCGGTAGCCAGATGCCTGAAATTGGATCCGCGCCCGAATACTCAAGTCTCGATCGTGCAAATCAGAAGTCTTCAGCCCACCAAAGCAACAGAGACTTCGATGACCTAGACTCACTACTTACATCTAGTCCCTTAGCCCAATCGACACCAAGATTGCGACTGGTATGTAACCATACTGATCCAGACAGAACCAGGAGAATGCACAAAGTGGATGCAGGCTCACCATCTGTTCTCGACCACAACGCATTTGCCGAAGACAGTGAGCTGTACAAGGGCATGCTGGCGGATAGTCCAGTAAAGTCCAAGGACCAGTCTCAGCCTGAGCACCTTCGCAATCTTGTTCAGCACGTTGGATTGTTCAGAGAGAAGACAGTCAATAATTTTGTCGCTGCCGTACAAACACTATCCGGATCTACAAGTGATTCAGGCTTTGCTCCTCTCGCTCGAAAGTGGAAAAAGAATCCATCTCCCAGCAAGGCAAGATTGGAAGAGCTAAGCAGGCGTCTTCCGTATTTTCCCGACCCAGAACCTATTCTCTACCGTAGCCACAAGCATAAGGATAGTAAAGATATCAACAAAGCAACTTTTGCTTCACGGGAAAAGCGTAAGACCGATGATCAAGAAAATAAGGAGCTCTTGGAAGGACTGCTTACTTCAAATAAAAACGAGCAAAGTCAAGCCTCCGAAGCGGAGGAGGAAGAGTTATCACAGAGCCCACGAGCATTAAGAAGAGTCTCTACATCTTCGCCTCTAATCAATCTCTCGTCTAGGCCAGTGTCGTTGAGCCAGTCATCCCCAACACTTGGCGTTGAAGGTTTGGAGGTAAGAGCTTTTGCTCAACCTAGAAATTTAATGGATCAAGACGACTCGATGATGGATCTGGATGAATTACAGTCAGTTCAAGAATCTTCTCCACCCCAAACATTCTACGATAATGTGGGCAATGGCGATTTGATTAAGTTCTGAGAAATTTATCTCCCTTTTGCTAACCAAGAATTTTCAGATGGGACGAAACCGTGTATGATGTTGGCATGAGACATTATTAGAACTCATCCAACTACGATTTCCTACACCTTTACTAGAATCGGACTACACTTTGTCACGATACCCTTCAATTTCCTTGCGGTTCTCTTGATTCGGAGTTGTGCTGTTATTGCATGATTAATTAGTTATACGACTGGTTTCTTTCTGCCCTTACTTAATATTTCATTTTCGACATGCAGCAGACGGCTTTGATTAGACGAGTGCTTATGCTTTTAGAGCTATCCTCTGCGTTGATCGACTTATTGCTTTTCTTATTTCATCTCAATGCCGTACTTTGCTTATATGTGTGGAGGATAATAATGGATTGTACGATACGAAAGGATGTGCCAAAGACTGAGGACGATATTTACCAGCTTGTTTTTGCCCTTTTCTGGAGTTTCTTTGGTGCTTTTTCTTATTCACATCTTGCCTGGCTGGTTGGTCAGGGTTGTGAGATAATGGTGTGGACAAATGGACAGCTCGATTTTCATATCTGGTCTGTTCAATTGGGAATGGAGATTGTATTTGAATGGATACTTTAATTTGCAGGGAAGGTGGGAGGATATGCTGGAGGATTATGAGAGACTGTGCTTCAGAATGTGGGATGAGTGCATTAGGCAGATATCGTGGTGGATATTGATGGCTTTCAAGGTGGGACTTGATCGCATAGCATCTGGTGCACAGTTGGCGATGTGTTTCTTGTCTGAGACTCCGTTGACAGTTGATATACCAAATGAAACTGGGTTTGGGAACAACAAGGATGGCTATTTGCTGACCAGTTGGACCACACTCACTTACGTACGACGACGAAAAGGCTTTGAAACAGGAAGGGTATACTTCAATACTATTTGCATTATATTGTTTTTGATTTTCATTAGGTTCGCCTTTTCATATATGGCTACTGAAATGGCATGATGTGGAACTAGGGCTTTGTCTCTCAATCCTCATGAGGGATACTTACTTGGGTTGCATCACAGTACATTGATAGGCAGAAGAGAATCAAACGTGCAATTTGCTAAACAACACAGTTGCATAATAATATAATGTGATGTGATTTGATACCAACGGGATGTTAAATCCCAACATACCAAACTCGCAAGATCCTGTTGAAGGACAAAACACTAAAAAGTCAAAAAGTCAAAAACTAGAACGCAAGGAAAACCTCCTCTCGATTACCCCCCCCTTAGTCTACAAAGTATCTCCACCCATCTCTCCGCTCATTTCCCTACTTGTGACGCCTCGTCGTCCGTTTATTTCCCCTTCTCCATTAACTTCTTCATTTGACATTTTCCCATCAACGCCGTTCAATTTTCCATTGACAATCTTCTCTCCATTTTTCATCACGTTACCAATTCCATTCCCATTCCCATTTCTCTTCTCCTCCAATCCCCGTCTGATATGAGCACTCAACCACTTTCCTTCCAAAGCTTTAGCGCTCATCTGTCCTGCTCCACTGATCTCTCCTACGCAAGAAGGAGTAGCACAGTTGCAGGAAAATGGCTGGGACATGGACCATTCGGTGGAGGGGTAGAAGAAAGTTAATTCTTGGCCTACAGTGAGGCCAGTGTGGGAGGTGAGAATGGTGCCATTTTGCACATCGAAGATCTATGGGGATGGTTCAGAGGAGGATCGGGGAGGGGGGGGAGGGGGGGAAGAGACATACGAGAGAAGGTTCACAGGAATGATTGATGTACAATAAGTCCGAATTGAGATTCAAATGTGTGTTTGTACCTGTTTGGACAGTGGCATAGGTAGCTTCTGAGGCATCGGTACATGGTGGAAATTCCTGGGATTGTGGTCAGCAATTTTACTCAAGGCTTGGATTCGGGTAGTAGTCATATTGGTGGGGGAAACAATACCGATTTTGCAAAAACAGCAAAAGGAGGAAGAGAAACTTTGGAGATGGATTTGGTGGTGTATCCATTTTCATCTTCACCGTAGATTACTTCTTGGATGTGTGGGTGAGAAGGTTGAGACCAAAAGGGTTTGACGGGTGCCATCTTTGGGGATTTGAGTGGTTCGAGGGGTTCGAGGGGTTTAGAGGGGCTTGTAAGAATTCCGGATTGGGGAATACTGAGGTTATATATGGTGGGGCTGGCTGGTTTATTGAAGGACAACTGCTTCTCTCTTTCAATCACTATGGAATGTACTGGGTAGACTTTCTTTGTAGAGAATCTGTTGTTGGATTGAATTGTGTTGTTTTCTATCACGGAGGAAGAGGGAATCGAGTCGAAGAAAGAAAGACAGAAAGGAAGATCGTAACACATGCTAATTGTCCAACTACTATACATAACAGCTTCGTCCCGAACCTCCCACTGCCACTACCACTAGCTCCAGCTTACCACACTTGATTCATCGGCCAGAAGGATCTTTTCGCTTCTGGCGTTGTTATTAATATTACATGTAACACATCCGAAGTAGGTAGTCTTCAACACTTGATCTATCCAGCAATAAACCGCCTTATGGGAAACGCGATTCCTTTACCTTTTCTGGTTAACTTACCTTATGTGAATCAACATTGCAAAGCCCTACGCAAAACACGCATGAGAAAGATGTCACGTACCCGCCTTTTCGCGGGGCCATATTCGAGATGTGAACCGAGGTATCTATGGATTACCGGTGGAGATGGAGAGTAAGGAAGGTTAATGGGGGAACATCGTGAGCTGATTTGCTTAGAGGGTGGTGAAGGGAACGAGGTAAATTTGGAGGGAATGAGGTCGAGGTGGTTAATAAGATTTACATCGTACAGATGTCCATATTTGCTAATGATGATTGATGTACTTCGTAGGTTGTATTTCCATCGAAGGAGTGGGGTCGATCATATGCCACTCGTTTCCCAAATGAAGGAGTAATAGGTTAACCTTACAGGATCACCGGTCCACCATCCATAATAACGTGTGTGCTATGTTACATAAGCACTCTCTCATCTCAATTGACGTTGGCCCAACAAACATACTTGATCTTGGCATTTTGTATAGTTACAAAGATTTCAATCGGGAACGATGGAGTATCCAAAAGGAGGAACAGCACACAACTCATCGTCTTTGTGAACATTGTCATCGAGATATACTTTGTCATCTAAAGCATCAAATGGTAGGCCCGACTACTCAATATCAATTGGCTTGATAAAATCTACGTCTACGTCATAATGAGTGACGTTATGGTGCTTCGGAGAAGAGCTCCTGTCACACGAGATGGATATTCATACAGTGTAGGTTGTCATCTGGCTGGCTTAGAAATCGGATAGATAAGTTTGATATATCTTGTTGATATCTCCCTGTTAAATCTTTTCTGATCAACTTATGGATTTTTGCTCTCGTACCTCTCGTACCTCTCATATCTCTCATATCAACAAAGTTACTGTATCCGTCTCACCGCATAAGCACCCACAACCATCATGGAAATCACAGAGGCGAGTTATCACCACTTCCCATTTCAATATTCAAAACACATCTAACCATCCACAGGTAGGAATGATAGGAGCCGGTTCCATGGGAGGAGGAATGTCACTTCTCCTCGCCGAAAAAGGAATCTCAGTCTCTATCCAAGACCCCTCCTCTTCCACCGTTGATTCCCTCATCCAATCCGCCAAAGATCAAGACATCACTTCTGGAACTCTATCCAAACATACCGAATACAAATCTTTTTGTGACTCCCTCTCTTCTCCAAAAGTCATATTCTTTTCACTACCACACGGAACGGTAGGCGATACTGTCGTCGAGGGTCTTCATCCATATCTCGAGAAAGGAGATATAATAATCGATTGCTCGAATGAGAATTGGAATAACACACAGCGGAGACAGGGAAAATTGGTCGCGCAAGGTGTGTATTACATAGGATGTGGTGTATCTGGAGGCTACCAAGCTGCCCGACGAGGACCGAGTATGTGTCCCGGAGGCCAAGAACAAGCTTTAAACATCGTCATGCCTTTACTGGAGAAAATGGCTGCGAAAGCGAAAGATGGAACACCGTGTGTAGCGAGAATTGGAGAAGGTGGTGCGGGACATTATGTGAAGATGATTCATAATGGAATTGAGCATGGAATGATGAGTGCGATTAGCGAAGCGTGGACTTTTATGAATAAACATCTAGGAATGAAATATGATGATATTGGAAAGGTGTTCGAGAAGTGGTCTACTGAAGGGGAATTAGTATGTGTTATTCTCACTCCTTTAGTCGTTAGTTTCACTTGCTAACCGAGATTAACAGAAAAACACCTTCCTCATGAAAATAGGCGCAGATATCTGCGAACAAAAAGATAAATCCGGAAACCATGTTCTAGCGGATGTTCAAGACAAAGTTGTCCAAGACATCGACGGATCAGAAGGAACCGGTATCTGGTCCAACACCCAAGCCACTTCTCTTCACGTGCCAGCCCCAACTCTCTCCGCCGCCCACTATCTCCGCGTCGTATCAGCCTATCGCGGACATAGACAACAGGTCAAAGAAGTATTTCACGATTTATTCAAACCCTCGAAAATCACACTCAAGAATGAGCAAGAGAAAGAAAGTATCATAGAGGATTTGAGAAGAGCAGTCTATACAAGCTGTTTAGCTTCTTATGTCCAAGGCATGAGTATCATCGATAAAGCCAATCGTCAGAATAAATGGAACATCGACTATAGCAACATCGTCAAGATCTGGCGCGCGGGCTGTATCATTCAAAGCGATCACATCTCTTCTCTCCTCTCTCAAACCTATACACCTTCCTCCTCTTCCACCAAATTAGAAACCCCAGATCTCCTCTACGCCTCTCCCATCGTATCCGAACTAATCTCTGGATTCGAACCTCTCCAGCGCATCGTACTCAAAAGCGTAGAACATAATGCCATCACGCCGAGTGTCTCAGCTACATTGGAGTATCTCAAATACAGCGGGAACATGGAATTGCCGACGCAGTTCTACGAGGCGGAGTTAGATTATTTTGGGAAGCACATGTTTGATAGTAAGAAGTTGGATGATGAAGTAGGGGAACCGGAGACCGGGAAGAGACATTTTGAGTGGAAGAAAGCTTAGCTTATGGCGGAGGTGTGAGAGGGTGATGATGGGTGGTAGGATAGGGGGGATGTAGTATAATAGGCTTGAATTTATAAATTTGAGTACTATCTTAAGCCGAGATAAAAGATCACTAACAATCTAAGAGCATTTTGATGGAATTTTAGACTTCTGCGTTTTAATATCATATAATCTGTATAACAAATTGATTCGGCGAGCCTTCGCGTTAATGTGTACACGGTATCTACAGTTACCAGATAGCCATTGAATTAAATATCTATTTGAACTTCCCCACGAGCCATATCGCCGTTGATAAATGAAGACGAAGTGAGAGCTTGGAATT
Source organism: Botrytis porri (assembly GCF_014898465.1). Taxonomy (NCBI): domain Eukaryota; kingdom Fungi; phylum Ascomycota; class Leotiomycetes; order Helotiales; family Sclerotiniaceae; genus Botrytis; species Botrytis porri. The sequence goes on along the minus strand of NW_024066081.1, from coordinate 90,610 downwards.
GAGAAATTGAGGGGATGGCCGGGGAGCTAGAGGGTTATTTGCGGGGTATTCTATCAATCAGTCCCCCCCCTCCAACCGGGTGTGGGAAGAGGTACAAATGAAGTCACCTACCGAGAATAAGCATATTATGCACCAACTTATGGTTTGGCTATGGAATTAGATATCTTGAGAATCACACACGAGAGACGATAAAATTTTTGCAGCAATTCGTACCACACGTGATTGAGTGTTCATTGAAGTGATATTTCATTATATTGATATCATAACCCCTCGTTCATTAACCGCAAGCCTCCCATTCGTCTAAGAACCAACCTGCACACCTCCATTAGGATGCAAACTCTGTCCACTAATAAAACTGCTGTCCGCACTCGCCAAGAATACAAAACAAGTTGCGCATTCTGATGGTTGACCGGGACGACCCATGGGTGATGTAAATTCTTTCTGTGCTTTGTCGTTCATGGTTGCGGGAATAAGAGGGGTCCAGATGGGTCCGGGACAGACGGCGTTGACGCGGATTCCCTTGCTGATTTGTTGGTTGGAGAGAGCGCGGGTGAAGGCTACGATGGCGCCTTTGGTGGAGGTGTAGCTGGGAAGTTGTTAGTGTGGGCTTGAAGAAAGGGGGTGGGAAAACTTACTCGAGAAGATCTGGACGACCGACGTATGGGTTTACGGAAGCGCAGGTGATGATTGTGTCACCGCGGGACATTTGTGGGAGGACATATTTGGAAAGGAAAAAGAATGGGTGAATATTAACATCGAAAGTGTTAATCCATTGCTCTCTATTTTCATCATTAGCATCATGTACATATTTCCTGGATAGGCCGGGAGGTAAAAACATACTCAGATAACTCATCGATAGTCTCCACCATCATCTGAGTACCATGATTCAGGACCAAAATATTGATTCTTCCCATAGCCTCCTTCGCTTTCTCGACTACATTTTTGCAAGCCTGTTGGCTCTTCAAATCTGCAGAGAACAGATGGATCTTTCCTCCCTTAGCTTCAACCAGCTTCTTGGTTTCTTGTGCATCTTTTTCTTCTTCGGGTGTGTAGATGATGGCACTTTCTGCTCCTTCCATAGCATATAAGATGGCGACGGCACGACCAATTCCACTATCTCCACCGGTGATGAAGGCTTTCTTGCCCTTTAGCTTGCCGGCGGCGAGATATGGTTGGTATCCTCCATCGTCGGTGGGGAGTTGGTCGTTGATGGCTTCTTTTGGCATGTCGGTTTGGTGACCTGGAGCGGACGATTGGTGGGATACGGGGGGTTGATGACCTGTAAGATGTTCATGTCAGTATATTGTTGAACTGGTATGGTGGTATGGGTGGTGTGAGGGGTATCAGAAGTTTGTCGAGCCGAACACGAGGGGAATTGGGGATATCTTCATAACGTACCCTGTTCGAAATGACCCTTGCTTGCAGACATATTTGCTTGTCTAAAAGTGTTTAGATGGGTTTGATTGAGGTTGTTGTAGTAAGTATGAGGGTAGAATATGATGGTATCAAAGTGATTGAAGAATGATTGTCTATGGAACAAGAATTCTTTAACCAACTCATGCAGAACTTCATCTTTTCTTATACTCATCAACAGTATGATACACCCCTCTCCCCAAGCTATATGACGATCACCATGCATTCCGCGATCAGAAGAGGGATCAAAAGCTCCGAAACCCTCCATATAAAAAGAGGACGATTGGTTAAGCACATTATGATATCAGTGTTTGGATAGTCATGGAGGGGTAGCTCGTAAAGATTTTCGGTCCTCTCGAGTCGAGATCAATGATGTAAGGAGTTTTAAGGATTGAGAATGGTCTCTCTCATGATGGGTAGAGTGAGGTAAGAATTTAGATGTAGATAGTTCATTGGTTACGACAGACGGAGGGAAGGTTTAAGCTCATCTCACATCGGACTTGTGAGTTTCTACGTAATTGAGGGAGGGGGTCGAGCCGGAAGCATTACCGAGAAGACTTGGCTGATGGGATGAACATCGAGATTGTACAATGCCATGTAAAAGTATAAGAAGAGATGCAGATATCCCGTTATCGTTTGTAGAATATTATGATTATTATGATTATGATTATGATTATGATTATGATTATATTTTGTGAAAAGACGGTCAAGATCTCTCTACTTGATATACCATCCGACTACTTTTTGGCACACATCTTGCACTCTGGCGGGTTTTTGAGGACTTGGCTGCTAAAGGGAGTATCATCAATCACCAATTATCTTCAAAGTTCTTTGCGCTGTTTACTTGTATTTTTGTATCTGCATCCATACCTGCATCGATGTATATCTTGCCTGCCAGTTTCTGTTAGTACAATTGATTGTCACTGCCTGTTCTGTTCCTCTTTCCTCTTTCCTCTTTCCTCTTTCCCCTTTCCCCTTTCTTAACCTTCTTTTCCATCATCTCGCGTCCCCAGGCCCTTCATCCAACATGTTCAGCACCCGCCACAAATATTTCTCTGCACAGCCACCCGCCACAGCCACCCGCCACAACCAACCGACGTCACCTGCATTTTCAATTGGAATGGATCTCCCTAAAATCAAGTTTCCTCTCTCGATCTCTCGATTCTCACCACATTCGAAAAGGCATCAACCATCCTGCCTACTAATAAGTACCTCCACTAGGCAATTCCAACATCATGATTGATTCATGAGCCACAGGACCCTGAAAATTCTTATTAGTAATTACCTACCTAGTACTAGGACAGAAGTACCGTCAGCCAAGACCCTTTCCCCAGCAACTTCCAACCCGCTTACTTCCCATTCGCGTGCTTTTCTTTACTCTCTTCCAAGATGACGTGAAATTGACCAGGACTTGATACCTGTATATTTTCCTTATCAACATGGACAACTTGCTTTGCCGTCATATGTACATCACATAGATGATAACTTCTCCCAATAGGTTGTCACACATTCACCACTTATTGCCAAAATTAAATCGAGATTACAACCCTTTTTCCCAGTTTGAAGTCCCTAAACCCACAATTTCCCTGAATTCAGGAACTCACTCCTACGTTCATCAAACTCTTTGTATAAAGATAGCCGACATGTCCCCTCATGTCTCAATTCCAATTTCAACTCCAATCCCAATCCCATTAGCATCATCTCCACAAACACAAATCGTACCCAGAATTAAAAACGACGACCAATTACCCGATAAAGCCGCACTAAGAACTCTATCTTCCTTTATCAAAACTTATCGAGAGACTTCAAATCAATCTACGACTTCGATACCCATACCGCAAGAATATACACAAGCACAACCGTCACCTCTTGCACAAACCCACGCACTACCCCAAACACCCACCACCACAACACCACCACCAAAGCAAACCCCAACTCTCAAAATGGCCCACACAACCACAACCGTCACCACCAAACCCTCCCTCCTCTCCCGCCTCCGTGGCGCCAAGACCCACCGCCGCACCTACGAAAACACCACCACCCACAGCACCCACCACCGCAAACAACGCACCTGGGGTCGTCGTCGTGCAGGCGTCACCGCCCAACCTGTTCATCACCACCACCGCAAACCAAGCGTCGGTGATAAGATTAGCGGTGCGCTGTTGAAATTGAGAGGTAGTTTGACCAGGAGACCGGGTTTGAAGGTATGATATATCTCTATTTATACATAACTCCACTCTACTCTATTCTACACTACTGCTTTCACAAGGAGTATATACTAACAATAAAACAGGCAGCCGGAACCCGCAGAATGAGAGGAACTGATGGAAAGGGTAGTCATCACACTGTTGCATATTAAGCTACCTTGTCTCTCTAACCTGACATCACATTACATCACATCACATTGTACTATACTATATTATACCCTTTTACCTTTTCGCATGCATGGACGCTTGGATGGATGGATAACTGCAGACATGCATCACGAATTACGAACGATCGATAGTATTGTATGGAGATAAATGGTTACGGCGATACCCAGAGGAGAGCAGGGGAGATTTGAAGTTTTTTGCTGTTAATGAAGTTGAAGTGGACGTTTTAGCGTAGCGAGCGGGACTTTATATCCAAAGGAAGATCAATAAAATATTACATCACTGTGAATCATCGAGCTTATTTGACTGTGAAACGAAATCACACGGGCTGTTGAAAATTATAATATTTGATTCAATATTGAACCCTGATGCTGACTGACATTTATAATCGACATGATATTGGTACATGAGTGTGCTGCATACCCCAAAACTCCGAGTGATATCCCCACATCTATCCATTGCACAGTAAAAAAAAATATTGACATACACATATCGCTTCGGTTCGCTTAAGCGCATAAAACATGAAAGACTCTCTTTGTATACATCCATCCACTGCGAAGACCATCCTCAAATTGTCAAAGACATCTATTTATCATCAAACCATCTACCCCATCCACTCTCTTTTCCCCTCTCAGCCCCTGCACCACCAGCATATTTCTTCTCCTCCTCCTCCCACTTCAACCGCTCGACTCTTGATCTTGCCAAGAAAGCCCTCGCGAATCTCCACGCTTCTGTATCGGCTAAGTTCCAGGCCTCAACAGCCCCCCTAATCTTCAAATCTTCCTTTGCAGTGCTCCCACCAAATGCTTTTGCGTTTGCCAACAAAAGTGCTTCCTTATTCTTATCCTCCTCAGTGGGTATTGGTCCGTCTTGTGGATCGTGAACTGGTTTTGGTCTACGTTCTGGACCTGGGACTGGAGTTTCGGATTTCCCCGTGTCGGTTGCGTTGCGAGGGATAGTGAAGCCGAAATGCCAGTCTAGATCTGAGGGAACTTCCTTCTCGGCTGTGAGCCAGAGGGAATGGGATGTTCCATGAGGACTAGCGACTGCCTCTTTGAATTTAATGATTCGCGGAGTACCAGACACACCTGTACCGAGAAGTTCTTTGGTAAGCGTTGAGAGCCAAGCATCACGAGGAGACTCTCGTCTGATCCACGGAACATCAATACTTTCTCGGAAGCTGGTCAACGTAGACATCGTGTAAGGATGGGGAACAGTTCCGATGGTATAAAGACCTGATGTATTGCGGTAGAAAGCAGGTGTAATAATTGTCATCGGAGACGATGCGACACATGGTTTGCACTTTGGTCGATTTGGAGGGCAAGATGCTGGCATTGGCGAGTCGGGGCATTGCACAAGATATTCAGCAAGTTGTAAAGCTGGTTCAACAACATACGACATATGTTCTGGTTCCGGTTTAACCACGGAGATTCCTTTGGTAAAGATGTTTTGCCATGTTTGATGAAGATGAGATATCATCAGGTTGTTCAATAATTTCATACCCGCTGCTTTGTTCCCTTCATACTCTTTTGCAACTTGGGGATATTTCTCCTCGAGAATTTTGGTTTCGTAAAAAGCTAAGGAGTCATGGGAAGGATCGATTTCGAAAGTATCCGTTGGGACCGCACTAATGAAATCTTTGGCATCTTTCAGACTTGGGTTTGCTAAAGCCGCTTTGACAGCTGCTGTAATATCCGCCTTGGATCCTGCAAAGATACCGCTTCCCATTTTTTCATATCTCGTCAATAATGGATATACTCCTCTTCTCAGATAACTCAGGGTTTGATCTTCGTAAGGACCCATTGGAAGCGTGAGGTAATTGCAAAGTAATCCGGTTCCCATGTTTTCCCATGCCAACCATCTGGCCAAATCTGTTTTCAAGGAATTTTCGACTTCAAGTCGTTGTAATTCGGGATACAATGGATTGTTCATGACTTCCGCAGGACTTAGGATGATGGGTTTAAAGCCTTGCGCCCACCATGCCCTTCTCCAAGTAACCAAGACTGCATTCTCCGCATCTTTCAACTCATTGTCCTTTTCTATTGTATGATCGTAGTACGTATAAATGGTTGGACGTTCAACGAGAGGTGGAAGTAGGGATCGATTTTCGTCTAAAGTCACCGATGATGAAAATGGACTCAACCAATTCCAATTGGCATGCCATTTCGATTCGCCGTATTCACTATTCTTCTGAACCGGTGGAGCATGTGCCGCTTGTCGGAATGGATTGAGGATACTCGGCGAAGGCAATTGTTTAGGAAGTTTGGGTAATGACATGCGATGATCTGTAAATCTGCCGAGCGATGGGCCGGATGGTATCGAGTTGGGTAGAGTAAATACTAATGTAATAACCGCAAAAACTGCGATGGTGCCGAGAAGAACGGCCATTCGACGAGGAGGAACATGAGGTATGGGTGTCCCAAAGAAGGTTCGTTGAACAGGCATTATGAGAAAGGGAATGGAGACCGAAAGAATATCTATGAGATCACAAGACCAATGCTGTCTAGTACCACATTGAAACGTCGAATTATAAGTTTGTACTCGCGAAGATTGATGCAAGCTGTCTTCTATATGAGCTGACGTAAACCGACCGTGTATCAAACGCCAGTACGTACAACAAAGGACTTTGTCCCAATGCTCGACTTTCTTGGGAGGAACGCCTGAGCTGGGATAGATTCACCTGCCAAGGGAGTGAAGTTTGAGGATGTAGAGAAGTTTAGAAGGACGACAATGTGGATGTGGAGAAAGGATCGAAATTGAAATAAAGTATTAAAGTTTGAGACGGGAGATGATGTTTTGACATTCGAATGATTCTAGATAGGAGAAAATAGTATTTACCTTTCCCTCTAGGGTTCCAAGACCAAGTCTATTTTGAGCCACCGACCAATAAATCAAGTGGAACAGAGGGACCCGCAAGAATACAGGGTCACTTCTCATTTGATTGGTTCTATCTAGGAAGGGAAGGGAAGGAAGGGATCAACTTTTCTCCTTTCTCCCGTCTCTTGTCTCCATTTCTTTGGGCGATCTCGGATTTTCTGATGCCAAAGGGTTGATGGTGCGCAACACTCTCAAAGTACCTACCTACCTGCGTACATGTACAAACCACGTGATGGTCCGATGACGGAATATGGGAAGTGGAATCTCATGAGGGCTGATCTTCGGCGGAATTTCTCGGGTATCGTATCAGAGCAAGTGGCAGAAAATTGATGGATTGCATGTGTGTACGGAGTTATGACTCCCAATTCCTCTCTCCATACAATTGAGTTTTTTATAAACACCCCGAAGAAGATCTCTAGATCACTCCGTTCTTCTCTTTTCTCTTCTCTCTTCTCTCTTCTCTCTTTTCTTCAAGACCACTCCCCAATTCATACCCATAACCCTGTCTTCCCACTGTCCGCATACATCGATTGACGTTCTCGTGTTAAAACGTATCGGTGATTCACACTCCCAACAGTATCACGGAAACCTTTCAACGACTGATTCAACTCCCTCAGGGATACGTGGATTCAAATTTACAAAGTTCGAGTTTAGAAACAAAGAAACGGTACTTGGAGCCTGTTTTGATTGGAAGTAGGTAGTTGAAATCCTTCTCAAATCCAAACATTTCAAGCATCATTTCAAATCTTGCTCAACTTGTACCCCTCCAAACCCCACCATCCAAGAAAACCTAACAAACATGGCATCCACAAACTTCGAATTGCCAGATCCAACATCAGACCTTCATTGGTCTGCTTTCCGTGGTGCTATTCAGGATATCTTCACTGCAAATGCTGAAGCGCATCCTGATAGACTGTGTGTGGTGGAAACCGCCTCAGCGACTTCCCCAAGGAGAGAATTCACCTACCGACAAATCAACGAAGCTTCAAATATCCTAGCTCATCATTTGGTGGAGCGTGGAGTTCAACGAAATGAAGTCGTCATGTCATATAGTTACCGTGGTGTGGACTTGGTTGTCACTGTCATGGGTATCTTGAAAGCCGGTGCTATATTCTCAGTCATCGATCCTTCATATCCTCCTGATCGCCAAAACATCTACCTTGATGTTGCAAGACCAAGAGCTTTGGTTGTTATCGACAAAGCTACCAGAGAGGCTGGAGAATTAACAGAGAAAGTGCGCAATTTCATCGCCGAAAATTTGCATTTAAAGACCTACATCCCAGGTCTCGAATTGAAGGACGATGGAACTTTGGTTGGTGGAGATGATCAAGGGAAGGATGTTTTTCAAGGCCAACAATCTTTGAAGGCTAAGAGTCCTGGTGTTGTTGTTGGACCCGACTCTACGCCAACTTTGTCATTCACCTCCGGCTCGGAAGGTCGTCCAAAGGGTGTTCGAGGAAGACATTACTCTCTTGCATATTACTTTGACTGGATGGCTGAGAGATTCGGCTTGTCTAAGAATGACAAGTTCACAATGTTGAGTGGTATTGCTCACGATCCTATTCAAAGAGATATCTTTACACCTCTCTTCCTTGGTGCTCAATTACTGGTTCCATCCAAGGACGATATTCAACATGAAAGATTGGCTGAATGGATGAGAGAGCACGGTGCCACCGTTACTCATTTGACACCCGCAATGGGTCAAATTTTAGTTGGTGGAGCTAGCGCTGAATTTCCAGCTCTTCATCACTCCTTTTTCGTCGGAGATATTCTGATCAAGAGAGATTGTAAGGCGCTTCAGAAATTGGCACCAAGCGTGTTCATTGTGAACATGTATGGAACAACTGAAACACAGCGTGCAGTCAGTTACTACGAGATCCCAAGTCGAGCTTCGGATCCACAATATTTGGAGAACATGGGAAATGTGATCCCAGCGGGTAAGGGAATGAAGGATGTCCAATTACTTATCGTTGATCGCGAAAACCGAAACCGTATCTGTGACATTGGAGAGATTGGCGAGATTTACGTTCGAGCTGCTGGACTCGCTGAAGGTTATCTTGGAAGTGACGAACTTAACAAGGCCAAATTCGTTGACAGTTGGTTCGTTGATAACTCCAAGTGGGTCGAGGAAGATGCAAAGAACGCAAAATCCTTATCTGAAGAACCTTGGAGAGAATTTTATAAGGGTCCAAGAGATCGAATGTATCGATCAGGTGATTTGGGCCGATATACTAAAACTGGAGACGTAGAATGTGTTGGTCGTGCAGATGATCAGGTCAAGATTCGTGGCTTCAGAATCGAACTTGGTGAAATCGACAAATACCTCTCAGATCATGTCATGGTTATGGATAATGTCACATTGGTCAGGAGAAATAAGGATGAAGAACAAACACTTGTCAGCTATATCGTACCTGATATGCAGAAGTGGGCGCAATGGCTAGAGCAATTAGGTCTCGAGGATGATACTTCCGGTGGTGAAGGAATTCAAGGACGACTCCGAAGATACTGGCCTCTCGGCGAAGATATCAAGAAGTATCTTAAGACTAAGCTACCATCCTACGCCATTCCAGAAGTTATTATTCCTTTGGAGAAATTCCCTCTCAATCCAAATGGAAAGAAGGACAAGCCTGCGCTTCCATTCCCAGATGCTGCACAATTACAAGCAGCAAGACCTGTCGGTGTATATTCCGAGCTTTCAGATAGTGAGAAAGAGGTTGCAGCTATTTGGGGATCGTTAATTCCTACTATTGATGAAAGAACAATCAATCCTGATGATTCATTCTTCGATATTGGAGGCCACAGTATCCTGGCGCAACAAATGCTTTTCAAGGTCAACAAAAAGTGGACCGGCATTAACATCAACATGAGCGTCATCTTCCGAAACCCAACACTGAAAGGATTCGCCTCGGAGATCGCACGTAGATCATCATCTGATGGTGATGTGAAGGAAGAAGAAGAAGTTGCAGAGGATTATGAAGGAGATGCTCATGCCCTTGCCAAAACCCTCCCATCAGCATTCCCCTCCGCGGATGAGAAGATCACTCCGACCACACCTCTTACCGTCTTCCTTACAGGTGCTACTGGTTTCCTCGGTTCCTATCTGATGCGCGATCTTCTCTCCCGCCCTCAGCCTATCAAAATTATTGCTCACGTGCGAGCACTCGACTCAGAGGCAGCTCTCGATCGTGTCATTCAAACTTGCCAAGCCTACGGAGTTTGGGATCCTTCTTGGGCATCACGTATCTCCTGCGTCGTCGGTAGCCTTGGGGAACCACAACTAGGCCTCTCCCCGGAAGACTGGAAGACTGTCTCCGAGACTGCGAATGTTATCATTCATAATGGAGCCCAAGTCCATTGGGTCTACCCATATCAAAATCTCAAGCCTGCAAACGTAAAGGGAACCCTAGACATTCTTTCCCTTTGCGCAACTGGTATTCCCAAACGTCTCTCGTTCGTCTCATCAACCTCCGTCCTTGACACAAACCACTTCGTGCAACAATCAAGATCCGGTGTCGCTGTCTCCGAAGAAGATGATCTCTCCGGTTCAGCAAAGGGTCTCGGAACAGGTTATGGTCAATCAAAATGGGTAGCCGAATATCTCGTCCGCAAAGCTGGCTCCTGCGGTCTTCGTGGCACGGTTGTTCGACCAGGTTATATTACCGGTGACAAGACCTCTGGCGTAACCAACACAGATGATTTCCTAATTCGTATGGCGAAAGGCTGTATTCAGCTTGCCTGCCGTCCACGTATCTCCAACACTGTCAATCAAGTCCCTGTCAATCACGTCGCGCGCGTCGTTATAGCTTGCGCTCTTCACCCTGCTAAAACACCACTTGGCGTCGCTCAAGTTACAAGTCATCCTAGATTAACGTTCTCTCAATACTTATCCACACTCGAAACATATGGTTACAATGCCCCTGAAGTCGAATATTCAGTCTGGAGTCAAAAGCTCGTGGAATACGCGGCAAATACCAATCCGGAGAAGGAACAACATGCACTTATGCCTCTTTACCATTTCGCTACATCAGATCTCCCAGCTGACACCATTGCTCCAGAGATGGACGATATCAATGCTGCTGCGTCACTTAGAGCGGATGCAGAATTCACGGGTGAGGATTTAAGTGCAGGTGGTTATTTGGATGAAAACATCATGGGCAATTATCTTGCTTATTTGGCGGGAATTGGATTCTTGAGTTTGCCGGAGGAGGGGAAGGGAAAGAAGTTACCGGAGGTAAAAATTAGTCCTGAGCAAAAGATTGCATTGTTGAGAGTTGGAGGAAGAGGTGCATTGGTTTAAGCGGAGATTTGGGTTGCTATTTGCATGCATATGGATAAGTTACAAATTCATAGGGAGCGAGCATAAATAACAAAAATAAATCGAAGAGCTACTCTTGGGGTTATATCAGAATGTGTCCTTTTCTGTTATATTGTGCTCATTAAATTCTTATTATGCAGGGAGATACGTACATTCATGTGAAGTTCACTTGTGAGAAAAATAACGAACAGGGTGAATCGACATCCCAAGACGCATTTTATGGTTCGCAAAATTCGATGATGAGTGGTGATGTGTACGACAACGTTTGATAATATGACGGCGCCACTGTTCATGTAACATACGGGCCAATTTTATAATGCCGAATCGAATCATCAGATGAAGTTCTGATCAAACAGGTCGGCGAGGATGGAAAGGTGAGAAAGAGATTCACATCGCAGGAAATTTTCAGCCAAAGTGCATCATATGATTGGTCACGACAAGTTCAGATTAAGAGTTGTGGTTCAGAGATTATATTGTTTTTGTTATTGAAGCTAAGGTTGCGAGTGGTAGCAAATTTTAAAGGATGCGCTGAGCAACGAAGTATGTCGGCCAAAAGATATGGACCAAAATATCCACAACCCCCGAAAGGATTCAAGATACCTCGGTGAGTAATCGGACGAAAAATCATTCTTCTTCCTCCAAAAATAGGCCTATACCACAGGTTGAACCGATCCACGATGGGAAAGGGGGTAAGGGCCAGAGTGTTTGGGAAGTGTCGGAGGGGAAGGATGCGCGTGTGTGCCATGGTGAGCACTTTGGAACGGATTGTATTGCTGATATATATTATATTATTTCCTGTATTCTATGTAGTTCAACGGCTGTGCCAGAGCTCCAATCGATGCAATCAAGTGTAGAAGAGTCCTGTCTTTGAAGCATTGTTAGTTTTGGGTTCATCATGATACTGCAGCAATAAAATGATAGATTGATTGCTTCGATCAGACATCCAAGGAAGATATACCCTCATCTGTCCTCTATTTAGGTTCTAAGGCGAGGACTCGAGTGAAAACTGCGAATGTGGTATGTGTTTCATCATAGTGAAGCGTAGGGGAAAGTGTGAAAAGTGAAAAAGACTAACCTTTGATGAGAGTAAGCAGAATGATGATGTGCTGTTTGTTAGTTGATCAAAATGAGATAGCAATTTAAGTCGCGAAAAGATTTGCTGCAGCTGTGATCAAATTAGATCATGCATGCTTGCAAGCATTGCCGTTAAACCATGGCAACATAATTCCGGAGTCTTGAGCCACATGGTTGTGCAGCATGTCGATCTATTACGCGTAGAAAAATAAAAGAAGGAAGCTAGAAAGAGAAAATCTCTGTTTGGTGGTCAGCAAGTTATTCCCGACACCACAGCGAACAAACGTAGAATTGTGAGGAAGAATCTTTCAGACAACATGTACTGGCAAGTAACAAGATCAACCCGTGGGTATCTCTCGAACAGCGTAATTTTAATCATGGTCGATTAATTTGGGAAAAGAAGTATCGATTGGAATTGTCATCATTAGATTTGGAGGGGGTATGGAAAGAGAAGAGGAAAGATTTCGACATACCATTATTAAGTGAACTGGACGCTCATTATATATGTGCCACCATTACAATAATGAGAACCGTCATGGAGATGTGATCTCAAAATTGCTGGAGGTCATGTAAAGAAGATGGAAAAAGTTATATGAGAAGAGAAATTCTGAAGCCTTCGCGATCGAAGATAAATTTTTATATTGGAGATGTCAAGGCTTTTCTTAAGCGAATGGCCGATATGGCACTAGGATTACTTTAGTTTGCATATCACATGATATAGCGCTACTCCTCATTTGGCTTAGACTCGAAGTGTCCAATGCTGTAATCCTGCCACCTTTTTTCTTTGGCTGGCACGTGGAAACCAGCTGATATGAGGAGAAAAGGAAGAAAGTTCTTGCGTACGGTGTCTCGTTTCAGTCAGATGTGCAATTGAACAGACCGAGTAGGTGATATGCGATCAAAAGGAGGAGATGCGTAGAGAAGAGAGAGAAATCAATGAAAAATACGTCAAACAGACGAAATCCAATATATCGGTGAATACTGACCGAAGTTGGTCGACAATAGCTATTGTTCTGCAAGGTACTCGAACTGCAGAGAGCGAGGTGACTACTTGAGTACTTATTACTGGGTAGTTATAACTGCCTAGTACGTACCTACCATTATGTACGACACTTTACAACAGCATCAACTTTCCACCAGAGACCACTGTTATTGATCTGCAATATTCTGATGTAGCTATCGAGGTAGGTCGTCGAGGGTGTGGTCTGTAGACTCACATCATGAATGATTCGACGTCCAAAGAATCTCGTGTCTCTCATGAATTCATACGCAGTATAGTGCCTCCGACTACCTAGGGAGGTACTTACTGAACCCACCCACGTACACTGTACCTCTGTACGTGGATAATCCAATGAAAATCCACGTGGTTTTCCTACTTTGCAGTCTGTTATCAAAATATACACATACTCTACGGTGACCGTTACCACCCATCATCTTCCCCTTTTATATGATTGGGTCACTTCTTCTACTTTCGATCTTTTCCATCATCACACCGTGGACACACCAGACACATAATTACTACATACTTGGTCTCTACACCGCACCCTGACGTCTTTGCTTCGTACCGTCCTCCTCACCTCTAGAGTCCACACATGACTTCTACGGAAGAGCGTACACACACATCATAACATACATAATCGGAGTTTCGTGTACCAATTCTCTGTTAGATCCCCCCCCCAAAATTCCCATCGTGACAGGGTCCTCTTTCTCGACTTGAACCACAGAATAAACAATCTCAACCACCACACCACACACACATCTTCACAAGGATTCCTAAAAGCAAGGCCCAGAAGGTATAGGGTTATTCATCCCCCCGGATTCTCCTTTTGCATTTTATAATTCCGCACAATTCACTTCCTTCCCTACGAAACAGAGATCGTAGTGGTTCCCAAAGTAATTAATTAATCATTGTTCAGTATTCTATTGACCATCTCGTCCAAAAATTACATCTAGGCGAGGTTGAAGGCAGGACGGGGCAAAAAAACACGGCTTTTACCTGACATCTTTTATCTTTTATTTGCCTTGTAGGCGGCTTTTTTTCAGACGGCATTGATCGTCGCACTTTCATTACGGGTACTCATCTACCGATCAAACTTCCCTATAATCATTTGCACAAATTTACCTCGACTTGTCGTGATATTGTTGTTTTCGACTTTCGAAATCCCGACACCATTCGCGGTTCAGAAAGAGTACCCACTTTAGTGTGATTATCGTGCGCGATCGGGGTTTAGTTTGTTCATTCCTCGCGACGACATTGTATTCAACACCCCACGACAACGACACAGATTCGCAGAGACAATTGAAGGAATCCATTCGGTCGTGGAGTGAATCGAGCAGAAGATCGTGGCAGACAAAGTTCTATTGAACAACGGCGGAGGTGGAAATTGTGGCTCGAGGCGCATGTTACTTGCTTAATCGATATTGTTCGATATCCACATTCAGTGGATAATCGACCTTAAACAAGATGATGACGAGTTTGCAACAACAACACTCACCATATCCAGGACTTCAACATCAGGGTGTTCCTCAAGGCCATATGGCGGGAATGCCTCATGCTCAGGGTCAGCAAGGACAACCAGGTCCAGGTATGCCTCAACAAATGCACATGGGAGTTTCTGGACCAGGTGGTCCTCAAGTCACTCAAGCCGGTGCTATGATGGCTGGGATGCCACCTGGCGCTGGACCAAATGCACATGCTTTACAACATTTGAACCCAAATCAGCAGGCGCAAGCGGCAATGTTCCAACAGCAGCAACAACAACAGATGAGTAAGTCGTACCTCCCTATCACCCGTTTTCTTCTCTCTCTCCAATGCTTTGTACAAATGCCTCAAGCTCGTACTCTGCACCTTTTTCTCATCGCCTCATAATGCTAACGATGATCCTTTCCAGTGAACGCAAATCCGCAGTTAATGCATCATCAAATGTTACAACAACAAGCAGCCAGGCAGCGCCAGATCCAACTACAACAGCAATACAGCGGTGGTGGAATGCCAAACGGAATGCCTGTGAATATGCATGGGATGAACCCAAATCAAATGAACGCTCAATTCGCAATGCGACATGGTACCCCAGGAATGGCTCGCCCGGTGAATCTACCACAGCATCTTGCCCAGCAACAACAGATGGCTCAAGACAACGTCAATCAACAACAAGCACATCAGCAGGTAAGGGTGATTGGCAAATCCTACAACTCATACACTAACACTTATTTGTGTTAGACTCAACAGATGATGCTCGCAATGCATCAACAAAATGCTCAAAATCATGGACCGAATGGTCAAGCAGGCCATCCCCAGATGACTGCCCAGCAAATGCAACAACTCCAACAACAACACCTTGCGCAATAACAACAACAACAACAGCAGCAGCAGCAGCAGCAGCAGCACCAACAGCAGCAACAGCAGCAGCAACAGCACCAACAGCAAGCCCATGCTCAAGCTCAAGCGGTTCTAGCCCAACAAGCTCAGGCCCAAGCCCAAGCGCAGGCTCAGGCGGCCGCTGCTGTATCTCAACAACAGAACCAAACCCAATCCCAGGTTCAGAATCAACCACCTCAATCGGCCTCAACACCCCAACCTCAAGCACCACCGCCAGCCGCTATCCAAGCAGCCATTCAGGCTCAAGCTCAACAAGCCCAAGCCCAGCAAGCCCAAGCCCAGCAACCAACGGGAGCTCTCCAGCAGCAGCAGCAGCAGCAGCAGCAGCAGCAACAGCACGCTGCCGCAATGCTACAGCAACAACAGCAGCAGCAGACTAGACAAGGAGAAAAACTAAAGGGACAATGCTTAATGCGATTGGTACAATTCAGTGACCATCTCGGCGGGTTTTGCAAGGTTGTCAAGCCGGTAGGCTTTTACGAGGCGACTGGCGTTTCTCGGCTGAATGCCGAGTCCATGAAAGAAAAGGACGACTTAGCATATTGGGGAAGCTTTGCGGAGAGATTTTTCTCCCGAGGAGGGGTTCTACGTTATTCGACATATTCGTACAATCCTCAAGATAACGTCCGGGAGAAACAGTACGAGATAACATCACCTGCGATGCCGAGATACTTTCATACCCATTTCGAAAGTGGTGTTACAAACATGCAGATGATTTTTGAGAAAGGGACTGAAAAGGAATTGCCGCTAAATGGTCATTACATTGAAAGTCAAAACTCAAGTTTTGTCTACTGGTTTGAGGATGGCTCTCACGTAAGTCATTGATTAGTACCATGAAGTTTTAGGTTTTTATACTAAGTGAATTTAGCTGGTCTCAAATGGCATACTTCGCGCTCATTTTGATGGGGATCAAAAGCTCGAGCTGCTTGATTTTGAGACTCGTAGTCATCAGGAGTATGTTCCCCGTAGCATGGCTATAGACAGAGCAAGGCCAATTCACAATTGGGTAAAAGATTGGAAATCCATGAACAATGGACCTGATGGCAAACCATCGCCCGAGATGAACAAAAAAAAACAAAAGATGATGAAATCTCCACCAAATCCTCCTCCTGATTTCGACCTACCGGACACGAAACTGACTCAATACACTGGAATCACACCCATGGTGTTTCGATTTCTTGAGGTATGTTTAATGTAACCCCAGGCACGCTGTTTTTCTAACAATCCTAGATGAATGAGGTTTTGGCTCAAATGAACCCTTTGATGAGCTATCTGCAAACAAACCCAACACTTACGCCCTATAAAGCCCTAGAGGCATACATGGCCCAAGTGAACAGCAATGGAGCAAACGGTGGTCCTCAAAACCCCTCAGGTCCACGAACACCGGCAATGGTTAATTTCCCGATTGGCGCTTCTCCCGCAGCTGCACACTTACAAATACCAGAAGGATCACCTCATATGATGGGCAGTCCAGCTCAAGCTCCAGGCATGCAGCTCCAACAGAGTCAGCATGGAACTACTTCAAGTGGCCCAAGCGCAAACACAAGTCCCAATGCGAGTAACAAACGAAGAAGACCAAGTACAGTCAAGGCCGAAGAAGATGGCCAAGCCAATGGGACAGGCAAGAACAATGTCAAACCTAGTCCACGCATAACGAAGAGACAGAAAGGAAACCCCGCTTGAAAAATTTGCCAAAGCCCAATGAAGCATCCTGTAATCGTATCAAACCAAATCAAACTCTCAACATTTTTAGAAGGTGGGTGGTCGCCAGAGGTTCGCAAATTATCACCGAGACTTTACTTCCATCCGACAACATATTTAACCATCCGAACTACATTCTGGCTTTTTCAGTCAATCATCAGCTTCATGAGGAGGCTGTCAGTCTGTCATATTATTTATTATTCATTTTCATGCCTTTTCACAAGTGGGTAAATGCACCAAGTCTATATTAACATGCGTTGGCGTACAGAACAGTTCCTACATGACTCCTTTACATACGTACTTGGCGTGTTGTCGAATCTCTTTTACGCTTCGTTTTACTAAAGGGAGAATGGCGAAATTTTGATTATTTGGGACGGGGTTTGGGGCTACGGTAGGGGAAGGGGTATGGAATGGGATTGTCATTAGTTTTGGTGGTAATATTCCTTGTATATTATTCACAATTTAGTGTGAAGGTCGGGAGTTTTTCTATGCAAGAGGCGGCGGGTAAAGTCGCAGTTTTTTTTGCTATGCTATACCCGTGGCTTGGGGTTTTGGGGGTAGTGGGGGTAGAGGGAGGACATGGATACTTGAGCACATAGTTGGAAGCGAAGTGAATTGTTGGGAGGGGGCACTGGGAAAGCGTGATGGAAAATGGAAAGGTCGTCGAGGTGACACGTGGGTGGAGAAAGGGGTGGAGTCGGGGGAGAGAGTTGAGGTGATTGAATGCAAATGAAGCTCAAATGGGATAAAATGGTGTAGAAGTCAGACAAGAGACCAGTGTGCGATGACACACTCGGAAGGAGTATAGTATAGTGTGATGATAAAACACTAGGAAGATGAATGAACAAGTAATCAAAACCTCTTCAAACTTAACACGAAATGATTTATGCTTTATATCTGTTATATAAAATAATATTTGGAGGGAGGATACTCATTGAAATTGGCCATGAAAGCCAGTAGCCTGAGAATGAAGTCTGTAAATAACGTATAGGTACTTCTCATCAACTGTCAAATTTTGTATTCTCACCGTGTTACAGACATTCCTGCTCGCGACGACGCACTAGTCAATGGAGCATTTTCCTCTCCAGTTCTTCTTCACATTCAATATTATATCGGACACAACGATCCGACTAAACAAGTGTAGACCACCGCCCTCCCCAACCGACTATCAGGCTACAAATGAGAACATATCACCAGTAATCACAGATGGCTTCAGCTCACATCAAGTATATGTTCAGGAAATATTCTTCTTCCTCATGTATCCTAAGACCGCCGATGATCTCGAATGAGAGAAGATCTGCTCATGTGCGTGTAGTTGTGTACACAGACTCTTTACATTGGATTCACCATGACGAGAAATTTACTACTAAGCGATGAGAATTCGCTTTGCCTCCTGGATTCCAGAGAGATAGCATAGTAGGTTTACAAGGTGATGAAGATGGGCAAGAAACCTCCACGCGCGCTCCCTACACACAAATCGAAAACGTGAAGCCGATATAGAACTCAGTGTCCGCGATAAAAATTAAGTAGAAGGCGATCTCAAATTCGGAGAGGAAATCATACACTCGAGCTCTCTCATGCTCTACGTCTTTTATCACTTACTCGCTTCCCATAGACTTCCTGGAAGAGGCTGGGTGATCGCTTGCCCTGTGCGTATCCGTGCTGGTTGTACTGTACGAAAGAGGATATAACAGGATCGAGGAGGAAAGGTTTTGATTTAGAGAGGTTTCTTAAAAAGTGGAATTGAGAGAGAGGTATGGTTTTTGAAACAATCGGTCTGGGGGGGGAGCTTGCTTGGTGGGGGGTTGATAGCATTGGGTGTAATGGGAGAGGGATGGGAAGAGTGATGGAGGATGAAGGAGGGTATTCGATGTTATGATTTGGGAGTTGAGGTTTACTCGGGGATTATGGGGAGCCTGAGGATTATGAATTGCATGCTCAATGCCCGGAGTTTATTCGAGCTGGACGGGAATACTGTAGAACGTCACAATACTGGTGGTGCGTATTTTCATATCTTTAAACTTCCCCCAAATCTCTCAACCTATCTACGGCAAATATCAGGTCGAGAATTCAAGCACTGCTTGGAAGTCCCTCAAATTCCTGCAAAATATCACGTTTTATAAAAATTTCCTCATTTTCCAATTCACCATGTTCATACATATATATACATACACACGTTCCATCGTATCCTCCCGATAACATTTTTTACAGTCCAAACTCAATCGCACAAACCAAAGCATGAATAAAGCAGGCCAATCGGACCATCTATAGAGTGCAATCCCTCACCCATCTTCGCACAAGCGCAATGGATAATTGCAGTTGAAACAGTGACCCTTCCTAACCACCAATGCCAAAACCGATTCCAATGCCAGAAGACATGATCCCACCAGACACCAAATTCAAAACCCCTGTATTTACCTAAACACAGACCTACCCTTCAATCCTTCAATCATGACCAACCCAAAATAGAGATAACCAAACACCAGGTAGCCTTAAAACCCCATTTGTGCACACTCATAACCCATCACAAATTGGCCCCCGGTTGTCCCACTCTCCCACCCACCAACCCCCTCCTATTTCTTCCCGTTCTTCCTCTCCCCAACCAATTCAACTTAAGGCCCCGTCCCAAGTCTTCCATCTTCTCCTGACTTGAATCATTGCCCGCTCGTATACCCACGCTACTAAGTACACTCACACATTGTAACATTCTACCCACAGCTTCTGTAAGTTTCTTCGACGAATCTTCTACATTTGCCTGTCTTCTTTCTCGCGCACTCAATCCATAGGTCAACGCTGGATGTGTGCTACTTGGTGTGAATGGTCTTGGAGGAGGTGGCATTCCGGAAATACCAAGACCTGCACCTGCAGAATGTTCGGACCCGTAACTGACATTCGAGATTGCTCGAGAACGTGAACCCGAATTATCACCTCCCGAGCTTCCGCCTCCTAAAAGAGTGGTATTTTGAGATGAATAAGATCCATGACTCGGATCTAAACTAATGGCCGTTCCTGGTCTTCCTTGACTATCTGGACTTGGGGATCTTATATCCGAGTTTGGAAGGCTGAGACTGATAGAGTCGAGGGAGAGGCGAGAAAATAATCCTTTCAGTGTTTCATAACGAGGAATGATTACTGTGTCGCGGTATGCTATAAGTACTATTTTGCGCACCTCGAGAGCGCGACCTGCAGAAATATTGGAAGACGAGGATGAAGAGACAACGCCCCAGGTCTCACGCGCTACTTCTGGTGACATGAGGGGTCCGTGGCCAGAAAATTCGAGATCGAGCGGGAGAAAAACGGCTTGCATGTAAGGAAGGACGGTAGTGAAAGTAAAGAGCCACATTTCTACAAGATGAGGTATGAGGCGTTCATCAGGGGTTCGGCGCAGAGTTTGGTCAAGGGATCTGAAGCCTGTTTCGAGTAACTCTTGCAAGTCTTCTATAACATGATTTGGGCATCTTTTTTGTATAGAGCGTTGAATATGGGTACTAGAATGTTGTTAGGAAATTAGACAGTTTAAAAGGGGCAGATGAATACTTACGTGACTAGACGATTGAGATCTTCCACACATAACCTTAAGTCTTCGCCCTCGAATATGACTAGTAGTTTTGCTTTTAAAAATGGCCATGCATCGTCTGCTCCCATGTTATTCAGTCCATACTTCCCCAAATCCGCTGTGTCGACCCCATAAAGGCTAGAAGGATATCCTGCTCCCGCAGGACCTAAGTATGATGATGCACCTGCTGAACCAAGGCTAGATGGTCCAGGCCATTCGTTACTATTTTGATATGATAGTTCTCCTTCCCTCATGGTCTCGCTTTTCTCTTCTTTTTTCTTTTCTCTTAATGCCCTTCCTCCGTGTCTTAGATCTAGGCCACTCATGCTTTTCGCAAAACTTGTAGATGTAGGGCCTGGACTCGGTGGAAGGTTGAAATTATACAAGCTACTGGGCGCACTTGGATCTACTGGTTTGGAATTCGAGGCCGCCGATGATAATGGTAAATGATGATCGTCTTTGCTGCTCAGCTTGTGTTTCTGCCGCGACAGAAAATGATGTTTATGTTTCTCCTTGTCTTTTTCCTTTTCTGGTTGTGATGTATCGACTGGTCGTATAGTCGCCGAAGAAGAATTCGCCATGCTGTACATACTCGGAGCGCCTGAAGCATCTGTATAACCGTTAGCTGAATATCTTACCAATGTCTTGGATACGTAGAAATAACCATACTGGGACTTGGAAGACCTCCAGATTTCGCTTCTTTATCCTTACTTATGCCGATCTTTCCAGGCCTCGAAAACAATTTGACTTTGGACTTCTCCGTTTTGGCAGGTTTTTCGGCTTGAGCTTGAGCTTGTGCTTGTGACTGCGCTTGCGCCTGTAATAACTGGGCTTGAGCTTGAGCTTTTGCTTGGGCTTGAACATGGGTGAGATTTCGTTGCTCAAATTCTGTGGGTGTCAATGCTGGCGATGATCCGGGAGACTTTGGAAACACAACATTGGCAGCGGTTTGAGCGACATTCGGTCCTGCCCCGAGCAATCCATTATGATATCCTTGCCCACCAAAACTAGTATCCCTGGGAGCTGAAGCTTCCGTCAAACTTAATAGCGGTGGTGATATGGGTCCCTTGGAGGGTCTTCTGCTTCCAGAGCTATTTGATGAAGTATCTAATTGAGGAGTTGGTACAGTCTGGGACCTTTGGCGCGCATGCTGCGCTTGGTGTTGCATAGCAGCCTGAGCAGCTATGTGACTCGCAGAAAGTCCTGTGTTTAGATTTGACATGCTTCCCAGATTGGATGATGCGGCAGTTGGTAAATAAGCTTCGAAAGAACCTTGAGTTTGTGAATGCTTGCGCCCGTGAACTTTAAAATCACTGATGGATGATTTCGAAGCTATTGCAGTGAGAGGCGACGCATTCCTCAATGGTGTACCGCCAATATCAGTTCGTACTTGCGCGAGTGTTGGCCGTGAGAAGTTCTGTAAGCTGGTGGTGCTTGAGTTGCTCTTGGTCGATTGGGCGTAAAAAGGACGTGGAGGGGCAGGCGCATTCTGCGATTGTGGACGAACTCTGCTGGCAAGGGAGGGAGGTGGAGGTAAATCTTCAGATGATGAGGACTCAATTCTTCGCAGTGGGGGTCCTTGAGATGATGAGGACTGTTGCACAATTGGAGAGAAGCTCCCTGGTGCCCTTGGCAGAGAAGGCCCTGTTGACTGTGACATGGTTGTCTTGCTGGAAGTGGGACTTTTATATGTTTTGCGTTAGTCTTCCGTATCTTCAGGGTACAACAGCGGGGCGTTAATTGTAGCGAACGAACGCTGTGCCTTGAACATTTCCGCAAGAAAGTCAGGAAAGAAGAACCGAAAACGAAGAAAGGAGAGAGAACGAAAGAGAGAAGTAGATTCGATGTTGGAATCTCAAAATGATGTTGTTGGTTGTGGAGGTTATGAATATCGAAGAAGGATCTAAAGAATGGGGTTGAATACCAATGCGACGGTAGGATGATTTGATCAATATCACCTTATCAAGTTTAATCCATGTCTCATACCTGGCTGGGCAGTTATATTACGAGTACTTAGGTTTAAGCTTTCCTTGCTCTTTCGTATTTGTTGATTCTAGCCCGTAAAATCGTAGTTTGCACTTTGTTTGGAGGTTTCGCGGGGGATTCTAAACCTGGTCTCCGGCGCCAGATAAAATCCGAAAATTACAGAAACGAAACAACGATTGAAAGATTCACGAAAGATCTCCACAACACTTTACAATTCTGCGAATACCTCTCCAAAAATAAAAGGATCAAGATAAAAAAAGAACCATGGCGATGTCAGATACAACCACCACCACCTCTGCCTCTGCGGCTGAACCTGACACTCCGTACCAACTCCTGTTGGCAACGTATTCTTCCCCAAACAACGAAAAGTTTGAGCACGTCCATAAATTACCTACGCCGTCTGCATCAGACAAAGTCAGTGAGAGAACCGCATATTTAGGGGCATTACGGAAAGCTACAGGGGAGATGCAAGAAAGGATCAATAAGGAATTGACTGCACGAATGGAGGAAGATAAACTACGAGAAGTTGAAAGTGCAGATGGATCAAAGATTCATTGTGGGGTAATTGATGAAGCCAAGGAAGAAGACAATTATGGGGAGGAGGTTGTGGAAGAGGAAGATTGAAGTGTTTCTTCATGATTATAATATTCGATATTTGATGCTGCGCAACCGATTGTCCCCAAAACTCCGTCGCTATGTAGCTATTATCATTCACACAATCTAAATATCATCGACCTCCCCACGAACCCCGCGACGAAGATGGGCGTTGCACATTCGCTCGACTCAAACACCCATAATGTACAACAGAACTATCCGGCAAGACCGCAATAACACTTCCTCCCAATCTCTTATGGCAAACACCGCATACTCTCTCATCACTTACGACGACTCTCCTATTCCGTCCTCCCTGACCATTTGGTAAACCATCCCCTAATAATAATGTTGCTTGTGCACGCACAACTTCACTCTTTCTCAACCCTGCCACTATTCGGGATTCACTAACAATCGAATTCGCCGCTCGTATACGACCACGGAAATACGATTCGAGTTCTGCCACGGGAAGCTTCTCAGGTATCAAATCAAGAGTTGAGGATGCGGGCAGACGGGATCCGTGCCTGGATAGAAGTTCCAAAGCAGGTGACCAGTTCGGTTTATACGGTGGTAGTGGCTTCAAATATAAAGAAAGAAGGGTGTGGTATATAGAAGGCTGTGGGTCATCCGACTCGGATGTGGTAGCCCGATGTGTAGGAATTGGCGATGAAGTTGAAGCTTCTTGGTTCATATGGACCCGATTACAATATCTGAGCATGTTAGCATAAAAAATTTCAACGAGGACGTGTCAGAACTGACTCCTCTGCCTTCTCAAAGTCCTTGATCTTGAATACGTATATCTCGAGAGCCTGTTTATGTGAACCCATGTTACTTAACACCACAGCCTGAGCTTCGTAGAAATGAGAATCTATGGAGAATGTTAATAACTCTACGTTGCACCATTGACAATTGACACCAACCTTCTCTGTCTATCAACCCAAAGGCTCTTCCACATGAATATATGTTACTCGACCGCAAGAACGATACCATTCGTCCCATTAAAATTTGCCACTTCTTGGAATCTCTGTCCTGACGTTGTTTTAATTCTTGCATGTATGCACCGACGAGTCGATTATGAAAATCGGGCGTCATGTCATTGAGTTCATTGATCACATGCTCCAAATACCTGATTTCTAGATTGATATCAATGTCGTGCAAGAAATTAAGAACCCTCTCCCTCGGCAACGTTTCCGCGTTCTCTGTATCTGCCAAGAATATCTCCATCCCAAGATCGGGATCAGCTCGCAGAGGCCATTCAGCAAATTCAAGAATCAAATCAATCATCTCGGGAGGTAAGTGTTGTAGATATCCAATAGTTCTTTGAGGTCCATATAGTGTTGGTGCTTCTTCATTCTCTTCATCTCCCATGCCAAACTTCTTGAGAAGCTCGAGAGCAGGACGATGCAGTTTTTTGCCATGGAAGAAATCAACGAGATCATTGTATCTTCCTGTCTCTAAGAGCTTCTCATTGACCACATCCGGGTCACAGAAATTCGGCAATCGAAATAGTGGTCCCGCCAAACTGGGCATCGATAGCATATAGGAGCGGAAAAGAGTGGTGTCTACCAATTTTGCTGTTTCCAATAACTTTTGCTCCCGGTCATGATCAGCTTCGGTTTCGGACTCAGGAGCAGCCAAGAGGGAATCAAACGTCGGTTCAGGTGTTCCTCCGTGACCATTTTCTTTAGGAGGAATGATTTTGCCAGTCTCAGAATCAAGAAACTTCTTCAATCTAGTTCGCGCATCCACAAGAAATGCATTCAGCTCCTTGGCCGCTGTAATAAGGTCTTTCCCTTCAAGCGGGCCATCTTCAACAGGGACTGCCTTGATACTTGCATTGTCATTGTCTGAATTATCATGCTTCATGAAGGACCTGACTGATGATGTATCTGAGCTAGATTTCTGATGATTTCTGATCAACTTCTTCACTGCAGCTGGTTTCAATGAATCTTTGGAATCCGAATCGCTGTTTGCGCTACCATTAGATTCATCGTTGTCTGTTTCTATATCCCCGTTGTTCTCCTCGACAATTGAGAGATCGCCGGCTATAGCTTTCGGGTATAACTTGATCACACGTTCCGGAGGTGCCTCAATAGCAATAAATATATCAATCGCTGCGCGGTATCTGCGTTGATTGAAAAGAGCCTGAGCTTGCTCGATTTGTTGATCAAAGTAAAGTTTCGACTTGAGAGCTTCAACCTGCTTTACCCGTTCGAGTTTATTATGCAGTAGTGCATCTTCAAGCATATTAAGGATACTTAATGATTCATCATAGCGTCCTTTTGCTACAAGCTCGTCAATCTGAGAATCATAATCCGTAGCACCCATTCGCCATATACATCGCTCACTAGCCACATGGAATCCCTTTCCAGCGTGTGCCAAGCTGATATTCGGAGGGGGAAAATGGAGCTGATTTGCATTCGGAAGCGGTATTGATTGCAAAAGTGATAGGGTATCTGGATTCCTAACCTCAAGTATTCCTTTAGACGGTGCTTGAAGAGTAATAATATACGGATATGAATATCCAATAGCGTCTGGCGCTGGCTGCCAGGGAATTTGTCTTTTTTCCGTGGGTTTTCCTTCCGACGTAATAAAAAGAGAGTTGATGTCTTTTGCAAGCAGGATCTCTCCGTCTGCGAGTTTCGTTGCCAATGGCTTAGGTATATAGCCTCCGAGGCCCATGTAACCCATGCTTGCAGAGCCCATACCACCAAATCTACCGCCTTGGTTGCTGGTCGTACCTCCAATAGCTCCTGGTCCAACAATATCTTCGACTTCTTGCGTGTTGACATCTACAATGACATATCCAGAGTTCATGCCGCAGATGATCTTGGTAGCGGATGCCCAGGTCAACGTTCGAATGGATTCTGCGAGCGTTATCTCCGTCGTCTCGGATGATATCTCGGATTGATACCATGACCATACTAACAACCTTCGTTTGACAGCTACCGCAAGTCTTGAAATAATTTCTGGTATCCCCGTAGCTGGATCTTTGACAATATTTGATGTAACGGCGAAAGTGGAAGCATTTTTAGTCCTCGCCAACTGTTCCTGCAAAGTGTATGTCTGTAAATCGTGAATCGACACATAATAATTGGAGAGAGATATCAAAACGTTGGCTTCTTTTATTCGTGCGAGTTGCTCTATTGCTCGAGTAGAGAACTTTTCGACTTCTCGAAGTAAACCGACATTGACCGGAGTTTCGTTGACTTGATATATGCGTAAACTGCCAGTATTCAGACCTACTAGTAACCGATCGCCTATAAAGTATTAGTTGAGGCATCTCTACTTGAGCTGCAGACTTACCAAATGCAAGTACGGACTCGATCTTCGATTTGTCTCGTTGGCGAAGCTCAACAATGGGTCGAGCTGTAAAGGCGGAAAGCATGGCGTCTAAGAGCCAGCTTTGAATAAAATGAAGATTGTAGCTAGGGCACCGTTCACCGATTCTCAGTGCATGTTGTTTTCATATATCCATTCAGGTTGTGAGCTCTTTCATCCATTGGCGCATGTAGAATTGTTTTCGTGTTGTACCCTCTCAACTCTCTAGTACAGATGACGATGGGTAGTTTTACCGAGGCTTTGCCGGAAACCCAACATCATTCGACCATCCTTTTTCAGGAAAATGTGACGATTCACCACAGCTGAAATGCCAAATCTCATATTGAGTTAGACTTTAAGGGCTCACTGAGCTTGATATAATTGACGAGTTTGTCAGTTTTTGGCAACCATGGCACACTGAATGTCTATTTACACAATAACACTGCTTGAGGGCTATAGTGTCTGTCAGAAGATATGCTGCAAGGTTGCTTATTACGATTAATAAGCTCTCATGTACGGCTGGTGGGTAATATATTTGGAACTCGTTGTAGAACAATTAGAATGAATATATCCTGTTTCAAAACGGTACAGCATATAGAATAGTGATAGAATTTCTGAATAGTTTAATATAAGGTACAAATATACTTCGTCTTTTTAAATCTTTTTAATCAAAGTGTGTGTAATTAAGATACTTGATTTAGATAGGAAAACCTTTTATACTTTATATAACGTGGTTTATCATCGAGTGGCCCACTTTCATCTCAATTTACACTTTCAAACCCATATTATTCAACAATAATTGAATCAATTGATTGAAACTATTAAGAATCTAATAATCTAGGATCTATTACATTATTTTGATAGGTTCTTGTATTATATCCTGTCTTTCCGTATTTACTACAATATCGATTAGAAGATGCTTCCCCATTAGAATTCCCCCCCTTTTTGACGCTCATCGCGTTGAATCTGAATATCAACCTCTTGCTGAGATAATATATCAAGAGCCTTTTGTCCAGTGAGCACTCCTCCTTGACGTAATTGAGTTTTTTTTGCGCGTCGATGTTTGCTTAATGCCTCATTTGCTGTCCGAAGTGTACGATTCTCTGTACTTAAAAGTGTATTCTCATGAGCTAATCTCTCTGTACTCTTAGCTAGAGCTAGTACAGTTTCGAATATAGGTGTAGGAGAGCTTGATTGATGACGAGTTATTCAAGATTTAACTAATATTGATTGAGAAAGAGCTTCTGTTGGGTTGCGAGGGGTTTGAGAGATCCATTGATATAGGTCGAAAGAGGGGGGGGTAGGTGTGCGAATTTGAATATCTAATTTCGAGAGTACAGCTTCAGGATTAAATAGGATTAAACCTGTTCCTCGGAATCCTGATTTCATATTCTGAGAGGTGATTGATTCCTCGTATACAGTTTTAAAAGCTATAAAGAATTCAACCTTCGAAATATAATTGATATATGCCTTGATAAATCTATCAATTTAACCACCATATGAACGTTTTAGATTGCTAAAACAGTCAACATTAAGTGGTTGAATTAAATGACTTGAATACAATGGTAAACATAAACATATAATATCGTTCTCTTTGTAGTATATTTGAAAAGCTATTGATTCGTGACTTTCATGCCCATCCAGTACCAACATTCGATATTTGCCCTTTCTTTGATTCTTAGTATGCTTATCGAAGTGTTTCAATCATTCTAAACTCGTCTCATTATTCGTCCACCTATTAGATGTAGGTTTAATAGCCCATTCCGTAGGAAGATTCGTTTCGGTGTACCAATTGGAGAGATGAACTTGTCCTTGAACTACTAGAAATGGGGGAATAGTTTCACCCTCTCCATTTCCGCATATTATTGCTGTAGCCCATTCTCGATTACCTGGCTGTACTGTCTTACTTCTGCCATTTTGTTCAGCACTAGTTAAGTCAACTACCCCACTTTCCGACCACCCCCTCTTTTCGACCACCTCAAAAACCACACCGCTTTGAGTAATTATAAAATTTATACTTTGAATAACTCAACAATGCTTTAATCAATTGATTTGAAATTTTGATATTATTATAATTGTGATATGAAGAATAGATATACCGAAGAAGATATCGCAGAGGCTCTTAGAGCGATTACAAATGGAGCAAGCATACGAAGAGCTAGCTTGGATTATGGTGTTCCACGTACCACACTTCACGATCGAATATATGGTGGAGTTTCGCATCAAAAAGGCGCCCAAATACTTCAAAAGTTATCTCCAATTCAGGAGAATCGACTAGCAGAATGGATATTAGTACAGGAAGCTCTTGGTACTAGCCCTACACATCGTCAAATCAGAGAGATGGCAGAGCACCTCCTTATTGTACGAGGGGAGGATCCCTCACTTGGAAAGAAATGGATACATAGCTTTTTTCGAAGGCATCCTAATATTGGAACTAAGAAGCAACATCAAATCGATTCTGCACGAGTTTCAGGTGCTACATCTGATATTATTAAGAAGTGGTTCCGGAACCTCGCAATCCCTGAAATCAAGGCTATTAAGCCGGCCAACAGATGGAATATGGATGAAGCAGGTATAATGGAGGGTCAGGGTCTTAATGGACTAGTAGTAGGAAGCACTGATCGAAGATTTATTCAAAAAAAGCAACCTGGATCTCGAATTTGGACCTCTTTTATAGAATGCATTTCAGCCAATGGAAAAAGCATTACTCCCCTTGTAATATATAAGGGAAAATCAGTTCAACAACAATGGTTTCCAACAGATTTGACTCTATTCAAGGGTTGGAACTTTACCGCTACAGAAAATGGATGGACTACAGATGCTACAGCTTTAGAATGGCTGAAAAAGATCTATATCCCTCAAACTACCCCTATTCAGCCGGAAAATTCAAGACTCCTCATTTTGGACGGACACGGAAGCCATGAAACTACAGCATTTATGTTAGAATGCTTTAATAACAACATATATCTCTTACTTCTCCCACCACATACGTCACACGTACTACAACCACTCGATTTATCTGTGTTCTCACCCCTAAAAAGTGCATATCGAATCGAACTTAATAAATTAAGTCTATTATCCGATTCCTCACCAATTGGAAAGCGCAATTTCCTTTCTTGCTATCAGAAGGCTAGAATAGAAGGTTTAACTATTCAAAATATCAAGTCTGGGTGGCAAGCTAGTGGTCTTTGGCCCAAAAATATGGCTAAACCTCTTATGAGTCGACTTTTGCTTGAAAATAGCAATAGAGAGGTTTTATCACTTAATCCTGAATCTGATGATGATCCTATTCTTCAATGGAATATATATTCATCGTTTATTCAATGGAAAACCCCTCAAAAAGGAGCCGATATCAGAAAATATAGAGATATAATGATTCAAGAGAAGGAGATCGATTTGCCAACACGAAGATTACTATTTCGCAAGATTATAAAAGGATTCGATGCTAAGGATTATGAACTCTTAGAGGCAGAGAATAAGATTAGAAAGCTAGAATATCAATTAGATGAAGCATTACCTAGAAAAAGGCGAAAGGTTGTGGTATCTCCAAATTCGAAGTTCGCAGGGATTAGAGCTATAAGGCGTACACAAATTGAAGCTGGAGATCGTGAAGATGAGGTAGATGATAGCTCTAGTGCTATAGAAAGTGATTCTACAGGCGATTTCATTGAAGTTCAATAGTTATTGAGTTATTAAAGTTTTAAGTGTAGATAATATGAATTTTTTAGGTGGTCGGAAACAGGGGGTGGTCGGAAAGTGGGGTAGTTGACTTACTACCATTGCTGCACATATAATCCTCATCATAAAGCCTGTTTCGTCGAAATTGTAGAAATCTCCGTCCAAAATACCGTATTTCACTCGCATATTCGCAACTAGTCGAAACCACTCTTCAAGAAGCTTAGGATCCTCGCAGAGAGCTCTTTGAAAGTCATAAACACGACTAAAACGTGTCTTTAATTCGATTCAACGCTTTACGAATCGATGCGCCTAGAGCTTCCCAACGCGTTTCGCACCCCTCGATTCGAGAATATCATTCACCATATCTTCCACATTCTTTAGTTTAGGTGGAAATCCTCTTAAATCCATATCGAGTATATATTGAACAATCACCTCTTCTTCTAATTCTGTAATCTTATGACGATTCGCTCGAGTTTCTGTACGAAGAGGTAAACCTTCCATTCTATGTCGAAGAGTCGTACGAGGAATATTATAGAGCATAGCAGCCTTTCGAATGCTTAATTTTTTATCTTTATGAATAGCTTCGATAGCAAGGAGTATACGAGCTTCTTGATTATTCGAATTCATTATAGGTTGTTGATAAAACGCGTGTTGAAAGAGACAGGTGTAAATTGAGGTGAAAGTGGGCCACTCGATGATAAACCACGTTAAACAAATCAATTTCATATATGCTTGTGATTAATTATTAATCGAACATAGATGCTTTATTTTCATGTGATATTGCTCGGCATCGATATTGAGAATCACACCTCTAATAAATACATTGGCATCTAAGTCGGGCAATACATGTTCATTTCACTTAGATAGTGGATGGGAAAACCTGGAGATGTTGTCATTGCTCTGTAGTGGCGGGCAAGTAAATAATGCAGTATTGATCCATTCATCAACCTCAGTAAACATAATGAATACCTACCTACCTAGGTAGCTTAAGCAAAGAAAACTAAGAATCGTGGTGAGCATGTTCCCTATCTTGATCTCAGTAGTAATAATATGGGATCAATTGACCTCATATTCTTTTGAATGATACACCGTGAAAGGGGATTAGCAATCGTTACCCTGTCCATACAAACGTTCATTGCTCAAGATATAGTAATTGATCTACTGAGTTATTGACCCCCATCTACATTTCAAATTCTTGATATACAGCTCTTGCAGGAGAAGTTGCCATGGCGAACATAGGAGACCATGATACCTGCACCTGCCTCAATCGACGATCATCACATGTTCTTGAAGCAATTTGGGGCACCTTTTCGGAAAGTTACCATTCGAAACGGTGGTGGCGTCCCATCCCCCTCCTTCTCCCATATATCCCGCCACGATCTCATGGTATTCTCTGTTATGAGACTTTCCAGTTGCTGATTGGGGTCCATAGGGTCGTCATCAAAACAATCCAATCTCAAACCATCAAAACTAGTTCTTCGCCCCTTGTAACGCAATTGGGCGCCCACAACGAGTAGCAACTCAGGGGTTGTAGTTCCAAAGTTGAGGGATCTTTGCGGCTCAGAAATTTTGAATGCCTTGAGAAAGTGGGGTAAGCCATTACGAGCCCATGAGCGGTTTGCTGTGACAGCAAAGGACGACAATTCAGAGCTTCTCGGACTTTCTGAAACTATTCTGTCTAATACTTGTATCTCTTTTGCGCCTGCATCGAGGGGTAGGTTGCGTTTAACGACCGATGTACTTTGAATGAGGATAGTATCGTTCTTCCATTGAACGTATGTGTTGAAACAAGTGGTGAAGTGGCGGAAAAATACAGCTCGAGCTTCTGAATTGACATGGGCTAGAGAGGGCAGACGATGGCAGCGAGCTGAACATTTACAATGTACAGCAATCCATCCGATCTCTTTACGACTCACGAAAGTTGGATAGATCTCAATGTTTCTCCCGCCAGGAAGAGTATGCTCCCAAATTTTGATGCGCAATTCAATCGGGAGGTTTAAAAACGATTGCATAGTTCGTTGTCTCGTTCCCGCGAATGTTTGATGGAGATGAGTTGATAACGAATGTGCTGTAATCTTTGAGGAAGTACGGCAAAAGAAGAAAATACATGTGAAGCTGGTCTGATTTGATGTGGTAGTAAGCTAACAGGGATTGGCTGCAATCGGCAGCAGTCAGCTTCAGCTTCAGCCTTAGCCTCTTACCCCTCACTTCAATCTTTGATTTACCATTACTCAAATACATATCAGACAGTTCCGTTCGCCATGACTGCTTGTTGCAATCCTTTCCTAAGTGTGAAATGCGAGGTAGTTCTCTCATGTTTCAATTTCCTCCGACCAAAATTAACCGACAGTCAACCTACCTATTACAATTAATTGCATCATGTCGAGCTTCCCACAGTTCGCCCTTCTCCCAACCGAGTTACAGCTTCAGATATGGTATTTTGCACTGGAGGTACAGGAAGGACACATTGTCCCAGTGGAGAATTTACGATATGGGCGTCCCAGAAAATTCAAACCGCATAACTTATACTTCGTGAATTGTGATTCACGGAGGACGTATCTCGGATATCACAAGAGGAATTTGGCCCGCTACCCGAGGCTGGGAATCGTGGTCTTCGACCCGAGGATAGACATAGTTTTGGTAGAAGTAGGCTGGGTGAAATGGATCAAAAATGCTTTGACCCAGATCAGAGATAGACCAGAGGGCAGCGTTATGAAAGATGTCCGCAATATCGCCATCGCCGTATTCAGTCTCAGTCACGACGGGCTGCAAACGCTTCCCAACTCGATGGGAAATACTATTGCAAGAGTGTTACCATCCCTTGAAAACTTCGTCTATGACTTCGGATATGACTCGAGAAACCCCTATTTTGAAAGATTATATAGAGCGAATCGAGGGATTGATTATGAACTAGGTTCACAAATTTACATGCGGAGAGAGGATGGAAGACGAGAGGAATTTTTAGTTCAGTCGACACGGGAAATGTTGGAAGAATATCAGCGCAGCGAGATCCCTAAGTGGAACATTCCAAGGGTACTGTCAACGCTTGATATTTATCGGGAAACAATCGATGTGCGGAGACTATTGGCAGAAGGATAAAGGTGCAAGTCTTCAGATTGGTTGGCATAAAAGTCTACTTGCCTTGAAAGAAAAAAAAATGAGATTGCTATTTTGATCTTGGGGAGTTCCTTTTGGCTATCGGATGGGACAAGGCGGGACTTGCGACAAGCCTCATAACTGGGGCGAATTCAAAGGCATTGCTACCAAGATGACACAATCTGGCTGTCATTCTTGAAGGTGTAATCAACGGAGATTGGGTAACGAATCTAATGATCACCACTTGAGACACAAATATGATATAATCAAAAGATAACGTGTTTTTGAGTTGAATGTTTTCAAGCAAGAAGAAGAAGGTACTACCTTCTAATTTACGAAGGAAATGAAGATAAAACAAGATGTGAATGAATTGACACGGTTTTCTTGTAGGCTGTAGCCTCGAGCTCCAGGAAGGCCATGTAAAAATAAAAACCTACATTTTGGCACGTTCGGCCTCAGGCTCACATCTTATCCAAAACAAAGCTAAAATTTATGTGGTGATAAGGACAAACGAAACGATTGATTTGAGATTCGGCCAGAAGAAGCAATTTTGCAGCTCCACCACGAATTCATTCATTAATGAACTCTTAGCCATAGAGATTATTCAACCTCAATACGAGCCGAGAATTGACGCTATACACGACCAGATTTGGCGCCCCGCGTCACCTCATACACCATGCCTATTCTCCCATCAATCCACCCCTCCATCTCCCGTTCTTTCACACGAACTTTCACATCCACTCCTCGCATCTTCGCAAAGTCCACGAAACAAAGGCTAGCAGTCGAGCACGCAGACGTTCCGCCATATCCTTACGGCCCCTCGCAATTTTACAAACAATCCAATTTCGGTCTGTACGGTCTCCAGAAGATTCGTTATGGTAATATAGTTTCGGAGAAGAATGAAATTAAGACAAGACGGCATTGGCGACCCAACGTGCAGAGAAAGCGTCTCTACAGTCCAAGTCTAGGGAGGCAAATAAAATTGAGAGTCACTACTAAAGTGCTGAGGACGATCGATAAAGCGGGAGGATTGGATGAATATTTATTGGGGGAGAAGACGCAGAGAATAAAGGAACTGGGAATGGGAGGTTGGAAACTAAGATGGAGGATTATGCAGACGGAGACTATCAAGGAGAGGTTTAGGGCACAAAGGGAGAAGATGGGGTTGCCGCCGAAGGAAGAGGTTTATTTGGATGAGAATGGGTTTGGAATCACGAAGGAAGAGATTATGGAGCAAGTCAGGAAATATGATGCAGCTATGGCAAGGAATGAGGAGGTCGTTATAGATGAAGAGGCCCAAAAAGCTACTGAATCTGAGATTGTGGAGGAAAATTTCATGGCGGAAGAGCAGTACCAGGAGAGAAAGCCAATATTATAGACGTGAAGATCATGTATGATCAGGATGTTTCAGTATCTGTCATGTATAAGTATATACCCGAAGCAAGACTACGATGCATAGCACTAGAACGCGTCAGAAATCTTCAACGTTCAATTTTTGATGTTTCGTTTTCATCTCAGTCACAACGACCGCTTTGGAGTGCGAATACTCCCGAATACACCCCCTTCTGGTCCGACAACTTTCATTCAAAACGTGCTTTGGTTTTTTCCAGATCGAATTATTGTCTTCCGAATGATGGGATTCTCACAAGTGCGAGACCATCAATCAATTTGCAGTGAAAAGGGTGAGGATCGACATGTTTTGCATGGTAGGACTCATTCTATCATAGACTTTGCCACGTACAAGGAGTCATAATACACGTGACACTCTCCCCGGACCAACATAAGAGCCGGGAAATGGAGTCTCTTATTCTATAATAACGAGCCCATCCATGGAATACTATAAATTGCATCAGAGAGAATCGTTGAACTACCAGTTTATGATCATCCCATCTCAATCATTAGAAGTCAATGGACCTCGAACGGCAGTTCGCCACCAAAGGCACGACTAAATCTTTATATTCTCTGTATCTGTAGACGTGAGATCAGCTACGGATGGGAAGCCTTTAGTACAACGTCTCGGAGACTTAAGGATTGCCGGGTGATGCTGTGTGACATGGGCTTATTCCAGTCCGTCATGATTGGTTTCAGACAATCCTGTCACATCCACGAGAATCCGGATAATTTAGGTATATACTTCGATAGATGTCTAACTAGTCTGTTCCTTTTTCTTCGAGAAGTGTTATACCAGTACCAATAGCTGCAATAGCTGTTTTGGAATTCTTATGTGGTTCAAGCCAAGGTCTTGACTGGAGTGACCATTTACTTGGCCAGGCACCCGAAGATGATGCACCCTCAAGTTGTACATTTGATTGGAAATTCACGGAAAGTCTCGTTATTAAGTTTACATAGGAAAATAAATCAATAGCAGATGTTGGCATTCAAAAATGCTCTATATCACAACTCAAACTTCGAGCAGTGCAAGGTCCCGGGTAATCTGAATTCGTGTCAAATTGTTCATTAATAGAGCATTCTGCATCAAGGTTCTTTTGTATACTTTCTTTATAACATCTAATCAAGGTCTTTGTAGGGGAGTTGGTGCTTACTACTCTTTTTCATGCTATTTATGTTTCCCACACACCACCAAATTCAGACATATGGCTTTTTGGAGGTTATTGGTGCATATTAGTGTAACGATAAATGTTGGACGGGTAGCGAGTGTCTCTTGTTCATGCGAATCTGGATCTGGTATAGACGACAGGAAAACCCGCACCCAAAAAATTTACCGAAAAATTTAGTCTTATTGGATTGGTCGGTATGTAGAATTACAGAAGATCAAGTCAATTAAATGCACAGCATCGAGCACAAATATACGAAAGGAGGAGATCATATCCTACATCAACCTCCATCAACAATAACAACACCATCTTCTCCAAATCAAATCATTTTACGTCAACACCCCAGTGTGCTACCTTAGACAAGTTCAGCATATCTCAACAACAAAACTCGCGTTTTCTCACAGTTTGAAACCATTTCTGGTTTGAGGAGTAGTGACCTCTAAGTGTTCATACCTCGTATAATCTATGTAACATCACAGCAGAAATGGATTTCGTGGTAAGTGAGCTTGAACTGATTTTCTTTGACCTAGAGTGAATCAAATGATATGCATACTGTCAAATGAGTTCATTGTCCTCGTGTACACTAGCTTAGCATGAGTCTCAAGATATATGTTTTCTCTTGATTCCATAGTCATAATATGATAATCGTTGCAATGCAAGCCTCATAATACCTACAATACATACTCAAAGTCTCAATGTTGATAATTGATAGTGAAGGAGCCTGTCGTATTTTGATATGGATAAAAAAAATTGATAATTCATTTTGAATTCGAGAAATCACTACTTGCATTTGCAGAAATACAAACAAAAAAAGCAAAGATATGGATGATTGGTTGAAATAATGACCAGAATTACAGATGTGCAACAGGAGGATTAGAGAAACCCACGAATTGTAGAGATGCAACAAAAAGAAAGAGGGG
This sequence comes from Botrytis porri, assembly GCF_014898465.1. Taxonomy (NCBI): domain Eukaryota; kingdom Fungi; phylum Ascomycota; class Leotiomycetes; order Helotiales; family Sclerotiniaceae; genus Botrytis; species Botrytis porri. The sequence continues at coordinate 53,776 of NW_024066081.1, read as the reverse complement.
AGCAGATATGATGCCGACGAGAAGAGATCTGACATAAGAAGTAGCATTTGAGCTGATACCTGGAAACAATAAGCTAAAGCCATCCAAAATTGGAGGCCGGACATAGAGAATTTAGTGAAAAGTATACTCGTAAAAGCCCGCGACTAGCAGGGAATTCTGCAAACTTCTCGAGAGCAGCGGAGTTTGAATCGAGCCCCTGAAGATGAAAGCTTTCAAAGAACGATGGTATAGATATGTTTCTTGCAACGGCTTTAATTGCAATACCTTGCTACCATGACGTCTTAGAATGCCTCATCAAAAAGCCGTTATAAAACAACGAATCAAAGCGTTGATGAAATGCGTGATCATTTATCAGCTCAGAAGACAAAGAATGGAGTAAGCTCACCCGACCATACGACGGAGGGGTCGAATATTATGAATTTAGTCATACATCATCAGCATCGATAAGAATATCTCCGGAGACCAAGATGCATACTAATCAACATAAAGCCTTGGAGCACTACTGTGGTTCGGTGAAATTTGATTGTCAGCGCAAGACAAACCACGAGGGAAGACAGCTCAATGATTACTGTAGTCGGCGATTCTAATATGAGATTTGAGGGTGTTTTGAGGGTATTCCGAGATTGTGAAAGTAAGATATCAAGGTCAGATGGCCCGCCAAGTCTATTCCAACAGATTGCCGATGATATTCAGCTCTGCATCGATCGTCCTGCCGTCAGGTCACAGCCAAGAAGTAACAGACCGTGTTGGCACGTGCAACCCCCAACAACGATGTAGGCGAGGTAGGTATCTCGGGTATTCGTACCATTAGTTTTATACAATTTGAGCTTGACATGTCAAGATTCCTTTTAAAAAGCGCGTACCAAAAAAGAGTGGAAGGTTCCCCAAAAATTAGGATTTGGGATTTTTGTCATTTCCGGAGTTACATTTTAGGGTAAAAATGGATGGGAACGGATTAGATAATAAGACATGAAAACCCTTGGTGAAGGTTACATCTTTGAAGTTACTGATTTAACTGCATGTGGCTGAGCGGCGAAGTTGTGCCACATGAAAGTGGGGTATCTCAATATCAACCTCATCGAAGATACCTACCTACTTCTACATATCGTTTTCACATGGTAACGTCAAGCATGCTTGTTTGAAACCATGTCGCCTCGAGCCTGCTCAAAAGAGCGTCGATGCAGGATTGTGAGTGGAAGTCACCAACCATAGTACCGCTAGATATATCTCACCTATTCATCTGGTGCAATGCCACCGGTACCTTGAGAATACCATGACCAGAGGATTGCTAAGTGGAGTCACTAATCAATCGTGTCCAATATCAGTTTTTGGGGTTTAAATCATCATAGCATTAATGTTTTTATCTATATCCCTATTCCTAACATGTATACAGAAGGAGAAAAAAGCCAAAGAAGCGCCATCCTACCCTGCCAACCTTGGCAAACAAAAGAGAGTAGTAAGGTCAACAGGTATCTTTGGAGCATGAGTAACCCTGTTCTGTCTTGGCGCTGAATGAACGAGATAACTATACCACAATCTAATCTATTTCGTGGCCAATAGTCTATCCTTCAACATCTTATCCAGAGGTGCAATAGCAGACTCGTAATCATGAACATCATCCTTCTCCAGCACAGACTTTCCAGCCGTCATGATCATACGCTCTGGAGCGGGTACACTCAAGTATGGCTTGACCCTAACTCTATGTGCTGTTCTGAAAACTCTCATTTGCTTGACAATGTTGTTCATTTGTTCCTCGATCTCGTCATCTCCTTTTGTCTTAGCCTCATTGCGAAAGCTATGCTCAGCGATTGTCTCACGGAATTTGCGTTGCAAGTTTGGAATGTAGCGTCGTGTATTCTCCTCGTTCAAGTATCTCTCAAGTCCTAGGAAAGCATCCATGATCTGTGGTAATAACAATTGATTGCCCGAAAGACCGTCGTATTCAGTATATTCTCCGGTGACAGGGTCAATATCACCTGCAGCCCAGCCTTGAAATCCTTGTGCATAGTGCATCCAAACCTTTCGAGAAATTTTGGATTCATGCATGGTTTCGTAATAGGTCTTGAGGGGTGTGCGTAATTCCTTGTTGATTCCTTTGAGTGATTATAGGGTGCCAACACGGTCACCACTAGAATATTGTTGAAGAGCTGTAGTTACTATATGGTAAATTGGGAGAGCTTCTCTTTCAATGTGAGGAAAGACATAGCCAAAGTGGTATTCGGCAGATTGAATGAGATCATCCATTGTGGGATTGATCGGGTAGACAATCTGATCTTTATCATCAAAGTTGCAGAGGTAGTTACTCGCGACGTTACCACCTTGAGATATAACACCGTATTGTCTCTTGAGGTATAGCCATACAAGGTCGAGATAGGCAGGGAAATCAACGACTTTTTCTTCCTGAGCAAGTTTAACTATGGGGATTGTTCCCCATCTTGCAATGTTAGCGAGAACTCCATTTTTTGTGCGACCTAGAATAATGGTACTTACCGGAAAGAGTGTCTAGACAAAGCAATACAAGCGAAGAGACCATTCCAAGCTGCCCTTGATAGAACGCTCTCATCATGTTCTGCTGCATCTAAGAGGGTCTTTACTTCTTCCATATTGACTTGATCATTGTAAAGTGTTCTCATCTGTACACGGAAGTCCAAGCATCGTTGAAAGTTCTTGACATCATTGCCACTAAGTTCTGCGATTGATAGAGCAGGTGCCATAGCTTAATAGATATCGTGGAATGATCGAAGGACTTCTGGCCAAGCATCACCATATACAGTTGTAGAAGGCCATGTTCCAGCTCCATCAATCTCGATTAAATCTCGAAGTGAGTTCTAAGCAGCATGAGGCTCATAAGTAGTGATCTTTTCCAAAGCCACATGTACATCACCAACTTGTGACTTTTATTGATTTGATCTTCCAAGGATAGCTTTGCAATAAAGATTGAGAAAGAGGCCAAAGATGGCAACAGGAAATAGATAGAGAATAGATAAATGAGTATTTGCTATGATCAAATCTAAGTTCGACATCTTGAAGAGATTAGTAGGATCAATGGTATAAGAAACCCGAGAATATTGGTTCAAAATAATGTTTTATGTTCAGAAGATGTGAATGACTGAAGTCTCAATACTTTATAGATAATGATGATTGTTGAAAGCTTGTTGGATGAATGGATGGCGTTACTTTGAAGGAGGATAAGGGGATATTTATGGATGTCTCAATAATCTCACATTGCTGGTACCATAAGGCTATACTCCTATTCCGCCATCACTGAATTACCATTGAAATGTCAATTTCTACCTAGTTTGGCTAGCAGAGGTCGTGGTTGTAATTCCATCATAATATCATTCTATTCCTACAGAGAATAATCCACTATCCTGACATCTTCTGTATCGAGTGTTACAATGTACCATGCTCGGCGATGTAGTATCAAATCGTTCCCACTCCGATGCTACTTAAAACGACTAGCTCATTCGCTTGAATATCTCCATAATTTAATTCTCCTGAAACCTTAAAGACGTATGGCAACAATGCTTTCCGTGACTACAATGTGGAATTCAGTGTATCCACTTTCCTTCGTTATTAGAATGCCTAATTGGGCAATATGAACCTTGAAGGTTTATAGTCTTACAGGATGAAGCGAACCTATCAAGAAAAGCCCGGTTACATAGTGTTTTTGGATGAAATAGAGATATAATACTAACTCCGGTATACGTATGATATGACATCATTCAGCGAACTACGCCAGGAAAATCATCCGGGCTTTTGTGTTTGGTTGAATTGATTATTACATGCATGAAACTAAGACTTTTGAGATAATATCTTGTTCCTACGCGTACACAATTTAATAAAGTATTTTATTTCGACCATGGAGATATCTAATGTAGGCTACCTAAAGAAGTAGGAAAATGCATACTGCGGAGAGTGTTTAATTACACAAGCTTTTTTGCAAAGCATGGTTTATTTTGAAACAAACACATAGCATGATTATATATTAAACTCCTGGGTTACAGCATAACAAACGATACAAAATTTGATGCAACTTATGGGCAGCGCAGGAAATCTGATATGAAGGTCATTTACAAGATCCGTATTCCTACGAGTAAAATGTTGTGGATATAACAACAAGCTTTTAGTGTCCAATTAGTTTGTCAGGAATAAGACATTTAAGATCGATTACTACTGGTCAGAAAGTTCTATATCTTGTAGATCACATTTCGAGGCTCATTGCATTAAACTGATGGAATAATGGACTGACAAAAAGGTAATACAAGGAAGTTTCTTGTAAAACTTAAGAGTCATTGCGTTTCTTAACAATACTGGAATGTAAGAGTATATTGTTGCGGATATTGTTCAAATTATAAATTATCAGAAAAGTAATGATGAGAAGGATTATGATAGCATTGGTCTCTGTTGACTAGTCAATTACTTAGAATTTCTTGTCATCTCATCTTAGTATATCACCTTATATTTTGGTACTATGAGATGATCAATACAAGTTGAAGATACACCTGTATATCTTTTTGCAATCTTGGGTTGATTAAAATGCTTGTCCCAGCATTGTTCGTTTGGTTCAGCCGTGATTTTCACGTTTTCTCGTGGCAGATGCACTCAAGGAAATTTAGTTGGTTACACCAGTTTAAGGCTTTAAGGTTATAATATCAACTGCAAACTCCATTTCATTGTGCAACTTTAAATTTTAATGATTAAATATTTGACCTTTTAGAGCCCTCCTGGGATCAAGTGCCTCCTACTCCATTAAAGGAAAAAAACTTGGAATATTGCATCGTTCTTCTCCACGGAATTGCTATAGAACATTTCCGCATTGCTCCAGTATACAGTCTCAGGTGCATTTAATATATGTTATTTCTGCAATGTTATTCGATGTAAACTTGAGGGCTTCTAAATCAGTATCAATAACAGGATGAATCCAGAATCTAATGAATCACTAATCCGGAGATATAAGTTACGAAATCTTACCCCAATTTCAAAAGGAGTCGTGAGCACGGGATTGCAGAGGTTCTTACCAGTTTACCCGTTGAAGAATCAAAGAAGCCTCCGTGGAAGAACCAGGCTGGATTATATGAGTGTAAATTACAATTCCGCAAACCCCTCTGGTCAGAATTACTGTATACTGTTCTTAAGTATTACGTATAATGGTTCATTTGTTCAGCAATTATTGGCATTGTGGTGAGATGTTAGATATAAGTGGGGTTTGGCGAGGCTAGAGATCTTACTTCGGCTAGCATGAGGTTCGTATGGAAGAGAAATAGAATTGAAACACATAGTCAGTAGTGTGCGGAAAAGAGCCGAGTTCATTTTTCTAAAGGCCCAGACTATAAGCATATATATATATGTTCAAGTCTTCAAAAGGGACAAAGATTCTATATCTTCATTCAGTTGCGTGTTCGTTAACTGTTATACTTTACTTAATTTGTTATTATCTCCAATAGCAACTAAAATGGAAGCTCTAAACAGAACTACGAAGGTTGTTGAAATAGAATTACCTATATCTAGATTCGGCCAATACTTAACGGCCCCGAACTTGGCTGGTGGTCTTGTTATTACCTTTCTTGTGCCATTCATATATCAGATTGTTTATTACAAATATTTCCATCCTCTCAAAGATTTTGATGGTCCTTTTTGAGGATCAGTAACCAGACTTTGGCACACATATTAGAACATTAGGGGAATCGAATTGGAAACTTATAACTGCCTATTCAAGGAGAAAAATAGTATATCCAACTTTTAACTCGATTATATAATCTCCCATTTCTAATACAGTTATAGCAAACATTCTCCGAATATCACCAACTGAACTTTTAATCCCATCAGTCTTTTCCCTTCCTCAAATTTATTATTATCAAGCTATCAAGACAAAATGGTACGTTACTGGTGTATTTGGTCCAGGAGAATCAGTCTTTAATATACAGCAACATTCACACCATGCCCATTTCCGTCGACTAATCGCTAAACTATACTCGATATCTAAGATGGTCAAGAATAAATCTTTTATTGATGATATTATTATTGCTTGGATCAGAAAATTGAATGACATGTTTGCTCAACAAAACAAAGCTTTTGATATGTCGAGATGAACAACCTTTGCTACATTTGATGTTATTAGCTTGGTCGGATTCAAAGAAGCCTTTGGCTTTGTGGATATTGCTATTGATGTTGATGATTTGATTGAAGAATTATATAAAGAATTCTTTTACTTTAGCATTATTAACAGAATGTATCCTTTCGTTGAGTTCATTAAGAAGACTTGACTAGGACGTTTCCTTGTCTTTAATGAAAATGATAAGGGAGGAATAGGGTTTTTGATCAGATAAACGAACAGAATTATGAAAGCTAGACAAAAGGAACTTGCTGAGGGAGGAAAAGATAAAGGCAGAGTTGATTTGCTATAATCGTAAGACAACCTTTTCTTGTTTGTCTTAGAGAAGGCTAACAAGTCAGATTCTATGAGGCTCGCAATACCCAAGGTCAATTGTTCATCAAAGATCATATTCGAGCCGAATGTATGTTATTATTTACCGCCGGTGCTGATACTACCGGCACAATAGTGGGAGCAATGATGGCCTACCTTCTTTCCAACTCTACAGTTTACACTAAAATGGTGGCTGAGATTGACGCCGCTATTGACAATGGTGTATTATCTACCCCTGTCCCGGCAGCGGCAGAAGTTTCCAAGAACTGTTTATACTACGTTGCTTGTGTCAAAGAATCCTTACATTTATGTCCTTCAGCCCCTAATATCTTCCCTCACCTTGTCCAAGCTGATCATGCTCCACTTGTAATTAACGGGAAAACCATTTCAGTTGGAACTAAAGTTACCAGTACTACGTACATGGCGAACCGTGATCCAGTAGTTTATGGAAAAGACGCGGATGAATTCAGACCCGAAAGATGGTTGGAAAACAACGGAGAAGCTGGTAAAGTGTTCGATAAATATCTTGCTACTTTCGGATATAGCATTCGAAGTTGTTTGGGTAAGGATCTTGTAATAATTGAATTAATAAAGACTCCTTTGATAATAAGTAATTCTAACTCCTGATGCGTTTGTTATCTGTTTAGGTTATTACTAACAATGAACAGTTTTTCCGAGTATTCAATCCACGACTGTGCCTCTCAAGCAAAGAAACTCTATCCCCAAAACGTATTTTGGTTGGCGCTATGTTTTATTGGGATGATATTTGGATGAAGCTTGAGAAAAGAGATATTTCTGGATTCACCTGGTAAGAATACTAAAGGGAAGGAATAAAAGTCACGACGAACATACAAGTAAATAAGTTTTGATTATCAGAAGTCAAGCTAAGATTGAATTTGTATATACGATTAGTTTTTTCTGGGGTCTTTATACATCCCTTGCAATCTCATACAGGACATGTCCTTGATGAATACCGGGTCTATGCACTTACAAGAAAATAAACAATAAAAAGATCTTATTCTTACTTGATAATTGAACAATAAATCAACTGTTGAATATAATCTATTAATACTACTTTGAGTATATTGAGATGCTTATAAAATATTATAATATCTATATAGTATAGAGTTTTTGAGTAGGAAATATATCACAACATTAGTTTATATAAAGTGAATTTTCTATATGTTTTCGCTTACAACAAAGCGGCATTCATCAAAAACAAGCCCTCGTAGTTGTAAGGAGATTTAACTTATTTATATCAATTGTCCCTTAACCCAGAACCAATTCTAATAACTGTGCCACACAGTAACCTTATGTATGATTTAAGCAACGGCGATACGGCATCAACATTTTAATGACGTGCCAAGTACAAGAAATAGTTGAAGGATCCAAGGACACAGGCAACCGGCGTGACTGACCTTATTGAAAAGCTAAGATAAAGAATGAATGATCATTCTATCCATAACCGCCGAATGATACCGAGTAACAATACATGCATTTTGCGCAGTGTAAATCGATTATTGACTCAAACATTCAAGAGCTTGACCGGTCAGATCTATTCCGCAATCCACAAAAACTCCCGAGGTCGATAAAGTAAGTGGTGCCACGAACCGTGGGGGAAGTTGTGGAGGCTTCCTTCGGCTAGAAGCACGGGTAATAGACATGTAGCGTAGTACTCGGGTTCCAACGGCCCCAGCATTCGCTAAGTGATTTGAATGCCCCCTGGAATGTTTGGGTGGTGTGATTTGCACACGAGGAAAAAAATTGTTTCTATGAAGTTTCTTCTCATGTCTTCTGTCGATCTCAGAATCTTCACCGGTACCAGAATTCGACGAGAGTGAGAAAATAACTGGTGATTTATATCTTCTTACCGAGTTCATTAGAGTAGTGCTAGAGTAATTTCCGACATCATGTTGCTGTATCAGAACTAATCGTGAACAGGTTAAAGCATGCATCAGGGGGTAATTTGGAGTAACACTATCGGACTAATTTGTGGATAGATCGACAAACTTCACCAGATTTAGACTTTCCCGCGCTCTTGTTTCATTTCAAAATAATCTCAATAACGAGAACGAGAATAAACGATATTTAGCCTATCTTTTTGGCATACAAACTTAATTGCATGTTTGGTGGTGAAGGATTACGAGTACTTCCCTTCACCATACATTCATTTCTATTGTTGACTCCCTCTCTTGTTGGATCGAACATCGCCGACTATAACATTTGATTATAACATTAGTGGCAATTGTGCGCTCGAAACTTCTTTCCCAAATCCCATCGACTCACGCGGGTAATCGTTGCGCGGTTTTAATCAATCCTCATCCTTCAGAATTCGACATCCACAACTTGGTTACAATACCTGAATTCCAAACATCCTATCTGCTCTACAACCATGTTGTGGGAACGAACTACTGCGTGAGTCGTATCATTTAATCCCTGAAACGCCGAGAATGTTCTGATGTTCGAATAGATTTGTGACTGGGGTTTTATCTTCAGCTAAAAGCCTTGAATATCCCAAATTATCTGCACGTACGACGGGTATAATTGACAATTATTTGACGACTCAAACTCCGATCTCCCTTCAGGGTATACTAAATAACATTGGTCCCGATGGTTCTAAGGCTGAGGGCGCGAGTGCCGGAATTGTTGTTGCAAGCCCAAGTACAGTTGATCCTAACTGTGAGTCGATCGACACCCTCAAGCTCGGTATGTAACACTGACACTAATCTCGATTAGACTTTTACACCTGGACTCGTGATTCGGCTTTGACTTTCAAATATCTTATTGATACTGGCAATTCGAGCCTCCAAACTCTTATTGAAGATTATGTTACCGCTCAAGCAAAACTACAAACCGTTGACAATCCATCTGGAGACTTAGCGACAGGAGCAGGTTTGGCAGAACCAAAATATTACACCAATGAAACTGCATTTCTAGGTGAATGGGGACGCCCTCAACGTGATGGACCAGCTTTACGCGCCATAGCTTTGATTTCATTTGGCAACGATCGCCTTACCTTGGGACAAAATGATACTGTCAAGGATATTATCTGGCCAATTGTTCGGAACGACTTAGCGTATGTTTCTCAATATTGGAACTTTTCTGGGTTTGATTTATGGGAAGAAATAAATGGATCATCCTTTTTCACCACCGCAGTTCAACATCGAGCATTGGTGGAAGGAGCAAAATTCGCCACTGCCCTTGGAGAATCATGCAACGACTGCGAGGAGCAAGCCCCCGAAGTCCTTTGCATGCTACAAGATTATTGGAATGGAACTAGCATCGATTCAAACATCCACGTACAATCAACAACTTATGATCGTTCCGGATTGGATTGTAATTCAATTTTGACTTCGATACATACTTTTGATCCCGATCAAGCTGTGGGATGTGATTCTACAACTTTCCAGCCTTGTTCAGACCGCGCTCTTGCAAATCACAAAGTATTGGTCGATTCTTTCCGCTCTATCTATGCTGTCAATTCAAATGCATCGACAGGACAAGCTGCAGCTATCGGACGTTATCCTGAGGATATTTATCAAGGAGGAAATCCATGGTATATATGCACATACGCTGCAGCAGAACAACTTTATGATGCTCTATGGACATACAACAGTACAGGAAGCATCGCCGTAACTGACATTAGCCACGCTTTTTTCACAGACTTAGTCCCCGAAATACAAACAGGTACATTTGCCAGTGATTCGAGTCAATACAAGGATATCATCAAAGCCATGCAAGATTATGCAGATGGTTTTGTATCGATCGCTGAAACATACACACCAGAAGATGGAGCACTAGCCGAGCAGTTTTCTCGCGAAAATGGTACCGCTTTAAGTGCAGTAGATCTTACATGGTCCTATGCGTCTTTCCTCACCATGCAACGAGCCAGACAGGGAAGTTTTGGTCCTAGTTGGGGAGCTGCATCTGCTATTGCTAAAGGAGTGCCGGATAAATGCTCGAGTGGTGGTGTTAAGGGGACTTATTCTATATCATCCGCAACTGCATTCCCTCGAAGCGAAGAGGGAACTTTTGGAACAAAAAGTGGTTCGACTAGTGACGCGGGAACTGGAACTGGTACAGTTACTGGTAGTGCCGCCAGTGCGACGACATCAAAGAGCGCTGGGAATAGACTTATGCCTATTGGTTTCTTTCTACTTTAGTGTGGGATAGAAGCTTACCAGACCTGGTTCGGGCAGGGAGTGCTGTAGTCTTGGTAAGATGTCTTCGCGGAAGTGCTGTACAGTTTTATTATGATTTTCTTGGTCCAAGATGTGTATATATAATGTATGCCAATGAATGGGTGTATTGGCTGATGGCAAGAGATAAGAAACATGGTCAAATAATATTAATCTCGGATGGTTCTCCAATTGATATCGCTATATGGTATATAAATTTATTACTAAGTATTCTTTTGCCTCGTGATTTGTTCTTGAGTCGATGATACAAGACTCCTAATCTTCATTTGAACCCTTTTCATGTGATCATTGTTGCGAGATACCGCAGAATAGGGGTTTGCTTTCGAGATGTCATCTTCACAAGGAGGAGGAGCGTTCGATATGAGATTCTCCGAAGTGGCATTGTCAGCGTAGGGCTCAGGGCAAGGTCACTTTTCCGTGCGTCAAATGCATTCTGATGCTGATTAAAATCAATGTATCTGGAGTTCGCTGTAATGCTTTTAAAATCTTGAGATTGATATCCTTACTTTCCAATAGTGAGAAATTACCAGAGGTGATGGTTTGTAAGTAAGCTCTTGTTCTCGGCCCTAACGGGACACAGTCTGCAATGAGAGAAACCCCCTTCATTTACAAGTCTTGCCGAGATAAGTATTCTGTCAGCAAAGTCATATACGCGAAACAAGTGGCAAATTAAATGAAACTTCTGATTTGATTTAACAGATCAGTTTATTGATTACCAGACCATCAGTCAATAGGAGTCTTGCTTTTGCATGTGAGATCCTGGTTCTGCATTTTTTATTGGCTACTAGATTGCTTTTAAGCACCTCGTTGTTACCAAGTGGCTCTAAACACAGCCTATCACAAGAATACGAATCCGGAGGATGTAGTGTATATAATAAGGAATGACTAAGTTCAGCGACTCGGGAGTAGCCCATAATGTAGTTGAAAAGTAGGGTGAACACAACCTTGCAGCTATATTTATCCGGAATTCTCAGTATGAGATGAATTTGGCAAGGCACTCAACGAAGATTAAACAGTACAGCTACAAGATTGAAGGCTAGATGAGAAACTCAGTCTCTCGGTCATTCCCCTTCTTTTAAGTTTCAAGAAAGAAACTGTTCACCACTTATCCTACAGACTGACGTTGAGACGAATGAATGTATTGACCTGGCTGGACTACATCCGTCATAATATATGTGTTCGCAACGAGAGACTGGAAATACCTAGACATAAAGGGACTGGAAAGAAGCCACGTTTCTAGTTTTCTTACGGGACATTGAGGAATGAGATACAAGTATCGAAGAATATATATTTCTTTCACGTGTTTGTATCAACATTTTCGAATATCACTCCATGTTAGAATTTTTGGCAGAAGCACTGCCCCTTCCCGAATAGCAAAAATCGATACTCAGAAGAACCGACTCACCAAATAATTTTTTCTCGAACAAGGAGTTGGCCTCGAAGTCTTTGCCGTAATGCAAACCTACGAGACCGGAGGCTTGTAATACCTATAGGAATAATCGATATAAGGATCGCTGAATTGAAGATGGCAATTCGCGAGAAAGATCTTGAGTTCAAAAAATTCTGATATCGACTTGAAGGCATTTCGAATTCCTTTCAAAAAATTGATCCAATCACTACCGCTTTCACTTTACTTCAACAAGCAGCTCCAGACGAGAAAACTGCCTGCATGGATCATCTGGATGAAAACCAATCATGAGAAGGTAGAAGCTACAAAAATAACTGCTGCTTCTTGAATATGCAATCTCAACCAACAACATTCTTCACATCCGTGGAGTCATGCAGTTACAGTGAGACTACTCAAATTATATATGTACAAATTATGGCTATACCCCGTATGGAGTTGGTGAGCCTTTTCATATAAACTTGCTTATGTGCACAACCTCCAACCTATATGCTGCTGTTGGAAGGGTAGTTTTCCATGATGATAATATCAATTGGTATACCCCAACTACCGGGTCGATGGAACAGTATTATTTGAGAAGTATCGAATACCTAAACTATAGTGTGATCAAAGAGCAGGGCAATGAAGATCTTGCACTGAGCTTTACAGAATGACTGGAGAAGTTCCCTGGAGGGGAGAAGGGAATTATATGATTCCGAGAACGATTATGGATTCTATGAAGAAGGATGTGGAGACGTGTATGAGACTTGAGGATATGACCACGTTGTCGAAAATATTGTGAGACTCTCAGTTCAACCTGAACCGGAGGTTGGTACGACTGCAGGTGGATAGTGCTTTTTGATATATCATTTATACTATTCCTTACCTGGAGAAACTCATTTACAGTATAAGTAGACTCAAACAACCTCTTGTTTCTTTGGACTGATCATACCTAGATAACCAATATCATCTATTGGAGACACACATCGGTGGTTTTATGCAAGAGTTTCAGGACAACAGGAGATTGATTTACGTTCGAATCAGAGTTCAACGCCAGCTTCTGAATACTGTTAAAATATTTGGGAGTAAATGGAGGTAATGCACACAAGTTTTCGCTCCAATTATATGGGTAACTATACTCACGTAATCTCCAATCGTAACTATATACCTTAGCGAGACCTTAACAGAGTGTAAATTCTGCATCGAATGCCGATAGTGTGTTTAGATGGATTGTCATTGTTTTATGGGCGATATTTCAAGATATCAAGTGTATTAGACAAACTTGTTAAGCTGTAGAGGAATGTCACATAAATAGGAATTCAAGGTTAAAGTAAGGATACATTCCATTTGCCTTTTTAGTACAAAGAGGCAGTATTATACTGTAAGGGGCTAATCTTACTTTGTTTCCGAAAGATTTTATGCATGTAATATGTAAATAAAAGCGGAATGTAGAATGTAGAATGTATGTTATGTACGGGGTTACTTTATTGCTTAGTGTTATGATAATAATATATGAGTCATGATATCCGTTTATAACAATTTGCAAGATGAAGTTGGGCTTGTTAAAGGCATTTCTAATTGTGGTAATTGCTCCGTTATGATTACCTGGCACTTTCCTTTGGTTGCGATAATTCCCACTACCACGATGACCATCATGACACAAACTATTTACCTAGTAGTTGATATCCTTTAAATTAAACATGTGTTTTTGCTGTATCATTTCTGCACATTTAATATGAAAGATTCAATGCTTTCCAACCTTGGTA